>NC_084793.1:104688736-107379570 GCF_963169125.1 Humulus lupulus
ATTCTGATAGATCCTGTCCCCCGAATCTCCTTAGAAGCCCACTTGAATCAGACTGAAGCTGCGTACTATTGTCAGTCTTATAGCATGGTTACACTCAGGCCGACCCAATGGGCCCTGATTAGTGCATTTTATTTATTAAAATCCTTTGTATTAAGCCTCCATCAGTGAGCAAATAATGTTTATACCCTTATTGGGCCTGGATCAGTCCGGCCAAAACCCAGAGCACTCAACTGCTTATAAATATGAATAGTTGTGCACTGTGGAAAGGGTCAGATTTTTCTCTTGTAAGCATACACTCTACTCAAACAAAGAGAGAACTCCATTAGTAAAGCTCCTTAAGCTCTAATACAACAGACTTGTGGACTAAAGCTCTTTAACGCCCCAACCACGTAAAATCCCTTGTGTGACTATTTCTAATCCTTTCTTTTTAAATTTTCTTATATTTTAATATTCTAGTTTCCGAAAAACTCAGTAAACATTTTGGTGCTTTCATTAAGAGGCAAAGAAAGCTTCTTTTTTTAAAAAGAAAAGGAAGATATCGAATATTTGCAACGAAGGTGAACATGAGACATACTACGTTCGATCCTGCTCACCGAGAACAAGGAAATGGAGAGCCACTGCCCAATCAACCTCTCCCTCAAAACCAACCTGAGGATACACCTTATCAAATGCCCCAGCCTGACGATTCCCAAAATTTTGAGGACGGGGCAGACTATGAAGAGGGATACTATGAGGAAGATGAGGGTGATGAAGGGGGAGACCATCATCACGAAGCTGAGGATCCTGCTATCCCTAAAGAAGAAGTGGACCCCGACCAGAAGGACCCAGAGGTGGTTAAACTTAGACAACAAGTCCTGGATCAAGAAGCCAGGATGGCTGAACAGAAAGAAGCCACTCGCTAGATGCAAGAATCCCTCCTGGCTCTGCATGCTTTCATTGCTACCCAAGGATTGGCTGCCAATGTAACGACCCACTAATCTAGACTACTTGGACCATTAACGAATCTATACATAAATCTTACATTTTTGCAGAAATACCATAATTTTATTGAAAACTTATGGAAACAAAGGTTACTTTCATAAAATAAGTAGGATATGGGTACCCATTGTCTTTAAAACAAAATAACTTAAAAAAACTAAAAAGAGTTACATAGAAAATGCGGAAAATACATTTAAAACCATAAAAGCATAAACAAGACTACATCCTCGAATCGAATAACGCTCGGCCCCTTGACTCCATTCACCATCGATACACATCCTCTAAGCGTCACGAATCTTTCCGCCTCTAAAGCTTATTTCCTGCACATAAACAGAAAGGAATGAGCCTAATGCCCAGTAAGGAAAATCTAACACATAGTCATAAACATAAACATAATGTCATAATAACGTAAAGACATATCATAACACATAATACACTTATTATAATGGCCATTATTACTTGGGGTCCCATAGACTAAACAAGCATATGCCCATGGAATTAGTGGGGTCCTACTAGCTAAGTAGGTCATATGCCCATAACCCATTTGGGGTCTTGTTAGTCATATGGGTCATATGCCCAAGCCTACAAACATACACATATATCATAACACTTTTAATAACATAAACATAAGATAACATAAGCATATAACATATTAATTCTAGCCTATTTTCCTTACCAAAGTTACCGGGATATAATGGACTGAGTTAGGACTTTTGGAACACTCCTAAAACCATAAGAAAGAGTGAGTCTTAAGAAGAAGATGAAATGAAAGAGAATAGGAAGACTAAACCATTTAAAAGAAAATATGCTTACCACAACTTAAGTGCTTAAGAACTTGGATTCCCTAACCAAAATAAGAATGAGGTTAGGAAATTGAGTAGAAGACTAAGAGAAAGGAAACATAATACAGAAAGGAACTAGAGTTTTGGTTACCTCAATGATTTGCAAGATCAATCTAACCACAACCGAAATACTATAGAACTCACTTCCCAAAGTGTTTGATAAGCTTATGATGTTTAAGCTTATGATTTTTCCCCAAACCAGGTGTTTACACTCTCACACTCACTTAACACTAGCAGCTTCTGAACTTAGAGCAAATGGTGAATAATGGCTGGGTACTAGGTCCTATTTATAGAGTTTTGGAATGAAAGTATCTTGATTTTACTTGAATAAAAATAATGGCTTTTTAAGTGAAAATCATTTGAATAATCGTTCAGCAGAGGCTGAAGACTCGTTCAAAAGATGCTGGACTTATGAAGAAGTTTGAATGGCTGAAAGGAAAAGAATTCAAAAACAATTGAACATATGCTGAAGGAGGCGATATATCGCCCCCTGTAGGCGATATATCGCCTGGGCCAGTATGCCCGAGGCGACCGTGCATCGTTTCGTGTTTTCCGTATCTACGTGCTGCGACATATCGCCCCCTATAGCTGCGATATATCGGCACTCGCTGAATATTTAAACACGAAATTACACATTTTTAGCTAAGTTTGAATGGAGTAAACAGCCTTGACTAAGCCCTCAACGTACTCAAAGCTGCTGACTGACCCTATAACATTCAAACTTTACTCCTTATTATATTTAATCCTCAAAAATCTTAATCCTTAATTACCATTCAAAACATGTGCTTAAAATCCTATTGGTTGATGTCTAAACCTTATAATATAATAATATAATCCTTAATATCAGTCACATTAATCAAACCTTAGGTTAACTTAATATTCTTAAACTATAGATTAAACTTAGAAAATCTATAAGTACTACTATGAGTGTCCAAATAATTCCCGGTCTGAACCAAAAATCCACAATAACAAAGATAATGCTATAAATACTATCATACTATTATCTATCTTAGCTAAGTAAAGTTCTTGGACTCTACAATTCTCCCCTACTAAAAAGAATTTCGTCCTCGAAATTTACTTATCACATAACTCCGGATACCGGCCTTGCATGTCCTCCTCCAACTCCCACATTGCCTCGCATTCAGAACTATTGCTCCATAGGACTTTGACTATAGGGAAGCTCTTAGACCGTAACTACTTCATCCATCTATCTAGGATGCTAATCGGTCGTTCCTCGTAACTTAAGTCTTTCTGGAGCGCTATGGTATCGTACTTGAGGACGTGAGATGGGTCTGACACATATTTGCGTAACATTGAGATGTGGAAGACGTTGTGACTATCAGCTAGTGCTGGCGGTAGGGCTAGTCTATACGCAACTGTTCCCATTTTGTCCAATATCTAAAAGGACCTATGAATCGGGGACTAAGCTTGCCTTTCTTTCCGAACCGCTTGACACTTTTCATAGGAGATATCTTGATCTCCAACTTAGAATTCCACATCGCGTCGCTTGGTATCCGCATATCTTTTCTGTCGGCTTCGAGCAGCCAGCATATGCTGTCTAATAAGCGTTACTGCTTTTTGAGCTTGCCTAACAGCTTCGGGCCCTAGAAGCTGCCTTTCTCCTACCTCGTCCCAGTGCAACGGTGATCGGCACCTTCTTCCATATAGCAACTCATAAGGTGCCATCCCGATCGTCGACTGGTAGTTGTTGTTGTACGAGAACTTGATCAGTGGTAAGTACTTGTTCCACGACCCTCCGAATACAAGTACACATGCGCGTAGCATATCCTCTAAAATCTGAATCGTATGCTCAGACTGCCCATCTGTCTGAGGATGGAAAGTTGTACTAAGGCTTAACTTAGTACCCATAGCTTGCTGTAAGCTTCTCCAAAATCTTGACGTAAATACTGATCCTCTATCTGACACTATCGTCTTGGGGATTCCATGCAATCGTACAATCTCTTGGATGTAGATGTTGCATATTGGTCTGTCGTGCATGACGTTCTAACAGGCAGAAAATGAGCCGACTTGGTTAGTCTATTTATTACTATCCAAGCGGAATCATGCTGCTTGTTCGTCTTTGGTAGCCCCGTCACAAAATCCATGGCTATATCATTCCACTTCCATTCTGGTATGCTAAGCGGTTGCAATAAACCTGCAGGCCGCTGATGCTTTGCTTTCACTTGCTGGCATACCAGACACTTAGATACATACTCAGCTATGTCCTTCTTCATCCCTGGCCACCAATAGACTGCCTTGCTGTCATAAGTCATCTTGGTAGACCCTGGATGAACTGAGTACGGGGCATTATGCGCTTCTTCTAGGATTGTCTTCTTAATACTCTGATTGTCTGGCACGCATACCCGATCCTTATATCTCAATAAACCTTGGCTAGATATTGAGAAATCTGTATTCTTGCCTTCTCTGACTGCTTCCATATGTGGTGCTAGCGATTCCTCATGTCTCTGACCAATCCGTATGTCTTTGATTGGATAGACAAGTTAGCTAGCTTGCCTACAACCACTTCTATTCTGGCACTGATAAGCTCCTGCTGTAGCCGCTTTTCTATTCCGGATAAGGCTGCTAAGTTCCCATAGCTTTCCTACTAAGCGCATCGGCGACTACGTTCGCCTTCCCTGAGTGGTATAGGATTTCGCATTAGTAATCCTTGATTAATTCTAACCACCTGCGCTGCCTCATGTTGAGCTTCTTCTGTGTAAAGAAGTATTTTAAACTCTTGTGGTCCGTATAAATCTTGCACCATTCTCCGTAAAGATAATGGCGCCAGATTTTTTTTTAACGCAAAGACCACCGCTGCCAACTCCATATCGTGAGTTGGATAGCGTTGTTCATACTCCTTTAACTGATGTGAGGCGTAGGCTATCACCTTGTCGTTTTGCATCAACACGCATCCCAATCCTAGCTTTGATGCATCGCAGTAGACAACGAACTTATCGTTGGGTGTTGGGACACTAAGTACTGGTGTTGAGCAAAGCTTATCCTTAAGTAACTGGAAGCTTTCCTAACACTTATCATTCCAGTTAAACTTTTGTTGCTTCCGGGTCAGGTTGGTGAGTGGAGTCGCTTTCTTAGAAAAGCCCTCTACAAACTTTCTATAGTAACCTGCTAGCCCTAAGAAGCTTCTTACTTCTGACGCATTCTTTGCTCTAGGCCAATCCTTCACGGCCTCTACCTTCGATGGATCTACTGCAACTCCGTCTTTTGATATGATGTGCCCGAGGAACGCCACTTGTGAAAGCCAAAACTCGTATTTCTTGAACTTGGCGTAAAGTTTATGCTCCTTCAATCGCGTCAAAATAATCCTTAAATGTTCCTCGTGCTCTACTTCATCCTTGGAGTATACTAAGATATTTTCGATGAATACAACAAAGAATTTATCTAAGTAATCCTTGAAGACTCTATTCATTAAGTCCATAAACGTGGCTGGCGCGTTAGTAGGACCAAAAGACATAACCAAGAACTCGTAGTGTCCATAACGAGTCCTAAAGGATGTCTTAGGAATATCTTCTCCCTTTACCTTGAGCTGATGATACCCGGACCGTAAATCGATCTTAGAGAATACAGTCGCGCCTCGGAGTTGATCAAACAAATCATCAATCCGAGGTAGTGGGTATTTGTTCTTAATTGCTACTTTAATCAGCTCACAGTAGTCTATGCACATGCGCATACTTCCGTCCTTCTTTTTCACGAATAGTACCGGAGTTCCCCATGGTGAATGGCTTGGCCTAATGAAACCCAAGTCTAGGAGTTCTTATAGCTGTGTCATTAACTCCTTGAGTTCCGTAGGTGCCATCTGGTATGGTGCCTTAGAGATAGGCTCGGTGCCGGGTACTAATTCTATCGTGAAGTCTATTTCTCGATTTGGCGGCAATTCTGGCAAGTCATCGGGGAAAACTTCTGGAAATTCTTGTATAACCCGAACATCTCCAACTTTGAGTGATGTCTCCTTCTCCACATTCGTGATGCTGGCTAAGAATGCTTGACATCCTTTCTCTATCCTTTGTTGAGCTTTGAGAGATGACACTAAATTGGTGCGTAATCCTGAAGCTTGTCCCATGAAGCATCGTCTCTGGCCGTCAGGAGTCTCGAACATCACCTTCTTGCGTTTGCTGTCGATCGTTGCGCCATGCCGTGCTAGCCAATCCATGCTTAGTATTACGTCGAAGTCCTTGATTACTAGCTCTATTAGATCTCCTTCTAGTCCTATGTCCTCAATCTTGATCGGTAAGCCTCGTACTATTCGTGATGATAGAACTACTCTGCCCGAAGGCAACTCGGTTACAAACCTAGTTCTAAATCTTTCACTAGGTTTGTCTAGTTTTTCTATCATTCCTAACGAGATATACGAGTATACTGCTACCAATCTAGCGATACATATACTATTGAGGATAGGATCTGACCTATAAATGCTTGTTACTAGCATGGGTTCCTCCTTGGGTCAATGCAAAGACTTTGGTCTGGAACCATCGTTTAATCCCTCTTAGCATTCCTCTGAATCCTTTTTGTTGTAGTTCCCAGGTCTGCTAGCTTAACCCCTAATTCCATCTTTGGTCTAAGTCCTCTGACGAACTTGGTCAACCTCGTAAAGTCGGTTGGGACCAACTCTGGTGCAAACTTGACTAATCTGTTGAACTGACGAGCATATTCTTCTATCATTAGTGATGACTGCCGAGGTGAAATACTTCTTGTGGAACGGCTCCACAAATCTTGTCCATATTATGGTGGTGACATCGTTAGTCAGGTGAACTAAGTCCCACCATATTTTGACATCCTTCCTGAGTAATGACGAGACGTAGGATATGCGGTCCGTATTACTGAGGTTCATGCGCGTAAGAATTGGCTTCACATTCCTTAGCCACTCTTCTGCCTCAAAGGGGTCTATAGCCCCTTCGAAGTTTGGAGCGTGCTGCTTGCGGAACCTTTCATACACTGACTCCATATTCGGTACTGGATGTGGCGCGTAGTTCGTCACTGGCCATTCCCCATATGGACCAACTTGTTGGGGTGCTAGGGCCATTTGTTGTAGCTGCGACTGCGGTTGCGGCGGAGGCTGAGGCTGAGTCTGCACCTGTTGACGTTGTTGCTGCAAGAGTTCCTCGACTTGTTGTCGCCGTCTAGCGATTTCCACGGTGTTGTCAGCTGACGGTGTCGGCGCGTTGCAGCTAGTAGTAGTACGCACTCCTCTTCTGCGAACTGGAGGGCATCATTGGTCGTTGGAACAACGTTGGAGGCGTTTCCGTTGGTGCGTGCAGATCTTCGGAGCGACATCTTCACCAAAAGTTCTAACAGTCGAGAACTTGTTAGAACTTACCCTAATAGGCTCTAAGGAAAAAACTTATTCTAAAACAAACATATCTCGGACCTATTTATTATGACTTCTTATGAAAAAATTATATAGGTCTTTATTTATTATTAGAGTGGGTTTCTATACTTAGAAAAACAAGTCATCTTTATTTTCTAGGTGTGTTTCTAATCATCCTATATGACTTAATTCTCAGGCTCGAAACTTATCTTTGTTCCAAAGTTAACCATATTGAGGGAGGGCTGGGATCAGTAAAATCGTTCCCACTACTAAGGCCCCCTAACTCTCAATAAAGAAACTTGGTTCATTGATTTGTATCCACCCTCACTGAACTTAGTCATTATTTATTTTATTTATTACTTATTATGATTGCGAAAATAAATCAAACTCATACATGAAAATAAAATAACATGAACTTAATTTGAAAAAATTTCACTTATTACAATCATAAAATAAAGAAATAAACAAAACAAACAATGAAAAACTAGCTATTCTAAAAATCAGGATCTTCTACATCCGATCCTTCATCTAGCATATCATTATCTATCTCCTTATAATCATCATTGTCTTGAGCCTCAAAATTTCCTCGGGGAAGATTCAAGAAGATCCTATGTTGTTGCTCATTAGTGAATTGAAACTCTAAATCATAGGTGAACTTAAGTATGAGAGAATAATATCTTAGGGCTGCTTGTAAGTCATCATCATTATTTATATTCTCCCATATTTCTTCTAAAGTTAAAATTGCTGAAGGAAAATCTTTTAAAAGCCTAATTACTAGGACATATTGTTCTGCAGCTCTCATCATGATTTGCTTAGACTCTTGAAGGTGACCTATCTCTTTGTGGAACAAGATCAATCTTCGAGTGATCTTTTCTAGTGCTCCTACGGTGTTTCTTGGCTCCCTTATTCTTTTTAAAGCCTTAATGGCTCGGATATCCTCATTGCTTAAAGCTCAATTCATTCTTAACTGAAACATAAACACTAAAGTTGTTAGCTATACACATAGACAAAGTAACTTGTAACTTGTAACTTGTAACTTAAACACTTACTTGGCGGTCCGATTCGGAGCTTTGAGCATGTGTATCGAGGAGAACTTCATGCGAAGGAACCGTTTTCTCTGATACCAACTGTAACGACCCACTAATCTAGACTACTTGGACCATTAACGAATCTATACATAAATCTTACATTTTTGCAGAAATACCATAATTTTATTGAAAACTTATGGAAACAAAGGTTACTTTCATAAAATAAGTAGGATATGGGTACCCATTGTCTTTAAAACAAAATAACTTAAAAAAACTAAAAAGAGTTACATAGAAAATGCGGAAAATACATTTAAAACCATAAAAGCATAAACAAGACTACATCCTCGAATCGAATAACGCTCGGCCCCTTGACTCCATTCACCATCGATACACATCCTCTAAGCGTCACGAATCTTTCCGCCTCTAAAGCTTATTTCCTGCACATAAACAGAAAGGAATGAGCCTAATGCCCAGCAAGGAAAATCTAACACATAGTCATAAACATAAACATAATGTCATAATAACGTAAAGACATATCATAACACATAATACACTTATTATAATGGCCATTATTACTTGGGGTCCCATAGACTAAACAAGCATATGCCCATGGAATTAGTGGGGTCCTACTAGCTAAGTAGGTCATATGCCCATAACCCATTTGGGGTCTTGTTAGTCATATGGGTCATATGCCCAAGCCTACAAACATACACATATATCATAACACTTTTAATAACATAAACATAAGATAACATAAGCATATAACATATTAATTCTAGCCTATTTTCCTTACCAAAGTTACCGGGATATAATGGACTGAGTTAGGACTTTTGGAACACTCCTAAAACCATAAGAAAGAGTGAGTCTTAAGAAGAAGATGAAATGAAAGAGAATAGGAAGACTAAACCATTTAAAAGAAAATATGCTTACCACAACTTAAGTGCTTAAGAACTTGGATTCCCTAACCAAAATAAGAATGAGGTTAGGAAATTGAGTAGAAGACTAAGAGAAAGGAAACATAATACAGAAAGGAACTAGAGTTTTGGTTACCTCAATGATTTGCAAGATCAATCTAACCACAACCGAAATACTATAGAACTCACTTCCCAAAGTGTTTGATAAGCTTATGATGTTTAAGCTTATGATTTTTCCCCAAACCAGGTGTTTACACTCTCACACTCACTTAACACTAGCAGCTTCTGAACTTAGAGCAAATGGTGAATAATGGCTGGGTACTAGGTCCTATTTATAGAGTTTTGGAATGAAAGTATCTTGATTTTACTTGAATAAAAATAATGGCTTTTTAAGTGAAAATCATTTGAATAATCGTTCAGCAGAGGCTGAAGACTCGTTCAAAAGATGCTGGACTTATGAAGAAGTTTGAATGGCTGAAAGGAAAAGAATTCAAAAACAATTGAACATATGCTGAAGGAGGCGATATATCGCCCCCTGTAGGCGATATATCGCCTGGGCCAGTATGCCCGAGGCGACCGTGCATCGTTTCGTGTTTTCCGTATCTACGTGCTGCGACATATCGCCCCCTATAGCTGCGATATATCGGCACTCGCTGAATATTTAAACACGAAATTACACATTTTTAGCTAAGTTTGAATGGAGTAAACAGCCTTGACTAAGCCCTCAACGTACTCAAAGCTGCTGACTGACCCTATAACATTCAAACTTTACTCCTTATTATATTTAATCCTCAAAAATCTTAATCCTTAATTACCATTCAAAACATGTGCTTAAAATCCTATTGGTTGATGTCTAAACCTTATAATATAATAATATAATCCTTAATATCAGTCACATTAATCAAACCTTAGGTTAACTTAATATTCTTAAACTATAGATTAAACTTAGAAAATCTATAAGTACTACTATGAGTGTCCAAATAATTCCCGGTCTGAACCAAAAATCCACAATAACAAAGATAATGCTATAAATACTATCATACTATTATCTATCTTAGCTAAGTAAAGTTCTTGGACTCTACAGCCAACCCTCTAGCAGTTCCTACTCCAGGAACATGGCCGTCGGCTCCACCAGTTAGGATCGTCCCGCCCAAGAATACGAGGCCTATCCCCTCTCTCGGACAAGATCCCGGAGTCAACCCGTCTAACCCGGCTCGAGAAAAAGTGAAAGCCCAAGCGGCAAACCCTGTGGGAAAAGCAAATTCCTAGAGGAACACTCATCCCATCCCGATAACCGGGGCCAACCCAGGATCGCTCCCTAGGAAAGAAAAGATGTGTCTCGTCCCAGGACGGGATCATCCAATCAATCT
Source organism: Humulus lupulus (assembly GCF_963169125.1). Classification (NCBI taxonomy): domain Eukaryota; kingdom Viridiplantae; phylum Streptophyta; class Magnoliopsida; order Rosales; family Cannabaceae; genus Humulus; species Humulus lupulus. Next base: position 104,699,192 of record NC_084793.1, read on the forward strand.
GCAAGGGATGCGCCCGCAGGGTACTAAGCCCCGAGCTATCCCTAGACAGACCAGATGGGAGCAGCGTTTCCACCACAATGCCTCTGTGAATAAAGATCACCGAGGGCGCCAGCATGTTAACGAGCCGAAAGCAATTAGTTCAGGGGACAACACGTCCCGGATAGACCTACGCGATGGTTTAAATGCCCGAAAGGAGCGGGCCCACAAGGAGAAGATTTGTCCTCGAGGGGGAGATCTAAGGAATTACCTCAATGACAGGAGGAACGAAAGGGTCCCCCTGGACGACAGAATGGCCAGGAAATTCATGGAACAACTGGCTACGTTAAAGAAAGTCACGGATCATCTGGTCTGAAACAAGAGGGAGGAGGTTCTGATTCTGAAGAAGAGGAAAATGAACCATGTGCCAAACACATCTTGGATGTGGTGCTCCCTAAGGGGTTCAAAATACCAAATCTGCCCGCTTATACCGGGAACATAGACCCCAGGGACCATTTGTCCCGCTACTATTAGTTAATGACCGAAGCCCATGTCTCTGACAAGGACAAATGCCTTTGTTTTTCGATCATTCTAGATGGACCCGCAGAAGAGTGGTGGAAAAGGCTCAAGTCAGGATCTATCCAATCCTGGTACGGACTACAGTCGGCATTCCGCAAGCAGTTTGTGGCTGCCATGAAGATGGACATGTAGATCAGCGCCCTCGCTAACATTAAACAACTCCCCACGAAGACTCTGAGGGCCTACATCCAGTGCTTCACGGAAGAGGCCTCAAAAACCAAGGTGGACGATGGGCAGCGCCTGGTGGCCCTACAGTCCGGGACCCGAGTCAGGTCCCCTCTCTGGGACAACATTCAGCGCAGTAAGGCGACCACCCTCGAAGAATTCATAAGGAGGGCACAAGGATTTTATCAACTAGGAGGAGGCCCAAATCTAGGCATTTGGTTGGCATCCGGCTCCCCAGCCGAGTGCCCAAACTTTTCCTGGGTACAGGATGCAGTACCCGGCCCCTCACTATTCAACACCTTGAACATCAATGAGGGCAGGACTTCGGTCCTGCAGAAACGGAGACCTTTGCGGGTGGAGAGGGCAGAGGCCCTCAAGTTAGAAGTCGAGAAGTTATCCTCGATCAACTTCATCCGGGAAACCTTGTATCCCGTATGGCTAGCCAATCGAGTGCTAGTGCCCAAGCCAAATGGGACGTGGAGAACTTGCATCGACTTCACGGACCTCAACAAGGCTTGCCCCAAAGATTGTTTCCCTCTACCCCAGATCGACCAAATGGTAGATGCAATGTCCAGATACGAGATCTTGAACTTCATGGATGGTTATTTAGGCTATAACCAGATCTCAATGCACGTAGCAGACCAGGAACACACCAGCTTCTAGACAGACAAATGGGTGTACTGCTATATTGTCAAGCCCTTCGGGCTCAAGAACACCGGAGCCACGTATCAAAGGCTCGTCAACATAATGTTCCAAGCTCAACGGGGAAGGAATATGGAGGTCTGTATAGACGACATGCTGGTCAAGTCCAAGACCTCCAGAGGACACACCGATGATCTGGCCAAAGCGTTTGCCATCATTCATAAATATGTGATGAAGCTGAACCCCAAGAAGTGCACCTTTGGTGTGGCATCTGGGAAGTTCCTGGGCTTCATAGTAAGCTACCGGGGGAAAGAGGCCAACTTGGACAAGATCAAAGCATTGATCGATATGCCCTCGCCACGGAAGCACAAAGATGTTCAAAGCTTGACAGGATGAATAGCCGCCCTGAGCCATTTTGTCTCGAAAGCCACGGACAAATGCATTGCATTCTTCAACATCCTTCAGGGAAGCCAAAGGTTCGAATGGTCGGCCGAATGCGAAGAGGCTTTCCAGAGACTGAAGAGCATTTGGCCCGAGCGCCAATCTTAACAAAACCGATGGATGGGAAGCTGTTGTACCTCTATTTGGTCTTGTCTGAACACGCCATCAGTGCTGCGCTCGTACGGGAAGAAAAGAAGGCCTAACTCCCAGTCTATTACGTAAGCAAGAGGTTGTTAGGTGCGGAGTCCAGATACCCACTAATCAAAAAATTGACATTTTGCTTACTAATTGCATCCTAGAAGCTTAGGCCTTACTTTCAGACCCACACCATATGAGGACTGACTAACCATCCCTTATGGTAAGTGTTACATAAACCTGAATCATCAGGGAGACTTCTGAAGTGGGCCATGGAATTGAGTCAATTAAACATTTCATATGTCCACAGGATATCAATCAAGGGGCAGGCTCTGGCCGACTTTATCGTGGAGTGCACCGATATTACTAAAGATGAAGATCCCATCGACCCTGCAGCGCCCTTATGGAAGGACTTCGTAGATGGGGCCTTAAACGAAAATGGGGCCATGGCCGGGATCATCTTAGTATCACCACAAGGACACCAGTTACAAAGTGCCCTACGTTTCCAGTTTGATGCATCAAAAAATGAGGCCGAGCATGAGGCCGTGTTGGCTGGATTATGTTTGGCCCGGAGAGTAGGGACAACAAGTTTGGAAGTCTATAGCGACTCTCAATTGGTTGTCAGAAAAATCTTGGGGGAATACCAAACGAAGGGGGAAAAGATGGCTGCTTATGTGACATAAGCTCGAGAGCTACTTCAGTCTTTTAAGAAGTATTCCATTCGTCAGATCCCCAGGGAACAAAATGTGTTTGTAGACACATTGGCAAAACTAGCCACAGATGTCGAGGCAGAGCTTTTTGGGCTCGTCTCGATAAACCATCTTCCCACACCAAGTATTAAAGTCCCCACGTTCAACACCGTAGACTATTCCACGTCCTGGATGGGACCTATCATCCACTACCTAACAACCGGGTGGTTGCCCGCAGACAGGGTAGTGGCCAGAAAGCTTCAGTACAAGGCCTTTAGATATGTCATGATGGAAGGTAAACTCTATCACAGAGGGCTATCCATGCCATACCTCTTATGCGTATACGAGACCGAAATGAGTGTAATCATGCATGAGGTGCACGAAGGTTTCTACGGAGATCACAAAGCCAGACTCAGCTTGTTCAAGAAAATCCTAAGGCAAGGATATTTCTGGACAACAATGAAGAAGGATTGTGTCGATTACGTCCGCAAGTACGAACAATGCCAATGGTATGCGAAGATCCCATGAGCCCCTCCAACGGAAATAACCCTAATGACCAGTCCCTGGCCTTTCACAGTGTGGGGTATCAAGCTAGTAGGATCGCTCCTGACCAAGAAGGGTGGTGTGAAGTATGCCATCGTGGTCATAGACTATTACACTAAGTGGGTCGAGGCGGAACCAATGAACACCATCACCTCATCAACAACATTGTGTGCTGATATGGCCTCCCTCACAAGATTGTGTTCGACAACGGGAAGCAATTTGACAGCATCCACTTCACTGACTTCTGTGAAAGACATGGCATCATCAAAGCTTCTCCGTAGTCACAAGGCCTCAAGAAAATGGGCAAACAGAGGTCGTGAACAAGATTCTGAAGGGAACATTGAAGAAAAATCTTCAAGCTTGCAAAAGCAAGTGGCCGGAAGAATTGCCCCACGTACTATGGGCATACCGAACCACTGAAAGAACATCTATTGGGCACACTCCCTACCCCATGGTGTACGGATATGAAGCAGTCATCCCAGTGGAAACAACTATCCCGTCTCACCATCGAGAAACGTATGATCCCGCCTAGAACCACGCCTTACTCCAAGAATCTTTGGACCTTATTGAAGAAATCTGGGAAGAATCCCAGGTTCAGCTGAAGATGTACCTAGGAAAGATCGCCAGGCACTTTAACTTTAAAGTTAGGAGCCGAAGGTTTGAAACCGGCGATCTGGTCCTGAGAAGAGTCTTCCCTGCAACCCAAGATCCGGGAGTGGGGGTTCTGGGCCCAAACTGGGAAGGACTGTACGAAATCCAACATGAAGTATGTCTGGGAACGTATCGCTTAAGGCGACTTGATGGAACAGAGGTCCCAAGGGCCTGGAACGCAGATCACCTCCGTAAGTACTATCAATAGTTAGGAGGACATGTTCATGTTTATAATTTTTCTTTTAAACAATGTACGCCCGAAGCCTGTTTCTTATTTAATGAAAATGATGTGTACAAAACATCATAAAGAAATATTGTAAAGAAATGAAAGTTCCTATCCGTCTTCACAAACAAGTGACCCAAGACTGCAGTCTTTGCTCACTTGGGGGGTATAACCATCCGTACGAACAAGTCTAGGAACATAAAAGAAACAGGAAGCAAAACGCAAAGTTTAGTCCTAGTCCGGACCGTACAGACTGGGGGTAGCAGAAACCCAACTCCCAAAAGGACGCAAGGCTCAGGCCTAATCCCAACTCGGACATACATGGTCCAGGGAGTATAAACTCAATAGGACGCAAGGCTCAGGCCTAGTCCCAACCTAGACATACATGATCTGGGGGGTACAGAACCCAATAGAACTTAAGGCTCAAGCCTAATCCTGGGCTGGACATGCATGGTCTAGAGGTATAATATTCCGTAGGACATGCAGGCCAACCCTAATCCTAACCATCCATGTCTTCTCTATAATGGCCCAGAACCATTGGAATGTGAGTCCTAGGTATAAGTTATCTAAAATTAGTCTTATAAATGGCCCAGGGCGTGGGAACCTGACCCATAGGACAAAAATAAGCTAATCAGCTAATCTCCGATGGCCCAGGCCATTGGAACCTGAACACCAGTATCAGGAAAAATAAATTTGGTGACAATTATTAACTCCCTAGTGGCCCAGGGCGTTGGAACCTGAACAACATGGTTAAAGCGAGTTAATAAGTTAAAATCTAAAGAGATCTCTGGTGGTCCAGGCTGTTGGAGCCCGTATTATAAAGTCGGGATGACTCACTCCAAGCCATAAAGACCCGAGCATGGGTCCTCAGACAAGATAAATGCTTTCTATAAATTTACCCAATGGTCCCGCCCGTTGGAACCAGGACCGAACATTCGACTCATTCATGCAAGGTGATAAAACACTTAGTGAAATTCTAATGGATGGAACAGGAAAAAATTGTGCAAGAGATAAAATAGATACACATAAAAATTGTCTTGGACGTAGCCGCGTCCATAAAATTGTTAAAAAAAAAAAAAGAAAGAAAAATAAGTAAAAGACCCGGGCCTAGGCTTCATTGTGCCTTGGTGCCTCTGGTTGGCTCCATCTATCTCCTCCTCGGCCAAGAGCTCTGCATCAGCTTTCTCTTTAGCCTCAAACTCTGCTATCTTCTCAGCGGGAACGGGGTAAAGCAGGAGGTTCATGTTCTTGTCTTGAAGCCAGGCCATGTAGATAGCCTCATCGTAGGTGGCCTCCAGCAAGGCATCCTCATGCATTTTCACCTCTTGCTAAAGCAGATTGTCCAGGAACTGGACCCGAGATTCAAGAGTGGTGATCTTCTCCCGATCCTGGCAAGACTGGGCTTTGGCTACCTCCAAGAGGATCTTAGATGATGCCTCAGAGCCCCAGACGCGAAGAAGTTTCGCCTCTAGGCTATCCTCCAAGAGGATCTTAGATGTCGGCTTCCTTCCGGGACAGAGTTTCTTCAAGTTGGAACCAAGCCCGGCCGGTCTCCTTGTGGTCTACCTTGGCTTGAGAAACTTCCTTGGCCATGGCCTTCGCCTGGGTAACCTCCTTAGTCAGGGCTTCCCTTGCGGCTTCCCGCTGGTTCATAGCCCCCTCCAACTCCAGCTGGCCCGTCTCCAGCTTCATCGCCATCTCTACCACTAAGTCGGCATTCTAATGGGCTAGCAAGGCATCCTGGAACAAATTAAAGTTAGAAAACATACGAGTTAAAAATATGAAAAGCAGAGGAAGATATGGACAGATAACTTACAGCGGTGGCCTGGTGACGGATAGCCTAGGAGATGAACAAGGCATCCCGGTTAGCCAAGGTGGCGTACCGTTTCAGTTGAAGATTGGACATGGTAGTCCCAACCTGCTCCAATAGATCCACGGCAAGCGGGGCCGTGGCCTTACTTGTTTGGGGCAAAATCTGTTCTCAGCAACAATCCAATCCACGATCGGTTGAGTGGCATTGAAAGCGGTTGGGTGTTCGGCGAACTCCACCTTGCGCCGGATAGCAAAGCCTGGTAGACCTCCTCCCTTCTATCCCGGCCATCCTCCCAGGCCCGGGATACCATCCTCGATCTCTGCTCTAGGAGGACCATGTCCCCTTCCTAGAGGAGAGTTGGATTGACAGGGAGCGTGGTAGCTTCCGGGAGTTCCCGGGTGGCGAGCTGGCTCTCCCAGGAAGAGTTCTCCTCAACCATGGAATGGTCCTTGGTCTTAGACCTCTTGGCCCAGTTCGCGAACTCATCAACAGCTGAGTCCGAAGCTCTTTTCTTTGACCCCCGACTCGCCAGAGGCTCCTGCTCCAGGTCTATGATCGGAGGATGAGCAGGCTGAGATGAGGCAGCCTCAACACATACTGTCGAGGGAGGGATCATGGCTGGTGTCTCCCTGATAGCATCCACCTTCAGCGTCGAGCCCCCAAGAATAAAGTCCAACTCCTTGTTCTTGGGCACACCTTTGGCGGCCTTCTTCGCTGACGCCCTGGCCTTGGCTGCCCGAGCCTCCATGGCCTTCTTCATCTTGGCCATGGGATTGGACATGCCAAAATCATTTGAAAAAGACAAACAAAAAGAAAGTCAAAAAAATATTCAAGTAAGGATAAGAGGTAATTAAAAGCTAGTCTAAGGTCCTCCGGGATGAACCCTTATCTAGAACTCGGGCTCAACTCAACGCAACTCTCCTAAAGTGAAGGAATAGATTCGGTCCCCCATGTCGTCCAGGTCCAGGAATTTACCATATTGGAGGAACCCGGACAAGTACATGATGGTCTCCGGGTCTAAAATACTGGGAGGCGAAGGTCCCATTTCTCTGGCAACCCTGAACAAGTGGCCTTGGTAAACTTGCTTGTCCCTAACTAAGTCCCCAAAATGGGGAGCATAAGTTAAAAACAAAGGCGAATTACCTTGCCCCGACGTACTAGCCCTGAGAGCCCCCATGTTTAGCTGGACCTCTTTAAAGAGGGCATCCAACTCCTCAGAGGCGGCCCTCTCCGTTTGTTGTGCCTGCTCCCTTTTCTTCTTCGCCATGTCCACCCGAGTCGCGGTCTCCATGGCCTTGATATGGATGAGAGCTAGCTCCTCCCTCAAGGCTGGGTCCTCACATTGCAATCCCCAAAGGTTAGGGGCCACAATTTTTTGGTTCGCCGCCAACATCCCAATCGTTCGTAGGTTTGCGGTGTTTACGTAGTCCTCTACGTTCAGATCTTTCGTGCTTAGAGTGGTGTAGAACTTCTTCCGGTCAAGGATTGACTGGGTGAGAGGGGTCTGGGCATATGGTCATGTCATCCGAGACTGTAAGTCGAAAGCGGACAACAAAAAGAACGAACAGGAGTAAGAGAAAAGACTACTTACCCACTCGTTAGAAGTCCAGCACCAGCGTGGGGTTCTTATCCAAAAGGAACCCGGATGTCATAAACCAATAATGTCTGACATCCGGGGGGTGTTTCCAGGAGCTGGTAGGAGTAGGATAGTTCCCTCGAGGCTTCAGTCTATAGAAGCCATCCCGAGTCTTATCCTTGGCATTAAGTTATGGCTCCAGTTTATAGAAATACAGCACCTCCGCTGGGGTCGGCTCCGGAATCTCCTTCGCCACACAAAAGAAATGCCATCCCGCAAGAAGTTTATAAGCTTGGGGCAGGAGCTGAAAGGGCGCGATCCCCACAAACTTTAGGAACTACACGAAATAGTTGTGGAGCGGGAGAGTGGCTCTCGCATTGATGTGGCCCATGCTCCAGACCCTGAATTCGCCCACGCTTGTTTGGGCTTTTTCTTCCTTCCTGGATAGTCGATTATAAAAGAGTTCGGGAGTCAACTTCACTCCAAAATGCTTCTCCAAAACATCCAGCATCCGATAGTTCTAGAATAAATTCTTCTCCCCATCCATCTCCCATGTGTTGCCACTGAGGGGATTTTGTTCTTCTAGGATGAAGGGGGCCGACTGGACGTATTCTTCCAAGTGAAGAGTAACGCTGAGATTCATGATTGGTGATCTGGGAATAGAAGAAAAAGAAGAAAATAACCAAGCAGTTAACACCAAAACCCAAAAAGGTTTGTTAAGGTACGGGGGCTCTCCTACGAACTGCTTGGAAGAGTCTCCTCCAGATTAGATCCAGGATCACCAAAGACCCCAGAATCCTGATTGGGAACAAATAAGAGGAATTTTTCTATGTTTTTCCAAGTCAGCCTATTACCACTTGTTCAGGGACAAGTCGAACCTGAGAGGATCCAGGATGACCCAGACAGTTTGTTCTCTTAACCTAATATGCCTAGAGCCACCCTAAATGGTGGCCCTAGCTCTAACAGCCCCATGGCCACAAATGTGATACCACAAAATGATAAGCACGAAAAAATAGAAATAAAAGGTTTGGGAAACTTACTGTAAAGTGCTGATCGTGGAGGGTGTAGTGTTTCCGGTGACAGGGACAGCAAAATCATGGTCTTTAATAGGCGAAGATGACACAGAAGATCGTCTACTGGTCGAGCCGAGGTGTAACGCCCTGGGTAGCCAAGACCGTTACACTGTGTGTTTATAAAGGTGCAAGACTTGCTAATCAAGTCATTTAGTTAGAAACGTGTTATTGAAACCATAATTGAACTAGGGTTAAAATATTTTGGTCATAAAAGACGCATTTCATTTAAATAAATATTTTATACATGGGATCCCAAAAGAAATAAAGTTTAAAGGACAATTTACAAAATTCCAGGATATATGTACAACTACTGGCCACTCTAAGGAAAAACAGACATTTAGGCTTCTCCTGTCCTGTACCACTCCTCGGCTGTGGCGGTCGATCAACTAACTATGTACATTCGGCCTCAAAGATCTCCAACTCAGGGCTGGTCCACCTTGCCCTTGCCTTTTCCTGGACCACGTAGCACTCATGAGCCAATGCTCAGCAAGAAAATTATAATACAGAGTATAAATGATAAACAACAGTCAGATATTTCGTGAATCGTCAATCAGATACAAACAATTCATATTGCTCACATAAACAGTGATATCAATTTACAAGCCAACATTTAGTTTAACATCAATAAACATTTCATACAATGTCTAGGGTCGACGCTGTTAGGCCGCACCCTCTATATAAGTCACTGTCTTCGACTCACTTAGGCCGAGCCCAGTGTTCAACCCACTAACTCTAGCTCGCTTAGGCCAAGCTTAGTGATTATTTGATTAACCTCAGCTACCAGTGGCCGAGCCGCGTCCTATGCGCAAATATTGATTTTGGCACTCTTAGGCCATTTATCACATGTCCCCAAGGCATAATACAATCTATGTCATCATATACAAGTAAAGGGAACTCTTAGTCTCTACATAACCACATAACCGAGTGCAGTTTCTTACCTTTGATTCTGATAGCTTTAATTAGTGAAATCGACCTTAAAGCACGATCTCATCCGAGCCCTAGCGTACATCTATTCATAGTCATAAATTAGAGCCATCACTAAACTTCAATTCCGTAACCTAACTTCGAGACCAATCCCAAGCCCTCGGGAAGCCCTAATTCCACCCAACGGGATGGTGGAACCAAACCCGGAGCCCTCGGGCAAAAACCCTAAGAAAATAACCAAAATCCCACTTCTGAAGGCAGGGTAGTGCTACAGCGCTACAAGCAGAGCCAAAAGTCCCCAGAAAACCCAAGCCTAGCACTGTAGCGCCCTAAGGCTAGCGCTACAGCGCTACTTACAGCCCCTTCAGCACACTAAGTTTTCTCCTTCGATTTTCCTTGAGCCAAAACTCCATAAAACTTCTCCAAACCTCAACCATACACCAAACTGAGCCTACCATCCCCTACATCTCATCCCACTTAACCCAACAACATAAAACTTAGCCACATGCACTTATCAAACAAAGAAAACAAGACTTGACCTCAAAATTCAAGAACTCATTAGAAAAATCCAGCGATAACCCAGCAAGTCAGATGATCAAGCTCTGAATTCCTTACATTTAGTGGAGAGTCCAATACTAGGTTGCCCTCAGTATCCTTCCAGCCTTAAGCTCCTCAATCCTTCAAGCTTAATTCCTCTAATTTCCACCCAAAGTTCAAGTTTAGAAATCCATTCCAAAAAAACTCAAAAACTCAAGAACAGCCTTTAAACTTTACCTTAATTGAGTGACTAACTCCTGCTAAATCCTCTAACTTTATCAGGGACTCTAGCCTCAAGCTCTAGCCCAAGCTTTCCCTGAGTTAAAGCTTCAAAACTCCTCAAGAGATGGTGAAGAATGGAAAACCGAGTGGAGGAGAAAGGGTAAACTCAAGTGTTCTGTTTTTCTTTCTTTCCTTTTTCTTTTCTTTTCTTTCAGCTTCTACTGCTTGCTAAACATTCCACCAAGTCTATAAAGGCTGAATATCACTTTTCCCTATTTTTTTTTAAATCAAATGACCATTTTGCCCTCCCATTAAAACCTAAGCCTTTAAACATTCTAAGGGTATTTTGGTAATTTGTTTCCAATTCCCACTAATTCCTCGAGTGTCCCTAATAATTACCGCTTACATCCCGACACCTAAATAATCACCAATTATTTTCCTCAATGTCAAATAATCTCCAATATATTTCCCAAATTCCCAGAAATACTCACAGGCTCCCCCGAGCCGGGTATAAATCCCCACTGTGACTTTTCCGCTTAACCTCTCACTAGGATTGCCTCGAGTCACAAGCTGCAAATATATCCACATAATAATGTGGTCTCAACAATTAATCACAAATAATTACATTTATGCCCTCAATGGGCCAAAATTACGAATATGCCTTTATAATCAAATCAGGGCCTACATTCATACTAATACACATAATCATGCATCTCATATATCAAATAATTATATAGGCATGCTTATCACATAATCATGCATTTAACTATTTAAATTACATATAATCCAGTTATGCCCTCCCGGCACACTAATCAAGGCCCTTAAGCCTTATTAGTAATTTTGGGTCGTTACCCGAGGTCACACTTTCAAGTGAGGACACAGAAATAAGATGCATCGGAAAGATGCGGCGATGGAAACAAAGTACTCGATGGAGAATTTTGTTGGTGAGCTCGGACATATAAAGTTCTCTTTATGGTTTCAGTTGTTCAGAATGTGTAAAACTTGTAAATGAATATATGGGAGGTCTTTATAAGAATCAAAAGCATGTTTTTGATCCAAAAGTCTTGGTCGATTTTCCACATCTGACGATCCCAGATTACGCAGGGGCTTTAATTAGCCCACTTAAGTATCGGATCGCGGGTTCCCCAAGTCGCGATCCGCGCCATCCCGATCCAACGGTCTAAAGGAAAAGCATTTCAAAATTTATGCCATCCAACGGTCCCCAGTAATGCAGAAATATTAAAGGATTCATCCATACAGAGGGGACGCTTCAGAATTCATGCTGACGTTTGGTTGCCGACACGATAACCAAGAAAGTGTCTCCAAATCTGTCAGACGCAAGTACCATTGACGCACCAATTATGGGGAAACATGTGCATAGGGCATGATGAAGTTGAAAGATCGAGGGTCACCTGAACAACCTTGAAGTAAATGAACCTGGGCTCTGGTAAACAAACCAGAGTCCTGGTAAATGGACTAGGATGTTAGTAAATGGACCAGGTCTTTGGGATTTGATCAGGAATGTTGACACAAAGGCTTTGTATACAAGTTTCCAACAATCAATCCCCCACGAAAACGGACCCGTCTCCTGGGAAACGAACCGGGATATCGAGAATTGATCCAGGAAAGGAGGCAAGCCTTCACTGCGCAAGCACATATAAAGGCTTAGGGGCAAATGTTATCCGTGTTTCTTCCCTCCATTCGCGGCTCTGCACCTTGAGTCCATGGGCCACCTTGAAAGGACTTAAGGCCCAGATCAGACCCAATAGACGAAGAAGGAGTGAGTCCTGAGTGCCCAAATATCATTAAATCCCAAACGTTATCCCAGAATGAAAGTCAGGACCATGAAGTTGGCAAGATTCATCTTCCCGAACCCCTTGTATGGTGTTGTCAGGGGTGCGATAAGGATATTGTTTCCTCCAAGTCTAAAAATGGACCAGGACGGTAGCATATGAACCCAGGCTCTGATAAATAAACTAGGGTCTTGGTAAATGAAGTGGGATGTTAGTAAACGAACCTGAACCAGGATACCAGATTGGACATAATAAGTTTTCCCCTATGCTGACATCGCCTTGAGAAACACAAAGTTTTGTCCCCATAACTAACCTGCAGAAGAGGTTACATATGGAATGTACGTCGTTATTTCAAAACTGTATTGCCACAACTCTGACAGATCCTGTCCCCTGGATCTCCTTAGAAGCCCACGCGAATCAGACTGAAGTTGCGTATTGTTCTCAGTCTTATGGCGTAGTTACACTCAGGCCGGCCCAATGGGCTCTGATTAGTGCATTTTATTGATCAAAATCCTTTGTATTAAGCCTCCATCAGTGAGCAAATAGTGTTTATACCCTTATTGGGCCCGGATTAGTCCGACCCAAACCCAGAGCACTCAACTGCCTATAAATATGAACAGTTGTGCACTGTGGAAAAGGTTGGATTTTTTTTTTTTTTTTGCAAGCATATACTCTGCTCAAACTCAGAGAGAACTCCATTAGTAAAGCTCCTTAAGCTCTAATACAACAGACTCGTGGACTAAGGCTATTTAACGCCCCAACCACATAAAATCCATTGTGTGATTATTTTTAATGCTTTCTTTTTAAGTTCTCTTATCTTTTATAATTCTAGTTTCTGAAAAACTCAGTAAACAAATAATAATATCATAATGATGATAGGAATTTTATTTAGGTAAATATCTAACTTAACAAATTTGAAAATATCTATTTTCAAATTATTAATTAAATAAATAAATAAAATAAAAACAACATAGATACATTATCTGTATACTGCTACACGCATGGCATAGTCCCTGGACTGTCATGCGTGAATAGCAGTAATCCATTTTCAGAGATATTGCATTTTTCTTTTATTTATTTATTTTCCTAAATTCAATCATTCCACAAAATATGGCATTATCTTTTTAAGGAAAAGATTACAACCACATTTTAAATTTTAAATTTTAAATTCAAATTGATGATCATCATTGTCATCATCATTTTAAAATTCAATAAATTAAAAAAAAAATTTGACTTACTAATTTTATTTTCTCCCACTCAAATAAAATAATTAATTTCAAAATTTTATTTATTTATTTATATATATATTTCCAAATTACATATTTAAATTGAGAAACATATTTTTGACAATTTAATAATTAATTCCAAATTAATTATTTAATCTTAATTATCATATAATTGTATATTTGACCCGAAAAATAAAAATTTTCACAAAATTTCCAAATTACAATTTTACCATTGTATCAACTCTTACCTTGATATGGTGTTGATAGAGCCATCATAGGGACTTATGGACCTATAATATCAAGATCCAATAAACATTAGATTATTAATCAAATCTTTTTATTAAATAATCATATTTATTAATCTCATGATCACTCCACTATAAATATGAGATTGAACTCTTCATAATTATAGACATATTTTGTCACAACCCTCAAAACGTACAAGACCAAAACATGTGGAAATTTAAAACTTTTTACTTTCAACTCATTGTACAGAAAATCCATATAAAAAAAACTTTTAAAAAGACCATGTGCGCACACTTTTAGTTTTAGCAAACGGAATTACAGCTACTCTTTTACAGAGTTAAAGGAAAACAAATGTCATAAAAGAGATAACAACTCCCAGCGTTTCTTTTCAAAATGATGTTCCATCAAAACTTCCCCAGGTTAGACCACATGTACATATGCACAAGCAGACTTTGGCGCTCACTGCTCCACTTTGCTTTTGCACTTACCTACAACATGAAACAACAAGGTAAGCGAAAACGCTTAGTAAGAATAGCCTTGCACACATATATACTAAACCCAGTAACGGGTTGCCCTAAGGTAGATATCACTAACGATCTCTAGGGTATTGGAATAAATTCCAACCCTATCATACTATTCTTAATAATATCCATATAGAAATCAAGAACATTGGTTGCGCCAAACTACCCATTTCATACATGTCATATCAAACTACACTCAGAAAATTCCACAACATTCAAGATATAGGATCTTGGCTCCAACCTAGATTCACTCTTAGCATCATGGCTCAAACCTGGACTATAATTTCACCATGTCCTAGCTCCAACCTAAACTTTATCTTACCATGTCCTGGCTCCAACCTGGAATATAATTTCACCATGTCCTGGCTCCAACCCGGACTATAATTTCACCATGCCCCGGCTCATGCCCAGGCAATATTATAATAAGGCTCACGCTCCAACCCGAACTATAATTTCACCATGTCTTTGCTCCAACCCAGACTATAATTTCACCATGTCCTGGCTCCAACCCAGACAGTATTATAATAAGGTTCAAGCTACAACCCGAACTATAATTTCACCATGTCCTGGCTCCAACCTGGACTATAATTTACCATGTTCTAGATCCAATCTGGACTATAATTTCACCATGTCCTGGCTCCAGCTCGGACAGTATTATAATAAGGTTCTGCCTCCAATCAGAACCCACTTACCATTTAGTCGCAGAATGTAGACACATTGCAAAGGTAGGCATTAAGCATACCCTGAACTTAATGACCCAAACAAAACTAGTGTAATCTACTACTACAAGCACAAAATAGTATATTCATGTTGTAGCCAAGAAAGAGAAAGGCTAACTTACTTGGAGTCCTTAGCTGTAATATCCGTTTTCCCGGAAGGGCAATTTCGTAACTTTCCCACTGTGTGCATCCTTGTCATTTTTTTCTTTTCTTTTCCTTTGATGGATTATTGGATATGTATGACTTCCAATGGAAATAAAATTCATGGTTTCTCATGTTTGAGTTTTTGTGGAATCACAACATGAGAATAATGTCAAGTGAATAAATAATGGCTCGGGTTAAGTTATTTATTTATTTAAAAATTATTATTATTATTATTATTATTATGAGCATAATAGTAATAATAATATGCTTGAAATTATTTTATCATATTATGTGTAATTTTTGGGTTGCCATAATATTAATATTTGAATTTGCAAAAAGACCATAATACCCTCAAGTTTGGGATTGGTTCAAGGGGCATTTTAGAGACTTTATTTCTTCTGTTTTAACATGATTAAATATTCATAAAATTGGTTAAATTTTCGAAATTTAACTGATAATATCAATTGTGGAACTTAGTTATTTTATTTTATTTTTTAAAGAAAAAAATAAAGAATTCCTTGAAAAGAGGATCTTACCACTTCAAACACTAACTTATTTTCTAAACCTATTCTAAAATGTGTTATCATGATAATCTGAAGGAGAAATCGTGGAAATAGTGAGGGAAGCAAATGATTGAAGAGAGAGAGTGTAATTATCGTTTTATTTAAAAAGAGAAGAAATTTTTGAGTTCTTGCACTTGGGAAAAATCTGGGCAGTAATGAACATTGTAGAATCATTCTAGGGGAGGAAATAAATATTTTGAGTGTGAGAAATACATTTATAAAACCTCGGATTGTGATTCACCATTTTTATCCAAGAAAATGCATATTCTTGGATAATTTTGGGTTTAAGTGTGTTCAAGAGTGTATGGTGTGCGTGGTTGGTGATAAACAAGCTTAGGGGACTCCAAGAATCGGTTTTGATGTGAAGATACAGGCTGAAATGGTCTAGAGCAAGAAAAACCAATTTTGAGCTCCATTGTTGGCGGTACACCGGCGTTGGAGAAGAAGACTTTTACCAAGGCGGTTGCGGCGTGATTTTTGTGTCTCTTAGGGTCTTTTTGGACTGCTGAAACACGTGTGAGAATTTTTCAAGTGGTTTGGAACGTTGGGGTAGCCGGAAACGAAAGAAACAACCTCGTCGGCGCCGAAGAAGACAACAACTCCGGCGAGAGCTCCGGCCAACCTGATCTGGTTGTTTACTGAGGTGTTTTTTTTCTTTTTCAATCTTAAAAATTAGTACATTAATTTTAGAGAATTTTCCAACTGGTTTCATATTTTTCTGATTTTTCTTTGAATTATTATGATTTATTGAAGTTTAAATAAAGAATAATTATGAAAATTATTTTTATTGTTCAGAAAAATATGATTTTATGTTTCAATGATATTTGTATGATTTAGAATGACTTTGTATATTTATATTTATGTTTTGATCGTATTTGATAATTCTCTTCAATTATTTGCTTTTAAATATGTGATTTAAGAAAATAAATGTGAAAAAATTATTTAATTTATTCTAAAAATTCTGAGAATTTTTGTATAAGTTAAAAATAAGATTCTAAGGCTCTCTGTAATTTTATTTCAAATTTGTATCAATTATGTAATTTTCATGATTTATTTGGCTTATTTTATATTTTAAATATAAGCAATATTAATGCTACTGTCCTGAACCCTAGGTAATTTTTGTGTGTTACTGTAGGATGCAGAAACTGATCTGTATAGTTAGATTCTATTTTTAATCAGTTATGAATTTTTCTTTAATTAATTAGTTTTTCTATAAAATTAATTAAGAAAAATAGTTATTTTGCCAAGAAAATTCTAAAATAATTTTTATAAATTTATTTTGGATTTTTAAACAGTTCTGTATGTTAGTTTGATTTTTTGGCTTGTTGTGTATTTATTTCTATTATTTGGGTTTTATTTGAGAAATTGAGGAAAATTAATTTATAAATGTTAAAAATTATTTTTCTTGTCTAATATGAGAATTTTCTGATTATTTAGGATTTTTGAAAAGTTGTTTATTAAATTTTGTTGTCATATGATAATTTTTATAAAATTATTGAGTCTTTAATGTAATTATGATATTAAATGGTATTTTGGTAATTTTCACATAAAAGTTATTTATATGAATTCATGCGAAACGTTAGAAACATCATTGTTTGTGCATGTGACATGATGGGTTGAACCTTCTGTGGAAAATTATTTTAATTTATGTGTCATCCATGTTAAAATGGCATAGTTAAATTATTTCGATAATTAGGGTTTCGAAATAAAACCTTAACGACTATTTTTTTATTTTTCCTGAATTATCGTTGTGTAATTGGACGTCTAGGAGCTAGTGGTCATCGAGGTGACGCAGTGAGTGGTTCGAGACATGCCAACAAAGAACGCACTGCTTAAGGTAAGAAGAGTGGACATCTGCGCACAGGGTGTACATTATGCGTGCAACATTGTTTTCTTATTTGTTGGTTATGTAATTATATTTGTGACCTGAATTGTTGCATTAGGTTGACTAGCATGAGGATAGTGCTAGGGATTTTAGTTAGTAGACATGCTTAGATGATAGAGTAGGCGTACTACTAGATTCTAGCTGCTTGTGTGAGTATAGCACTTGCAGGAATTATCTTGGGTGTGTATAACTTAGGATAATAGGATGCCACCATGAAATTGCCGAGTGTGAGTACAGCGCAGGCAGGGCAACGATGTCTCGAGGGAACGACCGAGTGTGAGTACAATGCAGGCTAGACTAGGTGCCACCGTGGGAATGCCGAGTATGAGTACAACGCAGGCAAGGAAGATTACATTTCATGTCCGATCAACATGACTTGTTAGTATTTATGTGTGTGAGTGTAACACACATTATGTTAGTGTGATATGGTGTTTATATATCGCACGATGATTATTATGCTTATGATGTTTATTTATGTTTAGTTGAAAGTTTATGTTTTCTAGTTTGGAGAGTTATGTCCTACATAGCTCTTCTTACTGGGTGTTAGCTCACGGGTACTCTGTGTGCAGGTAAAGGCAAAGCCAAGCAATGAGTGGTGCAGGCTCGAGGCATGGATGGAACATGTTAGAGGATCGTTAGTGATATCTACTTTAGGGCAATCCTCTAGGGTTTAATGTAGTCACTTTGATTCTATTTAATTTAATTTTGATGTTCTATTGATTTTTCTTCTCCATTCTAATCTATATATAA
Source organism: Humulus lupulus (assembly GCF_963169125.1). Lineage (NCBI taxonomy): Eukaryota > Viridiplantae > Streptophyta > Magnoliopsida > Rosales > Cannabaceae > Humulus > Humulus lupulus. The sequence continues at coordinate 104,717,228 of NC_084793.1, forward strand.
TGTTTGATTATTGCTAGTAAATACCTGATCAATATTTACTTGATTTAAGATTTTGATTCAAAATTTGAAAGATAAGAATTGAATATGCTATCGTTATATAGACATAGGTTGCATATTGGATGAAAGTACCTGTAGGGCTTGTGTAGTAATTAGGTTTCTATGCTTAATGGCTACTATATTTAAGTTTATCACAGAGATGTAGAAAACCTGGATGTAGGATGAGATCTTATATCTTGCAAAAAATAGGAATCGATTTATGTTAACTTGCTATTAGACTAGGAAGAAAGAAATTTTGAACTGACTCATAAAATTAATAGAATGAAAGGTTGGTGAAATTAATACCCTTGATTTTTAATTATTGAATTAATCTTGATTTTTGCAAAGTTTATTTTAATTTTAAGTCTTAGTTTAAAAAATCACTCTATGTTTGACAGCCAAATAGAAATAAAAGAACAATTATTTATAGTTGGTTAATAGTCTTTGTGGGAACCATACTCTATTTATCATCTATATTACTTGACTCGATTGTGTGCACTTGCGTATCATATTTTCACGATCATGCATCAACTGGCGGATTTTCTCCCACTAGTGGGTCTTCTTGCACCGGGAATTCCTGTTGTTCGGGAACGTCTTCCAGGGGTGTTGGGGGTGCGGGGTTGTGTGGCACTTCCAGAAATCTTTGCATCAATGCCTCAAACATCTGATCACTTGTCGCATTCTGATCATGCACAGTACTTCTCAGATCCTCTATCTGAGTTGCTAGATTTTGTGATAGCTGTGCTCTTTGTTCGCGGCCTCGACCCCTTCCCTTGCTTTGTGCATGACCTGCCTCATTGTCAACGACCGTTCTCTCAGCTGGGTTGGATGGATTAACAGCTTGACCTCCCCTAGCTCGAGTGTTAGGCACCATCGTGAGTCTCTGTACAACAATGTTTTGAACCTTTTAGAAAAACAATTTCCGCGCACAAGGAAATGGAAAGAAAAGCATAAGGATTCAACTCAAAACAGGTGGTCATAACATTCACGGTGATAACCTAGCAATACAAAATGATCATGATAGATCATGCAATAAAATTTTAGTTAGCAGAACGATAAATACAAAAGAGAACCCTACCTACGCGTGTGGTTTTTACAACTATTTGCTACAACTACACAAAAGCCCTACGATCTATTAGGTATGCAAGGTCTTTACAAAAAGTATCAATAAGAACCTTGTGGCATAACCTAATCTAAGTCATCTATTGGCATGTCTAACTCTACGTCGGTATCCTCGTCCGTCTACATCGGATCCTCCTCAGGCTCTACCATCCAGCCTCAAGATATGCCATCAACCATAGACATAGGTCAATCCATGGCCGAAACACCAGATCGAGCTCCATATGGAAGTCATCCCACGTGACGCAAACCATCTGCCAATGTCGATGGCGGAACCACACTTGGGCCGCACCTCTCGGACAAGTGCTAGAAAAATGCACTCTCTATCACTCGGGTGTGTTGGCCTTATTGAAATCCTCGGTCATGTACTGCATCCATCACCAAACAGCACACCAATGTCACTGATCGTACATGAAGTGTCGAGGATTCTCATTGTGAAATAACCTATAATAGTCAACCCTATGTGTGGGGATCACATGTAGATTCTCAATCACAAGGTCATATATCTCAGTTATATTAGCCATAACCTACAATTTATATGATTGAGGTAAATAAAAGAAAGTAAAAGAAAAAGATATGAAAAGACAGTGCTTACTGTGAGTTCTGGTCTAACTTGCAAAATGTACATGTGGGTTTCTCTACAGAATTGGCTCAAGTTGAGCTCTTATACCATTTGTAACGACCCTTGAAACGTACAAGACCAAAACATGCGAAAATTTAAAACATTTTACTTTCAACTCATTGTACCGAAAATCCATATAAAAAAAGTTTTAAAAAGACCATGTGCGCACACTTTTAGTTTTAGCAAACAGAATTACAACTACTCTTTTACAAAGTTAAAGCAAAACAAATGTCATAAAAGAGATAGCAACTCCCAACGTTTCTTTTCAAAATGATTTTCCATCAAAACCTCCCCAGGTCGGGCCACATGTACATATCCACAAGCAGACTCCGGCGATCACTACTCGACTTTGCTTTTGCACTTACCTACAACATGAAACAACCAGGTAAGCGTAAATACTTAGTAAGAATAGCCTTGCACACAAATATACTAAACCTAGTAACGGATTGCCCTAAAGTAGATATCACTAACGATCACTGGGTATTGGAATAAATTTCAACCCTATCATACGATTCATAATAATATCCATACAGAAATCAAGCACATTGGTTGTGCCCAACAACCTATTTCATACATATCATATCCACTTGCACTCATAAAATCCCAGAACATTCAAGATGTATAATTATTCAATTCATAGAAACACAAAGGATCCTGGCTCCAACCTGAACTATAATTTCACCATGTCCCGGCTCCAACTTGGACAGTATAGTAATAATGTTTAGGCTCCAACCTGAACTATAATTTCACCATGTCCTGGCTCCAACCTGGACTATAATTTCACCATGTACTAGCTCCAACCTAGACAGTATTATAATAAGGATCAGACTCCAACTCGAACTATAATTTCACCATGTCCTAGCTCCAACCCGGACTATAATTTAACCATGTCCTGACTCCAACTCAGACTATAATTTCACCTTGTCCTGGCTCCAACCTGGAAAATATTATAATAAGGTTCTAGTTCCCACCCGAACCCACTTACCATTTTGACAAATGTATACGCATTGCAAAGGTAGGCATTAAGCGTACCCTGGTATTAACGACCCAAACAAAACTAGTGTAATCAACTACTACAAGCACACACTAGTATATTCATGTTGTAGCCAAGAAAGAGAAAGGCTAACTTACTTGGAGTCCTTAGCTTCAAGTTGGATCTTTAACACCGCTATTCATTTTCCCTTTTTGTAATTAAAGTGTACTCAGAATAAACTATGGCGTACTCGTACATCTAATATTCTATTATAGTTACATTCAATAAAGTTCTCTTAAAGACTCTATACTGACATTTCTCTTATACACTTTATTGTGTATAAGACCAGATTCCTCTTTAAATCAATTTACAGTTTCCTGAGAAAAATAATCCTTACCGCAACATGCTCTTCGTGTTGTGCATTTTAATATTCTATCTCTAGAAGACTCTCTCAATCGTATTACGCGTATTTTGGTTACTTAGAAAACAACCCACTTTCTACTCAAGTATGGAGTTTACCGTATTCCATTCTTTACCCAAAAATATCGTGTTTCCATAAAAACTCAACTCCCATTCTTACCATTTTTATCCATAACCTAGGATCTCTTTTACGTCAATTTCGAAAAGAAAGGGCAATTGGATCCCGTGTTTAGAAAATGGTAAAAATGAATTTTGAATAAACTTAAGTTAATTTGGGACTGGTTAGATATCCAAATGTTGACGCGGTTCTTCGGCAACAGATAATTAAGAGAAGAAGAGAAAGAGATTAGTACTAAAAGTAGAACCGTCACAGATATGAAATCTTTTGGAAAGAACTAGGTGACTCAAGACACATTTTTAAGTGGTTCGAAGGTTAAAATCCCTCTACTCCACTAGTCAATATTATTGATCTCCTTTGGGTATTTGGTTTACAAAGTATATAGTTCTTCAAAGACTATTTTTTCCAACCCCTATCAACTCCCAGGGTCTCCCTATTTATAGGAGAAGGCACCTGGAAGTTGGTAGGGAGGTCATCCCGTGACCTTACCATTTTTCATATCAAATCTATGACATTCATGATTAATTCCTAAACCTGACACACAAGTGTGGTCTAATCAGTATGGAAGGAGATAATGGGCCGCACGGCCCAACCCGTCCTTGGGTGTCTGAATACGCACGTTCCTGCTGCGTGTCCGAGAAGTCAGGGGGATATCGAACACGTGATGGCAGGAATATGCACGTTTATCTTGCGTGTTGACTTCCCATAGGGTCGGAGCTTCCTGAGAAGCTCGTGACCAGAGCAGTTCATAACCCGAGCTTCTCCGTCCGTGGCCTTCGGATGTCATTCTCAGCTCCTGGGGCAACAAATGCGAGCTGGAAACAGGACCCCCTCGAGCTGACAAGGGCCCGTCCTGGAAATAGAGCCTCTGGCCTGCGGGAGCCTCGGACTAAATCAGGTTTAGTCCGAGGCTCGCCCTGCTAAACAGCCCGTGGGAAAACCAGGGCGTACATCTGCCCCCCAAGCTCCTGCTCGTGGTCTATGACGTCAGATACAGGAGACCACAGTAGGGGCTTCTAGACTTCCCCCACAACCCTTCGCATTCCATTCTTTTCGCAGGCGTCTGATACGTGGAACGCCGTGGGTGGCGACGGTACACTCTACGAGAACCGCATTAAATGGCCTAGCCTACTGTCCAGCCGTCGTTTCACATTTCGAGTGGAGGGTCTCCCAAGAGCCTTTTACATGTGATCCTTCCCTTGTATAAAAGGGGGTGGTCATCCCACGCACGGGCCACCTTATCATTCAAAAAATTCCCAAATTTCCTTCTTCTTTCTCTAACCTTCCAAAGAACGAAACCCTCTTCTCTGCTGTTCTCATCTTCTCCGTTCACGAAGCTTAAGCGTACGAGTTCCTTCAAAGCCTTGGAGGCCACTGTACCAACGAAGCTCCTACCAGCGCAGAAACCTCGCTCACCATCCAACCATATACTGTAAGTTCTTCTGATCCTGTTCACTTTGAAAGCATGCTACTGTAGCTTAGGTAAAAAATATTACTGTAGCCACATGCAGGGGTTTTCTGAGCTGCGTGAACACAGAGGGTGACAGCCCTTCTTAGGTTAGGGCACGCCTGCCATGGGACACCGTCTTAGAGTATGGGTTCATGGTGCTCCTTCAGGGACAATTTCTGGGTAAGACCTTTAGGAATTTTGGGTGCAAAACCGGGTAGCTTAGGGAATACGCCTCAAAAGCAGTTTTGCACGTTTTGCCTGTTGACACTTTCCCCCCAAGGCAAATTTTTACTCTGAGCCCCCTGACACACGAATTCCGAGTAATCTGGGATCTGTTGGGGGCCTAGGCGCGTGTTCATTGAACCGCGTGGTTCAACTCTCCATGGGCTGGGCTTACCCCAGCTCGTGTAATTAACATTTGTTTCATCCTTCTGCTTGGGTCCCCTTTTCTAAAGTGTTTTCTTTTGTTCGATAGGCGACCAGATGGCCCCGAAGAAGAACCTGCCCCAGAAGAACGTGGGAAGCTCGGCCTCCCAACAAGATAAAGGAAAGGCGGTGATGCCCAGCTTGCCGATTCCCCACTTTGGCCCGGCCGTGGAGAAACAGGCCGAGGTGGCCCCTGACGCATTTTTCGAGGCGGAGAGAATCGTCTCGAAGTTAACCGAGCAGGCCAAGATCACCAAACTCTTCATCACCCACAACATTCCCTTGGGGAAAGCCTCAGTGATTGCCCGAGCTGCTGCGGAGGGTGAGCGGAGCTGCACGCCGCTCGACGAGTCGTTCGCGGCCTGGAGCGGCGAACACTTCAAGGCAGGGGCCTTCCTCCCCCTGGACCAGTATTTTGCTGACTTCCTGAATTATGCGGGGTTGGCCCCATTTCAGCTCCCCCCAACTCGTACCTTCTGTTGGCGGGGTTGAGGTATTTGTTTCAAAAGCATGAGTGGGAGGTCCCCACTCCTGCTGACATTCTATACTTCTTTTGCCTCAAAGCCAGCCCGGACCAGCGGGGGCGAGGCGACGGGTTCTATTACTTAACCCGCTTCCCTAATACAGCAGCGATCATCGAGCTGCCGAGCCATCCGAACGACTTCAAGGACCAGTTTTTTATGTCAACTGGGTTCCGCAACTGCGATTATCACTACTTCAACCGTCCTCGTAAGTGATCCTTGATCTAGCCCGCCTTCTAAAGGTTATCTTATTTTAGCTCTTCCCTTATTCCACTTCTGACTTCAACCATCCTTGCAGCCATCTACGCGAGGACCGAAAAGTCTGTGACCCTCGGGGGTCAATACGACACACTGGCGAACTTGCCCCCAGTGAAAAAGACTACCGCGTGCTCGTGACGGACGAGACGATGGTATTCTGCAAGCTGATTTTCCCAAATCAGACTTTGAATTTGAAGAGGCCTCGGGGGCCTCCCCCAGCCCGCGACAACAGACCGATCATCGCGGAGGGGATTGCCGACGACGAAGGCGAGGAGGAGGGTGACGAAGTCCCTCTCGTGATGAACAGGAAGAGGACCTTGGAGGTCGCCCAGGGTATGGGCGAGGAGAGGGTCCAATCTGGAGCAGCCGCGGGTCCCTCCGGCCAAGGTAATCCTTACTTATTTAAGAATGTAGATAGGGCCACTGCAGACCCCCGGCTGGTTAGGTTCAACTCTAGGCAGCTCGTCCATCGTCACCCGAGGAATCCGGACCTGGACACGTTCTTGCTCCATTGCGTTGACCAGCTCGTGCTGGACAACCAAGAGAGTCGGCCTAGGGGTACCGTAGTAGTAGATAACACCCTAGCTTTTAGGTCAATCCTTTTTTAGGAGTATGGGACCAACTTACGCACGTGGCCGGCGCTCCAGAGGGGCATCTATGCCCCGGGGACCAGGCAGTATGTAGAAGACTCCAGCCCCGAGTCGGAACCGGACCTAGAACCTGCACCAGTTCGTGAGACAATCGTCATAGACTCTTCCAGCTCGGGGGGTAGGGCTCCCTTAGTATTCGCTTATTCATTGCCTTTAAACCTTTTCTCTATTTCTCCATGAATGCTACCTTGTAATAACCATGTTTTTTGTTCTTAGCAGAAAAGATGTCTCAGCCCGGAGGTAGTCTGCGAGGCGTGGTCTTCGGTGGGAACCCCTCAGCAGGGCCGAGGTTAAAAAGGCTCCGCGAGTCCAAGAGCTCGGCAGGGACCTCCACCAAATCCCCGGCTAAGGAGAAGGAGAAAGCCCCGCCATCCCAGGTCGCGGGGGCGATCCTTCCTGTTGCCAGGACAGGGCCCATGCCACCGCCACCCCAACGATCTCCATTAGCCACCCAAGACGGGGTAATAGAGGTCGGGAATCTGGCCGCGGCAGCCCCGGATGTGCGTATCCCGGTCGATCCCCGGGCTCTGGAGAAGATGCCCGAAGCATTCCAGGGTACGGTGTATGAGTCGGCTAGCTATGCCGTCAGCCATTTCTACAATCTCAAGGAGAGGGAGCTCCGGGCCATCGAAACAACGAGCCCGGTCCGAGTTATGGAGTCTTCGATGGACATGACCCTAACGGTAAATTGCCCCATCTTTTAGAGCTTCAACATTCACACGCCCCCCCCCCCCCCCCCCCCTTTTTTTTTTCTTCTTTCAGTTAGTTAATTTATCCTTCCTTTCTTACACGGCATTGCTGCCGCATACAGAGGCATTGCTAGGACCAAGGTCCAGCTCGAGGGTTTTGAAGCTGAGCGCCAGACCGCCCTCCAGGAGGCTCAGGGAGCGAGAGACGCGCTGGCGGCCTCTAAAGCCGAGCTAGAGAAGATCCGCTCCGAGAACCGAGAGCTTAAAATCTCCCTGGCCGCATCGCGGACAGACCTTGAGGTGGCCAAAACCGAGGCCCAGGCCGCCTTGGAAGCCGAGCGGGCCGTCTCGGAGCAGTCCATGCAGGACCTGTTCTATCACTGCTAGGCCCATAATCCAGACGCGGACTTTTCTTTCATGCCGCCGGACCTCTGGGCATTCTTGCTACCGAAGCTCCAAGCCCGCCTAAATAAAGAGGTACCTCCCTCTGAGACTGGAGAGGCCTCTGCCGCGGCGGAGCAGGACGAGACTGCGACCTCCAAAGGGCCAACTGATGGGGCTTAGGATACTTCTCTTTTAAGTATTTTGAACTCTTACTTTCTATTGTAAACATTTTATTTTTTATTTTTTTTATGAGGTGTTTCCACCTCGAGACAATTTTCTCTGCAATTTTAACATATATTTTTATGCATTTGGCTACAATTCATCCCTTTGTTTTTATGAACTTAGTTCGGGTTAACCGTTATTTATATCCCGGGCTTTTAAAGAAGAGCCACGATCTATAAATTTTTAGTTAAACTTCTAAGTTTTATGACCTGGTTAAGACCAGGAACTTATTTTGAACACTTAGTTCGCGTCAACTTTTATCCATATCCCGGGCTCTTTAAAGAAGAACCGCGGTCAATAAATTTTAGTTAACTTCCAAGTTTTATGACCTGGTTAAGACCAGGAGCTTATTTTGAAAACTTAGTTCGCGTCAACTTTTATCCACATCCCGGGCTCCTTAAGGAAGAACCGCGGTCAATAAATTTTAGTTAACTTCCAAGTTTTATGACCTAGTTAAGACCAGGAGCTTATTTTGAAAACTTAGTTCGTGTCAACTTTTATCCACATCCCGGGCTCCTTAAGGAAGAACTGCGGTCAATAAATTTTAGTTAACTTCCAAGTTTTATGACCTGGTTAAGACCAGGAGCTTATTTTGAAAACTTAGTTCGCGTCAACTTTTATCCACATCCCGGGCTCCTTAAGGAAGAACCGCGGTCAATAAATTTTAGTTAACTTCCAAGTTTTATGACCTAGTTAAGACCAGGAGATTATTTTGAAAACTTAGTTCGTGTCAACTTTTATCCACATCCCGGGCTCCTTAAGGAAGAACCGCGGTCAATAAATTTTAGTTAACTTCCAAGTTTTATGACCTGGTTAAGACCAGGGTAAGGCTTAGTTTGTGATAACTCTTATCCATGGATAAAAATTAACACCTAAGTCGTTAAGGAGACCTGGTTATATCCAGGTACCATATGCCCCCCAAGTAACTGGGAAAGGGTCTTTCGCGGTTACTTTGAAATCACACTTGCAAATAAAGAGAAACATTTGATTTTTATTTATACATGGAAGGTGACCTTCTAGGCCTTACAAGTGGATCATTGATAGTATTTCTTTAGGTGGATAGCATTCCAAGTCCGCGGGACCGCCCCTCCACCAAGTCGAGCTAACTTATAAGTTCCCTCTTTGATGACTTCGATGACCTGGTATGGTCCTTCCCAGCTTGGTCCCAAAACCCCATCTTTGGGATCTTTCCCGGCCAGGAAAACTCTCCTTAAGACCAAATCACCGACGCTAAAGGCACGTCTTTTGACCTTAGTGTTGAAGTAACGAGTGATCTTCTGTTGATAATGAGCGAGCTGGAGTTGTGAATCTTCTCGCCTTTCATCTACCACGTCTATGGAATGGCATAGGAGCTCGTGGTTCCTATCTTGGTCGTAGGACTGGACCCTATGTGACAAAACTTTAACCTCCACGGGGAGGACTGCTTCACTCCCAAAGGTTAGGGAGAAAGGAGTGTGACCCGTGGGAGTCCGATGTGAGGTCCTATATGCCCACAGGACTTGGGGGAGCTGTTCTGGCCAGACCCCCTTTGCCTCATCTAGCCTCTTCTTGAGGCTCGCCTTCAGAGTTTTATTGACAGCCTCGACCTGGCTGTTCGCCTGGGGATAGGCCACGGATGAGAAGCTCTTCACAATCCCATGCCTTTCGCAAAATTCGGTGAACAGATCGCTGTCAAATTTAGTGCCATTGTCGGAGACGATCTTTTTAGGTAGGCCAAATCGACATATGATGCTTTTAACCACGAAGTCTAGCACCTTTTTCGATGTTATTGTCGCCAACGGCTCTGCTTCGGCCCACTTGGTGAAGTAGTCAATGGCCACTATGGCGTAACGGACCCCGCCCTTTCCGGTAGGCAGGGCGCCTACCAGATCTATCCCCCAAACGGCAAATGGCCAGGGAGACGAAATCATTTTTAGCTCGACCGAAGGAGCTCGGGCAACCGCAGCGAATCGTTGACACTTGTCGCACCATTTTACATATGAGATCGAGTCTTTGGACAGAGTCGGCCAGTAATAACCTTGCCGGAGAACCTTCAAGGCCAGGCTTTGCCCCCCGGTGTGGTCTCCGCAGAATCCTTCATGAAATTCTTGCAAGATGGCCTTCGCTTCACTTGGAAGAACACATCGGAGGAGAGGTAGGGAATACCCACGTCGGTACAGCACCCCTTCGACTAGCGTGTATCTCGAAGCTTGATAAAGGTCTCGTCGGGCGTCGTTGCGCCCTTCGGGCAACTTGCCCTCGATGAGATATTCAAGAATGGGAGTCATCCAGGTCGCCCTGATGTCAATCATTTCAATTTCCGCCCGATCCTCGTCTATGCTAGGATTCTCCAAGAACTCAACTGGCACCAACTCTAGTGTTTCCGTCTCGCCCGAGGTGGCGAGCTTGGTGAGAGCATCTGCGTTGGCGTTCTGCTCCCGAGGTATCTGTTCGATTGATCCTTGAACAAACGCAGACAGTTCGGACTTTACTTTTGCCAAATAGGCGGCCATCTTGGGCCCCCGCGCCTGATATTTGCCCAGAACCTGGTTCACCATGAGCTGGGAATCGCTGAAGCATTGGACAGAGCCCGCCTTTAGCTCACTAGCTATCCTAAGTCCGGCCAACAAGGCCTCGTACTCTGCCTCGTTGTTAGACGCCTTGAACCCGAACCTTAGCACCGAGTGGAATCTATGACCCTCTGGGGATATCAGAATGATTCCGGCACCGGACCCGTTCTCGTTAGATGAGCCATCAACGAAGATCTTCCACGATGAGCGTGAGAGAGCGACCTGAGACGAGTCTTCTGATGGAATCTCCTGAAATCCTGCGCATTCAACCACGAAGTCGGCCAAGGCCTGACTTTTTATGGTAGTTCGGGGAGTATAGAAAATCTCAAACTGACTGAGTTCGACCGCCCACTTTAGCAAGCGTCCCGATGCTTCAGGCTTTTACAAAACCTGCCTTAAAGGCTGATCGGTCATGACGTGCACAGAGTGGGACTGGAAGTACGACCTGAGTTTTCGCGAGGCCGTGATTAGGCAGAACGCCAGTTTTTCCATCATTGGGTACCTTGATTCAGCTCCGAGGAGTCTCTTGCTGATGTAATATACCGGTTTCTGAGCCTGGTCCTCTTCTCGTACAAGAACGGCACTGGCTGTGTCCTCAGTGACGGCCATGTAGAGGAAAAGAGGTTCTCCTACCTTGGGCTTTGATAGCACAGGTGGTTCAGCCAGATACACCTTCAGATCGAGGAATGCTCTTTCGCACTCTACTGTCCATTCGAACTTCTTATTTCCCCGGAGCAGGTTGTAAAAGGGCAAACACTTTTCAGTCGATTTGGAAATGAACCGGTTCAGTGCTGCCACTCTTCCTGTGAGGCCTTGGACATCTTTCCGCGACCTGGGGGAAGGAAGCTCGAGCAGTGACCTGATCTTGTCGGGATTTGCCTCGATTCCTCGGGTATTGACTATGAAACCCAAGAATTTCCCCGATGCGACACCGAAAGTGCACTTTTGAGGATTGAGCCTCATGCCGTATTCTCGCAGTATGTCAAAGCATTCTTCCAGGTCGGCGACGTGGTTGCTGGCAGTCTTTGACTTGACGAGCATATCATCGACGTACACTTCCATGCTTTTCCCGATCTGGTCCGCGAACATTCTGTTAACTAGCCTTTGGTAGGTAGCTCCGGCATTCTTCAGACCGAACGGCATGACCTTATAGCAATAGACATTAGTCGGGGTCATGAAGCTGGTATGTTCCTGGTCTGCTGGATTCATCGCAATCTGATTGTAGCCCGAGTACGCGTCCATGAAGGACATGAGCTCGTGCCCTGCCGTGGCATCCACCAATTGATCGATCCTCGGCAATGGAAAGCAATCCTTAGGGCAGGCTTTATTCAGGTTGGAGAAGTCAATACAGGTCCGCCACTTCCCGTTGGGCTTTGGAACTAACACAGGATTGGCAACCCAAACGGGAAATTTGGCTTCGCGGATAAAGCCACACTTTTTGATCCGGCCCACTTCTTCTTCAAGGGCTGCGGCTCGGGTCGTCCCTAAACGTCTCTGCTTTTGAGACTTGGCAGGGACGCTTTTATCTAGGTGGAGCGTGTGCATGATGACGCTCGGGCTGATTCCTATCATGTCCTCATGCGACCACGCGAATACGTCAAGGTTCTCTTGCAGAAACGCAGTCAGCTCCGCCTTTCTTTTATCGCAGAGGTTCTTTCCGAGCTTAACCGTTCGTGACGGGTTTTTTTTGTCGATGCTCACCTCCTCGAGCTCCTCAATAGCTTGTAGCTCGGACCTGTCCTCGCCTACACGGGGATCAATATCCTCACTTAGGGCGGTCTTTTCATCTTCGGAAATCTTAGGTTTTTCAATCTCAGGAGCTGCCTTTGGTCCCTGAGATTCCCCTTCGTCCTGAATGGCCATCGTCACCTGCCCGGGTTTAGATTTTCCCTTCATGGAAATGCTGTAGCATTCCCTGGCAGCGAGCTGATCGCCCTTGATAGTACAGATCCCTGTTGAAGTGGGGAACTTCATGGTGAGGTGCCGGATGGAGGTGATAGCCTCGAAGGCTATGAGTGTAGGTCGGCCCAAAATGGCATTGTAGGCAGCGGAGCAGTCAATGACCACGAATTCGAGTAGTTTGGACACTGTCCGGGACTCCTCTCCTAGGGTGATCACCAGCTCGATTGTCCCTATCGCTGCTGATCCTTCTCCTGAAAAACCATACAGCATCATCGAGGTTGCCTTAAGCTCGGCAACAGTCAGGCCCATTTTTTCTAAGGTGGATCAGAACAGGAGGTTCACCGAGCTCCCATTGTCCACCAATACTCTCCTTACTTTCCGGTTGGCGAGCTGGACTGTTATGACCAAGGGATCGTTATGAGGGAATTGGACATGGCCCGCGTCTTCCTCCGTGAAAGTTATCGGTTGTTTCTCTAATCTTTACTGTTTTGATTGACGCACATCCGGGGCGAACTCCGCTCCGTTGTGGGCCTTTAATTCATTCACATACCTCTTCTGGGCGCCTCTACTCGTGCCGGTCATGTGCGGTCCTCCAGAGATGGTGGATATCTCTCCCTCGACCACGGGGGGGAGGACGTCCTGATCTACCCGAGGTCCGGGCTGACTGGCGGGGACCTCCGTAGCGGGTCGACTTGTCGGGACCCTGTTCCGCGAGTATTGCGCCAATGGACCTGCTCGGATGAGAGTCTCGATTTCATCTTTGAGGTGCCTGCAGTCGTCGGTGTTGTGCCCGACGTCGTTATGAAAATGGCAGAATTTGGAAGCGTCTCTCTTTCCCTTAGGGTGTTTCAATGGCTCCGGCCTCCTCCAGGGGACTCGAGTAGCGTTGGCCAGGAAAATATTTTCCCTGGTCTGGGTGAGTTCGGTATATGTTGTGAACATGGGCTTGAATTTATCCACAGACTTATTCTTCTTTTGACCGTGTTGGCTGTTTTCACCATTTCCTTTTCTTTTGCCGCCACCGGGCTGGTTACTTTGCGCAATGTCGGGAGTCGCCACTACGATCTCTGTTCCCGTCCCAGCGGGCTTTTCGGGGACCTGGCTGGTCCCTGTGGCTGAAGCTTCCGCTTCTTCCAAGTTTATCCACTCTTGGGCTCTGTTAAGGAATTCACTAACCGAACTGACCCCCCTCCTTTGAATATCCTTCCACAGATCTCCGCCGACTAGGATCCCGGTCCTCATGGCCATGAGTTTGTAGCTGTCGTCAGCGTCTCTGGCTCGAGCAGCGACATTTGCAAATCTGCTCAAGTAGGCTTTCAGCGTCTCACCAGGTTGCTGTCTCACGTTAGCTAGGGAGTCGGCCTGGACTCGGGCGGCCTGAGAGGCGCGGAATGCCCTCTTGAAGTCAGCCAAAAAGGTCTTCCAGGAGCTGATTAACTGCCTTTTACCTTGCTTGAACCACTGCCTGGCAGGTCCAGTTAGGGTGGAAGGAAAGATCAAGCAACGAAGCTCCGGTCCAATGTTATGGGCCATCATTAGGGTGTTGAACATCCCTAAGTGGTCAGACGGGTCTCCATCCCCGTTGAACTTTGACAAGTGGGGCATACGAAAGCCAGAAGGGTATGCCGTCGCTGCTATATTGGGGGCGAAGAGTTCCATCTCATCCCCTGAATCATATTCGTCTTTTTCTTTTTCCGATAGGAGCTTCTTCATCAGCTCCTCCATCTGAGTTAGGCGCTCTAGGGTTTTGTCCTGAGATCCTGGGTTATTCTGGGGCTGTTCAATAGCTCCGGACCCGTTGTACATATTAGTCAGGTTGTTGCCCCTCCTATCTTGAGATAGGTCATTTGGGGCATTTCCATCGTTACGTACTTCGGATCGGACCCCCACTGAGCGGGCCTGGCTACCATCCCCAACTCGACCCTCTCTGTGAGAATTGAGTCGATCTCGAAGGTCGCCTCCCTGGGTAGTATGGTGACTTTGTGCTGAACTTAGTCGCTGGCGCAGGTCTCCTCCCGAGAGAACACTCCGTGCACTGCCGGTCCAGTGACTCCTGCTGGACAGACTCGGAGTGTGTCTTTGGCGGCCATGACCTGATCCTTCCTCCGGCACCCTGCCGCGCCAGGAGGGTCCAGCTGACGGCGGGCCCCTCCTGCTATTCCCGTAGGTCGGGATGTCTCGGACGGGCTGAGGAGACGGATATCTGATGGGAGAAGGAGGATGCCTGATCGGAGAGGCGATCCTAGTGCCGTCCGGATGGACTAAATTTGGTGGTGGCCTCTCGGCCCTGCCAGCTTGCTGGTCCCGCGCTAGGCGAGCTGGACGAGGAACTGGATGTCCTTCGGGGACGGGCTGACGTCTCTGGCTGTCCTCGGCCCTTCTCCGGGAATTTCCTCGATCTCTTCTGGGCGCCCTCGAGGAAGGCTGAGAACTAGGGGTTGACGTCCTAACCGAGCGGCTGTACTGCTGCTGTCTGGCCCGAGGCATTTCCCTGAGGCTTGCCTCCTGATGGTGTGATGAAGGGGTGGAGTTGGCTGCAGGAAGTCTACCCGAACGACTATGCCTGGATCGATTACTCCGGCGAGACTTAGGAGCCTCGCCTTGCCTCTCTCCAACGTTACCGTTGGTTGTGAGAGGGGGTAGTCGGCTCAGAATATCCTGGATTTGCTGACCAGCTGCTCCTACTGTCTCCTCAGCTGAGCATTCTCCATCTCCACCGCAGTGTAATAACATGGATTTGGATTAGGCGGCCGGGGCACTGAACTACCAGTGTCGTCTTGGCCCGCCGGCTGCTTCCCTGGCCTCTGCTGGACTTCAGGATCTTGCTCATGAGGGAGGGCAACCTGGTGGGCCTCCTGCCCATCATGCTGTTCTGTCTCGTTGCCATGCCTGGATCGAGTGGTCACCATAGTTGGATGTTTGTGGTAGTACTAATCGGACTTGCTCTCAACGAAAGCACCAAACTGTTGACGCGGTTCTTCGGCAACAGATAATTAAGAGAAGAAGAGAAAGAGATTAGTACTAAAAGTAGAACCGTCACAGATATGAAATCTTTTGGAAAGAACTAGGTGACTCAAGACACGTTTTTAAGTGGTTCGAAGGTTAAAATCCCTCTACTCCACTAGTCAATATTATTGATCTCCTTTGGGTATTTGGTTTACAAAGTATATAGTTCTTCAAAGACTATTTTTTCCAACCCCTATCAACTCCGAGGGTCTCCCTATTTATAGGAGAAGGCACCTGGAAGTTGGTAGGGAGGTCATCCCGTGACCTTACCATTTGTCATATCAAATCTATGACATTCATGATTAATTCCTAAACCTGACACACAAGTGTGGTCTAATCAGTATGGAAGGAGATAATGGGCCGCACGGCCCAACCCGTCAGTGGGTGTCTGAATAAGCACGTTCCTGCTTCGTGTCCGAGAAGTCATGGGGATATCGGACACGTGATGGCAGGAATATGCACGTGATGGCAGGGACATCCGTGGCCTTCGGATGCCATTCTCAGCTCCTGGGGCAACAAATGCGAGCTGGAAACAGGACCCCCTCGAGCTGACAAGGGCCCGTCCTGGAAATAGAGCCTCCGGCCTGCGGGAGCCTCGGACTAAATCAGGTTTAGTCCGAGGCTTGCCCTGCTAAACAGCCCGTGGGAAAACCAGGGCGTACACCAAAACTTTAGCTATTTTTTAAAACAACTTCATTTCCAATTCTGAACCTAACTTTTTCACTATTCATTTTTACGTGATAAAAAATCTCGCTTTTAAGCTCATATTCAAAGTTAAGTTCTCTAACCACAACCCTTTAAATTCCCATTCATGTATTATGCGTCCTAATAATGGGAACTAGGCGAAATATCACGCCAAAATTTGAATTTGGGTTAGGAGAACTAACCTCTCAAAACTCATTTTTTGTTAAGGTTCAAAATTACTATTTTTCCCTGTTTTCAGGTAATTTAGAAAAATTACTACTCTTAAACTGTGCCCTATTTTAATCTAAACATTTACCAGAGCCTTAATACCTATCTTAAAAAATTTCTCACCAAGTTTCATAAATTTTGAGAAGGCAAAACCCATTAAACAATTTAAAGAAATCTCAGCAGTGCCTGCTGCCCAGGAGTTTTTCTCAGATTTTTGTGGTTCTTTGAAAAATTATTTCTCTTACAAGGTAGTCTAATTTTCCCTGCAATTTTTCCAGGATCTATAATAATATCTATTTTAGTTTCTCTCAAAATTGCATAATTATTGGAATAGGGGAACCTATTAAAAAATATAAGACAATATAGGCAGTGTTTGCTGCCAAGAAATTTCGTTTTCAGATATATTTGGGAAAATTTGAAAAACGATTAATCTTTAACCACTTTGTACTTTACACTAAAAGTTTTATGTGATCCTTATAAATATTTAAACTAACAGTTTTTCGAATTTCATGGCTTTTGGATCAGTAAAATGTGTACAATATTGAAAACAATCTAGAAAGTGCATGCCGAATTTCATGGCTTTTGAAAACACTTTTTTTTTTATTTTTGAAAGCCTAAACTCAAGTACTCATCTAGAACTATGCAACCATACAAATTATTTCAACAAACAAAGGAAGTAAGGTACGATCTGACCCATTGGAAATCAGACCACAAAAACTTGGCACATGCATTTCTACACATTCTAGCAAAAATAAACACCACTAGCAAACCCTAGCTACATGTGTAACGTCCTGTAAATCTCTTAACATAATTTGTGGAAAAACATAACCATTTTCTAAAATAAGGAAATCAAAATCCATATAAAAAAAAAATAATTCAAAACAGTGTCATAATTTTAAAACATTCAACAAGCCCAAAACAATTCATTTGTTATCAGATGGGTTCTAGTTCCCAAAACATAAATTCCCCAAAAGGTTGGTCCACATGTACATTCTCGTAGATAAACTCAAGCGCTCACTAATCCACTTTGCCTTTGAGCTTACCTACATCATGAAACAACTAGGTAAGCGAAAGGCTTGGTAAGAACAACTTAACAAACATAACCACATAAACGAAGCAAGAACTTAACTAACTATAACTAGGTAGATAATCAACCAAGAATAGGATTCCGATGAAACTGAACCCTAACATACAATTTAAGAATGTGCGAACATCCTGACAAACTTATGGTCATGCCTCATAACCAAAATTTGTATCCTGAAAGTACACCTGCACGCAGAAAATACCAGAGCATACATACAGTCTTAACTGGTAACATACATACTTACTTACTCAGTCGTATCATAACACACATACTTAGTCATTCGTATCATATCATACATACTTACTTAGGGTTCCGGAGGAGCCTTCAACATAGCTTAGCATATCTAAACATATCTTAGCAAAGCTTAGCATATCTCAACATATCTTAGCATAGCTTAACATATCTTAATACATCTTAACATATCTTACCGTGGCGTCGACGAATGTAAACTAGTTATACTTGTTACCCAAACTCCTAGAGGAATTCAGCATACATTCTTAGGCATAGAGATTTGATTCCAGCATTAACTTACTTACGTGTCACGGAGTTTAACCGGACTCTTATGTTACAGGTGTTAAGTCAGACTTCTTACATATTGTGATTGCCAATCGACCTTAGCCATACAGGCATTGGTGGCGAACTGGTTTCTCACATAGTTCCCCAGTGGCTAGCCGGAGTTCATAGTTGTCACGGTAGCTAGCCGAACTCTTATGTCATGGGTGTTAAGCTAGACTTCTTACATATTGTGATGGCCAACCGACTTTAGCGACACAGGCATCGGTGGCAAACCAGTTTCTCACATAGTTCCTTGGTGGCTAGCTGGAGTTCATGGTTGTCATGGTAGCTAGCCGAACTCTTATGTCACCGGTGTTAAGCCGGACTTCTTACATATTGCGATGGCAAACCGACTTTAGCCACACAGGCATCGGTGGCGAACCGGTTTCTCACATAGTTTCTTGGTGGCTAGATGGAGTTCATAGTCATCGTGGCAGCTAGCCAGACTGATTACCTTAGTCATGAGTATGCGAACTCTCTAGGACCACAATCTTGAGTAAACCTTCTAGGACTAGTTCAAATTATTAACTAATAACTCAGTTATCTAGACTAGTCATTAACGTGTTGTAGCCAAACATATCATAAGTTGTCTTACTCGGATTCCTTAGCACTTGCTTGTGGAAACCTTCTATCCAGAAGTGAGCCTTCATGCTTCGATAACACTGTACTGATACCACACAGTGACTCGGATTAAACTATGGCATATTATTAAAGTTAATATTCCACATATCTACATTCAATAAAGTTCACTTAGAGACTCTATACAGAAATTTCTCTTATACACTAACCAGATTCCGCTTTAAATAAATTTACGGTTTTATAAAATCAAACTCCCATTTTTTTACCATCTTTAAATCCATGACCTAGGATCTCTATTAGGTCAGTTTCGAAAAGAACGAGCAATTAGACCTTGTGTTTAGAAAATGGTAAAAAAAATGAATTCTCAATAACCTTAAACTAATTTTGGATTTATTAGATATCCAAAACTTTAGCTATTTTTTAAAACAACTTCATTTCCAATTCCAAACGTAACTTTTTCACTATTCATTTTAACGTGATAAAAATCCCAATTTTAAGCTCATAATCAATGTTAGGTTCTCTACAACACTTTAAAAATCTCATTCACGTATTATGCATCCTAATGACGGCAACTAGGCGAAAGATCACGTCAAAAATTCAATTTAGGTTAGGAGAACTAACCTCCCAAAATTTGTATTTTGTTGAGGTTTGAAATTACTATTTTTCCCCGTTTTTAGGTAACTTAGCAGAATTACTACTCTTAAACCGTGACATATTTTCATCTAAATTTTACCAGAGCCTTAATACCTATCCTAAAAAATTTCTCACCAAGTTTCAAAATTTTTTGGAAGGCAAAACCCATTAAACCATTTAAGGAAATCTGGGCAGAGCCTACTGCCCATGAGTTTTTCTCAGTTCTTCAGTGTTCTTAGAAAAATTATTTCTCTTACATCGTAGCCCATTTTTTTCTAAATTTTTACCAAAATCTTTAATCATATCTAATTTAATATTTCTCAAAATTTCATAATTTTTAGGATAAGTGAACCCATTAAAAAAATGTAAGAAAATCTGGGCAGTGTTTGCTGCCCGGAAATTTCGTTTTTAGATTATTAAGGCAAACTTTGAAAAACCATTACACGTTAACCATTGTGCATTTTCCTCTAAATTTTTTTTGTAATCCTTATACATATTTAAACTAACAATTTACCAAATTTCATAGCTTTTGGCTTGGTAAAATGTGTTGAATATTAAAAACAATCTGGGCAATGCATGCTGCCCATAAATTTTCCAGATTGCATCAAGATGCCAGAAAGTTCATAACTTCGGTTTGAAAACACCTTTTTTTTTTCAATAGCCTAAACTCAAGTACTCATCTAGAACTATGCAACCATACATATTATTTCCACAAACAAAGGTAGTAGGGTATGATCTGACCCACATGCATGCATGCAAATCAACAATCAACCAGTCTAACCCTCAAGCATAAAATAAACTTCATAAACCAACAAAAGAACCTATACAACCAGATCTAACATCAATAACTAAAAACAACTCAAAACCAACCAACGATCTACCTTTGATGGTTCTAGCTTGGAGATGATAGTCCTTAGCTTGTCCAAACTTCTTTCTTGGATTCTATACCCTCAAACTGAGCCCCATAGGTTTCACATGTAGATTTTTAATGAGTGTTAGGGTAGAAAATGGAGATGAGTGGAAAGAGAAAAAAAAAATTAACCAAATCCTAAAATCTTACCTTGATTCTCACTAAAGCACCAAAGAGCTTCCAAACCTTGAAATCTCCTTAGAACCACTCCCCTTTTTTCCCTAGAACACAAGTTCCATGCCATGCATGGCCATTAGAACCACATGCATGCATAGAAAATTCCCTTAGTGTTTTGGATTTTAAAGAAAAAAAAAAGAAGAGGAGGAAGAGCTATGATCCAAAACATACAATGCTAGAACTCTTGAAGATCTCCTTCCTTTAATGGAGGTGAGAACTCTTGAACTTGTGAAGAAGAGAAGAAATGCAGCAATCGAGGTTTAGGGAACTTAGGGTTTCAATTTTGGGAGTGTAGGGGAAGAGAGAAAGTTTGCTTGAGTGGAAAAAAAATGATTTTTGACGGAAGTGTGTAGTTTTGGTGAAAAAAGGATTAAGGACAAAAATATGGAAGAGCACTAATCATTAGGGTAGTCTCTTAATCTTCCCCAGGATATGTGTCATAAGATACTTGAGTGCATAGGCATAGCCTAGCTGCCCACCTTTCTCTCTCCTCCCTTGTGAAAGACTTTTATGCCCTTGCAAATTTTACCACACTTTAAGGCATTCGACCCTTTTGTAATTTCACATCTAATTTTTAACCAAAATTTTACCCTATAGTTTTTAAATATCCCAAGCTAAAATTAATTAAATAAATGTGACCAAAAATAAATTTTGTCAAATAACACATAATTTTAGTAATTTACTCAAATTGACCAAAATGCCCTTATGGGCTCGGGCAATAATTTCCATTCTTTAACCCGCTAAATTGGAATTAAATCCTCAATCAATTTTTTCTAAGACTTATTGGCTCGATTATACTGTCCCAGTTGCCAAATATATTTATGCCATAGTATTCCTTATTTTACTTAATCCGAGATTTTTACCCAATTAGGGTTTTTTACCCGGTCCACGACCAAAGGTCTCGGTTTCCAAAAAAACGCACTTACCACAACATGGCAAGCACTCACACATCACAACTTCTTGTAACATTAAATGTTCCCCTAACATAATATATAATACAGGGAATTAAAATATTCGAACTAGGGTTTACCCAGTGCCCTAAATGTGGGGCATTATAACATGCATGCAGACAAATCAACAAATCAACCAATCTAACCCTCAAGCATAAAATAAACTTCAAAACCAACAAAACCACCTATACAACTAAATTTAACATCAATACCTATGAACAACTCAAAAACCAACCAATAATCTAATGGTTCTAGCATGGAGGTGAGGTTCCCTTAGCCTTTCAAACTTCCTCCTTGTGTTCTATACACTCAAACCGAGCCCCAAGGTTCCACATGCAAACTTTTAAAAAGGAAATTCTAGGGTAGAAGATGGAGATGAGTGGAAAATTACAAAAACTCTAAAATCTTTTCCTTTGTCTTCACTAAAACATCAATAAGTTTCAAATCTTTGAGATCATCATGGAAAAACTTCCCTATAGACCTAAAACACAAGATCCATGAAATGCAAGGCTATTAGAATCTCATGCATGCATAGTAAAACCCCTTAGGATTTCTTGTTTGAAAGAAAAAGTGACAAAAAAATGATGTAGTAGGTTCGAAACTTACACTTGCCTAGTGTGCTCTTGGGCTTCTTCCTTCTTTAAAGGGGGAAAGAGTGCTCTTGCTTCTTGGAGATAAAATGACAGCAATGGAGAGGGAGGAGAGAGACCTCTCGGTATTGGGGAGGGAAATGAACAAAGTTTCTTTTTTTTTCTTGAGGAATTAAAAAAATAATGATTGGGTGTATAAGAGGAATGATTGGAGGGTTAGCCAATGAGTGAGGTTGTCTCTTAATCTTCCTAGGATAGGTTTCATAGACACTTGAGTACACTAGGGCGTAGCCTAGCTACCCATCACACCCTCTCTCCTCCTTTGGAGATAATTTCTAAGGAAACAGTACACTAGGGAAAGAATGCCCTTAGAGGCTCGGGCAAGAATTTCCATTCTTAAACCCAGAAGATTGGAATTAAATGATCAATCAATTTTTCTTAAATTTACTGGCTCGAATATACAGTCCCAGTTGCCAAATATTTTTATGCCATAGTATTCCTCATTTTACCTAATTCGAGATTTTTCGTTATTAGGGTTTGCCCCTCGATCCAAGACCAATTTTCTTTGCATAGGCCTAAACCCTTTATCAAATTAGCACAACGACTATAAAATTCATGAAATAACCTAATTTCACATAATATTATTCATCAAAATATACATTTCACAAAATTCTTCACCGGCTCCAACCGGCTACTAACGGTGTTCAAAATACGAGATGTTGCATATTTACAGAGTACTTTATTAAAGAATAAAGTGCCCATTAATATAATCATTACATACAACATTAATCCTCTATTAATTTTTCATAATTAAAAGAGAATAAAATTAGCGTTTTACCCTTTTAACTATATCTTGGTCCTAGAGTACCATTGACTTTACTAGTGAAGATTGTGCCACAACAAGTTTGCGACGTGAGCGCTCATAACCTTTTCAGTTTCAAAAGTCAACCCAATAGGGAACCATTTTTCTATATATAAGAAGGTATAGATTTCATATCTGTTAGACTATGTCCCCATCCATTTATATCATTGAGCCCCCAAAACAATTATTCTTAGCCTGATCATTCTGACAAACCTTAACGCATGAATCAAATGATCATATGACATATATAAGAGTTCATAGTAACATCAGGATTAAGATCATTGTGTATATGATCATTGTTTGATGTGTTTGATTAATACTATGAAATGGTGTTTAAACAAGTATTGAGGAAATCACATCTATTCCAGTTCTATACATCACTATATATAAAGTACCTTCACTAAAGTGTCCTGCTACACTAGTGACCCAAATCTAGGTCACTTGTATTCATAATTTTAACGAGCCGTGCTAGCAGTTATTAATCTAAAAATTCAATAATTTTATTTTACTGCGAACTATTTTAAGTTTACTATCTTAATCTCGATTCTCTCATACCAATATGAGATTAAGACCACATAGATAAACTTTGGAATTTTCTGATACTTACTTAATTTTATCAACATAATATTGGACATAGTCTATATATATAATAATTCAATTCAATTATTTATTTCATTTAAAAAATTTGTCAACTACAATTGCTTTAAGAGCACTATTCCTGAAAATAGTTGCTAGTGGATCCCCCTCAACCCACTTTGTAAAATAATCGATCGCAACCACCGCATAGCAAACTCCTTCTTTTCCAATAGGCAATGAACTAATTAGGTCAATTCCCCAAATTGAAAATGGCCAGGGGAAGAGATCATGGTTAACGTTTTGCGTGCATGTCGAGCAATAGTGGCAAAGCGTTGGCACTTGTCACACTTTAGGATATCACGTCGAGTCCTTTTTTTAGTTTGGGCCAAAAATAGCCCTACCTTAGTACTTTCAAGGCCAAGCTATGCCCCCCCCCCCCCCTATGGGTGTATTTGAGGATAACCTGTGCTTCTTCGGGCATAACACATCTAGAAGAGGCATGGAATGGTCTTCCCTGTATAGAATCCCCTCAAGCATGATATACCTCGAGACCTAGTACAACAACTTTCGAGCACCCTTGCTGTCTTTAGGAAATTTTTCGGACGTGAGGATTCTACTATCGGGGTCATCCAAGTCCTTCCTTCACGAATCATTCTGACCTTACTTACCTCTTCTTCTATGATCGACTTGTCTAAGAACTCCATCGAGACCACATTCAATGTGTCCACTAGAGCATCTACGTTGGTGTTTTTCTTGCAAGGAACTTGCTCGATGGAATAGAACTCAAATTATGATAGCTCACTTTTTATTTTAGCTAGATTGGCTGCAATTTTTATTCCTCGAGATACTCCCCTAACACTTGATTAACCACGTGTTGAGAATCATTGAAGCATTGGATTGCTTTTGGCTTCAGCTCCTTTTCTACCCGAACTTCAGCCAACAAAGCCTCGTACTCCGCTTCATTATTGGATGGATCGAAACGGAATCTGAGAGTTGTGTGGAAGCGATGTCCTTCAGGTGTCATCACGATTATTCCTGCCCCATATACGTGTTCGTTGGGTGATCCATCAACAAATATTTTCCACAACTCTTGTACTGGTTCCCTCACAGGCTCGTCCTGGAACCTGGAACAATAAGCTATGAAATCAGTGAGCACTTGGCCCTTTATTGTTGTTCGTGGCTTATATAATATCTCGAACTAATTGAGTTCAATAGCCTACTTCAACAAACGTCCCGATACTTCATGTTTTTGCAAGACCTGCCTTATTGGTTGATTGGTTAAGACGTGTATGGTGTGGGATTAAAAATACGTCATAAGCTTCCTCAAGGCCAAAATCAGGCAGAACGTGAGTTTCTCAATCAGAGGATGATTACTAAAAAATGTGTGGGTTTTCATCAATGGCATGTAATTGACTATTGCAAGATCATATTATCAATCAAACATTAATCAACGTTTATTTAAATAAACACTATAAATAAATAATAAATGATGAACTAAGTACTATTGGGTATTTCTATATTTACAACCTTTGAAAAAATAGAAATAAAATTTCAAAATAGCCTTTAATTTGTTTTCAAGATTCCAAGAATGTTTCTCCTCTCTTTTAGGCTTTATTTCTAATCTTTAGGAATTTGTTCAGCCAAACTAATTAATTAGAAACTAACTTTCTAATTAATTTATTTAATTAAAACTAACTTTTAATTAAATAAAAAAATTTCATCTTTTTAATTTAGTTGAATTTAAATAATTAAAGAATCAAATCCAAACAATTATTTAAACTTAAGTTAAAATCTTAACCAACTAAAATATATTTTATTTTTCTAACAGAAATAAAATAAAATAGTTAATCTTTTAAATTCAAACAATTTAAAATTTAATTAAATAAAAGATTAATTGCACAAAAATAGGATCTAGTTTTGGGCACCAATACAACTAGGGTTGACGACACCATGGAGCCTCAAGGGCTCAGCAAGCTACTGTAGTGGAACTGGTACCTGTGGCATGGCTGGTCATGCAAGCACGCAAGCCAGGGGTGTGGATAGTAGGCGCAGGGGTGTGGGCACGCAGGCATAGGGCCGCAGGCTTGCAGGCGCATGGGTGGAGGCTTGCAGGCACACGGGCGTGGGTTTGCTAGTGGCCGCGGCTCGACTCGGCTAGTGCATGGCTGGTCATGCAGGCACACAGGCCATAGGCTTGGGTCCTTCTCTTCTTTGTGTACAGATTTTTAAAATACATATTTCAAAAATAAAATTTACAAAAAAATCCTATGCCTTTTATGGCTTACACTAGATCTAGAAAATCAAATTCCTAACCCAATAACACTATATAATAAACGATCCATCATTCAATCATACACTCAAAATACATATCCATCCATTCAATATACATATCAACATACATATAATAAATGCAAGAAACCCACATAGCATTTAATATATATATATATAAGTAGACTGATCTGGTATCAATTGTTGGTATTAAAAGAGCAAATCAAAGATACGAAGCAAATAATGGGTCATTTTTAATAATTATTAATACTAGCCAAGATCATACATATATATATATATTAATTCAAATACAATCAGATTAGAGATTACCTCTTGTAGCCTATAGTGAGTGTGTCACCCCAAATATTAGGGTTTTCCCTAATTTTCTCATTTGTTAGTTTAATCAACTTTTAGGACAATATATTTACCCCAACATAAATATCAATTATTTCAAAATTATTTTTTTCTTAAAATATCTTATTTTATAACTTTTAAATAAATATCTTATTTTAAATAAGAAAAATATTAAACTCTATTTATATATTAATCCTGTTATACCGAGATTTCGAGCCATAGTAAATATGACCTCGAAAGCTGAGTTCGCAACAAATGGTCTCGTGAGGATTAGTGATCTAGGATTGTAAGTTGAGCCTGCAAAGTATGATGTATGATTTCGAAAGCGGTGATCTCGAAATGACCTCGATCTCGAAAGGTAGCTCCGAGAACACTTTCATCTTCAGGAACTTCGGAGCATGGTTCTTGAGCTCGATATCCCATCTCGAAAGAAACGTTAGCTCGGGAGATGTCAGTGGCTCGTACAATAACATGAGACCAGAAATGCTGGAGACTTGAAGATACGCCATAACCACCTTGAGTATCTACAAGTGTAATAACTATGAGATGTAGTCCTCATTAGTTGATGTAAATCCCCAAGAATTGTGGGATATTATTTAATACAGTTATACGCCCCCTGATCTTTGGGGGACGTTTCCTTTAATATCTGATTATTGGCATTTAAAGCCATTTATTTGTATTCACAAAAGAGTAACTACCCAAAATATGTGGGATAGTATTCTGCATCCTTCTCTATAAATAGAGAAGGCATGCACCATTGTAAAGGACCGAAATCCTGATCCTTGAGAGAAAACTCTGGAGAATTCTTGCTAAAGAATTGTTTAGAGATAATCTTGAGATTAATAACAGAGACTCGTGGACTAGGCCGATTTAACTGCTGAACCACGTAAAAAATCGTGTTTGATTCGTTTGTTTATTTTTGGCCATTGTCTTAAATTGTTTACGTGCTCTCTTCTTTTATCTGCTGACGAAAAACGGCGTCAACAGTTTGGTGCTTTCATTGAGAGCCTTAAGCATTCATCCCTGAGAGATTCATGGCTGCAAACAATCAGAACACTCCTGAAGAAAATTACCCAAGGCGTCCTGGAAAACAGCCAATGGAGAACCCGGACGCTGATGAAAGGAGTGGGTCCTCCGATTCCCGGGGGCCACCTCCGCAACCAAGGGATAAGGACATGTACTATAACCCTGAACGTTATGTCCCTATTGTAGAATTGGAGAATCGGCAGTTGAAACAGTTATTGGCAGAAGCCAACAAACATAACAAGGAGTTGACTAGGATAGCCGCAGAGGCGTAGGTGGCTCAGCCCCCGCCTCCGCGCGAGGACCAAGTCCCTCCTCCAAGGGATGTGCACGTTCCTCCCCGGAGGCCCCGTGGACGTCCACGAAAAAATGCTGCCACAAGGAGGCCGGCACAACCTCCAACACCAGCAGAGCCATCTGCCCCTTCTAGGCCTCAGAGGAATACCCGGGCTCGGGTCCCGCCTAATACACCCGTGGAAGTGCCTGCAGGAACTGAGAACAACCGAGCTCCTGCCGAGGCTCGGACTCAGGTTCCTGGTAGTGCACCGAATGCAACTGGCCCATCTCGGGCAAACTCCGGACCCTCCAGGCCGAAGCAAGGACGACAACCACCGTCACCTATACGGTTCCCTCCGTCTCCCATAAGATATCCTTCACCTCCCTGTAGAAACGCTCAACCTGTTCAGAGTCAGGGGCAAGGGCGTACGGGGGATAGGCAAGGACACAGGGAGACTTTCCAGGAGCGGAGAGGCGCACAATCTGAGAGAAGTCAGACGTCCCTGTCTCGCACTGCGGAGACAAGGCGGCATAGAAAGGATTTACCACGAAATGACCGATCAATAAGTTTCACCAGTGACGAGTCCGGAGAAACCAGGTCCGTCAATGTAAGCGACCGAGGTCGTAAAAATACTGGAAGCCGCAAGACCCAACCCGACCTGCGGAATCATCTGAATCAGAGCAGGGGGAAGGGAGATCAGACGAATCCAGACCTAAGGAATCACCTAAATGGGCGTAGAGATCCCTCACGGAGACGCGAGCCTGGGATCATAATCAATGACCGGCAATTCCAGACACCCCCTAAGGACCCAGTCCAAGAAAGGATTGATCATCTCGAAAAAGCCTTTAGGCTTTTGAAGAATGAACGAGCGAGTGGTCGATACGAGGACTCTGATGAGGAGCTCGAGCCGTTTGCTCCCAATATTTCTAATACTCAGTTTCCTCAAGGGTTCCGGATTCCTCACGTCCCAGCATTTGAGGGAAAAAATGACCCATGTAGCCACCTGAGTACATTCAACACTATCATGAGAGCTAGTAATGTGGGCTACGAGCTCAAATGCATGTTGTTTCCAACGTCGTTAGCCGGACCTGCCAAGAGTTGGTTCGAGAAGTACAAGAGACACTCGATAACCTCATGGGATCAATTGTCTAGGGACTTCAAGAAGCAGTTCCGGGCTATGATGGGAGTCAAACCAGAGGCATCCACTTTGACCAATGTCCGAAAACAGCCGGGCGAAACACTGAAGAGCTACCTGACGAGATTTAATCTAAAGGTCGCCCGGGCTCGAGATGTGGATGACAGTGGGCACCTAATGGCTATCCGAGCTGGTGTTTTACCCGGGAGTGCCCTTTGGGATGACATGCAAGGGAAACCGGTGAGGTCGATAACCGAGTTTAACCGACGGGCGCAGAGATTTGTCAATGTAGAGGAGGCGAGGTCAACGCTCAAGGCGACCTCGCAGACCAAAACTACAACGATAAACATTAACTCCGCCTCAACCTCGGCTGACCCAGCAGCTCCACAGCCTACCTCGGAGAATCCCTCCAAAAGGAAAAAGAGCGAGGGAAATAACCCCGAGGCTGATGGAGGAAAGAAGAAGAAAGGAGAAAGGTATTTCTCCGTATATAAACTGCACACCGAGCTCAACGAGTCTCGGGAAAACATATACTTGGCTAATGAAAACCAGGTCCCCTTCAGGCGTCCGGACCCAATGAGGAATCAAAATTCCAAGAGGGATTCCAACAAGTATTGCCGGTTTCATAGAGACACCGGACACACAACAGATGAGTGCCGACAACTGAAGGACGAGATCGAAGGGTTGATCTCGAGAGGTTATTTCCGGCAGTATGTCAAAAACCAGAGTACTGGACAGACTACTGCAAGCCAGAGAGTAGCCGCACTTCCGACAGCACAGAATAATAACTCCCGATCTCGGGAAGAAGACAGGCCTCCGTCGATAGATGGAGAGGACGTAATAACCATCTCGGGAGGTCCTCATCTCGCAGGAGGGGGAAGAAATGCTCAAAAGCGGTATGTGAACGAGCTGAAGACAGGGGACGGGTCTCCTTATGAACCCGAACCAAGGGCACCAAAAAGCCAATGGGTCGAAACTCAACCTATAACCTTCACCGAGGAGGATGCCTCCCATGTCCAGTTCCCTCATCATGATCCACTTGTCATCACCCTACAGCTTGCCAACAAAAGAGTGCGCCGAGTTCTCATAGACAATGGGAGCTCAGTTAACATTCTTTATAAAGCAACACTAGAAAAAATGGGACTCTCCCTTCGCGACCTGAAGGCTTGTGCAACCACGTTGTACGGCTTTTCTGGAGAAGGAACCGCCTGTATGGGGTCCATCGAACTCCCTGTGACCTTGGGAGACTATCCAATCTCGGTGACCAAGATGATGGAGTTCGTGGTAGTAGAGTTACCATCTGCCTACAATGTATTGCTCGGGAGACCCGCCCTGGTCGAGCTGGGGGCAGTTTCATCTGTAAGGCATCTAGCCCTTAAGTTCCCAACTCCAAGTGGAGTCGGAACATTGAAAGGAGATCAATTGGCAGGAAGGGAGTGCTACAGCATTTCCTTGAGGGGAAAGAAACAAACGAGCGCTCAAGCACTCGTCGTCATACAGAATAAAGATGGGACAGTTTTAGAAATTGATGAGGAGATCGATCCGAGGATTGGGGAGAAGGTTGACCTCCAACCTTTGGAAGAGCTCGAAGAGATTCAGCTCGAGGAAGCTGATCCCTCAAAGAAAGTGAAGGTCAGGAAACACCTCCAAGACGAATCAAAATAGCAATTAATTTGCTTTCTGAAGAAAAACCAGGATGTCTTCGCGTGGTCACACTCTGACATGGTGGGAATAAGCCCTAATATAGCGAGCCACGCATTGAATATAGACAAAAGCTTTCCCCCGAAGCAGCAAAAGCTAAGGCGGCTGGATGAAGACAGAAAGAAAGCACTAAAGGAGGAGGTGGACAGGCTGAAATCAAATAATTTCATAAGGGACGCTTTTTACCCGGAGTGGGTGGCCAATCCAGTGTTGGTCCCGAAGCCCAATGGGACGTGGAGAACGTGCATTGACTACTCGGACCTCAACAAGGCCTGCCCGAAAGACTGTTTTCCCCTGCCGAGAATTGACCAGCTCGTAGACGCCACGGCGGGGCATGGTCTGATGTCGTTCATGGATGCCTATTCTGGATATAACCAGATTCCCATGCATGCCCCCGACCAAGAGCATACGAGCTTCATCACAGATAAAGGGCTCTACTGCTACAATGTCATGCCATTCGGACTCAAGAATGCCGGAGCCACGTACCAGCAGCTCGTAAACATGATGTTCTCAGAGCAAATAGGGAACAACATGTAAGTTTATGTTGACGACATGCTTGTGAAGTCTCAACTTAACAAGAACCATGTTGATGACCTCGAAGAGTGCTTTGGCGTGCTCAAGAAGTACAACATGAAGTTGAATCCTCAGAAGTGCACTTTTGGGGTGTCTTCAGGGAAATTTCTGGGTTTCATTGTCAACTCTCGTGGAATCGAGGCTAATCCCGATAAAATAAAGGCCCTTATCGATATGCCTTCACCTCGGAGGCATAAAGATGTTCAAAGCTTGACTGGCAGGATGGCAGCTCTGAGCAGGTTCATTTCAAAGTCAACGGACCGCGGTCTCCCATTCTTCAACTTATTGAAAGGAAGTAAGAAGTTCGAATGGACAGAAGAGTGCGAACTAGCCTTTCAGGAGCTCAAAAGGCACTTAGCCGAACCACCCATCCTATCGAAGCCTGAGACGGGAGAAGTACTGTTCCTATACCTCTCAACAACTGAACACGCGATAAGCTCGATGCTAGTTCGAGAAGAAGAGAGAATACAGAAACCCGTCTACTACATCAGCAAAAGATTACTGGGGGCAGAGTCAAGATATCCACTGATGGAGAAGCTCGCCCTCAGTCTAATCCACTCATCTCGCAAGCTCCGCCCTTACTTTCAGGCACACCCTATCCATGTACTGACAGATCAACCATTAAGGCAAGTCTTCTCTAAACCAGAGGCGTCTGGTCGACTCCTTAAATGGGCTGTTGAGCTCGGACATTTCGAGATCACCTACCATCCGAGAACAACCATTAAGGCACAAGCGTTGGCGGATTTTATAGTGGAGTGCACCGGTACAGCCGACGACGAAGTAACAACCACGACCCACGAGCTGTGGAAACTTTACGTCGACAGGTCGTCAAATGAAAATGGAGCGGGGGCAGGAGTTATTCTGATCACTCCTGCAGGGAGCAAATTTCACTCTGCTTTAAGGTTCGGCTTTAAAGCATCTAATAATGAAGCTGAGTATGAGGCTTTACTTGCGGGACTGCGAATAGCAAAAGAACTCAAGGCCAAAGCTATACATTGTTACAGCGACTCCCAGCTCGTGGTAAATCAAATCTTGGGAGAATACCAGGCTCGTGGCACAAAAATGGCAGCTTATCTGGAGAAGGAAAAATCCGCGTTGGAGTTTTTCGAGTTTTATGCAATCGAACAGGTTCCCCGAGAACAAAACTCAAATGCAGATGCCTTAGCTCGGCTCGCCACCTCCGCCAAAAATGAGGAACTGAACGTTGTACCCGTAGAACACCTGTCGGCACCCAGCATTACTAAGCCTGACGAGGAAGATGTGTGTATGATCGAGACAGAGCCGACCTGGATGAGCCCGATAGTTGAGTACCTCGAAAATGGAATTCTTCCAAAAGATCAAAATCAGGCTCGGAAACTAATGTATCAACTTCCTCGTTACACCATCCTGGACGGAAGGCTATACAGAAGAGGGTATTCCATGCCATTGCTCAGATGTGTGACTCCCCCCGAGGCAAAGAAGATTATTGAAGAAATTCATGAAGGGTTCTGCGGAGATCATACCGGGGGGCATAGCCTATCCAAGAAGATTATACGCCAAGGATATTTCTGGCCAACCATTAAAACGGACTCTTTCGAGTACGTAAAAAAGTGCGACAAATGCCAGAGATTCGCCACGATACCCCGAGCTCCACCTTCCGAACTGACCATGTTGACATCCCCATGGCCTTTTGCAGTGTGGGGGATCGACCTCATAGGCTCGCTCCCAACTGGCAAAGGAGGAGTAAAGTATGCTGTGGTCGCGGTTGATTACTTCACAAAATGGACGGAGGCTGAACCATTGGCGACCATAACTTCGAAGAAGATCCTAGATTTCGTAATAAAGAACATCGTATGCCGATATGGAGTGCCAAGAAAGATTGTGTCTGACAACGGAACCCAGTTTGATTGCGACTTATTTACGAACTTTTGCAACAAGAACGGTATAATAAAGAGTTTTTCGTCAGTAGCTCACCCTCAGGCGAATGGTCAGGTCGAAGCCGTTAATAAAACTCTCAAAAGTTCTTTGAAGAAAAAGTTGGAAGAAGCAAAGGGACGATGGCCTGAGGAATTACCTCAAGTCCTTTGGGGATATAGAACTACAGCTCGGACATCAACTGGACATACCCCATTTTCTCTAGCATACGGCTGCGAGGCAATGTTGCCCATTGAGGTCGAAATTCCAACGATTCGAACTCAGATTTACGACCAGAGCTCCAATCATACTCAGCTCGAAGAAACCCTAGACTTGATCGAAGAAAAAAGGGAGGAGGCTCAGTTGAGAAATGCTGCTTACCAGCAACGAACCACAAGATATTTCAATAAAAGGGTTCGAGATCAAAAGTTCAGAATAGGAGATCTGGTATTGAGACGCGTTTTCTTAGCAACTCGAGATCCAGCAGCAGGAGTACTCGGGCCAAACTGGGAAGGACCATACCAGATAGAATCAGTCATCCGCCCTGGCGTATACAAACTTGCGAGATTAGATGGGAGCCTCCTACCACGAGCATGGAATGGCGAACACCTTAGACCTTATTATCAATAGTATAGGAAAAGTGTTGCCTGTAACCATGATTTTCTATCTATGTTTCTTTGTTTTTGAATGACATGTCTACTTTGTTCCGCATGTAATTTATTTTTTATTTTTGCAATCTCTCTTAAGTTAATAACCTATGGTCACACTCATAGGATATTAAGGGGGCATCATTGGCATACATACCACCAGCTTAAAAAATAAAAAGTAATAAATAAAACATGAAGTATTTGGATATAACCAAATACGCGAGCTTAGATAGTTCGGACTTAACCGAGTTATCAAAAACGTACAAAGTATTTGGACATAACCAAGTACGCGATCTTAGATAGTTCGGACATAACCGAATTATAAAAAATATAAAGTATTTGGACCTAACCAAGTACGCGATCTTAGATAGTTCGGACATAACCGAATTATCAAAAATATAAAGTATTTGGACCTAACCAAGTACGCGATCTTAGATAGTTCGGACATAACCGAACCATCAAAAATATAAAGTATTTGGACCTAACCAAGTACACGATCTTAGATAGTTCGGACATAACCGAACCATCAAAAACATAAAGTATTTGGACATGACCAAATACGCAAGCTTAGATACTTCGGACATAACCGAACCATCAAAAAACCTAAATATTTGGAGTTAACCAGATGTGCAAACAACAGATTTGGAACAAACCAGCCAAATTATCGATCAATGATAAATGGGAGCCTAGACCTATTGCGAAATATGTCGAAATCGAGGCTGGAATATCTTAGAAAAATAGTTTCGAACTCATAACCTCGGAGCCAAGATACTGAGGATGAGGAAAAGTGACAGAGATATAACCAAATCATTCATATTACATGCCATATAAGTACTTTTCAGTTCATGGTTAAAGTAATGTCCGACCTTGATAAATAACGAGGTTGGAAGCGGATAATTCGAATAAACTATGCATGAATGCATCGAATTTCGAGCCTAAATCTAAACTATGTTTGTATGAATTAAATAAACATAACTCATCAATGTAAAGCATATAATAGAAAAAGTTAAAGGAATTGTGTCAGCCCCGTGGGCGCAAATTTAAATAGTTACAAGAATGAGGGGACGCAGCCTCGATAACTGATCTCTCCGAGGTCAGATTTAAGGAAGAGGAGTATCCTTGGCCTTCTCAGCATCAATATCACCAGACCCTCCAGGACGAATAGCATGACTATCCTGCTGGGCCACCTCTCGAGCAGCTGTACTTGCCAAAAGAAGGGCATTCCACCGCTCAACATATGTGGCTTCGAGAGGACCCAGGAAGCTGGTGTCAAGATCGTCATTGTCGGCCCAAAGTTTGTACATGGCCTGGTCGACCGCTTTCTCCCTCTGCTCCTTAGACTCATTCAGGAGGCGGGTCTTCTCGCTCTCCATGAAATCGAAGGTGGCAGACTTCTCCTCTTCGAGCTTGGCTTTGGCCTTCTCGAGCTCAGCGTTTGACTTTTCAAGCTCCTCGAGACGGGTCTTCAATCTTTCAATTTCAGACTTCGAGTCTTTGAGCTCGTTAATCATCTTCAGCTCGAGATCCTTCGACTTTTGAGCCAGAGATAAGCTCGTTTGCACCTCGTTGGTCAGCTTGTAGTTGAGTTGCGCTGAAACAACAAGGGCCTGAAACACAAAGAATGAATCAGAAGTATAATCAGAGACATAAATACTCTAAGACATAAATACCCTAAACAGAATTGAGAAGGCTACCGCGGCGGAGAGTTCGATACTCTTCTCATAAAGAGTGTTGCAGTCCGAGGCCTTGCGCACGAGGTCCCAGTGGTCGGTACCAAAGCCAGAAAAGCTCTGACCCACCCGAGAAAGGACGTCCGAGCTGAGAAGCGCCCCTTCTGCCCCAGCGGCGCCATCAAGTACATATTCCTCAGTATGAGTTCGGGCCGTTGGCAGCTGAACCGTTGAGGTAGAAGGTTTCTTCGGAGGCCGAGCAACTATTAACCGGGTCTCGGTGGGAAGCCGCGAGATGGATGCAGTAGAGCCTGACCCATCGACCTGGGCAGTCGGCTCCTTGGAGGTGTCCGCAGTGATCTGGGCCGTGGGAGTCGTCTCGTGACGTTTAGGTACCTTGGACTGTCGGTCGGGCCTCTTTGGTATCCTCGGGCGCTTGCTCTTCTGGGCGCCAGCTCCCCCATCACTAAAGAGCACGGCGTTGAGGTCGGGATTCATGGCACCTGCATAATGACAGTGAGTTAAACAATGATAATGACTTTGGGAAAAGATGTAAACCAGTTGAAGAAAAAACCTAACTGGGACTCTTCCCTGAGCTCGAGCTTGGGGACCATGAAATTCCCCCGTCTTCAGAAGAGGCGGGGGGAGTGCCTTCCCTATAAGTTGGTGACAACCTTGAGAGGTCCCTATAGACATTGGTCCCATACTGCACCGCTATCCCATTCCACACCTCGTCTGTGGTGTACATGGTATCATATTTCCCGAGCCCACTATCAAACCTATGGACACAGTCATCTACCCAACTCCATATGTAGAAGTGGTATCTATCCTGTGGGCACGAGACTAGTCTATTGGGCCTGTGTTTTAACAGAGTGGGGGACCACATTCGCGAAGTAGGAAGGGTTTTACCTCCTCCGGAGTCCGAGCTCGAGGCTTCGTCATTGGCCTCATTTCCCAACCGCGGACTTCTCGAGTGAATTGGGAGAGATGCTTTCCTTTCTCTCCTCGGAGGAAGGATGCCTGTGGGCAGAGGCACTTCCTCCCAGCGTTCATATTTTTTACTGGACCAGTCAGAGGTTGACTGGCCCTGTCCCAACAACCCACAAGCTCGCAGCTTGTCCTCATGTAGCAGAAATGAGAGAGATCTCATGCCGTAAGGGAGTCGGAGCAGGCTCTCTCTGTGCTCCTTCATTGTCTCGTCAGGGGTGGGACGCTGAAAGTCAGCTGAAAGGCGAGATACACTTCAACTAAACATGGATTCAAGGGCTAAAAATTTGAGCTCAAAAATAGAAAGTAACGAGAATACTTACGAATCCGCCTAAACGAACGATGTCGAGACGGAAACAGACCGTCTGTCCAGAAAAAAGCCTTCTTGAAGTCAGGGGGGTGGTTCGGAAGATCTTCAAAGATCTTCGTCTCTTTGGGGTAGCTCGAAAGATAGTAGAAACCATCTCATCCCCGAGCTCGGGAGGGATTACTCTTCAAGCAAAAGAGATATAAAATCTCTTGGGGTGAAGGTCCTATCCATCCCAGCTCGTGGAATAAGGACCTCAGGGCAGACAACACCCTGTATGAGTTGGTGTTGAGTTGGAATGGAGCCAACCCAACGAAATCGATGAAGTCTCTGAAAAAGGACTTCAGGGGCAGCAAAGCTCCTGCCCTTATATGTTCCTGGCTCCAGGCCGCGTATTTCACACTGGAATCGCGGCCCCCAGGAGCGAAACAGCTCCGTTCATGCCTTGTCGGAGCTCGACACTTCAGTGTGTCCAACGAGCTAAGGCCATGGATGGCCAGGATGTCAGTTATCTGGTCGGAGGTGGTAACCGAGCTCAGGTAGAATTCGGCTTCAAACATCTCCCTCCTAGGCTGCGAAGACGAAGGCTCCGCCATTAAGGAAAACTGAAGTTCCCCCGGGTGGTATGCTACCGTGACTTTTAACGTAGGGTCGAGGGGAACTGACCTAGGTCCTGGGTTAGGCTCCAGATAGATGGCTTCCCGAAGAACCCTTCTCTTCTTTTCAATGACCTCGTCTATCTGGCGACGATAGTGGGCTCGAATGTCTTCTTGCTCGCGTGCGATCTCGTATTCTTTAATCCGACGCTGGTTCCGGGCAAAGATCGATTCCGGGCTCGGAGATTTGGGCTCGTAAGGAATTGCTCGTAATGACCCCCACCGTCTTTCCGGATTCTGTGACATCTAACGAGAAAGAAAAAATGGTGAGGGCCATGCATGCAAGAATCACGAGCTCGATGGATGAGCTCGGAGATCTAAGGACAAGAAACTAAGTATTTAGACCCTCACTGAGGGATCAGAGCGCGTATTCCACAGGAAAGGAAAAGGGGCGTGGATGTTTTTTTTTTTAAAGTTCCAAAATTCAAGGGAAAGGAGAGTGGCGGTTAGCCAAGAAAAGCGTTTTTGGGTTTCGTGTATATGTCAAAGCCCATGTTTTTATCCGAAAGCTTAATGTGCAAGAAACGCTGCCTAAGAATTTCAAAACCCAGAAAATGGGAACCACATTCAAACGTCGAAACTGGGTATAAACCAGAGACGAACATCCAGAGTGAAAGTCCAGAAAGCCTAAAAACCTGTCGGTTCAAAACCTCCTATCGCATCATGCTAAGAACATATACTAACATACACAGCAAACACAGTATAAAAAGAACAACAAAAATGGCGTACTTACACAGTGATGGTGATTGCAGCGAAATCGTCGAGTGGAGAAGAGGTTGCAAGAAAGAACTCACTGACTCGTACAAACCAGGATTCCTTTGTTTCTTCGGCTTAGAAAACATGCAATGAGAATAAACTGTGGAAAGAAGTTTAGGGGGTGTTTTTCTTTTTTCTGGCTTGTGATGAACAAATGTGAAGAAGACGAAGAGGGAGTCTTGTATATATAGGTGGGAAAACTAAATTAATCAGGAGCGTTGATTAAATTCCTCAACAGATCGAATGGATGGGAATCGGTGACATAATGGCGCCGAAAAGTTGTCAGACGAACGATCGTGGGCGTGTTCCCAAGGTACTCAAGTACCTAAAGTGAGCAATACCCATTTGGCACGTGTCCATTTTCAAGAGTGTGACGGTATGGTTCCCGAAAAGAGTAGTTCAAAAGTTTCCTTCTCTTAGGATTCGAACAAATACTTTTGAGGGGGCAAAATGTTATACCCAGATTTCGAGCCATAGTAAATATGACCTCGAAAGCTGAGTTCGCAACAAATGGTCTCGTGAGGATTAGTGATCTAGGATTGTAAGTCGAGCCTGCAAAGTATGATGTATGATTTCGAAAGCGGTGATCTCGAAATGACCTCGATCTCGAAAGGTAGCTCCGAGAACACTTTCATCTTCAGGAACTTCGGAGCATGGTTCTTGAGCTCGATATCCCATCTCGAAAGAAACGTTAGCTCGGGAGATGTCAGTGGCTCGCACAATGACATGAGACCAGAAATGCTGGAGACTTGAAGATACGCCATAACCACCTTGAGTATCTACAAGTGTAATAACTATGAGATGTAGTCCTCATTAGTTGATGTAAATCCCCAAGAATTGTGGGATATTATTTAATACAGTTATACGCCCCCTGATCTTTGGGGGACGTTTCCTTTAATATCTGATTATTGGCATTTAAAGCCATTTATTTGTATTCACAAAAGAGTAACTACCCAAAATATGTGGGATAGTATTCTGCATCCTTCTCTATAAATAGAGAAGGCATGCACCATTGTAAAGGACCGAAATCCTGATCCTTGAGAGAAAACTCTGGAGAATTCTTGCTAAAGAATTGTTTAGAGATAATCTTGAGATTAATAACAGAGACTCGTGGACTAGGCAGATTTAACTGCTGAACCACGTAAAAAATCGTGTTTGATTCGTTTGTTTATTTTTGGCCATTGTCTTAAATTGTTTACGTGCTCTCTTCTTTTATCTGCTGACGAAAAACGGCGTCAACAAATCCAAACAAGATTAAAATTTATTTTAACCTATAGTTTTTTAAAATAAAAACTATATAGTTAAATAATTAATTAATCAATCACCTATAATTATCACATAATTATTTCCTTGCCCTGGAAAACTAATTCCTTTGTAATTAAGTCATTCTCTCTACAAATCTTTCTTTTAACATCCTTATCCTTGATAGTGTAGGAAAGAGGTGATATGGGGACCATGGACCTATAATACGAAGCTCCAATAAAGAAGATTATTAATTATACTCTTTAATCCAATAATCTTATTTATTAATTTTATGATTACTCCACTATAAATATCAAATTACACTCTAAGTATTTATAGAATTATATTTACAGAGTTTTCTCTTGTAGTCCATTGATATAATCAACATATGTAGTTTTGTTCTCCATTTATTGGTTCATTAATTAGAGGTAGTCAAGATTACCATTTTACCCTTTTAATTACCTTTTAATCCTTAGGTACAATTAATTCACTAGCGAATAATTAATCTATAATGAAATTATAGATTTGAGCTCAATAAATATTTAGTTTCAGAATTAACCCTTAAGGGAACCAATATTCGATTTGTTAGAAAAATATGAATTCCATTATTGTAATTCATGTTCCGTTCCATTCATGATATTGAATCTCCAAAACAAAAGTCAATAGCCTCATTTTACTAAGAAACCTTAACGAGTGAATCAAAAGATCAAATAAACACAAACAAGAGTTCATGAATTCTCAAGATTTAGACTGATCTACAAATGATCATCTATTATGATAAGAATCAAATCTTTATGTCAAACAACATGTTTATAGAGATAATTAGTTCTTATCGGTCATGTCATATATAATCTTTATTATATACAACATATTTACTAAGATGTGTATCCAAATTAGTAATCACTTGCATCCTGTATGCTTGGTAAACCACACTATTAACCATTCACTAAAGATTCCATACTTTAATATGTTACTGACTATTTTATTCAATATATATGATCTTAATTCTCTCATACTAATACAAGATCATATTCTCATGAAAAAGGAATTTTCTTGATATTATCATATAATTAATTCAAATAATAATTATAATATTCAAATATAACAAAATTGTTCTTTTATTTAATTCAATAAAATGTCTTTACATGCTTTTAGGGCATTAATCCTAACATTTACTATGAAGCCAAAATACTTTCCCGACGAGACCATGAAGGTATAATTCTGGGGATTGAACTTCATATTATACTTCCTCAACATGTCGAAACATCCTTCCAGATCAGATACATAGTTACTGGCAATTTTTTATTTCACAAGCATGTCAACAACATACACTTCCATGTTCTTTCTGATCTGGTCAACAAACATTTTGTTGACTTGCCTCTGATACATTGCTCCAATATTATTTAGCCCAAATGGAATGATTTGGTAGCATTACACATTGTTTTATTTCATGAAGCAAGTGTGCTATTGTTCTGTAGGATTCATCGCGATCTACTTATATCTAGAGTACGCGTCCTTGAAGGACATGAGCTTGTGGTCGGTCATGGCGTCAACTAGATGATCTATTCTTGGTAGGGGAAAACAGTCTTTCGGATATGCTTTTTTGAGGTCGGATAAGTCAATGCATGTTCTCCATTTTCCATCTGGTTGTGGAACCAAAACGGGGTTGGCTATCCAGGTCGGATATTTTCCTCCCTAAAGAATCCACATTTTAGTAGGCGCGC
Organism: Humulus lupulus; assembly: GCF_963169125.1. Classification (NCBI taxonomy): domain Eukaryota; kingdom Viridiplantae; phylum Streptophyta; class Magnoliopsida; order Rosales; family Cannabaceae; genus Humulus; species Humulus lupulus. Next base: position 104,757,614 of record NC_084793.1, read on the forward strand.
TACTTCTTCTTCTTCTAAAACTTCTCCTTGCTCTTTTCCCAAAAGTCTTTGTTTTTGTTTCCTTATAGGCACACTTCTGTCCAAATTCAATTTGTGCATAATCACATTCGGACTAATTCCTACCATATCTACATGTGACCAGGCAAACATGTTGAGGTTTTTCCTCAGAAACTCGACTTGATCCTTTTTTCATTCAACATTTATATTCTTTCCAATATTTCAAATTCTCGAAGGTCTTTCTGGATTGAGGATTACCTCTTCTAGCTCTTCTAAGGCCTGGAGCTGAGATCGATCTTCGCCTATCCTTAGATCTATTGCTTTTGGTTGGGTGACCTCATTTTCTTCTATCTGAGGTTCTTCCGCCTCTTCAACAACTACCATTGCTTGAGGCTCTTGATTTTCTTCAATTATCACCATAGCTTGTTGTCCAGATTGTGATTTTCCCTTCATGGAAATATTATAGCATTCCCTAGAAGCGACCTAGTCCCCTCTTACAGTACATATCCCTTAGGATGAGGGGAACTTTATAGTGGAGTAATAAATGGACAAAACTACATTTATTGATTACATCAATGGACTACAAGAAAAAACATTGAAAATATAATTCTATAAATACTGAAAGTGTAGTTCCATATTTATAGTGGAGTAATCATGGAATTAATAAATAAGATTATTGAATTAAAGAGTTTTATTATTAATCTAGTTTATTGGAGCTTCATATTATAGGTCCATGGTCATTGGGTCACATCTGGCCTACATTGTCTGGGGTAAGGATGTCACAAGGAAGATTAATTGAGAAAATGACTAAATTTCAAAGGAATTAATTTTCTAATGCAAGGAAGTATTTTGTGATAATTATGGACAATTGATTAATTGTGAATTAATCCATTAATTAACTAATTAGTTTTTATTTGAAAATCTTTATATTAGTTAAAATAAATATTAATCATTTTTTGTGAGAGTTAAATTATTATCTTATTATAAGATAATTACATAAAACATATAGTTATTTAAGATAATGTTAATCTTGTAATAATTCATATTTACTTCAGAAATAAATATGTTGTCTTAAAATTAACTAAACAAATAAATGAGAAAATCACAGATAGCATAATATGCACATGCCACTCACTGTACCAGACAGTGAGTGGTGCCACACATGTTTGTGCCATATACTTGGGATTTGAATTTTGAATTTTAAATTAATTTGTTTATTTAATTATTAATTATTCTTTTGTAAATATGATTTAAATTAAATAATTAATTGGTTATAATTGATTAGTTTCTATTTAATTAAATCAATAATATAAAAATAGTTTTAATTATCTTTATAAACCTAAAAAGAAGCGATTCTTTCCTAAGTAAGTTGTTTCTTGGTTATCAAACTCTCTCAAAGAAAAGAAACTATAACTATTCAAAACCTGAAATCCTAAAAGTTTCCATAACTCGCTCTCTTCTTAATCCACTCTAGGTCTCATGTGTTGAGAACATGTGAATCCTACGAACCCACACGCGTCCTTGTGCTAGATGAACGACCTGGAAGGCTAAGGTGTAAAGCTTTCATAAGGATAGGAAGATCGATTATTGATTTTTACAAAAGACTCAAGGATACTTGCTAGGCTACGAGAGGTAATCTCTATATTCTTATATGTGTTAATTTAATGTATGTATATATGTATGATCTTGGCTGGTATTAATAATTTTTTAAAATCCCCTCCCCTACCTTTCGCTGTGTACTTTGATGTTTTTATATTTAATACCCACACTAAGATGTTTTGAAATTTTACTATGTAGTGTCCCAGAATATTTACTTAGCTAGCTACATAGTACTAGTAGTAGTAGTTAGTATTAATTTGTAGTATGTTAGTTACACTGGATTTTGGTTCAAATTGGGACTTAGTTGGAAACTCATAACAATAGTTGTGGATTTTATAAGTTTACCCTATAGTTTAAGAATATTAATTATAACATAAGGTTTGATTAATATTACTGGTCGTAGAAATGTATTTATTATAACCTAAGGTTTATATAGAACCATTAAGAGCATGACACTTGTCATAATCATGTTTATTAAGGATTTAAGTATTTTGATTAATAGTTTAATTAAAAAGAAAGATCTGGAAGCTCTAGAACCTTCCTTAAACTGTTAGGATCGTATTATGACTCAGTCAAAACTGTTTACTCAATTCAAAATATGTTGAATAAGTGCAATTACGTGTTTGATATATCAACGTATGCTGATATATCGCAACTATAGGGGCCGATATTGTTAGGAACGAGTTTCCTAATACGCAGCGGAATGGTGGTGTGGTTGGCCCAGTGTACAACAAAATTTTTGTAACATATTTAAACTACCTTTAAATATGCGGATCCATTAATATACATACATTAATCATAAGCAAGATAATAATAGAAACCATACCTCTTGAAGCCTATCAAGTGTCATTGCTATCTTTTCGTATTTAGAACGATCTTCCTATCCAAGCCGCTCCCACGTACTCACACCAAGATCTTCCAAAGCGTTCTCTACACCTCAAGAAACACAACAAGGAAAAGGGGCTTTTACTTCGGTTTTTAAGCTTGATTTACTTCGGTTTTCGCTAAAATTCGCAACCGAAGTAGTTCAGAGTGAAGTAAAAACTAGCTAAAAACCGAAGTAGAATCCCCACTTTCTACTTCGGTTTTTACCTAATAACCGAAGTAGAAAGTGTATATACGCTAGCATCCTGGGCACTTTCTACTTCGGTTTTTAGGTAAAACTGAAGTAGAAAGTGGAGATTCTACTTCGGTTTTTAGGTAAAACCGAAGTAAAATGTACACTTTCTACTTCGGTTTTACCTATGAACCGAAGTAAAAGGGGACTTTCTACTTCGGTTCTTAGGTAAAACCGAAGTAGAAAGTGTACATTTTACTTCGGTTTTACCTAAAAACCGAAGTAGAAAGTGCCCGCATTTTTTATTTAATATATGTTTCTAATTATTTTTAAATGGATGGTTTCTATTTTTATATAAATATATATATATTTTGGCCTGATTTTATTTAATTGATCTAATTAATATTTTTTTTTTGGCCTAATTATTTTTCAACAATTTAATTATATAATATTACAATTATATATATTTTTACAATTGAAATTGGTTAAGAATTTTTTTTGAATAAATATATGATAACTTTTATTAATCAAAAATGTTGTACATAAACATATAAAATACAAGTACTTAAGTAAGATAACTAGCCTTAACATTAATACATTTACAAAAGACTAAACTTACAACTAAACAAAAATAGGCTTACTGATAAATGTATGAGTATAATGTTTATTAAATCTATAACTTACGTTATATAGGGTTGAACTTCGGGATTGTTTTCCAACACAACTAAATGAGCTTGATCTAATTCTGCACGAGATATGGTCACTACTGTTCCTTTCCCTCGTAATCCTCTATCAACTCCATCCGAGTTATTCCGTGGTTTGCTAATTCCGATTGTGTCGATTCCAACCATGTACTCTGAAAAAAATTCCACAGCTTCTTCAGCTAAATAACACTCAACCATACAAGCTTCAGGGCGATGGTGATTACGTACATATCCTTTCAACACCTTCATATTCCTTTCAAATGGATACATCCATCTCGCCCAAACTGGCCCACACAACTTGGCTTCTCTTACTAAATGGACCATCAAATGTATCATGATATCAAAAAATGATGGTGGAAAATATTTTTCAAGCTTGCATAAGGTTTCAACTATTTCATCATGCAATGCATTCAACTTCTTCATTTCCAATTCTTTTCCGCATAGTTGATTAAAGAAGATGCACACACTTGTCACACTATCTCTAACTCTTTTTGGTAAAACTGACCGAATGGCAATTGGAAGTAATTGTTGCATTAATATATGACAATCATGTGATTTCATTCCAATTAACTTCAAATCTTCCATAGACACCAAGTTTCGAACATTCGATGAGTAACCATCAGGCACTTTCATCCCTGCCAATGATTGACATATGGCTTGCTTCTCTTCTTTAGACAATGTAAAACAAGCAGGAGGCAAATATGTGCGAGCCCCCTTTTCTTCAGGTGCCAAGCGGTGTCTTATACCCATTTCAACAAGATCTAAACGACTAGACAAACCATCTTTGGTTTTACCTGGGATATCAAGTAATGTACCGATTATACTTTCACATACATTTTTTTCTATGTGCATGACATCCAAGCAATGTCTAACGAGTAAATCTTTCCAGTAAGGAAGTTGAAAGAAAATTGATTTTCTTTGAAAACATCCATTGACTTTTTTGTTTTTATTCTTCTTCCCATACCTAAAGTCAACTTTTTCTACTTCCTTAAGAATTTGCTCACCTGACAATGGCAAAGGAGCAATGTCTCGTTCCACAGTACCGTCAAATGCTTTTTTTTTATTTCTGTCAGGATGACTTAAATGCAAATATCGTCTATGACCCATATAACACATTTTGCGTCCATTTGACAAGGGACGGGCCCTTGTGTTGGTGCAACAAATTGGACAAGCTTGGTAACCTTTTGTGCTTAAACCTGATAGGTTACCATATGCTGGAAAATCATTAACAGTCCATAACAACACCGCTTTCAAATTAAACACTTCTTTTTTAAAACCATCATATGCCTCAACACCATTTTCATACAACTCTTTCAAATCATCAATTAATGGTGCCAAGTAAACATCGATATCATGTCCTGGTTGTTTTGGGCCCGAAATCATTAATGAAAGCATCATGAACTTCCTTTTCATCACCAACCAAGGAGGAAGATTGTACATAACCAGGAAGACAGGCCATGAACTATGCCTACTACTAAGAGATCTATGCGGGTTTACTCCATCAGTAGCTAAACCAAGACGAAGATGTCTTGGTTCATTTTTGAATTCTGGATTGATATAATCTACCTTCTTCCAGGCCTGTGAATCTGCAGGATGCCGGAGTTTACCATCTTTCACTCGTCCAGTCTCGTGCCATATTAAGTTCTTAGAGTGTTCTGCACTTCGATATAATCGCTTCAGCCGCGAAATCAAAGGTAAGTACCATAGCACTTTCTGAGGAATAAGTTTCCTAATCTCTTTACTTTTGTTAGGTTTGTACCATGATAAACCACATTCTGGGCAAGCGTCCATGTCTGCATACTCCTTACGATATAAAATACAATCATTCGGACATGCATGAATCTTCTCATACTTCAACCCTATCAAACTTAATGTTTTCTTTACTTCATATGTAGACTCCGGAAAATAATTTTCTAGCGGCAAAATCTCCTTGAAAGCAGCTAAAAATTGACTGAAACACTTATCACTAACTCCATTTTCTGCTTTTATGTTATAAAATTTAACCATTGTGGGCAATCTTAGTTTATTGCAACCACTAAACAATTGTCTGTCTGCATCTCTAACCATACTATCAAATTTTTCTGGATTATGAAAAAACTCTTCTTGTGCTTCATCAAGCAATTCTATAGGATGATCATCAAAATCATTACTCTCAAAATCATCTACACCTCGCCTACCTAATGGATATGGGTCATCATTTAATAATTCTCCATGCCAATACCATTTACTATAACTCATATCAAATCCCCGACAAAATACATGATCCTTTATCATGGTAATATTCCCCTTTACTCCATTACCACAATCGATACAAGGACAACGAATTTTTTGTGGATCACTACAATTCTTTAGGCAAAACTCTAAAAATTTGTTGAATCCATCTTGAAATTGTGATGTTTCTCTCCTCTCAAGCATCCATGATTTATCCATACTAATAACAATATTCAATTCCTAATAAGTTAGAAAAAAAACTTATATTAGGTTATAGTCTTATAATTTTTTTTAAAAATTCGGCAGAGTATCCTCTATTTCTATAGCATACCGTAATTTCATAATTACCTATAAAATCAATACAAACAAACACAATAATCAAGCATATATGAATCCATCATTATTAGGTTCTAGTCTTATAAATTTTTTAAAAAATTCGGCAGAGTATCCTCTGTTTCTATAGCATACCGTAATTTAAAAATTACCTATAAAACCATTTAAAACAAACACAATAATCAAGCATAGATGAATCTATCATTATTAGTTTCTAGTCTTATAAATTTTTTTAAAAATTCGGCAGAGTATCCTCTGTTTCTATAGCATACCGCAATTTCAAAATTTCCTATAACAACAATACAAACAAACAAAATAATCAAGCATAAATCAATTCATCCTTATATCACCACAGCACGCAAATTTCCCAGAGCCTACTTCACTAATTTTCAAACATAACTTTCACTAAATCTAATATGCATGATTACATTAGTCTTATCTTTATACATAAATCTTATAGTAATATAAATACAAAAAATAACTAACCTTCAATATTAATCTTCAATGCACCCGAAATGAACAACAAAGTTCACCACTCAATCAACGACCCTACTAAAACATTACATAATTAGTAAACTACATAATTAATTATCAAATCAATAAATAAAAAAAAATCAAACTAGTTAATGAAACTAATGAACAACACTTTGATCATCTTCAAGTTATTTTTTTTCAAATATTTAAAAAACAAATTTATCTATTGTAAAAATTTCTAAAACTAACTAATATGCATAAATATATATATATATTTATAATAAACCTAATTTTTATCACATTATTTAAACTAACAAAATAAACAAATAATTATAAAAATTAATAAAATATTAATTATATTAATTTTAAATTCGGAATAATAAAAAAAATTAAAAAAAACATGGAAAATTAAAAAATTATCATCAAAATCACATTTTAGTAATCTATACCTGTTTTGAAGCTCAAAATCCCCTTGCAATGTCAAAAATCCGGCCAAAATCCGACAATAAACACCACTTTCAAATGGAGAAAAAACCCACGGCCAAATGCCTTTTTTTCTCTAAAAAACAAAAAAAAAAAGATTTTTGGACTATATTTCGGTTTATAGGGTAGAAATATTGCAAGAAATGAAGAAAAAAAAAAAAGGCTTGGAGAATCAAAATGGGTGTAGGCTCACGGTGGTTAATGGAGGTTTTGGGGGTTTCTTTTTGCACAGACGGGAAAGGGGTTTCGAGAAGATGACCGTTCGGGTCTAGGGAAGGGCCATATAAAGGACTTTTAACTTCGGTTTTTGGTAAAAACCGAAGTAGAAAGTGGACTTTCCACTTCGGTTTTTACCAAAATACCGAAGTTAAAGGTCCTTAAGTTATACCCGTTGGAGACTTTTAACTTCGGTTTTTTGGTAAAAACCGAAGTGGAAAGTCCACTTTCTACTTCGGTTTTTACCAAAAAAACCGAAGTTAAAAGTGTACAAGGGCCGCGTTTGGTTTGGCCAGTTTTTTGCATTTTTACTACTTCTAAACATAATATAAGGGCTTGTGCAAACAAACACGGCCCTCTCCACTATGAATTTTTCACTTCGTTTTTTTAAAAAAGCGAAGTAGTAAGTAATTTTTTTCAGAGCGCCAATTTGAAATGCGAAGTAAAAGAGTTTGAAAACGTTTTTACTTCGCTTTTTTTGTATGCTCACTATAAAAACCGAAGTAAAAACCTATATTTCTAGTAGTGAAATGTGTGGGCACTTAGAGAATGAAGGATAGTTTATTTGTGATTCTACTTGATGTACTCAACACATGAGATCAAGAGAATAGGCCTGAGAATTGGTTCTTTATTTTCAGGGAGAGAAAACTATCGTTCTATTTTTCATAGAGCGAATGTTCAGAGTTGTCTCACACCTCTGTCTTAATATTTTTCTGATTAGTCATCCTTAAAAGAAAATATTCAAATTTTAAAAAATAAATCTGTAACCATTTTACAATTTACTTTTTAATTAATTAATTATTCTATTAATGAAAAAATCCAAAAACCAATTTTTGAATTATCCATTAATTAATTAATTAAATAAATAAAAATGAAAATCTCATCCCTGAAAATTGTCCTACACGCCACACACAGTGTGCACGTGTAGCTTCCCTAATTTTAGGGATGTTGGTTTTTCAATTTTTATTTAATTATTTATTCAAACTACTTTGTTAGATAAGATCTAACAACCTGATAACTAATTCAAATTTGAATTCAAATTAATTATCTTTTTAATTAATTATCAAATATAATTAATTATTTGAATAAATATTAATCTTTTAAATTCAAATCTAATTTGAACTTATCAGATTATTTTCTCCCACTCAAATAAAGATATTTAATTAATTCTACCAATTAATTAAATCCAAAATTTTCGAAAATAAATATTTAATTTATTATAATTTCGAAAATTATAATTAATTAATTATTTAATTAAATTTCTAAATTAATTTAATTATTTAATATAATTTCAAAAATTATACAATAATTAAATATTAATTAATTTTGCTAACTACAACTAATTTGTAATTAATTAATTAATCATTATTATCATATAATTGCATATTTGGCCTGAAGAACAAATTTCTTCTTAAATATGTCTTTAAACTATTTTCCCTTCATATCAACTCTTACCTTGAACAGTGTTGATAGAGCCGCTATGGGGACCTATGGACCTATAATTCCAAGCTCCAATAAATTTTAGATTATTAATTAAACTATTTAATTAAATAATCTTAATTTATTAATCTCATGATTATTCCACTATAAATATGAGACTGCACTCTTGTAATTATAGACATTTCATTTACTGAGTACTTTATAATCATAAAGCGTCCATTGATATAATCATTTCATACAACTTGACCCTCTAATAATGGTTCATAATTAATCGGGAATAAAATTACCATTTTACCCTTTTAATTATCTCTTGTTTCCTTAAGTACCATTGACTCTACTAGTGAAGGTTAATTCATAACTAAATTATGAATTTGAACTCAATAACCTTTCAGTCCCAAAAGTCAACCCTTAAGAGAACCATCATTCAATCTCTTGCGAGAAGGCATAGATTCCATATCTGTATACTATGTCCCCAGTCATCTACATTAATGAGTTCCCAAAACAAAAGTTTATAGCCTGATCATTCTGACAGACCCTAACAAGTGAATCAAAGAACTCATATAACATAAATAGGAGTTCATAGTAACTTCAGGATTAAGATCTATTTGTATATGATCATCAGTTGATATATTTAATTAATACTTCGAAACAGTATTTAACTAAGTATTAATAAACATATTTGGTCCAGTTCGATATATTCTCTAATATATAAAGCACCTCCACTAAAGTGTCCTACCACACTAGTGATCCGAATCTAGATCGCATGTATTCATAATACTAGTGGACCGTACTTGCAGTAATTAATCTAAAGATTCCATAACTTTATTTTAATGCGAACTATTCAAGTTCATTTATCTCAAACACAATCCTCTCGTACCAATACATGTTTTAGATCACATATATGAACTTAGGAATTTTCCTGATATTTACTTAATAGTATCACAGAATAATATAGTCCATAAAATATATGCACAACAAATTCAATTCATTTATTTATTTCATAAAAACAATGTTTACTACATATGCTTTCAGGGCACATTTCCAACAGATATATCGCCTATAGAAGATACGGAAAATACGTCAACTTTGCACAAATGATCGAACGGGGCTCGGGAATATAGGGGGAGGCGATATATCGTCTTCAAGATGGTTTTTTTTTTAAAGTTTGGTTTTTAATTTTGAAAATTACCCTTAACCACTTAGACCTGCCTTTGAACGATTTTGACCGAGTTCTGGGCGTCAGTTGAACGAAAATTCAAATCTTTTTCATTTTATATTCATTTATTTATTCAAATTAAAAGGGGTTAGTTTCACTCCTTGAACTCTATAAATAAGACCTAGTACTCAGCCATTTTCTTCATTCTTCAAGCATTCAATCAGAGCCTCCAAGGTGCTAGTGTTATTGTAGAGAGATACACTTGGGTTTGGGATAAAAGCTTTATTATTCTAAGCTTTTCTAAACAATTGGGAAGTGAGATTTAGTGTGATTTCAGTATTGAGTTTTAGACCAATCCATAAGATCATTCAAGGTATTCATATCCCTAAGTTCAATTCTTCATGATTCTATAGTTTTCTTTAGTTTTCTTTTATTCAAAACCTAACTCTTGTTTATGATTCTTGATTAGGTATTTAAGTTCTTGAAACTTAAGGTTCTTCTTTGGTAAGGTTCTTCTTGGATGGTTTAGTGTTCTTTTCATCTCTTTTTCTTTAGATTCTCATAATTTTTACTGTTGGTTTATAGGAGTGTTCTAATCCCGTTCTTGTTCCCAAATATCCCGGCTTTTGGTAAGGAAACTATGCTAGATATATGTGTTTATATGTTTTGATATGTTTTATGCTATGATATGATATATGTTATGTTATATGTTTCATAGTCCTTGGGAATATGACTTGTTTAGATAACAAGCCCCAAGAATATGTTTTATAGTCCTTGGGCATATGACTTGCTTAGCTAGCAAGCCCCACAAATTGATGGGCATATGACTTGCTTAGCTAACAAGCCCCAAGAAGTATGATGGACATTGTAGTCCTATACGATATATGTTTTTTTTAATAGTCATATGTTTTATAGTGTATGTTTACGATATAGTCTTATGCTTATGATTTATGTTATATTTTGTTAGTAAATTTTCCTTGCTGGGCATTAGGCTCATTCCTTTATTTTTATTGTGATGCAGGAAAATAATTATGGAAGGCGGAAGGATTCTTGGCAGCTTGGCTTGTGTGTTAAGGATGAATGGACTTCGTGTCGATCGAGGATGACGTTATTTAGTCTTTTGAATTATGTTCTTTTGTAATTCCGCACTTAGTTTTTAAACAATTGCATTAGAGTTTATGTTTTATGTTTTATAAACAATGGGATCCCATACCATATCTATCACATTTTATATTTTTATGTTATCTTGTATTTGATACAATATTTTGGGTTTTCAATAAAGATATGTTATTTCTTATGTTTGTGTCAAAATAGTAGCTATGTCTAGTAATTTTAATGGTCCAAGGTCTTAGAAATAGTTGGGTCATTACATACTAGATCCACACGGGATTCATATTGTGCATCATCAATAATTTATGCAATGTAATCCTCATCATATTCTAAATCTACATCATTATCCTTCATCCCTAAGATTAACTTTTTCACCTTGAAAAAACCAAACCTTATAACTCTTGCTATTCCATTACTAAATAAGTGTTCCTTCACTGTAATAAACTTAATCATCACAACGTTGCCACACTGAAGACACAGACAAGGAACAAAATCGAGATTTTCTAAATTTCTTTCACACAGCTGCAAGAAATACTCAACACTTTCCCTATATTTCAGTGATAGTCTATTTGATGATAATCAATCTCCATCCATTGTCAATTTTCTAAGAAACAAAACAAACAAACAAACAAAAAACCCAAAAAAATTCAAATTTTGGCAAATATTCCTTTATTAAGACTATGTATTTACTATAATAAAAAATAATTGGGCAGCATCTCCCCTATTTTTATAGCACATCCAAATTCATATAGTACATATAGACATTACATAACACACAAAAATCAAACTACCAATCAACATGCATAAGTATCAATCTCTATCAAACATGCATAGCTATAAATGTTATTATCTTGAAAAAAAATTGGGCAGCATAAATTTTCCCCTATTTCTACAAAATTTCCCAATTTTAAAAAGTACCTATACACAACATATAATATGCAAATATCAAATAATCAATCAACATGCATAATTCCAACCTTATATCACCGCAACACACAATCCTTGAACCTATATTCACTAATTTTTAATCTTAAATTCTTGAAATGGGATCACCACCAAATCCAATAAACCACAAAAAAGTCAAACCTAGCAACAATTAAACTTTAAAAATTCTAAATAATTACATAATTATTTTAAGAAAATTCATACAACTATAAGTTTCTCGATTCCCATAAATTAACCTAAATATATTAAAAATATTAATTTAATAGTTCTCAATTTCTAAATTCTCATAACAACAAATTAGCCTAACTATCAATTTCTCAATTTCATAATTTCAAATCTCAATTCTCAATTTTAATTCCAATTAGAAAAATTAACCTAACTTTATTAAAAATAAATTTATTATTTCATTTCTCATAATTATATCAACTTCACAAATATCAATTTCTAAATTCTAGTAACTATAATTTAACATAATTATGAATTTCACAATTTCAATATTATCAAATTTAATTCAAATTCTTAAAATATCCTAACTATATTAAAAAAAATGAACAACGACTAACCTCACCTCTGAGGAGGTGCCAAGGGGCGGAGGCTCTCAGACTTTTGGAGACTTTGGGCGGAGTTGTGGAGACCGCGAGGGGCAATGAGAGGGTGGAGAGAGGCTCGAGTACCCTTGTAGGGTCGGAACAAGGCTGGGTTTGACAAGAGAGGGCTTGGGTTCGATGGGCAAGGGGGCTGTCATTTAAGGTTGGGATTATTCATAAGGTTGGCATTTAAGGGGCTACCATTTGATCTATGTGCAATGGCATTTAAGCCAAAGAAGAACTAGAGAATCGAGGGTAAGCTTGGGATTATTCTTCATACCGCCAAATAAGATCTTCATTAACTAAAAAATACCTTACCTAAAAATTCTTTAGGGTGAACAAACAACTTTTCCAGAGCTAATAATAAATCATCAATAAAAGAGACAAATCACTAGTGTTTTTAGCACCAACCAAGTAATTTGAATAGATTATTATTCCCAATCATCATAGCATCAAGATTTAATAATTGATATTGCTTGGAAGAATGGAGAAGATAATGGGTATTGTCATATACTACTGGTGCTCATGTTCTTGATCATGGTAGCACAAATTTTCTACTGAGAATCATTCTTCTAATATCTCTCTTCACCAAATCGAGAAGATAATTAGAAACCAGAAATTTAAAGATTGAGCATCAATTTGTTGTAGACGAAAAAAAATTCAATTTCTCGAAGAAAAAAAAACATAGAAATTTTATTTTGTTCCAAACCCAACAACCAACTTGGTTCATCTCAACTTAACTACATTGTCATCCAATAAACACTCAAATAAGGTATTAATTAGAACCATTTCACATTAAAGTTGAAAATTTTATACACCAAAAAAAATATACAGTTTCACTGGTACAATATCTATCATTTCCTATATACTCCTAAGCGCTCAAAGTTAAAGAATAAACACTACAAAAAATGTAAACAAAAGGCATTAACATCTGAATTTTAAAACTAATTTTTTTCAGTATAACCATAAATCATTGCTTATATGATGTAATCCCAAATTTTCTCTATAGAAAAAACAGTAGCAATACTAAAATGATAAATTTAAAATTAAATAGTCACAAAATAGACATTTGTGCCTATTTTCATGGAAGAGAATGGTTAGAAAATGCTACCATCCAACAAAGAGTTAGCTTTCAAAGAGATAAAAAAATATGAAATTTCTATTAAAGTGGTATTGTTACTATACAATCAACCTCATTTCGAACGGTGCAACTTTCATTTTAAACAAATCATTGGATGAAAACAAAAAGAGGCGTACTAGTGCAGGTGATTCGTACGCCCACACCAAAGACTTATCCTAAAATTATATCTATAATTATATAAACTTAATACACAAAAACTATATTACAAAATTACTAAAAAGTAGGTAACGGGCTGGGTTGGGCCGGTTTGGGCTTAGACCCCCCAAACGGTGGCCCAACCCATTCACTACAGCCTACAAGGTGCACAATCCGTATATATTTCGACCTACTATCAAAATGGGCCATATGGCCCAATACTTGTTTGGCTCAGTCAGTTTTTTTGGCCCATGTGCATTTTTGTGCACCCCTAGCTCAACAACCTCATTGATATTACGCAATGGTCTAACGAACCCCTCAAGGATTATGTTCAACGCTCATGCAGGAAGTTGCTAGGTCAAATACAGTCAATGATAATGGAAAACTAATGGGCATCATGGCTGGGATTCAAGTTAAGGTCCTTTGTCGACTTATATTAGAAGAAAAATTGTCTACTCAACTAGAGAGTTTCTAGAGCGAGCAGACGAGTTTATAAAACTGGAACAAGCTATACGGAGAGTTGATCAAGATAACCAAGCATGAACCAGTGTTTCACCAACCAAGAATACTGGTGCACCTAACCAAAACTAGAAAACCAATGGTAATGGTAACAAAAACAATTGAAATGGTGGTAAATTGAATAATAGTTCCAACAGTGGCAATAACAACGATAATAAACGGACAAAGACAAATGAGAAGTCACGAGAATATATAGCTCGTTTACTACTTACTCTACACTCTTGGGGCCATGAGCAGAACTCTTTCAAGCTACACAAGCAGAAGTACCCTATAGGAAGCCCAATCCTATTAGGAAAGGCATAAGTAAGAGAGACATCAACAAATTTTTCCACTTCCACAATGATCATGGACATGACACCAATGAGTGTAACCTGCTTAAAGATGAAATCAAATTACTCATCCGCCAAAATCATCATGCCATGAGAAGATACATTCACTGTCCTACCAAACATAATCACACTGCTACACTAGTCCAACCAAAACAACCAGCCCCAGAAGCTGTTCGATTGGATTTGATCTATGGAGGACCACACCTAACTTATGAGAGTAGAAAGGCCCTAGAACAATATGCCCAAACACTTCGCCATGAGTCGAAAGATGAAGTGTTGGAAATTGAGGAGCATACTCTCAAAACACCCCAATACGAATGCAAACCCATAACATTCACAGAGGATGATGTCGCACATGTTAATTTTCAACACAACGATCATTTGGTGATAGAGGACCTAATTGCCAATATGATCATTGTAAGGACCATGATAGATCATGGTTCTTCTTTAAACATCCTTTTCAAGACCACTCTTGATAGAATAAAGTAATCTATTTGAGATCTGGAACCCTGCACGCAGATTCTATACGATTTTACTGGAGAATGAATGACTCCAGCAAGGTGGGATCTGCACCAATGAACAGTACAGTTATGGCTACCTTTGTTGTGGTCAATCTTCCCTCAGCTTTCAACACCAATACTTATTGACTTGAGAGTTATCACGTCCATATTCCACCCGATGATGAAATTTCCAACTAATGCGCAAATTGGATGCGTTAAGGAAAATCAGAGGGAAGCTCTAGAATGCTACAATTCCTCCATCACAACTACTAAAAAAGGCTTGGCAATGACCAGCATGATCTTTGCGGAACCAGCAGAAAGAAACCCAACAACCGTGATGGAGATGAGCATAGCAGAGAAAAAAAAACAGCTCCCATAAACGAGCAGGGTAAGTCTAAATAGGGTGTTGCCCAAAGCAAGGAAGTGGACATTGATCCTTGCTTTGTGGATTTTAATACTGGAGTGGGACCAATTGAAGACCTAGAAGAAATTCCACTTGACCAGAGCAAACCAACGAAGACAGTAAAAATTTGGAAAAACTTAGCTGCAAAAGTTAAGACTGAACTTATATGTTTTTTGAGAAGGAACAAAGATGTGTTCGCTGGTCGCACAAGGACATGGTGGACACCAGCCCTACTATGATCAGTCATGCCTTGAACATTGACAAAGAAAAATTTAAGCCCGTACAACAAAAGAGGAGATTCCTGGACAAAGAATGGTCTAGGGCCTTAGAAGAAAAAGTCGAAAGACTAAAGGACAACTGCTTTATAAGAGAAGCCTTCTATCTCAATTGGGTTTCAAACCCTGTTTTAGTGCCAAAACCCAATGGAAAATGGAGGACTTTCATTGAATTCACAAATCTAAAAAAGGCATGCCCAAAAGACTACTTTCCTTTACAAGAATTGACAAACAGGTCGATGCTACTGCATGACATGAAGTTCTTATGTTTATGGATGCTTACTCAGGGTACAATAAGATTAGCATGCACCCTTCTGTTGAGGAGCATACAAGTTTCAAAATTGACATAGGATTGTACTGTTACAAAGTAATGCCTTTTGGACTCAAAACTACTTGCGCAACATACCAGAGGTTGGTAAACATGATGTTAAAAAACTAGATAGGTAATAACGTACATGGAGGTCTATGTTGATGATATGTTGGTTAAGTCAAAAAAGTTTGAAGGGCACGTTCAAGATCTAGCATAATGCTTCACCATTTTAAAGCATTGAAATATGAAGCTTAACACCCTTAAGTGCTCATTTGGTGTGGGCTCGGCCAAGTTTCTTAGTTTCATTGTCAATGCACGAGGTATAGAAGCTAGTCTAGAAAGAGTTAAAGCTTTGATTAACATGAAATCCCAAACCAAGATAAAGAAGTACAATGCCTTACTGGACGGATTGTAGATCTATGCAGATTTGTCACAAAGTCAACAGATAAGTGTGTTCCATTTTTTAACTTGCTAAGGGGAAATAACAAGTTTGAATGGACAAAAGAAAGTGAAAAGTCATTACAATCTTTAAAAGAGCACCTATCACAGCCACTAGTCTTGTCGAAGCTGATAGATGGAGAAACTCTTAATTTGTATTTAGTAGTGACTTAACATGTTGTTAGTGCAGCACTTATTAGAGAAGCAGAGAAAGTCCAGCATCCAATGTATTACATCAACAAAAGGTTAACTGGGGTAGAAACATAACACCCTTTAATTGAAAAATTGGCCTACTGCCTACTACTTGCAACAAGAAAGTTGAGGCCTTATATCTAAGCTCTCCCAATTACAGTTTTATCTGACCAACCCCTCAGGCATGTATTACAAAAACCTGAGGCATCAGGTTGATTACTTAAATGGGTAGTAGAGTTAGGACAGTTAGAAATCTCCTACCAGTCACAAACTACTATCGAAGGACAAACGCTAACAGATTTCATTGTTGAATGCACAGGGGTATTAGAGGTAAACAAGTAGTAAGAAACACTAGAAGAAGACGAAGAAATCTGGCTAACATGAACGTTGTTTGTAGATGGATCCTCAAATGAACACAACTTTGGAGCTGGAATAATTCTAATTACACCTGAAGGGCATCATATTCATTGTGCTTTAAGGTTTGGATTCAATGCCTCAAACAATGAAGCAAAGTACGAAGCTCTGCTAGCAGGTTTACGACTTTCTAGAGACGTTAAAGCCCTACCAATAGAAGAAGACGAAGAAATCTGCCTAACATGAAATTTGTTTGTAGAAGGATCCTCAAATGAACACAACTCTGGAGCTAAAATAATTCTAATTATGCCTGAAGGGCATCGTATTCATTGTGCTTTAAGGTTTGGACTCAATGCCTTAAACAATGAAGCAGAGTATGAAGCTCTGCTAGCGTGTTCACGACTTTCTAGAGACGTTAAAGCCCTACTAATAGAAATTTTTAGTTATTCCCAATCGGTCATGAACTAAATATTAGGCGAATCCCAGGCTCGAGGTATAAAAATGGCCTCCTTTCATAGCAAAGCTAAAGATCTCTTGGCGCAATTCAAGAAATTTACTATGCAGCAAGTGCCTCGCGACCAAAATTCCAATGCTGGCACCTTAGCTAAATTAGCAAGCACGAGAGATGCGGACACCTTAAAAATAATACCTATTGAACACCTTGCCCGATCGAGTATTAATGAAGCAGAGAAGACGCTCTTACTCAACAATGCACCTTCCTAGATGACTCCAGTTGCTTCTTATTTGGAATATGGGACTTTGTCCCAAGAAAGAAATTAGGCTAGGAAAATAACAAGACAAGCTGCTAGATATGTGATCCTTGACCGAATTGTTACTACGATGTGTCACTAGAACATAAGCATAATTGTTAATGATTGAAGTACATGAATGATTTTGTGGGAATCACGAAGTGAGCAGATTTTAGCTAAGAAGATATTGAGGCAACGGTATTTCTGGCCAACTGTGAATAAAGATTCTATGGAGTAGTACATACGAAAATGTGACAAGTGTCAAAGATTCTCCAAAATACCTCGAGCAGCTCCTACTGAGATCAAACAAATGTAAAGTCCACGGCCCTTTGTTGTGTGGGGCATTGACTTGAGTGGGAAACTACCTACAGGAAAAGGTGGAGTTAAGTTTACAGTAGTTGCAATAGATTACTTCACTAAATGGATCGAAGCAGAATAACTAGCAACTATTACTTAAAAAAAAAGTGTTCGATTTTGTGGTAAAAAATAACATTTGTGGATACGGACTGCCAAAAAAGATAGTTTCAGATAATGGTACTCAGTTTGATAGTGACTTATTCACAAACTTTTGTACATGGCATGGTATCACAAAACATTTTTCAGCAGTTGCTCATCCCCACGCGAATGGACAAGTAGAAGTTGTTAACAAAACTTCAAAGAATACAATGAAGAAGCGACTCGAGCAAGATGAAGGCAATTGGTTAGATATTTTTCCAGAAGTATTGTGGTCATATCATAATACTGCTCGTACTTCAACAGGTCATACCCCATTTTCCCTGGCTTATGGATATAAAGCTATGATACCTTGAATTAACCCCCTATCACATCGAAGAAACACATCTAACCAAGAACAAAATCACCAATTGCTGGCTGAAACAATTGATTTGATCGATGAACAAAAAGAGCAATCACGGTTGCGAGTGGCTGCTTACCAACAAAAGGTTGTTGGATATTTTAATTCTTGAGTCAAAGATTGAAAATTCGCCACTAGAGATCAAGTATTGCGACAAGTGTGCCAAAACACTAAAGATCCTATAGCAAGTGTTTTGGGGCCTAATTGGGAAGGACCATACTAGATCGTAGATGTTTTACAACCAGGGACATATAAACTTGCTCGATTGATTGGTGAACTTGTCGCGAGATACTGGAATGGCGAACACCTAAGAAAATATTATCAATGACCACTGGTTGCAAGGCACATTCTGCCCATTTTTTCAACCAATATAGTTCTAGATTTGTTTATCATTTTTTTAAGGTACATTTTCTCCTATTTTTTCGTCAATAATGATTTTTGGTTGTAAGGCACGTATTGCATTTTTTGTACGAACCACTTACTTAAAGATCATTTTTTTATTTCTACTTATCACGCACGTTTTGCCCTTTAGAATAATCATTTATCTAATAAAATTAAATTCTTAATGTTTTCATTAAAACGTTCACTACTCGTAGAATATTTTAATTCAACAGATGCAATAAGTCCATTTTATTACAAGATATTTACAAGGAATTGTGATAGACATACTTAATGTTGCCAACTTTTGTTGTTTTAACAAGTATTGCTTAAGATATGTGATTCTTTGAAAAAACACAAGTACATCACTTTACGATATAAATCCGAGCAGCTGTGTTAGCTCGAACAGGACTGGTTATTTGGTAAGTGACCAAGGACTTACCTCCTCGATCACTTCGGGGGCATATAGGGTATACATAATCACACATAAGCAAAAGAGCTAATAAGCACAATTGAATAGTACTTAGAAATTTTTTTACAAAATTTATAAAGTACAGTGTGGTTGGTATTAAATGATCAAAATAAGAATATGCAGCAAAATAAGATCTTTTAAAAAATTTATTGATACCAGTCATGATCATACACATAAAGGTATATTAAATGACACATAAATAGATTTTTAAGATAATATATTTATCAAAAAATAAGCAAAATTAACTTAATCTTAAAGTATCAATTTTAAATAAATAAATATCTTATTATAAATATATTATAATAAGATAATAATTAAACTCTCCCTATATTAATCCAAACATAATTAATATTTATTTTGACATAAAGTTTTTCAAAATAAAAACTATATAGTTAAATAATTAATTAATTCACAATTAACAAATTGCTCATAATTATCACATAATTATTTCCTTGCCCTAGAAAACTAATTCATTTGTAATTTAGTCTTTCTATCTACAAATCTTCCTTATGACATTCTTACCCTTGAGAGTGCAGGATAGCGTTGACCTGTGGATATTGGACCTATAATACGAAGTTCCCATAAACCAAATTATTAATCAAACTCGTGAATCTAATACTCTTATTTAGTAATTACATGATCACTCAACTATAAATATGGAATCACACTATAATTATTTATCGAATTGTATTTACAAAGTTTTCTTTGTTGTGCATCGATATAATTATTAAAGGTAGTTTTGTCCTCCATTTATTGGTTCGTTACCCGTCTAATTAACTCTTGTTCCTTAAGTACCATTAATTCACTAGCGAATAATTAATCTACAATCAAATTATATATTTGAGCTCAATAACTATTCAGTTCTAGAATTAACCCTTGAGGGAACCAATATTCGATCTGTTTACGTGATTTTTCACCAAGAGTAGATTAAGAAATCCAATAACAAAGATATTAGTGCTATATTTTGAACTGTAATGAAGTATATGAACAACTTCTCACCCTCACAATTTTACGTGGTTAAGTTGTTAAAATCCACCTAGTCCACGAGACAATATTATTAATCTCTTACAATTTCTGGAGAGTTTCTGTATTACAAAAAGTCGTCCCTTTTCCTATCCATTATCCCAGATATTTATAGTGGATATTCCATGACAAGTTTGGGTAACCATGTGCATAAATATGGTAAACAGTCAGTCAAGATAATTTCCATTTTCATAGGGATACAATTGCCTATGGAAAGTACTCCCATTATCTCGGGAAATAAATGTACAATACAGCCTGGGCATTAATGAGAGTATAAGGGACCTCCAAGTCTTTCGGGATCCTTCACTGTGCGCCATGACAAGGTTTCCACAAGCTGGAGATCAAAAAGTGAATGAACTTTAGTTCAGATTAAGTTTAGAGCATCCTGAAGGCGATCTGACCATTGGATGTCTTCAACTGGATTATTCACCTAAGATGTGATGTGGAGATTATCTACATGTCGCACTGCCAAGTCCTAACTCAAGCTGCTCACATCAACATTAGCTAGATGTTCTAATTGCCTGTTTTTCCATGTGTTAATCTGACAGTCGTACTCCTAGGTTAACTGGATTATTGTTCTATTGTCAGATACAATCTTCTTTGGGAGCCCAAATCAGGATATGATATTCTTTACGACGAAATCAAGGACTCTCTTTGAGGTTATGGTTGCTAGAGGCTTGGCCTCAACCCACTTCGTGAAGTAGTCATTGGTGACAACAGCATAGCAAACTCCTCATTTTCCTGTTGGTAAAAACTAATCAAGTTGATCCCCCATACTACAAACAGCCTAGGGGATGAGTTCATGGTTAAATTAATGGGTGTTGCCTGGGCAATTATGGCAAAGCATTGACACTTGTCACATTTCTGCACATGCGAGACCAAGTCTTTTTTTACCGTAGGCCAAAAATAGCCATGTCTCAATACCTTTAGAGCCAAGTTTTTCCCCTGCATGTTATCTGCAGAAGCCTTCATGTATTTCTTGCAAGATTGTCTGCACTTCCTCGGGCTGAACACGCCACAGGAGAGGTAGCAAATGCCCTCGTCGATATAGATTTCCTTCAACCATAACATAACGCGAAGCTTGATATAGCAATCTTCTTGCATCCTTTCGATCACCTGGTACTCCACTATGGGGGTCATCCAAGTCGGTTTTGTGTCAATCATTCTGACCTCAACCGATTATGCTATTATGCTCGGGTTTTCCAAGAACTCCACTAGAACTACATTCAGTGTGTCTGCCTCTTTTGTGGGGGCAAGTCAGACAACTCACCTTTAACCTTAGCTAATTAAGATGCCATTTTAATACCACGAGCTTGATACTCCCCCAATATTTGATTAACTACGAGCTGAGAATCACTATAACATTGGATCGCTCTTGCTTTTAGCTATTTCCCCACCCTTATTCCTGCCAATAGGGCTGCGTGCTTAACTTCATTGTTGAATGCTTCAAATCAGAACCTGAGGTGAGGTCAAAATTATCCCAGCCCTATCCCATTTTCGTTAAAGGATCCATCAACGAAGATTTTCCACAACTCCAGCACTAGTTCTTTCATCAGCTCGTCCTAAAAACCTAGGCACTCAACTACGAAGTCAGTAAGGGCTTGACTCTTTATCATTGTGCGTGGCATATGCAGTATCTCGAACTGGCTAAGTTTGATGGCCCACTTTAGTAGACGTCCCGATGTTTCAAGCTTTTGCAAGACCTGCCTTAAAGGTTGCTCGGTTAAGACATGGATTGTGTGACAGTCATAATCCCATGATCCACAGGGGGGAAAGACCAGGTAAAAGCTGTGCAATCCCACATCGCTTGGGGAAGGTCAAGTGTGATAATTCTAAGACTGTGTAGGTATATGACTACACAGTTGAAGAGGGCTTAAATGGATTGATGGGTACTACCTATGCCAATAAGATGCATCTTGTTTTCGGTAGCCCATCACTTCAGAACTCTAAAGTTAAGTGTGCTTGACCTGTAGTGGTCTAATGGTGGGTGACCTCCTAGGAAGTTTTCCCATGAAGCGTGCGAGTGAGGACAAAGCACTCTGAAAAGACTCGTGTTGGTTTGTAGGGCTAGTCTTCATTCCAAGAAGCACCCATAGTGACGTGGGGCGTTACAAATGGTATCAGAGCCTTAACCCAGCTGGAAGTGTGGCCGTCGGGGACGTCGAACCCCTAAGGGGGGTGATTGTGATAGTCAAAATCCTGTGATCCGCAAAGGGAAAGACTAGGTGAAAGTTGTGCAATCCACAGCGCCTGGGGTAGGTCAAGTGTGATGATTCTGAGATTTTGTAGGTATGGGACTACAAATTTGAAGATGGCTTAAATTGATTGATGGGTACTACTTATGCCAACAAGATGCATCTTCTTTTCGGTAGCCTATCACTTGAGAACTCCAATGATAAGCGTGCTTGACCTGGAGTAGTCTCGTGATGGGTGACCTCCTAGGAAGCATGAAAATGAGGTCAAAGCACTTTGGAAAGACTCGTGATGGTTTGCAGGGCCAGTCGTCATTCTGGGAAGCAGCCATAGTGACGTGGGGTGTTACAGATAGTGTGTGACTGAAAGTATGGTCTGAGCTTTCCTAAAGCCAAAATAAGATAAAACGCGAGCTTTTCTATTAATTGATATCGGGACTCTGCTCCCAAAAGTCTTTACTTCGTAGTACACTAGTTTTTGCGCCTCATTCTCATCTCAAACTAACACAGCACTAACCGCATTTTCTGTCACAACCAAATATAGAATCAAACATTCTCCAGCTACCAGTTTTGATTGTATGTGGGGTTCAGCTAGGTGAGATTTCAGGTCGTGAAATGCCTGTTCGCATTCTTCAATCCACTCAAACTTTTTGTTTCCTTTGAGCAACATGTAAAATGGGAGACACTTGTCAGTGGATTTTGAAACGGAGCGGTTTAGAGCTACCACTTTTCCAGCTAAACTTCGTACTTCCTTACGTGAACTAGGCGAAGGCATTTCCAATATCGATCTGATTTTCTCTGGATTCGCCTCTATCCCCCTTGTGTTGACTATAAATACTACAAACATTCCTGACAAGACTCCAAAAGTGAACTTCTGGGGATTTATCTTCATGCCATACCTCCTTAGTACGCCAAAACACTCTTCCAGGTCGGACACATGGTTACTGGGAGTCTTTGATTTAACGAGCATATCATCGACCTACACTCCCATGTTTTTCCCGATCTGGTTAACAAACATTTTGTTGACTAATCGTTGGTATGTTGCACTGACATTCTTTAGCCCAAATGACATAACTTTGTAACAGTATACTTTACGCTCTGTCATGAAGCATGTATGCTCTTGATCAGTGGGGTTCATCGCGATCTAGTTATATCCAGAATATGCGTCCATGAAAGACATGAGCTCGTAACCGGCTGTTGCGTCTACCAACTGACCAATTCTAGGTAATGGGAAATAGTCCTTAGGACAGGCCTTGTTCAGATCGGAGAAGTCAATGAAAGTTCTCCACTTACCATTTGGTTTTGGGACCAGAACGGGGTTAGCAACCCATGTCGGATATTTTGCTTCCCTGATAAATTCGCATTTAAGTAGGCGAGCTACTTCTTCTTCCAAATTTCTGATCGTTCTCTCCCCAAGTGCCTTCTTTTTTGGGACTTTACAGGCACATTCCTGTCCAAATTCAAAGTATGCATTATTACACCTCAGACTGATTCCCACCATATCTTTGTGCGACTAGGGAAAGATGTCCAGGTTCTTTCTCAATAATTCGACCAGCTACTTCTTCTTTTTAGCTCCAAGATTTTTCCCAACTTTTACAACTCTTGAAGGTGTCTCTGGGTCGATACTTCTTTCCTCTAGTTCCTCCACAACTTGGAGATCAGAAATGTCCTTTCCTAATCACGGATCAATATAGTCGTGGTGGGAGACCTCATGACCTCCTTCTTGAGGTTCTTTCGCCTCATGCGTAACTTCCATTACCCGAGCCCCCCTCCTCCCTCGACGATGATCAATGCCTGCTGCCCGAGTTGTGATTTTTACTTCATGGAAATGTTGTAGCAATCCTTGGTAGCAAGCTTGTCTACTCTCATGGTGCATATACATGAAGTTCAGGGAAACTTCATTGCCAGGCGTCAGATCGAGGTGATGGCCTCAAAGACCATCAGTGCAGATCATCCCAAAATCGTGTTATAAGCAGCTAGACAATCAATTACAAAGAATTTGAGTATTTTAGAAACAGTTTGTGTATCATCCCCTACTGTTACCACCAGTCCGATTGTCCCTATGGTTGTTGTTCCTTCACCTGAAAATTTTTACAATGTCATTGAGGTCGCCTTAAGAACGGTTATAGATAATCCCATATTTTCTTGGGTGGACCTGAATATCACATTCTATGAGCTCCAATTATCAACCAATATCCTTCATACCCCTTGGTTGGCAAGTTGAACGGTTACCATTATGGGGGAACTGATCGTGATTAGCATCCTCTTCTGTGAAAATGATTGGTTGTTTTTTGAACCGTTGTTGTTTTGATAATTGTTGCTTTAGGATAAATTTAGCATCGTTGTGAGTTTTCAGCTCCTCTATATACCTCTTTTGGGCTCCACTACTCGTGCCTACTAAATGGGGTCCTCCGACAATAGTGGTTATATCTCCTCCTACTATTGGAGGAGGGTCAACCTAGTTCCCTTGATCTGTCTAAGCTCTAGGTTGACCAATCGGAGTTTCTGGAGCTGGAAGAGAATTCTGTCTGGTTGATTGATTGGGAGTGACTCAGTTCCGGGTATACTGGGCCAACGGTCTAGCTCGAATGAGAGTTTCGATCTCATCCTTCAATTTTTAGCAATCATCAGTGTTATGGTCGATGTCATTGTGATATTGGCTAAACTTAGAGGGATCTCTCTTCGCCCTCTGGTGCCTCAATGGCTCTAGTTTCTTCCATGGAAGGCGATTAGAGATCTCTAAGAAAATATGTTCCCGTGTATTTTTTAGGTCAGTGTAGGTGGCATAGATGGGCTTGAGTTTCTCCCCGGGTTTGTTCTTCTTTGTGTCGCTCTGGTTGCCCTCACCATTCCTCTATCTCTTATTGTTTCCTGCTTGGTTATTCTGGGTAACAGGTTGAGCCGTAGCTGGAAAATCCTTTAGCAGGCTGAATAGGGACATGGCTGGTTCCTGCAGCAGCAGATCATGCCTCCTCCAAGTTTATCCATTCTTGAGAATGAGCAAAACACTCATCTACACTTTTAACTCCTTTTTGTTAGAACTCCTGCCATAAATCACCTCCTACCATGTTTCCCGTCCTCATTTCCATGAGCTTCGAGTTATCTTCAACATCTCTAGCTCGTTCTGCAACGTTGGTGAACCTACAAATATATGCTTTCAAGGACTCACTAGGTTGTTGTTTTATGTTGGCCAATGAGTCGACCTCAACAAGAGGTTCCTTTGAAGCTCAAAACGCTTTCTTAAACTCATAAGACAACTTTTTCCATGAGCTGATCAAATTTCTTTTGTATTTTTTGAACCACTGTTTGGCAGGTGCGGTCAGAGTTACGGGGAACAAAATACATCTTAGGTCACACCTGACATTGTGGGCCATCATCAGCATATTCAATGTCCCAAGGTTGTTGGATGGATCTTATTTTCCATCAAACGCAGGCATGGTCGGCACCCTGAAGACAGCATGATACGAAGTTGCTGCAATGTTTAGGGCGAAAAGCTTGAGCTTCTCATCAGAATCACAATCATCAATTCATTTTCCAAATAAAAACTTCTTCATCTGCTCCTCCATCAAGGCCAGTCGCTCGAGGGTTGGATCTTTTGTCTCTAGCTTAGCTGGGGGTTGTTCGCTAGCCCCCATCCTATTGTACGCATTAGATGGGTTGTTTTCCCTCCAAGTTTGAGCTTGGTTAGATGGGACATTCCCATTGTCGGGCACGATAGATAGACCTCCCCCATAATGGGCATAACTCATATCATCATTGCGAGCTGGATATGGATCAGAACGAGGACTATGTGCAGAAATCAGATGATTCCTCAGATCGCTTTCAAACCTACCTCCATGCTAGCTCCCATCTAGTAACTTCCATTAGCAAAATTAATGACCCACGACTAAGATAGAAGACCTAGATTATCAGTTGGAGGTCGTGGGACGTAGATGTCCACTGATGGGGGAGGATTACTCCTTCTATCCCCTCGAACTAGACTGTCTCTCTGTGGTCGCGGTGGTGTTTGATATCTAACCGGCAATGGTGGGTTTCTTATCGGTGAGGCTATCCTCATCCCATCAGGTCTTAGTAAATTACCCCATCTTAGTTCTACCCCAATCTCCTGAATCCTATGTGCTTGTGGTTCTGATCGCGGTACAGATGGATTCGCTGGGGCATTTTTTCTCCATGAATTTGTCCCAACTCGCCCTGTTGGGTTGTTGTGAATATTCCTTGGAATCTGTTCGAAAGGGACAGAGTTGGGGGTCGCAGTTTTGATGGATTGACTAACATGGGGACGATGGTTCCGGTGATGATTAGCATGCTCAACACTCCGGTGATTTCACTCTGAAGGTACAGAGCTCGGAGTTGCGGTTCTGATAGATTGACTGGGATTGGGTTGGTTATTCATGTGGGACCTATGGGACCTACTTTGCCTCTTTTTGACATTGACGTCGGTTACAAGAGGGGGTAACCGAGCCATGACCTCCTCAATCTGCTAGTTAGCCCGAGCGAAATGGCTCTTTAATTGGGCATTCTCCATCTGAATGGTTATTAGATATCTTGGGTTATGATTTGGTGGGTGTGGCACATAACTCTAAGTATCGTCTTGGCCCACAGGTTTCTTTTCAAGGCGTTGTTGAACGTCTGGGCCTTTTTCAATGGGTACGGCCGTATGATGTGCCTCTTGGTCTCCAAGCTGCTCCATTTCATTGTCGTGCATTGATCGGGTGATCACCATGATGAATGTTGAATGAAACTTGTGAAGGATTAAGCACTAATGAACTCTCAACGAAAGCACCAAATTGTTGACGCGATTTTTCTCCATTAGTAGATTAAGAAATCAAATAACAAAGATATTAGTGCTCTTTTCTAAACCGTAATGAATTATATGAACAACTTCTCACCCTCACAATTTTACATGGTTAAGTGGTTAAAATCCACCTAGTCCACGAGACAATATTATTAATCTCTTAAAATTTATGTAGAGTTTCTATATTACAAAAAGTCATCCCTTTTCCTGTCCATTATCCTAGATATTTGTAGTGAATATTCCTGGATAGGTTTGGATAATTGTGTGCATAAATATGATAAACATTCAATCAAGATAATTCCAATTTACATAGGGATACAATTGCCTATGGAAAGTACTCCCGTTATCTCAAGCAATAAATGTGCAATACAGCCTGGGCATTAATGACCGTATAAGGGACCTCCAAGTCTTTCGGGATCCTTCACTGTGCGTCATGACTAGGTTTCAATGAGCTAAACATATTCATCGAGTTGGAGATCGAAGAGTGAACGAACTTTAGTTTGGATTAAGTTCAAGGCATCCTAAAAGGCGATCTGACCATTACATGTCTCTATTTGGATTGTTGTCCTCAGAGGCAATCTGGAGATTATCTACATGTCGCACTGCCAAGTCCTAACTCAAGCTGCTCATATCAACATAAGCTAAATGTTCTACTCGCATGCTTTTTCCATGTGCTTATCTGAAAGTTGTACCCCTAGCTAAATGATTGAGTCTACGCTTATTTTGGGGTACAACACAATCCATTAGGAAAGTATGGATTTCAATATTGTAAATCATGTTCCCAGCGATTCATGATATTGAATCTCCAAAACAAACGTCACTAGCCTCATTATACTAAGAGAACTTAATGATTGAATCATAAGATCCAATAAACACAAACAAGAGTTAATGACTACTTAGGATTTAAATTGACCTACAAATGATATTCTTTTATGATAAAAATTAAATCTTTATGGCAAACGATAAGTTTATAAAGAGAGTTAATTCATATTGGTCCTATCAAATATAACCTCTGTTATATACAGTACCTTTACCAAGATGTCTATCCACATCACTAATCTGAATCTAGATTACTTGCATCTCGTATGTTTAGTAAGTCATACTAGTAACCATTCATTAAAGATTCCTCACTTTCATATGTTACTGAATATGTTATTCACTATATATGATCTTTATTCTCTCGTACTAATACATGATCATATGCTTATAAATTAATATGGAATTTTCTTGATATTCATATAAATTATTTAAACAATAATTATAACATTCAAATATAATAAAATTATACTTTTATTTAAATCAGTATAATACCTTTACAAGCTTTTAGGGCATAAATCCTAACACGTGCTTTTTTCGAAAAGAACATGGATATTAAAAATATTGTTTGTTCAAAACGACCAAGAAAAAACTCATATAACACGAAAATTGCCATATCTAAATAAAACTAATGGGCAACATATAATAAATTTTTTAATGAAAGAAAGTAAAAATAATGACAAATATATACTCGAGATTAAAAATTGCTCGAACAACCATTGTTTTTAAACCACGGACCTTAAGGCCCAGGTGACTAACTTAAAAAGGAAAATAAAAA
Source organism: Humulus lupulus (assembly GCF_963169125.1). Taxonomy (NCBI): domain Eukaryota; kingdom Viridiplantae; phylum Streptophyta; class Magnoliopsida; order Rosales; family Cannabaceae; genus Humulus; species Humulus lupulus. The sequence continues at coordinate 104,786,578 of NC_084793.1, forward strand.
AAGAACACCCCCAAGGACACTCCCCCTCACTGTACGATCGCCACGTCATTCTCCTACTCAGGCCCTTGGTCGCCATCGGGGTTCAAGATGATTTCTAGGGAAGCAGCAGCTAACTCCTCCTCGTGGGCTATGCAGTTTGTAATTTCCTTATCTCAGAGGTTGGCGAGCAAGTAGTCGAAGTTAGCCTCTTTATAGTTTTTCCAAAACATGAAAAAACAATTAAATGTTGCAATCCTGAACCTTGTTTGGTTCGAGCAGTTTTACTCCTTCTCTTTGGCTAGCTCCTCCTCAAGCCGCTTCTGCTCCTCTGCTAGCCTCTGCTACTTAACGCGCTCCTCGAGGCTTATTTTTCCCTACTCGGGCTCCTCAAATTGGCACTTTTTGTTAGCACCAATATTTTCAAGCGCCTTAATCACCTTGCCTTTGTTCTCAACCTCAGTGATTTTTTCCTTAAAATCCTACTGAAGCTCTTGGCATTGGTTGTAGTTGACAGTATTTGACTCCTTGAAATTCTTCATGGCTGCCCGTGACTTCTTCAATTACTCTAAAACTGTTTGTGCTTTAGTTCGGGTATTGGCTATTGTTATCACACCCTGCAGGAATTATCAAAGTCAAAATCGAGCATGAAACTTAAATAAAAAATGGAGTACAATTTTTAAGACTATTACAAATGCTAACGGAAAGAATCTCGAACATGACGCGACCAAGTCCAAAGTCCTCAGTCAAATGCTCCTGGATAATGAAGGATTCAATATTCAAATAGTACTAAGCAAGCAATTGGGCCCGAGAGCAGATGGCATTCGAGGTGACTTTCAGCCTCTACTTTGCTCACTCGGACTGAGCAAGAATTGGTGAAGGGACCGGGCCACCAGCAAGGGAAGGCTGGCCTGCAGGAGACTCTTGACAAGCGGAGGGAGTCAGAGAGAGTGCCACTAGGGAAGAAGGAGTAAGCAGATCACTTCTTGGCAGCTGACTCTTTGCTCGAGCCAGCCCCGGGCCCACCTTTCTTTTTGAGCCACTCCTGGTCGAGGCTGGGAGAGAAGCGTAGAGGTTGAATATCTGATTCAGACATTACTGCAGAAAAAGGCAAACATGTTGGAGAAAATCAAAGGGGAAAAAAGAGCAGTATACTTGGGAATATTAAATGCTTATAAATGGAAAACAAGTAGCCTTTGTATATAGAAAACTATAACAAGTTAAAGTGACCTATATTACATGGGAGTTCCTCGTCATCTGAAGAAGAGAAGGACATGTTGAAGAGATCGTCATCCTACTCCAACACCTGCTTGGCCTTTCCTTTGCCTGTGGAAGCAGCTGGATCTTTTGGGCGATGAGCATCCTCTTGCTCCCTTATATTAATCCTTGTTGCCATCCTCCTGTGAGGGACAGGGGTCACTTAGGGCTGCTCGCATTGCTCCATCTCCTTGCCAACTTCCTGCTCGACAGTCTTTCTACCAGCCGTGCCCTTAGTAGTGCCTTCTTCATTAGTCTGGTGGGATTCGAGCAAACCAACCCTTCTTAGGTTGTCACTCGTCACGAGCAACCTGCAGTTTCTCTACTCAAAAGAGATAGCATTTAAGGGCACTACTCGCCTAATTATTTATGAGGTAGGAATGGGTCTTTCCCATGGGCCTAAGATACAATAAAGAAAATAAACTAAGTACTAGTGAAAAGAATATTAAGAAAGAAGAAAAGCCCAAGTTTGCACATTGTTACCTCCTCGCTAGAAGGTTGAGTTCTCTGCGACCAGGTCAGTCATCAGTGGTATTCCCTGAAGTATCCCCCCATGTTTCTCCTAAATGTGGGCTCGGTTAGGAACACTCTGATCGTCTCCCTATAGCTAAAATAAAATAGCCCATTACACTGCTGGCTTGGGTTCAATTTAAGTTCAACAAGGTAGTGGACCTCGTGAGGTGTAGGCGGGTTCTATCGTGGGTTGCGATAGAGGATACATAATGTCAAAAGCATTAGATGCCCATTTTGTGTTATTTGAAATATGGCATGCAAAAATACTTGGAAATTCCCCTAAAATAAGTATGGAGAGGAAGAGTGGCGCCAACCAAAATATGGAAATGCGACCAAGCGCTGAAGGTTCCACCAGGAAGGTTTGCACACTGGTCTCCCTGAGTAGTGACCATGTTTATTCCCCTGATCCCATATTTAAGGTACTCCTCGAACAGGCTGCTCAAGAGGGTGCTGGCAGGGATGATATTCTATGCCACATTTTTCCTCGTGCGAGGCCCCTGCTTGGAGTAGAGTCTTGTAGTGTTGGTCACCTACTCTTGCTCTTGTAGCTACTGTTGTTGTTGTTGTTGTTGTTGTTGTTGTTGTTGTTGTTGTTGTTGTTATTGTGGTTGTTGGGGTCGTTGTTGTCCTTGTTGTTGCTGGTGGGGGTGGGGGTCGTTGTTGTTGTTGTTATTGTGGTTGCTGGGGTCGTTGTTGTCATTGTTGTTGCTGTTGTGGGTGTGTTTGATGTTGTTGTTGTCCATTACTCGCATGCCTTGCGACTTGGGGATCAACAACTACTCATTCTCTTGTTATTTTCTTAATTCTTGCCATATTTGGAGAATAGAAAGCAACAGTTACGACCTCTTCAACAAACAAAGACCTACTTGTTGCCCTCCTACTGGTCAGAACTCTGACCGGGGGTGGAGCAACAGAGTCAGGGTTGATAATATAAGTCCAATCATTTGGAAGGAATTTCCTTATTCCTTGGTGTAATTCCTCAACCATACGACGATATTCATGGTTGGGAACAAATTTAAAATCATAATGAGAGTGCTCACCAGATTCATCAGAAGGTTCTGTAGTAAGTCTGGGTCTGTGGAATAATCACTTTCCCTATGAGTGTGTGCATACATCTGGTAACAAGTAAAGAGGAAGTGAGTTATTCAACCAGCCTATGTGTGCCTAAAAAGTTTGTGCTGCTCGAAAAACACAATTCTACATTCGAGCAGAAGCTAAAGTGAATCCAAAATGTAGTTAAAAAAAGTTTCACAAAAACATTTCACATACCTTTCAGGTGAAAAATTCCCACCATTTTTTTTCTTCCAAAAATCTACAGTAAAACTCCCCTCGATTTCTTAGCATATACACATGACCAAGTATAACTTGAAGCCTAAAATCATTTTCCTACTTCCCAAACATGCATTTTCCCAGAAAGTCACTGATTTTTGCAAAGAAAAATGCAAATATTTCACAGATTGATCAAGAACAACAAGAACATGGGAAGTTGAAAGTTCAAAATCACCAAAGAAAGCACTTAAATCAAAGCAAGAAGTTATAAGAGTAAGGCATACACAAGTGCAAGATAAAAAAAACTTACTATATTGAAAATTTTGAAGTAGGATCTGGTGTAAAATGGAATTTGGGGATTTATAGAACGAAGAACAAGGCTTCGATTTAAGAGGATTTCAGAGAGAGAAAGATTGAGAATTTTTTGAAAGTGTAAAGAATGAAGGAGAGAAAGGCTTGCCTATTTATAGGCCCACGACTTGGGTTTGAGCAGGTGACATCAGCAGAGACATTTTCATCATGATTTTTGGGTTGATATGACATCAGGCACGTGGGGAAAGTGAAAAGTTGCCAATTTTTTTCTAAAAGGTACAATCATGACTATGTTGGGAAGAGGTGTGAGACTGCATAGGGACTCCAAAAGTCGCCAGTTATGCAATCCAGGAGCCGTGATCATTGCCTATAAAAGTGATGCTATGAATCTTAAAGTATCAGTATTTGAAGAAGCACCAACTTAGTCGAAGCATGCATGTTTATCCAGTGTTGGTCGCAACAGGATCAACTTGGGGGAAAAATATTTATCCCGAATTCGGGACATGTTGACATGGCATTTGAAGAAGACAGGTGGCAATAAACGACATCAAACACTAAGAGTTGGTCTAGATGAGATAACTGCTCGAGGAAACCATATTAGAATGGAGAATCATAATTTGCATGGACCAAGTATCATGCTCAAGAAGAAGCAAGCTGGAGTTGTCCCTTGAAGCTGCTCGAAGACAGACCTGCTCGATATACAAGACGTTTTCACTCAAAGATCCAAATTTCACAAGATATTATGAAATATCCCAAGATATTTATGTAACTTAAATTTGAATGTATTTTTCCTTTATGATTTGAATTTATAAATCAGCTATAACAATCCCACATTACACATGTAGGGCCTAGATTAAGTTGTAAGAGCCCATAGCCCATTAAGAGACTATAAATAGAGATATCTCTTAGCCATTATTTCTAAGAGAAATTTGTGCGGACTTTACATATGGATCCATATTGAATTGTATTTTCCTCTCAGGCTTAATAAACTCAATTGAATCCTATTTTTTCTTGATCTTGAGTTTGAGACTTCCATGATTAATATAAGTGCAAGTGGACGTAGGTCATTACCAACTCTTGGGGTTGAACCACTATAAGTTATTTGTGTCGTTTTACTTGATTTTAGTTCGTTTAATTAATTCCTGTCATATAAATTGACTTAGTATCATTGACCAAAACATTGGTCAACAGATACTTAATTACCTATCTATAATTAGTGTCGATTCTAGTCAGATTCACAAGATACATCTAATCTTATTTATTTGGTCAATATCTTGAATAAGATTTCACACCATTGTTTAAGTAGATCATATTGTAGATTACAAAATCAATGAAAATCCTATGCACTAATTGAATCTTAGGACTAATTCTTTTGAACATATAATTACAATTATAATCCATTGTGACGTAGTCACTATAAGTGAAACTATACACATGTTTGAGATCTTATAGATGTTTGGATTACGTAAATAAGCTTATAATAAAACATGTAAGCAATGCAAGGGATAAACAAAAAAAAAAGATTCTTCGTCTTTTATTGATAATCAAAAGTGTTACATAAGAAATATGGTTTTACAAAGGCATAAAGTCCCAACAAACTCCCACTTACACTTTTAAAACAAATTACACATCTTTCTCAAACTCAATCCTTCTAAACGCTTCACAAATGTACTATCCACCAATGTCTTTGTAAAAGGATTTGCCAAATTTTCTTTTGATGTTATCTTCATTACTTTGACATCACCACTCGCCACATATTCTTTGATGATGTGGTACTTTCTCTCTATATGATTTCCTATTTTGTGGCTTTGAGGTTCTTTCAAATTGGCTATTGCCCCATTGTTGTGACAATACAAAGGGAGTGATTTATCCATGTCTGGAATAATACCAATATCCGTAAAGAACTTCCTCAGCCAAACTATTTTCGTAGCTGCCTTAGACACAACTATATACTTAGCCTCCATGGTGGAATTTCAAATCACAGATTGCTTAACGTTTCTCTAGATTACAACTCCACCCTAAAAGTAAATACCATTCCCAAAAGTAGACTTCCTGTCATAAACATCAATATGAAAATCTAATAGATTCAAAGATCCATTCGAATATACTAGCATATAGTCCCTCGTCAACCAATGATACTTGAATTTTTGCGTGACTGAGACCCAATGTTCCTTTCCAGGGTTTGAGTGGTACTTACTCACAACTCCAATTGCATGGCAGATGTTCATTCTACTGAACAACATTAAATACATTAGACCCTAACTAGGGATGTATAAGGAGTTTGTTTCATCTCTTCTTCTTCTTCGTGAGGATTCTATGGATACTGCTTCTTAGAAAGATGAATTCTATCTCGAGAAGACAAATGTCTTTTTCTTGGAATTTCTCATTAGACAAACGCTCAAGCACTTTACATATGCAGGGTGCTTGAGATGGAGTTATGAGTTTGTTCTTTCTATCATGGATGATCTAAATACGAAGAAAAGATCTCGCTTCACCCAAGTCCTTCATCTAGAATTGGATTCCCAGCCAGTTCTTTATGTTTTATAATCTCTTGACATTGTTTCCCATAATCAAGATATCGGCTACATAAATGATTAAGAAAACCACAATGTCATTTTCCTTTAGTTGGTAAACGCAAGTCTCACAGAAATTTTATCCAAAGCCAAGTTTTAATTTTCTCATATGTCATAATCATGGCATATGGTTGTGGATAAGAGTATGCGAATGGTTTTTAACATGGCTACCGGAGAAAATGTTTCCTCATAGTCAACCCCTTCTCTATGGGTATAGCCCTTTACCCGAGGCGGGCCTTCTATGTCTCGACCTTTCCATCAATGCCTATCTTCTCCTTGTAGATCCAATTGCACCCAATGGCTATAAAGTAATTAGGTTCATCTACAAGATCTGAGACTGAGTTAGACTACATAGACTTCATCTCTCAGTTCATGGCTTTGAGCTAAAGATTTTTTTTCAGAATAACCCATTGCCTGTTTAAAAGACAATGATTCATCGTCATGAGTGTCCTCAACAACCATTTTGGTTTCACCTTCCAAACCATAACATACCAGGTTTTGATTACATGTCCCCATAAAGAAATCAAAAGAGTTGAATATCAAATTTTAGATCTAACAATTTTCATTAACGTGCGATTGTGACACTTATAAACACCATTTTGTTGCGAACTCCCCGAGGATGGCAAGTTGAGACAATATCCCAAACTCAAAAAATGATCTTGGAACGGATTATCCAAATATTCTCCACCCCTATTAGATCACAAGATCTCTAATTTCTTACCTAAATTGTTTTAAACCATATCTAGGAATTATTTGAACTTCTCAAAAGTTTTAGATTTCCTTTGCATTAGGTGAAGGCATGAGTATATTAAGTAATCATCAATAAAAGTGACAAAGTACTCATAATCACGTCTTACTTGAACATTAATCAATGTTGGGGGAGAGTGAGATTACACCACAACAATATTTAGAATCTACACAAAATTATGATTGATAGAGTCCAAAGAAAGATTGATTTAGATGATGCAAACCCAGGTAGTAGAACACGCTTCTTCAATCATGATGACGCTTTAAAACCCTTGTTGAACCACCAATTTGAACTTCTTCTTCTTTATGCAAAAACACAACCAAAGTCTTATACACGATCTATATCATTGTCCAAATTCTCTATTTCCTAGCCCTCCATTGGAGGAAGCTTGAGATTCTTGAAAACTATAGAGAGAGTGATAAAGTCTTCCAAAACTATAGGAAGACCCTTTTATAATGTAGGCACCGTCATTATATCTAACCAATAAGATTAGAGCTAAAGAACTTGTCATTTGGAGCTTGAATCACAAGTCTGTATGGACACGTCAGGCAACCCACCGCCTTCCTTTAGGCGATACATCAACTGGTGGGATTTTCAAACCCCTTTTCCATCTAGGCGATGCAACGCCTCCGAGGAGATGATTCATCACCACCTTCATTGTCCAACGACCCCTCTAAGGGGCCTAAAATTCCCCAAAATGCTACCAAACTTTTTGGGGATCCTTAGATACCTCCATATATCACTTTGGACCCAAAAACACAATTTTTTAAGTGCCTACAACTGAAACTCAAATTTCGCATCTTCACTATGTGAAACTTACTAAGCGATACATCGACTAGAGGGGCTTTCAAACCCCTTTTCCATCTAGGCGATGCAACGCCTCTGAGGAGGTGATTCATTGCCACCTTCACTGTCCAACGACCCCTCTAAGGGGCCTAAAATTCCTCCAAATGCTACCAAACTTTTGGGGATCCTTAGATACCTCCATGTATCACTTTGGACCCAAAAACACAATTTTTAAGTGCCTGCAAGTGAAACTCAAATTTTTCATCTTCATTATGTGAAACTTACTAAGTGTTTTATTCCTATCTTCTATAACAATACTTAGCCTTCGTATTTAACAAATCGCAACAATTATTCCATAGACATTTGAAGGAACAAGACCCAGGGGTTTCTTGGCCCTTTTTTCCTTAGTAAAGAATGGTCGCCTGGTCATCTTGCCTTCGAGACAAGATTCACAGATAGGTAGGTCACCTTAAGTGAGTTCCTTCAAAGCCCTAACCTTTGTTAATCTTTGAATCCTATAAAGGCTAATAGGACCTAGGCGAAGATGCCAAAGGTATGTCATATTGTCGTTATCGACCTTTTGTTGTTTAGTTGTCCTTTGTTTAGCAATTCGTTATTATGCGCATAGGGTCCATTTGGTCACAGTAGGATTAGCCAATTTTCCATACATCCAATACACAATTTACATTCATTATATGGATGAGATATACTAAAACTTGCTAAAGTCACAACAAACTTTTGTTGCTGCAATAAGGAAACTAAAATGAAATTTCTACTAAAGTTTGGAATAAAATAAACACCATTCAAAAGTTAATATGTATTTCCAAAGATTACACGAGCTTGTCCTCTAGCCTTGACTTTGACGGACACTCCATTTTTTACATTAAGTTTCAACTCGCCATCCTTCATAGCCTTCCACTTACTAAGTAGTTGTAAAGAAGTACACATGATTAGTGGATCTCGAATTAATATTCCACAGAGAAGAGTCTTCTTCTACAATACATGCATCCAAGATAAATAATATATCATTATTACATTGTGTTTCCTTTTCCATGAGGGATGGGAATTTTCATTTCAAATGACCAGGCTCCTCGTAGTGAAAACATTCTCATTTAGCTTTCTTCATAGTTGGCTTTGCTACAGTGGGCTTTGTAACTACTGGGGCCTTGCCATCTTTCTTCTTTGCTTTGGCTTTCTATTTTCTGTCCATCCTCTTATTATTCTTTGAAGTTGAAGCTAAGTTATTTTTCCCATGGCCTCCCTTGGTAGCAGCAACCTTCTTTCCTTTGCTCGGTCCACCATGAATTCCTTCAAACATTTGGAGTTCGTTTAGCGCCTGAGACATTTTGTACTCCAACTTATTTAGGAAGTAATTGGTGGTGAACAAAACAAAATCCGGGGTAAAGTTATTATGGATGAGTCCCACTTGAGTCTCTTTATCTATGGTGGCTCCATGCAACTGAACTTGCTGGAAGTAGTATGTCATCTTGGTGAAATGATCACGAATATGCATCCCTGATGCAATCCTAGCACTTGCATACTTCTTGGTGGCATCAAATCAGGCTTGTTTGATTTGTTCCCGAACATCTCGAGAAGTTGATCCATGATTTCATAAGCAGTGGCAATGTTCTCCAACTTATCCCTCAACGTGTTCGACATGCTAGCGAGCATGTACGCTTTGGCCATGTTGTTGCCAGCTTGCCAATGCTCGTAGATATCTTTCACTGACTTAGCGGCTATGGCAAAGGGTGTGGGCCGACATTCTTTGGTCATCACAAACTTTGTTTTGTTCCCAATTAGCACGATGTTGATGTGGGAAATCTATTTCATGAAGTTCTCACTACTTAGCAACTCTTTTGATATAAGTGAGTTTGGGATTTAAAGCAATACAACTACAAAGATATATCAATTAAGAAGAAATGAAGACATTGCTTAACTAGCATCTAATCACATAAATTTAAAAAATAATACAACATACAGACAAGTTTAGAGATATGCAAAAATACAAAATAAAAAAAATCCACATCAATTCTTTTTAAGGTTTTATAACTATCCATGAAACATGTGTCCTGGTAGGCGAGAATTATAAAAAATCACTTAGTTAAATAGAGATATATCGCAATTAATGAAAAATCTATAACTTTTCTTTAACTATCTTCCTATTCGATCAAAGTCACAAAATCCAATTATTTCAAACTTTATGAGCTAAACCCACGATTTCGATTATTATAGACTTAACTCTTAATAGTCACTGTAGGGATGAGTCTATAAGAAGTACATCTATAACCATCTATCCTTAAGAAATTTAACCTTGTTATGGACCTGGTGAACATCATTCGTAGGGAGATGAAATAAAAACATCTACAGACCTCAATTGTTTTAACCTTGTTAAATCAATGGCGGAGATGGAATGTCTAATTAAAAGCTTGTTATTTATTCTTTATATTTTTATTTTAACCATGACACTTATTAATCTTAGGTTTGCCAAATTACTACAATAGATAAACCTTAGTCTATAAGTTTCCATTAATTCTAAATTACCCATTCAAAATCTAATTTAGAATTAATATATTTATAATCAATTATTAAGTTTGTAAAGAAGAACCTAATATGACTAAGTCTAACTAAGGTAAATGAGCCTTAACAATTGGACTTTCATGGAGGGAGGTTGGGTTCAGTATGTCGTTCCCACTACAACGGTGTACACATCCATACAAGGCCCAAAATACAAGAATGTGAACCTCAATCTTATTAATCTTTATAATAATTAATTATGCCCAATTTAAACATGCAAAACAAATATACCTTCACAAGTGAAATCACCTACAATAGAAGAATTTAAACTTTACACTTCGAATCAAACCCAAATAAAACCTAATTTATTATGAAAAAAACTTTCTTTATCTCCCACTATCTAAAATAATGGGTCATCGCTATAGACCCATCATCTATGTCCAATTGCGAAAATGAAATATATAATGATGCATGACAAGTTATTATTAATTGGATGAGCCTAGCATAAAATACTACATGAGTTACACAATTTATGCATGACCATAGTTGTTTCCAAATCAAATGAATTGCTAAAATAAATTATAATCAATTAATGAATTGATTATAAAAAAAATCAATCAATTAACAATGCATTATTATTAATTTAATTCAATTAAACATCTAAAAGGATTCTGACAAATAAAATCCTAATTAATTAATTAAATGAATGCAATTGTTTCTTGTTTAAAAAGTAAATATCTTAGACATTTCCTTACATAAATTTTAAAATAATTTTATTCATTTGAATCTTAAAATTTAGATCTTTTTTTTTTAAATTATTTCCTATTTCAAAATTAGATGAAAATTGAATGATATTTCGACTAAAAAACTTAGATGTTTTCACAAATAATAAAATTAGATGAAAATGAGATGATATTTAAAAAAAAAGTATCTAAAATTAAAATTTACAATTTTTTTTTAGAAAAAAAAAAGTATTTTTGTGTAATCTTTCTAAAATATGATTTTGTGCACATTTTATGAGGCTTATTAATAAAAATAAAACCCATACAATAATTACTTTAGCACATTAAACATACATAAGGCCTAAACATGCATCTCTATCCAATGAAACCTAAACTAACATGTCAATATATTCACAATTTTAAGCATATATTTATAAAACTACAAATAGACTTTTAAACCTAGCTTTGAGGCCAATTGTAGGATCTGTAATTTCATAATCTAGATGCATGCTTCCAATAATTCTCAAGAAATAGAAAATAGGAAAACAACAAATATCAATATTGAGAATAGATTAGTTATGAGATTTGCAAAGGAAAAATGAAATTCTCCATTTTTGTTCTCTAACATTTTTTCGTATAAATCACTATGTATTGTGAAGAACAGAAATTGTTTTCTTCACAATCTTCCTCATTTATCTTTGACCAAGGCTAAACTAGTGTAGACAGGCTCTTAACACAAGAGATAGTATACAAGGGTAAGAAAGAGAGTGTAGGATAGCCAAGAATAGGATAGAGTGTCAAGGATATTCTTTTGATTCACTTACCAAGACAAATTAATTGACTACTTCAATTTCTTAACCCTTAACCCTAGCCATCACACTATATATATATATATGCAAACTCTAAGGCCCTAACTGAATTACTTAACTACATTTAAATTAAATAAAATAACAATTAAATTAAAGGTAACCTTTGCCACCCCACCTATAGTGAAGGCTAGGTCAGTACTTTTTTTTAGTGCACCAATTTTTTTTATTTTATTGTTTGATTAATTATTTATTTGGTTTATATAAATGTTAAGTGAAAATTGTTTGATTTAATTTTTTTTTATTATTATTATTTTGTGCTTGAGTGTAAGTGTCTTTGATTTTGTGTGTGTGAGTGCATGGCAAGTAAGTGATCATGCATAGTTATGTATGTGCAAGTACACGACAAGTATGATGAGCATGCAAGTGAATATTTTGAATCTAGACTAGATTAAGGGAATGTGGGTGTTTCCCTAATTATGGAAATCCTATCACAAGTAAAAAGGTTCTAGAGAGATGGTGTTCACGTTGAGGAAAAAGAGAAACAAACAAGAAGAAAATAGAGAGAGAGTAGGCATGATGGAAGAACAATATGGTTTCCTTATTTAGCTTGTTGACATCTTTTTTTGTAAAATTTGTTTTATTTCAAAGATAAAGAAAATAATGGGAAATAATTTTGGAAAGTTCCACTTTCCCATTTATACTTAGGATTCGGCCACCATGTGGATAAAGATAAAAGCTTGACCCTTAGAGACTCATTGTGTAGTTGTTGAAACATGTAGAGAGAGAGAGAGAGAGGGAGAACATGTGAGAAATAAGAAGGAAGAAGAGGTCAAGGCTTGAGGTCTTAAGGTAATGGGTTTAAGTTTCATGGTTTACTCTTTTATTCTTCTTATTGATTCCAAGCATGGTGAAATTGATGGTGATTATAAGTTTGAATTTCACAAAAATATAAATGGATGTGTAGGACCAGAGTTCGGTCTACAAATACGTACAAGGGTAATGAATTTTAGACCTCTTATGTTTTAATTGATGAGAGTTTGATCTTTCTATGAAATAATGACATGGTGTATATGTTAAGGTGATTGGAGACTAGCAAACAAGGGGGGAGGATACTATAGGTTTCGGCCTTACTATGATTAAGGTGAGGAGAAACCTTGTGTTGTTTGTTGTTTTGATTTTGAGGTCTCACCTATGTGAAACTTTGTCATAAAACATGATAGGGTTCTTGTATGCATAAGTTATTATTCTTATCCTCCTCTTCATAGTCTAGAGCATGGATGCTAATGATTTATTTGGTTTTCATCATTTATTTCTTTATGGATTTGGTGAGGTAATTTTGGCATAAGCATGATATAGGGTTTCTTCTATGTAGTAGATATATGAATTATATGTGAGGTTGATATTTTGAATAGAAGCATGTTAGGATTCAATAATTTTGAAAAATTATGAGTTGTAGTTGGTATATTAATATAGTGTTGTTGTTGTTGGTTAAGTTAATTTTGATCACTTCATTCTCTGTTTGATGATGCAAGTTTTTGTATTGGAAACATGTTAGGTTTGATTCTTGAAATTTTGATAAGAATTGATGTGTGTTGCCATGCTATAGGTTTCGACCAACATAGAGGGAAATGGGTTCAAATTTTTTTTTTAATTTTTGTTATCTTTTTTTTGATTTGTTGGATAAAATGCATGATAAATTTCATGATTTATTTTATTAATATAGTGTATGTATAATTTGGTGAAGGGTATTAAAAGTTTTAGTGTTTGTTTTGTTTCATTATTTTGCTCTCGATTTATTGAGTGAATAGAATGTTAAGTTGGTGGTATGTTTAGTTATTCCACTATGAATGTTTCAGCCTAGACTACTGTGTGTAATGTGATGTTGTTTTAAATGTGAAATTTTCCAACACATTTTCTTACTTCGTTTATGTTTGAGTTTAGTATGGGTTTAGGCCAAAAACAATAGCACTAAGTGTAATTATAAATAATATACAAAAAGAAACGAGTGATTTTCTAGGTTTTGAAAGAGGATTGTCTAAGTGTCTGTGTAAAAATTTGAGGGCTTTTAGGTTTAGTTCTGGGTAGCTTAAGGGATATAGTTTCTCAAGTTATTTTATATTTACTGCTTTCCAAAAACGTATTGGGTCTGACACGCGGATCCCGAAGTATTAGGAGTTTCTCGAGTTTACAGTGCGTGGTCAATGAGCGCACGTGCATACATGAGTTGGTGCTAGGGGAAATCTCATATATATCTTAAGTCGAATAGATCGAGTTCAAATCCTTGGGTTTCCATACCTTTATCACCGTAGCAAGGTTTTATCTTAGGTCGCCTCCAACAGACTGCTTTGTTGCTGGGCGAGCTAAATCATGGCCCACTAGAAGAAATCAGTCGCGAGCTCTTCTTCTCAAAGTATGAGTAAGGGTAAGAAGATTGCATCTGAGACCCCTATTCCCCACTTCGGCCTAGTAGTAGATAGGGACATCGTATTTGACCCCAACACCTTCTTTTAGGCCGAGCACATAGAATCCCAGATAAAATCTTAGAGCAAGGTGAATAAAATTTTGCTGAATCACGGGAACGAGTTGGGGTTTGAGGGTCTTACTGCCTGCCCTCCGCTAGAGGGAGAGCGGAGTTGCACTCCACTTCAGGACAACTTTGGGGCCTAGAGTGATGATCACCTGAAGGCAGGTTCCTTTCTCCCCTTAGACCAGTTTTTTGTGGATTTTTTCAACTACGTCGAAATGGCACCATCCCAGAACTCCCCAAATTCCTACCGACTTTTGGAGGGGCTAAAATATCTATTTTAAAGCACGAGTGGGAGGTTCCCATCCTTACCGATATTATGTACTTCCTTTGCCTCAAAGCCCATCTAGAATCAAAGGGATGAGGTGATGGCTTCTACTACCGCACCAGATTCCATAGTACGACCTCCATCATTGACCTCCCCATCCCAAATGACTACAACGATCAATTCTTCATGTCAAACTTGTTCAAGAACTACATAATATTTCAACCATCTTCGTAAGTTTCTTAGCTCCTTGAACTTTGTACTTGAATTTATTTTCAACGAAGTTTAACCATATTCTAATTGATTTGTTATTTTGTGCAACTATATATAAGAAAACATGGGGGTCAAAGACCCTCGAAGGTCAATACAAGACCTTGACACATATTCCTACCAAGGCGAAAGAGTTATGGATGGTGGTTAATGATGCTACCATGGTGGCCTGCAAGCTTATCTAGATCAGACATTGGCCATCATAGCTCGAGGTCTTCCCCCCGAGCTCCCTCTTGCCCACGAACTCATCCCTGCCTTTGAAGAGGGGTATGAAGAGGAGAAAGTCGCATAGCTAGTGCGCAAAAGAAAGGTCTTTGAAGATGAACAACATTCTGACCAAGGCCAAGTTGAATCGGGGGTAGTAGTCAACTCCTTCGGCCAATGTAACCCATATATAGAGTTGAACCGAGCTGCTACAAGTTTTAGGCTAGTCCGATTCAACCCAAGGCAGCTCATGAGTCCACACCCTATTGATCTGGACTTGAACGTGGCCCTCCTTCAGTGTGTAGATCACTTGGTTGTATGCTACGACCATAGCCAACCCCTGATGTACCATAGTGGTAGATAATACCTTTCATTTTAGGTCCACTCTTTTTGAGGAATATGGTACAAACCACTTGTCGTAGCCTTACCTTTGTCATGGTATTTTTACACTGGGTATTAGGCAGGCCATGCATGAGTCTAGTTTAGATGAAGAGCCCAAACCCTGTAGGTCCAAAAAAGTAATAATATTAGGGTCCCGCCCCCCTCTTCCGATAGCCAAAGAGTTGGAGGTTTTACCTAGCCTAGTTTGTAATCCAGAATCGATCATAGTAGTTTCCTCCTCTAGCTCGGAGGGTAGAGTTCTTGCTCTATTCTTTGCCTTTTATTACCTTGACTAATCATTTCTTGGATCTGAATTTTTTGCTCCCCTTTTGCAGGAAAAGATATGGACCTGCAGTGCACCTTTAAATCTGGTGGGCCGAAGGTGGAATCGTCATCAAGAATGCGAGAATTTTAAAGAAAAGCACCTCCAAAGCCGGAGGTGCCACTGGATCCCTTGTAAAGGATAAAGGTGCCTGCTCGACTCAAAAGCAGCAGCAGTAGCAGCAAAAACAGTCGCTAGCTCAGGTAACTGTTGTTACCACTCATGAGGATCCTCCCCCTCCTCCTCCTCATGAACCTACTCAAGTTCCTCAAGTTGTTCAGTGCGAGGCCCCATCTACTCAGCTCCCAAACACGCAGTCCGTAGACTTGCAGCTCCCAATCAAGCCACTCGAGGTTGCAAGAATTCTGGAAGCGCTTCGTGGACCCATCCACGACATGGCGAGTTACATGGTTGGTCATGCCAACCAAGTGAACGTCAAGGACCTGAGGACCATAGAGTATCGTTCCCCAGGGGACGTCCTGATGTCAACCTTGTGAATGAATCTGGCTGTGAGTTATCCTCCTCCCTGCTTACATTATTTCCCCTATATTTTTATTTTTGCGTGCTAATCCTGTCATGTATTTTTATTTTGTAGTCTTGTTTAGCTCAAATCCGCAGCATCGCCCGGATTCGAGCTCAAAGAGATTAGCTCAGGGCCGCCTTGACTGCATCCCAAGAAAATGAGCGAATTGTAAAGGAACAGGTCATTGAGGTGAGCCAGCGCCAAGACCAGCAGTAGGTCAAGGTTGACAGCCTCAACAAGAAACTAGAGGAAGTCGATGTGCTCAAAAATAAACTCTCCGAGGTCGAAGTCAAAGCCAAGGAGGATGTCGAGAAGGCGAAGCTGGATGTTGCAAAGGCAACGAACGCCCTGGAGGAGATGCTATATTGGTGTTGGACATACAACAAGGAAGGGGATTTCTCCTTTCTAAATGCCAACTCTCGCAAGAGCCCTCTGAGACTGTGGAGGCTTCTTGAGCTGCTGAAGAGGGTGACGATGAGGTTACATCACAAGGGCAAGTTACTGGAGCTCAGTGATATTTAGGGTGATTTTGGATGTCTTAATCTTTTTTTTTTATTTGTGTTTCATTTCGGGTTTTTAAAATCCCTTATAATTATGCTTTGATAGCTGAAACAATCGCCTTCGGGATAAGATCGAGGATATTTCTCCTTGAGTTATTCATATACATGTTAGTACATTTTTATTATTTTATGATCTATTTTTTCCCCTTAATCTATTATCTCGCTATGCTTATGAACATTAATTCCTTGCACACTCGCTATCATAGGAGTTATCTTTAGATCGAGATAGATGTGTAATGGCTCGACCAATCAATTATGGTCGATGTCTTGGTTATATCCAAGAATTTTCCCGCCAATAGTGTTATACTTGTTAGGAATCAGGCCTTGGACCTTATTATATCCAGAAGTTTTCTCGCATAATAGTGTTATACCTTTTAGGAATCAAGCCTCGGACCTAGTTATATCCAGGATTTCCTAGTTGAATTCTAGGTTTTGTTTCTCTTAATTTTCTTAACTTAGTTCATGTTCAAAATTTCTTTGAAAATTCAAGTTTTAAAAATCATTGAATAATCAATTTTCCAAATTCTATGTTTCAAATTTTATCCAAATGTTCATAATACTTTTAAAGAAACTTCAAGGGTTATATGCCCCCCAAGCCATCAGAATTTATGAATATTCTAGGTCGCTTTTACAAAACGAGCATGTGAGACATCTCAATAATAAGATAAAAATATTGGTTCTACATTATAATTACGTAGCAATCCATTGTTATTAAAATAGAACGGCTTTTATAAATAAGCCTTACATGAAATAATACTAAAAACATTAAAAATTAGCAAAGTAGTCCTATTACTGATAGTACTTTTTAAGATGTAGAGCATTCTAAGTCCATGGGACCAACTCTCCACTTAACCGAGCTAGTTTGAAGGTACCTTCACATAAAGTTTCTACGATATGGTATTGTCCTTCCTAGTTCGGTCCCAATACACCAGCTTTAGGATCATTACGTACCAAAAACACCCTTCGAAGCACTAAGTCACCCAGTCAGAGTCTGAGTCCTTTTACCTTCAAGTTAAAGTAATGAGTAATTCTCTGCTGGTGAGCTCCATGGGTGATGCCCGAGCAACTGTAGCAAAGCATTGACACTTGTCACAGTTCTGTACGTATGAGGCTGAATTCTTTTTTAACATAGGCCAAAAATTGCCCTGCCTCAATAGCTTTAGAGCCAAGTTTTTCCCCCAAGCGTGGTCTCCACAAAATCCTTCATGTATCTCATGTAGGATAGTGTATGCTTCCTCGGGTAGAACACACTGCAAGAGGGATAGTGAATGCCCTCGACGGTATAGAATTCCCTCAACCATAACATATCGTGGGACCTGATATAACAATTTTCTTGCGTCCTTCCAATCTTTTGGTAGTTTACTGGTTGTGAGATGTTCCACTATGGGGGTTATCCAGGCCAATTTTGTGTCAATCAATCTGACCACAACCGGTTCATTCGTTATGCTTGGTTTTTCTAAGAAATCCATTGGGACCACATTTATTGTATCCTCTTCTTTGGTGGTGGCAAGTCGAGCTAAAGCATCAGCATTCGAATTCTGCTCGTAGGGTACTCGTTTAATGGAGCAGAACCCAAACTCGGAAAACTCATCTTTAACGTTAGCTAGATAAGCTTCCATTTTGATACCTCAAGCTTGATACTCCCCCAATATTTGATTAACCACGAGCTGAGAATCACTATAACATTGAATCACCTTTGCTTTTAGTTCTTTCGCCACCAGTATTCCTGTCAATAGAGCTTTGGCACTCTTCTTCATTGTTGGACGCTTCAAATCAGAACTTTAGGGTTGTATGGAATCGATGTCCCTTAGGTGAGATCAGAATTATCCCAGCTCCGGATCCATTTTCGTTAGATGATCCATCAAAGAAGAGTTTCCACAACTCTTGCACCGGTTCTCTCATTGACTCGTCCTGAAAACCTGTGTATTCTACCACAAAATATGCAAATGCTTGACTCTTAAATATTGTGCGCGGCTTGTATAATATCTCAAATTGATTGAGTTCGATGGCCCACTTAAGAAAACGTCATGATGTTTCAGGTTTTTGCAAGACCTACCATAAAGTTTGATTAGTTAAGGCGTGGATGGTGTGGGATTGGAAATACGATTTGAGATTTCTCGAGGCCAAGATCAAGCAAAATGTGAGTTTTTCTATTAAAGAATCTCTGGACTCGGCTCCCAGAAGCCTTTTACTCATGTAGTACACCGGTTTCTGCACCCGATTTTCTTCTCGAACTAATATGGCACTAACTGCATTTTCTGTCACAACTAAGTATAAGAGCAAACATTTTCCAGCTGCTGATTTTGATAATATGGGGGGAGGGGAGGTCAACCAGGTGATTTTTTAGATTCTGAAATGCATGCTCGCATTCTTCGGTCCACTCAAACTTTTTGTTTCCCTTGAGCAAGTTGTAGAATGGAGACACTTATCAGTTGATTTTGAAACAAAGTGGTTTAGGGCTACCACTTTGCCAGTTAGGCTCTGTACTTCTTAACGCAACCTAGGCGAAGGCATTTCTAATAACAACTTTATCTTCTCTGGGTTTGCCTCTATCCCCCTTGTGTTGACTATGAAGCCCAAAAAAAATTTCGGCAATACCCCAAACGTGCACTTCTGAGGGTTTAACTTCATGTCATATTTCCTTAGCATGCCAAAATATTCTTCCAGGTCAGATACATGGTTAGTGGTAGTCTTTGATTTAACAAGCATATCATCGACATACACTTCCATGGTTTTCCCGATTTGGTTAATGAACATTTTGTTGACTAGCCGTTGGTACGCTGAACCAGCATTCTTCAATCCAAATGGCATAACCTTGCAGCAGTATATGTTATGCTCAGTCATCAAGTTAGTGTGCTCTTTGGAGTACAGGGTTCATCGCGATTTGGTTATATCCAGAATATGCGTCCATGAAAGACATGAGATTGTAACCGACTGTTTCATCTACAACATGATCGATTCAAGGTAGTGGAAAACAATCCTTGGACAAGCCTTATTGAGGTTGGAGAAGTCAATGCAAGTTCTCCACTTTCCATTGGGCTTTGGGACCAAAACATGGTTAGCAATCCAGGTTGGGTGTTTTTCTTCCCTTATGAATTCACACTTAAGTAAGCGAGCTTCTTCTTCCTCTAAAGCCTCTGATCGCTCCTTCCTAATTAGCCTTCGTTTATGTACCTTTGCAAGCACATTCCTGTCCAGATTCAAAGTATGCATTATAATATTCAGATTGATTCCCACCATATCTTCACGTGACCAAGTGAAGATGTCCAGGTTATTTTTAAAAATCTCGACTAGCTTATTCTTCCTTTCAGTTCCCAGATTCTTGCAAATATTTACAACCCTTGAAGGTACTTCTGGGTCGATACCGATTTCCTCAAGCTCATCCAATGGTTGGAGCTCAGACATGTCTTCACCTAATCTTTGATCAATGTCATCTTGTTGGGCGACCACATTACCTCCTTCCTGAGGTTCTTCTGCCCCATGGGCAATTTCCATTACCCGAGGCTCCTCACCCCCTCAATGATGACCATTGTTTGTTGTCGAGGTTGTGATTATCCCTTCATAGCAATGTTATAGCATTCTCTGGCAGCGAGTTGATCTCCTCTTACAATACATATACTTGAGGTCGAGGGGAACTTCATTGATAAATGTCGGATTGAGGTGATAGCCTCAAAAGTCATTAGCGCAGGTCATCCCAAATTTGCATTATATGTGGTCGGGTAATCGATTATGATGAACTCGAGCATTTTAGCGACATCTTGCACATCATCTCCTAGCATAACTACAAGCCTGATCTTCATTATGGCTGATATTTCTTCTCTGGAGAATCTGTATAGGATCTTCGAGGTCACCTTAAGATCGGCTATAGAAAACCCCATCTTTTCTAGGGTGGACCTGAATAGCACGTTTACAGAGCACCCATTATTGATCAATATTCTCCATACTCTTTGATTGGCAAGCTGAACGGTTATCATTAGCTGGTCATTATGCAGGACCTAGACGTGGCTAGTGTCCTCTTCCATGATAAATGTCTGGTTGTTTCTCCAAACGTTGTTGTTTAGATAACCTTTGCTCCAGAATGAAGTCAGTGTCATTGTGGGTTTTTAGCTCCTGTATGTACCTTTTCTGGGCCCCATTACTCGTGCCCCCCAAGTGAGGCCCTCTGATGATAGTTTTTATATCCCTCCTACTGGATGGGGGGCAATTTTCTCCCTCTAATTTGGTTGTGCCCGGGGTCAACTGACCGGATTTTCTTGTGCTGGATGAATATTTTTCCCAATTGGCCGATTGGGAAATACTCGGTTTCAGTCATATTGGGCTAATAGTCTAGCCCAGATGAGAGTCTCAACCTCATCCTTTAGTTGATAAGAATCATTAGTATTATGGCCAATGTCGTTGTTATATCGGAAAAATTTGGCGGGGTCTCTCTTCGCCCTCTGTCGCCTCAAGGGCTCTGGTTTCTACCATGGAAGGCGATTAGAATTTTTCAGGAAGATACGTTCTCGTGTATTTGTCAGGTTGGTATAGGCGGTGTAGACGAACTTGTACTTTTCACTGGGCTAGTTCTTTCTTGGTTCCATTCTGGTCGCCCTCACCAGTCCCCTTCTGTTTATTGCTCCCCATCTGGTTATTCTGGGTAGCGGGTTGAGTCGTAGCTGCAAAATCCACCAACACTCCAGCGGGCTGGACAGGGGTCTGACTAGTTCCTGCGACGACATATTGTGCCTCCTCCAGATTTCTCCATTCCTGAGCCCAAGCCAAGAACTCATCTACACTCTTCACTCCTTTCCACTTATGTTCTTTCTATAAATCACCTCCTACTATGATCCTTGTCCTCATAGCCATGAGCTTGGAGTTTTCATCAACATCCCTAGCTCGTTCTAACGCATTGGTGAACAGGTTCAGATATGCCTTCATGGACTTACCAGGTTGTTGTTTAATGTTAGCCAGCGAATTCTTCAACATGAGTTTGCTTCGCAATTTGGAACTGTCTCTTAAACTCTAAAGACATTTTTTTTCCACGAGGTGATTGAATATTTTTTGTACTTGTTGAACAATCATATGGTCGATCCAGTTATTGTTGTGGGCAACAAGATATATCTTAAGTCAAATACGACATTGTGGGCCATCATTAATGTGTTGAACGTCTCGAGGTGATTGGACGGGTCAGTTATGTCGTCATATGCAGGCATGGTCGGCATCCAAAAGCCAATAGGATTATGAGCTGCCACAATATTAGGAGCAAAAGGTTCGAGCTCCTCATCGGAACCATGCTCATCGACTCCTTTTCCAAATAGGAGTCTCTTCATCTATTCTTCCATTAAGGTAGTCGCTTGAGGGTTGGATCCTTGACATTCCCATTATCTCGTATGATAGATGGATCTACCATGGGCTAAGCATAACTCAAATCATCATGGCGAAATGAATATCCTCTTTGTGAATACAGATGATCACGCAGGTAGGGATGTGGGTCAGAACAAAGACTTTGTGTAGAGCTCAAGTGATTTCTCGAGTCGCTCTCGTGCCTGCCTCCGCGCTGGCTCTTTGTCTAGTAACTTCCATTAGTGAATCGTATAGCCTATGGCTGGGATAGAAGACCTAGATTATTAGCGCTAGGTCGTGGGATATAGATGTCCTCTGAGGAAGGAGGATTTCTCCTCCCATTCTCTCGAGCTGGAGCATTCCTCTGTGGGCGAGGTGGTGTTGGATGTCGAATCGGTGATGATGGATGTCTTATTGGTGAAGCTATCCTTGTTCCATCAGGGCACACTAGATTAGCTCGTCCCAGATCTACTCCAACTTCCCATGTTGGAGGCAGGACCGGTTCATTTCTCCGTGTCGGAGGCTTGACCGTGGCACAGATGGATTTGTTGGGGTGTCTCACCTCCTTGAATTGGTCCCAGCTTTCCCTATTTGGCCAGGATGGTTCCTGGGAGTGTGAGTTGAATGATCATTTCTGCGAGGGTTGGTAGGTTGAGTATTTCTGTAATATCCCAAAATCTGCTAATAAGGCTTAGTGCCTTGATTAGCGTACCGTGAGGACAATAATTGATTTAATTATGTTATTACGTGGATTAAATGATTAGAAATGCATGTTTAGGTGAATTAAATATGCATGTGGGCCTATGTTTGTTAATAGAGGCATATTTGTAATTTTGTCCCATTGAAGGCCTAAATGTGATTATGTTTGTGTGTTATGACTAAGACCATAGTATTGTGGAGAAATGTTTGTGACGATTGATCCGAGAAGGTTCTAGGGAGCGGAATAGCAGAATAGTCACAACGATGTCGAATACCCAGATCAAGGTGAGTCTGGGGGTATTTTGGGAATTTAGCACATGTTTGGGATTACTGGGTAATGGGTAGTGACCCAGTGATTAATGGGTATGCTGGGATTAAATGGGGAATTATAGGAATACTCGAGGAATTAGACGGATGAGGCAAATGATGAGATTGCCCTTGGAGGCATTTAAGTGGCTAAGGTTAGCATATGGGCAATTTGGTCATTTTGATGCTAAGGGGTAGACTTATACTAGGCTTAGAATTTTAGAACTAACCCAAAAGAAAACACACCCTCAGCCTTATCTTTCTCTCTCTCGATACACTAATTCCCTCTCTTTGGACCAAGGGAGTTTCTGCTGGAAATCAAGGGAGGAGGCTTGAGAATTAAGGGAAAGTTAAGTCTAGAAGTAGTTAACAGCCGTTGAAGAATTGAATTCATCATTGAGGTAAGGATTATATTTTTTTGTTTGGTAAATTCCTGCTGAGATTTGAGGTTTAACTAAGTTTTAGACTTAGGTTGAATTTGATCTGAATTGGGGGATTTGGCTAGCTTTCTAGGGTGTTTTATACTGCTAATATTGCTTTGATAAGAATTCTGGGCATAATTCTAGGTTAAGTATTGAATTGAGTAGATTTTTGTGGAGTTAGCTCATGAAAACAGAGGGGAAAAACTTGGTTCGCAGGCCCGAGTCGCGACCCTATTCTTCATGCGTCGTGGCCCATATGAACCCAGGAGGCTTAGGAGCCTCTGAAACTGTCCAGGCACTACGGCGCAGGCTGAGGCGCGCCGCAGCCCATGTCCCCTAGAAGAAAGCCCAAGGTTCTCTAACTTGTAGCGCGTCGCGATCGTAATGGGCTGGGCTGCAACTCAAATAGGGAATTATGACCGAAATAGGGTTTTAAGCTCGGGAACCCAAATCTTAGGGCTCGGGAAGGATCCTACTACCCGGTTTAGTAGGATTCGAGGTCCCAAAGGCTAGAATACTACTTAGAATCTCCTAATTTGTTAGAGCTTGATGGGTGTTTATTTATTGATGCGTTGTGATTAGGTTCTATGCCAAGGCTCAGGTTTAGGGGATCGTTCTCGGGATCGCATTAATCAGTCATCTCGAGACACAGGTAAGAAAATTATTTGTGCCCGTAGAGTTGGGCATGGCCCTATTATTTGTGTTTAACGTGTGTGTGAATATTTGTGGTTGTTATGCTATGTTTTGCATGATTATGACTGAACGGTGAAGAACAGGAACGGCGAAGACCGTGAATGACGAAGGTCGGGGACGGCAAAGTCCGGGATCGACACTATGAATTTTGAATGCAAACTGCTAGGGCTGGACCCTCTAAGGGTGTTGTACTCACCCACTCGGTGAAGACCGTGAACCTAGTGCCTAGTAAAGCACCTGGGTCGGCATAGGTCGCTATGTGAATAATTTGTTATTTGTTTAAGTTATGTATTACTGGATTAAGTTGTCATATGCTATGTGTTGAGTTTTCTTGTTGGACCTTGGTTCACAGATGCTCTATGGTGCAGGTAAGGGCAAAGGAAAGGTCGACCAACCATGAGTTCGAGAGCGTGGAGCGGCGTGTACATGTTCGGCCTACCTGGCCGCCACAGTCGGGGTTGTTTTGAGGAATATGTTGTAAATTGTTGGTTTTGTCGCTTAGGTCGACTGTATCTTAACTGTTGAATTGTAATACATTTTTTAAACAGTATTTTGGGATCCCAATGTATTACTTTTGTGAGTTTAATTAATTTCCAAATCTTTTATAATTAACTTCAGTTAAATGAGTCCTTATTTCGTTTTAATCACACTTTTCAATTTTAAACCTCAATTAGCGAGCTATTGGCTTATTTGAAAATCACATGGTAACGACTTTAAGGAAGTAGTGTGTTATAATTTCGTGGGATCTGTTCAGAAGGTACGGAGCTCAAGGTCGCAGTTTGAACAGACCAACTGGCATGAGGTTGATGACTCCTACGATTATTAGCAGGGTGAGTATTTCGTTGGATCCGCTCTAAAGGTATGGAGCTCATAGTTGTCGTTTTGACTGAGCAACTAAGATTGGGTCAATTATTCCTGTTGGACCTATAGGACCCACTTTGCCTCCTTTCAATGTTAACATTGGTTGCAAGAAGGGGTAAACGAGCCAAGATATCCTCAATCTGCTTGTTAGCCTAAGCAAGATGGCTCCTTAACTAGGCATTTTCCATCTCTCTGGTTGTCAAGTATCCTGGATGGGGATTTGATGGGCGTGATGCTAAGCACCCAACATCGTCTTGGCCCACATGTTGCTTTCCAGGGCGACGGTGAGCAGTTGAGCCTACTTCAATGGGGACGGTCGTACGGTGCACCTCCTGATCACTAGGTTGTTCCGTCTAATTGTCACACTTAGACCAGGTGACCACCATGGTGAATGTTAGGTGAAACTTGCGTGGGTACTTAAGCCTAATATGCTCTCATCAAAAGCACCAATCTGTTGACGCAGTTTTTCGCCAGCAGTGGATTAAGAAATCTGATAATAGAGATATTATGCTTTGCTAACCCGTAATTGAAATAACAAGAATGTATTAAGTTCACCCATTCTTTTACGTGTTTAAAATCCACCTAGTCTACGAGACAATCTTATTGATCTATTTAGGACTCTGGGAGAAATTGTTGATGACAATTTCAGTAGAGTTTTAGTATATAGATAGTCAGTCCCTTTTTCTATTCATTCCCTTGGTATTTATAGAGGATTCTCCTAAACATCTTTAGTTAACCGCGTACATAAATATGGTAAATAATAAATTTGGGTAACTTCCCATTTACATAAGGATATTATTTTCTATAGAATTTACATCTGTTATCTCGAGTAATAAATGTATACTAAAATCTTAGCATTAATGAGCCTATAAGGAATCTTTTAGTCTTTTGGGATCATTTGCTATACGTCATGATCAGGTTTCTGCGAGCTAAACACTTCCTTCGAACTAGAAGTTAAAGAACTAACCTATCTTGACACGGGCCAAATTCAGAGTTTCTAGAAGGCGATATAGCCATCACGCATCTTGAACTAGATTGTTAGCGTAAGAGGCGATCTGAAGACTATCTGGTTGTCGTAAGTTGCCAAATTTGACTCGAGCTGCTCACTCTAGAGTTAGCTAGATGTTCTATCTGCATGCTTTTTTCATGCGCTTATGTGCCAGCTGTACCCCGTGCTGAGTAATTCAGCTCCTATTTTTGGGTACAACATATATATATATACTTACATATAGTGGTTTAAAGCATCCCTTTGACCCCACCTAGTACCTGTCTTGTAGTAAGTATCACGCAATTGCTCGATGACCCCAGCAGAGTGCCCAGTCTATGGATCTCCCTATAAAACAAGAAATCATATTAATGAAAAAAATAAATTAACAATTGCCCTTTTAAATTGTAACGTTGGTAAAGGTTGTGAACCCTGTAGGCTCGTGTGTTTAACCTTTTTTTGAGGCACCATGTTTATCTTAAAGCACTTCTAGAAAGAGTTGTGATAAAGATAAATTAAACTAATAAAGTAAAATAAAAAATAAAATTTTGCAACTACCTTCACTTCATGTTGTTCAAAATAGTCAAGCACCCCACTCTATTTGTTGTGTGATAATGCATCAAGCAAATATATCTTTATAAGGATTTGCACAAGATCAATAAATGCCAGCAAAAATTCCAGGCAAGTTACTTTCTCATGTTGAGTATGCCCGATATCTTATAAGTCATTTGGCATTACAAAATAAAATATATTAGTAAACTTGATATAAAATTAAGGATCAAAACTACCTAGGGTCTTTGGTTCGGTACATTTAAATATCTAACATATTTTAGAGGAAAACTACCCAAGCACACTAAAGCATTGTTTTCGTAACTACCCACACTTAACTCTATTAAATTTGCTGTCATCAATAACAATACTTCTTTATATAACTTACGGGTTCGCAAAATTCGTACTGTCTACATAAGAAGCCGAATCCGTTAATGTTTTTGCAATTAAGTTAGGATGGCCTATTCCATATCTTTCAAATGAAATAAAAAAAGTAGTAGTATATTCAATTAGCTTTTGTAGAGCTATGAGGCTTCCATCCAACTCACTTTATGAAAAATCCTCATCAAGAATGGGATTTTGTACCATTGCATATATCTCTCATCTTTTGCAAACAACAAAAATCTTAACATAAGATAACCTAGTATTCGGATGATAGGTTATGCTACAAAATCCTTCACCAAAATAATTATGAACTAAAATGCTTAACTGAGCAGATGCTCCCACCACCTATAAAGCCGCCCAGAGTACCTCTGCGCATATGGCCTGATTGGCCTCTAACGGCACACATCATAATTTAACGCTGAAATGAAGTAACAAAAAATCATACTCCAATATTAACTCTATTTATCAGCACGTCAAAATTCTAGCAAAACTATACGATGCCAGTATTGTTTATATAAAAATAAACCAAAAAATCACAAACCAATAGCTACAAAAAAAAAGAGATAAAACAAATGATGCGGTTCATTAATGCTCCAAATTGAAATCATCAAGTATGATGTTAAACGATCTGCATTATTAAATAGGCACGTCTCTCTTCTGGGAAAGCGACCTCTTATCATCATTAAGGATCACGTCCATATGCTTGGCCAATTCCACCTCATCGATTTGGATATTTACCTTCTCTGCAATTTCTTGGTCTCGAATATGCTCCCAAGTTTTTTCTACATAGACTTGTTTGATGTCTTGCAGAAGGTCATTCACATGCCCTTTTGCCCCCTTCAGCTTTTCCTGTGGATCACCCAGCATTTGTTTTTCTGCATCTCTTTCTGCAAGTGCAACAATTCGGAGCCTCTCCGCTCCTTCAAATTTACCTCTCACAACTCTAACAAACTCTTCGGCAGAATCCAAATTTTTATGCACTACCTCCTTATCTTTTACAACCTTCTTCATCTCCAGCTTAAGATTCATCAGCTCTGTGCCATGACTATCGGCCTCTGCCGCCATTTCTTCTATCAATCGTTTTCTTTTTCTTTTTTTGCATTTTCCCTTTTTCCTGCCTCAAAGCACGCAGAGCCTCCGCCAACTGGGCTTCCAACTCTGTTACTCTCTTCTTTTCCTCTTCCACCAAATCAACCTATTTTTCTCTGATCGACAACTCGTAACGCATCAGTATGTCAGAGTAAAAACAACCCTGCAAGTTCATAAATCCAACCATTAGCGTCGCTCAATATTAAACAAACTAAACTCAAAGTACAGGGAAAACTTACCAAAGTTAATTTCTCACGCATCGCCTTATCAACTTTAAAGATATCATTTGTCCTTGCCAACAACTCCTCTGGAAAGTGCACCACAGCCGCGCGAAGTATATCTGCCTCCCTGAGTTAACTCGCCACCACACCATCCTTTGTGGTAATAGCAACTGCCTCTACTCTCTCACCAAGAATAGAGGCAGGAGGGGCATCAAATACAACAGTCAAACTGGTCTCCGATTGTGTGGTGGGAATTTCCATTACAACCCTTATAGCATCCACCAAGGGTAACGCAGGCAATGACATAACCACACTATGCATGGCTGTGACATCTGGGGGGAGCTTACTTTAGAAGCCCTGGGGGAAACAGGGAAACAACATCGATCTGGGTCCTCTGTTGCATACTTATAGACACAACAACTTCAACATTGCCTTCCTCCTCGCAGCCCAATTCGCTGGACATGAATTTTGGGGTGTTCACCACAGTCGAAGCTAGCTGATTTATATATTCAGTTGGTGAGTTGAAGCCCGAAGACAAAATTAATTGGGGTGGTGCCGGGTTAGAAGGAGCTTCTGCAGAAGAACTCTTCTCTGGGGCATTCTCTCTTGGGCAAACGTGAGTCTCTCCTGTCTCTGAAGAATCCTCAACACTAGCAAACAAATTATCTAAAAATTGGCTCTTTTTCAAAGAAGTCGGGCCCCTCTTTGAGGAACCAGACCCCTCCCAAAACTACTGGTGAAGGAACCCTTGAAGAAGTTGTTGGCAGAGCAGGAGGTAGATAAATAGTTGAAACAGTAACAGCAACCACGGATACCACAACAACAGGACGATTAGCTATTTGAGTCGATCCGATGTTCAAAGATTTAGAGATAGTAGGGTGCACTGAAACTGAACCGGGGGACACACTACCAGAAGCCCAAAGTGCTAGAAGCCACTTGCACGACACTCGCAGATCCTGAAACAGGGGCAATAGTCTGAGTTGTGCTTTTGGGTCGCCCATCTTGGCTAGCGGATGGTGGAACGAAACCTGGTAATATACGAGGCGCAAAACTTAAGTCCACGCCAAGAGATTTTTTGGCTTAAGGGCCGATGGATTATCTCCTCTAAATATTGAATTGGGACGCTAAAGCTCTCCCATCATCAGAATCTTCATCGGAGGTTGCAAGTGGAGTTTTCCTTTTCTTTTTGGGCTCCCATGAGTCGCGGCCTATGAATGAAAACTGTTTTGGGATGGTCTCGGAGAAATTCGAAGACTTACCAAATGAATGTTCTCACCATTTATATCGAGGACTGACCTGGGAAGCTCCACAGAGGACGCTTTTCAGCCCCTAGCGTCAGGAGTGGAGCATACTTTTTGTGGGTCCTTTGGGTCTCAGAAATTATCCTCTCGATCTCTTCAGACCAGCGTGAAAGGCCATAAGATGTCAAGGGTCGTGAAGTGAACCTCTTCATCTGGTCTTTGCATGTCTTGAGGACTTCTGCCTCGCTACAATCACCCCACATGGAATGCACCATTGCAGCATTAGGGTCCATGTTGGTCGTAACGCACAGGTGCCACATAATTTGCATGCAAAACAGGTTGTAGACTGACTAGATGCTGATGCGTGAGTCGTTGGATTCATGAAAGAAGCCTTTTTGCATCAAAAGGCCCTCTCTATCATCGCCAATTTTTATATTTGGCCAGAAAAAATTTGGAGCGAAAGAAAACACACTAGTTTGAAAAAATAACAAGTAAACATGCACTAAAACAAATACAGTATTCATTCTAATAGGAGTAGTAGAATTAAAATTCTTAAGTTAAAATTTTAGCAGCTAATACAAGAAAGGGGGTGAAAAATTAACAAAGCAGGAACTGCGTGAATTAATTCATACCAGTCATGAAAAATCTCGCAAAAGCGAATATGTTGCGAGGCAAGAATCTGGGATACCACTCCCCACCAACTGCATAAGGATATTCATCCTAGTTTCTATTAGAACTATCATAATCATTAAATATGTACCTGACCTTCTTGGAAAACAGATAGAATGTCTTCCATGATCTATTTTTGGAAGTCTTGCTGTTCGATTTATTAAAGGCAACAAAAATATCGCCTGACCCAATCGAAAGACCTTGCATCGCGCCCAGTATTCGAGCCCAAACTATTGCCTGAACGGCGTTCGAAAATAACTGGCATATGTGAACCTTGAATACGAGACTGTCATGATAAGAATAGCGGGAGGAAGGAACCAGAGATACTCGATGTGCTTCGAACTTAGTGTTGGGATTACTGCCCTTTAAACCACCTGTTGAGAAATCTTTTATGAAATAAACTAGAAAACATAATTAAGCATTGTGCTGTTTTTATAATGATTAAAAAATTTATATTTTTATTGTGGGGGTAAATAGTCTTTTTTTTCTTACTCGTACAACATGTTCATTATGTGTCACGGGCATGCATTTTGACTATTTTTTTTATGATTGTTTTATTGTATAACAAATAATTAAAATGTCGAAAATAAAGTTCAAACAGCTTGTTGTACGTCTAATTTTATTCATATATTTATTACTATTATACACTTTGCATGATTTATTTTATAAAAAGTCTAAATTATGTATAAAGAAATTTATGTTATATGCAAGGTTTATTTTGTTCGATTATCCTTCATCTTTAAAAATTAATTTTTACACCAAGTATTTTGTCAAAATGTTAAAAAAATAAATAAATAGATCGATTATTTAAACACTCTGTTTTGACTGATTACCTATTTTGAATTTTTTTTTAAAGTAACCTTTGGACCATGTAAGTATTCAAAAGGTTCAAAATTATTTATAAAAAGTAAATTATATATATATAATATGTTTTGTGTAAATGTTCACACCATTTTAAACCTTCATTTTTAGCCAATTACCTTATTGGACCATTTATTTAAAAAAAGTTAACTTTTCGACCTTATGTATTGTCAAAACATTAACAATAAGAATATATATATATAGATTATTTGAACTACATGTATTTTGGTCAATTACTTATTTGGACCCTTTAATTTTAAAATGGTAAAATAAATTATTAAAAATTTATCGAACAAAGAGTTCGTATTGATTTTTCAGAAAAAATCTTAAACTAAAATAGAGTAAACGATAATATATTTTCTTTTATATAATTGTGTTCTAATTTAATTTTTAAATCATTTCTATATGTATTTATACATGCATGCGCGTTTCATTTTAATTATAATATATTTTTTTTAAAATCTCATCTAAAAAGATATATAAATATCTCTATTTAAATTAGTTAATTAATTTATCATTATATATAGATAGATGTTTAGAAACTAAGATAAAAGAAAATCGAGTTAATAGTAATTAATTTATTATTATATATAAATAGATATTTAGAAACTAAAATAAAATAAAAGAGAGTTAATTATTATTATTATTTTCAAAAATAGAATAAAAATATAATGTTTTTAGAAAAAGTTGAATAAAAAAATGAGAAAAATTAAGAAAATAGATAAAGTACGTTAGAACAATTTTAAAGTGCATTTATATAAATAAATAAATTGGGCAAGATTGAGTTAAATCAATCATCATAAGAAAAAAATATTAATATTTGGACAAATTACAAATCAAAGTCAATAAAGGTTTATTTATAGCCTAGAAGTATAACCCCACACTGATTTTTAAACCATGTGGGACTATATGGATTTTTGAAATGATTAATTAATCCTTTTTTTAAATAAAAAAATTAGGAACACCACAAATTATGAGAAAATAGATAAATAGTATATTATTGATCCTAGGAAGCACATCACATCTATACACCTGTTTTTTATATAAATATATAGATATAGATAGATCATTTATATAAATATATAGATTTTTTTAAAAATATCTCATCTAAAAGGACATTCAAATATCTCTATTTAAATTAGTTAATTAATTTATTATTATATATATTATAGATGTTTGGAAACTAAGATAAAAGAAAATAGAGATAATAGTAATTAATTTATTATATATAGATAGATATTTAGAAAATAAAATAAAAGAGAATTAATTGTTATTATTATTTTGTTAAAAAATAGAATAAAAATGTATTTTTTTCAGAAAAAGTTGAATAAAAAAAAGAGAAAAACTAAGAAAATAGAAAAAGTGAGTTAGAACAATTTTAGAGTGCCTTTATATAAATAAATAAATTTATAATATTTAAAAAAAATTGGAAAAACTAAGAAAATACATCATCTCTTTGGGACTCTCATTTATATAAATATATAGATTTATAATATTTTAAAAAAACAATATCAGTAAGGAAATTATAATACTTTTTTATAATGATAGAAAATTATAATTTTTGTACACTTAGTAATTCTTCTACTTTTCTATAATGTTATAAATGTTTGTATAATTCTCCTGAAATTATATATAAAATATAAATTTGATAAACTCAATAAAAATATAACTATTGGGCAAGATTGAGTTAAATCAATCATCATAAGAAAAAAATATTAATATTTTGACAAATTACAAATCAAAGTTAATAAATGGTTTATTTATAGTCTAAATGTATAACCCCACAATGATTTTCAAACTATGTGGGACTAGAGGGATTTTTGAAATGATTAATTAATCTTTTTTTAATAAAAAAATTAGAAAAACCACAAATTATGAGAAAATAGATAAATAATATATTCTTGATTATAGAAAGTCACATCACTTCCATGTAGCTCTTCTTTATATAAATATACAGATAGATAGATTTATTATATTAAAAAAATTAGAAAAACTAAGAAAACACATCATCTCATTGGGAATCTTCTTTATATAAATTGAAATTCTGTTTTTTATGATTACCAACTTAATTATTTCAATTAAATAATTAATTGCTGAACTGTTGCAGAAATGTTTAAACGGACACAGAGATTGTTTGAATAGAAACCAGATATGTTTAAACAGTTTATCACCAGAAAATAAAAATGAACATAAGGTAAAGAACACACGAAATTATACACGGTATCAGCAATCTTTGCAGATTGCTACTAGTCCACGGGGCCACGCCCAGAGAATGAAATTTATTAGAAGAATATCTAAACGATTACAAAACCAAATTGACTTATACAAATAAAGACTCCCTCTTGAATTCGTCGCAACTGTTGTAATCTAAACTTCTAATCAAATTTATGAAGTGTTAAGATCTTGAACTCCCTTCAAATCATAACACTTGCACTTTTCCTCCCGAAAAGTGACTTACGAACAAGACTTCTCCCGAAGCTTGATGACCAATGTCCAAGTGTGTTCAACCTGCACAATTAACACAAAGAAAAATGTAACGCCCTGGACAGCCAAGACCGTTACACTGTGTATTTATTAGGTGCCAGACTTGCTAATCAAGTCATTTAATTAAAATCGTGTTGCAGAAGCTACAAAGGTACTAGGGTTAAAAGCGTTTTGGTCTCAAAAGCCACACTTTTCATTAAGAAACATTATCTGGTTACACGGGATCCCAAAAATACAAGTTTAAAGATTGTTTATAAAAGTTGTAAGACTCAGATACAATAACCAGCCATACTAAGGCAAAACAAACAGTTAGGTTATCCCTGTCCTGGTCCACTCCTCGATCGTGGTGATCGAACAGCTGGCTATGCACATTTCACCTCGGAGCTCTCCACCTCAGACTTGGTCCAGCTTGCCCTTGCCTTTACCTGCACCACGTAGCACCCATGAGCCAAGGCCCAGCAAGAAAACACAATATCAACAGAGCATAAGCAATTATCAGACAAGTCAATATCTCACGTTGCATCACAAAACCTCAGTCAAATAACCATTCAGTATAGTCAAGTATTCCACATACTAAGCATATTAACTCATAACATGTACAGTTTATAAACGATAACCAGGGCTAGCGCTCACAGGCTGCTCCCTCTGTTATCCCAGTGTTCGTGGCTCCCAGTGGCCGAATCGCGCTCTGTGCGCTAATAGTAAGTACGACACTCCTAGGTTGCTTTTACATGTCCCATGGCATGATACCAACATTGACACGATACCATTCTCGGGAGCACTTAGTCCCATCACAATCATATTACCGGGTGCAGTTCTCTTACCTTTCAATTTACAAGCTTTGATCCCTTGACTCCTTGAGCACGATCCCCCTCGAGCCCTTGCGCTCACCTAAACACAATCATGGCCAAAGTCATCATCAACCCTCAAGTTCAAAACCTAGTCCCGGGGCCAATCTCGAGCCCCCGGGAAGTCCTAGTTCCACCAAACAAGGTGGTGGAACCAAACCCCAAACCTTAGGTCAAAAACCCTTGCAAATAACCCTAAAATCCCCTTCAGAAGGCAGGGTAGCGCTACATCGCTCTTGGGAGGGCGCTACAGCGCTACAGACAGAAGCCAAATTCCCCTTAGCATTATGGCCTAGCGCTACAGCGCCCAAAGGCTAGCGCTGTAGCGCTAGTCACAGACAGCCCAGCACCAAAATTTCACTTCTGCGATTTCCTCGAACCAACCTCAACCAAACCTCTTCCAACTCTTACCTAAACTCTAAAACAACCTCATAACCACACTCCACTCATCCCAAGCACCCCAAACACCTAAAACCTAAGCACATGCATCCACAAACTTAGAATTCACCATAGCCACTTCTAAACTCTAAAACTCAGTGAAAACCAGCTGACCATCAAAGTTTAGAGTTTAGACCTTATACCTTTGATAGAATTTCGACCACAAGCTGCTTCTAGACTCCTTTGGCTTGCTCCTCCTCAGCCTCAAGTCTAAATTCCCTAAGGTTCCACCCCAATTTCAACTTAAGCACCACAACTCAAAAACCAGAAACTGAAACTAAAGAATTCTAAGTCTTACCTCAAGTGTTGATGAACCCTTGCTAAACCTCTGTCAATTCCTCAGTCTTAGGTTAGGATCCTTGATGCCTAGTTAATCCCAGCTCTCCTCTGAGCTTTACTCCAGAAATCCTCAAGAAACAAGTGAAGGAAGCACAAACCGACCTAGAGAATTCTCTCTGTTTTCTCTCCTTTCTTTTCCCTTCCTTTTCCTTCTTTTTCATACTTCTTTGATATTCTACAAATTCCACTAACATAATAACTAAGTATAATCTAACTTCTTTAAGGCAGATGACCATTATACCCTCCCTATTAATTCTAACCCTTTAGTCCACTTAAGGGCATTTTAGTCATTTCACCCAATTCCCGCTAATTCCTCGAGTGTCTTTATTATTCCCCGCTTAATTCCCGATACCTAATTGATCACCAATGGTATTCCTCAATGTCAAAATAGACTCCAATATATCCGCCAGACTCCCATTTATACCCCTAAGCTCACCCCGAGCCGGGTATAAATCCCCGCTATGACTTTTCCGCTACTTTGCTCACTAGGATCGTCTCGAGTCACAGATCACAGATATATCCACATAATAATGTGGTCTCAACAATTATCACATATATCAAAGCAGTTATGCCCATAATGGCCAAAATTACGATTATGCCCTTCTAACCTAATCAGGGCATATATGCATACTAACACACATAGTCATGCATCTCAAATATTCAAGTAATCATATAACATGCTTTAAATCATAATCATGCATCTTAATCATTAAATTCACACATAATCCCCATTATGCCCTCCAGGCACACTAATCAAGGCTCTTAAGTCTTATTAGCGAATTTGGGTCGTTACAAAAAAAATACAGAAGTACACTGTAATGAACCACTAAGAACTTGCTGGACTCAAGTTCTTCACATAATAAAAAAGTCTCTCTAAAACATAAATTTTTTTTGGAAAATAATACACCAAGAGAGATCATCAAAAACCAATGACCTAAGGATGATTATATACTTTTTAGAATCCCTTTAGGTCGTGGAAAACAAATCAGAAACCAATAAGCCAATAAATGAAAAATCTTCCCAAACAGGAAAGTCAGAATCTGTTCAAACAGACTGGCAATCCGTTCAAACAGATTCATTGAACCTGGACAGTTTTTAAACCCAGTTTCCTTAAATAAATAAGGAAACAATATATACATTATCTCTACAAGCTGTACACGATTTCTGGACAAATAAATCAGATCAAAAAATAAAATAAATACCAATAATTTCCAATTCAAGAAAAGATATTCTTTTATAGGAAATTATGTATTTATTTTATTAACATATATATAATAATCTGATTATAGAAAGACACATTACAACAAAACATGAAACTACCCATTTCGAAAATTCTCCTTTAATTAATTTTGCCAACATTGTCAAATATGCCAATAAAGGATTTTACAACCTCCCCCTTTTGCAATTTGATAGAAAAAATTAATTTAAAAAATTTGCAACACAAATGTTAGTGACAAGTAAAGAGAAAGAACTCCCCCTGCAAATAAGCATTAACTTATAACAAACATTTAAAGAAACTAGACTTAACTCCCCCTCTAAATAAGAAGGTCCAGAGTTAAACAAAGCAACAAACAAACAGGTTTTTGGAAGTATCTACTCTCCCCCTTTGTGTCTTTCAAAGAAGCCCAAGAACTATAAACCATAAAACAAAAGAGAGTATCAATGTTTAATAGACAAAGACTAAAATAAAACTAAACGGCTGGATCTTTGGACAGAGTTTGAACAGCCTCCAACACAGAACGTTGCAGTCCTTCAATTGACATCACTCGAGCAGCCAAAGAATCAATAGAGGCTCAAACAACAGCTATTTCTGTTGCAACAAGTCCTGAATCTGTGGCAACAGAGGAGGATGCATGAGGAATGTCATCCGAGGCAAACTTTAGAGATTGGGGCTTGACTTTCTTGGTTGATGGAGCATTAGTGGCTTCAGTAGGAGGAGCGGAGGCCCTGTAGGAAGCAACAGTAGTGGGAGCCACCAAGTCTTCTTGATCACGTTGGAGATCTTTTGTTTGCATACTCAAAACTTTATAAATAACTTGAGGAAAAGGAAGATTCAAGTTTTTTCTATTACCTTTTCGAAACCCAATGATTTGATCATGAATAACCATAGCCAAATTTACCCCAATACCGATCCCCACTTTGTACAAAAACGAAGCCATGTCAAAAGAGATAGTGGCAGTGTGAGTAGTTGGCTTCCAATTTGTTGTGGCAAACTTATGGAGGACAACATAAGTGTAGGTGAGATTAGAGACCAAGATGACTGTATTAGATGGCCATACCATTTTTTGCCCTACTAATTCAGTGATAACCGTATCCTTGTCAAGAGAGGCAACATCATCATCATCCTCGACATCAAGAGGAAGATGCAAAGCATGGGCAATGTCTTGAGGGGAAAAAGAGAACCAATGGCCCCTAACAAACACTTTATTATACAGAGGAGATTTAGGTTGACTATTCTATCCACAAAACCAGTAAATTTTACCAAAGAACCTGTCCATTGTCGATCTTGAAGCATTGTTAGCACACCATAAGGACGATGATCACTCAAGACATAATTTCTCTCAATGATAAATTTCCTTTGAGCATAGAGAACCATATCACGAGCATTATCATTATAACAAAAAGTTGAAGAATAAGGTTTGAAATTTACACCTGAACGTTTTGGAGAAGGTGTAGGATCAGAAATAGGTCTCTTCCCTTTAGCCTTGGATGACAAAGGAGTTGCAATTGGCTCTGAGTCAGATTTGGCTTCTTGTTCAGAGGGGACAATGTCTTCTTGTTCTGGCTCATCAGACGCATCCTCTGATTCTGCATTGTCAGGAACCGTTTCATCAGATAAGGTGGTATCACGAGTTGCTTCAGATTCAGACTTTCCTTCCTCAGGGTCGGATTCAGAGGAAGACAGAGTAGGGGGATGAGCCTTCAATATTTTCTTGGCAGCAGTCAAGGGGGAAGAAGACGTGTCCAATCCCAATTTCCTTTTGGGAGCCAAAAGTTTTTTCTTGGAGTGGCTCGGCTTCAAAGGGAGTTTGAGTAGCCCAGCAGCAGCAGCTTTGGAGGAAGATGAAACAGATTTTAATTTTGCCTTAGCCGCTAGAGACGAATCAATCGGAAGAGGAGATGGGTTCTTGGCTCGAGAAGGCACCACAAGTTCAGATGGTGGTGCAACATCAACAATGTCAGCTGTGATATCTGGAAACAACATGGGGTGTTCATTAGAGAGGGAGAACACCTTCTTGCGTGCCTTGGATTTGCAAGTTTTCCCAATAGTTGTGGCAGGTGCTGAAACAGATGGAGGCGCCGTTGACACAGATGGAGGAGGCGATGGAGATGGGACCTTTCGGGATTGAGAAGCAGGGATTTTCTTAGAGGAAACTCTACGAGTTTTCACCATTTTCTTCTCTGTAAAATAGAAGACACTTACAAGAAAATGTGAGAGAAAAAAAATTAGAAGAAGAAGAGGTGACTTGGAGAGATCGTGGGTGAGAAGAAAAAGGGTAATGGCAAGCATTTTAAGGACAACACTTACCCAATTCGGACACCCACGACAATAAGAGGTTTCATTTTAAAAAAAAAATTGTTTAATTAAACAAGAAAAGGAAACAATCTTTAAGACACACGATCTAATAAAACTTACCCCTTTTTTATTTTTATTTTTTTATTTTATAAAGGAAAATAGAATATTTATAAAATCCCAATCCAAAAAAGGTAACTAGAAAAAATAACCCCACACGATCTTCCTATTGACCTTTCCCCCCCTTTTTTTTTAAAACAATTCTAAACAAGAAACAAAACAATAAAGATACAAATTATGGTATTCCAAATTGAGAAAGAAGACAAAAATAAAATCCTTGGAAATAAAGAATATATTAAATCACACAAAATAAATGCATAATTTCACATAATTACCACAAAGATTCGGTCCACCATGAATTTCCTTGTCAATCAAATTTTTATTTATTTGTTAATTTTTTTATATTTTATTTATATATAAAAGGAATGCCCAAAAATAAACTCAACCAAAAATTTCTGCTTTGATCAATGTGAGTCATCCTGATAAGAATAAAATCAAGCAACTGAAAATAAGTATTAGTGTATACCATGGATAAGAATACTTGTGAAAATAAAGAATTAGAAGGAATATTCGAGAGAAATAAAGCACAATTCACTCACAAGCACATATTCGTAAGTGAATCAATCAACATGTATGAGTCTTACACATTTTTTTTTTGTTTTTATAAACTGTGTACAATTTTTCTTGCATAGTTTCAATCATAAGTGTGTGACAGTGTATGCAAGGGAACACTGCCCAATGAAAAATAAGTCTTTTTCGAAATTATAAATAATTGTAACCCATGAAGACACTATCACACTACACCAGTGGTAGCCCTTTTCTATGGTAGCGTATCCTCTTCATAACTCTGCATTACAAAGTTCCAACTTACTCAAAAGACAGCTTTCACACACTGATGTAGGTAGCTCTATTCTTTCACAGGAGCTTGAAACAATGCTACACAAAAGGAAGCTCAAACATTAAACATTGACTGATTTACTCGAATATGCCTAGGAGGAATTTATTAAATTTCTCTCAAGAATATACAACCAAAGGCTCATAAACACAAGTCAGATTATCCAGCTTGACACACAAATTTTTTTTCAAATTAATTGACAATTTTCTGAACCTTAAATAACACACATTCGATCAAGAGGACAACAAAATAACAAGGAAATTTAAAGAGAACAAACCCCCAAAGATTTTCGGAGGAAATCAAAGCGAACCGAATCAAGAGCTTTAGTGAAAATATCAGCAATCTGTTTATGTGTTTCAATATATTCCAAGACAAGAACTTTATTTTCAACTAATTCTCTTATGAAATGATGATGAATATCAATATGTTTAGTACGGGAATGTTGCACAGGATTTTTTGAAATATTAATTGCACTTGTATTATCACAAAATAGTTAAAATGTCAAGATCAAACCCATAATCCATCATCATTTGTTTCATCCACAAAAGTTGTGCACAACAACTTCCTGCTGCAATGTATTCGGCCTCAGCTGTTGAGAGAGAAATAGAATTCTGTTTCTTGCTGTGTCAAGAGACTAGATTATTTCCCAAGAAGAAACATCCTCCACTAGTGCTTTTTTTGTCATCAGTGTTACCTGCCCAATCAGCATCACTAAAACACACTAGATTAGGGTTAGTTTCTTTTGAATACCAAATACCATAATCAACAGTCCCATGAACATATCAAATGATTCTTTTGACAGCTGCAACATGAGACTCCATGAGATTTTCTTGGTACCTGGCACACACACCAACACTATAACTCAAATCAGGTCTACTAGCAGTGAGATAAAGAAGGCTACCAATCATGCTCCTATATAGTGTAGGATCAACTTTGACACCATTTTCATCTTTGGATAGCTTCACAGTCGTTCCCATTGGTGTTTTGGCAATCTTTGAACTTTCAAGTCCAAACTTTTTCACCAAGTTCTTAGCATATTTGCTTTGAGAAACAAATGTGCCTTCATCCAATTGCTTGACTTGCAAACCTAAGAAATAGGTCAATTCTCCCACCATGCTCATTTCAAATTCCTCTTTCATTTGTTTCACAAATACCTGCACCTCATTGTCAAAAGTAGAACCAAACACCATATCATCAACATAAATCTGAGCAATAATTATGTTAGATTTAGTATTTTTTATAAATAAAGTTTTATCTACTCCACCCATTTTGTATCCATGAGAAACAAGAAATTGAGTGAGTCTCTCATACCGAGCCCGAGGGGCTTGCTTCAATCCATAAAGAGCTTTCTCCAATTTGTAAACATGATCAGGTGCATGGGGATCTTCAAACCCTTTGGGTTGTTCAACATATACCTCTTCATTCAAGATCCCATTGAGAAATGCGGATTTGACATCCATTTGGAACAACCTGAAACCAATCAAACAAGCAATAGACAATAATAATCTAATTGATTCAAGTCTTGCAACAGGTGCAAATCTTTCATCAAAGCCTATTCCTTCCACTTGTGTGTATCCTTGTGCCACTAGTCTTGCTTTATTTCGCACAATTGTACCAAATTCATCAGATTTATTCTTGAAAATCCATTTTGTACCAATAATATTGGTATGCAACAGTCTTGGCACAAGAATCCACACTTTGTTTCTAAAAAATTGTTCCAATTCCTCTTGCATAGCTTTAATCCAATTTTCATCAGTTAAAGCTTCTTTCACATTTTTAGGCTCAAGTAAAGATAAGAAACAAACAAATTGAACAACATTACTAAACCTTCTTCTTGTGACCATACTGTCTTTCAGATTTCCAAGTATTAAATCTGCTGGATGATTTAATTTAACTCTGGTTGATGGCTCCTTTTGGACTTCATCCGAAATAATATCTGGAAATTTCTTTTCTGTCTATCCAGAATCTGTTTCATCGGATTCGTGCTCCGTTGGAATAGATGGACCATGCGTTGCAACAGTAGTGTCACGGATAGAAGCTTCTTCGTGTTTTTCAGTAGGTTCATCAATAAACCTATCAATTTCTTCCTCAATAGAAAACTTAGAAAAATCCCTGACATCATCAATAATAACGTTAGCCGACTCCATTGCAGTCTAGGTTCTCATGTTATACACACGATAAGCCCTACTGTTAGTGGAATATCCAATAAAAACACCTTCATCACTCTTAGCATCAAATTTACCAAGATTTTCTTTGTCTCTCAAAATGTAACAAACACATCCAAAAACATGAAAGTAAGCCACACTTGGTTTCTTACCTTTCCAATTTTCATAAGATGTTTTAGATGTACCTGGATGGAGAAAAACACGATTTATGATATAGCAAGCAGTGTTAATTGCTTCTGCCCATAACCGTTTGGTCAATTTTTCTATTTAACATCACTCTAGCCATTTCTTGAAGAGTGCAGTTTTTCCTTTCTACAACTCCATTCTGTTGTGGAGTTTTGGGAGCTGAAAACTCATGAGAGATACCTGCAGACTTACAAAAATCATCATAGACAGAATTCTCAAATTCTTTACCATGATCACTTCTTATACGAGCAATTTTTCCAATGTTGCAATCTTTTTCAATGTTTAATTTCAACCAGAGAGTTTTAAAGGCATCAAAAGTGTCAGATTTTTCTTTCAAGAAATCCACCCAAGTATATCTAGAAAAATCATCCACACAAACAAAAATATACATTTTCCTATTTAAACTCTCAATTTTAATTGGACCCATAAGATCCATGTGAAGCAATTCTAAAACTTTCGAAGTGTTTATGTCAGAAACACTTTTATGTGTAATTTTTAATTGCTTACCAAGTTGACAACTCTTACACTTACCATCAGATTCTTTACCTAGCTTAGGTAAACCACGAACACTCTCTGTATATGACAACTTTTTCAAAGTTTTAAAATTTATGTGACCAAGTTTAGCATGCCACACATCAATGTTATTATTCACAACAGATTGACACATAATAGATGGCAAAAGAGTGTAGCAATTGTCATTAGATCTATAACCTTCAAGAACATTCTCACCATTCTTGTTTTAAACAAAACAATTATCTTTGTCAAAGTTAACAGTATACCCTTGATTACAAATTTGACTTATGCTTAGAAGATTAGCTTTAAGTCCTTCCACAAGTAACACTCTTTTGATTCTAGGCAACCCTTCAAAGTTAAGAGTACCCATTCCAAGAACATTACCCTTAATTCCATTGCCAAAAGTAACAGACCCACAATGCATAGGTTTTATGTCTGTAAGAATAGACTTGTCACCTGTCATATGTCTTGAAAAACCACTGTCAAAATACAAAAAATATGTGGAAGCAGATCTATCATATTCACTAGTAAAACCAGCAAAACAATTATTCTTTTTGATCCATATTTTCTTTGATTGAACATTTTACTTTTTTACTCTTTTGAATTTATCAAAATAATTTAATTTTTCAAAATATTCATTTTTGGCAAAATTCATAAGAGTAAAACACTTAGGACGAATATGACCGTTCCTACCACAAAAATGACAGATTGGAATGAATTTTTCCAATTTTCCATTGGATTTTCCTGCTGACTGTGTCCATTCTGTTGGAACAATCCGAGAACTGGATGCAACAGATTTCAGTGAAGATGACACAGGAACATCAGACGATAGCATCCCAGTTAAGATAAAGACAGTTTTCTTTTATTTTTGAGAACTTGAAGCACCAACTCCCACATGACTTCTTTGACCTACATTCTGAATTTTCTCAAAAACAGTAGAACCGGGGTTAAGCATTCTAACATTTTTCTCAAGAGTATCCAAATCTTTAGACAACTTATTAATTCCAACATTTTTTGAAATTATTTCTTTTTCAAAATTTTCATTTAAGTCAGTAAGTTGTTTGATTTCAAAGGATAAATCTTTATTTTTGCTTACCAATGACCGATTCTCATAACACACTTTCACCCATGAACCATACATCTTTCTGTAAGATTCACTCAAAGACTCATCATTTAATTCAGATTCATCACTATCAGTATTTTCTTCATCTTTTGAAACATTATTTAAGCAAACAATTTTCTCATTTTTAGATTTAGAAACATGCAAAATAGAGGTGAAAGCGACATTACCTTCCTCATCTTCACTACTTTCGGAGTCAATATCACTCCAAGTAGCAATCATACCTTTTTTGTTCTTTTTCAAGGTGTTTGCACATTTAGACTGGATGTGACCAAATCCCTCACATTCCCTGCACTGAATACCCTTTTTATTAGTTTGAAAAGGTTTAAGAGAAGAAGGATTACATTTTGTCATCTTGCCATTGAATTTCTTGTTTCCTATCTTATTCATATATTTTCGAAAATTCTTTGCAAGCATTGCCATTTCATTATCACCATCTTCATCATCTGACACTTCTTTTCCAGTGCTCTTGAAAGCTATGGTTTTCTCTTTCTCTTTGGAAGTACTTGGTTTGTCTTTTTGACGAATCTTTTGATTTAACTCAAAGGTACGAAGTGACCCCATCAATTCTTCTACCTTCATAGTACTGAAGATTTTTGCCTCTTCCATAGCAGTGAGCTTAACATTGAACCTGTCAGGAAGAACTCGAACGATTTTTCTAACAAGAATAGAATCATCAAGTTTCTCACCAAGTGCAAAATACTCATTAGAAATATTAGATAATCTCTCATAAAATTCAGATAGTGTTTCAGAATCAGACAACCTAAGGTCATCAAACCTAGTTTGTAACATAATAAATCTAGACCTTTTAACATCTACAGTTCCTTCAAACTGAGTTTGAAGAATTGTCCAAGCATCTTTAGCCGAGACACATGTGGAAACAAGTATTATAAAACTTTCTCCAACACCATTAAATATGGCGTGAAGAGCTTTATTATTATAACTGGATAATTTTTCTTCTTCTGTATCCCAAATAAGTTCAGATTTTACAATTGTGCTTCCATCTTCACCTTTTTCAGTAGGAGTTGACCATCCAGACAAAATT
Source organism: Humulus lupulus (assembly GCF_963169125.1). NCBI lineage: Eukaryota > Viridiplantae > Streptophyta > Magnoliopsida > Rosales > Cannabaceae > Humulus > Humulus lupulus. Next base: position 104,831,015 of record NC_084793.1, read on the forward strand.
GCTCCCCATGCTTTCTCATCTTGAGATTTTATGAAAGCTCTCATCCTAACTTTCCAATATGGATAGTTTGAGTCATTGAGCAATGGAGGTCGAGACACCGAACTACCTTCTGCAAAGAAAGACATTTCACACAAAACAAATCAAACGGAAAATAACCACAAGATCTCACTAAGAGTTTAGTGAACCGCTCTGATACCAATTGAAATTCCGTTTTTTATGATTACCAACTTAATAATTCCAATTAAATAATTAATTGCTGAACTGTTGCAGAAATGTTTAAACAGACATAGAGACTGTTTGAACAGAAACCAGAGACTGTTTAAACAGTTTATCACCAGAAGATAAAAACGAACATAAGGTAAAGAACGCACAAAATTATACGTGGTATCATCAATCTTTGCAGATTGCTACTAGTCCACGGGGCCACGCCCAAAGAATGAAATTTATTATAAGAATATCTAAACGATTACAAAACCAAATTGACTTATACAAATAAAGACACCCTCTTGAATTCGTTGCAACTGTTGTAATCTAAACTCCTAATCAAATTTCTGAAGTGTTAAGATCTTGAACTCCCTTCAAATCATAACACTTGCACTTTTCCTCCCAAAAAGTGACTTACGAACAAGACTTCCCCCGAAGCTTGATGACCAATGTCCAAGTGTGTTCAACCTGCACAATTAACACAAAGAAAAAAAATACAGAAGTACACTATAATGAACCACTAAGAACTTGCTGGACTCCAGTTCTTCACATAATAAAAAAGTCTCTCTAAAACTTGAAAAATATTTGGAAAATAATACACCAAGAGAGATCATCAAAAACCAACGACCTAAGGATGATTATATACTTTCTAGAATCCCTTTAGGTCGTGGAAAACAAATCAGAAACCAATAAGCCAATAAATAAAAAATCTTCCCAAACAGGAAAGTTAGAATCTATTCAAACAGACTGACAATCCGTTCAAACAGATTCATTGAACCTGGACAGTTTTTAAACCCAGTTTCCTTAAATAAATAAGGAAACAATATATACATTATCTCTGCAAGCTGTACATGATTTCTGGACAAATAAATCAGATAAAAAAATAAAATAAATACCAATAATTTCCAATTCAAGAAAAGATATTCTTTTATAGGAAATTATATATTTATTTTATTAACATATATATAATAATCTGATTATCAAAAGACACATTACAACAAAACATGAAACTACCCATTTCGAAAATTCTCCTGTAATTAATTTTGTCAACATTGTCAAATATGCCAATAAAGGATTTTACATAAATATATAGATTTATAATATTTAAAAAAAAAAAGAATACAATATAAGTAAGGAAATTATAGTTTTTTTTATAATGATTGAAAATTATAATCTTTTGTAGACACTTAGTAATTCTTCAACTTTTCTTTAATGTTATATATGTTTGTATAATTCACCTCAAAGTATATATAAAATGTTAATTTGATAAACTCAATAAAAATATAACTATTAAACTAGATTGAGTTAACTCAATCATCATAAGAAAAAAATATTAATATTTGTACAAATTACAAATCAAAGTCAATAAAAAGATTTATTTATAGCCTAAAAGTATAAGCTCACAATGATTTTTAAACCATGTGGGACTATAGGGATTTTTGAAATGATTAATTAATCTTTTTTTAAATAAAAAATTAGAAAAACCACAAATTATGAGAAAATAGATAAATACTATATTATTCATTCTAGGATGCCACATAAATAAATATTGCATATAGCTCTACTTTATATAGATATATAGATAATTGAAATGATTTTATTGTATATATTTATTATTAGAATAATATTATATGAATATCACAAAATTTCCAAATTAGTTATTATGACAACAATTTTGTATTGGTACGAGAGCATTAAGATTGTAGGGAACGAATTTAAACAGTTCGCCATAAAACAAAGTTATATAGAATATTTTGATTAACTACGGTTCACTATTATTATGAATACATGTAATCTAGATCTGCATTACTGATGTAGTAGGACATCTTAGAGGAGGGATTTTGTATAAAGTGGTGTTTACCGAGTTTTTTGGAAACTCTTAATATATTGAAAAATAAGAACTAGAAAGAAAGGCACAGAAATGAACAAGATCACAATTTTGGTATTGTGGTATTCTTGGTTATATACGTTGATGATATTGTATTGATTGAAAATGACATAGGAACATTGACAAAAGTAAAGAAATTGCTAACTGAGCAATTCCAAATGAATGATTTGGGAGATGCAAACTATGTTCTAGGCATCCAGATCCTTTGGGATCGACAGAACAAAGTTTTGGCTCTGTCTAAAGCTACTTATATAGATAAGGTATTGAAGTAATTCGATATGCAAAATTCAAAGAAGGGTAATATGCCAACATGTCATTTAATTGTCCTTTCTAAAGAGAAATGTCCTAAGACACCTCAAGAAGAAGAGGATATGAGACATTATTCCTACACCTCTCCAGGAGTTAGTCTAATGTACACCATGTTTTTTACAAGACTTGACATTTGATATGAAGTAGATAGTCAACCATTATCAATCCAATATTGGATTGAGTAATTGGGTTGCGGTAAATAATATTCTCAAGTATCTTAGGAAAACTAGAGAATATATGCTTGTATATCCAGGTGGTGACCTGAACCCCATTTAATACACAGATTCTGATTTTCAATCAGACAGAGATAGTCAGAAATTGACTTCTGGATCAGTGTTCACACTTGGTGGAGGAGTTGCAATCTGGGGAAGCATCAAACAAAAAAGTATTGCAGATCTACCATGGAAGCCAAATATATAGCAGCTTCTGAAGAAGCTAAATAGGTTGTGTGGCTCAAAAAGTTCTATTATGATGTGGAAGTCTTTCTAGATATGGATAAGCCACTGGTCGTGTACTGTGATAACTGTGGGGCGGTAGCTAACTCGAAGGAACCAAGGAGTCACAAGAGGGGGAAGCATATCAATGTGATGAAGATAGCTTTAGAACATAACCTTACATATATTTTTACTAAGACTTTGTTTACCAAGTCTTTTAAAGATCATGTTAGTAAATATGAATTTGAGGAAGATGCCTAATTTGCTTTAAGGCAAGTGGGAGATAGTTGGGATTAGTGCCCTTTAAAGCATATGTGTTTAACAATGTTTTATAAAATAAATCATTGAAATGAATTTTTTCATGTATTTATTGTTTATAATTATTATTATAATATTATATGAATATCACAAAATTCTATAATTTGTTATTGTGAGTACAATCTTGTATTAGTACGAGATGATTAAGATTGTAGGGAACAAATTTAAACAATTCTCAATTGAACAAAGTTATATGGAATCTTTGGATTAAATATTGTAAGTACGATTCACTAGTATTATGAATACATGTAATCTTGATCTGGATTACTGATGTAGTAGGACATCTTAGTGGATGTACTTTGTATAAAGTGGTTATACATGAACGGGACCCAGTATGTTATCAATACTTAATAATATCATTTACTGTTAGGAGTGTGTCCTAAAAGCATGTCAAGACATTTGTTTTTTTTTTTGGGAATAAATAAATACAATGGTTTATTATTATTTTCATATTTAGATTGTTAAATTATTGTTTGAATAATTTTGTAAATATTAGAAAAATTCCATATTCATTATTGAGGATGTGATCTTGTATTAGTACGAGAGAATTAAGATCGCATGAATGAATAAAAATAGTCAACAACAACAAATTAAAGTTATGGAATTCTTTAATTGGAGTTGTAAGTACGGTTTACTGAGTATCATAATGATACAAATAATCTAGATTCGGATTATCGATGTGGAAAGACATCTCGGTAAAGGTGCTTTATATAGTATGATTATATATGACATGGACCGATATGAATTAAAGTCTTTATCCAAAAACCATTTAATAATAAATACCTGTAATTCATATCATAACTGATGATCATTTTTAGATCAACCTAAATCTTGAGTGTTCATGAACTCCTGTTCATGTTTATTAAATCTTTTGATTCATTCGTTAAGGTCTCTTCAAAGAATGAGGCTAATGACTTTTGTTTTGGAGATTTAATATCATGGATGGCTGGGAACATGTATCAACAATACGGAATCTAATATTTCCTAACGGATCGTATATTAGTTCCCTTAAGGATTAATTCTGGAACTGAATGATTTTGAGCTCAAATCTATAATTAGATTATAGATTAATTATTCACTAGTGAATTAATGGTACTTAAGGAATAAGAAGTAAATTAGAAAGGTTAAATGGTAATTCTTCCATTCTAATTTATGAACTAATTAATTAGAGGGTTGAACTATTGTAAGATGATTATATCAATGGACGACTTAAGATAAGATTTCTGTAAAAGTATATCTATGACATAAAGAGTGCAATTCTGAATTTATAGTGGAGTAATATCAGAATTAATAAATTAACTATTATAATTAAAGAGTTTAATTATTTAGTTTATTTATTGGAGCTTAATGTTATAGGTTCATGGTGTCCAAAATGGCTCAAACAAACACTGACAAAGGTAAATACAAAAATGGGCAAAAAGGACTTATGTGATAAGTAAAATATTTTTCTATGTATCAAACATAATTATTGGTTAATTATGTGTAATTAATTAATTATTTGATTTAACAAAAATATAATTAATTTTGAATTAATTTATTTTTGGGATTTTTGGTATTTAAATAATAATAAAAATTGGAAAAATCACATGCCATCACAGGCATGTGGTACACGTGTGGCACAGTGCACAGACATTGTGCTACACGCATAAGAGAGTGTACTCAGTCTCTTGATTCCACAATTTTAGTTATTTAAATATTAAATAAATAATGAGATATTTTAATATGATTAAAATATTATTATTTAAAGAAAAATTAGTTATTTTGAATTTGTTTAAAATAAAAAATATTTTAATATATAGGATATCAGTTTTTTCACAGAACGTAACTTTTCAGGGATAGAAAAATATATAGGAATCTCTCTCAGAGAAAGAGAACAGTGACATAAACAAAAGTCATTGTTCTTCACAAAACCTAGGTCCAAAACTTTATCAGATCTCATGTGTTGAGAATATCTGATAAATAGTTTATTTCCTCTTATTTGTATAGCGAGCCCACACTCATTCTTTGTGTGCCTGAGAACATTTTGGAAGATCTTGGTGTGAGGTCTCAAGGATTCAGCCATACGAAAAGATAGAAGCTAGGAAGGACCTGAGGTAATTTTTCTGTTCATGTCCTTGCTTCAATATATATATGCATGTGAAGAAGTAGATCTAGAAATCTTATGGGATTAATCTAACAATTTGATTGTTGTTCCACTGCGTATAATCTCTGATTTGATCAATAAAAACCAACATTTACTTTATACGTATTAATTAAACATATCAATAAGATGATCATATACAAATTGATCTTAATCCTGAAGTTATTATGAACTCCAGTTTATGTCATATGAGCTCTTTGATTCACTCGTTATGGTTTGTCAAAATGATCAGTCTAAAAACTTTTGTTTTGGGAACTCATTGATGTAAATGGTTGGGGACATTATATACAGATAAGGAATCTATACCTCTCTGAGAGAAATTGGATAATGGTTCTCTTAAGAGCTAGCTTTTGGAACTGAAAGGTTATTGAGCTCAAATTCATAAATCAATTTATGAATTAACATTCACTGATAAATTTAATGGTACTTAAGGAAACACAATATAATTAAAGAGGTTAAACGGTAATTAATTCATATGTTAATTATGAACCATTAATAAAAGATTGAGTTGTATGTAGTGAATAAATCGATTGAAACTTTTTATACTTAAAAGTACTCAATAAATAAATATTTATAATTACAAGAATGTAGTCTCATATTTTTAGTGGAACAATATTGAGACTAATAAATTAAGGTTATTATATTAAAGAATTTTAATTAATAATATAAATTTATTAGAGCTTGAAATTATAGGTCCATAGGTCCCCAAGATGGATCTATCAATACTATTCAAGGTAATAGTTAAAATTGGGAAAAATAAAGGAAATGACATATTTGGAAGAAATTCATCCTTCAGGTTAAATATGTAATTGAGAAAAATTATTTAATTAATATAACAATTTTCAAAATTAGTATTTTAATTAAAAAGGGATTTTCGAAATTATATTATTAAATTAATTAGAAATTTAAAAAATGGCATTTAAATAATTAAGATAATTCATTTTGAATTAATTAATTTTATTTATTTAAATAATGTGAAAAGATATTTCTAATAATTCAATTTGGATTTGAATTTGAAGTGATATTTATTCTTTAATTAATCTGATAAGATAAGTTATCAGGCTTACATATTTTTTAATAAATAATAATTAAAAGAAAGTTGTTGGAACACATCCCTGAAATCAGGGATGTGTTACACGCCAACCACAGTGCATGCATTGTAGTTGGCGTTTAAAAAGGACCAAGAATGGATCTTGACATTTCTTTTGTTTATTTTATTTATTTAATAATTAGTTTATAATTTGAATTTTGAATTTAATTAATACTTTTATAAATCTATAAGATAATAATTATTTTACAATATGCTTAAATATGAGAATATTCCAGAGAGAAAATTTTATGCTTTTAATAGAGAGAAAATATAACGTAATATTTTTTCAATCCCTGAAATCTATCTCAAACCTAATATTCCAAGATCTCATGTAATGACCCACTAATCTAGACTATTTGGACCATTAACGAAACTATACATAAAATCCTTAAAAGAACTTACATTTGCGAAAATACCATAATTTATTGAATAACTTACAAAATAAGAGTTATTTACAAAGTAAATACCAAAACGGATATGGGATCCCATTGTCTTTAAAACAAAAACATAATTTAAAATAATAAAACATTACATAATTAGTGAGGAAAATACATATAAAAAGACATAAAACCGAAACTACATCCTCGAATCGATTAACGCTCGGCCCCTTGACTCCATTCATCATCGATACACATCCTCTAAGCGTCACGAATCTTACCGCCTCTAAAGCTTATTTTCCTGCACATAAAACAGAAAGGAATGAGCCTAATGCCCAGCAAGGAAAATCTAACACAAAGTCATATACATAATTTCATAAGAAAACATAAAGACTTAACATAACACATGTAACATACACTTATTATAATGGCCATTATTACTTGGGGTCCCATAGACTAAACAAGCATATGCCCATGGGATTAGTGGGGTCCTACTAGCTAAGTAGGTCATATGCCCATAACCCATTTGGGGTCTTGTTAGCCATATGGGTCATATGCCCAAGCCTACAAACATACACATATACATATCATAACATATTAATAACATAAAACATATAGATAACATAAGCACATAACATATTAATTCTAGCCTATTTTCCTTACCAAAGTTACCGGGATTATGGACTGAGTTGGGACTTTTGGAACACTCCTAAAACCATAAGAAAGAGTGAGTCTAAGAAAGGAGATGAAATGAAAGAGAATAGGAAGACTAAACCATTAAAAGAAAATATGCTTACCACAACTTAAGTGCTTAAGAACTTGGATTCCCTAACCAAAATAAGAATGAGGTTAGGAAATTGAGTAGAAGACTAAGAGAAAGGAAACATAATACTGAAAGGAACTAGAGTTTTGGTTACCTCAAAGATTTGCAAGATCAATCTAACCTCTACCGAAATACTATAGAACTCACTTCCCAAAGTGTTTGATAAGCTTATGATGTTTAAGCTTATAGTTTTTCCCCAAACCAGGTGTTTACACTCTCACACTCACTTAACACTAGCAGCTTCTGAACTTAGAGCAAATGGTGAATAATGGCTGGGTACTAGGTCCTATTTATAGAGTTTGGGAATGAAAATATCTTGATTTTACTTGAATAAAAATAATGGCTTTTTAGGTGAAAATCATTTGAATAATCGTTCAGCAGAGGCTGAAGACTCGTTCAGAAGATGCTGGACTGTTGAAGGAGTTTGAATGGCTGAAAGGAAAAGAATTCAAATGTATTTGAAAACATGCTGGTGCAGGCGATATATCGCCCCCTATAGGCGATATATCGCCTGGACCTTTGTTCCCGAGGCGACCGTGCATCGATTCGTGTTTTCCGTATCTACGTGCTGCGATATATCGCCCCCTATAGCTGCGATATATCGGCATATGCTGAATATTTAAACACGAAATTACACATTTTTAGCTAAGTTTGAATGGAGTAAACAACCTTGACTAAGCCCTCAACGTACTCAAAGTTGCTGACTGACCCTATATCATTCAAACATTACCCTTATTTAATTTAATCCTCAAAAAATACTTAATCCTTAATTACCATTCATAACATGTGCTTAAAATCCTATTGGTTGATGTCTAAACCTTATAATATAATAATATAATCCTTAATATCAGTCACATTAATCAAACCTTAGGTTATACTTAATATTCTTAAACTATAGGTTAAACTTAGAAAATCTATAAGTACTACTATGAGTGTCCAAATGACTCCCGGTCTGAACCAAAAATCCAAAGTAACAATGATAACACTAAACATACTATAATACTACTAAGCAATTAGCAAAGTAAAGTTCTTGGACTCTACATCTCATGAGTTGAGTACATCTTGTGAATCAGAAATTTTTCTCACCATTACTCTACGTGCCCACACACGTATTGATGTGTAGAGAAACATCTTGGAAGATCTTGGTATGAGTATTCAAAAGGCAACTTTGGATTGGATGTTTGCTGGAGGTACTAAAAGATAGCGAGGATTCTTGATTGTTGTACAACTAATAAATCTTTATATGTTTCTCTCTCTTTGATTAATGTTATGGATATTAATGGATCTATTTTTTAAAAATTGTTTAAATAATTTTTTTTAAAAATCTCCGGGTCCACCACCCCGTGCTTTCCTTTGCGCACATGGTAAACTAGTTACCAACACTTGGTACTATTCATTTGACTTTACTACATCCTTGTATTGCAAGTTATGCAGTTCAAGATCATTAAGTTTACGAATAGTGACATTCTCTGGAATGTCATAGCGCGCAAGCAAATGATTGACTGTGGACTGATAAATTCACTTGGGGTTTTTCTCTAAGGATGATTTGTGTAACGCCTTGGTTAGCCAAGACTGTTACACTATGTATTTTAAATACTGCTTAACTCACTAAACGAGTAATTAGGCCCTAAACGTGCATATAAATGTGATTAATGGTCCATGGTTAAAAATTTCGGTAAAAAGGAATGAATATTTCATGAAAATATTAAATTGTACATGGGATCCCATAATAACAGTTTAGAAAGTTTTTTACAGTTCAAGAAAGGTCATTACAACTCAAAAGTTACAACCCGCTGACCTAAGCGGCAAAAATAGGGTTTAACCCTAGTTCCTCTGAGAAACTTTGGTTGTAGTGGTCAAGCGGCTGCATATGTACACGTCGCCATCTAAGCTCTCCAACTCATGCCTGGTCCAACTTTCATTTCCCTTTACCAGCACCACATAGCACCCATGAGCCAATACCCAGCAAGAAAACTTAAAGATGCTCATAAGTAGTTAATAATACATTACCAAATCATAATAATCACGCCAGCAGTAATAACCCTACTCATGCATACATACCATCCATATAAATAATTACAGTATCATATGGGGCCAAATCTCGTAATTAAGTGATTAACTGAATCATATTGGGCCTGCTGCCAAAGTTCTATGACTAATAAATCATACCGGAGCTCAACGCCCTATGGTCTGAGACTAATAAGTCACCTTAGGGCTCATTGACGTATCCTCTATATAACCAGCCTTTGCGCTGGCCCAGCGTACCTGGCGCTTTAGTTTTCCACGACCATTTGGTCAGACAAGTGTATAGTGCGCTATTGATTAGGTCTAAACATATCAACCAGTGCTCAGCGCGCTATTGCCGCTCTTGACTCATAAGTCAATGCTTTTCGACCAGCGCTTAGCGCTATTGTCGTCCTGGACTTATAAGTTAATGCTTTTCGACCATCGCTTAGCGTTGTTTCCATCCTTGACACATAAGTCAAGCCTTTTCCAATTATACCATGCTAACAAGCATTCATCACATAACAAACATCCATATACAAAGCACTCAACATGCTCAATAAATAATGACATGCATAATCATAATCATGTGAATTTACAGGGGCCAATGTCGTAATCAAAACTATATTGAACATTCGGGCTAAGCCCTAATCATGTACATCACATAATGAGTGTAGTTTTCTTACCCCAGGTCCAACTGTAATGTAAAACAAGAACGACCCTCAAGCACGATCCTGATCTTGAGCCCCTAGTGATATCCTAGTCACAACCAAGTATAGAATCTCGTCAATAACAAGCAAACACAGGCTTCCAGATCATGTCCTAGCCTCTAGCACATCGAATTCTACTAAACTGGGAAGTAGGATCGATCCCGACTCCAAAGGTTTGAGTTCCCGCACTCAAAACCTTCATTGGCCAAAAATTGTTATTTGCGTCTCGGCTCACCCTATTAGGGCCGTGGTGCCCCATGTTAAGAGTCGCGACTCTCCCAACAAGAGAGTCCAGCCCCCCAAATACACTAGACACGGGCCGCAGAGTTGCCTAACAGGCGCCGCGGCGTGACCCTGCTTCATGAAACCGACATGACATCTGAGTTCTTAAGAGTTGTGGCACCCAAGAACAGGGCTATGGTGCGACCTCGCGAACTCAGTTTTTTCAGCCAGAAATCCACTAAAAAATCTTCCCAAATCCACACCAAACTCACCAATAAACCACATAACATCAATGGTACATCCCAGTCAGTAAATCATGACTTTCCTTTGGATCAAAACTCACTAATTCATAAAGATCCAATTAAAAACTTAAGAAAATGGAAACTCATAAATTAAAACCTTAATTTACCTCTGATTATGTCATTTCCCGCTAAATCCTCCAGCTATTAAGCTTCTATTCTTCCCTAGAATCGCTCTGACTCTAACCTTGCTTGAATCTGAGCCCTAGAACTTGAGTTTCCTTCGAAAATGCAATAAGCGGTAAAAAGGATAACGAGAGAAAGAGAAAAGTGTTTGATCGTATTTTTCTGTTTCTGATAGGTTACTTCGAACTCAAGTAACCTTGAGTAAAACCTAAGGCTTGGGGTCCCAAAAATGCTCCCGAGGGTAAAATAGTAAAAATTCTCAAAATTCCTTCCTGATCTCACTAACTCCAATATATCATCAAATATTTACCTCCATTACCCAATATCCCGGTAATGTACTAATTATCCAAAATACTCCTTGACTCACCCTGAGTCAAGTATTAATCTCGTTGAGACTTTCCCCCTAACTTGCTCTTCAGGATCACCTCGTGCCAAGTAACCAAAATATATTTGCATAATAATGTTGTCTTACACATATATCACATATATGCCAAGTATACCCATAACGAGCCAAATTACAAAAATTTCCCTTCTGATAAGAAATGGGCCCACATGCATACTTAATATACCTAAACATGCATATTAAGTCATATCATAATATAACTCACATAATCATGCAATGATACACATATATATCACATAAGCACATAGTTTCCATAATTTTCCATCTTGGCCCCCTAATCAAGGCCCTGAGCCTTATTAGGTAATTCAGGACGTTACAATTTGGGGGTCATTGTTTACAGTTTCTTGAAAACGAAAAAGGGGCATATTATGCACAGAGTTCTTGAAAGAGAACAGTTGAGGAGCATAGTTTGGCTGAAAAGATGAAGGTGAAGAAGAAAAGGAAAAGGCGGCCTTTTGTTCTCTCCCTTCAAATTACGAGGGAAGCTTAAGCGGCAACAGACATGGGCACCCCTCATTGGTCCACGATTTACGCAACTGTGAGATGTGACTGCTCAGACGGAATAGTCCATGATTATGGATAATAAATGAATGCGTCCTGATTAGACTAATGGCATTTTTGCAATGATTATGGTGATGTTCAACCCACATCAGTGTCTTCAGAACGACTGAATATGGACCGAGGGGCAATTGTTAGGCCAAAAAAAATGCTTTGATAGGCCCAAGGTCTAAACCATTATATAGCGAGCCCAAAGTTCTTCAACTGGCCCAAATAGCATTTTTCACAAAAATCCAATATGGAGTGTTTAAATTAGTAAGTTCTTCATAAGCCCAAGCTCAGCTTCTGCATAGAAGATAAAGTAAGTTCCTCTCGCATAAGAGACAAAGGACATTATTATTTATAAATATTGTGATTGTTAAAATGTGGAGGATTAAAGGTAGGAAAATTGGTTACATATTAACTAATCATATTCTCTCACTCAATCCAGGACTCTTCTCTCTAACACTATAAATAGCCAATGTTGGAAACTACAAGGGCATTCTGAGTTTTCTTATAGTGTTACTCAACTTGAATAAATAGCAAACTGACTTAAGCATCGAAGAGTTTTCTTGGAGGTAACCCAGGTGCTTTGTTCACTTTGGAAATTCAACATTCCAATCGGAGAAGGGAACCAAGGTGACCGGAGAAGAAAGACTAATTTCCAAAATTACCCAAGAAAATTTCTCGACATTAACTGATATTGCAACAACATTATTGTAGCAATAAAGTAAGATATTTCTATAATATATTGCGACCACAATACCATCACAATTTGACAGTTTTTGTTTCCTCGATGCTTTTGTCACAATTACATTATATTCCTCGCAATACATTATTCCATTATAGAACTCTCAATTCTTTAACTTTATTTTCTTGTTGTGGCAAAAAAAAAAAAAACAATTAAAAAAAATAAAAGGGGTATTTTGTCTAGTGGAGATCTTGTAATAATTTTGCTCATCTTGTTGTGCCTTTAATTCTAATGGTGTATCAATTTCAATTATTTCAATCCACAAAAAGTAAGAGTTCTTGATTTGCGGTAGAAATAGACGTGCCGCATTGTTTGTTTTATTTCCCTTAATTATCTTTGGTTGGCATTGATGAGAGGTATGAGAGTTTGAACTTATTTTTTAATTTTTTATATATACAATAAAACTAATTTTTAAATCATGATTAGTTATAAAATTTTTAAGCCCTGTATTAAGAAAATAATACAGTAGTGTCCTTTGTGATGCCATTGTGTACCTGATTAAGTATATATAATAATGTGGTAACAATTCTAAATATTACATCAATGTGTCAAACAACTTTACATAAATACTTTTTGAATAATAATTGTAGTAGTTATAATCTATAATAAGATTGTTAATACAGTTCGTCTGTCGTTTATTTGTTAGAGTACACCTAATCATCTTTCTAGTTAGAAGTCAACTCTTGTAATTAGTTATTACTCTCCTTATAAATATGAGAAATAGCTAACATTAGGTGTAAGAGAGAGAGAGAGAGAGAGAGAGAGAGAGAGAGAGAGAGAGAATGATTGTGTGAGTAAGTAAGGAAGTTGTGTGTGAGAGACTTTGTGCTTGAACATAAGAACAGATGTGTTGAAGACAACTCCATTGAAGGAGCTCGGTGGTGTACTCAAGTAGATTGATGATTGTAACCAATTGAATTTTGAGAGGAACTCCCATATTGGGAAGAGCTGCATTAGGTCACTATACTGGTGACTGGACCGGGATTATCTATGTGTCTCTTCTTCTCTTATCTTCTTTTATTTTTTTTTCATTTCTTTGTTTATAAGAATTATGATTTTGCATATACATTTTTGTCTTGTATGTGTTTGAGAAATTGTTTCTGTTAAGAATTTTCTGTTTTGAGTTCCTACAGTGGTACCTGAGCCATGTTTTTTGAGTGAGAAAGAACTCAGTTGAATCAAAACAAGAATTAAGAATGCGACAAGATTTGATTTAGAGAAATTTGATGGGTCCGGAGATTTTAGCTTGTGGAAGGAAAAGATGATGGCAATCTTTATTTACCAGAAACTACACTCGGCTCTAGAAGAAACCAGGGACAAAAGGAAAGGGTGAAGATGATACGAAAATCAAACAAGCAATGTTCCAGGGTTATTAGTGAGAAAAAAGCTCTAGGAATCTGGAACAAGCTGATACAGCTTTACATGGCGAAAACAACAACAACAAAGATCTTCTTGAAAGAGAAATTTTATGTATTTAAAATGAATGCATCAAATTCTTTAGACCAAAATCATGATGATTTAAATAATTTTTTTTGGCTCTTACTAACATGGGTGAAAACATTAAGGAAGAGGACCAAGTAGTGATTCTCCTCAATGGATTACGTGATCAGTTCAAGGAGCTTCGAACAGTCATAATGTACAACAAAGACACACTTACACTAGAAGATGTTATGGGTGCACTTTGATCAAGGGATGCAGAACTCACTTAGCAAAAGGCAGCAAGGAAAGAGATAATCAAAGATGAAGCCTTGATGGCTAGAGGAAGGTTCACAAAAATAAATCACTCAAGAAGGCCACATAGAAATTCTTCAAGATCTAGTAAACAGAGAAACAAGAAAGGTCCATCATTGTGGCAAAGTAGGTCATCTGATCAAATTTTTCTAGGAACTTAAAAGGAAAAAGAAGTAGGAAGAAGAAGAAAAGAATGAATATTTTTCCGCATTAGCTGACAAAGACTACAAATCTGATAAAGACGTGTTAATTGTTACATCAACACAATTAGAATCAACAAAGGCAACTGGAGAAACATGTACCAACTCGTTCAAGAAAGATCAAAATGAATGGATTTTAGATAGTGGATGTACATTTCATATGAGTCTAAGAAGAGACTGGTTCACAGATTACACATAGATAAATGGTGGAAGTGTGGTAATGGGAAATGACCACAAATGTAAGTAATTAGAATAGGTTCTATTGCAGTAAAGAGCTTTGATCGATTGATCATGACACTGACTAAAGTTCGACATATACTAGACTTAAAACGAAATCTAATTTCGTTAGGGACATTGGATGATGATTGCTTTGGTTACAAGATTAATAATGGAAATATGAGAATCTCGAAAGGAGCTCTGTTGGTAATGAAAGGGACTAAGAAAAATGGTTTATACATACTTGATGGTGAAAATGTCGCACCAGCACTTGTAGCAACCATCAACAAGTGTAACTCAGATACTAGAATATGGCATGCACGCATGGGACATATGAGTGAGCAGGGATTGGTAGAGTTATCAAAGAATGGATTATTAGGAAATTATACACATGCTAACCTACCTTTCTGTGAAATTTGTGTGCAGGGCAAACAACACTAAATCAAGTTTACTAATAGCAACTACAGGGCAAAACATGTACTGGAATATATCCAAGCAGATTTATGGGGTACCAGCTGAATCAAACACACAAGGAGGTAATCAATATTTTCTCTCTATTGTGGATGATTTCAGCAGGAAAGTTTGGGTTTTTCTTTTAAAACATAAACATGAATTCTTACATAAATTCAAAGAATGGAAGGTGTTTATAGAAACTCAAACTAATAGACAAATAAAAACCCTTAGGACAAACAATGGTTTATAATTTGTAAAATAGGATTTTAATGATTTCAACTAAAAACATGGTATACAAAGACACAAAACAGTAGCTAGAACCCCACAAAAAAAATGGAATAGCCAAAAGAATAAACATCCAGTATCTCATTGCGAAAGCAATGGAGATACAACTATTCTAGAAGAACTAGAAATCATGAGAGGGTAAAGCACATGAAATGAAGTATCATTTAATACAAGATAATTTTACAAAATAGATGTAACGATCTTGAAGATAACTTCAAAACAGTTTCTTACAGAACTGTTACAAAGAATTTTTTAGACAAATTCGATCATGAGAATGTGATTGACATATTCAAAGAGATGCCTGAATTTGCTTTAGGGCAAGCGGGAGATTGTTGGGAATAGTGCCCTTAAAGCAATTGTAGTTGGCAAATGTTTTAAATGCAATAAATAATTGGATTGAATTATTATATATATAGACTATGTCCGATATTATATTGATAATATTAAGTGAATATCAAAAAATTCCAAAGTTTGTCTGTGTGATCTTAATCTCATATTGGTATGAGAGGATCAAGATTAAGATAATAAACTTAAAATAGTTCGCAGTAAAATAAATTCATGGAATATTTAGATTAATTACTGCTAGTATGGTTTGCTAGTATTATGAATACAAGTGACCTACATCCAGGTCACTAGTGTAGTAGGACACTTTAGTGAATGTGCTTTATATATAGTGATATATAGAATTGGACCACATGTGATTTGTTAATAATTTTTTAAACACTATTTTGTAGTATTAATCAGACACACCAAACGATGATCATATACATGATGATCTTAATCCTGAGGTTGCTATGAACTCCTATATATGTCATCTGATCTGTTGATTCATACATTAAGGTTTGTGAGAATGATCAGGCTAAGAAAAATTGTTTTGAGGACTCAATGATGTATATGGCTGAGAACATAGTTCAACAGATATGAAATCTATACCTTCTTATAGATTGAATAATGGTTCCCTATTGGGTTTGACTTTTGGAACTGAAAAGGTTAAAAGCGCTCATGTCGCAAACTTGTTGTGAGACAACCTTCATTAGTAAAGTCAATGGTACTCTAGGAACAATATATAGCTAAAAGGGTAAAACGGTAATTTTATTCCCTTTTAGTTATGAACGATTAATAGAGAATTAACATTGTATGTAATGATTATATCAATTGACACTTTATTCTTTAATAAAGTACTCAGTAAATATATCTATATAATTATCAAGAGTTCAATCTCATATTTATACTGGAGTAATCATGAGATTAAAAATTATGATTATTTAATCAAAGAGCTTTGATTAATAATCTACTATTTATTGAAGCTTAATATTATAGGTCCATAGGTCCCCAGGGTGGCTTTATCAACATCATATCAAGGTAAGAGGTTATACAATGGTATAACTATAATTTGGGAATTTGAGAATAATTTTAATCTTCGGGTCAAGTATACAATTATATGATAACTGAGGTTGAATAATTAATTTAGAATTAATTATTAATTTTATAAAATATATTTATTAATTTAAATATGTAAATTTTGAATTTCATATATATATAAATAAATTTATAAAATTAATTATTTTATTTGAGTGGGACAAAATAAAATTGGTAAGTCAAGAAAATAAGTTTTTTTATTCATTGAATTTTAAAAGATGATAATAATGATGATCATCAATTTGAATTTTGAATTTAAAATTTAAATTTTGAAATATGGTTGTCATATTTTCCTTAAAAAGATGAATACATTATTTTGTGGAATATTGATTTTAGTTAAATAAATAAATAAAAGAAAAATACAATATCTCTGAAAAGGGAATAGCAGTACACGCATGACACAGTCCAATGATTGTGTCATGCGTGTACCAACTGCACTGACATTAAATTAGTGTTGTTTTTATTTTATTTATTTAATTGATTAATAATTTGAAAATAGTTTTTTCAAATTTGGTAAGTTAGATATTTACCTAAATCCATTCCTATCATCATTATGATATTATTATTAGGAATAATAAGGTAATAGAATTATCTCTATATATATGATATATACTAAAGAGAAGAAGAATAAGAGAAATACAACACAGAGGCAATTTAGAATAGTTCTCAAAAAATTTGTCAGACAAAAGTTTCTTCTTCTTCTTCTTCTTTATTCTAGCCATTCTCATACCATAATCCAAGTTCTCATGTGTTGAGAAATACTTGTGATTCCTAAAATTGCAAACCCATGTTCTCTATGTGCTCACATACATCTTGAGGTGTAGAGAACACTTCGAAAGATCATGGTTTGAGTGCTCAAATCTTTGGATAGAAAGATCGATAAATATACGAAAAGACTCAAAGACACTTGATAGGCATCAATAGGTAATTGTTCATGTTCTTGAATACTCATATGTTTATGTGTTTATATGTTATATATAAATATATTGTATATTTAAATATATGTTGCATGATTAATAATATTGTATGTTAATGTTTCTGTCTGTATGTTTTCTTGTTCATATAAATTGTTTATATGAATAATGAAAAAAAGTGTTGAATACACAATGGGCACACAACGTCCATTTCGCTACGTGCTCTGAATGTTTTTCCAACAGTTTAAAGAAATTTTTTTGGGGGGAAGCTTTGTATAATGCATGTTACTTAATTAACAGGAGTCCAAGCCGACCAAACCAGCTGAAATCACCTGAAGAATTATGGACTAGTAAGCCCCAATCTCTTTCTCATTTAAAATTATTTGGATGTGTTGCATATGCTCATAACATTGAAGACAAGTTGGGTAAGAGATCAATTAAATGCATTTTTTGGGTTACCCTAATGGTTTTAAAGGCTATAGATTGTTGTCATTAGAAACTAAGAAAATTATAAATAGTAGGGATGTAATATTCAGTGAAGTAGAATTACCTTTGAAAAGAAATGAGAAGGGTATTTTCCTTGATGTTTTAGGTGGAAGATTTAAACCAAAACATGATAATCATGATGAAACAGAAGCTACATCAGATCAGTTAGACATCAATCAACAAACCTTGAAAGAGGAATATGAACTTCAAGAGGTGAAGGATGACCTGAGTAATTACCAGCTGGCTCGAGATCGTGCACGCAGAGAAATTAGACCTCCAACTAAGTATGATAAAAGCCGATATTATAGCATATACTTTTTCAATGAAGAATGAGTCCAAGGAAGAAGTACCAAGGAACTTTAAAGAGGAAATCCGTAGCAAAGATGAAGATAAATGGCGAGAAGCAATGCTTGAAGAACTAAACTCATTAAAGGAAAACAAAACATGGGAATTGGTAACAAAACAGAAAGGACAGAAGAATATTGGAAGCAAATGGATCTTCAGAATTAAAGATGGAATCAAAAAAAATGAACCAAGGAGGTATAAAGCTTGTTTAGTGCAAAAGGATACAACCAAGAAGAAGGAGTTAACTACACAAAAAAAAAATTCACCAGTAGTTAAATTGAAGACAATCCTAATAATGATTGCACTTGTAGTTCAAAAAAATTGGAAAATAGAGAAGCTTGATGTCAAGACAACTTTCTTAAATGGAAAGCTTGAAGACACTAATTTTATGAGCCAACCAGAATGATTTGAGAAGAGGTCGGAGAAGAGAGAACTAATCTGCTTTTGGCCTAGTTCCTTATTAAAGGATTGTGAACTTTGTTGATTCTCTTGACCAAATTTTAAAATTTTGGGGTAATGAGCATGTTGTTAATTGTGATAATTCATATTAGTAGGTTGTATAGAATTCAACATAATGCATACATAGGTTATGTGTTAACATGACTAAAGGTGCAATTTTGAGGAATGTAAGCTTGCTGTTTTCATTTATTTATTTGGTGTTGTTATTAAATGATTTTAACATGTACAAGAGAAGCCTCAAAATGATATTTTCCTTTTATGTAAGTAAGAGGCATTTTACTTCACATGGTAATAGGCTTTTATTCAAAATAATGAACATGTAGTTTTTTTTATTATTTGTGAAAAAAATATGGTTTAAATTCAATTATGTGATTTTAATTAAATAAAACGCTTGCTGGAATTTTTGGTTTATTAAGAAAAAATATATTTTTTAAATAATATAAGTAAAACATGTGCTCAAATAAATTAAGTCTTAGGTTTTATATATGATAAGTGTGATTTTTCCACACTTTAAAAATGTATTTTCTCATTTATAATTGTGCAGTTTTTTTTTTTATGATAAGTAAAATAGTTTTTCTAAAAGTGATCAAGAAATTCATTTAGTAATTAATAGTAGCTACAAATTTGGTCACATTCTTCTATATTTTATTTAATAATAAATGAGATCATTATTTTACAAGAAATTAAAAGCTAATAAATTATTTTAGTAAATTAAATTTTTGTAATAAAGTTTTTGAATGACAAATATGTAGTTAAGAGAAATGATGAAGTAATAATTAAGTTGTAAATTATTTATGCTTGCTGAATTTTTAAGAAAAGGCATTGAAATGAGCATGTAGAAATTATCGATTTTAAACGTTAAATTTTACGAACACTTTCACATATGCATGTTACATGCAAGTGCATTTTTACGTTCAAACATACGCCTATTATTGAACATATGATTTTTATTTTGTAACCATGAAGGATTGATTGGTAGAATTAGCATTATTCTTTTATCATTTTATGTGGAATGGTTGTATGTTTGTAATTGTAGTGCAACTTATGCCACATGTGCATGGCCCATGCACACGTTGGGTATGTATGCCGTGCATGTGTATTCTTACGTGATTTTAAAAACAAATGTTTGATTATGATTATAGGCTCTTTGTGACGTTATCGCATTTCACTTTGCTTGGACCTGATGTAAGGAAGTTAGATAGAATTTTCTATGTATTAAGCTATGAAACGTATGACTTGTTATGTTGAACGAAATAAAGTGCTATGGAAAGTGTAAATTCTATGTTTTGATATGTCATGATAAGCCAAGTGTTATGAAAAGTGTAATTCTATGTTTTGATGTGTATTGTGACATGTGCGCTTGTATGATGAATGAAAAGAAAAGGTTTCTAGCGTGATAAACGCGACGCAACAAAGGAGTTACTAAGGATATGACGTAACTCAAAGGGCGGACGTGCCAAGGTTATTCGAGGACATGAGATCCTGTTTACCTCATAGAAGAGGTCTTACCAACTTATGTTTTTACTGGTTACCTCCAAATGTGACATGGACAATAGGGGTTTCATGATCACAAAGAGTATATTTATGATGTGGAATTGTGATGTATGACTATGATTACGATTATGATAAAACTATGAGTATGAAGATGATATGTTTTGCCCTGATTTATGATTTATGATACATGATTACTGATTTATGCTTTTCTTTGCCATTGTTTTATTTGTTGTACTTCCTTACTTGGCTTTTAGCTCACCCCTTTACTTTTCTCCCTTTCAGATAAACAATAGGGTTTCTCGTTGGCACACATAGTGATGTGGGGAGTTCCAACGTCTAATTATGTATGATGTGAGGTGTCTGATGAACGAACAATGATCAAGATGAGTGCCAATAATAAAAGAACCTATGTTATGATTTTTATTTCAATTACGATAGTGGGACTTAAATTTTTATTTTATTTCTGAACATTGCATGAAGACACATTATTTTATTTTTCAACTATTGGGCCCAATATGCATGTTTTATCAAGGCCCCACTAAGTTTTTCTTTAAATTGGTATTTTTCTATTAACTATGAGTTGAGCGAAGTTTTTTTTATAAAATAATAGAATTAGTGTGCGCTTTACAAATGGTATCAAAGACAGTCGTTCATGTTTCCAAGGACCCTCCCTATACATGCTAAAAATGGGAAAATCTCACCTCACCGTGTCGTAAGTACTTGCTTTGATTGTTATTTGTTTTAACTTTTCAGTTTTGTGATTGCAGTATAGAAGGATTCCTCCTACCATTAGGACCACTAAGAAACAGTTACTCAAGGAGATCCACGCTATACCTAAAGTGCAACTCGATGAGGACAACAAGGATTGGAGGATCGTAGAACTTAAGATGACTGCAGCAGTATGTGAGTGTATTCAGTGAATGATTAACCAGAGAGGAGCGTTGCTTTGGCCCATTGAGCAATACTGGGTGCTGAGGGAATCACTATCAATATATCCCGAGGCTCTCCTTCAGGTGACCATAGCGTGGCACGATGTCGTCCAGGACAATTTGGACTTCGGCCCTATCGAGTACACTATTTACGACCTCATGGAAAATTACAAATTTAATTGTTTAGAGGCAGTCCTGGTTAAGAACGACAACGGAGAGATGGATGAACATTGTGCATGACATGGAAGGGGAAATAGCGCATTAGGAAGAAATACGCGCCATACCAAAAGTGATTGTCAGGATGAGGGCAATGGCTAGTGCCCCTGACTACTTCCACATCTCGGAAAACATCTTCAATTATGATTCAGAGGACGAGTCCACGATCAAGGATTAGAACCCATCTCAAAATTCCACGAAAAAATCTTGTTTCAATAAAGTGGGACTTCTTTTAAAAACCCTTAAAAACCTATGAATTTTTTATGGATTTATTTAGACACTTTGTTGGATGTTTGATTATGGGGTAATTTTGAGAAAACTTTGGATATTATAGTTTTATATTTCTCTCTCTTGCAAACTCTAAATGTTGTATGACAACTTTCGTGATTGACTTTATGTAACCAAAAACACGATGCATTTTTCTCCTCATATGATTTTCTTTTGGTGACAAGGAATTTCATAATGTCATCAAGAGGAAGAAGAACAAGAGGTGAAAGGGGAAGATGTCGAGGAAGAAGTGCCTCTGCAAATCTGAATGTTGCAGAAATCCCTAACTGAAGAATGCTACCAGCCCAACCAGCAGCCCCAGTTGCACTAGTTGTGGATTTCGTTATAGAAATAGCAAGATTAAGGGAATAGTTAAGGCAGGGGGACGAGGAGTTGGCCCAAGCCAAACTAGTACCCCAAGCACCCCAGGTACCCTTGGCATAACCTCAACCTCTAGTACCACCACCTTCGCCATTGCCAATGGCTTACGGTTTCGAGCTAGTCTATGAACACTTTAGGAAGCAAGCCCCACCTAGTTTTGAAGGTAAAACTGACCCTATGGTGGTAAAGATTGGTTGAGGTCAGTAGAAGCTATTTTTGACCACATGGATTTGAACGACCATCAAAGGGTTTCATGTCAGCTCACCTACTCAAGATGGATGCCCGAATATGGTGGGATGTGGTGAAACAGACTCATGACTTGAACACTATGACCTGGGAAGATTTTGTTCAAGCATTTGGCAAAAAGTATTACAGTGCAATTGTATTGGCAACTAGGGTGGTATGTTCATGACTTTGGTTCAAGGAACCTTTTCAAGACCGATTTCAGGCTACTGTATTAGCAGTACAGTTTCATAGCAGTGGTATCTTGTGCTCAGGGTGCGCTTTCAGGCACCAGGTCCGTGGTCTTAATCGAAGGGGTGTGTACAACACTCCTAGAGGGTCTCACCCTAGTGGCCTGCATTCAGCATGCTTAACGTCGATCCTGGCCACTTACCGCTTCCGGCTCATGCCGCTCCTAGCTTTTGCTGCTCATGGCTCTTGCCAATTGGTCACAACCACATGTTTGACATAACAATTATAAGCAACACAACACACCACATGTATCTACTGGTACAAGCAGTTCTCTTACCTGTGTTCCAAGGTATTTGAGTCAATGCGATCCCGAGCACAGTCCTCTAATCAAAGCCTCATTTAAAACCTAGTCAAACTCATTCATAATAACCATCCATCAGGTTCAAAACCAATAAATAACTTCAGAATATTAACCTAGCCTTCGAGACCTTGGATTCTACTAAACCGGGTAGTAGACACCTTCCCGAGCCTTAACATTTGGGTTCACGAGCTTAAAACCCTCAACCCGCCATTATTTGCATTTGTGTCGTGGCCCAGCCCCTTAAGGCTTGTGGTGCGCTCAAGTTAGAGGTAAAATTCCTCTTTGCTGAGGGACACGGGCCGCATCGCGCTACACCTTGTGCCGCAACGCCTAAAGTTTTTGAAGCCCCTAGGCCTCTTTGTTCAAGCGGACCGCGGTGCCTGATGAAAAGGGTCGTGACTCAAGCCTCTAAACCCATAATTCCCATGCATTTTTATGAGCTAAACTCCCTAAAATTCAATCTAAACATACCCCAAAGTCATAGTTGAGCCCCACAATCACTCTACTACACCTTAAGCAGTGCTAGTACTCCAGAAAGCTAGCTAACTCACCCCAATTCAGACCAAATTCAATCTTAAGTCTAGAACTTAACTAAGTTTCATTCTCAACAGAATTGACCATCAATACATGTAAGTAACCTTACCTCAATGAAGATTTCAAGCTTAGACTAGCTTTCTAGCACCCTTAGCTTATCTCCCCAAGTTCCCAGCTTTATATTCTGAGTTTCACCACCAAAATTTCAAAGGTTGGCTAAGTCTCTAAGAGAAGGAGAGGGAGATAGAGAGAGAGAGAGAGAGACTGTGGAGAATTTTTTTTCTTTTGTGTTTCCTTAGTTCTCGAGTCCACATTTGCTGTCCAAGTTCAAGTCTATCCCCCAGACTGTAAAATGTCTAAAATACCCTCAAGTCTATCTTAGATCCTCTAGTGTCAACAAGGGCAACCTTGTCATTTGCCACATCCCACTAAATCCTCGAGTGTTCCTATGGATCCCCATTTAATCCCTGACACACTTAAAAAAACATTAAATCACTACCCGTTACCTGGTAATATTCGAACACGTACTACATTCCCAAAATACCCCTAGGCTCCTCCCAAGCTGGGTATTTGACCCCATCGTGACTTACTTGCTATTTCGCTCCCTAGGACCGTCTCGGATCGCACATCAGAAATATATCACCACACTCTTGTGGTATCAATCACAATATACACATATATCACATATATGCCCTCAATGGGCTAAAATTACAAATATGCCCCTAATAACCAGATGGGGCCCACATGCATATTCAATTCACCTAAACATACATTTCTAATCAAATAATCATTAAATTCACATATTAGCATAATTAAATGAACTATTGCCCTCCTAGCATGCTAATCAAGGCCCTAAGCCTTATTAGCGAATTTGGAATGCTACAGGCTAGCTAGGTTTGCACCTGAAATAGTACCAACTGAGGTCATGCGGGTTCAAAGGTTTATTAGGGGACTTAAGCCTACAATTGCTAGAGATCTCAAGATGACTAGTTCTAAGGTGGTTAGTTACGTTGAGGTTTTGGATAAGTTACTTTAAGTGGAGTACTTGGAGGACCGCATATGGAAGGACAATGCTGCAAGAAGGGAGGCTAACAGAATCAAGGGCTTCCATGAGGGCAACAAGAGGATGGCCCATGAAGGATAGAGCAGTAGCAATGATAAGAGGCCTATACCCCTGACCACGAATGGAAATAATCACAACATTCATAACCACCACAACAACTATAACAGTCACAATAATGATCGTAACTGCGAAAATCACCAGAACAACAAAGTTGGGCACCCCACTTGCCCTAAATGCTTGCGTCGACATTTGGGGGAATGTCAGGCCGGCACCAACAAGTGCTACAAGTGCGGTCAGATAGGCCATCTAGAGAATGATTGTCCATACTGGAAAGCAGGAGCAAGGTAGAGTAGTAACAACAATCTAGTGCCAGCAAGAGTCTTTGCATTGACCCAAAAGAAAGCAGCCAACAGTAACACCGTGGTCATAGGTCAGCTTCCTATTTCTGGTATGATATGTAGAGTCCTCATTGATTATGGAGCGACTCACTCTTATGTAGCTATGAATATAATTAATAAATTGGGTATGCCTTGAAAATAGTTTGGGCACAGTTTAAGTACAATGTTACCATTAAGAGTCATTATATCGTCAACTAGGTGGTAACAGTAAGCTTCTATAATAGTTGAGGGTAGAGAGTGTCCATCAGACATCATAGAATTAGACATACTAGACTATGATGCTATACTTGGCATGGATTGGTTAGCCAAATATGGTGCAACGATAGACTGTCAGCGAAAGACAGTAGAGTTTAGACCGGAGGAAGGAGAACTCTTTTCTTTTAAGGGAGAAGTGATGGGATTTCATACACCCATTATATCAGCCATAGAAGCTCGGAACATGATACAACACGGGTGTTCAAAATATTTGGCAAATGTGGTGGATAAATTTAAGAAGACGAAGTTGAAACCAGAAAATGTCCACGTTGTTTGTGAATTTTCGGAAGTGTTCCCCAAAGATTTACCAGGTTTACCCCTGGATAGAGAAATCAAATTTGTGATCGAAATTACACCAGAAACAACACCAATATCTAAAGCGCCCTACCGAAATGCACCTGCAGAGTTGAAGAAACTCAAAACCCAGCTACAGGAATTGTTGGACAAGGGGTTCATACGACCTAGTCATTCGCCATAGGGGGCACCAATCCTGTTTATGAAAAAGAAGGATGGAAGTATGAGAATGTGCATCGATTACTGAGAAATCAATAAGGTCACGATTAAGAACAAATATCTTTTGCCCATGATAGATGAATTTTTTTATCAACTGCAAGGGGTAGCAGTGTTTTCAAAGATTGATTTGCGATTAGGGTACCATTAGCTGAAAGCGAAGGAAAGAGATATTCTTAAAACAGCTTTCAGAACTCGCTACATACATTACGAGTTCGTAGTAATGTCTTTTGGACTCACTAATGCCCCAGCGGCATTCATGGACATGATGAACAAAGTATTTAAGGACTACTTAGATAAGTTCGTGGTGGTGTTTATAGACGACATCCTTATCTACTCAAAGACTAAGGAAGAGCATGAGGATTACCTGAGGTTGACGCTCAATAGACTACCAGAGAATCAACTATATGCTATGTGCTCTACGTGTGAATTTTGGTTTGAACAAGTGACCTTCTTAGGGCATATTGTGTGACGCCCCACATCACTATGGCTGCTTTCTGGAATGACGGCTGGCCCTACAAACCAAGACAAGTCTTTCCAGCGTGCTTTGTCCTCACTCGCACACTTCCTGGGAAAACTTCCTAGGGGGTCACCCATCCCTAGATTACTCCAGGCCAAGCACGCTTAACCATGGAGTTCTCAAGTGATGGGCTACCGAAAAGAAGATGCACCTTCCTGATATAGGTAGTACCCATCAATCCATTTAAGCCCTCTTCAACTGTGTAGTCCCATACCTACACAGTCTTAGAATCATTACACTTAACCTTCCCCAGGCGGTGTGGGATTGTACAGCTTACCCGGTCTTTCCCCTTACGGATCACGGGATTCTGACTGTCACAATCACCCCCCCTTAAGGGCCCGACGTCCCCTTACGGGTCAAGGCTCTGATACCAAGTTGTAACACTCTACTTCCTTAGAGCCGTTACTAAGTGAGTTTTAAGACAAAACAGTGTGCAATGAACTCGCTAACCGAGGTTTTTAAACGAAAGTGTGACTAATTAAAAGTTAAGGCTGTAATCTTAGAAAAATACGTCGTTTCAATAAAACTTCTAGTATTAAACATTTGGGATCCCAAAATAAGGTTAGAAAACTAATTACATCTTAAAATAAGGTTACAGTTGAGAAATCATAAAATCATAGATTATTACAGCCATTTTCGAATAAACCCCCAACCAAAGCAGTCGGGCAGGCCAAACATGTACGCGTCGCTTCACGCTCTCCGTACTCATGGTTGGTTGACTCAGTCATTGCCCTTACCTGCAACACAGAGCACCCGTGAGCCGAAGCCCAGCAAGAAAACTCATGCAGAACATAACATATGCAATGTATACAGTTTATCATAACAGATAATCCACAAATAAACAAGTCAACCATTAGACTAAGCAAACACGGCCATGCCGCCCCAGAAACCTTACCAAAGCCCTGGGGTATCGGTTCTCACCGCGAGGATAACTCATGTATCCCTTGGGTCCCACCCTGAATATAAGCATCCCATGTGCTGTGTGTTACTTTCGGCCCCACGGCCGTACCCGGCCTACGCCGCACTCGACCCTTGCCGTTCATTTCAGTACAATCACACATATAATACATTCGAAATAATCATTCATACACATCATGAATCATTTAAGGTTAAACATTTGCACATAATACAATCTGGGGCCATGCCCTGCAATCACACAGTGGGGCCATGCCCTAATCTCGGATGTTATAGTTTTCTTACCTGTATTCCGAGCCTCCTGATGCACTAAAGCCGCGAGCACGGTCCCCTAGCACGAGCCTCACCAATAACCTAGTCACAACACACAAGAAACATCCCTCATCACTAATCAAATCAAAGACCGCTTCCCGGGACCAATCCCACACTCTCGGGACTCCCAAATCCCTAAAACAATTCATCGGAAACACCCCCCGAACCCCCGGAGCAAAAGCTCAAAAATGCAAATTTCCAACCCCTGAAAATGGCCTAGCGCCGCGACACCCCCCCCCCCCCCCCCCCCCGCCAAGGGTCGCGGCGCCCAGCGAGAAGCCCCTCTCCTGATGCAACATCGCGCCGTGGCGCCCAAGAACAGGGCCGCGGTGCTCCTTCGCGAACCCAGAAAACTGGGTTTTCTCTTGCGTTTCCACCGAGCTAAAAACTTCCCAAATCAAATAAAACCAATACCCAAACCCCAAAATCAATTTCAAACTTCATATGAACAACTTAACAACCTATAGGCACTAGATACAAGACCAAAACATCAACACACTCAAGAATCCACCCCTTGATTCCTAAATTCAGCAACTCATACAAAACCTAGAAACTCAACTCAAGCTTTAGATTTCTCAAATCAAAATAGAAACAAGCCCTAAATTTGCATAAAACTTCTTACCTCAAGTGGAGAATTCATTCTTTGCTTCCTAGATCCATCTCCAAGTCTCCAGATTTCAGCTCCTTCTCCTCTTCTTCTTCTTCTTCTAGCTTTTCTTTTCTTCTTTTCTAATTTTATCAAAACCCAACATATATGCCAAGCCCAAACCGTGTACCCCTATAACACAGCTCAAATTTGTCTAAACCCCTTGCCAAATGACCATTTTACCCCTTCATCAAAACCCTTTGCTAACTAAACCTCAAGGGCACACTAGTCATTTCTCCTATATTGCAATTCTACCATTTCTTTCACCTAAACTTGTTACTCTGAGCAGTAACTAACGGTTACCCAGGTTACTCAATCACCAATAACCAATACCCGCTAAACCTCAACTTAAACATAAAATTCCCAAGGTACCCCTAGGCTCCTCCCGAGCCGGGTACAAAAACTCGTTGTGACTCATAAGTTAATTTGCTCTCTAGGACCGTCTCGGCACGTGCATCACAACAATAACACCACACTCACGTGGTACAAATCACGGAATACAATTATCACATATCAATGCAGTTATGCCCAACAAGGCCAAAATTACAGTTATGCCCTTCTAACACGATCCGGGCCTACATGCATACTAATATACATAGCCATGCATCTTAGGTAAACAAATAGTCACATAACATGCTTCAAATCATAACCATGCATTTAACTCATAAAATCACACATAAATCCCAACCTGCCCTCCTGGCACACTAATCAAGGCCCTTAAGCCTTATTAGCTAATTTGGGTCGTTACAACTATCCCTTCCTCATAGAAATTTCGTCCTCGAAATTTACCCAAACACATCAGTCAGCAACCCGCAATCTGACCAAAATCTCCAAGGTCCATCGCCTTACTTTAGTTTCCAACAACACTCTTACAGGCACACCACGGCTAATGGTATCAGAGCCTTGACCCAGCCGGAAGTGTGGTCGACGGGGACGTCGGGCCCTTAAGGGGGGGGGGTGATTGTGACAGTCAGAATCCCATGATCGGTAAGGGGAAAGACCGGGTAAGCTGTACAATCCCACACCGCCTGGGGAAGGTCAAGTGTAATGATTCTAAGACTGTGTAGGTATGGGACTACACAGTTGAAGAGGGCTTAAATGGATTGATGGGTATTACCTATATCAGGAAGGTGCATCTTCTTTTCGGTAGCCCATCACTTGAGAAATCCATGGTTAAGCGTGCTTGGCCTGGAGTAATCTAGGGATGGGTGACCCCCTGGGAAGTTTTCCCAGGAAGTGTGCGAGTGAGGACAAAGCACGCTGGAAAGACTTGTCTTGGTTTGTAGGGCCAGTCGTCATTCCAGAAAGCAGCCATAGTGATGTGGGGCGTCACATATTGTGTCCAAGAATTGAATAGCAGTGGATCCAGAAAAGATCGAGGCCATTAGAGATTGGCCCCTGCCCAAGAATGCGTCAGAGGTTCGAAGCTTCTTAGGGTTAGCGAGTTATTACCAGAAGTTTGTCGAGGGTTTTTCTAAGATTGCCACACCCTTGACCATCTTAACCCACAAACACCAAAAGTTCACATGGATGGAGAAGTGTGAAGAAAGCTTTCAGACTATGAAGGATAAGTTTATTTATGCACTTATCCTTTGAGTTCCCATAGAGGGCGGGAAGTTTGTGGTGTATTGTGATACATCAAAGAGTGGTTTAGGTTGTGTGTTGATGCAGAATGGGAAGATGGTAGCCTATTCCTCAAGGCAGCTCAAGGACTATGAGCAAAGATATCCCACCCATGACCTTGAGTTAGCAGCAGTGGTGTTAGCACTAAAAATATGGAAACATCACCTTTATGGGGATAAGTGTGAAATTTACACCGATCACAAAAGTCTGAAATACTTCTTCACTCAGAAACAGCTGAATATGAGATAACAACGGTGGTTGGAGTTAGTAAAGGACTAAAATTGTTAGATTCCATACCACTCAGGAAAAGCCAACGTGGTGGATGATGCATTGAGTAGGAGAGCACATGGAAGTGTCTTAGCTCTGAGTACAATAGAGACACCTCTCCCAAAATAGATTATAAACGACGATATTGAATTAGTAACATGAGGCCTAGCATACCTCACTCTACAGTCCTCCCTAATGGAACAGATTAGAGTAGGGAGAAAGGTGGATGAAACCCTAATGAAGCAAGAGGCTTTAGTACAGGAAAGTGGTAGTGGTGTTGTATGAAAGAGGCGCATACAACACCCTATTTCTTACATCCAGGATCAACAAAGATGTACCATGACCTTAAAGTGTTGTATTGGTGGCTTGGAATAAAGAAAGATGTTGCTTAATTTTTTGCCAGGTGTTTGACATGTCAGCAAGTCGAAACAGAACACCAAGGGCAAGTCACGATATTTCAGCCTCTCTATGTTTAATAATTGAAATGGGAAGATATAGCAATGGATTTTGTAGTAGGGTTACCAAGGACCACAAACACTACATAATTTTTCTTGGGTAATAGTGGATAGGCTCACTAAGTCTACCAATTTTCTACCAGATTATGCAGAGTAGTATGTGAGCGAGATAGTGAGATTTCATGGGGTTCCAAAGTCAAATATTTCTGATCGAGGGTCAATGTTCACATTGAACTTTTGGAAGGGATTGCAGAAAGCAATGGGAACAAAGTTGAAGTTCAGTAGCGCTTTTCATCCCTAGACCGATGAGCAGTCTGAGAGGACTATTCTGATCCAAGAAGATATGTTGAGATGTCGTGCATTTTCTTTTCACAGTCTTGGATTTGATATCTAACCCTGATGGAGTTCTCCTACAACAATAGCTATTAGTCCACTATTGGGATGGCTCCCTATGAGATGTTTTATGGGCACAAATGTATATCTCCCTTGCACTAGGATGAGGTTGGGAAGAAGCATATTTTAGGCTTCGAGGTGGTTAGGGAACCCAGGGAGGCAATTGAGAAGATTTGCCAAAGGATGCTTAATGCTCAAAGTAGGAAAAAAATCTACGCCGACCATAAGAGAAAGGACATCAAGTTTTCAGTTGGCGAGTTTGTGTTCTTGAGAGTCTCGCCAATGAAGGGTGTTATGCGTTTTGGGAAGAAAGGGAAATTGAGCCCGAGATTTAAAAGTCCATTTGAGATTTTGCACAGGGTTTGGCAAGTTGCGTACCATTTAGCACTGCCCCTAGCATTAGCCAAAAAAACATAACGTATTTCATATCTCGAGATGCGTAAGTACGTTTTGTTAGAGAATATATATTATTGCTTCAATGGAATTATGGAAAAACCAAATACAACTCTATGCAAAAATACAATGGACAAGATAATATTGATTAAATAAGTATTACAACTCAATTGCTCAAAATACAAGTAAATAGAAAGATGTAGAAGAAGAAGATTACAAACTCAATACAATAACAATACAAGTAAATAAGAAGAACACAAGAATGAAAAACATAAACAAACTCTCACACAACCAAAGTGTAGAGTAGTGGGGATCACCAACTTGAACAAGGTTCAAGACCTTTGTCCAAAAGCTTATTTCTCCCTATTCTCTAAGCACTAAGGGATCTCTCTAGGAAATAGTTCTCTGGAATTATCAAGCCTTTTGGTGTATTTTTCAGCCAAGTGCTTTGTGGATGAAAAAATGGTGTGTCTTACAAGTGAGCATTAGGCTCCTATTTATAGAGTTTAGAGACACCCTTTGAATTTCAAATTCCACCAACCCCCATGGCTGTTACCAATGATAAATTGGGTGTTTTATGGAATTAAAATAGAGATTTGGGAGTTACTTGGCTGTTGGAAACGTTCAAAATTGGATAAAAACCGACTTAGTATGAATCTGTCAGCCACTAGCGCCGCGGCCCTTGGTCAGTTTCAGCAACCAATTTTTTTTTAAGTTATTCCAAAACGTTCCAATTTACTTCCACTTGATTTTGTAACTTCCATACACAATATGGGAGTTAAAATCACATCTCTATCAGCCATTTCTCATATGGCTTTATGAAATCCAATCTCAAATGTGTAACATATAATATACACATTATTGGGTAATATTTGGGAGTTACAAATTTGTAACTGATTTTGTAACTCCAAAATATGTCACATTTGGACACACACATGTGTCTAATTTTGTGGCTCTCAATAATATGTTACAAGGTGGGACAAATCACATTTGTGTGACAAATCACATTTTGTCACATTATTTAATATAATATTATATTATATGAAATAATATAACATTCCCCCACTAGATTAAATAATCACTTTTTGTAACACTTATTTAATCAATCAAACATTATATTAAAATATAATATTCCCCCACTTGATTAAATAATCACTCTCTATAGAAACCTTTGCATTGGTGCATAAAGTAAAATGTCTTTCGACTTGAATTTTACCTTAGTGTAATTATCACAAAGTTTTTTGAAATTTTGGTTGCCGAAGCATTGAACCACTATCTCTTGATAACAAACCGGTGATAACACACACACCTTTGCTATGTTCACTTGAGACCTCAATGTCTCGCTTTTGCACCGTTAATGGCCATGTGCACATTCCATTCATAGACTTTTCTTGAGAATGACTCCCAATTCTCATGAGGGGCGGCACCACCCCTAGGTCTATATAGGTAGAACTCTTACAATATTTTGTTACCCTAAAATACTTGTCTTTTCGAAACTGAGTTCTATTAAAAAACCTTTCGGTTTTAACCCTCTTTTTGGTAACACACTAGTACTCATATCTCAGATGGGACAAAATTTGAGTACTACTATCTATTCACTTGATTGACTTGTTATTACCTATTGAACCTAATACTAGTTTGGTTACTAGTATTAAGATAGGTTACCATCAACCGTGAATCTCTTTAGGGAGTCTAAGTCCCACCCCTTGAGATGTAGAAATGATTCCATTTGAATCATTTCTTTTCTCATGTATGCATACTTAGACACTCATTATTTTATTCAAACTTTCTTGCTAGCCATAGTTTGATTAAAATAGTTACCTCTTTAAAATGGTGATTTTGACCATAGTCAAGACCCCCACTATTTTATAGTTTTATATCCAAGATAAATATTTTCCTTGAATATTAATTCTAGAAACCTCTTTGTTTCTAAAATTCTCCTTTATG
This sequence comes from Humulus lupulus, assembly GCF_963169125.1. Classification (NCBI taxonomy): domain Eukaryota; kingdom Viridiplantae; phylum Streptophyta; class Magnoliopsida; order Rosales; family Cannabaceae; genus Humulus; species Humulus lupulus. Next base: position 104,864,451 of record NC_084793.1, read on the forward strand.
TTTAAATTGATTCCTTCTTGAATCAAAATATTACAAACAATGACTTTAGACACCAAACATGTCTAGATTTGTTCATTCTATACACATATAGCCAATGTGATTTAGAATGTGGAATTCCAAATCACCTATTTGATAGGATGACCAAATTAATCAATTGATTAGCAACAAAATAAATTGATTAATTTTGGAGCATCACCCCCACATTTCTCACATAGTGATAATCAAATATCGCTTTAAAATAGAAATCTCTTCATTTCTAATAAGTCATTTATCCTCCAAGATAAATCTATGCCTATGATTCTCAAAGTTCATCATGAGTCCTTAAGCTTCTTGATAAACACTCAATAGATCAAGATAAAAAACCTCAATGTTTATTTTGATTCATTTACTTGCTAAAACAAGGCACACTTCTTTCAAAGCAACTTTTGTGTATCTCTTAAGAGTCTCTTTGAGATTCTTTTGAAAACATCAATTTGACATCCATTGATTTTATCATCAAAATCAAAATAAAAATGTTAATTTTTTAAACACTTTAAATCAAAGAAAATAAACCCTCATTGATTTATTTAAACACTTTGATTTCTTATGTTTTGTTTAAAATTATCTTCTCATCGAGATTAATTTAAACATATCACCATCTTTAACAAAAATGAATAAAGTTCTCTTTTATTCACCATTGGTGTAAATATTCAAAATTGCTTCTCCAATTTTGAAAATGTCTCCTCATTGAGATATTCAATATTTAAGAATTATTGTCACTAAATAATTCTCAAATATTTTTCTCTTTTGAACATTCTTTAGACTATAAGTCTATTGAGTCCATATGTCATCCCATAGTTTTTTAATCCACTTTGATTCATTTTTCTTGCAATGGCAAGACACATATCAAAAGATGTAACCCCCTTAGGTTCATCTTTTCTTATCTCATAATTGAGATGTTCAACACTTTAATTGAGAATTTTAATTTCTCAAATTATTCTTTTTATTTACCAAATAAATGGTAACTCATCACATTGCAATAATAGAGGATAAAACATATTAACATCTCACAAATGTTTGCATGATTATGATTTCACATAGTTGTCAACATACATCCATCATATTAGCATGCATTGTTAATCTCATAATAATATTGTAAATATATCACAAATATCATACAATAATTCACATATCCACATATTGATATATTCTATTGATTCACAAAATATATAGGCATGTCAAAAACTACCTAATTATCATGATTTATAAAATCTCAAAAAATAATTTTCATGTCAAATGTATGTCTTACTATCTCACATATAACATACACATAAGATTAAAAATCACTAGATAATGTAGAGCTTCTCAAAAGTTCACTTCTAAAGATTTAACTTTCACAAATAGATGTGTAACATATGTTACAATGTATCTCATATTGTATGTTATCATTTACACATTGATCACATATCATAAAACTCAAGATATTAAATTATCTTCTAATCTAACCACTAAAAACAAAGAAGATTAGAAAACAATGAATTTCATTTATAACATTTTCTTCTTCTCATTTCTATCACTATATGAAAACTATTAGATCTTCTAAGAAAACAAAGAAGAACATTACCTTATCTTACCATCTTTCCAAGGTTGGATTCTCACAAGATCTCCATGGTTTCTCCTTCCATTGAAAAGGAAATTAAGCTTTTGATTGTTAGAGAATATATATTATTGCTTCAACGGAATTATGGAAAAACCAAATACAACTCTATGCAAAAATACAATGGACAAGATAATATTGATTAAATAAGTATTACAACTCAATTGCTCAAAATACAAGTAAATAGAAAGATGTAGAAGAAGAAGATTACAAACTCAATACTATAACAATACAAGTAAATAAGAAGAACACAAGAATGAAAAACACAAACAAACTCTCACACAACCAAAGTGTAGAGTAGTGGGGATCACCAACTTGAACAAGGTTCAAGACCTTTGTCCAAAAGCTTATTTCCCCTATTCTCTAAGCACTAAGGGATCTCTCTAGGAAATAGCTCTCTGGAATTATCAAGCCTTTTGGTGTATTTTTCAGCCAAGTGCTTTGTGGATGAAAAAATGGTGTGTCTTACAAGTGAGCATTAGGCTCCTATTTATAGAGTTTAGAGACACCCTTTGAATTTCAAATTCCACCAACCCCCATGGCTGTTACCAATGATAAATTGGGTGTTTTATGGAATTAAAATAGAGATTTGGGAGTTACTTGGCTGTTGGAAACGTTCAAAATTGGATAAAAACCGACTTAGTATGAATCTGTCAGCCACTAGCGCCGCGGCCCTTGTTTCAAGCGCCGCGGCCCTTGGTCAGTTTCAGCAACCAATTTTTTTTTAAGTTATTCCAAAACGTTCCAATTTACTTCCACTTGATTTTGTAACTTCCATACACAATATGGGAGTTAAAATCACATCTCTATCAGCCATTTCTCATATGGCTTTATGAAATCCAATCTCAAATGTGTAACATATAATATACACATTATTGGGTAATATTTGGGAGTTACAAATTTGTAACTGATTTTGTAACTCCAAAATATGTCACATTTGGACACACACATGTGTCTAATTTTGTGACTCTCAATAATATGTTACAAGGTGTGACAAATCACATTTGTGTGACAAATCACATTTTGTCACATTATTTAATCTAATATTATATGAAATAATATAACACGTTTTGGATCCCTATCATTTTCTAATTTATGAGTTGTTACAGCTGAAGCAGGAGTTAAGTTACAATGAACAGCTAGAGCGTATCATCTTGGGGTTCTATTCCCTAATGAAAACCCAATTTCTTTGTACTCTCATTTTATTATCAATAAAAAATAGAAATCATTTTTTACTTGGTCAATCACTTTGCTCACATGTTTTATTTTTCATGATTATATGTTCAAACATAAGTTAGTCCATAGATTAGTCAGTGCATAGGTTTTACACTAACTTGCCAATCTATGATATAATCTACTTACACATTGTAGTATTATGTTCATTCCAGAACATTTGCAAAGTAGATAAAATCAGATGTATTTGTTACATTGAACTGGACCAATATTGACAGCAGATAAGATAAGGAAACATAACATTATCTGTTCTAGTCATATCATATAGTTTTCCATAAGTCAATTCAATCTAAATTCTGAGTGGTTAATATTCTAACTGATTGTATTATTTGAGCTCTTTGACTTGTTCGTTACCAGCTTACCCTACAGACTAGCCCATACTTACATCTTGGGAACCCGGTAATATAATTGAGGGGGAGTGTTAATCATAGACATGAACATCTATAGCTTCTGATGAATAAGTAAAATGATGGTTTCATTTAAGATTAGTTCAAGGTGCTAAATGATAGAGATCTCATTTCAGTAATTAATATTAGTTTACTGAAATATCATTTACAAGGAACTAAGTGCTTTAAGGATAAAATACTGTGAGGAATAAAACGATATTTTAGTCCCATCTCATTGTAGACCAACTATAGAGGATTGAGTGACAATTATGGTTGTAACTAATAACGTATCTATATTGCTTATAGAACGTTCTATAGATTCAAGAGTGCAATTCTGAGTCTTTAGTGGAGTCACGAGGAATTAATAAGTTAGCTAATTTATTTGTTAAATTTGTGATAACTTATTGGAGCTTGATTTCATAGGCCCATGGTCCCAACTGAATCGTGGATAAAATCATATAGATAGTCTTAATTAATTGACCTAACTATCTATTAGAATTATCAAAGATGACGAGGTCAATTTTTGATAGTTTCACAGAGTTATACAATTTAGAGAAGAAAATAGATTTTAGGGCAGATTTATTAATTAAGACAAATTATTGTCTAAATTAATAAATAAGTTCAAATTAAGGTTCAAATTATAAATAATTAATTTGACAAAGGATTTAATCAATTATTTAGTTAAATAAATAAATAAAAAATAATATACGCTTTTATTTTAAGTCCAACGTGCTTATAATTAAATGATAAATTTCACAGGCCTAAAGCCCATGAGAATTTTGACATAATGGCTGATATTATCTATTACTTTATTTATTTTTTAATTAAAATAAATGACCTAATTGAGCCTATAAAAGAAATGCTAAGTGAGAGTTGAAATCTGATTTTTGAGAGACGATCTGATAGATGATAAAAATATCTAGTTTCGATTCTCTAGGTTTTTAGACTCTCTCTAAAGCATATGTCCTTTTCTAAGCCTCAATATTCTATTCTCTTCTTCTTCTCTTTGTATCTATCTCATGTGTTGAGAATTTTCCACTCTAGTCTAGGTAATTCTAAGGATACTTTGGAAGGTTGTGAAGAAAATTGAAGATCGATTCAGTTACTTAGTAATACACTGCGACATAAAGGATTCAAGGGTTAGAGAAACTAAGGGAATGACTAATACATTCTGCTACGTATAATGTAAGTGCTCTTATCATTATCTCTGTTTAAATTCAATTGTAGAAACATGTTCTATGTTGTCTTATATTAATATGTTTAATATGTGATTTATATGAAAATAAACAAGATCCTGTATAAGTTTTCCCAACAACTGGCCTCAGATGCTTTGGTAATCTTTATTTTCTTGAATGAACATGTATGAAATTGATTGATATGTTAGGGTATTAATTGGATGGTACATGTTATTGGTGCATGTTTATGTTTCCTTATGTAAATTTAGCAATGATTTAGTTATTTTTGCTTGTTTCGGGAATGAAAAACTACACATACTTTTTTCTTCAATTTTTTTTGGACTTACATATCGTCTCAGAATTTTACTTAGCTAGATAGTAGTAGCTTGTGCTGTAGTATTTTAGTTTTCATGGTTATTGGTTCAAGCCAGGATTTAGTTGGAAACTTATAGAAACAGTTATGGATTTTATAAGTTTAGCCTATAGTTTAGAAATATTAATTTTAACATAAGGTTTGATTAATATAGCTGGTCCTTGAAATGATATTTATTATAACCCAAGGTTTAGATAGAACAATTAAGGATGTGACACTTGTCATATGTATGTATATTAAGAATTTAAGGATTTTAGATGAATAAATTAATAAAGGATAAACCTAAGAAGTCTAGAACCTTCCCTCAGCTTTTAGGATCACGTTTTACTCAGTCAAAGTTGTTTAAACAAACTTTAAGTGTGCAAAAACGTGTTTGATATATCACCGTATGACGATATATCGCAGCGATATGGGCCGATATATCGCCTATGGCTGATACAGAAAACACGTCGACTTCGTACGAACAAAACCATGGAGGCTCAGGAATATGGGGGAGGCGATATATCGCTTATAGGGAGCGATATATTGGCTCCACACACATAGTTTGAAAATCCGTGGAATCCGATCTAGAAACATCCCTAAAAAACTTGGACTTGCTCTTGAACATTTTTGACCGAGTTCTGGGCATTTGTTGAGCAGAAAATTCAATTTTTATTCAATTGTTTATTCATTTTAAAAGGAGTTAGTTTCACTCCTTGAACTCTATAAATTGGACATTTCACTCAGCCATTTGCTTCATCATTCAAGCATTTTTCAGAGCCTCCAAGCTGCTAAGTTTGTTCTAGAGAGAAACACTAGGGTTTTGGGGTTAAAAGCTTTCAAATCTAAGCTTTTATAAACACTTGGGAAGTAAGATAGAGTGTTAGTTTTGTATTGAGGTGTATATCAAAGTTCTAATCTATCTAAGGTACTCTTATCTTCAGGTTTAGTTCATTATAGTTCCTCTTATTCTTTCATTTTCTTCCAAATCCTAACTTGTTGTAATGGCTTTTGGTTAGGTGTTTGAATTTCTTGAAACTTAAGGTTTTCAATAAGTTATTATCTTGATGGTTTAGATATTCCCTTCATCTTATTTTCTTTAGAAAACTTATAGCTTTTACAGTTTGGTTTTAGGAGTTTCCAATCCCGATCTTGTCTCCAATATCCCATTTTTTGGTAAGGAATGTTTATATGCTATGTGAATGTATGTATGTATGTATGTATGTATGTATGTATGTATGTATGTATGTATGTATGTATGTATGTATGTATGTATGTATATGTTTTATGTTGTAGTCGCTTGGGAAATATGGTTGCTTAGATAGCAAATAAGCAAATCCTAAGATTTTTTATCATTATCATAGACTATAGTTATGTTTAAACCTACCTCGAATAGTAGCAAGAGGACCTAGATGGTTTATCATATAATATATTGTGTTTAAACCTACCTATAATAGTAGCAAAAGGACCTAGATGGTTTTTATCACATACTATGGTGATGAGTTAATGATCATTAATATTGTAGTCTTATGTTTTATGATTTACGTGTTTACATCATATGTTTTATGTTTTATGTTTTATGTCTTATGATTTATGATATGTTTTTAGTAGTTTTTCTTTCCTGGGCATTAGGCTCATTCCTTTTTTTAGATGGTGCAGGAAAATGAGCATGGAAGGCGGGGCAGATTCATGATAGCTTTGGCATGTGTATTGGGTGAGAACTAAATGAATGGACTGATGGGAAAGATTGAGGATGACGTTTATATTTTGTGTATTTTTTAATTATGTATTATGATTTTCCGCATTTAGTATTTGAACGATTAATAATAAAGGTTTAAGTTTTCTTTATGATTTTATGTAATAACAATGGGATCCTATATTTTTGATTTTTATAATAAAGTTCTATTATTTTATGTATGTATTCCAAAATAGTAGTTATGCTTAGTAGGTTTTAGTGGTTCGAGGTCTTTAAGTTAGTCGGGTCATTACAGTTGGTACTAGAGTGCAACGACCCAAAATTGCTAATAGGGTTTAGGGCCCTGATTAGCGTGTCGGGAGGGCATAATTGCTTTATATGTATTTTTAATTGGTTAAGTGTGTGACTACGTGGCATGCATGATTAATATGATTATATGGAAATATTAAATGCATGTTCATGAGTATTAGATATGCATGTGGGCCTTTATAGCTTATAAGGGCATTTTTGTAATTTTGGCCCGTTGAGGGCATAAATGTGATTTTATGTGATTTATGATTGAGACCACATTATTATGTGGATATATTTGGAGCATATGGCTCGAGACGGTCCTAGTGAGTGGACTAGCGAAATAGTCACAGCGGGGTTTAATACCCGGCTCAGTGGAGCCTGGGGTAATTTGGGAATATAGAAAATGTTTTGGGATTTATTAGATATTGAATATGTATTTGGTAATTAATTAGATGACGAGATTAATTGGTAAATATTAGAAACACTTGAGGAGTTAGCGGGAACTGGGGAGAATTGACCATTTTACCTCTAGAGACAATTAGAGGACTAATAAGCTTAGAAGGGCAAAAATGTCTTTTTAGAGGTTAAGAGATATACTCATAAGTGTTGGAAGTAGGCAGAAACTCGAGGAAACATCTCACACTCACCCTTTCTCTCACACTCACACTCCCTAAAGAACCCAAGTGAGCTTGAAGAAATAGATGAGAACAAGCTGAGAATTTTGCAGAGATTCAGCTGGAAAACTTTGGAATTTAAGCTCAGGAATTGAAGGTTTGAAGCTGGAGAGTTAAGCTATAACTGAGGTAAGGTTTCAGACTTTTAATTGTGAAGGTTCATCTTGTTCTTGTGCTAAGAATTTAGGATGTTAAGATTGGAAATTGGATTGGGTTTTTGGGTAATGAAATTCTATTGAATTGGGGTGGTAGCTTCAGTAGAATTCTTGATGTTTATGTTTGAGATATGTGATTAAAAGTTCTAACTCGTAACTGAGATTGGTTTTGGTTAGGAGGCATGCTAAGATAGGATTTTTGGGTTGGAAGTTAGGGAAAATATGCTGAGAAAACCCAGAAATTCTAGGTTCGTAGGGGCGCGCCATGACCCAGCTTATGAGCATCGCGACCCGCATGCCCAGAAGGCCCTGGGTGGGCTCTTTTTCCTGAAGGCGCACCGCGGCCCTAGGGGGGCATGTTTTGGCCCGCCTCCCCCTAAGGCTTGGGGGTTGAGTCTCTGACTTGGGGGTGCGATGTGACCCTTAGGGCCAGGTTGCAACCCACCTATGGGATTTTGGCTTAAGTTGGCTTTTAGGATTACCAAGGCTCGGTGGTTTGATCCTAAGCACTCGAAACGATTTGTACTACTCGGTTTAGTAGAAATTGAGGTCCCGGTGGCTAGCTAATGTTTCCTAAATATTTTTTTATGGATTAGAAATTGATGATTACCCATTGGCAACTGTGACTAGGTTTATCGCCAAGGCTCAGGACCGAGGCTCGTGCTCGGGAGCATTTTGTATTCTCCGCTCAGAATTTGACGTAAGAAAATTGCACCCTTGAATGGTTATGAATGAGATCGAGATTCCCAATATTTGAATATGTGTACCATATGAGTGAATGGTTGATATGGTATATGAGAATGAATGGCCTAAGAGAGTCGGGGCTGATAACTTGTGCACAGGACGCGGCTCAGTTACTGTGAGTCGGGGTCAGCTAAATAAACAATGGACTTGGCCTAATTGAGCCAAAGTTAGTTGAGTATACAGAGGGCTCGGTCTAAGGGTGCCGACCTTGTACATTTGTATATTGATTAAGATATGTTTCTGATCGTACATGTTTACTATTATTAGTTTGATGCCTGTGATTCGTTGAACTTCTGGACGATTGATTGATTGCTACTACTAATTATGTATTTGTTATTATGGTTTTCTTGTTGGGCCTTGGCTCACTGGTGCTACGTGGTGCAGGTAAAGGCAAGGGAAAGCTGGACCAACCATGAGTTGGAGAGCTCTGGGGGCGAGGTGTACATCGTCAGCTGCTCGTCCGCCACGGCCGAGGGATAGTACAGGGACAGAGCCTTAAATTTTGTGTTTTTCCATTACAGTGGCTACTGGTTGTACATAACTTTTGGGAGTTGTAAATTTTCTCTTAAACCCTATTTTTGGGATCCCATGTACCAAACATTTATTTTAATGAAAATTAATCGTTAATGATCAAAAAAATTTAACCCTAACCTAATAGTTAACTTTAGGAACACATTATTGTTCAAACAACTTGATTAGCAAGTCTTGTACTATTTTAAAATATACAGTGTAACGGTCTTGGTTATCCAGGGCATTATAATTTGGTATTAGACCAGTCTAGGTTTAAGGGTTCCTGAAGACTGGTTGGGCATTTACGCTCGCCGCTAAAGACAATCTCGACTCAGGGTTTGGTAATTGTATATATGGGATTATATGCCTAAATGTTTGAATGAAATATAAATGATTTGTTGCATGATTAATAGGGAGCATGAGATACTGATAGGGTTTGTCCCTTGACTGCTGTATGACTGTTATGAGGCGTGCTTATTAGCATTGTTGCTGCATGTGAATGAATATTTGAATGCTTGTTTGCATTTTGATTGCTTTTGGTTGTTTGAGCTTTGATGGTGGACTATGGAAAGACTATTAACCTGTCATCATTTCCTAAACGCCGAGTCGTTGATTGCAGATAAACTTGGATAGCTATGCATCCAAGGTAATCTATACGACTAGCCAGCACAGAGTCTAAGGCTAGAGATGATGATCAGGGCCAGAACCCTCTGCTAATCCCTGAGAACTGGCAACAGATACTTGCTGATATGCAAGCCTAGTTACTAAGTCAAGAAGAGCATATCTGCCTCTTAAGACAACAGGCTCTATCAGGGACTGCTGCACCTATTTTGCCACCTACTGTGGCACCAGTTGTACAACCACCTGAGGTTGGGAACAGGTGGGAGCCATTATATGATCGGTTCAGGAGACAGCATCCTCCAACCTTTGAGGGAGGACCAGATCCACTGAAGAAAGAACAATGGATGAGTATGAGAGGATGCCCGTATTTAGTCAGAGGTGGCATCACAGACCAGGGACATTTCTACTTTGAGTTGGGATGGGTTCAGAGATCTGTTAAGCCAGATATACTATAATGTTGCCATCTGGGCAGCGAAGATGAATAAGTTCGTTGGGTTGGTACAGGGCAGTATGACAGTTACAGAATATGCCCTGAAGTTTGATAGGCTTGCGAAGTTTGCACCAGATATAGTGCCTACTGATGGAGCAAGACAGGATAGATTTATTCGAGGGCTTAATGCTATGATAGCTTGGGATGTGAGAATCACCACAGTACCTGGGGGAAGGAATTATGCCCAGGCTATTAAGAAGGCTCTTATCGCTGAAGGGGGAGAGAATAAGATCTGGAGGGAGAATGCAGCGAGTTGGGAGGTTCGCAGGGCGGTGCCTCCATAAACAGGGTCTGGTAGGGGCGGAGGCCCTAGTGATTTGAAGAGGAAGACCCCTGACACTTTGACCACTGCTGGTCCTGATAGGAGGGTTCGGGGTGTTCAGGGTGGCCGCCAGGGAGGCGATGAGACATGGAGAAGTTACCCAGAGTGCACTAGGTGCAGAAGACGCCATCCAGGCGAATGCCGGGCAAAGGCTTGTTATGTGTGCGGGGTGGTGGGACACCTCAAGAAGGACTGCCCAATAGCAAAGAAAGAGGAATCAGAGAAGGTGGATAGCTTGACTCTAGCCCGAGTGTTCGCCTTGACACAGGTAGAGGGCAAGGCTAGTTCCTCGGTAGTGATAGGTCAGCTTTCTAGCGCTCACTCCTCTTATACTGTATTGATTGACTCTAGTGCTACACATTCGTTTATTTCTAGTAAAGTGATTGATAGATTGTGTTGACCTAGTGAGTGTTATACTATGGGGTTTGGGACTATATTGCCTATAGGGGAACTGGTAGTTTCTAGGAGATGGATTAGAGCACTGCCTGTGATGGTAGATAGTAGGGAACTATCAGTAGACTTGATTGAGTTGGGTATGGATGATTTTAATATGATTCTAGGGATGGATTGGCTGGTCAGATATAGGGCTACCATAGATTGTAGGAAGAAGATGGTGACTTTTGAGCCTGAGGAAGAGGATCCGTTTGTTTTTGTGGGTGTTGTGCAAGGACCCCGCATACCCATGATATCGGCATTGAGGTCTAGGGACCTATTGCCGGGAGGTTGTATAGGTTTTCTAGCCAGTGTGGTGGATACCAACAGGGTTTTGCCAGCAGGGCCGGGAGAGACCAGATTGGTACGTGAGTTCTTAGATGTGTTTCCTGAGGAATTACTAGGACTATCGTCGCACAGGGAGATTCAGTTCGTTATCAAGTTAACACTGGGTATAGAGCCAGTGTCAAGGGCACCATATAGGATGGCTCTGGTGGAATTGAAAGAATTGAAGATACATTTGCAAGAACTTCTTGATTTGGGGTTTATCAGACCTAGCTTCTCGCCAAGGGGTGCTCTGATTTTGTTTGTGAAGAAGAAGGATGAGACTATGAGAATGTATATAGACTACAGGGAGTTGGACAAGTTGACCATCAAGAATAAGTACCCCTTACCAAGGATTGATGACTTGTTTGATCAGCTGCAAGGAAAGACAGTGTTCTCAAAGATTGATCTTCGATCTTGTTATCACCAGCTGAGGATCAAGGATGAGGATATACCAAAGATGACCTTCTGAACGAGGTATGGGCATTATGAGTTCCTGGTCATGTCATTTTTTTTTACCAATGCCCCAGCAGCATTCATGGACATGATGAACAGGATGTTCAAGGATTTCTTTGATCAGTTTGTGATTGTCTTCATCGATGACATCTTGGTTTACTCTAGTTCTGAGGCAGAACATGAACAGCATTTCCAGCAGGTATTGAAGAGATTTAGAGAACATCGATTGTATTCCAAGTTTAAGAAGTACGAGTTCTGGTTACCAGAAGTGATATTCCTTGGACACATTGTTGGTGATGATGGGGTTAAGGTGGATCCAGCTAAGGTAGAGGCAGTGAGAGACTGGCCAAGGCCAAGGAACACCTCTGAGGTTAGGAGCTTCCTTGGATTAGCAAGATATTATATGCGGTTTGTGGAAGGGTTCTCAAAGATTGATGCACCAATGATAGAATTTACACGGAAGAATCTGAAGTTTGTCTGGTCAGAAAAGTGTGTGAATAGCTTCCAGGAATTGAAATGATGGCTGATTACTGCTCCTGTGTTGAGTCTTCCTTCAGAGGGAGGGAATTTTGTGGTATACTATGATGAATCGAGATTGGGAGTGGGATGTGTGTTGATGCAAAATGAGAAGGTCATTGCTTATGCGTCACGGAAGCTGAAGGAGTATGAGCAGTGGTACCCTACCCATGATCTAGAGTTAGCAGCGATGGTATTTGCACTGAAAGTTTGGCGACATTAATTTTATGGAGAGAAGTGGGAGATATACACCAATCATAAGAGTTTGAAGTATTTCTTCACCTAGAATGACTAGAATATGAGGCAGAGACGTTGGCTAGAGTTGGTGAAGGACTATGATTGTGGCATCCTTTACCACCCAGGGAAAGCCAACGTAGTGGCAGATGCATTGAGCCGAAGGGGCCCGGGACAGTTTTTTAGCTCTGTGCAGATATCGAGAGAGTTGTCAAAGGAGATGTCTAGAGCAAGGATAGAGCTAGTTGTGGTCTGATTGGCCAATTTCACTTTACAGTCAACCCTTCTAGAAAGGATAAGAGAGGGTCAGATGGATGATGCATAGTTGCAGGAGGTCAGAGGGATGTCCTAGCTAGAGTGGCTAAGGGCTATTCCATTTCAGAGACTGGTTCATTATAGTATAAGGGTCGGATCTATGTCCCGACAGATGTGGATATTAGGCAAGAGATACTTGATGAATCCCATACTACACCATACTCACTCCATCTAGGAACCACAAAGATGTATCAGGATCTACGGTCATTATATTGTGGGCTTAGGATGAAGAAGGATGTAGTGGAGTACGTGGCCAAGTGTTTGACCTATCAACAGGTGAAGGCTAAGCACAAGCGACCAGTGGGGTTACCACAACCTTTGTGTATTGCCGAGTCGAAATGGGAGGACAATACTATGGATTTTGTGGGAGGTTTGCCCAGGACTGTGGGGCTACATGACTCGGTGTGGGTGATAGTAGACCAATACACCAAGTTAGCTCATTTTCTACCAGTGAAGATGACCTATACTGTGGATCAGTACGTTGAACTTTACGTGAGGGAGATTGTAAGTTTCCATGGGATTCCCAAGTCTATAGTATCGGATCGGGATCCCATTTTCACCTCCAAGTTTTGGGGTGGTTTGCAGAAGGCTATGGGGACTTAGCCAAAGTTCAGTACAGTCTTTCATCCTCGGACTGATGGACAGTCTGAGAGAACGATTCAGGTATTGGAAGACATGCTTAAGGCATGTCTGATAGACTTTGAGGGGCCTAGGAGTAAGTATCTCTTGTTGATTGTTTTTCATACAACAACAGTTATCAATCAACGATTAAAGTAGCTCCATACGAGATGTCACATGGGAGGAGGTGTAGGTTGCTCATTCATTGGGATGAGATGGGTGAGAGGAAGTATTTTGGAATAGAGTTGGTTCAGAAGACTAATGAGGCTATCGAGAAGATTCGAACAAGAGTTGGTTTTAAGTATAGGAGAATTGTAGCGTCTGGGAATTTTACTTAGCTAGATATTAGTAGCTTGTGATGTAGTATTTTAGTTTTCGTGATTATTTGTTCAAGACGGGATTTAGTTGGAAACTCATAGAGATAGTTATGAATTTTATAAGATTAGCCTATAGTTTAGAAATATTAATTTTAACATAAGGTTTGATTAATATAGCTAGTCCTAGAAATGATATTTAGTATAACTTACGGTTTAGATATAATAATTAAGAATGTGAAACTTGTCACATGTATGTATATTAAGAATTTAAGGATTTTAGATGAATAAATTATTAAAGGATAAACCTAAGAAGTCTAGAACCTTCCCTCAGCTGTTAGGATCACGTTTTACTTAGTCAAAGTTGTTATATAAACTTCAAGTGTGAAAAAACGTGTTTGATGTATCAACGTATGTCGATATATCGCAGCTATAGGGGACAATATTTCGCCTATGATTGATACGAAAAACATGTCTACTTCGCACGAACGAAACCACAAAGGCTTGGGAATATGGGGGAGGTGATATATTGCTTATAGGGGGCGATATATTGGCTCCACACACATAGTTTGAAAATCCTTGGAATCCGATCTAGAAACAGCCCTCAATAACTTGGACATTCTCTTGAACTTTTTTGACCGAGTTCTGGGCATCTGCTGAGTAGAAAATTCAATTTTTATTAATTTTAAAAGGAGTTAGTTTCACTCCTTGAACTCTATAAACAGGACCTTTCACTCAGCTATTTGCTTCATCATGCAAGAATTTTTCAGAGCCTCCAAGCTGCTAAGTTCGTTCTAGAGAGAAACATTAGGGTTTTAGGGTTAAAAGCATTCAATTCTAAGCTTTTCTAAACACTTAGGAAGTAAGACAGAATGTTATTTTGGTCTTGAGGTGTAGATTGAAGTTCTAATCTATCTAAGGTACTCTTATCTTCAGGTTTAGTTCATTATAGTTCCTATTATTCTTTCATTTTCTTCCAAATCCTAACTAGTTGTAATGGCTTTTAGTTAGGTGTTTGAATTTCTTGAAACATAATGTTTTCGGTAAGTTATTATCTTGATGGTTTAGAACATCTCTTCATCTTATTTTCTTTAGAATACTTATGGATCTTACTGTTTGGTTTTGGGAGTTTCCAAACCCGCTCTTGTCTCTAATATCCCGGTTTTTTCTAAGGAAAATAGGTTAGATTTTATGTGTTATGATTATGTTTATATGCTATGAGAATGTATGTATGTATGTATGTATATGTTTTATGTTGTAGTCGCTTGGGAAATATGGTTGCTTAGATAGCAAATAAGCAAATCCCAAGATTTTTTATCATTATCGTAGACTATAGTTATGTTTAAATCTACCTCAAATAGTAGCAAGATGACCTAGATGGTTTATCATAAACTATATTGTGTTTAAACCTACCTCTAATAGTAGCAAGAGGACCTAGATGGTTTCTGTCACATACTACAGTGATGAGTTAATGGCCATTAATATTGTAGTCTTATGTTTTATGATTTATGTCTTATGATTTATGATATGTTATTAGTAGTTTTTCCTTACTGGGCATTAGGCTCGTTCCTTTTTTCTTAGATGGTGCAAGAAAATGAGCATGGAAGGCGGGGTAGATTCATGGCAGCTTTGGCATGTGTATTGGGCGATAACTAAATGAATGGACTGATGGGAAAGATCGAGGCTGACATTTATATTTTGAGTCTTTTCAATTATGTATTATGATTTTCCGCATTTAGTATTTGAACAATTAATAATAAAGGTTTAAGTTTTCTTTATGATTTTATGTAATAACAATAGGATCCTTTATTTTGGATTTTTATAATAAAGTTCTATTATTTTATGTATGCATTCCAATATAGTAGTTATGCTAAGTAGTTTTTAATGGTCTGAGGTCTATAAGTTAGTCGGGTCATTACAACTTATTGGGCAGTGTGCGTGCTGGGCACACATGAAAGAGTCGCTGGGACCCCGATCGTCGTCCGTATGGCATTGGTGTCAGACCTCGTGGTGGCACTTTTTCGAAAAAAAAAACTCATTTTTTTATTTTTTATTTTTTAAAAAAATTTGGATATTTTGTGCAGTTCAGTTTAATATATTTAAAATTTATTATCTGATTATTTTAGATATTTTATTTTTTTTTAAATATTTTGAATTGGTTATCTGATAATCAAGATATTTTAAGATATTTTTGTTATTTTGTTATAAATTAAATATTAAAATTAGTTATCTGATTATTCATAATATATGTATTGTTTAAACATTTGAAATTGGTTATCAGATAATTCTAGATATTTTGTAAAAAATATTTTGATATTTTAAAATTAGTTAAAATATTTAAAAATAAAATATCTTGTCATTCCTAACAACCTAATTACCTAGTTTAAATTAATTATTTGAAATTGAATTTTGTTTGATAAATTCTATTTTAGTTAATTTAATATTTTGCAACATATTTAATTAATTATATTGAATTTTGTCTAATGAATTCTATGTTAATTAATTATGGTATTTTTGCAAAATAGTATATTGTTGTTGTATATTTGCATAATTTAATAATACATGCTCATATAGTAACATGTTAGGCTCATCCAATTAGTAACATATCAAGCATCATTAATAAGTTTTTTTTTTTTTTTTTTTGCATTTGGGCTTCAAATATAAGTATGTTGATGGCCCAATTTTTGTGTTTGAAAAATGTGGAAAAACTCAAATAAAACTTTCATAAAATGGTAGGTTTTATTTGGACCCAATTAAACATCTAAAGATTAAATTCCTCTCTTGTGAATGATTCCACTTGTGAATGCCCATTTGCTTTGCATTATTAGATAGGGCCTAATAAATTAAATAACAATTAATAAAATGAAGGTTTAAATTCTTGTCTTTTGGACCTTGTATGGAAGTATGAAGGCCTTAGTAGTGGGAACGACATACTGGACCCAACCCTCCTCCATACAAGCCCAATTGTTAAGGCCCATTTGCCTGAGTTGGACTTAATTATATAGGTTCATTATAATAGTTAAACCTAAATATTGATTAGCAACAAATTAATTCTAATTTAATTGAATTTGCTTCAATGTGACACTTTATAATTAATAGAAAATTATAGGACTTTGGTTTTAAAATTTTTATTTTTACCATTTTTAGGAGAACCATAGTCGTTAATTTTTTTAAATTAATAATAAAAATACTATTTTGATAATGAGTTTATTTTGAAAATTATATTCAATCTCCACTGTTAGTTTAACAAGGTCAATAGCTTAATGATCCCTCAAGACACTTTGATTCATCCCCCTATGGAAGGTGTTCATTAGTTATTTTGACAATGTTAGATTTCAAAAGATAAATAATTATAGGTCAAAATTCTACTATACTCACCCCTACGGTGGCTACTAGGACTCAATTTATGATTATCGAAACCATAGGTCTAGCTCATAAAATAAGAGATTTTGTTTTCTTATTTTGATCGAATAGTAGGTTGTTAATAATGGTGTCCATTATTAAATGAGTTTATAACTCTATTTAACTAATGATATTTTTTACTCTCGCCAACCGGGACAATAATATCCTAGATTAGTTAAAAACCTAAAGAAATAGAGATATGATTATTTTGGTATTCTTTCCATATCTTACATATTTATGGTATATGTTGTGTTATTTCTTGAAATTAGAGTGAATAGAAGTTTTATTGAGCAAATGTGATTGATTTCTATTTTATTGATAATATGTAGTTTTAAGTATGGTTGTGTCTACTCCCATCCTTTCACAACTTTCGATGGACGGAGAAAACTTCATTAAGTGGAAGCAGAACATCAACATAGTGTTGATTGGTGACAACTCCAAGTTCGTCATGACTGGGGAATCCCCAGAAGTTCCAGCTGAAGGAGCTACAAAATATCTAAGAGAGAAATATGAGCATTGGCAGGTAGCCAATAACATGGCACGGTACTACATGTTAACTAGTATGGTCGACACTCTCAAGACAAAGATGGAGAATGTTGAGACGACCTACAAAAATCATGGATCAGCTCCGAGACATGTTTGGTGCAAAGTCTGTGCAGACTCATTTTGAGGCCACCAAGAAATATGCTAATGCTCTGATGGCACCATCTCAGAACGTTCGTGATCACCTGATCAAGATGACCAACTACTTTCAGGAAGCTAAACTACACGAAGACATAATAGACGAGCAGGCTCAAGTCGTCTTAATCCTCAACAGTCTCTCTCCAGCTTTCCTACCATTCACCACCAACTATGTGATGAATATACTCAACTATGGTCTGACGCAGCTCATGAATGAGCTTTAAACATTCGAGTCAATCATGGGTGGACCAAGTAAGGGAGGAGAAAAGAAGACTACTCATGCTGTTGCTGATCTAGCTAAGGCTGAAGCTAACCAAGCTTCGTCTTCGAAAGTTGGAAACAAGAGGAGAGATGGACAAAACAATAACCCCAGGCCTGCAGAGGCTACAAAGACGAGTGCACAACCAAGTGGACATACACCTAATGGGAAGAGAAAGAAAAAATAAAAGAAAGGTCAAGGTAAATTCTTTCACTGCAAAAAGAATGAGCATTGGAAACAGGATTGGCCCAAGTTTCTAGCAACGAAAAACAAAAGTAATGATTATAGTTCATTTATCTTAGAAACATGTGTTTTAGAGAATGATAAATCTGTTTGGATTATAGATTCTGGATCTACTAACCATGTTTGTAACTTTTTACAACTTCTTAAATCATGGGAGGAAATGGATGAAGGTAACTTAATGCTTAGATTTGGGAAGAGAGCGTTCATTACGGTCCAAGCAAGAGGAAGAGCTTGCCTGAATTTCAAAAATAAATATTTAATTTTGAAAGTTGTATTTTTTATTTCATATTTTAGTAGAAATTTAATTTAATTTTCCATGTTACAATTAGAACAATTTCTTATGACTATCACAAGTTATAATATATCTATTTCTTTCAATGGATCACAATTGTACATTGCATGTTTAGAAAATGGGCTTTATATTATGCGACCTAACGAACCCCTTGCTCTTAATAATGATTTATTCAAAGTAGTTAAACCTAAGACCAATAAACGTCAAAAGACTGATAACGATAACGTGACATATTTATGGCATTTGAGACTAGGTCACATTGGCTGTGATAGAATTCAAAGACTTACAAAGGACGGGCCTTTGAGGGAACTCACCTTAGGTGAATTACCAGTCTTTGAATCTTTTCTAGAAGGCAAACTGACCAAGTGTCCATTCTCTGCAAAGCGTTATAGGATCAAGGAACCACTTGGAATTGTTCATTCAGATGTTTGTGGACCTTTGAATGTACAAGTCAAGGGTGGTTTTGATTATTTTGTCAATTTCATTGATCACTACTCTAGATACTCATGTATTTACCTAATGCATAGTAAATAAAAAACATTTTCAATTTCAGGAATTCCTAGCAATAGCTCATAACCAATTTGGTAAAATGTTAAAGATCTTGCGATCTGATAGGGGTGGAGAATATTTGGATATGCAGTTCCAAGATCATTTAACTGAACATGGGATTTTATCACAACTTACTGCCCCGGGTACTCTGCAACAAAATGGTGTAGCGAAATGCCGAAACAGAACTTTATTGGAAATGGTTAGATACATGCTTAGTTACTAAACTCTACCGAATTCATTATGGGGATATGCAATTGAAACTATGAATGGCATTCTAAATGTCGTACCATCCAAATCAATTCCCAAAACACCTTTAGAACGCTGGAATGGTCGTGAACCTATTTTATGTCATTTTAGGAAAAAGGAAGGAAAGCTGGAACCGTGAATCAAAGTTTGCTTGTTTGGTGGCTATCCTAAAGGCACTCAGGGTGGACTTTTCTATAGTCATTCAAAAAATAAAGTGTTTACTTCTACGAATGCTATATCTCTGGAAACTGACTATGTCCAAAACTTCAAATCGCGCAGTAAAGTAGTTTTAGAGGAGATGGTTGAAGAATTGACTCCAACCAATATTCCATCATCATCAACACAAGTTGATGATGATATTTCCACTCTTCATGTCCAACCGACGCAAGTCGATTTAAATGAAGAAAGTACCACTGTTCCTTAACAAACAGGCACGAAGTCTCGTCGTACTGGGAGGGTTTCTAGGAACCCAGTTCACTATGGTTTGGATGGTGAAACCAATATGGTTGTTGGTGACACTAGTGATGATAATCTGTTGTCTTTCAAACAGGCAGTGGCTAGTCCTGAAAAGGAACTATGGCTTGAAGCCATGAAACAGGAAATGGAGTCCATGTTTTCAAATTCCGTCAGGGATCTTATGGAAGCACTTAGTGACTTTAGGGCTATTGGGTGTAAGTGGATCGACAAGAAGAAATGAGGTGTTGATATAAATATTGATAGTTATAAAGATCGATTAGTGGCAAAGGGTTATACCCAAAGAGAAGGCATGGACTATGAGGAAACTTTTAGTCCGGTAGCCATGCTCGAGTCCAATCGCATCCTCCTATCCATAGTAGTCGCTCTCGATTATGTGATCTGGGAAATGGACGTTAAGATCACTTTTCTTAATGGGAAGCTTGACAAAGTCATTTATATGGATTAGCTAGGAGGATTTAAAGTAGCAGGAGAAGAAGGAAAAGTTTCAAGTTGAATAGGTTCATTTGTGGACTTAAGCAAGCTTATCATTCCTGGAATCTTAGGTTTGATGAAATAATCAAAACCTATGGCTTTGAACAAAATATTGATGAGCCTTGTGTTTACCAAGTGAAGGCAAATAAAATCATGGTATTCCTTGTTCTTTATATAGATGATATCTTACTCATCGGAAACAATGTTAAGAAATTATTAGATGTGAAGAATTGACTGAACACTCAATTCCAGATGAAGGATTTGGGTGAAGCTAGTTATGTTCTAGGTATCTAGATCATTAGGGATAGAAAGAATAGACTCTTAGCTCTATCTCAAGCAGCTTACATTGATAAAGTGCTTGAACGCTTGTCAATGAAAAATTCCTAGAAAGGATGTCTACCTTCATGCCATGGAATTCATCTTTCAAAGAAGCAGTCTCCCCAAACTTCTGAAGAGGAAGATGCAATGAGAAAAGTTCATTACGCATCTGTAGTAGGAAGTCTGATGTACGCTATGTTGTGTACTAGACCAAATATTTGCTATGCAATGGGAGTAGTGAGCAGGTGTCAGTCAAACCCAGGACCGGAACATTGGATAATTGTTAAGCATGTTCTGAAATATTTAAGGCGAACTAGGGATTATATGTTAGTCTACAAGGGTGGTGTTCTGAACCCTGTAGGCTACACCGATTCAGATTTTCAGACTGATGTCGATGACAGGAAGTCTACTTCTAGAATAGTGTTTACTCTTGAGGGTGGAGCTGTGATATGGAGAAGCATAAAGCAGTCTGCGGTCTTAGATTCCACCATGGAGTCTGAGTACATAGTCGTGTCTTAAGCCGCTAAGGAAATAGTCTGGCTAAAGAAGTTCTATTCAAATCTTGGTGTCATTCCAGATATGGATAAACCACTTGTTGTGACAATACAGGAGCTCTAGCCAACTCTCAAGAACCTCGAAGTCACAAGAGGAGTAAGCATATAGAAAGGAAGTATCACATAATTCGAGAATATGTGGCAAGGGGAGATGTGAAGGTTATGAAGATTGCATCTGAAGACAATCTTGCAGATCCGTTTACAAAGACACTACCAGATGCAACATTTGATAAGCATATCAAGGAAATGGGATTAGTAGAATTAAGGCATTAGTTTCTATTAGTGCAAGTGAGAGTTTGTTGGGGATTTATACCCTGATTTAAACTCAATTTCTTTGTAATCTCATTTTATTATCAATAAAAGAGTAGAAATCATTTTTTACTTTGTCAATCACTTTGCTCACATGTTTTATTGTTCATGATTATTTGTTTAATATAAACTTCTATTAAACCCTGAGCATATAGTTAATCATATTTATAGTAACGTAATCACAGTGGAATATAAATGTGATTATATGTTCTAACATAAGTTAGTCCTAAGATTAGTCATCGCACAAGATTTACACTACCTTGCCAATCTACGATATAATCTACTTACACATTGTAGTGTTATGCTCTTTCCAGAACATTAGCAAAGTAGATAAGATCGGATGTATTTGTTACATCAGACTGAACCGATATTGACAGTAGATAAGATAAGTAAACACATCATTAATATCAATCCTAGTCATATCATATAATTGACCATAGGTCAACTCAATCTAAATTCTGAGTGGTTAGTATTCTAACTGATTGTATTATTTGAGTTCTTTGACTTGTTTGTTACCAGCTTACCCTACAGACTAGCCCATACTTACATCTTGGGAACTCGGTAGTATAATTGAGTGTGGAGTGTTAATCATAGATATGAAATCTATAGCTTTTGATGAAGAAGTAAAATGATGGTTTCCTTTTAGTTTGGTTCAAGGTGCTAAATGATAGAGATCTCATTTCAGTAATTAATATTAGTTTACTGAAATATCATTTACAAGGAACTAAGTGTTTTAAGGATAAATTACAATGAAGGGTAAAGCGATATTTTAGTTCTATCTAATTGTAGATCGTTTATAGAGGGCTGAGTGAAAATTATGGTTGTAACAATGGATAACTAATATTGTACCTATATTTTCTATAGAGCGTTCTATGAATTAATGAGTGCAATTATGAGTCTTTAGTGGAGTCACAAGGAATTAATAAGTTGGTAACTTTATTTGTTAAATTTATATTAACTTATTGGAGCTTGATTGATTTCATAGGCCTATGGTCCCCATTATACCTTGGATAAAATCATATAGATAGTCTTAGTTAATTTATTTAATTATCAATTAGAATTATCAAAGTTGACCAGGTCAATTTTCGATAGTTTCACAGAGTTATACAATTTAGAGAATAAAATATATTTTAGGGTAGATTTATTAATTAAGATAAATTTGTGTCTAAATTAATAAATAAGTTTAAATCAAAGTTCAAATTATAAATGATTAATTTGATAAAGGATTTAAATAATTATTTACTTAATTGAATCAATAGAAAATAAAACAAACCTTGATTTTAAGTCCAATGGGCTTATAATTAATTGGAAAATTTCACGGGCCTAAAGCCCATGAGAATTTCGACCTAATGACTAATATTATTTATTATTTTACTGATTTTTTAATTAAAATAAATGACTTAATAGAGCATATAAAAGGAATGTTAAGTGAGAGTTGAAATCTAATTTTTGAGAGATGGTCAAAACATCTAGTTTTGATTCTCAAGGTTTTTAGACTCTCTCTACAACATAAGTCATTTTCTAAGCCTTAATATTCTCTTCTCTTCTTCTTCTCTTTGTATGTATCTCATGTGTTGAGAATTGCCCACTCTAGTATAAGTGATTCTAAGGATACTTTGGAAGGTTGTGAAGACAATTGAATATCGGTTTAGTTTCTTGGTGATACTCTGTGACAAAAAGGATTCAAGGGTTAGAGAAACTTAAGGAAGGACTAATACATTCTGCTGCGTATAATGTAAGTGTTCTTATCATTTTCTTTGTTTAAATTCAATTGAAGAAACATGCTCTAGGTTGTCTTATATTAATATGTTTAATTTATGATTTACATGAAAATAAAGAAGATCCTGTATAAGTTTTCAACATATCATTGAAAGGGTAATCAAGGAACTGAGATCCAAAAGGATTTCATTAGTTAAGGTCACGCGGAAGAATATCATGGAAAGAGAAGCAACATGGGAGTTGGAGGAAGATATAAGAGAAAGATACCCTGAGTTATTTGGTAAGAAGGAATTTCGGGACGAAATTCCTTTTAAGGAGGTTATATTGTAGTGTACCAATTTTTTTTATATCAATTAATTTTGTGCTTTATTGTATTTCTAAATGTTAAGTGCTATGAAATTATTTTTAAATGTTTGGTAGAAGTTATGTGAATTTCATTTGTTAATTGTTTTATTTAATTATTTTATTTTTGAATTCGTGTGTTTTGGTTGTGTGTACCAAGGTGCATGTTTAGTAGAGATGCACTGGAGCACATGTGTGTGTGCATGTGCATGGTTTCTTAGTGAGCATGCATTAGTTTTCTATGCATATTGTATTTTATTTATGATTATTATTATAAAAACAAAGAGAAAATAAAAATAATAAAAGGAATAAGTTAATAGTGGATTTGTACCTGTCTATAGAAGGTTGAAAAGTGAGGAAATGTAGTGTGAAAAGGCCACCTTTGGCCGAGTATAGAAAGAGAAAGGGTGATGGGTGGTCGATCAAGGTGGGGATTTGGTTTCCCTTTTTGGTGCTCATCACTTGAATTTAAGGGTAAGAATCAAGGAGGAGAATAGGGTCTTGAATGAGGATATTTCCTCTTAGGGTTTTATAAGGGAAAGAGAGAATAGAGAGCCTCATTTTGGAGTGCTAGCTGACTGCACAAGGGTAGAGAGGAAGGGATCGGCAAGAAGGAGAGAAGGAGAGAAAGAAAGAAGAAGAAAGAAGGAGAAGGAGAAGGGGTTCAAAATCCCTAGGAGTAAGTATTCTAGTTATGGTTTTTTTTTTCATTCTCTTCTTCTTCTTGAATCTAAGAGTATTTGTGGTTTCTTTTTGTTGTTGATTGTTGTTCGAAAATCCCCATAGGTGTCAAGGTTCTCTCTCTCTCTCTCTTTTTTTTTTTTTGCTGTGGCACTCTTGATTCAACAATCAAGAGAGGTAATGGATTCTCCCTTATTTGTTTTATGTGGTAATGGTCATGGATTATGGTTTCTTCCCATTATTTTATATTAATTGATGTTGTTGTGGAGAGACATGATATTGAGATATGAGGAACATGTTGATCATGATGGATAGTGCTATGGTGGTTTCAGCCATCAAGTCTATAAGCCAAGTTTTATTATTTTGCTTTCTTTCTTTTCCTTTTGATTTGTTGTTGTGGTCGAATGCATGTTATAGGATTGTGATGCTTATGCTGATTTTGGGTAATCATGTCTATTATTGGAATGAATGGTTATATATATATTTTTTATAAGGAAGCATGATGAGTTTGAATGATAATGCATTGATTTGATGAACATGCTTATGTATTTTCGGCATAGAACATGATTCTATGTATTTTCGGCATAGAACATGAATTGGACTCTTGTTGTTGAATCCATTGATTTGATGAACATGCTTATGAAATTGGCCTGTGGATATAATGTATTAATAGATTAATGAAAGTTAGGGATATATATGTGTTGTGCTTATGCTATTGGTAACCTATGGATCCTTTTTGCATGATTGGGTTATATTGGGTTTGTATATCATGTTGGAACTTGTGATCATAGAAGTATGCTAGGTTTTACTTTCGGTTTGGAAACAACAAGATGTAGAAGCATGCTATAGGTTTCGGCCTAGTGCCTTATTAAAGGATTGTGAACTTTGTTGATTCGCTTGACCTTCTTTAAAAAAAAAATTTGGGGTAATGAGCATGTTGTTAACTATGATAATTTATGTTATTAGGTTGTATAGAATTCGACATAATGCATACATTATGGTGTAAATTTGTTTTGATTTTTTATGTTGGTTTTGCATGACTAAAGGTATGCTTAAATTTTTCAAGTGTAGAAACATGTTAGGTTATTTGTTAACATGACTAAAGGTGCAATTTTGAGGAATATAAGCTTCGTATTTTTTTTTTTTATTAGGTGGCGTTGATGTTAAATGATTTTAAAATGCACAAGAGAAGTCTCAAAATGATATTTGATTTTATATAAGTAAGCACATTTTATTTCACATGGTAATAGGCTTTTATTCAAAATAATGAACATGCATTTTTTATTTATTTGTGAAAAAAATATGGTTTAAATTCAATTATGTAATTTTAATTAAATAAAATGCTTGCTGAAATTTTGGTTTATTAAGAGAAAATATCTTTTAAATAAGATAAGTAAAACATGTGCTCAAATAAATTAAGTCTTCGATTTTATACATGATAAATGTGATTTTTCCACACTTTAAAAATGTATTTTCTCATTTATAATTACGCAGTTTTTTTATGATATGTAAAATTATTTTTCTAAAAGTGATCAAGAAATTCATTTAGTAATTATAAGTAGCTACAAATTTTGTCACATTCTTTTTTTTTTTATTATTTAATAATAAATGGGATCATTATTTTATGAGAAATTAAAAGCTAAAAAATTATTTTAGTAAATTAAATTTTTGTAATAAAGTTTTTGAATAAAATATACGTACTTAAGAGAAATGATGAAGTAATAATTAAGTGGAAATTATTTATGCTTGCTGAATTTTTAAGAAAAGGCAATGAAATGAGCATGAAGAAATTATCAACTTTAAACGTTAAATTTTATGAACACTCTCACGTATGCATGTTACATGCAAAATGTATTTTTACATTCAAACATAAGCCTATTATTCAAACATATGATTTTTATTTTGTAACCATGAAGTATTGATTGGTATAATTAGCATTATTCTTTGATGATTTTATGTGGAATTATTGTATGTTTGTAATTGTAGTGCAACTTGTGCCACGTGTGCATGTATGACCCATGCACACATGGGGTATGTATGTTGGGCATGTGTATTCTTACATGATTTTAAAGACGAATGTTTGACTATAATTATATGTTCGTTGTGACGTTTCCGCACTTTACTTTGCTTGGACCTGAGGTAAGGAAGTTAGAAAGAATTTTCTATGTATTTAGCTGCGAAAGGTATGACTTGTTATGTTGCAAGAAATAAAGTGCTATGGCAGGTGTAAATTCTATATTTTGATATGTCATGACAAGCCAAGTGTTATGAAAAATGCAATTCTATGTTTTGATATGTTATGATAAGTCAAGTGCTATGGAATGTATAATTTCTATGTTTTGATGTGTATTGTGACATGTGCGCTTTTATGATGAATGCAAAGAAAAGGTTACTAGTGTTCTGAACGCGACATAACAATGGAGTTACTAAGGATATGATGTAAATCGAATGGCGGACGCGCTGAGGTTATTCATGGACATGAGATCCTGTTAACCTCATAGAGGAGGTCTTACCAGCTTATATTTTAACTGGTTAACTCAAGAAGTGACATGGACAATAGGGGTGACATGATCACAAAGAGTATGTTTATGATGTGTAATTGTGATGGATGACTATGATTACGATTATGATTAAACTATGAGTATGAAGATGATATGTTTTGCCCTGATTTACGATACATGCTCTTCTTACATTTTTCTTTTCCATTGTTGTATTTGTAGTACTTCCTTACTAGGCTTTTAGCACACACCCTTACTTTTCCCCCTTTCAGGTAAACAATAGGGTTTCTCCTTGGCATGTGTAGTGATGTGGGGAGTTCCAACGTTTTAGTATGTATGGCGTGGGATGTCCTATGAATGAACAACGATCAAGATGAGTGCCAAGAATAAAAGAATCTATGTTATGATTTTTATTTCAATTATGTTAGTAGGATTTAAACATTTATTTTATTTCTGAACATTGCATAAAGACACATTAATTTATTTTTCAACAATTAGGCTTAATATGCATGTGTTATCAAGGCCCCACTGATTTTTTCCTTAAAGTGGTATTTTTCTATTAACTATGAGTTGAGAGACTTTTTATTTTATAAAATAATAGAATTAGGGCACGCTTTACATCGATGAGCATTCCTTGCGCTAGATCCAGCTGCCCAACACTCAAATCTGCCAACTTCCGTGCAAGATTTGAAGTCTCTTACCCTTGCCCACTCATCATCCCTAGAAGATGTGACGAAACCTTCCACCTAGAAACAAGCCCCTACAAATTCGTTGCACGATCTCTTAAAGAAGATATGTGCCTCCCCATGCGCACCACGAGTAACGAGCTCGTGAAGAATAAGAGAACAGAGATGAACAGGAGAAAGAAGAGAAGATCGAGAAGAAGAAGAGCAGGGAGAGGAGAGAACGAGAAGAAGAAGACCAAAAGTGAAGAGAAGGAGAAGACATGAAGGAAGGGGAAGAGATATAAAATAAAAGGAAAATTAAAGAGAATTTTACATAATGTGCCAAAAATGACAATATTTTTACAAATTTACTACCACAGTATTTTTTCCATTTTTACTGTTCATGTTTATCTTTTATATTGTTTTATATTTTTTAATATTACATTTATACTATATTGCCTATCTGTAGGCTTTGTAGTCATTTGTTGTATTATTTTAGTATTTTAAACTTTCACTGACACTCTTCCCACTCTCTACTCTATTCCTTTTTTTCTGATACACAATCACTCTGTAGACTCTTCATTTTTTTTGTTTTTTCCTAATACTTTTGTTCTTAACCGTTCATATAGCAATTAAGCCCATGTTTCTTGGTGTTACATGTAGTATCTCTTAACATCTATGGCCATTTTATGATTGGCATCTTCTACACCTTCACCGTCTGTGAAGAAAATTCCAAAATCCACAAAGAGTTCCAAAGAAGTTCCATTAATGGGGAAGAAAGCTATTGTGAAACGAATTAAAGAGAATCCAATCTCTCGTAACTCACCCAAACCTATTCCTCCAAAACTCAATCACACAAAATAAAAGTTGTTTTGGATGTTGTTGAACAGAGGAAGGAAAAAAAAGTTGAAATCAAGCAAAGGGAATTCGAAAGATGTGAGAGATGATCAGAAAAAAAATGTTGTTAAGGTTTGCATGTTGTTTCGATTGTACTGTTTTGATGTTGAATTTTAGGGTTTTTTTTATGTTTTTGAATCAATTCTTGTAAGTGATTGCTTTTATTATGTATTTTTATCTGTTTTACAGTTTAACGCATGTAATGTGTTTGATTTAATGTTTGTTTGAATATGCATTGTAAGGTATTAGGCTATTTTGTAGTTTTAGTAATTTTTCCATTTGTAAGTTTTATTATTAACAACATGTTGTTTGTTTGTTTTAATATGGTTGGTTTGTTGGAAATTTTTGAAGTTTCTTTTTGAACTTTGTTACTGTTTTATTATTTTTATTTTTACAATATTGTTATTTCATTTACAGTATATATTCGCATGTTTTTGTTATGTTGTTGTGTTGTTGTTTTAGTGTTTATTTATTATTATTTTTGGGTTGTTCTGGTGTCGGTGCTGTGCATTTCATGTTTGTTTATTGTTTTGTTGTTGTTTTATTATTAGTTTTTTTTGTTTTGTTTTGTAATTTTGTTTCTTTTGTAGGATTGGGATTACTTAATCAATCCAAAGAAACTTTTTCATTCTCAAGTTGTTTCTTGTTGTACTTACGAGGTTATTAAGGACCTTAATGAGTATTTCTCTAATAAACAAAAGGAAATATTTTCTTAGACTTGTTTTGGTAGTTTCCCCAATCTTCCTGCATTTAAACCTCAACCTCAATTAATGCATGTGTTGTTATTGAGGGAGGTTAAACAACCAAATGAATATGAGCTTTGGGTTATGGTTAGTGGTATTAGACTGAGGTTTAGTATTGAAGAGTTTTGTTTGATTACTGGTTTAGATTGCAAAGGGGATTGCAATAGTTTGAATTTCAAACAAGAGTCAAATAGCCTTTTGGATAAATATTGGCCAGGTTATAATAAGATTTCTAAGCAATCTATTCGTGAGTGTTTAGGGCTAAAAGGTGGGATGATGATGATGATGAAGCTATTGTAAAGTTGGCTGTTCTGTATTTTTTCAGTGCTTTCTTCCTAGTTCTAGGAAGGATAGACAAGTTATGTGTGAAGATTTAGATGTTGTTGATAGTGGTCATTATGATGAGTATGCATGGGGTAAGAAATATTTTGCAGAAACCATTATGTCTTTGAAGGAAAAATTTGTTAACTGGTACAATGCCCTATATTATTTAAAGGAGGAGAAGAAAATTAAACCTTATAATACATTGGTTGGTGGCCCACATGTTTTTCAAGTGTGGTTTTATGAGTGTTGTCGCTATATGGTTAGGAAGTACTGCAAATTTGTTTCTGAAAATATTATGAGGATTGCTATGTGGAGTTCTTCTAGTACTCGTGAGTTCAAATTATTGAAGGTTACTGTTTTTGACATTCCAGCTAGTAAGATATAGTTTTATGTTGTTATTATTTTAGTTTATTGTTGTTTTACCATTGTTTGGACATTAAATATTAATTTTTTGTTAATGTTTTTTTATTGTTGTTATGTAATTGAGGTTAATGAGATTAAAGTCAAATGATGATGAGCTTTCTATTTACAAGTTGGCTGAGTTTTCTTATAACACATATTAATGATCGTGAGAAAGCAAAAGTTGATTCTTTATCTAATGTGGGTTTTGGTGGTGGTAAAATCCTAACAACCCTCCCTGATCTTTCACTCCAAATTGATTCATTAAATTCTACGATGGATTTGCAAGTTTCTAAGCATGAATGAATGGTAGCAGAGTTATTGGATTTGAAGGAGTTTGTTACAACACTAGTTATCCATAATTATTTGTTTCTCTAATTTTTGCTATTAATGTAGGTTAAAGTTAATGTTTATGATGACGACGATGATGATGACGATGATGGTAAAGAGAGTGACAATGATGGTGAGAATCAATATGAGAAAGAAAATGAAGAAGAGATTGATGAAGAAGTAGAAGAGGGTGATGGGAAAGTCAAAGGGGGGGGGGGGGAGACGAGGAGGAAGATAGAAATTTTGGTGATGATAGTAAAGAAAAGAAAAATGAGAATAGTGAAGAAGATGGTGGTGAGGACGACAGTGAAGACATTGAGAGTGAAATGGACCAGAAGGTATCTACATAGCAAAGTTCAGTTGTCTAATGACAACAATATGAAGATTTAGTTAGGTTTATTGTCATTATTTTGTGAACTTTAGATTTTTGTTTTGTGTTGTGATCTGTAGTCTGTTGTTTTTTTACTTTTTTTTGGGACTAACTACATTTTTAGTTATTATCTTGTTGTTCCCTAATGTACTAATTTATCTGATTTTAGCACACCAAAATTGTTTTTTTTACTATTTATTAAATTGTGTGCTTTATTTTATTTAATTGTTAAGTATTGTGAATTATTTGATTTATTTGTTTAAATTAGTTGTTAGAATTGTTTGGTTGAATTTTGTGAGTTTAATTGTTAATTTATTTATTTATTTATTTATTTTTAATTTGTGAATAATTGTGTTTTTGTTGAATGCACCAAGGTGCATGGTAGGTAGTGATGCACCCCTAGTGATTGAGTGTGTGCATGTGCATGGTTGCATGGTACACTTGTATAGAATTTTCTACACACTTTATTGTTTACTTTTATTAGATTTATTTTGTTTATTTAATTAAAAAAATAAAAGAAAGGGAAAGGAAAGGAAGAGGGTGGGCGTGTGAAGCATGGTGGGAAAGGAGGGATTACATTACTATTTTTATTTAGGTGATTTTGGTTAAAAGGGGAAGAGGAGTTGTCATCTTTATGCACTCTTTATTTCTCCCCTAATTAAGAAAAATCAAATAAAAATAAAAGAAAAGAAAATAGCAAGAAGAGGAAATTTATCTTTTTCTTCATTAGGCTATTATTGGATAGGTTAGAATAAAGAGGGAAGGAAAAAAGAGAAGAGCATTTTGCTCCTTGGGACCGTCAGCCATAGTGAGAGAAAGGGAGAGAGTGGACAAAACTCGAGAGAGAGAGAGAGAGAGAAGAGAAAGAAGGAGAAGAGAAGAGGAAGAAGGTTAGGGTTCCAAAAACCCCTAGGTATGTGCTTATGTTTTGTTTATTTTGTTATCCGTAGTCTTGAATCCTCTTCTTCTTGAAATCTAAGAAAATAATTGGTGGTTTTGTTTTCTTGTGATGTTCGAAATCCCTAGGGAAGTGATTCAAGGGTGGTGGCCAAATTGAGTTTTTGAACTCTATCAAAGGAGGTAGTTGATCATTAGTTTTATTTTGATTATGTGTGATATCTAATAAATTGTTGGTAATTTGGTTCTTTTTGAATTTTTGCTATGTCTTGATTTAGGTGGTCTTTGAAATACTTGAATGTGATGTGTGATGATTTTGGTATTCTATGTTCATATTCATGATAGGTTTTGGCTTATGCATGTATAGGGATCCTCCTTGTATGATTGTTATTTTAATTTTGTTAGATCCATGTTCTAGGATCCTATGTAAATATTGACATTATAATTAATATGGACTCTGGTTATTGAATCCATGAAATTTGATGAATTTGTCTATGAGATCATGATGTATCAATAAGTTAATATATGAATGAATGATGATAGAAACATGCTAGGGTTCATATGAATGTAAATGAGAATTTTGGTTCTATATTATGTTTAACCCATGAGGGTTTCGGCATAGGGTTTTATTTTCATTTAGCATGTTTTATTTTCTTTTCCGATCTTGTTCTCACTTGTGATCTTAGAAGCATGCCTATGATTTGATTGTCTATGTGATGTTAGATATTTTCCTAGATTGACAATGTGATAATAGGTGCATGCTAGGGTTGTGTTTAAATTTTGTGTTAATTAAACATGTATGATTATTGTGTAAATTTTGTGAAGCATGATGTAAAAGATGAATTTCAAGACTTGTTATGCTTGCTGATTTTTGTGTATAAATGGTATAGAATATGATAAAAATAATGATTTGCATGCTTAAATTATTTTGAAAGTGTCGTGATGTTTTTAAGAAATTAAAAGGGAATTTTTATTTACATTAAAATGATATTTTTACCCAAATAAATACCTACAGTTTTTTTTATTATATATTTTTAGGGAAAATATGAGTTTTAATTTCAAGAAGGTGAATTTTTTAGGGTTTATTTTGTTGCTGGAATTTTTGGTAAATTTTTTAAAAAGTCTTTTAAATGAAAGTAAGTTTGTGTATTTGTTGAAATAATATAACACCCTAAACTATATAAATATTAAAAATGGTATTTTAAATGTAACCTTGAATGTTCACATTTTAATGAGTATAATTTTTCTTTAGTTTAATTAAGAAAAATGTTGAGATTGAATTCACTTGTGATTTTTAAATAAATTAAATGGTGGCGGAAAGTTTAGTTTAATAAATTAAAAAATATTTATTTGATTGTTACATATGAATTTTTACCACATAAAATTATGTCTTAAATAATACAAGCAAATTATATTTTTCTCACATCAATTTTGTAATTTTATTAATTTAAATAAAATTGTTATTTTCTAAAGGAAGCATGATATTTATAAGTATCTTAGATAGTTCAAGCTTTTGTTTTTTTCTATGCAATTTAAAAATAATAAATGGATTTATTAGTTTTTTTAATGACTAAATAAATTATTTTTATGAAATAAAAATAATTTCCTAAGAGGTTTAATCAACTTAGGGATGTAAAAGAAATAAATAATTGTGAGAGATTATGTTGCTAAATCTTGATTTTGAAAATGATAGAAATAAGTGCGTAGAAATTATCATTTTTAACATCACTTTTTAACAACGTTTCCACGTATTCATGTCCCATGCAAATGCACTCTTAGGTTCAAAAATATGTCTAATATTCAACCCTATGAGTTTTACTTGAAAACCATGCATGTATAATAGGTAAAAGTTGCAATATTCTTTTGGTGATTTTATATGTAGAATATGCATGTTTGGAAAATATGTGTAGATTTCACCATGTGTGCATGGCCCATGCACACATGGGGTATGATTTAGGCACAAGAAAGTCTTATGTGATGCTAAATAATGCTATTTGATTATAGTTATATGCTCGTTATGAAGTTTGTCAATTTTTGCTTTGCTCGGACCTGAGGTAAGGAAGTTAGATATAACTCTATTTATTTATGCTATGAAATGTAAGATGGGTTTATTGAGGTTGAATGTTATGTATAATGATGTACCGTGTGATATGAAGTATGAAATGATATTTTTTAGATGATATGATGAGTTTGATGAATCATGTATTTCTCTTTCTGTTGATATGACTGGATTGCATGTGTTTTTTATGTTGTATGAGAAAGTGAATGGTTGTTAGCATGCTGAAGGCGACACAACAAAGGGGTTACTAAGGATATATAGATGTAACCCAAGTTACTAAGAATATAAAGACGCGACTCGTAGGGTAGAAGCACTGAGGTTATTCAAGGACCAGAGCCTCTTGTTTACCTCAAGATGTGACATGGACAAGATAGGGGGCCATGTTCACAAAGATATGAAGATGATGTTTATGATGATAATATTTATGATGATAATGTTTATGATAATGATGTTTGAATATGTTTATGATATATGATGCATGATAACGATGTATGAAGATGACGTTAAGTGCAATGTATGTATATGACATTGTAGGAGTCTTACAATAAGCTTATGTTGTGTTGTGTTTTTTTTTTCTTGTCTGTTATTTGTACTTCCTTACTGGGCTTTTAGCTCACCCCCTGACTTTTCCTTCCAGGTAGAAAATAGGGTTTCTCATTGGTACACATGGTGATGTGGGGAGTTCCGACGTCAAGGTGTGTATGGCGTGGGGGTATCCTATGGGCGAACAAACGATCAGCTTAAAACGCCAAAATTTAAAGGACGATGTTATGTTTTTATTTTTATTTCCAAACTTGCCAATAAGACTTGAACTATATTTATTTTTTAAAAAAAACGTTGCATGAGAACTTTTATTTTATTTTAAACTATTGAGCCCAACTTGCATGTTTTAGCAAGGCCGCACTAAAATTTTCATATAATAGTGGTTTTCTTCTATAAGTTTATGAGCATCAAGATGTTTTACAAAGTATTAGTTTCGGGCGTTTTACACTGATGCATATCCTTTTTTGTACATTCTTACTATTGTATGGTGGGAATTATTTTGCTTTAGTGGATATTTGTGTTTTGGTCAATGTTATTATCTATCTTTTTGCATAAAGTTATATATGTATATATATTTTATATTTTGATATTGTACATATTTTTTTTTTAATACATCATGCAGTTTTGTTGTTTTATTGTTGTGATATAGTATCAATAATACTAATATTAGTATTGTGTTATATTGTTGTTGTTGTGACATTCAGCCGATGTTGTAGTCACTGTACCTGATGTTTTGAAACTTGTGAAGGAGAGTGAACTGGACCATGCTAATGAAGCTCTAGACTTTGAAGATGATACAACTATTGTGTCTAAGGAGGACAATGATGAAAAGGATGAAGTTGTGTCTAATGAGGACATTGATGAAAAAAAAAATATTCTTTTGGACAATGAAGTTTATTTATTTTGACTTTTTTTATTATTATTTTATTCATTTGTTCCAATGTTTTTAATTTTTTATTTAATTTGTTTTGAAGGTTGCTAGTAGAAAAGATTTTGATATTTTTTCAATATGTTAAGTCAGCTTCAGATTGAAGAAATTGGGTTGTCTGGATTTTAACGTCCCAAACTGCTAATAAGGCTTAGTGCCTTGATTAGTGTGCCAGAATGGCATAATTGGATATATATATGTGTGTGTGTGTATGTGTGTGTGAAATTAATTGATTAAATGTGTGACTACGTGGCATGCATGCTAATATGAATATATGTGCATGTTTATGTGTATTAAATATACATGTGGGTCTGTTCTTGTTCGTAGGGGCATATTTGTAATTTTGACCCATTGAGGGTATAAATATGATTATATGTGTTAGATGATTGAGGTCACATTATTATGTGGATATATTTGCGATATTCAGATAGAGGCGATCCTAGTGAGTGGATTAGCAGAATAGTCACAACGGGGTTAAATGGCCTGCTCGGGGTAAGCCTAGGGGTATTTTGAGGACTTAGTGTGTATTTGGGATTTATCGGGTAACAGGTAGTTATTTGGTGATTATTTGGACACATTGGGATTAATTGGGAATTTATAGGACCACTTGAGGATTAGCAGGAAATATGGTAAATGACAGGTTTGCCCTTGAAGGCATTAAAAGGCTACGGATAAGTCTAGGGGCATTTTGGTCATTTTGTAAGCTTAGGATGGACTTAGGTGACCTGCGAAACAACTGGAAACAAAAAGTAATCCCTCAGCTCTCTATCTCTCTCTCTCTCTCTCTCACTCCCATTGTTGAGCTTTTGGAAATCTTAAGGGAAAGACAATGAATTTTCTGAAATTAAGGCATCGATTGCTGGGGATTGAAGCTCAATTGAAGCTGGGAGCTTCTAGACTTAAAAGAAAGCAGCTAAGATTAATTCAACCAAGGTAATCTGAAGTTTTAGTTTTGTTTTTTCTTAAGTTTTTAAGTTTTGAAAGTCTTGTCGAATTCTTAGTTCCTAGGGGGTTTTTGGTTAGAATTTTAGGTGATTGTATTGCTCTGAGTGTACTATTGAGGTGTAGAGGCTCAATTCTGGCTTTGATGCATGTTTAAGTTGGATTTTGATGATTTGGGTTCAGGGAAAACGTCGGGAAATGTTGGGGTTGCTGAGTTTGCGGGGTCATGCCACGGCGCTGTTCTTAAGCGTCGCAGCCTGCATGAACTCTGAGGCCTAAGGGGATTCGCTGAATCACCTTAGCGTCGCGGCGCTGGGCTATGTGCTCAGGAAGGATTCTACTACCTGGTTTAGTCGAATTCAAGGTCCCAGAGGCTAGCATATTATTTTGAAGTTGTTATTTGATTCAAGTTTTAATGGTTATCCATTATTTCTTTGTGACTATGTTATACTGCTAAGGCTCGAGATTAAGGATTGTACTCAGGATCGCCTTACATTTTCAGCTCGAGACTCGAGGTAAAAAAACTGCACCTTGGTTGTGATTAGGGCTTGGACCCCTGTTATTGAATATGATTATATGTGAGATTGTGATTATATCTGTATTTGAGAATATCTTGATAGGCATGCTTATTTTTGCTGCAACCCATTGCGTGTTCTATCATCTATTTGTTTGCCTAAGGGAGTCGGGGATGACGTCAAGTGTGCGGAACGCAGCCTGGCCTAAGCGTGTCAGGGTCAACTATATAACCAGAGGACTCGGCCTAAAGGTCCTGGGCCTGAACGTCACTAAATAAATAGAAGTGTCATTTGCACTTAACTAACTATATTGAATGCTGAGATTGAATTACATGTTGGATTGAGCAGATTATCACTACCTAGCTTATTGCTTATGTTATGTTATTATTGAATTAAACGATTTAAGTTTACTGTTTATATATTGTTGTTCGTTTGTGTTTGTGAATTAAGTTTTCTTGCTGAGCCTTGGCTCACGAGTGCTATGTAGTGCAGGTAAGGGAAATAAAAAGTTGGACCAGGCGTGTAACGTCCCAAAAATGCTAATATGGTTTAGTGCCTTGATTAGCGTACCGGGAGGGCATAATTGAATATATGTGTGATTAACTGATTTAAATGCGTGACTATGTGGCATGCATGATTTATATGATAATATGAATATATTTATATGCATGTGTTATGTGTATTAAATATGCATGTGGGCTTGTTCTTGTTTATAAAGGCATATTTGTAATTTTGGCCCGTTGCGAGCATAAATGTGATTATATGCGTTAAATGATTGAGACCACATTATTATGTCGATATATTTGCAATATTCGACTCGAGGCAATCCTAGTGAACGTATTAGCAGAATAGTCACACCAGGATCTAATATCCGACTCGCAGTGAGCATAGGGGTATTTTGGGAAATTTAACATATATTTGGGATTTATCAAGTAACGGGTAAGTGTTTGGTAATTATTTGGGCATGTCGGGATTAATTGGGAACTTGTAGGATGATTCGAGGAATTAGCGGGAAACGGGACAAATGATCGTTTTGCCCTTATGGGCAATAAAGAGCTGAGTTATCACTAAGGGCATTTTGGTCTTTATGTTAGGGGATATAGTTAGGAAAGGCTTTAGAGTTAGCTAGAAGCATCAGGAAAACACGTCTCAGCAATTCTCACTCTCACGTTCTTGCCTCTCTCTCTCTCTATCTTTGTGTGGCTTGGACGCTTAGGAAGATTGCTGAGGAAAAAGGCTTAGGAATTGAGGTGGGAATTTGCAGAATTAAGCTAGGAGCAGACAGGAATAGTTGAGGATCAAAGCTATCACTAAGGTAAGATTATAGGCCCTAATATGTCAAATTTTGGTTGGGTTTGGACATGCTTAGGGATGCTTGGATTAGTTTCTGAATTTAGGGATATAAGGAAGGTTGAGCTAGTGTTATAGGCCATATGTGTTGTTTGTAAGGTGATATTGATGGTTATAGACTTAGTATTGTCGGTATATGCCTAAGTTGAATTTTGTGGCTTTGATTTGGGGAGAAAACACAGGGAAAGCCCTAGGATTCCTGGGTTCACGGGGGCGCGTCGCGAACCAGTTCTTGGGCCTCGCGGCCCGCGTGACCCAAGAAGCCCTAAGGGGCTTGCTGTTTCGTAGGCGCGCTGTGGCCCTATAGAGCAATTCACGGCTCGCCTGTCCCTGGGATTTGGGGTTGGTGCCTTTGAATTAGGGGCATGCCGCGACCCTTAGGGCCAGGTCGCGGCCCACCTTAGCCAAAATAGGTTTTTTCGACTCGAGAACTTAAACCTAACTGATCGGGACAAATTTTACTACTCGGTTTAGTAGAATTCGAGGTCCTGGAGGCTAGTATCTTATTCCAAAACATTTAATTGGGTTAGATTTTAATAGTTATCCATTTTCGCTTGTGACTAGGGTTACCGTTAAGGCTCGGAGTTAAGGATCGTGCTCGGGACCGCTATACATCTTCAGCTCAGGATCCGAGGTAAGAAAACTGCACCTGAGTTGCGAATGGGGCTGAGATCCCCTGAAAGTGAACATAATTAAAATTATAAATGCATTTGTGATTGGAAGTATCTGGATAGGCAGGTTAGCTCGTGCTTCTTTCGATTGCATGTTTTGCAACCTATATATCTAGTATGTTTGATGTGAAAGTTTGGCCTAAGGGAGTCGGGGTTCATGTTAAGTTTACTGAATGCAGCTTGGCCTAAGTGAGTAGGGATCGGCTAAATAACTAAAGGGCTCGGCCTAGGGCACTGACACCTAACTAATTGTATTAAGATTGCATTATATGTTTGGAATAACCTGTTTACTATTGCCTAGCTTATCGCTTGTATTCTGCTGTTTATTGAACTGGTTTGTCTAAGTTTACTATGCACATTCTATTGTTAGCTATGCTTGTTGAATTTAGTTTTCTTGTTGAGTCTTGGCTCAAGGGTGCTACGCGGTGCAGGTAAAGGCAAGGGAAAGCTGGTAAAGCTATGAGTTGGAGAGAGGGCAGCGTGTACATCGGCAGCTGCTCGACTACCACGACAAAGGGATTTACAGGGACTAGAGCCAAAATTGTATTTTGCTAGTTAGGCTGGCTATAGTTTTATTTACTTTTGAGGGTTTTAACCTACTTGTAAACATTATTTTGGGATCCTGTGTATCAAACTCTTATTTGAATGAAACTCAACCATTTTATGATCAAAATCTTTTAACCCTAACCTGTTTGTTGACTTTAGAAACATGTTTATGTTCAAATGACTTGATTAACAAGTCTTGCACTATTTTGAATACACAATGTAACGGTCGTGGTTACCCAGGGCATTGCAACTTGGTATCAAAGCAATCTAGGTTTAAGGGTTCCTGAAGACTGGCTAGGCATGTGCACTCGCCGCCAAAGACAAGCTCGTCTCAAGGTTTGGTAAACATATATGTGATGACATGTTTGAGTGTTTAAATGAAATATAAATGCTTTATCTACATGTTTATTAGGGAGCATGAGATATACTGATAGGGCCTTGCCCTTGACTGCTATGTGAATATGATAAGGCGTGATTATTAGCATTGCTAATGTATGTGAATGATTGTTTAAATGCCTGCTTTCATTATAACTAGGTGTTGTTGGTTGAATTTCGCCGTTAGACTGTGGAGTGATTATAAACCTATTATCATTGTCTGACCAGCCGAGTCATTGATTGTAGATAAACTTGGAGAGTTATGCCTCCAAGGCGATCAATTTGACTAGCTGGCGTCGGGGTTGAGGTTAGAGAAGATGAGCAGGGCCAGAACCCTCCGCCAATCCCTGAGAACTTGCAACAGTTGCTTGTTGACATGCAACCTAGACTCCAGAGTCAATAAGAAGAGATTCTCCTTCTGAGGCAGCAGGCTCCTCCAGGGAGTGCTGCACCTAACTTGCCACCTGATGTGGAAATAATTGTACAGCCGCCTGAGATTGGGAATAGGTGGGAGCCACTTTATGAAAGATTTAGGAAGTAGCACCCTCCAACTTTTGAGGGAGGACCAGATCCACTTAAGGCTGAATAGTGGATGAGTTTAATCACCTCCATCCTTGACTTCATGAGGGTGGAAGGTAACGACAGGGTGGCCTACGCCACCTATACGCTTTGAGATGATTCCTGCATTTGGTGGGAGGTAGCACCACATACTCGAGATGTTTCTACTATGAGTTGGGATGGGTTTAGAGACTTGTTCAACCAAAAATATTACAGCATTTCCGTCATGGTGGCAATGGTTAATGAGTTCATTGTGTTAGTGCAGGGCAGCATGACAGTTATTGATTATGCCATGACAGTTAATGAACCTGCAGCCCAATGCCCTGAGGAAGGGCCTGTTGCCTCAGCTGCCGAAGCTCTTCTTCTGTTTGGTGCAGTCTGGCTTCCATGTTGGCAAACAACTGTTGCAAATTATGTGGGGCAGGTGGAGGGTCCTGACCCTGGTTGTCATCCTCGGCCCTTCTGCCGCTGAGTCTGGCTGATTGTCGAGGCATCTCAACAATATGCTCACAATCAACGACACTGTTCATCAGGCATGATAACAACATCCAAAACCACCTCCCAATTCACGTCAACCATCCATAACAACAATCCACAGTACACAAATAGCATACAACACTCAAGGGGCCATGCCCTGACATCATGCATATGTTAACACATTCATCACGCTTTATATAAAATAACCAGGCAAACAGGGCACTTAAGCACATAATCAAGCATACAATTCAATCATAACCAACCAACCCTGAGTCAAGCTTGTCACTGGCAGCGAGCGTACATGTTCGGTCAATCTCCAGGAACCATAAACCTTGGCTCGCTCTAATACCAAGTTGTGATGCCCTACGTCCTTAGAGTCGTTACTAGGTGAGTTTAAAACGTGCAATTAACTCGCTGATCGATGTTTTAGGTTAAAAGTGTAGCTAAACTGTAATAAAATCCATATAATTTGAAAATGTAACCATTCATTGAAATTATAAAACGTTATACATTTGGGATCCCAAAATACTGTTTAGAAATATTTACAACTCAAAATATGATTAAAGTTTACTAAACGACAAAATTAGGTTTAATACATATTATCTCCCAAGAATACTTTTGGCCGTGACAGCCAAGCAGGCCAAACATGTACACGTCGCTTCACGCTCTCCGTACTCATGGTTGATCGACCTTTCCCTTGCCATTACCTGCACCATAGAGCACTCGTGAGCCGAAGCCCAGCAAGAAAATCTCCACTCAAGCAATCAACTTATGCATAACTATCAATCAGCATGTAAAAAAGTAGCCAACAGGCTAAACACATAATGGCCATGCCGCCCG
The DNA here is from genome assembly GCF_963169125.1 of Humulus lupulus. Classification (NCBI taxonomy): domain Eukaryota; kingdom Viridiplantae; phylum Streptophyta; class Magnoliopsida; order Rosales; family Cannabaceae; genus Humulus; species Humulus lupulus. The sequence continues at coordinate 104,905,415 of NC_084793.1, forward strand.
AGGCGATTTAACAAGCCCTGGGTTTGCGATCTACACCATGAGGATGTCCCAGGCATCCGAGAAAGGTCTCACCCTAGCAACTTGCACTCCGCGTGCTTAATGCTTCTTTCGGCCCCTTGCCGTTCCTGGCCCTTGCTGTTCTCGGCCTTCACCATTCCCAGCCCTTGCCGTATATTTATAGATATGCAACACATAGCATAAATTTAACAAATACTTAAACAAATGCAAACATAATCAATAGGGCTACGCCCTACAAAACAATCATATATGGTTGTGCCCTGCAATACAAACTATAGGACCACGCCCTGCTCTACGGGTACAACATTTTTCTTACCTGTGTCCCAAGCTTTCCGAGCACTGGTATCCTGAGCACAGTCCCCTAGTCCGAGCCTCGCTGAAAACCTAGTCACAATGTATCAACAATATCCATCCATCAAGTTCTAATCCATTAAATAACTTTGGGTTATAATTCTAGTCTCTGAAACCTTGAATTCTATCAATTCGGGTGATAAAATCCATCCCGTTCCTCAACTTTTGGATTCCCGAGCCTAAAACCTTCTCGGGGTCCATGATCCCACTAAGTGTCGCGGCCGCAAGGCCCTGTGTTGCGGTCCGCCTCAACCAGAAGCCCAGCCTCCCATTTTTGCCTATACGCGCTGCGACCCAACCTATAGGGCGCCGCGGTCCGCCCTTCTTCCTGGCATCCCTTCTGCTCTAGAGGGCCGCAGCTCACCAAGAACAATGTCTCGGTCCGACCCTTCGAACCAAGAAAAATCCCCCATTTTTACAACAAAAACCCAGTCAATTTACCCCAAAAGAAATCTAACAACTCAATTTAATCACCATAGTAGCTCTGGAATAGTCCCAGCAACAAAACCTAACAAAAAGCTAGCTTAAGACCCCATCAAAACATAAAGCCAAGCTGAAATCTTCCACCCATGCATACTTAAGGTTAAAACCAGAATTCTAATAAAACACTCAATAACAAATCTTACCTCAATGATATTTCAAGCCCTGAACTGTCTTCCCAAATCCTCAAACTTCTAGCCTCCCAAATTCCAGCCTTGATTTCTGAATTCCTAGATTAATTCCCTCAGAGTTTTCTTCAGCCTTCAAGCACCCAAAGAGAGAAAGAAACCAAGAGATAGAGAGAGGGATTCTTCTGCTTTGTTCCAGTGATTTCCTAAAGCCTCTCTAAGCTAAGTATTATCCCTGCCAAATGACCAAACTACCCTTTAAACTTATCCTTAACCCTTAAGTAACCCAAGGGCAATTTAGTCACTTACCAAACCCCGTTAAGTCCCCGAGTATTCCTATAAATCCCCCGTTAAATCCCAACATGTCTCAACCATTACTAAATTACTACATGTTACTCAATAATTTCCAAACACATATAATATTCCCAAAATACCCCTAGGCTCCTCTCAAGCCGGGTATTCGACCTCGTTGTGACTTTCCTAGCTAAACTGCTCCCTAGAACTGTCTCGGATCGTGCATCTCAAATAAATCACTACTCACACGTGGTAAATATCACAATAATCACAAATATTGCATTTATACCCTCCACGGGCTAAAATTACAAACATGCCCCTAATAACCAAATGGGGCCCACATGCATATTTAATTCACCTAAACATGCATTTCTAATCACATACTCATCAAATACACATCTTAACGTAATAAATCACTTATTGCCCTCTAGGCACGCTAATAAAGGCCCTAAGCCTTATTAGCAAATTTTGGGACACTACAAGGGCATTGAATGCAATCAGAGTGCCCAACAGACCTCATAAAGCTAAACATACCAGATTATGATGATATACTTGGCATTGATTGGTTAGCCAAATATGGAGCAATGATAGATTGTTGGCAAAAGACCATATAATTCAGACCAGAAGAGGGAGAACTCTTTTCTTTTAAGAGAGAAGCGATGAGAGTACGTAGACCCATTATATCAGCATTGGAAGCCCAGAATGTGACGGAGCATGAGTGTTCAGCATATCTGGAAAATGTGGTGGATAAATTTAAGGAGACGGAGTTGAAACCAGAAAACGTTCACATTGTTTGTGAGTTTCCAGAAGTTTTCCCAAAGAGTTACCAGGATTACCCCGGACAGAGAAATTGAATTCATGATCGGACTTACACCAAAAGCAGCACCAATATCTAAAGCTCCCTACTGAATGACACCTGTAGAGTTAAAGGTACTCAAGATCCAGCTACAGGAAATATTCAATAAGGGGTTCATACGACCTAGTTCGCCATGGAGGGCACCAGCCTTGTTTGTGAAAAACAAGGATGGAAGTATGAGAATGTGCATCGATTACCGAGAACTCAATAAGGTCACAATTAAGAACAAATATCCTTTGCCTAGGATAGATGACCTTTTTGATCAACTGTAAGGGGCAGTAGTGTTCTGATTCATCAGCGATCCGGGTACCATCAGCTAAAGGTGAAGGAAGGACATAATCCTAAAACATCTTTCAGAACTTGCTTCGAGCATTTTTAGTTTCTAGTGATGTCTTTTGGACTCACTAATTCCCCAACGGCTTTCATTGACATAATGAACAGAGTATTAAGGACTACTTTTCTAAATTTGTGGCGGTGTTTATAGATGATATCCTTATCTACTTAAAGACTAAGGAAGAGTATGAGGAGCACCTGAGGTTTACGCTAAATAGACTACGAGAGCTTCAAATATATGCTATGTTCTCTAAGTGTGAATTTTTGTTGGAACAAGTGACTTTTCTAGGGCATAAATTGTCCAAGAATGGAATAGAAGTGGATCCAGCAAAGATCGAGGCCATTAGAGACTGGCCCCAACCCAAGAATGCCTCAGAGGTTCGAAGCTTCTTAGGGTTAGCGTGTTATTACCAGAAGTTTATTGAGGGTTTTTCAAGGATTTCCACACCCTTGACCAACTTAACCCGCAACCACCAAAAGTTCACAAGGGCAGAGAAATGTGAAGAAAGCTTTCAGACTGTGAAGGATAAGTTAATCTCTACACCTATCCTTTGTATTCCTACAGAGGGTGGAAAGTTTGTGGTGTATTGTGTCGCATCTAAGAACAAATTAGGTTGCATGTTGATGCAAAATGGAAAGGTGGTAGCCTATGCTTCAAGGCAGCTCAAGGAATATGAGCAATGGTATCCCACCCATGATCTTGAGTTAGCCGTAGTGATGTTCGCACTGAAAATATGGAGACATCACCTTTATGGGGATAAGTGTGAAATTTACACCGATCACAAAAGTCTGAAGTACTTCTTCACTCAGAAAGAACTGAATATGAGGCAACAAAGATGGTTAGAATTAGTAAAGGACTGTGATTGTGAAATTCTATACGACCCAGGCAAGGACAATGTTGTGGTCAATGCATTGAGTAGGCGAGGACATGGGAGTGTCTCATATCAGAGTACGATAGAGACACCTCTGCAGAAAGAGACTATAAATGCTGGTATTGAGTTTGTAACAGGAGGCCTAGCAAACCTCACTCTACAGTCCTCCTTATTGTTAGAGATTAGAGCACGGCAGAAAGTGGATGAAGCTCTAATGAAGCAAGAGGCCTTGGTAAAGGAAAGTGGTAACGGTGACTTCGCTATGTCTAACAGTGGATTGCTGCAATATAAGGATAGGATCTGTGTGCCTAAAAATGATGAGGTTAAAGAAATTTTTATGAAAGAGGCGCATATGACACCCTATTCCTTACATCTAGGGTTGACAAAGATGTATCGAGAACTTAAGGCATTGTATTGGTGGCCTGGAATGAAGAAAGATGTTGCTGAGTTGTTGCCAGGTGTTTGACCTGTCAGCAAGTCAAAGCAGAACACCAAAGCCCAGCATGGCTACTTCAGCCACTCTATGTTCCAGAATGAAAGTGGGAAGACATAGCGATGGATTTTGTGGTAGGGTTACCTACGACCACAAAACAACATGATTCTGCTTGGGTAATTATGGATAGGCTCACTAAATCCAACCATTTTCTTCCAGGTAAGACAACCTACTTGGCGAATCATTATGCAGATTTGTATATGAGCGACATAGTGAGACTTCATGGTGTTCCAAAGTCGATTATTTCTGATTGAGGGTCAGTATTCATCAAACTTTTGAAAGGGATTACTAAAAACTACGGGTACAAGGTTAAAGTTCAGTAGCGCTTTTCATCCCCAGACCGATGGGCAGTCTGAGAGGACCATTTATATTATAGAAGATATGTTGAGATGTTGTGTGCTGGACTTTTCAGAATCCTAGAGTTGATATCTACACCTAATGGAGTTTTCCTATAACAATAGCTATCAGTCCACTATTGGGATGGCTCCCAATGAGATGCTTTATGGGCGCAAATATTAGGCCCCGAGGTGGTTAGGGAAGCCAGTGAGGCAATTGAGAAAATTCGCTAGAGGATGCTTACCGCTCAAAGTAGGCAAAAGAGCTATGCAGTCCTTAAGAGAAGGGACATCGAGGTTTCAATAGGCGAGTTTGTGTTCTTGAGAGTCTCCCCAATGAAGGGTGTTATGAATTATGGGAAGAAAGGGAAGTTGAGCCCGAGATTTATAGGTCCATATGAGATTTTGGACAAAGTTGGACAAGTTGCGTACCGTTTAGCACTAGCCCCAACACTAACCAAAACACATCGAGGAGGTCTTACTAGCCTATGTTTTTACTCAAAGTGCGGATGCACTAAGGTTATTCAAGGACTTGAGATCCTGTTTACCTCATAGAGGAGGTCTTACCAGCCTATGTTTTTACTGGTTACCTCAAGACGTGACATGGACAATAGAGGTGTCATGATCACAAAGAGTATGCTTATGATGTGTGAATGTGATGTATGACTATGATTACGTTTATGATTATAAACTATGAGTATGAAGATGATATGTTTTGCTCTGATTTATGATACATGTTCTTCTTGTGTTTTTCTTTGATATTGTTGTATTGTGGTGCTTCATTATTGGGCTTTTAGCTCAACCCCATTTCCCCCTTTCAGATAAACAATAGGGTTTCTCTTTGACACGTGTTGTGATGTGGGAGGTTCTAACATCTGAGTATGTATGGCGTGGGGTGTCTTATGAGTGAACAAACTAACAATATGAGCGTCGAGATTATAAGAACTTATGTTATGAATTTTATTTTCAATTGCGCCAGTAGGACTTAAACTTTTATTTCCTTTCTTAAACATTGCATATGAATACTTTATTTTTATTTTTAACTATTGGGCCCAAACTTGCATGTTTTATCAAGGCCCCACTGAGTTTTTCCTTTAAGTGGTATTTTTCTATTAATTATGACTTGAGTGACGTTTTTATAAAAGAATAAAACTACAGTGCTTTAAAATTAAATTTACAAGTAATATTATTTGTAAAATGAAGAATATATGAATGATTTTTTTAGAAATTATTAAAAAATTTTAATATTAAATTAAATTATTTATCTAATTTTTTAATTTTTTTTAATTTAATTATTTATCAAATTATTTATTTTTAATTATTTTTAATTTATTTTTTAATTATTTATCTAACCTTTTAATTTATTTATAAGTTACTAAATTTGTTAATTATTAAATTAAATTATATATAATCTTTTAAATTATTTATCTAATTTTTTAATATATTTTTATATTATTAAATTTGTTAATATTAAATTAAACCATTTATCTAATATTTTAATTTATTTATTAAATTTGTGACTATTAAATTAAATTTTATTTTTATTAAATCTTAATTACATTCAATAATATTTTTTGCATAAATAATTTATTCTTTAATTTATTTTGTTAATTCTAATTATTCGTAGTTTTATTTATTTATTTGTATCCTATCTCTACCAAAATTTCAACAGCATAACGACTATATTCTAGGCTATCCCAAAAATTTAAAAGCTTGCAAGTGACATTCAGAAAATTCCCAGAACATTCATATTATATTATAGATCAAATTCAAGCAATAAAACACCATATTCATAAACTCTAAACTTTTCTACACACATTCACAATATATTTTTCTATTCCTACTATTCAACAAATTCAAACACTAATATAACCACTAAATTAATATGAACAATTACCAAATATAAATATAATTTTTTTTCTTCAATTTACTTGTTATTTAATTAAATTAACTAAAATAATATATAAAAATTCCTACGGCCAAAATTGGATATACCCTCTTTTAATATTATGCACACACACAATAAATATATCATATTAACATAAAAAATAAAAATAACAAAATAGAGAAACAAGAAAAAAAATAGAGAAACACATAAAAAAGAAAAATAGAAAAAAAAACAATAAAAACATAAAAAAAAATAAAACAAAAAAAAAACAAATTTAAACAAAAATAAAAAAATGAAAAATTGAACAAAAATAAACAACAGAAGAAGAAAATAAATAAAAACACAAAAAATAACAAAAAAAATAAAATAAAAATGCAAACAGAAAAATATAAATATATATATACATATACATACATATCGTTCGTGGAGGAGGCGTGTGGAGGATGGTGGAGGCGCGAGGTTTGGGGAGGTGTGAGGTCCGACGACGTTGGTAATTTTAGACAAGAGAGAGAGAGAATTGTTAGGATTAATGCTCTAAAAGCATGTAAAGACATTTTATTGGTTTTAAATACAAGTACAATTTTATTATATTTGAATGTTATAATTATTATTTGAATTAATTATATAATAATATCAAGAAAATTCCATATTCATTCATGAGAATATGATCTTGTATTAGTACGAGATAATTAAGATCATATATAATGAATAAAATAGTCAGTAACATATTAAAATAATAAGTCTTTAATGAATGGTTGCTAGTACAGTTTGCTAAGCATACGAGATGCAAGTAATCTATATTCGTATTACTGATGTGGATAGACATCTTAGTAAATGTGTTGTATATAATAGAGATTATATATGACAGGACCGATTAGAATTAATTATCTTTATAAACTTGTCGTTTGACGTAAAGATTTAATTCTTGTCATAATAGATGATCATTTGTATATCAGTCTAAATCCTGAGTATTCATAAACTCATGTTTATGTTTATTGGATCTTTTGATTCACTCGTTAAGGTGTCTTAGAATAATGAGGCTAATAACTTTTGTTTTGGAGATTCAATATCATGGATGGGTAGGAACATGAATCGAATATTGGTTCCCATAGAGGATGATTCTAGAATTGAATAGTTATTGAGCTCAAATCGATAATTAGATTATAGATTAATTATTCACTAGTATATTAATGGTACTTAAGGAGCAAGAGGTAATTAGAAGGGTAAAACGGTAATTTTGACAAGTTCTAGTTAACGAACTAATAATGGAGGAGAGAACTACATGTATTGATTATATCAATGGACCACTAGAGAAAACTCTATAAATATAATTCTATAAATACTTAGAGTACAATTCCATGTTTATAGTGGAGTAATCATGGAATTAATAAATAAGATTATTAGATTAAAGAGTTTACTTAACAATTTGGTTTATTGGAATTTCGTATTATAGATCCATGGTCCTTAGATCACATTTGTCCTACACTGTCAAGGGTAAGGATATCAAAAGAAATATTTGTTAAGAGAAAGGACTAAATTGCAAATGAATTAATTTTCCAGGGCAAGGAAATAATTATTTAATAATTATGGGTAATTGATTAATTGTGAATTAATTAATTATTTAACTATATAGTTTTTATTTTGAAAAACTATAAGTTAAAATTAATATTAATCTTGTTTTGATTAATATAAAGAGAGATAATAATAATAATAAATATCTTATTTATAATATGATATTTATTTATTTAATTTAAAAATGATATTTTAAGATAAAGTTAATTTTTGAATTAACTGATATTTATGTTGGAATTAATATATTGTCTTAAAATTGATTAAATAAACAAATTAGAAAATTAAGGCAACCCTAATAAGGCTGGGCAACACACACTGTACAGTACAGTGTGTGCCGCCTAGCATCATGGATTTTTATCCCTGAGATTTGAATTTTGAATTTCAAATAAATTTGTTTAATCAATTATTTAATTATTATTTTTAATATGATTTAAATAGATAATTAAATGAAAATATCAAACCAGTTTTTATTTGAATTATATTTTAATTAAATAAAGATTATGAATTAGATTAAGGGCCAGTTTGGTACAGCTGTGCTGTGGGAAAAAGCAGCTGAAGCTGTGCTGTAAGAAAAAGCAGCTGTATCTGTGCTGTGAGAAAAAGCTGCTGAGTGTTTGGTAAATTATAACTTTAGAAATACTGTGAGTTGGAAAAGTTGTATATAAGTGTTTGGTAAACTAGATTATTAGATAGGTGTTAAATACAGAATGACCAAAATAGGTATCATATGTATTTAACTAATTTTGTTTGAATAAATTTATACATATTAACATATTTATAATTATTTTTTATTTTATTAAAAATAATAATGATTTTTTATAATATTTAATTCTTTTAATATATACGTATAATAAAATGATTAATTAAATTTTAAAAAATAAAAAATCAACATAAATATTGTCTATTTTTAAATTATTATAAATTTTGATCATAACAAATAATTTAAATTTAGTCAATTTGATACGACAAAATACAAAACTTAAATAAAATAAAATAGATAAGAATATAGTTTAATTATATCCCATTAAACTTGCAGCAATCAGATCTCTAGTATTGTCCATTTCATTTAAATTTGAAGCTCTAGCTGTCTCATCTTCATCTTCAATACTAGTTTGATCTTCGACACAATAATATGGATTATCTCTAATTTTCTCAAAATGTCGATCACGTTTTGCATGCCTTCGAATGTAATTATGCAAGGTCATTGATGCAATCACTATTTTCACTTGCTTCTGATATGGATAACTAGGCATATCTCTTAATATTTTCCATCTTTTCTTCCATACTCCAAAAGTTCTTTCAATAACACTTCGAAGAGAAGAATGTGCCTGGTTGAATACCTCTTTATAACCAGTAGGTTTGCTACGTCGTTGAAATTGTGGTAGATGGTATCTTTGGCCTTTATATAGTCCTAAAAAACTTGTAATTTGTGGGTATCCCGCATCCACTAAATAATATTTTCCTGTCAAATAAAATATAAAAATATAATTACAAAATTATAAAGACTTTAATATTTTATAAATGTGTTTAGATGACAACCTTGGGGAGGTTTTGGAAAATTTGAAGTTGAATCACGTAAAGCTGTATAGAAAATTCTTGTATCATGAGCAGAACCTTCCCACCCAGCATATGCATATATAAATTGCCTATCAAAATTACATATTGCCATGACATTGTGAGTTGGTATCCCTTTTCTACCAACAAATGGTACTTGATCTTTAGGTGGAATTACAGCATTCACATGTACACCGTCTATTGCGCCAATACAGTTCTAGAAAAAAAAATACAAGATTATAAAAATATACTCTAGTTAGAAAAAAAATTATTAAAAAATTGTATAATTTTAAAGTATGACTTACCTTAAAATGAGGCATATATCTAGAATCTTTCAATATCTCTTCAGGAACATCTTTAAATTCTAGGTCTGGTGGTTTTAATACATCTACACTCATATGACATAAAACATCTAAAACCTTGTTGAAATATCGACTAACTGTCTCACCTGAGTATTGGAATCGCTCTTGTGTTAATCGGTTTCCAGCACCGTGACCTAATGTAAATAAAAACATGCCTAATATCTCAAGAGCACACATTCTCTTTGAACCCTTAAATCCATAATTAGCTTCCAATTCATCGCATAATTTAATGAAAACATCTTTCTCCATCCTAAACATGCTATAACATCTACTTTCATTTCCTTTTAATATTTCCATCAACCACATATGACCAGTTTGAGAAGAATTCATACAAGGTGTCTTTTCAATATATGTTGTATAATAATGTTGAACAAAGTATGTAGCTATAGACGCCGATTGTAACTCAATCTCCTCATCCGTGTCTGCCAATATTTCTAATTTAAAATAAACATGTGTATATTAAAGAGTATATAAAATACATGCCAAATAGCCATAAAGTCTTCATAACAAATGCAAGTGAAAAACATAATAAAGCATATTTATATTAAATAGTGACAACACCAAGTCTTGAGAGCAATTTAAAAAAAAAGTCTGTAAAGAAATAACATAATAAACATATACTAACGTCATAACACAAAGTTTAACGTCATAACACCATCCGAAGCCAGTTTCTTTTCCCTTGAGTTGCTTCCAAAGCTTCCATTCATTTTTTAATCCATCCCACTTATTTTTCAATTGTGGTCTAGTGTAATCTCTTCCAGTTGCTTTCTTCATATTTGTAATCAAGTTTACATATCCAACTTTATCTAAATAAGTAGCAGGACGATGCCCATCACCAACCTCTTTGATACAGAAGTCTAAGAAAAAATTCAAACTCTCTGAATTCCATATTGCTTTACTTCTTGGTACGTCACTCTTGGTGCAAATATTATTTTCATTTTCCATCTAATAAAAGTGAAATGATAAGTATAAAAAAAATACAAAAGTAAAATGATGTATCCATATACGCAACAACTCTTATCAATCACTACCATCTATGTAAAACTAAATAATTCAACTAAAGTTCAACATATCCAACTTCAAGACTATTCTTAAAGAATCCCTTGGGAGAAGATAAAACACACACATATGTACATTCATATACATGTAAAAAGGTTACTATAAATCAACTTTTGAAGTGAGAAAATTAGGTAAAAATAAAAGAACTAAAAAGATATTTTTGTTATGTATATGGCAACCATAAATGATTCATCTTTGAATGTAAAAATTGTATTTTTAATGTCCACTTCTCGGCTGAGAGAGTAGACAACCATAAATGAAATTATTTTAATTATAGATATTGTTAGACAAAATATATCTCCTTTATATTGTTTATTTCACTCAAAACAAAAAGATAGAAATCTAATTTTGGTTTTTGTATTAAAAAAGCATATCTATTCTTTCATGGTAATTCTTATTCTTTATTATTAAAGTTTATTTAGAAAAAAGATTAAAAAAAAAAAGGCTGTGTACTCTCTCTCTCTGTCGTACTCTATTGGCACCCATCACTCTGTATTTTTCTTGGTCAATCACAAAGGCTCCTTTTTCAGTCAGTGTTGAATATTCAACTCTACATATGACTTTAATTCTCTCAGTGTTGAATATAACTCTATATACGACTTTAATTCTCTCTCTCTCTCTCTCCTCTGCGTCCTACTCTATATATCCATTAGAAACAAAAAAAACCAAATGCACTCTATATATCCATTAGAAACAAAAAAGGAAATGCATAAAAATAAACCATTAAACAAGTCCAACCCATATATATATATACACACAAATATACTGGTATGAAGAAGATCGAATAACCTAGTATCACAGAAACAATAATCAAACCACTGTACAAATATATATATATATATAAAATGCCCTTTAATAAATCTGTGTTTAATATAGCATTCAAAAAAAAAGTTAGAGAAATACCTTGACTTGATTGTGCTGGAGTTTTTGACAGAGAAGTGTAGTCCGTGAAGAAGAAGGAAGAAGAAATGGTGAGGCAAGGTGAAGAAGATTTAACGATTGAAAAAGAAGACCTAATAATTCTAATTTAAATGAGGGTATTTTGGTCCAAAAAAAATATCATTAAACCACAATTTCAGCTTCCCGTATAAGCTAAAATCTCAAAGTTGGTGTGGGCCAACTTTGATAAAAAGCTATAATTTTAACCTAAATTCCTAAAAAAGCTATTTTTTTTATTTTACCAAACACTTTTTAGTCAATAGCTTTTTTAAAAAGTGCTTTGGGCTTTTCAAAAAGCCATTCCAAACGGGGCCTAAATATCTTTATAAATGCAATATACGTGATATTAAAAAATGATGAATAATCGCACTCTCGCTCTAAAAAGCGATAGTTTTCTCTAAAACTGAAAATTATTCTGAACCTTCTCTTTGTTAAAATATCTCTAGATCTCATGTGTTGAGTACATATAGGGAGTCACATAAATCAACCTTTTGAATCATACGTGCCCACACACATCTTTGTGTGTTTGAGGATTGGTCTGGAAGATCAGGGTGTGAGATCTCAGAGCACTGAATAGGAAAATCGTTGATTTATACGAAAAGACTCAAGGACACTTGATAGGCTACAAGATGTAATCTCTTATCTATTTGTATGTGATTTAATATTTATATATGTATATGATCCTGGCTAGTATTAATATTTATTAAAACGGGTCCATATATTCCATTGCGTACCTTTGATTTTATCATTTAATATCAACAATTGGTACTAGAGTAGTCTATACATATATATATGTATATATTAAATACTATGTGAGCTCCTTACATTTGTTATATGTATGTTGATATGTATATTGAATGGATGGATATGTTTTTTTGAATTGATGTATTGTTGAATGATGGATCGTTAATTATATTGTGCTAATGGGTTATGAATTTTATTGTTTTTCTAGATCTTGTGTAAGTCATAAAGGGCTTAGGATTTTTTGTAAATTTATTGAGAAATATGTATTTTCAAATTTTTACACAAAGAAAATTGGAGGGACCTAAGCCACCAGCCACCATGGCAGCAGCTCGAGCCCCTGAGCCACAAGCACCAGCCGAAGGTGCCCCTTGTGCATGTGCGAGCCTCTTGGCTCCCTGGCCTGCGTGCACCCCTACTCGCCTCAGTGCCGCGCGCCCATGCCTCCGCCTATCTCATGCGCGTGCGGGCCTCTGATCCTTGCTCTTGTGTGCGAGTCATGCGCGTCCAGCCCCATGTGCCCTAGCCCACGACTGCCATCCAACCCGAGCCCTAAGCTCACCATGCCGCTAGCCCTAGGGTTTCCCTAGGGCACTATTTTGGTGCCCAAAACCCTAATTCCTAATTTGTTGAAAAATATCTTTTATTTAATTCATTTTTAAATTATTTGAATTTAAAAGTTTAATTATCTTATTTTATTTTATTATAAAATAAACTATCTTTTAGTTTGTTAAGATATTTTAATATCTTAAGTTTAAATAATTATTTGAATTTGATTCTTTAATTATATAAATTCATCTAAATTAAAAAGATGACAAAAATGGTTTTTTAATTAAAAGTAGTTTTTAATTAAATAAATTAATTAGACAATTTATTTATAATTAATAAGTTTGGCAAAACAAAGTTCCAAAAGATTAGAAAGAAAGTCTAAAGGAGAGAGGAGCATTCTTGGAGAGTCTTGAAAGCTACATAGGCTTGGATTGTAATTTTATTTCTAATTTTTCCAAAGGGTTGTAAATCTTAGAAATACCCATTAGTACTCGGTTCATCATTTATTATTTATTTATTGTATTTATTTAAATAAATGTTCATAGATGTTTGATTGATAACATGATCATGCGTTAGTCAATTACATGTCATTCATGAAACCCCACACAGTTTCTCATTAATCATGCATCTTTTAGAAACATGATTATCTAGGATTGTCCTATTTGTTTATATGAATTATTTTGTGTGAAATCAATTTCATGTAAACTACTAAGTATTAAATTAGTTAAAACTTGGTAACTCACACCATAATAAAGACAATAGTTTTTATTGGCCTTTAAGATAACCAACTTTATGTAATAAGCATTTTAGTAAAGTTATATGAATGTAATGGGTAAGTATGTAAATCACATTAATTATAGAAACTGACTCTTTTATAATTATGATTATTGTAATTAATTACATTCATAGGGTTATTAATAAACTAGTAATTAATTTGTAATTAATTGATTATTTTAATAAAACACATTTAATCTAAAAGAGTAAGTGGGAGAAGTTAAACATCTCAATGTGACCTATGGTCTCCATTATTAGTACAACATTGTGAGATATGATTAGGGCCTCGAGGGGGCTTTGTTTCCATCCCCCTAAGGAAGGTTTCTAGACATATCAATATCAAGGTTGGCTTCTTACAAAGATAGGAGGAAGTGATGTATTTTAGGCTTAATCGACCCTAAGGCGGCACTCTCTAAGTTAAGTCATGAATTCTGAAATAAAGGGTTACACTTACAAAGATGTAATTAAGCTGTTGCGGTGGATAATTACATCTTGACCAAACCAGCGGTACTTTATATTTAAAAGAGAAAATAAGGAGCTATTTTAAGTTTGAAATTATAAAGATAAGATTGTCTTATATGCTATCTGAATTTAACTTTACCGACCCTAAGGCGACACTTTATTTGTTGGGTAGTGTTATACCCAGATTTCGAGCCATGAGAAGTGTAACCTCGAAAAGCTGGATGCATAATGAATGAACCCGTAAAGTCTGGGATATGTTCCAGACTAGACATCGAGCCTGCAAAGCTAAGATGACTTCGAAGATGGTGGCCTCGAAATCCACAAGCTCGGGAGGTAGCCCCCGAGGTGCATCTGTTCTCAGGGATGACCTCGGATCATGAGCTCCGAGCCTGACGCGCATACGATCTCGAAGTCATGTGGCCTCGGGAGATGTTATTAGCTCGAAAGACGATAGGAGACCTGGGAGAAGAGGGCCTTGGTGATATAGGATAATAAACTTGAATACCCAAATGAGTCATCTATAAGAGACGCGGTCTACATTTATTACTGTAAATCCCCTACAATCAGGGGATATTATTTGATTAGTTGTGCGCCCCCTGGTCTTCAGGATACGTTTCCTTTTACATCGGATTACAGGCATTTAAGGCCATTTAATTTATTTGCATAAAAAGAGTAACTACCCAAGATATGTGGGATAGTATTCTACAATCTTCTCTATAAATAAAGAGGTCATGCACTATTGTAGGGGACGAAATTTTTTGTGAGCTTAAGGAAAACTCTGGAGAATTCGCCCTTGAAGGATTTTCAGAGATATTCTTAAGTCTTAATAAGAAAGACTCGTGGACTAGGCAGATTTAACTGCTGAACCACATAAAAATCGTGTTTTGTATTATCGTATTTTTATTGGCCATTACTGTTTATTGTTTACGTGCTCTTCTTTCACTGTTGACGAAAAATGGCGTCAACAGTTTGGTGCTTTCATTGAGAGCCTTAAGCATTCATTCCTGAAAAAAGTCATGGCCACTAATAATCAGAATACACCTGAAGAGAATTATCCGAGACGTTCTGGGAAACAGCCGATGGAAAACCTAGATGTCGAAGAAAGGAGTGGATCCTCCGATTCTAGGGGACCGCCTCCTCCACCAAGAGATGAGGATATGTACTACAATCCTGAGCGATATGTTCCTATTGTGGAACTCGAGAACTGGCAACTGAAACAGCAGTTGGCAGAGGCCAACAAACGGAATGAGGAGTTGGCAAGGATAGCCGCAGAGGCACAGGTGGCTCAGCCCCCGCCTCCGCGTGAAAACCAAGCCCCTCCTCCAAGGGACGTGCATGTTCCTCCCCGTAGACCCCGTGGGCGTCCACGGAAAGATGCTGCCACGAGGAGGCCAGCTCAACCACCGTCACCCACAGAGCCATCCACTCCACCTAGGCCCCAGAGGAGTACTCGGGCTAGGGCCCTGGTTAATCCACCTGTGGAAGCACCTGGGGAAACTGAGAACAACCGAGCTCCTGCAGAGGCTCGGACTCAAGCCCCTGGGAATGCACCACATGCAACCAACCCATCTTGGGCAAACTCCGGACCGTCTAGGCCGCGAAATGGGTGGCAGCCACCATCACCCATATGGTTCCCTCCATCACCAATAAGATATCCTTCAACTCCTCGCAGGAATACACAACCAGTTCGAGATCAGAGCGAAAGGCATGCGGAAAGGAGACAAGAAAATAGGGGAACTTTCCAGGAGCGGAGAGGCACCTCATCTGAAAAAAGTCAAACATCTCGTTCTCGCACGGCGGAGACAAGGCGGCATGGAAAGAATCCATCTCGAAATAACTATGCGACAAGTTTTACCAGTGACGACTCTAGAGATACTAGGTCGGTCAGCAAGCATGACCAAGGTCGTAAGAAAACTGGAAGCCGCAGAGATCGCCCCGACATGCGAGAACACCTGAATCAAAGTCGGGGTAATATCGACCTGATAAATCCAGACCTGAGAGATCGCTTGAATAGGCGTAGGGATCCCTCGCGGAGGCGCGAGCCTGGAATTATGATCGATGACAACCAATTCCAGACAGTATCTCTTGCGGACCCAGTCCAAGAAAGAATCGATCAGCTTGAAAAGGTTTTTTGGCTCCTGAAAAACGAGCAAGAGAATGATCGATATGAAGACTCTGACGAGGAGCTCGAGCCGTTTGCTCCCCATATTTTCAACACTCCATTTCCTCAAGGGTTTCGGATCCCTCACGTCCCAACGTTCGAAGGAAAGACCGACCCGTATAGTCATCTGAGCACGTTCAACACCATAATGAGAGCCAGTAACGGTTTACGAGCTCAAATGCATGTTATTTCCGGCATCATTGACGGGACTGGCCAAAAGCTGGTTCGAAAAATATAAGAGACATTCAATAACCTCTTGGGAGCAGCTGTCCAAAGACTTCAAAAAGCAGTTCAAAGCCATGATGGGGGTTCGACCTGAGGCATCAACCTTAACTAATGTTCGGCAACAACCAGGCGAAACATTAAAAAGTTACCTTACAAGGTTTAACTTGGAAGTCACCCGAGCTCAGAATGTGGATGACAGTGGACACTTAATGGCTGTCCAGGCCGGAGTAAGGCCAGGAAGCGCCCTTTGGGACGATATGCAAAGAAAACCAGTGAGGTCCCTAACCGAGTTTAATAGACGAGCGCAGAGGTTTGTCAATGTAGAGGAAGCGAGGTCGACACTTAATGTGACTTCCCAGCCCGAAACTACATCGATAAACGTAAACTCTGCCTCAACCTCGGCGGACCCAGTAGCTTCAAAGCCTACTGTGGAAAACCCTTCCAAGAGAAAAAAGAACGAAGGAAGTAACCTCAAGGCCGAGGGAGGAAAGAAAAAGAAAGGGGAGAGATATTTCTCCGTGTATAGAGTATACACCGAGCTCAACGAGTCTTGGGAGAACATATACTTGGCTAATGAAAACCAGATCCCCTTTAGGCGTCCGGACCCGATGAGAAATCAAAAGTCCAAGACAGACTCCAGTAAGTATTGCCGATTTCACAGAGACACCGGGCATACAACCAATGAATGTCGACAACTGAAGGACGAGATCGAAGGGTTGATCTCGAGAGGTTACTTCAGGCAATATGTCAAAAATCAGAGTACTAGTCAGGCGGCCGCGAGCCAGAGAGTAGTCGCGCCTCCGACCGCACAGAACAATAATTCTCGAGCTCGGGAAGAAGATAGGCCCCCGCCGATAGATGGAGAGGATGTAATAACTATCTCGGGAGGGCCTCATCCCGCAGGAGTGGGCAGGAATGCCCAAAAGAGATACGTTAACGAGCTGAAAACTGGGGATGGGTCTCCTTATGAACCCGAACCTAGGGCTCCAAAAAGCCAGAGGATTGAAACACAACCAATAACCTTCACTAAGGAAGACGCGTCCTATGTCCAGTTTACTCACCATGATCCACTGGTCATCACTCTCCAGCTGGCCAATAAAAGAGTCCACCGAGTCCTCGTAGACAATGGGAGCTCAGTTAACATTCTTTATAAAGCTACCCTCGAGAAGATGGGACTCTCCCTTCGCGACCTGAAAGCATGTGCAACTACTTTATACAGCTTTTCAGGAGAAGGGACCGCCTGCATGGGATCCATTGAGCTCCCCGTGACCTTGGGAGACTACCCAGTCTCGGCAACCAAGATGATGGAGTTCGTGGTAGTAGACCTACCATCAGCCTACAATGTGCTGCTCGGGAAACCCGCCCTGGTCGGGCTGGGGGCAGTCTCATCAGTAAGGCATCTGGCCCTTAAGTTCCCGACCCCTAGCAGAGTCAGAACGTTAAAGGGAGATCAATTAGTAGGGAGGGAATGCTACAGCATCTCCTTGAGAGGAAAGAAACAAACGAGCGCACAAGCGCTCGCCATCATTCAGAACAAAGACGGAACGATCTTTGAGATTGACGAAGATATCGATCCAAGGATTGAGGAGAAAGTTGACCTCGAACCATTAGAGGAGCTCGAAGAAATTCAGCTCGAGGAGGCCGATCCCTCAAAAAAGGTGAAGGTTGGACAACACCTCCAAGATGAGACAAAATAGCAATTAATTTGCTTTTTGAAGAAAAACCAGGATGTCTTCGCATGGTCGCACTCGGACATGGTGGGAATAAGTCCAAATATAGCAAGCCACGCACTGAATATAGATAAAAGCTTCCCTCCGAAGCAACAAAAGAGAAGACAGCTGGACGAAGACAGAAAGAAGGCACTAAAGGAGGAGGTTGACAGGTTAAAGGCAAACCAATTCATTAGGGATGCCTTTTACCCTGACTGGGTACCCAATCCAGTGTTGGTTCCAAAACCCAATGGGACGTGGCGAACCTGTATTGACTACTCAGATCTCAACAAAGCTTGCCCAAAAGACTGTTTTCCGTTACCAAGGATTGACCAGCTTGTGGATGCCACGACGGGGCATGGCATGATGTCCTTCATGGATGCCTATTCTGGATATAACCAGATTCCCATGCATGCCCCCAACCAAGAACATACGAGCTTCATAACGGATAAGGGGCTATACTGCTATAATGTCATGCCATTCGGGCTCAAGAATGCTGGGGCCACATACCAGTGGCTCGTGAACATGATGTTTTCAGAACAGATAGGGAGTAACATGGAGGTTTATGTTGAAAACATGCTTGTCAAGTCTCAACTCAACAAGAACCATGTTGATGACCTCGAAGAGTGCTTTGGCATGCTCCGAAAGTATAACATGAAGCTAAACCCCCAGAAGTGCACTTTTGGGGTGTCTTCAGGAAATTTCTAGGCTTTATCGTGAACTCACGTGGAATCGAGGCCAACCCCGACAAGATCAAGGCCCTAATTGACATGCCCTCACCTCGAAGGCACAAAGATGTCCAAAGTTTGACTGGTAGGATGGCAGCCCTAAGCAGATTCATCTCGAAATCTACGGATCATGGTCTTCCATTTTTCAACCTATTGAGAGGAGGTAAGAAATTTGAATGGACGGAGGAGTGCGAGCTGGCCTTTCAGGAGCTCAAAAGGCACCTTGCGAAACCACCCATCCTGTCGAAACCTGAAACGGGAGAAATATTGTACCTATATCTTTCAACCACCGAACACACAATAAGTGCAGTACTCGTTCGAGAAGAAGAGAAGGTGCAAAGACCCGTTTACTACATCAGTAAAAGATTACTGGGGGCAGAGTCAAGATACCCCTTGATGGAGAAGTTGGCGCTTAGTCTAATTCATTCGTCCCATAAGCTCCGCCCCTACTTTCAGGCGCATCCCATCCATGTGTTGACTGATCAACCACTTAGGCAAGTCTTGTCTAAACCAGAGGCTTCAGGTCGACTTCTTAAATGGGCAGTTGAGCTCGGACAGTTCGAGATCACTTACCACCCGAGGATGACCATTAGGGCACAAGCGTTGGCGGACTTTATAGTGGAATGTACTGGCATAGCCGACGACGAGGTGATAACCCTGGCCCACGAGCTGTAAAAACTTTACATCGACGGCTCATCAAATGAAAATGGAGCGGGGGCAGGGGTCATTTTGGTTACCCCCGCAGGGAGCAGATTTCATTCTGCCTTAAGATTTGGCTTCAATGCGTCGAATAATGAGGCCGAATACGAGGCTTTACTCGCGGGACTTCGTATAGAAAAAGAGCTCAAAGCTAGAGCTATACATTGCTACAGTGACTTCCAGCTCGTGGTTAATCAAATCTTGGGAGAATACCAGGCTCGCGGCACGAGAATGGCAGCTTATTTGGAGAAGGCAAAATCCGCATTGGAGTGTTTCGAATTTTATACAATCGAACAGGTTCCCCGCGAGCGGAACTCAAATGCAGATGCCCTAGCTCGGCTCGCCACATCCGCTGAAAATGATGAACTGAACGTTGTGCCCATAGAACACCTATCGACACCTAGCATTAATGAGCCAGAGGAGGAAAATGTGTGTATGATCGACACAGAACCTACCTGGATGACCCCAATAGTTGAATATCTCGAGAGCGGAGTCCTTCCAAGAGATCGAAACCAGGCTCGAAAGTTGATGTATCAACTTCCCCATTACACCATCTTGGACGGAAAGCTATACAGAAGGGGATATTCCATGCCGTTACTTCGGTGCGTAACCCCACCCGAAGCTAAGAAGATAATTGAAGAAATTCATGAAGGGTTCTGCGGAGATCACACCGAGGGACATAGCCTATCCAAGAAGATCATACGCCAAGGATATTTCTGGCCAACTATTAAGACGGATTCTTTCAAGTACGTGAAGAAATGAGACAAATGCCAAAGATTCGCTACAATTCCCCGAGCTCCACCATCTGAGCTCACCATGTTGACTTCCCCATGGCCTTTCGCGGTATGGGGCATCGACCTCATAGGCTCTCTTCCGACTGGCAAAGGGAGAGTAAAATATGCGGAAGTCGCCGTGGATTACTTCACGAAGTGGACGGAGGCTGAACCATTGGCAACAATAACTTTAAAAAAGATCCTTGATTTCGTGGTAAAAAACATCGTGTGCCGATATGGGGTACCGAGGAAGATTGTATCCGACAACGGAACCCAGTTCAATTGCGACTTGTTCACCAACTTTTGTGAAAAGAACGACATAATAAAGAGTTTTTCATCAGTAGCTCATCCCCAAGCAAATGGCCAGGTCGAGGCTGTGAACAAAACTCTCAAGAGTTCTCTGAAGAAAAAGTTGGAGGAGGCGAAGGGACGATGGCCCGAAGAATTTCTCCAAGTCCTATGGGGATACAGGACCACAGCTGTAATGCCCCGAATTCCCTATTATGGTTAATGGCTGGATTAGTAGGCTGGGAGGGCCATAACTGTTTAATTATGCCATTTAAATGTGTTTATGCATGTTTATGAGAATTATATTATCATATGATGTTAAATGCATGCATGTGAGTCCACATTTGTTTACAGGGGTATTATGGTAATTTAGCCCATTGAGGGTATAATTGAATACTTGTTTGTATGATAATGATATATTGTGAGACCACATTATAATGTGGATTGGTTCGAGAATTTCGACATGAGACGGTCTTTAAACATGATTTATCGGTTTGGTCATAACAGGTTTGAGCTCGGGGCTCGGGGTGAGTCTCGGGGTGATATTAAAGGTTATAGCGTTACCGGGGATTTTAGGGTAACGGGTTATGAAATATTGGTGTTCGAGGATATTGAGATTAGCGGGAATTGGGAAGCGTTAATTATGATTAACGGGTTAAGCTAGAAGTACCAATTTTACCCCTAGAGTAGTTTGAAAGGCTTTAGATGACACAAGGGCATTTTGGTCTTTTTAGGGGTGGATATATATGAACTTAAGTGGCTGAAGCTGTAGAACAAACAGAGTAAACACAGAGTTTGCCTCTTCCATTCCCGTACATCCTCCTTGCTCCATCTTCTTCACTTTCCCTTTGAGGGTTTTGTGTGTTCTTGGTGGTAATTCAAGCTAGAGAAACTTAGGGCTGGGTTGGAGACTTGGTTCTGCTTGTGTGGGAAGTTCAAAACAGGTTCTAAGGTAAGCTTTGACCATTGAATTCAAGTTAAGCTCTGTTTTTGTTCTAGCTTTTGAATCATGAGTTTTGGTGTGGAAAGTGTGAATCAAAGAGGGTTTTAATGTTAGTTTGATTGGGGTTTGGTGTGAGTGAGATAAGGATGTTGTTTGGGGGTTCAATTACATGTTTGGAGAAGGTTTTAAGATGGTTTGAGGGACTGGTTTGAGAGGAAAAACGCACAGGGAGAAAACTGGTTCGTGTGGCCGACTTAGCCATTCTGGGCTGAGCGCCGCGGCGCAGCAGGGGGGCGCCGCGGCCCTTGGCGTTTGGCAGAGGGAGAGCCCTCTCTGTTTGAGGGTACGCCGCGGCGCAGAAGCAAAGGGGGGCCGCGGCCCTTAAGGCCAATTTTTCCAAAATGTTGTTTTTAGCTTGGGGATTCAAACCTTAGGCCTCAGGGTTGGACCTAGTGCCCGGTTGGGTAGTATTTGAGGTCTCGGGGGCTGGGATTTGGTTGGGAACCCTCAGTTATCATTTTTATTGATGAATCCTATATTTTGGTTATGACCAGGTGACCGTCGAGGAATTTAAAGGTTGATCGTTCTCAGGGGTCGTTCATATTATAATACTCACTCGAACCAGAGGTAAGAAAATAGTGTATGAATACGGTTGCACCCTGTATAGATATGTGGCATGTATGGTTTGATATTTGAGGCCTGCTGGTTGATATACGTGGACATGGATTGCATATTAAATGCTATTGAACACTGATTATCTGCTTGAGACACTGACTAGTCAGGGACCGACTCTAAAGTCGAGAATCATGCATTGAATGGCTCTATAGCATTAATGCCAGACCGACCCTAGGGTGGAGAAACTTATAAGCGCTTGCCTGGCTTACAACCAGATGAATATAGCCAAGGTATATGACCCCGGTGGCTGTTTGTCACATGGCTGAGGGACGTTGTCCATAGTTTCGACTCCAGAGTCATGAGGAAGGTTATGTTGGTGACTAATCGCCATACACCTGTTCTAAACAACTTATGAATGATTCACTTCTCAGTTAAGCCCTGGTGACCCTATCGTCACACGGCTAGAGGGAGCGATGCTCATTATTGTGACTTTTGGCTATTGTCACCTATTTGCTGGACTGATAGTCCTGAATGGTTATTATGATCGTTGTTGATATTATATCATGCTTTATTGCGTTTTCTTGCTGGGCCTTGGCTCACGGGTGCTATGTGGTGCAGGTAAAGGGAAGGAAAAGCTTGGCCAACCCTGAGTGGAGAGCTTGGGCGATGTGATGTACATACAGGGCCGCTTGACCGCCACGGTCAAGGAGTTCTCAGAGGGACTAGGGGTTTACCCTATTTTTGCCGCTTAGGCCGGCGGAGTTTGTATAGTTGGAACTATAGCAACTCTTTTGTAACTTGAACTACTTTTAAACATTTTAAAAGGTTCATGAGCAGTTTATTTACTTAATGAAAAGTGCCCTTTCTTTTTTTTACTGGTTTTACACCTTAACCTATTAATGACACCTAGATCACGTTTTTAACCAAAGGACTCGGGTAGCGGGTCAAATTTCCGGTTCACCGTTCACCGTAAATGTTCTGGGGTAGCCAGGGCGTTAAAACTTGGTATCAGAGCATTGCCAAGGTTAGGGTTTCTGTAGACTGGCTGGGTATGTACACACATCACCGAAGACAAGCTCGACTCACGGTTTGGTAACTATTTATGTGGTTACATGTATAATTGTGTAAATGTGATATATATATATGCTCTATCTGTGTGCATGAGATATTATGCTGAGCCTGTGCCTGGAATATCATATCTTCAGCAAATGTGTACTGATTAGTACTGAGATTGATGGCACCTGCTTATTAGTATGGTTGTTTATGAGTTATTATGTGATACATGCTGAGTGCTGAATGCTATGAACATGTATCTGATTGTGAATATTGAATGACTGTGGAATGTGGTAATTGTCTGTTGTTCTTGGACCGTAAGGCGGCAAGAGGTTTAGTTATTACTACCTGACT
Source organism: Humulus lupulus (assembly GCF_963169125.1). NCBI lineage: Eukaryota > Viridiplantae > Streptophyta > Magnoliopsida > Rosales > Cannabaceae > Humulus > Humulus lupulus. Next base: position 104,929,023 of record NC_084793.1, read on the forward strand.
GGCCGTATTGATTATTGTTTCAGTAAGGTATCAGTGACAGAATGAACCCAGAACAGACAGGCACATCAGCTGGCCAGAATGGTCAGGGTCAGAATAATGACAGTAGTCAGGGTCAAGTGAATGACCAATCTCAGGTTCCACAGCCAGCACCTGCAAACTGGCAGCAGTTGTTTAATGATTTGCAGGCTATAGTGTTGAAACAAGGAGAGGAGCTCCGTCTCCTAAGACATCAGCAAGTGCCAGTGGTAGCCAGTGCTGCGGAGGCACCTTCTGTGTCAGTGCCAGTTATTGGGCCACTGCCTAGGGTTGAAAACAGATTGGAACCTCTTTATGAGCGGTTCAGGAAACAGCAACCTCCTGTGTTTGAAGGCAGTGCTGACCCCACCAAAGCTGAACAATGGATGAGCATGTTTACCACTATGCTTGACTTTATAAGGGTAGTTGGTAACGAGAGGGTGGCCTGTGCTGCCTATATGTTTCGGGAAGATGCCCGGATTTGGTGGGAGGTGGTTGGTCAGACCAACGATGTTAATCTCCTGAGCTGGGAGGAATTTCAGACTTTGTTTAATGAAAAGTATTATAATGATGCCATTAGAGCAGCGAAGGCTGATGAATTTATGAGGCTACTTCAGGGAAACTTATCAGTGACCGAGTATGCCTTAAGGTTTGACCGGTTGGAAAAGTTTGCCAAGGAGCTGGTGCCCACTGATGGGACCAGGAGAGAGCGTTTCTTATAGGGGCTACAACCTAGGTTAGCCCAAGATGTGCGCATCACCACTGTGGCAGGAGTCACTACTTATGCACAGGTGGTGGAGAAGGCACTTACAGCTGAAACTGCAGAGATTAAGATCTGGCGTGAGAATGCAGCCAGAAGGGATTTCAGGAGGCCAGGTCCTCCATCTGTGGGTTCTGGTAGGGGTGTTGGCCCCAGTGATCAGAAGAGGAAGGTTCCTGACACCTTCCCAGTTCCAGGTCCTGACAGGAGACCTCGTGGTATTACAATAGGTCGTCCTGGGGGCAGTGAAGCCTGGAAGTCTTATCCCGAGTGTCCTAGATGCAAGAGGCATCACTTGGGAGAGTGTAAGGAAAGGGTCTGCTTCTCTTGTGGAGCAGTGGGTCATCTGAAAAAGGATTGCCCTAAGGCAAGAAAGGAAGAACCCAGGAAGGCAGACAGCTCGGCCCCAGCGCGAGTGTTTGCATTGACTCAGGCAGAAGCTGAGGCTTCCCCCTCAGTTGTTACAGGTCAGCTTCTTAGTGCAGGAACTGTTTATAATGTATTGATTGACTCAGGTGCTACGCATTCCTTTGTTGCTAGTAGTGTTATTGATAGATTGTGTAGACCTTGTGATTTCCATGCTGTGGGGTTTGGTACTTTGTTACCCACTGGGGAGCTGGTTGTTTCCAGAAGGTGGGTCAGATCTTTGCCGGTGATAGTTGAGGGCAGAGAGTTGTCAGTGGATCTTATAGAGTTGGTTATGACTGACTTCGATATGATACTGGGTATGGATTGGTTGGCCAAGTATGGGGCAACCATTGACTGCAGGAGGAAGATGGTCACCTTTGAGCCTGAGGGTGAGGATCCTTTTGTATTTGTTGGTACTGTGCATGGACCCCGTATTCCTATGATTTTTGCATTGAGGGCTAGGGATTTATTGCAAGGGGGTTGCATTGGATTCTTAGCCAGTGTGGTTGATACCACCAAGGTCGTGCCAGTGAGACCAGAGGATACTAGACTTGTGTGTGAGTTTCTGGATGTGTTTCCAGAGGATTTTCCAGGGTTGCCACCACACAGAGAGATTGAGTTTGTTATAGAACTGGCCCCAGGGACGGAGCCAGTGTCTAGAGCACCATACAGAATGGCCCCAGCTGAGTTGAAAGAATTAAAGGTACAGCTGCAAGAGCTGTTGGATTTGGGTTTTATCAGACCTAGCTTTTCACCTTGGGGTGCGCCAGTTCTATTTGTGAAGAAGAAAGATGGTTCTCTGAGGATGTGTATAGATTACAGAGAACTGAATAAGCTGACAATTAAGAACCGGTATCCTTTGCCAAGGATAGACGATCTGTTTGATCAATTGCAGGGTAAGACGGTATTCTCTAAGATTGACCTTCGTTCTGGTTATCATCAGTTGAGGGTTAAGGAGGGAGACATACCGAAGACCGCTTTTCGTACTAGGTATGGGCATTATGAGTTTCTAGTTATGTCATTTGGATTAACTAATGCCCCTGCCGCTTTTATGGATATGATGAACAGGGTGTTCAAAGATTATCTGGACCAGTTTGTGATCGTCTTTATCGATGATATTCTGGTGTATTCTCAGACTGAGTCAGAACATGAGCATCATCTGAGGTTGGTTCTGCAGAGATTGAGAGAACACAGATTGTTTGCAAAGTTTAAAAAGTGTGAATTCTGGTTGTCTCAGGTGTCCTTCCTTGGGCACATTTTCAGTAAGGAGGGGATTACAGTGGATCCATCAAAGATTGAAGCGGTCAGAGATTGGCCAAGGCCAAAGAATGCTTCTGAGATTAGGAGTTTCCTTGGATTGGCAGGGTATTACAGACGTTTTGTAAAAGGGTTCTCAAAGATTACTACTTCGTTGACTGAGTTGACACGAAAGGGTCAGAAGTTTGTGTGGTCAGAAAAATGTGAGAACAACTTCCAGGGGTTGAAACAGAGATTGATTACAGCTCCAGTTCTGAGTCTTCCTACAGACAAGGAGAAGTTTGTGATATACTGCGATGCTTCTCATCAGGGCTTGGGTTGTGTTTTGATGCAGTCAGAGAGAGTTATAGCTTATGCTTCTCGTCAGCTGAAGGAGTATGAGAAGAGGTATCCTACTCATGACTTAGAGTTGACAGCGGTGGTTTTTGCTTTAAAGATATGGAGACACTATCTCTATGGAGAGAAGTGTGAGATTTATACAGACCACAAGAGCCTGAAGTACTTCTTCACTCAAAAGGACTTGAACATGAGGCAAAGGCGTTTGCTGGAATTAGTGAAAGATTATGATTGTGAGATTTTATATCACCCAGGGAAAGCCAACGTGGTAGCTGATGCTTTAAGCCGGAAGGATCCAGGACAGATTCATGGTATTAGACTGATAGCCAGGGAGTTAGCTGATGATATGACCAGAGCTGGTATAGAGTTGCTGGTGGGCCAGTTGGCCAATGTTACGCTACAGTCTACGCTGCTAGAGAGGATTAAAGAGGGTCAGTTGAGTGATCCACAGCTGATCAAGATTAGAGAGGATGTCTTGGCTGGAGCATCCAGGGATTATACAGTGTCTGATTTGGGGTTATTGAGATACAAGGGACGGATATGTGTTCCGTTAGACACTGCGTTGAGGCGAGAGATTCTGGATGAATCTCATACTACACCTTACTCTTTGCATCCAGGCACCACGAAGATGTACCAGGATGTAAGATCATTGTACTGGTGGCCAGGGATGAAGGGAGATGTAGTAGAGTATGTGGCTAAGTGCTTGACATGTCAACAGGTCAAGGCTGACCATCAGAGGCCGGCAGGGTTATTGCAGCCTCTGGATATCCCAGAGTGGAAGTGGGAAGACATCACAATGGACTTTGTGGTGGGCTTGCCCAGGACAGTTGGTCAGCATGATTCCATTTGGGTGATAGTGGATCGTTATACCAAGTCAGCTCACTTTCTACCAGTGAGGACTATTTATACTGTTGACCAGTATGTAGATCTCTATGTGAGAGAGATCGTGCGCCTCCATGGAGCTCCTAGGTCGATCGTGTCGGATTGGGACCCTACGTTCACTTCCAAGTTTTGGAAGAGTTTACAGACAGCCATGGGTACACGACTAAAGTTCAGTACAGCTTATCATCCTCAGACAGATGGGCAATCTGAGAGGACGATCCAGATATTAGAAGACATGCTGCGGGCATGTGTGCTGGACTTTGGTGGATCATGGAGTAAGTATCTGCCATTGATAGAGTTCTCCTATAATAATAGTTATCAGTCTACCATTGGTGTTGCACCTTATGAGATGCTATATGGTAGGAAGTGTAGATCTCCCATTCATTGGGATGAGACAGATGAAAGGAGATACTTAGGTCCTGAGGCGGTTCAGAGGACCAGTGAGGCTATTGATAAGATTAGAGCTCGGATGCTTACTTCTCAGAGTAGACAGAAGAGCTATGCAGATCCCAAACGCAGGAACGTGGAGTTCCAGGTAGGAGACTATGTCTTCCTTAGAGTCTCGCCATGGAAAGGGGTGAGAAGGTTTGGGAAGAAAGGCAAGCTGAGTCCCAGGTTTGTAGGTCCATTTGAGATCTTGGAGAGGGTTGGTCAAGTGGCTTACAGGCTAGCTTTGCCTCCGGCATTGTCAGCCGTGCATAATGTATTCCATGTATCTGCTCTTCGGAGGTATGTATCTGATGAGAGACATGTCTTGAGTTATGAAGATCTGGAGCTTGAACCAGATCTTTCCTTTGAGGAGCAGCCTGTTCAGATACTTGATCAGAAGGATAAATTCCTCAGAAACAAGACAATACCTTTGGTTAAGGTATTGTGGAGGAACAGCAAGGTCGAGGAGGCGACCTGGGAGCTGGAGTCTGATATGCGGAGTCAGTATCCCGAGTTGTTCAGGTAAATTTCGAGGACGAAATTTCTGTAAGGAGGGGATAGTTGTAATGCCCCGGATTCCCTATTATGGTTAATGGCTTGATTAGTAGGCCGGGAGGGCCATAACTGTTTAATTATGCCATATAAATGTGTTTATGCATGTTTATGAGAATTATATTATCATATGATGTTAAATGCATGCATGTGAGTCCACATTTGTTTACAGGGGTATTATGGTAATTTGGCCCGTTGAGGGTATAATTGAATACTTGTTTGTATGATAATGATATATTGTGAGACCACATTATAATGTGGATTGGTTCGAGAATTTCGACATGAGACGGTCTTTAAACATGATTTATCGGTTTGGTCATAACAGGTTTGAGCTCGGGGCGAGTCTCGGGGTGATATTAAAGGTTATAGCGTTACCGGGGATTTTAGGGTAACGGGTTATGAAATATTGGTGTTCGAGGATATTGAGATTAGCGGGAATTGGGAAGCGTTAATTATGATTAACGGGTTAAGCTAGAAGTACCAATTTTACCCCTAGAGTAGTTTGAAAGGCTTTAGATGACACAAGGGCATTTTGGTCTTTTTAGGGGTGGATATATATGAACTTAAGTGGCTGAAGCTGTAGAACAAACAGAGTAAACACAGAGTTTGCCTCTTCCATTCCCGTACATCCTCCTTGCTCCATCTTCTTCACTTTCCCTTTGAGGGTTTTGTGTGTTCTTGGTGGTAATTCAAGCTAGAGAAACTTAGGGCTGGGTTGGAGACTTGGTTCTGCTTGTGTGGGAAGTTCAAAACAGGTTCTAAGGTAAGCTTTGACCATTGAATTCAAGTTAAGCTCTGTTTTTGTTCTAGCTTTTGAATCATGAGTTTTGGTGTGGAAAGTGTGAATCAAAGAGGGTTTTAATGTTAGTTTGATTGGGGTTTGGTGTGAGTGAGATAAGGATGTTGTTTGGGGGTTCAATTACATGTTTGGAGAAGGTTTTAAGATGGTTTGAGGGACTGGTTTGAGAGGAAAAACGCACAGGGAGAAAACTGGTTCGTGTGGCCGACTTAGCCATTCTGGGCTGAGCGCCGCGGCGCAGCAGGGGGGCGCCGCGGCCCTTGGCGTTTGGCAGAGGGAGAGCCCTCTCTGTTTGAGGGCACGCCGCGGTGCAGAAGCAAAGGGGGGCCGCAGCCCTTAAGGCCAATTTTTCCAAAATGTTGTTTTTAGCTTGGGGATTCAAACCTTAGGCCTCAGGGTTGGACCTAGTGCCCGGTTGGGTAGTATTTGAGGTCTCGGGGGCTGGGATTTGGTTGGGAACCCTCAGTTATCATTTTTATTGATGAATCCTATATTTTGGTTATGACCAGGTGACCGTCGAGGAATTTAAAGGTTGATCGTTCTCAGGGGTCGTTCATATTATAATACTCACTCGAACCAGAGGTAAGAAAATAGTGTATGAATACGGTTGCACCCTGTATAGATATGTGGCATGTATGGTTTGATATTTGAGGCCTGCTGGTTGATATACGTGGACATGGATTGCATATTAAATGCTATTGAACACTGATTATCTGCTTGAGACACTGACTAGTCAGGGACCGACTCTAAAGTCGAGAATCATGCATTGAATGGCTCTATAGCATTAATGCTAGACCGACCCTAGGGTGGAGAAACTTATAAGCGCTTGCCTGGCTTACAACCAGATGAATATAGCCAAGGTATATGACCCCGGTGGCTGTTTGTCACATGGCTGAGGGACGTTGTCCATAGTTTCGACTCCAGAGTCGTGAGGAAGGTTTTGTTGGTGACTAATCGCCATACACCTATTTTAAACAACTTATGAATGATTCACTTCTCAGTTAAGCCCTGGTGACCCTATCGTCACACGGCTAGAGGGAGCGATGCTCATTATTGTGACTTTTGGCTATTGTCACCTATTTGCTGGACTGATAGTCCTGAATGGTTATTATGATCATTGTTGATATTATATCATGCTTTATTGTGTTTTCTTGCTGGGCCTTGGCTCACGGGTGCTATGTGGTGCAGGTAAAGGGAAGGAAAAGCTTGGCCAACCCTGAGTGGAGAGCTTGGGCGATGTGATGTACATACAGGGCCGCTTGACCGCCACGGTCAAGGAGTTCTCAGAGGGACTAGGGGTTTACCCTATTTTTGCCGCTTAGGCCGGCGGAGTTTGTATAGTTGGAACTGTAGCAACTCTTTTGTAACTTGAACTACTTGTAAACATTTTAAAAGGCTCATGAGCAGTTTATTTACTTAATGAAAAGTTCCCTTTCTTTTTTTTACTGGTTTTACACCTTAACCTGTTAATGACACCTAGATCACGTTTTTTACCAAAGGACTCGGGTAGCGGGTCAAATTTCCGATTCACCGTTCACCGTAACTGTTCTGGGGTAGCCATGGCGTTACAACAGCTCGAACATCAACAGGGCATACCCCGTTCTCTCTAGCATACGGCTGCGAGGCAATGTTGCCCATCGAGGTCGAAATCCCAACGATCCGGACTCAGATTTACGATCAAAATTCAAACCACACTCAGCTCGAGGAAACCTTAGACTTAATTGAAGAAAAGAGAGAAGAGGCTCAGCTAAGAAACGCTGCCTACCAGCAACGAACTACCCGGTATTTCAACAAGAGGGTTCGAGATCGAAAGTTCGGAATGGGAGAGCTGTTGTTGAGACGCGTATTTTTGGCAACACAAGATCCGGCAGCTGGAGTGCTCGGGCCGAATTGGGAAGGACCGTACCAGATAGAGTCAGTCATCTGGCCCAGTGTATACAAACTTGCGAGATTGGACGGGAGCCTGGTACCGCGAACATGGAATGGCGAACACCTTAGACCTTACTATCAGTAGTGTAGGAAAAGTGTTGCCTGTAACCATCTGTATTAGTTTGTCTGCTTTTGAATTCCATCAAATAAAGATCTATTTCGTTCAATATGTTATCTCTTTAAATTTTTGCAATCTCTCTTAATTTAATAACCTATGGTCACACTCATAGGATATTAAGGGGGCATCATTGGTATATATACCATCAGCTTAAAAAATAAAATAACATACACGAAAAACATAAAAGTGTTTGGATATAACCAGATACGCGAGCTTAGATAGTTTGGACATAATCGAATTATCAAAAACATAAAAGTATTTGGATATAACCAGATACGCAAGCTTAGATAGTTTGGACAACCAAATTATCAAAAGATAATAACATTTGGATTTAACCAGATGTGCAAACTTAATAGGTTTGGAACAAACCAGCTAAAATTAATCGACGAGTTGGAATTTAAACCTACTTCGAAATAAGTCGAGATCGAGGCTGGAATATCTTAAAGAAAAATAGTTTCGTACTCATAACCTCGGAGAGATAACCGAGGATGAGGAAAAGTAACTAAACAATCAGATATAACTAAACCATTCACATTACATACCATACAAGTACTTTCGAGTTCATGGTTAAAGTAATATCCGACCTTGATGAATAACGAGATCGGAAGCGGATAATTCGAACAAAACAATGGGTGAATGCATCGAGTTTCGAGCCTAAATCCCAACTATGTTTGTATAAAGAAATAAACATAAAAAAACTCATTCATATAAAATATGCAAAATATTTCGAACCAAAAAGTGTAAAGCATATACAAGTCAAAACAAAAAGAAATTGTATCAGCCTTGTGGGCATAAATTAAAGTAATTACAAAAATAAGGGGACGCAGCCCCGAGATCAGATTCAAGAAGGAGGAGTCTCCTTGGCCTTCTCAGCATCAGCAGCACCGAACCCCTCAGGACGAATAGCATGACTATCCTTCCGAGCTCCCTCAGAGGCGGCCTCCCGAGCAGCCTCTTCCGCCTCAAGCCGAGCATTCCATTTATCAAGAAGCTTCGCCTCGAGAGGGCCTAAGAAGCTAGTATCTAGGTCTTCATTGTTGGCCCACATTCTGTACATGGCCGAATCAACCGCCTGGTCCTTCTTCTCCTTATACTCAGCAAGGAGACGAGCCTTTTCACCCTCAATAATATCAAATGTGGCGGCCTTATCTTCTTCGAGCTTTTTGTTGGCCTCCTGGAGCCGAGCGTTCTCCTTCTCAAGATCTGCGAGCTTGGAATTCTCCTTCTCAAGCTCCTCGAGCCTAGCTTTCAGCTTCCCAAGCTCGGATGCCTTGGCCTCCAGCTCCTTAGCTCCCGCCTCAAGCTTTGCATTTGCTGCCTTCAGGTCATCACTTGCTTTGAGGTGGAGATCCTTCGCCTCCTGAGCATAAGACTTGCTCGAATGGATCTCATTGTTCAACTTATAGTTGAGCTGGGCAGTAAAGGCAAGAGACTGACAAAAGAAGAAATCTTCATTAGCGCCAGGTCGGTGTGATTATAACTAAGAAGTAAAAGGAAACTTACCGCGGCAACAAGCTCGATACTCTTCTCATAGAGGGCGGTGCAGTCTCGGGCATTGTTCAAGTAATTCCACTGAGGAGCTTCGAGACTGCTAAAGCTCTGGCCGATTCGGGACATAACATCCGAGCCCAGCGTAGACCCATGGGACCCAGCTGCGTTGTCAATTACATACTCCTCCATGTGAGTAGAAACTGACAGCTTGTGAGTTCGAGAAGCAGAAGGCTTTCTAGGAGGCGAACCAAGTGTTGGCTGAACCACTACAGGAAGTTGGGGCCCGGTCATGATAGAGGCATCGACCTGCGAAGTCGGTGCCACGGTAAAGGCATCGACCTGCGAAGTCGGTGCCACGGTTGAGGCACCGACCTATGAGGATGGCGCTGTGATGGAACTGGTAATGGGTGGAGCTGGGGGAGGAGGTGTCTTCTCGGCCCTCTTGGGGACTTTGGCAGGCCGGTCCCCCTTTCGCGACCCCACCCTGGGGCGCTTACTCCTTTTGGCGCCACCACTCTCGATGATGTTGTCGAGGTCGGAGTCCATCTTGCCTGCACAGTCACACCACAATGTGAATCATAACAAAAAGAGGGAATAGTATATAAGGTGATTCAAGATCGCATAGATATACAAAGCAGTGATAGAAGAAACCTAACTGGAACTCCCCCCCGAGCTCAAGCTCGGGGACCATGAAATTCCCCCATCTTCAGAAGAGGCGGGGGGAGTACCTTCCCTATAGGTGGACGTCAACCTCGAAAGGTCCCTATAGTCATTTGTCCCATATTGGACGGCTATCCCGTTCCACGCCTCGTTTAGACTGTACATGGTGTCATACTTCCCGAGCCAGCTATCAAACCTATGAACTCGATCGTCTACCCGAGTCCATATATAGAAGTGGTATCTATCATACAGGCATGAAACTAACCTATCAGGTTTATGCTTTAACAAGGTGGGGGACCACATTCTCGAGGTAAGGATGACTTTACCTTCTTCATCCGAGTCTGAGCTCAAGGCTTCATCATTAGCCTCATTCCCCGACGGTGGACTCCTTCAACGAGCTGGAGGTGGAGGCCTCACCTCTCTCCTCGGAGGGAGGATGCCTGTGGGCAAAGGCACCTGCTCCCAATGATCATACTTCTTGTTAGACCAGTCTGAGGTGGACTGGCCATCTCCTAAAAGCCCGCAAGCTCGGAGCTTATCCTCATGCAAAAGGTATGAGAGAGACTGCCTGCCGTAAGGGAGTTGGAGCAGAGCCTCTCTATTCCCCTTCATTGCCTCGTCGGGAGTAGGGCGGAGGAAATTGGCTGGAAAATAAGACACATGGAAACTAAGTACGAACCTACAAATAAGAACCCGAGCACAGAAATAAAGAAGGTTGGAATACTTACGAATCCGCCTGAATGAGTAGCATCAAGACGGGGACAGGCCATCTGTCCAGAAGAAGGCTTTTTTGAAATCGGGTGGATGATTAGGGAGATCCTCAAACACCTTTTTCTCTTTGGAATAGCTCGAAAGGTAGTAAAAGCCATCTCCTCCCCAAGCTCGGGAGGGATTACTTTTCAGACAGAAGAGATACAAAATCTCTTGCGGCGAAGGTCCTTCCCACTTCAGCTCGTGGTATAGCGACCTCAGGGCAGACAGAACCCTGTAAGAATTGGTGTTGAGCTGGAACGGAGCCAACCCAACAAAATCCACGAAGTCTTTGAAAAAAGACTTCAAAGGTAATAGCGCCCCTGCCTTCATGTGTTCCTGACTCCATGCCGCGTACCTCAGCCTGTTGTCCAGGTTCCCAGGGGCGTAGCAGCTCCGTTCGATAGCGGCCGGAGCTCGACACCTCAAGAAACTTGACAACCTGAGGCCATGGAGGGCTAGAATATCATTTATCTGACTTGTCGAGGTAACCGAGCTCCAATAGTGCTCGGCCTCGAAGATTTCTCTCCTCGGCTGCGAGGTAGAAGGCTCCCCCATAAGTGAAAATTGGAGCTCTCCCGGGCTGTACACAACGGTCACTGTCAATTTAGGGTCGAGTGGGATTGGCCTGGGCCCTGAATTGGATTCTGGGTAAATAGCCTCTCGAAGGGTCCTCCTTTTCTTCTTTATGACCTCGTCAATCAGGCGGCAATAATGAGCTCGAATATCCTCCTGTTCGCGCGCGAGATCGTACTCGCGAATTCGACGTTGATTCCGAGCAAACAGCGACTCTGAGCTTGGGGTTTTGGGCGAATAAGGGATTGCCAGCAACGACCCCCACCGTCTTTCCAGATTCTGTGACATCTAGCGAGAGAAAAAAATGGTGAGGGCCATGCATGCAAGAGTTCAAAGGCTGCGAGCTTGACAGGACAAGCTCGGAGCTTAGGAACGAAGCGAGCTCGATACTAAGACCCTTATTAAAGAGTCAGAACGTGTATTCCACGAGAAAAGGAGGAGAGTGGACAAAAAATTTTTTTAAAAAAATCCTGAAATTAAGGGGAAAAAGAGTGGCGGATGACCAAAAAAGGTAATCTTAGGTATCGTGCATTCTTCAAGGCCAAGTTCTTATACCCGATATCTTGGTGTACAAGAAATGTCTTTTAAAATTTTAAAACCCAAAAAAAAAAAAAAAGAGATCTTGCTCAAACACCAAAACTGTGTATGGAACCACTGATGAAAACCCAGTATGGAAACGTGAACGCGAAAGCCTATCAGCCAAGAATTCCCTAACGTATCGTACTAAGAAAATAAACTAGTACATTCACAGAAACAACAAGAACAATATGAACAGAAATTGGCATAAGGGAAAAATAAAGATTGGACACTTACACAATAATGGTGATTGCAGAGAAATCGTTGACTGAAGGAGAGGCTGCAGATATGAGTTCACGGTCTCGAACAAACTGGCGGTCCTCTGTTTCTTCGGTTGAGAAAACATGCACAAGAAGAAATTCTCAGGGATAGTCTCTGGTTTTGCTCTTTTCTTGCTTCTGATGAACGAAAATAAAAAAGAAGATGATGAGAGGGGTCTTATATATAGATGGAAAAAGGGGATTAATCTGGGGCGTTGAATAAAATCCTTGCAAGATCCAACGGTCAGGGATCGATGACATGATAGTACCGAAAAGGTGGCAGACAAATGATCGTGGGAAGATTTCCAAGGTACTCGAGTACCATGAATAAGCAATGCCCAACTGACGCGTGTCCATTCTTAAGTATGTGACGGTACGGTTCTCGAAGGAAGTAGTTCAAAAGTTTCCTTCTCTTAGGATTCGAACAAATACTTTTGAGGGCGCAAAATGTTATACCCAGATTTCGAGCCATGAGAAGTGTAACCTCGAAAAGCTGGATGCATAATGAATGAACCCGTAAAGTCTGGAATATGTTCCGGACTAGACATCAAGCCTGCAAAGCTGAGATGACTTCGAAGATGGTGGCCTCGAAATCCACAAGCTCGGGAGGTAGCCCCCGAGGTGCATCTGTTCTCAGGGATGACCTCGGATCATGAGCTCCGAGCCTGACGCGCATACGATCTCGAAGTCATGTGGCCTCGGGAGATGTTATTAGCTCGAAAGACGATAGGAGACCTGGGAGAAGAGGGCCTTGGTGATATAGGATAATAACCTTGAATACCCAAATGAGTCGTCTATAAGAGACGCGGTCTACATTTATTATTGTAAATTCCCTACAATCAGGGGATATTATTTGATTAGTTGTACGCCCCCTGGTCTTCAGGGGACGTTTCCTTTTACATCGGATTACAGGCATTTAAGGCCATTTAATTTATTTGCATAAAAAGAGTAACTACCCAAGATATGTGGGATAGTATTCTACAATCTTCTATATAAATAGAGAGGTCATGCACTATAAATAGAGAGGTCATGCACTATCGTATTTTTATTGGCCATTACTGTTTATTGTTTACGTGCTCTTCTTTCACTGTTGATGAAAAACGGCGTCAACAGGTAGTTTTATCGTAGAAAAGTAAATGTTAATTTATGTGTTTTAATTGTTGCATTCATGCATCATGTTTACTTTCCAAAACATTAATATTTTTCAAATGATAATATTATTATTTTTTATTTATTTCAGTAATGTCGAACTGTGTCAATCCAATAATCGCTTTACTATCACTTGAAAAACTTAGTGGTGATAATTTTATAAGATGGAAATCAAATCTAAATCTTATGTTAATCTGTGAGAACCATAAATTTGTCCTGACTGAGGAATGTCCTGAAGAGCCCGCTTCCACTGTCCTGAAGAATTTTTGGGACAAGTATGATGTCTGGATTCAATCCAATAATAAGGCAAAGATTCACATGCTTGTGAGCGTGAATGATGTTGTAAGAACAAATCATGAAACCATGGAAACTGTGTTTGAGATAATGGATTCTCTGCATGCCATGCTTGGGCATCAATCTGATCAAAGTAGACATAAGGCTACTAGAACCTACATGACTACTAAGATGAAGAAAGGTGTTTATGTACGTGAACATGTTTTACACATGATTAATGTGATGCATGAAGAAAAAATACATGGGCAATCATTGATGAGTGTACACAAGTAAGCATCATACTGGAATCGCTCACTCTTTCCTTTTCTGCGTTCACCACCAACTATATTATGAATACATTGGAATTCAACATGACCCAGCTATTGAATGAACTGCATACATTTGAGTCTCTTAACAAATCCATTACAAAAGAGACTGAAGCAAATGTGGTAGAGGAGAAACCTTCAAACTCTGAGGAGAAATCCAAGAAGAGAAAGAAGAATAATAATAAGGACAATGGAAAGGGTAAAAAATCCAATAAAGGCAAGAAAGCACCAAAAGCCAAGGAGAAAAAAATTGACAACAACTCCAAGAAGAAAGAACCAAAAGGAAAATGTTTCCATTGTGGAGTTGAAGGTCACTGGAAGAGAAACTGCAAGAAGTATCTCTTTGAGCTGAAAAAGAAAGGTAAATACGATTTACTTGTACTTGAAGCTTGTGTAGTGGAAGACGATATGTCATCCTGGGTTTTAGATTTAGGAACCAATAACCAGGTTTGTTCTTCCATGCAGATACTTATGTCATCAAGGGAGCTGGTAGATGGTGAGGTGACCATGCGAGTTGGAAATGGAGCGCTTGTTTCAGCAGGAGCAAGGGGAACCGTTCGTTTAAATTTTTGGAACAATTATTCAGCTTTGAAAAATGTTTATTTTATTCCTGGATTTTCTAGAAACATAGTTTCTTTATCTATGTTGCATGAACAATTTTTTTTATATTTCTTTTAGTAATAATGCAATTGTTATTTCAAAGAATGGTTTCAAAATATGTCAAGCAGAACATAATAACAAAATGTATATGCTCAAACCAATGAACGAACGCTCAATAATTCAGAATTATTTAAAGTAACAAAATTGCAAGGTGACAAAAGAAAAAAAGTTTCAAACAAGGATGACACATATCTTTGGCATCTTAGACTTGGTCATATAGATCTAGATAGGATAAACTGGTTAACAAAATATGGACTTTTGAGAGAACTAAGAGTTGGAACTCTTCCGAATTGTGAACCTTCTCTAGAAGGAAAAATGACAAGACGTCCTTTCTGAATGAAAGGCAATAGAGCCAAAGAAACTTTGGAACTTGTACACAACGATGTCTGTGGTCCAGTCAATGTACAAGCAAGAGGTGGGTATGAGTATTTCGTCACTTTTTTTACGATTGCTCAATATATGGTCATACTTACCTAATGCTTAGGAAATCTGAAACCTTTGGTAAGTTTCAAGAATTCAAAGCTGAGGCTGAGAAGCAGTTAGGTAATACTCTAAAGACACTTTGATATAATCGAGGTGGAGAATATTTGGATTTAGAATTCAAAGATTTCTTGCTGGAGCATGGTATTCTATCCCAACTCATAGCACCAGGAACGCCACAACAAAATGGTGTTTCTGAAAGAAGAAACAGGACCTTGTTGGACATAGTCAGGTCTATGTTAACCTACGCTTTACTTCCTCTCTCATTCTGGGGATATGCACTTCAAACGACGACATACATTTTGAATGTAGTCCCATCTAAGACTATTACCAAAACGCCATTGGAATTGTAGAATGGAAACAAACCTAGTTTGCACCATTTCCGCATTTGGGGTTGTCCTGCTCATGTTCTTAGACCTAAATCAGGGAAACTTGAATCAAGGTCGGAAGTGTGCACTTTTGTTGGCTACGCTCCAGAAACAAGAGGTGGTTATTTCTATAGTCCCATGGATCAAAAGGTATTAGTTTCCACAAATGCAACCTTCCTTGAACATGACTATATGAATAACTATAAACCTCGGAGCAAGGTAGTATTGGAGGAACTCACAACTGATAAGATTCCATCACAATCATCTTCATCATTAAATGATAAACGACAAGCCAAGGAAACCATGATTCTTGAAAAAGAAACCCCGGTGCAACGTCATAGTGGGAGGATTGTGTGACAACCTGTTTGCTGTGAACATGAGGCACATGTCCTTGTTTCTGATACAGACAAGGACGATCCATTAACCTTTAAAGAGGCAATGGATGATCCTGAAAAGGAGAAATGGCAAGAAGCCATGAACTAAAAAATGGAATCGATGTATTCGAATTCTGTCTGGGAACTTGTGGATCCACCTGAAGATGTCAAGCCCATAGGGTGTAAGTGGATATACAAGAAGAAAAGAGGTGTAGATGGGAAACTAAAGACTTTCAAAGAGAGACTTGTAGCCAAAGGTTACACTGAGAGAGAAGGTATTGATTATGAAGAAACATTTTCTCCTGTGACCATGCTCAAATCCATTTGTATCCTATTATCCATAACGGCTGGCAATGATTATGAGATATGGAAAATGGACGTCAAGATAGCATTTCTGAATGGCTATCTTGATTAAAGTATCTATATGGTACAACCAGAAGGGTTCATAAAGAAACGGGAAGATCAAAAGGTGTGCAAGTTGTTGAAATCCATTTATGGATTAAAGAAAGCATCTAGATCTTGGAATATCACTTTTGATGAAACAATAAAACATATGGGTTCAAACAGAATGTGGACGAAGCATGTGTATAAATACATCAAAGGAAAAGTGGTGGTTTTCTTAGTTCTTTACGTTGATGACATTTTGCTCATTGGGAACAAGGTAGAGACATTGTCAAACGTAAAGAAATGGTTAGCTAAAAAGTTCCAAATGAAAGATTTGGTGAGGCGAGTTATGTTCTGGGAATCCAAATCCTAAGTGTTAAGAAGAACAAGCTCTTGGGACTTTCTCAGGCTAACTATATAGATAAGGTGCTTGAAATATTCTCTATGGAGAATTCCAAGAAAGGCCAATTACCGTCTAGAGATGGAATTGCTCTCTCCAAGGAACAATGTCCCAAGACACCTCAGGTGGAAGAGGATATGAGAAAGTATCCCATGCTTCAGCAGTTGGGAGTCAGATGTATGATATGTTGTGTACTAGGCCTGACATATGTTATGTAGTTGAGATTGTAAGTCATTATCAATTGAATCCTGGTTTGGAACACTGTATTGCAGTAAAGCACATTCTCAAGTATCTTAGGAGAACAAGAGACTATATGATGGTATATTCAGGAGGTGAGCTAAACCCTATTGGATACACTGATTCTGATTTCCAATCAAACAAAGACTGTCAAAAATTGACATCTTGGTCAGTGTTCACTCATGGTGGAGGAGCTGTTGTCTGGAGAAGCATTAAGCAATCCAACATAGTTGATTCAACCATGGAAGCCAAATACATAGCGGTTTGTGAAGCAGCTAAGGAAGCAGTTTTTTTGAGGAAGTTCTACACTGATCTAGAAGTTGTTCCAAATATGGATAAGCCACTGATCATGTACTGTAACAACTGTGGAGCATTAGCTAATTCCAAAGAACCGAGAATCCACAAGAAAAGGAAGAATATAGAAAGGAAATACCATCTGGTAAGAGAGATTGTACACCAAGGTGATGTGAATGTTATGATGATAGTGTCGGAATAGAACTTGGCTGACTCGTTAACTAAGACACTTCCTACAAAGTCGTTCATGGGTCACGTGCACAATATGGTATTAAGGGAAATGTCTTACTTGCTTTGAGGGCAAGTGGGAGATTATTAGGATTAATGCCCTAAAAGCATGTAAAGAAATTTTATTGGTTTTAAATAAAAGTACAATTTTATTATATTTGAATGTTATAATTATTGTTTGAAATAATTATATAATAATATCAAGAAAATTATTTATTCATTCATGAGAATATGATCTTGTATTAGTATGAGAGAATTAAGATCATATATAATGAGTAAAATAGTCAATAACATATTAAAGTAAGGAATCTTTAATAAATGGTTCCTAGTACGGTTTGCTAACCATACGAGATGCAAGTAATCTAGATTCAGATTACTGATGTGAATAGACATCTTAGTAAAGGTGTTGTACTTAATAGAGATTATATATGACATGACCGATGAGAATTAATGATCTTTATAAACTTGTTGTTTGACGTAAAGATTTAATTCTTGTTAGAATAGATGATCATTTGTAGATCAGTCTAAATCCTGAGTATTCATGAACTCGTGTTTATGTTTATTGGATCTTTTGATTCACTCGTTAAGGTCTCTTAGAATAATGAGGCTAATGACTTTTGTTTTGGAGATTCAATATCATGGATGGCTAGTAACATGAATTACAATATTGGAATCCATGCTTTCCTAACGAATCGAATATTGGTTCCCTTAAGGGTTGATTCTGGAGTTGAATAGTTATTGACCTCAAATCTATAATTAGATTACAGATTAATTATTCGCTAGTGAATTAATGGTACTTAAGGATCAAGAAGTAATTAGAAGGGAAAAACGATAATTTTGACCAGCTCTAATTAACGAACCAATAACCAATAATGGAGGACAAAACTACATATATTGATTATTTCAATGGACTACTAGAGAAAACTCTGTAAATATAATTCTATAAATACTTAGAGTGCAATTCCATATTTATAGTGGAGTAATCATAGAATTAATAAATAAGACTATTAAAGAGTTTAATTAATAATCTTGTTTATTGGAGGTTTGTATCATAGGTCCATGGTCTCCAAATCACATCTGTCCTACACTGTCAAGGGTAAGGATGTCAAAAGAAAGATTTGTTAACAGAAATGACTAAATTGCAAAGGAATTAATTTTCTAGGGCAAGAAAATAATTATTTGATAATTATGGGTAATTGAATAAATGTGAATTAATTAATTATTTAACTATATAGTTTTTATTTTGAAAAACTATAGTTTAAAATTAATATTAATCTTGTTTGAATTAATATAAAGAGAAATAATAATAAATATCTTATTTATAATATGATATTTATTTATTAAATTTAAAACTGATATTTTAAGATAAAGTTAATTTTGAATTAACTGATATTTATGTTGGAATTAATATATTGTCTTAAAAGTTGATTAAATATACAAATGAGAAAATTAG
The DNA here is from genome assembly GCF_963169125.1 of Humulus lupulus. Classification (NCBI taxonomy): domain Eukaryota; kingdom Viridiplantae; phylum Streptophyta; class Magnoliopsida; order Rosales; family Cannabaceae; genus Humulus; species Humulus lupulus. Next base: position 104,947,447 of record NC_084793.1, read on the forward strand.
GGCAACCCTAATAGGGCTGAGCGACACACACTGTAATGTACAGTGTGTGACGCCTAGCATCAGGGATTTTTATCCCTGGGATATGAATTTTGAATTTCAAATAATTTTGTTTAATCAGTTATTTAATAATTATTATTAAATATTATTTAAATAGATATTTAAATGAAAATATCTAATCAGTTTTAATTTGAATTATATTTTAATTAAATAAAGATTATTAATTAGATTAAATATCTCTATAAATGTAATATATGTGATATTCAAAATTGATGAATAATCACACCCTCTCTCTAAAAGGCGATAGTTTCATCTAAACCTGAAAACTATTCCAAACCTTCTCTCTGTTAAAAACTCACTAGATCTCATGTGTTGAATACATCTAGGGAGTCACATAAATAAACCTTTTGAATCCTACATGCCCACACATGTCCTTGTGTGTTTGAGGATTGGTCTGGAAGATCAGGGTGTGAGATCTCAGAAGACTGGATAGGAAAATCGTTGAATTATACGAAAAGACTCAATGACACTTGATAGGCTTCAAGAGGTAATCCCTGATCTATTTGTATGTGATTTAATATTTATATATATGATCATGGCTGGTATTAATATTTATTAAAATGAGTCCATATATTCTGCTGCGTACCTTTGATTTGATCATTTAATACTGTTGACAGTGAGAACTCGTCAACAATGTTGGGTTAGAAAAATCAAAGTATAGTGCTTATAAATGAAGAACACCAAAAATCTAATAAGAAACTTAGAAAATAGTTGTAGAAGGAAATGGGAAAAGAACTTGCATTTCTCTTGGTATAATGCTACTGTGTTTTTTCCAACCCCCTTCAATGTTGGAGTGGGGTTCCCTTTATAGTGGGCTCTAATGGCCCCTGATACATTGTGGCCCAAGGGACCAGATCGTACACAAGTACATTGTCAGGGGAGTGGTATTAGGTGTAGTGGTGTCGGCTCCAGTATATGGTCAGAGTCTGTGGGAGCACCTCCACTTTAGTACTTGATTGTGCCTCAACTACTTGCCCAGTACGAGTGTCAGAGACTGGCTGCTGATGACCACAACAGGTACCTTACTTGTACGACCACTACTTGTCTGGCGTGGGCCTTGTGTCCGTACTCTAATTCCTTTTGGTTTGTAAGTGCGCTCCGTACCTCTTCTGACATCGCATCGAATCGTTGTGAGGCTTGCTACATATGCGGCACGAGACGCCTCAAGGAGGCCATGTCTCTCGAGGCCCCTAAGGATGCGAGATGCCTTGCGGACACGAGACGCCTTGTGGAGGTCATGTCTCGCGATCCCTAAGGATGCGGCTGCCTCCGCGAGATGCTTGTCTTCTTGGGGAGCTTGTTCTGAACAAATTATTGTTCTCTATCAGGATTGGTAAAGTTTTCTTAACTTAATGTTAAGAGAATGATACCTCGCTAGTGGCATGAGGCTCATGTGACAATCCATGACCACATTAGCGGAGTAGGCATGACTAAGTGAAGTAGGCTTGTCTCGCGAGACGCTACCATGCACGCGAGATGCCACCCCTAGCGAGGCGCCTATTGATGCGCGAGACGCTTCCCCTAGCGAGGGGCCTATTGGCGCATGAGATGCTACCATGTGCGTGAGATGCCAACCCTAGCGAGGCGCCTGTTGGTGCGCAAGACGCTTCCCCTAGCGAAGCGCCTGTTGGCGCGCGAGGCACCTGTTGGTGCGCGAGACGCTTCCCCTAGCGAGGCGCATGTTGGTGCGCGAGACGCCACCCCTCGCGAGAGGATGGTGGCGCGAGGCGCCTCACGGAGGCATGGGCGTGGTGGCCTTGCAGGAGCATGGGCCCAAGGGCCTCGCGGAGGCGTAGGCACATGGGTGCCTCGCGTGGCACACCTCTTGGGCGCGCGAGGCACGAGACGGGGGTCCCGTGTGGTGCACCTATTGGATACGTGAGGCACCAAGTTGAGATGTCGCGCTTGTAATGGGGCTTCGCTTGGCGAGGCTTCCCAATACACGCCTAGGGTTGTAGACACAGGTATGTACTTAGGCGTTTATGGGACTTTTGCACGCGATTTGGATCTTTGACCAGTATGGGACTTTGAGCATCCACACTTGCCCCCCCCAGTCTAGGAGAGGACCTTTAGGTGCTCTGGTAGGCTCTTCTCTTTGGTTTCTATAAATAGGCCTTCATGTCTAGCCTATTATTTACATTTCATCTCCTTAGCTTAGTGGTTTTTGAGTCTTTACTTCTTTTGAGAGGTAAGGGGTTCGAACCCCCACAACCTCACTTTTGTTATCCCTTTCTTTTATTATTTGTGTTCATTCCTTTTATGCCCATATTCATGTAGGTACTTGGGGACTAAAACACCATTTTCCTTTGTTTTTTCATACGCGTACTTTCGACCCTTTGCTTCTCTTCGACTGTGACAGTGCTTTTGACCCTCAACCTCCTTTTGACCACGACAACGCTCAATTTTACTTACTTGAGGTATACTTTCTTTCTCCCTTATGTTTACTGGGTCTAAATTAGCACCACTCGGGATGGGTTTCTTTGGCCAGAGCTCGTCGTGAGTTAACCTAGTTACATGCCCTCGTTCATACCCCGTAGTTTGTCATTTAGAGCGCTTGTGCCTAGAGATTTTGAGCCCATTCCTTTGTGTTTTGTAGCAATCCTCTCATTTACACGTGAACCCTAATTACTTATGAGACGAGGTCCCATGACATGTGAAGGATCATCCGGTGCTCCTTCGGGGGTCGAGTTTGTAGACTTATCTTCAGACTTGAAGTCCCCCAAAGACAACCCTCACCAAGACTATGACACTTTGAGGTATGCCAGTATACATCATCTTGAGCATATGGCTGAACTTAGACGTAAAATTTGGGTGGTGGAGAGCAAAATAGACTTAGTTCTGAGGGGCGATAGAGTATCTTTCCCCCTTGACCTGAACGACCATATAGCAAACCTTAGGGTGACTCGTTTAGATCTGCAGATGGAGTTGGAGTATATGGAGGGAAATCTCCCGCCTGAACCTCCTGTCCCATTTTCCCCTTATGATTGTTATGGGGCCATCCCAATTTCTCCTCAACCCTTTTTCTCGGTCTACCCTTGCTTAGCGCTTTCACACTCAGCGCCTCGGTGGAAGACCCTTGCTAGGAAGAAAAAATGGAGGGTAAAGTACCTTGTTTCTACCTCACATTTTTCTTTTGGTTGTGCAGATATGTCAAAGAGAGTACGACAACAGGTGGCCCCTGAGAAGCCAGACCCTGGTCCTCTGTTGGCATCTACCATAGTGTCCCATGTGTCTGAAAACAAATAGCTAGAATTAGTAGAGAAATACAGTGTTGGCAAGGAGTACAAGTTATACGATCCTTCGAACAAGTGCTGGGCTGATAACCCCTGCTCAGGGCTATGTGGCCATGAGTGAGCACATCTTGAAGACAGGTGGTACAATTCTATTACACCCATTTTTTGTCATGATTCTCAACCATTTTGACCTTGCTCTGCTCCAGTTGGCACCCAATAGCTGGCTGACTTTGAGCTGCCTCAATATGGCGTATATGGAGCTTAACGAGCGTGCTCCTATGGCTCAAGAGGTGCATTACATGTACAACCTCATGCCCACTCCTAAATCCAAAGGCTTTTATTTCCTACAGAAAGCCAATTCTCAGGTCTCCTTGATAGAGGGTTCTGTGTCCAACCCAGGGACCTGGAAGCAGGACTTCTTCTTCGTGAAAGGTCCCATTTCTGTTTGTGAGCACTTTTGCTCATCTCCTAGTAAGTACTTCAAGTTTTTTTTGTTACATACCATTTTGGAACTTATGTTCATATTGGCAACTGTGTTGGTTATGCAGAGAACTTCATCATTCCCGGCGTTTCCGAGTTGGAGGCAGATGCGGTGGACAGATTTCTCGATGCTGACCCCAGCAAGAAAATGGCTACCCGTCTCGTCACCGTGACCAACCTCAACCGTTACAAGCTATCCACGGTTTCGGAGCCTTGTGTTGTTGTGGCATATTTCTGAGCGGAGGAAAAAGGAAATTTTAGCTGAGCCTCACTTGGATGGGGGTGATGCAGAGTGTGTGGCCGAGGAGGTTTCCCCATAACATAGGCGACCTTGCCGATCATCTCTATCTCCTAGAGGGTGCCCTCCTTTAGCCCCTACGGACCATGACATGGCCTCTCACTCCCACAATCAATAGGCCATGTCGAGGGGCTTCGTCTGTCTCTTTTCTGAGGACTACGATGCTTTCCCTCATGCTTCCCTCAATCTTGGTTCGCCGGGGGCTCATTTTCCCAATATTCCTGCGCCCCCTCCTCCTTCAGTGAGCGGGTCATCTATCCCTACCCAACTAGGAACCCCTGACTTAGAGAGGGTGCCTTGGGTGGGCCGCATGGCGACCTCTTATGGGAACCGGTATATCCAGGTCACAGGGGATCTTCCTGAGGCTGATTGGAGAGGTCTTGGAAGTTTTGCCATGTCAGAGCCTGGGGAGATTCTTGTGCGCTCTGCCACATAGGTGAGTTCATGCATCTTACATTGGCCTTACCCTTTTTTTTTTCTCGTCATCATTAATGTTATTTTTCTTGTGCAGACTTATACAGTGGCCCAACGATTTGCCAACTTGGTGCAGGACCTCTCCTCGTCGAATGCTGAAAGGGCCCGTCTAATGGTCAAGGTTCAGGGGCTCGAGAGGGAACTTATTGAAACCAACCTTAAGCTTAAGAAGGCCCTAGAGAAGGCCTCTTCATCATCAAAAAAGAAGAAAAGGGTGACTTCCGAGGTCGTGATGCTGCAGGAGAAGGTTACTCGCTTAGAGGCCGATCTTAAGGGAGCAGAGGCCAAAATCTCCATGTTGCAGGAGAGGAACACTTCCTTAGAGACAATTTTTGCCGATATCCCTCTACGGAGTATGGAGGCAAAATCCTAACTTTAATTTCTCCTCCTTTGGTGAGCACGCCATTGCTAGGGTGGCTGAGTGGAACGCCTACGGCAAGAGGCCTTAAGATCTTGCTTCTGCAATTTTTACCTTTCAGTTCAATGTGGTTGTATGCTCATTTGAGCCTTATTTTGTTTTTAATTTCCCTGAGTCCTGCCGCATTATTGAAACTCTTTTTTTTATATATATATATATACATATGTGATTATTCTCTTTTGTTCCTCTATGTTTGAGGTCCTTCTGAGCTCGCACAATGGGGTTCGATAGGTTCTTTTTTTTTACATATACTTTTTTATTTATCAGGCTTAAGGTCCTTTGGAGCCCATACAAAGAGGTTCGATAGGTCTCTCTTTGGTGCCTCTTGATTGTATCTATAAAGATATATTGACCCTTTGGGTTCTAGTTATCCTTTTACATATTTTTGCATGCGCTTATTATTTCTTGCGAGAAGCGTCCTTCTTGTCATTATTCATAGTATTATTTTTGCAAGGGTCTCTTTTATGACCATTTTTGGCTAGACGGCTTGGTGGCCGCTCTAGGCTTATTGGTGGGTGCTCTTCCTAAGGCCTTTCCTCTCGTGGAAGTATCTGCCTTTATTAGGAAGCTTTTCTTGTAGGACCTTTTGACTTCCTCGATGTTCATAAGGGTAGCTAATCCTTGTGAACTCAAGTGATACCTTGCAAGGTCTGCTTCTTTATTTGTAAGGGTTTTTTTTTTTTTTTTTTTACATAAGGGTCTCGTTTAGGATCCTGATATAAGGGGTCCTTTTAGGATCCTCCTGATACGGGGTCCTTTTAGGATCCTGATATAATGGGTCCTTTTAGGATCCTCCTGATATAAGGGGCCTTTTAGGATCCTCCTGATAAGGGGTCCTTTTAGGATCCTCCTCTTTGCTATATACTCTACCCCCCAAGTGGTTGGCAAGATTTATCTCGACAAGCGCTTTGATCATTCCATTCATGTATCTTGATAATCATTTTGCTTAAACAAGAACTTTTACTACATGTTCATCTAATGTCACATCATATTCATTGGAAGCAGGTGAAGTACATGATAACTTAATGTGACTTCGTTCTTACAACATATTACGGAATCCCAGTTAAACTTATAACTATTACATTTAACTTTTACGTTGTCAGAACAATAACATTCGTGCCCCAACATGGAGGTCTTACTGATAATATTTCCTTAGAGGTTCTGTGTTCCATGCTCTAGGTACCATGGTATCATCCAACTATGCGATCTTGTAGGTGTTAGGGGGCATAACCTGGGCTATAACCTGGGCAACTTGGTAGGGCCCTTCCCAGTTTGCTCCTAACACACCCGCGCTCGAATCTCGAGTGTTGGGCAGGACTTTCCGTAATACGAGGTCTTCGACCCTAAATGCCCTCTCTCGCACCCTGGAATTGTAGCATCTTGCGGCTTGTTGCTGGTACATTGCCAACTTCAACTGTGCCCTTTCTCTCCTAGCTTCCAACAGGTCCAAATTCCCATCTAGTGTTGCAATATTAGCTTGGTCATCATATGCTTGCGTGTGGATGGAGTTGATCTTCATTTTTATTGGAAGGATAGCCTCGCAGCCATAAGCTAAGGCGAAAGGCGTCTCTCCTGTGGTGGAACGAGGCGTGGTCCTGTAGGCCCAAAGCACATTGGGAAGTTCTTCGACCCAGGCTCATTTCAAGTTTTCCAACTTTGTTTTCAAGTTCCTTTTTAGGATCTTGTTGATGGCCTCCACTTGTCCATTGGCTTGTGGGTGTACTACAGTGGAGAAACTCCTCTTGATTCCTTTTTCCCTGCAATATTCCTTGAACATTCCCCCTTCAAATTACGTCCCATTGTCGGAGATTATCTTGTAGGGTACTCCAAATCCACAAACGATAAATTTGTTGACAAAGGTGGTGATTTGCTTAGCTGTTATGCTGACTAGAGACTCCGCTTCCACCCATTCAGTAAAATAATCGACTACTACCACCGCGTATTTTGCTCATCCTCTTCCTGCTGGCAACGCTCCAATCAAGTCAATCCCCCACACAGCAAAGGGCCACAGACTGGTCATGCTCACCAGCTCATTTGGTGACTGTCTGGGGTAATTTGCATGCCTCTGGCACTTGTCACACCTTTCACGAAATCGCTCGCGTCCTTCTCCATGGTAGGCCAATAATACCCTTGGCGGATGGCATTTTTTGCCGTGGATTGCCCCTAGCATGATTTCCACATTCCCCTTCATGTATCTCTCGCAGAATTTTTAAAGCTTCTCCCTTATCTACGCACCGTAGGAGCGGGGTAGAGAAGCCTTTCTTATATAAGACTTCGTCTACTAGGGTGTATTGGGCGGCTTTGTAAGTTAGCTTACGGGCATCTTTTTTGTCCAAAGGCAAGGTCCCGTCATTTAAGTACCTCACGATGGGTGCAAACCATGACTCCTCAGGGATATTGACCATATGGATCTTTTCTTCTACTATGCTCGGCTTGGAGAGGTATTCGACTGGGATGGACTCAAGTGTGTCTTCGTCTTGAGTAGAGGCGAGTTTTGCGAGAGCATCGACTTTTGTGTTTTGCTCCCTCGGGATCTGTTCTATGGTGTATTTTTTGAACTGATCTAAATACCCTTTCACCTTGGCGAGATATGCAGCCATTTTTGGGCCTCTAGCTTGATATTCACCCTTCACCTGAAACACTACCAGCTATGAGGCACTAAAGACATGCAAATGGGTTACCTTTAACTCCTTAGGCTAGCAAACAATGCCTCATACTCTGCTTCATTGTTGGAATCTTCAAATCCAAATCTTAAGGCACAATACATCTTGTGCCCCTCAGGTCCGGTCATCACTATGCCAGCGCCAGCTCCTCCTTCGTTAGATGCCCCGTCTACATGGAGGCTCCATTCTTCAGGGTGCTTTTCCCCTTCACCGGCCGATTCATTCTCTTATACTTCTCCCTCCTCATGGAGTCGGTGTGCAAACTCGACTATAAAGTCTGCAAGTACATGCCCGTTCATTGAGGTCCTTGGGGTGTAAGTGATGTTAAGTTGACTTAATTCAATTGACCACTTTAACAACCTTCCCGAAGTTTCCGATTTGTGCAAGACTTAACGCAAATGGGTGCTGGTGAGCACCTCGATAGCATGAGCATGAAAATAGGGCCCCAACTTTCGAGAAGCCACTATCAAGGCATATGCCAACTTCTCTATTTCTGGGTACTAGGTTTCTGCGTCTACCAACCGCTTGCTCACATAGTACACAGGCTGTTGATGCTTCTTTTATCCTTTGACCAAGGCAACATTTATAGCATACTCTGATACGGCTAAATATAAGTACAACTTTTCCCCTTTTTCTGGCTTGGCCAAAAAAGGTGGTTTTCCAAGGTGTTCCTTTAGCTTAGTGAAGGCTTCCTAGCAATCATCATCCCAAGCAAACTTTTTGCTCCCTTTTAGGATGTTGAAGAAAGGGAGGCATTTTTCAGTGGACCTGGAGATGAACCTGTTGAGGGCTGCTACTCTCCCTATTAAGCACTGCACCTCCTTCTTGCTTCGTGGTGGGCTCATTTCCAGCAATGCCTTGATTTTGTTAGGGTTGGCCTCGATACCTTGGGAATTTACCATAAAACCCAGGAACTTCCCTGATGAAACTCCAAAGGTGCACTTGAGAAGGTTTAGCTTCATTCTGAACTTTCGGAGGGTGCCGAACATCTCAATGAGGTCGTTTGTGAGCTCTCCTGCCTTCTTTGTCTTTACCAGCATATCGTCCATGTATACTTCTATATTCCTTCCTATTTGATTCACAAACATTCTATTCACTAGCCTTTGATAAGTAGCACCTACGTTCTTCAAACCAAAAGGCATCACTTTGTAGCAATAAAGCCCCTTGTCTATTATGAATGAAGTGTGCTCTTCATCGGTCGGGTTCATGGGTATTTGGTTGTACTCGGAATATGCATCCATGAAGATAAGTAACTCGTGCCCCGCTGTGGCATCTACTAACTTGTCTATCCTAGGAAGTGGGAAGTTGTCCTTAGGGCAGACTTTGTTGAGGTTAGTAAAGTCCACACAAGTCCTCCACTTTCTGTTGGGCTTTGGGACTAACACTGGGTTTGATACCCATTTTCCTTCAACTTGTCAACCTCTTCTTTTAGGGTTGCGTATCTTTCTGGGTCTAGTGCTCTCCTTTTCTGCCTCAAAGCCTTGCTTTTGGGTCGATGTTTAAGTGATGACACATGACTGATGGGTCTATTCCTACCATGTCCTCGTGACTCCAGGAAAATACGTCGAGGTTGACTTTCAGAAATTCTACCAGCTTCTCCTTCACGATACCCGTAAGGTTTCTTCCTACCTTCAACTTTCTCAATGGCTCATTCATGACCGTGACTTCTTCCAACTCCTCTACCAGCTCGACTCTAGGTTCTTCCGCGACTCGCAGGTCCAACTCATGTGGGTTCGCGCCTTCATGCACAACCATTGCCATAGGCACCGATGGCTTTGTGGCAATGCGGAGGGATGTGTTATAGCATTCCCTCACTTCCTTCTACTCTCCTTTCATGCTTGCTATTCCCCCAGGAGTTGGAAATTTCATGGCTAAGTGGTATACATAATTTATCACCTTCAATTCTCTTAGGGAGGGTCTCCTTAATACCGTATTGAAGGCTGAGGCGCAATCCACCACGACAAAGTTTGCCATTATGGTGGTTTGTTTGGGTTGTTCTCCCATGGTGAGGGTAAACTCAATTGCCCCTAGGGGTTGTATTGAATCTCTTGTAAATCCATATAGGGAGGTATTGCAAGGCTTTAGGTGTCGGATGTTTAGTCCCATTTTCTCTAAAGCTGGGCAATATAGGATGTCCATAGAGCTTCCATTATCCACCAAGACCCATGCACCCTCATGTTTCCAAGCTGGACAGTCAACACCAAGGGGTCATTATGAGGGAAATGTACACTCCGTGCGTCTTCTTCGGTGAAGGTTATCAAGTCATTCCCACCCTTGAAACTCTTCGTGGGGCGTTGCTCCAAACTTATGACGCATGGTAGTGGACTTCGTCTGGCCTCCCTGGCATATTTGTCTCGCCCCTTCCTTGATTCGCCTCTGAATCTTGGCCCTCAGAAAATGGTCTTGACTTCTCCTTGTACCTATCGTGCCCGTGGCGAGGATACCCCTTCTTCCGGCCTTTGGTTCTCTTTGCGGGCGTATCTGCCCAAATGTCCCTTGCGTATAAGCTCTTCAATTTCTATTTTCAAATGGTTGCATTCTGCGATGGTGTGACCGATATCTTTGTGATATTGACAATATTTACTGGGGTCTCTTTTTGACTGGTATTTTTTCATTGGCGGGGGCCTTCTGAAAGGGACCTGGTTTTCATTAGTGATGAAAATATGCTCCCTAGCGTTGGTGAGGTCAGTATAAAAGGTGTAGGGGCCTTGCCTGCGCTCATTAGTACGCTAGGGCTTCCGAGGTCGATCATCTCTTGTTCCTTCATAGACCCTCTTCTTCTTTGCACCACTTTGGCTCTTCCGGATTGAGGGTTTTGGTGGGGACTGGTCTTTTCCAGCCTTAAGGCTTTCGTGAGCATCCTCTACGCGAATATATTTCTGTGCCCGCTCATAGAAATCGTCCAAATTTGTGATCTCTCTCTTGAGCATGTTATCCTATAACTTACTTCTTGAGCGTACTCCGACCGTGATGGTCATTTTTAGCTCTCTATGAGTCAAGCTCCCTACCTTGGCTGCCTCCATATTGAGTCTATGGATCTAGCTCTTCAGACTCTCATTTTCTCCTTGTTTCACGTTAGCGAGGCTGGTGCCCGGCATTGTGTAATCACGCACGGCGTGATGTTGCTAGAGAAATTCATCAGAAAATTGTTGCCACGACCTGATGAACCCTAGTCGAAGTCTTTTGAACCATTTGTACTCAGGTCCTTTCAATGTGACAACAAACCAATGGCACCTGGCTCCGCTACTAATCCCCCTTAACTTCATCAGATCGTTAAATGCGTCCAGATGGTACTTGGGATCTGTGTTTCCTTCATATGGGGTCATATGTGGCTCCTTGAAGTTGGTTGGGAGCCGGATTGCTTGGATTTCCTTAATGAAGGGCGATTCATGGTCGAACTCATCCTCAATGGCTTCGCCTCTGAATCCTGGCCCTCAGAAAATGGTCTTGACTTCTCCTTGTACCTCCAGGGCCACCTCTCGTGCCCGTGGCGAGGATACCCCTTCTTCCGGCCTTTGGTTCTCTTTGCGGACGTATCTGCCCAAATGTCCCTTGCGTATAAGCTCTTCGATTTCTATTTTCAAATGGTTGCATTCTGCGATGGTGTGACCGATATCTTTGTGATATTGGCAATATTTACTGGGGTCTCTTTTTTACCGGTATTTTTTCATTGGCGGGGGCCTTCTGAAAGGGACCTGGTTTTCATTAGTGATGAAAATATGCTCCCTAGCGTTGGTGAGGTCAGTATAAAAGGTGTAGGGGCCTTGCCTGCGCTCATTAGTACGCTAGGGCTTCCGAGGTCGATCATCTCTTGTTCCTTCATAGACCCTCTTCTTCTTTGCACCACTTTGGCTCTTCCGGATTGAGGGTTTTGGTGGGGACTGGTCTTTTCCAGCCTTAAGGCTTTCGTGAGCATCCTCTACGCGAATATATTTCTGTGCCCGCTCATAGAAATCGTCCAAATTTGTGATCTCTCTCTTGAGCATGTTATCCTATAACTTACTTCTTGAGCGTACTCCGACCGTGATGGTCATTTTTAGCTCTCTATGAGTCAAGCTCCCTACCTTGGCTGCCTCCATATTGAGTCTATGGATCTAGCTCTTCAGACTCTCATTTTCTCCTTGTTTCACGTTAGCGAGGCTGGTGCCCGGCATTGTGTAATCACGCACGGCGTGATGTTGCTAGAGAAATTCATCAGAAAATTGTTGCCACGACCTGATGAACCCTAGTCGAAGTCTTTTGCACCATTTGTACTCAGGTCCTTTCAATGTGACAACAAACCAATGGCACCTGGCTCCGCTACTAATCCCCCTTAACTTCATCAGATCGTTAAATGCGTCCAGATGGTACTTGGGATCTGTGTTTCCTTCATATGGGGTCATATGTGGCTCCTTGAAGTTGGTTGGGAGCCGGATTGCTTGGATTTCCTTAATGAAGGGCGATTCATGGTCGAACTCATCCTCAATGGCTTCGCCTCTGAATCCTGGCCCTCAGAAAATGGTCTTGACTTCTCCTTGTACCTCCAGGGCCACCTCTCGTGCCCGTGGCGAGGATACCCCTTCTTCCGGCCTTTGGTTCTCTTTGCGGACGTATCTGCCCAAATGTCCCTTGCGTATAAGCTCTTCGATTTCTATTTTCAAATGGTTGCATTCTGCGATGGTGTGACCGATATCTTTGTGATATTGGCAATATTTACTGGGGTCTCTTTTTTACCGGTATTTTTTCATTGGCGGGGGCCTTCTGAAAGGGACCTGGTTTTCATTAGTGATGAAAATATGCTCCCTAGCGTTGGTGAGGTCAGTATAAAAGGTGTAGGGGCCTTGCCTGCGCTCATTAGTACGCTAGGGCTTCCGAGGTCGATCATCTCTTGTTCCTTCATAGACCCTCTTCTTCTTTGCACCACTTTGGCTCTTCCGGATTGAGGGTTTTGGTGGGGACTGGTCTTTTCCAGCCTTAAGGCTTTCGTGAGCATCCTCTACGCGAATATATTTCTGTGCCCGCTCATAGAAATCGTCCAAATTTGTGATCTCTCTCTTGAGCATGTTATCCTATAACTTACTTCTTGAGCGTACTCCGACCGTGATGGTCATTTTTAGCTCTCTATGAGTCAAGCTCCCTACCTTGGCTGCCTCCATATTGAGTCTATGGATCTAGCTCTTCAGACTCTCATTTTCTCCTTGTTTCACGTTAGCGAGGCTGGTGCCCGGCATTGTGTAATCACGCACGGCGTGATGTTGCTAGAGAAATTCATCAGAAAATTGTTGCCACGACCTGATGAACCCTAGTCGAAGTCTTTTGAACCATTTGTACTCAGGTCCTTTCAATGTGACAACAAACCAATGGCACCTGGCTCCGCTACTAATCCCCCTTAACTTCATCAGATCGTTAAATGCGTCCAGATGGTACTTGGGATCTGTGTTTCCTTCATATGGGGTCATATGTGGCTCCTTGAAGTTGGTTGGGAGCCGGATTGCTTGGATTTCCTTAATGAAGGGCGATTCATGGTCGAACTCATCCTCAATGGCTTCGCCTCTGAATCCTGGCCCTCAGAAAATGGTCTTGACTTCTCCTTGTACCTCCAGGGCCACCTCTCGTGCCCGTGGCGAGGATACCCCTTCTTCCGGCCTTTGGTTCTCTTTGCGGACGTATCTGCCCAAATGTCCCTTGCGTATAAGCTCTTCGATTTCTATTTTCAAATGGTTGCATTCTGCGATGGTGTGACCGATATCTTTGTGATATTGGCAATATTTACTGGGGTCTCTTTTTTACCGGTATTTTTTCATTGGCGGGGGCCTTCTGAAAGGGACCTGGTTTTCATTAGTGATGAAAATATGCTCCCTAGCGTTGGTGAGGTCAGTATAAAAGGTGTAGGGGCCTTGCCTGCGCTCATTAGTACGCTAGGGCTTCCGAGGTCGATCATCTCTTGTTCCTTCATAGACCCTCTTCTTCTTTGCACCACTTTGGCTCTTCCGGATTGAGGGTTTTGGTGGGGACTGGTCTTTTCCAGCCTTAAGGCTTTCGTGAGCATCCTCTACGCGAATATATTTCTGTGCCCGCTCATAGATATCGTCCAAATTTGTGATCTCTCTCTTGAGCATGTTATCCTATAACTTACTTCTTGAGCGTACTCCGACCGTGATGGTCATTTTTAGCTCTCTATGAGTCAAGCTCCCTACCTTGGCTGCCTCCATATTGAGTCTATGGATCTAGCTCTTCAGACTCTCATTTTCTCCTTGTTTCACGTTAGCGAGGCTGGTGCCCGGCATTGTGTAATCACGCACGGCGTGATGTTGCTAGAGAAATTCATCAGAAAATTGTTGCCACGACCTGATGAACCCTAGTCGAAGTCTTTTGCACCATTTGTACTCAGGTCCTTTCAATGTGACAACAAACCAATGGCACCTGGCTCCGCTACTAATCCCCCTTAACTTCATCAGATCGTTAAATGCGTCCAGATGGTACTTGGGATCTGTGTTTCCTTCATATGGGGTCATATGTGGCTCCTTGAAGTTGGTTGGGAGCCGGATTGCTTGGATTTCCTTAATGAAGGGCGATTCATGGTCGAACTCATCCTCAATGGCTTCGCCTCTGAATCCTGGCCCTCAGAAAATGGTCTTGACTTCTCCTTGTACCTCCAGGGCCACCTCTCGTGCCCGTGGCGAGGATACCCCTTCTTCCGGCCTTTGGTTCTCTTTGCGGACGTATCTGCCCAAATGTCCCTTGCGTATAAGCTCTTCGATTTCTATTTTCAAATGGTTGCATTCTGCGATGGTGTGACCGATATCTTTGTGATATTGGCAATATTTACTGGGGTCTCTTTTTTACCGGTATTTTTTCATTGGCGGGGGCCTTCTGAAAGGGACCTGGTTTTCATTAGTGATGAAAATATGCTCCCTAGCGTTGGTGAGGTCAGTATAAAAGGTGTAGGGGCCTTGCCTGCGCTCATTAGTACGCTAGGGCTTCCGAGGTCGATCATCTCTTGTTCCTTCATAGACCCTCTTCTTCTTTGCACCACTTTGGCTCTTCCGGATTGAGGGTTTTGGTGGGGACTGGTCTTTTCCAGCCTTAAGGCTTTCGTGAGCATCCTCTACGCGAATATATTTCTGTGCCCGCTCATAGAAATCGTCCAAATTTGTGATCTCTCTCTTGAGCATGTTATCCTATAACTTACTTCTTGAGCGTACTCCGACCGTGATGGTCATTTTTAGCTCTCTATGAGTCAAGCTCCCTACCTTGGCTGCCTCCATATTGAGTCTATGGATCTAGCTCTTCAGACTCTCATTTTCTCCTTGTTTCACGTTAGCGAGGCTGGTGCCCGGCATTGTGTAATCACGCACGGCGTGATGTTGCTAGAGAAATTCATCAGAAAATTGTTGCCACGACCTGATGAACCCTAGTCGAAGTCTTTTGAACCATTTGTACTCAGGTCCTTTCAATGTGACAACAAACCAATGGCACCTGGCTCCGCTACTAATCCCCCTTAACTTCATCAGATCGTTAAATGCGTCCAGATGGTACTTGGGATCTGTGTTTCCTTCATATGGGGTCATATGTGGCTCCTTGAAGTTGGTTGGGAGCCGGATTGCTTGGATTTCCTTAATGAAGGGCGATTCATGGTCGAACTCATCCTCAATGGCTTCGCCTCTGAATCCTGGCCCTCAGAAAATGGTCTTGACTTCTCCTTGTACCTCCAGGGCCACCTCTCGTGCCCGTGGCGAGGATACCCCTTCTTCCGGCCTTTGGTTCTCTTTGCGGACGTATCTGCCCAAATGTCCCTTGCGTATAAGCTCTTCGATTTCTATTTTCAAATGGTTGCATTCTGCGATGGTGTGACCGATATCTTTGTGATATTGGCAATATTTACTGGGGTCTCTTTTTTACCGGTATTTTTTCATTGGCGGGGGCCTTCTGAAAGGGACCTGGTTTTCATTAGTGATGAAAATATGCTCCCTAGCGTTGGTGAGGTCAGTATAAAAGGTGTAGGGGCCTTGCCTGCGCTCATTAGTACGCTAGGGCTTCCGAGGTCGATCATCTCTTGTTCCTTCATAGACCCTCTTCTTCTTTGCACCACTTTGGCTCTTCCGGATTGAGGGTTTTGGTGGGGACTGGTCTTTTCCAGCCTTAAGGCTTTCGTGAGCATCCTCTACGCGAATATATTTCTGTGCCCGCTCATAGAAATCGTCCAAATTTGTGATCTCTCTCTTGAGCATGTTATCCTATAACTTACATCTTGAGCGTACTCCGACCGTGATGGTCATTTTTAGCTCTCTATGAGTCAAGCTCCCTACCTTGGCTGCCTCCATATTGAGTCTATGGATCTAGCTCTTCAGACTCTCATTTTCTCCTTGTTTCACGTTAGCGAGGCTGGTGCCCGGCATTGTGTAATCACGCACGGCGTGATGTTGCTAGAGAAATTCATCAGAAAATTGTTGCCACGACCTGATGAACCCTAGTCGAAGTCTTTTGAACCATTTGTACTCAGGTCCTTTCAATGTGACAACAAACCAATGGCACCTGGCTCCGCTACTAATCCCCCTTAACTTCATCAGATCGTTAAATGCGTCCAGATGGTACTTGGGATCTGTGTTTCCTTCATATGGGGTCATATGAGGCTCCTTGAAGTTGGCTGGGAGCTGGAATGCTTGGATTTCCTTAATGAAAGGTGATTCATGGTCGAACTCATCCTCAATGGCTTGTCCTCCAGATGCGGTGATGATCTTGCTCCATAGGCTCCTCATTTCTATGTCTAGGTCTTGTCTCCTCTTGTTCAAGGAGTCTCTCAACGTGGACGGGTTAGCATCTCCCTTTCCTTTGCCTTCTCGGGGTGCCATAGGAGGTGTAGTCCTTTTATCCACCCTTTTCTTGTTGAGTTCCTCTCGTAAATCTGAGGGTGTTTTCCTTGAGGTGACTTCGACTTCATTATGAGAGCCAGCGTTGATCTTCTGCTCTGGCCTCTGGGGCTGCTTCAGTGGTATGGGACATTCGTGCTGCTTTGTCTGGGGGGTATTACTGGTGGAGAGTTGAGTCCTCCCATCATCCACTGGGACTGTGGTCTCTGCCCCCTCTTGACCTCTCTCTTTTCGCCTAGGGAGAGATATGTTTGATTTCCCTTGTAGCAGGCCATTTAACACCTCTTGCATGTTCTCTAAGGTGGTTTCTAGCCTTTGGTTCTTATGGTGCAGTTCACGTATCTCCTATTTGTAAAATCGAGATCTAGAACTCGAGCTCACGGAATGGACCCAGGGATGGTTGTCAGGTCTACGCGTCGATGGGCCTGGATCTTGCTGGCCGGAGTTCGGCACCTGTGGCGGCCTTGGGGTGGGAACTCACTAGCATCTCTTGCTGGGGCAGCTGTTGACCTTGGACGATTCTCATCAGGTGGGACGGTCGAGGATGAGGCCTCCTTTTCATCTTCGTGAACCTCGGGCTCCTTTGGGGCCTCCACATTTTTTGGTGGAGGAGGATTCTTCATGGAGGCTTTCAGCTGATCTCCATCAATGTGGACCTCCACCTCTCATGGCTCTCTCAGTTGTTTAGAACGTCTTGGCATTATTTCCTTCCGGAATCAATGGAAGAACAGTGGCTTGCACTTATTCTTCCCACAGATGGCACCAAACTGTTGATGGTGAGAACTTGTCAATGATGAAAAATCAAAGTATAGTGCTTATAAATGAAGAACACCAAAAATCTAATAAGAAACTTACAAAATAGTAGCAGAAGGAAATGGGAAAAGAACTTGCATTTCTCTTGGTATAAAGGTAGAGTGTTTTTTCCAACCCCCTTCAATGTTGAAGTGGGGTTCCCTTTATAGTGGGCTCTAATGGCCCCTGATACATTATGGCCCAGGGGACCAGATCGTACACAAGTACAGTGTCAGGGGAGTGGTATCAAGTGTAGTGGTGTCGGCTCCAGTACATGGTCAGAGTCTATGGGAGCACCTCCACTTTAGTACTTGATTGTGCCTCCACTACTTGCCCAGTACAAGTGTCAGAGACTGGCTGGTGAGGACCACAACAGGTACCTTACTTGTACAACCAATACTTGTCTGGCGTGGGCCTTGTGTCCGTACTCTAATTCCTTTTAGTTTGTAAGTGCGCTCTGTACCTCTTCTGACTTTGCATTGAATCGCTGTGAGGCTTGCTACATATGCGGCGCGAGACGTCTCAGGGAGGCCATGTCTCGCGAGGCCCCTAAGGAGGCGGCTGCCTCCGCGAGATGCTTGTCTTCTTGGGGAACTTTTCCTGAACAAGTTATTGTGCTCTATCAGGATTGGTAAAGTTTTCTTAACTTAATGTTAAGAGAATGATGCCTCGCTAGTGGCATGAGGCTCATGTGACGATCCATGACAACATTAGTGGAGTAGGCATGACTAATTGAAGTAGACTTGTCTCGCGAGACACTACCATGCCCGCGAGACGCCACCCCTAGCGAGGCGCTTGTTGGTGCGCAAGACGCTTCCCCTAGCGAGGCGCCTGTTGGTGCACGAGATGCCACCCCCAGCGAGAGGATGGTGGCGCGAGGTGCCTCACGGAGGCATGGGCATGGTGGCCTTGCAGGAGCATGGGCCCAAGGGCCTCACAGAGGCATAGGCGCATGAGGGCCTCGCGTGGCACACCTCTTGGGCACGCGAGGCGCGAGACGGGGGTCCCGTGTGGCGCACCTGCTGGGTACGCAAGGCACCAAGTTGAGATGCTGTGCTTGTAACGGGGTTTCTCATGGCGAGGCTTCCCGATACACGCCTAGGGACGTAGGCATAGGTATGTACCTAGTTTATGGGACCTTAGCACGCGATTTGGATCTTTAGCCAGTATGGGACTTTGCGCATCCACAAATACTAACAAGAATCAATAGGGAATAGTTGAGATTTGTGGAGAGAGGGAGAGAGGTAGAATTGGTGAGGGAGAAAGAAAAAAGAGAGAGGAGAGAGATTTTGGATATGGGTTATCGGTGCAGGAAATCGAAGAGGAGGAAATTGACTTTCTGCATATATACCATTTTTAGGGGGGACGTGTAAAGATATTATGGGCAACTTTTCACCCCTAATATTGAAACATTTGGTTTGGAAAAAACTTTCCAAAAGAAGATCGTATAAATTTTCCCCTGTGTAGGTGGTCAAAATTCCTACAATATCAGGGGCAACTTTTTCATATTTAAGGGGCGACACATCGCCCCTAATGTTGTTTTCCAATATTAGAGGCGACTGACAACGTGTCACCTCTAATAATGTCAATATTAGGGGCGACATAGTGTTTCTCTTAAAACTAGTTTTTCTTGTAGTGTAAACACATAAATATTTTTTTGTTATAGTTTTTAAAACAAAATTGATAGAGTAATCTAAATACTTTAATATGAAATTTTAAAATATGTGATTAGAAATTATTATGGCTCATTTAGTATTTTTTTATTTTTATTTTCAATTTATTTACCTTATTTGAATGACTTTATTATTTTTTATTTTTTTAATTTATTTACCTTATTTAGTTTACTTTAAAAGTAACGGTGTTATAATTTCTGTTAAACTTACATTTATAATACATAAAGATATATATATATAAATATATATATATATATTTATATATTTTCATAAGGAATATTGATCAAATGTGCTTAGTTAAAATAAAACGTTCAATATATAACATGTCATGAAGACAAAATTACATTGGATTAAGTCACAAACTTTTTATGACTTATCCTATTTGTCATAAGCATATGTCTTTTATAAATTGTCACAATTCTATTTTTTCACATTTTTAATTTATATAAGTCAAAATTAAGATGTCTTTCAATATAAGGGGAATATCTTTTTTTTGTTAAGAATGAAATAAATGACTATTTTAATATGTTGATAGATATTCCTATCACCAATTATCAAATAGAAGACAATATTATAGATATAAAGACAAATCTTGATAGAAAACTTTTTTATTTAACAATTCTTAATTTTTGCTTCGAAATAAAATATATATTGGGGCCTGATCAATATTGATACTCACCTCAAGAGTAATAAATATAGTAAAGTTGGTCTAACAATTCAACTAATTGAGAAAATCGACAAGAAATATCTTGTTTATCCCACGCTTCATCAAAGTCAAGAAATCAACCCATAAAAAAAAATTGATTGGATGAGAATAAATGAAGAAATAATAAGTTGTCCCATATCCAATTTGGAACTTTGGTTTTTCCGAGAATTTTTTATACTTTATAATTTGTATATGATTAAACCATGTGTAATACCCATTAAATCGCTTCTATTAAATTTGAAAGAAAATGTTAGGGAAAATAAAAGCACTGCTGGAAAGAAAAAAAGAAATATTTTTCTATCAATATTTTCAAATGAAAAAAATAATATCTTGAATTAGAAAACCAAAATCAAAGAGAAAAAGAATTCACCGTTCAAGAAAATTTGGACTCGACTCTGTCAAACCAAGGAATAGATATTGAAGAAAATTATATAGTATCAAAGATGAAAAAATAAATAAAAAAAAAACAATACAAGAACAATATGGAAGCGGGGTTTGATTTCTTACTAAAAAGATATTTTCCTTTTCAATTGAGATGAGATAATTCTTTAAATACAAAAATGGTTGCTAATATCAAAGTATATTGTCTACTACTTAGATTAATAATCCCAAGAGACATTAGTATAGCCTCTATTGAAATGAGAGAAATGAGTCTGGATATTCTAATGATTCAGAAAAATGTAAATCTTACAGAATTGGTTAAAATTAGAATATTACGCACGATTAATCAAAGGTACCAAGAAAAAGACTCAGTTGATAAGAAATTTTTTGACGAAGTCATTCCAAAACATCAAAAGATGGATGAAAATAGAGACATAAACCATTCTGATTTGTTTGTTCCTGAAACGATTTAAGCCCCTAGACGTCGTATAGAATTGAGAATTCTAATTTGTTTGAATTCTAGAAATCGAAAAGGTATTCCGAGAAATACAACATTTTGCAATGAAAATAAGATAAAAAATCAAGTTTTGCATACAAGCAAACTAGGTAAAAAAAATGCTAATTAAATTAAACTTATTTCTTTAGCCTAATTATCGATTAAAAGATTTCGCTTGTATGAATCGGTATTGATTTGATACCAATAATAGCAGTCATTTCAGTGTGGTAAAATACATATGTATCCACAATTTAAAAATTAACCAAAATTATGTATTGTAGAAAGGGAAATAAAAATTGACTTTATTTTCCGTGTTGTAGTGTATATATGAAGACAAAAAGATGCACCCATAAATTATTTTTTATTCCATTCTCCTTGATGTTTGATAATACTAATTTAATGACATATCAATATTTATAAATAAAAACGATAAGAAAATCATATTTGATTAGTTTTATTTGAAATTTTAGATATAATTTATTTTATATGAGTGCGGAAATCGTCTTTTTGTATATTTATTAGAATCTAATTTTAAATGGATATTACTTTTAACGAAATTAAGATTATTGTGTATGGCAAATAAAAAAATAAATATTATTATTATTGATTAATAAAAGACACCTAGGCATAAAAATGGGCAGGTAAAAGAAATCATTTATCTTGATTATTAAAACAAGGGTCTGTTGTAATTCAAATACTATGCCTCAGGATACCAAAACTTTCTTTACATTTGAAAATCTGGGAGAGGAAGCACACATAAAACCAGCCAATGGAAGAGCAGATCTAGGAATGGCATATCTTATTGGTTACGACTTTATTCAGTGATACTAGAATAGAAAGGTGACCAGGCCACATACATATAGAGAAACATTTAAACTCTTTTTTTTTTTTCCTAGAAGAAACATTTAAAACTTTTAATAATATTAATCTTGACAAGTAGAAGAAACACACGATCTCTTACAAATCTCCTCCAAGAAATAACGAATATTCTGATTGGAAGAGCCTCCTTCTGCCACAGCGGCCTCCGCTGCCATTGTCCACTTCAATGCATTTCTCTTCAACTCGACAGCTTTATCAGTACTAAACATCACCTCTGTCAAACACTTCTCAACCTCCTCCCTCAAGACCACTCTGTTCTCAATCTCGCCGCGGCTAAGTCTCACGCCAACCCCAAAAACGTCAACCAAGAACTTGGCGTTGGTGACTTGGTCGCCCCACTGGGGGAAAGTCAGTACTGGAACACCGGAGGTGAGCGCCTCCATAGACGAGTTCCACCCACAGTGAGTCAGAAAGCACATCACAGATGGGTGAGCCAAAACTTTTTCTTGCGGGCTCCACTTCACCACTTTCCCTCTGCCTGCAGTCTCCTCCAAGAATCCACCTGGTAAAACGTGATGCTTTAATCCCGAGTCATTGGAAGGAGGTTTCATGACCCATAAAAACGAGATACAAGAGTTTAATAGCGCGTGAGCGATCTCGTCCACCTGCTCTTGCTTCAGATACACAATGCTACCGAACGATATGTAAACCACACTCGCCGGCCCCATTGTGTTGAGCCATTCCATGCAGTCCTCGTCGGCTTTCATTAAGTCCGCACGAACGGTGTTCTTAAGAACTGCCCCTTTTGGATCTTTGCATAACGGTCCAACGGGCATGATCGGACATAATTTGGACATTTCCTGGATGATGTCATGTTCAAGCTCTTCATAAGTGTCCACCAAAACACAAAACGACTTGGACAAACTCTTAAACTGCTCCAAGATGGCCAGTCCAATCACCTTGTACGAACCCTTGTTGGGATGCAAGAAGCTAGAGATCTCGTCGTACTTTAGAACTGGCATACCCGGCAGCTTAACATCGATCTCTGGCTCGGCCTCAGTCGGAAACGGCACAGTTTGGTGGAAATAATGGTAGAAAGTTGAGAAGAGTGCACATGACTGAACCCAGAGCGTGGCACAGGGGATTCCGAGGTCTCCTCCAACGTCACAAACCCAAGCAAGAAACGGGTTATTTATTATGCATGAAACTGGGCGACCTTCATTCGCTTGCTTCTTTATCAGTTTGTGAAGAGACTCCTTGCCAGCGTGCTCGAGCTGTGTCATGTAGAAATCGTATTGGGTGCGTCGAGGATCGTCCTCATTGAGGCCATCGTCGAAGAACTCAAACCTTATAAAGCCATGGCCGAGAGGTGTGGGTTGGACGGTTATGTCGCTATTAGATCTTCGCATCTCTTTACCCATGTTGTCAATAGTTGTAAAAGTGATGACTAGAGCCTCATTTTCTGCCAAGTGCTTCCCTAATCTCAGCATCGGATTGATTAGACCTTGTGCTGGGAAGCACACTAAAAGAACGTGAATAGGAGAAAGATTCATTTTCTCTGGATTTTTTTTTTGTTATTATTCTTTCATTGCCAACGTCTTACTTTTAAAGAAGAAAATTCAAAGAGTTTAATAATAGAATATCTTAGACATGATTTACGTAATCTTTTTTTTTTTTTTTTTGTAAACGTGAGTCTCGCTTCCTCGACCAAATTATAAAATTACAAAAAAAAATTTATGTCAATCAACAAAAATTAATAATTGTTCAGGTGTCTTTTGGTAAATGAGAAATAACTACATTTGTGGTTCCAATGGCAATCAGTCACAAAAAGTGACTATAAATTTAATAGGCCATCTTGATTTGTGAAGGTAGATATATAGTTTCCATCGTCCTAGTTCCACACAGTGCACTACAATCGGCCCTGCCAGGCTGGATGAGGAGGCTTTACTAATAAATAGGGGGGACGGGGTTGTCTAATTTCCTTTTTAGATAAAGCGTCTCAACTTTTATATTCATAACAGGTCACTATGCATATTGAAATTCACGTGAAGCTCTTTCTGTATTTGGCTATCAATAAGAATCAAACTGTAGAAACTGGAAAAGTGCCTCATAAAGAACTCCAAGCAAAGGAAAAAGGACAAATATTGTTCCAACCGAGAATAAAGAAATTTGTTATTTTTTTATGGTCCCCTTTTTTTATATCAAGTCTCAAGTTTTATTTTCTCAACAGGTTGATATACTCATTTTTTTTTCAAATATTCATAACTGACTATTAAAATTCACATGCATCTTTTGTCAAAAAAAAAATCACCGGCATCGCTTTCTGTATTTGGCTTTCAGTAAGCATCAAACTGTAGAACACAAGAAAAGTATTCAATCAAAAGGTCCAAGCAAAGGAAAAGGACAAATGTTATTCCATCCGATAAAAAACTCTATTTTGGATTTTTTTTTTTGGTTATTGCCTCAATGCTACAAATCAATGATGATAAGGGCTACTAAATTGAAGATCACCACTTCAAGAAATAAGTGTTTTTCTTTTTTGGAATACAAACTTACATTAAAAATAAGTATTGTGTACAAAGGAAGTAAAGTAGAGAAAAAGTGAGAAATTCTGCCACTCCACACACGTTCACAATCTAGCCCTAAAGCCATTTGAGCAAGGGAATGAGACAAACTATTGGCCTAGGTCAATTCACACCTTATTTTTTTAGATTCTAACTACAAGATTCTTTAGTCCCTCAGTTGGTTTTGTTGGACTAAGTCATTCATATATTTTCAGCCTTTGGATTCATACTGGATGGTGAGATTGAACTGTTTGGTTGAGAATGTGTTAAAATACACATATACCCATTTATATCATTTAGCAACCGGCTACCGTTTTCCTGATAAATTTTTTTATTTGAAATTATTAATTAAAAGGACCCAAAAAGCATGTGTTCCCTTTGATGGGTGAAATTGATGTTATTGGAAGAACGAAGAAGTGGAAATTCTTCTTGTAAAATCAGAGGATTGGGTGCAAAGGATTGTGGTAGAGCTTGCGTACACATAGGTTGAATGTCCCTCCCTCCCCCCGTGGTTTTCTGCCGTCGACGTGGTTCGTCAGTTTGGGTGCGAGGTGAGAGTGTGTGATGGTTTGTGTTAAATTTCTTCAATAGTAGGTCGATTGGTGTGGTTGACTGGTGGAGCCCTTCCTTATATTTTTTTTCAATGCTTTTGGGATGGGGCACAAGAAGAAATAGTTCCATGGATCCTTGGTTTGGTACTAATATTTTCGTTTTTCGAATGTCGTGGGTTTCATTGGAGAGTTTTGCTTGCGGGTTCGGGGTAGTTGTTTCGTTAGCTACTGTGTTTGGTCAATGCATGTTCGAGGCTGGTTGTTCCTTCGTGTCGCTGAGTGGTCGAGGTATCCCTTTTGTTCGATGATGTGATCTCAATGTAGCACTATCAATCGTCGGCAATTGTTCGAGGTAGAAATTTTACATTGATCGATTATATTTTTAATTTCGCGGTATTGAGATGTTTGTTTTATTATTGTTATTTGGGGTGTATCACCATCATCAACAATTAGTGTTATCTCTTTTTGGGTTTCTTAAATATTTTATTGAAATTTCTATATTTTCTACAACTTTTAAGAAATTTTCATGGTGGAATATATAAATAGCTTAGGATTGTTTAAACAGTATTTTCTAGGACCCATTTCGTTTCTGAAAATTGTTGAAACCCCATAATATAGAAAACTTTAGTTATGAAAAATAGGGGAATCTCATTTTGTTTTGAGTGAGTTATACATATGCTTGGGTGATAAATTGAAATGATTGAGAAAAGCCTTAACATTTAAACTTAGGTTGGGAAACATATAGAAAGAAACTGAGGAGTTGATGAAGAAAAGGAATGCTTAAAAATGTTGTTATTAAGATTGGGATTCAATAAATAAAATAAATGGCTAATGATGTTCTTATCGATTCATCAGATTAGAGAACCATGCCAAATTACTCATTATGTAGTACAATTTCTTGACTGGAAGAAAAAAAATTCACACTATATGCACAAATAATATGTGTTTCCTAAGAGAATTGTTTGGTATCTTTGAATTTTTTTAAGTCAAATCATGAATTATGAGAGAAGCTTTTGCAAGTAGTTGTTATGAAAATAATCATGCCAATGGTTGGAAAAATGAAGTAATGAACCAAATACACCTTTTTCGCACTCTCACACTCTCTAATTGAATATATCTCTCCCTCTCTATCTTCCTATATATGCATTCACCTACATACATATTTATATATATACACGTATATGCAAAAGTTCATTAAACTATATGTACAAACAATCTGTCTTTTTCTTATTAGAATTGTTTGGTACCTTAGAATTTTTATTTCCCTCATCAATCATGAAGGTCAGGGTAATTGATTGTATAAATTGTATTGGTGTAGTGATAGGGTTGTTGCCTATATAAGGTGGGACTGACATATAATAATTTTTGGCAGGGAATAAAAGTAGTATTCATTGCTGAATTTTATTTATCAGTCTCTTGGTTTTTGTTTTTGGTATTTTTGAGTGAGATTTTGAAGACTGTTTATTTTGGTAATAGGAATGAAATATTGTTGTTATTGTGTTATAGTCTTTATATTGGACTCTAATAACTATTTCTGAGTATTTTCATGAGCTTATGTATTTATAATAACCAATCTAATTTTATTTTCCTTTACAACAACAATATTAAATTGTTTGGTAATTTCTATAATTTATTTTTGACTAGTTTTTTAGAGCCAGTGTGGTTGAGATATTGATATTATTACTTTATTCCTGCATCAGTGTGTCTTACAGAACATGTCATTTATGTCCAAATAAGTGGAAGGTGAGGTATACAAGTTGTGGGATTACTTGAAATGAAGCATTGGTATGGTTCAAGGACTGTATTTGTATGTATGTATCTATTACTTTTAGATTGAATTTTATCACGTAGCCAAGTACATTGGTTACTTGTATATTCCAAAGTATTACTCGAGATGGAAATTAAATAAGTGTTTTGCTTGTTTTTATTAATGTTTAGTATTATTTGATTGCGATAGTTGTCATAGTTTTTATGTTATAGACACATATTTATCACTAGAAATGGTTCAAGAGTAATAGTGTAGAAGAATATAACTCTTTAGTTTGTGCGATTATATATATATTTGAATGATTCAAATATGTAGATACCAAATAATGATAAACAATTGTAATATTGGAGTTTTAATTTGTTTTCTTAAATAGATCATTGTTACTTGGTGTATTGATTTTTTTCCCTGTAAATTGAAATGAATTTTGTTGACATATATCATTGTGTTTTCCTTTATTGTTTTAATGGCAAGTGAACAATCACACTAATAAAGATAGTTCATATTGACTTAAGTGGTTGCAAAGCTCCAATCGGTGTCGATAGCCCCTAATCTTACTCAATGAAATAGTTTGTGACAACCTTGGATAACTATAAGAAATTTTGGATCTAATCAATGATCTAATTACTACACTTAATGCTCCAAGATCCATAATCACACTTATAAGAGTGTTCCTGTTGAAGTCAGTGGCCAAAAGTCTCATGATAAATGCTCAAAAATACATATTTATTTTACTAAAAATTGAAATTCAATTAAATTTTAATTAATATTTTCATGAATTTAATGACATATATATATTTTAAAATATTTAGTTGATATATTTTTAAAAGAATATAGAGCATTGTGGCAGATCTAAAAATAAATTTAAAGGGAGCAAAAATATAATCCATAACCAAGAAAGTAGCATTTTTGCAAATAAAATAATAATTCAAAGTGCATCAGGCCCACACAGCCCAAGGAGCAAACGACCCAAGTTCAGATTTTTACTATTTTTTAATTGCAAAATTACTATATGTTATTTATAATAAGTTTTATTTCACTTCAATCATTTTATCTTATTATAAATAGGTGTTTAGGTCATTAGAAGAATATATAGTTTTAGATAAAGAAATCTAGAGAAAATGTTGCACGGGCTCAAAGATAATTTTATTTACTTATTTTGTTATGAGTTTCTAAGTTTTCTTATTATTAGAATGGACGATGAAACCTAGTATACTTACTTAATTATTTATTTTTGTATTGATTCTCAACAATTCAATATAATGTTAATGTGTTTCGCTACAATCAATAATTTCTTTCATCTTTAATATAATGTATTTTTTGTAGTTAGAAATTATTTGTAACGCCCTCTTAATCCAGGACCGTTACACTGCGTAGTTAAAATTGTGTCAGACCTCCTGATCAAGTCATTTGGCTTAAAACGTGTAACTAAGGTTAGTGACAAGGGTTAGGGTTAAAGTTTTTGGTCAAAGAATCATTGACTTTTATTCCAAAAGCTTTATATAACATGGGATCCCAAAATATTACAACACAACTGTTAAAAATGGTAAAACAAAAGTTACATCAGCCGGCCTAAGCGGCAAAACAGGGCTATAACCCTAGTTCCTCTGTGATAAACCCGACCGTGATGGTCGAGCAGCCGCATATGTACACGCCGCCACCGAAGTTCTCTAACTCATGGTTGGTCAAGCTTTCCCTTTCCCTTACCTGCACCACAAAGCACCCGTGAGCCGAGGCTTAGCAAGAAAACATAAAGTATAACAGCAGAGAAAATAACTCTAAATAACCATTCAATAATAATCAACAACATTAATTTTATAGCCAATGTCATTTAGTTCAAACACACGATCATTGGATCGACCTGGGGTCGTTGCCCTATTCATTTGGCTTTTAAGCCAAACCTCGGGCCTATGCCCTAGCTACATGACCATAGAGTCACTTGGGGCCTCGCCCGTAGCTCTGTCACACTATCCATAGAGCTAGCCCAACCTCCGTGGTTCATCTTCGACCTTAGAGTCGATCAACGTAATAGTACGTTGCTATATTAGGCCAATGCCTTGCGACCAGCGCACTATTGCCGTCCTTGACTTATAAGTCAAGCCCTGATCCAGGATTACATACCCTACTTATAGGAAACGGATGTGGATAGGCACATCTTGTCAATTAAGCACATATTCATGCTAATCATATAATCCCACTGAATAACCATTTTCATAATACTAAGCACATTCACATAACGGGGCCACTTGCCTTAACCATAGAATTCACTTAACGAATATAAGCACTTAGGCATCTAACAAGAAGCATTTAAAACAATAACCTAACATAACCAATCCTGGGGCCCAATCCCTAATCACATTGATATACAACAGATGGGCCAAGCCCTAATAACATACAACACGTTCTGGGTGTAGTTTTCTTACCTTAGGTCCAAGCAAGCGTAAATAAGAACGACCCTCGAGTACGATCCCAGTTCTAAGCCCTTAGCGATAGCCTAAGTCACAACCATTAAATAGGATTTTATTAATGTCGAGTGATCAAAGCCTTCTGGAAAAAGTCCTAGCCTCCAGGGCCTCGGGTTCCACCAAACCGGGTAGTGGAAACAATCCCGAGCCCCTAAGGTTAAGTTCCCATGCTCAAAACCTTCTAGGGGTCCAAAAACCCCTTAAGAGTCGTGACCCTATGCCCCCATACCGCGGCCCAGCCTCCCCAATCAGCAGACACGCACTGCGACCCGCCCTCCTTCCCTGGCTCCCACCTGTTCTAGAGGGCCGCAACACACCAAGAACAGAGCCGCGGCCCGACCCCAAAACATAATTCAATTATCCCAAACACTCTAACATGTTCCAGCAACAAAACTCATCAAAAATTACCAAAATTGTTCAAACACTCTAAAAAAGAAAAACACCAAAATTGTTCAAAACTTGACAATTGGAAAATTAATTGGGTCCTACTATAATTTTGTAAGTTCAAAGCTTAGATTACACAACCGTGATTGGGGATGTTCTACTATAACACATATTCATACAATCAACACATCCCAATTACTTGACCCCATCTTCCATGCAATCAATAACAAATTATTAATTTCCTCGTCAACTAAGCCGCCAATGTGGTTTGCAATTTAAACCTATGTACTTCACCGTACATGTCAAATGAACTTTCAAAATTATAGTATGAATGATTCATCAATTAATCATCTTTTTATATTGTATGAGATTAAATTTTTATTCTCCATTTATGATGGAAATATTTCAATCACACTTTTTTTAACGAAGTAGTGACTCCTAATCGAGCAACCATATAAATATTATAACTTAAATATGATACGTTTAGTGGTATTATTATTATTATACTCTAATTGTGTTACACATCAGGAGATTATAAAATAACTTATGTAAAAGAAAAGTCTTACATACCAAATACCAAATACCATATAATGGCCAAAATTCATTCTAAATTAACTATACAACCTAAAGCTACATAATCAATGGTAATTCATTTTTCTAATCATTAAACAAGTCAAACAAAACTGAGATATTCACTAAGACAATTCATTTGTTACTTGCAAAAAAACAAACAATAATTACTTTCAGTTTTTTTACTTTCAGCTATTATGTTATTACTAACCACTCTATTTAATATTACTTACTAACATCAAAATGTTACTTATATGCAGATGAGTTACTGGAAATTCATTACTTTTACATGCAACATTATTCCTGACTACTCCTTTAAAAATTACTAAGTGACTCTTAAACATTACTTTTCCAATTTCGTAAATATGTTTGAACACAATACTAATTTTACCTTATTGCCCTCCACTATAGACTTTTTTTACCTGCAAATTACTATTTTGCCCATACTTTTTAGACCATGATTCAATTTTTTTTTACAACCGGTTTACATCACCGGCTTATCAAGTAAAATCATGTAATAATAAAAACCCCAAATAATTCAATAGCTTGACACTTGGCAATTTTTTTTGGGTCCCACTTGTTGGACTAAGTCCGGTGATGGACTTAAGAACTGGCCCCATAAATAATATAAATTTATAAAATATTAATATAAAAATTAAAAGAAAGAAAAAACTTTTGCCCTTGCTACAGCTGGAGCTATACCCAAAATGATGTTAAGTACGTAGTCTGTTTGGGTAACTATTTGATGTGAAAGTGGCAGCATTTTGCCGTTCTGCAGTCCGGTTGGACTTGCTATAACAACAAAAAAAACAATAATGACTTCAGTAAAATAAGATAGTGAATTAGAAATATCAACTATAACGTCATTTAATGGAGAACACTTCGAAAATTCTGCCTATAATTTTCTACTACAATTTTACATTCTGCTTCAACATAGGAAATAAGCAAAGAAACAACCAATAAACACCATTAAAGGGCATACAATAAAGCTATAGCCTCCATCAGAGTGGGTGAACAGCAACCTAAAATAGGAGCAAATAGGCCAGCAATGACCTACCACTGCTCCAAAACTGATTTTACCAATAGATCAGGAAGAAACAACAACATCCTTATTAGGCTTAAATATAATCTAAAGGAGGTGGGATCTAATTAGCATTCTTCCTATTAAGCTTAGTCTCACCATTTCAGTTGCCAAAGCAAAAACCATCTGAAACCTATTTATAATTATGAAGATAATCAACAAGCCAACTAGCAATGTCCTGAACTAACATTGTAGATTTTTTGTTAAAAAATAAAGCATTCCTGTTCCATAATCAATTTTTTTAATTATTCATAATTGACCATTGAAATTCACTTGCATTTTTTGTTAAAAAAAAATAATAAAAATCACCTGCATCTCTTTCCTTGTTTGGCTAAAAGAAGCATCAAACTGAGGAAACAAAGAAAAGTACTCAATCAACAGATCCAGCAAAGTAAAAGAACAAGTGTTATTCCATTCGATAAAAAGACTATTTTGGAATTTTTTGGTCATTGATGAGAAACATGTCCCGTTTTCTGTCCACCGCATAGTTTATTGCCATGTGTACTTCCTTTAAATTCATATAAGGCTTTGTTTGTTTAGAATAAACATTTTTAGAAAACAAAAGAAAAACACTATTTTTTTCGGAAAATATAAAACTGCATAAATAACATTACACATTTTTTTTCGGAAAATATAAAACTTTGATTTTGTTTGGAATAAAATGAAAGAAATAAAAAAGAAATAAACCGTTCTCTCACCGAAAACAAAAAGATGTACGGGAAAGATAAATAAAAATTGAAGGAACGAAAAGATAATTGTTTGTTTCTTTTTCAAAATGTGCTTTTTTTTAGGAAGTAGGAGTTCTTTGTAACTTTTATTTTCAATATATATTTTAGATGAAAAATAATGCTGATTATAAATACATAAACAAATAACTTAATCAAAACTTCACCATTCCTTTTTAAAAAAGCGAAATTACTGTAAACTTTCATTTTTAACTAATTTTTTTTAAAGACTACATCATTGTTTATTTACAAATTATTAGAAAATAAAAATATGATGTTTTAATTTACAAAAAAATTTACACAATTATTTTAATACATTAATTTTTTATTCAACAAAGATATTGCACAATTTTTTTTTATGATTTTCAATGGATTACAAATTTATTTTATTACATTGATACTTTTTTTGTTAATCTTTTTTCTTTATCCGGTAAAAGAGGTTTGCCTTTTTAAAAAAAAAAATATATATATTTATAATTATTTATAAATTACAAAATTATTTTAATAGATTAGTTCCTGTTTTTTATGTTAGTTTAAAAAAAAAAAACAAATCAAAGATGTAATGCAATCTTTCTTTTCGTTCCTTAAAAAAAAAAATACTTTTTTCATTGTTTTTTTTTTATTATTTTATAAAAAAGACATGTGTAATGTTACGTGAATATAATGATGGACATTGTTTATGCGATTTTTCGTTAACAGATGATTTAGAAATCCAAGGCAGAAAGATTAAGTTTTTTGTAAACTGAATGTATAAGAATATAAAAATACTCACGAGTACGTGGTTCAGTAATCTACCTAATCCATGATGCAATGTTATTGATTTGTTTATGAACTTTTAGACAAAATTATTTAAAGCAATTTTGGCAGAGTTTTTGCATATAGAATGTCGGTCCTTTCTAAAGTCCATTCCATTTATATTTATTGGAAAAAACGATGGACAGTATTGGGTAACTGTAATATAAATGGTAATGTACAATATTGGGTAATTCCCAAGTTAATGGACCTTTAAATATCCTAATAAATCATATTGTCGTTTTACATTGATTTATAAACGTGTATTGTGCATAACGGGTATCCAAGTCTATAGGGATTCTCTTATCCGGGCTAGATGCCTATAACGTCCAAAATTTGTTATTAAGGTTGAGTGCATTGGTTACTGTGCTAAGAGGGAATTATCGGGTTTTTATGTGGAATTAATTTAATATAAGTGTGGTTATGTGGTATAAATGATTTATATGATAATGTGAATATATGTGCATGTTTAGGTGAATTAAATATGCATGTGAACCAGTTCTGGTTAATAAGGGCATGTTTGCAATTTTGGCCCGTTAAGGGCTTATATATAATTATGTATGTGTTATGAGTGAGACCCTAGTATTATGGGGATATATTTGAGATGTGTGGTCCAATGCGATCCTAGTGAGCGGATTAGAGAAATAGTCACAATGGGGTCAAATACACGACTCGGGTTGAGCCTAGGGGTATTTTGGGAACGTAGTACGTATTCGGGGTTACCGGGTAACAGCTAGTTACTTAGCGATTATTTGGGTATGCCAAAATTAATTAGGAATTTACAGTGCTACTCGAGGATTAGCGGGAAATATGGTTAAAGACGATGTAACGCCCCAACCTCCAGGGACCATTACGGTGTGCCTTGTAAATAGTGCTAAACTCGCTAATCGAGTCATTTGGCCAAAATCGTGAACTAAGTATGATTAGCGGTTTAGGGATTAAAAACTTTGGTTAAGATGTAACGTTTCACTAGAACGTTTAACATATACATTGGGATCCCGAAAATATAATTTCAGAGTCTATTACAGAAAATATTTACAACAGGCCGTTCTAAGCGGCAAAACAGGGTTCAACCCTAGTTCCACTTTAAACCTCGGCCGTGGCGGACGAGCAGCTGCATATGTACACGTCATCACCTAAGCTCTCCAACTCAAGGATGGTCCAGCTTCCTCTTGCCTTTACCTGCACCACGTAGCACCCGTGAGCCGAAGCCCAGCAAGGAAACACAATAAAGCATGATATAATATCAACAACGATCATAATAACCATTCAAGACTATCAGTCCAAGCAAATAGGTGACAATAGCCAAAAGTCACAGTAATGAGCATGTAACGACCCAAATTCACTAATAAGGCTTAAGGGCCTTGATTAGTGTGCCGGGAGGGCAAGATGGGAATTATGTGTGGTTATTATGATTAAGATGTATGATTATGATTTTAAGCATGTTATATGACTATGTGAATTATATTATGTGATAATTATGATATGTGAATTGTACTGTGTGGGTGCTGTGATACAAACGTGATGCACGTGCCAAGGCGGTCCTAGGAAACTAGATAAAGGTAACTGGTGACTTGGTAACCTGTGTAACCATTAGTAACTATAGAAAGTAACAGGTTTCTTTGGGAAAGTGGTAGAATTGCAAAGTTAGGGAAAGGACAAATAAGCCCTTGAGGTCTAGTTAGTAAGTGATATTAATGGAGGGTTAAAATGGTAATTTGGTAGTAAATAGATGAGTTTGAGCTGAGGGAATAACATATACGTATAATATTTTGGAGAGGGGTTTATGCTGAATGGTGGAAACCTAGAATTAGAACAAAAAGGAGATAGAAAGGAGAAGCAGAAACCTAGACTCTTGGAAGGAGAATCAAGGGATGTCTGAAGTTATCAACCAAGTTTAGGCCAAGAAAACTCAGAGGTAAGATTTTGATTATGCTATATCTAAGTTTTAAGTCTGAATTTTAGTTAAGGAAGGTGAATTGAGATAAGTTGGTGGCTGGTTTTATGTAATTTCAGAATTTGGAAACCAAGGGGGAAGAAGGTCAAGAGCTGGAGGTTGAACCTATCACTTAAGGTAAGGTCTCTGTATGTTTATTAGATTTGTTTTGTTAAGGTTTAGGGAGTTTGAAGTGTGGGTTGTGCTTGAATTCAAGCTGTGCATAACTTTTCTGGTTTGAGTTGTCAAGTGGGAATCCAAGAGTGAATTTTAGGATTGAAGGTGTGAGTGAGCTTAGGCATGATGTCTTTGGGTTTTTGTGAGGTTTGTTAGAGGTTTAGAGTTGGTTTTGGGACTTAGGATAGAGTTTGGGGTGAATGGGTGAGGTTGGAGCTCGGGAAAATGCGAAGGAAAACCCAGAAATCTGGGTCTGCGATGGTGTGCCGCGGCACGGCTTTTGCTTGCCGCGGCCTAGGGGTCTCTGGAGGTGGGTGCCGCGGCACAAGGAATGTGGTGCCGCGGCACAAGGCAAATTTCAGGGAGTGATATTTTGCAATTTTTGACCTTTGCTCCGGGGGTTCGGGGGATGTCTCCGGGATGTTGTTCTAGGGTTTTGGGGGTTCCGAGAGTGTGGATTAGGTACCGGGAAGGTAGTCTTGGATTGGTTAATGACAAGGAATATTATATTTGTGTTTGATTAGGACTTTGGAGAAGCTCGGGATAGAGGACCGTGCTTGTGGCTACGTGATATCGGAAACCAGCGAATTGAAAGGTAAGAACACTGCACCCGAATGTATGATTGTGATGGGACTAAGTGCTCCCGAGAATTGTTTTGTGTCATCGTTGGTATTATGCCAAGGGACACGTGTAAGCGGTCTAAGAGTACCGTTCATGAATTTAGCGCATGGGACGCGAATTGGCCACTGGGAGCCAGAAACGAAAGGATAACAGAGGGAGCAGCTTGTGAGCGCTAGCCCTGGTTATCGTCTGTATATTGTGTTATGAGCTGATATGCTTTGTATATGAGATACTTGACTATTGATATACTTTGTATATGAGATACTTGACTATTGATATACTTTGTATATGAGATACTTGACTATTGATATGCTTGAGTTTATGAGATGCTATATGTAAGATTGACTTGACAGCTAAATGTGCATGCTCTATTATTGATGTGTGTTCTTGCTGGGCCTTGGCTCACGGGTGCTACGTGGTGCAGGTAAAGGCAAGGGCAAGTTGGACCAGGCCTGAGGTGGAGAGCTCCGAGGTGAAATGTACATAGCCAGCCATTCGATCACCACGATCGAGGAGTGTGTCAGGACGGAGATCACCTAACTGCTCATTTTGCCTTAGTATGGCTGTTAATGTATATAAACTTTGTAATTTTTGTAGTATGGCTTTTAAACTGTCATTTTTAGGATCCCATGTACATAAACTATG
Source organism: Humulus lupulus (assembly GCF_963169125.1). Classification (NCBI taxonomy): domain Eukaryota; kingdom Viridiplantae; phylum Streptophyta; class Magnoliopsida; order Rosales; family Cannabaceae; genus Humulus; species Humulus lupulus. The sequence goes on from NC_084793.1 coordinate 104,983,062, forward strand.
TTTAGCAGTGAAAATGTATCTTTTGAGACCAAAATGCTTTTAACCCTAGTTCCTCTACTATTTCAATAACACGTTTTTACTTTAATGACTTGATTAGCGAGTCTGGCACTTTATAAACACACAGTGTAGCGGTCCTGGCTATCCAGGGCGTTACAGAGCATCGCTCTTTCTAGCCATGTGACGATAGGGTCACCAGGGCTTAACTGACAAGTGATCCTTTCATAAGTTTGATTAGGACAGGTGCATGGTGAATGGTCACCAACATAACCTTCCTCCGACCCTAGAGTCGTGAAATGGACAGCGTCCCTTGGCCATGTGACAAACAATCACCGGGGTCATATACCTTGGCCATAAACATCTGGTCGTAGACCAGGCAAGCGCTTATAAGTTCTTCGACCCTTTGGGTCGGTCTAGCATTAATACCCCATATGAGTCATTCAATGCATGATTCTCGACTTAAGCTTGATTAGGACAGGTGCAAGGTGATTAGTCACCAACATAACCTTCCTCACGACTCTGGAGTCGAAACTATGGACAACGTCCCTTAGCCATGTGACAAAGGGTCACCGGGGTCAATACCTTGGCTATAGTCATCTGGTCGTAGACCAGGCAAGCGCTTATAGTTCTCATTGACCTTCCAGTCGGTCCAGCACTAATACCCCATATGAGTCATTCAATGCCGACCTCGATTAGATCTAATCTTTATTTGGCCCGGCGTTCACAACGCACTGCCACCTCTGACCCTTAGGTCGATAAAACACGACCAGTGCTCAGCCCGTGGTGAACTTAACTAATAAGTCACAGCTTCATAGAAGGATCTGACACCATTGTCGATTCTGACTAATAAGTCAGCGCCATACACAGGTAAGCCATGCCACCAAACATATATCACATGTCCAATATCCATAAACAAGGTATTCAGCATGCTTACTTAACAGATATTAGTACAATTAGGACTATGCATTAACACAGAGGCTCAAGATCTGAACGATATCACACCCAGTATACAAGCATGTCCTAATCACATGTTTCTTATGCATCATATGCAATATATTCAACAATCCAACATGCACCAATAACAGCCATGCATGTCACGTTTACACAGGGTGCAGTTTTCTTACCTCAAATCCGAGCTAGAACCAATATAAGAACGACCCTTGAGAACGGTCAACCTTTAAGCCCTTAGCGGTCACCTAATCATAACCAAACATGGAACACCATCAATAACATGATAACCCAAAGGTTTCCAAACCAATATCTAGCCTCCAAGAGATCAATCCAAACTAATCCAAGTAGTAGGGACACTCCCGAGGCCCGTAGCTAAGTTCCTGGGGTCAAAACAAGCAAACGGGGTGAAAACAGGGCAAGGGCTGCGGCCCTAGCACCTTGGGCCGCGGCCCCCAGAATTTCCAGAGGCAAGCGCCGCGGCGCCCCACACAAGGGCCGCGGCGCCCAGCGAAACAGAAGGGCCACCTGCTAACTCGAGCTAGGGCCGCGGCGCCCAACCCAGAACCATTCTCCAACGTGTTTCCAACACTTCAAAGTCCCCAAAAACACACCTAAACATTCCCCAATCATCAAAACAAAGTTCCCAAGCTTCCCAATACCTCAAAACCCAAGGTTCAAACAAACCGAAAACTCAACGATTCACCAAAATCAATTCAAAGCTTAGAAACTCGAAATAACTCAAAACTTAAACTTCAATTACCTTTGATTGGGTTGTTTTCCGTCAAATCCTTCGGCTAAGAAGCTTCTATTCTTTCCTAGGATCGCTATGCCTCGACCCTCGCTTGATTCCGACTCCTAGAACTCAAGATATCTTCGAAAACGCTCAAACGGTAAAACGGACCGTCTTTGAGAGAGAACGAGAGGTTTCTAACGTACATTCTTATCTGTCAGGCTACTTCAAGCTTAAGTAACCTCAAATAAAACCTAGTGCTCGGGGTCCCGAAAACACCCCCGGGGACACTATAGTCAAAACTTCCAGAATCTCACCCTGATCTCAAATATTCCCAATCTATCACCAAATAAACATTTCTATTACCCCGAAATTGACCCCGTTATGACAAAACCGCTAATCCATTATATATGACCGTCTCATGTCGAATAGCTCAAATATATCTCCATAATAATGAAATCTCATTCACATATTACAATATGCACCCAATAGGCCAAATTACCAAAATGCCCTTATAATAATAAATACACCCATATGCATGCATAATTCACGTAAACATGCATATAATCATTATATAACATATTAAATCAATTATGGCCCTCCCGGCCTCCTAATCAAGGTCCTAAACCTTATTAGGAAATTTGGGGCATTACAACTATCCCCTCCTTACAGAAATTTCGTCCTCGAAATTTATCTGAACAGCCCGGAATAAAAATTCCGCACAACCAATTTCCAGTTTCCCAGGTCATTCTCTTGACCTCACTGTTTCTGCAACATACCTTAAATCAAGGTATACTTTGTTCCTCAGAACCTCATAACTCAACTCATGAGTTCTTCCAACCCATGTCCACTGCATGGAAATGCACAAAACAATGTACAACTATCGGAACCCAAACTATGGTCCAACAAAAGATAATCTGACCAGTCCTGTCCAGGACTTAAACTGTCATACCAATTTAGGATCAACTTGCCTTTACTCATCACCCCTTACCATGGTGATTCTTTAGGAAGACATAACTTCCTACCTGGAACTCCATGTTCCTGCTTTTCAGTTTAGTATCACCTTCCATTTATTCTGAGAAATGAGCATCCCTGCTCCAACCTCTAGTAACCTCTATGGTCCCCTGAACCATCTCATGATCCAGATGTAACATCTCACCCATCACATTCCAATGTACAGGTGACGAACATGTTCTACCATACCTTATCTCATAAGGTACCCTTTCAACACTGGACAGTTCTCCCTCTGAATATAATCAGCCCGAGAATAACGATCTGTACAAAATTCTATTTATATACTCATTGCCTTCTCTCACCCTTCCATAACCTGGAAGTAACATTAGAGTCTTCATCTGATAAGATAGACCTTGAGTTCACGAAGGCTCTCAATTCTTCTCACAAGGAGACTCAAACATTGATCAACTGTACTATTCAACTATCCTTACTAATACAATAAACTCACTTGGGCTACTAGTCCACAATAACTTAATGCCAAATCATTTCAATCCATCAACCTGGGAATCCCACCGCGAAACCCATTGCGATGCTCACTTATTCCCACTATGAAACACCCAAAGGCTGCAATGGCCTTGCTGTTTCCTGATACACTGTCTCGACCTGTTAACAGGTAAGAGCTTTACACATGCCTTAATATATGTCCCTTCATCTCAGGCCATCACTATAAAATTCCCATATCAGGTTACCCTTCCATGATGCCTGAATGAAACAAATAAAAGAATAACATGAGATTCATCCGAAATCTCTCAGTTAATCTCAACGTCCATCGGATCCCAAGTCCGATCTCTCTATATCACCACAAATTCATGTCTGTCACCAAACAACCTTTAGCTAATCCAGCTAAAGCTTTCCATTCAATCTTGCCCGTCTGTGGCTCACTCAACTATCTTTCCTTTCTATCCTTCTTGAGATAATAATCTCACACAGTAAGCTGGCCACTCGGCCTGCCAGAGACTCCATCCAGTCCTGGTCTGATCCTTTAATCAACATGTTGCATAGGCAAGCACTCTTTCCTATCACTAGGATGTCATAACAACCCACTAACTGGTCCTGGTCTATAAAGACCCAACACTTTCTTCCCAAGGCACCTAAAATATCTTTCCAATTCATGGACACTCCTGTCCCCAAGGCACTTTTCACTCTTGGCAATTCTCCACAGAGAAAACACCACTATACCATCGTCCAAGACGATCTCAAATTCCATTCAAATAAACCTTTGAATGCACTATTCATCTGATTCACAAACACTTAGCATCAACCCAATTCCCAAAATATACTCAGCACTCACAGTGCTCTAATTTGATACAAGCACAATCCTTTACATAATTTTCTCACTCTGATCTCTAACTGGTCTTAACCAGATCCAAGATCCACCTTAAAGGATTCCATCTTACTCAGCAACTAATTCTTTAATTCTTATAATCCCACTGAGCCACTCGAAACAATGTTTACATCTGATTCCATCTCTAGTACTAAATCAAACACCATTCTAGTCCTTTTTCATAAAAAGGAGCCTTAGTAGACCACTTGGGAACACATTCAGAACCCACAGACTAATCCAGTCTGTCCTGATCTCACTAACACAACCTAAGTGGTATCCACCACACTGACTAAGAGTTCCATGCACCTCCCTGCACAAACTCTAGCCCTCACATCCGGTATCATAAACATATCAAATCCAGGCACAGTGCCAACTGTCACGAGACAAATTCGCTAATAAGGCTTAAGGGCCTTGATTAGCATGCCTGGAGGGCATAATGGGATTTATGTGTGATTCTTTGAGATAAATGCATGGTTATGATTTAAAGCATGTTATATGACTAATTGAACATTGAGGCGCATGACTATGTGGTTAGTATGCATGTTAGGTGAAATGATATGCATGTGGACCCCGTTTGCATGATAGGGGTAAACTGGTAATTTTAGCCCGCTGAGGGCATATATGTGATAATTGTATTCTGTGAATTGTACCACGTGAGTGTGGTGTTATTGTTGTGATGCACGTGCCGAGACGGTCCTTGAGAGCTAGTTAACTTAAGAGTCACAGCGGGATTTCTATACCCGGCTCGGGAGGAGCCTAGGGGTACCTCGGGAATTTTATGGTTAAGTTGAGATTTAGCGGGTAATGGTTATTGGAGATTTAGTAACCTGGGTAACCATTAGTTACTGCTGAGAGTAACAAGTTTTAGAAAGAAAATGGTAGAATTGAAATATTAGTGAAAGGACTAGAGTACCCTTGAGGACTTAGTTGGGAAAGGATCATTTGGAGGGGTAGCATGGTCATTTGGCAAGGGTAATAGGCAATTCTCAGCTGGGTTTTAGTGGGTCACGGTTTGGGCATTTGGGTTATATGATGGCTTTGCTAAAAATAAAGAGAAGGAGAGTTAGGGCAATGAGAAGAAGAAGAAGAAGAAGAAGAGGAAAATGGGCTGAAGTGGGAGCTTAGGAGGTGAATCAAGGGAGCTTGTAGGGTGGATTCTCCACTTGAGGTATGGATTTTATGAGCATTTAAGTTTGATTTCTGTTTTGAATTGTGAAATCTTTAGCTTGAGTTAAGTTTTTAATGTATGAGTTTGATGTTGCTGATTTTTGCAATCTAAGGGTGGATTGTTGGGTATGTTTGTGTTTTGAGCTTGAATCTAGAGTTTATGAGTTGTTGGGTGGTTCATTTGAGGTTTTAAATTGATTTTGGGGTTTGGGTATTGGTTTGGTGTGATTTGGAAGGTTTAAGTTCGGGAAAAACGCAAGAGAAAACCCAGATTTTCTGGGTTCGCGTATGAGCGCCGCGGCCCTGTTCTTGGGCGCCGCGGCGCGATGTTGCATCAGGAGAGGGGTTTGTTGCTGGGCGCCGCGGCCCTTGAGGGGTGTGACGCGGCCCTAGGCCATTTTGGCAGCCCAAAAGTTGAGTTTTTAGGGCTTTTGCCCGGGGACTCGGGGGATGGTTCCGATACTTCGCTTTATGGATTTAGAGGTCTCGGGAGTGCGGGATTGGTCCCGGGAAGTGGTTCTAGGCTTGGTTAGTATTGAAAGTGTTTTATGTATGTTGTGACTAGGATTTCGGAGGGGCTCGTGCTAGTGGACCGTGCTCGTGATCGTGGTGCATCGGGAAGCACGGAATACAGGTAAGAAAACCGTAACACCCGAGATTAGGGCATGGCCCCACTGTGTGATTGTAGGGCATGGCCCCGGATTGTATTACGTGCAAATGCTTAACCTTAAATGAACCGTGATGTGTGTGAATGTTTATTTTGAATGTACTATATGTTTGATTATGATGAATTGAACGGCAAGGGCCGAGTACGGCGTAGGCCGGGGCGGCCGTGGGGCCGAGTACGGCGTAGGCCGAGGCGGCCGTGGGGCCGAAAGTAACACACAGCACATGGGATGCTTATATTCAGGGTGGGACCCAAGGGATACATGAGTTATCCTCGCGGTGAGAACCGAAACTCCAGGCTTTGGTAAGGCCTTGGGGGCGGCATGGCCGTACTTGTTTATTATGATGGTTTTTCCTATGTGTCAGTGAATTATGCCAGCTATTTGATTTGCATATGTTATGTGTTATTTGGGTTTTCTTGCTGGGATTCGGCTCACGGGTGCTCCGTGTGGCAGGTAGTTGCAAGGACTGAGTCAACCAACCATGAGTACGGAGAGCGTGAAGCGACGCGTACATGTTTGGCCTGCCCGACTGCTTTGGTTGGGGGTTTATTCAAAAATGGCTGTAATAACCTATGATTTTATGATTTCTCAACTGTAACCTTAATTCAAGATGTAATTAGTTTTCAAACCTTATTTTGGGATCCCAAATGTTTAATAATAGAAGTTTTAATGAAACGACGCATTTTCAGAGATTACAGCCTTAACTTTTAACTAGTCACACTTTTGTTTCAAAACCTCGGTTAGCGAGTTCATTGCACACTGTTTTGTCTTAAAAACTCACTTAGTAACGGCTCTGAGGAAGTAGGGCGTTACATACCATGTCTAAGGCAAACTTGGCCAACTCATCAAATTCAGTAACATACTCAGTCACTGACGCATTGCCCTGAACAAGATTCAGGAACTCATTCATCTTGGCAGTCTTAGCTACATCACAATAATACTTCTCATTGAACAGCTGCCTGAATTCTTTCCAGTCCATCACAGTTGTGTCTCGTGTCTGGGATACTACTTCCCACCATGTCCGGGCATCATCCCGCAATACACATGTAGCACAGATCACTCTATCATGACCTACCAGTCCCATATTATCAAAAATGGAGCTGATCATGCCCATCCATTGCTCAGCTCTGAATGGATCTAGGCCTCCCTCGAAGACTGGAGGATAAAACTTCAGGAATCTTCCACAGAGAAATTCCCATCTGTTCTCAACCCTAGGCTGAGCTGAAACTGATGCCACCCCTGGCATAGGAAAGGAAGAGGTACTACCCAACAGACTCCGCTGTTGCTTCAAATACCTGATCTCTTCCTCCTGCCTCTGCAATCTTAATTGCAAATCTGTAAGCGTCTGTTGAACATTCAAAGATGCAGACGAAGAACTGATACCCTGGCTGTAACTCCCAGCCCTTGTATAACTATCACCAGGCCTCATAACCTGCCTTGAATATAAACCTGCTGATTAAATCTACAGTCAATAACTTGACCCATTAGTCACAATAACCATATCAAGGGCTTTTCCCACGGGATAAACCTTACCACACCACAATCATAAACCACTTGCAGTGCTGCAAACATGCCCATGGCATTCATACTTTACTCATATTCCCTGCTCTTCCAATACTCAAACCATGCTTCTAACCCCAGCATGCAATAACACAGTTATACATATATATATTCACAGAGCAGGCAAACATATGATCACAGTCATATAAATATTCACGGAGCATATAATCATATAGTCAAGAGCCAGGCTCTATCAGAATCTCATGCTCCCTAATACAATGTACAGGTAAAGCATTCACATTTTATTCAAACAGCTATACACATAGCTACAGAAATATTTACCATTCCTTGAGTGAAGCTATCTTCAGTGATGAGTCTACATGCCCAGCTTGTCTTCAGGAACCATAAACCTTGGCTCGCTCTGATACCAACTGTGACGCCCCACATCACTATGGCTGCTTTCTGGAATGACGACTGGCCCTACAAACCAAGACAATTCTTTCCAGCGTGCTTTGTCCTCACTCGCACACTTCCTGGGAAAACTTCCCAGGAGGTCACCCATCCCTAGATTACTCCAGGCCAAGCACGCTTAACCATGGAGTTCTCAAGTGATGGGCTACCGAAAAGAAGATGCACCTTCCTGATATAGGTAGTACCCATCAATCCATTTAAGCCCTCTTTAACTGTGTAGTCCCATACCTACACAGTCTTAGAATCATTACACTTGACCTTCCCCAGGCGGTGTGGGATTGCACAGCTTACTCGGTCTTTCCCCTTACGGATCACGGGATTCTGACTGTCACAATCACCCCCTCTTACGGGCCCGACGTCCCCGTCGGCCACACTTCTGACTGGGTCAAGGCTCTGATACCAACTGTAACGGTCCCTGGAGGTTGGGGCGTTACAGACGATTTCGCCCTTGGGAGCATTAGGAAGTAAGTTTAAGATCAAGGGACATTTTGGTCTTTTGGTCAAGGGATAGACCCAACCTTTGAGTAACACAACCATTTAGAGGCTTGAGGAAACTTTCAGAAGGAAGCAGAACAAAATAAAAACTCAGCCTCTCTTCTCTCTCTCGTTTTCTCTCTCTCACCCTCTTTTTGGGGTTTTGGAAAATTGAGGGGAAAGGCTGGGAATTCCATTAGCTTTTGAGGCTGTGATTGAAGGCTGGAGGTTAGGATTGGTGTAAGAGTAGCTCAGGGGTCATGATCCTTGTTGAGGTAAGCTTTAATTCTGTTTTGATTAGGTTTGATTTGGTTTTTAGGGTGCTCTAGAGTTTTGAGTTCAATGATTTGGATTCAAAGTTTTGCTGAAGTTTTAGCTTTGTTCTTAATGATTATATGAAGGTTTTGTGGTGTTTTTATTAGATTGAGATTTAATTATGAGTTTGGTTGAAGTTTGGGATTTGATTCTAGGGGTTTTAGCTCGGGAAAACGCAGGAAAAACCCAGAATTTATGGGTTCGCAGGGCCGCACTGTGGCGCTGTTCTTGGAGCGCTGTTGCCCGCATGAACCCAGAAGGCCTAGGGGGTTTCCTGAATCGCCTAGGCGCCGCAGCGCAGGTTGGGGCGCGTCACGAGCCGTGTCCCCTAAGTGAGAGCTCAAGCTCTCTAACTTGTAGAGGGCCGCGACGCCTCTAAGGTGGGCCGCGACTCAAATAGAGAATATTGGCCAATTAAGGGCTTTAAGCTCAGGAACTCAAATATAAAGGCTTGGGAAGGATTCTACTACCCGGTTTAGTAGAATTCATAGTCCCAGAGGCTAGTATATTATACCGAAGCCTCTAATTGATTTAGGTTTTGATAGTTATTTGTTATTACGTTATGACTAGGTTTTACTACTAAGGCTAGAGATTGGGGATTGTGCTTGAGATCGCCATGTGTTGTCAACTCAGGACTCAAGGTAAGAAAATTGTCTGTGCCCGTAGATCAGGGCGTGACTCGATCATCTGTGCTTATATTGTGTCTATATTTATGTGTAATTGGTTGTAACTATTACGTCATACATGTGTTTGTGACAGAACAACAAAGGCCGAGAGAGGTAAAGGCTGGGAATAGCAAAGGCTAGGATCAGCATAGGCTGGGAACAAAAAGGGCTGGGAGAGGCAAAGGTTGGGATCGGCAAGGGCTAGGAGCAGCAAAGGTCAGGATTGGCATTAAGCTTGTTGAATGCAAGTCGTCTGGCGAGACCTTCTAAGGGTGCCATACTCACCCACTCGGTTAAGACCGTGAATTTGGTGCTTGGTAACGCACCCTGACCGGCTTAGGCCGTTGTTGTGAATTTTGATAGAAACTTTTAGATTTTCTATTGTGTTTGATTAGTTATGCATTTTTTGAAATAAATTATTATATGTTGTGCTATGAAGTTCTTTTGATGGGCCTCAGCTCATGGGTGCTTTATGGTGCAGGTAAAGGCAAGGAAAAGGTCAATCAACCATGATTTGGAGGGTATGGAGCGGTGCGTACATGTTTGGCCTACCTAGCCGCCATAGCTGGGGTAGTTTTGAGGAAGGATGTATAAATGACTGATTTTTTCGCCTAGGTTGATTGTATAAAGACTTTTGAGTTGTAAATATGTCTTAAAAAATATTTTGGGATCTCATGTAACTTTTCTATAATTTTAATAAATGTTTAAACCTTTTTTTGAAAGTTTTATTAAATGAATATTTATTTTAACTTAATCACACTTTTGGGGCTAAAATCTCGATTAGCAAGTTAATTGCACATTTTAAAATCGCGTGGTAACAACTCTAGGGTAGTAGGGCGTTACAATGCCAATCTCGAGCAGGACATGAATGGAATAGGATGGTTTGTCTTATATAATGATCAGTCCTGATTCAGGCGATCTGAATGTTGGGTGCCTCGATCTTGGTCATTTGCCTCTCTGACAGAACTAGAAGATCCTAGGCTATTCCGGACTCAATGACACAACCTCGAGCAGTTAAATAAAAATTTTCAAAGTCTTGCCTCTGTTTATTTCTTGCCCACTGTACCCTGAGCTGAATGGTTGAGCTCGTATTTTTAGGGTACAACATTTGCCCCCCAAGCTCATGCTCATACATGATGTCCCCTCTAACATGAACAGTAGGAGCTTTCCGGCTTTCGTTATGAGAAAATGTGCCCACCCACTCACTTGAGTATGGGACACGTGTTTGTCTGTTATAGGTGCCTGTTTGGATTTTGAGTACTGTGACTATTGTCTTGTCTACTTTTTCTATCGTTTGGTTTATTTAATTTTGACCATCAGATCTCTTTCTGCTTTAATCGTATTACTCAGATTTGTCTCTGAAGTTTACGTATAAATAGAAGGACAGAATCTGAGCCTAGCCACCTTTGCATTCGAAACTTTCCTTTTGCCTCTCTTCTTCTCAAAACTTTCAAACTTTATGAAATCCCATAAATCCCCAGGTCCTCATGCTTGGATTTTTCAAGCAATTTCTGTTCTTACTTCACTCATCGATCAAGAAACCAATTTGTAAGTATGCTCATCCCTGGTTTAAATTTCATTTTCTCAATTTTCAACAAGTTTTATGAAATTTTCCAGTGTTTTTGCCTTACTTTGGTTCTTTATGAGTTTAGTGTGGGTTTTTTCTAGGCCAAAATCAATTGCACTAGATCCGATTAGAAATAATGTATAAAAAAGTGGTTTCTGGGTTTGAAGATTCAAGGGTTTTAGGTTCAGTTTTGGGTAGCCTAAGGGTTATGACATGCAAAACTGCCTTTCGAAACCACTACGTCTGACAAGCGAATCCTGAAATTTTTGCACATTCTTGAGATTCGAGAGCCTGAACTAGAGATGCGCGTGAGACCATGCGCCGGGACACCATTCCCGCTCTTGACTTATAAGATGCCTTAGGTCTAGTAATGACGCCTTAGAACTTTAGGTCACCATTTCTTCCGCTATTAGAGTTAGGTTATATTCTTAGGTCACCTCTAATGGATCATTTTGTAATCAGGAAACCTAAAATTTGTGTCATGGCCCCTAAGAAAAAGACTGTGACAGGCTCTTCTTCTCGAGGTAAGGAGAAGTAGGTCGCCCTGAAGACCCCCATCCCCCACTTCGGCCTAGTGGTGGAGATAGAGGCCGAGGTAAGACCTGATATCTTCTTTGAGGCTAAGATGATCGTGTCCCGAATAACCATCCAGGACAAGGTCAATAAGATTATGCTGAGTCATGGGATAGAGATGACCCCTGAGTTTTATGATCGACCTCCTTTGGATGACGAATGAAGTTGTGCCCCATTGGAAGATGACTTCAGGGCCATGAGCGATGAACATCTGAAAGCAGGTGCCTTCCTCCCATCGGATCAATACTTTGTAGACTTCTTGAACTACGTCGAGCTCGCTCTGTTCCATCTCCCCCCAAATTCATATCGCATCCTTGCGAGGTTATAATATTTATTCCTCAAGAACAAGTGGGGGGTCCCCACTCTAGAGGACATAATATATTTTTTTGTCTAAAAGCCAACCCATACACTAATTATAAGAAAATAATATCTCATAGCTACTGGTATTTCATCTTCATCATCTATTGTCTCCCATATTTCTTCTAAAGCTGCAATTACAATAGGATAATCTTTAAAAAGCCTAATCATTAAAACATATTGTTTTGTAGCTCTCATCATTATTTGCTTAGTTGTTTGGAGGTGAACTATTTGATTATGGAATAAAAGTAATCTCCGAGGGATTCTTTCTAACACTCTTACTGTATTCCTTGGCTGTCTAATCCTTTTTAAGGCCTTAATGGCTTGGATATCCTCATAGGTTAAGGCTCCATCCATTCTTAACTAAAAACACAAGGGCTAAAACGTTAGCAAATAACATAATAACTATAACATAAACACTTACATTGGCGATTAGATTCGGAGCTTGAACGTGTGTATCAAGGAGAACTTCATGTTGATGAATCGTTGCTCTGATACCAACTGTAATGACCCAACTATTTCTAAGACCTTGGACCATTAAAACTACTAGACATAATTTCTACTTTTGGAGAAAACATACATAAGAAATAACCATAACTTTATTAAAACTCCAAAATAAATATTGTGTGAATACAAAGTAAATTATAAAATATGGTATGGGTACCCATTGTTTAATAAAACATAAAACATTTGTTTAAAACTAAATGCGGAATAAAACATAGTTCAAAAGACTAAAATAAACATCATCCTCGATCGACACGCAGTCCACTCATTCCATTCATCCTCAACACACAAGCCAAGCTACCAAGAATCCTACCGCCTTCCATATTTATTTTCCTGCATCACACTAAAAATAAAGGAGTTAGCCTAATGCCCAGTAAGGAAAATCTACTAAAAACATACATTATAAACCATAAGCATAAAATTATATTATATACTATAAAAATACATATGACTATAAAAAAATATATCGTATAGGACTACAATATTAATGGCCATTAACTCATTAACATGGCATGTGATAAACCATCTAGGTCTTTTGTCTACTAATCGAGGTAGGTAGATCACATGGTAGTATATGATAACCCATCTAGGTCCTCTACTAGTTGAGGTTGGGTAGATCATAACTCTAACCCATGAAATGATAAATAATCTTGGGGTTTGCTATCTAAGCAACTATAAGCCCCAAGCAACATAAAAACATATCATACATATACATATCATAGCATAAACATATCATAACATAAAGCACATAAAATCTATCCTATTTTCCTTACCAAAAGCCTTGAAATTTGAGAACAAGAATGGGATTAGAACACTCCTATAAACCAACAGTTGAAAAAGGTCAGAATCTCTAACAATAAAGATGAATATGAAAACTAACCCATCAAGAAGAAACTTACCAAGAAGGACCTTAAGTTTCAAGAACTTAAATACCTAATCAAGAACCATAAACAAGAGTTAGGATCTGAATAAAAGAAACTAAAGAAAACTAAAGGATTATAAAGAACTGAACATAAGGAATATGAATACCTTGATTGATCTTATGGATTGATCTAAACCTCAACACCGAAATCACACTATATCTCACTTCCCAAGTGTTTAGAAAGCTTAGAATGATAAAGCTTTTATCCCAAACCCAAGTGTATCTCTCTATACTAACACTAGCACCTTGGAGAGTCTGATCAAGTACTTGAAGAATGAAGAAAATTTCTTGAGCACTAGGTTTTATTTATAGTGTTCAAGGAGTGAAAATATCTCCTTTTTATTTGAATAAATAATAATGAAAAAGATTTGAATTTTCGTTCAACAACCGCTCAGAAATCAGTCAAAATAAGTCAAAGGAAGGTCTAAGTGGTTAAGGGTATTTTTAAAATTCAAAAAGTCAAACTTTCAAAAATATGATCACGGAGCCGATATATCGTCCACCCTAGGTGATATATCACCTCCCCCAGTATTCCCGAGGCTTGTTCGATCGTTTGTGCAAAGTTGACGTGTTTTTCGTATCTTCCGTTAGGTGATATATCGGCCCCTAAGCTGCGCTATATCGACATACGTAAATATATTAAACACGTAATTGCACTTTTTCAGCATAATTTGAATTGGATAACAGCTTTGACTGAGTCATAATACGATTCTAATAGTTTCTGGAAGGTTCTAGAGCTTCTAGATCTTTCTTTTATTAAAACTATCCATCAAAATACTTAATTCCTTATTAATCATGATTGTGACAAGTGTCATGCTCTTATTGGCTCTATCTAAACCTTAGGTTATAATAAATAATATCTCTATGACTAGCAATATTAATCAAACCTTATGTTATAATTAATATTCTTAAACTATAGGTTAAACTTATAAAATCCATAAATGTTGCTATGAGTTTCCAACTAAGTCCTGACTTAAACCAAAATCCACGGCAACTAACATATACTAACTAATACTAACTACTACTACTACTGCTGCTGCTGCTGCTACTACTACTACTGTTGTTGCTGCCTCGTACTCCGCTTCATTGTTGGAAACATCAAAACCGAATTTGAGATCCATATGGTATCGATGTCGTTCAGGTGAAATTAAAATTATTCCTGCTCCATACCCGTTCTCGTTTGACGTTCTGTCAACAAAGAGTTTCCACAATTCTTGTACAGGTTCTCTCATTGGTTCATTCTGGAGCCCTGTACATTCAGCCACGAAATCAGCGAGTGCTTGGCCTTTGATTGTTGTTCGTGGTATGTATAATATCTTGAATTGATTGAGCTTGATGGCCCACTTTAACAAACGTCCCGATGTCTCAAGTATTTGCAAGACCTACCTTAAAGGTTTATCAGTTAAGACGTGTACAGTGTAGAACTGGAAATACGGCATGAGTTTTCTCAAGGCTAGGATCAAATAGAACGCGAGTTTTTCAATCAGAGGATATCTGGATTCAACTTCGAGGAGCCTCTTGCTCACATAATTCAATGGCTTCTGTGTTTCGTTTTCCTCTCGAACTAACACAACACTGACTGCATTTTTTGTTATGGCTAGGTATAAGTATAAACATTCCCCATCAACTGGTTTTGATAACATGGGGGCTCAGCCAAATGAGTCTTTGTAATAACCCAACTTATTCTAGACTTTGGACCATTAAAACTACTTATACATAGACACTATTCTTAAGAAAACTTACATACGAAATAGTCATAACTTTATTAAAAATGGTAAAACAAAAGTTAAAATACATAAAATTCGGTTAGGATATGGGATCCCATTGTTTTGAAAATAAAACATATCTTAAATTGTAAATAAATTCGTAACAAGATCAGGTGCGGAAAAATACATATAAAGCATAATTGAAATGACTAAAAACAACTTCGTCCTCAAATCGTTCATGCAATCCACCGAATCCATTCTCCCTTAATACACAATCCCAAGCTGCCAAAAATCTTCCCGCCGCCATAACTATTTTCCTGCACATATAAAACAAAGGAATGAGCCTAATGCCTAGCAAGGAAAATCTACTAAACGCATGAAACATAAAAATAAACATAAACTATAAACATATAACATATACTATAAACATACATCATAATTCTAACCCATGTACATGGTAAATATTGGGGTTTGCTAACTAAGCAACTATAAGCCTCAAAATACAATGAGGTTTGCTAGCTGAGCAACTATAAGCCCCAAGAACATAAAAGTGTCGGGGTTTGCTATTTAAGCAACTATAAGCCCCAAAACATACATATATATAACATATAAAAGCATACTATAGCATAATCATATAAGCATATAATAACTATCCTATTTTTCTTACCAAATACCGGGATGTGAGAACAAGGACGAGGTTTTGGAACACTCCTAAAAACCATTAATGCAAAGGTGAGTACTTCTAAAAGAAGAATATGAAAAAGAAATGAATCTAAACTACCGAGAAGAAGAGCTTACCGAAATGAAACCTCAAGTTCAAAGAACTTAATTGCCTACCCATGAATGGAAAACAACGAGTTAGGATTTCAGTAGAGAAAAACTATAAAAACTAATGAGATATACATAAATGAACTAGGAATAGGAATACCTTTAAATGCTCTATAACCGAACTACACCTTTATAGAAAATCACACTATTAGTCTTACTTCCCAAGTGTTTAACACTTTAAAGTAAACCTAGCTACTTGAAGGCTCTGAACTCAGCTTGAAGAATGAAAGAAATGGCTGGGTACTAGGTCTTATTTATAGAGTTCAAGAATGAAAAGATCTTCTTTTAGCTTGAATAAAAATAATGAATTTTTAATTGAAAAACATTTTAATATTCGTTCAGCAGAGGCTAAAGTCTCGGTCAAAAGATTCTGAGCTTATCAAGAGGTTATGGAATAAAATGAGCTCGGTTTCAAAACCATTAAAAAATAATGCCCTAGAGCCGATATATCGCCCATGGTAGGCGATATATCACCTGGGCTTATATTCTCAAGGCTCATTGAAGTGTTCGTGCGACGTTACATGTTTTTCATATTCCCCGAGTGGCGATATATCGCCCCTAGAGCTGCGATATATCGACACACGCTGAAATATTATACACGTAATTACACTTTTTCATCCTAATTTGAATTGAGTAAACAACTTTGACTGAGTCCTATAACAATTTCAAAGCTGTTGGCAGACTCTGGGGTTTTCAAATATTACTCTTAATAAACTATTCCTCAAAAATACTTAATTTCTCAATAAACATGCACCTGACAATTGTCATAATCTTATTGTTTCTATCTAAACCTTATTGTATAATAAATATCATCTTCATAATCAACTATATTAATCAAACCTTATGTTATAATTAATATTCTTAAACTATAGGTTAAACTTATAAAATCTACAAGTGTTGCTACGAGTGCCTGACTAAGTCCCTGCTTGAACCAAAATCCACAGTAATAAACATACTGTAACTACTAGTAGCTATTACTACTACTACTACTACTACTACTACTACTACTACTACTACTATTTAACTAGCTAAGTAAAGTTCTTGGACTCTACAGTCTTCAAATCCTGACATGCCTATTCTCATTCTTCTGTCCATTCAAACCATCTATTTCCCATAAGCAAGTTGTAAAAGGGAAGACATTTGTCTGTGGACTTTAATACAAATCGGTTCAAGGCAATGACCTTTCTAGTGAAGCTCTGTAGATCTTTTCATTACCTTGGGGAAGGAATTTCTAATAGAAATCTGATCTTCTAGGGATTCATTTCGATTCCCTTTGCGTTGACTATGAAGCCTAAGAACTTCCCTGATGAAACCCCAAAGGTACATTTCTGGGGGTTCAGCTTCGTGTTGTATTTTCTTAGCACGCCAAAACATTCTTCCAGATCAGATACTTGGTTAGTGGTTGTAACGCCCTGGATAACCAAGACCATTACACTGTGTGTTTAAAATAGTGCAAGACTTGATAATCAAGTCATTTAGACAAAGTGTGAATTCAATGTCATCAACAGATTAGGAATAAAAGATTTTGGTCACAAACATGCTATTTTCATTAAAATGGCAGTTTACTACATGGAAACTCAAAACAGGGTTCAGATGTCTTAGTTACAACAAATTCCAAGAGTTACAAATAATTCAAGCCACTCTAATGGAAAAATATATATTTTAGGTTTCCGTCCCTGTACAATTCCTCGACCGTGGCGGCCGAGCAGCTGACAATGTACACCTCGCCCCCAGAGCTCTCCAACTCATGGTTGATTCAGCTTACCCTTGCCTTTACCTGCACCACGTAGCACCCGTGAGCCGAGGCCCAGCAAGAAAGCATGATAACATAGCAAGATCAACATCATTTATCAAATATTTCACAATGCACAACCAGGAGTTCAACAGTTCATAACATTTATCCAGTCAGTGATATCACACAATAGATTAACAGTTTGTCATCCAAACAGCCAACAAATCACGTTCATAACACAATATTCCTGATCATAATCAACAGTTCATCACATCATCAAATGATATTCAGGGTCAGCGCCCTTAGTCGCACCCTCTACTTAATACACTGTCTTCGGCTCTCTTGGGCCGCCCCCAGTGTAATACTCACTGACTCCGGCCAGCTTAACCGAGCTCAGTGATAGATAAGCTGCCTCAGCTACCAGTGGCTGAGCCGCGCCCTGTGCGCAAATATTGATTCCGACACTCTTAGGCCGGTTATCGCATGTCCCATGGCATAATAATACCATCTCATGACATGATATACAAGTGTAGGGAGCTCTTAGTCCCATCGAGTCGACATGGTTAAACACATTCACATAACAATGCATACAAACATAGGGAACACTTAGTCCCAACCTAGCCACATAATCAGGTGCAGCTTTCTTACCTTTGGCTTCCAAACGAGCTAGTTATAAGCGATGTTCCTTGAGCGCGATCCGATCCCCGAGCCCTAGCTAAGCACCTAGTCACAACCAAGATAAAGGTTACCATTAACAATCTTAAATGAGCTTCTATACCAAGTTCTAGTCCTCGAAACATTGAACTTCACCAAATATTGTAAAAGACTCAACCCTGAGCACCCTAGGTTAAATTCCTAAGCCTAAAATCTCAAAATCCCAAAATCCCTTAAGCGCCGCGGCATGGGCCATCCATGCCGTGGCATGGCCCCTGACAGAACCCTCCATGGGCACAAAAATAGGTAAGGGCCGCAGCATTGCTTGGACCATGCCGCGGCCCGCCCTCCTTCCTCAGCATGCCACAACATCGAAGGGCCGCGGCTCACCAAGAACCATGCCGCGGCCCGACCCTTCGAACCCAGAAAAAACCACCATTTTCAATCTCTAAACCTCACCATAAGCCATCCCAAAGCCCCCAACTCAAAACCAATTAATAATAACAACATTAGAATGATTTAGACAACACAACCCAACCAAAAATCCAGTCTAAGACTCACCAAAATCCCAATTCCAACCTCTAAAATTTCAAACCCACAGAACTCAAAACCAGCCATGAAAACTCTCAAATTCAACCATCAAACTTCAAATTAATCCTTACCTCAACTGTAGAATCGTTTCTCCAAGAGTCCCCTGACCTATCTTCAAAGTTCCAGCCTCAAATTCCACCCTAAATGCCAAAACCACAAATGTTCAAAACTCAGCCATTTTCTTAAAGTTCCTAACCTCATAAACGAAAATTCAAAGCTTACCTTGGCTCTATCTCAGTCCTTGATTAGTTCTTGAGCTAATCCTCTAGCTTATCCCCTTCAGTTCCCAGAAATTAGCTGGTTTCCCTTTACAAAATCAGAGTTTTTCTTCCTTAAGAGGGAGAGGAAAGAGAGAGAAGGGAGATAAGGCTGAAAGGTCGGTTTACATTTTCTATCTAGTATTTTCTAAGTCTTTCCAAGTATATCCTTAGGTTGTTAAACTAATCCCAAAGCTTGGGGTACCGGAAACGTCCCCGAGGGCAAAATAGTAAAATTCCCCAGTACTCCCGCCTAAACATTCTAACCTCAAATATATCTCCATATATTTATTTTCATCACCCGATACTCCAAATCACTATCTGATACCTAAAGTACCCCTGACTTGCCCAAAATCAAGCATTAAGCCCCGTTGTGACTTTCCTGCTATCTAGCTCCCTAGGATCGCCCCATGTCACCGGCTGCATATTTATCCACATAATAATGTGGTTCTCATATATTTCACATATATATATATCTACCTATCCACATAATAATGTGGTCTCAACAATTTATCACACACAATTACGGTTATGCCCTAACGGGCCAAAATTACGGTTAAGCCCTTACTAGTCGAACAGGGCCCGCATGCTCACCCAATACTCATAAACATGCCTTCTCACACTATTGATTCACATAACCTCCAGTTATGCCCTCCCGACACACTAATCAAGGTCCTTAAGCCTTATTAGTAATTTTGGGTCGTTACAGTGGTAGTCTTTGACTTGACAAGCATGTCATCAACATACACCTCCATGTTTTTCCCGATCTGGTTGACGAACATCTTGTTGACCAACCTTTGATAGGTTGCACTAGCATAGTTTAGCCCGAATGGCATGACCTTATAGTAGTATACGTTATGTTCGGTCATGAAGTTGGTGTGCTCTTGGTCCGCAGGGTTCATAGAAATATGGTTATATAAAAAATACGCATCTATGAAGGACATGAGCTTATGGCCGGCCGTGGCATCAACTTGGGGATCTATTATCGGTAATGGGAAACAGTCTTTATGACAAACCTTGTTGAGGTCGGAGAAATCAATGTAGGTCCTCCACTTTCCGTTGGGCATTGGGACCAAAATGGGTTGGCTATCTAGGTCGGATATTTATCCTCCCTAATGAACCTGCATTTCAATAAGTAAGCTACCTCTTCCTCCAGAGCTTCTCCCCGCTATTTTCCCAACAGCCTACATTTCTATGCCTTCGTAGACACGTTTTTGTCTAGGTTTAATGTGTGCATCATCACACTTGGATTGATTCCTACCATGTACTCATGTGACCAGGAAAAGACATTAAGATTTCTTCTTAAAAGCTCGACCAATTCTTTCTTTCTTTTAGCTCCGGCATTTTTCCCAACCTTTACTACTTTTGAAGGTACTTCTAAGTCGAGGATGATTTCTAGCTCCTCTAAAGTCGGGAGCTCAGATCTTTCTTTGCCCAACCTTGGATCAATTTCTTCGGGTTGGGTGACCTCATTTCTGAATTCCTGAGGTTCTTCCCCCTCTCCAGCAACTACCATTTCCCGATGTTCAACATTCTCCTTGATTATTACCATGGCTTACTACCCGAGTTATGATTTTCCCTTCATGGCAATGCCATAGCATTCCTTGGCAGCAAGTTGATCTCCCCTCATGGTTCATATCCCTAAGGACGATGGGAATTTCATGGAAAAATGGTGAACTAAAGTTATAGCTTCAAACGCCATCAGCGCAGGTCTCCCCAAGATTGCATTGTAGGCGGCTGGACAGTCAATTACTATGAACTCGAGCATCTTGGCGACAGCTTGTGTCTCCTCGCCCAATGTTACTGTGAGATCAATTGTTCCTATGGCTACCATCCCCTGTCCTGAAAATCCATAGAGGGTCGGAGAGTTTGCCTTAAGATCAGTTACAGATAGCCCCATCTTTTCAAGGATGGACCTGAATAGCACATTCACGGAGCTCCCATTGTCAATTAGTATTCTGCGCACCCTCCAGTTAGCAAGCTGAATAGTTATCACCAATAAATCATTATGATGGAATTGGACACAGCTAGTGTCTTCTTTCATAAAAATGATTAGTTGTTTATCCAATCGTTGTTGTTTAAATAACCTTTGCTACAGGACGAACTCGGTGTCATCATGCATTTTTAGCTCTTGAATATATCACTGCTCGTCCATGCTAGATGAGGTCTGCCTGAAATGGTGGCTATGTCCCTTCCTTCAATAGGGTAAGGGATGATCTGATTTCCCTGAGTTTATTGTGTTGGATTGACTTGGTTATCCGGAGCCAGTTGAGGGTTCTGCCCTGTGTGTCGATTAGGAGCTACCTTGTGTTGATTAGGAGCTAACGATCCAGCCTAAATGAGAGTCTCGATCTCATCTTTTAACTAACGAAAATAATCTATGTTGTTGCCAATATCATTGTGGTATCAACAAAATTTAGTTGGGTCTCTCTTCGCCTTTTGATGCTTCATGGGCTCAGGCTTCTTCAATGGAAGGCGAGTAGAATCAACTAAACAAATATGCTCTCCCATATTTGTTAAATCACTATAGGCGGTGTAGATGGAGATATATTTATCCCCGTGCTTACTTTTCTTGGACCCGTTCAGGTCACCCTCACCATTCCCTTTTAGTTTATTACTCCCCTCCTTGTTATTCTGGGCAATGGGCTGAGCCATAGCTGCAGCATCCGCCACCACTCCAGCAGGCTGAACGAGGCTCTAGATAGTTCCTGTGACAGCAGATTCTGCCTCTTCTAGGTTTATCCACTCTTGAGCTCGATCCGAGAATTCATCTACACTTTTCACACCTTTCCTTTGGAGCTCCTTCCATAAATCTCCTCCTACAGTGAATCCTGTTCTCATGGCCATGAGCTTGGTACTGTCATCAATGTCTCTAGCTCAGGCCGCTACATTAGTAAACCAGTTAAAGTATGCCTTCAAAGACTCGCCGGGTTGTTGCTTAATGTTGGCCAATGAGTCAACCTCCACTCGAACCACTTTGGCAGCTCAGAATAGTCTCTTGAACTCAGAGGACAACTTTTTCTAGGAGGTGATTGAGTGTTTCTTATACTTTTTGAACCACAGCTTGGCTGGTCCAGTTAATGTAGCTTGGTATAGAACACAACGCAGACCGAGGCTCACGTTGTGGGCCATCAATAGAGTGTTGAAGGTCCCAATGTGGTTGGACGGATCAGTGGTTCTGTTATATGTGGCCATAGTTGGCATCTAGAAGCCAGCGGGATACAAAATTGTTGGAATATGAGGAGCAAAAGGCTCGAGATCCTCATCAGAATTGCAATCATCTATGTTTTTTTTCTAGACAAGAGCCTCTTCAATTTCTCCTCCATTAGGGCCAACTGTTCGAGGGTTGAATCTTTCCTCTCTAGATTATTTGGGAGTTGGTTACCAGCTCCCATCCTATTGTGCGTGTTCGGTGGGTTATCATCCCTCCAAGCTTGAGCTTAGGCAAGACGTTCCCATTGTCATAGACAATAGATTGATCTCTCCCATGTATAGATGATCACGCAGGTCGGACAATGGATTGGAGCGCAAGCTTTGAGCCGAACTCAACTGATTTCTCAGATCGCTTTCATGCCTATGGTAATTTGCATTACGGGCATTCTCAGTCTTGCCCCCATGATGGCTCTCCGTCCAATGACTACAATCCACAAAGCTTAGTGCTCGTGGTTGAGGTCGAGGAGCTGGATTATTAGCACGAGATCGCGGGGCATATGTGTCTTTTGCATGTATAGAATGTTTCCTTTCATTTTTGCGCCCTCGACCATTCCTCAGTGGGCATGGTGGTGTTGGATGACGAATAGGTGAGGGAGGATGCCTTATCGGTGAGGCAATCTGTGTCCCATCTGGACAGACCAGATTAGCACACCCATTGTCTACTCCAATTTCTCGACTTGGCAACAACACAGGGTTATTATGTGGTACCTGAGCGGCTAGCTAAGGCACTGGTGGATTTGCAGGCACTTCCACCCTTCTCGATGTGCCTCAGCTCACCCTGCATGGCCAAATTGATTTCTGTGAGTATGAGCCATTTGTCCATTCCTACAGTTATTAGTAAGAGGGTGGTTCCTGGGAGTCAGTTCTGAAGGCACAAAGCTTGGTGTTGCTGTTCTGAAGGAACAACTTATATTAGGTCATTTATTTTGGTGGGACCGAGATCTTTGGGACCCACTTTTTCTCCTTCTGAAATTCTCGTTGGTTGTAGGAGGAGGTAGTCGAGCCATGATATTCGCCTGTTAGCCTGGGCAAGGTGGCTCCTCAGCTAAGCATTCTCCATTTCAATGGCGGTTAGGTACCTAGGATTGGGATTAGGTAGGCGTGATGCCGAACTTCCAGCATCATCCTGGTCCACATGATATTTTCCAGGGCGACGTTGTGCGTATGTACCTTCTCTAGTGAGGATGGTTGTACAATGACCTCCTTGATCATCAAGTTGCGCAGTTTCATTGTTGTGCATGGAACGAGTGACCACCATGATGATTTCTAGGTTGAATTTCGTGTGAAACTTCAAGCTTAATCTGCTCTCAATGAAAGCACCAATCTGTTGACGCGATTTTTTGTCAACATGGGATTTAGAAATCTGAGACAGAGAGATTAAGATTTTTGTAAACCAAATGTATAAGAATATAAAAGCACCCACAATTTACATGGTTAAGTGATTAAAATCAACCTAGTCCACGAGTCACTGTTATTGATCTGTTTATGAACTTTTAGACAAAATTGTTTGAAGCAATTTCGGCAGAGTTTTTGCATACAGAATGTTGGTCTTTCTATAGTCAATTCCCTTTATATTTATAGGGAAAAATAATGGACATTATTGGGTAGCCGTAATATAAATGGTAATGTACAATATTGGGTAAATTCCCAAGTTAATAGACTTTCAAATATCCTAATAAAGCCTACTGTCATTTTACATCAATCTATACATGTATATAACGTTCGTATGCAGTTATTGCGCAAATCAGGTATCCGAGTCTATAGGGATTCTCCTATACGGGCTAGATGCCATTCTCGAGCTGAACATGAATGGAATAGGATGGTTTGTCTTAAATAATGCTCGGGCCTGATTCAAGCAATTTGAATGCCGGGTGCCTCAATCTCCTTCATTTGTCTCTCTGACGATCTAGAAGATCCTAGGCTGTTCCAGACTCAGTGACACAACCTTGAGCTGTTAGGTCTAGAGTTAAAAGGAACATTTCTGAATTCTTGCCTCTGTTTATTTTGCACCAACTGTACCCCAAGCTGGTGCTTGAGATCGTACTTTTAGGGTACAATAGACACAAAATTATTTTACACACTTAAAATGTACATAATGATGTGTCATGCATGTTAATCCATTTAATTGGATTAATTAATTATGTTACATTACATGGTTATAATAAAATATTAAATAATTTGGAAATAAAGGATTAGTTTAATAAACACATTTAATCATAAAAAAGTGAGTGAGAGAAGGTTGACATCTCAATGTGACCTATGGCCTCCATTATTAATACAACACTGTGAGATATGGTAAGGTCCTCGAGGTAGTTTTGCTTTTGTCCAAATATTGACGACAAAAACTCGTCAACGATATATGGATGGAAAAGTCTTGTTAGGAAAATTGCGTTGATAGAACTTAGGGAAAATTTAAGAAAGGGAAATGCAGAACAACAATGGAGGATAATCTCAGATATTTCTCTTCGATCTCTGTCTACAATGAATTTTTCCAACCCCTTAGTTTGAGGGGTGGAGATCTATTTATAGCTTGGCTCTAATGGCCTCTGATACAAGGTGTTCCCAGGGGACAAGAAGGTACTTGGGAACATTATCATGGTAGTGGCACAGGTCGTGGTGGAGCAGAGGATCGTGGTGTCGATACTTGTTTGTGGTAAGAGACATGTAGGTCATGCCATCGCTCCTTGTACTGATTTTTACCACCACTATTTGTCGGGTATAAATGTTAAGGCCACGCCTCTGACCTCCTCAGTTTATCATGCTCCATACTTGTACGTATGCCCTGTACATGATGGTTGTCCTTGTTCCTCCAAGATATGACTTGGCTCCAAGATTCTTTGCATTCTATTACGCTCTGTGGGTGACACCTTCCTTAGAGAGTAAAGTTAGGCCTCGTAAATGAAGCAGGTATTCCGAAAAGAATATGGAGTTTGGGAGACAACAACCTCTCAAGGAAAATTCTGGGGTCAAGTTGTGAGGGGTCTCTAATAGTCTCATCTAGAAGGGGGAGATGCGAGGGCACCTCACATGATCTTCGCGAGGCTCCAAGGCGTGATGCGGGGTTGGCGAGATGGGCGTATCGTGTGGCCATTTGTGCGAGAGGCAATGGGGCTCACGAGGTTTCATGAGTCATCTCACGGGGCCACCTAGGGGAATCGCAAGGGGGTCTCGCATATGGATGACCACGCATAGTGAGGCCCTTTAGAGTGTCTCGCATGGCCACTTGGACGAGAGGCAAAGAGACTCATAGGGTTTCGCGAGGCATCTCACGGGGCCACCTAGGGGAGTCGCGAGGGGGTCACGCATATGGACGACCTCGCATAGCAAGGTCCTTGAGAGTGTCTCGCATGGCCACTTGGATGAGAGGCAAAGGGATGTGTGCGTGCATCACGACACCTGGGCACCTGAGCAAGGCGCGGGGGCATGTGCGCGAGGTCCAGCGCATGAGGCCCTGGCACGAGGCACAAGGGCGCGTGCGTGAGGCCCTTGGTGCGAGATGCAGGGACAACTATTTCCATCACAAACCTATGTTTTGAGGGTCACGAGGCGAGGGCCTCATTCAAGCTGAATTTTGGCATCCACTCCAACTAAGGAAGGTGTTAATCCATTTCAACATCAATGTTGGCTTCTTTAATAGATAGAAATATGTGATGTATTTGATCAATCCTAAAGCGGCATTTTCTAAGTTAGGTCATGGACTCCGAAATACCGAGCTACGCCCACAAAGACATAATTAAGCTTTTGCTGTGAGTAATTATGTCTTGACCAAACCAACAACATATTATTATTAAAAGGGAATATCTAAGATATTTTAAGTTTTATATTAATAAGGATAAGATTGTCTTATAGACTGTCTGAAATTAATTTGAGCAATCCTAAGTGACACATTCATTATTGGGTAGTTTTATCGTGGAATAGTAAATGCTAAGTTTATGTGTTTTATAGTTGTATTCATGAATCACATATACTTTTAAAAAATTATGATATTTATTTTAAATTATATGGAATAAATGTATGTTTTATTTCTTTCCAATTATTAAAATGTCTACTTAAATATTTTGTAAACATAGTATGATACCTGCTTTACTTGAAAGCATAAAATTGATGGTAAAATTATGATATTTATTTTCAATTATATTGAATAAATGTATGTTTTTATTTCTTTCCAATTATTAAAATGTCCACTTACATATTTTGTAAACATAGTATGATACCTACTTGAGAGCATAAAATTGATGGTAAAAATGCTTCATTCTAGATAACAAATGTAGGACTTGTCCAATGTTTTGAAAATTTATTATGTGAAGAATGTCCTCACATGCCTGAACCAACATCATCCTTGAAGATTAAGGAAAATTATTTGGATTAGATTAGATCTAATGAAATTTTTCATCGCTATATGCACTAGAGCATGGATGATGTGCATAAGCAGTTGTTTAAAATAAAGAAATCTGCATATAAAATCTAGAAATCCTTGCACAAGATGCATGGAGATATGGAAGATTTCTGGAATAAATCTTTAGGACGCCAAAGCTTTATGAGACGCAAACAACACATTCTGAAAAGAAAGGAACACAGAGGAACTTGCTTCCATTGTGGAGTTGATGGTTACTAGAAGAGAAACTGTGATAAGTATCTCCCTAAACTCAAGAAGAAAAGGCAGATAAATTTAATTTACTTTTACTTTAAGCTTGCTTAATGAGAGACGAAATGTCATCTTGGATTTTAGATTCAGGGGCAACTAACTATGTTTGTTCTTATTTGCAAATACTTGAGTCTTCAAGGGAGATTACTGATGGGAAGATAACAATGAGGGTTAGAAGTGGTGCACTCATTTCATAATAAGCATTAGGAATAGTCTGTTTAAAATTTGGAAATGAATTTTTTGTTTTCAAAAATGTTTACTTTAAACCTAGGACTTCTAGAAATTTGATTTCTTTATCTTAATTGCATGAACATAATTTTGATGTTTCTTTTAGTAATAATATGATTACTATTATATCCATTTTTTTTTGCATGATCACTTGTGATAGAATATGAATATTATTAATGGGCTTGGACCTACTAATTCTTTCCTTCAAAGAAAAGATGAATAGGACTTATAGCATGCTTGTTCTAAAAAATTTAGGACTACATGCGCTAACAAACTTGTTCTCATAACTAAACTACGTACGCTAGCAGAATGAGTCTAGTCACTCAAAGACACTTTTCTATTTCTGGTCACTCATAGAAGGTTGTAAAGCCCTAACAGGCAAATCTAGTGCGCATGTTCACTTATATGAAGTCATCATGCTCTAACATAGAAGTTCTTCCATTTCTGTTCGCCCAAAGCAAGTTCTTTCACTTCTGTTCTTTTTACATAGCTTATAGTATGCTAGCAGGAGGTATCTGGTCACCTATCTATGTATATATACTTCTATTCGCACAAGAGAGGTTCCTCTAACTCTATTTTCACAAGGCAAGTTCTTTCACCATTGTTCACACAAGGCAAGCCATCACACCTAACAGGAAGATTCTGGTTGCCCAGTACCACACTCTTGTTCCTGTTCATTAATAGTTGTCCGAGGAATGCTAACAGAGATGTCTGATTGTGACCTGATGGCTAAGCTTTGTTAAGTTCAGGCATGTTCGTTCTTGATAGGCTATGGCGCTAACAAAATTAGAAAAGGAGTACAAAGTCGCCATTTATCAAAATACAACTATATGTGTGTTATTATAATGTTGTAATCTATTATTTACGGGCCAAGCCCAATAGCTTATGCCCATGATTCTTATGTAACCCTAAACTCCTCACCTAAATAAGAGGAGATGGGATAGAAATAAAGGAGGCAATTCATAATGTTGAAACTCCATTCTTGTATAAACAGTCCATATGTAATGTAAAAGTAAAGGAGGACTGTAGAACAACCGGCAACGTAAGTTCGTCGGAAACTATGGTTCTTCAAGCTTAAATATCAATAAAAGTGACTAAGTGGACGTAGGCCATCTTTTTGGGGCTGAAAATCTATAAAATATGGTGTTATTTTATTAGATCTAGAATCCATGCTCTTATGTTCTCAAGTTGATGAAAAACGGTGTCAACAATTTGGTGCTTTCATTAAGAGAGCAAATTCAAGAGGAAGATATTTAATCTAACGAAATTTACATACGAAAGCTTTAGTGAAATCCTCTCCGAAAAACCCCCAAATTCGACAAGGGCTAGATCAGTTCACTTGTTCATTTGTGCCTAAGCCATCTGCGATTCAATTGCTAATCGTAAGCAAACACCCAGTGATTTTGTAATACCATCGCGAATGACCACGACAGCAGAAGGAGAAGGCTACCTATGGCCACGGCTCAGTCAAGCTATAAAGAGTGATAAATAAGCTATTTGGAACCCTAATTGCATAAAACCATTTATGCAATGAATGGGTATTAAAATGTAGCTTGTACACCTCATAAAATTTGTATGTTCGCTCACCTATGCATGGCAAACACGAACAGAAACTACGCAAAGAAAGTGGAGCCAATAATGAGAAATTTTTTTCGCGCACCTCTCTTAAATGCAACTTGTTCACTTAGACATGCATACATGGGGCAAAATATACCAAAAATAAGGATGGACTTACTCTGGAGTAACCTGTTCGCCCATAGACATACAAAGAATGATCAGGAACCAAAGCAAAGATAATTGGCAAAATTTGAACCGTTTTGACCTCGTTTCAAGTTCTCACCCCCAAGAGGAAACCTGTTCAATCATCTATGCACATAGTATGGACAAGAGCCCTGATTGCCTGTCTTCACAAGAAAAATATGAGCAGAATCAAACAGAACTTCAAAAAACAAAGGATCTTATGGAAGAAACAGCTTGAAATCATTAGTGACAATTCTGAGATCATAAAAATTTGAGCCATGAATGGAATTCATATTCGAGCTGACCCCTATGTGTCATTCAAGTTGATCTCCCATCTACACGTCATCTAAGCAGTATTTGGTATCTATACCTGAGCTAGTCATCACTCTACACTAGTCATTCAAGCCATAAACAAAGTTCACCCGTGATCTGACTTTAACGAGTCATTTTCGAACTGACTTGTACCTTTCATCCAAGCTGATTGGAACAAGTAATATCTTAACTGACTTGCATTAGACATTCGAGCAAATATTGAAGAATTGTAATATGATGGAAAATCATGGTTGTTCTCGGTTATGTTGACACATGGAACGAATAGGTCCCATCGTTAAACAAGTTAGGCATTGTCCAAAGAAGAATCAAAGGAGCATGTTCATTTATAGTGCATTCCTATACTGCCTTGTAAAAAATGAATCGAACACTAACTATTTGCACACAAGTAGATTGGATCACATTTTAACTTGTTCGCACATCTACATAAAGAAAGCAAGGAGAATGGATTTCAGTGCTCACCTCTGAGTCATGACCACACCAATCCAAGACAAGTATGTTCTCCTAACTATGTGTATCATAAATGAATAGATAAATGGAAGTAAGAAGCAAGCTTGTTCGTCCAATAATGTACATAGAGAATGAACAGAGACGAAGAATAAACCTGTTTGCTTGTGGCATGATGACATACTCTGATTGATAACCACAAAAGAAGTATGTTCACCTGTGTGCCTTCACAAGGAACCAACATAATCAATTAAATTTTGTTCGTTTACCTTTCCAAATATGATGTAGACAGACTAATGGAGCAAGTGCAATAAGGGACCTAGATGTTAGGTATTCAATGATTAGAGTCATCCAGGTCGGTCCTTCGCAAATCATTCTGACCTCTCTCATCTCTTTATCTACACTTGGTTTGTCCAAGAATTCTACAGGGACCACATTCAATGTGTTTGCTTCTTTGTTGGAGGGGAGTCAGGCTAAAGCATCTGCATTTGTGTTTTGTTCGCGTAGTACTTGTTCGATGGAATAGAATTCAAACAAACATTAACAACTCGCTTTTCACCTTAGTTAGATAAGCTGCCATTTTGATTCCTTGAGCTTGATATTCCCCTAATACTTTATTAACCACGAGCTGAGAATCACTAAAACACCTAATCGCCTTTGCTTTTAATTCTTTTGCTATCCATACTCTGCTTCGTTGTTGGATGCGTCAAAACCAAATCTCAAAGCTATATGGAAGCGATGTCCTTTAGGTGTAATTAGGATTATGCCAGCTCTGGATCCATTTTTTTTATGACTAGTCAAGAAAGAGTTTCCACAATTCTTGTACTGGTCCCCTCATAGGCTGGTCCTGGAGACCATTACATTCAACTACGAAATTAGCGAGTGCCTGGCCCTTTATTGCTATCCGTGGATTGTATAATGTTTTAAATTGACTGAGTTCGATGGCTATAACACCCTACTAATCCAAGACTGTTACATTGAGTGTTTAAAATAGTGCTTAACTCGATAGTCGAGTCATTTGGACTTAAACGTGTAATTAAAGTTAAGTAAATAGTTTAAGGACTAAAAATTTTGGTCAAAAGAGTGTTAGTTTTCATTAAAAGAGTTCAGTATATACTTGGGATCCCATAAAAAAGTTTGTTTAAGCGAAAAAATGAACTATGGTCCTAGAGCCTTAAATGAAGTCTCGACCGTGGTGATCGAGCAGGCCGCATATGTACACATCGCCCCCGAAGCTCTCCAACTCACAGCTGGTCTAGATTCCCTTGCCCCTACCTGAACCACGTAGCACTCGTGAGCCAAGGCTCAGTAAGAAAACTCAAAATCAACAAAACAGATAATCAACATGTTATAAATCATTAATAACATCAGAGAATCCACAGCTTATAAATCACTAATAGCATGCTTAACAGTGATAACAAACAATCAAGCAAGTATTCAATCCATCTATGCAGTCGTAGAGCCACACGAGCACATACTGCACTCCTTTCTTTCAAGCGTCTATAGAGTCGTACAAGCGCATATCGCACTACTAGATTTGCCTAGGCATAACGACCTGCATTCCACATACTAATGTGTAGCGCACCAAATTTTTTTTATGAATTTTGTGCTTTGTTTTATTAATAATTGTTAAGTGTTAGGAATTATTTATAATTGTTTGGTAAGAACTCTGTGAATTTAATTGTTAATTATTTTATTTATTCATTAATTTAATTAGTAAGAAAATGAGTTTTGATTGAATGCACCAAGGTGCATGGTAGGTAATGATGCACCTTAGCACTTAGGTGTGGGCAAGCAATAGATTTCCTACACATTATTTCCATTTATTTAATTTATTTTATTTAATTAAAGGAATAAAAAAGAAAATAAAAAGAAGTGGGAAAGGGAGTTGGGCGTGTTTGGTAGAGTGGGAAAGGGATATTTTCCTTTCCTATTTGGTTTGGAAATCAAGTGAATTAAATTAGTGATAATAGCGAAAATAGGAAGAAGAGTTGTTATCTTTTTTTATGTATTCTTTATTTCCTCTAATTAAGAAAATCAAATAAAAACAATGTTAATGAAAACAATTAGAAAAGAGGAAACTTACTTATTTCCCATTAGGCTAGTTTTTCTCTAGGGTTAGATAAAAAGTGAAGAAAGAAAGAAAAGAGTTATTATGCTCTTGGTGCCGTCGGCTAGGAGAGAGAGAGAGAGAGAGAGAGAGAGACAACGTGTGGAGCTAGAGAGAGAAGGAGAGAGGAAATAAGAAAGAAAGAGAGAAAGAGAGAAGGAAAGGAATCATGAAGTGAAGGAGAAGGAGAAGAGAAGGAGTTTGAGTTTGTGCTAGGTGTGGTTCCTTGTCTTGTTTTGATCCTTGGGTTAGTTTTTTATGTCTAAGGTTCTTCCCCTCAATCCTAAGTTTTGTTTCTTGATATGCTTGCTGTTTTTCTTTTTATATAATTTGTGAGTATATTGGTGAAACAATGTTTTAAAATGCACATGTGATATTTGATTTTTAAGTAAATAAAATGGCGTTTTATTTCACATTTAAAGGGTATTTTCATGCAGATTTTTGTGTATATTTTATAAAGAAAATATAGTTTTTAATCCAAGTTTGTGATTTTGAATGAATTATTAGTTGCTGTAATTTTTTATTAAAAATAAAAAATGTCTTTTAAATGAGATAAATAATGTTAGTGCATTAAAGAAATTATACCCTAAGTTATGTATATACAAATATTATATTTTTAAATGTAAATATGAATCTTTCACATTTTTATTTAGATGCAGTCTTTTTATTTAAATGAGAAAATATTTTGGTTTAAATTAAATTGTAATTTTTAAACAAAATAAATAGTTGCTGAAATTTTGAGTTATTAAGCTAAAATAATTATTTTATTGAAAATTAACGAGTTTTACATCTAAATAATTTAAGTCTTAAATAAAATAAGTGAAATACATTTTTCCCACAATTTTAATTATAAATTTTTCACATTTAATTTTTTTTATTTGATTTAAAAATGCTATTTTCTAAAGGAAACAAGAAATTTATTAAGTATTCTTAAATGCCTACAAATTTTTTTATCTTCTATGCTATTTAAAATAATAAATGGAATTATTATTTTATGAGAAATTAGTAAAATGCTAAATGAATTATTTTTATAAAGTAAACATAATGTATTAAATTTCTTAATCAAACTTTGGGACTTAAAGAAACAAATAATAGTAATTTAATAATGTTGTAGAATTTTATTTGAAAAAGCAAGAAATAAAACATGTAGGAATTATTGTTTTAAACGTTACATTTTAACAACGCTCCCACGTATGCATGTCGAATGAAAATGCATTTTTACGTTCAAATATATGCATATCGTTCAAACATGTGGCTTTTTTACTTTGTAACCATGAAGGGTTAATAGGTAGAATTAGCATTATTCTTTTATGATTTTATGTGAAAATGTGTATGTTTGGAATTATTGGGCTACTTGTACCACGTGTGCATGACCCATGCACAAGTGGGGTATATGTGTTGGGCGTGAGTATTGACATGTGATTCTAAGAGACGACGTGTGATTATGATTATAGGTTCGTTGTGAAGTTTTTCTCACTTTTGCTTTGCTCAGACCTGAGGTATGGAAGTTAGATAGAATTTCTATGTTTATGCTATGAAATGGTAAGATTGGTTTGTAATGAGGGAAATGATGTGCTATGTGTGATAATGGACCATGTAATATGAGATATGGCATTCTATCTTGAAATTTTATGACGAGTATGATGCAACATGTGTTTCCTTTGTTTTGATTTGAAATGGATTACATGTGTTTGTTTGACGTATGAAAAAGCAAAGGGGTTCTAGTGTGTTGAGCGGGCACAACAAAAGAGTACTAAGGATGTGACGTAACTCATCGGGTGAACGTACCGAGGTTATTCAAGGACTTGAGATCCTGTTTACCTCATAGAGTAGGTCTTTCTAGTTTTATGCTTTTACTGGTTACCTCAAGATGTGACACAGACAATAGTAGTACCATGATCACAAAGAGTGATTATGATAAATGATTATGATTATGATTATGAAGGAGATACAATATGATTATAAAATGACTATGGTATGATATGCTATGAGTTTTACGATATGAATATGTATTTTTGTGTTTCCTTGAATATTGTTGTATTTGTTTGTACTTCCTTACTGGGATTTTAGCTTACCTCCTTACTTTCCCCCTTTTAGGTAACAAATAGAGTTTGTCTCCGGCATGCGTTGTGATGTGGGGAGTTCCTACGTTTGAGTGTGTATGTCATGGGGGTATCCTATGAACAAATAGACGATCAACATAAGCGTCGAGTTTTAAAGAATCATGTTATGGACTTTAGTTTTAAACCTATCACTGGGACTTAAATTTTTAATTTCTTTAAATTATGCACAAGAACACTTTATTTTTGTTTTGAACTATTGGGCCCCTAACTTGCATGTGTTTATCAAGGCCCCACTAAATTTCATATGTCAAATGGTATTTTCTAATTATTTATAAAATGTGAGACGTTTTACAAAGTAATAGAATAGGGTGCTTTACAAATGGTATCAGAGCTGGTCGTTCATTTTTCCAAGGACCCTCCCCATACAAGGTAAAGATGGTAAAATATCACCTCACCTCACCGCGTAGTAAGTATATGTTCTATATGTTATCTTTATTCTTTCTGCTTTTAAATTTTGTAGTTTTTTAATTGTAGTATAGAAGGAAGCCTCCTATTATTAGAACCACTAAGAAACAATAACTCAAGGAGATTCTCATGAAACCTAAGGTTCAACTCGCCGAGGATCACAACAATTGGAGGATTGCTATACTAAAAACAACAATGGTGGCTTGTAATCGTATTCAAGGAATGATCAACAAAAGAGGGGCAGTCCTATGGCCCATAGAACAATACTGGGTGTTAATGGAAGCGTTGTTGATATATCTCGAGGCTCTCCTTTAGTTGGCCATGGCATGGCATGATGTCACTCAGGACAATCTTGATTTTGAAACCATTGAATACACGATCTACGACCTCATAGATAATTATGAATTCAACTGATTGGAGGCGGTCATGGTTAAGAACGATGATGGAGGGATGGAGGAATGCTTTGAGATGGTGCATGACATGGAAGGGAAGATGGTGCGTCAGGAGGTAATACATCCCATACCAAATGTAAGTGCTAGGATAAGGGCATTGGCGAGCGCTCCTGTTTACTTCCACATTTCAAAGAACCTTTTTTACTACAGCTCAGGGGATGAGTCCACAGTTGAGGACTAGAGTCGTCCCGTATTTCTCTTCAATAAAATGTTAACGAATAAGATGGAACTTTTCTAAAGAACCCTTAAGAACTTATGGCTTTCAATTATGGTTATTAAACACTTTATGGGATGTTTGAATTTTGGAATCATTTTAAAACAAACTTTGAATGTTATGGTTTAATAATTTTCTCATGCAAACTCTAAATGGTGTGGATATGGAATATATGACAAATTTCACGAATGTCTATAAGAACCAAACAATTATGCAATTTATCCTCTCTTGTGATTTTCTTTTGCTGCCTTAGAATCTCATAATGTCAACAAAAGGAAGAGGAGGAAAGGGAAGAGGGAGAGGGCGAGGAAAAGGTGTCTCCACAAGATTTAACGCCACAACATTTCCTAATTTGGGAATTCCACCAGCCCAACCAGCAGCCCCAGTTGCACCGACTATGGATTTGGCCGCAGAGATAGCAAGTTAAGGGAATAACTAAGACAAAGAGATGAGGAGTTAGATCAAGCTAGGTAAGTACCCCATGTGCTCCAAGTACCAGTGGCACAACCTGAGCCTCGACTACCACCACCTGCACCACTGCCTATGGCTTATGGATTTGAGCCAGTCTACGAGTGCTTCAGAAAGAAAGCCCGCCCCACCTAGCTTCGAAGGGAAAGTTGACCCTATGGTAGAAGAGGATTGGTTGAGATCAGTAGAGGCCATATTTGATCACTTGGAGTTGAACGATCACCAGAGAATTTCATGTGCAGCCCACCTACTCAAGTTGGATGCAAGTATATGGTGGGATGTGGTAAAGTAGACTTGTGACTTGAATACTATGACCTGGGTAGACTTTGTTCAAGCATTTGGAAAGAAGTACTACAATGAAGTTGTATTGGCAACCAGGGTGGATGAGTTTGTAACTTTGGTTCAATGGAACCTCTCTATTACCGTCTATGCATAGAAGTTTGATAAGTTGGCTAGATTTGCACCTAAAGTGGTACCAACTGAAGCCATGCGGGTCCAAAGGTTCATGATATGACTTAAGCCAATGATTGTCAGGGATGTTAAGATGGCCAGTGCTGAGGTGGTCAGTTATGCTGAGGTATTGGATAAGACACTCAAAGTGGAATACTTGGAGGATCGTATATGGAAGGACAGTGCTGCCAAATGGGAGGCGAACAGAAACAAGGGCTTCCATAAGGGAAATAAGAGGAAGGCTAATGAAGGACAGAACAGTGGCATTGGCAAGAGGCCTAGACCCCCAGCCACAAATAACAACAATCACAACAGTCATAACCACCATAACAACCGCAAAAGTCACAATAATGATCGTAACCGCGGGAATCACCCGAAACAACAGAGTTGAGCAACCCAGCTGCCCTAAATGCTCGCGACAACATGTGGGAGAGTGTCAGGCTGGCACCAACAAATGTTACAAGTTCGGTCAGGCAGGCCATCTAAAGAAAGATTTCCCATAGTTGAAAGCAAGGAAGGGCAGTAACAGCAACCTAGTGCGAGCAAGGGTTTTTGCATTGACCCAAAAGGAAACAACCAACAGTAACACCGTGGTCACAGGTCAGCTCCCTATTCCTGATATAATGTGTAGAGTCCTTATTGATTCCAGAGCGACTCACTTTATGTTGCTATGTGCTATGAATATGATTGATAAATTGGGTATGCCTTGTAAACTATTTGACCATAGTTTTAGTACAATGTTACCGTTAGGAGACATGATGTTGTCAACTAGGTGGTTACAGTCAGCACCTATAGCAATAGAGGGTAGGGAGTGCAGGCAGATCTTATAGAATTAGACATACCAGACTATGATGCCATACTTGGAATGGATTGGTTATCCAAACATGGACCGATGATAGACTGTCAGAAAAAGACCGTGGAGTTTAGACCAGAAGAAGGAGAACTTTTTTCTTTTCAGGGAGAAATGGCGAGTTTTCGTACACCCATACAATCGGCACTAGAATCTCGGAATATAAT
Organism: Humulus lupulus; assembly: GCF_963169125.1. NCBI lineage: Eukaryota > Viridiplantae > Streptophyta > Magnoliopsida > Rosales > Cannabaceae > Humulus > Humulus lupulus. The sequence goes on from NC_084793.1 coordinate 105,019,871, forward strand.
GCAACATGGGTGTTCGTCATATCTAGCTAGTGTGGTGGATAAATCCAAGGAGATAGAGTTGAAACTAGAGAATGTTCATATCGTTTGTGAGTTTCTAGAAGTGTTTTCCAAGGAATTACCAGGTTTACCCCCATACAGAGAAATCAAATTCTTGTTCGAACATGCACCAGAAACTGCACCAATATCTAAAGCACCCTATCGAATGGGACCTGTAGAGTTGAAGGAACTCAAGACCCAACTACAGGAATTGTTGGATAAGGGGTTCATAACATCTAGTCATTCGCCATGGGGGCCACCACTCCTATTTGTGAAAAAGAATGATGCAAGCATGAGAATGTGCATAAATTACCGAGAACTCAATAAGGTCACCCCTAGGATAGATGACCTTTTAGATCAACTACAAGGGGCTACTGTATTCTCAATGATTGATCTGTGATCTGGGTACCATCAGTTGAAAGTAAAGAAGGGAGACATTCCTAAAAACAACTTTCAGAACTCGCTACGGGCACTATGAGTTCCTAGTGATGTCTTTTGGACTCTCTAATGCCCCAGCAACATTCATGGACATGATGAACAAGGTACTTAAGGACTACTTAGATAAGTTTGTAGTAGTGTTTATAGATGATATCCTTATCTACTCAAAGACCAAGGAGGAACATAAGGAGCACTTGAGGTTGATCCTAAATAGACTACGCGAGCATCAGTTATACTCTAAGTTCTCTAAGTGTGAGTTTTGGTTGGAAAAAGTGACTTTCCTAGGGCATATAGTGTCCAAGAATGGAATAGTAGTAGATCCGACAAATATTGAGGACATTAGACACTGGCCTTAGCCAAAGAATGCCTCAGAGGTTCAAAGCTTCTTAGGGTTAGCGAGTTATTATCAGAAGTTGGTCGAGGGTTTTTCAAAGATTGCCACACCCTTGACCAAATTGACCTGTAAACATCAGAAGTTAACATGGACCGAGAAATGTGAAGAAAGCTTTCAGACTATGAAGAATAAGTTGATATCTGCACTTATCCTTTGTGTTCCCACAGAGGGCAACAACTTTGTGGTGTATTGCGACACATCAAAGAATGACTTAGGGTGTGTGTTGATGCAGGATAGGAAGATGGTAGCTTATGCTTCTAGACATCTCAAGGACTATGAGCAACGATATCCCACCCATGATCTTGAGTTAGCAGTAGTGGTGTTCGCACTGAAAATATGGAGACATCACCTTTATGGGGATAAGTGTGAAATTTACACTGATCACAAAAGTCTGAAATACTTCTTCACTCAGAAAGAACTGAATATGAGACAGGGGAGGTGGTTAGAGTTAGTGAAGGACCATGATTGCAAAATTCTATACCACTCGGGCAAGGCCAATGTAGTTGTCGATGCATTGATTAGGCGAGGAGATGGGAGTGTCTCAGCTCTAAGCATAATAGAAGTGTTTTTGCAGAAAGAGATTATAAACATCGGTATTGAGTTCGTGATAAGAGGCCTAGCAAACCTCACCTTGCAATCCTCCCTACCGGAACAGATTAGAGAAGGACAGAAAGTGGATAAAACTCTAATAAAGCAGGAGGCGTTGGTACAAAAAGGTGATAGTGGCGACTTCACTATGTCTACCGGTGGATTTTTGCGGTATAAAGAAGGGATATGTGTGCCTAAAAATGAAGAGATTAAGGAAATTATTATGAAAAAGGTGCATACGACACCCTATTCCTTACATCAAGGATTGACAAAGATGTACCAGGACCTTAAGGCGTTGTATTGGTGTCCTGGAATGAAGAAGGATGTTGCTGAGCTTGTTGCCAGATGTTTGACATGTCAGCAAGTCAAGGCAGAACACCAAAGGCCAGCAGGGCTACTTCAACCGCTTTTCGTTCGAGAATGGAAATGGGAAGATATAGCAATGGATTTTGTGGCAGGGCTACCTAGGACAACGAAACAGCAAGATTTTACTTGGGTAATAGTAGATAGGCTCACTAAGTCGTCCCATTTTCTACTAGTTAAGACCACCTACTTGGCAGACTAGTATGCAAAGTTGTATGTGAGCGAGATAATGAGACTTCATGGGGTTCCAAAGTCGATTATTTCTGATCGAGGGACAGTATTCACATCAAACTTTTGGAAGGGATTACAGAAATCCATGGGTACAAGGTTAAAGTTCAGTACCGCTTTCCATCCCCAGACCGATGGGCAGTTTGAGAGGACTAAACAAATTCTAGAGGACATGTTGAGATGCTGTGCATTGGACTTTTCAGAACCTTGGAGTCGATATCTATTCTGATGGAGTTCTCCTATAACAATAGCTATCAATCCACTATTGGGATGGATCCCTAGGAGATGCTTTATGGGTGCAACTATAGATCTCTTTTGCACTGGGATCAGGTTGGGGATAAGCAATATTAGGCCCTGAGGCCCTTAGGAAAGCCAACGAGGCGATCGAGAAAATTCGTGAAAGGATGCTTACCGCTCAAAGTAGGCAAAAGAGTTATGTAGACCTTAAGAGAAGGGACATAGATTTTTCAGTGGGCGAGTTTGTGTTCTTGAGAGTCTCGCTGATGAAAGGTGTTATGAATTTTGGGAAGAATGGGAAGTTGAGCCCAAGATATATAGGTCCATTTGAGAATTTGGACAGAGTAGGGCAAGTTGCGTATCATTTAGCACTGCCCCAAGCACTAGCCAAAATGCATAACGTCTTTCACATCTCGATGTTGCATAAGTACGTATCAGATCCCTCTCATGTTCTGAGTTATGAGCCATTACAGCTGAAGCAGGACCTGAGTTATGATGAACAGCCTGAGCGTGTCATTGAAAAGGGAATCAAGGAACTGAGATCCAAAAGGATTCCATTAGTTAAGGTCCCGTGGAGGAATAGCACGGAATGGAAAGCAACATTTGAGTTCGAGGAAGACATGAGAGAAAGATACCCCGATTTATTTGGTAAGAAAGAATTTCGAGATGAAATTCCTTTTCAGGAGAGTATATTGTAGCACACCATTTTTTTTATGAATTTTGTGGTTTTTTTTATTAATAATTGTTAAGTGTTAGGAATTATTTTTAATTTTTTGGTAAGAATTGTGTGAATTTAATTGTTAGTTGTTTTATTTATTTATTAATTTAATTAGTAAGAAAATGAGTTTTGGTTGAATGCACCAAGGTGCATGGTAGGTAGTGATGCAACTTAGCACTTGGGTGTGTGCATGTGCATGTGCATGGTGAGCAAGCAATAGAGTTCCTACACATTATTTCCTTTTATTTAATTTATTTTATTTGATTAAAGGAATTGAAAAGAAAGTTAAAAAAAGAGGGAAAGGGAGTTGGACGTGTAAGGTAGAGCGGGAAAGGGATATTTTCTTTTCCTATTTTGTTTGAAAATTAAGTGAATTAAATTGGTGATAATAGCTAAAATAGAAAAAGATTTGTCATCTTTTTTATGTATTCTTTATTTCCTCTAATTAAGAAAATAAAATAAAAAGAAATTTAATAAAAAAAATATTAAGAAAGAGGAAACTTACCTATTTCCCATTAGGCTAGTTTTTCTCTAGGGTTAGATAAAAAAGGAAGAAAGAAAGAAAAGAGCTATTATGCTCTTGAAGCTGTCGGCTGGGAGAGAGAGAGAGAGAGAGACAACGTGTGGAGCTAGAGAGAGAAGGAGAGGAAAGAAGAAAGAAAGAGAGAGGGAGAGAAATCATGAAGAGAAGGAGCAGGAGAAGAGAGGGAGTTTGAGTTTGTGTTAGGTATGGTTCCTTGTCTTGTTTTGATCCTTAGGTTAATTTTCTAAGTATGAGGTTCTTTCCCTCATTCCTAAGTTTTGTTTCTTCTCTTTTCTTGATATGAGTTTAGAACATCCTAGGTTGTTCAAGAGTGGTGGCCATTTTGGGTCTTGATTTATAGCAAGAGAGGTAATGGAATCTCTAGCCCTATTGTTGTTATGATTTCTTTGGTTGTGATGTTGGTGTATTGTTTATTTCTTGAATGGGTTTGTCCCTTCATGTGCTTTGTTGATTGTTCTCCATTGGATAATTCATAGAAAACATGAAAAGGGTACACGTGTGGTTTATGTATGAGTAGTTTTCTATGAATAAATTGCTATAAGTATGTGTATTCATGTATATCGCCTAGGTGCATGTGTGTGTGTTTGGGAAACCATGAAGAATTAAAAAAATAAACATGTAAATGTGAGTAAAGTATGTAAGAAAATATGGATATGAGTTGCTATGTATATATATATGTGTTAGAATTTGATGTCTTCGTAATAAAGATTTATAATGGAGTATTGTTGTTCATTAAATCATGATGTCTTGGGTAATAAAAATGAAAGAATGCTATTAGATACATGCTAGGGCATAAGTTTGGCTTGGTGTTATGATAATGTTGTCCTATAAATATTCTTGTAAAAATGCCAAAGAAACATGAAATGATGATCGTGAAGGTTTTGGCATAAGATCTTATTTGGTGTTTGATTTTATGTTGATTAACTTTCATGCTAGATGTAATAGTGTGGTGTTCAAGTGTAGGTGAATGTTAGGGAAAATTGTTAAATAGATCAAAGCATTTTATGAGCATTCTTTAAACATGATTTGGTGAAATAATGCTTGCTGTTTTTTTTTTTATAATTTGTGAGTATATTGGTAAAATAATGTTTTAAAATGCACATGTGATGCCTAAAGTGATATTTAATTTTTAAGTAAATAAAAATTCATTTTAATTCACATTTGAAACGTGTTCTTACCCAATTAATACATGCAGATTTTTGTGTATATTTTATGAAGAAAATATGGTTTTTAATCTAAGTTTGTGATTTTGAATGAATTATTAGTTGCTATAAATTTTTATTAAAAATAAGAAATGTCTTTTAAATGAGATAAATAATGTTAGTGCAGTAAATAAATTATACCCTATGTTATGTATATACAAATGTGATATTTTTAAATGTAAATATGAATCTTTCACATTTTTATTTAGGTGCAATTTTTTTATTTAAATGAGAAAATATTTTGGTTTAAATTCATTTGTAATTTTTCAACAAAATAAATAGTTGTTGAAACTTTGAGTTATTAAGCTAAAATAATTATTTTGTTTAAAATTAATGAGTCTTACATCTAAATAATTTAAGTGTTAAATAATATAAGTGAAAATATATTTTTCCCACATTTTTAATTATACATTTAAACATGTAATTTTTTTATTTGATTTAGAAAGGCTACTTTCTAAAGGAAACAAGAAATTTATTAAGTATTCCTAAATGGCTACAAATTTTGTTATCTACTATGTTATTTAAAATAATAAATGGAATTATTATTTTATGAGAAATTAGGAAAAGTCTATATGAATTATTTTTATAAAGTAAATATAATGTATTAAATTTCTAAATCAAACTTTGGGACTTAAAGAAACAAATAATGGTAATTTAATAATGTTGCTGAATTTTATTTGAAAAAACAAGAAATAAAACATGTTGGAATTATCGTTTTAAACTTTATATTTTGACAACGCTTCCACATATGCATGTCTCATGCAAATATATTTTTACGTTCAAATATATGCCTATTGTTCAAACATATGGTTTTTACTTTGTAACCATGAAGGGTTAATAGATAGAATTAGCATTATTCTTTTATGATTTTATGTGAAAATGTGTATGTTTGGAATTATTGGGCAACTTGTACCACGTGTGCATGGCTCATGCAAACGCAAAGTATATGAGTTGGGCGTGAGTATTGACATGTGATTCTAAGAGATGACGTTTGATTATAATTATAGGCTCGTTGTGAAGTTTTTCTCATTTTTGCTTTGATCGGACCTGAGGTAAGGAAGTTAGATAGAATTTCTATGTTTATGCTATGAAATGGTAAGATTGGTTTGTTATGAGAGAAATGATGTGTTATGTAGTATAATGGACCATGTAATATGAGATATGGAATTCTATCTTGAAATGTTATGATGAGTATGATGCAACATGTGTTTCCTTTGTTTTGAGATGAAATGTATTACATGTGTTTGTATGATGTATGAAAAAGCAAAAGGTTTCTAGTGTGCTCAACGCGACACAACAAAGGAGTTACTAGGGATATGACGTAACAAATAGAGCAGACGTGCCAAGGTTATTCAAGGACTTGAGATCCTGTTTACCTCATAGAGGAGGTCTTTCCAGTTTTATGCTTTTACCGGTTACCTCAAGATGTGACATGGACAATAGCGGTGCCATGATCACAAAGAGTATAATTATGATATATGATTATGATGAATGATTATGATTGTGATTGTGAAGGAGATACGATATGATTATAAAATGACTATGATATGACTATGGTATGATATGCTATGAGTTTTACGAAATGAATATGTTTTTTTGTGTTTCGTTGAATATTGTTGTATTTGTTTATACTTCCTTACTGGGAATTTAGTTCACCCCCTTACTTTCCCCCTTTCAGGTAACAAATAAGGTTTCCCTCTAGCACACGCTATGATGTGGGGAGTTCTGACGGCTGAGTATGGATGGCGTAGGGGTATCCAATGAATGAATAAACGATCAACATAATCATTGAGTTTTAAAGAATCATGTTATGGACTTTAGTTTTAAACCTATCGATAGGACTTAAATTTTTATTTTCTTTAAACGATGCATAAGAACACTTTATTTTTGTTTTGAACTATTGGGCTCAACTTGCATGTTTTATCAAGGCCCTACTGAATTTCACATGTCAAATGGTATTTTCTAATTATTTACGAGATGAGAGACATTTTACAAAGTAATAGAATATGGTGTTTTACATAGTGCCGACAACGACTTATAAGTCGAGCTTTCAAACCAGATGTGCATTTCACACATAACACAACTATACATAATACATATGTTCATGTTTAAACAAACATTCCAAGTGTGGTTATAACAAATTCAATAACCGAGGCTCAAGCCCTAATCTCAACAGTGATGTTGTTTTCTCAAGTCCTGATTAATAAGGCGAGGCGACTACGAGCACAATCCTTTCCTCCCGAACCTACAGAAACCTCTAGTCACAACACATTAAGGAACATCCATCAAGAACTAAACCGATGGAGAGCTTCATGACAAAACCCTAGCCTTCGGGACCTCAGATTCTGCTAAACCAAGTAGCAGAATCGTTCCTGAGCCCTTTGATTAGCTTTCCCATAACCCATACTCAACATATCCAAAAATCCCCATTTAGCTCTGCGGCACCCCACACATGCACCATGACCCCACACCAGGCCAAGAGGCCCACCTGAATTCCTAGGCATTTTGCATTGCTGCAAACACCACTAAGGGTCGCGGTGCCTCACTTGACAGAGAACTAACTCATAATTTTTTCCCATTTTGCACCACGACACCAAGGCAGTTTGAGGGTAACCCAACTTCAAACGGGCCACGACGCTTTTATTAAGCGTGCGATGCTACTGCAAAAACCCATAAACTTGTTAATTTAGAAATCGCAAACCAACCTTAAAAACCAATTTTAACCACTTCCCAATAGAGTTTCAACCACCAAATGACCACAAACCAGTCTTGCAACATCAATAAACCCAAAAACACACCCTAGAACACCAAAAACACAATACTCAAAGATTTTCCCAAAAGTACCATAAGTAAACTCAAAGAGTTTCAAGGCCTGAATTTTACCTTTTAGAAACTTAAATCCCCAGCTAAATTACCTAACTTGGCAGCTCCTAATCCTCAAGAACAAGCTTCAAATTTCAACAAAGGTTGCCTCTAGGCTTGATATTCTAGAACTAATTCCACCAAAATCTCAAAGTGGGTAATTGAGAGGGAGAGAGAGCATACAGAATAGAGCTAAGTGTCCAACACTTAGCTTATTTTCTGCTTAAGGGTCCCAAAAAGACCAAAATACCCATGCCTTACAACTCTCCCATCAAAGCCCCTCAAGGGAAAAAAGGTCATTAGACACCAATTTCCCACTAAACCTCAAATTTTACTTACAATTCCTAATTAATATTTCTAATCCTCATAATACCAATATTTTCCCCAAATATAACTCATACTCCAATAATTTCTGGCAATTCACCAGATTACCAAAATAACCCTAGGCTCACTCCGAGTCGGGTATTAGTCCCTATTGTGACTTTTCTGCTGATTGTTCACAATGATCGACTCGTGCCGAATATCTCAAATATATCCACATTATAATGTGTTCTCAAACATATAACATATTTAATTACAATTATACCCTTAACGTGTTAAAATTATACAAATGCCCCTTTTTAACAAAGCGATCCTTTAAGCACATTTAATACACTTAAACGTGCATAATCAATCATATTATAATATAACTCATGTAATTCACATAATCACAAATAAATCCAATTAGGCCCTCCCAACCCACTACTCATGGTACTAAGTCTTATTAGGAAATTTAAGGGCATTACAAAACAGCAAACGTCACGATGCTTTAGGCTTTTTCAAGACCTTCCTTAAGGGTTGATCAGTTAAGACGTGTATGGTGTGGGACTGAAAACATGGCCTGAGCTTTCTCGAAGCCAATATTTGGTAGAACACGAGATTTTGGATCAGAGGATATATGGATTCAGCTCCCAAGAACCTCTTACTTGTGCAGTACACTGGTTTATGTGCTCAATTTTCTTCTCCAACTAACACATCACTAATTGCGTTCTCCGTTATTGCTAGGTACAATTATAGACATTCTCCAGCAACTGGTTTTGATAAAACAGGGGATTCGGAAAAATGTGTCTTCAGATCTTGAAATTCCTGTTCGCATTCTTCTATCCATTCAAATCGTCTATTTTGCCTGAGAAAATTATAGAAGGGGAGGCATTTGTCCGTGGACTTGGAAACAAACCGATTTAAGGCAGTGAATTTTCCAATTAAACTCAGGACTTCTTTTTGCAACCTAGGTGACGGAATTTCTAAAAACGATTTGATTTTTTCAAGGTTTGCCTCTATCCCCGCCAAGTTCACTATAAAGCCCATATTTTCCCTGACGAGACTCCAAAGGTGCACTTCTTGGGGTTCATCTTCATATGATACTTTCTTAGTATGCCAAAACACTCTTCTAGATTGGATACATGGTTATTTTCAGTTTTTGACTTGACGAGCATGTCATCGATGTACACTTCCATGTTTTTCCCGATCTGGTCAGCGAACATTTTGCTGACTAGCCTCTGATACGTGGCATTAGCATTCTTTAGCTCGAATGGCATGACTACGTATAAGTATAAATTGTGTTTGGTCATGAAGATGGTGTGATCTTGGTATGCAGGGTTCATGTCGATCTGGTTATATAAAGAATACGCGTCCAAGAAGGACATGAGCTCGTGGCCAGCCGTGGCGTCAACTAGCTGATCTATTTTGGAAGTGGAAAACAGTCTTTTGGACATGCCTTATTCAAGTCGGAGAAGTCAATGCAAGTCCTCCATTTTTCATTCAGCTTTGGAACCAAAATAGGATTGGCGATCTAGGTCAGATATTTTTCCTTTCTAATGAACCCGCATTTAAATAGGCAAGCTACTTCCTTTTTAAAGATTCTCCTCACTCCTTCCCTAATAGCATCCATTTCTATTGTTTTGAAAGCACGTATTTGTTCAAGTTTAGGGTGTGCATAATCACACTTGGACTGATTCTCACCATATCTTTATGTGACCAGGCGAAGATGTCGAGGTTTTTCCTCAGTTTCTCGACCAACTCCTTTCATTCAGCTCCTAGATTCTTTCCAATTTGCACCACCCAGAAGGTGTCTCTGGTTCGAGAATCACTTCTTTGATCTCCTCCAAATCCTAGAACTCAGATTGGTCTTAGCCAATTCTTGGGTCCTTTTCATCCAGTTGGGTGACCTCGTTATCGGTCTCCCGAGGTTCTTCCACTTTTTCAACAATTTCCATTCACTACACCAAATACCCATTTCCATAACACATGAATATAATAGTAATAAAAAAAGTATTATGCTAGACTAGTATATTGAGCCACTTTAGGAAAAAAAAGGCGCTAATAATTACACATCCCGCCACTTAGCATTTTTTTTCATTTGGGATACCTGGAAATTTGTGAGACCCGAGAGACCAATTCCTATCCTTCAATTCCTTCAACATTTCTGAGACCCGAGACCCATTTCCTCTCCTTCAACATTTCTGAGACCCATTTCCTTTCCCCATTTCTTCGGCTTGGTACTACATCCGAACTCCTCACTCTCTCTCTCGTCTATCTCTATCTCTCTGTCAACCTTCAATTTCTAGTCGTTGGGATCCTCGAGCGAGAAAAAGAGAAATAAAAGGGGAAAATCACTTTCGTTTCCTTTTTTTTTATGGTTTTTCTTTTCTTTCATGATCCGGTTCTGAATTTTGATGGTTTCTCTGATTCCTCTTCTGCTCCGCCGCAAGAGCTACTCCGATTGTCCCTCAGGCGTGGACTAAGGCTCCACGACTATGGGACATAGGCAGGGACTAAAGGTTGACGATGATGGGATGCAGATGGTGCTTTGGTGGTGAGGGCTAGATCAGTGCAGGTGGTGGTTGACTGTGTCTTGTGCAAGGTCAGGGATAGACGGGGACTAAGGGGTGACGAATGGGTAAGATTTTTTCTCACCTGTTTTTTTTTTTTTTTGCAAAAGAATTAGCATAAAACATGTGAACTATTTTATGTCTGGTTTATGCTAGAGTTTCAAGGGGTATTCAGTTGAATCCTGTATGTTGTTTTCTGACATAAATTCATATAGGATTCTGATTAGACCGCATCCAGCAATTTGGTGCTTAGTTCATGGCATGGTTGTTGTTTACCTTGTTGCTCTCACATTTTTGCTTTTTCAGGTCAGCTCTTCTCTTTCCTATCTGTATAGTGATCCTTTTTTCCAAAAAATAAAAATAATTGGAGAGTTAATATTATTGGAAAAGTATGCTCTGATTTTGGTGTTTTAGTTTTGAATATTTAATGGAGAGTTACTAAGTTGTAGCAAGAAGTTGAAAATTGGATCATATTGTTTGGAGTAGAAATACATGTGTTTTAGTGTTTTTTTTTTCATGTAAACAAAAAATCATGGATTCCCTGTACTTTTTAGCTTAAGAAATTTGCTTGTCATGTCTCATTTTCTGTTTCTTGTGAACCTTTGTTATTGACACCGAGTTAGATGCATTTTTACTGACTCAAGTCAAAAGAACACTAGAATAATTTACACCAGCTCAGTGGGACAATGATGAGTGGCTTCCCCTGCTTGGTCCATGGTGTTTCATTCAAGTTGTTAGTCTTTGTATCGTCTTCCTCACAGTAGAGCTCAACACCTTTTTTTTTAAGTTCTATTTGTGGATTCCTCCTCGAAACCCCGTTATTGTGTATAGGTTGATATTGTGGTGGCTAATAGCAATTCCTACAATCCGCGAGTACAACTCATATCTTCAAGACAGGTACACTACCCTCTTTCTCTATCTGACATAATCACTAGCAGCACATCCTTTTCCTTTTCTTGAAATGAATTCATATACCCTCTTGGCCAACCATTTCCAGGGTTTTAACCTTTTCATAATCACTGTGTCCAAATTGCAGAAAACCAGCGAAAAAATTCGGCGCATTCTGTTGGCTTTCCTTAGCTATTTGCATAGTAGAGCTTCTCATTTGCATCAAGTTTGGACATGGTATGTTACTCAGCAACTATTATCAATCAAACGATGTAACTACTGAGAATAATAACAATAATAATATAGGGGTTCAGTATATTGAGAATGATGTCTACTTAACAAAAGATGATAATTTGAAAGTTGCCACTGTTGGACAGTGCCCTGAAGGTGATACTGCAATGACTAACAATTATGAGCGATGTGAAAAGCCAGATAAAAAGCCTGCTAGGCAACGGTTATTGGTAGTTGCTAACAGATTACCAGTCTCTGCTGTAAGGAAAGGTGAAGATGTATGGCATTTAGAGATTAGTGCTGGGGGTTTAGTCAGTGCTCTTCTGGGTATGCAATTCCTACTCTTCATTTTTTAAGATTGTTTGGTCTATTTATATTTATATTAAGATTGTTTACTTGATGATATTATTGCGTGTCTAACAAAATAGTTCCCCGTATTAATAGTTGTTTGTTACTTTTTTTACCTGATGATTTGGTTTTTTTCTTTGTAAACTTGTTATTCACTTGTACTATATGGTATAGATTCAGAACACTTTATACGTGCACTGGAGCTTCCTCAAGTCCAGGAACACATCAGAGAACTTAAAGAAAGATTTGCTGGGTGGAAGGTAAATAATATATTTTAAGAATAAAAGTATGCCATGCATACACTCAACTTCCACAACATAATGGGAACATGTATTAATTCTTAAGCATAATTTATCTCACTATCTAGTTTCCTATGACATGAAGTTTTAGGATAGCTGGTCACTTGATATGCTTTGAGACCTTGTTTATGATATTCTTGTTTGGTTCTTTTACTGTAAAGCTATTAGATAATTATTAGTCCTTACCTTCCTAGTGACACATTTCTATTTATGCTATGATGCATTCCAATTTTCTTACTTAATTTATTTCTGCACATACCTTTTTTCTCTTGATTTCCTTATTGTAAACTTACCTGCCCCCCTCTCTTTCCCTACTTCCTTTGGGGTTTGAAAAAGCTATCTTAAAAGTCATCTTTTAATTGTTATGATGTGTTTTAATCTTTTCTTTTCTACTGAGCTTGTTTTTTTTCTTTTTTGTTTCTTGTTGTTTCTAGTTTTATGGTGCAACAACATTTTTCATTCATAGATCAGACTTTAGTGTCTCATTGATTATGCTTTATATGAAGGTAAGAGCTTAATGGCTCTTTAATGTCTTGTTTTGTTTTGTTTTAGTATGGAGCTCTCAGAAGGAAAATTGGATTCCAGTGTGGCGGACCTCGAGAGAGAAGCTTACTCTGTTTTGGACGAACTAGGTAGAAATAGAGGACACTAACATCTATTATCTTGACAGATTAGTGGGCAATTAAAATCCTTGCAAATTGTTGCAAGCTTGACAGCAAAAAGAGATGGTGAAATTAGAAAAGCTGCTTTGAATACTCTTGCCACTGGATATAAGATTCTTGGTATGTCATGATTTCAAGATTTTAAAGTATTTTCTAACTTGTTTAAGATTTTGAATTTTTATTTATTGTTCCTTTGAGACATCCCATTTTCTTTCCGCCTGTTTTGTGGGGCTAAGTTTTCTTAGTTTGTAATTTATTTTGTAAGTTGTGTTGTATTAGTTGTTGTTTACAGTGAATGCAATTAGATTTTATCTGTTTAATTTTAATATTTTATTGTTAACTGTTAATGACCTTTTTTTCCCCATTAGGTGAGGATATATGGAGGTATGTTGGGAAGCTAACAGATGCTCAGAAAAGCATGCTGGATGATAGGTTTAAATGGAAGGTTAATGTATATTTGAGCTTAGAATTTAAAGTAAGGTAAACTTTTAAATTTGTTTTGGGATTAAATGATCTGTTTCTATTATCCATTCCATCCTTCTAATGATATTGCATTTTTTAGGTTCGAGAGATGGAAAAATGGAAGGAAGGGAAGCCTGGCGAAGACAGAGCTGCTTTGAGACGTTCTGTGAGGGAAATTGCGTATGTTTTTTAGCTTGTCTTTTTTTTATCTTTAGTAGTGTCTCTGTTACTTTTATTACTTCTAATGATGATTATCAACATTTTAATAAAGTATAATATTTTAATTTCTGTCAATTTTTTGTGTAGTTTTCTGTTTCTTTCTCAACTGTCTTTTCTTTGAATTGTTTGTCTCATTGTAAAGCTTTCTCAATCTTGTTTCTTTTGGTACTCGTGCATATCAAATAAAAAAACATGCTGATTGCTGACGCGTTAAAAAGGTCTCTTTATAGTTAGCTGTGACATAAACAGAGGCCACGTTGGTGCTTCTTCATTCCTGCTTTTGGGCTGCACTTATTTGGTTTTCAAATTGTTGCATTGCATTGCATTGCGTCCAATATTTTTGAACTTGTTTGAGGACATTTACTTTATTTTTATAGCTAAAAAAATTCGTCACCAGGATCTAGAGAGTCCTTTTGATACAAGCCTATTAGACTACTAACTTTGCACTTTTATTTATTTTGATTTATTGTAGATTGGATGTAGCAGAGCAAAGTGGAGAGGTTACATGATCTGTCTCTGGCCCAATACTTCCAAGGTATTAGAGGCTCTGCATAGTGATCATTTAATTGTTTGTTTTTAATTTTTTAACAAGTGATATAAATTTTACTCGGACATTTCCATCACATATGTTGGCTTCATTGCTAATTTTCTTTTATTCTATGATGTTGGTATCAGGAAAAACTATGGGAATGTTGACATACATGTGGAGAGACAACTTATGCCCCGTGTTCTTGCTGGTACCAATGGCCCCACTGATTGGAATGAAGCTTTGGATATTATTTCTTTTGGTTCTCCTGAGCAGGTACTTGTGGTTTATATGTACTTTTATATTAGAAGAAATATTAGTTATGAGAAAACTCTAGCTTGTCTCTTACAGTTAATAAGCCTTGTGTTTTGTAAGGGTAAGCTTTAGGTTTTTATTTTTGATTTATCGTAAAGCCAATGGGAGAATTTTCAGTTATTACGTGGAAAAACTAAGTGATAAGTAAATATAATATATGTATGTATAAAAAAAAGAAGAGTATGGTTAGCGAGTCTTGTGGCTAATTGCTAAGGCTATTAGCAATTATTCTGGTTAAAAAAAGAGTTATTCTTGCAGCTATTATTCCCCTTCCCCTTATATTCTCCTTGCAGCTATTATTCTGGTTAAAAAAGAGTAATTCTTACATTTTGGTCTGATTTAATAATTCAAATGTCTGGCCTCATTGCTATACATTTTATTTGTTATGAAAGCTTTCGTTTGTGTTTGTAGGGTAGAGCAACTTTGTTTATTTTTTATTGTTCCTTTTTCTCTTTTTCTCTTCTTCTTTGTTATTTTTATTTTTCCAAAATTAAAAAAGTTTTAATATTTGTGTGCCTTTTTGCAGTCTGTTGAAGGAATGAAAGTCGTGTGTCATGAGCTGACACAAGCCACTAATGATCCAGAAGGCAGTGCAATGGATGAACTTATTAAAGATGCAGACAGACTTGTTTCATGCCTTGCAAACAAGGTAGCGCTTTACTCTGTCCTTCCCTGTACTTTAGTTTTTGTTTCTGGGTTTTGTTTTTTTGGCATTATTTAGGCTTTGATTATGAACTTTTTCCCATAAAATAGGTTGCCAAGACCTTTGATTTCAGCTTGACAGGAGCATCATCTAGATCTTGTAAATATGTTCTCAACACCCTCATGCAGGTAAGTTTGGTTTATGTTGTTGTTGAATGTCTTAATGCTAACAATGTACTCTGTTTTTCCATTTTTTATATACCTTACTATAAACCTAACTAGTTGATGTAAAATTCTAATTGATTTTTAGACATTTCAAAACAAGAGACTGGCTTATGCTGTCAAGGAAAGCACTCTTGATAGTCTAATTATTGAGCTCCTTATGTGGCTGTTGGATGAGAGAGTTCCACATATGGATGATGGCAGCCAGCTTTTAAAAGCTTTGAATGTTCTGATGCTAAAGATTCTAGTTAAGACTTGCCATTTCATTTCTTCCCTCTTCTTTTTTTCATTTATTCTTATCCTGACTCGCATGACTTATGTTAGTCTGATTTGTTATTCAACTTTATAGGATAATGCAGATCGAACTTCATCCTTTGTTGTTCTCATCAATCTCTTACGTCCATTAGATCCTTGAAGGTGGCCCTCACCTGCATCAAATGAGACATTTGCTGTCAGAAATCAGAAGTTCTCTAATCTGGTTGTTAAATGTTTGATAAAACTTACAAAGGTAACTTCTTGTTTTAGCTATATTGTTTACCTTTTTTCTAAAGTTTTTTTTATTATCTTCAATTTCAATGGGTAATCTGACATATTTTACAACTTGGCTTGCCTGCTTCTCATAGGTTCTTCAAAGCACTATTTATGAAGTCGATCTTGATCGCATCCTTCAAAGCATCCATTTGTATCTGCAAGACTTGGGGATGGAAGAAATTAGAAGATGATATGCTTTTTTCTATTATTTTATTTGGAATAACATGCAATCTACTACTATAACTGATAGTTACAATTTGTGATTGCATAATAATTGGTTTCTTCTCTCTTGCAATGTATAAAAACTATTCAGTGCTGGTGCTGATGACAAGCCATTGCGCATGGTGAAAACTATTCTACATGAACTAGTGAAGCTTCGAGGAGCTGCTATTAAAGGTCACCTTTCAATGGTTCCTATTGACATGAAGCCTCAACCAATAATTCTTGCTTACATTGATCTTAATCAAGAGGTAGAAGTCAACCTAAACTATTCACTTTCTGCTTTTTGATCATTTTGTTTTAGTTCTTTTTTCCTGACCTCGAAATAATCTGTGTGGATGCCAGTGTGTTTTTCTTTCTATCACTATCTAAAAGTTCATACTTGCATTTTTTTTCATTTATATGAACACACATAGAGTTATACACCTTTCATCTTCAGACGAGCTTTCAGTCAACGATGATTTTTCTGCCCACCCTCTTTCTACCCCAATAAATTTGATACATTTTGTGATAGCCATGACCATTGGTTAAAATATTCTAAGAACTAGCTTGAAGTGTTTCACATTTGATCTCACATTTTCTTTTTCACTCAGCTTGGTTGTATTTGTACTTTGTTTGTTTGTTTCTTTATTGCTTACTCTTTCTTTGGTAAAAACTCTAGGCACTGTTGCTTTTAAAATTTGTTCCTCTCACTTCAGTCCTATAAAATTATACAGAATTCATTTGTGTGCTTCTTCATTTTCATATTCACTACCAAAAGAAGGTTTTATTTGCATCCAATAGCCATGCACCATTTATTTGAAACTATTTTACTAAATGTTATTATCTCTATGAATCAGTTGGGCATCGTAAGCACCCAAAGCATACTAGAGGACAAAATTTGTAATTAACTTCCTTTTGTAGGCACAATTTGCTCTTTTATTTATTATTATTATTATTATACAAATGTCATAGTGATGAAATACTTCATATTTTGTTAATATATTTAAAAGCAATCATAGCCAATTAAAACAGGTTACCATTTAGTGTCTGATTTTTTTTAGCATGAATAATTTAATTTTGTGTGGTATTTTGCAGAAAGCTATAAAAACTGTCCAACCTGCTACTAGAAGAGAAGGGTTTTCTGCCATTCCTAATGTAAAATTGGAAGATGTAGGTGGACTAGATCTTATAAGGAAGGAACTTGATCGATTCATAATTAGGCATTTCAAATACCACAAGAAATTTAAGGTAATTTTGTTATGAAATTTATTTATGATAGCCATTCTACTGTAAATAAGAGTTAGAGTTGAGGTAAAATTGTAAAAGTTAGCTTAGCTTTGTTTGAGTTCTTTTCTAAGTTTCTTGTAGTAAATTCTTATGCATAAACCTCATGTTAGTGCTATTTATACTTTCATCTTGATTCTTGTATTTTTGACATTTGTACTCATTGCTTGTTTCATTTAGTTTGCAACATGAATTGCCTAACATTAAGTTTTCTTCATTGTTCCTGAGTGTTATCTTAGTTTCTTCTTTGAAAAACTGTTGTCTGGAAATGAATTTAGATGGTGAACCATAAATGATTGCATTGATCTGGTTTGTTAGTCCTGTACTCCTGTCATTTAAGGGCTAAGGTTATGGTTGGAATAGTAGCATGTTGCTAACTCTTGAGCCAGTATTTCTTAATGGAAATTAACAAACAAGTGCGAAAATGATTGCAAATTTTTTTCTCTTTCTTGCTTGGTTTATTTTCAATATTATCAAAAAGGTGATGTAGTCTTTTGACTTTAAAAGTCTAATTGTGATGGTGTCTTTTAATACTACAGTACCCAAATTTGAATTTCAGGTCCCTCTTGTTAATAAATTTACCCTGTATCTTTTAGTAATAGGGTGTTTCTTTGTGTAATAGGGTGCAAGGAAATGAAGCATTATTTGATTATTTCTTATTTAGATCTGAACAAGTTTTTGGTGGAGTTTTGATGGCTTATTGTGAATTCTGGTATGATTTTTTTTTTAATAGAGGTTTGGAATGAATTTAGATACATGAATTTGCTGTTGGTTTATCTAATATGATATTTGCATTTGTGCTACTCTCCAGTGTGTTTGTGACTGGGATGATCATGAAAATAAGTTTATTGAAGTTGAAGGAATTATGAGAAGACAGATAAAGGTAAAGTGTTGTTTATTTTTTCATAGTCTTAAGAGATAAAAAAATATTGATTTTTTTTAATTAATGGCATATTTGTGAAGACTTGACATGTGTTCATGTTTTGAGGTTTTCTATAAAGTTTTTGCATTTTTAGTTACTGTTTGGATAGCCTCATTTAAAAAACTTATCAAATTACAAAATGTTAAATTTTTTAATTTGTACAATTTAAAAGTTCCTATTGTTAGAATATGCCAAAGTAATGGAGGAATGGACATAGATTTCATCTTTCATTAAATATTTCGTACTTGTATTGATGGTGTACTCATTTCTTGCTGTGTAGGAATGGGCATCTGAGCATTGTTCAGCACCTTTTCGAGCTCTTGAGTTGTGGGATTGTCCAAGTAATGCAGATATCGTTGAGAGAGCTGATATTTGGTCATTAGGATGCACTTTATATGCGATAATGTGATAATGTTTTTTACCATGTGATTTAAGATTTATTAGTTTAAGTTTTCGGGTCTTTGTCTCCTGAGAGCTATAATATAATTTGATGACAGTGTTGAATGTTTTGAATTAATTTGTGGATTGTTAATACAATGTTGAATGCTTTTTACTTTTTGTTATTTGAAAATCAAGTTCATTTGATGATGCTAGTATATATTAGAAAGCTAATTTTAATTATATAAATAAAAAATAAAAATATAATAAAATAAATTAGTGTTATATATATGAATATATAATGAGAATTTAAACTTATCTAAATATTAAAATAATACGAAAAATGTGTTATAATATCTATTACAATAACACTTTTTATAAGTAAAGAATTTTGTTATGTAAACTTCATTATATAACACAAAAAATGTGTTATACTAATGTGTAGTATAACACAAAATATGTGTTATGCTAAAGTGTAGTATAACACAAAATATGTGTTATACTAAAGTGTAGTATAACACCAAAAAAGTGTTATACTAAAGTGTAGTATAACACAAATTTATAAGTATTGAAATGTGTTATATAATCGACTTTAAATAACATAATTAAACACTTATCTATATATAAAATAACACAGAAAGTGTGTTATCGTTGACAGTACAATAACACATCTATATAACACTGATAAAGTGTTATGTAAAGTACCCTGACCTACGATAACATAGTCGGTCTTAACACGCCAGAAAGTGTTATCGTATGTTTTGATAACACATTTTCGGTGTTATTAAAAGCATTTTTTCTTGTAGTGATTCCTTGAGACTCTTATTCTTTTAAATTACCACCATGGCTTGCTTCTCGGGTTGTGACTTTTCCTTCATAGCAATGTTGTAGCATTCCCTAGCAATGGGTTGATCCCCTCTTATAGTGCATATCCCCGAGGACGTAAGGAAATTCATGGCCAAGTGGCAAACATAAGTTATGGCCTCGAACACCATCAATAGTATTGCATTGTAGGAAGTCACTTACAATGAACTCAAGCATTTTAGCAACAACCCATGCTTTTTCTCCCAATGTTACAACAAGCTCGATTGTTCTTATTCTTGCCATAACTTCTCATGAAAACCCATAAAGTGTCATTGACGTTGCCTTAAGGTCGCTTACAGATAGTCCCATCTTTCCAAGAGTGGACCTAAATAGCACATTCATTGAGCTCCCATTATCAATCAAGATTCTTCTCACCCTTCGATTATCAAGTTGAATGTTTATCACCAGCGGATCATTATGAGGGAATTGTACATGGCTAGTGTCTTCTTAAGTTAAAATGATTGGCTGTTTATCCAATCGTCGTTGTTTAGATAACCTCTGCTCTAGAGTAAATATTGTGCCCTAATGAATCTTTAGCTCTTAGATATATATCTCTTTTGAGGTCCATTGCTTGTACCTGCAGGATGTGGTTCGCTTGTAATGGTGACTATGTCTCTTCTTACAAAAGGTGGAGGGATGACCTGGTTGCCAGTAGTTGGCAGAGCTGGTGGTGGATTGATTTGGTTTCCCTCGGTGGTTGATTAGGGGCTACTCGATTATGAGCATATTGCGCTAACAGTCAAACTTGGATGAGCGTCTGATCTCATCGTTTAATTGATGACAATCGCCAGTATTGTGGCCAATGTCATAATGAAAGTGAAATTTTTTGTCGGATCTCTCTTTGCCCGCTGGTGCTTTAGAGGCTTTGGTTTCTTCCATGGAAGATGGGTAGAGTTGGCCAGATAAATATGCTCCCACATATCTATTAGGTCGGTATGCATAGTGAAGATGGAAGTGTACATCTCCCCGGGTTTTTTATTTTTTGACCCAGTCTGGTTTCCCTCACCATTCCTTTTCTTTTATTACTTACTGCTTGGATGTTATTGACCACGGGCTGAGTCGTTGCTATAGCATCCGTCCCCACTCCAACGAGCTTAATAAGGGTTTGGCTAGTTCCTGAGACTATAGACTCAGCTTCTTCCATGTTAATCCACTCCTGAGCTCAAGCCAAGAACTCGTTCGTACTCTTCACTCCTTTCCTTTGGAGTTCCTTCCATAGTTCTCCTCCCACGGAGATCCCTATCCTCATAGCCATGAGCTTGGCACTTTCATCAGCATTTCAAGCTAGTGTTGCTATATTGGTGAATCAGTTGAGGAAAGCCTTAATGTCGGCCAATGAGTGGACCTCAACTCAAACTTCCTTTGCAACCCAAAACATCCTCTTGAGCTCAGTGGATAGTTTTTCCCAGGAGGTGCTTGAGTGTTTCTTGTACTTGTTAAACCATAACTTGGGCAGTCCTATCAAAGTAGCTGGGAACAGGTTACACCTCAAGTCGACGCTAACATTATGGGCCATCATCAAAGTTTTTAAGGTGCCAACGTGGTTAGACGGGTCAGTAATTCTATCATATGTTTTCATATTTGGCATTTTGAAGCCAATGGGATAGGGAGCTACCACGATGTGAGGAGCAAAAGGGTCAAGCTTTCATCAGAATCACAATCGTCCATGTTTTTCCCTAACAGAAGTCACTTCATCTGTTCCTTCATCAAGGCTAGACGTTCAAGGGTTGGATCCTCTCTCTCAAGTCACTCTCATGTCTCTAGGAGTGCATGTTGCGTATACTCCCTGTTCTGCCTCCACGATAGCTATCCGTCCAATAACTACACTTCACGAAGCTTACTGCTCGTGGCTTAGGTCGTGGGGCCTGATTGTTCCTACGAGATCATGGGACCTATGTATCATCTGCAGGTACAGAATTTCTCCTGTCATTCCTATGAACTAAAACATTTCTCTGTGGGCGATGAGGTGTTGGATGACGTATAGCTAATGGAGGGTGCCTTATTGGTGAGGCAATTCGTCTCCCGTCAAGACGCACAAGATTAGTTCGCCCACTGTCTACTTTGATATCTTTAGTTGGTGGCAACACAGATTTGTTTCTTTGCACCTGAGCGTCTGGTTGAGGTGTTGGTGAATTTACAAGGACCTCCGCCATTCTCGATGAGGTCTTAGCTCTCCTTGTCTGACTAGCCTGATTTCTATGAGTGTGAGCCACTTTTTCATTCCTTCAATTATTAGCAGGTGGGCTTTTTCTTGGAGTTCGTTCTGAAGGGACAAATCTTGGGGTTGCTATTCTGACAGAATGCCTCACATTGGGTCGGTTGTTCCTGTGGGATCGAGATATGTGGGACCCACTTGTCCTCCTTCCAACATTCTCGTTGGTTGCAGGAGGAGACAGTCTTGCCATTACCTCGTCTATTTGTCTGTTAGCCTGGGTAAGGTGACTCTTTATCTGGGCATTCTCCATTTTGATGGCAGTCAGATACATAGGGTTTGGGTTCGAAGGGCACGAAGTCGAACTTCCAGTATAGTCCTGGTTCACGTGCTATTTTCCAGGACGGCACTGCACAAAGGTGCTCTCTCTTGTTGGGTCAACCTCACGGTAATATCCATGGTCACTAGGTCTCTCTGATTCATTGTTGCGCATGGAACGAGTTACACCATGTTAATTGTTGTGTCGAATATTCTCTGAAAAATTTCAAGCCTAGTCCACTCTTAATGAAAACACCAATTTGTTGTCGTAGTGTTTAGCGAACTAGGGATAAAGAAATCTGATTAGAGAGATTAAGCTAGCTAAAAAAACTATAAATATAAACCACTACAAGAAAAAATACTTTCAATGAGATCGAAAAAGTATTATCAAATATATACCATAACAGTTTTTGATGTGTTAAGGAAAGCGGTGTTATAGTAGGTCGGACCACTTTGCATAACAATTTTCCATAGTTATAGACATGTGTTATGGTATAGCCTACAATAACACTTTTGTTGTGCTATTTTAATTGTTAGATAAGTATTTCATTATGCTATTTATAAGTAGATTATATAACACTTTTTTGTACTTATATAGTAGTGTTATGATACACTTTATAATAACACACTTTCTGCATTATAGAACATAGTTTGCATAACATAATTTTATACTTAAAACCAGTGTTATTGTAAAAGATACAATAACACATTTTTTGTATTATTCTAATATTTGGATAAGGTTGAATTATTATTATATAAACCTGAACATTATAATTATTTTTTATTTCTTTGATTCAAACCCGCTTCATTTAATATACTTAAGACACCCTTAACATTGTACAAATATATTTTTGAGTACCAATTATATGGTTCACAACACATATAACCAAATAATTGTGTCAAAATACATTCAAGATTATCTAAAAAATAATCCAAAAGTCTTAAGATATTCAACACTGCCTAATTAACATAAACAAAGCATTCTCACAACAGTCAACAAAATAGTCTTAAACAGTTGGATATTCAAAAGTAAAGGTAGATATTCATGATCTTCCAAATGTCAGCACACCAAAGTCTTCCAAATCAGATTTTCTTTTGCACTTGACTTATTGAATCTTGTAAATAAAACATAAAAGAAAAACTAATGAGGTCGTGAAATATCATATCATTCATCTAAAATAGTCAATAATGCTATCATAACCTTGGATTGCATTTTAATTAATGTTGACCAAGCATTATATAATCAGATAACCAAATAAATACCTCTTGGAATAACCTTTTGAGAAAGCCATGCAACTGTTGAACCAATAGCTTCTTGTATAGTAAGCATCACATAGTTAGGAAGAAATAAATAAGCACCAGGCACAACAGCAACATCAACCCATACACGCATAAAATCTGGTCCAAGAGGAATTCCGTGCACCTCTATGTCTGGATCACTAGAATCCCAATGGCCTTCAGCAATAATTACATCTGACCAATTGAGCAAGTAGCAAGCATTCCTTGCTTCTGTAAAGTTATGGCCCTTTTTAACTCCAACACTCTGCAAAATTAATTTTGAAGACAGTATATTAATTTTTGTATTTGTTTCCTTAAAAAGAAAGAAAACAATTTGAAGATTTACCTTAGGAGAAGGAATATTGTTGGATTGTGGAATATTGTGGGACGGCCCCTCAACCGCCCTAAATATAAACAACAAGATAAGTTTCATTTCAAAAATACAAATTTTTAGTTATATAAGTGTGAGAAAGAATTGTTACCAAGTGTCCTTTAAGTAGATTCAACATTTCAGCAATTTGAATCTTCATATTTAGCTGCTCTTCCTCCAACAATGTCATCTTGTCTTTACACATATTAACAACAGTTAATTTTGACCTTGTTACCCCCCTTCATTGTCCGATTAAGCATCCAGATTTTGAATTACCAAATAATTTTGTTAATGCAATCTTAATCGGTATTGTTTGTAGTTCCAGATTTTGGGTCTTCGCGTATAATTTCAGCCAATTCTTCCTACATATAAAATAGTACGGCTAATGTACAATAATAGTGAACAAGTATAAATATTCAAAATTAAATAATAAATACTCACAAAAACTTCATATGTTGTTTGGTTGATTGGTTCCCCATTCTTCTTGGTATGGGCTCTCCAAAAAGCATCAATCCTAGTTTCTTTTCCCCCTTCAGTTTTTTTTGTCTACACAATAAGAAAATATAGAATATAAAATAAAGACTAATAATAAGAACCAAAATATATTCACTAAAAATATTAATTGTTACCATATCATTGATTGTTCTAGCATATCCTCTTCGACTTAAGGTGTGTGGAACACATTTCTTTCTCCTCTCTTGAAATTTGGCCCTTATAGCATATTTAATAAGAAACCAACATTAGGACAAAAAATATTTTGATCTCTACTTAAATATTGAATCACTTATTTCAAATCTTACCATATGTTCTTTACTAGTTTCTTGTTTACAAACGCCCTCCATTCTACATCACTTTTTATGCAATCCGGCTTTAATGCGAGTCGTTCATTCTCAGTTTTAGCACTAATAATATCCTTGACTAGTCTAGATTTTGTAGATTCCCATAGGTCTGCCATCATTTCAAAGCACATCTTCTTTTGCCAATCTTCATGTAAATCATATTTTGCCTACAATAAGATATGGAATAACATATTATATGTTTATGATGAGAGCTGAATATTAAAGAAAAGAAAGAATAAAACCACAAAAATTGTAAATGCTACCTGAATAGATGCCCAAAGAACGTCTCTCATGATTGGAGAAATTTTCCTCCAATCTGAAATAGTATAAGGAACTATCTCCCTCACAAGAGCACCCACAAAAGAAGAAAATTGTACTGAGTTAGTACCAACTGGTTAGCCTTTTTCGTTCTAATTTATTTTCATCGAGTCATTGTTTCTCTTAGTAAGATTCGCCAATGTAGTCCTGCCCCTAGTCTTTTTGAGTGCATTCATTGTTATATTATTTCATATAATATAATATTAGATTAAATAATGTGACAAAATGTGATTTGTCACACAAATGTGATTTGTCACATCTTGTAACATATTATTGAGAGTCACAAAATTGGACACATGTGTGTGTCCAAATGTGACATATTTTGGAGTTACAAAATCAGTTACAAATTTGTAACTCCCAAATATTACCCAATAATGTGTATATTATATGTTACACATTTTGAGATTGGATTTCATAAAGCCATATGAGAAATGGATGATAGAGATGTGATTTTAACTCTCATATTGTGTATGGAAGTTACAAAATCAAGTGGGAATAAATTGGAACGTTTTGGAAAAAACTGAAAAATTCGTTGCTGAAATTGACTGAGTGCCGCGGCGCCTGGAACGAGCGCCGCGGCCCTAGTGGCTGACAGTTTCTTTGAATTTCGGTTTTTATCCAATTTTGAACGTTTCCAACAGCCAAGTAACTCCCAAATCTCTATTTTAATTCCATAAAACATCCAATTAAACATTGGTAACAGCCATGGGGGTTGGTGGAATTTGAAATTCAAAGGGGTATCTCAAACTCTATAAATAGGAGCCTAATGTTCACTTGTAAGACACACCATTTTTCATCCAAAAAGCACTTGGCTGAAAAATACACCAAAATGCTTGATAATTCCAGAGAGCTATTTCCTAGAGAGATCCCTTAGTGCTTAGAGAATAGGGGGAAATAAGCTTTCGGACAAAGGTCTTGAACCTTGTTCAAGTTGGTGATCCCCACTACTCTACACTTTGGTTGTGTGAGAGTTTGTTTGTGTTTTTCATTCTTGTGTTCTTCTTATTTACTTGTATTGTTATAGTATTGAGTTTGTAATCTTCTTCTTCTACATCTTTTGATTTACTTGAATTTTGAGCAATTGAGTTGTAATAATTATTGAATCAATATTATCTTGTCCATTGTATTTTTGCATAGAGTTGTATTTGGTTTTTCCATAATTCCATTGAGCAATAATACATATATTCTCCAACAATCAAAAGCTTAATTTCCTTTTCAATGGAAGGAGAAGCCATAGAGATCTTGTGAGGATCCAACCTTGAAAAGATGGTAAGATAAGGTAATGTTCTTCTTTGGTTTTCTTAGAAGATCTAATGGTTTTCTTATAGTGATAGAAATAAGAAGAAGAAAAGTTTATAAATAAGGTTCATTGTTTTCTAATCTTCTTTGTATATAGTGGTTAGATTAGAAGATAATATAATACCTTGAGTTTTTGTTATATGTAAATAATCTAGTAGATTATTGGGTAGTATGCTAGCATGTCATAGAACTTATTTTGTGTTAATGGGAAATTATTTAGTGACAATTTATGAGTTTTATATGACATGCCTATATATTGATTTTGTGAATCAATAGAATATATCATTATGTGGATATGTCAAATTTTGTATGATATTTGTGATATATTTACAATATTATTATGAGATTAACAATGCATGCTAATATGATGGATGTATGTTGACAACTATGTGAAATCATAATCATGCAAACATTTGTGAGATGTTAATATGTTTTATCCTCTATTATTGCAATGTGATGAGTTACCATTTATTTGGTAAATAAAAGAATCATTTGAGAAATTAAAATTCTCAATTAAAGTGTTGAACATCTCAATTATGAGATAAGAAAAGATGAACCTAAGGGGGTTACATCTTTTGACAAGTGTCTTGCCATTGCAAGAAAAAATGAATCTAAGTGGATTAAAAAATTGTGGGATGACATATTGACTCAATAGACTTATAGTCTAGAGTCAAATAAAATATATTTGAGAATTATTTAGTGACAATAATTCTTAAATATTCAATGAGGAGACATTTCAAAATTGGAGAAACAATTTTGAATTTTTACACCAATGATGAATAAAAGAGAACTTTATTCATTTTGGTTAAAGATGGTGATATGTTTAAATTAATCTCAATGAGGAAATAATTTTAAACAAAAACATAAGAAATAAAAGTGTTTAAATAAATCAATGAGGGTTTATTTTCTTTGATTTAAAGTGTTTTAAAATTGACATCTTCATTTTGATTTTGATGAGAAAAACAATGGATGTCAAATTGGTGTTTTCAAAAGAATGTCAAAGAGACTCTTAGAAAATACACAAAAGTTGTTTAAGTGATTTTGAGATTATTTAGACAACTAAAAGTAAAAGTTGCTTTGAAAGAAATGTGCCTTGTTTTAGCAAGTAAATAAATCAAGATAAACATTGAGGTTTTATCTTGAGAGTTTATCATGTGGCATAGAGAACTCATGATGAACTTTGAGAATCATAGGTCTAGATTTATCTTGAAGGATAAATGACTTATTAGAAATGAAAATATTTCTATTTTAAAGTGATATTTTATTATCATTATGTGAGAAATGTGGGGGTGATGCTCCAAAGTTAATCAATTTATTTTGTTGATAATAATTGATTAATTTGGTTATCCTATCAAATAGGTGATTTGGAATTCCACATTTTAAATCATATTGGCTATATGTGTATAGAATGAACAAATCTAGACATGTTTGGTGCCTAAAGTCATTGTTTGTAATATTTTGATTCAAGAAGGAATCAATTTAAACATAAAGGAGAATTTTAGAAACAAAGAGGTTTCTAGAATTAATATTCAAGGAAAATGTTTATCTTGGATATAAAACTATAAAATAGTGGGGGTGTTGACTATGGTCAAAATCACTATTTTAAAGGGGTAACTATTTTAATCAAACTATGGCTAGCAACAAAGTTTGAATAAAATAATGAGAGTGTCTAAGTATGCATACATGAGGAAAGAAATGATTCAAATGGAATTATTTCTACATCTTAAGGGGTGGGACTTAGACTCCCTAAAGAGATTCACGGTTGATGGTAACCTATCTTAATACTAGTAACCAAACTAGTATTAGGTTCAATAGGTAATAACAAGTCAATCAAGTGAATAGATAGTAGTACTCAAATTTTTTCCCATCTGAGATATGAGTACTAGTGTGTTACCAAATTGAGGGTTAAAACCGAAAGGTTTTTTAATAGAACTCAGTCTTGAAAAGACAAGTATTTTAGGGTAACAAAATACTGTAAGAGTTCTACCTATATAGACCTAGGGGTGGTGCCGCCCCTCATGAGAATTGGGAGTCATTCTCAAGAAAAGTCAATGAATGGAATGTGCACATGGCCATTAACGGTGCAAAAGCGAGACATTGAGGTCTCAAGTGAACACAGCAAAGGTGTGTGTGTTATCACCGGTTTGTTATCAAGGGATAGTGGTTCAATGCTTCGGCAACCAAAATTTCAACAAACTTTGTGATAATTACACTAAGGTAAAATTCAAGTCGAAAGACATTTTACTTTATGTACCAATGCAAAGGTTTCTATAGAGAGTGATTATTTAATCAAGTGGGGGAATATTATATTTTAATATAATGTTTGATTGATTAAATAAGTGTTACAAAAAAAAAAAAGTGATTATTTAATCTAGTGGGGGAATGTTATATTATTTCATATAATATAATATTAGATTAAATAATGTGACAAAATGTGATTTGTCACACAAATGTGATTTGTCACATCTTGTAACATATTATTGAGAGTCACAAAATTGGACACATGTGTGTGTCCAAATGTGACATATTTTGGAGTTACAAAATCAGTTACAAATTTGTAACTCCCAAATATTACCCAATAATGTGTATATTATATGTTACACATTTTGAGATTGGATTTCATAAAGCCATATGAGAAATGGCTGATAGAGATGTGATTTTAACTCTCATATTGTGTATGGAAGTTACAAAATCAAGTGGGAATAAATTGGAACGTTTTGGAAAAAACTGAAAAATTCGTTGCTGAAATTGACTGAGCGTCGCGGCGCCTGGAACGAGCGCTGCGGCCCTAGTGGCTGACAGTTTCTTTGAATTTCGGTTTTTATCCAATTTTGAACGTTTCCAACAGCCAAGTAACTCCCAAATCTCTATTTTAATTCCATAAAACATCAAATTAAACATTGGTAACAGCCATGGGGGTTGGTGGAATTTGAAATTCAAAGGGGTATCTCAAACTCTATAAATAGGAGCCTAATGTTCACTTGTAAGACACACCATTTTTCATCCAAAAAGCACTTGGCTGAAAAATACACCAAAAGGCTTGATAATTCCAGAGAGCTATTTCCTAGAGAGATCCCTTAGTGCTTAGAGAATAGGGGGAAATAAGCTTTTGGACAAAGGTCTTGAACCTTGTTCAAGTTGGTGATCCCCACTACTCTACACTTTGGTTGTGTGAGAGTTTGTTTGTGTTTTTCATTCTTGTGTTCTTCTTATTTACTTGTATTGTTATAGTATTGAGTTTGTAATCTTCTTCTTCTACATCTTTTGATTTACTTGAATTTTGAGCAATTGAGTAGTAATACTTATTGAATCAATATTATCTTGTCCATTGTATTTTTGCATAGAGTTGTATTTGGTTTTTCCATAATTCCATTGAGCAATAATACATGTATTCTCCAACATTCATTTCATTTGCATTTCTATCTTGAGGTGCTTCTTGGAAATCATTTTGAATTGTCTCACTTGTTTTTTGTAATCAATCAGATTTTCTAAGAGCTTTCCGCATTTGTTGCCTTATAGCTGGGGAAATACTTATATTTTTGTTTGTTTCAGCCATTATTTCTGGTTCTTCAAGTTCCACCTCAGCAACTTCTTAAAATTCTACCTCGGCCATTTTTTCATGTTCAGCCTCAGCCACTTCATGCAATTCCTCATTTTCAACCTCTTTAGAAATTCTTCCTGCTTCTAATAACCTTTCAACTTCATCATTAAGGGATCTTCTAGTCCTTAAACTTCCAAGTGATATCTCCATGTTTTCCATATTATCATTTGGAGATGGTTCCCCATTGTAAACCATACGACGAGTTGTTGCTCTTGTACTAAGAGCAGGTGGTAAGTCTATTACAACTCTAGCAAGTGTTGAAAACTTATGTAGGGCACTCTTTTTCTTTAGAATAGGGCTTTCATCTGACATATCATCCCAGTCAACTTGACTTTTTAATGAATTTTTTCTTTTTTGGGCAACAATATTGCATAATGCACCTGGGTGTAGGTTTTTTTTTTTTTACTTTCTTGGAGATTTTCGTAATGTACTCAATTTTTATTGAAATTACTGCAATAAAAAACAAAATAGCATTGAAGGTGAAATCATAAATGCATCATATCCTTATCTTCCTAATAAGATAAATAATTAATATATAAAATTAGAAACACAATATCAGCCAAAGAGTAAATAAAATCAGCTTTGTTTCATTGAAAGTATGAAAAAAATTATATTTAAAGAGTCATAAGAGTAGCATAAATTTGAATGAAATCATACAGATTGTTTCATTCTAGCCCCAAACACCCTCTATTTGAATCCTTAAAGCTATATACCAATTAGATGACTCATTCTCTTTTGCATAATATGCCTTTTTAACTTGAGATGCTAATACATATGGATCCGTGATAGACTGGTTTTGCCCTATATTAAAATTTACAAGTGTATAAAAACCCAACTTCTTAACACCATTTTGAATATTTTCCCAATCACACCAAACTAAAGGCACCTTAAAAGTACGATAATCAAGCATTATTATATCCTTGATAACTCCAAAATATTCTTCTGTATCATTCAACTGCCCACTGCCATGTGATTCCAAGTATACACCACTGTTTTGAGTAGTTTTTTCAGCACCACTTTTATGAAACCGAATTCCATTAATCATGTAACCTTTATAGGAAATGACACTACGACTTGGGCCTTCAGCCAATTGAGCTAACATGTCATCTACTTTGTTAGATTTAGAAATCTGAAAAGAAAAAAATATTGATGTCAAATAAATTTCATATACTAAATGAAAATGTAAACTTGTATCTTTGCTTTAGAGTGTAACATTATCATGAAACCATAGGGGGAACCCTTCAGAATGTCAATTCCACAACAAAGTTTGATTATCCTTCAAGTTTTTGTGCATTTCTTTCAGCTCATCCATATGGATATTGAGAAATGGTGCTACAATATATGAGTTGAATAACACATATCGGTGGGCTATTGCTATATCCCCTTGGTCAAGTTCAAAGCATTCTCCAGCTGATAGTGGATTTTCTTCAATTTCAGTACTATCTTGATTATTATTATTATGCTTCAAAAAGGTCTCACAAAAGTGTACACATTCAACAGCAAGATTGCGATTTGCAATACATCCTTCTAGTCGTGCATAATTTGATACAAATCCTTTCAATACTTTCATATACCTCTCAAAATGGTACATCCATCAAAATTGCACTGGACCACAAATTCTGACTTCTCGCGCTAAATGGACAACCAAGTGAATCATTGGATTAAAGAAAGAAGGTGGGAAATATTATTCCAGTTTGTAGACAATTTCTACAGATTCTAATTCCAATTTTATAATCTCCTCCTTATTATAGACCACACGTTGACACAATTCATGGAAAAACCTACAAAGTCAAAGTATTATCTCTCTACAACCTTCCTCCATTAAACCTCTTATAGCAATAGCTAACAACTGCTGCATAATCACATGATAGTCATGAGATTTAAGTCCTGTTAGCTTATGTTTCTCCATGTCTACACAATTTCTAATCTTAGAACTATATCCATAAGGAAATTTCAAGTCAAATAGTCTCTTACAAAACAACTTCTTATGTGATTTTGACAAAGTGTAAGCTGCAGCAGGAAGACGAGTAATTTCTTCTTCTTCATATGGGTGGAGATGAGTCATAATGCCCATCTCTATCAAATCTAATCTCGATTTGTAATGATCTTTAGATTTTCCTTTACAATCCAATAATGTGTTAAGAATGCTTTTACAAACATTTTTTTCAACATGCATAACATCCAAAAGGGACGAACAACCAAGATCTCCCAATAAGGGAGCCTAAAAAAATTGACTTTTTCTTCCATCCTTTATCAAAATCTGAACCAGAACCCCCCTTTCTACCCTTGCCAAAATCATTAGTGAATTCACTTAATTGTTGAGCTACTTCAACACCTGTTAATATAGTTAGACATTGTGGTGCTCTTTCCCTTGCCCTAGCAGTTGTATATTTGTTTTTTCGATATGGGTGATCTTGTGGAAGAAATCGAATATGATTGCAAAAAGACATCTTCTTACTATGCTTCAACCAAAAAACATTTGAGTTCTCTCCACATATAAGACAACAATACTTCCCTTTAGTCGCACATCCAGCTAAGTTTCCATAAGTTGGAAAATCATTTATGGTCCATAACAGCATGGCCTTTAAATTAAAAAAGTTCTTTGTAGAAGCATCATATGTATACAAACATTTCCATAATTATAGTAACTCTTCTATTAAGGGCTCCAAATAAACATCTATGTCATTCCCAGGTTGTTTTGGTCTAGGAATCAACATAGAAAGAAATGTGAATTCATTCTTCATGCACATTGAAGGTGGAAAATTGTATACAACGAGCATTATTGGCCAACAACTATAAGTAGAACTCATATTTTTGTAAGGGTTGATCCCATCAGCACCAAGTCGTAGTCGAAGGTTGTACGGTTCAAGTGAAAAATCTGGCCATCTCTCATTAACTGCATCCCAGGCCTCTGAATCTACTGGGTGGCTCATTTTCCCATCCATTCTTTTATTAGTTGAATGCCACTTTAAGCATGAAATTGTCTCATCATTTCTGAACATCCTTTGAAACCTTGGTGTAATAGGAAAATATCTTAACAATTTTGCAGGCTGCCCTTGTAGAATCTCCTTTGTGTGTTCATTTTGCTTCCATCTTGGATATTAATAGGTGGGACACACTTGGGCATTAGCATTTTATTTTGTGAATAAGCAACAATCATTCACACAAGCATGTATATGATTATAGTTTAGATCAAACATCTTTAGATACTTATTAATTGCATACATAGATGTGAGTAGGAGAATATCTTTTGGCAACATTGCTTTGATCATCTCCTTCATCTCACAAAAGCCAACATCTAAGAATCCATGCTTTGTTTTTAGATTGTATAGCTCGACGATGGATGAAATTTTGGTGTATTTCAAAAAACCTTCATACAATGGAGATTCAACATTTCCTAATAGACTATCAAAATCATCATCATTGTTATCATCATCCAAATCATTGACATTACTAGAACATACTCCAGCAGCCCAAAATAAATTATATGTAGAACTTGTCTTAGTCGTGCTACTTTGAACTAGATATTCCCCGTGATGAAACCATGTTTTGTATGATTTTTCCATGCCGTACAAAACTAAGTGTTCTACAACTTCATCCGAAAGTTGATGTCTTAGATTCTGACATTTGTTGCATGGACAAATAATCTTACTCAGAAAACCAGCATTCATTACTACAGTCTTCACAAACTCCCTAGCTTTTCTCTCATATTCCTTTGTAGCTCTACAATTTTGAAGGATACTTCAATAATAAAATACCAAACTTAAACTTGAACTTACATTATATAATTTTATTTGCTAACCTGTTAAGATGGATCTAAGTTTTATCCATATGCATATCATAAGCATAGATATAAAAAAGCTAATCACAACTCATATGTATAATGTTTTATTATTCAAACCCTAAGGTTGGGGATGTGAAAACTACCCTTATTCACACCCCAGGCGAGATATCTATCAATATAATCAAATCAATTCAAGTAAACACAATTTATTTGTAAGAAGATAATACATAATTCTAGATAAAATTTGACATCGTTTCCCATATAAAAGTTACCTAACCATCTATCAATACCAAGTAAAAAAAAATCAAACAACACACAAAAATTACGTTGAGGTTTCTAACTTGTATAATAAATGGGTCGTTTACAGGGTTAACTTGCCTAACTCAAAAATTACATGTAGAAAATTAGACACATGTTTGTTTATGACTTTGACTTTATGTAATTTTGTGATCGCACTATATGTTTGAAATTTGTTTTTCTCGCTCAATATATATTAATTTCCTAAACAGAAAGTTAGATTCTTAATCTGAAAGAAAATCAATACAATTGACTATATTCCAATTGATATATATATAATAGGGATTTTAGCTAGCATAAATGTCTTGGATTTTTTGTTGTTCGATAATTTGGTCCCTGAAAAAAAATAGGCAATCAAGTTCTTGAGTTTAAAATAGAATTAATTTATCCATTTTTTGTCTCATGAATTTTTTTGTATGCGGCAAAAATTCCCTCGATTTGTTTTTTTTTTTAAATATCTCCTAAACTATAGCAACCAATGTACTCCTCTAATTGCATTTCATTCATTTTTTTTAACAGTTTATTGATGTACATAGCACTGATATGACACTAATTTGTGCGATTCGAGAGTCCAAGCGAAAAATGCATACATAAATAGTAGTCTTAAGGAAAATTATTGAAATATGTATTTGTAATCTTAGAGTTACTGTTTGGATATTTAGCGTCAATAAATTTAATTTCGACTAACTTGGGTTAATTATTAAATAGACTCTTGTGCTAC
Organism: Humulus lupulus; assembly: GCF_963169125.1. Taxonomy (NCBI): domain Eukaryota; kingdom Viridiplantae; phylum Streptophyta; class Magnoliopsida; order Rosales; family Cannabaceae; genus Humulus; species Humulus lupulus. The sequence continues at coordinate 105,054,322 of NC_084793.1, forward strand.
AACTATGCTTGTGGCATGTGTTCATATCAGTAAACTGTTTTTTTTAAATGAACGAAAGTTCAGGGAGAATTTTCGTCAGGCAAAAGAGTTCAGTGGTAAAACTCTACAAGGGCTATTGATTAGAGGGAAAAATCTTATTTAACCTAATTTTTAAAATAAAATTTTAAGTTATTTATGGATAGTTTTGACAAAAACCATTCAAAAACTAAGAATTTTGAGGAAAAAAAACAATAAGGCCTTAAATATTACTATTGTTAATAAAGCTACTCAAAAGGCTTAACTATATATATAAGGATTGAATTGCAAATAAAGTAAAATATAAGGGCATTTATGCAAAAATCCCTGAAAATACAGTGCTAGAACATTTCAGAGGATAAAAATTAAAGAATATAAGAGTTCTTATGTATATATGATAACAATTACTACAAACATGTTTTCCTATCCTTGAAATTACGTGTACAAAAATCCCTGAAATTTGGTATGGTTTCCATTCAGCATTTCTATAACTGAATGTTCATTATCTGATTTAGACTAGCCATGTTTAAACACTAGCAGGGTTAGGTGTGAAGAGATTGAACCTTTTCTTACAAGAAAAATGTTCATTGTAATGTGATTGTTACTAAAATGTTATGTGGCTCTTCTGTCTGTCTTCCAAGACTTGTTATTAAGCTTATTCATCAAGATTTTACAATTTAGGTACTCCAAATATAGGCATATATATGTATATGTATGTATAGCTTGAGCTGCACTAACCACATGCATGTGGCTTGCCAAGACCCACCAACAACATATTTCTTTGACACATTTCCATAGCTATAATAAGAACCAGCAATCATCAATGGAATTTCATACAATTCCCACTTCTAGAGGATCATTTTAGTCACTCACTTATAGTAAATAGTAGCAAGAACTTTTCTACAGTCACACCATGTACATTTTTTTTTTAAAGAATTCTTCTAAAGTTACAAGTCTCTATTGGAACATAATAGTAGAAATATTGAAAGTTTAAGACATTATTGTTTTGACCACTTGAATGAAATTAAAAAAAATGGTATTCTTGAATTTAATTTTGTGGGGTTTCATAAATTTGAGTGATCCATTCCATCATCTGTTGTAACTCAAATTATTACAGAATAACCAAATTTGGTATGGTTTCCATTCAGAATAAGCATAATAAAATGTTCATTATCTATAACTAAGTTGTTGTTCTGCTGCTGTTCTGCTAAATGATGCTGAGGAGAAACAACTCACAGAGCCAAATGTGAAAAAGTGGCTTAATGAGCTTAAACAAGTACTTTATGATGCAGACCATGTGATGGACAAGATCAATTCTGAAGCTTTGAGACTCAAGTTGGAGAAAGGCCAAACCGGATCAAGAAAAGCAAGTAAATTGTTGAACTTTGTCCCAACTATTTTTAGTCTATTTGAGCATAATGTAAAGCTGGAATTAGAGGGGATTCCTAATGCATTAAACTTTCTTTTAGATTAAACAGTGTTCCTTGGTTTGAAAGAAGTTGACCAAAAAAGACCACCAAATAGAACTTGTTTACAAGGAAAGGAGTGTCCAAAGACATTTTGACTTGAAAGCATGGTTTACTATCTCGGTAGAGTTTTATATTTTTAGAATAACAAAAAAATTTTTGGAATCTGGCACTTTCAAGAAATGTGAGATTGAGGACATACATCAACTTCAAAATGAGCTGAATAAGGCTTTGACAGGGAAGAAGTTTCTTTTTGTTCATGATGATGTTTTGAATGAGAATTATGGGAGTTGCAATTTCAAGAAAATCAAAATAACAACATTATTCTAGCTCTATGGTTAAGCTATCACTTTCTACCTCGGCACCTAAAGCAATGCTTTGCCTACTTCTCAATAATTCCTAAAGATTATACATTTTATAAAAGTGAAAGGGAAAAAAGGTCCAATCTCCACCACTTTTTGATTTATTTTAGCTATCAATTGAATTTAAACGACCCTTAAAAAAAAAGAAACAAAAGATAACAAAAGAGAGAAGAAATTTTTTTGTTAATTTCAGTAATGGGGTTGAAGCTATATAACTCTTTATGGCTGTTATGGTGTCCACAGAGGCAAATATTGAAGAAAAAGCACTTAGCACTGTGTATTCATGGTTTGTCATGGCTCATAATGAGGTTATCAATGAGTATTGGATGGAAGATCAGCAGATTTCAATGGTCAACTATTCGCTTTGTGATGGCACAGCAGAGAGGAATTCTAGTGGTTGTTTGATCATTCCATTAGTATGTGAAAATGGTGATCGTTGACGGTGAGAACTCGTCGACCAAGTTAAATTAGAAAAATAGAAATGTAGAGATTATCAAATGAAAAAAACTTCAAAGATCTAATTGGAAATTCAAAGAACAGTTGCAGAAAGAAAATGGTGAACTGAATTTGTATTTCTTATGGTGTAGTGCTACAGTGTTTTTTCCAACCCCCTTCCAAGTGGAAGTGGAATTCCTTTTATAGTGGGCTCTAATGGCCCCTGATACATTGTGTTCCATGGGACCAGATAGTATGAAAGTACACTATCAGGAGAGTGGTCTCAGGGGTAGTGGTGTTGGCTCCAGTACATAGTCAGGTTCTGTGGGGATGTCTCCACTACTTATTTAGTACGAATGTCAAAGGAGTGGCTCTAGGCGTAGTGGTGCTGGTGGTGGTGTCGAATCTGACATCTGGTTATAAACACACAGGCCATGTCCCCTCTCCTAGTGCTCCCACTACTAGCCTGGCGTGTCCTCTCTCTTAAAGATCACACCCCGTACAAGATCGTACAAACCTTTTCAAATTATACGTGGATATTTACCTCTTAATGTTGAGGTTTCCGTAGATCTTTATGAGAGACTCCATCTTGAGGAGCAGGGTGCGAGCCACTCGGTGCATGCAAGGGTGAGATGGGGATCTTGAGCCCATGGTGTGAGATATCCGAAGCACCTGGGCATGCACGGGGCATGCAAGGCGCTGGCCCTTGCGAGGCGCGAGGCCCCTTGGGCGGACATGGGGCGCGCGGGGCGCTAGGCCACTTGGGAGGTGCGAGGCCCCTTGGGAGGATACGGGGCACGCGAGGCACTAGGCCACTTGGGCATGCATGGGGCGAGGCCCCTTGGCCACATCGGCACGCGTGGGGCGCGCGAGGTCCCTCGGCTACCTGGGCACGCGTGGGGCGCGCGAGGCGCTGACCTCCGTGAGGCCGCTCGGCCACCTAGGCACACGTGGGGTGCGCGAGGCACTGGTATTTTCAAGGCCCCTCGGCCACCTGGGCACGCGTGGGGCGCACGAGGCGCTGGCCTCCGTGAGGCCCCTCGGCCACCTGGACAGGCGCGAGGCGCTGATCTCCGCGAGGCCCCTCAGTGACCTGGGCATGCATGGGACGCGCGAGGCCCCTGGCCACCTCATCATGCATGGGGCGTGCAAGGCGCTGGCCTCCACAAGGCCCCTCGCCCACCTGGGCACGCGTGGGGCGCCCGAGGCCCCTCGGCTGCCTGGGCATGAACCTCTCTTCCCATGCGGCGTGAGATGATGGTCCTACTGAGGTGCATGGATGCAAGGCACGCGGAGGTTAGCCTCATGTACCAATCTGGTGGATGATTGTGGCTCTGGTAGACTCTTCTCTTTGATTCTTATAAATAGGCCTCCATGCCTAGCCTATTATCTACACCTTACTTCCTTATCTTAGTGGTATTGAGATTCCTTCTTCTTTCAAGAGGTGAGGGGTTCAATCCCCTACTATCTCATTTTTGTTATTCCCCCCCCCCCCCCTTTTATTATATATATTTGAGCTCATTTTTGGTATGTCTATATCCCCTCATATATTTGGAGGCTAACACATCTTTTCTGTTTATTTTTGCAGACGCGTACTTTCGACCATTTGGCTCTTTTTGACCGTGACGACGCTTTTGTCCCTCGACCTCCTTTTGACCACGTTAGCGCCCAATTTTACTTGCTTGAGGTATACTTTCTTTCTCCCTCATGTTTATTGGGTCCAAATTAGCACCACTCGGGATGGGGTACTTTGGCCTGAGCTCGTCGTGAGTTAGCCTTGATGCATGCCCCTTTATTCATACCCCGTAGTGGGTCATTTAGAGTGTTTGTGCCTAGAGGTTTTGAGCCCATTCCTTTGTGTTTTGTAGCAATCCTCCCATTTATACGTGAACCCTTTTTGCTTTCGGGACGAGGCCTCATGGCAGGTGAAATTCCATTCGGCATTCCTCTGGGGGTCGAGTTTGTTGACTTGTCTTCAGACTCCGAGTCCCCTGAGGAAAATCCTTACTGTGACCATGACACCTTAAGGCAGGCCCGTATTCGTCACCTTGAGCACATGGCTGAACTTAGGCGTAAGATTTGGGTGGTAGAGAGCGAAATTGACTCGGTGTTGAGAGGAGACAGGGTACCTTTCCCCCTTGACCTTAACGACCATGTAGCGAACCTTAGGGTGACCCTTTTAGATTTGCAGATGGAGCTGGAGTTTATGGAGGGACATCTTTCGGACAAGTGCTGGGCTGACTGCCCTAATACGGGCTACGTGGCCCTTAGCAAGCATATCATGAAGGCGGGTGGTACAATCCCATTACACCTGTTCTTCATCGCGGTTCTCAACTATTTTTATCTCACTCCACTTCAGCTAGCACCCAACAGTTGGCTGACCTTGAGCTGCCTCTTCATCGCGTTTATGGAACTTGTCCGTCGTGCTCCTACGGCCCAAGAGGTGCATTTCCTGTACAATCTCATGCCCTCTCCCAAATCCAAGGGCTTTTATTTCCTGCAGAAAGACAATACTACAGTCCCCTTGATAGATGGTGCAGTGTCCAACCCGGGGTCCTGGAAGCAGGGCTTTTTCTTTGTGTAGGGCCCCTTTTCTATTCGTGAGCACTTTCGTTCTGCTCCCAGTAAGCACTTCAAGCCACCCTTTTTTTTCTTTTTGAAACTTATTGTTTTATAACATATTTTTGTGTCAACAATGGTGTGAATCGTGTAGAGCAGTTAGCCATACTTGTAGTTGTTGGGTCGGAGGCGAACGCCGTGAACAAACTCATCAGTGCTGACCCCACCGTGAGAAAGGCTACATACCTATTCACTGTGGAAAAACTCAACTTTCACAAGCTGACCCCGGTTTCAGATCCCGGGTTGCTGTGGACTATTCCCGGGTCAAAGAAGACAAAGGTTGCCTCGGCTGAGCCTCGTTTGGGTGAAGGTGAGGCTGAGTGTATGCCGGAGGGAGTCTCCCTTGGACACGGGCAACCTGACAAGCTATCTTCGTCCCCCGGGGGATGCACTCCCTTTGCCCCTTTCGACCCTGACATGGCTTTCCAATCCTAGGGTCAACAGGCCATGCCGGGGCATTTATTTTGCCTCGACCTCGCAGACTTTGACACTTTTCCTCAGGCTCCCCTCGACCTCGGTCCATCGGGGGCTTACTTTAGCAATCTTCCTGCACCCCCTCCTGATCTACCCGGGGCTCATTTTTCTGATCTTCCTACGCCCCCTCCTGTTTCGTTGAGCCGGTCGTCTGTCCTTACCCAGCCAGGTGCCCTTGGCTCAGAAGGGGCGCCCTGGGTGGGTCGCATGGTGGCCTCTTACGGGTGGCGGTATGTCCAGATCGCCTTAGACCTCCCCGAAGCTGATTGGAGTGGTCTTGGGAGTTTGGCCATGTCGGATCTTGGGGAGACTCTTACGCGCTCTACTGCTTGGGTGAGTTCATGCATCTTATGTCGGCCTTATCTCTTTTTATCCCCCTTTTTTTTGTTACTTATCATTGTTGTTGCTATTTTTCTTGTGCAGGCCTATACCGTGGCTCAGCAGTTTGCCAACTCGGCTCACAACCTTTCCGCGTCGAATACTGGGAGGGACCGTCTTGCGACTCAGGTCCATGAGCTCGAGAGGGAGCTTGCTAAAACTAGGTCTAGGCTAGAAAAGGCCTTGGCGAAAATTTCTGCCTCATTAAAAAGGAAGAAGAGGGCGGTTGCTAAGGCCACGATGTTGCAGGAAAGGGTCACAAGCCTAGAGGCCGAACTCCAGGGTGCCAAGGCTACCGCGGCTGCGTCGCAGGAGAGGGTTGCTTCCTTAGAGGCCGAACTTGAGGGTGCTAAGGCTGCTGTAGTTTCATCGCAGGAGAGGGTCGCTTCCTTAGAGGCGGACAGGCAGCTATTGAGTATAGGTCCATAGAGCACGCCCTTTATGGTGTATGGAGGAAGGATCCAAACTTCGATTACTCCTCCTTTGGCGAGTACGCCGTTGCCCGGGCGGCTGGGTGGAACGCCTGTGGCAAGAGGCCTTAAGGTCGTCATTTCATAATTTTTGTCAGTTAGTCCATTGTGAATGTATGCTCATTTGAGCCTTTTTGTGCTTGTAATAATAATTTTTTCATTTGAAGTTTTTTTTTTTTTTATGTTACCAAAACTCTTTTTTTTATATATACATATGCGGTTATTCATCTCTTATTCATCTGTGTTCGAGGCCTTTTTGAGCCCGTATGATGGGGTTCGGTGGGTTCCCCTTTTTTATTTATCAGGCTATAGGTCCTTTGGAGCCCATGTGAAAGGGTTCAATAGGTCCTTTTTTGGTGCCTCTTGATTGTTCTTATAAGGATATATTAACCCCTTGGGTTCTAGCTATCCTTTTATATATTTTTTCGCGCGCTTATTATTTCTTGCGAGAAGCTTCCTTCTCGTCATTATTCATAGTACTATTTTTGCAAGAGTCTCTTTTAGGACCCTTTTTGGCTAGACGGCTTGGTGGCCGCTCTAGGCTTATTGGTGGGTGCTCTTTCTGAGGCCTTTTCTCTTGTGGGAGCAACTGCCTTTATTTGGAAGTGTTTTTTTTTGTAAAACCTTTTGGCTTCTTTGATGTTCACAAGGGTAGCTAATCCTTGTGAACCCAAGAGATGTCTTGCAAGGTCTTCTCCCTGTTTATAAGGGTTCATCACACACTCCCCCCCCCCCCCCCCTTTTTTTTATATATATAAGGACTTCGTTTAAGGCCCTGATATAAGGGGTCCTTTTGGGATCCTCCTGATAGAGGTTCCTTTTTAGGTTCCCTCTGATACGAGGGGTCCTTTTTAGGATCCTCCTGATAGAGGGTCCTTTTTAGGTTCCCTCTGATATGAGGGGTCCTTTTTAGGATCCTCCTGATAGAGGGTCCTTTTAAGGTTCCCTCTAATATGAGGGGTCCTTTTTAGGATCCTCCTTATAGAGGGTCCTTTTTAGGTTCCCTCTGATATGAGGGGTCCTTTTTAGGATCCTCCTTATAGAGGGTCCTTTCTAGGTTCCCTCTGATATGACGGGTCCTTTTTAGGATCCTCCTACTTGTTGTATGTTTTGCCTCCTGTCCTACCCCCCCCCCCCCCCCCCCCCCAAGTGTCGATGCTTGTATAGAGAAGAAAAATGACATGCGAAGTTGTGAACAATTTCATTCATGATAGGCAGGTTACAACGATATATATATAAAAAAAAATTACATCTACTTGGGAGGTTATCTAGGAAACCTCTTGGATTCTTGTCTACTAAGCTAACATAACACGTACCAAACTAAGCACAGATACTGCTTGCATTGGATGTGGAAGTCTCGCTGGTAGTACTTCTTGAGGTGTTCCGCATTCCATGCTCTAGTTTCTTCTACGATTCGCCGGTCCTTTTTGTGCGGGTTCGCGCCTTCATGCCCAACCATTGCCATGGGAACTGAAGGTTTTGCGGCCGTGCGGAGGGATGTATTATAACATTCCCTCGCTTCCTTTTGTTCTCCTTTCATGCTTGCTATTCCCCCGGGAGTTGGCAATTTCATAGCCAAGTGGTACACAGAAGTTATCGCCTTCAATTCTCTCAGGGAGGGTCTCCCTAATACCGCATTGAAGGCTGAGGCGCAATCCACCACGATGAATTTTTCCATTATGGTGGTTTGCCTGGGTTGTTCCCCCATGGTGAGGGCTAACTCAATTACACCTAGGGGTTGTATCGAATCCCCTGTGAACCTGTAAAGGGAGGTATTGCAGGGCTTCAGGTGTCGGATGCTCAGTCCCATCTTCTCCAAAGCGGGGCGATGCAGGATGTCTACAGAGCTTCCATTATCCACTAGGACCCAATGCACTCTCATGTTCGCAAGCTGGACAGTCAGCACCAGGGGGTCATTATGAGGGAAATGTACCCCCTGCGCGTCTTCTTCGGTGAAGGTTATCGAGTCATTCTCGCCCTTGAAACTCTTCGGGGGGCATTGCTCCAAACTTAAGACGCACGGTGGTGGAATTTGTCTGGCCTCCTTGGTATATTTGTCTCGTCCCTTCCTTGAATCGCCACCGAATCTTGGTCCTCCAAAGATGGTCCTAACCTCTCCCTGTACTTCTGGGGCCACCTCTCGCGCCCGCGGCGGGGATACTCCTTATTCTGGCCTCTGGTTCTCCTTGCGCACATATCTGCCCAAATGTCCCCTGCGGATGAGCTCCTCGATTTCCACCATCAAATGGTTGCATTCTGCGGTGGTGTGGCCAATATCTTTGTGATACTGGCAATACTTGCTGTGGTCTCTTTTAGACCGATCTTTTTTCATTGGCGGGGGCCTTTTGAAAGGGACCTGGTTTTCGTTCATAATGAAAATATGCTCTCTCGCATGGGTGAGGTCAGTATAAAAGGTGTAGGGGCCCTATATGCGCTCATTAGAGCGTTGATGCTTCCGGGGATGATCATCTCTTGTTCCCTCATAGACCCCGTTCTTCTTTGCACCGCTTTGGCTTTCTCAGATTGAAGGTTTTGGTGGTGACTGGCCTTTTCCAGCTTTGAGGCTTTCGTGACCATCCTCCACGCAAATATATTTTTGTACTCGCTCGTAGAAATCTTCCAAGTCTGTGACCTCCCTCTTGAGCATGTTATCCCATAACTTGCTTCCCGGGCACACTCCAGCTGTGATGGCCATTTTTAGCTCTCTGCGGGTCAAGCTCCCTACTTTAGCTGCCTCCATGTTGAACCTGTGAATGTAGCTCTTCAGACTCTCATTTTCTCCTTGCTTCACATTGGCGAGGCTGGTGCCTGGCATCGTGTAGTCCCACACGGCGTGGTGCTGCTGGAGGAATTCATCAGAAAACTGTTGCCAAGATCTGATGGACCCCGGTCTAAGTCTTTTGAACCATTTGTATGCAGGTCCTTTTAATGTGACAGCAAAGCAATGACATCTGGCCCCGCTACTGATTCCCCTCAGCTTCATCAGGTTGTTAAATGCATCCAGATGGTATTTTGGATCTGTGCTTCCTTCGTAAGGAGTCATATGGGGCTCCATGAAGTTGACCGGAAGCCGGATGGCCTGGATCTCCTTGATGAAGGGTGACTCATGGTCGAACTCATCCTCAAAGGCTTGACCTCTAGAGGCAGTGACGATTTTGCTCCGTAGGCTTCTCATTTCTGTGTCCAGGTCTTGCCTCCTCTTGTTCAAGGAGTCTCTCAGCATGGATGGGTTAGGATCCCCCTTTCCTTCGCCTCCCCGGGGCGCCACAAGGGGTGTGGTCCTTTTACCCGCCCTCTTTTTGTTGAGTTCTTCTCGTAAATCTAAGGTGACCTCGACATCGTTATGAGGGGCAACGTTGGTCTTCGACCCTGGCCCCTGGGGCTGCTTCGGTGGTCCAGGGCATTCACGCTGCTTCGTCCGGGGGGTGTTACTAGTGGAGAGTCGGGTCCATCCATATTCTACTGGGACGGTGGTTTCTACCCCCTCCTGGCCTCTCTCTTTCCGCTTAGGGAGTGTCACGTGTGATCTCCCTCGCAACAGGCCATTTCGCACCTCTTGCATGTTCTCCAGGGTGGTTTCTAGCCTCTGATTCTTGCAGTGAAGTTCTCGTATCTCATCTTCATAGAATTGAGACTTAGAACTCGAGCTCATGGAGTGGACCCGAGGGTGCTTGTCAGCCCGGCACGTCGAGGGGCCTGGATCCTGCCGACCGGAGTTTGGCACCTACGGCAGCCTTGGAGGCAGGAACTCACCAGCACCCCTTGCCGGGGCAGCCATCGGCCTTGGACGATCCTCCTCAGGTGGGACCACCGGGGATGAGGCCTCCCTTTCATCTCCGTGGACCTCAGGCTCCTTTGGGGCCTCCACGTTTGCAGGTGGGGCAGGATCCCTCATGGAGGCTTTTAGCTGATCTCCGTCAAGATGGACCTCCACCTCTCGCGGCTCTCTCAATCGTTTCGAACGTCGTGACATTTTTTTTTCTTATCGGAAATGATGGAAGAACAGTGGCTTGCGATCTATTCTTCCCACAGATGGGGCCAAACTGTGACGGTGAGAACTTGTCAACCAGGTTAAATTAGAAAAATAGAAATGTAGAGATTATCAAATGAAAAAAACTGCAAGGATCTAATTGAAAATTGAAAGAACAATTGTAGATTGAAAATGGTGAACTGAATTTGTATTTCTTGTGGTGTAGTGCTACAGTGTTTTTTCCAACCCCCTTCCAAGTGGAAGTAGAATTCCTTTTATAGTGGGCTCTAATGGCCCCTGATACATTGTGGTCCAGGGGACCAGATAGTATGCAAGTACACTGTCAGGAGAGTGGTCTCAGGGGTAGTGGTGTTGGCTCCAGTACATAGTCAGGTTCTGTGGGGATGTCTCCACTACTTATTTAGTACGAATGTCAAAGGAGTGGCTCCAGGCGTAGTGGTGCTGGTGGTGCTGTCGACTCTAACATCTGGTTAGAAACACACAGACCACGTCCCCTCTCCTAGTGCTCCCACTACTAGTCTAGCATGTCGTCTCTCTTAAAGATCACACCCCGTACAAGATCGTACAGACCTTTTCAAATTATACGTGGATATTTACCTCTTAATGTTGAGGTTTCTGTAGATCTTTATGAGAGACTCCATCTTGAGGAGCAGGGTGCGAGCCACTCGGTGCATGCAAGGGTGAGATGGGGATCCTGAGCCCATGGTGCGAGATACCTGAAGCACCTGGGCATGCACGGGGAATGCGAGGCGCTGGCCCTTGCGAGGCGCAAGGCCCCTTGGGGCGGATATGGGGCGCGTGAGGCACTAGCCCTTGCGAGGCGCAAGGCCCCTTTGGCGGACACGGGCGCGTGAGGCGCTAGGCCACTTGGGAGGCGCGAGGCCCCTTGGGTGGATACGGGGCGCGCGAGGCGCTAGGCCACTTGGGAATGCATGGGGCGAGGCCCCTTGGCCACCTCGGTCCCTCTGCCATCTTTGCACGCGTGGGGCGCGAGGTCCCTCTGCCATCTTTGCACGCGTGGGGTGCGCGAGGCGATAGCCTCCGCGAGGCCCCTAGGAACGTGTAGGGCGAGTGAGGCGCTGATCTTCGCGAGGCCCCTCGGCCACCTGGGCACGCGTGGGGCTCGTGAGGCGTTGGCCTCCGCGAGGTCCCTCGACCACCTGGGCACGCGTGGGGCGCGTGAGGCGCTGGCCTTCGCGAGGCCCCTCGGCCACCTGGGCACGCGTGGGGCACGCGAGGCGCTGGTCTCCACGATGCCCCTCTGCCACCTGAGCACATGTGGGGAACGCGAGGCTCCTCGGCCACCTGGGCACGCATGGGGCGCGCAAGGCACTGGCCTTCGAGAGGCCCCTCGGCCACCTGGGCACGCATGGGGCGCGCGAGGCATTGGCCTCCGCGAGGCCCCTTCGCTACTTGGGCGCGAGACATTCCTTCCCATGCGGCCTGAGATGATGGTCCTGCCAAGGTGCATGGATGCAAGGCACGCGGAGGTTAGCCTCATGTACCTATCTGCTGGATGATTGTGGCCCGAGGGCCTCGCGACACAGGCATGTATCCAGGCATTCTTGGGACCTTAGCGTGCACTTTGGACCTCTTTCAAGCGTGGAATTTTGTGCATTCACAGTGATGATTTCTATGAGGTAAAAGAACTAATGCCGACTTCAATAACCACTCGAAGGACTACTGCTATTGGTCTAAATGGCTGTGAGCTGTTGTGCAGGAGCAATTGTTCATGTGTTGCATATGCTTACTCAAATGGTCATAGAGATGAATGTGATCTTTACTATGGAAGTAAGGTGGATCTTCTAAAAATTACAGGGGAGGGAAACCAAGCTATTGTTTTGGGTAATTATATTTATGATGTTTTGGGTAATTATATTTGATTTAGAACTCATGGTGGAATTATCAGATTATGCATTTTTCCAATCACAACTCATATGTATAATGTTTTATTATTCAAACCCTAAGGTTGGGGACATGAAAACTACCCTTATTCACACCCCAAGCGAGATATCTATCAATATAATCAAACCAATTCAAGCAAACACAATTTATTTGTAAGAAAATAATACATAATTCTAGAAAAAATCTGACATCATTTCCCATATAAAACTTACCTAACCATCTATCAATAGCAAGTAAAAAAATTCGCACAACACACAATGAGTTTTCTTCCTTATATCACCTCAACACACAAACAAATTTTCCAGAACCTACTTTTATAAGACACACAAGTTTTAAACCTTCCGTTATCACCGCAGCACACAATTTTAATCTTAGAACCTACTTCTCTACAAATGAATATTTAAGATATTCAAACTCCTCTAACATATGTATGATATTAATAAAAGAGTTAAGAGAATATACTTTCGTACCTCTTGCAATTAATAATCATGTTAATTAACTTTGCAATGCTCCTCGCCAATTCGATCCCCAACCTAAAGAATATAATCAATACCTAAAAGATTAATGAAAAATTAAAATTAAATGATACAATAAAACCATAAAATTCATGAAATTACTTGTTACGAGTCTTAAAATCATAAACTATATTCATTAATGGTTCAAACTTAACATAATGAAATATATTCCAACTCAAATGTCCAAAAAAATCATCATTTTCATAATCATCATCATTTCCGCTCATTCTATCTTAAATTCAGCTACTAAAAAACTAAAATAAACAATATTTCAGCAACTTAAAAACAATATGTAACAAAAAAATAAACAAAAGACAATCACAAATGCAAAGCCAAGGACAATCACAAATGCGAATACAAAAGCAATGGAAATTCCCTTTGATTTCTTTTTTCCAGAAAAAGAAAAATTTCTATCAAACTTTATAATGTATTTCCAAATTCAAAGAAGTTAAGGACCCAATTTAATTGAACACAGAAATCAAATCCCTTTTATAAAGAATAAACTAAGCAACATTGATGATATAATTGTTTCACAAGTACTATTTTTCTTTACTGTATAGACACAAAGCTTGATTAATTAATAGTAAGAAATCAATTATTTAGAAAGCTCATTCAATTGAAAAATCAGAACAACAATTTAAATGCAAATAATTCTCTCACCCAAAACTCTTTAAGAATGAAAGAACATTCTCTTTAAAAACAAAGGAGCTAGAAAATTTCAACAGAAGAGAAAATGTCCAGCACATTTAGTCTCTTAACATTTTTCATAATTCAATCTTGCACCATTAAATTTAAAAGAGTCAATCCCAAAACAGAATCAGGTCTTGCTTTAAAATCTTTCCACAAGTTTTATGGAAAAGAAAAATAAAATGAAAGGCTTTCCAAAATAGAATCAGGTCTTGCATATGAACGTACCATACAACACTACACCAAAGGCTTTTCATATTATGCATACACCAAAGGCTTTTCATGTATGAAAAGTCAGAATATGATATTTTTCATAAAGCATTATTATACAAAAATATGGCTGTTAGAAAGGAGAGGGGTCAACAAAAACCTGCCTATGTTCTTCAGCCATGGTAGAACCTCTTCCAGCCCTTCTTTCAAGCTTCTGGGGTTGTAATCCAACTCTACCTTGGCCTGCTCATAGGAATATGCCCACTGATGCCTTCATCACTAGCCAACTAAGCTTTGACCCAAAAATTTGAGTTTGCTACATATGCACCTAGAATGTGAGAATGGTTAGAAATTAAGAAGTATTTCTATTTTCATTACCCAGTCCCATTTTCATTCAATAGGTCAGACAATAGAGAAAGTTGTTGCTTGAAAGTTTTAACTATATTCGATGATATAATATTAGGAATTAAAGTTTGAGCAAATGTATACCTTGACGTGAAGAATGTTCTATTGCTGCTAAAATTTAAAATCTTATTCTAAGCTTGCTAAACTGACTTAAAAAGCAAGGTGAAAGAGGTCAATTCATCAATAATTTGTTGACACAATCAAAATAAAGAAGTAACATTTCAAGAAAAATAACATTAATGAAAATCCAAATGTTCCGAACTAAAACAAGACAACAATCTTGGGTAAAAATTGAAAAATTGAAATGAAAAGTGAAAAACTGAAGATTCCAATAGCCGGAATCTCACAAAAAAAATTTAACAAAACCAACTAATAGTAGTACGACCATAGTTAATAAAAATCACAAATATTAATAGAAATGTGAGAATGGTTAGAAATTAAGAAGTAAAAAAAAATGTGATCAAAGAAAAATGGGTAATGAAATCGATTATTTAAAGAATGTAACTTGACTGTTAGTAATTTGAAGTGCTGCTATATACATACTATACTGTACTATACTATTCTATACTATGTATCACTACATGTACACCATAATCAATAGATGAAAAGGCATGACAAATAAGAAGGTATTAAATCACCTTAGTGTTTCTGGGCTATCGAATATCAACAACTTCTTCTCCTATATTGATAAAGAGAAGTAACCCACTCTTATATTTGATTATGCACATTCTTCTCTCCACAACCCACCCCATACTCTCTACCCAAAATAATTAAGCTCGTACACAGGATACCCTTCTTCTCCACAATACCCAAACCATAACACAGAAAAAGACCCAAAATTAGCCCCCGACAAAGAGGGTGACACGAAAAGATTGGAGAGATGACTATATAGAGAGATTGATGGAGTGAGGGAGATGGCGACAAATAGAGGTGGTGGAGTGAGGAAGACGGCAAGATACGAAGGGTGGCTCTGTGACAGAAACTACCAACAAAATAAGATCTAAAACCAGAAAAAGCAAATATACTTACCTAGACCGACGCTATCGAAGAGAAGGGAGCAAAATGGAGAAGCCAAATGACTGGAAATGGAGTGAATGAGAGATAGAGAAAGACGACAGAGAGAGAGAGAGAGAGAGAGGATATTTGAAGCCGAACAACTGGAAACGAAGTAGGGGATTGACTTCGGAGACACTGTAGCCGAAGAAGAAAACAGGGGAGTTCGAACAATGTAATTAAAAAGGAAATAGCTAGGAAAAAAATATAACTTTTACAAGTTATAGGTGGGCTCCCAAAATAAATTACCGCATTTTTTTCTTTTACCACATATATATAAGTATATCATAATACTTTTTCAGTAGTATTATATTCTTATGTTATGAAAATGGGTATTTGGTGTAGTGAACTCAGAATGTTTTAACATGGTTTAGTGGTTAAAATCCACCTAGTACATGAGCACTCTTATTCTTGCTTAGGAACTCTTGAGAAAATTGTTTATGACAATTTCATCAGTTTTGGCATACAAGATGTCAGTCCCTTTTACTGCCAATTCCCCTTATATATGTAGGGAATTATGATGGACAATATTGGGTAACCGTACTATATATGGTAACATACAGGATTGGGTAACTTCTAAAATAAATGTATATATAAATACCTAAATCAAGCCTATTGCCATTTACATCAATCAATAAATGTATATAATGGTTGTGTGCATTTATTGTGCATATTGGGTATCTGAGTTTGTAGGGAATCTACCATATGCACATATTTGAGCCACATTGAGCTAGATACAACTCCCGAACTTGATATAACTGAAGCATGATGAATTGACTTAGATAATGCTCAGGCCTAATGAAGGCAATCTAGACAGTGGACATTGGACACTTTGATTTCTATCATCCGCTCTTCAAACGATCTGAAGGGTCCTATGATGTCTCGGACTCAGTGACACAACGTCGAGCAATTTATTCTAGAGTTAACGAAACATCTTGGAAGTCTTGCAACATTTACTTATTACGTGCCAGCTGTATCACGAACAAGATAGTTGAGCTCGTGTGTTTTAGGTACAACAACATGGTACAACCAGATGGGTTCGTGAAAAAGGGGAAGACTAGAATGTATGCAGATTGCTAAAATCCATTTAAGAATTAAAGCAAGCATCTAGAACTTGGAATCTTACTTTTGATGATACTATTACAACATACGACTTCGAGAAAATGTTGACAAAGCATGTGTGTATAAATACGTCAAAGATTAGATAATGGTTTTCTTAGTTCTTCCTGTGGATGATATTCCAATCATTAGTAATGATGTAGAAACTTTATTGAAGATAAAGAAATGGTTAGCTGAGAAATTACAAATGAAATATTTGGGAGAGGCAAGCTATATGTTTATAAGGTTCTAGAAAGATTCTCTATGGAAAATTCAAAGAAAGGTCAGTTACCGACCAAGCATGGAATTATTCTATCCAAGGAGTACTGTCCTAAGACACTTAGTGAAGAAAATGATATGAGAAAGTATCCATATTCTTAACAGTTGGTAGTCTAATGTATGTTATGTTGTGTACAAGACCAGACATCTGTTATGTATAGGATCTACAATTTCCTAGTCTAGATGCATGCTTCATATAATTCTCAAAGAACACAAAATTGGAAAACAACGAATATGAATATTGCTAATATATTACATACGAGATCTGCAGTGGAACAATGAACTCCACCCTTTTCAATTTTCTAACCTTTTGTCTTATAAATCGCTAGGTATTATGAAGAACAGAAACCACTTTATTCACAGTCTTCCTCATCTATCTTTGAACAAGCCTAAACTAGTGTGGGTTGGCTCTTAACACATGGGATAGAATATAAGAGAGAGAGAGAGTTTGGTCGTCAAGAATAGGATATTAAAGTTAAAATTTAAACCTATTCTTTCTAATCTAACTTATTAAATTTAAACAATATATTAACGTTAAATTTAAACCATTATATCTAATTTTAATCAGGACAAAACCTAGTATTAACCACAAAAACAATTTACACAAAATATGAAAGAAAAAAAACTAAACATAGTATCCACTGATTTGGTAACATAGGTATAGATCTACGTTTTTCTTGGGGATGACAGCGGAGGGCAGTGACACCGGCCTGGGGTGACAAGAATACACTACAAGAAAAAAACAGTATTCATAACACTTAAAAACTGTTGACCGGAAGTATTCATAACACTTCTCAAAACGCTAACATAGCCCCTGTTATTAAAAGTCCCGTCTTTTCTATAACAATTTTCAAATGTTATGTTCGATGTTATCTTAAAGTATTCAATAACACATTTTTAGTTGTCATCATATTAAAATAATAACGTTTAGTAAGAGTAATTGGTTATAAATTTGAAGCTTAATCTTAAACTTTTTGCATAACACTTTTCAACTGCTATAATTGATTATTTTGATAGTGTTTTTAGTTTGTTATATTATATAAATGATAACATTTTGTTACACTTATAATATGTATCCAAAACATCCATAAATACCATAGATAATAGATTTTTAATTGTGTTGTGTAAGGATAATTATAAGTTTTTTTTTTAAATTAAAAGGTTTTTATTTTCGTATTTGGATAAAAAAAAATATCAAAATTAATCACAAAATGTAATATTAAATAGATTGATAAACCATAAGTATTACATTAAACAAGAACTAATTCAAACCTTAGTTATAACTTAAGTTTGAAAGCATACATAATAAAGTTCTATAATCATGAACATCTTTTACTTCAAAAATGAAAAACAAAAACATAGCAAGATACACAAACAGTAAACCATGAATATTGCTCAATATTATTAGTATATTCCTTGATCAAAACTAATCACAATCATAGATGCCTTCCGTGAACATTGGTTCATTTGTGATTCCTCATTTTATTCTGTATCCTTGTTCCCCTTAAAAATACAGATTCTGTGATCCAATATCTGCAAGAAAAATTCACAAATCAAATCCTAGTCAAGCTCCAAATCTATAGAAAAACCCCCCATCAATGACATTAAAAATGCAGTCCCGTTCTCTTTTCTTGTTCCTCTTATAGTTACACATACACAAACCAAAAGTCTTATACCCAATCGAAGACATTGAAACTGGTAATGACTTTAGATAATATTGGGAGCATATAACCAGTAAATACCAATCACCCAGTTAATATACATACATCTATAGGGGTGTGTGTGAATATATTAAAATAATACAGTAAGAGCCATTAACTTTCTTTTATTTCAATAATAAGTCCCCAAAAGCAATAAATAAAATGTATAAAAGAGTGAGAGAAACAAATATGTTTATTAATATCAGTCTTATTTCAGGATAGGGTAACAATCTTTCTTTTGGATAATATAGGATCTACAATATCACTTACACTCAATGCATGTAGACAGTAGTCTTTGTAGGTCTCATATATGCAACTTTAGTAAATTAGTGATGAATCCTATATGAGCTTTATGGATCTAATATACAACAAAATTACAAAAATAGTCCAACATTAGAGAAATAAAGACCCAAACATGATTTACTTGCCAAAAAATGCATGGATATTGGAAAGCATATATGAAGAATAGATTTCATGAGTGAGAGCTTTAAACTTGTGCTACATTTCTCTTGTAGCGAAGGAAAAAAAATCAATAAATTACTTAGTCCAATAAACTATTTAGTCCAAATTAAATACCAATAATAATAACCCTAGTAAGAATCTAACATAGCAAAATCAAATAGCCAACACATAAATATGCATATATAATAATATAACAACACAAATACAACATTGGCAAGGAAAAAAAATACCCATAGAAGTTTTTTTAGAATAAATAAAAAAAAGATCTTGCCAAAAAAATGAAAAGCCAAAAGGTCAACAATGAGAGATCTACAACATACCATGCAATATATATGGTATTGTGTCATTCTTAGACGCATTTTCACAAATGCTTTATCTGCGTTAGAAATGGAAAGTAAGTAAATTACATAATCAAGCTTCAGTTAAAACTTTAGATAATATAGCTTATACAATGCAGAATTAAAGCAATCCATTAAGCACAATATGCAATGCTTTACTAGCATACCATTTGATGGAATGCTTAAGGCAGTGCCAATGGACAACATAATTTTGAGAACAAAATAATATTAAAACACAGCTAACAATATCATGTTCCCACACATTTTAACAGAGACGCATGGAAACTGAACTAAAATACATCAGAAATGAAAGAAACAAAATTCACCTAAGCACTCCAGCATGCCTTCAACTGTCTATGGATTAGCAGTTACAGTGGATCCAAGAGTCAATTGACGACCAAACGTATGATATGATATGCTCCCATGTTTAATCTCTCAAGGTCTAACAATGTAATGACCCACTAATCTAGACTATTCGGACCATTAACGAAACTATACATAAATCTTACATTTTTACGAAAATACCATAATTTATTGAGTAACTTGCAAAATAAGAGTTATTTACAAATAATCAGAATGCTAAGAAGGATTTGGGATCCCATTGTCTTTAAAAACAAAACATGATTTAAATGAAAAGAATTACATAAGAAAATGCGGAAAATACATATAAAACCATAAAAATTAAAAGGAGACTACATCCTTGAATCGAATAACGCTCGGCCCCTTGACTCCATTCATCATCGATACACATCCTCCAAGCGTCACGAATCTTTCCACCTCTAAAGCTTATTTCCTGCACATAAACATAAAGGAATGAGCCTAATGCCCAGCAAGGAAAAATCTAACACATAGTCATAAACATAAACATAATTTCATAATAACGTAAAGACATATCATAACACATAATTCACTTATTATAATGGCCATTATTACTTGGGGTCCCATAGACTAAACAAGCTTATGCCCATGAGATTAGTGGGGTCCTACCAGCTAAATAGGCATATGCCCACAATCTTTTTGGGGTCTTGTTAGTCAAATAGGGCATAAGCCCAAGCCTACAACAAACACATGCATAACATATTCATAACATACTCATAACATATCATAACATAACACATAAGATAACATAAACATAAACATATAGACTCTAGCCTATTTTCCTTACCAAAGTTACCGGGATAAAATGGACTGAGTTGGGACTTTTTGGAACACTCCTAAAACCATAATGAACAAGAGTGAGTTGAAAGAAGAAGAAGAAATGAAAAGGATGGAAGACTAAACCATAAAAACATACTTACCGACTTATATGCTTAAGAACTTGGATTCCCTAACCAAAATAAGAATGAGGTTAGGAAATTGAGTAGAAGACTAAGAGAAAGGAAACATAATACAGAAAGGAACTAGAGTTTTGGTTACCTCAAAGATTTGCAAGATCAATCTAACCTCCACCGAAATACTATAGAACTCACTTCCCAAAGTGTTTGATAAGCTTATGATGTTTAAGCTTATAGTTTTTCCCCAAACCAGGTGTTTACACTCTCACACTCACTTAGCACTAGCAGCTTTTGAACTTAGAGCAAATGGTGAATAATGGCTGGGTACTAGGTCCTATTTATAGAGTTTGGGAATGAAAGTATCTTGATTTTACTTGAATAAAAATAATGGCTTTTTAGGTGAAAATCATTTGAATAATCGTTCAGCAGAGGCTGAAGACTCGTTCAAAAGATGCTGGACTTATGGAGGAGTTTGAATGGCTGAAAGGAAAAGGATTCAAAAGTATTTGAAAACATGCTGGTGGAGGCGATATATCGCCCCCTATAGGCGATATATCGCCTGGACCACTGTTCCCGAGGCGACCGTGCATCGATTCGTGTTTTCCGTATCTATGTGCTGCGATATATCGCCCCCTATAGCTGCGATATATCGGCATACGCTGAATATTTAAACACGAAATTACACAATTTTAGCTAAGTTTGAATGGGGTAAACAGCCTTGACTAAGCCCTCAACGTATTCAAAGCTGCTGACTAACCCTATATCATTCAAACTTTACTCCATATTAAATTTAATCCTCAAAAATACTTAATCCTTAATCACCATGCATAACATGTGCTTAAAATCCTATTGGTTGATATCTAAACCTTATAATATAACAAATATTATCCTTAATATCAGTCATATAATCAAACCTTAGGTTATACTTAATATTCTTAAACTATAGATTAAACTTAGAAATTCTATAAGTACTACTATGAGTGTCCAAATAATTCCCGGTCTGAACCAAAAATCCATAGTAACAAAGATAATGCTATAAATACTATCATACTATTATCTATCTTAGCTAAGTAAAGTTCTTGGACTCTACAATTCTCCCCTACTAAAAAGAATTTCGTCCTCGAAATTTACTTATCAAATAACTCCGGATACCGGCCTTGCATGTCCTCCTCCAACTCCCACGTTGCCTCGCGTTCAGAACTATTGCTCCATAGGACTTTGACTATAGGAAGGCTCTTAGACCGTAACTAGTTCATCCCTCTATCTAGGATGCTAACCGGTCGTTCCTCATAACTTAAGTCTTTCTGGAGCGCTATCGTATCGTACTTGAGGACGTGAGATGGGTCTGACACATATTTGTGTAGCATCGAGATGTGGAAGACGTTCTGACTATCGGCTAGTGCTGGCGGTAGGGCTAGTCTATACGCAACTGTTCCCACTTTGTCCAATATCTAAAAGGACCTATGAATCGGGGACTAAGCTTGCCTTTCTTTCCGAACCTCTTGACACTTTTCATAGGAGATATCTTCATGAAGACTTGATCTCCAACCTGGAATTCCACATCACGTCGCTTGGTATCCGCATATCTTTTCTGACGGCTTTGAGCAGCCAGCATACGCTGTCTAATAAGCGTTACTGCTTCTTGAGCTTGTCTAACAGATTCGGGCCTTAGAAGCTGCCTTTCTCCTACCTCGTCCCAGTGCAACGGTGATCGGCACCTTCTCCCATATAGCAACTCATAAGGTGCCATCTCGATCGTCGACTGGTAGCTGTTGTTGTACGAGAACTCGATCAGTGGTAAGTACTTGTTCCACGATCCTCCGAAATCAAGTATACATGCGCGTAGCATATCCTCTAAGATCTGAATCGTATGCTCAGACTGCCCATCTGTCTGAGGATGGAAAGCTGTACTAAGGCTTAACTTAGTACCCATAGCTTGCTGTAAGCTTCTCCAAAATCTTGACCTAAATACTGATCCTCTATCTGACACTAACGTCTTGGGGATTCCATGCAATCGTACAATCTCTTGGATGTAGATGTCTGCATATTGGTCTGCCGTATAAGAAGTCTTAACAGGCAGAAAATGAGCCGACTTGGTTAGTCTGTCTATGACTATCCAAGCAGAATCATGCTGCTTATTTGTCTTTGGCAGATCCGTCACGAAGTCCATGGCTATATCGTCTCACTTCCATTCCGGTATGCTAAGCGGTTGCAATAATCCTGCAGGCCGCTGATGCTCCGCCTTCACTTGCTGGCATACTAGACACTTAGATACATACTCCGCTATGTCCTTCTTCATCCCTGGCCACCAATAGACTGCCTTGAATGAGTCATCTTGGTAGACCCTGGATGAACTAAGTACGGGGCATTGTGCGCTTCTTCTAGGATTGTCTTCTTAATACTTTGATCGTCTGGCACGCATACCCGATCCTTATATCTCCATAAACCTTGACTGGATATTGAGAAGTTTGTAGTCTTGCCTTCTCTGACTGCATTCATGTGTGCTGTTAGTGTGTCGTCATGTCCTTGACCAATCCGTATGTCCTCTAGCGGATTTGATTGGATAGACAAGTTAGCCAGCTTGTCTACAACCACTTCTATTCCGGCACTGATAAGCTCCTGCTGTAGCGGCTTTTCTATTCCGGATAAGGCTGCTAAGTTCCCATAACTTTTTCGGCTAAGTGCATCGGCAACTACGTTTGCCTTCCCCGGGTGGTATAGGATTTCGCAGTCGTAATCCTTTACTAATTCCAACCACCGGCGCTGCCTCATGTTAAGCTTCTTCTGAGTAAAGAAGTATTTTAAACTTTTGTGGTCCGTATAAATCTCGCACCGTTCTTCGTAAAGATAATGGCGCCAGATTTTTAACGCAAAGACCACCGCTGCCAACTCCATATCGTGAGTTGGATAGCGTTGTTCATACTCCTTTAACTGACGTGAAGCGTAGGCTATCACCTTGTCATTTTGCATCAGTACGCATCCCAATCCTAACTTTGATGCATCACAGTAGACAACGAACTTATCGTCGGGTGTTGGTACTCTAAGTACTGGTGTTGAGCAAAGCTTATCTTTAAGCAACTAGAAGCTTTCCTCACACTTATTATTCCAGTTAAACTTTTGTTGTTTCCAGGTCAGGTTGGTGAGCAGAGTGGCTATCTTATGAAAGCCCTCTACAAACTTTCTATAATGACCTGCTAGCCCTAAGAAGCTTCTTACTTCTGACGCGTTCTTTGGTCTAGGCCAATCCTTCACGGCCTCTACCTTTGATGGATCTACTGCAACTCCATCTTTCGATATGATGTGCCCGAGGAACGCCACTTGTGAAAACCAAAACTCGCATTTCTTGAACTTGGCGTAGAGTTTATGCTCCTTCAATCGCGTCCAAATAATCCTCAAATGTTCCTCGTGCTCTACTTCATCCTTGGAGTATACTAAGATATCGTCGATGAATACAACGACGAATTTATCTAAGTAATCCTTGAAGACTCTATTCATTAAGTCCATAAACGCGGCTGGTGTGTTAGTAAGACCAAAAGATATAACCAAGAACTCGTAATGTCCATAACGAGTCCTAAAGGTTGTCTTAGGAATATCTTCTCCCTTTACCTTGAGCTGATGATACCCGAACCTTAGATCGCTTTTAGAAAATACCGTCGCGCCTCGGAGTTGATTAAATAAATCGTCAATCCGAGGTAACGGGTATTTGTTCTTAATTGTTACTTTATTCAGCTCACGGTAGTCTATGCACATGCGCATACTTCCGTCCTTCTTCTTCACGAATAGTACCGGAGCTCCCCATGGTGAATGGCTTGGCCTAATGAAACCCAAGTCTAGGAGTTCTTGTAGCTGCGTCTTTAACTCCTTGAGTTCCGTAGGTGCCATTCGGTATGGTGCCTTAGAGATAGGCTCGGTGCCTGGTACTAATTCTATCATGAAGTCTATCTCTCGAGTTGGCGGCAATCCTGGCTAGTCATCAGGAAATACCTCTGGAAATTCTTTGTATAACTCGAACATCTCCATCCTTAAGTGGCGTCTCCCTTTCCACGTTCGTGATGCTGGCTAAGAACGCATGGCATCCTTTCTCCATCATTCTCTGAGCTTTGAGAGATGACACTAACGGGGTGCGCAATCCTGAAGCTTGTCCCATGAAGCATCGTCTCTGGCCGTCAGGAGTCTCGAACATCACCTTCTTGCGTTTGCTGTCGATCGTTGCGCCATGCCGTGCTAGCCGGTCCATGCCTAGTATTACGTCGAAGTCCTTGATCACTAGCTCTATCAGGTCTCCTTCTAGTTCTATGTCCTCAATCTTGATCGGTACGCCTCGTACTATTCGTGATAATAGAACTACTTTGCCCGAAGGCAACTCGGTTACAAACCTAGTTCTAAATCTTTCACTAGGTTTGTCTAGTTTTTCTATCATTCCTAACGAGATATACGAGTATATTGTTACCAATCAAGCGATACTAGAACATATACTATCGAGGATAGGATCTGACCTGTAAATCCCTGTTACTAGCATGGGTTCCTCCTTGGGTCAAGGCAAAGACCTTGGTCTGGAACCATTGTTTAATCCTTCTTCTCCTCACTAACATTAATCTGAATCCTTTCTACTTCTATTGCCGTTTCTAGAATATTGGCATAGGTAGTGGTTCCCAGGTTTGCTAACTTAACCCCTAATTCCATCTTTGGTCTAAGTCCTCTGACGAACTTGGTCAACCTCGTAAAGTCGGTTGGGACCAACTCTGGTGCACACTTGACTAATCTGTTGAACTGACGAGCATATTCTTCTACCATTAGCGATGACTGCCGAGGTGTAATACTTCTTGTGGAATGGCTCCACAAATCTTGTCCATATCATGGTGGTGACGTCGTTAGTCTGCTGAACTAAGTCCCACCATATTCTGGCATCCTTCCTGAGTAATGAAGAGACTCAGGATATGCGGTTCGTATTACTGAGGTTCATGTGCGTAAGAATTGGCTCCACATTCCTTAGCCACTCTTCTGCCTCAAAGGGGTCTATAGTCCTTTCGAAGTTTGGAGCGTACTGTTTGCGGAACCTTTCATACACTGACTCCATATTCGGTACTGGATGTGGAGCGTAGTTCGTCACTGGCCATCCCCCATATGGACCAACTTGTTGGGGTGCTAGGGCCATTTGTTGTAGCTGCGGCTGCGGTTGCGGCGGAGGCTGAGGCTGAGTCTGCGCCTGTTGACGTTGTTGCTGCAAGAGTTCCTCGACTTGTTGTCGCCGTCTAGCTATTTCCGCAGTGTTGTCAGCTGACAGTGTCGGCGCGTTGCGGCTAGTAGTAGCACGCACTCCTCTTCTGCAAACTGGAGGGCATCATTGGTCGTTGGAACAACGTTGGAGGCGTTTCCGTTGGTGCGTGCAGATCTTCGGAGCGACATCTTCACCAAAAGTTCTAACAGTCGAGAACTTGTTAGAACTTACCCTAATAGGCTCTAAGGAAAAACTTATTCTAAAACAAACATATCTCGGACCTATTTATTATGACTTCTTATGAAAAAATTATATAGGTCTTTATTTATTATTAGGGTGGGTTTCTATACTTAGAAAAACAAGCCATCTTTATTTTCTAAGTGTGTTTCTAATCATCCTATATGACTTAATTCTCAGGCTCGAAACTTATCTTTGTTCCAAAGCTAACCATATTGAGGGAGGGCTGGGATCAGTAAAATCGTTCCCACTACTAAGGCCCCCTAACTCTCAATAAGGAAACTTGGTTCATTGATTTGTATCCACCCTCACTGAACTTAGTCATTATTCATTTTATTTATTACTTATTATGATTGCGAAAATATAATCAAACTCATACATGATGATAAAATAACATGAAATTAATTTGGAAAAATAATTTTCACTTATTACAATCATAAAATAAAGAAATAAACAAAACAAACAATGAAAAACTAGCTATTCTAAAAATCGGGATCTTCTACATCCGATCCTTCATCTAGCATATCATCATCTATCTCCTTATAATCATCGTTGTCTTGAGCCTCAAAATTTCCTCGGGGAAGATTCAAGAAGATCCTATGTTGTTGCTCATTAGTGAATTGAAACTCTAAATCATAGGTGAACTTAAGTATGAGAGAATAATATCTTAGGGCTGCTTGTAAGTCATCATCCTTATTTATATTCTCCCATATTTCTTCTAAAGTTAAATTTGCTGAAGGAAAATCCTTTAAAAGCCTAATTACTAGGACATATTGTTCTGCAGCTCTCATCATGATTCGCTTAGACTCTTGAAGGTGACCTATCTCTTTGTGGAACAAGATCAATCTTTGAGTGATCTTTTCTAATGCTCCTACGGTGTTTCTTAGTTCCCTTATTCTTTTTAAAGCCTTAATGGCTCGGATATCCTTATTGCTTAAAGCTCCGTTCATTCTTAACTGAAAACATAAACACTAAAGGCGTTAGCTATACACATAGGCAAAGTAACTTGTAACTTGTAACTTAAACACTTACTTGGCGGTCCGATTCAGAGCTTTGAGCGTGTGTATCGATGAGAACTTCATGCAAAAGAACCGTTTCTCTGATACCAACTGTAATGACCCACTAATCTAGACTATTCGGACCATTAACGAAACTATACATAAATCTTACATTTTTACGAAAATACCATAATTTATTGAGTAACTTGCAAAATAAGAGTTATTTACAAATAATCAGAATGCTAAGAAGGATTTGGGATCCCATTGTCTTTAAAAACAAAACATGATTTAAATGAAAAGAATTACATAAGAAAATGTTGAAAATACATATAAAACCATAAAAATTAAAAGGAGACTACATCCTCGAATCGAATAACGCTCGGCCCCTTGACTCCATTCATCATCGATACACATCCTCCAAGCGTCACGAATCTTTCCACCTCTAAAGCTTATTTCCTGCACATAAACATAAAGGAATGAGCCTAATGCCCAGCAAGGAAAAATCTAACACATAGTCATAAACATAAACATAATTTCATAATAACGTAAAGACATATCATAACACATAATTCACTTATTATAATGGCCATTATTACTTGGGGTCCCATAGACTAAACAAGCTTATGCCCATGAGATTAGTGGGGTCCTACCAGCTAAATAGGCATATGCCCACAATCTTTTTGGGGTCTTGTTAGTCAAATAGGGCATAAGCCCAAGCCTACAACAAACACATGCATAACATATGCATAACATACTCATAACATATCATAACATAACACATAAGATAACATAAACATAAACATATAGATTCTAGCCTATTTTCCTTACCAAAGTTACCGGGATAAAATGGACTGAGTTGGGACTTTTTGGAACACTCCTAAAACCATAATGAACAAGAGTGAGTTGAAAGAAGAAGAAGAAGAAATGAAAAGGATGGAAGACTAAACCATAAAAACATACTTACCGACTTATATGCTTAAGAACTTGGATTCCCTAACCAAAATAAGAATGAGGTTAGGAAATTGAGTAGAAGACTAAGAGAAAGGAAACATAATACAGAAAGGAACTAGAGTTTTGGTTACCTCAAAGATTTGCAAGATCAATCTAACCTCCACCGAAATACTATAGAACTCACTTCCCAAAGTGTTTGATAAGCTTATGATGTTTAAGCTTATAGTTTTTCCCCAAACCAGGTGTTTACACTCTCACACTCACTTAACACTAGCAGCTTTTGAACTTAGAGCAAATGGTGAATAATGGCTGGGTACTAGGTCCTATTTATGGAGTTTGGGAATGAAAGTATCTTGATTTTACTTGAATAAAAATAATGGCTTTTTAGGTGAAAATCATTTGAATAATCGTTCAGCAGAGGCTGAAGACTCGTTCAAAAGATGCTGGACTTATGGAGGAGTTTGAATGGCTGAAAGGAAAAGGATTCAAAAGTATTTGAAAACATGCTGGTGGAGGCGATATATCGCCCCCTATAGGCAATATATCGCCTGGACCACTGTTCCCGAGGCGACCGTGCATCGATTCGTGTTTTCCGTATCTACGTGCTGCGATATATCGCCCCCTATAGCTGCGATATATCGGCATACGCTGAATATTTAAACACGAAATTACACAATTTTAGCTAAGTTTGAATGGGGTAAACAGCCTTGACTAAGCCCTCAACGTATTCAAAGCTGCTGACTGACCCTATATCATTCAAACTTTACTCCATATTAAATTTAATCCTCAAAAATACTTAATCCTTAATCACCATGCATAACATGTGCTTAAAATCCTATTGGTTGATATCTAAACCTTATAATATAACAAATATTATCCTTAATATCAGTCATATAATCAAACCTTAGGTTATACTTAATATTCTTAAACTATAGGTTAAACTTAGAAATTCTATAAGTACTACTATGAGTGTCCAAATAATTCCCGGTCTGAACCAAAAATCCATAGTAACAAAGATAATGCTATAAATACTATCATACTATTATCTATCTTAGCTAAGTAAAGTTCTTGGACTCTACAAACAAAGATATGGATATTGTCAACCATTTAATAGCAGATTTTGGGCATGATTCCTCCAAGGCATGATGGCACAATCTTCCAACGAAGCTATAGTATAAAGATTAAATTAATTCTAACAGGAAAGCTAGAGCATAACACTATAAATTAATTCAACTCTTACTATCAAAATGATCCATTATGAAATAAAAATGGGTAACAATTACAAAAAAAACAATATTAAAAGAAGGTTACTCACAATAAAATTCTAAATTGTAGTGCACCAATTTTTTTTTTATTATTATTTAAATTTTTGTGATTTATTTGATTTAAATGTTAAGTGTGATGAATTGTTTTTATTTAAGTGTTGTTATTTTATTTGGTTGATTATTTGTTTTATTTGATTGTGTGTTATTTTATTTAATTGTTAGAAATGTTTTGGTTAATTAATTTAATAAGTGAATAATTGTGTAACATGTTATTTTACTATTAGTGTTACATTTTATTTAAGTGTGACAAATGAGGTAATTATGTGAGCTATGGTGGAATGCACTAAGGTGCATGATAGATAGTAATGCACCCTAGTGATTTAGTGTGTGCTAGTGCATGGTAGCATGGTGCACATGTGTAGATTTTCTACACATTTTTTTTTGTTTCCTTATTTTAGATTTATTTGGGTAATTTATTTATAAAAAAAAAAAGAAAAGAAGAGGGAAATAGGAAGTGGGCGTGTGACCTAGTGGGAAAGGAATAATTTCCTTAAGATGGTAAAAATCAAAACTTGAAGACCATGATCATTTGGGGATAGGCATGATCACATTTTATTCCCTTGCATCTTTTTGAAATAAAGAGAAATTAAGAAAAATGAAAGAGAAATGGAAACTTACCTTATTATTGTTTGAGGAGACTTTATGGGAGGATTTGTGATAAAGGGGCTATGAAAGGAGAGAAGAGTCATTGCTCTTGTGTGTGTGTGTGGCTGCCGTGACCTAGAGAGAGAGAGAGAGAGAGAGTGGCGTGTAGAGAGAGAGAGAGAGAGAGAGAGGAAGAAAGAAAGAAAGGAAGAAGGAAGGAGAAAGTGAAGAGGAACCCCCTAGAGTATGTCTTCTTGTTTTCTCTTTGCATAATCTTTTTTTTATAATATGATTTTGATTTGTGTTATTTTCTTGTGTGTGTTTGGGTTCTTCCTTCTCTTCATGGTGGCTTTCCCATAAAAACCCTAGGCTTGAACAAGGGTGTGGAGTTTGGGGTATTGATCTTCTGTGTTCTTGATTTTTACAATCAAGAGAGGTAATGGTCTTTTCCTTAGCCTTACATTGTTTTTGGTGGGTTGTATATGAGGTTTTGCTAATGGTGCTAATGGTTGATTTTGGTAGGATTGATGTATAGGATTTGGATTTTGTGAGAGTATGATTTGTGTTTAAGGGTTGTGATGTTGATTTTGCTATGCATAAAAAAATTGTAATAATCTATGAATACTTGTATGGTGATTTCGGCCTAGGTACACCCAAGGGTGTTCTTGATATGTTGTGTGATTTACAATATAATGGATCCATGTTTTAGGACCTATGTTATATGGGTAAGAGAATAAATGGCAATCTTGATATCTTGATCATGAAATTTTGTTAGATGCATGTTATATTTTGAATGATTAAATTATAAGATGCATGAAATAATGATAGAAACATGTTAGGTTAATATAAGGCATATGTGAATGTCGTGCTTATAAATTACTATATGTTATTTTATTGATAGTGTTTTGTTGGTTTTCATGGAATTGCAACAAATGGTTTTTAAAAGGATTCATGTGAATATGTTAGTGATATTAGAATCATGCATATTATAAGAGTATAATGAAATTTTAAGCATGTATGATTTTTTGTAATTTTTGAGACAAAAGTTGAGTTTTATAAAGAAATAAGCTTGCTATTTTTTTGTAAATAATCGGGTAAAAGTTGATAAAAAGATGAGTTGCATGCATAAATAATGTTCTTGATGAATATGTTAATTTTTATGAAATTAAAAGAGGATTTTAAGTCTCATGTTATGATATTTTACCCAATTAATTTCCTACAGAATTTTTATTGAATTTTGAGAAAAAATGAGTTTATAAAATTGAATATGGTGATTTTAATGATAAAAAAATGGTTGCTGGAATTTTGTAATAAAATATGAAGTAAGTTTCACTAAAAATGAATTTGATTAATTTTTGGAATAAATTATTTTTCCTATGTTATGGTAATATTGAAAAATGATATTTTAATGGTATGAATGCATATTTTGATAAATAATGATTTTTCTTTATTTTGATTGAGAAAAATATTTAGACTCTATTTATTTGTTATTTTTGAATAAAATAAATAGTGGCTGAAAGTTTGTTTTAAAAAGGTTAACAATTGTTATTAAATTGTCACATATGAGTTTTTACTACTTAAAAACTAAGTCTTAAATAAATTAAATCAAAATGTATTTTTCCACACTTAAAATATATTTTTCACATCATTTTTTGTAACACAATAATAAAATATATTTTTCTAAAGAAACATGTTAAAATAGGTATTTTAATTAAATCCAAGCTTGTTGGTTAATTCTTGATAAATTAATATTTATTCAATGAAAATGTCACATATTTTATTTTGAGCTAAAATAAAATAAATTTTTGAGAAATTTAATCAACTTAGAAATTTTAAAGAAAAATAAAGCATGTAATATGGCTATTGATTTTCAAACAATAAAAGCAAGAAATGTAGAATTATCGTTTTTGAAAACGTCTTTATTACGCAACATTCCCACGTATGCATGTTACATGCAAATCAACTTTTACGTCCAAAATCATGATTATTATTCAACTATGTAATTTTTATAAAGCAATCATGTTAGTAAAATGGGTAGAACGAGCATTATTCTTTTTGGCGATAATTGCATGTTTTAGTGTAACTGTTATCATGAGTGCATGGCCCATGCACACATGAGTTGTATGGAAGGGCAAAATAGTAATTTTATGAACCTAAGAAACGTTATTTTGATTATGATATAGGCTCGTTGAAAAGATTGTGAAATTCTTAGCTTGGACCTGAGGTAAGGAAGTTAGATAGATTTTATGATTTTATGCTATGAATGGTAAGGCTGTTATATGAATGAACTGTTATGAAATTATGAATGCCTTAATGTGATGATCTATTGAATGTGATATGTGTATGGATGTTAGATACATCAAACAGATTACGATGTTAGATACATCAAACAGATTACGATGTCAGATACATCGAACGAGTTACTAAGGACATTGAGACGTGACTCCTAGGGCGGACGCGCCGAGGTTATTCAAGGACCAGTGATCTCCTGTTTACCTCATAGGGTGACATGGACAACTAGCGTTCCATGCTCATCATGTACGCTGTATGATTGTGATATGATGATATGTCACATTTATGTTATGATATGTTGATATGTCACATTTATGCTATGATATGTTGATATGTCACATTTATGTTATGATATGATGATATGTCACATTTATGTTATGATATGTTGATATGTCACATTTATGTTATGATATGTTGATATGTCACATTTATGTTATGATATGTTGAAATGTCACATTTATGTTATGATATGATGAAATGTTACGATTATGTTATGATGTACCATGATGTTTTTAGATGAACGTTAGTGTTTGGTTGTTCGTTGTTTTTCTTACTTGCTTATTTGCTTGTACTTCCTTACTGGGCTTTTAGCTCACCCCCCTTACTTTCCTTCCAGGTAGCAAATAGGATTTCTCTATGGCACGCGTGGTGACGTGAGGAGTTCTTCATCATGGGGTGTATGGCGTGGGGCAATCCTATGGACGATAAAACGATCAACGTGGAACGCCATTTAAATTATGTTTTGTTTTAAGAGACTTTCCTAAAATTATCAGTGGGACTCTGTTATTTAAATTATTTGGTTTCTTGAACCTTGCATAAAAACCTATGTTTTATTTTAAACTTATGGCGCCAATTTGCATGATTTTAAATAAGTCCCCCTGAGACTTTAATAATGGACGGTATTCTTTTATAAGCTATGTTATGCGAATGTTTTGTAAGTATTAGTCTAGGGCGTTCTTTACATAAATATACACAAAAGGCAGATATGCTATTATATTTTGTATTAAAATACCAGGAGATGCCAATTTGAAAGAAGCAGCAAAATTGAATCTTTGTTTTTAAAGAAGCTAGGAAAAACCTTTTTTTTTTTTTAAAAAACAAAAAAAATACAAAACAACTTGTATTAGTAAATGAATATTACAAGACAGTGAGTGGTGAAAACCACCACAAGTATCGCATCAAAACAAAAAACTAAGAAAAAAGAAAAAGGTAGCTAAACTACCACTACATCAATATACAAAAGAATACATTACAAAAAAACAGAGGACAAAGAAATGAAGTTATATAACATCAAGAAAGGGTAAAAAGTAGTATACCTCTGTAATGGATGTTATTCCAATCAAGTCAACAAGCTTCTGCATAATGATTTCTATTTATAAATTACACAAGTTCAAACTATAAGAATAAATAAAAGTGAGATCAAGAAAAAGCTCAATATTGAATATAAATAATATTTTCTAGTTATAAATTAAAACATATAGAGCTGGTACAGACAAAGAACTAAATCTAAACATGTCACAAAGTGTACATTATACATGTTTTTAATAATTTCAAAAAGTAGAAGCAGCAACACACACATGGTTCTTTGAGGTATTTTCACAAAACATGGTTTACATTGTATCAATTTAATGGAATAATTACATATGATCAACACTTGAATCTCATCAATAAGGAATACATTAATATATATACCCAATAATAGAAAAGAACAAGAAATCAAATTGACAAATTAAGATCTTTTGAAATTGGCAAGGCTGGGTACCAACATAAAATGAATAGCACGTCAAAAAGAGAAAAATCAAATAAACCACTCAAAAATCAAAAGAATATGACAAGCTTTCTTGAAATTCAACATAACTAAAAAAAATTCAGAATGTATGCCAAAAATGAGATTCATGCAACTTTCTAGAAAAAATTCTTTTGCAGCACCTTAAAATTATTTAAATACACATGTTAGAGCAAAAAAACCACTAGAAATTAAGAAATTAAAAAAAAAATGGCATGTTTTTGGACTTGCTGCAGCAGGGGATCCAAAAAAAATTTAAATAATAAAGGCTCAAAAGTAATAACAAAAAAAATTAAACATAGTATGTATATATAAAAATTTAGAAATTAAGTTATTTGTCTACAACATATATAAGTATATATAATGACAGAGAGAAAGAGAAATCATATTAGTATAATATTAAAGTGAATCAAACTCAAACAACATTTCCAATTGCTTGCAAAACTCAAGATTCTTGTAGTGTATCCCTTTCAAAGGAACATGATGCTTCTGGATAATATTATCACAAATATTTACCTCCATGGCTTCTGCATAATTCCTTTCAGTCTGAGAAATCTGATTTTGTGTCTCTATGGTTATTCTCTCAATTTCATCAGAAAATACTGTCTGCAAATGGTTGGCAACTGTTACCAAAAACATCATATATAGCAGCAGGGTACCTTTGACTGTAACTCTATACAGTCAGCAAAGTCAGCATCCCCTATCAAAAAATGGGAATGATTCAGTTTACATTCATAATCATCAAAAAAGGGAATATTATTAGTGTAATGATCAGATCAATAATATTATCGTGAATATTATATATACATATATCCTTAGAGTGACTATTCGAGGATGAGGAGTGGATATTATTAATAATTACTCAGCATCATTATGTATTTATATTTAGTTATTTATACATTGAATGATTACCCTTATTATTACTTTATGTATGAATGATTACCCTTAAATGATCCTAACACTGCACATGAATCAGTCTACAGGCTTTCTTTTTTCTTTTTCTGTTAGGCAAATTTGGCCATTGATTAATTTTCCTGCAAATCTAACCATGAAAAGCCAAGGCTTTTCTGCAACTAGAAAGTGATTCCAGATAGTATATACCATATGCAGTTATACAATTGAATGACTGCATGACTTCATTGCAAATCCATTTGAAAGAGAAGAAAGGTTATCAAAATCTTGTCATCATTGTTATTGTAATAATTTTAAATAAAGTTAACATATTTAGAAACTGCATCTACATAAAGTCAAAAGAAATATAAATTCACAAGACCCAATTGCATATTGACTAAGAATTCCAAATCCAATAATTCTATTGCTTAACATCATGAAAAACTAAAACATCACAGCTTGACACCACAGTGTCCAATTGCAAAGCAAGTTTAAAAGCTCCCATCACCAAAAGTTAAAAAAAGGCATACCATATACACATTTTCTTTATTACTCAAACAAGAAGCAAAATCATATGAAATGGGAGAGCCAAGATCTCAATCATATTCTTCAATTAAAAACATAAGAGAAGAGACCAACCTCTTGCATCGTCCTTGGCGGCTGCAATGGAGCCACCCGTTGAGCCGGTGCTACTGCGGCGAACCCCAGAAGAAGACAAAGGCTTGGATTTGACAGACGAAGAAGACTTGGAATTGGAGTTAACAGAGAGAGGCCTATCAACCTTGAGAAAACTCCTCTGAGCACCACCATTCCGGTGATTATAGCCACCAGAAGCAGCCATTGCAAAGAAAGAAAAAGACTTTTAAACAAAAAATCTTTGGCACCAAAAAAGCTTAAGAAAACACATGAAAACCCCTATTGACTGCTTTGGCACCAAAAAAGCTTAAGAAAACACATTTCAATCACTACGTTCCACTTTTCAAAATAATGCAGAAATACACTAGTGAAGACTAAATCATCTAGACCATCTGTGGACCCTAATTATAAAGAAAAATGGAGATGACTTAGAAACACACTCGTTGTCCAAACATAATAGTACTAGTGAAGGACCAATGGTAATTATTAGTGAAGTTCTTGCCGTGCCTGTTAATACCACGAGTAGAAAAGATTGAGCAATAACCTAACCATTTTGACAAAACTGAATACATATTGACCACAAGAAATGAATTCTTTTATTTGGCATTCATTTACTCTTACCTCCAAAGGAATCACGCACTGGGACATGTGCACTATTTTCTGCCAATGGATTAATGCACTTCTCTAGTGCACTTAAAGAAAGACTGATTGATTTTGCTTCCTCTAACATATGTCCTTCACTTCCTGCAAAACACTCCATTAAAAAAACCAAATAAGTGATTAAAAATTATGAAGGTAAAATAACTTTGAAAAGGCTCCCTTACTATAAACACACATATGAATTAATCTTCAAACAATTTTATACCAAAAGTTGCTTTGGATGTAAAGAAACTTTGGTTCCGGCAAAAAATGTGAAGAAACTTTGCTAAATGCATTAGATTCAAGACTTGAACTCAAGGATGAGCATGCTGGCCACACTGAATCGAGTTTCTCATTCAATTTACCATCCTTCTACTAAAGTTCACTAGTATCTAAGAAACGATTAATTAATTCCAACATGGTTAATTTCTCATGAGAGTAGAGAGTCGAATCAAGAAACAAAATGAGAAAAAAAAATTAAATGTATAAATATATATATATAACATACCAATGAGAGAAGAAGAGCACAGAGAGTACGCAGAGGGAGCTGAGTGAGATGAATGCTGGGTGGGTTTAGGGATTCAGTGAGAGAAATTCAGGTGGTTGGGTTACAATGGAAGGCTTTAGATGGTTTGGGCTTTCACGGCTTTGGGAGGCATGATTAGGGTACGGATTCATATTTGAGAGATTAGGGATAAGAATTTTTGTTTTCATTTGCTTTTTCTTTTGTCATTTTCATTTGGCCCTAATGAATGTTTCATTTGCCGCCTAAAGAGCTTTACTTTTATAAATAAAAATATGTCATGTCCGTGTCTCTTATTTACTAGAATATAACAATAGCACTTCTAAAAATTTGTAACATTTTAATGTAATATTTAGGCAAAATTCTTGTAGTGATAGATCTATCGAGGTCAGGTGGCTTTGGGGTAGACAATGGGCTTCGATGGAATGCTTGTTCGACATAGGGGACGGGGACAGATGTGACAAGGTACTGGTTCGATGGGGGACAATAATGTGTTCCATGGTGACAAAAATATGGAGATTTGTGGCGGGCTTGGCACTAGGAAATGAAGGGCTTCGACAGAGGTAGTGGGTTTCTATGAAGGTTTTCCAAAATTCATTAGAATATTTAGATCTACGTATTTGGGAATGTGTGTTTGTTATTGATGAATTGGGAATGTGTGTTTGTGATTGACGAATGGAGAATATGAAGAAGTGTAGTTTCACTAGTTTTGGTTTGTCATTGAGAGTATCTGTTTGTTTACTTTTTTAGTGTATATGTATTGGTAGTTCTTCCTGAGATGTTGTTGCTTCTTGCTTGTTTTCCTGTGTTGAGTGTTGAAGTTAGAACATGAGAAATAGATAAAGAGGGTTAATGTTGATGTTGAAGAAGATGAATGTTATGAACAAGAGATTTGATTTTGATGAACAATAATATGGATTTTTCAATTTGAGAGTAATGAGCACTGTATGTTGGGTTGATTTGTTTTGATTTAATTTATTTTTAATAAGTTTTAAAATGAATAAATATTAGAATTGGAATTTAAATAATTTTTAATTTATTATTTAATTTTTAAATATTTAAATAATTTTTTTAAATGAAAAATAAAAATAAAATGACTTGGACCAATTGTGTGCAACCACATAGGCAATTACCGGGCAATCAACAGCTAGGTACCTATGGCTGCCAATAAATATTGACGGAAGGTATTTTATCTGCCAGAAAAAACATGGGTATTAAAGTGGAATTTTGTGTAAAACTAATGTATTTTCGCCGCAAATTACTCATAAATAAACCACCTCATAACTTAATAATTCTAAATATGACTCCACTATAAACTCTGAATTTAACTCTTGATTCATAGAACATATTTATTATAATGTAAGTACACTATCCATTGTTTTAATCATTACCGTCTATCAATCCTCTATCGATGACATATTAATGAGTTGAGTGAATTTTAACATTTTGCCCTTCATTTGTATTTTAACCTTAACTCCTACTAAGTTTTATGCAAAGGGTAAAACTGTAAACTTAATCACAGATTTAAGCGCTCAATCATTTAACCATTTGGACTAAGCTATCTATGATACTATTGAATCTCCAAGATGTAAGTATAGACTATGCTTTAGGAACAAGCTTTTAACAAACAAGTCAAAAGACTCAGATAATATAATTAATAAAAATATTATCACTCACAATTTTGATCAACATGACCTATGATCAACATTGTGATAATGATTAGATTCGATACTAACGATACTTAATTATCAATCAATAATAAGTGTCGGTCCTAGTCAATGTCCTGGATCAGACATCACACCATTGTGCAAGTAGATAATATCATTGATTAACAAATCAGTGAAAATCCTATGCACTGATTTAATTGTACGACTAATTCTTTTGAACATATGATTACAATTATAATCCAATGTAGCCGAGTCACTATAAGTGTAACTATACATATGTTTGCGATTTTTATAGATGTTTGTATTAAGCAATAATGATGTAATAAAATATGCAAGCAATGTAATTGATAAACAAAAAATGATTTCTTCTACTTTTATTGATAATAAAAAATGTTACTTAAGAAATATGGTCTTACAATGG
The DNA here is from genome assembly GCF_963169125.1 of Humulus lupulus. NCBI lineage: Eukaryota > Viridiplantae > Streptophyta > Magnoliopsida > Rosales > Cannabaceae > Humulus > Humulus lupulus. Next base: position 105,092,627 of record NC_084793.1, read on the forward strand.
CATAAAACCCCCCAACAAACTCTTACTTGCACTTTTACAACAAATGAGACATGTTTCTCAAATCCAATCCATCTTAATTCTTCACAAATGTACTCTCAGCAAATGTCTTAATAAACGAATCTGCCAAATTGTCTTCTGATGCTATCTTCATTACTTTGACATTACCTCTTGCCACATATTCTCTAATGATGTGGTACTTTCTCTATGTATTGGTTATCATTCCATTGTTGTCTTAATATAGAATGAGTGGTTTATCCATGTCTAGAAAATCTCCAAGATCCGTATAGAAATTCCTCAACTGCCTCAGATGCAGTAATGTTCTCAGCTTCAATGGTGGAATCTAAAGATAACTTGAAACTTTTCAAGATTACAGCTACACCCCAAGAGTAAATACCATTACAGAAGTAGACTTCCTATCATTAACATCAATCTGAAAATATAAATTGGTAAAGCCTAACAAGTTCAAAGATCTACTTGAATAGAATAGCATGTAGTCCCTTGTCCGTTGAAGGTACATGAGTATGTGTTTTACTGCGACGCAATGTTCCTTTCCAGGGTTTAACTGGTACCTGCTCAAAACATTACATACATTAGACTCCCAACTGTGGATTCATAAGGAATTTATTTCATCTCTTCTTCCTCGTGAGGATTTTGGGGAGATTGCTTCTTAGACAAATGAATTCCATGTGCGAAAAAAAAACTCCCTTTCATGGATTTTTTCATAGACAAACACTCAAGCACCTTATTAATGTAGGTTGCTTTAGATAGGGCCAAGAATTTGTTCATTCTATCATGAAGGATTTGAATACGAAGAGCATAACTTGCTTCACCCAAGTCCATATAGAATTGGGTTCCTATCAGTTCTTTATGTTTGACAATTTCTTGACATTGTTTTCAATAAGCAAGATATTATCTACATAAAGGATTAATAAAACCACATTGTCATTTGCCTTTAGGTTGTAAATGCAAGGTTCATCAACATTTTTTTTTCAAAGCCATAGGTTTTAATTATCTCATTAAACCTTAAGTTCCGGGAACATGCAGTATGCTTAAGTCCATAGATTGACCTATCAAGCTTGTAAACCTTATGTTCATGTCAAGCAACTTTAAATCCTTCTAGTTGATCCATGTAAAGGGTCCCATCACAATATCTTTTGAGAAACATTGTCTTGATGTCCATTTTTCAAATCTCATATTCATGAAATACGAATATGGATAAGAGTATGAAAATGGATCTTAACATGGCTACTGAAGCAAAATTTCCTAATAGTCAACCCTTTCTCTTTTAGTATAACCATTTTCCACGAATCGAGACTTGTATGTATCGACCTTTCCATCAACTCCTATTTTCTTCGTGTAGATCCACTTTCACCCAATATCCCTAAAGTCATTAGGTGCCTCTACAAGTTCCCAGATGATGTTAGAGTACATGGACTCAATTTCCTGGTTCATGGCTTTGAGCAAAAGATTCTTTTAAGAACAACCCATTGCTTGTTTAAAAGAGAATGGTTCATCATCATGACTGTCCTCAACAACCATGTTGGTTTCACCTTCTAAACCTTAGTGTACCGGGTTCTAAGAAACCCTCCCACTACGACGAGGCACCATAACATTGTAGCTTGGATTTGTGATTTTTACATCATCTCTATTTTCATTGATTTATGTCAGTATAGAAGGAATATGAGACACTTTCATATATGATTGCAATTCCTCTAAGACTATTTTGCTACGAGGTTTGAAGCTCATCAATAGTCATTTTCTAGAAAAGTAGCATTTGTAGAGACAAACACTTTCTTGTCTATTGGACTATAAAATAGTCTGCCCCAATTACCTCTAGGATAGCCAACAAACATGCAAACTTCAATTCGCGGTTCTTGCTTTTCTTCCTTTTTCCTCATGACATGAGCAAGACACCCCCAAATTCAGTAGTGACATAGACTAGGTTAACAACCATTCCATAACTTTAGAGGGGTCTTAGAGATAGGTTTAGATGACACAACATTTAAAATTTCACTGCGGTCTGGATTCCATGTCCTCAAAAAAAAGTCGAAACAGTGGAATAACTAATCATAGATCTAAGCATTTCGATTAACGTGTGATTTTGAAGCTCAACAACACTATTTTGTTGCGGAGTACCTAGGGTGGTGAGTTTAGACAATATCCCAAACTCAAATAAATTATATTTGAACTAATTATCCAAATATTCTCCACCCCGATCAGATCGCAAGATTTTTAATGCCCTACTTAATAGGTTTTGAGCAATAGCTAGAAATTCTTTGAATTTCTCAAAAGTCTCATATTTCTTTTGCATTAGGTAAAGTCTTAAGTATCTTGCACTACTACAAAAACACCTTTTTAGGACACATTTTTAGGACACTCACATAAATGCGAGTCCTTAAAGAATTTGTTTTAGGACTCGCGGAGCGAGTCCTAAAAACTATGTGTGTCCTAAAAGTTTGAGATTTTTTTTAAACAAACACCTCCTGGACTTTTTAGGACTCGCAACGCGAGTCCTAAAAGAATGTTTTTAGGACTCGCATTGCGAGTCCTAAAAACTTATGTGTATCATAAAATTTTGAATTTTAAAAAACTGGAGATTTTTAGGACTCGCATTGCGAGTCCTAAAAACATTCTTCGCGAGCCCTAAAAACTTATGTGTATCATAAAATTTTGAATTTTAAAAAACTGGAGTATTTTAGGACTCGCGTTGCGAGTCCTAAAAACACTCTTCGTGAATCCTAAAAACTTATGTGTATCATAAAATTTTGAATTTTGAAAAATTTCGAATTCCCTCCAATTTTTTTAACAAAAGTTTTATCATTATATATTAAAAAAAAACCAAAAAAATCACACAACCCACATTTTCACTCTCTCTCTCTCTCTCCCTCTCTCCTGAAGTGCCACCACCAAATGCCGCTGTCCCACCTCCGGCCACCGCCACGCGCCGGTCCAATGGAAGCGTCGTCCCCCGAAACCCCCGACCCCCGAAGATGGTGACCTCACGCGCGGCCTAAGGCCCTCAACGGAGAACTTGAAGTTCGGTCGTTCATGGGTTTCTCCCAAAATTTCTGAGCATATTCTGGCCACCTCAAGCCACCACGAGCTAAACCACCACCACCACCATACTCCTTGCTTCTTGGGCTTTAAAACCCAATAGTTTGTTTTCCGAACCACCACCTTTTAATGGTGGCGCCGCCACCGTCGCCAGAGCCCTGCCGCCGGATTCAAAACCCACAAATTAATTTTTTAAAAATAAAATATAAAACTTTTAAGGACTCGCAATGCGAGTCCTAAAAAACATTCTTTTAGGACTCGCATTGTTTTTAGGACTCGCGAGTTTTTTAAGGCTCTCAAATAGAGGACTCGCACCCCGCGAATCCTAAAAAGTCTTTTTTGTAGTAGTGTTGAGTAATCGTCGATGAAAGTGATGAAATACTCATAACTACCTCTTACTTGAACATTAATTAGTCCACAAACTCAAAATGAACTAGCCCTAGGGGTTCTTCAACCATGTCATATTTTGCAGAGAATGGTCGCTGGTCACCCAAAGTGAGTTCCTTCAAAGGCCTAACCTTTGTTAATCATCGAATCCTATAGGCTAATATGACCTAGGCGAAGATGCCAAAGGTACGTCATATTATCATTATTGACCTTTTCTTGTTTAGTTGTCCTAGGTTTAGCTATCCTAAATAATTCGTTATTAAGCATAGAGGGTTTATTTGGTTGCAATAGTTAGAGCCCATTGTCCATAAATCAAACACACAATTCACATCCATAAATGAAATATATATGATAAAACAAACTTGTGAAAGTTACAACAAATTGTTGTTGATGCAAAAAGGAAATTGAAACTAAATTTCTACTAAAGTTTGGAATAAAATAAACGTCATTCCAACATAAATATTTATTTCCAAAATTTAGACAAGCTTGTTCTCTATCCTTGACTTCAATGAACGTTCTATTTCCGACTCTATGTTTCGATTGCCATTCTATACGACCTTCCAGTTACTAAGTAGTTGTAAAGAAGTATACACATGAATAGTGGATCCCAAATCGACAATCCACATAGAAGATTCATCTTCAACAACACATGCATCCAAGATAAATAAATTATTGCCTTGTGTTTCCTTTCCCTTAATGGTTGGCCAGTTATGTTTCCAATGCCCAGGCTTCTGGAAGTGAAGACATTCTTGTTTAGCTTTCTTCCCATCTGAATTTACTCCAATAGGCTTTGCAACAGTTGGGGCCTTGCCGTCCTTCTTCTTTGCTTTGGTTTTCTATTTTTTGTGACAACAATGGAGTAGTAGTGAATTGAAAAGAATCAAGGAGTCATAAATGGGTAAACATATTGAGAGGAAATATCACCTGGTTAGAGAAATCGTGCATACTGGTGATGTGCCAGTTATGAAGATAGCATCCTAACAAAACATGGCTGACCAGTTTATCAAAACACTTCCTACTAAGTTGTTTAAGGGTCATGTACGAAATATGGGATTGAAATAGATACCTCCATTGCTTTAAGGGCAAGTGGGACATTTTTAGGGTTGGTGCCCTAATAGCATGTATAAAGACATTTTATTTTAGAATTAAATATAAGTACATTGTTCTTATAATTGAATGTTTGAATTATTACTAAATATTTATTGTAAATATAAGAAAATTTCATATTCAATAATGAGAGTATGATCTTGTAAGAGTATGAGAGGGTTAAGATCATAGATAATGAATAAAATAGTCAACAACATATTAAAGTAAGGGATCTTTAATGAATGTTTGCTAATACGACTCGGTAAGTATTTTAAAAATACATGTGATCTAGATTTGGATCGCTGATGTGGTTAGACATCTTAGTAAATGTACTTTATATAATTAGATTATATATGACTGGATCGATGTGAATTAATTTCTTTATAAAAAATACTGTTTTCTATAAAGATTTAATTCATATAAAAAGATGATCATATGTAGATCAGTATAAATCCTGAGTAGTAATGAAATTTTGCACATGTCTATTGGGTCATTTGATTCACTCGTTAAGGTTTTTTAGTATAGTTAGGTTAGTAACTTTTGTTTTGGAGATTAAATAGTGTGAATGGTTGGGAACATGATCTTACAAGACTTGAATCCAATCTTTCCTAACAAATCAAATGTTGGTTCTCTTAAGGGTTAATTATTGAACTGAATAATTATTGAGCTCAAATTTATAATATGAATATAAATGAACTGTTCACTAGCGAGTTAATAGTACTTAAGAAACAATAGGGAATTAGAAGGGTAAAAGGATAATTTTTACTAGCACTTGTTAGTGAACCAATAATTGGAGGAAAATTTACATGAAGTGATTATATCTATTGAAAAATCGAGATAATTTTATAAATATAATTCTACAATTACTAAGAGTGCAATTCCATATTTATAGTGGAGTAATAATAGAATTAATAAATAAGATTATTTAATTAAAGAAATTTATTAATATCTGGTTTATTGGAGCTTAGTATCATAGGTATATGGTCCCCAAGTCACATCTATACAACATTGTCTAGGGTGTGGATTTCATTAACAAGATAAATTGAGAAATTACTATATTGCAAAAAGAATTAATTTTCGAAGGTAAAGGTATAATTAGACACAATTAATTAATTATGAATCAATTTTACTAATATTTCTTATTTGAAAACTATATATTAGTTGAAAATAACCTTGAATAAATATTAAAAGAGAATTATTAAATTATTATATGATAATAATTTTATTAGGGTTTATAAGATAAAGTTAATTTTGAATTAACTAATATTTATGTTATTTTAAATACATAAATATTTTCCCTTAATTAATTGAATAAATAAATCATAAAAGATTGGGAAGCACCATGTGGTGCTACACGCAAGCATAGTGACTAGTGCAAGCGTAGGGCTTGACACAATTTTTTAATCATTCAATTGTATCAGTTACAATTTTAATATTTTATTTTATTAATTAATTATTTAACTAGTATTTTGATTTGATTAAAATGTTTCATAAATAAATAAAACCTAACCCTAATTAGATTAGACCTAGACTATATATATTCTATGTTATTTGTAGAAAAGTTTGAAAGAGCTTGAAAAATATAGCGATACTTTTCTCTCTTCTTCTGTCATTCTCTCAGCCTTCTCTGTTCCCCAAATCTTTAGATCTCATGTGTTGAGTACATCTAGAAACATAAAATTTTCCTATACATCCTACGTGCCCACATACATCCTATTATGTTGATGATTGGCTTGGAAGATCGTGGTGTGGATCTCATAGCATTCTTTTGGATTGGATGTTCGTTTATTTATACTAAAAGATAGCGAGGACACTTGATAGGCTACAATAGGTATTAGATATGAATCAATCTTTTGTGTTTATGATTGAACCTTAAACAATATTAAAAATAAAGCTTTTGCAATACACTTTTCATTGCACGCTATGATTAACACATTTAATACCAACAATTATATTGGTTTGACCACTAATGACCTACATCCACTATAGTCAATGTATTATATGATTCTTACAAGGCATAAAATGCTCATGAATACCACCTACCATCCCCCATTAACGGTCTCATATTACATTATTTTTAAAGACAAAAGGGGTTATTAAGAGCGAAGGGATAGCTCCTTTCCTATCCAAACTTAATCCTTGTGATAGTTAGAAGATCTCTGACATTTATAGTTGCCAAAACCGGCAAAGTGAAAAATACACATTTCCTTTTCCTAAGGTATGGAATTTGACATTAACTTGTTGACTGTAAGCAACCTTAGGGTCGCACAACTTTACCTCGCTTAAAATCCCTTTGGCTTAGTCATGATGATGAGACCTTCTGAGTGCTCTCAGTGAAGTCACCTCAATAGAAACATTCATGACAAGAAAAAAATGCTTTTAATAACACCAAAAATGTGTTATCAAAACATACCATAACACTTTTTCATGTGTTAAGACCGACTATGTTATCGTAGGTCAGGGTACTTTACATAACACTTTATCATTGTTATACAGATGTGTTATTATAATGTCAACGATAACACACTTTCGTGTTATTTTAATAAATAGATAAGTGTTTAATTATATTATTTATAGTCGATTATTTAACACATTTCAATACTTATAAATTTGTGTTATACTACACTTTAGTATAACACATTTTTTGTGTTATACTACACTTTAGTATAACACATTATTTGTGTTATATAATGAAGTTTGCAGAACAAAATTCTTTACATAAAAAGTGTTATTGTAATAGATATTATAACACAATTTTCATATTATTTTAATATTTAGATAAGTTTAAATTCTCATTATATATTCATTTATATAACACTAATTTATTCTATTATATTTTAATGTTTTTTTATATAATTAAAATTAGCTTTTTAATATATACTAGCATCATCAAATGAACTTGATTTTCAAATAACAAAAAGTAAAAACATTCAACATTGTATTAACAATCCACAAATTAGTTTAAAACATTCAACACTGTCATCAACAACAAAATGTTCTTTAAGTATTCAAGTAGTCTTAAATAGTCAACATATTAAAAAGTTACTACTTTCAGCACAAAATATTCTACAGCTTCCCAACACAAAACCTTCAAAATTAAGAATAGTGCAAGTGTTTTACAATAATAAGAAAAACAAGAAGAATTAGTTTGACCCTTCTGTTACATAGAACAAAAATTGGGGTCACCGATTCGCCGATTCCTTACTCATTATCAGTGCTGAAGTGAGTGAAGACATATTTGACACTAGCTCTCTCAGTGCCACCAATATATACATGCCACAAGGAAGAATCAAGAAACGTAAGATACAGTTCTATACTTAAATAAACTATCTATTTCAACTAATTTAGGCATATAAGGTCCAGTACTAAGCTCAAAATTACTCTCAATAACTTAACTAAACTAACTGATTTAACTAAATTATATATATATAAGGTCTAGTGCTAAGATTAAAGTATGTGCTATACTTACTAATGGTGACTTTGTACTGTACAGCCATTACAGTCTCAGACCCCATATGAAACTCTAAAAGCTCCAAGCCAGAGTATAAATAGTCAACTAGAAAAAATTGAAGAAAGACATAGTCATAAAGAATCAACACAGTCATAATCAAATCCAAATATAGACCCTATTGCCAAACATAATGTGTTTAAGTTGTTCCAATTCCAATCCTCACCTCGTAATTGTTTGCTTAGCTTCTTTAGCATCTGCATTATACAAGGATAAACAACGTAAGATAGAATTTATAATGAAAATAACATATAACACATCTCTTGTAAGACTAAAATTAGAGTATGGATGTTCATCTCTTGTAATTTTCCAAACTAAAAAGCATACTTTCTGTCTTAATTATACAATGAATCTTGGACAATAATCAGCAGCTAGGTCAATCATCCTTGTAAAGTATCAGTACTATCAAACCAAACAACAAAAAGAGAGCTCATAATCAATAATTAGACTATAAAATTGCTGTAAAATAAATAATTATGCAGTAAAGTTAAGAAACAAGCCATAAAATGAAATGCAAAAGCTAAAAATCAAGTATTTAAGCATGATGAATATAGTGTTTACAGCAAGAGAATTCAGGGAAAAGCTACTTAAATATTTTATCTCATGAATCTTGATTATCTTTGCTATGTATGAGTAACTAGCATGGACAGAAAGAATAAAAACGAACCCTTCCAGTGGATTCGGCTGGGGAGGGTGGTGTACCAAGCAAATCAGTCATGAGATCCAATTGGTGTATCACATTTTCCTAACGAAACAGTAGTTTTCCTGTAAGCATTTCAACAAATACATCCTATGCTCCAAATATCTATTGCAGGGGTGTACTGAAGACAAAAAGTAGAGGTCTTAGACTCTTAGTATTAGAAAAAAGTACTAAGCAACCATACACTTGATATGATATAGGTAACATAAAAATTAACATTGGCCAATCCCCTCAAAGATAATGGAAAATACTTAAAATCATTGCTACTCGTTAATTGCCAATCAAAAACAATCTCCGCAAGTATTCTTTTACAAGAAATAAGTATGAGAGTGCATAATAGGTAGACAGAGCCATTGTCAATTTGTCATATAAATAAAATGAAGAGCAATAGATCAATGGTGCTGAGAGAAACATGTATTTTGGTGATTCAAACTTATAGACAAAATAATTATGGCCACATACCAGTAGTATATACAGTAGAAGAAGCCAATACAACATGCCAACGCATATATACATATATTGAAAGGGAACAATGCTTGAAAAAAAAAAGTATTGGAGTATACTATGGAATCAGTAATAGAAGAAATTGAAGAAACAACATGAAAGAAGAACTTCAAAAGATCATTTGAAAATGAAGCAATTGAAAAATGAAAAGCAAAACTTATTCAGTAACAGCCAAATGTACTTTTCCTTGCATACTTTTTTATGATTAATATCAGGCTTTTTATTTCCCTTAGATTAGAAGGACACAATAAAAAAAAGGAAACTCACTTTGGACAATTCCAATCGCCTTTCTTCATTTCAATATCACTTCCTCCTAACTTCTTTGGTCCCTCAGCTTTGCACTTCAGGCAGCAGATATTTCTAGCAAAATTGGTGAAATTGCATCTGCAGCACATCAAAAGGGAATCAACCATGAGTTTAGGCAAAAACAAAAGAGAAAAAGGGACATTAAGAAATAGAAAAATTGAAGAAACTGTAACTGTGGCACATCAAAAGGGCATCCATTCCAAGATTGAATTAAATATATACGAAAACTATAAACAATATCATACTGTGTGAATTGAAAAACAGGGGTGAAAAAAAAAGTTTAAAGAATGTATAAAAGGGTCCAAACAAAAGATTCATCCTCTAAAACACATGCATCCAAGAAACACATATTTCTAAGTCACAATACAATAACAATGATAATAATATATAGATATAACCATATGAGCTTAATCTTGTTATTTAATTTTTTTTTCGTTTGTTGCAGATATATGGCAAAAGAAAAAACACTTATTAAAGTACAACATCCCTTTGAAACATGAGACTTTTATATGTTCTTGATAGTTCTCTCCCGCATAACAAGATATTATTATTATTATTATTATTATTATATATGCCAACTTATAACGAAACAACAACTGTAATTGGAGGTCTTCAATTTTAACCCCAACAAGCCATAAGAAACTCATAAAAGAGAAACAAAAACAGAACACCACAATAAACTAAGCTACTAAAACCAACATCAGGTGTGTTTTATGTTCGAAGCCACTGCCAAAAAAAAAGAGAGAAAACACAAAAAAGTATAGTTTAAGCATAACTAGTAATCCATATACATATATGTATATTATATATATATATATATCACTATGCATCTCCCTAATATTTAAAAAGAAATTCTTAGCATCTTTCTAAGAGTGCTTATTAAGCATCTCAAGCAAATCAAACTTTCAATTAGTAAAGATTTATTATGTAAAATTTCATTCAACTTCTGTGATATAACTTTGTAAGTCTCTACAATTAACCATGGATTAGCATGATAATGGTTTGTAACCAGGTTAACTTAATGTGTCTTAGTTAACTCTGCACCTATTCTTGCACTCACATTCTTTTAATTACTATATCAGAAGGTAAATATTAATAATAATGATAAGATTCCTCTGGGTATTGCACGGTGTTCCTGTACACACTAGTCCTTGGTAGCTTTCCCTTGTTTATCCAATTGCCGGAACCCAAAAATACTTCTTGTTTCTTTTTCCCTGTTTATCCAATCCAAACAAGGTAGAGAAAAATTAATTAAGATTTAAAATATAATGTCTAAGTGGAAGAACATTTTAATTTATAAACAGTAAAAGTTGAAGAGCCATATGGGATTGTTCTTACTATGTGTTTGGCGACAAGAAGAAAAGCCAAGAAAGCGACCCCTATAACTATAGTCTGCCAGTTCCACTGTAAAACAATGATCAATTGATTGAAAAATGTTAATTTATGACCACAGCTAAAAGCATACCAGTAAAAATGGAATGATAAAATTAAATTTTTTATTTTTACCCCATGGTGGGTTGAATTAAACACTGAGCGCAAAACAGAGACAATATCAGTCTTCTTTGTGAAGAAATTCTTTTTTATATCTGAGATTTTGCATTATGCATAATGTGTACCAGTAGGCTTGCAAGTTTTTAAAGTGTGTATGCATATGTATCGATAATTTTTATAAGATATGAAAGTTCCTGTAGTAAATTGACAGGGAAATTTACACATAATCACACCAAGCCAACACACTTTTATCTTAACTATTTTAACAGACTTCAAATGTAACATTCAATAAAATAGCAAGTGCATCAGATGAGGTTTGGACTTAACAGAGCAGCAATGTGTACTACTAAAATTAATTTTCTTAAAGAAAGGTGCTGTTGTAGAAAGTAGGCAGTTACCAATTCATCATTTGGAATAGCATCCTTCAGAAGACGAGGATCATCAAGTACATCATGATTGTTCTTGATTTTTTTCTTTACAGCTGCTAATTCCTTCTCCTCTTCTTCAGTTTCTTCTCCAAATGAAAGTAAATTCAACTTTCTGAATTGTACACATACAGACCACAGTTAGCCAAATATTTTGCACCAGACATAAACAGACAGGCAGTTTGCAACTTAATGATTTGTAGACACAAACAGACAGGCAGCTAATTCTTATATGATCATATATATGTTCATCAAATATTACCAGGCACAAACAGACAGGCAACTAATGCTTATAAAACTTATTGCATTCTTAACTTCCTCAGAAAATACCTAATCAAAAATCAATCAACAGAAACAAAAACAAAAAAATATTGATAACCCAAATTAAAAAAAAAAAACATGTCTAGAATCCCCTAAATCCAATAACTAATCTAAAAGCTCTAAAAATCACAATCAAAACCTTGGCTTACCAGAATTTGGACTTGGCGCCAACCTCATTGGTGGCCCAAAGCTTCATCAGACTCAGTAGGGAGAGCCCTTCCCACAACCTGGTTGTAGAGTCCAAGAACTTTACTTAGCTAATTGTTTAGTAGTATTATAGTATGTTTAGTGTTATCATTGTTACTTTGGATTTTTGGTTCAGACCGGGAGTTATTTGGACACTCATAGTAGTACTTATAGATTTTCTAAGTTTAACCTATAGTTTAAGAATATTAAGTATAACCTAAGGTTTGATTAATGTGTCTGATATTAAGGAATATATTATTATATTATAAGGTTTAGACATCAACCAATAGGATTTTAAGCACATGTTTTGAATGGTAATTAAGGATTTAGTATTTTTGAGGATTAAATTAAATAAGGGTAAAAGTTTGAATGTATAGGGTCAGTCAGCAGCTTTGAGCACGTTGAGGGCTTAGTCAAGGCTGTTTACTCCATTCAAACTCAGCTAAAAATGTGTAAATTCGTGTTTAAATATTCAGCGTATGCCGATATATTGCAGCTATAGGGGGCGATATGTCGCAGCACGTAGATACGGAAAACACGAATCGATGCACGGTCGCCTCGGGAACAAAGGTCCAGGCGATATATCGCCTATAGGGGGCGATATATCACCTCCACCAGCATGATTTCAAATACATTTGAATTCTTTTCCCTTCAGCCATTCAAACTCCTTCAACAGTCCAGCATCTTCTGAACGAGTCTTCAGCCTCTGCTGAACGATTATTCAAATGATTTTCACCTAAAAAGCCATTATTTTTATTCAAGTAAAATCAAGATATTTTCATTCCCAAACTCTATAAATAGGACCTAGTACCCAGCCATTATTCACCATTTGCTCTAAGTTCAGAGGCTGCTAGTGTTAAGTGAGTGAGAGAGTGTAAACACTTGGTTTGGGGAAAAACTATAAGCTTAAACATCATAAGCTTATCAAACACTTGGGAAGTAAGTGAGTGCTATAGTATTTCGGTGGATGTTAGATTGATCTTGCAATCTTTGAGGTAAACCCAAAACTCTAGTCCTTTCTGTATTCTATGTTATTTCTTTTCTCAAAACCTTCTACTCAGTCCCCTAACCTTATTCTTATTTTTGGTTAGGGAATCCAAGTTCTTAAGCACTTAAGTGGTGGTAAGCATATTTTCGTTTAATGGTTTAGTCTTCCTATTCTCTTTCATTTCATCTCCTTTCTTTAGACTCACCCTTGTTCATTGTGGTTTTAGGAGTGTTCCAAAAGTCCTAACTCAGTCCATTTTATCCCGGTAACTTTGGTAAGGAAAATAGGCTAGAATTAATATGTTATGTGCTTATGTTATCTATATGTTTATGTTATTAAAAGTGTTATGATATGTATATGTGTATGTAGGCTTGGGCATATGACCCATATGACTAACAAGACCCCAAATGGGTTATGGGCATATGACCTACTTAGCTAGTAGGACCCCATTAACCCCATGGGCATATGCTTGTTTAGTCTATGGGACCCCAAGTAATAATGGCCATTATAATAAGTGTATGTTATATGTATTATGTTAAGTCTTTATGTTTTCTTATGAAATTGTGTATATGACTATGTGTTAGGTTTTTCCTTGCTGGGCATTAGGCTCACTCCTTTCTGTTTATGTGCAGGAAAATAAGCTTAGAGGCGGTAAGATTCGTGATGCTTGGGAGGATGTGTATCGATGATGAATGGAGTCAAGGGGCCGAGCGTTATCGATTCGAGGATGTAGTCTCCTTTTATGTTTTTTATGGTTTTACATGTATTTTCCGCATTATTATGTAATGTCTTTTATTTTAAATCTTATTTTGTTTTAAAGACAATGGGATCCCAAAATCCTTCTTAGTATTCTGTTTCTTTGTAAATAACTCTTATTTTCAAGTTACTCAATAAATTATGGTATTTTCGTAAAATGTAAGTTTTTATGTATAGTTTCGATAATGGTCCAATTAGTCTAGATTAGTGGGTCATTACAGTTGGTATCAGAGCAAACGGTTCCTTCGCATGAAGTTCTCCTCGATACACATGCTCAAAGCTCCGAATCAGACCGCCAAGTAAGTGTTTAAGTTACAAGTTACAAGTTACTTTGTCTATGTGTATAGCTAACAACTTTAGTGTTTATGTTTCAGTTAAAAATGAATGGAGCTTTAACCTACCAAGATATCCGAGCCATTAAGGCCTTAAAAAGAATAAGGGAGCCAAGAAACACCGTAGGAGCCTTAGAAAGGATTACACGAAGGTTGCTTTTGTTTCACCAAGCAATAGGTGGCCTTCAAGAGGCTAAACAAATAATGCTAAGATCAACAGAACAATATGTATTAGTGATTAGGTTGTTTAAAGATTTCCATCCTGTAATAGCAGCCTTAGAAGAAATATGGGAAGAAATGAATGATGAGGATGAATCACCATTAGCAATGAGATACTATTTCCTCTTAGTTAGGTTCACCGCAAAATTTGAATTTCAATTCACCAAGGAGCAAAAGAATAGGATTCTCACAAACCTTCCTAGAGGGCATTTTGATGCTCATGATAATGATGACTATGAGGCTATAGATGATGATATGTTAGATGACGGATCGGATGTAGAAGATCCCGATTTTTAGATTAGTAGTTTTTATTTGTTTTATTTACTTTTATGTTATGATTGTAATAAGTGAAATTGTTTTCCAAATGAATAAACATGCTATTTGAATATCATGTGTGAGTTTGAAATTTTTTTTCACAATCATAATAAATACTAAATAAAATGAATAATGACTGAGCTCGGTGAGGGTGGATACGAATCAATGAACCTGGTTTCCTTGTTGAGAGTTAGGGGGCCTTAGTAGTGGGAACGATTTTACTGATCCCAGCCCTCCCTCAATATGGTTAACTTTGGAACAAAGATAAGTTTCGAGCCTGAGAATTAAGTCATATAGGATGATTAGAAACACACTTAGAAAATAAATATGACTTGTTTTTCTAAGTATAGAAACCCACTCTAATAATAAATAAAGACCTATATAATTTTTCATAAAAAGTCATAATAAATAGGTCCGAGATATGTTTGTTTTAGAATAAGATTTTGCCTTAGAGCCTATTAGGAAAAAGTTCTAACATGTTTCTTTTAACTGTTAGAACTCTGCTACGATGTCTCTCCGAAGATCTGCTCGCACCAACGGGAACGCTTCCAACGATGTTCCAGCGACCAATGCGGTCCCTACCGTTCGCCGAAGGAGAGTACGTGTTACTGCTCGCCGCAACGCACCGGCACAGCCAGCTGACAACACTGCAGAGATTGCCAGACTACGACAGCAAGTCGAGGAACTTCTGCAGCAACAATGCCAACAGGCTCAATCTCAGCCTCAGCCTCCGCCACAGCCGCAGCCGCAGCCACAGCCGATGGCCCCAGCACCCCAACAAGTTGGTCCGTATGGGGGATGGCCTATGACGAACTACGCTCCTTATCCTGTTCAGCACATGGAGCCAGTGTACGAGAGGTTCCGCAAGCAGCACGCTCCGAACTTCGAAGGGACTACGGACCCCTTTGAAGCAGAAGAATGGCTAAGGAATGTGGAGCCGATCCTAGCCCACATGAACCTTAGTAATGCAGACCGCATATCCTGCGTCTCATCTTTGCTCAAGAAAGATGCCAGGATATGGTGGGACTTGGTCCAGCAATCCCACGATGCTGCCACCATGACGTGGACCCGATTTGTGGAGCTCTTCCACAAGAAGTACTACAATTCAGCAGTGCTTGCTACGAGAGTTGAGGAGTTCACCAATCTGAAGCAAGGGAATTTAACAGTGGCGGAATATGCTCGTCAGTTCGATCGCTTAGCGAAGTTCGCAGCAGAGTTGGTTCCAACCGACTATCTAAGGGTGAACAAGTTTGTTAGAGGACTTCGCCCGAAGATCGAGATGGGGGTTAAACTAGCAAACCCGGGAAACACTTCATATGCCGACGTTCTTGAGACGGCAATTGAAGTAGAAAGGTTGCAAGCCAACGTGAGCAAAGAAGAAGCCAGCAAGCCCGAACCTAGGCAGCAGAGCCAACCTCAGGCCAGTCGGAACAACAATCAGTCCAGCAACAGTCAGTCCAACAACAACGGTAACGGACAGAAGAGAAGGCATCCTGACAACAAGCAAGCCGACAACAATAAAAGGGCACGACCAAGTAATGGGGGAAATAGGTCGGGCTACGTGGAATACCCGCCATGTGCCAAATGTCAGAAGAAGCACCCCGGAGAATGCCGTGCCAACACCAAGGAGTGTTTCAACTGTGGTCAAGAAGGGCATCGTAAAAGAGACTGTCCTCAGCAAAAGCCGGAAGGAAAGAAGGACGAAAAGATGGTTCCTGCTCGGGTTTTTGCTTTAACCCAAGGAGAGGCGGATGCTAGCAACAAGGTGGTCACAGGTCAGGTTTCCATCCTCAATAAATTATGTCATGTATTATTTGATTCGGGAGCCACCCATTCGTATATTTCGTTAGGAATGATTGATAAACTAGACAAACCTAGTGAAAGATTTAGAACTAGGTTTGCAACCGAGTTGCCTTCGGGCAAAGTAGTTCTATCATCACGAATTGTACGAGGCGTACCAATCAAGATTGAGGACAAGGAACTAGAAGGAGACCTGATAGAGCTGGTGATCAAAGACTTCGACGTCATACTAGGCATGGATTGGCTAGCACGGCATGGCGCAACGATCGACTGCAGACGCAAGAAGGTGACATTCGATACTCCTGACGGCCAGAAACTGTGCTTCATGGGACAAGCTTCAGGACTACGCACACCGTTAGTATCATCTCTCAAAGCTCAGAGAATGATGGAGAAAGGATGTCAAGCATTCTTAGCCAACATCACGAATGTGGAGAAGGAGACATCACTCAAAGTTGGAGATGTTCGAGTCATACAAGAATTTCCAGAAGTTTTCCCCGATGACTTGCCAGGATTGCCGCCAACTAGAGAAATAGACTTCACGATAGAATTAGTACCGGGCACCGAGCCTATCTCTAAGGCACCATACCGGATGGCACCTACGGAACTCAAGGAGTTAAAGACGCAGCTACAAGAACTCCTAGACTTGGGTTTCATTAGGCCAAGCCATTCACCATGGGGAGCTCCGGTACTATTCGTGAAAAAGAAGGACGGAAGTATGCGCATGTGCATAGACTACCGTGAGCTGAATAAAGTAACGATTAAGAACAAATACCCGCTACCTCGGATTGATGATTTGTTTGATCAACTCCGAGGCGCGACTGTATTCTCTAAGATCGATTTACGGTCCGGGTATCATCAGCTCAAGGTAAAGGGGGAAGATATTCCTAAGACAGCCTTTAGGACTCGTTATGGACATTACGAGTTCTTGGTTATGTCTTTTGGTCTTACTAACGCGCCAGCCGCGTTTATGGACTTAATGAATAGGGTCTTCAAGGACTACTTGGATAAATCCGTCGTTGTGTTCATCAACGACATTTTAATTTACTCCAAGGATGAAGTGGAGCACGAGGAACACTTGAGGATAATTTTGACGCGATTGAAGGAGCACCAACTCTACGCGAAGTTCAAGAAATGCGAGTTTTGGCTCTCACAAGTGGCGTTCCTCGGGCACATCATATCGAAAGACGGAGTTGCAGTAGATCCATCGAAGGTAGAGGCCGTGAAAGATTGGCCTAGACCAAAGAACGCGTCGGAAGTAAGAAGCTTCTTAGGGCTAGCAGGTTACTATAGAAAGTTTGTAGAGGGCTTTTCTAAAATAGCCACTCCACTCACCAACCTGACCCGGAAGCAACAAAAGTTTAACTGGAATGATAAGTGTGAGGAAAGCTTCCAGTTGCTTAAGGATAAGCTTTGCTCAACACCAGTACTTAGTGTCCCAACACCCAACGACAAGTTCGTTGTCTACTGTGATGCATCAAAGTTAGGATTGGGATGCGTACTGATGCAAAATGACAAGGTGATAGCCTACGCGTCACGTCAGTTAAAGGAGTATGAACAACGCTATCCAACTCACGATATGGAGTTGGCAGCGGTGGTCTTTGCGTTAAAAATCTGGCGCCATTATCTTTACGGAGAACGGTGCGAGATTTATACGGACCACAAAAGTTTAAAATACTTCTTTACTCAGAAGGAGCTTAACATGAGGCAGCGCCGGTGGTTGGAATTAGTAAAGGATTACGACTGCGAAATCCTATACCACCCGGGGAAGGCAAACGTAGTTGCCGATGCACTTAGCCGAAAAAGTTATGGGAACTTAGCAGCCTTATCCGGAATAGAAAAGCCACTACAGCAGGAGCTTATCAGTGCCGGAATAGAAGTGGTTGTAGGCAAGTTGGCTAACTTTTCTATCCAATCGAATATGCTAGAAGACATACGGAATGGTCAGAGACATGATGATTCACTAGCAACGCACATGGATGC
The DNA here is from genome assembly GCF_963169125.1 of Humulus lupulus. Taxonomy (NCBI): domain Eukaryota; kingdom Viridiplantae; phylum Streptophyta; class Magnoliopsida; order Rosales; family Cannabaceae; genus Humulus; species Humulus lupulus. Next base: position 105,110,985 of record NC_084793.1, read on the forward strand.
AGTCAGAGAAGGCAAGACTACAGATTTCTCAATATCCAGTCAAGGTTTATTGAGATATAAGGATCGGGTATGCGTGCCAGACGATCAAAGTATTAAGAAGACGATCCTAGAAGAAGCGCACAACACCCCATACTCGGTTCATCCAGGGTCTACCAAGATGACTCATGACATCAAGGCAGTCTATTGGTGGCCAGGGATGAAGAAGGACATAGCGGAATATGTATCTAAGTGTCTGGTATGCCAGCAAGTGAAGGCGGAGCATCAGCGGCCTGCAGGATTATTGCAACCGCTTAGCATACCGGAGTGGAAGTGGGACGATATAGCCATGGACTTCGTGACGGGTCTGCCAAAGACAAATAAGCAGCATGATTCTGCTTGGATAGTCATAGATAGACTAACCAAGTCGGCTCATTTTCTACCTGTTAAGACTTCTTATACGGCAGACCAATATGCAGACATCTACATCCAAGAGATTGTACGATTGCATGGAATCCCCAAGACGATAGTATCAGATAGAGGATCAGTGTTTACGTCAAGATTTTGGAGAAGCTTACAACAAGCCATGGGTACTAAGTTAAGTCTTAGTACAGCTTTCCATCCTCAGACAGATGGGCAGTCAGAGCGTACGATTCAGATTTTAGAGGATATGCTACGCGCATGTGTACTTGACTTCGGAGGATCGTGGAACAAGTACTTACCGTTGATCGAGTTCTCGTACAACAATAGCTACCAGTCGACGATCGAGATGGCACCTTATGAGTTGCTATATGGAAGAAGGTGTCGATCACCGTTGCACTGGGACGAGGTAGGAGAAAGGCAGCTTCTAGGGCCCGAAGCTGTTAGGCAAGCTCAAGAAGCAGTAACGCTTATTAGACAGCGTATGCTTGCTGCTCAAAGCCGACAGAAAAGCTATGCAGATACCAAGAGACGCGATGTGGAGTTCCAAGTTGGAGATCAAGTCTTCCTGAAGATATCTCCTATGAAGGGTGTCAAGCGGTTCGGGAAGAAAGGCAAGCTCAGTCCCCGATTCTTAGGTCCTTTTGAGATATTGGACAAAGTGGGACCAGTTGCGTATAGACTAGCCCTACCGCCAGCACTAGCCGATAGTCACAACGTCTTCCACATCTCGATGTTACGCAAGTATGTGTCAGACCCATCTCACGTCCTCAAGTACGATACCATAGCACTCCAGAAAGACTTAAGTTACGAGGAACGACCGGTTAGCATCCTAGATAGGGGGATGAAGCAGTTACGGTCCAAGAGCTTTCCTATAGTTAAAGTCCTATGGAGCAATAGTTCTGAACGCGAGGCAACGTGGGAGTTGGAAGAGGACATGCAGAGCCGGTATCCGGAGTTATTTGGTAAGTAAATTTCGAGGACGAAATTCTTTTTAGTAGGGGAGAATTGTAGAGTCCAAGAACTTTACTTAGCTAATTGTTTAGTAGTATTATAGTATGTTTAGTGTTATCATTGTTACTTTGGATTTTTGGTTCAGACCGGGAGTTATTTGGACACTCATAGTAGTACTTATAGATTTTCTAAGTTTAACCTATAGTTTAAGAATATTAAGTATAACCTAAGGTTTGATTAATGTGTCTGATATTAAGGAATATATTATTATATTATAAGGTTTAGACATCAACCAATAGGATTTTAAGCACATGTTTTGAATGGTAATTAAGGATTTAGTATTTTTGAGGATTAAATTAAATAAGGGTAAAAGTTTGAATGTATAGGGTCAGTCAGCAGCTTTGAGCACGTTGAGGGCTTAGTCAAGGCTGTTTACTCCATTCAAACTCAGCTAAAAATGTGTAAATTCGTGTTTAAATATTCAGCGTATGCCGATATATCGCAGCTATAGGGGGCGATATGTCGCAGCACGTAGATACGGAAAACACGAATCGATGCACGGTCGCCTCGGGAACAAAGGTCCAGGCGATATATCGCCTATAGGGGGCGATATATCGCCTCCACCAGCATGAATTCAAATACATTTGAATTCTTTTCCCTTCAGCCATTCAAACTCCTTCAACAGTCCAGCATCTTCTGAACGAGTCTTCAGCCTCTGCTGAACGATTATTCAAATGATTTTCACCTAAAAAGCCATTATTTTTATTCAAGTAAAATCAAGATATTTTCATTCCCAAACTCTATAAATAGGACCTAGTACCCAGCCATTATTCACCATTTGCTCTAAGTTCAGAGGCTGCTAGTGTTAAGTGAGTGAGAGAGTGTAAACACTTGGTTTGGGGAAAAACTATAAGCTTAAACATCATAAGCTTATCAAACACTTGGGAAGTAAGTGAGTGCTATAGTATTTCGGTGGATGTTAGATTGATCTTGCAATCTTTGAGGTAAACCCAAAACTCTAGTCCTTTCTATATTCTATGTTATTTCTTTTCTCAAAACCTTCTACTCAGTCCCCTAACCTTATTCTTATTTTTGGTTAGGGAATCCAAGTTCTTAAGCACTTAAGTGGTGGTAAGCATATTTTCGTTTAATGGTTTAGTCTTCCTATTCTCTTTCATTTCATCTCCTTTCTTTAGACTCACCCTTGTTCATTGTGGTTTTAGGAGTGTTCCAAAAGTCCTAACTCAGTCCATTTTATCCCGGTAACTTTGGTAAGGAAAATAGGCTAGAATTAATATGTTATGTGCTTATGTTATCTATATGTTTATGTTATTAAAAGTGTTATGATATGTATATGTGTATGTAGGCTTGGGCATATGACCCATATGACTAACAAGACCCCAAATGGGTTATGGGCATATGACCTACTTAGCTAGTAGGACCCCATTAACCCCATGGGCATATGCTTGTTTAGTCTATGGGACCCCAAGTAATAATGGCCATTATAATAAGTGTATGTTATATGTATTATGTTAAGTCTTTATGTTTTCTTATGAAATTGTGTATATGACTATGTGTTAGGTTTTTCCTTGCTGGGCATTAGGCTCACTCCTTTCTGTTTATGTGCAGGAAAATAAGCTTAGAGGCGGTAAGATTCGTGATGCTTGGGAGGATGTGTATCGATGATGAATGGAGTCAAGGGGCCGAGCGTTATCGATTCGAGGATGTAGTCTCCTTTTATGTTTTTTATGGTTTTACATGTATTTTTCGCATTATTATGTAATGTCTTTTATTTTAAATCTTATTTTGTTTTAAAGACAATGGGATCCCAAAATCCTTCTTAGTATTCTGTTTCTTTGTAAATAACTCTTATTTTCAAGTTACTCAATAAATTATGGTATTTTCGTAAAATGTAAGTTTTTATGTATAGTTTCGATAATGGTCCAATTAGTCTAGATTAGTGGGTCATTACACTGGTACTAGTGGAACTGCAACAAAGAACCATTAATAAAAAAAAAAACACACGCACACAGAAAGTTATCACTTTTCTCTAAAATGAATTATATCTTACCTGTTATATTAATGCCTATGTAACAGGATTTCGTATGTTTTAACGGTATTTCGTATGTTTATCAGAGTGATTGGAAATAAATAAGTTAAGTTTATCAGAACTGTTGACATAAATCCAATAATTATTCAGTCATCAGTTGCATCCTTTTACAAAAGAAAGTACTCAGCAATTACACCTTCTCATAAAAAGTAAAAACAAAACTTCCAATAGTTACAAATTTTCACACTATTCTAATCCAAAACAACACAACTATATTCTCATTAGTAGAATTATTTAAACCCCATAATCATCCTCATCAGTTCTCCATTGTTTTTAACGGTTCATCCTACTCTGAAACAAAAAAAAAATTAGAAACTGAGATTTATTTAGAAATACTTCATAATTTTATTAATATAAGAATCATCTTCATCAATTAAGAAAAATTATTCCTTTCTCTTAAATATATTTCTTAGGTTTTTGAAGCAATATAGTGTGATACAATATCTGAAGCTTCTAAGGAACAATCCTAAGGTTAGTCCAGTTAACTATGGTTATAGCATCTAAAATTTAGTTTAGCACATAGGCCTAATTAAATTCGGTAATTTGCAAAGAATTTTTCACTTGTAATTTGAATGCACATCATCACCACAATCATGAGATCAGACAAGAAATTTGAATGAAAAAAAATTGAGAAAAATAGAGTTCTTTCCTTCTATGTGTATTGTTTCTGCAGTGTAATTTTCAAGAAAACAAATACCCTGTAGAGACTGTAATATTATTGTACCCATACGATTTAGCAACACACAAACATATTAAAATTATATCAGAAAAAAAATCAATATACCTCTATGCTAACCCCATTACATCCCTACAGGAGAACTCCTCCACCAAACTCAAAACACAACCCAAAAATAGAAAAACTAAAGAGAAGAAAGGGGAATTCCAGATACTAGCTGAAGCAAAGATGAAGGGAGAAATAAAGCATTGATTATTTTCCTTTTCTCATATGAAATTAAAATTTATTATTAAATGTATTTAAATCACGATAAAAATGAATGAATATTACACATGCGGTGAAGTATCTATTTGAGAGAAGAACTTATCTATACAGTTCCTATCTGAACACAATTCAAAGAATGAATCTCAAAGAACTGCAAAAGTTGAGCTAGTACATATATATATATATCTCACAATAAACATTAAACACGATCAGTTGTTATCCAACTCAATCCAATTTCACACTAACCACATAATTTTGGACAACTACAAACCACATTTCTCAAAGCTGAGTAACACATTAGAGCATAGAAAACTCACTCGTATATGAATTTGGCAGCAAATAAACCTGGGCTTCCAGACCCAAACCATTCGAAACTCCACCGACCCTCCAAGAATGGCGACCTAATTTTCTTAAACAAGTAAAAATCTCATAAAAATTTAAGCTTAGAAAAAATCCTCAACTCAAATGAGCGCTTACGTCTTTGGACGAGACATTGGATTAAGCCACTCAAGGCACGAGCTTCTTCGGTCGGTGACGGGAAACATGGGGAGGGAAGTTGTGGTAATCCCACGAGTTGAGCCATGCCGTAGACCCACCGCCGCAAGCACCGTCGCACCCACGAGCGAGCCATGCCATAGACCCACGAGTCGAGCCTCCCTGTCACACGACCCAAGCCGCAGGCCCCCATCACCTGTCTTCCTGGTCTGGTGCTTGAACAACGGCGACAATTAGTGGTTGGCAGAGAGAAAACGAAAGAGAAAGGGAGAAGATCGATTATGGAGGGAGAGAGAAAGAGATTTGGGGATTATATTTTTTTTATTTACTTATTTTATAAATAAAATTTGATTATATTCAGATAAAACAAATTTTTATATATTTAATGGGACCGTGTGAAATTTTTTTGGGGGGGTGGTGAAAAATTAGGCGCCAAAAATTAAGTCCCACCTACACCTATATACTTATGTACCTATTATAATACTTTTTAAAAAGTATTAAATTTTGTGTTATGGAAATGGGTTTTTGTTGTAGTGATTGTAGCTTCCTAGTCGAACACATCCAACTCACGTCGGTCGCCATGTGATCTGGTCCAAAAAGTGGTACAATATTTGTTGTACGCTAAAAGCACGAGCTCAACTATCTTGCTTGGGGTACAACTGGAATGTAATAAGTAAAGGATGCAAGACTTCAGAGATGTTTCGTTAACTTCAAACCAAACAACTTGTAACGCCCTAATAAACAAGACCGTTACATTGTGTGTTTAAAATTGTGCTTAGCTCATTAAGCGAGTCATTTGGATGAAAACGTGTACTTAAGGTTAGTTAAAATTTAGTATAAAAGCTTTTTATTAAACTTTGGCAACTTTTCATTAAAAGCTTTAGTACATAACACGAAATCCCAAAGAAAAAAGATAGAAGTTTAAAAAGGTTGATACAAAGGAAAATAAATGAAGTACATAACAGTTGTCCTAAGTGGTAAAACCACTAAACCCTGCCTTTCCCAAAAGAAGTCTCAACCATGGCGGTTGAGCAGGCTGCCTATGTGCATGCCGCCCATGAAGCTCTCCAACTCATTGGTGGTCCAACTTCCACTTGCCCTTACCTGCACCACGTAGCACCCGTGAGCCGAGGCCCAGCAAGAAAACTCAAATAAATAGATACAAATAATCAAAGATCACAGATAGAAGGCTTAGCAGTAACAAACATGCCCAAGTAGGTGTTCAACGCAACTATATGAACATAGGATCAAATGAGTGCATATCAAACTTCCAAAATTGCTGAGCCATACGACTTGCATTCCATATGCTTTTGCTGATCACGGCCTTAAGCCGAGCTTTTCAATCAGATTCAATCAATTGAATAGTTCATACATAAGACATCCATTCACATTAAAACAGATATTCAAAAGTATAATTATAGTCATACTTAATAACCGGAGCTCAAGCCCTAATCACAACCCAAATGCAATTGTCTTACCTCAAGTCCCGAGCAAATAGCGTATGGCAATCCCTAGCACGATCCTTACTCCCGAGCTTAACGGCATAACCTAGTCACAAATTATTAACATATAATAATCAGGAACTAAAGCAATTAAAATCTTTAAGATTGATTCCTAGCCTCAGAGACCTCGAATTCTACCAAACTGGGTAGTAGAATCCTTCCCGAGCCTTTAGGTTTGGGTTCTCGTACTAAAAAAACCTATTTGGCTAATCTTCCCCATTTGAGCCACCACGCCCCTCACTAAGGGTCGCAACGCTCAACAAGTTAGAGAGCCCTCCAAGCTATTTATCAGGACACGCATCGTGGCACCTAGTGGCACCGCGGCGCCAAGGCGATACAGAAAACTGCCCCAACCTCTGAGTTTGTGCGGGCCACGGTGCTCCAAGAACAACATCGCAGAGTAACCCCCTGAACCCAGATTTTTCAACATTTTCTTTGAGCCAAATCCCTTAAAACTCACCCTAATTAACCACCAAAGTCCCAATCAAGCCTAAGAATCTCAACAACACAACATAAGCAACATATAATCCCCAAGAACCAAACCAAATTCTTTCCACAACTCAAAACCAATCCCACAAGTTTAAAACTTATAAAAACTTAAACCACACATGAATTTCTTCAAAAACCAGGGTAAATCTTACCTCAAATGAATAGCTACGAACTCAAGCTACTTCCTATCCCACTCCACAGCTTCAAGATTCCCAACCTTTCTCCTAAAATATTCAAAAATCCCTAAGTCCCTCAAGAGAGAGAAAGAAAGAGTTGAGGGGCTGCTGAGTGTTATGTTCTCTGATTTCATCCTTAGCTACTACATACCTCTTGTAACTAAGGTAATCCAAGGCTAGGGAAAAGACCATAACACCCCTAGCCTAAAACCTTTCTCCTTAATGCCCCCAAGGCCAATATCGTTATTTACCACATTTTCCCGCTAAACCTCAAATTCCACTTAAGATTCCCAATTAATCCCACTAATCTTCCAAACACTAATATTTCCCCCACTAATAATTCATACTCTAATATCTCCAGTAACTTACCAAATTACTAAAATACTCCTAGGCTCACCCCGAGCCAGGTATAACTCCCCATTGTGTCTTTTCCGTCAAATTGCTCACAAGGATCGCCTCGTGTCACACATCTTAAATATATCCACATAATAATGTGGTCCCACTCACAAAGCACATATAATTTACAATTATACCCTCAATGGATCAAAACTACGAAAATTCCTTTTTCACCAAAACAGGCCCACAATCACATTTAATGCAGACAAACATGCATAAATAGTCATATTATCATACAACTCATATATTTTACATAATCACACATGTCTTCAATTAAGCCTTATTAGAAAATTTGGGACGTTACATAACTCGAGGTTGTGTCACTGAGTCCAAGACAGCTTAGGATCCTTCAGATCATTTGAAATGATGATGACAAGAGATTGAAGTATCCCGTGTCAAGATCGCCCTAATCTAGCCCAAGCATTATCTAAGTCAATCTATTCTGCTCTAGTTATATCTAGTTCGAGAATGACATCTAGCTCGAGCTAGGCGGTTCAAAGATGCGCATATGGAAGAATCTGTACAAACTCATATGCCCAATGTGTGCATCAAATGCATATGATTGTTATATACATTTATTGATTGACATAAATGGCAATAGGCTTAATTAGGGTATTTACGTATCCATTAATTTGGGAAGTTATCCAATATTGTATGTTACTATTTATGGTAAGGTTACCCAATATTTTCCATCATAATTCACTATAAACATAAGGGCAATTGATGGTAAATGGGAATGACATCTTGTATGCCAAAACTTAGCTGAAATTATCATAAACAATTTCTTCAAGAGTTCCTAAGCAAGAATAAGAGTGAATCATGGACTAGGTGGATTTTAACCACCGAACCATGTTAAAATCTTGTGAGTTTACATTTGGTTTATGAACAATCTTAATCTCTCTAATTTGATTTCTTAATCCTCTGTTGGAAAAAAAAAATGCGTCAACAAATTGATGCTTTCATTGAGAGCAGATTAGGCTTAAAAAATTTCAAAGAATATTCGACACAACAATCAACATGGTGGTAAGTCGTTCCATGTGTGACAATTAATTAGAGAGACGTGGTGACCATGGAGATTGCTATGCGGTTGACTAAACTGGAGAGGGAACCTCTGTGCAGCGTTGTCCTGGAAAACAGCACGTGAACCAGAACAATACTGAAAATTCGACTTCGCACCCTCCGAACCCAAACCTTGGATATCTAACTTCCATTGAATGGACAATGCCCAACTAGGGAGTCACCTTGCCCAGGCTAACAGACGAATAGACGAGATAATGGCATGACTACCATCTTCTACAACTGACGAGAATGTCGGAAGGAGGCAATGTGGGTCCCACAGATCTCGGTCCCACAGGAATAATCAACCCAACGTGATTTATTCTATCAGAATAGCAACCCTGAGCTTTGTGCCTTTAGAAGGGACTCCTAGAAACAACCCACCTGCTAATAATCGCAGGAATGAACAAGCAACTCACGTTCACAAAAATTTGCCTAATTAGACAGGGCAAGCTGAAATCGCATTGAGGTTAGAGGTCCCTATAAATACACCAACACCCCAACCATTTGCTGAGGTGCAAAGAGACAAATCTGTGTTGCCACCAACTTGGAAAATCATAGTAGACAATGGGGGAGCTAATCTGGTGCGTCTAGGGGAGAGATAAATTGCCTCGCTAATAAGGCACCCTCCATCACCTATACGTGATCCAACACCTCATCACCCACAAAGAAATGTTTCAGTTCACAGGAATGACATGAGAGATTCTATACCCGTAGAAGATATATATGTCCTGTAATCTCGCAGAAACAATTAGGCATTATGGCCTCAGCCACGAGCAGTAAGCTTCATGAATGGTAATTATTGGATGGAGAGCCATTGTGGAGGCAGAACCTGGAGTGTACGCAGCATGCACTCCCAGAGACATGAGAGCGACTTGAGAAATCAATTAAGCTCTGCCCAAAGCTTGCGTTCCAATCCCAAGTCTGATCTGTATGACCATCTAAAAATGCAAAGAGGATAGTCCCATTACAATGATCTGAGTTAGGCTCAGACAGTGGAAGATCCGCCTATCTGAGCTCTGGCATGGAGGAACAATAACCAATATAATGCACAAGAAAGGACTGGAGCTGGTAACCAGTTCCCAAATAATCTAGAGACAAAGGATCCATCCCTTGAACGACTGACTTTGGTGGAGGAACAGGTGAAGAGACTTTTACCTGGGAAAAACGTGGACGACTATGACTCTAATGAGGAGCTCGAGTCTTTTTCTCCTCATATCGCGGCAGCTCCCTATCATGTTGGCTTCAGAATGAAAAATATGCCAACATATGAAGAAACTACTGACCCATCTGACCACGTTGGCACCATCAACACTTTTATGATGGCCATAACATTAGCGTCGACTAGAGGAGTGTCCTATACCCACCTACTTTGACAGGACCAGCTAAGTTATGATTTAACAAGTATAAGAAACACTCGATCACCTCCTGGGAAAAACTGTCTACCGAGTTCAAGAGGCAGTTCCAAACTGCAAAGGAAGTTCGAGTTGAGACCAACTCATTGGCCAACATTAAACAACAACCCAATGAATCCCTAAAGGCCTACCTAAACCAGTTTACCAATATAGCAGCACGAGCTAGATATGTTGATGACAGTGCCAAGCTCATGGCTACAAGGACAGGGATCACCATGGCTGGAAAGCTTTGGAAGCAACTCCAAAGCAAAGGAGTAAAATGTATGGACGAGTTCTTGGCTTAAGCTCAAGAGTGGATCAACCCAGAAGAATTAGAGTCTGCAGTCACAGGAACCAGCCAGACCCCTATTCAGCCCGCTGGTGTGGCGACGCATGTTGTAGCTATTACTCAGCTCGTAGCCCATAACAACCAAGAAGGAAGTAATAAAACAAAGGGGAATAGTGAGGCGACCAGACAGGATCCAAAAATAATAAGCCCGGGGAGAAGTACACTTCTATCTTCACCACGTATATCGACCTCACATACATGCGGGGAAACATTTTTCTGGCTAATTCTGGTCGTCTTCCAAGGAAGAAGCCAAAGCCCCTAAAGCTCCAGCGGGCAAAGAGCGATCTGACCAAATTTTTTCGTTCTCATAATGACATTGGCCACAACACTAACGATTGTCGTCAATTGAAGGATGAGATCAAGATACTCATCCGAGTTGAACTGTTAGCACAATATACTAGGAATAGGGTAGCCCCTTATCAACCAGCAGTGCAAAATCCTCAACTAGCTCAGGGAAACCAAATCAATCAACCAGCAGCTCTCCCAGCTCCTGGTAACCAGATTGTTCCTCCTATTGTTGAAGGAAGAGATCTAGTCACCATTGCAAGTGGGTCTCACCCAGCAGGTACAAGTGATGGAGGTCAAAAAAGATATATCCAGGAGCTAAAAAATCATGAGGGCTAAGTATATTTACTCTGTAGCAGAGGTTATCTAAACAACATCGATTGGATAAACAACTAATCATTATCACGAAATGAGACACTAGACATGTCCAATTCCCTCGTAGTGATATGTTGGTGATAACCATTCAACTCATTAATTGGAGGGTGAGAAATTTTTTTATCGGTAATGGGAGCTCAATGAATGTGCTATTCAGTTCCACTCTTTAAAAGATGGGCCTATCTGTAACTGACCTTAAGGCGACCTCCATGAGTCTTTATAGGTTTATAGGAGAAGGAATGGCAGCAATAGGAGTAATTGAGCTCGTTGTAACCTTAGGAGAAGAAAAATGGGGCGTTGCTAAAATGCTTGAGTTCGTTGTAATCGACTACCCAATCCATTACAGTGCAATCTTGGGGAGACCAGCGCTGATGGCGTTCAAGGCCATAACTTATGTTCACCACTTGGCCATGAAGTTCCCTTCATCCTTTGAGATATGCACTGTAAGAGGGGACCAGCTTACTGCCAGGGAATGCTACAACATTTCCATAAAGGGCAAGTCACAACCCAGGCAACAGGCCATGGTGGCAATTGAAGAGAATAAGGGGTCTAATGCAATGGAAATTGCTAAAGAGGCAGAAGAATCTCATAAGACTAACATACGTTCGCCCAATCAGATAAAATAGACCCAAGAATAGGTGAAGATCGATCTAAGATCCAAGCTCTAGAGGAGCTCGAAGAAATAATTCTCGACCCATAGACACCTTTGAGGGTGGTAAAGATTGGGAAGAATCTTGGAGCCGAAAAAAAGGAGTTAGTCGAGTTTCTGAGGAAAAATCTCGACATCTTTACCTGGTCACACGAAGATATGGTGGGAATCAATCCAAGTGTGATTATGCACACCCTAAACTTGGACAAAAACGTGCCTGCAAAACAGCATAAATGAAGACTATTGGAAAAAGAGCAAGGAGAAGCTTTAGATGAAGAAGTAGCTCGCCTATTGAAATGCAAGTTCATTAGAGAAGCAAAATATCCGACCTAGATCGCCAACCATATTTTGGTTCCAAATCCAAATGGAAAATGGAGGACCTGTATTGACTTCTCTTACTTGAATAAGGCATGTCCAAAAGATTGTTTTCCAGTGCCAACAATAGATCAGCTGGTTGATGCCACGACTGTCCATAAGCTCATGTCCTTCATGGACGTGTACCCTCGATACAACTATATCTCAATGAACCCTCTGGACAAAGAACACACCATCGAGCATAATGTATACTGCTACATAGTTATTCCATTTGGGTTAAAGAATGCTAGCGACACGTATCAGAGGCTAGTCAAAAAAATGTTTGTTGATCAGATCGGGAAAACATGGAAGTGTACGTAGATGACATGCTCATAATGTCAAAAACTTCCAATAACCATATTTCCAATCTAGAAGAAATTTTTGGCATACTGAGAAAGTATCATATGAAGTTGAACCTCCAGAAGTGCACCTTTTGAGTCTCGTCAGGAAAATTTCTAGGCTTTATAGTTAACTCAAGAGGGGTTAAGGAAAATAGACGGATCGCCCAACGAAAACAGATCCAGAGCTTGAATAATCCTAATTACACATGAAGGACATCACTTCCATATAGCTCTCAGATTTAGTTTTGACGCATCCAACCACGAAGCAGAGTATGAGGCTTTGTTGGTCGGAGTTCAGGTAGCAAAAGAATTGAAAGCAAAGGCGATTCAATGTTTTAGTGATTCTCACTTCATGTTTAATCATTTATTGGGGGAATATCAAGCTTGGGGAATCAAAATGGCAACTTATCTAACTAAGGTGAAAAGAAAATTGTCAGAGTTTGAATTCTATTCCATTGAATAAGTGCCACATGAGTAGAACACAAATGCAGATGCTTTGCCCCAACTCACCACCACCAAAGAAGCGGACACATTGAATGTTATCCCCGTAGAATTTTTGGACAAACCAAGCATAGATGAAGATCCAAGAGAGGTCGACATGATTTGTAAAGGGCCAACCTGGATGACTCCAATAATTGAATACCTCACGTCTAGAAATCTACCTGAAGACCATAAGGATGCACGAAAATTGTAATACTAGGTCTCAAGGTATGTTATGCTCAAGGAGATTCTAGACAGACAGGGTCACCCTATGCCCCTTCTAAGAAGTGTGTTGCTTGAGGAAGAGCAAAGCTATCCTCAAAGAGATTCACAAAGGGTTTTGTGGAGACCACACTGGGGGGGAAAGTGTGGTCGGTGTTAAGGCAGGGCTATTTGGCTCACACTGAAAAAGAACTCGACCTTATCTGTACTCAAGTGTGACAAATGCCAACACTTTTCCACCATCGCCTGAGCCGCACCTATGGAGCAAACCATGAATTCCTCGGTTTGACCATTTGTCGTTCGCTATGCGGTTGTCACAATCAACTATTTCACAAAGTGGGTTGAGGCCAAACTGCTAACAACTATAACCTCAAGGAGAATACTGGACTTTGTGGTGAAGAACATAATATGAAAATTTGGACTCCCAAAGAAGATTCTGTCGGACAACGGGACTCAATTTGATAGTGACCTGTTCACAACTTTCTGCGAGAAATACGACATAGTTAAGAGTTTATCTTCAGTGGTGTACCCTCAGGCCAATGCGCAGGTCGAGGAAGTGAATAAAACCATTAAGGAAAATCTAAATAAATGAATAGAGGATGCTAAAGGGCTATGTCCCGAGCAACTCCCACATGTACTCTGGGCCTACAGGACTTCGACTGGGCATACTCCCTTCTCTCTAACTTTTGGAAGAGAAGCTATGCTCCCAATCGAGACTTTGGTAACGTCACACAGGAAAAAGACCTTTGGTCAGGATCATAATTACGACCTGCTTAATGCATCCCTAGATTTAATTGGAGAGCGACGAGAAGAATCTCAGCTACAACTTGCCCATTACCAGCAAATGGCGACTCGCTACTTCACGTCAAAGGTCAAAGAGTAGTGACTCGAACTAGGAGATTTGGTGCTCTGGAGGATGTTCCTAGCTAACAAAGACCCTAAAGACAGTGTACTGGGACAAAACTAGGAATGACCCTATCAGATTGTAGAAATCTTATGGGTAGGAATCTTCAAACTAACTCGGTTAAACGAATAGATGGTTCCACGAACTTGGAAGGCCTTGCATCTCAAGAAATATTATTAGGGATAAGAATTCTTTGTTAGAATTTATTTATTTCATCTCTTGTAAGGCTTAAGTATAAAAGCCATATTTTCTGTTGTTTCAATTTGAATAGTAAAAGGTTGTTGTGTAATTTAAGCATGGTGCCAAAATTTGTCAATTTATTATTATTATTTAGCACAAGTTGATTATGTGAAAGCAATCTAGAATATTTTTGAATTATAATTTCTTGGGGGGCATATAACACTCAATAGTCTTTGAAATATTCTGTAAACTTAAGATACATTTTTGCAACATAGAATTTGGAAATTCGGAAATTATGTAGCTTATTAAAGCTTGAGTTTTCAATATAATTCCAATTTTGAACTAAGTTAAGAAAAATCAAATGAAAAAATCCTAGAATTTAACTATGTACAAAAATCGTGGAGCCAGACCAGGTTCGAGGCCTGAATCCTAATAGGTATGCACAAATAGGGGATTAAAGCTCCTAGATATAACTAGGTCAATGACAAGAAATTAACTGGTCAGCCATCAGACACATATCTCGATCTAAAAAGCACTCCCTACTTCTATGAAAGTGTATAAAAGCTTCAAAGGTTTATAAACACGATAATAATCAGTGCCCTAAGGAAATACAACGGTTTGTAATACCCCCAACAACAAAAAAAATAAATAAACCTCAACCTTGAGCTCCGGCAGTTTTCCCTTTGGATGACACCTCTTCCTCTCCTCCATCAGCCCCAACTCTAGAAGACATCTCCATTGTCTCTGTGGGCTCCTTTGCCAACTTGTCCTGAGACTTGGCGAGGTAGCACCCCCAAACTTCAGCATCAAGGAATGAGAAATCTCCGTCTTGATTGTACGACCAAAATCGATAGAACATCTCCTCCAAGGAGCTCTCAATCTAGGCCCCATGGCCCTTTACCTGAAGTTTAAGCTCCTCAATTTGGGCATCATCCACCTTGGCCATGGTAAGGGTTTCTTCTCAACCTCTGAAATCTTCAGCTTAAGGTCCTCGACCTTCTTCATAAGCTGATCACAACTCTATATCACATCCAAAGCTTACCACTTAGCAATTTTTTTATTATTTTGGAACGTTTCGAGAGCTGCCTTGGCCTCTTCAACCTCATCTCAGATCTGAGCAATACCTCAGATCTAAGCCATACAATACTGCAACAAAAGATTAATGAGGGGTTAGTTCATGAAAACATGGAACTAAAGAAGGAGGATAAGGATAGGACTTAGTGTCAGAGTCATCCCCAACACAGAGTCGAGGACGGTCGTTGAGGGTTTTGCCTCAATGGCTTGTAGCTGTCTGGTGCTGACCAGGTTTGCATGCTTCATCATATGGTTTGCAATCTCTTGGAGCGAACCTCATAGGGGTTCTAGATGTTTCCCAACCTCGATGAGAGGACCTAGGATCACGATAGTTGGGGTTACAACTTAAATGACCAGTGGAATATACGCAGGATCACAAGGAGCTGGGGGAGGAGCATCTTGCGTCGTAATCATGGAGGGCTACAGTTTCTTTTGGGTGGAGCTGGTCCACTTAGTTTTGGCTGGGGATCCAATAGTAGCTCTAGTTCAGATTTAGTTTTCTTCAAAATCCTTGGCCTTTTGACGACAGAGTCGGTGCCGAAAATTTCCTTAAGGCTCATATCTTCTTCTGCAAGGACAAACAAAAAATTTAGAAGAAAGGCTTATAATTCTAACTGTGTAAACAACAAAAAGTAATAGAACAAGAACCCTAGCCTTCAAACTAGAGGAGGAAACTACTGAGATCAGTTCTGGATTATGGAATGGACTAGACATAACCTCTAATTCTTGGATTATTGGGAGAGGGGAGATTCTATCATTACTACTCCACGTGACTTATAAGGTCTGGGTTCCTCATCTGAACTAGGCTCGTATACAGCTTGCCTAATACCTGGGGTAAAGGAACCGTGACACAAGGAATGAAAAGTACTGTATTGTTTAAAGATAGTGGACCTGAAGTGTAAAGTGTTATCTACTACTATGGTGTAATTAGTGTAGGGAAAGTCATGGAGAACAACCAATTGGTCGATGCACTTATGCAAGGTTACATCTAGGTCCGGGTCTTTGGGATATCTGCTCACGAGTTGCCTTGGATGAATAAGGTTAGTGCAAAAATGGCAGTAGCACGGTTAATTTCCTTATCTTTGTTACCTTAGCCGGAGGCACCGGCTGCTGCCCCTGATTCGGCACGACCTTGGTCAGAATGTTGCCCACCTTCTGTGATTTTTCTTTTACACACCAATGGTGTGACCTCCTCCTCTTCATCAACCTCCTAAACGACTGGAGGTAGCCTCTTGGGAAGACCTCAAGGCCTAATGGCCAGTGTCTAATCAACTTGCAGGCCACCATGGTGGCATCATTCACCATCGCCTTGAACTATTTCTCCTCGGCAGGAGTGTTGGCCAGAGTATTGTATTGACCCCCAAGGTCTCAGACAGTGTTGTTCTCTTATAAATAGCTACACAAGATAAAAACTCAACCAAAATAAGTAAAACTTAACAAAAGTAAAGAATTAAGATGAATAGTTTAAGAGCAAAGATACTTAAGTGGTCGGTTGAAATAATGGTATTCAAAGTTCCAAAAAAATTTGACATAAAGAACTGGTCTTTGAAGTCATTCAGATGGCTGGGGAGGTTGATGATGCTGGCGGATTAGGGAAACTGGGTGAGGTAGTAGAAACCATCACCTCGGGTGTTAACGTCTAGATTGGCCTTTAGACAAAAAAAATATAATATATCCTCTGGGGTGGGGACCTCCCACTCATTCTTGAGGAATAGATACTTTAACCCCATGAGGAGGTGATAGAATTTGGTGGGAGCTAGAATTGGATGAGCTTCACGTAGGTGTTCATCACTCCAAGCCCCGAAGTCATCCTCCAAAGGGGCACAACTCCGCTCACCTTCCAATGGAGGTCGAGCGTAGAAGTTAGGGTTCATCTCAATCCCGTGACTTAGCATTATTTTATTTACTTTTGGTTGAGAAGTAATTTGAGATACTATCATCTCGGCCTCGAAGAAACTATCAGGTCCTACCTCGATCTCCTTCTCCACTACTGCACCAAAGTGGGGGATGGGGGTTTTCGGGGCGACCTGCTTCTCCTTGCCTCGAGAAAAAGAGCCTATCACAGTCTTTTTCTTTTGGGAGGCCATGACAATTGTTTTAGTTCACTTGATTACAAAATGACACATTACTAGGGATGTAACCTAGCTGTAAATAACAGAAGAAATGCCGACCTAAAATTCTAAGGCTTTACTACTCGACCTAAAGCATCTACAGGTTAAGTTCAGGCTTAATACACTAACGTGTGGTCCCACGTGTGTCCCCAATTCACGCACCCTAATCTCGAGAAGGTGGTGAAACTTCAAAATTTGTGTGTCACACACGGTGATTTTGAAAAGCATTTTAACGCAAAATCAGCCTAGTATCGTGTCCCTTAAGCTACCTGGATTTGAGTCTAAACCCTCCACCTTTACAGACTAAAAGACTCGTACATTTTACCTCTAAAATACAAAAAAACCCAAAAAAATTACCTCTTTTTATGCACTTAACTTAACCATTTCTAGTCATGTTTGTTTTGGCCTAGTATAACCTAAACTAAACCAGTATAGAACCACAATAAGGAAAAACACACTTAAAAATTTCATAAACTTGTAAAAAAAATGAGTAAAAAGAAATTTAAATCAGAGTAAAGATGTACTCACAGATTGGTTCTTGATCAAGGTAGTAAAAGGATGAAGAACAACGAGGATTGCAGAAAATGTGGGAGGTAATTGTTGGAGGGATTTCCGAGAGGGAAGAAACTTAATAGGGTTTCTGAGAATTCTTGGAGAGAAGGAAGAAAGGAAAATTCAAATGGAAAGGTTGTGAATGTCAGGCTTTGTTCTCCTATTTATACGTCAAAGTTGGGGACAAATCTGAGTCGCACGATTAAAGCAGGTAGAGATTCGAGGGTCAGAATTAAAGAAACCAAACGACGGCAAAAGATTGCCTCCCAAGTCCCATACTCGAGTGAGTGGGTGGGCACATTTTCTCATGATAGAAGCTGAAAAGCCCCTACTGTGCATGTCAGAAGTGACATCATGCATGAGCAGGGACATGGGAGCCAAATGTTGTACCCTAAAAACATGAGCTCAACTATCTTGCTCGGGGTACAACTGGCACATAATAATTAAAGGATGCAACACTTCAGAGATGTTTTGTTAACTTCAGACCAAACAGCTCGAGGATGTGTCACTAAGTTTGGGACAGCCCAAGATCCTTCAAATCGTTTGAAATGCTGATGACAAGAGATTGAAGTATTCCGTATCCAGATAGCCCTCATCAAGCCTGAGCATTATCTAAGTCAATCTATCCTGCTCCAATTATGTCCAATTCGAGAGTGGCATCTAGCACGAGGCGGTTCAAAGATGAGCGTATGGAAGAATCCCTACACACTTGGATGCCCAATATGCATATTAATTGCATATGATTGTTATATACATTTATTGGTTGATGTAAATGGAAATATGCTTAGTTAGGGTATTTATGTATCCATTAATTTGGGAAGTTACCCAATATTGTATGTTACTATTGATGGGAAAACATATTAAGGATCTTGTTTATTTTAATGTAAATCGTATATTAAACATATTAATATAAGAAAACCTAGAACATATTTCTAAAATTGAATTCATACAGAGATAATGATAAGAACACTTACATTATTGTGCAGCAGAATGAATGAGTCCTTCCTTCAGTTTCTCTAATCGTTGTATCCTTTTTGTCGTAGGGTATCACCAAGAAACTGAACCGTTCTTCAATTTCCTTCACAGCCTTCCAAAGTATCCTTAGAATCACCTAGACTGGAGTGGGAAATTCTCAACACATGAGATAGATACAGAGAGAAGAAGAGAAAAGAATATTGAGGCTTAGGACTTATGCTGTAGAGAGAATCTAAAACCTAGAGCATCAAGAATAGATCTTCCGATTTTCTGTCAGATAGCCTTTCTGTAATTTGATTTCAACTCTCACTTAGCATTCCTTTTATAGGCTCAATTAGGTTACTTATTTAATTAAAAATCAATAAAATAATATCTAATTATCAGCCCTAGGTTGAAATTTCCATGGGCCATAGGCCCATAAAATTTCTCTTTTAATTATAAGCCCGTTGGACTTAAAATCAAGGCCTATATTATTTTTTATTGATTAATTAATTAAATAATTATTTAAATCCTTTATCAAATTTATTATTTATAATTTGAACTTGATTTAAACTTATTTGTTAATTTAGACACCAATTATCTTAATTAATAAATCTGCCCTAATTTCTATTTTCTTCTCTAAATTACATAACTCTATGAAACTATCCAAAATTGACCTGGTCAACTTTTATAATTCTAATTGATAATTAAATCAATTAATTGAGATTTTTTAGATGATTTTATCCAAGGTACAGTGGGGACCATGGGCCTATAAAATCAAGCTCCAATAAGTTATCATAAACTTACTAACTTATTAATTCCTTGTGACTCCACTAAAGACTCAAAATTGCACTCTTGAATTCAGAGAACACTCTATAACAAATATAGATACGTTATTAATTATCCATTGTTACAATCATCATTGTCACTCAATCCTCCATAAATGGTCTACAATCAGATGGGACTAAAATACTGTTTTACCCCTCATTGTATTTTATCCTTAAAACACTTAGTTTCTTGTAAATGATATTTTAGTAAACTAATATTAATTACTAAAATGAGATCTCTATCATTTTGCACCTTGAACCAAACTAAAAGGAAACCATCATTTCACTTCTTTATCATAAGCTATAGATGTTCATATCTATGATTAACACTCCCACTCAATTATACTACCGAGTTCCCAAGATGTAAGTATAGGCTAGTCCGTAGGGTAAGCTAGTAATGAACAAGTCAAAGAACTCAAATAATACAATTAGTTAGAATACTAACCACTCAAAATGGAGATTGAATTGACCTATGGTCAACTATATGATATGACTAGAATAGATAATAACGATATGTTTACTTATCCTATCTAATGTCAATATCGGTCTAGTCCAATGTAACAAATACAACCAATCTTCTCAACTTTGCTAATATTCTGGAAAGACCATAACACTGCGATGTGTAAGTAGATCATATCGTAGAATGGCAAGTCAGTGTAAATCTTGTGCACTGACTAATCTTAGGACTAACTTATTTTGAACATATAATCATATTTATATTCCACTGTGATTACGTCACTATAAATATGATTAGCTATATGCTCAAGATTTAATATAAGTTTATATTAAACAAATAATCATGATAATAAAACATGTGAGCAAGTGATTGACCAAGTTCAAAATTGATTTCTATTCTTTTATTGATAATAAAATGAGATTACAAAGAAATTGGGTTTTAATTAGGGCATAAAACCCCAACAAACTCCCACTTGCACTAAATGAAACTAATGCCTTAATTCCATTAATCCCATTTCCTTGATATGCTTATCAAATGTAGCTTCTGGAAATGTCTTCGTAAACGGACCCACAAGATTGTCTTAAGATGAAATCTTCATAACCTTCACATCTCCCCTGGCCACATATTCTCAAATTATGTGATACTTCCTTTCTATATGGTTACTCCTCTTGTGACTTCAAGGTTCTTTTGAGTTGGTTATCGCTCCTGTGTTGTTTGCGGTTTATCCATTTCTGGAATAACACCAAGATCTGAATAGAACTTCTTTAGCCAGACTATTTCCTTAGCTGCTTCTGACGCACTTATGTAATCAGCCTCCATGATGGAATCTGAGACCGCGGACTGCTTTACGCTTCTCCATATCACAACTCCACCCCCAAGAGTAAACACCATTCCAGAAGTAGACTTCCTGTCATCGACATCAGTCTGAAAATATAAATTGGTGTAGCCTACAGGGTTCAGAACACCACCCTTGTAGACTAACATATAATCCCTAGTATGCCTTAAATACTTCAGAACATGTTTGTAATGCCCCGAATTCTCTGATGTGGTTTAATGGGGGGATTAGTAGGTCGGGAGGGCCATACTTGTTTAAATATGCCATTAATTGATAATATGCATGTTTAGGAGAATTATATTATTATATGATGTTATATGCATGCATGTGGGTCCATAATCTAATTACAGGGGTGTGATGGTAATTTGACCCGTTGAGGGCATAATTGTATATTTGTATGCATATCGATGATAAATTGTTGAGACCACATTATAATGTGGGTTTGCTCGAGCTATTCGGCATGAGACGATCTTGGATTATTGATTAGCGGTCTAGTCATAACAGGTTTAAGTTCGGGGCTCGGGATGAGTCTTGGGATGATTTTAATGATTAGAGCGTTACCGGGAATTAAAGGGTAACGGGATATAAATAATTGGTGTTTGAGATTATCGAGAATAGCGGGAATTGGAGAGCGTTAAATATGATTAACGAGATAAGTGGAAAATACCAATTTTTCCCTTGGGAGCCTTTAGAAACCTTTATTAGACCTAGGGGTATTTTGGTCTTTTCACCCCTAGGATATATATATAAGCAATTTTAGGTTGTGAAAAAGAGGAAAAACAGAGTAAGTTCTTGAAGCTTTCCCATATCTTCTTTCCTTCAGTTTCCTTTGAGATTTTTGAACCATTCTTGAGGATTCAAGCTTGGGAAGTAAGCCTTGGGAGTTTGGGAGTGTGTTCCACCCTTAAAGAGCATCACAAGCTGAGCTTGGGGTAAGTTTCTAGCCATTGAATTCCCTGGTTTGCCCTATTTTAGTTATGTTTTGCAGTTGTGATTTCTAGGTTGAGTACTTGGTTTTGTTGGGAGTTTTGGCTAGGGTTCTTATGATTTTGATGTTTGGGGTATGTTAGGATGGTTTTTGGGTTCATTTGGCACCAAAAATGGGATTTGGAAGCATTGGAATTGAGTTAGAATCAAAGGAGTTGAAGAAGGAGGTTTCAGGGGGTATCTGGTCTGGAGGTAGCGCTACAGCGCCCACCCTAGAGCGCTATAGCGCTACACAAGATGCATTTGAGCATTTTGGGGGTTCTGAAAATAGCGCTGGGGTGCTAGGGAGCAGCGCTGCTCTGTTCTTTCAAAGTCCCGTTTTGAGTGTTTTTAAGGGTTTGTGGCTTGGGGTTTCAATCCTTAAGGCCCAGGATCAAATCTACTCACTACAAGAAAAAATGCTTTTAATAACACCAAAAATGTGTTATCAAAACATACGATAACACTTTCTGATGTGTTAAGACCGACTATGTTATTGTAGGTCAGGGTACTTTACATAACACTTTATCAGTGTCATACAGATGTGTTATTGTACTGTCAACGATAACACAATTTATGTGTTATTTTAATATATAGATAAGTGTTGAATTATGTTATTTATAGTCGATTATATAACACTTTTTTTGTGTTATACTACACTTCAGTATAACACTTTTTTTGTGTTATACTACACTTCAGTATAACACTTTTTCTGTGTTATACTATACTTTAGTACAACACATTTTTTGTGTTATACTACACTTTAGTATAACACATTATTTGTCTTATACTACACTTTAGTATAACACATGTGTTATATTAGCTTAGAGAAACATAATCTTTTTTCACTTACACAAAACTAGGAAAACAAATATGAAAGTTAAAGCCAAATAAGGTAACATAAATAGATTTTTATTAATTACTCAAATGTAATTACAATATTTAGTCTACTAGTATAGGCTTAAGAAATCATATTACAACATAACTTATGCCCAATTCAGATTCCTTTATCACTAAATACAAAACAAGAAATGTATACAAAAATTAGTGAAATACATTCTTCCATTCTAAAGGCCTAAACTACAAATTTTGTCAAGAATTGCTCCAAATAAATCATCTCAATTTACGTGCACATTGTAAAAAAAAAGTCCTTTTATTATTAAGAACATAAGACTTAAGCTAGTTTCCACATGTAAGCATATAAAGTTTAAATTAAATTTGTAATAACTCCAAAACTTGACGAAACAGCAGGGTATAGCAAGATGTACTACCATGCAAAACAACTGAAGCAACAAAACATGCAACTTAAAACAATAAGCTAAGAGATGAACGAAGAAAAAATTCCACTGCCAAACAGAGTACTCTATCAATACCTAAAACTTAATGAAAATGAAAGAAACATTCAGCAGCATAATTCTAAAGCACAACAGAAGAATTTCTTCTTTATACCTTGACAAGGGCTGATGAAAGTCATCTTTTTGTTGGTAGTTCGTCTTCTAACATGGTCATATTAGCTTATTAAGAAAGAAAAATCTAAGCATATGAATTTCCCACAAAACAAACAGTTAAATTCAGAAATGAAAGTGAATGAGAAAATCAGAGAGGAAAAACAGAAAAGAAGTTAATTACAGCTCTAAACTAAAACAGAAAAGAATTAGCTAACTTTATACCCTGCATTAACTTTATACCCTGAAAATAATTTCCTTGTAATACCCTGCATTAACATAAGCAAGTGGCTAACTTTATGTTAATATACAGATATAGATGTTGCAATGTTATCAAAATACACCCATCTATTCAAATTTTCTTACATGTTAGTAAGATTTGACCAACTTCCTATGAAATATGGAATCTTGCCTGTAAGCTCATTATCTGATGCCCACCTACAAGTTGAAGATGTTATTAGACAAGAAAAACTTATAACTTTTTTTATTTCTTATATAATAGTCTGCCTATTATATCATGAGAGGTAAAAGAAACAGTTTACAATTGTTCCAAGCTTCGGAGATTTTCAAATGTTGAAGGAATCTCGCCACTAACTCCAGAACTGAAAAGACTACTATCAAATATAAACAATGAAAAACAAAGGAATCAGGATGGGACCAATGTACTACTGCAATCATTAAGTTGAATAGTAATTCTCAATGGGTTTCATGATACCTGTATGGACTATAAATAAATGCACCCAATCATAAACAGAAAAAGAAATGAAACGAAAGACTCGTAATAATACAAGCGTACAGTATTTTTAATTTGTTTAAATTCCCTAATTCTGGCGGTAGCTGACCAAAGAAATTGTTCATTGGTAAGTACCTATAGACAAAATTATTTCCAAGAATAAATGTCATTAATATCATAAACTATGAAATAGTCTTCAATGATATGCTTGAAATGGGCAATGGAAAATTCATAAAGAAAGGAGGAAAAAATGATATAGTTACCATTAAAATGAAAAAATGCCTATAACTTACAAAAAAGATAGGTCAGTAAGTAGTCCCAATTCCTTTGGTACCTCCCTTGACAGTTCATTTGCGCTTAACACCCTAGTAATTGCCAAAAAATAATGATCAAGTGGAGAGAAATATTTTTAAAGCACAGATCTTACTCTAGTGAACAACCCATATAAATTGGCCCAAGAGATAACAAAAAATCTAAAAAATCAATAATTTCTTGGAATCCAATGTTACTATTAGTGAGTAGAAAACTGATCCCACTTTTGTAAAGTTAGTCTTGAAAAAAAAATACTATAATGCAGCAATTGCTTGGTCATAAGATGCTCTCCTCTCGAGTCTGAAATGAAAATAATTCAATGCACATAGCAATTATGTTGGTAAAATATTTAAAAATAAAATAGTAACAAAAGGCTTCAGAAAATTATGAAAATGTCTCATAAAGTAAAAAAAGGCAAACCTGCCGCATTGCTGGATCTTTCATTTGGTTTCTCATCTGTTCTTCCAGATCACCAGTGGGGGCGGGGAAGCTCGATTGAGCTGGAAAACTTCTTGAATTTAAAGATATACCGTGTGAACTACTTTCGCCTCAAACATTAGTTTCATCTATAACAGAACTGGGTCCTGCTCTTAAACCACCATCTGAACTGGGTCCAGCCGCATTTAGAGCTATTGGCATTGGAAATGAGTTATTTCCCCTCAATTGTGATGCCATTTCGAACATCTTCTGAAGTTCCTCTGGTGGCATTTTATTCATCATATTAAATGCTTTTTTCTGCATGTCAGGTGTCAGATTTGGAGGAACTGGCCCAGGTTTGAAACTGTCATTAGTACCAAGGCCTCCCATAATACTTGGGTTATCCCCCTGAAATGAGGAAGCCAATTCAAACATTCTCTGAAGTTCCTCAGCTGACATTTTTCCAATCATGTTTGATGCAGACTTTACCATGTCAGTATTTACCTCTCCAAAATTACCAGCATTCAAAGCAGCAAGAGTTTCAGGATCAACATTTGCAATGAATTTCTGGAATGATCTATTAATGTAGACACACATGCACAAAAATAAATTACTTGGGTTGCAAAGCTGTTTTGAAAAAAAAATAGACTAGAAAAATTGCAACAAATGAACGATGAGAATGATACATTTTTTAAAAAGAACTAACATGCACGTGCAAAGTAATGTACTAACATCAACTGAAAATAAAATAAGTACAAAATTAACAAACCTCTTGGTGCACGTGCACCTCCCTCCTTCAGTAATCTTTCCTCAGCATCCCTGTTAAAACAATATATGCTAGTTAAAAAAAGAAAAAGAAGGAACAATTGATGTTAATCTGCTATAACAAAGTCCAAGAAGATCATTCACAAGAAATCACACCTCAAGACCTCTGCAATTGTTTCATCATTAAGAGAAACTTCATGAGCCTTGATAAGATCAGAGACAGCATCCTAACAACAAGAATGTCCCCCAATGGTTAGCAGGGCAATTGCATAAACATCCTTCAGAAGACATTTAAAAGAAACTCACTTGTAGTTTACCTAGTTCTTTATATGCTTGACCTCTCCGGTAAAGTGCTTTCACATTCTTCACATCATATCCCAATTCCTGTAACAATGTAAAACATTTCTAAGCTGATGAGCAAGTTAAAAAAGAAAAAGAGCATTAATGAATTGTTAATATCTGCATAGACCTTCTAAACATAAAAGCATTATTTTCTGAAACAATTTTTTTATTATAAGATAAGAACTGATAGATTGAAAATGAGAAAATACAAAAGCAATATTAGATAACAAACAGTCCTCTAGCTTTGGTGCTATTATTATAAATGTCTTGATTATTAATCATAGTTGACTGATATATAATATAATAGAAAGCAAAAGGAAGACAACTCAATACCTCAGAACCTTCTTTTATGCATTCATCAAACTGCTTTGTTTTCAAGTAACATGACATCAAGTTTAGTGAGCATGCCAACTGTAGTGCTTGACCTTTCGATGATGGAATGCCTTTTAGGTTCTTTTTTGCCTAAGATTTCAAAGATGAAAAGTACTAATCATACTCAAAAACCAAAAGTTCACACTGAAAGTAGAGAAAGTTCTCTTCAAGTAGGCCAAAGTAACAGTAAATATACTCACAAGACAGTACTTCTGCAAGGCATCATTGTACTTTCCCTGGCTATGAAGCTCATTTCCCTGCCAAATTATATGCAAAACAAGTGTGAATGAAGACAATGAAGATAGACTAGGGGAATCTATGAACACTTTATGAAATATATGTTCCACTATATAATCGAATGGTTGATCATTGATGTTCTAATTAGTCCTTAATCAACAAAAAATGATTAAATAAATCGAATTGCGAGTAAGAGTTTTTTAAAGACAGTATTTGATTTTTTTTCCCCTCTAGAAGCAGAAACATTGCAGATCAAGTAATATAGTTAAGATTTTCTAAGATTAAAAGCAATTATTTCTCTACTAGCAAGAACATTGCAGATCAAGTGATATAGTTAAGATTTCTAAAATTAACAACAGTTGTTTAAGAACATTACAGACCAAATGATCTAGTTAAGATTTTTTTTTTCAAGATTTTAGAGCTTAAAAATGAGAAGAAAAAAAAGTCTTTTGCTCTTTTTTTAGCACACCTTTTTCACCATCTTTTTCTTAATATAATGTCTCTCAAGCAAAGGTATAAATAAAGATAATATTTTAAGGGTCCTTTAAGGGTACAAAAAAAAATGAATAAGTGTGAGAAAAGAGCTCTTATCGCTCTGAATGTATAAAAGCATATTATGGATCACAATATAACATTTTAACTATAAAACATAACCATGCAAACTAATGAAAAGAAATCTGAACTCACGTTTCAAACTAAACTTGCACTATTTAAAGGAAAAGTATGATCACCTTCACAAGGATTCCAATAAGGTCCACTCTTTATGGTGTGCTTAGTTTGGAGTTTGGCCAAACTCTACATGAAGTGCATTCAAGCTCAGACAAGGTTTGAGCACATCTAGAATCAATCTCATTATACCTGCAAATTGCCCAAAAAAAAAGCATTAAACCACAAGCAAAGAAAAATGTAAATTGGTCCATTAGAAGCAAAAACATATATAAACAGAACGAGACATTCTTTTTAATACGGACAAAGTACTTTCTTTTTGTCACCCATATATATGATATATGTATAGAGTATAATATTTCACAAGAAGCTATAGCACCAACAACAAAGAATTAAGAAATGTTGGTAGTTGTTTCAACATAGAAATATGAGAAGAAATCTAATTTTTATACTATCAAACACGTCACTTCCTGCATCAAAATAAAAGAAAAACATAGGAGAAGTTAAGAAAAATGTAACATTTTAGCTTATATTCTACAATATCACATCTGAATTTTCTGATACAAAAACATCAACAAAACTCGTCCAATATACTTTCTAAAACAAAAACTACCAACAAAAACTATGAAACTATAAAACTAAAACACTTCACATATTATCAAATTTTAGAACAAAATTAATGACATTAATTAATATAGATATAAATTGACAAATATATATTAAATAGCATTATTTTATCTTTTTTTGTCACAAGTCTGCAAGTTCAACGGCGGTGAAAATTAAATGAGTGCAAACAGTTTTAGTTTTCCAAGTCCATTAAAATGGTATTGATAGCTATGTACTGATCACCAAAAGCATGCCCTCCAATGCATATTAGTTTGTTCCATCTAGAGAAACAAATAATAAAGAAAAATACAAACCAATCCTGATTGTATGATAAAAACATAATTGAAATGAGAATATTGCACATCACATATCATAGAAAAGGTGTGGAATACTTTTGCATCAGAGTAATTCCAATGACCATTTAAAAAAATTCGTATTGTACCAATTGGACTCCTTCCCATTTGTTTCAAGTTGTACTCATTCACATCCCCTTCATCTATCATATCACAATATCATTTAATTTCCATTAGCAAGGATTCCAAAAACTTTTTAAGCAAAGAAAATTATATTCATATTATTTTTGTAATCAAGTTGATCAACTACAACCCAATTAATAATATATTTGGACATGCTATTTTTCAAACATAGTAAATATATTAGGGTAGGTAGGAGAGAGAATTAATGGCCTATAGGGTAAAATACTATTGTTTTAAAAAAAAAATATTAACATACTTTAAAGTAGCTAGATATGGATGCAAGTATGTTCACAATGGACTTCGTAACTTTTCATTAAAATAAAACATCAAATACGATCCACTAACACTTTCTAATAATCATATCTATTAACACTTCCAGCATGTTGAGCACACTTTCTAATAATCATACCCATTCAATATAGTACATGTCAATAAAAAAACCCAACCTAATTTTTCTCAAGAAAGAAGAAAATACATTGAAGTTCCTAAAAACCAACACATAAGGGATCACCTCCAAAAATTCAAGATACCAAAGGACCTAGATGAGAGAGCCCAAGAAGCCAATGCATGCAGCCACTACAAGCAAAACAGTTTTTAATTATAACACTTAAAAACTTAAGTGACGTCGGCCACAAACGGCAGTGATATAAGAATGACTTTCAATTACGATCAAGACACAATATCTATATGGTTTGTCTTGATGGAGTTGGACTTTGACCAAGAAAAGTAAATTCTCTGGTCAGTTTTGTTACAAAACATTGCATTAAATACATAAGGGTCTACAAATTTGGCATAGTGAATTCTTTTAAAAAGTGTCATTTTCGATAGTTCCAACTATGTGAGTTTCTCAAAGTAATTTTCTCATTACTTTAGTACTAGACATGATAGATAAGAGACATGTTTACTCAATATATATATATAATGTCCTAAATGGAATACATATTGGGTACAATAATTAATTCATGTAGATGGAGACATCTTTAGCAAAAGATAGATTATGAACAAAAGTAAAGTTGGAACATAAGTTAAAAAACAAAAATAGAATTGATAAGTAAAAATATTTGAACCATATTATGTTCATGCATATGTCAAAAGAAACCTACATATATGAATTAAAGTTTGAAGACCTTGTACTGCAAAAAAATGATACTTAAATATGCTGTAAGAAATATGCATATATGAGTTCAAGATGAATATAAGGCAGAAAACATGGAGATAGCTTGCCATTTCATTCTCTCACTCCTATAATAAATAAATATATTATATACATATATGAGAACAGAGACTTTTATATTTATAAAAGTAAACATGCAATACATAGCATCTAAATAAAAAACCTACCCAAAAAAAGATTTATTTTAATGGAACACTAGCAGAAAGTCCCTAAATCCCAAAATCAAGATTGAAATTTATCAATTTGATTTCCTAAGATTCTCAAGAATAAAGTTAGTGAGCAACACATATCAACCACAGGGAACTCAAACCTTGTAAAAGAAATTGAAACAGATAACAAACCTATTTGCATTCAAATATAAAGTCAATAGACTGAAAGGGAATACATTCTATCTATACATAGATTGAAGAAAAATCAAAACCCAAATCATAATCATGTGAAAATGCAGCAAAAGAAATTTTAGTATATATATACGTAATCTAAAAATTGATATCATTATATATAAAAATGATCCAGTGTTTTGCAAGAATTAGAAATGGGAGCAAATCTTAAATAAAGTCTCTACTATAAACACGAGATTTGAGCCAAAAACAAAATGGAAAAGAGAAGAGGTGTACCTGAAATGGAATAAGGATAGAGCAAGGAAATATAAATAAGAGTATATTTATAAAATGGTGCTAGTTTATTGAACCAAGACCTAACGTACAAATCCATCCACTGCAGTCCAAAAGCTCAAACCTTGCTGCTGCAATTAACACCTCAAACCCACTAGAAAATTAATAGGTAAATTTATGAACATTTATAACATATACATGCCTATAAAGCATAATATTTGAAATAAAACATGAACTGTATCTTACAATAAATAAAATACCTTCTCTAGAGATGTTTTCCGTTCTTTGCAAGGTCAAATCAAGCCCTAAAGGAATTTTTCCAACCATAATCTGAATGCAATGAGATTTTGAAAATTAAAAAAGAAAACAATCAGTTAAGAAACCTACAAGAAAAAGAAGAAGAAAATAAAGAAATGATGAGAGAGAAGGAGAGAGGAGACAAGAAGATCTACAATATCAGAACTAGCATCACCAAAAATGTCGATGATGGGTGTGCTGCCATTGTCGAAAATCCAACTGAGGAGGCCCTATTCGGATGCCTTGGCTGCATTGTACTTTTCTTCACGCTTGGCTGATCCTGTGCCCAACGATAGAACTAGCATTCTCTTCCCATCCATCGCTGTGACACCGGCACCAGCACCAGCCTCATGCTCTGCGCCCACTACATCATCATCATTCTCGCCCTTCATCAATTCCCCCCAATGAGTGCTTTTTCTTTGTCATTTCTCTCAACAGGCGTAGAGAGGCATAGAGAGACGTAGACGGAGGAGAGAGGCGTAGAGAGGTGTAGAGAGGCGCAGACGGAGGAGAGAGGAGGCGAGAGGAGGAGAGAGGAGAAAGGCGGTGGGTGTGATGGGAGAAAATAGCAATTAGGTCATGTGTGAACAGGTTGAATAGTGGAAAGCAGGAAAGAGATCCCTGCTTAAAATTTTAATTAGGCGCGTATTTTTTAGTGAACCGCTTAAAATTTTAACACATACCATAATATTTTTTTAATAGTATTATATTCATGTGTTATGGAAATGGATATTTGGTGTAGTGACTCACCGTGTGGGCATGTCTCGAGGTCCCAAGAGTGGTGCTTAGGTTAAGACCCTTTCAATGTTGAATTTCATTAATAAAGGTTATAATTGGTTATGATTAGGTAACCGCTAAGGAATCAAAGGTCGATCGTTCGCAGGAGTCGTTCTTATTATATTTCTCGCTCGAACCAGAGGTAAGAAAACTGTACCCCATATGTGACATGCATGGTTGTTCATGAGGCATGTTGATTGTGTAAATGTGGACATGGATTGATTATTGAATGCTTAGCAAATTTTGCTCACTTGTGCATGGTATTGACTAATTAGTCAGATTTGGCAAAGGTGTCAGTATCAACTGTGAAGCTGGGACTTATTAGTCAAGTTCGGCAGTGGTACAGGGCACTGGTCACACAGTGCTGACTTATAAGTCAGGGCGGCCTTAGCGTGTTCAACTCAAGCCAATAAAGATTAGATCTAATCGACATCTGCATTAGATGATTCAGAAGAGCGTTAATGTCGAATCGACCTCAAGTTCGATGAAAACTAAAAGCGCTTGTGTGACTTACCCATCAGTCACTCATCTGTTAAGTTAGAGACTTACCCATTAGTATCTCATCTGTTTAAGGCTAGTGACTTACCCAGCAGTCACTCATCTATTTATGTTAGTGACTTGCTTGTCAGTCACTCAGTATGGTTTACTAGAACCTCAAGTGATATTCACTCATCTGTTTAAGAGCTATAAGCTTTGTGTGATTATAATGATAATCAGTTGATAATGTTTATATGCCATACTGTGTTTTCTTGCTGGGCCTTGGCTCATGGGTGTTATGTGGTGCAGGTAAGGGAAAGAAAAGCTCACCCAGCCTTGAGTGGAGAGCTTAGGTGGTGATGTGTACATATGCAGTCGCTTGACCACCACGGCCAAGGAGTTCTCAGAGGAACTAGGGGGTTTACTCTATTTTTGCCGCTTAAGTCGGCGGGTTTGTAATTTTGAAACAGTAATGACCTTTTTGAGTTGTAAATGATTTTATGGGCCCGTGAATAATTTTATGTACTTAATAAAATATATCCTTTCCTTTTTATTGGTTTTCCACCTTAGCCTGTTAATAACACCTAGAGCACGTTTTTAACCAAAGGACTCAAGTAGCGGGTCAAATTTCCGGTTCACCGTAACTGTTCTGGGGTAACCAGGGCGTTACAATGTTTAACTGCTATCCAATGTTCCAGTCCTGGGTTTGACCGATACCTGCTCACTACTCCCACTGCATAACAAATATCTGGTCTAGTACACAACATAGCATACATCAGACTTCCAACTGCATATGCGTAAGGAACTTTTCTCATTGCATCTTCCTCTTCAAGAGTCTGGAGATACTGCTTCTTTGAAAGATGAATTTCATGGCAGGACGGTAGACGTCCTTTCTTGGAATTTGTCATTGAGAAACGTTCAAGCATTTTATCTATGTAAGCTGCTTAAGATAGAGCTAAGAGTTTGTTCCTTCTATCCCTAATGATCTGGATTCCTAGAACATAACTTGCTTCACCCAAATCCTTCACCTGGAATTGAGTGTTCAGCCAATTCTTCACATTTGACAATTTCTTAACATTGTTTCCAATGCGTAAGATATCATCTACATAAAGAACCAAGAATACCACTATTTGATTTGCCTTCATTTGGTATTCACAAGGCTCGTCAATATTTTCTTCAAAGCCATAGGTTTTGATTATTTCATCAAACCTAAGATTCCAAGAATGAGAAGCTTACTTAAGTCCATAAATGGACCTATTCAACTTGCAAATTTTTCTTTCTTGTCCAGCTACTTTAAATCCTTCTGGCTGATCCATATAAATGAATTCGTCAAGCTTCCCATTAGGAAAAGTTGTCTTGACATCCATTTGCTAGATCTCATAGTCGAGAGCGGCTGCTATGGATAGGAGGATGCCAATGGACTTGAGCATGGCTACCAGACTAAAAGTTTTGTCATAATCCACACCTTCTCTTTGGGTAAAACCTTTTGCCACTAATTGAGCTTTATAAGTTTTGATATCCATCCACACCTCGTTTCTTCTTGTAGATCCACTTGCACCCAATGGCTAGAAACCCTTATATTGGTTTCAACATCCAAACCATACCGAACTGGGTTCCTAGAAACCCTCCCACTACGATAAGGCTATGTGACTATTTCCTCAGGAACAGTGGTACTTTCTTCATTTAATTCGACTTGCATCGGTTTGACATGAAGAGTGGGAATTTCATCATCAACTTGCATTGATGATGATGAAACATTAGTTGGAGTCAATTCTTCAACCATCTCCTCTAAAAGTACTTTGTTGTGCGGTTTGAAGTTTTGGACATAGTCATTTTCCATAAAAGTAGCATTCGTAGAAGTAAACACTTTCTTTTCTAAACGACTATAGAAATGTCCACCCCGAGTACCTTCAGGATAGCCAAAAAACATGCAAACTTCAATTCGCGGTTCTAACTTTCCTTCCTTTTTCCTCAGGACGTGGGCGGGACAACCCCAGATTCTATAATGGCTAAACTAGGTTCACGACCATTCCAACGTTCTAAAGGTGTTTTGGGGATTGATTTGGACGACACAATATTGAGAATGTCGTTCACGGTTTCAATTGCATGTACCTAGAATGAGGTTGGTAGAGTTGAATCACTAAGCATGCATCTAACTATTTCCAATAAAATTATGTTCCGGCGTTCCGCCACACCATTTTGTTGCAGAGTACCCGAGTCAGTAAGTTGTGATAAAATCCTAAGTTCAGTTAAATGATCTTGGAATTGCATATCCAAATATTCTCCACCCCTATCAGATCGCAAGATCTTTAACATTTTACCTAATTAGTTTTGAGCCATGCTAGGAATTCTTGAAACTTTGAAAATTTTTCTGATTTCCTATGTATTAGGTAAAGACATGAGTATCTAGAGTAATCGTCAATGAAAGTGAGGAAATACTCAAAACCATCCCTGGCTTGTCCATTCAAAGGTCCACAAACATCTTAATTAACAAGTCCAAGTGGTTCCTTGGCCCTATCACCCTTTGCAGAGAATGGATGTTTGGTCAGTTTGCCTTCTAGACAAGATTCACAGACAGGTAATTCACCTAAGGTAGGTTCCCTCAAAGGCTCGTCCTTTGTAAGTCTTTGAATCCTATCATAGCCAATGTGACCTAGTCTCAAATTCCATAAATACGTCATGTTATCATTATCGGTCTTTTGACGTTTATTGGTCCTAGGTTTAGCTAGTTTCAATAAATCATTATTAAGAGTGAGGGGTTCGTTAAACCGTAGAATATAATCGTTTTCCAAACATGCAATACACAATTATGTTCCATTGAAAGAAATAGATATATTAAAACTGGTGAAAGTCATAACAAATCGTTCTGATTGCAACATGGAAACTGAAATTAAATTTCTACTAAAATCCAGAATAAAAAATACATCATTCAAAATTAAAAATTTATTTCCGAACTTCAGGCGAGCTTTTCCTCTAGCTTGGACCGCAACGAACGCTCCATTCCTAACTCTAAGCTTTAAGCCTCCTTCGTGCACTTCCTCCCACGATTCAAGAAGCTTTAAAGAATTACAAACATGGTTAGTAGATCCAGAATCAATAATCCAAATAGATTTATCATTTCTAAAATACATGTTTCCAAGATAAATGAACTATAATCATTACCTTTGTTTTTCTTTTCTAGAAACTTGGGACAATCTTGTTTCTAATGCCCTTTCTCTTTGCAGTGAAAGCACTTACCTTTACCTCTCTTATTTTTCTTGTTCTTCCCCTTAGGCGTCTGTGCATTTGGTTGTGCACTCGTCTTAGCAGCCTTTGTAGGCTTGGGGTTGTTGTTTTGTCCTTCTTTCCTCTTGTTTCCAGCTTTCAAAGATGAAGCTAGGTTATCTTCAGCCTTAGCTGGATCAGCAGCAACAGTAGTAGTAGTAGTTGTCTTCTTTTCTCCTCCCTTACTTGTTCCACCCATGATAGACTCAAAAGTCTGAAGCTCGTTCATGAGCTGCGTCAGACCATAGTTGAGTTTATTCAACACATAGTTGGTGGTGAATGGCAGGAAAGCTGGAGAGAGACTGTTGAGGATTAAGCCGACTTGAGGTTCATCATCTGTTATTGCTCCATGTAGTTCAACTTCCTGAAAGTAGTTTGTCATTTTGATCAGATGATCGCGAACATGTTGAGACAGTGCCATTCGAGCATTGGCATATTTCTTGGTGGCCTCAAAATGAGTCTGCGATGATTTGGCACCAAACATGTCTTGGAGGTGATCCATGATTTCATAGGCCATCTTGACATTTTCCATCTTTGTCTTGAGATTTTCCATCTTGACATTTTCCATCTTGACATTTTCAACCATACTAGTCAACATGTAGTACCGCGCCTTGTTGTTAGCCGCCTGCCAACGCTCATACTTATCCCTCACAGACTTGGTAGCTCCTTCATCTGGAACTTTTGGGGATTCCTCAGTCATGATGAACTTGGAATTGTCACCAATCACTACAATGTTGATGTTTTGCTTCCATTTAAGGAAGTTTTCTCTAGTGAGTTTCTCCATAGAAAATTGAGAATGGATGGGAGTAGACACAAACATAATGATACTACAAATTATCAATAAAATAGAAATCAATTACATTTGCTCAATAATTTCCACTAATCCATCTAATACAACTATTTCACAAATTAATTTTATTTACCATTAATTTCCAAAATATGCGAAATTCCCCAAATACCCTTAGGCTCGATCCGAGCCGGGCAATTATCCCTGGTGTGACTTTTCCAATAAAATGCGCAAAAGGATCCACTCCCATCGAATATCATATATTTATCCATATAATAATGTGGTCTCAATGCACACATACACAATAATTACAAATATACCATCAATGGGTCAAATTACGAAAATACCCATTTTTAACAAAAGTGTGTCTTTAAACACATTTAATACACATAATCATGTATACTCAATTATATAATAATATATTTCACATAATTACCCCACGTGCCATTCTAACACGCTAATCAATTAATTAAACCTTACTAGGAGTTTTAAGACACTACACTTACCGCTTACCACTATATGGTATTTACCCACCATAAAATTATCACATCAAGTAGTTTAATTCCATTTAGCCTAAGGAAATTAATAGATATTGACACGAAAATTCTATTAATACACTATAGGTTTTTGGTGGAAAAAAAAATCTACACGTAGGCTTAATTAAGCATTTTCTCATTAAAATGCAATACAATTCTCTTTCCAAGAATTCATTCAAATTAACAACCACTCAATATTTTGTAAATAATTTTATACCCAAAAATATTTTTTCCATAACTATTTTTCATAATTTTTATTATTTGAGATTTTCCCCCTAACCAGGGATTTTGGGTTCGATTCGAAATTGAGAGTTTTGATTTGCTCGCAACCACTCTTTATATACTTTTGGCTAACAATTTCATCATGAAAATTGCTTTTCCAATAATAAAATATTACAATCCTATTCATAACATTCAACACTATCCCGACCTATTTGTCTAAATGGTGCCCAAAATGAGGGATCAGGTTAGCGATTGGTGACCCGGCTTTGACCTCCAAGGAGGGAAACTTAAACCTTCAGGCTTCCGAGCTAAAAATAGGAGCCACCCAAAGGATGCAGAAGAGGATGGGATGGTACAACAGACCAAATATGAGGCTCGTAATGGGAGATAAGTCACCTAACAAGCCTCCCAAGGGTTGGAAAGCCTGGGGTACCAAACATATAGAGGTGGGGGCCCTCTTTCTATTGATCGATTATTTTGTTCAGATCCTGGATTACTTTAGGATCTTGGCCTTCCAATTGGTCCCAAATGTAGAGGGAGAGTGAGATAACACAACCACAATATCTAGAATCTACACAAAATAATGGTTGATAAAGACCAAACAAAGATTGAGAAAGATTATGCAAACCTTAGTTGTGGAACAATCTTCTTCAACCTTGATGAACCTTCAAAACCCTTGTTGAACCACCACTTGGAGCCTTTCCTTAAACAAATGAAAAAACACAAAACCAAGGGTTATACACGATTCATATCATTGTCCTAATAATCTATTTCCTAGCCACCATTGATGCTTGAGGCCTTTTCTAAGAGGAAATGAGGATTGGTATTGAACAAGCCTTAAACTCACAAAGTCAAGCACTTTCTTTATGAGTTTCTTGGAGATAACTAAAGATTCTTGAAAGCTAGAGAGAGAGGGAGAGAGGAATGAGAGAGATTGGATAGAGTGATCATGTCTTCAAAAACTCTATGATGGTCATTTCATAGTGTAGGCACCGTCATTAGGTCTAACCAGTAGGATTAGAGATAATTAATAAGTCATTTGGAGCATATTTTACGTCGCCTGCATGTAGGTGATGAATTGCCTACCAGGCGATATGTCGCCTACTAGCAGGTGATGTATCGCCTACTGGGACTTTTGAGCCCCTTCGCATTTATGCGATGCAACGCCTTTTTTGGGGCGACGTATTGCAACCCCCTCTGACTTTTGACCCCTCCAATTTTCTTAAAATTTGTCGAAATGCAACCAAATTTTTTGGGGATCCTTAGATACCTCCATGTATCACTTTGGACCTAAAAACACATTCTTAAAGTGCCTACAATTGAAACTCAAATTCCACATCTACAATATTTGAAATTCACTAAGTGTTTATGCCTACCTTGTATTATAACAATTATCATTTGTATTTAACCAATCATAAAAATCCCCCACTTGGTAAAATACAAGCCTCAACCTCTAGCTCAAATAATTTTGCTACATAAAATAAAGTACCTTTTGGTTTGAACTTTACCTTAGTGAAAATACCACAAAGTCTTAGCAAAATCATTGGTAGCTTAAAAGCTTGAACCAAGTATTCCTTATGATAAAAGCGTTGATACCT
This sequence comes from Humulus lupulus, assembly GCF_963169125.1. NCBI lineage: Eukaryota > Viridiplantae > Streptophyta > Magnoliopsida > Rosales > Cannabaceae > Humulus > Humulus lupulus. The sequence goes on from NC_084793.1 coordinate 105,148,925, forward strand.
CACACACCTCTAGTAAATCTTTTGTTTTCCCACTATCTTGCTTAGCACTCACATGCCCATGTGCTCATCCTTTTATGAACTTTCCGGGTAGAAACTCCATCTCCCATGAGAGGCAGCACCACCTCTAAGTTCACATAGGTGAATTTCTTACATCATCTTTGCTACATTTAGAGATGATTGTTATACTCAACTAAACTTCATTAAAAGCCCTGGGCTTAACCCTTACTCGGTAGCAACCAACACTAATAATCTCTGATGGAACTCACCATAAGTTTTAGAGTTGAAACTATTCACTTATCAATGACTTTTTCTTACCCATTAAACTATTCCCCTTAATATATACAAGTTTGGAGTTGAGTTGCCATAATAGGTGAATCTATTATTCTAGGAGTTTCAGTCCCATCTCTTTTGAAGTGAAACTTACTAACCTTCTCACAAGAGGTTTCGTAAATGGATCCTCTACGTTCTCACTAGTCTTAACATATGATATCGATATGTATCCATCTTGAATCAATTGTCTCACATATTTATGTCTTTATACATGCTATTATATGCTCTAGTGACTGTGAATTGACTATTACAATGTATTGAAATTATTAATACCATATTCGCAGTAAAAGGGATATCCAACATTAGATTACTCCACTTTGCTAGTTGCCACTAGAGCTATAAACTCACCTTCCATGGTTGAGTGTGATATACAAGTTTTCTTCTTGGAGCCCCATGAGATTGCACCTCCTCTAAAAGTAAACACCCAATTGGTGGTAGAGAGATTATCTCCCACTCCCGATATCCAATTAGCGTTTGAATATCATTCAAGTATCTTTGGAAAGTTTGTATAGTGAAGACTATACTCTTTGGAACCCTTAAGGTAACCAAGAACTCTCTCAATATCTTTCTAATGATTGTCACTTGGATTGATAGTGCATAAGCAATATCCACTCTTGTACAATGTGTAACGACCCGGATTTTCAAGACTCGATAATGCGGAAATATAAATGTTTTCATTTAACAAAATGTCTCAAAAACCCGTATAAAAAAAAAAATTTAAAAAGTCGTATGGCCATACATAACATTTAGTTTCAACATATTTTATAAAGAGTAGAGTGAGCCTAGTTTAGGAAAATTACACAACATTTCCAAAAATAAAACGGCTTCCCAAAAGGTCGGTCCACATGTACATTTGCAAGGAAGACTCCAGCGCTCACTGCTCTGCCTTGCCCTTGTTCTTACCTACAACATGAAACAACTAGGTAAGCGAAAACGCTTAGTAAGATCAACTTCCAAACAAAGCAGATAGAGAAATAGGGATCCGGACCCATCCGGACCCTACACAATCAATTTCAAGAACGCTAAAGCGTCCTGGCAAACTTATGGTCATGCCTGATAACCAAGGATAAATTAATTTGTCACTAGATAAAAATCCTGCACTCAGAAAAATCCCAGAACAAGCAGATATATTATATCATAACTATATCTTATCAACAATTATATCCCTGCACTCAGAAAATCCCAGAGCAAGCAGATATATTATATCACAACTATATCTTATCAACAATTATATCCCTGCACTCAGAAAATCCCAGAGCAAGCAGATATATTATATCACCAAATAATTCGAGACCAACGCTCGAAAATTTCCAACAATTCATGCGTAACGCGCCCTCCAACATAATTGCTAATCTGTAAAAGAGAACTGAGTCCCCACACTAAGATCTAGCCAATAAATATTCTCATCAAGGGTAACTATCGTGTTACTTAGGGCATCGCTACATATTCAAGAGTGTAATCCAATTTACACGGTTTTATGGAGACTTCTATGTTAATCAGTGGTGCTGGTGAGCAGCTGCCCCTAGGGTGTTCAACCTCACTCTATCTTGGCAACCCCTAGTATCTCTAGGCACTCTCACGGAATGGCCAATATTCACGGCTGCTATCCGGGAATAACTTATCAGAGCACTTGCTCGGATTCTAACCGTCCAATGATTAAGTAAGCATGAGGGCCCCTAGGTCCCATTTATCTTGGCGCCCCTAGGTTTAACCAGCTTATCCTCATCTCATGGCCACTCGTCTCGGTAATGAACCGGACATAAATAAAATCAAGCAGTGTGACGGGGATCAACCGTCTAGGATATGACGGACTTCTACCGTTCATATTTTCTAAATCAGCACTCACTAGACTAACGTCTCTAAGCAACTTTCTATGACAGCCTATGTATATGCATGTATCCCTATACTAACATACAAGACAATAATCATTTCATGTTGCAGCCATACAATATAAGTTGACTTACTTGGAGTCCTTAGCGCTCAGCAAGTTTTCACCCTCCAACGTTCAGTCCAGTTACGCTTAGCCAATACTGTAGTTATCCATACAGTATACTCGGATTAATTATGGCACTCATAATTCATTATTATTATTTTGGGCAGTTTGGTCATTTTAATAAAAGTCATTTGTAAGGAATTACAATCCTTATTTGGTTTTAAACTTATTAAGGAAAGTTATACAAAATATTCGAGACTAAACCCTAAGTCTCGGGGAGACCTATCCTAAGGTCTCGATACCTAGGCTCGGGTATCACAATGGTATTTCCCACAATCTGCTAAAAATCTTATTCTTTCAAGGTATCGCTATTAACCCGCACTTTCGACTAGTTGGTTAAAATATGTAAGATTTTAGCCGGTATTATATCCATAAAATACAAATAAATTCCTTAATTATTTTTAAAGAAAATAAACTCTTTAAATTTTCCTTTTATTTTTCTTAAGGTTTTAATATCTAAAAACCGTTTTAAGAAAATTGCCTAATTTGTCTTAATTAGGAAAACCATTATAAATTTCTCATCTTGACTAATTAATTTTCCAAAAGCAATTAATCAATTTTACTTACTAGGAAAACAATTTATTTAATTATTTTTCTCAAAATATAGGATTTTAATCCCTCTTTTAATTTATTAACTATTAATAAATTAAATCTCTTATTTTTAGAAAGAATAAAAACTCTTTAATAAAAATAATTCATTTAAACTCAAAGGGTAAATTTTAGTGAAAATATGATTTCAAGACTTACCATTTTATATCTTGAAATAAACAAAATTTTACTTTTTACCTTATGTTCCAAAATCTCATTTTTACACTAAGTGTGAAAAACCTAATTTTCACATTTTTAACTACATACTTCGTTAGTTCATAACTTGAAATTTACTTACCCAATTGTTACCAAAATTTCCCAATTCCATTTTTGTTATGCCATTTAGGTCTTTGTAAAATCTTAGGTCAAAATGAGCATTTTTGATTGGTGAAATCATTTTCCAACAATGAGGTAAAAATGACCTTATTTTCAAGTCCTTATTTTTTCCAAACTTTGACAGTTAATAACTTTCAAACCGTTTAATATTTTCTTACCAAATTTTACAGTGGAATAATAGGTTATGCAAGTAATATGTCCACAAAATTTTAGAAAAAACTGGGTTCATTTGACCTATACAGTGGCTGTCCAAACTTGGTTCCAAAAATAAGAATACGAAAGAACAGCTTTTTACCTAATCTTTGAAATAGCATAACTTACTCATTTCTAAACATTTTTTTGTGTTTCAAAAGCTCAATTTTATGTACTCAATCTCAACAACATCACAGTACAATTTAATTTCACAAAAACAATATACAGTGGCTGCTTGACCCCTTGGAAGTCACAGCTCAAAACATGTTTTGTTTTAGGGTATCCTACAAAACCCTTGGGGGTTTTGGTTCCCATTTTCAAAAATCAATACACATGCATCATAAAAATTATTAAACAACAACCATAACCTTATTACATCACCAACAAGAAACTTTAAGCATTAAATATACAAAATAATGCTTAAAACTAAAAACCCTACAACAAAATCATCAAAAGTAAACTTTTTACCTCTTTGGTGTTCTTGCTTAAGGTTTGGGCCTTCCTATTAGTTTTGGCTCCTCCAAAACCTTTCAAAAACCCTAACCAACTTCCCCCAACAACATAGTCAATTAGCTATTTGAAACTCTATGCTTAAAACTTTACAAAAGTCTAGATTAATGAAACTTTACCTTAGGGAAAACCCTTCCTAGACCAAGACTTAGCTTCCAAGTTTCTTTGGTGTTCTTGGGGTTGCAAATGGAGAGAACACTTGAGAGAGTCTTCAAAAATCAGATGAGAGTGAATGAGGGAGGGAGAGTGGTCAGATTTGGGGGTTAGAATGGCTCACACAACTCTTCAAAATATCACAAAACACTTGAGTGCTTTTCTACCCACTTGCCCACTTGACTTCTTACACCTTTTTCACTCTCATTAAGTTTTAATCACCAAACTTACTATTAATTAATTAAATTAAATGTCTCTCATATTTAATTTAATTAACCACAAAATAAAATTTAACCTAAGGTCCATTCATGGAATAAAATTCCCCATTTCGGCAAAATTAGGCATTTACCACAAAATGCCTTAAAATTTCCATTTTCTTTTAGGTTTATTATTTTTGACCAAACTTTAACTTTTATGAATGTATTTTATGCCCAAAATATAATTGCCATGATTTTTCATTTTATTTTCCGAGATTTTTACCCGATCAGGGTTTTTGTGTCGGTCCAGGACCGAAAGTCTTATCTTGACTTTTAAAATCACAAAATTCATTTTTTTTTTGGCTAGCAATAACTCATGGAATACTTACAAACAAAATATAATATTATTTAAAATAATATTCTTAACCCGGGGGAAAAATCCCGACCCGAGTCGTTTAAAGGTACCCAAAAACGTAGGACGTTACACAATGAGCAGCGTACATTCGGCTTCCTATTGCACTTGCATATTCCAATTGAGTCACCATTGTTCCTTCATTATTTTCAAACATCATGTTTGAATCGAATGGTGTATATGTCTCTTTGATTTTGAGATTACTAAATTTATTGATCACTTTCTCAATATAGTTGGTTTGACTCAATATAAAACTCATACTATTCCTTCGAACTTTGATACCTAGAATGGTATCAACTTTTCCAAGGTATTTCATTGTTAAGTTAGAAGATAGAAACCTCTTCATTTGTATTATTCCTCTCATGTCATTACTCAACATCAACATATCATCTACATATAAACACACTAATATGACATAGTCATCACAAGTCTTAGAGTATAAGTACTTCTCCGCATTGTTGTGTAGAAATCCATTAGAAATAATGACTTTATCAAACTTCTCGTGCAATATATTTTATATTGTTTCAAACCATATAATGATTTGACAAATCTACACACTTTATGTTCATTTCCTTGAAGAACAAAACCCTCCGGTTGTTCAATATAGATGTCATCCTAGAGATCCCCATTTAGTAATGTTGTTTTGACATCCATTTGGTGAACATAAATGTTATATATAGATCACTCCTTTTGTTTGAATCATTTGGCTACTAATCTAGTCTTGAAGGTTTTTATGGTGCCATCGGTATGATATTTCCTTCTAAATAACCATTTACACCCAATTGGTATAGACCCCTTTGGAAGGTCAACCAATTCCCAAGTGTGGTTAGACATAATTGATTCCATTGCATTATTAATTACCTCATTCCAAAAAGCGGAGTCCCTTGAGGACATTGCTTCTTTGAAAGTTTTGGGATCATCCTCTATTTAAAGTACTATTGGATATTTCCATGTAGCTTCCTCATTATCACCTTTAACAAGGTGTAATGTCTCTATTTTAGAACACTTCTCACTTAATCCCAAATCTTTGAGCCTTTGGCTCCTTAGGGGCAATTGAGATTGCTCACCAACTATTTTAGGAGTCTCCTCTTGTGGCTCTCTAGTTTGAGTTGGTTCTAACTTGTTGTCATCATATAACATCACTACTACAAAACTGGGTTTCCAACACCCAACCACGACAGTCAAATTGATTAGCGCGACTCTACACTGATATTTTAAAATTGTAGGCATAGAAACCAACGTCGACAGTGAATAACTATCACCATTGCTTTTGAATGTCGCTATTTACCTCAACGCTGACAAGTAATTCGAGACTAATGTCGACAGTTAAAAACTATTGTAGTTGACCCCAACGCCAACAGTTAATTCGAGACCAATGCCGACAGTTAAAAATTGTCGCTATTGACCTCAACGTCGACAGTTAATAAAAGCTCATTGCCGACAATTATAAAATGTTGCCGAAATTCAAATAAAAAAATCTAAAAAATATAATTAATGTATAATTTAATTTTAAAAATAAACTAAATTATGTAAACATATATTTATAAAAATTATTTATTTATTAAAAACTTTTAATATTTTGTTTCTAAATTTTTCATATTATTAAAATTATTACAATGCTTAATATTTTTTTTTTGGTAAATTACATCTCCCGTCACCAGCTTTTCCTCGTTTCCTAAAAGAAAAAAACCCTACTCGTCCCTTCTTTCTCTCTTTTATCCCTTCTACATGAGTGACTCTCTCTATTCTACAGGTGGTGTAAGCAACGGGGCTTGAGACGATGGAGTGTAGTTGATCGTGCGACAGCAGAGGTATCTTGGTACCCTCCTTTTTCTCGTCTTTCTCTAGCTCACCCTTTCATCTCTCTCTCTCTTTGCAAGTGGTGGCGGGGAGAGGCTCTCAGTGATAGGGCTTGGGATATGGCAAATGGATCTTATTACCCTCCCTTCTGTCTCGTTACTGGAAGTCTCTTTTTCCATCTCTATTTTATTTTTTATTCATTTTCTTTCTTTTTAATAAACTTTTCGAATAAGCTCTATGTATTTGTGATTAATTGTTCTTGATTTAAGCAGAGTTGGACGTTTTACTATAATTTTTCTATTATATGTAAATTTGTGTTCTTGATTTTCCTAGTCGTACCAAACTTTTTTTTTTCTGATTTTGTTGGTTCTTGTTAATCAGGAATATATATTTTGATTTGATTTTTGAAATTTATTTGATAATCTGATATGGGAAATCAGTAAGGAATGGTCTGAAATTTAAACACTATGGGGGAGTTTGTTAACCTTTAAATGAATAGTTTTTTTTATGTAATTAAATAAAATTCCGAAAATAAAATGGTAAGCCATGTACGGTAATGTGTTTATGTTTATTATTTTTTAAAATTTTCATCAAAATTTTAAAAATTTGTAAAACAACTTTTTTATACTTTCAAAATTTTCTTAAACATATTTGGTAATGTCACTATTCGTTAATGATATTTTAAAATGTCAATATAACCTAATTTGATCATTAATTTTATTATATTTACTTTAAAAATAATATATAATGATCACAAAAATTACTTTTATTATATAGTTTAGAAAATAAAAATTAAGAAACACGTTTTTTTTTTTCAAAAATAAAAATAATTACCAAACACAATTTTATTATATAAACATCAAAAACAAAATACAAAAATATATTTATATTATTTTTTGTTTAAAAAATACAAAAATAAAAATTTTAGCAAACACAACCAATATATACCTAATTTTTCTATTGAAAAATTTGTCGTGTGTGTATACATATATTCTACTAGAAACCTAATTTTTCTTCAATCATTTCTGTGTGTATATATGAATTGCAAATGTGCAATTTGGCTCCACTATGAATTGTGTATGTTGTCTTCTATTTATTTGTTACTTTTTTCATCTTGATTGTTTGATTGACTTCTGTGCTTAGTCTTCTTCGTTTTCCCCTTTTGAATCTCAACAGACTTCAACATTATGTTCATCATTATTTTTGGTTCTTGGAATGTTTGTTGCTAAAACTTCTGCCTTAGCTTTAGGTTGTATGAAACTAGATCTTTTCCTTTTCCTTGTTATAAAATCCTTACGTCACATATGTCTACTATTTCCATGCTTGCTTGTCTCGTGCTTTCTGTCCCTCCATAACATGTGGTCTGTATTCCGTATTAGACAGCAGGTTCAACTATTCCCCAATTTGCAATTCTTTGGTATGAAATCTTTAAATGGATTTTCTTCTTTTTACTCCCTTTATATAATCGTCCATTAAAATTGTATATGTATAATTTTACTTATTTAGTAAGCATTATAAAGTTTAAAGAGAGACCCACTTCACCCTTGCTCCCCAACTGCTTGTAGTAATTCCGCTGGTGCAGTGTGCTATGCTTCAGGATTGACTTTTCTTTCTCTCACCACTGATCCTAGGCTTCAATGCCTTGTTGTCAAATATCAGGTTCACTCATTATTAGTAGTATTGTGGTGGTTATTCATCTGTATATTTCTTAGTCTTATCCTTCATTATGAAGTATAAGGATAATGATTTTTGTTTTTGAATTGATTAGTTGCTGCCTATCATTTTATTTATTTTTATTTCCCCTGTCTAATGATTGTTTGATTCATTGAATTAAAATTTAGAATAAGAAAATATAATTGGGAAAACTTCTTTCTCTCGTTTTGATTCTATTAATTATCTGTCATTTTTAGGATATTTTTCATGAGAGCTTTATAATTTAAGGTCAACTGCTTACATTCTGTTAGTAATAAAGTTTTAACGAAGGAATTTGTTTAATCTTGAAGTCTGTTGCTGCCCATATGGTTGTTCTATATAGATTGTTAGTTTGCATAATGCATTCTACGTGTTTGTAAAAATGCCTCCTGACTTGTCAATAAAGAAACAAAGGTACTTTATATTTTACATATTAGTGATATGGTAGCACTTGTCTAGCTTATGATGGATATTTATTCTTAAAGTATTGTACAACTTAAATTATATCACATTCAAATAGAATGTGAATATGATTAAAATGAATAAACAAATCAATAAAACCATAGGAAGAAATAACACTTCTTATTTTGACAAGTTAAACTATATCACATTCGCTTTTGTACTGTTGCTCATGAAAAGTTTCTTATTTTCATTTGACATAATATACTTTTCGATGATTTGAATGAACTACTAATCATAGTTTATATATATATATATATATATATTTTTATTAGCAAGAAAGGAAGTTTAGGTGAATTTTTGTGATGAACAATTTCCCTTTTTTTTTTTTTTCCTTTATCATCTTTGATTGATTTTGTTCTGTTTTCTTTTTTGGGTTTTTAGGCAGAGTGTTCTGTTTTTGTCATTGTAGTTACTACAAAACTATAAGAAGAAAAATGTGATCTCTTCTTTTGGCCATTTTTAAAAAAAATAAATAAATAAAATAAAATTGAGATATGAATTGGATGGTTTGTGGTTGTTCTTTCAGGTCCTTAATGTGTAGACCACTGCCTATGGATATAGGAAGGTGCACTTGTGTTATTGTTAAAGAAGCATCCTTGTTAGGATTTGATGGGTTGCCTATATAGAAAACAGCTCCTAGAAAGATTGTTCAAATAGTAAAGGATCTAGAGAAAGGTTTATTAGGACGTATATTTTAGAATTTCTATCATGAAAATACCAGAAATGATTTTTTATGCTAAACGGCTCATTCTTTTGGATTCTTCCATTTTGGAAACAGTATCTAGAAAAGATTGATCAAGAAGTAATGCTAAAACCGTTGATGATGTTGAACACTTTCTTACAATCAAATTACTAGAAAACCAGTCCTCATACTGATTATCTTGAATGGTGGGGTTGTGGTAGCTCGTTTGGAACTAAGGCACATCTTCAAGATAGCAATATAGCCTTATGAGTCTAACTCAATCACCTTGATCTTCTGTAATGTAGAGTATTTTATTCATCGGTAGCTTTCTTTAATCAAAATATCTTCGCAGAGAAAATCTACTTGTTACATATTTCATATATTACTTAGATGCATATGTTTCCCTCCTTTGTTTGTGGCTCTATTTATGGTTATTGTTAAGTACAATATTAGAATGTTAGGCTGACACAAATAATGTTTTGTTGTCCTATTTGGATATTTCCTCAAAAGCCAGAATCAAGAAAGGCAACACCTGAAAGTTATGATTTCTAAAGAACTAGGTGCTGGAAGATTACTTTTGATTTGGACAAGGAATGTAAAACTTAACATTTTTTGTTGTTGACATTTGATTTCGCAGGAAGGCAGGATAGGAAACTGACACAATCATATATATATATATATCGATTGCACAGTAGATTTTGGATCTTTACATTTTGGGTGTTTATTTTTTTCCCGGAAATGTTATGTTTGTGCCTTTCTATTATATATGCATTTTTCTATGAGTTGGCCATTAGATTTTGCTATGTCAGGTTCTCACGGTTATCATTCTTTACTTAAATGTCTTGTTGATTTTCTATGTTTAATATGTACATAGATTATCTAGGACTTGAAAATGATCTTGACGAGGTTGAATTCAACAATTTTAATGTGATTAATTATCTTTAGGATTATGAAGATGAAATGAGTGGCACTCAGCAAAATATAGATATTTGAATCCAAGTAGAACTAATGTCTCAAGAGGAAGTGCCTTAAAGAGGAAGTGTCTCAAGAAGACAAGTTAATATAAGTTACAAAATTGAGGCTCGTGATTCAAGCAACAAGACTGTAAGGCGTTCTCGTGTCAAAGGTGGAAGTTATATATGAGTTATGATTGTTCTTTATTTATTTTGATGTTTATTTGTTGTTTTTGAATAATTTGTTTTGTAAATGAGTACGGTTTGTATATGTGGTTTGAAATTTATATTATAGTTCGAATGTTGTGTTTTGGTATTCTCTCATTTGATTCAATATTTATGTAATTTTTAAAATATATGTAACACGAGTGACAACATTTTTAAGCAATCTATTTTATAAATATTGTTAGTGACAGTTATTAATTGTCGTTGTAGAGAGCAACAATAATAGTTTTTAACTGTTGGCATAGTTAGCAATAGCGACAGTTTTTATCTGTCGGCGTAACCGGCAATAGAGAATGTTTTTAACTGTCAGCGTTGCCAGCAACATCGACAGTTTTTAACTGTTGGCGTACCTACCACTACACTGGCATAGGCAAATGCGACAGTTAACTGACTGTCATCATTGCTCAATATCGACAGTTAAAAATTGTCGAGAAAACCCAATTTTGTAGTAGCTCATGTTCTCAAAGAACTCAACCTCCCTTGATTCAATTATCATATTAGATTCAAAGTCTAATAATATATAAGCTTTGTTATTTTGGGCATAACCCACAAATGCACATCTTATAGCCCTTAGATCTAACTTGGTCCTTTTAAGATCGGTGCTCTTGCAATAAACAAAACACCCCTACAATTTAAGATAATCAATATTTGGTTTCTTTTCTTTCCATAACTCATATGGAGAGATATTAATTTTCTTCATGCAAATATGATTCAAAATATGACAAGCGGATAGCTAGGCTTCACCCCACAAACTAAAACTTAATTTAGAATGTAATAGCACAACATTAATCATCTCAAGAAGTGTTCTATTTTTCCTTTCCGCTATACCGTTTTATTTGTGGAGTATAAAGAGTTGTACATTGATGTATTATTCCAAGCTCTCAAAACAAGTTGAAATCATTTGAAAAATATTCACCACCCCTATTACTTCTAAGCACTTCAATTATCTTTTCCAATTGAAATCAAATGGTTCATCTTTATTCTTAAGAAAATATACATATGTCAACCTACAACAATCATCTATGAAAGTAATGAAATGTCTACTTCCTCCTCTAGTCAACATTCCATGTAGTTCACATATGTCACTATATATTAAATCTAACAACTTAGAGTTTGTTTCTTGGAAAAAGTTTTCTTACCATCTTAGATTTAACACATAATTCATATTCATCATGCTCAACATTATCATAATCAATCAACATTTAATTGTTCACAATCAATCCACAAATTAATAGAATTTTAGTCAAGAATGTAACAAGAAGAAGAGGAAGCTTTATTATTCACATTGTCAATTGAAGTACAAAATTTAAACATGCCATCACAAGCATATCCTTTTCCCACACTCACATTTCCCTTGGAAAAAGTAAGCTTGTCGGAATCTAACACAACCTTAATTACCAGTTTGCCAAGAAAATTACCACTTACAAGGGTTCTACTAATTTTCGATACATACAAAACATTGGTGAATAGAACTTTCTTACCGGATTTGAAGAACAGATCAATATTCCCCTTTGCCCTCAACCTTGGACCTTTTCTCATTGCCCATTTGTATTTCATGCCCTTCCTTTGAAGATTCAAGGGTCTTGAATAGAGTTGTATGATAGGTAGCATGAATGGTGGCACAATTATCATACCACCACCCACTCACCTTTCCATGAATGACATTAACTTCGCTTAGTGTTGCCACTAGCTCTTCTTTGGTTGACTTGACTCTTGGCTCATTGCTATGGTTCCTCTTGAACCTACCATCTCAAGAAAATTGGTCATTCTTGCCACACACAAAGCAAGGTCCCTTGGAACTTTTGAATTGTCCCTCATTCTTCTTGGGCCCTAAGGGTTTTTGACCCTTGCCCTTGTTCTTGCCATTTCATTTGCCCTTGTTAGGAGGATTGGCCACCACATTGGCCTTTGAAGACTCTCTGTTAGACTCCTCCTCATTTTTATTTCTAGAAAGAGATTCCTCCTCAATCCTCAAGTATTTGACAATTTTGTCCAATGAAATCTTCTCATTCTTATGGAGGATCTTCTTCCTATAGCCTCTCAAAGATTGAGGCAACTTGGCTATTATGGCACCAACAAGGAATTGTTATGACAATACAATATTAAGTGTAGACAACTTATTCACAATAATTTGCAACTCATGTATTTGGGGGAGAAATGGGCTTCATATCATAGAACTTAAATTTCATAAATTGAGCAATAAGGCATTTATTTGTACCTTCTTCTTTCGCTTTGTACTTCTTCTCCAAGACCTCCAAAATCTCCTTGGCGGTCTTGATGTTGGTGTAGAGATCATAGAGCCTATCCAAAAGAGCATTGAGGATGTGACCCCTACACATGAATTCACCTTCCTTGGCCTCTTCCAATAGTTTTAGGTCTTTATCCAAGATGTCGAAGACCATTAGATTGGTTAACAAGAATATAATCTTGTCTTGCCGACAAACAAAGCTAGTCTCATCAAACCTATCAAATTTTACAAAATCTTGATTCATGAACTTCAAAGCCGAAAGAGAGTTAGATTCTTCCATGATGTTCTATATGAGAAAATAGAGTCTTATAATGTTGTGGGAGAGTGAGATAACACCACCACAATATCTAGATGTTGCGAATAATGTCCTTAAAGCAATTGTAGTTGACAAATGTTTTAAACGAGATAAATAATTGAATTGAATTATTATATATATAGACTATGGCCGATATTATAAGATAATATTAAGTGAATATCATAAAACTCCAAAGTTTATCTATGTGGTCTTAATCTCATATTGGTATGGGAAAATCGAGATTAAGATAATAAACGTAATAGTTCGTAGTAAAATAAAGTTATGAAATCTTTAGATTAATTACTGCTAGTATGGTCCACTAGTATTATGAATACATGTGACCTAGATCCGGGTTACTAGTGTAGTAGGACACTTTAGTGGAGGTACTTTGCATGCTAAGAGTATGTAGAATTGGACCATATGTGATTTGTTAATACTTGTTTGAATACCGTTTCATAGTATTAATCAAACACATCAAACGATGATCATATACCCGATGATCTTAATCCTGAGGTTACTATGAACTCCTATATATGTCATCTGATCCTTTGATTCATACGTTAAGGTTTGTCATAATGATCAGGCTAAGAACAATTGTTTTGGAGACTCAATGTTGTATATGGCTGGGGGCGTAGTTTAACAGATATGAAATCTATACCTTCTTATAGATTGAATAATGGTTCCCTATTGGATTGACTCTTGGAACTGAAAAGGTTATGAGCGCTCACGTTGCAAACTTGTTGTGACACAACCTTCACTAGTAAAATCAATGGTACTCTAGGAACAAGATATAACTAAAAGGGTAAGACTGTAATTTTATTCCCTTTTAATTATAAATCATTAATAGAGGATTATTGCTGTATGTAATGATTATACCAATGGACACTTTATTCTCAATAAAGTACTTAGTAAATAAATATCTATAATTAAAAGAGTTCAATCTCATATTTTTAGTAGAGTAATCATGAGATTAATAAATATGATTATTTAATCAAAGAGCGTTGATTAATAATGTAATATTTATTGGAGCTTGATATTATAGGTCTATAGGTCCCTAGTCTGGCTCTATCAACATCATATCAAGGTAAGAGTGGATACAAGGGTATAACTATAATTTGGGAATTTGAGAAGAATTTTATTCTTCGGGTCAAGTATACAATTATATGATAATTGAGGTTGAATAATTAATTTAGAATTAATTATTAATTTTTGAAAATATATTTATTAATTTAAATATATAAATTTTTGAATTTCATATATATAAATAAATTAATTATTTTTTGAAATTAATTATTTTATTTGAGTGGGAGAAAATAAAATTTGTAAGTCAAGAATAGTTTTTGATTTATTTAATTTTAAAAGATGATGATAATGATGATCATCAATTTAGAATTTAGAATTTAGAATTTAAATTTTGAAATATGATTGTCATATTTTCTTTAAAAAGATTAACAACACCTTATTTTGTGGGAGATTGATTTTAAATAAATAATTAAATAAAAGAAAAATGCAAAATCCTTGAAAAGGGAATAACAGTACACGCCTGGCATAATCCAAGGACTGTGCCATGCGTGTACTACTTGTATTGATATTGTATCGGTGTAGTTTTTATTTTATTTATTTAATTATTTAATAATTTGAACATGGTTTTTCAAATATGGTAAGTTATATATTTACCTAAATCAAACCTTATTATCATTATTATGTTATATTATATTATTATTATTACTAGGAATAATAAGATAATATAAATCTCTATATATATGATATAGAAGAAGAAGAGAAAGATACACTATACACAAGACATATACACAGACACAACAATTCAGAATAATTCTCATAAGTTTTTGTTATAGAAAAATCTCTCTATTTATTCTTCTTTATTCTAGTCATTCTCAGACCATAATCCAAGTTCTCATGTGTTGAGAAATACTTGTGATTCCTAAAAAATAAACCCATGTTCTCTATGTGCCCACACACCACTTGAGGTGTAGAGAACACTCCGAAAGATTGTGGTTTGAGTGCTCAAAGATTTAGATAAGAAGATCATTAAAAATACAAAAAGACTCAAGGGCACTTGATAGGCTTCAAGAGGTAAAAGTTTATGTTCTTGATTTTTTGTGTTTATATATTCTATATAATTATATTGTATATTTATATACATATTTGTTGCATGATTAATAATATTGTATGATAATATTTATGGATTGTTTTCTTGGGCATATAAATTGTTTATATGATTAATGAATTTTTTTTATTGTTGTTGTTGTGTTGTTCATAAACAAAACAATGGGCTCACCACACCAATTTTGTTGCGTTCTCTGAATGGTTTTCCAACAATTGGTATCAGAGCCAGGTTATTGATCTATACATATTATTAATTGCTGTGTGGGATTATATGCGATATATGTTTAAATGGATAGATGTTTATGAATTGTTCTTAAAATTTCTAGATGAAATGTGTAAGCCAATTTGGGGCATAGGATATTTTTGTAATTTTTTGTCTAAAAATTCTGGGATGGCCCGAGCTCGAGCCCGAACTCGTCCCCGAGCTGCTGCTTGCGCACACATGACGCTCCTACGCTTGCCTGCGCTCATGCTCACCTGCCATGCGACCCTACACCCAGACACCGCGCGCCCCTGTGCCTAGGCACCCCACGCCCTTGTGCCCAGGCCCCCCGCGCCCTGCGCCAGGCTTCCTCTTGCCCAGTCGTACCCCTGCGCGTCTCAGCTGCGGCCAGCCGCTCCTCTAGTGTCGGACCACTAGCTTCCACCGCCCCATGGTTCAACACCTAGTGTGTTGTTACCATAAATATAATTTTAATTATTCATTTAATTAAAAATCAGAATTTGAATTAAAATGGTTTTAATTTGGTAATTTCTATAATTGAAATAATGGTGATTATTTACCTTAATTAAAAATATTTTAATTGATATCCTCCGTAATTAAAATTATTTTAATTAAAATATCCAAAATTAAAATATTCTTGAATTTTATTTTATTAAAATTAAATTGTTTAATTTTATTTTTGAATTAAATTACCCAAATTCAAATTGGGCCTTATAAACTTTTGGGTGTTAAAACCCAAAGTTTAATTATTTTAAAAGTTTGTTTAAAATAATTAAAAAGTTGTATAATTCAAAATGAATATGGAAAAATAGTGGCATTAGCTGAACAAGACTACATCTCAAGGTTCAAGATCAAAGTGTTTATCAAGCCTTAAGTTATTCTAGGTTACATTTTTCATGTATATTTTTGCAAGTGTTGTAATTTTTCTAGAAATACCCAAAAGTTACCATACCCGTTTTTATTTTATTTATTTATTATGAATGTTTGAATGTGATTAAAATGTTTAATATTTTGTCATGCATTATAACATGCTATTCATATACCCACATAGTATGCAACTAGCATGCATTACATTCGTGTAGAAACATGCTATTAGGACGTCCTATATTTTTGTTATATGCTTATATATGATAATTCATATAATAATAAATTTAGTCTTAATTAGTTAAGATGGTAAATCAAAATTAAAGTTTTTTAATTTGTTATTTTAATGAAAATGTTTTATTAAAATAAAAATTATATTCTCTTAGTTAAAGCAAAATTATAATTAGTGGCATAATTTTTGTTTTTGGTTTTGCTTAATTAGATTAGTAACTAATAGTATATCACTTGGTAAAAGAAATTAAATTTATTTTTACAACTAAATTAAAAAATATTGATTTTGTGAAAAACACACTTATCCAAAATAGTGAGTGAGAGAGGGAGTTATGACAATAAGTCCCATGGTCTCCATTATTGGTTGAATACCAAGAGGTGAAGGGCATCGTGTCGCTTCCGTTTGCGACCTCCCTAAGGAAAGGCTTCCGAATATGTTTATTTTATCTCAAGGTTGACTTCTCTTATGAGAATATAATTATTAATGTATTTCAAGTTTGACTGACCCTAAGACACACTCGTGAGTTAAGTCATTGATTGAAAATAATGGGTTACACTCTAAAGGTGTATCCAGGCTTTCGAGCACGACTAGTATATCTTGACCAAACTAGCGGTAGTTTATAAGTCAAAAGAGAAAAAAAAAACGTTTTTAAGTTTTCACTTATGACATTGATATTTGTCTCAAAATTAATTTGGGGTTAGTCTGACCTACTCTAAGGCAGTCCATTAACTTTTCAAATTAATTTATCATGGGTTAATATATTTTTATGTGTTTTTAATTGTTGCATTCATGCGTCATATTTACTTTTCCAAATAAAATCTTATATTTATTATATGTTTTATTTCATTATATTTTATTTATTAATTTCTAGCAACAATGGTTAATCCTCTTAATCCTGATCAAGAACTTCAAAAAATGAAAGAACCAGATAATCCTCGTGATGGCTTCCTAAGTACTTTTCATTTAGACTTCAACAATCTAGATGTTTGGTATAGAAACATACACATAATTCTAGATGAACTAAAAGTGTATGATTCAATCATTGACGTGCCTCCAGATGGGCCATCAACTTTATTTGATTATGATAGTCATAAAAAATATGCGAATTGGATGAGATCTGATTATTTGGCTTGTCATTGCATACTAAAGACTATGCCAGACAATCTTAAATTGAGATATGTGAACCTCAAATCTACATACGAGATGTGAGAGAAGATCAAAAGAGATTCTTTTGATCACTTAAGAAGTTTGCAAGAAAAAAGGGTAAATATGATTTGCTCCTCTTTTAAATATATTTGAATAGTTGATTCCAATTTTTTTGCCACCATATTTTTTTCTTGTTTTCAGGAATGAATTATTCAAGAAAAGAAAAGAATGTGAAAGAAAAACAAGAAAAGGATTGCAGATTGGTAGACCAAGAGATAACTAACATAGAAATTAGTTTTTCATTTTCAACTCTGTATTAAGTTCTTTTTCTAGAAACTATGTTTTTAGATTCTTTATTTGATGAATAAACAAGTTTAATATTTCTTTTGAATAATGAATTCACTTGTTATTTTTTGAAATATACTTGTTCCATCTATTTCATCAATGAGTATAAATGATAATTATTAATTGTTCATTATTGTACAAATCATAGATTTAATAAGACTTTTTTATTCCAACCCCAATTGAGTGAAACATATATGTGAATTATTTTTTTGGTTGATTTGTAATTAATTAGACACATTAAACAAATAAAAGACAGTCTTTTATTACAACCATTCAATGGTTCTCTCCCTATTTACATAGTCTGTTAATTAAAGTTAACCAAAAGACATTTCTCTAATAAAGGCTCAAAAATTACATAATCGTTTAGCTAATGCATAGAGATGTATGTTAAACCTTTTAATGTTCAATGCTAAAAGAAATAATAAATAGTAAGTCAATATTAATTGACATTTATTTAGATATGTTTAACTTTGATCAAATGCAAAGAAAATTTCTTGAAATTTTTATGCAACATTCAAAGTAAAGTCACTTACAGACTTGCTTGATCTGATCCAAAGGAAGTCTAAACTCGAATTTGGAATTCAAGTAATTTTCATGTGAACTTGGAATTCAAACCCAATTCATATACAACTAGAATCCTAAGCATAAGTAGTATTTTGGAAATTGAATATAATCATATTAGATAAGATTAAATAGATAATGAGTAGTCATTATCGTCTTTATTATTTCTATAATTTTAAACACTTGTTATACTCTGTACATGGTTGATTGTACAATATCAAAGACTTAGAGGTTGGGATTCACACGTGGTTATGTGAATGAAAAATTGAAAATTTTCCATGAAGTCATATAGTGAAGCAGTTTAATAATCATAAAAGATTACAAAAGAGTTTGTATCTCTTTAAATGCTACTTTAATGAAGCATGATTATTACAATCACTATGTTTTCTAGTTAAGTTGTACTAGAAATACTGGCTGTAAGTCAAGTAAGCGAGTTATTGATAATTAACAATGATAAAACCAAAGAATATCACAAATTCTGTAAAACATTGTTGTAGTGAGAGCATTAGTTAGTAACTACTCCAATACAAATGTAAATATAGTTACATTTTGTGTAACACAATCTAACTATACTTCATTCACATACTAGTATATGAAATGAAAAAGTTTTTACAGAAAACAATGGTTGAAACACCATGAATAAAGAAATTGAATTTGGAATTTTATGACATCTGGACTCTTGAAACATCCAACTCAAGTTCATTGAACTTCAATTTGAAACAAGATATTCAAGATGAAGAGGAAAATAGAGGAAAGTACAAACTTTTCAAAGTTAGGTTAATAGCCAAAGGCTATGAATAGTCACAAGAATTATTACTTGAATAAATGTCTTCCACTGTAACCAAACTTGAATCTGTTTACATATTCTTGTCCACTACTTTATGAATGGATTATGAGATTGATTTTAATGAATGTCTAAGTAGTCTTTACTTTAATGACTGGCATGACAAAATCATTATGAAGAGCTCGACCAGAAAGATTTTGTTGTGATTCTTATTCTAGATATTGACAACATTCTAATCATTGGGAATGATGTAGAGAAATCGTCAATAGAAAAGAAATGGTTAGCTAAACATTTCTAAATATTGGATTTAGAAAAGCCAAGAATGTTTTGTACATTCATTTCTATAGAGATTGAAAGAACATTCCTTAGGCTCTGTCTCAAGCAAATTATATTGATAAGAAGCTTAAATACTTTAGTTTACAAAATCCAAGAAAGGCCTTTTGCCTCCATGGTAAGGAGGATGTATTATCTAAATAATAAATGTCCATTTATTCTTTTACTAGAAAAGAGGACATGAGAAAGTTATTCCTACAACTCAGTGATAGAATGTTTAATGTATCGAGTGTTATATTTTTGAATTGACGTCTGCTAAACGGTGGGAATAGTCAGCAGTTATCAATCCATTATGGATTGAGTCATTGAACAATTATAAGGGCTTAGTTTTGAGTATCTTAAATATAATAGAGATTATATGTATGTGCATTTAGGCAGAGACCTAAAATCCTAATGGATGATATGATATTAAATCTTCAAGATTGATATCAGAATCAGATTTCATAACTTTGGAGGAAACACATTAATCTAGAAATGTGTTAGACATTTCAAATTTATATGTTTCACCACAAAATTCGATATATAACAACTACGAGCAGTTAAATAGATTATTTGATTTAATTAAGTTCTTTGACATTCTGGAAAAGTTTTCAGACTAAAATAAACAACTAGCATCTCATTATGAAAGCAATGGAGATACAACTATTCTAGAAGAACTAGAAATCATGAGAGGGTAAAGCACATGAAATTAAGTATCATTCAATTTAAGATAATATTGCATACTTGATGTAATAATCTTGAAGATAAATTCAAAACAGTTTCTTACAAAACTGTTACAAAGACTTTGTTAGACAAAATCGATCAGGAGAATATGATTGACATATTAAAAGAGAACCTCAATTTTCTTTAGGGCAAGTGGGAGATTATTGAGAATAGTGCCCTTAAAGAAATTTTTCCTGACTAATGTTTTATATGAAATAAATAATTGAATTGAAATATTATATATATATAGATTATGTCCAATGTTATATGATAATATTAAGTGAATATCAGAAAATTCCAAAGTTTATCTATGTGGTCTTAATCTCATATTGGTATGTAAGGATCGATATTAAGATAATAAACTTAAATAGTTCGCAGTAAAATAAAGTTATGGAATCTGTAGATTAATTACTGCTAGTACGGTCCACTAGTATTATGAATACATGTGACCTAGATCCGTGTTACTAATGTAGTAGGATACTTTAGTGGAGGTACTTAGCATGTTGAGAGTATGTAGAACTAGACCAGATGTGATTTGTTAATACTTGTTTAAACACCATTTCATAGTATTAATCAAACACATTAAATGATGATCATATAAACGATGATCTTAATCCTAAGGTTACTATGAATTCCTATATATGTCATCTGATCCTTTGATTCATGCATTCATGTTTCTCATAATGATTAGGCTAAGAACAATTATTTTGGGGACTCAATGATGTATATGGCCGGGGACGTAGTTTAACAAATATGGAATATATACCTTCTTATAGATTGAATAATGGTTCCCTATTGGGTTGACTTTTGGAACTGAAAAGGTTATGAGCGTTCACGTCGCAAACTTGTTGTGAAACAACCTTGACTAGTAAAGTCAATGGTACTCTAGGAACAAGATATAACTAAAAGTGTAAAACAACAATTTTATTCCCTTTTAATTGTGAACAATAATAGAGGATTAGCGTTGTATCTAATGATTATATCAATGGACACTTTATTCTTAATAAAGTACTAAGTAAATATATATCTATAATTATCAAGAGTTCAATCTCATGTTTTTAGTGGAGTAATCATGAGATTAATAAATATGATTATTTAATCAAAGAGCTTTGATTAATAATGTAATATTTATTGGAGCTTGATATTATAGGTCCATAGGTCCCTAGGGTGGCTCTATCAAAACCATATCAAGGTAAGAGTTGATACAAGGGTATAATTGTAATTTGAGAATTTGAGAAGAATTTTATTCTTCGGGTCAAGTATGCAATTATATGATAATTGAGATTGAATAATTAATTTAGAATTAATTATTAATTTTTGAAAATATATTTATTAATTTAAATATATAAATTTTCAAATTTCATATATATAAATAAATAAATTAATTTTAGTGGGAGAAAATAAAATTGGTAAGTCAAAAATAGTTTTTGATTTATTTAATTTTAAAAGATGATGATAATGATAATCATCAAATTTGAATTTAGAATTTAGAATTTAAATTTTGAAATATGGTTGTCATTTTTTCCTTAAAAAAATTAACACCTTATTTTGTGGGAGATTAATTTTATTAAATAATTAAATAAAAAAATGCAAAATCTCTGAAAAGGGAATAAGAGTACACGCTTGACACAGTCCAAAGACTGTACCATGCGTGTACTACTTGTACTGATATTGTATCAGTGTAGTTTTTATTTTATTCATATAATTATTTAACAATTTGAAAATGGATTTTCAAATAAGGTAAGTTAGATATTTACCTAAATTAAGTCCTATCATCATTAGTATTTTATATTTGTACGCCCTAATTTTCCCACAGGCTATTAGCGAGCTGAGATACGGCCTAAATCATATCAGCCACATGGATCCCCCATGACCGGAGGTGTTTTCGTCAGGTCCTACCTCATTAGCTTGGGTATCCAAAGGGTTCACCAAGATTACTCAAGGACTGAGTCTGGACTCTGAAGGCCACAGGTCGAGGGAAGCATCCAGCTCGTGGTACGAGCTAGAGTTGGAGGCTGTGACCTTTTGTAAAGTCAACCACGCAAGGTAAACGTGCATATATCAGACATCACGTGTCTGATATATCCCTGACTTCTCGGACACGCAGCATGAACGTGCATATTCAGGCGCCCATGACTGGGTTGGGCCGTGTGGCCCATTATCCCCCTTACCTATTGATTAGACCACACTTCATGTGTCAGGTTTTAGGAATTAATCATGAATGTCACAAAAGTGACATGATAGGTGAGAAGGTCACGGGATGACCTTCTTACCAACTCCCAGGTGCCCTCTCCTATAAATATGGAGACCCTGGGAGTTGCAAAGGGTTGGATTCTATTGTGTAAAGAAATACCCTGTAAAAGAATACCAAGCATATAGCAATGATATTGGCTGGTGGAGTAGAAGGATTTTAACCTTTGAACCACCTAAAAAAACGTAATTGTGTCACCAGTCCATTCACAAAGATCATTCATCTATTTCGGTTCATTACAAAGCTCTAATCCCTTCCTCTTATTTTCTTAATTACCTGTTGGCGAAGAACCGCGTCAATAGTTTGGTGCTTTCATTGAGAGCTGGTTAGATTGGTGCTATCGCAAACATCCAACTATGGTGACCACTCGATCAAGACACGGTAACGAGGCGGAGCAACATGATGGGTAGGAGGCTCATCATGCCGCCATCTCCGGTGAACAAATTCCTGAGGTCCGGCAGTGGCCGGGCAAACAGCCGGTGGGCCAAGATGACACTGGAAGTTCGGCGCTCCGACCACCCAATCCAAACCCAGATTTTTACACTGCGGTAGAAATGGAAAACGCTCAGCTGAGGAGCCAACTAGTGAAAGCTAATTAGCAGATTAAGGAGGTGTTGGCCCGACTACCCCCTCTTACAACCGACGCTAACGTCGGAAAGAGGCAAGGCGAGACTCATAAGTCCCGCTGGGGTAATCGGTCCAGGCCTAGCCGCTCGGACAGACCGCCGGCATCCAACTCTGTTCCCTCATCGCACCGTCGAGAGGCAAACTTCGAAGGAATGCCTAGAGCCGAGCAACAGTATAGCCACTCGGTCCGAACTTCAACTCCCAGTTCACAGCCAGCCTCGAGCGTGCCCAAGAGGGCTCGAGGGAATTCCAGAAGGAGATCCGGGGAGGGCTCTCAGCACCAGCCCGTTGTAACGACCCAGATTTTCAAGACTCGATAATGCAGAAATATTAATGTTTTCATTTAAAAAAATGTCTGAAAAACCCGTATAATTTTATTTTTTTTAAAAAGTCGTATGACCATACTTAACATTTAGTTACAAACATGTTTTATAAAGATTAGAGTGAGCCTAGTTTAGGAAAATTACACAACATTTCCAAAAATAAAAAGGCTTCCCAAAAGGTCGGTCCACATGTACATTTGCAAGGAAGACTCCAGCGCTCACTGCTCTGCCTTGCCCTTGCTCTTACCTACAACATGAAACAACTAGGTAAGCGAAAACGCTTAGTAAGATCAACTTTCAAACAAAGCATGTAGAGAAATTAGGGTTCCGGACCCATCCGGACCCTACACAATCAATTTAAAGAACGCTAAAGCGTCCTGGCAAACTTATGGTCATGCCTGATAACCAATGACAAATTAATTCGAAACTAGATAAAAATCCTGCACTCAGAAAAATCCCAGAACAAGCAGATATATTATATCACAGCTAATTCTTATCAACAATTATATCCCTGCACTCAGAAAATCCCAGAGCAAGAAGATATATTATATCACAACTATATCTTATCAACAATTATATCCCTGCACTCAGAAAATCCCAGAGCAAGCAGATATATTATATCACAACATAATTCGAGACCAACGCTCGACAATTTCCAACAATTCATGCGTAACGCGCCCTCGAACATAAATGCTAATCTGTAAAAGAGAACCGAGTCCCCACACTAAGATCTAGCCAATAAATATTCTCATCAAGGGTAACTATCGTGTTACCTAGGGCATCGCTACTTATTCAAGAGTGTAATCCAATTTACACGGTTTTACGGAGACTTCTATGTTAATCAGTGGTGCTGGTGAGCAGCTGCTCCTAGGGTGTTCAACCTCACTCAATCTTGGCAACCCCTAGTATCTCTAGGCACTCTCACGGAATGGCCAATATTCACGGCTGCTATCTGGGAATAACTTATCAGAGCACTTGCTCGGATTCTAACCGTCCAATGATTAAGTAAGCATGAGGGCCCCTAGGTCCCATTTATCTTGGCGCCCCTAGGTTTAACCAGCTTATCCTCATCTCATGGCCACTCGTCGCGGTAATGAACCGGACATAAATAAAATCAAGCAGTGTGACGGGGATGAACCGTCTAGGATATGACGGACTACTACCGTTCATATTTTCTAAATCAGCACTCACTAGACTAACGTCTCTAAGCAACTTTCTATGACAGTCTATATATATGCATGTATCCCTATACTAACATACAAGACAATAATCATTTCATGTTGCAGCCATACAATGTAAGTTGACTTACTTGGAGTCCTTAGCGCTCAGCAAGTTTTCACCCTCCAACGTTCAGTCCAGTTACGCTTAGCCAATACTGTGGTTATCCATACAGTATACTCAGATTAATTATGGCACTCATAATTCATTATTATTATTTTGGGCAGTTTGGTCATTTTAATAAAAGTCATTTGTAAGGATTTATAATCCTTATTTGGTTTTAAACCTATTAAGGAAAGTCATACAAAATATTCGAGACTAAACCCTAAGTCTCGGGGAGACCTATCCTAAGGTCTCGATACCTAGGCTCGGGTATCACAATGCTATATCCCCACAACCCGCTAAAAATCTTACTCTTTCAAGGTATCGCTATTAACCCGCACTTTCGACTATTCGGTTAAAATATGTAAGATTTTAGCCGGTATTATATCCAGAAAATACAAATAAATTCCTTAATTATTTTAAAAGAAAATAAACTCTTTAAATTTTTCTTTTTGTTTTCTTAAGATTTTTAATATCTACAAACCGATTTAAGAAAATTGCCTAATTTGTCTTAATTAGGAAAACCGTTATAAATTTCTCATCTTGACTAATTTATTTTCCAAAAGCAATTAATCAATTTTTACTTACTAGAAAAATAATTCATTTAATTATTTTCTCAAAATATAAGGTTTTAAACCCTCTTTTAATTTATTAACTATTAATAAATTAAATCTCTTATTTTTAAAAAGAATAAAAACTCTTTAATAAAAATAATTCATTTAAACTCAAAGGGGTAATTTTAGTGAAAATATGATTTCAAGACTTACCAATTTATATCTTGAAATAAGCAAAATTTTACTTTTTACCTTATGTTCCAAAATCTCATTTTTACACTAAGTGTGAAAAACCTATTTTTCACATTTTTAACTACATACTTCGTTAGTTCATAACTTGAAATTTACTTACCCAATTGTTACCAAAATTTCCCAATTCCATTTTTGTTATGCCATTTAGGCCTTTGTAAAATCTTAGGTCAAAATGGGCATTTTTGATTGGTGAAATCATTTTCCAACAATGAGGTAAAAATGACCTTATTTTCAAGTCCTTATTTTTTCCAAACTTTGACAGTTAATAACTTTCAAACCGTTCAATATTTTCTTACCAAATTTTACAGTGGACTAATAGGTTATGCCAGTAATATGTCCACAAAATTTTAGAAAAAACTGGGTTCATTTTCCCTATACAGTGGCTGTCCAAACTTGGTTCCGAAAATAAGAATACGAAAAAAAACAGTTTTTTACCTAAACTTTGAAATAGCATAACTTACTCATTTCTAAACATTTTTTTGTGTTTCAAAAGCTCAATTTTATGTACTCAATCTCAACAACATAACAGTACAATTTAATTTTACAAAAACAATATACAGTGGCTGCTTGACCCCTTGGAAGTCACAGCTTAAAACATGTTTTGTTTTAGGGTATCCTACCAAACCCTTGGGGGTTTTGGTTCCCATTTTCAAAAATCAATACACATGCATCATAAAAATTATTAAACAACTACCATAACCTTATTACATCACCAACAAGAAACTTTAAGCATTAAATATACAAAATAATGCTTAAAACTAAAAACCCTACAACAAAATCATCAAAAGTAAACTTTTTACCTCTTTGGTGTTCTTGCTTAAGGTTTGGGCCTTCCTATTAGTTTTGGCTCCTCCAAAACCTTTCAAAAACCCTAACCAACTTCCCCCAACAACATAGTCAATTAGCTATTTGAAACTCTATGCTTAAAACTTTACAAAAGTCTAGATTAATGAAAGTTTACCTTAGGGAAAACCCTTCCTAGACCAAGACTTAGCTTCCAAGTTTCTTTGGTGTTCTTGGGGTTGCAAATGGAGAGAACACTTGAGAGAGTCTTCAAAAATCAGATGAGAGTGAATGAGAGATGGAGAGTGATCGGTTCTTAGTGTGGGAATTGCTCACAATACTCTTCAAAATATCACAAGGTACTTGAGTGCTTTTCTACCCACTTGCCCACTTGACCTCTTAATTAAATGCCATTTAAATTTTATAAAATTTGGGTTCACACCACTCTAAAACACCACATGGCCGGCCAACCCTTGCTATATATAATCATTTCATTTTTTTTTTTAATAAAGGTTAATAAATGTTTCATAAGAAGAAAAGTCCAAATTGGCTTTTGACACCTTTTTCACTCTTATTAAGTTTTAATCACCAAACTTAACATTAATTAATTAAATTAAATGTCTCTCACATTTAATTTAATTAATCACATAATAAAATTTAACCTAAGGTCCATTCATGGAATAAAATTCCCCATTTCGGCAAAATTAGGCATTTACCACAAAATGCCTTAAAATTTCCATTTTCTTTTAGGTTTATTATTTTTGACCAAACTTTAACTTTTATGAAAGTATTTTATGCCCAAAATATAATTTCCATGATTTTTCATTTTATTTTCCGAGATTTTTACCCGATCAGGGTTTTTGTGTCGGTCCACGACCGAAAGTCTTATCTTGACTTTTAAAATCACAAAATTCATATTTTGGCTAGCAATAACTCATGGAATACTTACAAACAAAATATAATATTATTTAAAATAATATTCTTAACCTGGGGAAAAAATCCCGACCCGAGTCGTTTAAAGGTACCCGAAAACGCAGGACGTTACAATTCCTACAATTTATAAAGGTTTCGTCCTCGAAACTTAAAACAAATGAGGATACAGCTCCCTCATCTTGTCTTCTATTTCCCAGGTGGCCTCTTAAATGCCATGGTTACACCACTGCACCTTTACCAATGGCACCGTCTTGTTCCTCAACACTTTTTCCTTTCGGTCTAGTATCATAACCGGTTTTTCCTCATAGACGAGCTAAGGATCCACGCTCAGCTGCTCATAGCTGATTACATGCGAGGGATCACGCATGTATTTTCTCGATAAGGATACATGAAACACGTCATGCGCCTTAGACAGGGCGGGCGGAAGAGCTAAACGATAAGCTACTTCCCCGACCCTCTCTATGATTTCGAAAGGTCCAACGAACCTTGGGCTAAGCTTTCCTTTCTTTCCGAATCGCATAGCCCCTCATAGCGGAGCTACCTTCAGCAGCACATTATCGCCAACCTCAAACACCAGGGGTCTCCTGCGTCTATCAGCATATTTGCGTTGTCGATCAACCGAAGTTTGCAAGCGTTGCCTTATCCGTCGGATGCCCTCTGTAATATGATCAACCTCATCCGATCCGAGAAACTTTCTTTCACCGGTCTCGTGCCAATGAATCGGTGATCGACATTTCCTTCCATACAACAGCTCATACGGAGCCATCTTGATGGAATCATGATAGCTATTATTGTAAGCGAACTCTATCAGTGGAAGCTTCTCATTCCATGACCCTTGAAAGTCGAGCATGCAGTCTCTTAGCATATCTTCCAGGGTCTGAATTGTTCGTTCGCTTTGACCGTCTGTTTGCGGGTGGAAAGAAGTGCTAAACTTCAGTTTAGTACCGAACCTCGTTTGGATTCTATTCCAGAATGTTGAGGTAAAACGTCCATCGCGATCTGATACGATGGAGTTGGGTACACCATGCAGTCTCATTATTTCTGCAATGTAAATATCTGCTAACTTATGTGCGCCATAAGTTACCTTGATCAGCAAGAAATGAGCAGACTTAGTCAGCCTATCCACGATAACCCAATTGGCATCGTGCCCCTTGGGAGTGGTTGGTAGACCCGTGACAAAGTCCATAGTGACCATCTCCCACTTCCATGCCGGAATTTCTAAGGGTTGTAACAATCCGGCTGGTCGTTGATGCTCGGCCTTTGTCTGCTGACAAGTCAAGCAGTGTGCCACATATTCTGCCGTCTCCTTTTTCATCCCAGGCCACCAAAGGTACTTCTTCAAGTCTTGGTACATTTTTGTGGTACCCGGATGCATGGCATAAGGAGCATTATGTCCTTCAAAAAAGATCTGCTTCTTGATCTC
Organism: Humulus lupulus; assembly: GCF_963169125.1. Classification (NCBI taxonomy): domain Eukaryota; kingdom Viridiplantae; phylum Streptophyta; class Magnoliopsida; order Rosales; family Cannabaceae; genus Humulus; species Humulus lupulus. Next base: position 105,177,776 of record NC_084793.1, read on the forward strand.
GTCATCATCAGGAACACATATTCTTCCCTTGAACCCCAATACTCCATCCTCGGAGATATGGAATCCTGGTCGCCCCTCGTTCCTCACTTCGTGCATCAATCCTTGAACCCAAGGATCGACTAACTGCCCGCCTCTTATAGCTTCCATAATGGTAGGGTCGATAGAAAGGTTAGCCAATTGACCAACTACTATCTCTAAATCCAAGGTAGCAAGGTCGGCTTGTAACTGCGGTGAAATTTCCTTCACTGTTATCACATAAGCACCTGGTTGTCGACTCAATGCATCTGCCACCTTGTTTGCTTTTCCCGGGTGGTACGTAATGTCGCAGTCATAGTCATTAAATAGTTCCAACCATCGACGCTGTCTCATATTCAATTCCTTCTGAGTGAAGAAATACTTCAGGCTTTTGTGATCAGTCTAGATGTCGCAGTGTATCCCGTATAGGTAGTGCCTCCATATTTTTAGAGCAAAAACCACTGCTGCAAGCTCCAGGTCATGAGTGGGATAGTTCTTCTCGTAATTCTTTAGCTGTCGAGAAGCATAAGAAATTACTTTTCTGTGCTGCATCGGCACTGCTCCCAACCCTCGGCCTGAGGCGTCGCTATAAATAGTATATCCCTCTATGCCATTGGGGATTGTCAGCACTGGGGCAGTCGTCAAACTTGTTTTCAGCTCCTGAAAACTCTCCTCACACTTGTCAGTCCATTCATATTTGACGTTTTTGCAGGTAAGGGCAGTCATTGGTGCGGCTATTTTGGAAAATCCTTCCATAAATCGCCGGTAGTATCCCGCTAACCCAAGTAAACTTCTAACCTCATGCGCATTTTTCGGAGGTTTCCACTGCTTAACAACTTCTATCTTGGCGGGATCTACTGAAATTCCGTTTCCCGACACTATGTGCCCCAGAAAACTTACTTTCTCTAGCCAGAATTCATACTTCGAAAACTTAGCGTAAAGCTTTTCGTCTCGCAGACACTGGAGGACCAGTTCCAGATGTGTTGCATGCTCTTCCTGGCTTTTCAAGTATATCAGAATATCGTCAATGAACACGACGACAAACTTATCCAAATACTCACGAAATACTCGGTTCATGAGATCCATGAATGCAGCAGGCGCATTGGTTAGTCCAAAGGACATCACTAAGAACTCGTAGTGACCGTAGCGCATTCTGAAGGCCGTCTTTGGTATATCCGTCTCCTTAACCTTGAGCTGATGATAGCCTGATCGCAGGTCTATTTTGGAAAATACTGACGCTCCTTGTAGTTGATCGAAAAGATCATCGATCCTCGGTAATGGATATCGGTTCTTGATCGTATCTTTGTTCAACTCCCGATAGTCAATGCACATTCTCATCGTACCGTCTTTCTTCTTAACGAATAAGATCGGGGCTCCTCATGGAGAATGGCTTGGCCTTATGAACTTCTTGTCCAGTAACTCTTGTAGTTGTGACTGCAGCTCCTTGAGTTCAGCTAGTGCCATTCTGTAAGGAGTCTTTGAGATCGGCGCAGTTCCCGGAATCAACTCTATCTCAAACAAAATCTCTCGGTCTGGTGGAATCCCTAGGAGATCTTCAGGAAATACATCAGAAAACTTGCACACAACCGGTACATCCAATGGTTGTTGACTCGTTTCTTTATCCTTATCCACTATGTTTGCCAGAAAACTGATGCACCCGTCACTCAACATTTTTCTCGCCTTTATCACAGAAATCATGGGACACTTCTTTTCTCTTGACGTACCCTTGAACTCGAATGGTTCTTCTCCTGCTGGGGTGAAGACCACTTTTCTGCGCTTGCAATTGATAACTGCTCCATATTTGGTTAACCAATCCATCCCAAATATGACATCATATTCATGTAGGTCCAAGACTAATAGATCCACCATTAGCTCACGATTTTCAACCCAAACTGGTACGGCTCTAACCCATGTTCGCACCAGCATATCCTCACCCGAAGGCAAGGATACCCCACCAATAACAGGCATAGGCTCAGGACTTCTATTTAATTTTTCCACAAAGGATGCAGATACAAAAGAATGTGATGCACCAGTATCCATTAATGCATATGCTGAGGTTTGGGCGATAGAAATCAGACCTGACACCATATCAGATGGGCCAGCTCCTTTGCCACTTTGTGTAAGCGCATAAACTCGAGGCGGAGCTCCAATTTGTTTATGTTGGTCATTTCCATTGCCCTTGGCTGGCATTCGACAATCCTTAGCAAAGTGCCCTGGCTTTCCACAGTTAAAACAGACCCCGCACTCGCCCCGATGGCGGCGGTTACACTTGTTGCACAGTGGCCATTGTTCAAACTCACGTCTCGGCTGTTTGTTGTGACTAGCCATTGCCTGATTGGGAGGTCCCCCTTTTCTTTTGTTATTTCCCCCAAAAATCGATCTTGTGCCTCTTGGATTGTTTGTTCGCCCCGAGTTCTGGCTGAACCTCGGGTTGAACCTGTAACGCCCTGGATAACCAAGACCGTTACACTGTGTGTTTTAAAATAGTGCAAGACTTGCTAATCAAGTCATTTAAACAAAGCGTGAATTCAACATCGTCAACAGATTAAGAATAAAAGATTTTGGTCACAAACAGGTTGTTTTCATTTAAAATGACGGTTTAATACATAGAAACTTGAAACAGGGTTTAGATGACTTAATTACAGCAAATTTCTAGAGTCACAAATAATTCAGGCCACTCTAATGGCAAAAGACACATTTTAGGTTTCCGTCCCTGTGCAATCCCTCGACCGTGGCGGCCGAACAGCTGACAATGTACACCTCGCCCCCAGAGCTCTCCAACTCATGGTTGACTCAGCCTACCCTTGCTTTTACCAGTACCACGTAGCACCCGTGAGCCAAGGCCCAGCAAGAAAGTATGATAATATAGCAAGATCAACATCATTTATCAAATATCCCACAATGCACAACCAGGAATTCAACATTTCATAACATTAATCTAATCAGTGATAACATACAACAGATTCATAGTTTGTCATCCAAACAGCCAACAAATCATGTTCAAAGCACAACACTCACGATCATAATCAACAGATTATCACATCATCACATGATATTCAGGGTTAGCGCCCTTAGTCGCACCCTCTATTTAGCACACTGTCTTCGGCTCTCTTGGGTCGCCCCCAGTTTAATACTCACTGACTCCGGCCAGCTTAACCGAGCTCAGTGATAGATAAGTTGCCTCAGCTACCAGTGGCTGAGCCGCGCCCTGTGCGCAAGTATTGATTCCGACACTCTTAGGCCGGTTATCGCATGTCCCATGGCATAATAATACCATCTCATGACATGATATACAAATATAGGGAGCTCTTAGTCCCATCGTGTCCACATGGTTAATCACATTCACATAACAATGCATACAAACATAGGGAACACTTAGTCCCAACCTAGCCACATAATCAGGTGCAGCTTTCTTACCTTTGGCTTTCAAACGAGCTAGTTATAAGCGATGTTCCTTGAGGGCGATCCGATCCCCGAGCCCTAGCTTAGCACCTAGTCACAACCAAGATAAAGGTTACCATTAACAACCTTAAATGAGCTTCTAAACCAAGTTCTAGTCCTCGGAACATTGAACTTCACCAAATATGGTAAAAGACTCAACCCCGAGCACCCTAGGTTAAATTCCCAAGCCTAAATTCTCAAAATCCCAAAATCCCTTAAGCGCCGCGGCATGGGCCATCCATGCCGCGGCATGGCCCCTGACAGAACCCTCCATGGGCACAAAAACAGGTAAGGGCCGCGGCATTGCTTGGACCATGCCGCGGCCCGCCCTCCTTCCTCAGCATGCCACAACATCGAAGGGCCGCGGCTCACCAAGAATCATGCCGCGGCCCGACCCTTCGAACCCAGAAAAAAATCAGCATTTTCAATCTCTAAACCTCACCTAAAACCATCCTAAAGCCCCCAACTCAAAACCAATTAATAATAACAACATTATAATGATTTAGACAACACAACCCAACCAAAAATCCAGCCTAAGACTCACCAAAATCCCAATTCCAACTTCTGAAATTTCAAACCCACAAACTCAAAACCAGCCATGAAAACTCTCAAATTCAACCATCAAACTTCAAATTAATCCTTACCTCAGCTGTAGAATCGTTCTAGCATCCAACCAGCTTCAAGCCCTTCAACTCCTCAGGTTCATATCCCTTTATTCCATCCAAAACTGAAACTTAAAAACTATCTCATTAAAACCCAAAAATTCACATAAGAAAACCTTAAAACTTACCTCAATTGACTGGCTTAATTCTGCTAGTTCTTCAAGCTTCACCAAAGTCCCTAGCCCCAAGCTCCATCCTGAGCTTGCTCTAGAATTCCAGCTCCAAAACCCACAAGAAATGGTGAAGAGATGCCCCAGCCGAATGAGAGAGAGTGAGATAACTCTAAGTGTTCTGTTTTCCTTTCTTTCCTTCTTCTTTTCTTTTCCTTAAGTTTCTAAGTTTATCTACAACCTCCACTAACATCAAAAAGCAGAACATAGCCTAACCTTAAGTAAGCCAAATGACCACCTTGCCCTCCCAATAATAACTAAACCTTTAAACATTCTAAGGGCATTTTAGTCATTGCTCCCGATTCCCACTAATTCCTCAAGTGTCTTAAATATTTACCACTTAATTCCCGATACCTAACTAATCTCCAAATATATTCCTCGATGTTAAAAATAGACTCCAATATGCTCACTGAATTCCCGTTTATACCCCTAGGCTCACCCCGAGCCGGGTATAAATCCCCGCCATGACTTTTTCGCTAATTTGCTCACCAGGATCGTCTCAAGTCGCAGATCACAGATATATCCACATAATAATGTGGTCTCAACTTTAGCTTACCAATATATACACAAGTATGCAATTACGCTCTCAATGAGCCAAATTACCATATTACCCTCACAGCAGAGTATATAGCCCCATGCATGCCTTTATCATCATATAATAATATGACCCACATAATCATGCATATAATCATATAATAGCACAATAAATCAATTATGGCCCTCCGGGCCTCCTAATCAAGGTCCTAAACCTTATTAGGGAATTTGGGTCGTTACAACTATCCCCTCCTTACAGAAATTTCGTCCTCGAAATTTTATCTGAACTGCCCGGAACACCACTTCCACACAACTGATTCCAGCTATCCCGGTCATTCCTTGACCCTACCATTTCTAGTGTGTTACCTTAACTCGAGGTACAATCTTATTCCCCAGAATCTCAGTCTTTCAATCCCATGATTGAACCGGTCACTCCACATGGATTATCTTCATCTTTATCTGTAGATCCTTATCAATCAACACATGGGTTTCTCCAACCCATGCTCTAATCTTTTAATAATCTCAATGATCCCCTGATCTACCTCCAGATCCAAATACAACATATCACTTATCTCATTCCAACGAAGGGATGATATACAATCCTTCTTATATTCCATTTTATCAAGTGTTCTTCCAATAACTGGATAACTCCCTTTCTCTTTGATTTACCATTAGTCTGTAAATAATAAAACTCATCAGATTCTGATTATCTGTTCATCGCCTTTCTTAATCCTCCCAAGACCTGAGAGTAAGATAAAGTCCTTGTTCAATAAAATTAACTCTGAATTCCATGGAGGCTTACCACCCATCTCGCTCGAAGTTCTTAATACTGGTCAGCTGTTTAAATTATCCTTATTGATAAAAGCAAGTTGTAACGCCCTACTTCCTTAGATCCGTTACTAAGTGAGTTTTTAAGACAAAACAGTGTGCAATGAACTCGCTAACCGAGGTTTTGAAACAAAAGTGTGACTAATTAAAAGTTAAGGCTGTAATCTTTGAAAAGGCGTCGTTTCATTAAAACTTCTATTATTAAACATTTGGGATCCCAAAATAAGGTTTGAAAACTAATTACATTTTTGAAATAAGGTTACAGTTAAGAAATCATAAAATCATAGATTATTACAGCCACTTTCGAATAAACCCCCAACCAAAGCAGTCGGGCAGGCCGAACATGTACGCGTCGCTTCACGCTCTCCGTACTCATGGTTGGTTGACTTAGCCATTGCCCTTACCTGCAACACAGAGCACCCGTGAGCCGAAGCCCAGCAAGAAAACTCATGCAGAACATAACATATGCAATGTATACAGTTTATCATAACAGATAATCCACAAATAAACAAGTCAACCATTAGACTAAGCAAACACGGCCATGCCGCCCCAGGACCCTTACCAAAGCCCTGGGGTATCGGTTCTCACCGCGAGGATAACTCATGTATCCCTTGGGTCCCACCCTGAATATAGCATAACACATGAATCCACCGGGCCCCGCCCTGACTATAGCATCCCATGTGCTAGGTGTTACTTTCGGCCCACGGCCGCCCCGGCCTACGCCGTACTCGGCCCTTGCCGCTCATTTCATCATAATCACACATATAATATAACACAACAACATGCAATCAAATATTAATTAATTTAAGTCTGCACCCTAACATGTGATGAAATATAGGGCCGCGCCCCCGCAATCATACTATGGGCCCACGCCCTATCCTACGGGTGTTATAGTTTTCTTACCTGACAATGCGATAGTTTAGATCACCTGACTCCTTGAGCACGATCCCACTCGAGCCTTAGCGCACACCTAGGCACAAACATAGGTCAAAGTCAACACCGAACCCCAAGTCCGAATACCTAGCCTCGGGACCAATCCCGAGCCCCCCGGGAAGTCCTAAATCCCCAAAACAAAGTGGCGGAATCGAACCCCGAACCCTAGGTCAAAATCCCTCATCAAAACCCAAAAATTCACCTCTGTGAACAGTGCAGCGCTACAGCGCTCTAAAGAGGGCGCTGTAGCGCTACAAGCAGAACACCCCTCCAGAAACAGGGACTAGCGCTACAGCGCCCACTGACTAGCGCTGTAGCGCTAGTTGCAGCCCAGAAATTCCAATATCGCATTTCTGCGATTTCTTTCACCCAATCTCAAACCAAACTTCCCCAAATCTTTACCAAACTCAAAATCAAGCTTATGAACACTCTCCATTCATCCCAAGCATCCCAAATCCTCAAATCCCAAGATCATTTATCCCAAATCTCAAAATCTACCATGAACAACCCTAAACCAGAAATTCAAGCAAACCACAAAGTTAAAGTCTTAGAAATCATACCATTGCTGCAAATTTCGACCTTGATTCAACCCTAGGCCTCCTTAGCTTGCTCTCCCTCAAAGCTTGCCCAGAAATCCCCTGAGATTCCCATCAATCCAGCTCAAAACACAGCTCAAACCATTAAAACCCTTAAAACCGAAAATCTCTAAAACTTACCTCAAACATTGATGTGTTCTTGCCAAATCTTCAAGTCTAACCCAAGATCCTTGATGCTCAGCCTATCCTTGCTCTCCACTAAGCTTTTCCCCAAGAAAAACGGAGAGGAACGGTGCAAGAACGTACAAACCGTTCCTTGAGAAAACCCCCCCTGTTTTCTCTCTTTTCTTTCTTTCCTTCTTCTTTCTTTTCTTTTTCTTTCAGCATTCCCTCTCTCTATAAAGCCTTATAAAAAAATCCTATCTCCAAAATCCAAATGACCAAAACGCCCTCCCTATAAATTTTAAATCCTTTTGTTCAAGTAGGGCCATTTTAGTCATTCACCCAAATACCCGCTAATCCTCAAGTGTCTCTAATATTTTCCCGTTGCTTCCCAATACCTGATAAATCACCAAATAATTATCCCCCATCATCAAAATAAATCTCAATCTATTTCTCTGAATTCCTGTTCGTACCCCCAGGCTCGCCCCGAGCCGGGTATAAATTCCTGTCATCACTTTCCGCTAGCCTGCCCACTGGGATCGCCTCGAGTCACAAAGCACAGATACATCCACATACCACTGTGGCCTCAACAATCAACACATATCAATGCAGTTATGCCCAACATGGCCAAAATTACAATTATGCCCTTCTAACACGATCCGGGCCTACATGCATACTAACATACATAGTCATGCATCTCAGATAAACAAATAGTCATATAACATGCTTTAAATCATAACCATGCATTTAAATCATTAAAATCACACATAAATCCCATCATGCCCTCCTGGCACGCTAATCAAGGCCCTTAAGCCTTATTAGCGAATTTGGGTCGTTACACAAGTTCTCCCCAGATGCTGATCCATGATGACCCAACCGTCTTGGCAGTCTCTCTGCGATACCTATCACGATATTTCCTTATTCTCATTATAACATACTCAAAGGCTGCGATGCCTATCACGAACTGCTATCAGGTTAAGAATTTTGTTCCTCATTCATTATATTCCTCTCTACCTAGGCCTCCAATACAAAACCTTCAAATTATTATACCTTTTCATAATGTCTGGGCGAGAAGACCAAGAGAGTAGTATGAGATTCATCCAGAATTTCCATGTAATTTCGGTGTCCACCAGAGTCCAGATTTGGTCCTTATATCACGATAAACTTATACGTAACACTGTAGAATCCTTAGCTAACTCAATCAAGACTTGCCTTTAATTCCTTTCATCTGGGATTTCCTTACTGTCGTTCTTGTTCCTGTATACAATAATAATTCCAAGTATCCACTGGCTATTAAGCCTAATAGAAAGTCCACCCTAGTTCTAGTCGGATCCTTTAACCAACATCATGCATAGACCATCACTTCATCCTGTCTTGAGGTATCAAAGCAACATAGCAACCGTTTCTAATCTGTACAAAGACGTGGAACTCAACCCAACTACATGTACCATCATGCTTGCCTAGGGAAACTCTTACTTCCAAGGCATTCTTCAACCTTAACAAAGTTCTAACCAGAATACATCACTGTGCCGTCGATCAAGACAATTACAAGTCCAATTCAGATAATCTTTGGATACTCTTTCCACCTATTTCACAAAACAGTTTGACATTGACCAAACTCTCAACACATAACTCAGCATCCTTAGTGCCCTTATCTAATGTAATAGCAACCTTCTACCTATCTTCTTCCCTGATCTCCAACTGGTAATAACCAGGTCAGAGATCCCTAACTGCACCTGATCTTTAGCTGGTAATAACCAGATCAAAGATCCTTAACTATTCCTAATCTCTAGCTGGTATTAACCAGATCAAAGATCCTTCCTGAGGAACGTCATCCTACTTAACCATTGAGACCTTAACTCTCACCGCTTTGTTAAATCATTCAATATAGCGTCTTAGATTTAATTCTATCACTGACACCAATCTCATCACCATTCCATCTCTTTACGCAGACGTACTTCTTGACAAATTTCTTGGATACTCATATGGAATCCCACAAACTAATCCAGTCTGTCTTGCCCCACTGATACAATTCAAGTAGTATTCATCATACTAGCTAAAGTTCTAACCTTTCCCTTGCAACAGATTTCCCACTCCAGGTACCAATATTAACCACTGTGGGGATCTCCCCTTTTAAACTCAAGAGTTACTGCTCCTTTCTTACAACCCATCACTGTTCCCCATACTTGACGAACTCTTCATACTCAATAACCTTACGTTATGACTGTCTTCGAGGATACTCCAAGTAGTAGCTGATATGTTCATTGATCTTAGTGTGCTTCCAATCAAATCTCTTCTCTTCCTGTAGTTGAATCTTGAATACCTTTGAAGAACGAAGTTAATACCTTCTGAAGCCTTACCTCTGACCCCTGCTGCTTCAGTCGCGATATCATCAGTATAGTAGTCGTTCATGTTCTACCTCTAGCTGGGGAGTGGTTTACCCTATCACCAGTGAATCTGAATACAACCCATCCACGTCATTTCTCTATTCTCTGTCTGTCAGACTTGCCCATGTTATTGAAGTACCAAGCGATTAGGAATCCTTACTGTTAATACATCACACCCCTCTCGGTACAAGTAATAATTCCTGAGATGTCTCTTTCCTTGATCCTTATCTAGTAATAACCAGATCGATAATCAATTCCTGAAGACATTGTCCTGTCTTGTAACGAGGCATTTAAACTCTTCATCCCTAACAGGCAACATCTACAAGTCCCACGACACAATACTCTACCCAATTCACTTATAAGTCGCATACTTCTCCAGGTGACTCAATAATTCCTTAAGCCAACCTAATATCATCCCTCATTGCGTCCCCGATACCAACTCCTTCCATACCCAAGTTCCAAGCTGTGCCCGAAAACTGCATTCTCATCTACATTCCTATTGACTAATTTAATTCCCATTCAGTCCAATCAATATACTTCAAGAGATACTCATGACTGTCCAGGGTTGTCCCTTATATAACATATTAACTTTCCTCAACAAATACCCATCTGAATCCTTCCTAATAGACGCACAGCCCAAATCCTTTCAGCTCTTTTTCCCAACCAAAGCAAAGGCTATCCAATCCACTGGTCACTTCTGAGAAACTAACCTTGGGCTTTAAATGAGTACAGTATCCCAGTCTTCCTTGCCTCAATGGCCAACCTGTACACTGAACCCCCTTCCTGTCCAAACCAGGAGCCATAAAACCACCAAAGGTTCTCATTCTTCCAATCACCGAGTAGCCACACTTACTACATTTCCACGAATGAAAATATCATCACCTGTATTCTTTTCATCTTAGATAGTGAGGCCCTCTCTCTACTGCCCAAGCACAGACAACCATCTCAGAGTTTAACTTGCAAATGACTTATCATCTCCGACTTCATCCATTTGTACCATAACCCAAAGTGGATCGACCAACCCACCAAACTCGGCAATACATACCACCGTTATCTTGCCACTTTCGACACCCTTTTGCCACAACTACCTAGTACGGCTACTTTGTCCTAATTTATCCTTCTCGTGTTACTAAGAACAGGATGAGCCACACTCATTCATTAATTGATTCCTGAACAAACCCAAACCTTCCTCAAAACTAGAGAATAAGACTTCCGTACAATAATTCTTGTTTGTTCCTCCTCAGTAACTTGCCTTTTTCATCCATCCAATCCATTCTATCAGACCTCACAGCCTGACTCATATATCAGCAAACATCTGCTGCGAATCTTAAGGGCAGGTGGAGGAGTCCAACCCCCAACTGCCATCTTCTATCCTTACCAAAACCAAAACTGAATCCAATTGACCATTCTCAATACATACACCCTGAATTAATCTGTCTTCACCAACTAAATTTCTCAGCCCTGACGTTTATACCCAAAACCATCCCAAGGGAAAATCCAAATAATCATAACAATCAAACTCACATAAAGCATATCAAACACCCATATTATACATAAATTATCAAATTCCTTTACCACTAGATGCGTTCATACCTTTTATGCCCTCCATGCCAAGAAGCAGGTATATCATATAAGTTCAATTTAAACATATAATAACCCACAATCCATATATCATCATTATCCATGTATTCATCCACATGCAAGAGCAATGGTAAACAACATGCCTTAATAGCATCACACAGCAGTCAAGGGCCAGGCCCAATCAGTATCTCATGCTCCCTATTAATCATACAAATTAATACACCCATGTTTTACTCAAGCACTTAAGCATACAATTTCATGTATTCCACTACAAACCCTTGAGTCGAGCTTGTCTTTAGCGGCGAGTGTACATGTCCAGCTAATCTTCAGGAACCCATAAACCCAGACGGCTCTGATACCAAGTTGTAACGCCCTGGATAACCAAGACCGTTACACTGTGTGTTTTAAAATAGTGCAAGACTTGCTAATCAAGTCATTTAAACAAAGCGTGAATTCAACATCGTCAATAGATTAAGAATAAAAGATTTTGGTCACAAACAGGCTGTTTTCATTTAAAATGACGGTTTAATACATAGAAACTTGAAACAGGGTTTAGATGACTTAATTACAGCAAATTTCTAGAGTCACAAATAATTCAGGCCACTCTAATGGCAAAAGACACATTTTAGGTTTCCGTCCCTGTGCAATCCCTCGACCGTGGCGGCCGAATAGCTGACAATGTACACCTCGCCCCCAGAGCTCTCCAACTCATGGTTGACTCAGCCTACCCTTGCTTTTACCTGTACCACGTAGCACCCGTGAGCCAAGGCCCAGCAAGAAAGTATGATAATATAGCAAGATCAACATCATTTATCAAATATCCCACAATGCACAACCAGGAATTCAACATTTCATAACATTAATCTAATCAGTGATAACATACAACAGATTCATAGTTTGTCATCCAAACAGCCAACAAATCATGTTGAAAGCACAATACTCACGATCATAATCAACAGATTATCACATCATCACATGATATTCAGGGTTAGCGCCCTTAGTCGCACCCTCTATTTAGCACACTGTCTTCGGCTCTCTTGGGTCGCCCCCAGTTTAATACTCACTGACTCCGGCCAGCTTAACCGAGCTCAGTGATAGATAAGTTGCCTCAGCTACCAGTGGCTGAGCCGCGCCCTGTGCGCAAGTATTGATTCCGACACTCTTAGGCCGGTTATCGCATGTCCCATGGCATAATAATACCATCTCATGACATGATATACAAATATAGGGAGCTCTTAGTCCCATCGTGTCCACATGGTTAATCACATTCACATAACAATGCATACAAACATAGGGAACACTTAGTCCCAACCTAGCCACATAATTAGGTGCAGCTTTCTTACCTTTGGCTTTCAAACGAGCTAGTTATAAGCGATGTTCCTTGAGCGCGATCCGATCCCCGAGCCCTAGCTTAGCACCTAGTCACAACCAAGATAAAGGTTACCATTAACAACCTTAAATGAGCTTCTAAACCAAGTTCTAGTCCTCGGAACATTGAACTTCACCAAATATGGTAAAAGACTCAACCCCGAGCACCCTAGGTTAAATTCCCAAGCCTAAATTCTCAAAATCCCAAAATCCCTAAAGCGTCGCAGCATGGGCCATCCATGCCGCGGCATGGCCCCTAACAGAACCCTCCATGGGCACAAAAACAGGTAAGGGCCGCGGCATTGCTTGGACCATGCTGCGGCCCGCCCTCCTTCCTCAGCATGCCACAACATCGAAGGGCCGCGGCTCACCAAGAACCATGCCGCGACCCGACCCTTCGAACCCAGAAAAAAATCACCATTTTCAATCTCTAAACCTCACCTAAAACCATCCTAAAGCCCCCAACTCAAAACCAATTAATAATAACAACATTATAATGATTTAGACAACACAACCCAACCAAAAATCCAGCCTAAGACTCACCAAAATCCCAATTCCAACTTCTGAAATTTCAAACCCACAAACTCAAAACCAGCCATGAAAACTCTCAAATTCAACCATCAAACTTCAAATTAATCCTTACCTCAGCTGTAGAATCGTTCTAGCATCCAACCAGCTTCAAGCCCTTCAACTCCTCAGGTTCATATCCCTTTATTCCATCCAAAACTGAAACTTAAAAACTATCTCATTAAAACCCAGAAATTCACATCAGAAAACCTTAAAACTTACCTCAATTGACTGGCTTAATTCTGCTAGTTCTTCAAGCTTCACCAAAGTCCCTAGCCCCAAGCTCCATCCTGAGCTTGCTCTAGAATTCCAGCTCCAAAACCCACAAGAAATGGTGAAGAGATGCCCCAGCCGAATGAGAGAGAGTGAGATAACTCTAAGTGTTCTGTTTTCCTTTCTTTCCTTCTTCTTTTCTTTTCCTTAAGTTTCTAAGTTTATCTACAACCTCCACTAACATCAAAAAGCAGAACATAGCCTAACCTTAAGTAAGCCAAATGACCACCTTGCCCTCCCAATAATAACTAAACCTTTAAACATTCTAAGGGAATTTTAGTCATTGCTCCCGATTCCCACTAATTCCTCAAGTGTCTTAAATATTTACCACTTAATTCCCGATACCTAACTAATCTCCAAATATATTTCTCGATGTTAAAAATAGACTCCAATATGCTCACTGAATTCCCGTTTATACCCCTAGGCTCACCCCGAGCCGGGTATAAATCCCCGCCATGACTTTTTCGCTAATTTGCTCACTAGGATCATCTCAAGTCGCAGATCACAGATATATCCACATAATAATGTGGTCTCAACTTTAGCTTACCAATATATACACAAGTATGCAATTACGCTCTCAATGAGCCAAATTACCATATTACCCTCACAGCAGAGTATATAGCCCCATGCATGCCTTTATCATCATATAATAATATGACCCACATAATCATGCATATAATCATATAATAGCACAATAAATCAATTATGGCCCTCCCGGCCTCCTAATCAAGGTCCTAAACCTTATTAGGGAATTTGGGTCGTTACAGAACCTTCCCCTTGGGCCATTCTGATTGGCCTGAAACTTTCCGGGGTTGTTGGGAGTGTACCTCCTATCTTCGTTCTTCTGTGGATCTGGCTTGTCTGACACGACCCAAGAATCTTGGCGAAGAGCCCGTTCCACTGCTTCAGCATACGTCTCTGGGCCAGTTCTACCAGTGTCTACACACCTAGCAATGTCTATGCGTAGGCCCTTCATAAAACTCCAGGTCTTATTCTCTTCAGTGCTCACCTGGTTCTTCGCAAACCTAGACAGTTGGTCAAATTTTCGAACATAGTCGTGCACACTCGATGTTCCCTGCATCAGATTAGTGAACTCATTCACTTTGTGCTCAATCACCGCCTTACTAAAGTACTTGCCATTGAACAAGGTCAAGAACTCTAGCCATTCCATCTCGGCAATGTTATGCCCTTTCTTGGCTGTGTCCCACCAGATGCGGGCATCTTTTCTCAGCATATAGGTCGCGCAGACTACCTTCTCTCTCTCAGTAGTTCCAATGAAGTCGAAGATTCTTTCCAAAATACTAATCCATTCCTCTGCCATTGAAGGGTCACTGCTCCCCTCGAATATAGGTGGATTTTGGTTGCCGAACCTTTCTGATATAGGTTTTGCTCAGGCAGCTCTTGCCGCTTCTACTGGCTCTACAGGTTGCTCAATGATAACCTGCGGGCCAAGGTTTTGTTCTTCATTGGTTGCAGGTGGTACTTCGTAGTTCTGAGAATTGTTGGGTGGTATAGGGAGTCTTCCCAGAAGGGTGTTAAATCTTTTAGCTTGGAGGGCATCAGCGTCCTCCTGTCTCTTTTGCCCTCTTTCTATTTGAGCTCCTTGCGTCTCCACTAGCCTTTGCAGATTGTTCATCTGCTCGGCTATCTCGCGAACTCTATCAGCTTGGTTTGGAGCTCTAGCGGCAGGCGCGTTCTGAGCTCTATCAGCAGGTGTGGCCTGGCCTCGGCCAGCAACACCCCTTCCTCTTTGAGCTCTTGTCCTTACCAATTTTTTGATTTCAATCAAAAGCTCTTAAGCGCATAAGGACGAGAAGTTAATATTGACACAGATAGTTAATCAACCTAATTAAGCACACCAAACATATCAAGCACAACAAGCAATCAACACTTTTTAACAAAAGTTAGCAACTTCATTTCATAACCTATACCATATACAACAACGTTTGAAGTTTGGGTTGGCAAGTCTAAGGGATTTACAAAATTAGCCCTAAAAAAAATGGACTTATATCCCTGCTAGACCAGTTACTAATTTCCTTAATCATATACAAGGTAGGTACATATTTCAAAAGTAGGTGGGTTTCTAACACCTATGCAGCTCCTAACACCTAGCCGGTGTCGCTTTCCGCTGCCATATTAGAACCATCCTCAGGATCCTCCTCGGGATCTTCCTCGGGATCTTCCTTGGAATCTTCTTCGCGATCTTCCTCATCTTGGTCCATCGGCTCCTCATAAGAAATTTTCCCGTCGCCGAGTTCTTCATTAGCCACTTCCTCCATTGGCGGGTTCTCAGCTACAACTATACCAAAGTCCTACAACCTAGTAGGTTTGCAAGGTCTTTACAAAAAGTATCAACAAGACCCTCATAGCATAACCTAATCTAAGTTGTCCATCAACATATCCAGCTCTATGTCAATATCCTCGTCAGACTGCTCGGGATCCTCCTCTGGCTCTACTGAAGACTTCTGTCATGTACTGCGTACATTGCCAAATGGCACGCCAATGTCGTCATTCGTACTCAAAGTGGCAAGGAATTCTCATCGTTAAAGAGTCTATAGAAAATTGATTCTAGGCGAAGGGATCATGGGTAGTTTTCCTATCACAGGGTCACCTATCTCAGGTATATCGACCATAACCTACAATTTATAGAATTGAGGTGAATAAAAAGAAAACAACATACTAAAGGAAGAAACAGTACTTACAGTGAGTGCCAGTCTATCTTTGCGAAATGTACATGTGGGTTGTTTACAGAACCGGCTCAACTCGAGCTCTGATACCAACTGTAACGACCCGGGTTTTCAAGACTCGATAATGCGGAAATATTAATGTTTTCATTTAACAAAATGTCTCAAAAACCCGTATAAAAAAAAACTTTTTAAAAAGTCGTATGGCCATACTTAACATTTAGTTACAAACATGTTTTATAAAGATTAGAGTGAGCCTAGTTTAGGAAAATTACACAACATTTCCAAAAATAAAAAGGCTTCCCAAAAGGTCGGTCCACATGTACATTTGCAAGGAAGACTCCAGCGCTCACTGCTCTGCCTTGCCCTTGCTCTTACCTACAACATGAAACAACTAGGTAAGCGAAAACGCTTAGTAAGATCAACTTTCAAACAAAGCATGTAGAGAAATTAGGGTTCCGGACCCATCCGGACCCTACACAATCAATTTCAAGAACGCTAAAGCGTCCTGGAAAACTTATGGTCATGCCTGATAACCAATGATAAATTAATTCGTAACTAGATAAAAATCCTGCACTCAGAAAAATCCCAGAACAAGCAGATATATTATATCACAGCTAATTCTTATCAACAATTATATCCCTGCACTCAGAAAATCCCAGAGCAAGAAGATATATTATATCACAACTATATCTTATAAACAATTATATCCCTGCACTCAGAAAATCCCAGAGCAAGCAGATATATTATATCACAACATAATTCGAGACCAACGCTCGACAATTTCCAACAATTCATGCGTAACGCGCCCTCGAACATAAATGCTAATCTGTAAAAGAGAACCGAGTCCCCACACTAAGATCTAGCCAATAAATATTCTCATCAAGGGTAACTATCGTGTTACCTAGGGCATCGCTACTTATTCAAGAGTGTAATCCAATTTACACGGTTTTACGGAGACTTCTATGTTAATCAGTGGTGCTGGTGAGCAGCTTCCCCTAGGGTGTTCAACCTCACTCAATCTTGGCAACCCCTAGTATCTCTAGGAACTCTCACGGAATGGCCAATATTCACGGCTGCTATCCGGGAATAACTTATCAGAGCACTTGCTCGGATTCTAACCGTCCAATGATTAAGTAAGCATGAGGGCCCCTAGGTCCCATTTATCTTGGCGCCCCTAGGTTTAAACAGCATATCCTCATCTCATGGCCACTCGTCGCGGTAATGAACCGGACATAAATAAAATCAAGCAGTGTGACGGGGATCAACCGTCTAGGATATGACGGACTTCTACCGTTCATATTTTCTAAATCAGCACTCACTAGACTAATGTCTCTAAGCAACTTTCTATGACAGTCTATATATATGCATGTATCCCTATACTAACATACAAGACAATAATCATTTCATGTTGCAGCCATACAATGTAAGTTGACTTACTTGGAGTCCTTCGCGCTCAGCAAGTTTTCACCCTCCAACGTTCAGTCCAGTTACGCTTAGCCAATACTGTGGTTATCCATACAGTATACTCGGATTAATTATGGCACTCATAATTCATTATTATTATTTTGGCCAGTTTGGTCATTTTAATAAAAGTCATTTGTAAGGATTTATAATCCTTATTTGGTTTTAAACCTATTAAGGAAAGTCATACAAAATATTCGAGACTAAACCCTAAGTCTCGGGGAGACCTATCCTAAGGTCTCGATACCTAGGCTCGGGTATCACAATGGTATTTCCCCACAACCCGCTAAAAATCTTACTCTTTCATGGTATCGCTATTAACCCGCACTTTCGACTATTCGGTTAAAATATGTAAGATTTTAGCCAGTATTATATCCAGAAAATACAAATAAATTCCTTAATTATTTTAAAAGAAAATAAACTCTTTAAATTTTCCTTTTTGTTTTCTTAAGGTTGTTAATATCTAAAAACCGATTTAAGAAAATTGCCTAATTTGTCTTAATTAGGAAAACCGTTATAAATTTCTCATCTTGACTAATTTATTTTCCAAAAGCAATTAATCAATTTTTACTTACTAGAAAAATAATTCATTTAATTATTTTCTCAAAACATAAGGTTTTAAACCCTCTTTTAATTTATTAACTATTAATAAATTAAATCTCTTATTTTTAAAAAGAATAAAAACTCTTTAATAAAAATAATTCATTTAAACTCAAAGGGGTAATTTTAGTGAAAATATGATTTCAAGACTTATCAATTTATATCTTGAAATAAGCAAAATTTTACTTTTTACCTTATGTTCCAAAATCTCATTTTTACACTAAGTGTGAAAAACCTATTTTTCACATTTTTAACTACATACTTCGTTAGTTCATAACTTGAAATTTACTTACCCAATTGTTACCAAAATTTCCCAATTCCATTTTTGTTATGCCATTTAGGCCTTTGTAAAATCTTAGGTCAAAATGGGCATTTTTGATTGGTGAAATCATTTTCCAACAATGAGGTAAAAATGACCTTATTTTCAAGTCCTTATTTTTTCCAAACTTTGACCGTTAATAACTTTCAAACCGTTCAATATTTTCTTACCAAATTTTACAGTGGAATAATAGGTTATGCCAGTAATATGTCCACAAAATTTTAGAAAAAACTGGGTTCATTTGCCCTATACAGTGGCTGTCCAAACTTGGTTCCGAAAATAAGAATACGAAAAAAACAGTTTTTTACCTAAACTTTGAAATAGCATAACTTACTCATTTCTAAACATTTTTGTGTGTTTCAAAAGCTCAATTTTATGTACTCAATCTTAACAACATAACAGTAAAATTTAATTTTACAAAAACAATATACAGTGGCTGCTTGACCCCTTGGAAGTCACAGCTTAAAACATGTTTTGTTTTAGGGTATCCTACCAAACCCTTGGGGGTTTTGGTTCCCATTTTCAAAAATCAATACACATGCATCATAAAAATTATTAAACAACTACCATAACCTTATTAAATCATCAACAAGAAACTCTAAGCATTAGATATACAAAATAATGCTTAAAACTAAAAACCCTACAACAAAATCATCAAAAGTAAACTTTTTACCTCTTTGGTGTTCTTGCTTAAGGTTTGGACCTTCCTATAAGCTTTGAATCCTTCAAAACCTTTCAAAAACCCTAACAAACTTCCCCCAACAACATAGTCAATTAGCTATTTGAAACTCTATGCTTAAAACTTTACAAAAGCCTAGATTAGTGAAAGTTTACCTTAGGGAAAATACTTCCTAGACCAAGACTTAGCCTCAAAGTTTCCTTGGTGTTCTTGGGCTTGAAAAATGGAGAGAACACTTTGAGAGGTCTTCAAAAAAGATGATAGTGAATGAGAGATGGAGAGTGATCGGTTCTTAGTGTGGGAATTGCTCACAATACTCTTCAAAATATCACAAGGTACTTGAGTGCTTTTCTACCCACTTGCCCACTTGACCTCTTAATTAAATGCCATTTAAATTTTATAAAATTTGGGTTCACACCACTCTAAAACACCACATGGCCGGCCAACCCTTGATATATATAATCATTTCATTTTTTTTTTTAATAAATGTTTCATATCAAGAAAAGTCCAAATTGGCTTTTGACACCTTTTTCACTCTTATTAAGTTTTAATCATCAAACTTAACATTAATTAATTAAATTAAATGTCTCTCACATTTAATTTAATTAATCACATAATAAAATTTAACCTAAGGTCCATTCATGGAATAAAATTCCCCATTTCGGCAAAATTAGGCATTTACCACAAAATGCCTTAAAATTTCCATTTTCTTTTAGGTTTATTATTTTTGACCAAACTTTAACTTTTATGAAAGTATTTTATGCCCAAAATATAATTTCCATGATTTTTCATTTTATTTTCCGAGATTTTTACCCGATCAGGGTTTTTGTGTCGGTTCACGACCGAAAGTCTTATCTTGACTTTTAAAATCACAAAATTCATATTTTGGCTAGCAATAACTCATGGAATACTTACAAACAAAATATAATATTATTTAAAATAATATTCTTAACCCGGGGGAAAAATCCCGACCCGAGTCGTTTAAAGGTACCCGAAAACGCAGGACGTTACACCCGTCCCCACCAGCCGTCCTGCGCCTCGTCCAGATCGCCAGGCGCGGGACCTGCAGGTTGGCAGGGCTGAAAGGCCCCCACCTAACTTGATTCGCCCTGACGGAACCAGGATTGCATCTCCGGTCAGGCATCCTCCGTCTCCAATAAGATATCTGTCTCCTCCTCGGCCCATCTGAGATATTCCAGCTTATGGAAACAGCAGGAGAAACCCGCCGTCCGCAGGACCTTCCCGACGTAGCAGGGCGCCCAGAGGGAGCCCGGATCCTCACTCCCAGAGGCGGACTCCGAGCTTCTCTAACGGGAGCTACTGGACCAGCAGTCGTCGGAGTGACCTTTTTGACAGAGACCTGCGCCAACGTTTAAGCTCAGCACAAAGTCCTCAAACCACCCTGGGGGGCAACCTGCGAGATCGCCTAAACTCTCATAGGAGGGAACCAGTAGGAGGTGGCAGCCATGCTCGCTTAGGGGGAGACCTGTCCGAGGTGCGTAACGGTGGGAACGCCCCAAATAACCTATCTCAAGATAGGAGGGGAAATAACCCACCAAACGTATACAATGGATCCGGAGCTGTCGAGCAGCCCCAGAATAACCAAGGAAATCAGGACAAAACCCTTGAGCGCCTGGCTCAGATGGAGGAGCTGATGAGGAAGCTCCTATCGGAGAAAGAGAAAGACGAGTATGATTCGGGGGACGAGCTTGAACTCTTCGCCCCCAGCATAGCAGCAACGGCTTACCCACCCGGTTTCCGTATGCCGCACCTGTCCAAATTCAACGGAGATGGAGACCCGTCGGATCATCTGGGGATGTTCAACACCCTGATGATGGCCCACAATATTGGCCCCGAGCTGGGGTGTCTGATATTTCCCTCCACACTGACTGGACCAACCAGCCAGTGGTTCAAACAAAGCAAAAAACAATCAATCAGCTCCTGGAAAACTTTCTCTGCTGACTTCAAAATGGCATTCCGAGCCTCCCAGGCTGCCCGCGTCAAGGCCGACTCTCTGGCTAACGTGAGGCAGCAGCTCGACGAGCCTTTGAAGGCTTACCTGAGCAGGTTCACGAATGTTGCTGCTCGGGCCAGAGACGCAGATGACAGCTCCAAGCTCATGGCCTTGAGGACTAGAATCCTCATCGGAGGGGGACTCTGGAAATAAATACAAATGAAGGGAGTTAGCTCAGTGAACGAGTTCCTAAATAGGGCCCAGGAATGGATCAACTTGGAGGAGGCCGAAGCCTCAGCTGCAGGGACCAGCCAGGTCCCTGAGTAGCTCGCTAGAGTAGGAACAGAGGTCGTGACTGCGAGGGCAGCCAGCACTGCCCAAAGAAGAATAAGTCCATAGAAAAATTTATGCCGGTCTACGCGACTTATACAGAGCTCACCCACTATAGGGAGAACATATTCCTGGCGAATTCTACTCGCCTCCCTTGGAAGAAGCCGGAGCCATTAAAGCACCAGAAGGGGAAGAGAGACACCTCCAAGTTTTGCTGTTTCCACAATGACATTGGCCACAATACCAATGATTGTAGGCATTTGAAAGATGAGATCGAAACTCTCATCAGAGCCAGCCCCTTGGCTCAGTACGCGTGGAATAGGGTTCCAGCAAGCCGACCTGCTTTGGAAGCCCCGATCAGCCAGCCCGGATCTCGGATAGATCAAGACGTCCCCCCTCCAGTGGTAGGAGGGGAGATATCCACAATCTCGGGAGGTCCGCATTTAGCTGGCATGAGTAGAGGTGCCCAAAAGAGGTACGTAAACGAACTCAAGGCACATAACGGGGTAGAGTTCCTCCCAGAGCAGCGTCTGCCAAAACAACAACGATTGGAGAAGCAACCAATCATTTTTACAGAAGAAGATGCTGGCCATGTCCAGTTCCCTCATAACGACCCTCTGGTCGTAGTAGTGCAGCTCGCTAATTGGAGGGTTAGGAGGGTGCTGATCGATAATGGGAGCTCGGTAAACCTTCTATTCCAGTCCACATTGGAGAAGATGGGTTTGACTGTCGCCGAGCTGAAAGCAACCTCCATAATGCTGTATGGTTTTTCGGGAGAAGGATCAGCGACCATAGGGATGATCAAGCTGGTGATCACCCTAGGAGAAGGACCTCGGACAGTCTCCAAACTCCTCGAGTTTGTGGTCATCGACTGCCCCGCCGCGTACAATGCTATTTTTGGCTGACCCACACTCATAGCTTTTGAGGCCATCACATCTGTTTGCCACCTCGCGCTAAAATTCCCTTCTTCCACGGGAATATGCACGGTCCGTAGCGACTAGCTTGCTGCCAGGGAATGCTACAACATTTCCATGAAGGGAAAATCGAAACCCGGGCAGCTAGCAATGGCCATCCAAGGTGGAGGAGAGGAATCTCAGGAACCTTTAACTGTTCCTGAGATTGAAAAACCTCAGAGTGCCGAAGGGGAAAATATCGTCTTAAGTGAGGATATTGACCCCCGAATAGGCGAGGATAAGTCCGAGCTCCAGGCTATTGAAGAGCTCTAGGAAGTAAACATCGATCCACGAAAACCTTTCACGGATGGTCAAGCTCGGGAAAAACCTCTGTGACAAGAGGAAAGCGGAGCTGATCAAATTTCTGTAGGATAACCTGGATGTGTTCGCATGGTCACATGAGGACATGGTGGGAATCAATCCAAATGTCATCATGCAAACCCTTCATTTGGATAGGAGCGTTCCTGCGATGTCCCAGAAGAAGAGGCGCCTGGGAACGACCCGGGCTGAGGCCTTAGAGGAAGAAGTAGCCGGCCTCAAGAAATGCGACTTTATCCGTGAAGCCAAGTTTCCGATTTGGGTCGCCAACCCCGTGCTGGTCCCGAAGCCCAATAGGAAGTGGCGGACCTGCATCGACTTCTCCGACCTAAATAAAGCCTGCCCCAAAGATTGTTTTCCCTTTCCAAGGATTGACCAATTGGTGGATGCCACAGCGGGGCACGACCTCATGTCCTTTATGGATGCGTACTCAGGCTACAACCAAATCTCCATGAATCCGGCGGACCAGGAGCACACCAGCTTCATGACCCCGACTAACGTCTATTGTTACAAGGTCATGCCATTCGGGCTGAAGAACACCGGTGCTACGTACCAGAGGTTAGTAAATAGAATGTTCGCCAACCAGATCGGGAAGAACATGGAAGTGTACGTTGACGACATGCTGGTCAAGTCGAAGACTGCCAATAACCATGTTTTCGACCTGGAGGAATGCTTCAAGATACTACAGGAGTATGGCATGAGGCTTAATCCACAGAAGTGCACTTTTGGAGTCGCATTTGGAAAATTCCTGGGTTTCATCGTCAATACCCGAGGAATCGAGGCAAACCCCAACAAGATCAGGTCATTACTCGAGCTTCCCTCACCAAGGTCGCGCAAAGACGTCCAAGGCCTGACAGGAAGGGTGGCAGCCCTCAATCGGTTTATTTCAAAATCCACAGATAAGTGCCTGCCATTCTACAACCTACTCCAAGGAAATAAGAAGTTCGAATGGACAGAAGAGTGCAGAAGTGCTTTCCTCGACCTGAAGGCACATCTAGCCGAGCCTCCCGTATTATCCAAACCAAAGGCAGGAGAGCCCCTTTTTCTCTACCTAGCTGTCACAGAGGATGGGGCTAGTGCCGTATTGGTCCGAGAAGAAGACCGGGTTCAGAAACCTGTCTATTACATCAGTAAAAGACTCCTCGGAGCTGAATCCCGATACCCGTTGGTGGAAAAATTGGCGTTCTGCCTTATCACGGCCTCCCGAAAGCTCAAGTCGTACTTCCAGTCCCACTTAATACACGTCATAACCGATCAACCTTTAAGGCAGGTTTTGCAAAAACCTGAAGCGTCGGGACGCCTATTAAAGTGGGCTATCGAACTCAGTCAGTTCGAGATTTTATACACCCCACGAACTGCTATAAAAAGTCAGACCCTGGCCGATTTTGTAGCAGAGTGCACAGGATTCCGGGAGGATCCCGTAGAAGACTCACCCCAGCTCACCTCGGCCCAGGCGTCATGGAAGATCTTCGTAGATGGCTCATCCAATGAGAACGGCTCCGGGGCTGGAATCATTTTGATATCCCCCGAGGGACACAGATTCCACTCGGCGCTGAGATTCGGATTCAAGGCCTCCAACAACGAGGCCGAATACGAAGCTCTGCTGGCCGGGCTGAGAATAGCCCAGGAGCTGAAGGCGAGCTCCGTCCAGTACTTCAGTGACTCCCAGTTTGTGGTAAACCAGGTTCTGGGCGAATATCAAGCACGAGGACCCAAGATGGCGGCCTACCTGGCAAAGGTAAAAGTTGAGCTGTCCACATTTGGGCGAAGCTCAATCGAGCAGATACCTCGGGAGCAGAACGCTAACGCAGACGCTCTTGCCAAGCTTGCCACCTCCGGGGAGACGGAGGCTCTGGGGTTAGTACCGGTAGAATTCTTGGAGAAACCAAGTATAGAAGTCAGGGCGGAGGTCGAGATGATCGACGCCAGGCCGACCTGGATGACCCCCATTCTTGAATATCTCGCCGAGGGGAAGCTACCTGAAGGGCGTAATGATGCGCGGTGAGTACTGTACCAGGCCCCAAGGTATACGGTGGTAGACGGGGTGCTATACCAGTGTGGGCACTCCCTACCTCTTCTACGATATGTTCTTCCAGGCGACGCAAAGGCCATCCTGCAGGAAATGCATGAGGGCTTTTGCGGGGATCACACTGGGGGGCAAAGCTTGGCCCTAAAGGTCTTAAGGCAAGGGTATTACTGGCCCACTCTATCCAAGGACTCGATCTCGTATGTCAAGAAATGCGACAAGTGCCAGCGGTTCGCCACAGTTGCCCGAGCTCCCCCAGTCGAGCTGAAGATGATCTCTTCCCCGTGGCCATTTGCGGTCTGGGGAGTCGACTTGGTTGGCACCCTCCCGACTGGAAAGGGCAGGGTCCGATACGCTATGGTGGCCATCGACTACTTCAAGAAGTGGGCTGAGGCAGAACCTTTGGCAACAATAACTTCCAAAAAAGTCATTGACTTCGTGGTTAAGAGCATTGTCTGCCGATTCGGGCTACCCAAGAAAATCGTTTCCGACAATGGGACTCAGTTCGACAGCGATCTATTCACCGAATTTTGCGAAAGGTACGGGATCGTGAAAAGATTCTCGTCCGTGGCTTATCCTCAGGAAAATGGCCAGGTCGAGGCCGTCAATAAAACCCTAAAGGAGAGCCTTAAGAAGAGACTAGACGAAGCGAAAGGGGTCTGGCCAGAACAGCTCCTCCAGGTTCTGTGGGCATACCGGACCTCGCATCGGACTCCCACGGGTCATACTCCTTTCTCCTTGACTTTTGGGAGTGAGGCGGTCCTCCCCGTGGAGATTAAGGTACCTTTGCATAGAGTCCAGGCATATGACCAGGATCACAACCACGAGCTACTTTGCGCTTCCCTTAACTTGGTTGATGAAAGACGAGAAGATTCGCAACTCCAGTTCGCACATTACCAGCAAAAAATCACTCGTTATTTCAACTCAAAAGTCAAAAAGCGCGCCTTTAGCATTGGCGACCTGGTCCTCAGGAGGGTTTTCTTGGCTGGAAAGGATCCCAAAGATGGAGTATTGGGACCGAACTGGGAAGGGCCATATCAAATCATCGAGGTCATTAAAGAAGGAACTTACAAATTAGCTCGACTTGATGGAGGGGCAGTCCCACAGACTTGGAGCGCCCTCCATTTGAAGAGATATTATCAATGACACCCTTGTAAGGCCTAAAAGGCCATTTTATATGTATTAAGCAATGAGAATTAACTTTTCATTTATGATTGTACATGTTTACAAGTGTAATCTAAAGTAACCACGAAAGACCCTTTCCCAGTTAGTTGGGGGGCATATGGTGCCTGGATATAACCAAGTCGCCTTAAAAGGCTTAGAAGTTAATTCAAATCGATTGATCATTGTTTTTCGTAAAAAGCACGAGATATTGATAAAAATTAACGCGAACTAAGCTGTACCCTAGATATAACCAGGTCGCCTTAAAGACTTAGAAGTTAATTTAAATCGATTGATCGTTGTTTTTCTTAAAGAGCACGAGATATTGCTAAAAGTTAACGCGGACTAAGTTTTCAAACTAAGTTCCTGGATATAACCAGGTCATAAAACTTAGAAGTTAATTTAAATCGATTGATCGTTGTTTTTCTTAAAGAGCACGAGATATTGATAAAAATTAACGCGAACTAAGTTTTCAAACTAAGTTCCTGGACATAACCAGGTCATAAAACTTAGAAGTTAATTTAAATCGATTGATCGTTGTTTTTCTTAAAGAGCATGAGATATCGATAAAAATTAACGCGAACTAAGCTTTCAAACTAAGTTCCTGGACATAACCAGGTCATAAAACTTAGAAGTTAATTTAAATCGATTGATCGTTGTTTTTCTTAAAGAGCACGAGATATTGATAAAAATTAACGCGAACTAAGTTTTCAAACTAAGTTCCTGGACATAACCAGGTCATAAAACTTAGAAGTTAATTTAAATCGATTGATCGTTGTTTTTCCTAAAGAGCACGAGAAATTGATAGAAATTAACGCGAACTAAGTTTTCAAACTAAGTTCCTGGACATAACCAGGTCATAAAACTTAGAAGTTAATTTAAATCGATTGATCGTTGTTTTTCCTAAAGAGCACGAGAAATTGATAGAAATTAACGCGAACTAAGTTTTTCAAAGCAGTAACATAAATACGTAGAAGCAAAAGGAAGTAAACCAATCAAAAGAAAAAATTGATAAAACCAATTGTCTCGAGGTAGAAAAACCTCATGCAAAGTTACAAAAAAAAAAGAGAATATTAAAGGAAAGGGCGCGAAAAAGAAAGGCCCTAAGCTCCACCAGGCTGCCCCGAAGAGGTCGCTGTCTCGCCCTCCTGCTCGGCCACGACGGGTGCCTCCCTGGTCTCAGAAGGTGCCTTCTGCTGGAGGTGAGCTTTGAACCCCTCTAGGAAGACCTCCCCGTCCGCTCCTAAGAAGGAGAAGTTGCCGTCCGGGTTATAGGCCCAACAATGGTAGAGCATGTCCTCCATGGCGGTGTTGGAAGCCGCCTTCTCCGTTTCCAAGGCGGCCTTAGCCTCCTCGGCCCCAGCCTTCGCAGAGTCTAGCTCGACTAGCGCGGCAGCAAGGGCGCCTTTGGTAGCCTCGACCTCTTGAAGCTTGGGACAGGCTTCTTCCAGCTCGGCCTGTACGGCCGCCAGAGCATCCTTGGCTTCCTTTTCCTTCTGTTGGACCGTCTGCAAGGAAGTCTGATGGGCGGCCAAAACTGCCTGATGCTCGCCCTTCATATCCTCGAGCTGGGCCTTGGACCTGGCTATGCTCCGGTGAAGGGCCAAGACGCTCTGCAAAAACAGAGGCAACTGCCTTAGAAAAAAAAGAGAGAAAAAACAGGGCAAGGCATGATAATCAAAAATAAGGGTAAAGTCAGCTTACCGTTAGGGCCATGCCCAATGAAGATTCCATTACTCCCAACGGGCTCCTTGTTTCGATGGCCCCCAGCTCCCTCTCATTGAAGTGGTAGAAGTGGTCGACGGCGTAGCTCGCCGTCTCATACACCGTCCCCCGAAAGACGTCTGGAATCTTCTCCAGGGCCTGGGGGTCCACTGGGATACGCACCTCGGGGGCCGCGGTTGCCGAGGCCTCGAGCTCCGTTTCTGTGTCCCGAGCAGGAGACTGAGCTCGTGGAGGGGGCGGGGGAATCTTCTCCACTGGCGGAGGCGGAGGTACCTTGGCCTGGGCAGCAGGGCTCTGATCCTTCCCTTTGGCGGGGGAGTTGGATGTTACCCCGATGGCCTTCTTGGTCATCCGGAGCTTCTTTACCATGGGTCCAGAGGCCCCAGCAGAGGAGTTCCCTCCAGTGAACTTAGCTCGCAGATTTCCAAGCTGAGACATCTCTTCTGTCAAAACAAAGATATTGTTAGTACACAAGTTAGCAGTCATGCAAAAACAAGAACAAGGGGAAAAAGTGAAACTCAAGTATATACATATATACTAAAAGGAATCCTACCCCCCGAGCTAGAAGAGGAATCTATGGTCACGACCATCGGCCCCGGAGCTTCTGCGGGGGAATCTAAGACAATTACTTCTCGAGCTGGCGCGGGTTCTGAATCCGAGGCTGGCTCAGGACTAGACTCTTCTACATATTGCCTAAGACTCGGAGCTACGACACCCTCCCAGAGTTATGGCCATTGACGAATGTTGGTCCCATACTCCTCGAATATGACCGACCTAAAGGCTAGGGTGTTGTCTACAACTATGGTACCCCTAGGGCGGCTACTTTCGTAATCTAGCACGAGCCGGTCGAGCTGTGTGGGATTGAACCTAGCTAGCTGGGGGTCTACACTGGCCCTATCTAAGTTCCTAAACATGTATGGGTTACCTTTGCCGGAGGGACCTGCAGCGGCTCCGGACCGGATCCTCTCCTCATCCGCCATTTGGGCGACCTCCAGCGCCCGCTTCCTCGTCCTCACGAGGGGCACCTCGTCCTCCTCGTCCTCATCCCCCGCAACCTCCTCCTCGAGGATGGCCCTCATCTTGCGAGCTGGGGGAGGCACCTGGGGTCTCCTCAGATTCAAAGTCTGACCTGGGGAGATCAGCTTGCAGGCTAGCATCGTCTTGTCTATCACGAGCTGGAGATAGTCCTTTTCACTGGGGGGCAAGCCCGCCAGTGTCTCGTACTAGGTCCCGAGGATCACAGACTTTTCTATCCTCGCGAAGATAGCTGCAGAATTATTCTAAGTCAGAAATGGATACAGGGGGGAGCTAACCGATATGTAACTTACGAGCTAAAGATAAAAGGTACTTACAAGGACGGTTGAAGTAGTGCAGGTCGCAATTGCGAAACCCCTTGGACATAAAGAACTGGTCTTTGAAGTCGTTGCAGTGGCTGGGCAGCTCGATGACCGCAACCGTATTTGGAAACCGGGTCAAGTAGTTGAACTCGTCGCCTCGCCCCCGTTGCTCCGGGCTGGCCTTGAGGCAGAAAAAGTATAGGATATTTGTCGGAGTGGGGACCTCCCACTCCTGCTTCAGGAACAGATATCTCAACCCTGCCAACAAACGATAGAAGTTGGGGGGGAGCTGGAAAGGATCCAACCTCACATAGTTGAGGAAGTCGGCGAAATACTGATCCAGCGGGAGGAAAGCCCCAGCTTTGAAGTGTTCATCACTCCAGGCTGCGAATTCCTTATCAAGCGGCGCACAGCTCAGCTCACCTTCTAAGGGAGGTCAAGCGATGAGGGCGCCCCTCCCCAGTTCGATGTTGTGGGAAAGAAATATCCTATTCACTTTCCCCTGGTCGGTGATCTTCGAGACGATCCTCTCGGCCTCGAAGAAAGCGTCAGGTGCCACCTCGAGCTCCCGTTCCACGACCGGCCCGAAGGCAGGAATGGGGGAGTCTGTCATCACTTCTTTTCCCTTGGATTGTTGGGAAGACGAGCTGCCTGCGATCCTCTTAGAAGCGTTCTTCTTGGGTCCCATCTGGTCGCCTAGCGAACAAAAGAAGAAATTTTCAGATAAGGCGACCTAGGAATAATGGAGAATAAAAAAATCTATTTCCTTTGCACGAGCTGAGGTAATCTCAGCTCGTGGAGAGTGAGACCACGAGGTTCTATGAACACGCACCTATGCTCCCAACAGATCCCCGATTGCTCGGAATTCGTGTGTCAGGAGGGTCAGGATGAAAATTTTCCTTGGAGGGAAAGTTTCAGTAGGCAAGGAGTGCAAAACCGCCTGTGAGGCGTGTCCCCTAAGCTACTCGGTTTTGCACCCAAAAGTACTGGATATTTTAAACAACCATACTGAAATTCCTACCTAGAAAATTTCCCCAGAAAATGCATCCTATAAACCGTGTTCCTAAATGGTTTTCTACTACAGGCGATACCCTAACCTAAAAGGCTTTCACCCTTCATGCCCACAAAAAAACCAACAAAACCTTGCATGCGGCTACAGTAAATATTTACCTAGGCTACAGTAAAAAATAATTTCAAAACATGCACAGTCAGGGGACTTACGGAGTAGTCTGGTTGAGAAGAGGATGAAGGGATCGTCTGGGTTGGGGCTTCGTCGGAGCAGTTGATTCCAAAGCTTCAAGGAAGCCCTTACACCTGAACTTCTTGAGTGCTGGGAATGGCGGTCGAAAAGAAGAGGGTTTATCTTTTGAAGATGAAGAAGAGAGAAGAAGAAGGAAAATTTTGAAAAATTTCAAATGAACGGGTGGCCCATGCGTAAGGTGGCCACCCCTTTTATATACGTGAAAGGCCACGTGAGGATGGCCGTTGGATTGCCCTGATGTGGGATCCAAGGCTCTCCACTCGAAAGGCGGAACGACGGCTGAGTGTAGGCTAGGCCATTTAATGCGGTTCTCGGAAGACGTACCGTCACCAACCACGATGTTCCACGTATTTGGTGCTTGCATAAAATGTGGAATATGAAGAGTTCGTGGGGAAGCCTAAAAGCCCCTACTGTGGCCCTACACGACGTCATGTACCACGAGCAGGGGCTTGGGGGGAAAATGTACGCCCTAATTTTCCCACGGGCTATTAGCGAGCTGAGATACGGCCTAAATCATATCAGCCACGTGGATCCCCCATGACTGGAGCTGTTGTTGTCAGGACCTACCTCATTAGCTCGGGTATCCAAAGGGTTCACCAAGATTACTCAAGGACTGAGTCTGGACTCTGAAGGCCACAGGTCGAGGGAAGCATCCAAGTCGTGGTACGAGCTAGAGTGGGAGGCTGTGACCTTTTGTAAAGTCAACCACGCAAGGTAAACATGCATATATCAGACATCACGTGTCTGATATATCCCTGACTTCTCGGACACGCAGCATGAACGTGCGTATTCAGGCGCCCACGACTGGGTTGGGCCGTGCGGCCCATTATCCCCCTTACCTATTGATTAGACCACACTTCATGTGTCAGGTTTTAGGAATTAATCATGAATGTCATAGCAGTGACATGATAGGTAAGAAGGTCACGGGATGACCTTCTTACCAACTCCCAGGTGCCCTCTCCTATAATTATGGAGACCCTGGGAGTTGCAAAGGGTTGGATTCTATTGTGTAAAGAAATACCCTATAAAAGAATACCAAGCATATAGCAATAATATTGGCTGGTGGAGTAGAAGGATTTTAACCTTTGAACCACCTAAAAAACGTAATTGTGTCACCAGTCCATTAACAAAGATCATTCATCTATTTCGGTTCAGTATAAAGCACTAATCCCTTCCTCTTATTTTCTTAATTACCTGTTGACGAAGAACCGCGTCAACAATATTATATTATTATTATTATTATTCTTATTCTTATTAGGAATAATAAGGTAATATAAGTCTCCATATATATATGATATAGAAGAAGAAGAGAAAGATACACTATACACAAAACATATACACATACACAACAATTCATAATTCAGAATAGTTCTCAGAAGATTTTGTTAGACAAAATCTCTCTCTATTTCCTGTTCTTTATTCTAGTCATTCTCAGACCATAATCCAAGTTCTCATGTGTTGAGAAATACTTATGATTCCTAAAAAACAAACTCATGTTCTCTATGTGCTCACAAACAACTTTAGGTGTAGAGAACACTCCGGAAGATCGTGGTTTGAGTGCTCAAAGCTTTGGATATTAAAAATACAAAAAGAGTCAATGACACTTGATAGGCTTCAAGAGGTAAAAGTTTATGTTATTAATTTTTTGTGTTTATATATTCTATATAAATATATTGTATATTTATATACCTATTTGTTTCCATGATTAATAGTATTGTATGATAATGTTTCTAGATTGTTTTCATGGTCATATAAATTGTTTATATGATTAATGAATTTTTTTTTATTGTTGTTGTTGTGTTCATAAACAAAACAATAGGCCCACCACGCCAATTTCACTGCGGGCTCTGAATGGTTTTCCAATACTAGAATCTACACAAAACAATTGTTGATAGAGTCTAAACAAAGATTGAGAGAGATGATAAAAACCATAGTTGTAGAACAATCTTCTTAAACCTTGATGAACTTTCAAAACCCTTATTGAACCACAACTTTTAGCCTTTCCTTAATCAAATGGAAAAACATAAAACCAAGGCTTATACATAATTCGTACAGTTGTCATAATACTCTATTTCCTAGCCATCATTGATGCTTGAGGCCTTTTATAAGAGGAAATGATGATTGGGATTGAACATGCCTTAAACTCACAAAGTCAAGCACTTTCTTTATGAGTTTCTTGGAGAAAACTAAAGATTTTTGAAAGCTATAGAGTGATCCTGTCTTCCAATACTCTATGATGATACTTTTATAGTGCATGCATCGTCATTAGGTCAAACCAATAGGATTAGAGATAATTAACATGTCATTTGGAGCTTATTTTACGTATTTGTATGGCCAAGACAAGTGATATGTTGCCTGCATGTAGGTGGTGTATCGCCTGCCAGGTGATATGTCGCCTACTAGCATGCGATGTATTAGTTGTTGGGGATTTTGAGCTCCTTCGCAATTAGGCTATACAGCGCCTCTTGGGGGGCGGTGTATCACAACCCCCTCTAACTTTTGACCCGTCTAATGGTCCTAAAATTGTTCAAAATGCTACCAACTTTTTTGGGATCCTTAGATACCTCCATGTATCACTTTGGACCCAAAAATACATTTTTAAAGGGCCTACAATTGAAACTCAAATTCCACATCTATAATATGTGTAATTCACTAAGTGTTTATACCAAGCTTTTATTATAACACTTTATCGTTGTATTTAACCAATCATAACACCAAGTAGCTACAGTATACTCGCAATGATACGAGTAGTATCCTAGTCACTTAACGAGCCTCCACTGACCCTATGACCTGGAGCCCAACCTCGCAAAAGGTGACTGCAATTTCTACCATTTGCGTGCTCAAGTGGCCTTAAGAACTTGATGGTTAGGTGGGTGTCCAAATCCAACAATTACTTGCACCGATATTTTATGGCGCAAGGATTCACAACAGAGAAAAAGCATCCCGGGTTGTAGGTAAGTTCTAACGACTTAGGTTTTTTACTACATTTATAGGCATCTTGTGCTTTGCTAACTTTGCAGGCTTTCCAATTTTAGACACCCTTAAATGACCTCATGAACAACCAGATTATGAAGATCACCTAAGGCACATTCAGAAGTTGGATGTGCAACTTCTCACGGTCCACCTTAAATTGACCGACGAGAACATGGTGGCTTGTGGCATCTTCAATAACCATCACTTTTTCAACCTCAAGTCAGCCCCACCATCGACTAGTTAGGTGTAAGTGGTTATCCCCCTTCCCCATATCAGGATTGGGTTTGTTGAGGAATGAAAGCCCATAGGCGAGGCTGAGGATACTCTTGGAGAGGCCTCTTCGCATATTGGATCGTTGAACTCTGTTTACCCAAAAAAGATTTTCCTGATGATGTGGCAGAATTAACAAGCACGTGGGATACATGTGACCGTTTAAGTGAGTACGATCTGTTCGACCATCGACCAGAAGAGAGTTCACTTAGAAAACGACATATTTCATGGGCGACCAGTCTGGTCGCAGTATTTCAGATATGTAATTTCACATTTATTTAATAATTGTGATTACCATTATTATTTAGATATGCTTGTATTAAATGTAATTAAGGCCCATCGGATCATGTAGAACTCCTTGAGCCTATAAATAAGAATCAAAGGGATCAAGAGAGGGGACGGTTGAACTTTGGGAATTCTGAGAGAGAGTTATAATGTTTTTATCCACCAAAATTGTATTCGACCCGAAGCTTGTGAAACTCATGAACCCTAGTTAATTGATCACTGTTTTTGGGATCCTACATCAATAAGAACACTAAGTGGATGTAGGTTATTACCATCACTGGGGCTGAACCACTACAAATCTTTGGTGTCATTTATCTTTTGATCTTGAATTCATCTTATTTTTTGTCGTTTTACTTGACTCTGTGTCGTTGAACATATTGAGGGTCAACATTTTGGTGCTGTCGTTGAGAGACTGAACTCAAGACCTCCAAGAAGATCAAATGGGAAAAACAGCTAGAAAGATTGGACAAACCTCTGGTACTGCACCAACCCAGCCTCCTCCGCAAAATGTCGCTGAAGATGAGCCACAAGTGGATTTAGAGGGGGAGGAAATGGATTCTGAGACCTTGAGGATGACTCTGATTGTGTTGCAGGAAGAGTTAGCCAATCTGAGGGCTAATCAAGAAAATATGGCTGAAACAATGGCGTTGCAGCAGAGAACGATTGATAGGCATTGCCAAGAATTGAATGAAAGGCAAGCCAATATGGACCGCCGACAGAGGGATGCCACTGTCGCTTTGGAGGCAGCCATTTAGTTGGCCCGAGGATAGCCTGCACCAGCTTCCCGACCTGATCAGGTACCTAGGACACCACCGCATGAAGGTCCACATTCATCATCCTCAACATCACCACACTTCGCCTCAACCGGCAAACCCTCAGAGATTGGAGTAACCCCCTGCTGCTCAACATGATAGGTCGTTTCAGGATCCTGAGTAGTAACCACCCTCTCGCGTTGGTCGAGATAATCCCCAGCAACAAAGGCAGAATAGGACCAGGCAGTGTCCCCGAAGTCCTAGATGCCAAACTGCTGAGGGGCCGAACCCATCGAGCACGGGACAACGTCCTTCTGCGAGCAGAAGGCAGGTTGATTCAGGCTCTACGGTCAAGGGTCCCCCACGAAATAATAATGCCTGGGGACCTACCGAACAACGCAGGCCTCCACCTGTCGGTCGGGATATGCCAGCAAGAGGAAGGCGAAACAATGCGAACAACAGGTCGCACCATAGTCGGTCACACTTTAGGGATGGCCATGACTACAATGAGGCAGATTCTGGTAGAGGAAACACTGGTCGGAGGCAAGGAGAGAGGGGTGGAGAATAGAACCCTCCACCAAGAGAGAACCAACCAACGAGCCAGAATGCTGGGGGGCAGCCTAGACGGCCCAACGTCTTTGATCGACTGGGCACGAGCGAACAAAGGCGTAGGGATGAAGATTTGAGGGATATTCTCAATGACAGAAGAGAAATACACGATGAGTATGCCCCTCTAGCACCAGTCGCCCCAATAGTACCAGACCCTGTACAGGCCCAACTCGATGCATTGAATCAGGCCATCCAACAACTAATGGGAAGCCGGACATCACACATTGGATACAACCAGAGTAGAGGCACTCCGTTTGTGAAAAGAATAGCAATGGCCGAGACCCCAAGCAAATTTAAGATGACGGTCTTTCCTGACTTCACTGGATTGGAAGACCCCGTATCTCATCTGAATAAATTTGAGATACGAATAGATATCCAAAAAGTGTCAGATGACGCTCGGTGAAGAATCTTTCCAGCCACCTTGTCCGATATTGCGCAGGAGTGGTTTTTCAAATTCCCTCCGGCTAGCATAGTGTCTTGGGAAATGTTCGTGAAAGAATTTTACGGACAATTTTATGTTGGTCGAGTACATCCGACCGAGGCCAACCAGCTGGTCGAGATACGCCACAAGGAGGGAGAAACCTTGAAGGGGTATGTCCTTTTTTTTTTTAGTGAGCCGTTGCTGGGGCTAAGACAGTTGGTGATGAAGGAAAGATGATGGCTATTACTGCTGGAGTACGGCGCCATTCATCCATCTGGAATAGTTTACAGAAGAATGGGGTAAAGAGCACCCAAGAATTTATGGACCGAGTGGACAGATACATCAAGCTCGAGGAGGCCATTTCCAACGAAGGGAAGATGCCTGCAGACGACCAGGGTCTAAAATAAAATCCCAACAAAGTCGCCAATGGATCTGAGAAACGCAACGACAACAGCAAAAATAATGAGAAAAATGGAGGTAAAAGGGCAAGCCACGAACCATCAACATCTGAGAACAAGCACCCTAAAAGTAACAGATATGAGCTGAGGTTCACCAATTACACGACCCTAGTTGATAGCAGTGCAGAAGTGTATCAGGCCACTCACACAACTGTTCCCTTCAGGCAACCAGCCCCAATCAGGAAAGATATCTCCAAGAGAGACGCAACCAATTTTTTTCGTTTTCATAACGACTATGGTCATGACACCAATGAGTGAAACCAACTCAAAGATGAGATTGAGTTCCTTATTAGGAAAGGACACCTGAGGAGGTATGTGTGAGCGACTGGAGGTTCTCAGCGAGAGGCTCAAGGAGGCATCGAGTAGGTACTTGTACGCCAATGCTCGCTCCCTTTACAACTAGCTCCAGTCACCGGAACATTGTTGACCATCTGCGGTGGTCCACACCTGGCGGGTGATAGTGGGAAGGCAAGGGAGAGGTAGACCTGAACCTTACATCATGACCAGGACATTGAAATGCTTAACGTAGAGGAGCGAACTCCCAAAGAAGCTCAAACAGAGGGAGAACCGATAACTTTCTCCGAGCTTGACGCTCAGCATGTCCGATTTCCCCATTCGGATCCTCTGGTCGTAGATGTCTAGATCGCTAATATGATGGTTAAACGATTATTGGTGGATACAGGAAGCTCAGTCAACATTATGTACAAATCTTTGCTGGAGAGAATGAAGTTATCAGTGCAAGATTTGGAGCCATGCAACAAAACCATTTATGGTTTTTCCAGTGAAGGGCTCGCCCCAACTAGGTCGATCAGGCTTCCAGTCACATCAGGAAATGTACTTGCGAACAAGACATTACTCACTACTTTTATAGTAGTTGATTGTCCTTCTGGATATAATGCTGTGATTGGAAGGCCTATTCTAGCCGACCTGCGAGCTGTGACCTCGATCTGGCACTTGGCCATGAAGTTTCCAACCGACGCATGGGTAGGATGCGTGTTGGGAAACCAATGTGAAGCACGGGAATTTTATAATTCCTCGATTACCAAGGCAAAAAGAGGTGGATCGGGGGAAAGAGTCGAAAAAAGGTTGTTGTTGGCGAATGAAGTACAAGCCCAACCAGGTGAACAAATCACCAAATAGGGTGTTGCCCAAAGTGAGGATAGAGACTTAGATCCTCACTTTGGGGATTTTAAGAAAATGTAGGACCCGTGGAGGACCTCGAGGAGGTCCAAATTGAAGAGGCAGATCTGACCATGGTTGTGAAAGATGGTAAAAACTTAGAGACAACAACAAAGAAGAAACTGGTGGAATTTTTGAAAAAGAACCAGGAGGTGTTTGCCTAGTCGCATAAAGATATGGTTGGGATTGACCCAGCAGTTATCAGCCATGTCTTAAATATAGACAAGAATTTTCCACTAGTGCAACAAAAAAGGAGGCTCCTCGACAAAGATAGATCGAAGGTGTTAAAAGATGAAGTCGAGAAGCTAAAGGAGAACAGATTCATCAGGGTAGCATTTTATCCATCTTGGGTCTCTAATCCTGTACTGGTTCCCAAGCCGAATGGCAAGTGGAGGATGTGCGTGGATTTCACAAACCTCAATAAAGCCTGCCTGAAGGATTGTTTGCCGCTCCCAAGGATTGACCAGTTGGTCGATGCTACATTAGGACATGAAATTCTATCATTCATGGATGCATACTTTGGGTACAATCAGATCAGTATGCATCCACCTGATGAGGATCACACTAGCTTTCGAACATATACAGGGCTTTACTGTTACAAAGTAATGCCTTTCGGTTTGAAAAACATTGGTGCAACTTACCAGCGATTGGTCAACCATATGTTCAAAGAGCTGATTGGCGTCAACATGGAGGTATATGTCGATGACATGCTAGTCAGGTCAAAGAAGGCATAAGAGCACATCAGGGACCTGCAAGAATGCTTCAACATCTTGAACAAATATCAGATGAAGCTAAATCCCCTCAAGTGTTCATTCGGTGTTGGATCGGGAAAATTTTTGGGGTTCATAGTAAACTTGCGAGGTATCGAAGCTAATCCTGAAAAAATCAAGGCCCTAATCGAGATGAAGTTGCCCACCAAGATTAAAGATGTACAAAGTCTTACCAGGTGGATTGCCGCTTTGAGTAGATTCATTTCTAAGTCAACGGACAAGTGCGTTCCATTCTTTAAGTTACTCAGGGGCAACAAGAAGTTTGAGTGGACGGAAGAGTGCGAGCAGGCTTTTCAGGTGCTAAAGTCTCATATGTCACAACCACCGATCTTGTCCAAACCGGTCGAAAAAGATACTTTGTTCATCTACTTAGCGGTCACAGAATATGCTGCTAGCGCAGTTTTGATCAGAGAGGAGGACCATGTCCAAAAAGTTATGTATTATATAAGCAAGAGGCTAGTAGGAGCAAAGTTGTGGTATCCGCCCATTGAGAAATTAGCCTATTGCTAGATTCTGGCCTCCAGAAAGCTATGACCGTACTTTCAAGCTCACCCCATCGTGGTACTCACCGATCATCCGTTACGGAAAATCCTGCAGAAACCAGAAGTCGCCGGTTGATTATTAAAATGGGCAGTCAAACTTGGGCAGTTCGATATATCCTATTCGCCACAAGCAGCTGTGGAGGGACAGGCTCTAGTAGAATTTGTTGTAGAATTCACTGGAATCCAGGATATCAAACCAATGGAGGATGTTGGACTCCAAAGTCAGACTCCTGCGTGGAAATTGTTCGTTGATGGCTCTTCCAACGAGTACAATACTGGAGTAGGTTTTATCTTAGTGACGCCTAAAGGACATCGATTCCATTGTGCAATCAGATTCGACTTTACAACGTCCAATAACAAAGCCGAATACGAAGCTCTGCTCACAGGATTAAGATTTGCCAAGGACATGGATATAAAGTCGCTTGAAATCTACAGTGACTCTCAGCTGGTGCTTAATCAAATTATAGGAGAATATCAAGCCCGAGGTCTCAAGATGGTTGCTTATTTGAACAAAGCAAATGACTTATTGGCACAGTTTGAAAAGTATACCCTCCAGCAAGTACCTCGCGATCAGAACTCAAATGACGATGCTTTGGCCAAGTTAGCAAGTGCGAAGGATGCTGACACCTTGAGCACAGTACCAGTTGAGCATTTGTCAGCACCAAGCATCCAACCAGAAGAGTCTTCAATGGTGATCCAAGCGGCAGACACATGGATGACACCCTTCATTAGATACCTTGAGCAAGGAGTGTTGCCAGCGGATAGAAACAAAGCAAGGACCCTCCAGAGGCAGTCGACTTGATTCATTTTGGTCGACATAATTTTATATAGAAGAGGGTATTTGATGCCCCTATTGAGGTGTGTTTCTAAGGAAAAGTCCAAGGAACTAATGCAAGAAGTTCATGAGGGTTTCTGCAGAGATCATGCTGGGGGGCAGAGTTTGTCAAAAAAGATCCTAAGGCAAGGATACTTCCGGCCTACCATGAATGAAGACTCCATGGATTTTGTGTGAAAATGTGACAAGCGTCAAAGGTTCTCCAAAATACCTCGAGCAACCCCAAATGAGCTCAAACAGATGCAAAGCCCGTGGCCATTTGTAGTGTGGGGGATTGATCTGATCAGGTCATTACCCATGGGAAAAGGAAATGTCAAGTGTGCAATGGTTACTGTTGACTATTTTACGAAGTGGGCCGAGGCTGAGCAACTTGCGACAATAACGACCAAGAAGGTTAAGAATTTGTAGTCAAGAACATCGTGTGTTGATATGGGTTACCAAGGAAAATTGTCTCTGATAATGGCACACAATTCGATAGTGATCTTTTCACTAATTTTTGTGAGAGGCATGGGATTATCAAAAGTTTTTTGTTGGTAGCTCATACGCAAGCAAACAGACCAGTTGAAGCTGTCAATAAAACCCTGAAGAAAAGGCTTGAAGAAGCAAAGGGGGCATGACCATAACAATTACCAGAAGCCCTTTGGTCATATATAACATCCCATCGAATATCAATAGGCCATACTCCATTCTCTCTAGACTATGGATATGAAGCCATGTTGCCTGTTGAGTTAGACCCACCATCACATAGAAGGTTGGCATACAATCAGAGTAATAACGATCAATTATTGATGGAATCTTTGGATTTGGTTGATGAAAGGTGTGAGCAACCTCAACATCGAGTGGTAGCTTATCAACAAAAGGTGGCTCGATACTTTAACTCTAGAGTACGAGAAATAAAGTTCAATGTGAGAGATTTAGTACTCAGAAGAGTTATTCTTAACAAACGCGATCAAGTTGCTGGAGTGCTTAGACCTAACTGGGAGGGTCCATATTAGATTGAAGAAGTCCTCCAACCAAGCACATATATTATGAGATCAATTTTGATCACTCGTATAGACACAATTTTGTCTATTTATTATGAGAAATAAAAGGAACTGTGCGCAACCAGTTATTCTTGCCAATTATTGTATCTATTACAAGTATTTGCTCATTACGTGTGTTGTTTTGCTATATTATCATTTTTTATAAGTTCACGAGCAGTAATGTTTGAACAGGTCTTGGTCATGGAAAGTGATCGAGGACCTTAAGCTCCTCAATCAGTTGGGGGGCATATAAGGTACTAAGCAAGCAAAACATGTCAACAAGCATATGTAAACACATGAGCAAAATAAGGGAAAGCATACGTAAATTCAAAATTTTTGGATTTTGTAAAATGAAAACAAAGTGCTATTCTAAGTTTGGTCATGTGAGCAAATGTTATAATAAATAGAAAATATTATAATGTCAAAGTGAAATGTTTTACACTGCGAGTAGTTATTGCTCGGATGTAATTTGTAATTAAATTAAAGCTGCCATAGCAGCAAAAAAATGTCTTGACATCACGAACCGTAGTTCGTGTGTCCCAGTTACAAGTAAAAATAAATGAATAAAATTATTGAGCGGCTGAAGGATCTTGCTGGGATTGTTGGTCGACTGTGGTCCTAGCATCCTCTTCAGCGCCTTCAATGCCCGTTGCCAAAGAAATCTCAGGAGATTCCTAAGCTTTCTTCTCTTCCTCTAGGCGAGCATCACACTTGGCCAGTTCAGCTTGCTTCATATGCTCTGGGAGGTAGTCAAAGTTAGCCCCTGGGTTGCTCTTCTAGAAAGGTAAAAGCATTTTTTCGCCACTCCCTTATATTTCTCTAGGTTGCAGGCATTGGTTTCCTCGAGCCAGTTAGCGCGCTCCTCCTGCTCGACGGTTTCTTTCCTACTGATCATCAGGTCATCCGGGAGTTTGGAGGTCTCTTTAAAATTCAGCACCGAAGCCTCCTTATACTTCTCCTTGGCCTCAGTAATTTTAACCAATGCCTTCTGGTGTTTCCTCACCTCATCGCCTAGTTTAGCATTTATCTCCTCGGCTGCTTTCAGCCGCTCGGCATATTTCTCCTCGATCGCTTTCAGCTGCTCGACACTTTTCTCCTCGGCTGTTTTCAGCTGCTCGGCGTATATGGCCTCGACCGCCTTGACCTCTTAAGCAAATTTAGCCTCGAACTCCTCAACTTGGCGATAGCCATGACCCAGTGTGACGATACCCTGCAAACAGAAAAAGAACAGTAAACCAGTTAGAGGCAATGAAAGAAAATGTTGTTTAATTAAAGAAAGAAGGAAAACATACGCTGAGAATTTCAGACAGCCCGCGACTGATGACTTGGCTGTGCGGTAGCGGAGGTAGTTATGAGAAGGCCTCTTGTCTACGACGGTGCCGTGAAAGCCTTTGTATCCTCTCCTGAGTGGCGTTGGCGACACTCAGCAGGTCGGTTGTTGAAGGTTGCCTTGCCTGCTCGGGAGGAAGGCTATTGTGAGGAGGGGGAGGAGGCGTTGAATTCCTAGAAGGAGTGGGTGCAGCAGGGGGTGCTGGAGGATCCTCTACTCGAGCCTTCTTCCTGGCAGGATCACTCCTGCCCTCCCCAGGATGCCTTCTGCTCGCTCTCTTTTTGCTTGGAGGAGCATCATTGTCAGCGTACATATCAAAGGCTTCTCCGGAAGGCATGACTGCAGGATGGAAACAAACGATTAGACAATATAATTTGAGTTATTTAAAAGAGCAAGGGAATAAGGAGAAAGGAAACTCTAAGCAATATACCCGAGCTATTATTACTGGTCGATACATTATTTATAGAACTACTGCTACTACTACACTTACTCTCTGCCTCGAAGAAGTCTGAATCTAAATAACTTATTGGAAATCTAAAGTTGCCATCCTTGTCAAATAAATGACAAGGAATGGGAAAATTATCTAAAAGTGAGAAGTCAATACTGTTCTCGTCGGAAGACTCGAGTACAGTCTCGGTGTACTCTAGGAGTTTTTGCTTGCCCTTCCCATGTTGGGCAGCGGCAGCGGCATCCTGAGGGTTGCTAGAGGGTTCCCAAATGGTCACTCATTTTGCCCGCTGTCTCGGGGGTTATGACACATCCTGTTGCTGCTAAGGGATTTCACCTCCAGTAGCACTCCCTGCAGTGGACTCCCTCACTTCCTGGTGAGGTGCCAAGAGGTCGACCAGCCTCAGATTACTTTTTGTGACTAGCTCCTTGATGCTCTTCTCGATATTCGTCAAGTTGGCCAGGGTTGCGGCCCGTATCTCCATCTCTGGAGTGGGATCTGGTCGATACCATGGACCTAGACGTAACATCAAGGTTCTAAGGAGGGAGAAAAATAAACTAGCAGAAAATAAACGACCAGAAATTAAGAAATTTACTGCCTCGAGTGAAGGACAGGTTATCGGTGACCAGGTCCGTCATAAGGAAATACTCCTGGAAGTACTTCCCTACGTTGGATTTGTAGGTGATGTCGCTCAGAAAGGTACGAGCAGGCTCTTGATGGTAGAAATGGAAGAACCCCGTGTTGTTGTGGTTGGGGTTGGACTTGAGATCGAACAGGTAGTTGATCTAATGCGGTGTAAGCATAGGCCATTTCTGATGGTTTAAAGGATATGGAGTGCTGATAATACTCTATATCCGTTAGGGGTAATTTGAAAAGGGGCAACCTCGAAATAATTGGCCACCCCTTGAAAGAATTCGTGTAGAGGAAAGATTGCCCCTGCCTCAATATGGTACCTCGACTAGGCACTGAAGACACCTCCGGGCATGTTTGCCCTCTGGTCGGGTGAAGGTTTGACTAGGGATATCCCAGGAAGACCGTACTTCTTGAGATAATTGTTTAGCATCCTCACCAATATGATGCCAGGAGGCGCAACGTACCAGTCAACGTCTCGCCTAAGGTCGTCGCGAGGTCGGGCTTTAGGTTGGATTTCTGGTGGTGCAGTATTTATTGGCTGAGGGTTAGTAGAAGGGTCCTTGGTGCGAGGGTCAGGCTGGATAGAAGGAGATCTTGTTGTTTTCTTTTTTCTACAAGCAATGTTTTTCACGCGACCCATGTCTGGTTGACTGGTCAGAGGGCAGGTCGCTGGGTTTTGTTGTGAAAAAGGGACTTCCAAAAACAACAGTGACGGTTGTTCTTGATCCTCGAACAGCAGTGTGAGAAGATTGTCATTGATTGGCCTCTCCTCTCCTCAAGGATCGTGCATGAATATCTGAGAACAGAAAAGGAGAGATGATAATCTACAGCCAACAGATAGAAGAAGTGGAAACGTTGGGATAACATTGCTCGTGTATAAAAGTTAAGATTTTATACGACCAACAACATTCTAACGTAAACACTAAAAGTATGCGATCAGTTTGGAAAAACAGATTGAAAAGTGGAAGTGGAAGTTTTTTCAGAAAATCTTTTTGACTCCGAAAACAGGCGCGAAAAGCCCAGATTTTTCCGAAAGCATAAAAATCGAATTTTTACTTTGATTTTGGGCCCTAAAACAGTATTCTTAATTCCCACATCGATTTTTAAGCCTCGCTTAATGTTTTTACCACTTAAAACTCTTATCCTATCATGTTTCTGTGTATAAGCCCGATTACCCCATAATACTTTTTCTCAGAAACATTCAAAAACACGTACCCAAATACCAGAAAACGCGTGAAATTTATTTTGCATGGTAAAACAGAGACAAGGATTTCAAAAACATACTTGGATTGCAGATTATGTAGAAGTCATAGGTGTTGCTGCTCAAGATTGGTTAGACACGCCTCAGATCATCAAAAAATTTTGAGCTTCTCTTGAGGATTTCTCTTCTGAGTTCTTGAGAGAGGAAGGTTTGGTAAAAAGTAAAAAATGAGGCAAGTGATTTATTTATACTAATCGTGGCACAATAAAAGAGGCAATGATGAGGGTAAGTTTTCGATGCATGGGAAAGTGTGGTAGTCATCAAAATGCTTTTGGGAAACTACAACAATCATAATTATTTACTTTTTTGAAAAGGCGCTGACAGACGTGACAAGTCAGACGAAGAGTTGGTCAGTTAAGTTTATTGTATGCTGGTCGCAGTAAAATAAACTTGGGGGGCAAATGTTTACCCAAAAAATATTTGACTGATGACGTGGAAGAATTAACAAGCACGTGGGATACATGTGACCGTTTAAGTGAGTACGATTTGTTCGACCATCAACCAGAAGAGAGTTCACTTAGCAAATGGCATATTTCATGGGCGACCAGTCTGGTCGCAGTATTTCAGATTTGTAAATTCGCATTTATGTAATAATTGTGATTACCATTATTATTTAGATATGCCTGTATTAAATGTAATTAAGGCCCATTAGACCATGCAGAACTCCTTGAGCCTGTAAATAAGAATCAAAGGGCTCAAAAGAGGGGATGGTTTAACTTTGGGAATTC
This sequence comes from Humulus lupulus, assembly GCF_963169125.1. Classification (NCBI taxonomy): domain Eukaryota; kingdom Viridiplantae; phylum Streptophyta; class Magnoliopsida; order Rosales; family Cannabaceae; genus Humulus; species Humulus lupulus. The sequence continues at coordinate 105,222,560 of NC_084793.1, forward strand.
TGAGAGAGAATTATAGTGTTTTTATCCACCAAAATTTTATTCAACCCAAAGCTTGTGAAACTCGTGAACCCTAGTTCATTGTTCACAGTTTTGGGATTCTACATCAATAAGAACACTATGTGGACGTAGGTTATTACCATCATTAGGGTTGAACCACTATAAATCTTTGGTGTCATTTATCTTTTGATCTTGAATTCATCTTGTTTTTTGTCATTTTACTTGACTCCGTGTCGTTGACCAAATTGAGGGTCAACAAACTCATCGAAAGGCAGTGAGGTCGAGGTCGTGGGAATCTCTTCCTCCCCTGAGCCTCAAGGAAATGTTTATGAGGAAAAGTTAACCTCATCCCCCATGTAGGCTCGCTCCTCCACGAGTAGGGTCACTCTGCAAAAGACGAGGAGGACAAAATCGATGGTAATTCTTTTGACTGTCGTGTCATTCGTCAACCCATTCTTGAGCTTGGGCATTTACCCTTGTCAAAGCTCCCATTTTTCCTTCACACCTTTCTCACCCAATTTATGTGGACGATTTTATTGATCCAGGTCATTTCAACTAGAAGTGCTTAGCGATCTTGAGGCCCCAAACTTAAGCGACTAGAGTATGAGTTCTTTCCTTACAAAATGGCTCGCTAACTGTTTAGAAGATCATTAGAATAGTTTTGTGATTCCAAGTGAACCCTAGATAGATAATCTAGAGTTCGTCAGTTTTCCATGTACTTAGGCTCTACGAGTCTTTAAGTTAGGTAATTATATATGATTTCTTATATATTTGATTATTTTGTTTAATACTTTTTTTGACTTCGCTAACGTTTACTTTTGATGCATGTTCAATGGCCTACAAGATTAACGTAGATGGCCTTTTTACTCAACCTACCCTTTCCATCAAGAAGAAGGTTGAGAGGAAGAAGAAGAGACCCTCTAAGGAGACCTCGCAGGAGAGACATGCGAAGAAGGTTTTCTTGCTTCTATCGACAAAGGCAGCCCCCAAGAAAATCCCAAAAGTCGTTTCCAAGGTAACCTAGAAAGATATCAAACCTTGTTTGATGCCGATGCCCCTGTGCGAGGTAGTCGGGGCAGTGAAAGATATTATTGATGCGGTCTTTGAAGGGGCACAAATTGTGGAAACATGGCATGTGGTCACGTTCAGATCCTCCTGTCGCGATATTTTTGCTAAGGTATTATACATAATCGCAATTCAGTAATATCTCAATAAATACGAGTATCATCCTTTAGAGGTTGAATTATCAATTACCAATAATTAATTTCCTATTTCTATTTGGTTAACAAACGATTGATTTTAAAATAAAGCAAAAACATAAACATAAAAATTATGAAATTAGAAATTACAAACTTAAAACAAATAACACTAAATAAAATTACTTTAATGGATGGAAAGCTAGGGAATTTAATATCATCTTCTTTCCACTCTCCTATTTCACTAATGCAGTGTTTCACAATTGTGCTTCTTATTGAGATAATGAGTTTGCAAAAGTAATTTATATTCGAATTGAGATATATAAACTTCAACCTATATGAGAATTTCCTACATCTCTTTGATAAACTCAACATATAAGAGGCATTATGAACAAAATCTCATAAAACTACACAAATCATATAAGTACTCTCGTCCTAATTTAAATTTGCATCTAATCAATTACAACATGATTAAATCTCACTTTTCTGATTTTGAATCAAACACATGTATATCATGTAATAGGTGGCCAATCAATTACATCCAATAAAATCAAATTGAAAATATTCCAATAATGAAGAAGGAAACATGAAATTACATTAATTCATAGAAGAGTTTCAAGAGACTCTATTAAAAATTCTAAAAATTAACTTAGTTCATATCCATAATGTTAGCATCCATTAAACTAAAATTAAACATAAACAGAGATAAATGAAGGAAGAAATAACTCTAGAAATGATACAATCTTCTCGAACGTGGTCCCAATCTTCCTCTCCAAGTCTAGGTCTCCAAAAATTGGTGAAAATCGCAATTAAATGCTAATCCTTGTGTTTCCCCAAGTGAAAAGACAAAAATTCCCTTAATTTAAAATTTCCCCGAACTACCATTTCAAGATCACTAGCGCAGCAGCGCTAAGGTCCATCACGGTCGCGCTACTACTTGCTTCAAACATTTTTTTTTTATCAAATTTGTCATTTTCTCGAGTTTTCAACACCTTTTTCACTCCAAAGCAAACCGAGTCCTTCAAAACCTAAGAAAACATGAAAACAAGCATAAAATAGAATATAATAAACCTAATTGACTGAAACACACCCTAAAAAGACACTCAAAAACGAGACTAAAACTTGGTTATCACCTCCATGGACTTGGGTTACCAACAAATGGTGAACATAACCCTGGTAAACTCGCAATCTTCTACCTCGCTTCTTGAACTGTATTTTTTTTTTACTTTTTACTGACGACTTGTATTTTTTTAGGCGTTAATGAGAGTGGTCCACCCCTGGCAGCAGCTGAAGTGAGAGGTTGAGTAAAAAGGCTCTCAAGGGTAAGCTCGGTGATGTGGAACATGTAATACAAGTCGCCAAGGCGAAGGTTGATAAGATGTGACTTGAAGTGGAGCAGGCCTGGAAGGACGCAAAGGCCTGAGAGGCCCATGCAAACGCCACAAAAATTAGTGGGCTTTAGGACCTGCAATGAAGGTGATTGGGGCGGCCGATGCCATGAAAATCAGCGGGCTTTAGGACCAACTTGCTACCTATAAGGTAATTGACTTGTCGTTTATCGGGGGACATGAAGTTACGATCATTGAGGCTTGGAAGAATAGATTCGTTGCTGAGGAGGCCGAGTTAGAGATCACCAAGGTTGGCGAGCTCGAGGAGACCCTTGAAGTTATCACTATTGAGCCATCATGGCGAGGAGGTGACCAATGAAGACCAAGCCATTTCTGCAGTTGAGAAGCCTACCCATCTGTCTATTGACCTGAGGTTTTTGGCCCCTACCTCGTGATCTTTCCTGTTCTTCCCATCTTCCATTGTCATGTTTTTTTTTACCTTTGCCATTTTGTTTTTGTAAATGTATTTTCTATTTATAAGTCAACTTAAACCATAATTTTATAGATAATTCCATTTTAGTGGTTGTTATTTTCTGAGAAGCTTCATACCTTAATTTAATATGCTAACTTTTACATCGCATATATATTATTATTTTATTTCTTTATTAGTTTTGTTAGTATACTTTTAAGCTCATATACCATATATGTCCCACAAGTGACTACGGAGCTTTGTGGTTCCTGGTCACTTAATTTTTAATCGAACCTATGGTTTACGAGTAATCTCGTGGGGTAACCACATCGCTATCATGACTCTTTTACTTTTCTGAGTGAGTTTACTTGTGGTAAAATCCCTGCCTATTAAGCCCCTAACATTTTTGTTACTTTCATCTTATTTTGTCAAACCACAACATTTAATGATATTCCCAAATAGGCTTGTGTTGTTACTTTATTTCACTTGTTATATGGGATATTTACATCTTATATTTTACATTTTAATGGCTGGACAAAATCATGAATTGAGGGTCAATTGTTCTGTTGTCTGACAAAAAGGAAATAGGCAATGATAATTACCCAATTTTATTTTAGTTTCGGGGACACAAATCTTACAAATTTAACCATATCAATAAATAAATTTCCCAATGCGTTAATAAAATTGGAAATTAATGTTTTGATGATGTTAAACACCTTCATATAAGATTACTAGTATTTTCAGCAGAGAAACCAATGTTGAGTATGAGTTGAAATCAAAACCCTAATTTTGGCATTTCGACCTATGAAGTTGGAATGTTGGTAAAATATAAATATTGAGCATAACATTGCATTAAATGTGAAATTCTAAACTAAAATTGTAACCATAAAGTTATAATTTCATTTCGATAGAAAATCAAAGATTTATGCTGAATGTTTACATTCATTTTCTAAATTAATGCTACACATATTGGGATAGGTGTTTGAATGTATTTTTATACAATTAAATATACCTATAAAATATCACTATAATTTATCAAGAATTTGTGGAATATTTAAATGGGTTAAAGAGTGGATATAAATGTCACATGTTTGGAGTTGAATTTTGTGTGTGCATGTGTACCTACAAGTAGTCGGTCAAGCAAGCTTCTAAGGTATCATTTATTGAAAAAAATTACACCATTTTTTAAATTGGCTTGATACATGATGTTAAGTTTTCTAATAGTGATGACTTAATAAGGTAAAGAAGCTAAAAAGGCCAAAAGGTGGCAAGTGAAGTATGATGTGTAAAGGGATGCTTGTGGTGTGTGTGAAGTAGGAGGTGTGAAGGTAAGCTTCAAGTGAAAGTTGAGAAGGAGTATTCAACTAGCTCTCTTAGGGAGATGCTAGAATGTGGTCAAGGGTGAGGAGACGAAGAGACAAAGGGTAAGAAGCTGTTGAGTCATTTAGACTATTGGAGAAGTTTCTGATTTTTATTTCCTTCCCACCTAAAAGAATCAAAGAACTTATCCTTTATATCAGATCCTACTCATCTATTCAAATCTTTGACTAAAAGAAAACTAAAACATGTAAGCTAAGGATTTAAGGGTAAGTATTTATAGCTTATTAATTGGTGTTTTATTTCTAGGATTGATCATGATGTGATATTCTTAAGTGTTGGTAGGAGTGTTTACAAGGACACAAAAGGTCTAGAATAGTGTGAAAGAGAAGGAACAACATCACCTTCAAGCTTGAGTATAAAAAGGTGAGGGTTAGAGTTAGTTCTTTGAAATTATAGATTAAGATCACATGTTTGGGAATGCGTGTTGTATTGGTGTAAAGCTTAAGCATGCTTTTGATGTTGTATTATTGTTTTTAATGACGTGTATAAGCTTGATAATTCATGCATGAGTATTTGAACACAAGATAGTTAGGAGAGTCCAAAGCACCTAAGGATTAAGTTAGAATTCATAACTGCCTAGCTCGTGGGTTTGACTTCAAATGAATATATCTCTATTAAAACTATCCTGAATTCCAACGAATTTTCAAAATTACCCTGAAAAATTCTGAAAGTTTGAAATGTAAGGCCAAGAGTTTGTAACAAAAATTTGTAATGTGATATGATTTAATCAAGGAAAAGGGTTTTATAAATTGTAATGAATTTATAATTGATTCAAAATCATCCAAAAATATATGGAGAATGGGATTGGGTTATATTAATGAAAAAAGACCAAATTACCCTTTGCAAGGAACACACAATTCTTGAAAGCTTTATAGACACTACAAGAAATGTGGCTTTTGCCAACACTTTTACTTTGGTGCGCCAGAAAAAGCTATCTTTTTCGACGCTTTAAGGTCCAATGCGTCGGCAATACTAAGCAGTAAAATATGACGGTGAAAGATTTTTACTGATATTATAATTCGTTGGTGAAGATATCATTTCCCGATGCTTTCCACCTAACGTGCTAGCAAAAGTGATGTAGGCAAATGACACGTGGCGTATAACTTTTTTGTAAGATAATAGGATTTAAAGACGCTTTGGATGCGCTAGTAAAAGACAATGAAGCGTCGAAAAAAGTAATGCATGTTGAAAATGAGATAATAAGTTGTTGGAAATGTTTTGTCAGCGCTAGTAAAAATAATGTATGATGTCATTTAGGTTATTTAATGTAATTTTACCGACATTGTTGTTAGATTTGTCGATGCTTTAATAAGTGTCGGGAAAAAGCTTCCATAATTAAACACCCTACCAATCCCTTTTTTCTTATTCCTCTCTCATTTCTGTCTCTACAACTATATCTCTACACTACTTAGCCTCCATCTGTCACCCATCTCTCACACACTTTTTCTCTCACCCTATCTCACTATTTCTGTAACGCCCTAATTTTTTTGACTTAAAGTGTTACAATATCAAGGAAAACTGTACTTGAAAATTTCTTAAAGTACAAGTTCTAAGATAACGTTTGGGCGGGATCCCGATTATTGAAAAAAAATTACACTTTAGAGAATAAATTAAACCGTACGAAACAAATTACAACTCTCTTGAATGTTACAAAGGTGAAAATTGAAAACATAAAAACTATGACGTTCCAAGATCTTTTCTTCAGTAGTATGGCCCCTCATAGTAGTACACACATTCAAAATGAGTAAGTATCGCCACATCGTGCTCCACATATAAAATTAAATATTACTAAGTAGATACATGCAGGGGAAAAGTAAAATTGATGAGCTAAAAAGCCCAGTAAGGAAGTACAACATGTAGCATACAACATATAAGATCAAAGAGTTCCTACATACATAGCTCATTTGAAACGTACACATACATTCATAACAGGCATATTATAACGTATCATAAATATAATCTAAACAAGAGAAAACACAACTCATTCTAATCATTTACTTATGTGCATTGATATCAGATCAACATATACAACAACATTTGTACCTGCCAAATAGAATATCCCAGGACATATAAATATATATATAATCATAACATAATCATAAAAATTTGTAGTTATCTACCATATCCTTATCATTGTCATCACCTGACACATCATCAGTATCCTAAACAGAATAATCCATATATAATATTCATAATCATCATAGCATTATCATAACTCCTGCATAACATTCAGAGAACATTCATAACATTTGTGAGACTTGTCCCCTTTGGTTCATGCAACTTCAAGACTTGTGGAACTTGTCCCTTTTCCAATCTTGTGGGACTAGTTCCTTTTTAATCTTGCGGGACTCGTCCCTTTTTATCTTGTGGGACTCGTCCCTTTTTAATCTTGCGGGACTCGTCCTTTTTAAAAGCTTGTGGAACTTATGATAAGATCCCCTTTCTCTAACATAATCATAATACATAAGTTGCAAACATAATACATAATAACTATGGGACTTGTCCCTTATTGGCCTTCCCTCAGGCAACATCTGTGGGCATGTCTGCCCTAGTGTTATGTCATACCTTAGTAACACTTCTATTTTTAGTGCTACGTCATACCTTAGTATCACAAATGTTACATCATACCTTAGAAACATTTCTATTTTAATGCTACGTCATACCTTAGTAGCATGCCAATACACAACATAGTCATAAATCATACACTTATCATAACACATAAAACTATGTTGTAGCATTCATATTAAGCAACATATAAAATACTATAGCGTTTAAATTCAGGAACGTCTAATTCCATAAATCAAATTGTTCAATGATGTAGCATCAGATTAGTAGCATATATTCCAAAACCAATAATCAGTCAATGCTGAAGCATCCTGGCAGCAACATGAAACCCAAAAACATCAAACAGTGAATGTTGTAGCATTCTTGGAGCAATATATAATTCAGAAATAACAAACATTGAATGTTGTAGCATCCTGACATCATCATATAACTCAGACATAATAACCATAATGTTGTAGCATTTTCTGGTTGCAAACAACAAGTATAAAACTCAAGGAAAGACTAAACATAACATCAACATAATGAAAGGAAATCTATCTGACCTCCTTACCCCAACGACATAATGAAAACAGACAACTTGTCTCAATTTCACATAATTCATACATAATTACACAAAACTACATTTACATTTGCATGGGGCATGAAAATGTGCCATTCATTCAATAGTTCCTTTCTTAGCATTTTTAAACATTTTATAGAAAAAACATGGTTTGCCAAACTATTTCAAAGCATTAGGAACTATTTAATATTCTTTATAATACAACTAGGCCTAATACTCTAAGCTCCTCCCAACAAGTTTATAAAGCATGATGTTGTACCCTAAAAATAAGTGTAGATTTAATCACTCAGCTAGGGGTACAACTGGCAGATAAACACGTTGAAAAAACAGGCGAGTAGAACATCTAGCTAATGTTGATGTGAGAACTCGAGTTAGGACTTGGCAGTGCAACATGTAGATAATCTCTAGATCGCTTCGCAGGACAATAATCCAGTTTGAGACATGTAATGACCAGATTTCCTTTAGGGTGCTCTGAACTTAATCCAAACTAAAGTTCGTTCACTCTTCAATCTCTAGTTCGATAAATGCCCAGGCTGAACTAAAGTTCGTTCATGGAAATCTGGTCATGAAAGACTTGGAGGCTCTTTATACACTCATTAATGCCCAGGCTGTATTACATATTTATTGCCGGAGATAACTGGAGTAGTTTCCATAGGCAATCGTATACCTATATAAATGGGAATTATCTTGATTAATTGTTTACCCTATTTATGTACACGATTACCCAAACCTGTCCAGGAATATCCACTATAAAAATCAAGGATAATGGACAAGAAAAAGGGACTGCTTTTTGTAATACAGAAACTCTGCAAAAATTGTGAGAGAATAATAATATTGTCTTGTGGACTAGGTGGATTTTAACCACTGAACCACATAAAATTGTGAGTGTGAGAAGTTGTTCATATAATTCATTAAGGTTTAGAAAAGAGCACTAATATCTTTATCATTGGATTTCTCAATCTACTGTTGGCGAAAAACCGTGCCAACAGTGTGGTGCTTTCGTTGAGAGTCCATTAGTGCTTAATCTATTACAAGTTTCATTCAACATTCATCATGGTGGTCAATAAATCAATGCATGACAACAAAATGAAGCAGCCTGGTGAGCAAGAGGCGTATCATACAACCGTTCCCATTGAAAAAGGCCTATACGTTCAGCAATGCCCTGGAAAGCAATAGGTGGGCCAAGACGATGTTGGGAGTTCAGTGTCACTCCCACCAAATCTTAATCCAAGATATCTAACAGCCATCGAGATCGAGAATGCCCAATTAAGGAGCCATCTCGCTCAGGCTAACAGGTAGATTGAGGAGGTCCTGGCTTGGTTACCCCCTCTGGCAACCGACGTCAATGTCGGAAAGAGGCAAAGTGGGTCCCATAGGAGTAATAGACCCAATCCTAGTCATTCTATTAGAACCACAACTCTGGGCTCTGTACCTTTAGAGGGAAATCAATGAAGTGCTTAGCCTGCTAATCATCACAGGAACTATCATCCCCATGTTAGTCGATTGGTCAAAACTGTAACCCCTATCTCCATGCCATCTGTACAGATTTCAAGGAATGTTCAAAACAACCCAACAGGCTGATATGAGACAAATTCACAGAGACAAAATGTAACGCCCTGGATAGCCAAGACCGTTACACTGTGTGTTTATAAAGTGCCAGACTTGCTAACCAAGTCATTAAAGTAAAAACGTGTTACTGAAACAGTAAAGGATCTAGGGTTAAAAGTGTTTTGGTCTCAAAAGTTACATTTTCATTACTAAACATTGTTTCGTTACATGGGATCCCAAAAATGACAGTTTCAAAGGTCATTTACAAAATTTACAAGGTTTAAATACATTAGCGGCCGTACTAAGGCAAAATGAGCAGTTAGGTAGTTTCTGTCCTGACACACTCCTCGACCATGGTGATCGAACGACTGGCTATGTACATTACACCTCGGAGCTCTCCACCTCAGGCCTGGTCCAGCTTGCCCTCGCCCTTACCTGCACCACGAAGCACCCGTGAGCCAAGGCCCAGCAAGAAAACACAGCAATAACAGAGCATGAACAACTAGCAATCAAGTCATTTACTCATATAGCATCTTATAAATTTCAAGTATATCATCATTCAAGCATACCACATACTAAGGATCTCATCTCATAAAACATAATGCACAGACGATAACCAGGGCTAGCGCCCACAGGCTGCTCCCTCTGTTATCCTAATGTTTCTGGCTCCCAGTGGCCAATTCGCGCCCCGTGCGCTAAAATCATGAACGGTACTCTTAGACCGCTTATACGTGTCCCTTGGCATAATACCAATGATGACACAATACAACTCTCGGGAGCACTTAGTCCCATTCACAACCATATATTCGGGTGCAGTTTTCTTACCTTTCAATTCACTGATTTTCGATGCCACGTAGCCGTAAGCACGGTCCTCTACCCCGAGCCTCTCCAAAGTCCTAATCACAACACAAATAATATTCTTTGTCATTAACCAATCCAAGACTGCCTTCCCAGAACCTAACCCACACTCTCGGAACCCCCAAAACCTTAGAACGACACCCCGAAGACATCCCCCGAACCCCCGGAGCAAAGGCCCAAAAATTGCCATATGTGATACCCTGAAATTAACCTTGTGCCGCGGCACCACATCCTTGTGCCGCGGCACCCACCAGTCAGAACCTCCAAGCCGCGGCACACAAAACCCGTGCCGCGGCACGCCTTCGCAGCCCAGAATTCTGGGTTTTTCCTTCGCATTTTCCCGAGCTCCAACCTCTCCAAATCACCCCAAACTCCATCCTAAGTCCCAAAACCAACTCTAAACCCCTAACGAACCTCACAACAACCCAAAGACATCATACCCAAGCTCACTCACACCTTCAATCCTAAAATTCACTCTTGAATTTCACACTTAACAACTCAAACCAGAAAAATTATGAACAGCTTGAACTCAAACACAACCCACACTTCAAACTCCCTATACCTTAACAAAAACAAGCCTAATAAACATACAGAGACCTTACCTTAAGTGATGGATTCAACCTCCAGCTCTTGACCTCCTTCCCCCTTGATTCCCAATTCTGAAATTACATAAAACCAGCCACCAACTTGCCTCAATTCACCTTCTTTAACTAAAATTCAGACTTAAAACTTGGATATAGCATAATCAAAATCTTACCTCTGAGTATTCTTGGTCTAAGCTTGCTTGACAACTTCAATCACTCTTGATTCTCCTTCCAAAAGTTAAATTCAATCTCTCCCTTCTTCCTCTTAAGTTTGCTCTTCCTCTAGGTTTCTAATTTCAGCATAAACCCATCTCCCCAAATATTATACGTATATGATTTTCCCCCTTCAGCTAATAATCATCCATCCTACCAAATGTCTACTCTACCCTTCCACTAATACCCCTTCCTAACTTAACCTCAAGGCCATACTTGTCTTTTCACCAGCTTTGCAATTCTACCACTTTCCCATAAAACCTGTTACTCTCCGTGGTTACTAACAGTTACGCAGGTTACCAAATCACCAGTTACCACTATCTAGTTCCTAGGACCGTCTCGGCACGTGCATCACGTTGGTATCACAGAACCCACGCGGTACAATTCACACATCATAATTATCACATAATATAGTTCACATAATTGTATAACATGCCTAAATCATTATCATGCATCTTAATCATAAAAAATCACACATAATTCCCATCATGCCCTCCCGGCATTCTAATCAAGGCCCCTAAGCCTTATTAGTGAATTTGGGTCGTTACACAAAACGCCTAAGCAAATCCACCTTTGTCACAATCAGAACCATAGGCATAAAGGACTCAAGAGATCGGGGTAGAACTGAGACAAGCTTATTTAGTCCAACCTGATGGGACGAGGATAGCCTCGCCGATAAGATACCCGCCATCACCAGTTAGACATCCAATACCACTATGCCCACAAAGAGACGCTCCTATTCGTGGGGATAGTAGGAGAAATCATATCTCGTCAGTGGACATCTATGTCCCGCGATATTGCGTTGATAATCTAGGTCCTCGATCTCAGCCATGGGTTGTAAGTTTTTCTAATGGAAGTTAATGGATGGGGAGCCAAAATGGAGGTAGGCCTGAAAGCGACGTGAGGAATCATTGAGTTCTGCAAAAAGTCCTCGTTCTGATCCACATCCTGACTTGCGTAACCATCTAAATTCTCAAAGGAGGTATCCAGCTCGCAATGATTGTATGAGTTATACTCAGCATGGGGGAGGTCTGTCTATCATGCGCGACAATGGGAATGTCCCACCTAACCAAGCTCAAACTTGGAGGGAAAACAATCAGTCAAACATGTACAATAGGATGGGGACTGGTAAACATACCCCAGCTAACATAGAGACCAAAGATCCAACCCTCGAGCGACTGGCCTTGATGGAGGAGCAGATGAAGAAGCTTTTCTCTAGAAAAGGAATTGATGATTATGATTCCGATGTAGCTTTTTGCCCCAAACATTGCAGTAGCTCCGTATCCTATTGGCTTTAGGATGTCGACCGTGCTTGCATTTGATGGAAACTCAAATCCATCCGACCACCTCAGGATGTTCAATATGCTGATGATGGCCAATAATGTTGGGTTTGACCTAAGATGTATTTCGTTCCCCAAAACTCTGACTGGACGTACTAGACAGTGGTTCAAAAAATACAAAAGACATTTGATAAACTCGTGGAAGAAGTTGTCTTCCTTGTTTAAGAGAGCATCCCAAGCTTCAAAGGGAACTTGCGTAGAGGCCAACTCATTGGCCAACATAAAACAACAACCTGGTGAGTCCTTGAAAGCGTATCTGAGCAGGTTCACCAACATTGCAGCATGAGCTAGAGATGATAATGATAGCTCCTAGCTCATGGCAATGAGAACGGGAATCATGGTAGGAGGCGATTTATGGAAAGAGCTCTAGTGAAAAGGAGTTAAAAGTGTAGATGAGTTCTTGGCCCGGGCTCAGGAATGGATAAACTTAGGGGAGGCGCGATCTGCTGTCTCAAGAACCAACCATGGCCCTATTTAGCCCGTTGGAACAGTAACATATGTTGCAACTACGGTTCAACCTGTTACTCAGAATAACCAAGCAGGAAACAATAAGAGGAAATGGAATGGTGAGGTGACCAGAGTGGCACAAAGAAGAACAAGCACGGGGAGAAATTCAAGCCCATCTATGCCACCTACACTAACCTGATGGATACACGGGAACGGATTTTCCTAGCGAACTCTAATTGCCTTCCATGGAAGAAACCAGAGTCATTGAGGCACCAAAGGGCGAATAAATATCCTTCTAAGATTTGTCGATATCACAATGAAATCGACCATAACACTGGTGATTGCCGAAAATTGAAGGATGAGATTGAAACTCTCATCTGGGCTGGACCGTTAGCCTAGTATGCCTGAAATTGAGTCCCTCCCAATCAATCAGCCGGACATAATTCTCGTCCAGCTCTGGAAACTCTGACTAGTCAACCTAGGGCTCAGATAGATCAGGGGAACCAAGTTGACCCTCCTCAAATAGTAGGAGGAGATATAACCACTATTTCTGGAGGACCTCATTTGGTTGGCACGAGTAGTGGGTCTAAAGAAGATTTATACAAGAGATGAAAAATCACAACGACATTGAATTTATCTCAAAACAACGGTTACGAAAACAATAGTGGTTGGAAAAACAACCAATCATTTTCACAGAAGAGGATGCTAGCCACGTTCAGTTCCCACATAATGACCCCCTGGTGGTAACCATTCAGCTCACCAACCGAAGGGTACAAAGGATATTAGTTGATAATGGGAGCTCAGTAAATGTTCTATTCAGGTCCACCCTAGAAAAGATGGGATTATCTGTAACTGATCTTAAGGCGACCTCAATGATACTGTATGGATTCTTAGGTGAAGGAACAACAGCCATAGGGACAATTAGACTGTGGTTACGCTAGGGGATGATACACGAGTTATTTCCAAAATACACGAGTTTTTCGTAATCGATTGTCCTGCTGCATATAACGCAATTTTGGGACGACCCAAGTTGATGATTTTTTAGGCCATCACCTCGATCTGACATTTGTCGATGAAGCTTCCCTCAACTTCAGGTATATGTACCATGAGAGGAGATCAGCTTACTTCCAAAGATTGCTACAACATTACCATGAAGGGAAAATCACAACCCCGACAGCAGTCAATGGTCATAGTTAAGGGAGGAGAGGAGCCTCGGGTAATGGAAGTTACCCATGGGGTGGAAGAACCTTTAGAAGGAGATAACAAGGTCGGCCAACAAGATGACATTGATCCGCAATTAGGCAAGGATAGGTCTAGCTCCAAGCTGTGTAGGAGCTTGAGGAAATCAATATCGACTCAGAGACACCTTCAAGAGTTGTAAAAGTTGGAAAAATCTTGGAGCTGAAAGGAAAAAGGAGTTGGTCGAATTCTTGAGAAAAACATGGACATCTTTGTCTGATTGGATGAATATATGGTGGGAATCAGTCTGAATGTAATAATGCATACTTTGAATTTGGACATGAATGTGCCTGCAATGTCCCAAAAACGAAGGCTCTTGTGGAGAGAACGGTCGGAAGCCTTAGAAGAAGTAGCTTGCCTACTTAAATGTGGATTTATTAGGAAGAAAAATATTTGACCTGGGTTGCTAACCCCGTTTTGGTCTTGAAACCAAATGGGAAGTGGATAACTTGCATCAACTTCTCCGATCTTAACAAGGCTTGTCCTAAGGACTTTTCACATTACATAGAATTGATCAGTTGGTAGACGGAACAGTCGGTCACAAGCTCATGTCTTTCATGGATGCATATTTTGGATATAACCAAATCACAATGAACCCTGCAGACTAAGAGCCTACAAGCTTCATGACTGAGCATAACGTATACTGCTACAAAGTCATGCCATTCGGGCTAAAGAATGCTGGTGAAACATACCAACAATTAGTCAACAACATGTTCGTTAACCAGATTGAGAAAAACATGGACGTGTATGTCGATGATATGCTCGTTAAATCAAAGACTGCCACTAACCATGTGTCTGACCTGGAAGAGTGTTTTGGCGTACAAAAGATGTACGCCATTAATTTAAATCCTCAGAAGTGCACTTTTGGAGTCTCGTTGGGAAATTTTCTGGGGTTTATAGTCAACACAAGGGGGATAGAGGCGAATCCAGAGAAAATCAGATCATTATTGGAAATTCCTTCGCCTAGGTCATGTAAGGAGGTACAAAGTTTTACTGGAAAAGTGGCAGCCCTAAATCGCTTCATTTAAAAATCCTCTAACAAGTGTCTCCCATTTTACAACTTGCTCAAATGAAACAAAAAGTTTGAGTGGACCGTAGAATGAGAACAGGTGTTTCACGACCTGAAAGCTCACCAAGTTGAACCCCCGTACTATCAAAACCGACATCTGGAGAATATTTCTTCCTATATCTGTTTGTGACGGAAAATGAAGTCAGCATTGTGTTAGTTCGAGAGGAGAATCGAGTGCAGAAACCATTGTACTACGTAAGTAAAAAAATTCTCAGAGCTAAGTCCCGATATCAATTAATAGAAAAGCTCGTGTTTTGTCTTATTTTGGCTTCAAGAAAGCTCAGACCATATTTTCATCCCCACACCATCCACGTCTTAACCGACCAAACTTTAAGGCAAGTCTTGCAAAAGCCTAAAACATCGAGACGTCTACTAAAGTGGGCCATTGAACTCAGCTAGTTCGAGATATTATATATGCCACCACAGCGATCGAAATTCAAGCCCTCGATGACTTCGTGGCCGAGTGCATAGGTTATCAGAATATGTTGATAAGAGAACCAGTGCAAGAGTTGTGGAAAATCTTCATTGATGGATCCTCTAACAAGAACAGGCCAGGAGCTGGGATAATTCTGATCTCACCTGGGGGCATCGATTCCATATTGCTCTCAGGTTTGGATTCAAAGCATCCAAGAACGAAGATGAGTACGAAGCCCTATTGGCAAGAATAAGGGTGGCGAAAGAACTAGAAGAAAAGGCGATCCAATGTTACAGTGATTCCTAACTCGTGGTTAATCAAATATTGGGGGAGTATCAGGCTCACGGTATGAAGATGGCAGCTTACTTAGCTTAGGTTAAAGGCGAGTTGTCTGAATTCAAGTTCAGCTCTGTTTCACAAGTACCCCGTGAACAGAATTCCAATGCTGATGCTTTGGTTTGACTTGCTACCACCAAAGAGGCAGATACATTGAACGTAGTTCCGATGGAGTTCTTGGAAAAATTGAACAGAATCGGTTGAGGTCAAAATGATTAACATAAAACCGACCTGGATGACCCCCATAGTGGGGTACCACACAACCAATAAGTAACCTGGTGATCGAAAGAACGCAATAAAATTGCTATATCAAGCTCTGCGTTATGTTATGGTTGAAGGGACTCTATATCGATGAGGGCATTTGCTACCTCTCTTGCGATGTGTTATGACCAAGGAAGCATAGACTATCTTGCAAGAAATACATGAACGGTTCTGCGGAGACCATGTTGGGGGGCAAAACTTGGCTCTAAAGGTATTGAGACATGGCAATTTTTGGACCACGCTAACAAAGGACTCGGTCTCGTATTTGCAGAAATGTAACAAGTTCCAACGCTTCCCCACAATTTCCAAAGAAGTTTCCATTGAGTTAACCATGATCTCATCCCCTTGGTCGTTTCCAGTAATGGAATCGACTTGATTGGTTCTATACCAACAGGAAAAGGAGGAGTTTGTTTTGCTGTTGTCGCCATCGACTACTTCATGAAGTGGATTGAGGCTGAGCCTCTATCGACCATAACCTCAAAGAGAGTCTTGGATTTCATCTTAAAGAATATCATATGTTAATTTGGGCTCCCAAATAAGATGGTTCTGACAACAGAACTCAGTTGTATAGTGACCTCTTCACAAAATTTTGTGAAAAATATAGCATAACCAAGAGTTTCTCGTTGGTAGCATACCTGCAGGCTAATGGGCAGGTCGAGGCTGTAAACAAAACCCTAAAGGCGAGCTTAAAGAAGCGGTTAGATGAAGCCAAGGGATTTTTGACCAACTAGCTCCCACAAGTACTTTGGGCCTATAGAACCTCACATCGCACCTCCATAGAACATACCCCCTTCTCTCTGACCTTTGGAAGTGAGGATATGAGCCTGATTGAGGCACTGGTGACGACACATAGATAGAAAACCTTTGATCAAGATCAAAACCATAAGCTACTCAGTGCATCACTGGATTTGATTGAGAAAAAATGAGAAGCATCACAATTGCAGCTCCCCCATTATCAATAAAGAATCACTCACTAATTCAACTCGAAGGAAAAAGGACGCACACTCGGACTCGGTGATTTAGTGCTTTGGAGGATGTTTTTGGCAAATAAATATCCCAAGGACGATGTGTTATGATCGATCTGAGAAGGGTCGTACCAAATTGTGGAAATCCTACGAGAAGGGAGCTTTAAACTAGCTTGGTTAAATGGAGATATAGTCCCACAGACCTGGAATGCCTTTCACCTTAAAAAATACTATCAGTAGTTGATGGCATAATTACTTTTTTCTGTAATGTTTTTACTACTGTTTCATGTAGGGCTTATTTATAAAATTCGCTTCATCTTAATAACAATTGGATTTTTTGTAGTCAATATTTTCATCTTATTATTGTGAAGTGTCACGTGCTGATTTTGTAAGAGCGACCTAGAACATGTATAAGTTCTAGTCGCTTGGGGGGCACATAACCGAAGAGAGCTTTCAAAAGAGTTTAGTATATTTAGATAAAGTTTGAAACTTAGAATTTGGAAAATTTGATTATTCAACGGCTTTTTAAAGCTCGTATTTTAAAAATAATTCAGAATACACACTAAGTTTGGAAATTTCTAAGACAAAACAAAAACTAGAAGACAACTAGTAAACCCTAGATATAACCAGGTTCAAGGCCTGATTCTTAACAGGTACAATGCTATTAAGCAGACAAAACTCCTGGAGACAACTAGGTCCGAAACCTGATTCCTAACACATATAACGCAATTAGACAAGAAAATTCTTGGGTGCAACCAGGACATCAACTAAAATTATTTAGTTGAGCCATCAAAAACCTATCCCGAGGTTTGTCTAGTCTTTCTATCATTCATAACAAGATATACGAATGAGTGGCTCACGAATCAAACAATACAGAGCATAAGTTATTGAGGATAGAAACCTGACCTGTGACCACCTTATTGCTAGCATCAACCTCTCCTTGGGTTAAAGTAAAATCCCTAGCAGGAACCATCTTGTCGTCTTTCTTTCCTTCTGGCTTGCGCTGAGGACAATCTCTTTTGCGGTGTCCTTCCTAACCACAGCTAAAACATTCCTTTGTGTTTGCGCTGCATTCTCCAGATGCTTCTTCTGACACTTAGCACATGGCGGGTATTCCACGTAGCCCGCCCTATTTCCCCCATTATTTGTTCGTGCCTTTTTATCGCTGTCAGATTGCTTGTTGTCAGGATGCCTTCTCTTCTGACCGTTACCGTTGTTGCCTGACTGATTGTTGCCATTATAGTTGCTCTTCCGACTGGTCTGAGGTTGACTTTGCTGTTTAGGTTCAGGCTTACTGGCTTCCTCTTTACTTACATTAGCCTGCAACCTTTCTACTTATATTTCCATCTCAAGAACGTTGGCATATGTAGTATTCCCCGGGTTTGCTAGCTTAACCCCCATCTCGATTTTCGGTCGAAGTCCTCTAAAAAATTTGTTCACCCTCAGAAAATTGGTTGGGACCATCTCAGATGCGAAATTTGCTAAGCGGTCGAACTGACGAGCATACTCCGCCACTGATAAAGTACCCTGCTTCAAGTTGGCAAACTCCTCAACTCTTGAAGCGAGTACAACCAAGTTGTAGTACTTTTTGTGGAACAGCTCCACAAATCGGGTCCATGTTATGCTGGCGACATCATGCGATTGCTGAACCAAGTCCCACCATATTCTGGCATCTTTCTTGAGTAATGACGAGACGCAGGATATACGGTCCGCATTATTGAGATTCATGTGTGTAAGAATTGGCTCCACATTCCTTAGCCACTTTTCTGCGTCAAAGGGGTCTGTAGTCCCTTCGAAGTTTGGAGCGTGCTGTTTACGGAACCTTTCATACACTGGCTCCATATTCGGTATTGGATATGGTGCGTAGTTCTCCACTGGCCATCCCCCATATGGACCAACTTGTTGGGGTGCTGAGGCTATTTGTTATGGCTGCGGCGGAGGCTGAGCCTGTTGGTGTTGTTGCTACAGAAGTTCCTCGACTTGTTGTCGTAGTCTGGCGATCTCCGCAGTGTTGTCAGCTGGCGGTGCCGGCACGTTGCGACTAGCAGTAGTACGCACTCCCCTTCTGCGAACTGGAGGGGCGTCATTGTTCGCTGGAACATCGTTGGAGGCGTTTCCGTTGGTGCGTGCAGATCTTCGGAGCGACATCTTCACCAAAAGTTCTAACAGTCAAGAACATGTTAGAACTTACCCTAATAGGCTCTAAGGCAAAAACTTATTCTAAGACAAACATATCTCAGACCTATTTATTATGACTTCTTATGAAAAATTATACAAGTCTCCTTTATTATTAAAGTGGGTTTCAATACTTAGAAAAACAAGCCATCTTTATTTTCTAAGTTTGTTTCTAATTATCCTATATGACTTAATTCTCAGGCTCGAAACTTATCTTTGTTCCAAAGTTAACCATATTGAGGGAGGGCTGGGATCAGTAAAATCGTTCCCACTACTAAGGCCCCCTAACTCTCAATAAGGAAACTTGGTTCATTGATTTGTATCCACCCTCACCGAACTTATTCATTATTTATTTTACTTATTATTTATTATGATTGGAAAAATAAAATCAAACTCATACATGATAATAAAATAACATGATATTCATTTGGAAAAAAATAGTTTTCACTTATTACAATCATAAAACAAAGAAATAAATAAAGCAAACAATGAAAAACTAACTATTCTAAAAATCAGGATCTTCTACATCCGATCCTTCATCTAGCATGTCATCATCCAGTTCCTCATAATCCTCATTGTCTTGAGCCTCAAAATTTCCTCGGGGAAGATTCAAGAAGATCCTATGTTTTTGCTCATTAGTGAATTGAAACTCTAAATTATAGGTGAACTTAAGTATGAGAGAATAATATCTTAGGGCTACTTGTAAGTCATCATCATTATTTATAGTCTCCCTTATTTCTTCTAAAGTTGAAATTACTGAAGGAAAATCTTTTAAAAGCCTAATTACTAGAACATATTGCTCTGCAACTCTCATCATGATTTTCTTAGTAATATGAGGATGGTCTATCTCCTTGTGGAACAAAATCAATCTCCGAGTGATTTTCTCTAGTGTGCCTATGGTGTTTCTTGGTTCCCTTATTCTCTTTAAAGCCTTAATGGCTCGGATATGCTCATTGCTTAATGCTCTGTTCATACTTAACTGAAAACATAAATACTAAAAATCGTTAGCTATACACATAAGCAAAATAACTATAACTTAAATACTTACTTGGCGGTCAGATTCGGAGCTTTTGAGTGTGTGTATCGAGGAGAACTTCATGCGAATGAACCGTTTGCTCTGATACCAACTGTAATGACCATACTACTCTAAAATTTTGGACCATTAACGAAAACTATACATAAACACGAATTCTTAATAACACTTACAAGTGATAAGATCATAACTTTATTAAAACTTTGAAAAAAAAAAAGGTCAAACTTACATAAAATTTAAGTTAGGATATGGGATCCCATTGTTTTAAAACAAAAACATGACATTATGATAATTAAAAAGAGATTACATAATAAAATGCGGAAAAATACATATAAAAACCATAAGAACAAAAACTACATCCTCGAATCGAAACTCTCGGCTCTTTGAATCCATTTCGCCTCAATACACATTCCCCAAGCTGCCAAGAACCTTACCCGCCACTAAAACTATTTTCCTGCACATATAAACAAAAAGGAGTGAGTCTAATGCCCAGCAAGGAAAATCTAACATATAGCCATATACATAAAAATTCATATTGCAACATAAAAACATACCATAACACTTATGTCACATACATACTATAATGGCCATTATTACTTGGGGTCCCATAAACTAAACAAGTCATATGCCCAATAGATTAGTGGGGTCTTGCTAGCTAAGCAAGTCATATGCCCATAATATATTTGGGGCTTGTTAGTCATATAGGTCATATGCCCAAGTCTACAATCATACTTAACATAACATATTTCATAGCACAAAATCATAAGATAACATATAAAAGCATATAACATATAAATTCTATCCTATTTTCCTTACCAAAATAACTGGGATATGAGAACTGATTTGGGACCTTGGAACACTCCTAAAAACCATTTATGGGAAAGTGAGTATACTAAAGAGAATGAGATGAAAAGAATGGAAGAACTTATACCATTAAGAATATACTTACCAAAATCCTTGTGCTTAAGAACTTAGATTTCCTAACCAAGAATAAGAATAAGGTTAGAATGAGTAGAAGACTATGAGAACTTTAAAGAACATAATACAGAAATGGACTAGAGTTTGGGATACCTTGAGTACTTCTATGATCAATCTAAACCTTGAACCGAAATGTGAATAAACCTTACTTCCTAAGTGTTTGATAAGCTTATAGTGATCAAGCTTATGATCCCCAACCCAAGTGTTTACACTCTCACACTCACCTAGCAACTTCCAGCCTCTGAACTTAGAGTAATAGATGAATAAATGGCTGGGTACTAGGTCCTATTTATAGAGTTTAGGAATGAAGAGATCTTCATTTAACTTGAATAAAAATAATGGCTTTTTAAGTGAAAATAATTTGAATTATCGTTCAGCAGAGACTGAAGACTCGTTCAAAAAGATGCTGGACTTATCAAGAGGTTGAAGGTTTGAATGGAGAACGATTTCAAAAACTTTCAAATTATGCTGAGAGGGGCGATATATCGCCCCCTGTAGGCGATATATCGCCTGGGCCAGTATGCCCGAGGCAATCGTGCATCATTTCGGGTTTTTCGTATCTTCGTGCTGCGATATATCGCCCCCTATAGCTGCGATATATCAGCATACGCTGGTTATTTAAACACGAAATTACACATTTTTAGCTTAATTTGAATTGAGTAAACAACCTTGACTAAGCCCTCTAACTTTTTCAAAGCTGCTGACTGACCTTAGAGTATTCAAATTTTAACCTTAATAAATTTAATCCTCAAAATACTTAATCATTAATAAACCCATGCATAACATGTGCTATTATCTAATTGGTTCTTATCTAAACCTTATAGTATATTAAATATTATCCTCAAAATCAGTCATATTAATCAAACCTTAGGTTAAAATTAATATTCCTAAACTATAGGTTAAACTTAGAAAATCTACAAGTACTACTATGAGTGTCCAAATAAATCCCGGTCTGAACCAAAAATCCACAATTATAAAGATAATACTATTATTACTATAATACTACTGTCTAACTAGCTAAGTAAAGTTCTTGGACTCTACATTGGGGGCGCGCTACGACCCTTAGGGTCAGGTTGTGCCCCGCCTAGGGGTTTTTACCTTAGGTTGGTTTCTAGGTTTGGTAAGGCTCGGGGGTTCGAACCTAAGCACTTAAAACAATTTCTACTACCCGGTTTAGTAGAAATCGAGGTCCCAGAGGCTAATTTTTGTCTCCTAAGTATTTATTTTGATTAGAAATTGATGATTACCCACTGCCTACTGATGTGATTCAGAGTGTGACTCTTTTATATTGCTAAAGAAAAATTATGAATACAACTAGCTTGTATGACTAAAATCTAAGACTGTTTTTGTTTGATGACTAAGAGATATTGAACCTATCTCCATATTTTTTTGAACGCGAAGATTTGGAGTTGGTAATTCCTTTGGGTATTAATGACCCTATTAATTAATGGTTCATTACTATGTATGCTTCTCAGCTAATTACCATTTTTGGTATTGGAGCTTAAGTGCATATTATGATTGCATAATTTATCTTTACCATGGTTGTGATAGGTTCTAGAGTGCAGATGCTTATTAGCTATTTTAAATACCTAATGGATTGTTGTGTATGATGTTAGAGATAAGTTTATCCTTGAATCTAAGAGCTCATTGTTAATATTGATTAAGGAAGATTATTACACCTACTAATGATTTAAAGATTAAGATTATCTTCTCTCTTTAAGTTTTATGTGAGCTTGTGAGGAATCTCGTATAGATTCAAAGGATCATTGTTAGGGTTGAAACCTTATCTTTAAATGTGTGATGCTGGAATATCGGCGGACATTTTAGGAGTGATTATTGATGTTACAAGACTAGGATTTATGAATTTGTGAAATTCCTCTGATAGATTAATGTTATTTTAAGTGTTGGCTTTTCTTTGTTTTTGCTGTCTTGCTAAGCGTTTTCTCTTACCTATGTTTATATGTGGTGTAGGTTTTGGCAAGATGGTCTAGCGAGCAACAAGAGTTCATGATTGTGCAATGTTCATATTGCTCGACCATGGGGAAGAGCGAGTGTTTTATAAATAAACAAGTAATGGCTCACTGTGCTATATTTTTGTGAAACTATGAATATGGGAAATTATCCCTTAAAACGTCCTGCACCAAGTCACTAAGTTAGACATAATAATAAGAAAGTCTCTTAGGCAGGACCCTAAGAAGGGCTTCCCAAGACGTCTAGATGCCGAGGTACAAGGGCCTCACATCCATCTTGAAGTAATCTGCTTACCTGCCGAGACAGAAGGGCCTTGCTATGCGAGGCTCGCCTCAAGATGCCTTGCCCATCCAAAGGAATGCAGACTATGCGAGTGTGCGCCTAGGAGGCTTAAGGACCTTGCGTTGAGAACCCGTTAGGGGTCTCACTATGCGAGGCATGGGGGTGCGGTGAGAGGTTTCGCGAGTGCGCGCCAAGGAACCTTGCGGATGAGGTTCTCGCTATGCGAATCCTAGGGGCTCACTTAAGGGTCGTGCGAGTGCGCTCATGGAGGCTTGTGGACCTCACGCCGAGATGCAAGGCACACCTGATAAGGTTCTTTCTATGCGAGGCCTGGGGGTACACCGAGAGGCCACGCGAGTGCGCTCATGGAGGATTGTAGACCTCGCATCGAGATGCAAGGCACACTTGATAAGGGTCTCGCTATGTGAGTCCTAGGGGTACGTTGAGGGGCTGCGTGAGTTACAAAGTGGCGGAGCTTACGCCGAGCCCTAAATTATTCCATTACGAATAAGGGTTTTGTTATGCAAGGCTCAGCACCCGTCTACACATCATGGAGACCCATGCTATCTCCATTGAAGAATCCATAAGTCACTCAACAAAATATAAGTAAGTTTGGGGAAAAGATTTATCTTGAAAAGGTAAGAGGGACAATTATAAGGCACGTATATAGATACGGGATGTACGAACCTTACAAAAGAGAAAGGCATGACTCTAGCATCTGTATCCAACAAGTAGTTGTGGTATGAACCCGTACGAAAAGTGGAGGCGCTACCTAAGCACCCCTGACCATGTACCACGATCGACACCACTACCCTATGCATCACTACGTCCTGTACCACTACCCTAACAATGTACCCACACACGTTCTTGCCCCTAAGGACCGCAATGTATTAGGAGCCATTAGAGCTCCACTATAAATAGATCTCCACCCCTCCAGCAAAGCAGTTGAAAATTTTCATTGTACACTAAAGAAATTGGACAATACACAAAATATTTTCTCCATTGTTCACTACACCAAACACCCATTACCATAACACATCATTATAATACTATTTAAAAAGAGTTATGGTATATTATCAAAGTTTCAGGCGGCAAGTAAAATAAAAAAGGGCCAATCTTCCCCGTGTATAGTAACTCCCCTTTCCCGTGTACCCATTTCCCCTATACCCATTTCCAATCTCATTTTCTTCAATCTTTCTCCTCTGGTATACTCTCCCATGTCTCATTTTTCCTGGTATACCCATTTCCCTTTGACCCATTTCCCATAGACCTATCTCTCTCGGTCTCTCACTCCCCTTCACGGAAGACAAATCCTGAGAAGGGCTACACCACCGATATAGGAGGCACATCTTCTATCTCTCAGATCTCTTTCTCCCACCAGACCTCTCTCCTTTCCTCTTTCTTTCTCACCTATCTTTATGGAGCCCGACCTTCCCTATCATCGGCAAACGACGTAAATGACAGGGGCTCGTGGGTCTTGTGAAAACGATGGGCTCAGGGTCGTGGGTGGCTCGGTCTCACGGAGGGGGTGGGTGGCTCGGTCTCATGGAGGGGGTGGTGGCTCGGTCTCGCAGAGAGGTCGTAGGTGGCTCGGTCTTGCAGAGGGGTCCGAGCCCCCTCTTCTTTCTTCTTGAAATTTTGGTAAAATGTGAATCTCTCTAATTAAATTATTTATTTATTATATCTTCTCTAGGTGCAATTCTTCTCCTAACATACATTTCTTGTGTTGGTTGATTCAGACTAGCTTCTATATGAAGCTGTTTGAGGGTGGTGAGTTGGACCGTAACCGAATACCTGAAGCAGATTTAATGGCACGATCTTACCTTCCAAGCAAGGTGTCAGAGATAGTTACAATTTGGAGAGATGACCTAAAGAAGGTTAGTTTCTAGCTTCACTTATTTTGCATTTAAACCAAATATGAAGGTGTTTTACTTTTTGTTTGGTGTCAGAGCTTAAAACACAATCCCAATGGGAGGTTTGTTGTTGCTTGTGGAGATGGCGAGTACATTATATATACAGCCTTAGCTTGGAGAAATAGATCTTTGGCTCAGGACTGGAATTTTCCTGGTCATCAGATGGAGAATACGCAGTTAGAGAAAGTACAACAAGGATCAAATTATTTAACAAGACATTCCAGGTTTGACCCTTTTGAATGCATAATTTGGAAGAGGATTGAAATCTGAGATATATTGCTACGAGTCTTATGGTTGTGGACGATAAACAAATTATTCATTAATGGAGTTCTACTGAAATGGTGTTTAAATTTAGCATTCTTTTCCTTTGCCTCTTTTTCTAAATGTCTATTTTACCACCTGCTTGAATTATAAAGTCTAATTATTATGAACAAATATGCTTATTGCTGATTAAGAATTTGATATGTGATAGTTAGCAGGAGTATAGGTTTTTGTATTTGAAAATTTCTGTTAATAATTATTACTTCAGCTACTTGGTTAATATATATCTCTAGTCTGACCGATATGTGTGGCACCATATTTTATGGTTTGATGCTTTAGTTTGGATGTGAACTGAAGGGATTTCTGATATTTGCTTGCATGGAGAAACTATAATCAATTTTTTAGTGGTTAAATCCTTATTCTAGTTGGCTTTTTATTATTTTTATTATTATTTTCAAGTGTTTCCATATGATGTTCATTCACAGGTCCTGTACATAAGGGATTAAGATTTTTCTCAAATCTCACTTTTTTTTAATGAAACGCTCCTCATCCAAGAAAAAGAGAAGAAATAAACAAATACAAATCTAGGTTTACTTGTGACTTTTTTAGGACTTTTTTTAGGACATGGTGACAAGTTACTTGGAAGGTTTACTTGAATATATGCAGGATAAATTGTCTACTTTTTAGGTTATTCTTCTTTTTTTACAAATGTTAGTCAGCCATTTACTATTTTGAGCTACTATGTTGTTGCAAGTTGCAAATTATCAAGTTATATCATCGACTTTATGCAATTTCACATTTTATTTTGTTTTAATCAGTTTGTTCCTTTGGATCCTTTTTTATGAATCGTATGGCTTGTCTTATGAAAACATCAATGGTATCTTGTGTGTTTCTTTGTGTATTAATAATCTCCTGTGCCTTAATCATTTGCACAATTCGAATTGGCACACCTATATATAATAGTAGATGAGTATTTTTCTTTATTTTGTCGCTGTTAAAAAAGTTGAGAGGCAACCAGAATATTTGTATTTCAATACCATGTGAATAATAGTTTTATTATACAGAGAATAACTAAAAATTAATCATTTTCCTCTTGTTCAATTTGCCAGCACTAGAAATCAAAGCTTTTCATCTAATGCCCCACTGATTGAGATCTCTGATGGCCAGATTGTCGTTCCAGATGTGAGTCTTTTTCCTTTTTCTTTTTGCTTTGTATAAATGTAGTTTATTCATTAATTGGGTGCTTATCATGAATGCATACAAAATATTTTTATTTTTATCATTTTTCTAGTAAATCGGTCTTTAGTGTTTTTGATTCCCATCTTTTCAGTATAATGAAAAATATAGGTTGGTCAATCTATGAGAAGAAATTTGGTATTTGTAACTTGGTCTAAAAATGAAGTGTCAGATTAGTATATTATCTTTTTCTTTTTAATGAATATGCATCATATTGGTACTCATAGGAATAACAACAAGATTTCTGCTCACAATTCTCTTTTCTTTATTCATTGTTCTGAAATTATAATGTAAACTAGTTAATACACCTTGCAAGGTACTTAGGAATAACAATATCTCTGATTCAATTCTACCAAATATTGGAGAATACCAAAACTTGATTCAGTTGTAAGTTTTGATTATACCAATGGAGCTAACTTTTTAAGCTGTTCTTTTTTACTCCAATAGTTGGTATATTGTAATTTCACTTTAGAGCATTTTTGTTGAACTATATATATACATATATAAAGTAAGAGAAAGTTCTGCATTTGGGAAAAACAGAGAACAGAGCATAATGTATTGTATATGGTGTTGCACATGAGGCATCGAAGTGTTTCTAGGTTCAAAATGTGGTTAATTATTTGGATTTTTTTGTCTTTCTGTTTTGAACTAACACTACCAATTTTAATTCTAGAACTTCTATTTTTTTCTCTTGCATAATTTCCCAAGCACTGTAATAGCTTGTCTTTTGAAACTTCGAATTGATCATGGTAGGCCTATTAAAATCTTGCTTGATACTATGACCCATGAAGAGGTGGATGGTGGAACCTCCAGTGGTGAAGAGACCGAAGAAATTCTGATTCATAGTGCTGACCAGGTAAAATTCTGAAATGGATATTTTTTGCTTGTTGTTATATGAACGTTTCTCTTCTTATTCTGGCTTGCTTATTCACGAGGTAGCCAATATACTTAGCAATTATTTTCTGTTTTATTTTCTTTATTTCTTGCTTTTTATTTTCTGTCAATGCCTTTGTTGTTGTGGCTAATTTTGATCCTCCACGTAACTAATGTATTGTGCAAAATTTTCCTTCGTCTTATATTAATGTTTAGTGGCATCCATTTTTCTGGGTTCTTTTGGTTGTTTAGTTCATATTTTCTCCTTAATGAATGATGAATTAAAAAAAGAAAAGCTTTTCTTACTGGACAGTTTTGGGCTTGCAATTCTATTCTTTCCCATGATATTGGTGGGTATTCCTGACTCAGGAATGCCAAATGACACCATCGTGAGAATAATTTTCTGCTCTGTTCTTGCTCCAGTTGATATAAAATTACTTCTTAATATCTAGGCTTGTTATGTTATCCTTGACGTTTTTATGTATTATGTGCCTTGAAGTAGTTCTCATAGTTTTTTTAATAACTTGTAGCTAGAAAATTATGCGAAAACTGAAGAAGCTAAAGTTGAGGAGCTTATAAAGGCAGTTGCTAATTCCGGTGCCAAAGTAATTGTTAGTGGAGCAGCAGTTGGGGAGATGGCACTTCATTTCTATGAGCGCTACAAGTATATCACCTTCTATTGTGTTTTTTTATTGATTAACTTACTAATTTTCAAAACATACTTGTGATTGTTGTACATATCTAAATGCTTTTGATCTTTTATGAAATCTGTCAAAAAATTTCAAGTTTTTATTATTCTATTAAGATTTTTCTTGGCATATCTGATAATTTAATTTGGGACTTTTTCCTTGCAGGCTTATGGTTTTGTTATGACTTGTTTAGATTGAGAATTTGGGTTTTGGGATTTTGAAAAATGGTTTCGCTATCTCATTCTCTAGTTGTAATTCTGAAAAACCAGTTTTAGATCTTCTTTGGATGCTGATTCAAGTGACATGCATTTGTTTTGTTCAAACTGAAATCAAAATCCTATTGAAAAACACAATATTATGTTCAACAAATCTTTTTGCTGAATTCCAAATAAAATAGAACATGAATAACTTGTATAGGATAATTTGATGTGCTCTCAGCTTTATTTTGTTTTCATGGGAGTTTTTTATGTTGGTTCTTTGCTAGGCACTTATTTTTGCGAAAGAATTAGCTATGCCTGGAAATGGAGAGAAAGAGTCAAATTTGACCAAGAAAAATGCTCACAAACTCAGTGATTTATTAGGTAATTTCTCAGTTTTTGTTGGAATAAATTAACAAACAGCAAGCCATTTTAGCTTTTGATGTTCATTACTTAATTGGTATAACTAATGAGAATATATGACAAACTTCTATATCTGTCTTTGTTCCTTGCTTTGATTTTGCATTTATGTGATAGATTGCAAAACCTTGTTATGTGCATAGAGGGAATCATATATTTTGAGAATGGTTTATTTATGGTTTTGCATTTTGAGAATGGGATTAGTCAATGAGTAATGATCTTGAAATTATTACCAGGTCATTGAGCATGGTCTGGGATGTAACGTCCTACGTTTTTGGATACCTTTAAACGACTCGGGTCGGGATTTTTCCCCCGGGTTAAGAATATTATTTTAAATAATATTATATTTTGTTTGTAAGTATTCCATGAGTTATTGCTAGCCAAAATATGAATTTTGTGATTTTAAAAGTCAAGATAAGACTTTCGGTCCTGGACCGACACAAAAACCCTGATCGGGTAAAAATCTCGGAAAATAAAATGAAAAATCATGGAAATTATATTTTGGGCATAAAATACATTCATAAAAGTTAAAGTTTGGTCAAAAATAATAAACCTAAAAGAAAATGGAAATTTTAAGGCATTTTGTGGTAAATGCCTAATTTTGCCGAAATGGGGAATTTTATTCCATGAATGGACCTTAGGTTAAATTTTATTTTGTGGTTAATTAAATTAAATATGAGAGACATTTAATTTAATTAATTAATAGTAAGTTTGGTGATTAAAACTTAATGAGAGTGAAAAAGGTGTAAGAAGTCAAGTGGGCAAGTGGGTAGAAAAGCACTCAAGTGTTTTGTGATATTTTGAAGAGTTGTGTGAGCCATTCTAACCCCCAAATCCGACCACTCTCCCTCCCTCATTCACTCTCATCTGATTTTTGAAGACTCTCTCAAGTGTTCTCTCCATTTGCAACCCCAAGAACACCAAAGAAACTTGGAAGCTAAGTCTTGGTCTAGGAAGGGTTTTCCCTAAGGTAAAGTTTCATTAATCTAGACTTTTGTAAAGTTTTAAGCATAGAGTTTCAAATAGCTAATTGACTATGTTGTTGGGGGAAGTTTGTTAGGGTTTTTGAAAGGTTTTGAAGGAGTCAAAGCTTATAGGAAGGTCCAAACCTTAAGCAAGAACACCAAAGAGGTAAAAAGTTTACTTTTGATGATTTTGTTGTAGGGTTTTTAGTTTTAAGCATTATTCTGTATATCTAATGCTTAGAGTTTCTTGTTGATGATTTAATAAGGTTATGGTAGTTGTTTAATAATTTTTATGATGCATGAGTATTGATTTTTGAAAATGGGAACCAAAACCCCCAAGGGTTTTGTAGGATACCCTAAAACAAAACATGTTTTGAGCTGTGACTTCCAAGGGGTCAAGAAGCCACTGTATATTGTTTTTGTTAAATTAAATTGTACTGTGATGTTGTTGAGATTGAGTACATAAAATTGAGCTTTTGAAACACAAAAAAATGTTTAGAAATGAGTAAGTTATGCTATTTCAAAGATTAGGTAAAAAACTGTTTTTTCGTATTCTTATTTTTGGAACCAAGTTTGGACAGCCACTGTATAGGTCAAATGAACCCAGTTTTTTCTAAACTTTTGTGGACATATTTCTGGCATAACCTATTAGTCCACTGTAAAATTTGATAAGAAAATATTAAACGGTTTGAAAGTTATTAACTGTCAAAGTTTGGAAAAAAATAAGGACTTGAAAATAAGGTCATTTTTACCTCATTGTTGGAAAATGATTTCACCAATAAAAAATGCTCATTTTGACCTAAGATTTTACAAAGACCTAAATGGCATAACAAAAATGGAATTGGGAAATTTTGGTAACAATTGGGTAAGTACATTTCAAGTTATGAACTAACGAAATATGTAGTTAAAAATGTGAAAATTAGGTTTTTCACACTTAGTGTAAAAATGAGATTTTGGAACATAAGGTAAAAAGTAAAATTTTGTTTATTTCAAGATATAAAATGGTAAGTCTTGAAATCATATTTTCACTAAAATTTACCCTTTGAGTTTAAATGAATTATTTTTATTAAAGAGTTTTTATTCTTTCTAAAAATAAGAGATTTAATTTATTAATAGTTAATAAATTAAAAGAGGGATTAAAACCCTATATTTTGAGAAAAATAATTAAATAAATTATTTTCCTAGTAAGTAAAATTGATTAATTGCTTTTGGAAAATTAATTAGTCAAGATGAGATATTTATAACGGTTTTCCTAATTAAGACAAATTAGGCAATTTTCTTAAAACGGTTTTTAGATATTAAAACCTTAAGAAAAATAAAAGGAAAATTTAAAGAGTTTATTTTCTTTAAAAATAATTAAGGAATTTATTTGTATTTTCTGGATATAATACCGGCTAAAATCTTACATATTTTAACCGACTAGTCGAAAGTGCGGGTTAATAGCGATACCTGGAAAGAATAAGATTTTTAGCGGATTGTGGGAAATACCATTGTGATACCCGAGCCTAGGTATCGAGACCTTAGGATAGGTCTCCCCGAGACTTAAGGTTTAGTCTCGAATATTTTGTATAACTTTCCTTAATAAGTTTAAAACCAAATAAGGATTGTAAATCCTTACAAATGACTTTTATTAAAATGACCAAACTGCCCAAAATAATAATAATGAATTATGAGTGCCATAATTAATCCGAGTATACTGTATGGATAACTACAGTATTGGCTAAGCGTAACTGGACTGAACGTTGGAGGGTGAAAACTTGCTGAGCGCTAAGGACTCCAAGTAAGTCAACTTATATTGTATGGCTGCAACATGAAATGATTATTGTCTTGTATGTTAGTATAGGGATACATGCATATACATAGGCTGTCATAGAAAGTTGCTTAGAGACGTTAGTCTAGTGAGTGCTGATTTAGAAAATATGAACGGTAGAAGTCCGTCATATCCTAGACGGTTGATCCCCGTCACACTGCTTGATTTTATTTATGTCCGGTTCATTACCGAGACGAGTGGCCATGAGATGAGGATAAGCTGGTTAAACCTAGGGGCGCCAAGATAAATGGGACCTAGGGGCCCTCATGCTTACTTAATCATTGGACGGTTAGAATCCGAGCAAGTGCTCTGATAAGTTATTCCCGGATAGCAGCCGTGAATATTGGCCATTCCGTGAGAGTGCCTAGAGATACTAGGGGTTGCCAAGATAGAGTGAGGTTGAACACCCTAGGGGCAGCTGCTCACCAGCACCACTGATTAACATAGAAGTCTCCATAAAACCGTGTAAATTGGATTACAATCTTGAATATGTAGCGATGCCCTAAGTAACACGATAGTTACCCTTGATGAGAATATTTATTGGCTAGATCTTAGTGTGGGGACTCAGTTCTCTTTTACAGATTAGCAATTATGTTGGAGGGCGCGTTACGCATGAATTGTTGGAAATTGTCGAGTGTTGGTCTCGAATTATTTGGTGATATAATATATCTGCTTGCTCTGGGATTTTCTGAGTGCAGGGTTATAATTGTTGATAAGATATAGTTGTGATATAATATATCTGCTTGTTCTGGGATTTTCTGAGTGCAGGGATATAATTGTTGATAAGATATAGTTGTGATATAATATATCTGCTTGTTCTGGGATTTTTCTAAGTGCAGGATTTTTATCTAGTTACGAATTAATTTATCATTGGTTATCAGGCATGACCATAAGTTTGCTAGGACGCTTTAGCGTTCTTGAAATTGATTGTTTAGGGTCCGGAACCCTAATTCTCTACATGCTTTGTTTGAAAGTTGATCTTACTAAGCGTTTTCGCTTACCTAGTTGTTTCATGTTGTAGGTAAGAGCAAGGGCAAGGCAGAGCAGTGAGCGCTGGAGTCTTCCTTGCAAATGTACATGTGGACCGACCTTTTGGGAAGCCGTTTTATTTTTGGAAATGTTGTGTAATTTTCCTAAACTAGGCTCACTCTACTCTTTATAAAATATGTTGAAACTAAGTGTTAAGTATGGCCATACGACTTTTTAAAAAGTTTTTTTTTTATACGGGTTTTTGAGACATTTTTTTAAATGAAAACATTTATATTTCCGCATTATCGAGTCTTGAAAATCCGAGTCGTTACATGGGACATCTGCCATTTACAGAAAAACAGGTGGTCACTCCAACTGGTAAGCTGACAGTCAAATGGAATTGTTTAGTTCTTTGTCCCTTTCAGTTTTCTGTTTTCATTTTTAATGGGTTCCTTCAGCTTATATGTGAAAAATTACTTATCATATTGTAACTTTTCCTTTTTTCTTTTTTTAAACAGGAAATTTTTTAACATATGAGTAACATTAGCTTCTTGTTTGAATGTGAAGGCATTAACTGTTTAGCCTCAACAATTAAGTGCCACTACTCATATTAGAAAAGCAAAGAATTATGTTGTCAGTACTGCAAATCTCTAAAAAGGAAATCTAATATTAACTGTCCTAATATGACAGTATAGGACCCATGCTTCATATGCATGTTTGCTGTTCAAAGACTAAAGTTAGTTTATGCTGTATAGATGATACCTTCATTATTTTGTTTTCTTTTTCTAATTTTGATTTCGCTAAGAGAGTCCAATTTCTTGAAACTGTAATTGCTGATAGCTAATTTACATCTCCTGTCTTTCGCAGAGTCCGTGTATACTGGTGTAGATTTCTGTAAGAGATTATGTGGTGTGTCTATAATCAGAAGGTAATTTCGCAAAGCAATTGTGGCATGTGTTTTTTTGTCAGTTTTTCATATAAATTTTATATTTGGAAGCAAACTCTAGAGGATTTTGATTCTTGGGCCAAAAAATAAGATTCAAAGCTGTAATTTTTCACAATGTACTAATTCGATATATTCTCATTGCACACTTATTCTTGTCATTACAGCGGTGAGAGTATGGAGAATGCTCTGAGAGCATGTTTTAAGGGAATCAAGATTGGGAAAATTCTAATCCACAGAGAAGGAGACAATGGCCAGCAGGTTTCGATTCCCTCTATGATTGTCTTTCATTTTTTAATCAACGTATTTCTATGATTCCATTTTTTAATCAACCTCTATGATAAACTATTTATGTTCCAGATGCTGTTCAAAGAGGTGTACAACCAGATTAGATTATTTTCACAGATGTTGCCATGAAGGGTGAACATATCAAGTGCAGTGCTTTAGCAGATTTATTCTTGGACACGTAAGCATGCTTAATACTTTTTTTTTCTATTTTTTTATTATTCAAGTGTATTTATCTTAGTACAATACAGTATGTAACTTTATTTTGACATTTGATGTTGCTATTGCTGATTGGTTTTGCTATTGCTATTTTGTTTCTTTATTTTTTTTGGTGGTGTGTGCTCTGTAGCATTGCATTTAGTTAGCTTAATATTTAGCTCATATTTTATTGAGTCGTTGCACTAGAATTCCCTTAATCAAGAGCCATATTCTGTCAAAAGTGAATCATTTCTTGTTAACAGAATGATTTTTCAACTGGTTACAGGTCTTTCCCAGAGCTTGGACATCAATTTTGATTTCTCTAGACAATAGTGGCATGTGGAACCTTCGAATAGACAATCTAAACTCGTGGTATCTAGGCCAGGAAACGTACATTAGTGTTGTAAACTCTGAGTTTGTGAGAAGAATTGCAGAAGCAGCAGAAAGTAAGTTCAATTCAATTTCGTTTTCTGGTTTTAGATATGCAACACGCATTTTATTGATTTTTCCTCTTTTTTATTTCTATTTAATGTGATAAACATTTCCAAGTCTATACTTTACATTTATTCAATAAGACCAAATAAGAAAAGAAGAAGAAAGAAAAAAGTCTAATGTTCTTAAAGATTATAAAAATCTGAAATCATAAATTACTGAAGTCTACATATTTTATATTTATTACACTCTTTGTGTAACGACCCAAATTCACTAATAAGGCTTAAGGGCCTTGATTAGCATGCCTGGAGGGCATAATGGAGATTACGTGTGATTTTAGTGATTTAGATGTATAATTATGATTTAAAGCATGTTATATGATTACTTGAGTACTTGAGATGCATGACTATGCGTGTTTGTATGCATATAGGGCCAGATTAGGTTAGAAGGGCATAATCGTAATTTTGGCCATTATGGGCATAACTGCTTTGATATATGTGATAATTGTTGAGACCACATTATTATGTGGATATATATTCGCGATCAGTCACTCGAGACGATCCTAGTGAGCGAAGTAGTGGAAAAGTCATAGCGGGGATTTATACCCGACTCGGGGTGAGCTCAGGGGTATAAATGGGAATTTAGTGGATGAGCTGGAGATTATTGTAACATTGAGGAATGCTATTGGTGATTAATTAGGTATCGGGAATTAAGCGGGGAATAATAGATACATTCGAGGAAGTAGCGGGAATTAGGCAAAATGACTAAAATACCCTTAAGTGGACTAAAGGATTAGAGTTAATTGGGAGGGCATAAAGGTCATTTGACTCTTAAGGATGGGTATTACTGGGGTTTTAAGTTAGTGGAATTTGTAGAATATGAAAGAAGTCTGAAAAAGAAGGGAAAAGAAAGAGGGAAAACAGAGAGAGTTTCTCTAAGTCGGTTTACACTTTCCTTCACCTGTTTCTTGAGAATTTCTGGAGTAAAGCTTAGAGGGGAGCTGGGATAACTAAACATCAAGGATCTTGACCTAAGATTAAGGAATTGGCAGAGGTTTAGCAGGGTTTCACTAACACTTGAGGTAAGATTCTAGAGTTCATCCATTTCTGCTTCTGGTTTTTAAGTTGTGGTACTTAAGCTGAATTGAATGGAACTTTGGGGAATTCAGGCTTAAGGATGAGGAGTAGCAAGCCAAGGGAGCCTAGGGATAGCTTGTGGGCGAAATTCTATCAAAGGTATGAATTCTAAGTTCTAATTCTGATGTTCAGCTGGTTTATGTTGGGTTTTAGAGTTTGGAGGTGGCTATGGTGAATTTTGGGTTTGTGATTGCATGTGCTTGGGTTTTAGATGTTTAGGGTGCTTGGGATGAGTGGAGTGTGGTCATGAGGTTGTTTTTAGGTTTGGGTAAGAGTTGGAAGAGGTTTGGTTGAGGTTGGCTCGAGAAAATCGCACAAGGGGAAAATTTGGTGTTGGGCTGTCTGTGACTAGCGCTACAGCGCTAGCCTTTGGGCGCTGTAGCGCTAGGCCATTTTGCTGGAAGGGTTTTGGTTTCTGTCTGTAGCGCTATAGCGCCCTCCCAAGAGCGCTGTAGCGCTATAGCGCCCTCCCAAGAGCGCTGTAGCGCTACCCTGCCTTCTGAAGGGGATTTTATGGTAATTTGCAAGGGTTTTTGACCTAAGGTTTGGGGTTTGGTTCCACCACCTTGTTTGGTGGAACTAGGACATCCCGGGGGGCTCGGGTTTGGCCCCGGGGCTAGGTTTTGAACTTAAGGGTTGATGTTGACTTTGGCCATGATTGTGTTTAGGTGAGCGCTAGGGCTCGAGTGGGATCGTGCTCAAGGTGTCGAGGGATTAAAGCTATTGAATTGAAAGGTAAGAAAACTGCACCCGAATGTATGGTTGTGAATGGGACTAAGTGCTCCCGAAAGTTGTATTGTGTCATCGTTGGTATTATGCCAAGGGACACGTATAAGCGGTCTAAGAGTACCGTTCATGAGTTTAGCGCACGGGGCGCGAATTGGCCATTGAGTGCCGGAAATAATAGGATAACAGAGGGAGCTGCCTGTGAGCGCTAGCCCTGGTTATCGTCTGTGCATTATGTATTTGAGCTGAGATGCTTAGTATATGAAATACTTGACTGATGATACACTTGAGTTGATGAGATGCTATACGTGTAATTGATTTGTTACTAGTTGTTCATGCTCTGTTGTTTCTGTGTTTTCTTGCTGGGCCTTGGCTCACGGGTGCTTCGTGGTGCAGGTAAGGGCAAGGGCAAGCTGGACCAGGCCTGAGGTGGAGAGCTCCGAGGTGTAATGTACATAGCCAGCCGTTCGATCACCACGGTCGAGGAGTGTGTCAGGACAGAGATTACCTAACAGCTCGCTTTTGCCTTAGTATGGCCAGTCGATGTATCTAAACGTTGTAACTTTTGTAAATGGCTTTTAAACTGTCAATTTTGGGATCCCATGTTCGTAAACAATGATTAGTAATGAAAATGTACTTTTGAGACCAAAACACTTTTAATCCTAGTTCCCCTACTATTTCAGTACACGCTTTTACTTTAATGACTTGATTAGCAAGTCTGGCACTTTATAAACACACAGTGTAGCGGTCTTGGCTATCCAAGGCGTTACACTTTGTTTCAAGGATGGAATCATGAAACTATACAATTAATTTCAGTCACATGAAAATGATGATTTTTTTGGACATTTGAGTTGGAATATGTTTCTTTATGTTAAGTTTGAACCATTAATGAATATAGTTTTATTTTGTCTCTCCATCTTTTTACTAGCAATTCTAAGTGCATTTTGTTTGCTTTGTTGCTAAAATTCAATTAATACACTGTTTCAAATTGCATTTTCACATATCAAAAACTCACAAGCCAGGTCCATGAAATTGTTGGACGAATTAACGGCAGATTTGGAACATTGACAGCTGTTCCGATACATCACTTGGTTCGTTTATGGCCATCTTAGTCAGTAATTACTATATGAATGGACAATTTATATCTCACTATATTCTTTTTGGGCTATTTTGTATTTGGACAAATGTTTTAAGTGTTGTTGACAGTTGTGTATACTGAACTGTATCTTATCATTGTTAGATTAAGCAATCACTCTTTTAGACACAATGGTTTTATATTTCAAATGGTATAGGCTTACCTGGTATGATTAAAATAGGACCATGAGAGTGTTAAGCTTGGTATAGATCACATCAATGACCCATCTATGTGGTATCTTGATGAGTAGGTCACATCATTGTGCCCCATCTTTGTTTTTTTCTTGAATTGAACCTCAGTTTCTCATGCCAGTGCGTGAACTAAATGCCTAAACATAAAAGCTAATAAGCTATATGTATTTTCATTCATATGATATTTATACACTCCAATTTTGCTATGATTATTTCTCACATGTTAGATGTAACTTTCTAGTTCCTAAGGAGTAACGACTGTGTACTCTTTCTGATCCTATCTTTCTTTCTTTACAGGATCGCTCTCTTGATTTCCATGATTTTTATGTGCTCTATATGCTGTCACAGGTACAATTTTTTGTTCTTTTTAATCTACTCAGATTATTTTTACTCCGCAATGATGCATTCCAATTTTCTTACTTAATTTATTTCTGCGCATACCTTTTTTCTCTTGATTTCCTTATTGTAAACTTACCTGCCCCCTCTCTTTCCCTACTTCCTTTGGGGTTTGAAAAAGCTATGTTAAAAGTCATCTTTTACATCATATTAGCTATCTGTTTCTTTGGATATAAAAAATATCTCTGTGTCAATATCTCTATTTGGGTTTGGGTTTGGATTGTGTTAAAGGGATTGTCAATATCTCTCTTGATGTTGCAAAATAGTATTTGATTCATAACTAGAAGGGATCCTTCTCATACAATGATTTTGGTCCAGAATTGTTGGTTAATAAAACTTCCAAGTTTAGTCTGTTGTGTTTTCTCTCTCTGTTTTTTTTTTGGCAGTGGCTTCGATCATAAAGCACACTCTGCTACTGATTTTTGTAGCTTAGTTTATTGTGGTGTTCTATTTGTGTTTCTCTTTTATGAGTTTCTTATGGCTTGTTGGACTTAGTCTAAATACATGGTCATGCTCTTTATTTAATCTCTCAAACTATTTCAGACTAATGAATTGGCACAACCATTTATGCTCTTTATTGCTTCTTTTTTAGTAAGCCTAATCACATGTTTGCCTTGCACACATATAATATGAGTGTCATCTAGATTCTAGGCCATTGGATCTTATATATATCTTACATCATGCAGTTATGTTTATATGCACACAAGCATATATAGTGCTCTTTATTACTGTTATGGTTGGAATAGTATGGTACATATATAAATTTTGTTTAACTTCTCTATCGTTTCCTTCCTCTCTTTCTCTTTCACACATATACATGAACACATGGTGGGGCTGTATCATTGGGACACCCATTAGGATGCAGTGGAGCTCGTATCTTGGTCACATTGTTAGGGGTAATCTATAAGCTTCCCTTCTCTTGCAATGCATTCCTAGTTTGACATTCTAATATCATTTATATAGTTCTATGGTTTTGTTTACATGTTTTCTTAATTATCTAAAGTCATAGTTCGTGGTCATATCTAAGCTTATGCTTTCTACATATACTCATGTGAAGTGATCTCGTGTTTGTCATTTATTCTTTTAAATTTCTATTGAGAGTTTAGCTGTGGAATAAAAGATACATTGGTAACTATGCTATCTCTGATATATTTTACTTGGAATTTCTGAAATAAGAATAATGTTGTTGCAGGTATTGAGACATAAAAAGGGAAAGTACGGGGTTGGTGTCATATGAAACGGTGGCGGGGGAGCTTCTTCACTTGTTCTTGAGCTCATGTAAGACCTGTAATTGTTTTTGAGCTTATCTTGATTGAATTCTCTTGATCGGCTAGCCAGCTTATAAATAAAGATAATTGGCTAACCCAATTGTACTCATCACTTGGTTCATTTTCAATAATAAGAATCAATTTCTCATCATGATTCATATCAATAGAATAGCAAAACTTGTTGTTTATTCTTGCATTGTTGAGAGGAAATGATATTATATTATCATGGGTTTAGCTTAGACTACATATATTCAATAGGACTCAACTTTACCAAACTAGCAAATGCTAATCTATTTTGTGCGACTTCAGTTAATTGTTTCTTTTGCTCACCTGTCATAACCTGATGAAACCAAAAAAGAAAAAACTGCTAGTATTTCCTTTATATCTTATGTGGAGACTTGAAAATTATGGTTTTTGACACTCTTAAGTAAAAGGCTCATTTCCGAGTAGTTTCGAAGTAGAATGGTTTTTGTTTGCTTTGGTGTAGTTGTGAATCCATTATTTTGTATGTGGTGTCCTTTCTTGGATATAATTTCCATAGCATTTTTCTTGAAGTAATTTGTGATGCTAGATAATAACAATAAAATATTTCTTTGTTTATTTTGCAGATGTGACAAGCGAAATATAAAAGGATACTTAAGACTCTTTGAAAGTAGTAACTTTGTTTATTTATTTGTATTGAAAGTAGTAACTTTTAGACTCCTTGAATACTTAAAGAATATTTTGTTGTTGATGACAGTGTTAAATGTTTTAAACTAAATTGTGGATTGTTAATTCAATGTTGAATGTTCTTACTTTTTATTATTTGAAAATCAAGTTCATTTGATGATGCTAGTATATATTAGAAAGCTAATTTTAATTATATAAAAAAATTAAAATATAATAGAATAAATTAGTGTTATGTAAATAAAATATATAATGAGAATTTAAGCATATCTAAATATAACAATAATACGAAAATTGAGTTATAATATCTATTACAATAACACTTTTTATGCAAAGAATTATGTTATGCAAACTTCATTATATAACACAAATAATGTGTTATACTAAAGTGTAGTATAACACAAAAAAAGTGTTATATAATCAACTATAAATAACATAATTAAACACTTATCTATATATTAAAATAACACAGAAATTGTGTTATCGTTGACAGTACAATAATACATCTGTATAACACTGATAAAGTGTTATGTAAAGTACCCTGACCTACGATAACATAGTCGGTCTTAACACATCAGAAAGTGTTATCGTATGTTTTGATAACACATTTTCGGTGTTATTAAAAGCATTTTTTCTTGTAGTGTTACTCTGCACTCTTCTTGTTCAAGCTTTTCATAAGTTCTATCTGTATAGTTTTTATAATACACTTTGAGTTTTCCGACCTTATATCGTTGACGAGTTCTCAACGTCAATAGTATGGCGCCGTTTGTGGGAAGAACAAGTATCAAGTCATTGTTCTTATGTCAATTTCAACAAAGAAAAATTCCAAGGAGTTTAAGAAGCCTACGGGAATCACAAGAGGAGATCCACCTGGACGGAGGCCAACTAAGATCTTCTGGAAGAGACCTTCCACTGCCTGAGAACGGGGGTCCACCAGAGAAGTATCCAGCCCCTGGCAAACAGAGGGAACCATCATCCCCGACTATACAGCCCAAAGGAGATCCTCTAGTACCGTCAACCGCCCCCATGGGTGGCAGGGTACGCAAGCCACCAAAATCTAGGTCCCTCTACACGCAGGCCCGACAAGAGTCCCACGGTACATTCTGTGAGCTCCAGCTCACGAACTCACTTTTATGAGGATGAGAAATGAGAGTTGCACAAGAAGAATCGAAGGCCATAGATCATGCTAGAAAATATGCAGGAGGTGCTGAACGACCTGTTGCAAGGGAAGTCAAGCATGCCCCTTCCCAAGCAAAGGGAGAAGGAGCGTGGGACTAGGTACACCATTGTCCCCATGGAAGACAGGAGGACTCGAGCCTATCTCAAAGGCACCATACCGAATGCAACCTACTGAACTCAAGGAGTTAAAGACGCAACTACAAGAACTCTTAGACTTGGGTTTCATTAGGCCGATCCATTCGCCATGGGGAGCACCAGTTCTATTTGTGAGGAGGAAGGACGGAAGCATGCAGATGTGTATAGATTACCGCAAGCTGAATAAGGTGACAATTAAGAACAAGTACCTGCTACCCCAGATTGATGACTTGTTTGATCAACTCTGAGGAGCAACCGTGTTTTCAAAGATTGATCTACGGTCCGGGTATCACCAGCTCAAGGTACGGGAAGAGATTATTTTCAGGACAACTTTTAGAACTGTTATGGACATTACAAGTTTTTAGTTATGTCTTTTGGTCTTACCAACGCTTCATCCGCATTCATGGATTTAATATATAGGGTCTTCAAGGATTACTTGGATAAATTCGTCGTAGTGTTCATCGACGATATTTTGGTGTACTCAAAGGACGAAGTTGAGCACGAGGAACATTTAAGGATGACCATGTTGCGATTGAAGGAGCATCAACTTTACGCCAAGTTCAAGAAGTGCGAATTTTGGCTTTCACAAGTAGCGTTCCTCGGCCACATAGTATTCATGGAAGGAGTTGCTGTAGACCCATCTAAGGTAGAGGCTGTGAAAGATTGGCCAAGACCTAAGAACGCGTCAGAGGTAAGAAGTTTTCTGGGACTAGCACGTTATTATTGGAGGTTTGTAGAGGGCTTTTCTAAGATAGCCACTCCACTCACCAACCTGACCCAGAAACAGCAGAGGTTCAGCTGGACGGATAAGTGTGAAGGGAGCTTCTAGTTGCTTAAGGATAAGCTATGCTCAACACCAGTACTTTGTGTACCGACGCCCAACGACAAGTTTATAGTCTACTGTGATGCGTCGAAGCAAGGTTTGGGTTGTGTGCTGATGCAAAATGACAAGGTAATAGCCTACGCCTGAAGGAAGTTGAAGGAGTACGAGTAACGCTATCAAACGCACGATATGGAGTTGGCAGCGGTGGTCTGTGCATTGAAAATTTGGCGCCATTTTCTTTATGGGGAATGGTGTGAGATTTATACAGCCCACAAAAGCTTAAAGTATTTCTTCACATAGAAGGAGCTCAACATGAGGCAGTGCAGGTGGTTAAAACTAGTGAAGGATTATGATTGTGAAATCCTATACCACCCGGGAAAGGCAAACGTAGTTGCTGATGCGCTAAGTTGGAAGAGTTATGGAAGTCTAGCAGCATTAGCTGGAATAGAAAAGCCGCTACAGTAGGAGCTGATCAATGCTGGAATAAAAGTAGTTATTGGTAAACTGGCTAACTTGTCCATCTAGTCAAGTCTATTAGAAGATATACGGGTCGTACAAGATCATGATGACACATTAGTAGCACATATGGATACAGTTAAAGAAGGCAAGGCCACAGATTTCTCGATCTCAAGACAGGGGTTTTTTAGATATAAGGATCGGGTATGCGTACCGAATGATGAAGGGATTAAGATGAAGATTTTAGAAGAAGAGCACAATACCCCATACTCAGTTCACCCAGG
Source organism: Humulus lupulus (assembly GCF_963169125.1). Lineage (NCBI taxonomy): Eukaryota > Viridiplantae > Streptophyta > Magnoliopsida > Rosales > Cannabaceae > Humulus > Humulus lupulus. The sequence continues at coordinate 105,265,354 of NC_084793.1, forward strand.
GTCGACCAAGATGACTCATGACCTTAAGGCGTTGTATTGGTGGCCGGGAATGAAGAAGGATGTAGCAGAGTATGTGTCTAAATGCTTAGAATGCCAGCAAGTGAAAGCAGAACATTAGCGGCTTGCAGGCTTATTGCAATCACTTAGTATTCCAAAATGGAAGTGGGAAGACATAGCCATGGATTTTGTGATGGGATTGCCATGAACAAATAAGCAACAAGACTCAACTTGGGTAATAATAGATAGACTAACCAAGTCAGCTCACTTCCTGCCTGTTAAGACTACTTACACAACAGATCAGTATGCAGACATTTATGTTCAAGAAATAATAAGACTGCATGGAATTCCTAAGACCATAGTATCTGATAGAGGATCGATGTTTACGTCAAGATTTTGGGGAAGCCTGCAGCAAGCTATGGGTACCAAGTTAAGTCTTAGTACGACATTTCATCCTCAGACCGATGGTTAGTCCGAGCATACCATACATATTTTAGAAGATATGTTGCACGCATGTGTACTTGATTTTGAAGGATCATGGAGTAAGTATTTTCCATTGATAGAATTCTCCAACAACAATAGCTACCAGTCAACGATCGGGATGGCACCCTATGAGTTACTCCATGGATGGAGGTGTCGATTGCCGTTACATTGGGATGAGGTAGGAGAAAGGCAACTTCTTGGACCCGAAGCTATTAGAGAAGCTTAGGATGCAGTAGCGCTGATTAGAAAGCATATGCTCGCTACTTAAAGCTGGCAGAAAAGTTATGCGAATGCCAAGCGGCGTGATGTGGAATTCAAAGTCGGAGATCAAGTCTTCTTAAAGATGTCTCCTATGAAAGGTGTGAAGCGGTTTGGGAAGAAAGGCAAGCTTAGTCCCCGGTTTATAGGTCCTTTTGAGATATTGGACAAGGTGGGAACAATTGCATATAGATTAGCCCTGCCGCCAACTCTAGCAGATAACCACAATGTGTTCCACATCTCGATGTTGCGTAGATATGTGTCAGACCCCTCTCACGTCCTCAAGTACGATATGATAACACTCTAGAAAGACTTGAGTTACGCGGAATGACCGGTTAGCATCCTAGATAGAGGGATGAAGGAATTACGGTCTAAGAGTATTCCGATAGTCAAGATCCTATGGAGTAATAGTTCAAAAGGGGAGGCAACGTGGGAGTTGGAGGAAGACATGCTAGCCCGGTATCCGGAATTGTTTGGTAAGTAAATTTCATGGACAAAATTCTTTTAAGTAGGAGAGAATTGTAGTGTCCCAGAATATTTACTTAGCTAGCTAGATAGTAGTGGTAGTTAGTATTGGTTAGTAGTATGATAGTTACCGTGGATTTTGGTTCAAACTGGGATTTAGTTGGAAACTCATAGCAATAGTTATAGATTTTATAAGTTTAACCTATAGTTTAAGAATATTAATTATAACATAAGGTTTGATTAATATTGCTGGTCATAGATTTATATTTATTATAACCTATGGTTTCGATAGAGCTAATAAGAATGTGACACTTGTCATAATTATGATAATTAAGGGATTGAGTATTTTTTATGGATAGTTTTAATAAAAGAAAGATCTAGAAGCTCTAGAACCTTCCAGGAGCTGTTAGAATCGTATTATGACTCAGTCAAAGCTGTTTATCCAATTCAAATTATGCTGAAAAAGTATAAATACGTGTTTGATATATCAACATATGTCGATATATCGCCTACGGAAGATACGGAAAACACGTCGACTTTGCACGAACGATCGAACAAGCCTCGAGAATACAGGGGGAGGCGATATATTGCCTATAGGGGGCGATATATCGACTCCATGTATGTATTTTTGAAAGTTTGATTTTTGAATTTTAAAATTTCCCTTAACCACTTAGACCTTCCTTTTAACGATTTTGACCGAGTTCTGGGCGTCAGTTGAACGAAAATTCAAATCTTTTTCATTTTATATTCAAATTAAAACGGGTTAGTTTCACTCCTTGAACTCTATAACTAGGACCTAGTGCTCAGCCATTTTCTTCATTCTTCAAGCATTTGATCAGAGCCTCCAAGGTGCTAGTGTTACTATAGAGAGATACACTTGGGTTTTGGGTTAAAGATTTATCATTCGAAGCTTTTATAAAGACTTGGCAAGTGAGAAATAGTATGATTTTAGTATTGAGGTTTAGACCAATTCATAAGGTCATTCAAGGTATTTCTATTCCTAAGTTCAGTTCTATATGGTTCTTTATTTTTCTTTTATTTAGATCCTAACTTTTGTTTATGATTCTTGATTAGGTATTTAAGTTCTTGAAACTTAAGGTTATTCTTGGTAAGTTTCTACTATTGTTTTATAGGAGTGTTCTAATCCCATTCTTGTTCCCAAATATCCCGGCTTTTGGTAAGGAAAATATGATAGATTTTATGTGCTTATATGTTATGATATGTTTATTTTATGATATGTATATGTATAGAATATGTTTTATAGTCCTTGGGCATATGACTTGTTTAGATAACAAGCATATGACTTGCTTAGATAACAAGCCCCAAGAATATTTTTTATAATCCTTGGGCATATGATTTGTTTAGATAACAAGCCCCACAAATTTATATGACTTGTTTAGATAACAAGCATTACTAATTTATGGGCATATGATTTGCCCAGCTAGCAAGCCCGAGAAGTACGATGGCCATTGTAGTCCTATATGATATATGTTTTATAGTATATGTTTATGTTATAGTCTTATGATGTATGTTTTAATAGATTTTCCTTACTGGGCATTAGGCTCACTCCTTTATTTTTAGTGTGATGTAGGAAAATGATTATGGAGGCAAAAGGATTCTTGGTAGTTTGGCTTGTGTGTTAAGGATGAATGGGCATAATCGACTGCATGTTGATCGAGGACAACGTTGTTTATTTTAGTCTTTTGAATTATGGTTCTTTTTTAATTTCCCATTTTGTTTTTGAACAATTGATTTAAAGTTATGTTTTTATGTTTTATTAAACAGTGGGTACCCATACCATATTTTACATCTCATGTTTTAATTTGCACAATATTTATTTTGGGGTTTTAATAAAGTTATGATTATTTTCTTATGTATGATTTCTCAAAAATAGTAGCTATGTCTAGTAGTTTTAATGGTTCAAGGTCTTAGAAATAGTTGGGTCATTACATTTGGGGAGGCTCGGGGACATAAACTGTATCGACCCAAAATTACTAATAAGGCTTAAGGGCCTTGATTAGTGTGTCAGGAGGGCACAATTGGAAGTTATGTGAATTAATGGTGAAAATGCATGATTATGTGAAAAAACAAGCTTAAATGATTATTTGGATAAATGTGATGCATGACTATGTGTATTAGTATGCATGTAGGGCCTGATTAGGTTATAAGGGTATATTTGTAATTTTGGCCCGTTGAGGGCATAAATGTAAATATTTGTGATAAACTGTTGACACCACATTATTATGTGGATATATTTGTAGCTTGTGAGTCGAGGAAATCCTAGTGAGCGGTTTAGTAGAAAATTCACTGCGGGGATTTATAACCGGCTCGTGGGAGTCCGGGGGTATTTTTGGGAGTTTGAGAAGTATATTGGAGATTATTTGATATTGTGGAAAATAATTGGTGATTTGTTAGGTGTTGGGATGTAAGCGGTAATTATTAGGGACACTCGAGGAATTAGCGGGAATTGGGAGCAAATGACTAAAATGCCCTTGGTATGCTTTAAGGCTTATGATTTAATGGGAGGGCAAAATGGTCATTTGTTTGAAAAGAGATAAGTGTTATATTTCTTTTTAGTTTTAGTGGATGCTGTAGACAGTTTCAGAAGGTAAAGGAAAGAAAAGAGAAGGAAAGAAAGAAGAAAAATAGGGACTCTTTCTTCTCCATTCGGTTTGCTCTACTCCTTACCATTCTTTGTGAGTTTTGGGGCTGGATTCTCAGAGTAAGCTCAGGCTGGAACTTAGGGCTAAAGACCTTGGTGAAGCTAAAAGAGTTATCAAGGATTAGCTACTCAATTGAGGTAAGCTTCAAGATTTCTGATGAGTTTTATTGAGGTGATTTCTAAGCTTAAGTTTTGGATGGAATTAAGGGAAATAAGCTTGAGGAGTTGAAGGGCTTGGGGCTGGAGGGATACTAAAGATAACCTAGGGTCGAAATTCTCCATGGAAGGTAACAAATTCTGGCCTTGAAGTTCTAAGTTTCTGAGTTTCTAGTTGAATTCTTGAGTTCTTGAGTTCTTGAGTTCAATGTTTGTTTTCTTAGTTTGATGATGCATGTGGTTATGTATTGTGTTATTGGGTTGTGTGGGTGAAATATAGGTGATGGTAGACTCAATATGGTGTGTAGTTGAGGTTTGGAAGGGTTCCAAGGGGTTTTGGTTCGAGTTGTTTGATTGTTGATTTGTAAATTGACTACTTAATGGTTATGCTCTGTTATCTGGTTTCTTGCTGGGCCTTAGCTCACGGGTGCTACGTTGTGCAGGTAAAGGCAAGGGCAAGGTGGACCAGTCTTGAGTTGGAGAGCTTTGGGGTTGAATGTACATAGTCAGCTGATTGGCTGCCACGGCCGAGGAGTGATACAGGACGGGAAAAGCCTAAATGTCTGTTTTTCCCTTAGAGTGGCTAGTAGCTGTACTTTTGTTCTGAATTTTTTTGTACACTGTCTTTTAAACGTTATTACTTTTGGGATCCCATATACTAAAATGTTTAAATATATGGAAAGCAGTTTTTGTGACCAAAATCTTTTAACCCTAGCTCAATTATAGTTTCAGTAACACATTTTTAACTAAATGGCTTGATTAGCAAGTCTTGCACCTTTATACATACACAATGTAACGGTCTTGGCTATCCAGGGCATTACAACTTGGTATCAGAGCATCCTAGGTTTAAGGGTTCCTGAAGACTGCCTGGACATGTACATTTGCCGCGAAAGAGAAGCTCGACTCAGGGTTTGGTAATTGTGTATACATGATTATATGCTTAAATGATTGGAAAGGAATATGAATGCTGATATCTGTATGATTAATAGGAAGCATGAGATACTGATAGGGCCTGGCCCTTGAAAATTGCGTAATGAGATTGAAGCGTGCTGATTAGCATTGCTATTGCATGTGAATGAATATTTGGAAAATGGTTGCATACTAAGTGTATGTGGGTATCTACCTGAATTGAATTCATATGTCATATCTATTTATTGGCTTATAGGAAGCATGATAAAGTGTGAGTATACTTGGTTGTAATAAAAATTCGGTAGCTAAATATATAGTATTGTGGATATGTTCTTAATATGCTTTATGTGTGCATGATAACTGTGGTTATTTGGACCTAGCTGTGGATTGGTTCAGAGTGTGAACCTCAGGGCTGAGGAGTTTAGTCTGCAGTGGCGGATGAACTCAAATGGTTTGTGTCTAGAATGGTTAAGTGGACTTGGTGTTGTTTTATACGGGGATTGCAGATAATAGTTGGAGTTGGAGACCTCCATCTACCCCTGAAAACCACAGCAGATGTTCGCTAGTATGTGAGTAAGTTGTGGGGTTTAATAGTTGAGACTAGATGGAGAAACAGCAGACTTCTCTGGGGAAATAGCTGCTTGCATGCTTTGATAGTAAGGTTACCAGTGTTTGTTGAATGTAAGGGTATAGACAGATAAGGGTATTATGTGGAAGGCCTAAAAGGAGTTATCCTCTAGTTTTGAGGAAAGTTTGGATTGCATAAAAATTGGTCGGTGGATGGGCAAAGTTAATTCCATCCTTGGTTATATGAAGATGAGAGGTCATGACTAAGGGGCTGTGTTAAGTATTTGTGGCAGAAGGACGCCTGGAAATGGTACTCGGGCCGAGACATTGGCATGATGGGTTGGAAAGAACTCAGATGGTGAATTGATAAAAGAGGTTATAAAGACATGGTTTGAGCTGCAGAGATTGGTAGGCTTATAAGCTTGATTTGGAATGATAAGGTAACAACAATGTATGTCAATGAGTTTTGTGAGTTTGGTAATTCATTTTGGGAAATTGATACATGCTTATGTAGTTGGAAATGATGACCCATTTAAGGATTAAACTCTGGAATAGTCCAGAGCAATTGGGCCGCTCCGATGTAAGAAATCACCATCTGTATTTAGGTAGCAGAGAGGGTCATGTTATTTAAGATCTGTGAAATGAGGTATAGGGCATGAGTGTTAGAGATGCAAATGATAGTATCTCCATTGGTGGAATTTAGTAAGGACATATTCTCGGTAATCAAAGCAGAAGAACCCCGAACAATTCTATTGCTCCTGGTTTTGTCAGGAAGGGGAATCTGATTTGTAAGATAGTCGTTAGGGTAGTGATGGGAACCAGTGAGGTTATTTATTATGCACCAGAGGCAAGAGATGCCACCTGGGAGGATGTCAGGTAAGGGCACGACTTCTACATGGAATTATTCGATATGTTATGATGGATTCCCATGGATAGGGGATGGAAGACTGGGATGCCTTATTACATTTGAAGCCGAGGCTAGTTCCCCAGAGCTGATCAGCTAACCAGATAGTTCACGTTTGGGGTTATATAACGAGTTGGAAGAGTTTGGTGTTGAGAATGTCTCAAGAAAGATTCAGACATAGAGAATATGCCTCAAGGTACTTTGCAAGGGGCTAGAAATATTAAGAGGAATTAGAAACTATTGGGAGAGGAATTGGGACACAAGTAATAGAGAGTTTCGTGGTGAGAGCAATAGAGCTCGTCATATGGAAGCCTTGACATGAGTCAGAGTGAGAGTTAATTTGTTAAGAAACAACCATTGATAGTAGGGAATATCATTTGGAGTACTTTAGTTGGACTGAATGGAAACTAAGCTGACCAGTAGGGATTTAGATAGGTATACAAGGAAGGATTGGGTACGCTTTAGAACTCGGCTATAGATAGGTCCGGTATTAGGGACATTATGGAAGATGATAATGGTGTGATAGGAAGAATTACTGCAGCTGTCGAATAAGTTTGAACTCAGGGTGGATTAGATAGACCATCGTATTGCAGAAAATTGTTAGAATCGTCTGTTAAGGATAAAGAGTTTAAATGCCCGGTTACAAGACAGGGCAATGTCTTCAGGAATTGATCTATGATCTGGTTATTACCAGCTGAGGATCAAGGATAGAGACATTTCAGAAATCACAACTTATACCAAGTAGGGTGTGATGAATTGGTAACAAAGGTTCTTAATTGATTCAAGCGTTAGCAACCCAGGTAAGCTCTACAAGTAGAAGATATAGGAACAATATGGACAAGTCTCCTTCAGGGTTTATTGGCGGTATATTGGGCTACTCTCTGGTTAAAAGTGGATTGTGAATAGCTACTGTGCTGATGATGTTAGTACGAAGGAAGCAGGGTCACAGGTAAAGCTCCATGAAGTGTCAGTTTGGTCTCACTAGGGGTATTCAGAATAATGCTACAAGAAGAAGAGGGGACAGGTATGAAGATGTTTGATCTGAAGTCACAGAGAAGCTACTGAAGAACGTCTGAAGGATAAAGAGCATAACAAGACTGGTGAACGCGTCATCTACTACATAAGTATCCTTGCAGGCAGCTACACCAGAGATTAAAAGGACTATAAAATTTGAAGTTAGACCGAATGGATAGTGTCAGATCGGAAGTTCAGAAGACAGAGTAAGAATAGGTTAGCCCTTGGTGAGGTAAGAATATGCGTGTATGGTTGAATATAGAAGGGTGGCATAAAGGACCTAACTTTTGATAAAGACATGAAATTGTGAAGGTTGCATCACAGGTTGGGGCACGCCCAAGCACAGACTGACGAGAGAATGGTTCGAGCCTCGCAGGAGGTGAAAGAATGGGAACATGGTCGATATACACAGTACGTTGGGTTGGCAGTGTATGCATAGCGTAAGGTATTTGAGCGTTTGATCATTTGTAAGAAAGATAATCTTGCGACCAAGATTTGGTGAAATGTAATGAATGGGTGGATGGTTGGTGTTAGGAATCCTCGACTGTGCGAGGAAAATATCTAAATGGAGGCAGATCTCTTACTTGAGAGGTGTGTGTCAATTAAAAGAACACCATAGATTACAATGGAGTGGACAAGGTAACGATGGAGATTGGTATAGCGTTAGTATGTGGTGATAAACAGGTATGTATTCATTGGACAATGGAATCCAAAGTGTTGGTATTGGTGGAAACAGGGAAGAACCCTGTCAAGGTAATACAAGTTAGGGTACAAGGATCGAATAAAAGGTCCGATGGAAACTTGGCATGGAGATGGGTTCTTTAAATGGATATCGTTCCACCCCCCCTAGTGTAACGCCCTACTTCCTTAGAGCCGTTACTAAGTGAGTTTTAAGACAAAACAGTGCAATAAACTCGCTAACCGAGGTTTTGAAACGAAAGTGTGACTAATTAAAGTTAAGGCTGTAATCTTTGAAAATGCGTTGATTCAATAAAAAAACTTCCAGTATTAAACATTTGGGATCCCAAAATAAGGTTTGAAAACTATTTACATCTTGAAATAAGTTTACAGTTGATCAGTTCTAAAAATCATAGATTATTACAGCCATTTTCAAATAAACCCCTAACCAAAGCAGTCGGGCAGGCCAAACATGTACGCGTCGCTTCACGCTCTCCGTACTCATGGTTGGTTGTCTCAGTCTTTGCCCTTACCTGCAACACGGAGCACCCGTGAGCCGAAGCCCAGCAAGAAAACTCATGCAGAACATAACATATGCAATTTATACAATTTATCATATCAGATAATCCACAGATAAACAAGTCAACCATTAGACTAAACAAACACGGCCATGCCGCCCCAGAAGCCTTACCGAAGCCTGGGGTATCGGTCCTCACCGTAAGGATAACACATGTATCCATCGGGCCCTGCCCTGACTATAAGCATCCCATGTGCTAAGTGTTACTTCCGGCTCCGCTGCCGTACCCGGCCTACGCCGCACTCGGCCCTTGCCGTTCATTTCATTATAACCATATATAGCATAAATCAAGCAACATTCAAACAGATGCTAATTCAATTAAATCTGCACCCTAACATGTAATGCAATATAGGGCCATGCCCGGCAATCATCTCATCATGCAACATGCAATATAGGGCCGTGCCCCGCAATCACACTATGGGCCCATGTCCTATCCTACGGGTGTTATAGTTTTCTTACCTGTATCCCGAGCTTCACAATGCACCAAAGTCAAGAGCACGGTCCTCTAGTACGAGCCTCTCCAATAGCCTAGTCACAACACACATAAAACAATTTTTAATACTAACCAACCCAAAACCACTTCCCGGGACCAATCCCGCACTCTCGGGACCTCTAAAACCTTAAAACAACACCCCGGAGACATCCCCCGAACCCCCGGAGCAAAGGCCTAAAATTTCCAAAAATGACATCCTGAAATTGGCCTTGTGCCGCGGCACCCAGCAAGACAGGGGCTCCTCGCTGCGGCACGCAAAAACTGTGCCACGGCACGCCTTCGCAGACCCAGAATTCTGGGTTTTCTCTTGCGTTTTCTCCGAGCTAAAATCTTCCCAAATCATCCCAACAATTTCCTAAGCCCCAAAACCAATTCCAAACTTCAAATAGACCATACATCAACCCATAAACATCATAACCCAACTCAATAACACAATCATACTCAAAAATCCACCCATTTAATCTCAACTTAAGAAATCTAAACCCATAAACCAAAAACATAAACCAAAGCTTGAAAAGCTTAAACCATGCATCAAATTCCTAAACCACAACAGAAATAAATCTTAAAATTACATAGAACCTTACCTTGAATGAAGAATCCAACCTTAAGCTTCCTTGGTTCATCCCCTAAGTCCTCAAGTTTTCAGCTCCCTTCTTCTTCTTCATGCCCTAGCTTTTTCCCTCTCCTTTTTCTTCTCTTCAAATATCAAAGCATCAAATGACTAAGTCCCCAAACCGTGTACCCCTTAATACCCAGCTGCAATATGTCAATTGCCCAGCCAAATGACCATTTTACCCCTTCATCAAAACCCTTTGCTAACTACACCTCAAGGGCACTTAAGTCCTTTACTTCTATTTCATTTCTACCATTTTCTATCTAGAACTTATTACTCTCAGCAGTAACTAATGGTTACCCAGGTTACTCAATCACCAATAACCATTACCCGCTAAATCTCAATCTTAACCATAAAATTCCCAAAGTACCCCTAGGCTCCTCCCGAGCCGGGTATAGAAATCCCGCTGTGACTCTTAAGTTAATTTGCTCTCTAGGACCGTCTCGGCACGTGAATCACAATAATAACACCACACTCACGTGGTACAAATCACGGAATACAATTATCACATATATGCCCTCAGCGGGCTAAAATTACAATTATGCCCTTCAAACACAATCAGGGCCTACATGCATACTAATACACATAGTCATGCATCTCAGATAAACAAATAGTCAAATAACATGCTTTAAATCATAACCATGCATTTAACTCATAAAATCACACATAAATCCCATCGTGCCCTCCTGGCACGCTAATCAAGGCCCTTAAGCCTTATTAGCGAATTTGGGTCGTTACAACTGTCCCCTCCTCATAAAATTTTCGTCCTCGAAATTTATCCAACATATCATTCTGTAAACCCGCAACTCTGACCATAATCTCCAAGGTCCACTGCCTTTACTTTTTGTTCCGAACAACACCCTTTCAGGCGCAACAATCTTGCCCCGCAAGATCTTGTCTAACGGCCATACACTCGATAGCCTCTCGTTTACACCGCAACCCTGCCGAAGCCCAGGGTCTGCCTAGATTACAATGACCAATTCATTGTCTTATTCTTGATTCCAGAGATACTCAAAAGTCATCACCTCTACCAGGTGGGATCCATTGGTAGGCCCCGCTGGCCTAACCCTTGGTAAAACTTCAGAATTTTATGTTGAATTAAGAGTCAGAACTCTCCCTTCTTTCTCTGAACACCTTACAGATCCTCGTCTGTTATTAAGCAGAGACGCAACTCTTTCCTTCCGAAACTTTATTTCCTCATAATTTAGCAATTTACCAGCTCTTTATTCTTTCAAGTAGGCAGACACTCCTGCCTTAAGAGGTTTCAATGACCTCTTTGGCTTTCTCTCTGAGCCATTTCCAAACAGTAGCATTCACTATTCTTTACTTCTTTCTATGTCCTATGTCGTGTTACAATAACAAGACACCAGCAACTGCCACCACGACCAATTCATCAGGGATTACACTTCCCTCAATACCTCAACTATTTGCCTACTCAGCGCTCAATTCTTGATATCTGATAAACTTTCAGACTGTCATTTCACTTGCAATCAACCAATAATCCCAGATTCCCACTCTGTTCTTTTCGTTCTCTATATCCATTCCAAAATTTAAAAAAAATACTATTGGGTCCCAATTCAGTATCATCGGCGTTCTACCCTGAAACCAGCTCACCTGAACTAGCTACATTAACTCCATTAACTGAGTTAAAACTTTTCACGTCTGGATACCTTTCTTAAGGTCTATTGTGGTCCATTTCCACGATGCACCACCACATCACTTAACCCCTCAGGGTCCAAAGGAAAACACTAGATCCTGATACCCGCTCAACCCTCCCGGTACCGCGTACCCTAGGAGGTGGAATGATGTCCATTCAGAACCCTCATTCAAAACCAAATCCTAACTGGATCCCTTACTCGATCCTGGTATCCTACTTGTACCACCATGACAGGGTCCTTCCCTGTTTCAACTCAAGCCAACACTTTGAATTCCATAGATCAGTGACACCCACCAGCTAACCATTACCTACTAACATCATGTCGATCTCAGTCGTTGCCTTGTCCACTCCATTATAGCCTATAGCGTTATTCCTTGACTAATACACGCTTCCCAGCTAGGAGTTCCGCCTCCCATTAAATTTCCCTCGCTCAATCGAGGATTTCAACCACTGATCATTTGTCTGTTACTTTTCACCACCTCTGTGTCTCAACGCTATCTTTCTTACTAGTACCCAATACTTAAGTACCTTATGCCCTGCACAACAGTCGACTTAACGTTCTAAGTGTATCAACCGTGATCCATTCAGTCGCCTCCCGCAAGGTTCAATCCATCCTCGCGTCAATTTATTCCTGGGCGTGCCTAAATCGTGATGCAATCCCACATTTCCATAACCCTACCACAGATCATGTCCTTTATGCAATCACTCTTTACTTAATCAAAACATACGCATATTCCAGCATCACCAGATACCAATAAATTCTTACCTATCTTCTGAATTTCTTTCTGATGTGACACCACTCAGTCCGTCTAACCTCAACTTTTACTGTTCTCCTCGTCTCTGATGTAGTTGTCTCCCGGAGATGCTTGTGCAATAGATGACGCGCTTACCAGTCTTGTTATGCCTTCAATTCTTCAGACGCTCTTCATTAGCTTCTTTGCGGCTTCAGATCAATTCTTCTCTTACCTGTCCTTTCTTCTTGTAGCTGTAATCTGAGAACTCATGACGACACCCAACTAACACTCCGTAGAACCTTGCCTGAGACTCTGCCTTCTGGGTACTAACGTCTTCAGCATAATAATCAGTTGCTTACCATTTCCGTCTGGGAGTAATCCACATGCACTACTCGTGAGCTTGAAGGGGACTTGCCCAAACCGTTCACGCATTCTCTGCCTAAAGAACTTACCTGTGCCGCTGCAGCTTGAACCATTCTAGAGTCTTGGTTACCAGTTCCTCACACCCTACCCGGTGCAAACTAGACAATTTCCCGAAATGTTTCTATCCTTGGTTTCCAGCTGGCAATAACCAGGTCATAGATCAACTCTCGGAGACATCGTCCCATCTTGTATACAACATTGTACTTTTCGTTCTAACCCGACGATGCTAACGATCCCCGCAGTGTAACACACTGGCTACACCAGGGTCAACTTCCTTCGATTGTTTCAATGGACTTTCTATCGGCCAAAACCGTCTTTTACAACATTCCTTAAACCAATCCTATCTGTAGTCTGACCTTGAAGTATTCCCTAAATCTTTCTTTGCATACCTACATAACTTTCCCACTGGTCAGCTCTGTCTCCTTTACGTACTACAGATGATATCCTCAACCATCCATCTGCCAGAGTTCTAATTCCTTCTCAATAGGTATTACTGTCCTCAGCCTCTCAAATGGAACCTTTGAGGCAACCTCTCTATGTCCATCTCCCTCTCGGAACATTCTCAACACCGAGTCCTTCCAGTTCGTTACATGACCAAAGCATAAACCATTCCGTTAAATACTCATCCTCGAGAAATCAACCTCGAACTTGAATGTATCGCTGCATTCTAGTTCTCCGCTCCCTCACCATGGGAAACCCATCCTAACATCTCGAGTCATTCTACGTAGAAGTCATGCCCTCACCTGACCTCCTCTCAGGTGGCACCCTCTTCTTCATGTGCATACGAAATAACCTCCTGGTTCCTGTCGCCATCTCGATAACTACCTATTCGATCAGGCTTCTTTCCAATCTCAATCTAGGTGCCCAAGCACTGTCTGGGGTCCCTTTTACCTCAAAAATTGAGAGTCCGACCTTGCTGCGTCCTATCAACAAAAATACCATCTTATCAATCAGACTTTTCCCTCTTTCTGGCAAACCAGAAGCCATAGAACTATCCGGGGTTCCTTTAACTCGATTATCACAAATCTATCTTTACTAATTCCATCAAAAGGAAGCACTGCCAAAGCGGCTCTAGCACTCATGCTCTATACATCAACCATCAGTTCCTCAAACAACATGGCCCTCTCCGCCATCCACATACAGACGATAATTCCTTACATCAGGGCGGCCCAAATTCCTTAGACTATTCCAGATCTCATATCCTTAAATGGGTCGCCATCCATTCCAGGTACATCCATCAGTATAACTTCCTGAAATGAATTACCCGATTCACCAACCCATTGATTTACACTGTTGTTACTCCCAACAGTCCAAACCAAACTTATAAGCCCACCAGTCTCCACGGTTCTAATCATGTCTTTAAAATCTCTTCTAACCATTCATCATCTAGGTTCTTTCCAACCCATTAAGCCAGTACCTCAGCCCGAGTACCATTTCCAGGCATCTCCCTGCCTCAATATTTAACACAACCCTCTAATCAGGATCTCTCATCCTCTTAACCAAAGGTGGAATTAACTCTGCTCATCTATTGATAAATTCCTTGTCAACTCGAACTCTCCTCAAAACCCGAGGTTAACACCCTTTAAGCCTTTCATTTAATACCCTTTTCTGTCCATACCTCACAGTAAACCATCACCGGTAACCTTAATGTTAAAACATCTAAATCAGCCATCTCCCCAAAGAATCCGCTGTTCTTCTATCCCATCTCAACTAACAAACTCCACAGCTTACTCACACACTAGTGACCCTTTGCTGCTGCTCTCAGGGATAACTAGAGATCTCAACTCCAACTTAAATCTAGAATCCCTCTTTTCAACACAATATCGGGTCCCCAACCCTTCTAGGAACAAACAACTCGAGTTCATCTGTCAAAACTGACCAACTCCTGAACTCTGTGGTTCATACTCTGAACCAACCCACAACTAGATCCAAATATCCACAGGTATAATGCACACACAAGCATATACTAGGTCAAATCCACAATGACATACATTTAGCTACCAAATTTAATAACCACTAAGTATATCCCTACTCATCATGCTTCATACAAGCAAATAAACAGATATAACATATGAATTTAATTCAGAAAATTAACCACATACGCTCAATATGCGAACAATTATGCCAATATTCATCCATATGCATAAAAATACTATTCAGCATGCATCAATCTCAACATGCAATAATCAAGGGCCCAGCCCAACCGTATCTCCTGCATATGTCAACTCATTACTCATGCTCCATATAAATAAGCAGGCAAACAGGGCATTCAAACATATATTCAGACATGTTAATCAATCGTACCAACCAACCCTGAGTCGAGCTTGTCACTGACAGCGAGCGTACATGTTCGGTCGATCTCCAGAACCAATAAACCTTGGCTCGCTCTGATACCAAGTTGTAACGCCCTACTTCCTTAGAGCCGTTACTAAGTGAGGTAAGAATATGCGTGTATGGTTGAATATAGAAGGGTGGCATAAAGGACCTAACTTTTGATAAAGACATGAAATTGTGAAGGTTGCATCACAGGTTGGGGCACGCCCAAGCACAGACTGACGAGAGAATGGTTCGAGCCTCGCAGGAGGTGAAAGAATGGGAACATGGTCGATATACACAGTACGTTGGGTTGGCAGTGTATGCATAGCGTAAGGTATTTGAGCGTTTGATCATTTGTAAGAAAGATAATCTTACGACCAAGATTTGGTGAAATGTAATGAATGGGTGGATGGTTGGTGTTAGGAATCCTCGACTGTGCGAGGAAAATATCTAAATGGAGGCAGATCTCTTACTTGAGAGGTGTGTGTCAATTAAAAGAACACCATAGATTACAATGGAGTGGACAAGGTAACGATGGAGATTGGTATAGCGTTAGTATGTGGTGATAAACAGGTATGTATTCATTGGACAATGGAATCCAAAGTGTTGGTATTGGTGGAAACAGGAAAGAACCCTGTCAAGGTAATACAAGTTAGGGTACAAGGATCGAATAAAAGGTCCGATGGAAACTTGGCATGGAGATGGGTTCTTTAAATGGATATCGTTCCACCCCCCCCTAGTGTAACGCCCTACTTCCTTAGAGCCGTTACTAAGTGAGTTTTAAGACAAAACAGTGCAATGAACTCGCTAACCGAGGTTTTGAAACGAAAGTGTGACTAATTAAAAGTTAAGGCTGTAATCTTTGAAAATGCATTGATTCAATAAAAAAACTTCCAGTATTAAACATTTGGGATGCCAAAATAAGGTTTGAAAACTATTTACATCTTGAAATAAGTTTACAGTTGATCAGTTCTAAAAATCATAGATTATTACAGCCATTTTCAAATAAACCCCTAACCAAAGCAGTCGGGCAGGCCAAACATGTACGCGTCGCTTCACGCTCTCCATACTCATGGTTGGTTGTCTCAGTCTTTGCCCTTACCTGCAACACGGAGCACCCGTGAGCCGAAGCCCAGCAAGAAAACTCATGCAGAACATAACATATGCAATTTATACAATTTATCATATCAGATAATCCACAGATAAACAAGTCAACCATTAGACTAAACAAACACGGCCATGCCGCCCCAGAAGCCTTACCGAAGCCTGGGGTATCGGTCCTCACCGTAAGGATAACACATGTATCCACCGGGCCCTGCCCTGACTATAAGCATCCCATGTGCTAAGTGTTACTTCCGGCTCCGCTGCCGTACTCGGCCTACGCCGCACTCGGCCCTTGCCGTTCATTTCATTATAACCATATATAGCATAAATCAAGCAACATTCAAACAAATGCTAATTCAATTAAATCTGCACCCTAACATGTAATGCAATATAGGGCCATGCCCGGCAATCATCTCATCATGCAACATGCAATATAGGGCCGTGCCCCGCAATCACACTATGGGCCCATGTCCTATCCTACGGGTGTTATAGTTTTCTTACCTGTATCCCGAGCTTCACAATGCACCAAAGTCACGAGCACGGTCCTCTAGTACGAGCCTCTCCAATAGCCTAGTCACAACACACATAAAATAGTTTTTAATACTAACCAACCCAAAACCACTTTCCAGGACCAATCCCGCACTCTCGGGAACTCTAAAACCTTAAAACAATACCCCGGAGACATCCCCCGAACCCCCGGAGCAAAGGCCTAAAATTTCCAAAAATGACATCCTGAAATTGGCCTTGTGCCGTGGCACAACTTTCTTGTGCCGCGGCACCCAGCAAGACAGGGGCTCCTCGCCGCGGCACGCAAAAACTGTGCTGCGGCACGCCTTCGCAGACCCAGAATTCTGGGTTTTCTCTTGCGTTTTCTCCGAGCTAAAATCTTCCCAAATCATCCCAACAATTTCCTAAGCCCCAAAACCAATTCCAAACTTCAAATAGACCATACATCAACCCATAAACATCATAACCCAACTCAATAACACAATCATACTCAAAAATCCACCCATTTAATCTCAACTTAAGAAATCTAAACCCATAAACCAAAAACATAAACCAAAGCTTGAAAAGCTTAAACCATGCATCAAATTCCTAAACCACAACAGAAATAAATCTTAAAATTGCATAGAACCTTACCTTGAATGAAGAATCCAACCTTAAGCTTCCTTGGTTCATCCCCTAAGTCCTCAAGTTTTCAGCTCCCTTCTTCTTCTTCATGCCCTAGCTTTTTCCCTCTCCTTTTTCTTCTCTTCAAATATCAAATCATCAAATGACTAAGTCCCCAAACCATGTACCCCTTAATACCCAGCTGCAATATGTCAATTGCCCAGCCAAATGACCATTTTACCCCTTCATCAAAACCCTTTGCTAACTACACCTCAAGGGCACTTAAGTCCTTTACTTCTATTTCATTTCTACCATTTTCTATCTAGAACTTGTTACTCTCAGCAGTAACTAATGGTTACCCAGGTTACTCAATCACCAATAACCATTACCCGCTAAATCTCAATCTTAGCCATAAAATTCCCAAAGTACCCCTAGGCTCCTCCCGAGCCGGGTATAGAAATCCCGTTGTGACTCTTAAGTTAATTTTCTCTCTAGAACCGTCTCGGCACGTGCATCACAATAATAACACCACACTCACGTGGTACAAATCACGGAATACAATTATCACATATATGCCCTCAGCGGGCTAAAATTACAATTATGCCCTTCAAACACAATCAGGGCCTACATGCATACTAATACACATAGTCATGCATCTCAGATAAACAAATAGTCAAATAACATGCTTTAAATCATAACCATGCATTTAACTCATAAAATCACACATAAATCCCATCGTGCCCTCCTGGCACGCTAATCAAGGCCCTTAAGCCTTATTAGCGAATTTGGGTCGTTACACCTAGGGTATGTTATACCGAAAAGTTTGATCGGGTGACAGAATCTAGTATACTTGGATATTGGAAGGTAAAGTGATATAGTGGTGGATCATTGAAATGGACCACATTAAACTATAAGTAAGGTGTTTGGACAGGGAAAGTTTTAACTCAGCTGAATGAGTTAATGTAAATGGCTCAAGTGAACTGGTAATGGGGAAGAACATAGATTGTGCTGAGTTGAGACCCTATAGTTTTCCATGTTTTGGAAAAGAACTAGAGAACGAAGAGAACAAGGTGGGAACCTGGAATTATTGGTTGATTGCAAATGGAATAGCACCTTGAAAGCTTAACAATTATTTTAAGGAATTAAGTGTTGAGTATGCGAATACTTTAGATATTAAGGAAAGTGTAGTCCTTGATGAGTTAGTCACGGTGATGAAAACTGGAGTACGACTAAGGTGACACGATATAGGACATGGTAAGATAAAAAGCAAGAAGTACTATGCGAAGTAAAGAAGTGAAAGATAATGGATACTACGGTTTAATGTTGATTCAAAGGGAAACCCAAAGAGGTTGTTGGAATTCTTAAGGCAGAAGTGTCTGCCTATCCAAAAGGACATAAGAACATGTAAATTGTTAATTTCAGAATACAAAGATCCGTGATGAGAGATTTGTATCTCTCTATGTAAGTATAGACAAGGAAAAGTATGATATTCAGAGAAAGAAAGGGGGAAATTTTGACTCCCGATGGCCGAGGGCCTATAAACTGATCTCACCCTGGTACAGGTGATGACTCATATGTATTTCTGGTATCAAGAATAAGACAATGAAATGATCGTTGTGAATTAAGCAGACCCTGAAGTTTCAGCAGGTTTGCGGTTCAAGTGGGGGTTAACGAAAGTATGACTAATAGACAAGATCTTATGTAACATGATTGTTACTCTCATAAGAATATTATTGAGGAGTAAAAGTAAAGGCGTTGGACCTTGGGATTTATGGTCAGAGGTACGAGGTTTACTATCTTATGTGTTTGAATAAATTTCGAGGACGAAATTATTATAAGGAGGGGATAGTTGTAACAACCCAAAATTACTAATAAGGCTTAAGGCCCTTGATTAGTGTGCCGGGAGGGCATAATTGGAAGTTATGTGAATTAATGGTGAAAATGCATGATTATGTGAAAAACATGCTTATATGATTATTTGGATAAATGTGATGCATGACTATGTGTATTAGTATGCATGTAGGGCCTGATTAGGTTATAAGGGTATATTTGTAATTTTGGCCCGTTGAGGGCATAAATGTAAATATTTGCGATAAAATGTTGACAACACATTATTATGTGGATATATTTGCAGCTTGTGACTCGAGGAGATCCTAGTGAGCGGTTTAGCAGAAAAGTCACGGCGGGGATTTATAACTGGCTCGTGGGACTCCGGGAGTATTTCTGGGAATTTGAAAAGTATATTGGAGATTATTTGATACTGAGGAAAATAATTGGTGATTTGTTAGGTATTTGGATGTAAGCGGTAATTATTAGGGACACTCGAGGAATTAGCGGGAATTGGGAGCAAATGACTAAAATGCCCTTGGTACGCTTTAAGGCTTAGGATTTAATGGGAGGGCAAAATGGTCATTTGACTAAAAAGAGATAAGTGTTATATTGCTTTTTAGTTTTAGTGGATGCTGTAGAAAGCTTCAGAAGGTAAAGGAAAGAAAAGAGAAGGAAAGAAAGAAGAAAAACAGGGCCTCTTTCTTCTCCATTCGGTTTGCTCTACTCCTCACCATTCTTTGTGAGTTTTGGGGTTAGAATCTCATAGTAAGCTTAGGCTGGAACTTAGGGCTAAAGACCTTGGTGAAGCTAAAAGAGTTAGTAGGGATTAGCTACTCAATTGAGGTATGTTTCAAGATTTCTGATGAGTTTTTCTGAGTTTTATTGAGGTGATTTCTAAGCTTGAGTTTTGGATGGAATTAAGGGAAATAAGCCTGAGGAGTTGAAGGGCTTGAGGCTGGAGGGATACTAGAGATAACCTAGGGTCGAAATTCTCCATGGAAGGTAACAAATTCTGGCCTTGAAGTTCTAAGTTTCTGAGTTTCTGGTTGAATTCTTGAGTTCTTGAGTTCAATGTTTGTTACCTTAATGGTTATGCTCTGTTATCTGGTTTCTTGTTGGGCCTTGGCTGCTTAATGGTTATGCTCTGTTATCTGGTTTCTTGTTGGGCCTTGGCTCACGGGTTCTACGTGGTGCAGGTAAAGGCAAGGGCAAGGTGGACTAGTCCTGAGTTGGAGAGCTTTGGGGTTAAATGTACATAGTCAGCTGATTGGCCGCCACGGTCGAGGAGTGATACAAGACGGGAAAAGCCTAAATGTCTATTTTTCCCTTAGAGTGGCTAGTAGCTGTACTTTTGTTCTGAATTTTTTTGTAAACTGTCTTTTAAACATTATTACTTTTTTGATCCCATGTACTAAAATGTTTAAATATATGGAAAGCAGTTTTTGTGACCAAAATCTTTTAACCCTAGCTCAATTATAGTTTCAGTAACACGTTTTTAACTAAATGACTTGATTAGCAAGTCTTGCACCTTTATCCATACATAGTGTAACGGTCTTGGCTATCCAGGGCGTTACATAAACCTAAGCGCTCAGGACGAATTCTACTACCTGGTTTAGTAGAATTCAAGGTCCTCGAGGCTAGTATTTGATTCCAAAGTATTTAATTGGATTAGATTTTGATAGTTACCCATTGTCCCTTGTGACTAGGGTTACCGTTAGGGCGTTACACTCAAGATATAATAGAAGTTTATATTAAACAAATAATCATGCAAATAAAACATATGAACAAAGTGATTGACCAAGTCAAAGATTATTTCTATTCATTTATTGATAATTAAATGAGATTACAAAGAAATTGGGTTTTAATTAGGGCATAAAACCCCAAAAAACTCACATATGCACTAATTGAAACTAATGCCTTAATTCTACTAATCCCATTTTCTTGATATGCTTATCAAATGTCGCTTCTGGTAGTGTCTTTGTAAACGAATCTGCAAGATTATCTTCAAATGCAATCTTCATAATCTACACATCTCTCATGGCCACATATTCTCGAATTATGTTATACTTGTTTTCTATATACTTACTCCTCTTGTGACTTCGAGGTTCTTTCGAGTTGGCTATTGTTCATGTGGTGTCACAAAACAACACAAGCAGTTTATCCATATCTGGAATAACACCAAGGCCTAAATAGAACTTCTTTAGCCAGACTATTTCTTTAGCTGCTTCAGATGTAGCTATGTACTCAACTTCTATGGTGGAATCTGAGATTGGAGACTTCTTTACGCTTTTCCATATCACAGCTACACCCCCAAGAGTAAACACCATTTCAGAAGTAGACTTCCTAATATCGACATCAGTTTGGAAATCTAAATCGGTGTAGTCTTCAAGGTTCTGAAAACTACCCTTGTTGACTAACATATAATCCCTAGTCTGTCTTAAATATTTTAAGATATGCTTTACTGCTACCTAATGTTTTGGTCCTAGGTTTGACTGATACCTGCTCACTACTCCCACTGCATAATAGATATATGGTCTAGTACACAAAATAGCATACATCAGACCTCCAACTGTAGAAGTGTAAGGAAATTTCTCTTCAGGAGTTTGGGGAGACTGCTTCTTTGAAAGATGAATTCCATGGCGGGACGGTAGACATCCATTCTTGGAATTTGTCATTGAGAAACGTTCAAGCACTTTATCAATGTAAGCTAGTTGAGATAGAGCTAAGAGTTTTTTCTTTCTATCCCTAATGATCTAGATACCTAGAACATAACTCGCTTCACCCAAATCCTTCATCTGGAATTAAGTGCTCAACCAATTCTTCATATCTGATCATTTCTTCACATTGTTTCTAGTGATTAAGATGTCATCTACATAAAGAACCAGGAATATGACTATTTGATTTTCCCTTAGTTGGTAAACACAAGGCTCATCAATATTTTGTTCAAAGCCATATGTTTTTATTATCTCATCAAACTTAAGATTACAGGAATGAGAAGCTTGCTTAAGTCCATAAATGAACCTATTCAACGTGCACAACTTTTCCTTCTTGTCCAGCTACTTGAAATCCTTCTGGCTGACCCATATAAATGACTTCGTCAAGATTCCCATTAAGAAAAGATGTCTTGACGTCCATTTTCCAGATCTCATAGTCAAGAGAGGCTGCTATTGATAGGAGGATGCGAATGGACTTGAGCATGGCTACCGGACTAAAAGTTTCCTCATAGTCCATGCCTTCTCTTTGGGTATAACCCTTTGCAACTAATTGATGTTTATAAGTTTTGATCTTTCAATCAACATCTCGTTTCTTCTTGAAGATCCACTTGCACCCAATGGTCCTAAAGTCACTAGGTGCTTCCACAAGATCCCAGACAAAATTTGAGTACATGGACTCCATTTCCTATTTCATGGCTTCGAGTCATAGTTCTTTTTTCAGGGCTAGCCATTTCCTATTTGAAAGACAATGGATTATCCTCACCAGTGTCACCAACAACCATATTGGTTTCACCATCCAAACCATAGTGAACTTGGTTCCTAGAAACCTTCCCACTACGACGAGGCTTCGTGACTGTTTGCTCAGGAACAATGGTTCTTTCTTCATTTAAATCGACTTGTGTCGGTTGGACATGAAGATTGGAAATTTTATCATCAACTTGCGTTGATGACGATTAAACATTGGTTAAAGTCAATTCTTCAACCATCTCCTCTAAAACTACTTTGCTGCGTGGATTAAAGTTTTGGACATAGTCATTTTCCAGAAAAATAGCATTCATGGAAGTAAACACTTTCTTTTCTGAATGACACTAGAAAAGTCCACCCCGAGTTCCTTTAGGATAGCCAACAAACATGAAAATTTCAGTTCGCGGTTCTAGCTTTCCTTCATTTTTCCTTAGGACGTGGGTGGGACACCCCCAGATTCTATAATGGCATAAACTAGGTTCACGATCATTCCAGCATTCTAAAGGTGTTTTGGGGATTGATTTGGATGGCACAACATTTAGAATTTCATTCGCAGTTTCAATTGCATGTCCCCAGAATGAAGTGGGCAGAGTTGAGTAACTATGCATGCATCTAACCATTTCCAATAAAGTTCTGTTCCGACTTTCTGCTACACCATTTTGTTGCGAAGTACCCAAGGTAGTAAGATAAGATAAAATTCCAAGTTCAGTTAAATGATCTTGCAACCACATATCCAAATAATTCTCTACCCCTATCAGAATGCAAGATCTTTAACATTTTACTTAATTGGTAACGAGCCATAGATAGGAATTTCTAAAACTTTGAAATTGTTTATGATTTCCTATGCATTAGGTAAAGACATTAGTATCTAGAGTAGTCGTCAATGAAAGTGATGAAATACTCAAAACCAACCATGGCTTTCACATTCAGAGGTCAACAAAAATCTGAATGTACTATTCCAAGTGGTTCTTTGGCCCTATCACCCTTTACAAAAGAATGGACGCTTAGTCAGTATGCCTTCTAGACATGATTCGCAGATAGGTAATTTACCTAAGGTGAGTTCCCTCAAAGGATTGTCCTTTGTAAGTCTTTAAATCCTATCATAGCCAATGTGACCTACTCTCAAATGCCATAAATAAGTCATGTTATCGTTATCGGTCTTTTGACGTTTATCGGTCCTAGGTTTAATTACTTTGAATATTTCATTATTAAACATGAGGGGTTCATTAGGTGACAGAATATAAAGCCCGTTTTCCAAACATGCAATACACAATTGTGATATATTGAAAGAAATAGATATATTCGAACTTGTAAAAGTCATAACAAATTGTTCTGATTGCAATATGGAAACTGAAATTAAATTTCTACTAAAATCCAGAATAAAAAATAAATCATTTAAATTTAAATATTTATTTCTGAACTTCAGGCGAACTCTTCCTCTAGCTTGGACCACAACGAATTCTCCGTTCCCAACTCTAAGCTTTAAGCCCCTTTCGTCCACCTCCTCCGACAATTCAAGAAGCTATAAAGAATTACAAACATGGTTAGTAGATCCAAAATTGATAATCCAAACAGATTTATCATTCTCTAAAACACATTTTTCTAAGAGAAATGAACTATAATCATAACCTTTGTTTTTCGCTGCTAGAAACTCTGGGCTATCCTAGTTCCATTCCCCTTCTCATTGCAGTGAAAGCATTTACCGTTACCTTTCTTGTTCGTATTTTTCCTCCCCTTAGGCATCTGTGCATCTGTGCAGTCATCTTTGCAGCCTTTGCAAGCTTGGGGTTGGTGTTATGTCCACCCTTCTTCGCAGCTTTCGAAGATGAAGCTAGGTTAGCTTCAGCCTTAGCTGGATCAGCAACTGCACTAGTAGTCTTCTTTTCTCCTCCCTTACTTGGTCAACCCCTGATAGAATCAAAAGTTTGAAGCTCTTTCATAAGCTGCATCGTACCATAATCAAGATTATTCAACACATTGTTAATGGTGGACGGTAGGAAAGCTTGAGAGAGAGTATTGAGGATTAAGCTGACTTAAGCCTCCTCATCTATTATATCTCCATGTAGTTTAGTCCTGAAAGTAGTTCATCATCTAGATCAGGTGATCAAAAATCTATTGAGACGGTGCCATCCAAGCATTGGCATACTTCTTGGTGGCCTCAAAACGAGTCTGCACAAACTTTGCCCCGTAGGTCGTCTCGACATTCTCCATCTTTGTCTGAAGAATGTCAACCATACTAGTCAACATCTAGTACCGTGCCTTTTTGTTACCCTCCTGATCGTATTTGTCTCTTACAAACTTGGTAGCTCCTTCAGCTAAAACTTCTAGGGATTCACAAGTCATGACGAACTTGGAGTTGTCACCAATCAACACAATGTTGATATTTTGCTTCCACTTAAGGAAGTTTTTTCTAGTGAGTTTCTCCATCGATAATTGAAAAAGTATTGGAGTAGACACAACAATAATTAAAACTAAAAATTATCAATAAAATAAAAATCAATCACTTTTTCTCAATAAAACTTCTGTTCACACCAATTTTAAGAAATAGCACAGCATATACCAAATATATGTAAGATATGAGAAAAATACCAAAAACAATCATATCTCTATTTCTTTAGGTTTTTAACTAATCTATGATATCGTTGTCCTGGTTGGACACCATTATTAACAACCTACCATTCGATCAAAATAAGAAAACAAAATTTCTTATTTTATGAGCTAGACCCACAGTTTTGATAATCATAGATTTTGTCCTAGCAGTCACCGTTGGGGTGAGTCTATTAGAATTTGACCTATAATTGTCTATCTTTCGAATTCTAACATTGTCAAAATAACTAATGAACACCTTCCGTAGGGGGACGAATCAAAGCGTCTCGAGGCCCCATTAAGCTATCGACCTTGTTAAACTAACGGTGGAGATCTAATATAATTCTTTAAACAATCTCATTATATAATTAAGTTAAGTATTTTTATTATCTTTTTTTCAAAAATTAATGACTAAGCTTCTTCAAAAATTAATTTGTAAAATAAATCTTAAAACCAATGTCCTATAATTCAATTAAATTAGAACTAATTTGTTGCTAATCAATTATTAGGTTCAACTATCAAGGAAAAAAATAAACCTTAGACAATTAAGTCCAACTCAGGTAAATAGGCCTTAACAATTGAGTTTGCATGGTGAGGGATGAGTTATGTATGTCATACCAACTACTAAGGCCCCCTAACTTCCACACAAGGCCCAGAAGACAAGAATTTAAACCTTCGTTTTATTAATCGTTATTAATTAATTAGACTCATTATAATCTTGCAAAGCAAATGGGCATTCACAAGTGGAATCACCCACAAGAGAGTAATTTAATCTTTACATTTTCTAATGGGCCCAAATAAAACCTATCACTTTATGAATATTTTATTTGTCAACCAAAACCACACACACACACACACATATATATATATACCCAAACATATGGGCCACTATATGCATCTAACCCTAATTGCAAAAAGTCACATATAGTTCTCAGATATGTCACATAATTGAATATCCTAATCATGTTACTAAATGAATAATATCTATGTGTTTATGCCAAAATATCACAATTGATCACATTTGCAAAAATACCATAATAATTAATCTAGAATTTATCTACATAAACTTCATAATTAATTACAACTTTGCTTATGTCAATTTAAATAAAATCCATCAACAATTAACTAAGTTAATTTGGATTTTATTTATCAATAATTAAATCAATTATGTTATTTTAGGAAATATATTAAATTAATAAAATTAAATTTAATATCTATGAGATATTTGATTTTATAGAATAATTACACAATAAATCTAATAAATATTAATAAATCTAATTTCTATCTTTATGTAAAAATAATTAGTTTTATTATTACGATAACCAAAATATCATAAAAATATCTATTTTCAAATTCAACCAAAATATCTTATTCCTTTGAAAAAAATATCTATTTTCAATTTCAACCAAAATATCTAGATATTACCATAACTTTAAAAATCAATAAAAATAATCAATTTTATCAACATGGTTATAAAAGAAGATATTTTGACAATTTCAATTAATTTAATAAAATAAATTAATAAAACGGTAATAATTAAAGTTATGATATTTTTGGAAAAAAAATTTGGGTGAAAAAAGCCCGTTGCGGGTCCCGCACAGGGACACCGTACAGCCCCGGGGTCCCCGACGACTTTTTACTATGTGCCCGACACACAAATTGCCGAATGAGTCCCATTTTTTTTAAAAAAATTCATTGCAGTTTTTTAATCCTAAGACCAACAAAAAAATTGCAACAAATACACATAAACACAATATGATTCATGCAAAAACAAAACCCAATCAATTATTCTATACATTTCTCAAAATTCATTAAATATATTCATGCATGAAAATATTGATTACCAAGGCTCTGAGGCCAGTTCTTAGGAATATAATTTATAAGATCATAAATATTTTCATGTATGTTTCATATATTAAACAAATTAACATATAAAACAACCTAGAAACATGTTTATAATGAATTTCATAAAGTAAACCAAATAATAGAGTTTAAGAATCTTACTTTTACGCAGCGGATAATGAGACTCCTTCCTTCACTCTCTCTAATCATTGTTCCTTTCTGTTGCAGAGTAATAATAAGAGAGCGAACTGGATCTTCAAACTAAACAGTCTTCCACAATTTCCTATGATAACCTAGACTATGGTGGGCAATTCTCAACACACGAGATGGAAAAATTATGGAGAAGAAGAAAGTAGTGATGGGCGACCACAATAGGTCTCTCTTGAGTCTAGGTTTTTGCTTTTTCACACTTACTTGATAACCCTAGACTTAAGTCCCTATTTATGGCAACATTTTAGGGTGAATTTAATTTTATTTAATTTAATAATTAAAATAATAGCTTAAAAACCCTATATGGTTGAATATTGGATATTTTGCCAGACCTTGGGGATTTTCTATTTTTAAATTCAAATACTAATATTTTATATAATTATATAATAAAAAAAATTGTTATTAATTAAATATAATATATATTATAATCATATTTTGTTATATACGAAATCTGTTTTATTAAAACCTTATATATAATTATAATTATATTTAAACAATAATTAATTAAATTATTTAGTCAAATTAACTAATTATAATTTAAACCTTGATTTAATATCATTTATCAATTTGACATCAATTTGTTATAATTAATAAGTTTTTCCAAAATTCTCTTTTCTTCTCTAAATTCCACATCTTAGTAAAATTGTTCGAAATTTAAACAAAATAATTTTGACAATCGTAATTGATAATTAAATCAATTAATCAAGACTATCTAAATGATTTAATCAAAGGAATTGTGGGGACCATGGAACCATGAATTCTAGCTCTAATAAGTTACCGTAAAATTATTATCGAATAATTTCACTACATTATTGTTTCCTCGTGACTCCACTAAAGACTCGGAATTGCACTCTTGCACTCAAAGAACACTTTACACTTAAAGTAAATACGCTATCAATTTTTATAATCATAATTTGTCATTTAATCATCTATAGATGATCTACAACTGAGTAAGGTACAAATTACCGTTTTACCCCTCATTGTATTTTATCCTTAAATACCACTAAGTCCCTTGTAAATGATATTTCCATGAACTTTAATCACAGAATTGAGAACTCAATCATCTAACTCGTTGAACCACACTATAAAGTGATCATCATTTCACTTCTTGCTAGAAGCGATAGATGTTCATATCTATGATTAACACTCCCACTCAATTATACTACCAGGTCCCCAAGATGTAAGTATGGGCTAGTTCGTAGGGTAAGCTGGTAACGAACAAATCAAGTGAGTTGAATTATTCAATCAATTAGAATACTAACCACTCAGAATTGAGATTGAATTGACTTATGGTCAACTTTACGATATGACTATATTAGATAATGACAGTACATTTACTTATCTTTCTAAAATCAATATCGGTCCAGTCTGATGTAACAAATACATTCGATCTTATCTACTTTGCTAATAATCTAGAAAGAACATAACACTACAATGTGTAAGTAGATCATATCATAGATTGGCAAGTCAGTGTAAATCCTGTGCATTGACTACTCTTAGGTCTAACTTATTTTGAACATATAATCATATTTATATTCCAATGTGATTACGTCACTATAAATATGATTAGCTATATGCTCGGGATTTAATAGAAGTTTATATTAAACAAATAATCATGAATATAAAATATGTGAGCAAAGTGATTGACCAAGTCAAAAATGATTTCTATTCTTGTATTGATAATAAAATGAGAATACAAAGAAATTGGGTTTTAATTAGAGCATAAAACCCCAATAAATAGTTACTGCGTTGTGGGGGCACATGGTCGATGATGAGTTCAACTACGAGTCACCTTTCACAAGAGAGATTCAAGTTGAATGACCCCCAACCAACTTCAAAGAGCCTTATATGACCCCTATGAGAGCACTACGATCCCTTATTACCTTGATGCATTCAAGGATTTGATGAAACTGGGAAGGGTCAATTGTAGAGCAAGGTGTCACTATTTCGCTGTCATGATAAAGGTAGTTGCGTACAAGTGGTTCAAATGGCTAAGGCTGGGAACCATCAGGTCATGGCAACAATTTTCTAGCAAATCTCTAGCAACACCATGTAGTGTGGATTATGCCATGCCGAGCACCAGCCTCGCTAACATAAAACAAGGTGAAGGTGGAAGCCTAAAAAGTTATATCCGCAGGTTCAACATGGAAGCGGCTAAGGTATGAAGCCTGACTCGAGGAAAACTCAAGATGGTTATCACGGCCAGAGTGCGCCTAGACAACAAGCTATGGGATAATATGCTCAAAAGAGATATCACTAACTTAGAAGACTTCTATAAAAGAGCACAAAAGTGCATTCACGTCAAAGATGGTCATGAGAACCTTAAAGTAGGAAAAAGTGAACTCCTATCCAAGCCCTCAGCAGAGGGCTTGAATGGTGCAAAGAAGAAGAGAGTGTATGAAGGGTCGATGGACGACCAGCAGAGAACACACATACGTGGATGTGAACCCAGGCAAACACCATACACCTTATATACAGACCTGACAGATACCAAGGAACGTATCTTCCCCACAAATGAAAATCAGTTCCCCTTCAAGAGACCCTCGCCGATGAAGAAAGACTGGTTCAAAAGGTGTTGAGATTGGTTAAATATAATGGTTAAGATGTTTACACGTTGAGGTGCAAGACACTTAACGATTTTCACTTAAATAGAAGTGAAAACATGAGATTGTGTATAAGGCATCTAAAAGTGACCTTTATTGGTCTAAAGGGAGACAATGAGGTATCCAAACATTCCTAAAAAGTTAGGTAGCATTTGGAGAACCTTTAGGACCATTGGAGAGGTCCAAAGTAAGGGTGGTGATGTGTCACCCCCTAAGTGGCGTAGCATCACCGAAATGCGAAGGGCTTCAAAAGCCCTAGCAGGCGATGCATCACCTACTAGTAGGCGACGAATCACCTGTGTATCGTCTAGCAGGCGATACATCGCCTGGGCAGTCTTTTATGGTTGTACAGTTTATGGAAAATGCTCCAAATGGTGTGTTTTAAATGCTGCAATCCAATTGGTTAGACTAATGATGATGCCTATACTATAAATATGGGTTATTATGGTTTTATTGTATTTATCACTCTTTTCAACTCTCTCTCCTGCTCTCAAAGACCAATGTTTTCTCCAAGAAACTCATCAAGCTTTGCTTAACTTGCATGAGTTTTAAGGCCTGTTAAATTCCAAATCTCATTCTACTTAGTTGAAGCTTCAAGCAATTGGGAACGCTTGGAATAGAGATGTTGGACAAAAAAATTCTTATTGTGTATAAGCCTTAGAAGTTCCCCAAGTTTGAAGATTCAAGTTTCTCTAGATAAATATCTATATAATCCTAACTTTGTTTTGGGTTACTCTATTGTGTTTTCATTGTTAGTATTGATGATTAAATGTTTCTAAGTTCATCTTATCATCATTTAATCATTCAGTTTCTTATATTCAAGATTAACTTCATATTATTAACATGTTTCTATGATTATCAAGAATTGCATTCATACTTTGAATTTGGATCTTGATTAACATCTAGATTTTAGAATATTGCATTCTTCCCATTATTCATTGTTGTTTTGCAAAGTGTAAAGTCATATATTCCCAAAAATAAAAATCTCTATCCAATTACTTTCATGTTTTGTGTTTTGCATAATCAACAATGAGGAAATTGGTTATTCTTCTACAACTTTCAAATCCTTGTTTCAAGATTTGGTTTGTGTTGAACACACAACAAAGAAAGTTCTATTTGGATATGCTCTATATGAATGCGGATATGGATTCAATGTAACGACCCAAATTCACTAATAAGGCTTAAGGGCCTTGATTAGTGTGCCGGGAGGGCATGATGGGAATTATGTGTGATTTTTATGATTAAGACGCATGATTATGATTTTAAGCATGTTGTATGACTATGTGAATTATGTTATGTGATAATTATGATGTGTGAATCGTACCACGTGGGTGCTGTGATACCAATGTGATGCACGTACCGAGACGGTCCTAGGAAGCTAGATAGTGGTAACTGGTAATTTGGTAACCTGCATAACTACTAGTAACCATAGAGAGTAACAGGTTTTATGGGGGAAAGTGGTAGAATTGCAAAGCTGGTAAAAGGACGAGTATGCCCTTGGGGGTTAGTTAGGAAGGGGTATTAGTGGAAGGGTAGAATAGTCATTTGGTAGGATAAATGACCATTAGTTGAAGGGAAAAGATCATAAACGCTATTTCATTTGGGGCATGATTGATTTATGCTGAATATGGAGACCTAGAAATAGAGAAAAAGAAAAGAAGAAGAAGGAAGCTGAATTTGAGTCTTGGAAGGAAAATCAAGAGGGTTGAACTAATCAAAATCAAGCTTAAGCCAAGAATATTCAGAGAATTGGGTAATCAAAGGGGAAGGAGGTTTAAAGCTAGAGGTTGGACTCACCTCTCAAGGACTTTGGAGAGGTTCGGGGTAGAGGATCGTGCTTGCGGCTACGTGGCATCGGAAATCAGTGAATTGAAAGGTAAGAAAACTGCACCCGAATGTATGATTGTAATGGGACTAAGTGCTCCCGAAAGTTGTGTTGTGTAAATGTTGGTATTATGCCAAGGGACACGTAAAAGCGGTCTAAGAGTACCGTACATGATTTTAGCGCATGGGGTGCGAATTGGCCACTGGGAGTCAGAAACAATAGGATAACAGAGGGAGCAGCCTGTGAGCGCTAGCCCTGGTTATCGTCTGTGCATTATGTATTATGAGCTGAGATGCTTAGTATATGAAATACTTGATTGATGATATACTTGAGTCTATGAGATGCTTAGTATATGAAATACTTGACTGATGATATACTTGAGTCTATGAGATGCTATATGTGTAATTGACTTGTTTGCTAGTTGTTCATGCTCTGTTGTTGCTGTGTTTTCTTGCTGGGCCTTGGCTCACGGGTGCTTTGTGGTGCAGGTAAGGGCAAGAGCAAGCTGGACCAGGCCTGAGGTGGAGAGCTCAGCGGTGAAATGTACATAGCCAGCTGTTCGATCACCATGGTCGAGGAGTGTGACAGGACAGGGAATTACCTAACTGCTCGTTTTTGCCTTAATATGGCCAGTCAATGTATTTAAACTTTGTAACTTTTGTAAATGGCTTTTAAACTGTCATTTTTGGGATCCCATGTAAATAAACAATGTTTAGTAATGAAAACGTAACTTTTGAGACCAAAACACTTTTAACCCTAGTTCCTCTACTGTTTCAGTAACACGCTTTTACTTTAATGACTTAATTAGCAAGTCTGGCACTTTATAAACACACAGTGTAACGATCTTGGCTATCCAGGGCGTTACAACTTGGTATCAGAGCGTCCTAGGTTTATGGGTCCTGAAGACTAGCTGGGTATGTACATTCGCTGCGGGAGACAAGCTCAACTCAGGGTTTGGTAATTGTATATGCATGATTATGTGCCTATTGAGATATGAATGTTGATATCTGTCTGATGAATAGGGAGCATGAGATTCTGATAGGGCCTAGCCCTTGACTATTGCATGATGCTATTGAGGCGTGCTTATTAGCATTGCTGTGTATGTGGATGAATATCTGGATAAGTTGCTATACTTGTTTGCTTGTGAATGATTGGAGTTTCGGTGGTGGATTATGGAGAGATTATTACCCTGTCATCATAGCCTAATTGCCGAGTCGTTGTTTGCAGATTGACTTGAATAGTTATGCGTTTGAGGAAATCCACACGACAAGCCGGCAGGTCTGGGGCTAGAGAGGATGACCAGGGCCCAACCCCTCCGCCAGTCCCTGAGAACTGGCAACAGTTAATGGCAGAAATGCAAGCTAGGCTTCAGGGCCAAGATGAATTGATCAGAATTCTGCAGCAGGCTCCATCTGGGAGTGTTGCCCCTGCTGGACCACCGGCACTGGTACCTGTGGTACAGCCCGTTGATGTTGGCAATAAAGTGGAACCGTTGTATGAGCGGTTCAGAAAGCAGCAGCCCTCGATCTTTGAGGGTGGACCGGATCCACTAAAAGATGAGCAGGGGATGACCCTGATTACCACCATACTTGATTTTATGAAAGTAGAAGGACATGATAGGGTGGCCTGTGCCACTTATATGCTGAGGGAGGATGCCCTAATCTGGTGGGAGGTGGCATCACAGACTAGAAATGTTGCCACGTTGACTTGGGAAGAGTTTAAAGATTTGTTTAATCAGAAGTACTATGACGTTGCTATCAGGGCAGCGAAGATGAATGAGTTTGTGGGGCTGGTTCAGGGCAGTATGACCGTTACAGAATATGCCTTGAAGTTTGACAGACTTGCAAAGTATGCACCAGATCTTGTGCCTACCGATGTAGCCAGGCTAGACAGATTTGTTAGAGGGCTGAATGTTATGGTAGCTCGAGATGTGAGGATTACCATGGTTCCTGGGGTGACTACTTATGCCCAGGCTGTGGAGAGGGCTCTGACTGCTGAGGAAGCAGAGAATAGGATATGGAGGGATAGTGCAGCAAGAAGGGAAGGCCGTAGGCCGGTGCCTCCATATTCTGGTTCTAGTAGAGGTGGAGGTATCAGTGATTTGAAGAGAAAGACTCTTGATGCCCCAATCGCTCCTAGGTTTGATAAAGGAGGTCGGGGTACTCAGGGTGGCCGTCGGGGAGGCGGTGATTCGTGGAGGACTTACCCAGAATGCACGAGGTGCAGGAGACGCCATCTGGGCGAGTGTCAGGCTAAGGCCTGTTATGTATGCGGGGTGGTGGGACACCTCAGGAAAGATTTCCCAACCACGAAGAAGGGGGAGACAGGGAAGGTGGACAGCTTGACTCCAGCTCGAGTGTTCACTTTGACGCAGGCAGAGGCCGAGGCTAGTCCCTCGGTAGTGACAGGTCAGCTTTCTAGTGCTGGCACTTCCTTTACTGTTTTGATTGATTCTGGTGCTACGCATTCATTTGTATTTTATAGGGTGATTGATAGATTGTGTAGACCTAGTGAGTTTAGTGCTTCAGGGTTTGGGACTATATTGCCTACAGGAGAGCTGGTAGTGTCTGGGAGATGGGTTAGGGCACTGCTAGTGTTATTTGATGGTAGGGAGTTATCAGTGGACTTGATTGAGTTGAGTATGGAGGACTTTGATATGATTCTAGGTATGGATTGGCTGGTTAGATATGGAGCTACCATTGATTGTAGAAAGAAAATGGTGACTTTTGAGCCAGAGGGTGAGGATCCCTTCGTTTTTGTGGGAGCGGTGCGTGGACCCAGCGTACCCAGGATATCTGCGTTGATAGCTAGAGATTTGTTACAGGGTGAATGTATAGGCTTCTTGGCTAGTGTGGTGGATACCATCAAAGTTACACCAGTTGGACCAGAGGAGACCAGATTGGTTTGTGAGTTCTTAGATGTGTTTCCTAGGGATTTGCCTGGGTTGCCGCCGCGTAGGGAGATTGAGTTTGTTATTGAGTTGGCACCAGGGACAGATCCAGTGTCAAGGGCACCATACAGGATGGCACCGACGGAATTGAGAGAGTTAAAGATACAACTGAAGGAACTTCTGGATTTAGGGTTCATCAGACCTAGCTATTCGCCATGGGGTGCTCCAGTTTTATTTGTTAAGAAGAAGGATGGGACTCTGAGAATGTGTATCGACTATCGGGAATTGAACAAGTTAACTATTAAGAATAAGTATCCCCTACCGAGGATTGCCGACTTGTTCGATCAGTTGCAGGGTGAGATGGTGTTCTCAAAGATTGATCTTCGATCTGGTTATCACCAGCTGAGGATCAAGGATAAGGAAATACCCAAGATAGCTTTCCGGACGCGGTATGGGCATTATGAGTTCTTGGTCATGTCTTTTGGTTTGACCAATGCCTCAGCAGCCTTTATGGACTTAATGAACAGAGTATTCAAAGATTTTCTAGATCAGTTTGTTATAGTCTTCATCGATGACATCCTGGTGTATTCCAGTTCAGAGGCAGAACACGAGTTTCATCTTCGACTAGTTCTTCAGAGATTGAGGGAGCATCAGTTATATGCTAAGTTTAAGAAGTGCGAGTTCTGGTTACCTGAGGTGACATTCCTTGGACACATTGTAGGTGCAGATGGGATTAAAGTGGATCCGTCTAAGATAGAGGCAGTTAGAGATTGGCCGAGGCCAAGGAACGCCTCAGAGGTGCGAAGTTTCCTTGGTTTGGCAGGCTACTACAGGCGGTTTGTAGAGGGCTTCTCGAAGATAGCAACACCGATGACAAAATTGACAAGAAAGAATCTAAAGTTTATTTGGTCAGACAAGTGTGAGGGCAGTTTCCAAGAATTGAAGCGACGACTTATTACTGCACCAGTGTTGAGTTTGCCTTTAGGAGAGGGGAAGTTTGTTGTTTATTGTGATGCGTCGAGGTTGGGCTTAGGCTGTGTGCTGATGCAGAATGAGAAGGTGATAGCTTATGCGTCACAACATCTGAAGGAGTATGAGCAGCGGTATCCTACTCATGACCTAGAGCTAGCAGCAGTGGTTTTTGCCTTGAAGATTTGGCAGCATTATCTTTATGGGGAGAAGTGCGAGGTGTACACTGACCATAAGAGCCTGAAATATTTCTTTACACAGAAGG
Source organism: Humulus lupulus (assembly GCF_963169125.1). Taxonomy (NCBI): domain Eukaryota; kingdom Viridiplantae; phylum Streptophyta; class Magnoliopsida; order Rosales; family Cannabaceae; genus Humulus; species Humulus lupulus. The sequence goes on from NC_084793.1 coordinate 105,300,952, forward strand.
ACCTAAATATGAGACAGAGGCGTTGGCTAGAGTTGGTGAAAGATTATGATTGTGATATTCTTTACCATGCAGGGAAAGCTAATGTGGTGGCTGATGCGTTGAGCCGCAGAGGTCCAGGTCAGTTATAAAGTGTTGTTCAGATCTCGAGAGAGTTGGCTAGCGAGATGATTAGAGCAGGGATAGAATAGGTTGTGGGCCGATTGGCTAATATTACTCTACAGTCGACCCTGCTAGAGCGGATCAGGGAGGGGCAGTTGACAGACGCTCAGTTACAGAGGGTTAGAGAGGATGTCTTAGTAGGAATAGCTAAGGGCTATTCTGTTTCGGAGGTTGGTTTACTTCGGTACCAGGGGCGGATTTGTGTTCCAGCTAATGAGGGGATCAGACGGGAGATACTAGATGAGTCTCATACGACGCCGTACTCGCTTCATCCGGGTACCACAAAAATGTACCAGGATTTACGGACTTTGTATTGGTGGCCCGGGATGAAGAGGGATGTGGTAAAGTTCGTTGCCAGATGCTTAACCTGTCAACAGGTGAAAGCTGAGCATCAGCGACCAGCGGGGTTGCTTCAGCCATTGGGTATTCCTGAGTGGAAATGGGAGGATATTACTATGGATTTCGTAGGAGGGTTACCCAGGACAGTAGGATTTCATGACTCAGTATGGGTGATAGTGGATAGATACACCAAGTCAGCCCATTTCCTTCCAGTGAGATCAACTTTTACTGTGGACCAGACGCTGAGCTGTACGTGAGGGAGATCGTACGTCTCCATGGGGTTCCTAAGTCTATAGTGTCAGACCGGGATCCTATCTTCTCTTCCAAGTTTTGGGGTGGTTTGCAGAAAGCTTTAGGAACTCAGTTGAAGTTCAGTACAACCTTTCATCCTCAGACTGATGGACAGTCTGAAAGGACGATTCAGGTGCTGGAGGATATGCTCAGAGCTTGTGTGATTGATTTTGAGGGTTCGTGGAGTAAGTACCTTCCGTTGATTGAATTCTCGTACAACAATAGTTATCCTTTTTTTTGTTTTTTCTTTATTTCTTGCAACATTTCTACCCTATAAACCGAAATATAGTCCAAAAATCTTTTTTTTTTTTTGTTTTTTAGAGAAAAAAAAGCATTTGGCCGTGGGTATTTTCTCCATTTGAAAGTGGTGTTTCTTGCCGGATTTTGACCGGATTTTTGTCATTGGAAAGGGATTTTGAGCTTCAAAACAGGTATAGATTACTAAAATGTGGTTTTGATGATAATTTTTTATTTTTCTATGTTTTTTTTTATTTTTTTTATTATTCCGAATTTAAAATTAATATAATTAATATTTTATTAATTTATAATTATTTGTTTATTTTGTTAGTTTAAATAATGTGATAAAAATTAGGTTTATTATAAATATATATATGCATATTAGTTAATTTTAGAAATTTTGACAATAGATAAATTTGTTTTTTAAATATTTGAAAAAAAATAAATAGCTTGAAGATGATCAAAGTGTTGTTCATTAGTTTCATTAACTAGTTTGATTTTTTTTATTTATTGGTTTGATAATTAATTATGTAGTTTACTAATTATGTAATGTTTTAGTAGGGTCGTTGATTGAGTGGTGAACTTTGTTGTTCATTTCGGGTGCATTGAAGATTAATATTGAAGGTTAGTTATTTTTTTTATTTATATTTCTACAAGATTTATGTATAAAGATAAGACTAATGTAATCATGCATATTAGATTTAGTGAAAGTTATGTTTGAAAATTAGTGAAGTAGGCTCTGGGAAATTTGCGTGCTGTGGTGATATAAGGATGGATTGATTTATGCTTGATTATTTTGTTTGTTTGTGTTTTTGTTATAGGAAATTTTGAAATTGCGGTATGCTATAGAAACAGAGGATACTCTGCCGAATTTTTAAAAAAATTTATAAGACTAGAACCTAATAATGATAGATTCATCTATGCTTGATTATTGTGTTTGTTTTAAATGATTTTATAGGTAATTTTTAAATTACGTTATGCTATAGAAACAGAGGATACTCTGCCGAATTTTAAAAAAAAATTATAAGACTAGAACCTAATAATGATGGATTCATATATGCTTGATTATTGTGTTTGTTTGTATTGATTTTATAGGTAATTATGAAATTACGGTATGCTATAGAAACAGAGGATACTCTGTCGACTTTTTTAAAAAATTTATAAGACTAGAACCTAATATAAGTTTTTTTCTAACTTATTAGGAATTGAATATTGTTATTAGTATGGATAAATCATGGATGCTTGAGAGGAGAGAAACATCACAATTTCAAGATGGATTCAACAAATTTTTAGAGTTTTGCCTAAAGAATTGTAGTGATCCACAAAAAATTCGTTGTCCTTGTATCGATTGTGGTAATGGAGTAAAGGGGAATATTACCATGATAAAGGATCATGTATTTTGTTGGGGATTTGATATGAGTTATAGTAAATGGTATTGGCATGGAGAATTATTAAATGATGACCCATATCCATTAGGTAGGCGAGGTGTAGATGATTTTGAGAGTAATGATTTTGATGATCATCCTATAGAATTGCTTGATGAAGCACAAGAAGAGTTTTTTCATAATCCAGAAAAATTTGATAGTATGGTTAGAGATGCAGACAGACAATTGTTCAGTGGTTGCAATAAACTAAGATTGCCCACAATGGTTAAATTTTATAACATAAAAGCAGAAAATGGAGTTAGTGATAAGTGTTTCAGTCAATTTTTAGCTGCTTTCAAGGAGATTTTGCCGCTAGAAAATTGTTTTCCGGAGTCTACATATGAAGTAAAGAAAACATTAAGTTTGATAGGGTTGAAGTATGAGAAGATTCATGCATGCCCGAATGATTGTATTTTATGTCGTAAGGAGTATGCAGACATGGACGCTTGCCCAGAATGTGGTTTATCACGGTACAAACCTAACAAATGTAAGGAGATTAGGAAACTTATTCCTCAGAAAGTGCTATGGTACTTACCTTTGATTTCGTGGCTGAAGCGATTATATCGAAGTGCAGAACACTCTAAGAACTTAATATGGCACGAGACTGGACGAGTGAAAGATGGTAAACTCCGGCATCATGCAGATTCACAGGCCTGGAAGAAGGTAGATTATATCAATCCAGAATTCAAAAATGAACCAAGACATCTTCGTCTTGGTTTAGCTGCTGATGGAGTAAACACGCATAGATCTCTTAGTAGTAGGCATAGTTCATGGCCTGTCTTCCTGGTTATGTACAATCTTCCTATTTGGTTGGTGATGAAAAGGAAGTTCACGATGCTTTCATTAATGATTTCAGGCCCAAAAAAACCAGGACATGATATCGATGTTTACTTGGCACCATTAATTGATGATTTGAAAGAGTTGTATGAAAATGGTGTTGAGGCATATGATGGTTTTAAAAAAGAAGTGTTTAATTTGAAAGCGGTGTTGTTATGGACTGTTAATGATTTTCCAACATATGGTAACCTATCAGGTTTAAGCACAAAAGGTTACCAAGCTTGTCCAATTTGTTGCACCAACACAAGGGCCCGTCGCTTGTCAAATGGACGCAAAATGTGTTATATGGGTCATAGACGATATTTGCATTTAAGTCATCCTGACACAAATAAAAAAAAAACATTTGACGGTACTGTGGAACGAGACATTGCTCCTTTTCCATTGTCAGGTGAGCAAATTCTTAAGGAAGTAGAAAAAGTTGACTTTAGGTATGGGAAGAAGAATAAAAAGAAAAAAGTCAATGGATGTTTTCAAAGAAAATCAATTTTCTTTCAACTTCCTTACTAGAAAGATTTACTCATTAGACATTGCTTGGATGTCATGCACATAGAAAAAAATGTATGTGAAAGTATAATCGGTACATTACTTGATATCCCAGGTAAAACCAAAGATGGTTTGTCTAGTCATTTAGATCTTGTTGAAATGGGTATAAGACACCGCTTGGCACTTGAAGAAAAAGGGGCTCGCACATATTTGCCTCCTGCTTGTTTTACATTGTCTAAAGAAGAGAAGCAAGATGTATGTCAATCATTGGCAGGGATGAAAGTGCCTGATGGGTACTCATCGAATGTTCGAAACTTGGTGTCTAAGGAAGATTTGAAGTTAATTGGAATGAAATCACATGATTGTCATATATTAATGCAACAATTACTTCCAATTTCCATTCGGTCAGTTTTTCCAAAAAGAGTTAGAGATAGTGTGACAAGTGTGTGCATCTTCTTTAATCAACTATGCGGAAAAGAATTGGAAATGAAGAAGTTGAATGCATTGCATGATGAAATAGTTGAAACTTTATGCAAGCTTGAAAAATATTTTCCACCATCATTTTTTGACATCATGATACATTTGATGGTCCATTTAGTAAGAGAAGCCAAGTTGTGTGGGCCAGTTTGGGCGAGATGGATGTATCCATTTGAAATGAATATGAAGGTGTTGAAAGGATATGTACGTAATCACCATCGCCCTGAAGCTTGTATGGTTGAGTGTTATTTAGCAGAAGAAGCTATAGAATTGTGTTCAGAGTACATGGTTGGAATCGACACAATCAGAATTAGCAAACCACGGAATAACTCGGATGGAGTTGATAGAGGATTACGAGGGAAAGGAACAGTAGTGACCATATCTCGTGCAGAATTAGATCAAGCTCATTTAGTTGTGTTGGAAAACAATCCCGAAGTTCAACCATATATAACGTAAGTTATAGATTTAATAAACATTATGCTCATTTTTATGTATAATTGAAATTTTAATATGTTGTACTTTGTATTGTAGTAGGCACATGGAGTTATTACAATCAATGATTCCCAACAAGGTTAAAAATAAATAGAAATGGATTATAGATGAGCATAATAAAACATTTAGTTGATGGTTGAAAAATATTATTCTAGCAAGGTTTGGAGAACAAAACCATGGAGTGTCGACAGAGTTAAAATGCATATCATTTGGACCAAGTGTTCATGCAATAAAGCACAATGCTTACATTGTTGGAGGAAAAAGATTTCACACAAAGTCACGAGATGATGCTCGAATGGTTCAAAATAATGGAGTAAGTATTGTGGCAGAAGCAGTGCATTTCGCTAGTGCAAAAGACAATAATCTAGTTGCTGGTACTATGGCATATTATGGGGTTGTTGAAGAAATATGGGAGCTTGATTATTCCTTATTTCAAATTCCTCTGCTCAAGTGTTCTTGGGTGGACAACAATGTTGGGGTTAGAATTGATGAACTTGGATTCACTTTGGTTGATTTAAGTAAGAAAGGTCACAAGAATGATCCTTTCATCATGGTTACCCAAGCAAAACAAGTGTTTTACATAACTGATCCTGCTGATGATAAATGGTCAATTGTTTTACGAACCCTGGAAAGGCAGTTTATAGAAGATGAAAATGACGAAGAAAACGATGATTTGTTCCATGACAATTTTATTCTTGGACAACCAATACATGAGCAAGTTGAGAAAATCCATGATTTCCATGAAGATGATGATGATGGGGAATACATTAGAAATGATATTAGAGATGGAATATGGGTAGATTGTGGATCAACCAAGAAAAGAAAAAAGAAAAGAAAATGTGTCCAGTGAGTAATGTATTCATTTTTATGTTAAATATGTATTTATTTATGTCATAATTGTAACGTTAATTCTTGTTTATGTGCATATGTAAGAAAATATTTTAATTACTTTAATGTATTGATCATTTTCATGAATTACTTTGCATTTCATTAATCATTTTCTTTCTATTTCAGGGTGCCTTTAACATTCCAGAAAATTGGAAACCAAAATTAATGAAAAGTGCGGGAAGAATGATGAGAGATTTTAAGACCAACATCACTAGTGGCTACATCTACCCTTTGGCAGAAGACGGTCTGATAGATGAACTCCAAATCCTTCCTAAGAAATATCTAGAACTTGACCTAGAAGATTGGAGGACATTTGTTAGCCACCGTTTATCTCCTGAGTTTATGGTACTATTATGTATATCTATTATGTATATGATTTATTAGTTTTGAAATACTAATAATTGCTTAAAAACTTATTGTTACCTATTTAATGTAGGCTTTGCGGGAAGCACAACGTGAAAGAGCTCTCAAATATACTTCGAGGCATCGTACATCTCGTAGAGGGCTTGCCAATGTTAGAGAGGACCTGGTAAGTAATTCGCATCACTATTTTATAACTGTCAACTTGTTATGAAGAATATTGCACTCACCAACTTTAATTAATTGTTGTATGTTGTAGAAAACTGAACTAGGTGTGGCAGATGTAGAACGGTACCAAGTTTGGATAAGAGCACGAGAAAAGAAGAAGGTTCTTGTCACAGATTTGGACAAACAAATTGAAGCAAGAATTGTAAGTGGTTTCAAGCAAGTATTTTAAAGTAATTTAGGAATGATAATGTTCTTATAAGTCACTAATATAAGTGACCACTTGTTTTTTCCACAGAATGAGCTAAAAGAAAAAGTTAGTAGTGGAGAAATCATTGCAAAGGGTCGGAATGACATATTAACGCAAGCTTTAGGGACACCTGAGCACCCAGGGCGTGTTAGAGCACTTGGGTATGATATTATTTTTTATTTGTTGCATTTAACTTAATTCTATAATATTTTAGTTTTAAAATAAATTTGGTTGATTATTGTAGGTCGTTTGCGAAGATTTCGTCCGTCTTTGGAAGAAAACCAAAAATAGCAACATAAATGGCTGATGTTGTTAGTAAGAAAGATGCAGAAATTGTGAGGCTTAGAGCAGAACTTAAAGCTTTAGAGGAGGAAAAAGCTAAACAAGCAGGTGGGATAGATGATATGGATGAACACGACAATGATGACGAGCAGAGCGACGAAGAATACCACAAACCGTACATGCAGGATGACACATCGTACATGCAGGATGTGTTACTTTGTTCGGATAATATTCATATTGTGGTGGCAGAGGGTGTTATCATTGATGGGGTGGGTCCACTGACTATTCATGGTGTTCAACTGACAGACGAATACGCGAGGGTGCGAGTCACCAAAATGTTACAAGAGGATGCTGAAATCCCATGTTCTGTTGGGGAGATACACTATGTTCGAGATACTTATGACGCATTCCTTCCTTGGCCAAAAGATTTAATTATGACTGACCAGGTATAAACGAATTCTTTAATTTGTTACCTATTAAAATATTTGTTGGTCCAGTATTTTAATATTATTTTTACTTGATGTTGCGTAGGGTCCTCTAAGAAAGAAACCTCCTATGTCCAAAAGTTCATCCAAGGATATGTCAAAACCTCCTATGACTAGCCCGCATCTGTCATCAGCTGGGTCTCACGTCAATCCATAAAACACTCTGACCGAAGGCCAACCATTTGCCGATCACATCATGAATCGCATCCATGTTAGCCTTCAGTTTATGGTGAGAGAATTTTGCAGAGTTAAGGGAATAAACTCAGTCGTCTCCATTCCAGTGGACCCAACATTCGTGAATCGCGAGTCAATCTTCCTAACTTCAGAGGATGTGGAACAAGTTGCTACCTTGCATATGATTGGAGGCTCAGCAATGATATTCGGATTAAGGTATCCCTTAAACTAATTCTTTGGAATGATAGGAATTTAGAATCAGTTATGAGTACTGCTCTGTGATCTGTTGAAAATTTTCATAGACATTGAATGTTTACAGGTTTGGGAAGTCCTATTTATAGGGGAAACTCTGCCGAAATTTTTCAAAATATTTAACACTAAAGAAAATTTTGCAGATGCATTTGGGAGTCCCTATTTCCAAATCAGCGTGTCTATTACAAGTTTTATGACATTGAACGTCTTAGCATTAATAATGTTAACGATGTAGAGCGATCAACCATTGACTTGGCGAATTTGTTGATGACCATGGATAGTGTTGGTCAACTTTACTTTATACCTTGGAACATACGGTAAGAAATAGTGTAAACTTTTCTTATTTGATTAGTCATATATTAAAAATTTAATTATTTTACTTAACATACGCTTCTTATTTTAGGGAACATTGGATGTTGGTGATTGCTATGCCAAAAGGAAAAATCGTGTTCTTAGATCCATTGAAATCACACAAACCTCCAGAAGAAATTGATTCAATGATAATGAGGTAAGTTTTAAATTTTTTAAAATATTTCTTAATATGCAACAAATATTACATGTTACTACATTTTAATAACTTTTGTTAATTTTCTTTTTAAATAGTGCATTTTATAGAGCTTCTTCCAATGCATTACTCGGCAATCCCACAAAGATATTCAATGTTATGTCCAAGACAACCACAAAGTCATGAATGTGGTTTTTATGTCTTGAAGTACATTAGAGATCTTGTACGGGCATCAAATGCAATGACTACCCTAAAAGAAAAAGTAAGTTCATTTTTATCGATAATCTATGAAATTAATTTATATTTATTAATTTTACAGTTTGGTGGGAAGACGCAATATTGTGAGATTGCAGACCTCTTGCCAATCCAACATGAATGGCTAGGCAAATTGATGACATACATTTATCAGTAAGCCTATTTTGTTTAGTCGTAAGTTTAGTCTTTTGTAAATGTATTAATGTTAAGGTTAGTTATCTTACTTAAGTACTTGTATTTTATATGTTTATGTACAACATTTTTAATTAATAAAAGTTATCATATTTTCATTCAAAAAAAATTCTTAACCAATTTCAATTGTAAAAATATATATAATTGTAATATCATATAATTAAATCGTTGAAAAATAATTAGGCCAAAAAAAAAAATTAATTAGATCAATTAATTAGGCCAAAATATATATATATATATAAATAGAAACCGTCCATTTAAAAATAATTAGAAATATATATTAAATAAAATAGGCGGGTACTTTCTACTTCGGTTTTTAGGTAAAAACGAAGTAAAATGTCTACTTTCTACTTCGGTTTTACCTAAGAACCGAAGTAGAAAGTGCCATTTTACTTCGATTCTTAGATAAAACCGAAGTAGAAAGTAGACCTTTTACTTCGGTTTTACCTAAAACCGAAGTAGAAAGTACCATTTTTACTTCGGTTTTACCTAAAAACCGAAGTAGAAAGTGCCCAAGATGCTAGCGTATATACACTTTCTACTTCAGTTATTATGTAAAAACCGAAGTAGAAAGTGGGGATTCTACTTCGGTTTTTAGCTAGTTTTTACTTCGCTCCGAACTACTGCGGTTGCGAATTTTAGCGAAAACCAAAGTAAATCAAGCTTAAAAACCGAAGTAAAAGCCCCTTTTCCTTGTTGTACTCAAGACATAAAACCCAAAATTCCCAACATTTTCCTGCATTTCCTCCGAGCTAAACCCACCAAAACTAACACAGTCTCAAACTAGAACCAAAACTATACCTCACAAAACATTTCCAAAAATTGTAAGCCACATGCAAACCCCCAAAATCAAGCTAACATAGTACCAAAGTTTAAAATCCAACCTATAGTTCAAAACTTAAGAACATCAAAACCAAGCTTAAAAATTCAATAAGAACAGAGGATTTGGCTTAACCTACTGCAGATTACGACCCTGAGTTTATCTTTTCATGTTCCTATCTTGATTCCTCAGTCCCCAAGCTTCCAATCTTCAACCTTTGGCACCAATCCTCCAAGAACTCCACTAGCTTCTATGCACACCAAGGGGGAAGGGAGCAAACTTACCAGGGAGAGAGAGGGAGAGGTTCTGTCTTGTTTTTCCTTATGTCTATAGGCTTCTAGTGCCTAAGTTATCCTAAAGTATGTCTATCTTCTTAATAAAAGGACCATAATTCCCCTTAGTCATAGCTTATGCCGTAATGGCCCCAAAGGGTAAAATGGTCATTAGCCACAACTCCCACTAATCCTCAAATTGTCTTATAGATTCCCAATTAATCCTGACATGCCCAACTAATCACCAAATAATTGCACGTTAACCAATAAATCCTAAATACGCACCAAGTCCCTAAAATACCCCTAGGCTCTCCCCGAGCCGGGTATTGGACCCCGTTGTGACTATTCCGCTAATCTTCTCACTAGGATCGTCTCGGACCACACATCTCAAATATATCCCCATAACACTGGGGTCTCACTCACAATACATACATAATTCAAATATACCCTATATGGATCCAAAATTACAAATATGCCCGCCTTGACAAGAACGGGCTCACATGCATATTTAATACTCATAAACATGCATATATACATATTCATATTATCATTTAAATCATATATTCCACATATAAATCCTATTATGCCCTCCAGGAACCATAATTCAATACACTTAGCCTTAATAGTGAATCTAGGACGTTACAACTATCCCCTCCTTATTTAAAGTTTGTCCTCAAAATTTGTTCAAACGTCTTGGGCTACCAATCCCGCAAATCTGACTATAACCTCAGAGTCTAGTCCTCTACCTTGATGTCCCTTAGTAAAACTCTCACTAGAGTGACAGTCTTATTCTGTAAGACTTTATCTTATTTGTCACATATTCCATTAGCTTTTCCTTGTGCAGTAAATCCCATTGAAATCCTAGGGTCTCCTCACCCCATCAGCGGTAATACTTAACACTTCTTTCCTTGACATTGGCACCAGTAACACCTTATGAGCCACCACCCATACTAGGGTATGGCTAATCTGTAGGCCCCTGGCCTAGTCCTTGTTAGGATCTCAGAAGTTCATTAAATCGAGAGTCAAAACTCCTCTTTCTTTTTCCCAAAATATCTTATCCTTTCTAGTCTACAATACTCAGAGAAATACATAGTCTCCCATCCTAGAACTCCATGTTCCCATACTTGAAATTTACGAACTCTTATGTCCTTTCAAATAGGCAGACACTTCTGCCCTAACAATCCTAATAACTTCATTGGTTCCCCGGACCAATTCTGAACCACAATACTTCCTATCTCTCATTTCATTACTAGGAATGAGAACTTCTCGCTCCCTATCTCACTGTATCTTATTTAGAGTCACCCTAGCCATTGACTGGCTTCCATCACCGTGACTATTCAATCAAAGAACCGTACTTATCTCAATACCTCAAAAACTTACACGTTCGAGGTAAAATCCCTAAATTCTGAGTCATTCCTTCAGATTGTCAGTCTATCTGAAGGTAACCATTAATTCTAGGTTCCAATCTTTTACTCATTGTCCTCTACAACCCTTTTCCAGAACTTTGGGGAAATAAAGGGTCTCAGTCCGACACCATTGACTTTTGTGTCCCACGAAGACATACGGTCTCCCTTCGCACATGCGCATTATTGTGATACTCGTTCACACAAACTGAGGTATGCTAACTCAATATGTTGAGTCACAACTTTTCTTATCCAATCATCTTACCTGCAGTCTAATGTATTCCACCCTTGTGATCCACAACTATACCCTTTTGCCTTCCGGTATACAAATTTTAGATATTAGCATCCATTCAAATTTCCTGGATACAACAATCATAAGGTGGTAGTACAAGACTCATCTAGAATCTCCACCCCAACGCCAGGTTCCATCGGATCACTCATCCGATCCTCATATCTTAACCCATCCATACTAAAATAGTAGGATTCTTAACCATTCCTACAAGATCTTCTCTCTGTATTTAATTGTTGATAGAGGTATATTTGCCAACTATTAACTACAGATTCTATACCAATTTTGGTTGCTACCTCGTCTGACTTTACAGTAATCCTTGGCAACTTATCCAATTAGCACAAAACTTTCCAACTCAAGATGTCAGCCTCCACATGAATTTTCTCTATGAAATAAAGAGTTTCAAATGTGAATCATCCATTGATTTCCACTAGGGCCTTAGTCTCATGGTTATTCCTCTATGGGTGACCAAACGCTTTAACACTTTACGCTAATGCACGCACTTCTATTCCGTAGGTGCCATCACTGCACCCTAACCGTGGCTATATGGCATTACCGTCAACCTAACGCCCCATGTAGAACATTTATGTTCTTATTTCTTCAACTACCATGAAGCACAAACAACCATCCTTTTCAGTCTATACACAGGCGCACCCTAGTTTTCAATGCATCGCCCTATAGTTTAATGTCTTAAGCAAGGACAGTGTCCATCATCCCGTCCTCCTGTATCAAGCCATCACATATATATTCTAATACTAGGGTGTGCTAGCCAATCTTTATTCTATCTTCTGAAAGTCTTATATGAAACTATACATTCATATAATCTTTAGGTTCTTATGTTACCTCAATCTAGGATATGGCTGTCTTCGAAGATGCTTCTAGTGGTTGGCATATCTTATCGGTCTCACTGTGCTTCTCACCCCTCAGGCGTTCCTTTAGCAATTTTCTTGCGGTTTCTATCTGAATTACTTTATACAAGATCCCATCAATTCCCATAACTTGACCTTAAATACCCTTGGAGAAATTGGAGCTCACTTCTTCTAGAACCTTTCTAGTAACCCTGCTTCCTTAGTCTTGGTACTATCAATGAAGTGCGCATTCTTGTTCTGCTTCTAACTGGAAGTATATCGAAACATCCCTAACTAATCTGAATATGGCTTGTCCATGTCATTCGTGTATTCTCTACTTGTCAAACTTACATGTGTCATTGAAGCATTGGTCAGTTAAGATCATTCATTGAAAACCCATCACATCCTACTTGGTACAAGAAGTAATTCCTGAAATGTCTCTTTCCTTGACCCTCAGCTGGTAATAACCAGATCGAGGGTATATTCCTGAGAGCATTGTCCTACCTTGCAATCGGGCAATTGAACCCTTCATTCTTTGCAAACGGTGTTGACGTATCTCAAGATGAGATGCTCCATCTGGTCAATCCTCAAATCAAATATTTCCTCAACTGAACCTTTAACTCTTTTTGCTGAGCTAATGTCATTCTTCATGATATCCCTGATATTGATTCTATCCGTACCTTAATCTTGTAGTGTACTCAATTCCTTACGCAACAACGATCTTAACGATTCTTTGTGCACCCATATGAAACCTTACTGGCTGATCCAGTTTTCATTCGGTCTAACTGATATATTCCAAGTGGTGCCTACCATGATATCTAGGCATCCCGTAGATGCATCCGGGTCCTTTCCTTTTAAATCTAGAAGTCACCATCATTTCTCGCAAGACATCATTGTCCCTTATTTGGTAGACTAATCTGTACTCAGGATCATATCAAAATCCTCATATAACAAACATAATCAATTATATTATCAACCGTCTACCAATAGTACTCTAACCCTTCTCTTAGAGGTTACCAATTTTCTTGGCAGGCACTAAAATCTCATGCCCAATGGCGTGACAACCACAAAGTGTGTCCCACAAATCTATGTCTCTTCTAGGAGATACGTAGCACCAAACCCAATCAACTCAATATATAACAAGGAACGAGAACTAGAGAGCCAACAAGTCACTTCCGAGGCACTAACCTCAAGCTCTGATTGTATCAAGGCGGACACTCGAACTGTGGTCGAGTAATCTATACTCCTTGGTTCTTTCGACTTCTATTCTGGGCAATCCTTCCATGCCCAATCATTCCACATAGAAAACATGCCTTCACTCAGCATCCTCCCAGATGGCGTCTCCTGCACCTGGTGCATACTAGATAAATTCACTAGGACTCATTGCCGCGCTGGCAGCCATCCTGTAAACTATAACCCCTCCCGTCAGGACCAGGAGTAGCAAAACTATCAGTGGTCTTTCTTTTCTAGTTACTGGGCATCTACCCCTACCTGATCCCGCAAATGGGGATACCGTTGCCTGAGCTTCCTGCCTTACGGCATTCTCACTCCATATCTCAAATCTTGCATCTTCTATAACAAGGCCCTCCTAACTGCCGGAGCATAGATAGAAGTCTCATATACTGGAGCGATCCTAACACTTTGGGCCATCCCAGATTTCAATCCTCAAATGAATCGTTCCTTCTGGACCACATCCGTTAGTACCAAATGAAAACTGGACTTGGCCAACCCATCAAATTCATTGACATACTCTGTCACTGTCTTACCATCCTGAACGAAGTTCATAAACTCATTGGTCTTTGTAGTTCCGTCTGTGTCATAGTAGTCTCTTTTGGCGAACCACTGTCTGAATTCCTCAAAACCCATCATGACAACATTTTGGGTCTGGGTTACTACTTCCCATCACGTCTGGGCATCCTCATGCCACATACGCGTGGCACAACCACTCCCATATAGTTGACGATGGAGCTAACATGCCCATCAGCCGATCAACTCTGAACGGATCCAAACCTCCGTCGAAAACTAGAGGATAATGCTTCTGGAGTCTTTCATACGGTAATTCTCATCTGTTTCCACCCTCAAGTTGAACCAACATTGGTGCTATTATTTTCTAGATATACGAAGCAACGTTCCTTGACGAAACCTGCTGTCTCAACCATCTAATATCCTCATCCTGATCTGTCAGTCTCGCTAGCATAACAGCAATCATCTGCTGCAAATTCTAGAGGAAGATGGAGGGTTCTAACCCTGACTATCATCCACAACCCCCATACTAACGATACCAGGTCCAGTTGACTGCCTTGGATAAATAATTTCATAATCTATCTGTAGTCAATGACTTAGCCTCTTAGCCCAGATATTCACATCAAGAACTATGCCACAGGCAGGGCCAAACAATCATAACACACACACACACACACAATATGCATATCAAAACAAAAATCTACAATGTTCATGCATCAATTATCAAGTCCTATTTCCACCAAATACATTCATACACATCATGCTCTCTATACTAGCATGCAGATAACACACATAGGTTCAATTTAAACAATTAACCACAAAATCATGTCATTATATACATAACAGTGAGTCGAGCTTATCTTTAGCTGTGAGAGTACATGCCCAGCCCGCCTTCAGGAACCCTTGAACCTAGACTGCTCTAATACCAAATTATAACGCCCTGGTTAACCAAGACCATTACACTGTGTGTTTAAAATAGTGCTTAACTCGCTAAGCGAGTCATTTGAACTTAAATGTGTAATTAAAGACTATGTCAAGATTAGGTACTAAAAAGTTTTGTCAACAAAAATATGATTTTTCATTAAAATATTAAGTTTATACACGAGATCCCAAAATCAGTTACAGACATGTAAAAGACAATTAGAATACAACTTAGCCATCCTATGCTGCAAAACAATGTTCAACCCTTGTTCCTTCCAGGCTATCCCAGCCATGGTGATCAGGTAGCTGCATATGTACACACACCCCTAAAGCTCTCCAACTCATGGTTGGTCTGACTATAACTTTCCCTTACCTGCACCACGTAGCACCCGTGAGCCAAGGCTCAGCAAGAAAACTTAAATCAACATGCACAACTAGGCAACAGTATAAAAACAGTAAACATAAATCATTAGATTCAATCAATAACAAAATATAAGCAACCAACTTAACAGTTTCATTCAGCTTAGTCAAATGCATAAACCAAACTCACCAATCAATAGAAATGATTAAGTGCAAACCGCACTTCTGTTTATTGTATAATGTCCAAGCCCGACAACCTTAGGCTGAGTCCTCTGGTCTTATAGCCGACCGCGGCACCCTTAGGCCGGGCTACATTCTGCACACTCACTATCGACCCTCGGCACCCTTAGGCCGCCCTGTAAATAGATATAATCACAAAATGCAAAATGCACAAGTAGTCAATGGCAACGTATACAAGCGTGCCTATCCAGATATTCTCATATACAGATATGTTCACATTCATAACATATTCATTAATAAGGGTTTAAGCCTCATTCCCAACCTGGGTGTACTTTTCTTACCTCAAGTCCCGAGTAGCTAGCGTATGGCAGCCTCAAGCACGATTCCTATCCCTAAGCCCTTAGCGGTATAACCTATTCACAACGCATTAATAAATAACCATTAAAACCTAAATCAATTATAAACTTCAAAATAACACACTAGCCTCCAGGACCTTGAATTATACTAAACCGGGTAGTAGGATCCTTCCTGACCCTTTGAATTTGGGTTCCCGAGCTTAAAAAGTATGTTTTAGCTATTTCCCTCAATTAGAGCCACCGCCCACCTCCCTATGGTCGCAGCGCGATAAAGTCAAAGGCTAAGGCTCTTTCTCTTGGGGGACACAGTCCGCGACGTGCCCCTACCTGTGTCGCAGCACTTGGGCGACATCATGGACCCCCAAGCCTTCTCACACACACATGTTGCAGTGCCTGAAGAACAGGGTCGCAACTCAAGCCAAAAATCCCAGAATTCCCAACATTTCCCTGCATTTCCTCCGAGCTAAACCCACCAAAATCCAACACAATCTCAAACCAGAACCAAAACTATACCTCACAAAACATTTCCAAACATTGTAAGCCACATATAAACCTCCAAAATCAAGCTAACACCTTACCAAAACCTAAAATCCAACCTTGAGTTTAAAACTTAAGAAAATCAAAACCAAGCTTAAAAATTCAAAGAAATAGAGGATTTGGCTTACCCCTACTGTAGATTATGACCCTGAGTTTATCCTCCAGTTATCCTAGCTTGATTCCTCACTCCCCAAGCTTCCAATCTTCAACCTTTGGCATCAATCCTCCAAGAACTCCACTACCTTCTATGCACACCAAGGGGGAAGGGAGCAAACCGACCAGGGAGAGAGAGGGAGAGGTTTTGTCTTGTTTTTCCTTCTGGCTATAGGATTTTAGTGCCTAAGTTATCCTAAGGTAAGTCTATCTTCTTAATAAAAAGACCATAATGCCCCTTAGTCATAGCTTATTCCTTAATGGCCCCAAGGGCATAATGGTCATTAGCCACAACTCCCACTAATCCTCAAATCGTCTTACAGATTCCCAATTAATCCCAACATGCCCAATTAATCACCAAATAATTGCACGTTAACCAATAAATCCTAAATACGCACTAAGTCCCCAAAATACCCCTAGGCCTGCCCAAAGCCAAATATTGGTCCCCGTTGTGACTATTTTGCTAATCCGCTCACTAGGATCGTCTTGGACCACACATCTCAAATATATCCCCATAACACTGGGGTCTCACTCATAATACATACATAATTCAAATATACACTCAACAGGTCACAAATTACAAACATGCCCGCCTTGACAAGAACGGGCCCACATGCATATTTAATACTCATAAACATGCATATATATATTCATATTATCATTTAAATCTTATATACCACATAATCATACATATATTCAATTGATTCCACATATAAATCCAATTATGCCCTCTAGGCACCATAATTCATGGCACTTAGCCTTAATAGTAAATCTAGGACGTTACATTTTATACTTGCTTTGTTTGTAAAGTTATTGATCATCATGTGAGATATGGTAATTATAAAGTTAACCATAATTGTATTGGGGTTAACACAATTGATGATAAGATTTTTATAACCTTAATTGAATTTAATGCATTCGATGAGGAATGTATGATAACCCTAAATAGAATTGACATATTTCATGCATGTAGTGATGAGACTAATACAACCTTAAGAGAAGGTGAACATGTCAATGCAATTGATAATGAGATCATTGCAAAAGAAAGTGAAGATACCAAGGCCAATGCACTTGGTGTTGAGATCATTGCAACCTTGAGTGAAGTTAATGCAACCCAAGGAAAGGTGCAAGGATGGTTGTATGATACTTGTGCCACCATTCATGCAACCTTTGATAAAACTATTTTCAAAATCTTTGAAAGTGCAAATGTGGGAGTTGAAGTCCAAATGGGCAATTAAAGAAGATCCAAGGTAATTGGAAAGGATTGCATTGATGTGTTCTTCACTAATGGAAAGAAAGTGACCCTAACTAATGTTTTATATGTTCCTGATATGGCTTAAAACATTATGAGTGGATGTCTATTGAGTAAATCCGGTATAAAAATGTAGTTTGAATTCGATAAAATCTCTTTGACTAAATTGGACACTTTTGTGGGAAAGGGTTGTACATGTGATGGAATGATCAAACTTTGTACTCTTGATAGTGACAATAATGATATGGAATCTAAATCTTGCAATGTGGTAAATTCAAATTCTATTACATTGTGACATAATAGACTTGCTCATATAGGTTATAGCACAATTAAAAGAGTTGTTCAATGTGGATTGATTATTTGAGATGTGAATGAGCATGATAAATGTGAATTATATGTTGAATCTAAATTGGTAAAGAAACATTTTCCAAGTGTTGATAGATGTTCAAACTTGCTAGATTTAATATTGTAACGCCCTACTAATCTAGGACCGTTACATTGTGTGTTTAAAAATAGTAATTAATTGGTTAAGCGAGTAATTTGGACTTAAACGTGTAATTAAAGTTAATTAAACGATTAGGTATTAAATTTTTTGCCCAAAAGAGTAATACTATTCATTAAAAAGTTTTAGTATACACAAGGGATACTAGAAAAGAGTTTAGAAGTAGTTACAACCGTAAAAAAGGTACAAAATGGCTGACTTAGGTAGAAAAATCAACCAAAACTCTAGATCCCCTAAAGAAGTCTCGACCGTGGAGGACGAGTAGGCTGCATATGTACCTGTCGCCCCTGAAGCTCTCCAACTCATGGCTTGTCAAACTTTCCTTTGTCCTTACCTGCACCACGAAGCACCTGAGAGCCAAGGAACAACAAGAAAACCAAGTAAAGAAAACAGATTTCTAGATAGACATTAACATGTACTGCATAATTTATAATCGCATAGATGGATATCGCACCCCCACAATGACCCATTGATTTTGCATCCAATATACGACTCATGCCAAGTAGATGGATATCGCACCCCCACAATGGCCCTACCACTACGGCGGATATCGCACCCGTGTAATGGCCCCACCAGTACGACCTACATTATGTATGCAATGAAAATAATGACCTCACGACCAAGCGATCATGATCATAATCAATCAGTACAAACAGTTATAACAACATAGGCTTTATACAAAGCAAATATTTAACTTTAAACAGATTCATGACATGGTCATCCCTGTGCCTTATAATTGGGGTGCATACCCTACACTCAGTGCAAGTGTTGGTTTTCTTACCTCAAGTCCTGAGCGATAAAGTAAAGCAACTGCGAGCACGATCCTTTCCAACCGAGCCTTCCAGTACCCCTAGTCACAACATAACAAGGAATAACTATAAGAAATGAACAAACAAAGTCTTCTGGACCAAGTCCTAGCCTCTGGGACTTTGAATACTACTAAAATGGGTTGTAGAACCATTCCTAAGCCCTCAAGTTTGGGTACCAGCAACCCAAACTACAATTTCCCACTTTTCGCCTATTTGAGTCGCGACTCGCCCCTAAAAAGGTTGTGGCGCTCAACTAGGCAGAGAGCTCGATGCCCAAAATCCTTGCACACGCACCATGATGATAAGTTGATTTGAGGCACCTCTAGCCTCAGTGAGTTCATGCGGGCCACAACACCCCCAATAACAGAGCAGCGATGTGACCCCGCTAACCTAGAATTTCTGGGTTTTTCCCTACATTTTTTCTGAACCAAATCTCATCATAACAAATCCAAACATGTTAAAATCCCAAAAACATCCATTTATACAGATACTATACCTCAAAGACAATCCTAAAACAACCTAATAACAACCAAGAACTCAAAATCATCATTTGAGCTTCAAAGCACAAGAACACACCTAAGAAGAAAAGAGCACAAATAACTTGGGGAAAATCCTTACCTCGACTGAATGAATTCAAAATCCTAGTTGTACCCCTTTACTTCCCAGTGCTATAATTCCTCTTCCAATCTTCTAATCCTCAAGTGCAAGGCTAAAATTTGTTCCCAGCTGCCAAACCCTTCTAAGAAAGTAACCACAAGAAAGAGAGAGAGATAGAGATAGAGAGAGAGAGAGAGAGAGAGTTGAGAACGTGAATTGTGTGGAAACTTGAGACTCAATTGAGTCTTACCTGCACAAGGGCAAAAGATCACAATACCTCATACCTCCTATTTCTCTTAACAAAGCAAATAGGGAAAAAATGACATATGACACCCATTTCCCACGACACCCCTCAAATTTCACCATCAATTATTAATTAAATTTATTCAACCCCAATACTCACCAAATAAATTCCCATTACCCAATAAACCCTGGTAGTTTACCAAATTACCATAATACCCCCAATCTCACTTTAAGATGGGCATTAATCCCCCGTTGTGAATTTTCTTCTACTTGGCTCAAAAGGATAGCCTCATGTCAAATATCTCAAATATATCCACATAATAATGTGTCCCACTCATAAAGCATAAATAATTACATATATACCCTCAGCGGGTCAAAATTATGAAAAATGCCCATTTTAACATAAACGGGGCCTATAAGCACATTTAATGCACTTAACATGCATTATCCACTTATGCTCTCTTGGCACACTAATCAAGGCACGAAGCCTTATTAGCAAATTTGGGACGTTACAACTATTCCCTCCTTATAGAAATTTCACCCTCAAAATTTACCTGAACAACTCGGAATACTGAGCCCGCACGTCTGATTCTAATTCCCAGGTTTCTTCCTCGACCTTGGTTTTCCTCCATAATACCTTAGCCAAAGGTATAGTTTTGTTCCTCAAGACCTTGTTCTTTCTATCCAAGATTTGAACTTGTCGCTCCTCATATGACAAACCTATATGTAGCTCCAGATCATCATTACTCAAAACATGAGTTACATCTGATATATATTTCTGAAGCATCAAAATATGGAATACATTATGAAATCCTGACAATGCCGAAGGTAAATCCAACCTGTAGGCAACTTGTCCAATCCTCTCCAGGATCTCAAAAGCTCCCACAAACATAGGTTTCAACTTGGCCTTATTCCCAAACCACTTCACTCCTCTCAAAGGCGAAACACGGAGGAAGACATAGTCCCCAATCTGGAACTCTATGTCTCTACGCTTAGGATTAGCGTAGCTCTTCTGTCTACTCTGATAAGCGAGCATCCGATCTCTAATCTTCTCAATAGTCTCATTAGTCCTCTGAACTACTTCAGGACACTGATATTTCCTCTCACCCATTTCATCCCAATGGATGGGTGATCTACATTTCCTACCATACAACATCTCATATGGAGCCACCCCAATGGTCGACTTGTAGCTGTTCTTGTAGGAAAACTCAATCAAAGGCAAATACTTACTCTAGGATCCTTCAAAGTCCAAAGTGCATGCTCGCAACATGTCTTTGAATATCTGAATCGTCATCTCAGACTGTTCATCCGTCTAAGGATGATAAGTTGTACTGAACTTCAACTGTGTACTCATTGCCTTTTGAAGGCTTCCTCAAAACATGGAAGTAAAGATGGGGTCCCGATATGACACAATAGATTTAGGAGCCCCATGAAGGTGAATTATCTATATTACATAGAGATCAGCGTACTAATCCATTGTAAAGTTTGTCCTCACTGGTAGAAAGTGAGCTGACATAGTGTATCTGTCCATAATAACCCACTGTCCTTGGTAACCCAACTACGAAGTCTATAGTAATTTCCTCCCACTTCCACTTAGGAATACCCAAGAGCTGTAATAGCGCTGCTAGTCTTAGGTGCTCAACTTTCACCTGCTGACACGTTAGGTACTTAGCGACATATTCAATCACATCCTTCTTCATCCCAGGTCACCAATATAGCGATTTCAAATCTTGATACATCTTCATGGTGCCCGGGTGCAGCGAGTAAAGTGTAGTATGAGAATCATCTAAAATCTCCTGTGTAATGACCCAACTACTCTAAACTTTGGACCATTAATGAAAACTACACATAAACCCTAATCCTTAATAGAACTTACAAGTGAAAAGATCATAACTTTATTAAAAACTTGTAAAAATAAAGGTTAAACTTACATAAAATTTAAGTTAGGATATGGGATCCCATTGTTTTAAAATCAAAACATAACATAATTGTAATTAAAAGAGATTACATAAATAAGTGCGGAAAAATACACATAAAAACATAAGTAAAGACTTCATCCTCGAATCAAAACTCTCGGCTCTTTGAATCCATTCCGCCTCAATACACATGCCCAAAACTACCAAGAACCTTTCCCGCCACTAAAGCTATTTTCCTGCACATATAGACAAAAAAAAGTGAGCCTAATGCCCAGCAAGGAAAATCTAACACATAAACCATATACATAAATTTCATAAAGAAACATAAAACATATCATAGCACTTATGTCACATACATACTATAATGGCCATTATTACTTGGGGTCCCATAAACTAAACAAGTCATATGCCCATTAGATTAGTGGGGCTTGCTAGCTAAGCAAGTCATATGCCCATAATCTATTTGGGGCTTGTTAGTTGTATAGGTCATATGCCCAAGTCTACAAACATACTAAGCATAGCATATTACATAACATAAAATCATAAGATAACATATAAAATCATATAACACATAAATCCTATCCTATTTTCCTTACCAAATTACCGGGATATGAGAACAGATTTTGGGACTTTGGAACACTCCTAAAAACCATAAATGGGAGAGTGAGTACACTAAAGAGAATGAGATGAAAAGAATGGAAGAACTTATACCATTAAGAATATACTTACCAAAAACTTATGTGCAAGTTCTTAGATTTCCTAACCAAGAATAAGGAATAAGGTTAGAATACTGAGTAGAAGACTACAAGAACATAAAGAAAATAATACCAAATGAACTAGAGTGTGGAATACCTTGAATGCTTCTATAGCTAATCTAAACCTTGAACCGAAATGCTATAAAACCTTACTTCCCAAGTGTTTGGTAAGCTTATAATGATCAAGCTTATAATTCCCAACCCAAGTGTTTACACTCTCACACTAACCTAACAACTTGCAGCCTCTGAACTTAGCTTAATAGATGAATAAATGGCTGGGTACTAGGTCCTATTTATAGAGTTTAGGAATGAAAATATCTTCATTTAACTTTAATAAAAATAATGGCTTATTAAGTGAAAAATATTTGAATTATCGTTCAGCAGAGGTTGAAGATTTGAATGGAGAACATTTTCAAAAAGTTTCAAAATTCCCTGAAGGAGGCCATATATCGCCCCTTGTAGGCGATATATCGCCTGGGCCAGTATACCCAAGGCAATCATGCGACGTTTTTTTTTTTCGGTGCTGCGATATATCGCCCCCTATAGCTGCGATATATCGGCATACGCTGAATATTTAAACACAAAATTAAACATTTTTAGCTTAATTTGAATTGAGTAAACAGCCTTGACTAAGCCCTCTAATGTTTTCAAAGTTGCTGACTGACCCTAGGATATTCAAATTTTAACCTTAATAAATTTAATCCTCAAAATACTTAATCATTATTAAACATACGCATGACATGTGCTATTATCTTATTGGGTCTTATCTAAACCTTATAATATAATAAATATTACCCTCAATATCAGTCATATTAATCAAACCTTAGGTTAAAATTAATATTCCTAGACTATAGGTTAAACTTAAAAAATCTACAAGTGTTACTATGAGTGTCTAAATAAATCCCGGTCTAAACCAATAAATCTACAGTCATAACAATAATACTACTATTACTATTATACTACTATCTAACTAGCTAAGTAAAGTTCTTGGACTCTACATCCTGTTTGATAAAAAAGTCCATCGGAACACAAATCCGCTCTTTATACCTAAGTAAACCCTTCTCCAAAACAATATAGCCCTTAGCCACCCCAACTAGCACCTACCCTCTATGCCTCATCATCTAAGGATTATTCAACTGTCCCTCATTTATCCTCTCCAACATAGTAGATTGTAAGGTTATGTTGGCTAACTGTCCCACCACCAACTCTATCCCTCCTCTAGTCACATCCTCTGCAAACTCCTTCGATATCTGCTTCAAATTGAATAATTGTTCCAGAACTCCGACTCAAGGCATCGGCCACCAAGTTGGCTTTACCTTGGTGGTAAAGAATCTCACAGTCATAATCTTTCACCAACTCTAACCAACGCCTCTGTCTCATGTTCAGATCATTCTGGGTAAGGAAATACTTTAAGCTCTTGTGGTCAATGTATATCTCGCACATCATTCCATATAAATAGTGTCGCCACACCTTCAGTGCAAACATCACTCCTGCCAAATCCAACTCATGGGTAGGGAGTCACTATTCGTACTCTTTTAATTGTCGTGATATAGGCAATCACCTTCCTAGCATGGATAAGAACATAACCCAACCCTTGTCTCAATGCATTGCAATAGACCACAAACTTGCCTTGATCCAATGGAAAACTCAAACTCAGAGCAGTGATCAGTCATCGCTTCAACTCCTAGAATTTGTTCTCACATCTGTCTGACCATACAAACTTTAGATTCTTGTGTGTCAACTCTGTCATTGGTGTAGCAGTCCTAGAGAACCCTTCAACGAAACGCCGATAGCACCCCGCCAACCCCAAAATCCTCCTAATCTCTGGGGCACTCTTGGGCCTTGGCTAATCTCTCGCTTCCTTAATCTTGTCTGGATCAACCTTAATCCCATCATTGCTAACAATGTGCACCTAAGGTAACCAGAACTCACACTTCTTGAACTTGTCATACAACTTGTGCTCCCTCAACCTTTAAAGTACAAACATGAGAAGTTGCTCGTGTTCTACCTCTGTCTGAGAGTAAACCAGAATATCATCGATGAAGAAAATCACAAACCTGTCTGAGTAGTCTTTGAACACCATGTTCATCAAATCCATAAATGTTGTTTGGGCCTTGGTCGGTCCAAACAACATGAACAAAAATGCCTAATTTCTATATCTCGTGTGAATGGTCTTCTTCAGAATATCCTCATCTTTGATCCTCAGTTGGTGATAACTAGATCAAAGATCAATCTTTGTGAATATTGTCTTACCCTGCAACTGGTCAAACAAGTCACCAATCCTTGGCAGCGGGTACTTCTTCTTGATAGTCAGCTTGTTCAACTCCCTGTAATCGTTACACATCCTGAATGTCCCATATTTCTTCTTAACAAACAACATTGGTGCGCCACACAATGAGAAGATGGGTCTAATGAATCCCAAATCTAGTAACTCTTGTAAATGTACCTCCAATTCCTTCAATTCTGTTAGAGCCATTTTGTAGGGTGCCCTGGATACTGGTTCTATCTCTAGCACCAACTCTATGACCAACTTAATCTCCCACCATGGCAGTAACCCCGGTAGGTCCTCTGGGGAAGACATCTAAAAACTCACAGACCAATCTTGTCTGTGCTAACCCAACTGGCATATCCCTGGTGGTATCCACTATGCTCGGTAGGAATCCTATGCAACCTCCTTGCAATAGGTCTCTAGCCTCAGTGTTGAGATCATAGGAATGTGTGGCTCGTTCACAGCACCCACAAACACAAACGAGTCCTCTCCCTTGGGCTCAAAGGTCACCATCCTCATTTTACAATCTATGGTTCCCCCATACTGGGTTAACCAATCCATGCCCATAATCATATCAAAATCCTTCATACCTAGCTCAATCAGGTTCACTAACAACTCTCTACTATCCACTTCTACTAGCAAGCATCTAATCCATCTCCTAGACTCTAGCAACTCCCCAGTAGGCAATAATGTCCCAAACCCGACAGCATAGAAATCACAAGGTCTACATAGTCTATCAATCATTCTACCAGAAACAAACAAAGGTTTAAAACTAGAATCAATCAATATAGTGTAAGTAGAGCCAGCGCTAGAAATCTGACCTGTCACTACCGAGGGACTAGCCTCAGCTCTGACTGGGTTAATTTGAACACTCGGGCTGGAGTCAAACTATTGCCTTTCTTCTATTTCACTTTCTTCAGTTGTGAGCTTTCTCTTTGGAAATGTCCCACTACCCTGCAAAGGAAGCATGCCTTAGCACAACATTCTCCCAAATGGCGCCTCCTGCAACTAGAACATACTGGATAATTTCTCAAGGCCTTGTTGTCTCCCTGGCGACCATCCTGAGCACCCTAAACTCTCTTATCTGAACTAGGAGTGGCAAGAGTGTTTCGAGTCATCCTCTTCTGATCACTAGGGCCTCCACCCCTACCAAATCCTGTAAAGGGAGGTAAACCTCTTCTTGTATCTCGCCTGGCGGCACTTTCAAGCCAGATCTTGTTCTTAGAGCCTTTAGTAGTAAGGGCCTTTTCCATTACCTGAGCGTAAGTCATCACTCTAGGTACAGAGGTGATCCTGGCATCCCGGGCTATCATAGCATTAAGCCCCCAAAGAAACCTTTCATTCCTTGTTATGTCTATTGGTACTAAATCTGTAGAAAATTTGGCTAATATGTCAAATTTCAGAGCGTAATCTGCTACTGACATGCTAACCTAAATCAAATTATTGAACTCATCTTCCATTGAAGCTTTGACTGCATCATTGCAGTATTTCTTGTTAAACAAGTCTATGAACTCCTCCCATCTTAGTGTAGTCACATCTTGAGTCTGAGACACTACCTCCCACAAAATACGGGCATCCTCCTGAAACATGTACGTGGAAAATGCCACCCTCTCATTACCTACCATCCTCATAAAGTCTAGGATGGAGGTGGTTATACGCATCCACTACTCAGCTAGAAGTGGGTCTGGCCCTCCTTCAAAATTAGGAGAGTGTTGCTTTCTGAACTACTCATAAAGAGGCTCCCATCTATTTTGAACTTTTGGTTATACTAGAACTTGTACCACCAAAGGTGGCAAAACCGGTGCAGTGTTCCCTGTCGGTGTTGGTTTTTATTGATCAAATAAGAGATTATACGCAGCGGAACAACAATCAAATTGTTAATTTAATCCCATAAGATTTCTAGATCTACTTCTTCACATGCATATATATATATATTGAATCCGAGACATGAATAGAAAAAAAATATCTCAGGTCCTTCCTTGCTGCTATCTTTTTGTATGGCAAAATACTTGAGATCTCACACCAAGATCTTCCAAAATGTTCTCAGCACACAAAGAACGAGTGTGGGCTCGCTATACAAAATAATAGGCAAAATCTATTTATCAGATGTTCTCAACACATGAGATCTGATAAAGTTTGGACCTAGGTTTTGTGAAGAACAGTGACTTTTGTATGTATCACTATTCTCTTTCTCTGAGAGAGATTTCAAGATATTTTTCTATCCCTGGAAAATTACGTTCTGGAAAAACTGATATCCTATATTTAATATATCCAATATATTAAAATAAAATCTTAGTTATTTTAAACAATTTGAAAATCACTAATCAGTTATCAGATTTTTGTTTAAATAATAATATTTTAATCATATTACAATATCTCATTATTTATTTAATATTTAAAAAACTAAAATTGTGGAATCAAGAAACTTTTCTGAGTCTCTTATGCGTGTAGCACAGTGACTGTGCACTGTGCTACATATGTACCACATGCCAATGATGGCATGTGATTTTTCCCAATTTTTATTATTATTTAAATACTAAAAATTCCAAAAATAAATTAATTCAAAATTAATTATATTTTTGTTAAATCAAATAATTAATTAATTCTTAATTAATTAATTACACATAATTATACAATAATTATGTTTGATACATAGAAAAATATTTTACTTATCAAATAAGTCATTTTTGCCCATTTTTGTATTTAACTTTGTCAGTGTTTGTTTGAGCCATTTCGGGGACCATGGACCTATAACATTAAGCTCCAATAAATTGAAAATAAATAATTAAACTATTTAATTATAATTTTTAATTTATTAATTTTGATATTTCTCTACTATAAATTCATAATTGTACTATTTATGTTATAGATATACTTTTACAGAAATCTTATCTTAAGTCGTCCATTGATATAACCATCTTATAATAGTTCAACCATCTAATTAATTAGTTCATAAATTAGAATGGAAGAATTACCCTTTTACCTTTATAATTTACTTCTTATTCCTTAATTACCATTAATTCAATAGTGAATAATTAATCTATAATCTAATTATAGATTTGAGCTCAAAATCATTCAGTTCCAGAATTAACCCTTAAGGGAACTAATATACGATCCGTTAGGAAAGATTAGATTCCGTATTGCTGATACATGTTCCCAGCCATCCATGATATTAAATCTCCAAAACAAAAGTTATTAGCCTTAACAAATGAATCAAAAGATTTAATAAACATGAACAGGAGTTCATGAACACTCAAGATTTAGGCTAATCTATAAATGATCATCAGTTATGATATGAATTACAAGTCGTTATTGTTAAATGGTTTTTGGATAAAGACTTTAATTCATATCGGTCCATGTCATATATAATCATATTATATAAAGCACCTTTACCGAGATGTCTTACCACATCAATAATCTGAATCTAGATTATTTGTGTCATTATGATACTCAGTAAATCGTACTTACAACTCCAATTAAATAAATTCCATAACTTTAATTTGTTGTTGATGACTATTTTTATTCATTCATGTGATCTTAATTCTCTCGTACTAATACAAGATCACATCCTCAACAATGAATATGGAATTTTTCTGATATTTACAAAATTATTCAAACAATAATTTAACAATCTAAATATAACAATAATAATAAACTATTGTATTGATTTATTCACAGAAAAAACAAATGTCTTTTACATGCTTTTAGGACACACTCCTAACAATCTCCCACTTGTACTTAAAGCAAGTGAGGCATTTCTCTCAATCCCATATTATGTACATGACCCTCGAATTGCTTTGCTGGAAGTGTCTTCATGAACAGGTCTGCCAGGTTGTGTTCTGATGCGATTTTCAGAATGGACACATCTCCTCTATGTACAATTTCTCTGACTAAAAGGTATTTTCTCTCTATATGCTTTCCCCTCTTGTGTCTTCTTGGTTCTTTAGAATTAGCCACTACTCCACTATTTTCACAGTAAAGAACAAGTGGTTACTCCACTTTTGGAACTACTTCCAAATCTGTGTAGAACTTTTCAGCCAAACTGCTTCCTTAGCTGCTTCACAAGCTGCTATGTATTCAGCTTCCATGGTTGAATCAACTATATTGGATTGCTTAATGCTTCTCCAGAAAAATTCTCCACCGCCAAGAGTGAATACTGACCCAGAAGTAGACTTTCTACTATTCTTGTCAGATTGAAAATCTAAGTCAGTGTATCCAGTAGGTTCGAGGTCACTACCCGAATATACTAGCATATAGTCTCTCGTTCTCCTGAGATACTTGAGACTATGTTTCACCGCAATCTAGTGTTCCAAACCTGGATTTGATTGATAACGACTGACAATCCCTACTGCATAACATATGTCAGGTCTAGTACATAACATTGCATACATTAGGCTCCCTACAGCTGATGCATAGGGATACTTTCTCATATCTTCTTGCTCTTGTGGTGTCTTTGGACACTGATCTTTGCAAGGAGTAATTCCATGTCTGGTCGGCAATTGACCCTTTTTGGAATTCTCCATAGAGAATCTTTCAAGCACTTTATCAATATAATTTGCTTGTGAAAGTGCTAGGAGCATGTTCTTTCTATCTCTTAGAATTTTAATGCCTAGAACATAGCTCGCTTCTCCCAAATCTTTCATTTGGAATTTGCCAGCCAACCATTTCTTTACATTTGATAATGTCTCTACATCATTCCCAATGAGTAGGATATCATCAACATAAAGAAATAAGAAAACCACAATTTTTCTTTTGATGTATTTATAAACACATGCTTCGTCAACATTTTGTTCGAAACCATATGTTTTAATAGTTTGATCAAATGTTAAGTTCCAAGATCTTGATGCTTGTTTCAATCCATATATGGATTTCAACAACTTGCATACCTTTTGATCTTGATCCTTCTTTATAAACCCTTCTGGTTGTTCCATATAAATGGTTTCATCAAGGTGGCCATTCAGAAAGGCTGTCTTGACGTCCATTTGCCATATCTCGTAATCATAGATAGCAGCTATGGATAAAAGTATGCGAATGGACTTAAGCATGGCCACAGGAGAAAATATTTCTTCATAGTCCACACCCCCTCTTTGTGTGTAGCCTTTGGCCATAAGCCTTGCTTTACAGGTCTCTACCTTTCCATCTGCACCCCTTTTCTTCTTGTAGAGCTATGGATAAAAGTATGCGAATGGACTTAAGCATGGCCACAGGAGAAAATGTTTCTTCATAGTCCACACCCTCTCTGTGTGTGTAGCCTTTAGCCACAAGCCTTGCTTTATAGGTCTCTACCTTTCCATCTGCACCCTTTTCTTCTTGCAGATCCATTTGCTTCCAATGGCATTAACATTGTCTGGGAGATCTACAATTTCCCAAACTGAATTGGAATACATTGATTCCATTTCTTAATTCATGGCATCTTTCCACTTATCAACATCAGGGTCTTCCATTGCTTCTTTAAAAGTCAATGGATCGTCCTTTTCAGTATTTGATACAAGAACGTGTGCCTCATGTTCGTAGCGAATAGGTTGTCTCATAATCCTCCCACTACGATGATGCACTAGTTTTTCCTTTTCAGGAATTGTGGTCTCTTTGGTTGTTGTATCATTAATTGTTGCTGGTGACTTTGTGACTTCATTTGAGACCTTCTCCTTTAGAACAACCTTACTGCAAGGTTTGTGGTTATTCAAGAAAAGTTGCATTTGTCAATACAAATGTTTTATTTTCTTTTGGACTATTGAAAATTCCACCTCTAGTATCCTTGGAATATCCACAAACATACACACTTCAGGGCACGTTTCCAACTTCCAGGTCTTCCTTTTTGAGCACGTATGCAGGACACCCCCAAAATCTAAAATGGTGTAAACTAAGTTTACAACCATTCCATAATTCTATGGATGTCTTTTGGATAGACTTATGTGGAACATCATTCAATATGTATAGAACACATTGAATCGCATATCCCCTAAATGACAATGGTAATGATGAGAAACTCATCATTCATCTAACCATATCTAATAACGTTCTATTCTGTCTTTCTGAAACACCATTATACTATGGCGTTTCAGCCATCGTGAGTTGGAATTGAATGCCATGCTCATGTAGATGGTCCTTGAATTCACAATTCAAGTACTCTTTTCCTCGATCAGATCGAAGTGCTTTTAGTGTATTACCTAATTGCTTTTCAGCCTCTGCTTGAAATTCTTTGAACTTTCTAAAAGTTTCAAATTTTCATTGCATCAAATATAGGTAACCATATCTTGAATCATTGTCAATGGAAGTAACGAAATATTCATAACCTCCTCTTGCTTGTACATTAAGTGGACCACTAACATCCATATGTACTAGCTGAAGAGGTTCCGTGGCTCTTGAACCTTTAGCAGAGAAAGGTCTCTTGGTCATTTTTTCTTCTAAACAGTATTTACAAATAGGGAGAGATCCAAAAGATGGTTCTCTTTAAAGGAATATCATTTAGAAGCCTATTTATTCTGTCTAGACCAATATGGTCCAATCTCAAGTGCCACAGATATGTTTCACTATCAGAATCAGTTTAATAGATCTAGGATTAGCTGTTTT
Organism: Humulus lupulus; assembly: GCF_963169125.1. Classification (NCBI taxonomy): domain Eukaryota; kingdom Viridiplantae; phylum Streptophyta; class Magnoliopsida; order Rosales; family Cannabaceae; genus Humulus; species Humulus lupulus. The sequence continues at coordinate 105,332,294 of NC_084793.1, forward strand.
AAATAATTAAGAATTATAAAAAAATTGTCATTCAATATAAGTATGTAAACTTTGTTTATCCCAAAGCATTTGCATGCCAAGTAAATAGATAATTTCTTTATATAATAATCACTTTATTAATAAAAGAAATAAATGTTATGCAAAAATTAGAAATAAGTTTCCAAACATTAATAATCAAAATTACTAATAATAAAATAAATTTCTAGACTGTAGTTTTCTTTGTTTAACGAAATCTAAAATTTCTAAAACAAAATAAAGAAATATAAATTGTTCAACTAACAATAAAAATTACTAAATAAAACTACTCTCCAACTTCTCCATCTCTTTACTTGCTATTCAAATCCTCATCAGTCTCTTCCTCGTTTTCAGGGTTCTGATTCTGCGAAAGGAAAAACAAAAGAAAAATATATTAGTGGCATATATTTTTGAATCTACTATTCAAAGTTGAAAAAATATATGTAAATCTTATTTACCTTTTTTGTTTGATATAAACGATGACACTCAGCAAAGACTTCCTCTATCATTGCTCGCCACATCTCATGTGCTGAGTCACAATGTATATATTTTTCCTTTGTTTCGTCAGGCATGGTTAAAAGCGTGCAATAACGTGCCAACCGATCGGATTTCATCCAATTTGCATATTTTTCTTCTGCTTCATAGCTAGTAGCCAGAGGTGGTTCTGTTGGAGGTTTTTCACAGACTATTGACATCATCTTCTTATAAGAAAAAATGGTCAACATGCCTCAAAACTAGTGTTGCATATTTTAAGGTTCAAAAACCAAGGATTTGAGAAAGGCATCGGTGTGTAATTCACCAATAGACATTTTTTCTGGCAATAAAAAAATACAAATAAATATTATTATATTTAGAAAAATAAATATCAAAGTTTCAGGAATTAAACACGATGCATGAGCACAATTAAAAAACATAAAATAAAGATTAACTTCCACGATAAAATTTTCCAACAATTAAAGTGCTGCCTTAGGGTCGGTCAAATTAATTTTAGAGAATTTATGAGACATTCTTATCTTTATTGTTTAAAACTTAAAATAACTCTTTATTTTCTCTTTTAAACATTAAAGTACCGCTTAGTTTAGTCAAGTTATGATTATCGACTACAAAAGCTTAATCATAGCTTTGTGAGTGTAACCCATTATATCGAAGTTCATGACTTAACTTAGGACATGCCGCCTTAGGGTCGATCAAGCCTAAAAAACATCATTAGCTCATATCTTTGTAAGAAATACAACCTTGCTATTGATATGTCTAGACACCTTCCTTAGGGGGACGAAAACAAAGCCATCGCGAGGCGCTATTCATATCTCACGGTGTTATATTAATAATGGAGACCATGGGTTATGTTTGAGATATCAACCCTCTCCTACTCACTATTTTGAAATAAGTGTTTTTAACATAATTAATTCCAAATTAATTATAACATCTTTAATCCTTATGAACATAATTAAAATTGGAAAGAAAGCGAGTTTCTAGGTCCAATTTTAAATTACCAATCATGTTCATCTAAACTTTACAAAAAAAAATAATTTTAAAAATAAAGTTGGTTTAAAGAAAATTAAGTCATAAAGACTTAAAAACAAATTGGTGTGATATTTTACCAAGTTTTCAAAAATAAAACTAAGTAATTTACATGCAATTGATTTCGCAAAACAATTCATATAAACATATAGGACAATCCTAATAATCATGTTTCTACTAATGAGATGCATGATTATGACTGTGTGGGTTTTTATGTATGGCATAAAATGCATGAACATATTATCAATCACATTAATCACATGAAAATAATTATTTAAATAAATAAATAAACAATAAATGTTGAACTGGGTGCTTTTGGGTATTTATAATTTTACAACCACTTTATAAAATTAAAAAATAAAATAAAACCTCCTTGATCTCCATCGGGCTTCTTTACTTTACTGTCGGTAGGATATGTGTCGTTGTTGGTCCAGAATAATAATAAGAAAACAATTTTCTAATTATTTTGATTAATTTAAACAAACTTTTAAATAATCATTATTTTTATTTTACTTTTTAATTAAAATTAGAAACTGAAATAATTAAATAAAATCTGTTATTTTTTAAAATTAAATTTTGAAATAAGATTTTTAAAAAAATGTTTGTTAGGATAAAAAAATTATCACATTATTTAAATATCAAATTTATAATAAATAGGATATTTAACATTTTAAAATATAAAAAAATAACAGAATAATTTCAACAAAAAAAAATTCTGGACCAGTAGGACGGGGACACGTGGCGTCAAATGGGGCTGCCGGGGTCGGGATGTACGGAACCGTACGGACCCGTCTATACGACGTCCCGGTAGCGGCTCGGAGGGCGGCCTCGGAGGTGCGGTGGCTAAATTTTGAATCCTGAGCTCCGTTCTGACTTTTGTGTGATCGGAATTACAATTTTGTGGTGTCAAAAACCAAATAAAATTACATAAATCCTATACCTTTTAATGGCTTACACAATGATCTAATCATAAACAAATCCTAACCCAAAAACACCACACAATTAACGATTCAACATTCACATGCATTCAATCATATTAAGCCATCCATTCATTCATGGACCTATAACATTAAGCTCCAATAAATTGAAACTAAATAATTAAACTCTTTAATTATAATAGTTAATTTATTAATTATGATATTTCTCTACTATAAATTCATAATTGCACAATTTATGTTATAGATATACTTTTACAGAAATCTTATCTTAAGTCGTCTATTGATATAACCATCTTATAATAGTTCAACCCTCTAATTAATTAGTTCATAAATTAGAATGGAAGAATTACCATTTTACCTTTCTAATTTACTTCTTATTCTTTAATTACCATTAATTCACTAGTGAATAATTAATCTATAATCTAATTATAGATTTGAGCTCAAAATCATTCAGTTCCAGAATTAACCCTTAAGGGAACTAATATACGATCCGTTAGGAAAGATTAGATTCTGTATTGCCGATACATATTCCCAGCCATCCATGATATTAAATCTCCAAAACAAAATTCATTAGCCTCATTCTTTGAAGAGACCTTAACGAATGAATCAAAAGATTTAATAAACATGAACAGGAGTTCATGAACACTCAGGATTTAGGCTGATCTATAAATGATCATCAGTTATGATATGAATTACAAGTCGTTATTGTTAAATGGTTTTTGGATAAAGACTTTGATTCATATTGGTCCATGTCATATATAATTATATTATATAAAGCACCTTTACCGAGATGTCATACCACATCAATAACCTGAATCTAGATTATTTGTATCATTATGATACTCAGTAAACCATGCTTACAACTCCAATTAAAGAATTCCATAACTTTAATTTGTTGTTGTTGACTATTTTTATTCATTCATGTGATATTAATTCTCTCGTACTAATACAAGATCATATCCTCAACAATGAATATGGAATTTTTCTGATATTTACAAAATTGTTAAAATAATAATTTAACAATCTAAATATAACAATAATAATAAACTATTGTATTTATTTATTCACAGAAAAAACAAATGTCTTTTGCATGCTTTTAGGACACACTCCTAACAGTTGGAACTTGTCGTCTCAGAAGTCTGATCTCATCCTCCTATATCTGCACTCTAGCTTGCATTTTAGCAAACATCTACTGCCAAGTCTCAATAACTGGTTGGGGGTTCTGACCTTGGTAGTCATCTCTAGCTCAGATTTCAGCGTCGATTTGTTTGTTTGATTGCCTTGGAGGCATAACTCTCCAAGTATATCTCAATCAATGACTCGGCTCATCAGGCAATGATAAAAGATTCCAGAAACTACCCCACGGTCCACAACCGAACCAATAAACAACACTCACAGCCATAATGCTAATTGACATTTCACAAGCATCAACAACATTAACAGGCATACAATCTCATATTCACCTAGCAGTCAAGGGCCAAACCCTATTAATATAGCTCATGTTCCTTAATCAAGCATGTGAATAAGGCATATATACATCATTTAAACAACTAGGCACATAGTCACATCATTAGTGGCCAAACCCTGAGTCATGCTTATCTTTAGCGGCGAGTGTACATGCCCAATCAATCTTTTAGGAACCCATAAACCTTGGCATCTTTGACACCAAGTTGCAACGCCTTACTAATCCAGGACCGTTACACTATGTGTTTAAAAATAGTGCTTAAGTCATTAAACGAGTCATTTGGACTTATAAGCATAAGTAAAGTTAATTAAATGATTTTGTACTAAAAATTTTGGCCGAAAAAGTTATACTATTCATTAAAAAGTTTCAGTATACACATAGGATCCCAGAAAATAGTCTATAAGTAGTTACAACCATAAACTAGGTACAAAATGTCTAACCTAGGCGACAAAATCAATCAAAACCCTATATCTCTAATAGAAGTCTCGACCATGGTGGTTGAGCTATCATTTCTATTATCTACACCATGAAGCACCCATGAGCCAATGATCACCAAGAAAACCTAAACAAATGAAACATATTTCTAGATAGAAATTAACATGTACTGCATACTTTATAACCACAACAGGTTCACTTATATTTTCCGATCAGTATACGACTCACATCGAGTAGATGGATATCGCACCCCCACAGTGGCCCCGCCACTACAGTGTATATCACACCCCTCTAATGGCCACGCCACTACGGCCTGCATAATGCATGCAATGTAGATAACGGCCTCACGACCGAGTGATCATTATCATAATCAATTAGGACAAACAGTTATAACAACATAGGTTTATACAAAGAAGACATTTAACTTTAAACAAATTCATGACACGATCATCCTCATGCCCTATAATTAGGGCGCATACCCTACACTCGGTGAAAGTGTTGGTTTTCTTACCTCAATTCCTGAGTGATAAAGTAAGCAACCACAAGTACGATCCTTTCCTCCTAAGCCTTGCAGTACCCCTAGTCACAACATAACAAGGAATAATTATTAATAAATGAACCAACAAAGGCTTCCGGACCAAGTCCAAGCCTCCGAAACTTTGAATTCTACTAAACTAGGTAGTAGAACTATTCTCGAGGCCTAAAGTTTGGGTTCCTACAACCCAAACAATTTCCCACTTTTCCCCTATTTGAGCCATGGCTCACCCCTAAAAGAGTCGTGACACTCAACTAGGAAGAGATCCCCATGCCCAACATCCCTGCACACTCACCACGGCACTAAGTTGGTTCGGGGAACCTCCTGCCTTGTTGAGTTCATGTGGGTTGGGCCGCCCCCAATAATAGTGTCGTGGCTCAACCCCACGAACCCAGAGTTTCTTGATTTTTCCCTGCAGTTTTTCTTAACCCAATCTCTTCCTAACGGATCCAACTTGTTCCCATTTTAAAAACACGCCATTTATACAGATATTATACTTAAAATACAATCCTCAAACAACCTAATAACAACCAAGAACTAAAAAATTATCACTTGAGCTTCTAAGCTCAAGAACACAAACAACTTGGGGAATATCCTTACCTCAACTGGATGAATTCAAAATCCTAGTTGTACCCCTTCACTTCCCAGTCCTATAATTCCTCCTACAATCTTCTAATCCTCAAGTGCAAGGGTCCAATTTGCTCCTAGCTCCCAAACCCGTCTAAGAAGGTAACCACAAGAGAGAGAGAGAGAGAGAGAGAGAGAGAGAGAGAGAGATTGTGTGTATTTAGAACGTGAATTATGTGGAAACTTGAAACTCAATGGAGTTTTAGCTGCACAAGGGCAAAAGACCATAATACCTCATACCTCCTAAGTCTCTTAACAAAACCCACAAGGGAAAAAATGTCATTTGACACCCATTTCCCACTACACCTCAAATTTCACCATCAATTATTAATTAAATCCATTCAACCCCTCACCAATTGAATTCCCATTACCCAATAAACCCCAATATTTTACCAAATTACCAAAATACCCCTAAGCTCACCATAAGCCGGATATTAATCCCCAAATGTAACTTTTCTACTACTTGGCTTAATAGGATTACCTCGTGCCAAATATCTTAAATATATCAACATAATAATGTGGTCCCACTCATAAAGCATAAATAATTACAGATATACCCTCAGCGAGTCAAAATTACGAAAATGCCCCCTTTAACAGAAACGGGCCTATAAGCACGTTTAATGCACTTAAACATGCATAAGCAGTCATATCATAATATAGCTCATATAATTCACATAATCACAATTAAATCATATTAACATATAATAATCCACTTATGCCTTCCTGGCATAATAGTCAAGACACTAAGACTTATTAGAAAATTTGGGAGGTTACAAATACGTAGTGATTTATGTGAATTGAATGGCATGTTGACTAGAGGATGAAATAGATACTTCTTGAACTTTATAGATGATTTCTCTAGATATACTTATGTGTATTTTCTTAAGAGTAAGGATGAGGCATTTAATGCATTTAAAATCTTTAAAGCTGAAGTAGAAAATCAATTGAAAAGGAAAATAAAGACTCTTAGAAGTGATAGAGGTGGTGAATACTTTTTTTAAATAATTTTAATGTGTTTTGTGAACAATATGGAATTATAAATGAATGCACTGCACAATACACTCCACAACAAAATGGAATAGCTAAAAGAAAGAATAGGACTTATCTTTTGATTATTAACTTTATGCTTTTACATGTTAAATTGTGTTATAATTTGTGGGGTGAAGCTTTGTTTGTTGTGTGTCATTTATTGAATTGAATTCCTATGAAAAAAGAACAATGTATCTCAATATGATTTATGGAGAAGAAAGAAGCCTAAACTAGGCTATCTTAAAGTATGGGGGTTCCTTGCTTATTGCAAGAGCACGGAGCCTAAAAGGACCAAGTTGGGTCCAAGGGTCGTAAAGTGTGCATTTGTTGGCTATGCCTCAAATAGAATGGCCTATAGGCTATTAGGCATGGAGTCTAATGTGATAATTAAATTAAGAGAATTGGAGTTCTATTAGAATATGTTATATTGTAATAGTAATTCTCAAGAGCCCACAGGTGTCAGAGAATCTCTTAAAGATAAAGATCCAAAATTGATGAGCAACCTGTACTACCTCGGAGAAGCCAAAGGCTTAAAGAGCTGGGATCAAAAGAGACATGTGCTCATGTTGACACATTCTATTTAGTAGAGGGAAACCTTGAATAAGTCACATGGAAATTTCCTATGACTCTTCAAGTTGAGGATGATCCTACAACATACAAAGAAACAATGTCTTCGAGAGACTACGTTTTTGGAAGGAGGCAGTAAATGAGAGATGGATTCATTTATTTCAAACCACACATGGAAATTGGTAGACCTTCCATAAGTTTTAAATATAATTGAGTGCAATTGGGTGTTTCAGAGGAAATTTCACACCGATGGCACATTACAAACCTTCAAGGCAAAACTAGTAGCGAAAGGGTTTAAACAAAAGGAATGAATCGATTATTTTGATACGTATGCACCGGTTGCTAGGAAAACCACTATAAGAGTACTTGTTGCCTTATCATCAATATATAAGCTTTATGTTCATCAAATGGATGTCAAAATGACATTCCTAATTGAAGTTCTCGATGAGGAGATTTATATGGAACAACCAAAGGATTTTGTTCTAAGGGGAAATGAACTTAAAATGTATAGGTTTGTTAAATCATTATATGGTTTAAAGAAATTACCAAAAAAATGGCATGAGAAATTTGATAAAGCCATAATTTCATATGGGTTTAGACACAATAATGTGGACAAGTGCTTATACTCTAAGACTTGCGATGACTATGTCATCTAGGTGTGTCTATATGTTGATTTTGAGTAATGATATGAAAAGCATAATAGAAATAAAGAATAATGGTAGAGAAGTGGCTCAACTTGAGTATGCAAGTGCTTTAGGTAGTCTAATATACGTTGCTCATTGTACAAGAGCGGATATTGCATATGTGGTTAATAAACTAAGTAGGTTTACTAGAAATCCAAATATGGAACATTGGAAAGTGATTGAGAGAGTTATAGGGTACCTTAAAAGGACCAAGTATCTAGGCCTCCAATATTCAAAGTTCCCAAAGATAGTTGAAGGATATTCTCATTCCAGTTGGATATCGTGTGTAGGAGATAATCTCTCCACAAGCGGTTGGCTGCTTATGCTCGGAGGAAGAGCAGTTTCTCAGGGTTCTAAGAAATAAATATGTATTTCATACTCAACCATGGAAGCCAAGTTTATTGCTCTAGCGACAACCAACAAAGAGGCTGAGTGGCTTGGAGATCTCATGTTGGAAATCCCAATTTCTGCAGATGAGGTATCGATGATCTTGATACTTTGTGATAGTCAAGCCACATTAGTTAGAGCCTCTAATGGAATATATAATGGGAAGTCTAGACATATAAGTATAAGACATGAGTATGTGAGACAAATGATTTGTGGAAGAATCATATCGATCTCATATGTTCAGAAAAGTGAGAACTTATCACATCCATTTACAAAACCTCTTGCGAAGAGGTTATTTTGTTCCACTTCAAAAGGGATGGGACTAAAACTCCTAAAATAATATATTCACTAATGATGACAACACAAGTCCAAAATTATGAACATCAAGGGCAAGATTTCAATGGGTAAGAACAAGTTATTGGGTGAATAATTCAATGGCAAAGTCATGAGTTCCATCCAAGGATGGTTAGTGTTGGTTGCTACTATGTGAGGTTTAAGCCCAGAGTGCAACAAGCATATCTAAAGGTAGCAAAGATGTTGTAAGAACTTCACCTATGCGAACTTTGAGGTGGTGTTGCCTCTCATGGGAATTGGAGTTTCACCCAGGAAAGTTCATGAAATAGATGAGCACATGGCCATATGTGTGCTAAGCGAGAAAGGTTGGAAAATGAATAGTCAAGTGGAGGTGGGTGAGGTGTGACCTGATTTATCATTATGGAGTACTTTGTTCAATCTTTAAGACACCAATGACTTCGATAAGACTTTGTAATACTTTCACTAATGTAAAGTTCAAATCGAAAGAAACTTTATTTTATGCACTAAGTAGAGAGGATTATATTTAATCAAGTGGGGGAATGTTGAGATTGGTTAAATATAATGGTTAAGATGTTTACACGTTGAGGTTCAAAATACTTAACGACTTTCACTTAAAGAGAAGTAAAAACATTTTTCCCATTATTCATTGTTTATTTACAAAGTGTAAAACCATATATTCCCAAAAAAAAGGACCTCGGTAAGTATTGCCAGTGCCACAAGGATATTGGCCACACCATGGTAGTGTACCAATTTAAAAGTGGAAATTGAGGAACTCATACACAAGGGAAACCTAGGCAGGTAAGTCAGAAGGGAGAGCCCAAGACTAGAGGATAGGCCATCCCCACCATGAGCCTGAGAACGAGCCTTGGAGGTGCAAGGAGAAGTAAGAAAATTCTTCGAACGTTCACGATTCAGAGGAGATCAAGGAAGGGATGAGATAGATATTCTAGGAAATCTAGATGAAGTCCACCATCGTGAACCATAAGCCTGAAGCAGTGACCCCCAAAGAACTTTAAAGAGGGAAATGATTCGACAACATTTACCGAGGCAGATGGTTGACGTGTGCATTTCCCCCCACAGTGACCCCATGGTGTTAACCGTCCAACTGGCCAATATGAGAGTGCATTGAGTCCTCGTGGACAATGGTAGCTTTGTAGATATCTTATATCACCACGCATTGGAGAAGATGGGCTTGGGCGTTAGGAACTTGAAACCATGTTATAACGCCCCAGATAACCAAGATCATTACACTGTGTGTTTAAATAGTACTTAACTTGCTAAGCAGGTCGTTTGAACTTAAATGTGTAATTAAAGACTAAGTTGAGGTTAAGTATTAAAAGATTTGGTCAACAAAATTGTTATTTTTCATTAAAATATTAAGTTTATACACGAGATCCCAAATTCAGTTTGCAGACTTGTAAAAGACAAATAGAATACAATTTAGCCATCCTAAGCGGAAAAACATGTTTTAGCCCTAGTTCCTCCCAAGCTATCCTGACCGTGGCGATCGAGCAGGCTGCATATGTACACACCACCCTTGAATCTCTCCAACTCATGGATGGTCCAGCTACCCCTTTCCCTTACCTGCACCACATAGCACCCATGAGCCAAGGCTCAGCAAGAAAACTTAATTCAGCATGCACAACTAGGTAGTAGTATAAAAGAAGTAAACATAAATTATCAGATTCAATTAACAATAGGATATAAATAACCAACTAACAGTAATATTCAACTCAGTTAGATATGTAAATGAAGCTCATTAATCAGTAAAGATGATTAAGTGTGAACCACACTTCTGTTATGGTATAACATCCAGGCCTAGTGCCCTTAGGTCGAGTCCCCTAGTCTTATAGCCGACCCCGGCACCCTTAGGCCGGGCTGCGTTCTGCATGCTTACTATTGACTCCTGGCACCCTTAGGCCGGCCTATAAACTAATATAATTATAGATGTACAATGCATAGCAAGTAATCAATGTCATCGTATACAAGCATGCCCACTGAAACAAACCTGTAACTCTTCTTCATTAAGCTTGTCCATGTCATTCTTGTACCCTCTCTACTTGTTGAACTTACCTGTGTTGTTGGAGCATTAGTCAATTAAGAACCTTCACTGATAATTCATCACATCCTAGTTAGTGCAAGAAGTAATTCCTAAAATGTCTCTTTCCTTGATCCTCAGCTTGTAATAATAAGATCGAAGATCAGTTCCTGAGAACATTGTCCTATCTTGCAATCGGGTAATTGAACCCTTCATTCCTAACAAACGGTGTCGACATGTCCCATGATGAGATGCTCTGTCCAATCAACCCTCAAATTAAATACTTCTTCAACTAGACCATTAATTCCTTTTGCTGAACTGATGTAATTCTACGTGATTTCCCTCATACCGATTCTATCTGTAGCGTCCCAAATTTGCTAATAAGGCTTAGGGCCTTGATGAGTGTGTCGGGAGGGCAATAATTGATTTAATTATGTTAATATGTAAAATTAAAAATAATGTGATTAGAAATGCATGTTTAGGTTAATTAAATATGCATGTGGGTCTCATTTGGCTATTAGGGGCATATTTGTAATTTTTTCCCGTTGAGGCCATAAATGTAATATTTGTGTATATTGTGATTGATACCACGAGTGAATGGTGATATACTTGTGATGTGCGATCTGAGACGGTCCTCGGGAGCAGTTTAGCTAGATAGTCACAATGGGGTCAAACACCCAACTTAGGAGGAGCCTAGGGGTATTTTGGGAACACAGTTGGTGTTCGGGATTTACCAGGTAAAGGGTAGTAGTTTAGTAATGATTTGCACATGTCGAGATTAAACAAGATTTATAGGAACTCGAGGACTTAACGAGTTGTGGCATATGACGAAATTTCCCTTAGAAGCACTTGAGAATTTGGATAGACTTAACGGGGTAATTTGGACATTTGGCTAAGGGATATATATGTTTATTTTGGGTGCTGAGACTTTAGAAGAAAGCAGAAGGAAAAGAAACAACAAGAACTCTCAGCTCACCCTCTCTCCGTCACGTTTTTCTCTCTCCCTCTCATGGTGCTTAAGGAATTTGAAGAAACTTGAAGATCTTAGGCTGAAGAATTGAGGGGTCATACTGGTTGTGCTTAAGGGAAACAATTCAAGGGAGGAGATACCATAGAGGTAAAGGTTAAATGTGACTTGTTTTTATTGAATTTTTCTGTTAAATTCTGCCATGGAGGGGAAGCTTGCATGAGAGTTGAGTTTTGAATTGATTTTGAGTGTAGGTGAGGATTAGGGAGCTGTTTTTAAGTTGTTATGATGTCTAGGTTGTATGGAAAAGGAATATAGGCTCAATTCTGGGTTTAATTGGTGTTTGGGGTGAGAATTAATGGTTTAGGTTCGAGTAAGTATGCAGAGAAAATGATGGTTTCTGGGTTTTAGAGGCATGAACCGCGACGCGCGTGTTTGAAGAGGCTGGAGAAGCCTCTGGTTTGCCCAGTCACCGTGGCATGGGGGAGCATGACGTGGCCCATGTCCTCTAGCAGGGAGGGCCTTGCCCTCTGACCAAGTAGCAGGCCACGACCCTAAAGGTCATGTCGAGGCCCTAAATGGAAAATAAGGGAGGTTAAGGTTTTTAGCTCGGAAACTTGAATGTTAAGGCTCAGGAAGGATCCTACTACCCGGGTTAGTAGAATTCAAGGTCTCAAAGGCTAGATTAATATTCCGAAGTTATTTATTGGTTTAGAACTTGATGGATGGTTATTATGAATGTATTGTGATTAGGTTTTCAATGAAGCTCGGGATGGAGGATTGTGCTCAACACACAATTCACATCCATTAAATGAAATAGATATATTAAAACTTGTGAAAGTAACAGAAAATCGTTGTTGATGTAATAAAGAAATTGAAACTAAATTCCTACTAAAGTTTGGAATAAAATAAACATCATCCAAAAACATAAATTTATTTCCAAAATTTAAACGGGCTTGTCCTTTCGCTTTGACCTCCACGAAATCACCATTTCCAACTCCAAGTTTTAACTCGCCCTCCTTCACTGTTTTCCAGTTGCTAAGTAGCTGCAAAGAAATACACACATGGTTAGTGGATCCTGAATCAACAATCCAAACAGAAGAATCATCCTCTAAAACACATGCATCCAAGACTAATAAATTATTATTACCTTGGGTTCCAGCTGTCTTGAGGGCGGGGCAATTACGCTTCCAATGCCCCTCCTCCTTGCAATGGAAACATTGTCCTTTAGCCTTCTTGCTAGTTTGCTTTGCTCCAACAGGCTTTTCAGTTGTCGTTGTCTTTCCAGCTGCTTGCTTCTAAGCTTTCTTTTTGTCCTTCCTTGCCTTTCTCTTCTTGCTCTTCGAGGAAGAGGCTAGGTTAGCCTCACCCTGAGCACCCCCGGTAGTAGCAGCCTTCTTCTCAGGTCCTTTACTCGGTCCACCATTTATTCCTTCATACATCTGGAGCTCATTCAATAACTAAGTCATTCCATAGTCCAACTTGTTAAGAAAATAGTTCGTGGTGAACGTAAGGAAACTAGGTGCAAGGCTGTTGAGAATGATTCCAACTTGAGTCTTCTCATCTACTGTTGCTCCATGCAACTCAGCTTCTTGGAAGTAGTTCGTCATCTTAATAAAATGATCACGAACATGTTGGCCAGGTGCCATCCTACAGTTCACATACTTCTTGGTAGCCTCGAAACTAGCTCGCGCTGACTTGTGCCCAAACATTTCTTGGAGTTGCTCCATGATGTCGTAAGCAGTTTCAATATCTTCCATCTTAGTCCTTAGCATTTCTGACATGCTGGCAAGCATGTAAGCCTTGGCCTTGTTGTTGGAAGCAGTCCAACGATCATACTTCTCCCTCACTGCCTTCGAGGCATTCTCTCTAGGAAAGTCAGGTTCAGCTTCAGTCATCACGAATTTTGAGTTGTCGCCGATCAAAACTATGTTGATATTAGATTTCCATTTCATGAAGTTCTCGCTGGTTAACAACTCCTTGGACAAAAGAGAGATAATGGGGTTGGAGGCCATAGAGCTACAATTATCAATAAAGGAGAAATCAACACATTGTTCGACAAACATTCTTTCATACAAGTTTCAGAAATAGCATAACATATAAACAATGTTTAAAGATAAGTAAATACTAAAATCTTATCTTTCTATTTCTTAGGTTTTTCAACTAGCCATGAACCTATGTGTCCCGGTAGGCGAGAGTCACAAATATTCACATAGTCAAATAGAGAAACAACTCAATTAATAAAACGTCCCAGACTTTTATTAATAACTTATCCATTCGATCAAAGTAACGAAAACACATGTGTCCCAATAGGCAAGAGTCACAAATATTTCTTACTTTATGAGTTTGACCCACGATTTTGATTATTATAGACTTAATTCCTATAGTCACCGTAGGGATGAGTCTATAGAAGGTCCATCTATCCTAAGAAATTTAACCATGTTAAGAGTCTAGTGAACACCTTCCGTAGGGAGACGAAATCAAAGCGCCATTAGGCCCCACTAAACCCTAACCTCGTTAAATCAATGATGGAGATCAAATTCAAAATTTTAAAAACTCATTATTTAATTTTTCTCGATTTAGTATTTTATTCTTTTGAAAACTATCAACTTAGGTTTGCCAAATTATTAAAATAATCAATAAACCATAGTTTATAATTTTCCCATTAATTCTAAAAATACCCATTGAAAATTAATCCAACAATTAGAATTAATTTGTTTCTAATCAATTATTAGGTCCAACTAAAAGGAATAACCCAATACAATTAAGTCCAACTTAGGTAAATGGGCCTTAACAATTTGAGCTTGCATGGAGGAGAGCTGAGTTCAGTATGTCGGACCCACTACTAAGGCTCCCTAACTTCCACACAAAGCTCAAAAAGACAGGAATTTAAACCTTTGTTTTATTAATTGTTATTCAATTGATTAAGCCCAATCTAGTAATGCAAAGCAAATGGGCATTCACAAGTGGAATCACCCACATGAGAGGAATTTAAACTTTACATGTTCAATTGGGCCCAAATAAAACCTAACATTTTATGAAAGTTTTATTTGATTTTTCCCACATTTTTAACAACAACAAAAAAATGGGTCATCATTATACTTATATTTAAAGCCCAAATGCAAAAGATAACTTAATAATGATTCTAGATATGTTAATTTTTTTATTAATTGGATGGGCCTAACATGCATGTTACACATCTTTATGTATCATTACATTTATCACCAAAATAAATAAATTAATTGCTAAAATAAATAAATCAATCAATATCTAAAACAATCAATTAAGTTATCAAAATTTATTTATTTATGAATTAATTACCATAAAGTTTTACCCAATTGAAAACTTACCACATAATTAATTAAATATAAAATTAATTTTATTGTCATTAAAGAAAATATCTCAAAATTTTAAAATTGGATACTAAGATATTTCTTAAGCACAACAAAAACAAAAAAATATCTTAACCAACTTTTATATTATATATAAATATACATAAACACATATATATATATATAAATATATATATATACACGTATGCGGTTATGATTTTTTCTTTAAATTATATATATATACGGTTATTTTAAAAATATATATATACGGTTAAGTTTTTTTTTATATAATATATAAATATATATAATAAATATTAAAAAAAATGGGTTTGCCAACTACCAAAAAACAAAAAATTGTGCAATTTTTCAATGAGAATTTTATCAAGCATCAATTAAGATCTGAAAATGCATGAAAAAAAAATGACAACTTAAATTAGCAATATGACACATAAACATTCAAAACATTCATATCAAATTTCATGTATCATCCAATTAAACTTTTAAAATTAAACATGTCAACAAACATATATAATCATGCATTCTTAACATCTAGATCTAGGCAACCTAGGCTCTGAGGCCAATTGTAGGATCTTGGGATTTAAATCTAGATGCATGCTTCCTATTATTTTTCCAAACACATAATAGAAACATAGAATAACATGACATACATATGAACATTAGATTCGTAAATTAACATAAACACAATGATGTAGAAACTTACGAATACGCAGCGGAACTGGAACAACTCCTTCATTCAATCTCTCTAACCCTTGATTCTTTTCTGTAGCAGAGTATAATCAAGAGATTGAACTAGATCAGCAACACAGTCTTCCTCACCAAGCCTTTGATCAACCTAGAACTAGTGTGGGCTGGTTCTCAACACATGAGATAGAGATCTAGAAAAGAAGAAGAGATAGTGGCTAAGAAAGGATTAGAGTGTCTAGGTTTTCACTTACCCAATGAATCAACTGAGACTGACTTCTGAAAACCCTAGATATCATATTCCTTATATAGACAACTTAATGGGCTTTATTTAAATTTAAATTTTGAATTAATTAAAATAATAAACAAAAAGATAAAAGCCTTAGGCTCCCACAAATGGACTTGGACCCAATACCTTTATTTTGAATTTAAATCCTAATTGGGCCTAAATTCAAAACCTTTTATTTATTTATTTTAATTAATTAATTAAATCCTTATTCAAATTAACTAATTATAATTTGAAACTTGATTTAATTTTATTTATTTATATTGACACAAATTTATCAATATTAATAAATTTACCCAAAGATTCTCTTCTATTATCTAAATCTCATATCTCTATAAATTTTCCAAAATTGACCTAGTCAACTTTAAAAAATCATAATTGATAATTAAATCAATTAATTGAGACATTCTAGATGATTTACTCAAAGGTGATGCGGGGACCATGGATCCATGAAATCAAGCTCCAATAAGTTGCCGTGAATTTATTTACGAATAATTTCACTACCTTATTAATTCCTCGTGACTCCACTATAGACTTGGAATTGAACTCTTGAATTCATAGAACGTATTTTCCAAACCATAAATACATTATCCATTGTTATAACCATTACCATTAGTCAATCCTTTATCGATGACTTACTAACAAGCTGGGTGAAAATTACCGTTTTACCCCCCATCAGTATTTTATCCTTAACTCCCACTAAGTTCCTTATAAATGATATTTTCGTGAACTTAATCACAGAAATGAGATCTCAATCATTTAACCTTTTAAACAAAGCAATTAAGGAAATCATCTTTCCACTTCTCATACAGAAGTTATAGATTTCATATTTATGAATAATACTCCCACTCAATTACATTACTAAATCTCCAAGATGTAAATATGGGCTAGACCGTAGGGTAAGCTGGTAACGAACAAGTCAAAAGATTTAAATAATATAATTAGCAGAATATTATCACTCAGAATTAAGATCGACTTAACATATGGTCAACGTTGTGATATTGATTAGATTCGATAACAACGATACTTATTTATCAATCAATAATCAATATTAGTCCTAGTCCGATGTAACCAAATACATCTGATCATATCTACTTGGTCAATGCCTTGGACAAGACATCAAACTCCTAATGTGTAAGTAGATCATATCATAAATTTCCTAATCAGTGAAAATCCAATGCACTGATCTAATCTAGGACTTGTTCTTTTGAACAAATAAGTAAAACTATAATCCACTGTGACTTAGTCACCATAATTGTAACTATCCATATGTTCAGGATTTTATGAATGTTTGTCTTAATTGAATAAACATGTAATAAAACAAGCGAACAATGCAATTGAATAAACAAAATGATTTCTACTTCTTTTATTGATAATAATAATGTGTTACATAAGAAATATGGTTTTATTAAGGGCATAAAACCCAACATGACCAACCATGAGTACAAAGAGCATGGAGCGACGGGTGCATGTTCGGCCTACCTGGCTGCCATGGCCAGGGTTATATTTGTGGAAAATGTACTGCAATGGTTATTTTGTCGCCTAGGTCGACCTTAATTGTGTTTTTGAATTATAAAGCATTTTCTAAACAATATTTTGGGATCCCGTTTGTACAACTTTTCTATAATTTCAATGAATGTCCAAATTTTATCGTTTTTGTCATTAAATGATTTTAACTTCAGTTTAGTCACACTTTTGACCTAAAACCTCGATTAGCGAGAAAATGGCACATTTATAATTCACATAGTAATGACTCTAAGGAAGTAGGGCGTTACACTATCCATACCTAATGCCCGTAGCGTACTCAATGATTCTTGTGCACCCAACTGAAACGTTATTGGCCAATCCATTTTCCATTAGGTCTAACTAATATTTTCCAAGTGATACCTACCACAATATCTAGGAATTCCGTAGACTTAACTAGGTCCTTCCCTTTCAAATCCAGATGTTACCTCCATCCCTTGCAATCCATGGTTGTCCCTTATTTGATAAATTAATCTGTACTCAGCATCATATCAAAATCCTTATATGGCAAACTCAATCAATTATACTGTCAACCTTCTACCATTAATACTCTAACCCTTCTTCGGGAAGTGACCAATTTCCCCAGCAAGGACTAAAGTCTCACACCCCATGGCATGGCAACCAAAATTATGTGCCTCAAATCTATGTCTTTTCTAGGAGATACGTAGCACCGAACTCAATCAGCCCAATATACAACAAGAAATGAACTAAACAACCAATTGGTCACCTCCGAGGGACTAGCCTCAGACTTTGACTACACCAAGGCAAACTGTCAAACTGGGTCAAGTAATCTATACTCTTTGGTTCTTCCAGTTTCGATTTCGGGCAATCCTTCGTGACATGCCCAATTGTTCCACGTGAAGAACATGCCTTCACTCAACGTCCTCCCACATGGCGTCTCCTACACCTGACGCATACTAAATAACTTCACCAGGCCTCACTATCGCCCTGGTGGCTATCCTGTAAACTATAACCCCTCTTGTTAAGACCAGGAGTAGTAGAACTATCAAGGGTCCTTCATTTCTAGTTAATGGGCATCTGCCCCTACCTGATCACGCGAATGGGAAAACCATTGCCTGAGCTTCTTGCTCTACGACACTCTTGCTACATATCTCATCTCTTGCGTCTTCTATAACAAGGCCCTCCCTACTGCATGAGCATACATAGAAGTCTTATGCACTGGAGTGACCCTAACGCCCTGGGCCATCCAAGAGTTCGGTCCTCGTCAAAATAAAAGTAGATCTAACCAACCCATTAAATTCATTGACATACTCTATCATTGTCTTACCATACTGAACAGAGTTCATAAAATCATTGGCATTTGCAGTTCAGACTGCGTCACAATAGTCTCTTTCGTCAAATCACCATCTGAATTCCTCCCAACCCATCATGACAACATTCCGGGTCTAGGGTACTACTTTCCATCTCGTGCGGGCATCCTCCGGCCACATACGCATGGCACAACTGCTCTATCATGGCCTACCACTCCCATATCATCAAGGACGGAGTTAATCACGCCCATCTACTGATCAGTTTTGAACAAACCCAAACCTCCCTCGAAAACTGGAGGATAATTCTTCTAAAGTATTTCATATGATAACTCTTATCTGTTTTCCACCCTCTGGTTGAACCAACACTAGTGCCATTACTGTCAAGATATACGAAGGAGTATTTCCCCAAAGGAATTCGCTATCTCAACCATCTAATCTCCTCACTTTGATCTCGCAATCTTGCTTGCATACCAGAAAACATCTGCTACAAATTCCAGGGCAGATGGAGGGTTCTAACCCTAACTATCATCTGCAACCCCCATACTATTGATACCAGGTTTAATTAACTATCTTGCATACATAATTTTTGAATCAGACAATGACTTAATCCCTCATCCCTGATATTCATATCCAGAATCATCCCACGGGCAGGTCCAAACAATCACAATATTCACACACATAATATACATATCAAAACACAAATCTACATTGCTCATGCATCAACTATCAAATCTTATTTCCACCAAATACATTCATGCACATCATGATCTCAATACTAGCATGCAGATAAGGCACATAGGTTCAATTTAAACAATTAACCACATCATCATGTCATTAGATTCCTAACATTGAGTGTGGCTTATCTTTAGCGGCGAGTGTGCATGCCCAGCTAGTCTTGAGGAACCATTAAACCTAAACTTCTCTGATACCAAGTTGTAATGCCCTAGATAACCAATGTTGTTACACTATGTGTTTAAATAGTGCTTAACTTTTTAAGCAAGTCATTTGAACTTAAATGTGTAATTAAAGACTATGTCGAGGTTAAGTATTAAAAGATTTTGTCAACAAAATGGCTATTTTTCATTAAAATATTAAGTTTATACACGGGATCCCAAAATCAATTTACATACTTGTAAAAGACAAATAGAATACAATTTAGCTGTCATAAACGGCAAAATAGGTTTTAACCCTAGTGCCTCCAAGCAGGCTGCATATGTACACACCACCCCTAAAGCTTTCCAACTCATGGCTGGTCCAGCTACCACTTTCCTTTGCCTACACCACATAGCACTCAATGAGCCAAGGCTCAGCAAGAAAACTTAATCCAGCATGCACAACTAGGTAGTAGTATAAAAGCAGTAAACATTAATCATCAGATTCAATTCACAATAGGATATAAATAACCAACCAACAGTAATATTCAACTCAGTTAGATATGTAAATGAAGCTCATTAATTAGTAAAAATGATTAAGTGTGAACCACACTTCTGTTTATGGTATAACATCCAGTCCTGATGCCCTTAGGCCGAGTCCAATAGTCTTATAGCCATTCCCGACACCCTTAGGCTGGGCTGCGTTCCGCATGCTTGCTATCGGCCCCTGGCACCCTTTGGCTGGCCTGTAAACTAATATAATCACAGACGTACAATGCATAACAAGTAATCAATGACAGTGTATACAAGCATGCCCATCTAGAAATTCTCAGTTACAAATATGTTCATATTCATAATATATTCATTAAGATGGGATTAAGCCCCATTCACAACTCAGGTGTAGTTTTCTTACGTCAAGTCCCGAGCAACTAGCGTATGGCAGCCCCGAGTACTATCCCAAATCCTGAGCCCTTGCTGTATAACCTAGCCAGAGTGCGATAGTGGATAAACATTAAAATCCTAAACCAATTAAAAGCTCTGGAATCAAATACTAGCCTCCGCGACCTCGAATTCTACTAAACCAGGTAGTAGAATTCGTCCCGAGCATTTAGGTTTAAGTCCTTGAGCCTCATCGAGCTTAAAGATCAAAATTGGTTATGGCTACCTAGGCGAGCCGCGACCTGGCCCTGAGGGTCACGATGCGCCCCCTGGTTAGAGGTGCCAGCCCCAAAACCCTACTGGCATGCGGGCCATAACCTAGCCCTGTGGGTCGCGGAGCGCCTATGAGACAGAAAGCCCCCCAGGCTCCTGGGCCACGCGGGTCATGATGCCCATGAACAGGATCACGGCGCGCCACTGCGAACCCAGAAAATCCAGCTTCTTTCTGCGTTTTTTCCCCAATTCAGTGCCACAGAACTCAACCTAAACGTGTTCTAAAACAATAACATAGTCTACAACTGCCAATAACACCTTACCAACAGCACAAACAAACCAAAAAGACCAAGCCAAATGATTAACCCAAATCAAAATCCAACCATTAACTAAACAACCCAACCTAACTAAGTTATATAAAAAATTCACGAAAATCTAAGCTAAAATTCTTACCTCAACTGCGAATTTGACTCCCCTTGACTTGCTCTACCTATTCCTAGCTTCAATCCCTAGCCTTTAAGCTTCAATTTCCCAGCTGCTGCAACAATTCTCCAAGATTTCCTAAGTCTTCATGAGGAGGAGATGGAACTATGAGAGAGAAGGAGAGAGAGAGAGTGTTCCTTCCTTTTGTCTTCCCCTGATTTCCTGTAGTTTCTCAAGCCACCAAGCTGCCTAAGTCCATCTTTCTTACTTCCACATACTTCCCAGCCTAAATCTATCCTTAATCTCAAAAGACCAAAACACCCTTAGGGATAACTCTACCCTTTTATTTCCCATAAGGGCAAAATGGTCATTTTCCCTGTTTCTCGTTAATTCCTCGAGTCATCTTGTAAATTCCCAATTAATCCTGACATGCCCAACTAATCACCAAATACTTGCTCGCTACTCGATAAATCACAAACATATGTTAAGTTTCCCAAAATACCCCTAGGCTCACTGCGAGCCGGGTATTAAACTCCATTGTGACTATTCCGCTAATCTGCTCACTAGGATCGCCTCGAGCCGTATACTTCAAATATATCCACATAATAATGTGGTCTCAATAATTTACACACATATAATCACATTTATGCCTGCAACGGGCCAATATTACAAATATGCTCTTATTATCAAGAATGGGCCCACACGCATTTAAATCAATATCATCATATAAGTCATGTTTGCCACGTAGTCACACATTTATTCAATTAATTCAACATGTATATCAAATTATGCCCTCTAGGAACTTAGCCTTAACAATAAATTCGGATCGTTACACCTGCCATACCTCATTATACGGATTTCACTAAGGACTTAATACAACCCTTAAGAACAATCAAGTTAGCCCTCACCATGGGGTAGCAACCCAAACAAACCACTATCATGGCAAACTTTGTTGTAGTAGATTGCCCTTCGACTTTCAATGTGGTATTAGGGAGACCCTCCTTGAGAGAATTGAAAGCGATGACCTTGATATATCACCTGTCTATTAAATTCTCAACTCCTAGGGGGTAAGCATAAAAGAAGAACAAAAGATAGCAAGAGAGTCTTATAATATCTCTCTCTGGACAACTACCAAGCAACGAGAATCCATGGCGATAGTGATACATGGACGAGCAAACCCACATTCATACATGTGGGTGGATTACACTCTCGTACCCTGAGCATGGAATGCAGAACATCTCAATAAATGTTACCACTAAGACTTTCGCATGTAATGCAAAGGTATCCATAGTTTGTGTGATTTATGTTAGTTTCAGTAGTGAAGAATCAAAGAGGTCGCCCTATTAACCTCACAAGATAGTAGATGCAATATTGACGTATATACCCTTGTACTCTACTTGATATTAATGAAAATGTTTCATTTCTTGCATATTACATTCCTTCCATATACAAGCACTTATATAACTCACGTGCACTCGGTGTCAAAATCTATGTTGAGAGCAGAATGACCAAAGTTCTCAATGGAATAAATTCCATCAACCACTTGGGGGGTAGGATAGGAGGCATATATATATATATAAACTTTGCGAACTATCTCTAGGGTTCATAAGGATTAGCTGCCATTATGAATATCAAGGGAGTCAAGAGGTTTCACAAGGATAAACTCCTTACAAAGGCTAATGCCCCCACGAGGGGTAAGGCTTCAAGGAGAGTATTCAGCAATAATTCTAGAGCGGTTATCAAGTCGTCTAGCCAAAAAGGATCCTAAAAGAGATCCTTCTAAAAATAGTACTATGCATAATGACAAGAAGGACGCTTCTCACACAAAATAACAAGCGTGCACAATGAATATAAAAGGATTCCAAAAACCAAAAGGGTTAACATATCTTTACAAAAGAAAATATAGTCAAGGTGCACCAAAAAGGCTAGCATGACCAGAACAAAGAAGATGTAGAGAATTCAACAAAGAAAATGGACTTGTTGCGATAATTTTGCTATGCAAGTGCACACAGTCGCAAACTCGTAATAAAATGGTAAAACCAAGTATCGTCCTCAAGGACTGAGTTATCAAGTACCAGTCAATTAATTTCTTGTTCTATTTGATGAATTGAAATTCTTGATTTTTGTAAAATACAGCAAAAGAACCAATAAAGTGCAGAAATAATAATCAACAATTAAATAGAATAATAACTAATAGTAAAACTTTTAATTTAATCACTGAGAAACAATTAGGATATTCAATCTCATCAACTATCCTTCCTATTATTCCCTAATGCAAAGTATGAATTCTTCTTATTTTTACCTACTTCAATTAACAAGTTGATACAGCAGCCTATAATCATACTATGAATTATAAACTCAACCTAGGTGACAATTTCCTATATTTCTATGGTAAATTGAACCACAAAGGTAGCATTAAATTCCACAACTTAATAACAGTTACACAATTAATTCAGATACTTTCGTTCTAAATTAGAATTATGTCCAATATAACCCAAGCATAATTAAATCTCACTTCTCAGATTTTGACTTAAAAACATATGAATGTGACTAAAGATGGCCAATCAATAATCACTCTATAAGAACAGATTATATGGAATTGAAGAAGATTGAAGAAGAGGAAATTAAAATTGCATTAGGTCATAATAGAAATTCAAGAGATTCAATTGAACATCCTAAACAGAAAATTAGTTCATAGTCATAGTGCTAATCACAACAGAAATTAAAGATAACATCAGGAAGAAAAACATGTAAAATTACTCTAAGCTTGAGCCTTCAAAACCAGAACTTCTCCCTTCGTCCGTCCCTTTTCGCAATCTTAAAACCTAAGATTTCAAAAATTAAAGAAGCGGGCCGCGGCTCTACATGCACTATGCCGCGGCCCGTATCAAAATTTCTGGGCAAGAGGTCCTTTTCATGCCGCGGCTCTCTGAAGCCATGCCGCGGCCCGCATCGACGAATTCTGGGCAAAGTACCAATCTATGCCGCGGCTCTATCTAGCCATGCCGCGGCCCGAAGACTTCCTGAAAGACAATGCTTCTGTTTCCCACCTAGCCGCGGCTCCCTTTTGCTCATGCCGTGGCTCTTAAGGGAAATCTCATTTCTTCAAGTTTTCATCCCAAAATTTCACCAACACTTCCAAATTGTGTTGAGAACCATTCTTGATCAAAATATGATGGAAAACTCAGTTATTTCTTCCCTTTCTTTGGCATTTTCTTTCACATGCTCAATTCTTCCTAATATTCATAAAAACAACCAAACAAAGCATAAACCCGCGCTAAAACAAGGAAAAACAAAATAAAAGACTACTAAAAACATCACCAAAACATAATAAAAACTAGACTCAACAAACTCCCCCAAACTTAACCTTTACTCGCCCTCGAGTAAAGACCAAAATAATCTAACAAAAAGAAACAAACACAAACGAACAAGCTAAACCATCATTACCATCTACACTGCTTTGCCAAAACTCATGAAATCTCAATTGCAATATTTATAACCAGAATTTCAGCTCAATTGCCTTAAAGTCCAACTTATACAATTCAAATAGGGAAATCAATAATATATCATGAAAATGACTACAACACTTGCATTCTATCATATATGCTCAACTCATTCCAGAAAATTCCACAAACCAACTCTACAATATGCTTGCATTACTTGACCTTCTCCACTAATGTCAACAACACATGTTTTGAAATCAAAAGGACTTTCACAGGTTATAGTGTTAGGCTTAGGTAAGGGTAGATGAAATTCTCATTTAGGCTCAGTCGTTACCATAAGCAGAAAAAAAATACCTTGAAACCCACCAAATTTCTCTTTACCACACCAAAAATCACCCTTTTTTTCAATTAGAGAGAGAGATTACAACACTTTTCATTATTTCCCTTTTTTTTTTTTTTTAGACTTATCACTTTTTTTTTTTTTTTTTCAAATCACACTCCCCCAAACTTATTATTTTCTATATATATATATGATCAAGGAGTGTGACAAAATGATATTATTCTCTTTTTTTTTTTTTTCAAAGACTTCTCTCTCTCTCTTCTTTTTGTACAATCATACTATATTCCAATCATACCAACTTCTTACTATTTTTCCTTCTTCTTTCCCACAGATTATATGTTTATGATAACAAAAGGAGAGGAAAACAAAAATAAAGAAGTTAAGAAATTTAGGCTCAAGTAGTATGATCAAGAACAAAAACCAAGTTCAAGGCTCAAAAGGGTAACTAAGGATAATTAACTCAAGGTCGGCTTGAAAGGCACAATCGATCCAATAAAATTGCCTAAATCACTTTTCTAAACACATGTCATCAAGAATTTCGCCTCAAAAGCCAAATAATGCAAGTTCTATTAGATTCAAATTGTCATTCCACCAACCCTAGTCAAACACATATAATACAATCCAAAATGTTGTCTTTTCAAAACATATTAAAAATTTCCCACAAAACTTTCTAAATTCAACTCTAAAACAATTGAACCAAGCACACAGTTGAATTCAAATTCCTTTTCACGAGAAAAGACAAAGCAACTACAGACAAGAATGATGGCTTAACATTTACACTAAACAACACAGAAAAAAAAAAAAAAAACAATGCAGAAAACAAAAATAAAACAAAATAAGCTCCCCCCCCAAACTTAAGATGCACATTGTCCCCAATGTGATAAAGAAAAGAACAAGGGAAGAGAAATTACCTGACACCACATCAGTATGGCTGAGGAGGTGGTGGAGGCAGTGGGGGCTTGAGGTGGTGGCCACCCTTTGCATCCTTAAAAGCCATTGTGCCATACGAAGAGAATTCCTTTCCACTGTTGAGAATATTGAAATTATCCCCAATGTCATCGAAACCTTCAAACTTGCCACACAATAATCTTTTCATACGATGTCGAACTGTTAGAAATCGTTCTTTGGCCTTCTTCTTCTTCATACCAATTGAATCTTGACCATCATTCACCACATCAACTCTACAACAGGTAGGAATTTCAGTTGCTGCAAAAACATTAAAACTTATTTCCTCATTTTGGACTCGCAACCTTAACTCCCCCTTTTGTACGTCAATTAAAGCTCGTCCTGTGGCTAAGAATGGTCTTCCAAGAATGATTGGGACATTGGCATCCTCCTCCATATCAAGTACAATGAAGTCTGCTGGGAAGATGAACCTGTCCACTTTTACCAAAACATCTTCAATAATACCCCGAGGATGTGCTATTGATCTGTCTGCCAACTGAAGAGTCACTGTTGTAGGTCTTGCTTCCCCCAGCTCCAATCTTTTGAACACAGAAAGCGGCATTAGATTAATGCTCGCCCCCAAATCGCATAGAGCATTCATGCTCTCAAAATTCCCAATAATGCAGGGTATTGTGAAACTCCCAGGATCTCTCAGTTTCTGAGGAAGCTTCCTTTGCAGAATGGCACTGCACTCTTCAGTGAGTGCCACCGTCTCATAGTCCTCCATATTCCTCTTCTTGGACAGTATTTCCTTCATAAACTTCACATAACTTGGCATTTGTTCAAGTGCCTCGGCAAAAGGTATGTTAATGTGAAGCTTTCGAAAAATATCTAGAAATTTCGAAAATTGTTTGTCAAGAGTCTTCTTTTGAAGTCGCTGAGGGTATGGAATCTTGATGTGGTGCTCATAACTCACTGGTGACTGATTCTTCTCAAGGTCTTCAATAACCTCTTTTTCTACCTTACCCTCATTCTCAGCTTCAACCTTTGGTGCAGGTGTAAACTTCTTGACTGGCTCTTCCAACTTCTTTCCACTCCTCAAAGAGATTGCATTGCATTGCTCTTTAGGATTCACCTCTGTATTACTTGGCAAATTTCCTTGAGGCCTATTTTGTAACATATTTGCCAATTGACCAACTTGCATCTCAAGATTCCTGATGGAAGAGCGAGTTTCTGTCATAAAATGTGTTTGAGTGTTGGTGAGGGTCAACAATGCAGCTTGTAATTCATTAGGCCTTTCAGGTGGAGCTTGATTCATTGACTGTTGAGGCCTAGGCTGTTGTGAGGAAGAGGCTTGATGCATAGGTGACTGAGGAATATTATTATGAAATTGGCCCTGAAACTGAGGTTGTTGGCCCTGATTATTCCTCCAAGAAAAATTAGGATGATTTCGCCACCCTGGATTGTAAGTATTGGCGAATGGATTATTTACTGGCCTTTGAAAGTTTTCCACCGCTTGAACCTGAGCTTGATCCATCGGAATGTTATTCATACAGATAGGGCACTGATCAACAGAATGAACACCACCACACATTTCACACCTCACTGCCATCTGAACTGCATTAGCAGATACACTGCTCTGTTGCAACTGCCTTGTCAAAGAGGCTACTTGCGCTGTTAAAGCAGTAATTGCATCTAGCTCATGCACCCCAGCTATCTTTCTGACTCCTAATGATCTCTCCTCAGACCACTGATGGTTGTTTGTAGCCATGTCCTCCAGCAGCTCATAAGCATCAGTTGCGCTCTTGCTCATAAAAGTGCCACCCGCTGCAGCATCAATAATGGTTCTGGTTGTCGGACATAAACCATTGTAGAAATTCTGTACTAGCATCCACTGTTCAATGCCATGATGAGGACATCTTCTCAGGAGTTCCTTAAACCTTTCCCACGCCTCATACAATGACTCTCCGTCATTCTGGCAAAAGTTATTTATCTCTCCCCTCAATTTAGCAGCCTTGGACGGAGGGAAGAATTTGGACAAAAATTTCTGAGCTAGATCTTGCCAGGTGACGATAGATTTTGGCTGCAGAGAGTTCAGCCAAATTTTTGCTCTGTCCCTTAGAGAAAATGGGAAAAGCCTGAGCTTGATTGCATCATCACTCACTCCATTATATCTGAAGGTCCCACATAACTCTAGAAAATTGGACAAATGGGTGTGAGGATCTTCAGAGGGTAACCCATTGAATTGCACAGAAGATTGCACCATTTGTAGAATAGCGGGCTTTATTTCAAAGTTGTTGGCCTCTACAGTTGGTGGGCATATACTATTTTTTACTCCCGTCAGAGTGGGTAGCACATAATCTCGCAGGCTCCTCTCAGCATTGGGTTGAGCCTGAACCCCTCGTACAACTCCAAGAGTTTGAACATTCCTGCCTTCCCCTTCATTCTGTGCCATCTTTACAGATTTATGGGCCTCTCTCTTCTTCTTTCTGATTTGATTGCAAGACTTCTCAATCTCAAGATTCAGAGGAACAAGTGTGTCCTTTCCTTTTCTGCCACGCATATACCAAAATTCACCTGAGATAGACAAATTAAGCAACTAAACAGATTAGAAACGAGAGAAATTAAAATCAAATTAGAATAAAAATTAATTAGACTGATATTGATAATTTTCAGTCCCCGGCAACGGCGCCAAAAACTTGTTGCGATAATTTTGCTATGCAAGTGCACACAGTCGCAAACTCGTAATAAAATGGTAAAACCAAGTATCGTCCTCAAGGACTGAGTTATCAATTACCAGTCAATTAATTTCTTGTTCTATTTGATGAATTGAAATTCTTGATTTTTGTAAAATACAGCAAAAGAACCAATAAAGTGCAGAAATAATAATCAACAATTAAATAGAATAATAACTAATAGTAAAACTTTTAATTTAATCACTGAGAAACAATTAGGATATTCAATCTCGTCAACTATCCTTCCTATTATTCCCTAATGCAAAGTATGAATTCTTCTTATTTTTACCTACTTCAATTAACAAGTTGATACAGCAGCCTATAATCATACTATGAATTATAAACTCAACCTAGGTGACAATTTCCTATATTTCTATGGTAAATTGAACCACAAAGGTAGCATTAAATTCCACAACTTAATAACAGTTACACAATTAATTCAGATACTTTCGTTCTAAATTAGAATTATGTCCAATATAACCCAAGCATAATTAAATCTCACTTCTCAGATTTTGACTTAAAAACATATGAATGTGACTAAAGATGGCCAATCAATAATCACTCTATAAGAACAGACCAAAGTTCTCAATGGAATAAATTCCATCAACCACTTGGGGGGTAGGATAGGAGGCATATATATATAAACTTTGCGAACTATCTCTAGGGTTCATAAGGATTAGCTGCCATTATGAATATCAAGGGAGTCAAGAGGTTTCACAAGGATAAGCTCCTTACAAAGGCTAATGCCCCCACGAGGGGTAAGGCTTCAAGGAGAGTATTCAGCAATAATTCTAGAGCGGTTATCAAGTCGTCTAGCCAAAAAGGATCCTAAAAGAGATCCTTCTAAAAATAGTACTATGCATAATGACAAGAAGGACGCTTCTCACACAAAATAACAAGCGTGCACAATGAATATAAAAGGATTCCAAAAACCAAAAGGGTTAACATATCTTTACAAAAGAAAATATAGTCAAGGTGCACCAAAAAGGCTAGCATGACCAGAACAAAGAAGATGTAGAGAATTCAACAAAGAAAATGGACTCATCAAAGCCCCTTACACACGATAACCAAAAGAAGATGGGAAAGGCTTAGAAGGCCAATACATCCTCGAAGTCATTGCAAAGATAAGCAAGGATCCTATATATGAAAGTTTCACACACAAAGTGAACTTAAAAGGACCTTGAATATAAGGAGTTCCACATATAATCAAAGACTTAAGAAGTTCGACGCGAAAGAAAAAAGGTAGAGGGTTACACAATACCCTTCTTTATTAATATATAATTATAAGCCACAAAGAAACTTCTATGGGCTCCCACCCGACCATTCCACTCGACAATCTTCTCGGTGGCATACTCACCAAAGGGAGACAGGTTGACATCAGGATTAGTCATCCACACGGCATGAAACGTCAGCTCAACTATGTTATTATCAGCATTCACGAACTCAGCTTCAAGAGAACTAATCTTCTCATTGAGGGTCTGAATGGTGGCTTCGAGCATGATGTTAGATTGAGAGGTCAACGCGACTTTGGCCATTGCCACATCTCTCTTCTGAACTGCCTTAGCAATCTAGCTCTCCAAATTGCTAACCCTTGCAGATGACTCATCTTGCTCTGCCTTGGCCAAGAAGAGGTTGTTCATCACTACCTCAAGCTCAGACTATAATTGTTGCCTTGATGAAGAACTCGAGGTGAAAAAATGGTGACCCAAGATGGAGGCCTAACTAAAAACAAAGAAATGAAACAGAATGTCAATGATCGGGCGATATGAAAACTGAAAGACATACAATAAGTGTTTTGACACATACCTACATAGAGGCTCGCATATAAGCCTCACCCAACTCAGCATCCGGAATGTCATGCATGGACCCTCATTTGCCCTCAGGGATCTTCCCAATGTGATGGTTCATGGCTTCTCCATACTAGGCTGCCAAAGGGTGCCCCCAATGAGTGGAGGTATAGACTCGATGGGGCAAAACATGCACACTTGTTGACGTGTACCTAGATAAAGAAGGGGACCGAGAGGGTCCTGATCCATCAATAGAGGCACAGGGAGAAAAAGGGCATTGAGTCACCTCTTTGGGAAGTGAAGTACCCGAGGACATCTGTTGCAATTGCACTCCCAAGGGCAGAAGAGCATCGTCAAAGGAAGGCAGGACAAAGTTCCTCCTCAAAATATCAGAAGTAAGAGAAGGAGCAAGGAAAACAAACTTGTCGCATGTAGCTGAAGACAAGATTAAGGAAGTGTCATCATCGGTAAATCCATCATCTACAACCTCCCTATCCCTATAAGCCAAAGACCTCAAACATGAGTAATTCTTTGATTCCACCTCAACCTTCTTTGTATCCATCACATCATTCTTGGAGTAGCGGTACTCTTCATCGTCCTCATCATCATCTACATCCTTTGGGTCAGAATATTTGGATGAAACAGAGAACAAGGAAAGTTCCTGATCAGAAGAAAACAACTTGGATGAATAGAGGTTTCCCTCAGTAAAAAGACTACTAGCCTGCTTGCATGTGGAGGACATGACCTAGACCTTCGCCACGTGGTCGAATGTTGCAGGATGCAAGTCAAGGCCAATTACTCCCTCAAGACCTAAAGTCAATAAAAAGAAAAGAACGTAGTAAGGCGAATCCAAGGAAAAGGATACAGATAAATAAAAATAAGAAACAAAGTAGAGGGCAACGAGCTTACATGACTGGTTAAAATGAGTCTGCTCTGTAGACACACTACCGGTGTAACGCCCTGGTTACCCCAGAATAGTTACGGTGAACCAGAAATTTGACCCGCTACCCGAGTCCTTTGGTTTAAAATGTGTTCTAAGTGTCATTAATAGGTTAGGTGGAAAATCAATAAAAAGGAAAGGATATATTTTATTGAATACATAAAACTGTTCATGGGCCCACAAAAACATTTACAAGTTATTTACCACTCAAAATGGTCATTACAGTTTCAAAATTACAAACCCGCCGACCTAAGCGGCAAAAATAGGGTAAACCCCCTAGTTCCTCTGAGAACTCCTTGGCCGTGGTGGTCAAGCGGCCGCACATGTACACATCACCACCTAAGCTCTCCACTCAAGGTTGGGTGAGCTTTTCTTTCCCTTTATCTGCACCACATAGCACCCATGAGCCAAGGCCCAGCAAGAAAACACAATAAAGCATGATATAATATCAACAATGATCATAATAATCATTCAGGACTATCAGTCCAATCAAATAGGTGACAGTCGCAAAAGTCACTAAGTTGGGTCCTGTAGAGTCCAAGAACTTTACTTAGCTAATTGTTTAGTAGTATTATAGTATGTTTAGTGTTATCTTTGTGACTGTGGATTTTTGGTTCAGACCGGGAATTATTTGGACACTCATAGTAGTACTTATAGATTTTCTAAGTTTAACCTATAGTTTAAGAATATTAAGTATAACCTAAGGTTTGATTATATGACTGATATTAAGGATAATATTTTTTATATTATAAGGTTTAGATATCAACCAATAGGATTTTAAGCACATGTTAAGAATGGGTAATTAAGGATTAAGTATTTTTTAGGATTAAATTAAATAAGGGTAAAGTTTGAATGTTATAGGGTCAGTCAGCAGCTTTGAATACGTTGAAGGCTTAGTCAAGGCTGTTTACTCCATTCAAACTTAGCTAAAAATGTGTAATTTCGTGTTTAAATATTCAGCGTGTGCCGATATATCGCAGCTATAGGGGGCGATATATCGCAGCACGTAGATACGGAAAACACGAGACGATGCACGGTCGCCTCAGGCATACTGGCCCAGGCGATATATTGCCTACAGGGGGCGATATATCGCCTCCTCCAGCATAAATTCAAACATTTTTTAATTCTTTTCCTTTTAGCCATTCAAACTTCTTCATAAGTCCAGCATCTTTTGAACGAGTCTTCGGCCTCTGCTGAACGATTATTCAAATGATTTTCACCTAAAAAGCCAATATTTTTATTCAAGTAAAATCAAGATACTTTCATTCCCAAACTCTATAAATAGGACCTAGTACCCAGCCATTATTCACCTTTTACTCTAAGATCAGAAGCTGCTAGTGCTAGGAGAGTGTGAGAGTTAAACACTTGGGTGGGAAAGTCATAAGCTTAATCATCTTTAGCTTATCAAACACTTTGGGAAGTAAGGTTCTTTAGTATTTCGGTTGTGGTTAGATTGGTCTTGCAAGTCTTTGAGGTAAACCCGAAACTCTATTTCATTTGTTTCATGTTATTTTCTTTCTCAAAGCCTTCTACTCAGTCCCCTAACCTCATTCTTATTTTGGTTAGGGAATCCAAGTTCTTAAGCACATAAGTTGTGGTAAGCATATTTCTCAATGGTTTAGTCTTCCTATTCATTTTCATTTCTTCTTCTTCATAAGACTCACTCTTTCTCATATGGTTTTAGGAGTGTTCCAAAAGTCCCAACTCAGTCCATCATATCCCGGTAACTTTGGTAAGGAAAATAGGATAGAATCTATATGTTCATTGCTTATGTTATCTTATGTGTTATGTTATGAAATATGATATGTTATGAATATGTTATGAATGTGTATGTTTGTAGGCTTGGGCTTATGCCCTATTTGACTAACAAGACCCCAAAAAGATTATGGGCATATGCCTACTTAGCTAGTAGGACCCCACTAATATCATGGGCATAAGCTTGTTTAGTCTATGGAACCCCAAGTAATAATGGCCATTATAATAAGTGTATGTATTAAGTGTTATGATATGTCTTTACGTTTATTATGAAATTTATGTTTATGACTATGTGTTAGATTTTCCTTGCTGGGTATTAGGCTCATTCCTTTTTGTTTTATGTGCAGGAAAATAGCTTTAGAGGCGGTAAGATTCGTGACGCTTAGAGGATGTGTATCGATGGTGAATGGAGTCAAGGGGCCGAGCGTTATTCGATTCGAGGATGTAGTCTCATTTTATCTTTTTATGGTTTTATATGTATTTTCCGCATTTCTTATGTAATTCTTTTCATTTAAATCATGTTTTTGTTTTTAAAAACAATGGGATCCCATATCCTTCTTAGTATTCTATTTTGTAAGAAACTCTTATTTTTAACAAGTTACTTAGTAAAATTATGGTATTTCCGCAAAAATGTAAGTTTTATGTATAGTTTCGTTAATGGTCCAAATAGTCTAGATTAGTGGGTCATTACAGGTCCAGCTCCCTTTAGCCTTGTGACAATAGGGTCACCAGGGCATAATGAGTAAGTGAACTTTTATTAGTTTGAACAGGATAGGTGCATGGTGACTAGTCACCATCATAACCTTCCCCATGACCTTAGAGTCATAACCTTGGAACTGCGTTCCCTAGCCATGTGACAAACAATCACCGGGCCTTTGGCCATAGCTCTAGTAACTAGTCTTAGACTAGACAAGCGCTCATAAGTTCATCAACCTTAGGGTCAGTCCAGCGTTAATGCCTTAGAGCCATTCAATGCTGATATCGATTAGATCTAATCTTCATTTGGCTCGGCGTTCATGACGCTATGCCATTTCTGACTCTTTAGGTCAGTGTCCCTAACTAGTCAGTACATATACAAGTATACAACATTCGCTAGCATTTAATAGGAAATCCATATCCACATTTACCAATCAACATGCCTCAATAACAATCACACATGTCATATATTCACAGGGTGCAGTTTTCTTACCTCATGTTCGAGCGAGAGATAATAATAAGAACGACCCTTGAGAACGATCAACCTTTTGGTCCCTTAGCGGTTACCTAGTCATAACCAATTATGGGATTCCATCAATAAAATGAATAATAAAGGGTTCCCATACCAAAACCTAAGCTTGGATCCTCAACAAGAGCTCAAAAATCACAAAGGAAATGGAGGAAGGAGAAGGTACGGGTAAGCTTCAAGACTTGCTCTGTTTTTCCCTCTGTTTCACAGCCTAAAGGAGTTTATATCTATCCTAGGGGTAAAAAGACCATTATACCCCTAGATCAATTAAGGGTTTCTAAAAGCTCCCAAGGGAAAAATTATCCTTTCCAACCTATCTCGTTAATTATAATTAACGCTCTCCAATTCCCGCTATCCTCGATAATCTCAAACACCAATAATTCATATCCCGTTACCATTTAACTCCCGGTAACGCTCTAATCATTTAAATCACCCCGAGACTCATCCCGAGACTCATCCAGAGCCCCAAACTTAAACCTGTTATGACTAGACCGCTAATCAATAATCCAAGATCGTCTCATGCCGAATAGCTCGAACAAACCCACATTATAATGTGGTCTCAACAACATATCACCGACATGCATACAAATATACAATTATACCCTCAACGGGCCAAGTTATCATCACACCCCTGTAATTTAAAATGTGGACCCACATGCATGCATTTAACATCATATTATAATATAATTCACATATACATGCATTCTATCAATTAATGACATAATTAAACAAGTATGACCCTCCCGGCCTATTATTCCCGCCATTAAACCACATCGGAGAATTCGGGGCATTACAACCGGTGAAGAAAATGTCATTCTTCCATGAACCCTGGTTGGAGATGGAACCCTCTATGAGAGGGTACCCTGTGAAGGCCACGACCTTTTGAAGTTGATAAAAGCCAAGCACTGATGGGTTCGCCCTCAAGGAGAACAAATGATGGACCTCCTTCATCTAGGTCCCATGCAGATGCACTTGCTTATACAACACATATAGACAACTCAACACAACCCATGAGCTGGGAGACAACTTGAGGGGCGCCAGTTGAAAATTATTAAGTACATTCACACAAAAAATGGAGTGGCAAGGCCCCACCACACCTGATCATAAAATCGCTAAAAGCAACAAGCCCCTCTGGCAGCCTGTATGCATGATTGCCGCTTATTAGAATAATGTAGCTGCTGTCCAGCAAAAGTTGATGGGCCTTCAGCATGTTGGAAAAGCTTAGTCTAATTCATTGAAGACTTGATGTCCACAATCTCAAAATCTTCAGGGATAATCCTTTGCATGTTTGATATCCAAATAGAAATAAGATGAGGTTTGTGAGCAACTAACTTCATCAACCCTCGAGAAGACACCCTCTGTGTCTTATGTCTACATGCATAATACTTAACTCTATAACGTCTAGCCATGGATGGGGGAAGAAATGAGGGTAAGACCATGGAGAGAAACTTAGGTTCAACTATATCACTATCAACACCCCCGTTGGTAGGACCCCCGATCTCTTGGGCCTTGGCGTCGTCGAGGGATTGAGGTTCAGGAAGCAAATTTTCTTCTAGGCAAGCAATCTCAGCTATACAACCCTGAAGGGTTGATTTTAGTAGAGCAATGTATGTCTCATGCCATGGGGAGCAACTTGAACCCTCACCGCTAGTGACGAATCCGAGTTCACTCTCAAGGCCCCAAGCCTTCTTCCTAAATTTGGATAGTCAGTGCAGGTAGAGCATTCACACACCCGCATTTATAGGAGGGTTTGTGGGTATCAATTTAAGAGTTGGACGATGACAAAATGATAGGTTCAATGCTAGGAGATACTTTAAAGGAATGTCCAGATGACATGGCAAGCTAAGACTCGACAGATGTGTGTGCGTGAAAACAACCCTATATCTACAACATGAAAGGGGTGCAATTAAGGTAAGATAAGGAACTATGTATACACTCCATGGAAACAAGGAATTCTTAAGGAAAATAATTATACTATTTTATGACCCCTACCCTCATATAAATGATAAGAAAGAAATGCTTGTATCATCGATTAAGGGAAGCATACTTAGACGTGCGTAACTGAGACCTAAAGTATGTGAAGGGAATCCTTAGAATGCGTGGAGATAGGCCCTTGGATATGTATGGGATGGAACTTTGGAGTTACAAAGATGACCTCCTAAGTCAAAACACCTCAGGCTCACTACAAAACTCGCATGGGACAAGCTTGGATGAGTAAAAAATTTTACCTCAAAATCTTCTATGGAGGATAGAACCTTGGAGCTCTTGGAAATGTCTTAGAAGGAATACCACTAGGCTAAGCAAGTTTTGGTGTGAAGAAATGGATGCAAGCCTTGAGGTATTTATAGGGAGAGCCAAGACTTCCTAGCCTTTGGATCAAATCTAATGTGAATGGTGAAGGTCAAAAGCATTGGTAGCTTTTGGATCTGCACTTGGAGATGATTGGTCCTTATTCAATTACAAGGGTGAACTTGGATCACCACCTTAGCTATTTGATTTTTGTGTTTCTTAATGCAATACAAAGAAACACACTACCCAAATGCATTTTCTGTTTCTCCGTACACCACAAGATAACACACCAATGTTGAGCCTTCCATGCCTCTTAAAGTAAGTTAAGAGACGAATATGAAAGAGTCTACAAGAACACTTAAAAGTATACTTATAGACTCGGGGGCAAGTGTGAAAATGGGAAATTATCCCTTAAAACGCCTCGCACAAGGTCACTAAGTTAGATATCAATATAAGAAAGTCTCTTAGACAGGACCCTAAGAAGGGCTTCTCGAAACGTCTAGATGTCGAGGTACAAGAGCCTCCAACCTGTCTCGAAGTAATCTGCCTATCTGCTGAGACACAAGGGCCTTCCTATGCAAGGCCAGCCTCAAGATGCCTTTCCCGCCTGCCAAGACACAAGGACCTCGATGTGCGAGGCCCATCTTGAGTTTCCTTAGGGGTGCTCCAAAGGGCTTCAGATTGCGCGAGTCCAATCCAAGGAGGCTTGCAGAACTCACATCGAGAACCCATTAAGGGTCTCGCAGTGTGAGGCCTGGTAGTACGCTGAGGGGCAGGGCGAGTGCATTCCATGGCACCTTATGGACCTCACGTCGATATGCAAGGCATGCTCGATAAGGTTCTCGCTATGCGAGTCCTGGGGGCTCACTGAAGGGTCATGCGAGTGCGCTCATGGAGGCTTGCGGACCTCGTGCCAAGATGCAAGGCACAACCAATAAGGGTCTAGCCATGCGAGGCATGGGGGAATGCCAAGGGGTTGCGCGATTTATAGAGTTACAGAGCTTACGCTGGGCCCAAAAGTATGCCATTACAAATAAGGGTCTTATTATGCAAGGCCTGGCACCCGTCTACGCATCAAGGAGACCCATGCTATCTCCATTCCATAATCCATAAGTCTCTCAACACTTAGCAAATTAGAAAGAAGTTTGGAGAAAATATTTATTTTGAAAAGGTGAGAGGGACCATAAGGTACAAGGCACGCGTACGGGTACAGGATGTATAAACCTTAGGATAACAAAGGTGCGACTCTGACATCCGTATCTGACAAGTAGTGGTGGTACAAACCCGTATGAAGAGTGGAGGCGCTACATGAGGACCCCTGATTGTGCACCAAGGCTGACACCATGGCCCTCTTTACCACTACGTCCTACACCACTACCCTGACAATGTACCCACATACGTTCTTGTCCCCAAGGACCACAATCTATTAGGAGCCATTAGAGCTCCACTATAAATAGATCTCCACCCCTCCAGCAAAGGGGTTGAAATTTTTTAATGTACACAAAAGCAATTCGGCAATACACAATATTTTCTCCATTGTTGCTCTACATTCTTCTTTTTCAAGCTTTTCAAAAGTTCCATCTACATAGTTTTATAATACACTTCGAGTTTTCAAACCTTATATCGTTGATGAGTTCTCACCGTCAACAGAAACAATTTTACTAAGTAAGTAATTTTGAATTTCTTTTGTAAACACGATTGAAATGAATTTTGTGAGTATTTCTTATTTAAAGGGAAGTTCTTAATATATGAGAGATTTTCATTAGAAATTTTATTATTTGGTTTAGATATATAGCAAAAGGAGAATTCATAACTCTTTTCATCGTAAAATATTACTACTTATTTGATAATTGGGTTTGTTACAAGAGATATCGAAATCTTATCACTGTTAATGTAGGTTTCTTATAAATCTAAAGAAATGATGAAGAAAACTGTAAACCTCAAATAACTAACCGTAACCTTAACCTTGAGTGAGGCAAGCATTTATCCTCTTATTCTTATCCTTCATGCGCTCACCCTTTCTCTTTCTCACTTGTACAAAGATCCTAATGAGTTGGAGAGAGCTTGGCTCTCCTTATATAGGTGTGGACTAGGGTTAAAGAAAAGGAAAACCTAGCTCACCCTATTAATTTCATTAACTCATTAATTGTTAATCCCATTTTTTACCAAATGAATCATAATCATCACTTAATGTCTGATACTGTCTTATTATGCTAATTATCTCCCTAAAAGGAAAGTGTCAATTTTCCTGAAATTGATATGAAAAGAGAAAGTCTCCCAATGTCCAAAACCATGACTGAATAAATCTCTTTATCACATTCTCATGGCCACATTCGTCGTCCCAAACACATGCACTATCATAATTATCAATTTTTCCTAAAAAGGAAAGAACTTGCCACCCAAGTCTCCCTCCATTGCCCTGGCCAAAAATTCTTATATAGCATTCTAGGGTTTGTAGTCTTTATTCCCAAATAAAAGACTAATAAATAAATATAATTTCTCTTATTGTATTTATTTAGATAATAACACATTATTAATTTATTTACTCAAAAAAATTAATTATATTTTCTAAGTAATCATTTCACTAACTATAATAACACAACATTCTAAAACGAAAAATTATACCGGGTTATTACAATCTACCCTACTTAAAAGGAATTTCATCTGTGAAATTTGACATGCTGAATAATTCTTGAAATCGCTCTTACATTTGTATCGTTATAATATAATTCATCATATATCGCATATTAAAATCATATAAGCATTCAATAAAAAGCCAAATATAAATGACAAATTTGGTAGGTAGTGGCATCCCACCAATTGATTTCCTTGTCCCAGACTCTTGGCGGTCCGTAGCATAGCTCTAGCAACACTATGCAAATGCTACCCTATTTCCAAATGTGTCATCATAATGGCCCAAACTTCATAGCAAACATAACATAATATCATACACATAGCACAAACAACTGTAATTGTAACACCCTACTAATCCAGGACTGTTACACTATGTCCAAGACCGTTACACTGTGTTTAAAATAATGATTAACTCGATAAGTGAGTCATTTGGACTTCAACGTGTAATTAGATTTAATTAAAGAGTTTATTATTAAAAAATTTGGCCAAAGAAATATTACTTTTCATTAAAAAATTTCAGTATATACACGAGATCCCAAAAGAGTTTATTATCTAATACAAAAGTAAACAGGGTACATAGTTGGCCGACCTGAGAATCAAAATACCGAGCAGGTCGAATATGTACACATCAACCCTACAGCTCTGAAAATCATCGCTGGTCTAGCTTCTCTATGCCCTTACCTGCACCACGTAGCACCCGTGAGCCAAGGTCTAACAAGAAAACCCAATTTATTAGAACAGATAATCAACAGGATACAGATCATAAATAGCATGCTTAGCAGTTATAGCCAAACTCAAGCAAGCACTCAGTTTATTTGCGTGGCCGTAGAGTCGGACGAGCACATACCGCACTCCCAGATTGGCCCAGCCATAACAGCCTGCATTCCACATGCTAATGTCGACCACAGCTTATAAGCTGAGTTTTCCATACAAATACAAATAAATATGCATCTCACATTCAATACAATTATACTTAGTCCAAGACATTCATATTTAAACAGGTACTCAAAGTGAGGTTATAACCACGTTCAATAACTGGGGCCCATGCCCTAATCTTAGTGCAGGTGTCAGTTTTCTTACCTCAAGTCTTGAGCAAATTAATGAGGCGACCATGAGCATGATCATTTTCACTCGAGCCTTGTGGGAAACCCTAGTCACTACACGTGGAGGAATTATTCATCAAGATCTTAATCAGATAAAGGGCTTCAAGGCAAATCCCTAGCCCTTGGGACTTCAGATTCCACTAAAACAGGTAGCAAAACCATCTCCGAGCCCTCTGATTTGGTTTCCCAAAACCCAAAACCAACCTGCTCTAAATTCACATTTAGCGCCGCGACGCCCCCTAGATGTGCCACGACCCACAATATGTCAAAAAGTCTCCCTTAAAAGTATTCATTTTGAGCAGTGGTGCTCTACTGGCCGAGAGTTTTCCCCATAAATTTACACCATTTTGAGCAGCAGTGCTCCCTGTAGGTGTGAGGGAAACCCACCCTCGAAGACACTCAAGCGGGCCACGACGCTCATCCCAAGTGTTGCAGCGCCACGGCGTAAAACCAAGAAATGCAATTTTCGACTGACCCAATTCAACCTCAAAACAACATGTAAATCAGTTTCAAGCCTAATATCGACCAAAGTACAATCATATAACCCACAAATACCACAATAAACACCACACATATGCAAAACTCATCAAAATCCCCATTTTTCCAAAGACCTTTCCAAAACCATAATAACTCAAAAGAAAACAGCTAGCTAACCTTAAATTCATCTACAAATTCGAATCTTTTAGCTTGATAAGGTCACTAGCAACATCAATCCCCAACAACAAGCTTCAATCCAAACTTGAGCCACTTCTAAGCTTGATGTTCTAGGAAAAGCTCTTCAAAATACCAAAGAGAGCAAATGATTGAGAGAGAGAGTACGTGATAGAGCAGAGTGCTCAACACTTAGTCTATTTCCTCAGCTCAATGGTCCAAAAAGACCAAAATACCCCTTTCCCATGACCTTGAACATAAAGCCCCACAAGGGCAAAATGGTAATTTAACACCAATTCCCACTAAACCTCAAATTACACTTAGCATTCCCAATGAGTCCACTAATCTTCCAAATACTAATATTTTTCCCAAATGATATCTCATATTGCAATAATTCCCGGTAATTTACCAAAATACCCATTGGCTTACTCCGAGCCGAGCATCAATCCCCGTTGTAAAATTACCCCTAAATTGCTCAAAATGATCGACCCATGCTGAATATCACAATATATATCTACATAGTAATGTGTTCTCAAACACATAGCATACAAAATTATAATTATACCCTCAACGAGTCAAAATTACGAAAAATGCCACTTTTTGACAAAAGAGGGCCTTTAAGCATATTTAATACGCCTAAACATGCATAAGCAGTCATATAATAATATAACTCATATAATTCACATAATCACACATTTATTCAATTACTTAACACATAATTACCCCACGTGCCCTCTTGGCATGCTTATCCATGCTTTTTATTGCATTAGGGATTTCGGGGCGTTACAGTAATTTAACACCCATTTGATCAATTAGTTCATGACAAGCAAACATTACATAGTATAATTCATTGTACACTCAATGCCATAGTGACCACTCTTTCTATCAAATCTACTAAGACCTATTGTTCGTGAGACCTATGGTAACACATTATTATTCAAAACAATTTTTTACATTCATACACGTGTGGCCCGTTTATCCTTCTCCTAGATTTGTCAACTACCCTTCTAGCTTCTTGGAGTGCTTTTGGGCTATGAGCTTTCTTTCTTCCACCTTATTCTTTGGCATAGGCAATCCATGTTATCGTCCAACCCATCATCTCGTTGGGTACCATTCCAATAGTTGACTGTTAATTACTCCAAATCTCAGTGATATGCTCCATATGTCCTTTTGTTTCAAGGTGAAGGGTGGTCTTGAACTTTAACTACGTTCTCATCATAGGCATCAATTTAGCTTCGTCCAAATAATGCATCAATTACAATGTTTTCCTTGCTTTGTTCGTATTGAGTTCCATAATTATATTCCTTTGATGTCTTCCTAAAGTATCCCAAGAGACTAAGACTTCTAGTTGTATTCGTAGGCCTTAATCATTTCTTAAGTTTTACGTGCAGCTAATGTCATTTAAATCTTTGTAGTGTAAATTTTAGATGCTTTTCTGTTGGTATTAATTGTGTAAATCAGAGTGTACAGGGAAGGGTAACTATAAAAAATTTAACCAATACAAGATCCAAGATCACACATATTCCCATAGATTAAATCAATATTCACAAAATAAGAATCATACCTCTCGTTACCTATCAAGAATCCTCGCTATCTTATCGTAAAATAATAATGATCATCCAATCAAATGAGACAGCTTTGAGATTAACAGCAAAATCTTCCAAGCCAATTCTCAACACAAGGACGTATGTGGGCATGTAAAATATTGTGGATAAAATTTAGGCTTTCTTGATGTACTCAACACATGTGATC
The DNA here is from genome assembly GCF_963169125.1 of Humulus lupulus. NCBI lineage: Eukaryota > Viridiplantae > Streptophyta > Magnoliopsida > Rosales > Cannabaceae > Humulus > Humulus lupulus. Next base: position 105,374,917 of record NC_084793.1, read on the forward strand.
AAAAGAGGTTTGGAGAAGATAAAGCTGAGAGAGTATCGTAGTTTTTCTGTTTTCCTAAAATCTTAAAACTTGTATCGCTTACGTTTTATGATATAAATATTTTAAACTTTATATAACTAAAATTAATCTAACAAAATTAGACTCAGTCAAAGATGATTAAGATTTTAAAATTTTAAATTATTAAATGAATATTTTAATCACATTAAAATAATTATTTAATAAATACATAGTTCAAATTCTTAACAATTAAAATTTGAATTGAACAAATTGGGATGTGACATGTATCACACGCCGGTCACTATGCAAGTACATTGGGCATGTGGCACACATGTGCCTCAAAATTTTTATCTCATTAATTTTTTCGATTAATAAGACAATATATTTATAAATTAAAATAACATAACATTCACAGATGCATAAATATCAATCAATTCAAAATTAACTTAATCTTATAATTTAAAAAATTCATTATCATATAATAAATTAATATTTTTCTCTCTCATTACTAATTAACCCTGAGTTAATTAATATTTAATATAATAAATATATATAATTTTGAAATAAAATATATTAGTTTAATTAATTACGCATAACTATTACATAATTATGACTTAGCCCTGGAAAGTTAATTCCTTGACAACTGAGTCATTTTCTCCTTTTAATTTGTCAAGTATATCCATACCCTTGGCAGTGTAGCATAAAGGTGACATAGGGACCATGGACCTACAATGCTAAGCAACAATAATCCATATTATTAATTAAACTTTTTAATTAAAATATCTTATATATTAATATCATTATTACTCAACTATAAATATGGAATTGCACTTCTAGTTATTATAAAATTATATTTACAGAAGTATCTCAATTTTTCCATTGATATAATCACTTCATGTAAGTCTGTCCTCTGATTTATTGGTTCGCTAATTATAGCTAATCAAAATTATCGTTTTACCCTTCTAATTACGTCTTGTTCCTTAAGTACCATTAACTCACTAGTGAACTATTAATTTATAATCAAATTATAAATTTGAGCTCAATAACTATTCAATTCAAGAATTAATCCTTAAGAGAACCAACATTTGAATAGTTAAAAAGCTTGGATTCCAGTCTTGTAAGATCATGTTCTGAACCATTCATACTATTGAATCTCCAACACAAAAGTCACTAGCCTCATTATACTACGAGGCCAAAATGGGTGAATCAAAAGACCCAACCAAAATGAACAGGAGTTCAGAACTATTCACGATTTAGACTGAACTATAAATGATCATCTTTTTTATATGAATTAAAACTTTATTACAAATGGTATGTTCATTAAGAAATTAATTCACATCGATCTTGTCATATATAATCTAATTTTATAAAGTACCCTTACTAGCAATCATTGAATAAAGATTCAATACTTTAATATGTTGTTGACTATTATACTTATTATCTATGATCTTAATCCACTCGTCTCATACAAGATCATTCTCTCATTAATGAATATGGAATTTTATGATATTTATTATTATTAAAAAATAATTCAAACATTCAATTATATAGAAAAATGTACTTTTATTTAATTCCAAACAAAAATGTCTTATTATATTCTTTTAGAGTACAAACCCTCAATCAACTTAGCAAAAAGTGTCTTGGTAAATGAGTGAGCTATGTTTTGTTTCAATGCTATTTTCATAACTATCACTTCACCTCTATCCACGATCTCTCTAACTAGGTGGTACTTCCTTTCTATGTGGTTGCCCCTTTTATGACTCCTTGGGTCTTTAGAGTTTGCTACTGCTCCATTTTTGTCACAGTATAGGATTAGTGGCGTGTCCATATCTGGAACGACTTCCAGATCATCATAGACCTTTCTAAGCTATACTGCATCATTAGCTGCTTCACAAGCCGCTATGTTTTTGGCTTCCATAATAATTTCTGGAATGCTTAATTGTTTACTACTTCTCCAGACTACAACTCATCCACCAAGAGTGAACAGTGAGGCAGACATCGACTTGCGACTGTTTCTTTGTGATTGGAAATCAGAATTAGTGTACCATATGGGGTTCAGGTCACCACCTGAATACACAAGCATATAATCTCGTGTTCCCTAAAGATACTTGAGAATGTGCTTTATCATATTCCAGTATCCCAAACCTGGATTTGATTGATAACGACTAACTATTCCCACTAAATAACGGATATCTAGTCTTGTACACAATATGGCATACATCAGACTACCAACTGCTGAAGTATAGGGATAATTTTTCATATCCTCTTCTTCTTGAGATGTCTTAGGACACTACTTGTTGGAAAGAAAAATTTCATGCCTGATCGATAATGGCTTGTAGTTTTCCATAAAGAATCTTTCCAACACCTTATCAACAAAAGACGCTTGAGAAAGTGCAAGCAACTTTTTCTTCTTATCTCTAAGGATTTGGATTCCCAGAACATAGCTCACTTCTCTCAAATCTTTCATTTGGAATTTTTTTAGCCAACCATTGCTTTACATTCGATAAAGTTTCTACATTATTACTTATGAGTAGAATATCTTCTACGTAAAGAACTAGAAAAACCACAATCTTTCCTTTGATATATTTAAACAGGCCTGCTTTGTCAGCATTTTATTCAAAGTCGTATGTTTTAATACTCTCATCAAAGGTAAGATTCCAAGATCTAGATGCTTACTTTAATCCATAAATGGATTTCAGCAATTTGCGAACATTTGATCTTGCCCCTTTTTCATGAACCCTTCTTGTTGTACCATATAGAAACTCTCATCAAAATATCCATTAATAAAGGTCGTCTTGACATCCATTTGTCTTATCTCTCATAGTCATGAGCAGTAATCATGAGCAGTGGCTATGGATAAAAGAATACGTACATATTTTAGTATGTCTCTTTATAATCAACACCTTCCATTTTAGTGTAACCTATTGCCACATGTCTTGATTTGAAAGTGTCTAATTTCCCATATGTACCTCTTTTCCTTTTGAATATCAATTTATATCCAATGGGCCTAACATCTTCAAGTGGATCTACAGGTTCCCAGACAGAATTAGAATACATCAATTTCATTTCTTGGCTCATGGCCTCTTGCCATTTCTCCATTTTAGAATCATCCATTGCCTCTTTTAGGGTTAATGGATCGTCACTATCTGTGTTCAATACAAGGACATGTGCTTTGTATTCATAGCAAATAGATTGTCATACAATCATCCCACTACAACGGTGCACTGTGGCATTATTTTCAAGAACTATGGTTTCTTTAGTTTTATCATATGATGATAACGATAATGACAATGGATTTTTGTTGATCAGCTCAGAGGTTAGTTTCTCAAGATACCTCACTCCGAGGTTTATAATTTACCATAAATTCATGTTCAATGAAGGTTTCATTTGTCGATACAAACATGTTTTGATCCTTTTGACTATAAAAGTAACCACCTCTATTCTCTAAATCATAACCAACGAAGATATACACTTCTGACCTTGAGCCTAGTTTCTCAAACTTAGGTTTAAGAACATGAGTTGGACACCCCCATACATGAAAATGATGCAAACTAGATTTTGTACAATTCCAAATGTAGGTTGGGCTTTCTTATTGACTTTCTTATTGACTACATTCAAAATGTAGGTTGTTGTTTGAAGTTCGTAACCCCTGAAAGAAAGTGGAAGCACAAAGTAGCTCAACATAGACCTGACCATATCCAATAAGTTCAAGTTTCACCTTCCTGAAATACCATTTTGTTGTGGTATTCCAGTTGTTGTGAGGTGGGATAACATACTATGCTAAAGCAAGAAATCCTTGAATTCCAAATCTAAGTATTCTCCACCTCGATCATATCGAAGTGTTTTACCTAACTGCTTCTCAGTTTGGTCTTTGAAGTCTTTGAACTAGTTGAAAGTTTTAGACTTCCTAAGAATTTGGTAAGTTTGACCATACCTTGAGTAATCATCAATGAAAGTGATGAAGTACTCATAACCTATACTATCCGCTATATATTAATTGCATTGTAATTTATTTATTTATTTATTTTATTATCCAATTGTATCATTTTCCTTTTATATGATTATGTGTATGATCGTGTGTGTGTGTATGTGTTTTCCGCCATGGGCGTGAGAACAAGGAGAAGAGCAAGAAGATCAATGTATTCTTGATCATGGATATGAGAATAATGAATAGTCGAGAGTTACCATATTTGGAGAAGATGATCATTATAAGTGATTACAATCTTAGTGCTGATTGATCATGGATTTGGGAGAATAATTACTCGAGAATTTTTAAATTTATGGGGATTAGACTTGTTTGATCTTGGTAATTGATGAAGAAAGTATAGAATGTAGACTAGGTGCCATTTTTTAAAATTATGGAAATTAATCCAAGAGGAGTTCATGGGCGAGTATCATGGTGATTAGGATAATCAATGGTCTTGATTATAATTTATGAGAGTAAATCATGGGAATTGATTAGGATCATTATGAGAGAAATCATGGGATTTGATTAGGATAAATAATGAGAGGAAACATGGGATTTGATTATGATAATTGATGGGAGGAAATCATTGGATTTGATTGGGATAAATGATTGAGAGGTAATTTAGGGATTTGGTATATATTGGAATTAATGTGGAGATGTGGTTGGTAGGATTAAAGCCTATAAATAGAGGTGGGGGGAGGCTTATGCCAAACACACCAAGAGGAGAGGGGAGAAGGGAAAGCACGAAGAGAAGAGGAGGAGGAAGAGTGGCAGTTCTATAAAGAAGAAGGAAGAGAAAGGAAAGGAAGAGCCAAGGCTTGTTTGGGGTAAGTATCAATCTTTTGGTTCTACAATTTTATTTTATCTTCTAGTAGCTAATCTAGAGGATTGTAATCATGTTGACTAAGGTTGAGAACACATCAAAGGTGGAAGAGAGGACTAGAGGGTTCAGACACTTGGTGGAAGGTAACACCTCGTTTTATATTTTGATACTTATGTTGGTTTAGATCCATGCTAGGGTTTCAAAATATATTAACTATTGGAAGTTGGGAATCATCTTAAAAATAGGAAATGAATAGTCCATAAAAGGTAACTTGGAGTTCAAGTAAGAGGATGATAGTGTTTATGAGGACCTAAGCTTGGAGTTTAATGCAAGTTGTGTTTTCTTATGTTTATGAGTAATGTAAATTAAATTAAAGTTTATTACATTGATTTTAGAAATGACTGTGAAGCAATCCCGCTCTGTTGTTTGCAAGGACTCGTGGTAAGGAGGTTAAACATGTTTTCTTGATTGGTAATGTTTATCGAAGGCATGTTGTATGCTAAATGTTTTAGGGCATGTACTTGGGAAAGTAAAAGGTTGACAAAGGTTGCCACAGTTTGTACCATAGTGGTTGCAGAGAAGACCCCGGGCTTCCTCGTAGTTATCTCTCCCATTTATGTGTGTAGTGCGTGCATAAGTTTGTAGACAATGTGTTATGTGTTGTTATGTTTATGATAATGGTTGCAGGCACACGTATTTGGGTAGATGATTTTACTATGTATGAATGTTCCTTTCTATATGTTTTCCTCTCTTGTGGCTTCATGGTTCCTTGGAGTTAGCTACTACTCCACTATTGTCACAGTATAGGATTAGTGGCTTATCTATATCTGTAACTATTTCCAGATCAGTGTAGAACTTTCTCAACCAAACCGCCTCTTTAGCCACTTTGCAAGCCACTACGTATTCGGCTTCCATGGTTGAATATGCTAAGCTAGATTGCTTAATGCTCCTCCAGACCACAGCTCTTTGACCAAGAGTGAACACTGACCCAGATGTCGACTTAAGACTGTCTTTGTCTGATTGGAAATCAGAATCAGTGTACCCAGTAGGGTTCAACTCACCCCCTAAATATACAAGCATATAATATTTCGTTCTATTAAGATACTTGAGAATGTGCTTTACTGCAATCTAGTGTTCCAAACAAGGATTTGATTGATAACGACTCACAATCCTTACTACTTAGCATATGTCCGGTCTTTTACACAACATGGCATACATTAGACTCCCAACTGCTAAAGCATAGGGATACTTTCTCATATCCTTTTCCTCCTAAGGTGTCTTAGGACACTGTTCCTTGGAGATAGTACTTCCATGTCTGGTCGGTAACTGACCTTTCTTGGAATTCTCCATAGAGAATCTTTCAAGCACCTTATCGATATAATTAGCCTGAGAATATGCCAAGAGCTTGTTCATCCTATCCTTTAGGATTTGGATATCCAAAACATAGCTGGCCTCGTCGAAATCTTTCAATTGGAACTTTTCGGCTAACCACTTTCACGTTTGACAATGTCTCTACATTGTTTCCAATGAGGAGAATGTCATCCACGTAAAGAACTAGGAAAGCCACAACTTTTCCTTTGATGTATTTGTACACACATTGTTCGTCGACATTCTTTTCGAAGCTATATGTTTTAATTGTTTTATCCAAGGTTTTATTAAAAGATATAGATGCTTATTTTAATCCATAAATGGATTTCAGGACCTTACACACCTTTTGATCTTCACCATTCATGATGAACCATTCTGGTTGTACCATATAGATACTTTCATCGGGATAGCTATTCAGAAAAGCTGTCTTGATGTCCATTTGCCATATCTCATAGTCAAGGTGGCAGCTATGGATAAGAGGACATGAATGGATTTAAGCATGGACACAGAAGAAAATGTTTCTTCATAATCAACACATTTTCTCTGAGTGTAGCCTTTGGCTACCAGCCATGCTTTTAAAGTCTCCACTTTCCCATCTATACCTCTTTTTTCTTGTAAATCCATTTGCACCCAATGGGCCTGACATATTTAGGTGGATCTACAAGTTCCCAGACATAATTGGAATACATAGATTCCATTTCTCAGATCATGGCTTTTTGCCATTTCTCCTTTTCAGGATCATCCATTGTCTCTTTGAAGGTTGATGAATCATCCTTGTCTGAATAAAAAACAAGGACATGTGCCTCATGTTCATAGCAGACAGGTTGTCTCACAATCCTCCCACTACGACGTTGCACCAGGGTTTCTTTTCCAGGAATAGTGGTTTCCTTAGTTTGTTGTTTATCATTTAATGATTAAGATGAAGGTGATGGAATCTTATTAGCTGTGAGTTCCTCCAAAACCACTTTTCTCTTAGGTTTATAGTTATTCATATAGTCATGTTCAAGGAAGGCCACATTTGTTGAAACAAATACCTCTTGGTCATTGGGACTATAGAAGTAATTGCCTCTTGTTTCTGGAGTGTAGCACACAAAAATGCACACTTCAAACCTTGAATCAAGTTTCCCTTATTTATGTCTAAGAACATGAGCAGGATAGCCCCAAATGCATAAATGATGCAAACTAGGTTTGTTTGCATTCCACAGTTCCAGTGGTGTTTTGCTTATGGTCATAGATGGGACTACATTCAAAATGTAAGTCCTCGTTTGAAGTGCATATCCCCAGAATGAGAGAGGAAGTAAACAGTAGCTTAACATAGACCTAACCATGTCTAACAAAGTCATGCTTCTTCTTTTAGAAACACCATTTTTTTGTGGCGTTCCTGGTGCTATGAGTTATGATAGAATACCATGGTCTAGAAAAGAAATCTTTAAATTATAAATATAAATATTCTCCACCTCGATCAGATCAAAGTGTCTTAAGGGTCTAACCTAATTGCTTCTCAGCCTCAGCTTTGAATTCGTGAAACTTACCAAAGGTTTCAAATTTCCTAAGCACTAAGTAAGTATGACCATATCTTGAGTAATCGTCAATAAAAGTGATGAAGTACACATATCCACCTCTTGCTTGTACATTAATTGGACTACAGACATCGATGTGTACAAGTTCCAAAGGTTCTTTAGCTCAATTGTCTTTCGTTGATAAATGACATTTGGTCATTTTGCCTTCTAGACAAAATTCACAAACAGGAAGAGTTCCAACTCTTAGTTCTCTCAAAGGTCCATCTTTTGTTAACCGATTTATCCTATCTAGACCTATATGACCAAGTCTAAGATGCCAAAGATATGTGTCATCCTCATTTGAAATTTTTTTCTTTTGTTTCCTTGCGGTTTTGCTACTTTTAATAATTCTGAGTTATTAAGCGTCCGTTCATTAGTTTTGATCATATACAGTCTGTTTGTATGTTCTACTTGTCAAATTTTGAAATCATTCTTCGAAATAACAATCACATTATTATTAAAAGAAATACCAAAATATTGTTCATGCAACATAGACAAAGAAACTAAATTTTAGAAAATCCCAGAAGAAAAGAAACATTGTTCAAAACAAGATAATTGTTCCCAAAATGTAAACGAACTGTTCCATTTGCTCTAGCTGAAACGAGCACTCCACTTCCAACTCGCATGGTCACCTCGCCATCAGTAAACTCCCTTGATGACTCAAGTATCTACATAGAAGAACAAACATGTTTTGTGGCTCATGAATCTAAAACCCAGGATGACATATTGTCCACTACACAAGCTTCAAGTACAGGTAAATCATATTTACCTTTCTTTTTCAGCTCTGAGAGATACTTTTTATAGTTTCTCTTACAGTGACCTTCAAGTCCACAATGGAAACAAATTCCTTTTGGTTCTTTCTTCTTGGAGTTATTTTCATTTTGTTCTCCTTGGCTTTTGGTGCTTTCGTGCTTTTCTTGGACTTCTTGCCCTTTCCTTTGTCCTTATCATTGTTCTTCTTCCTCTTCTTGGATTTATCCTCAGAGGTTGAAGGTTTCTCCTCTACCACATTTTCCTCAGCCTCTTTTGTAATGGCTTTGCTAAGAGACTCAAATGTATGCAGTTCATTCAATAGCTCGGTCTGTTGAACTCCAACTTATTCATAATATAGTTGGTGGTGAACGTAGAAAAGACAGGAGAGAGTGATTCAAGTATGATGTGTACTTTTGTACGCTCATCAATGATGGCCCCATGTATTTCTACTTCATGCATCACATTAATCATGCTCAAGTCATGTTCATGTACAGAAACACCTTTCTTCATCTTGGTAGTCATGTAGGTTCTAGTAGCCTCATATCTATTTTGATCATATTGCTGCCCAAACATGGCCTACAAAGAATTCATTATCTCAAACATTGTTTCCATGGGTTCATGCTTTTTTTACAAAATATCATTCATGCTCACATGCATGTAACACTTTGAGTTGTTGTTGGATTGAATCCAGGCATCATACTTGTCTTGAACATTCTTTGGGGAAGTGGTAGCAGACTCTTCAAGACATTCCTTAGTTAAGACAAATTTATGGTTCTCACAAATTAACATAAGATTCAAGTTTAATTTCCATTTAATAAATTATAACCATTAAGTTTTTCAAGTGAAAGTATGCAGTTATAGGATTGCAACCGTTCGACATTATTGAGAGAAATAACATACATTAATATTACTATTTGAAAAATATCAATTATTCGCAAAGTAAATATTGTGCATGAGTGCAACAATTAAAACATATAAATAAACATTTACTATTCCACGATAAAACTACCCAACAAATAAAGTGTCACCTTACGGTCAGTCAAGTCAAATTCAGATAGCTTATAAGACAATCTTTATAATTTAAAACTTAAAATAACTCATTATTTTCTCATTTAAAAATAAAGTACCACTGATTTGGTCAAGATGTAATTATCCACTGTAAAATCATAATTTCATCTTTGTAACTGTAACCCATTATTTCAGAATTCATGACTTAACTTAGAGAGTGCTGCCTTAGGCTCGGTCAAGCCTAAAATACATCACTCCTTCCTATCTTCATATGAATCCAACCTTGGTATTAATATGTCTAGAAACCTTCCTTAGGGGGACGGAAACAAAGCCGCCTCAAGGTCGTATTCATATCTCACAGTGTTGTACTTATAATGGAGACCATAGGTCACATTGAGTTGTTCACCTTCTCCCACTTACTATTTTAGAAATAATGTGTCTTGTTAAACTAATCTTTTAATTCCAAATTAATTATAGTTTATTAATAACCTAAGAATGTAATTAATTACAAAATTCATTTAATTATAAAAGAGCCCGTTTCTACGATTAATGTGATCTACATAATTACTCATTACATTCATGTAACTTTACTAAAACACTTTTTAAATAAAGTTGGTTATCTTAAAGGCCTATAAAATCTATTGCCTTTATTATGGTGTGAGTTGCCAAGTTTTAACTAATTTAATACGTAGTAGTTTACATGAAATTGATTTCTCCAAAACAATTTACATAAACAATTAGGACAATTCTAAACAATCATGTTTCTAAAAGATGCATGATTAATGAAAAATGTGTGGGGTTTCATGAATTGCCTGTAATTGACTAATGCATGATCATGTTATCAATCAAACATTAATTAACATTTATTTAAATAAATAGATAAACAATAGATGATTAACCGATTATTATTAGGTATTTCTAAATTTACAACCCTTGAAAAAATAGAAATAAAATTTCAAAATAGTCTTTAACTAGTTTTCAAGACTCCAAGAATGCTTCTCCTCTCGTTTAGGCTATCTTGCTAATCTTAGGAATTTAGTTATGCCCAACAAATTAATTAAAAACTAACTTTCTAACTAATTCGTTTAATTAAAACTATCTTTTAATTAAATAACCATTTTGTCATCTTTTTAATTTAGTTGAATTTACATAATTAAAGTGTAATGCCCCGAATCTCCTAATAAGGGTTAGGACCTTGATTAGGAGGCCGGGAGGGCCATAATTTAGTTACGAAGCTATTTAATGAGCATATGCATGTTTATGTGAATTATATTATTATGTGATGGTAAATGCATGCATATGGGGGTATTTATGAATATAGGGGTATTTTGGTAATTTGGCCGCTGTGGGCATAATTATGTATTATGGGTGCATGGTTGTGATTAATTAATATAGCCACATTATAAGGTGGATTGGTTCGAGCTATTCGGCATGAGACGATCATGAAATGTAAGTGTTCGGTCTAGTCATAATGGGTTTAAGTTCGGGGCTCGGGGTGAGTCTCGGGGCCATTTCAATGATTAGAACATTACCGGGAATCAAAGGGTAATGGGATATGATTTATTGGCATTTGAGATTATTGAGAATAGCGGGAATTTGAGGGCGTTAATTATAATTAACGTGATAAGCAGGAAAGGACGATTTTACCCTTGGGAGACTTTAGAAGCCTTTATTTGACCTAGGGGAAAAATGGTCTTTTCACCCCTAAGATTTATATAACTCAAGGCTGTAGAAAATACAGGACAAAAACAGAGCCTCATCAACCTTATCTCTCTCCCTCACCTGTGTACCATTTTTCTTCTTTCTCTCTTTGGAATTTTGAAGCCAATTTGAAGGGACAAGCTAGGAGATTAAAGGTGGGAGCTTAGGAACTTAGCTCAACCATTGAAGAGGGTTTTATCTCAAGTTTGAGGTAAGTTTCAGTCATGGAATCTCTGGTTTTACTCTATTTTTTATTTAAGTTTTAGTTTGTGATTTCTTGATGGAAAGTTTGGATTAATGGAAGTTTTGATTGATGTTTACCTTGGGTTTTGATGAGGGTTTGATATGGATAATGTTTGGGGGTTGGATTGAGTGTTTGAATGAGGTTTGGGACTGATTTGAAAGTTTGGTTTCGAGGAAAAATGCAGGGGAAGAAAGGTTGTTGTTTGCTGTTTTGCGTAAAGGGCCGCGGCACGGCTATGGTGAGCCGCGGCCTATGTTGATTTCTGGGGAGGTTTTGCCTTTATCTGCGGGTGAGCCGTGGCCCATTAGGGCATTTTTGGCCAGAAATGGGTTTTTGACTTGGGGATGCTAGCCTTAGGCCTCGAGGTTGATCCTACTACTTGGTTTAGTTTGGATTGATGTCCCGGAGGCTAGATATTGGTTTGGGAACCTATGTTGATCATTTTTATTGATGGTATCCTATATTTGGTTATGACTAGGTGACCACTAAAGGACTAGAAGTTGATTGTTCTCAATGGTCGTTCTTTTATTCGTTCTAGCTCAAATCTGAGGTAAGAAAACTGCACCCTGTGTGTACGTGACATGCATGGCTATTCATGATGCATGTTGGTTGATTATTAAATGTGACATGCATGGCTATTATTGGTGCATGTTGGATTGTTAAATATAATGCATATGATGCATGAGAAACATGTAATTAGGACATGCTTTATATATTGAGTATGATATCGTTCAGAGCTTGAGTCTGTGTGTTCGTGCATGGTCCTAATTGTACTTGTACTAGTTAAGTAAGCATGCTGAATACCTTGTATATGGATATTGGACATGTGATATGTGTTTGGTGGCATGGCTTACTTGTGTATGGCACTGGCTTATTAGTCAGAATCGGCAATGGTGTTAGATCCATCTATGAAGCTGTGACTTATTAGTCAAGTTCACAATGAGTTGAACACTGGTCGTGTATTACTGACCTAAGAGTCAGAAATGGCATAGCGTTATGAACGCGGGGCCAAATGAAGATTATATCTAATCGATATCAGCAAGAATGACTCATATGGGGTATTAACACTGGACCGACCCTAAGGTCGATGAACTTATAAGCGCTTGCCTGGTCTAAGACCATTTATTCAGAGCCAGGGCATATGGCCCCGGTGACTGTTTGTCACATGGCTAGGGAACGTTGTTCCACAGTTACGACTCTAGAGTCGGGAGGAAGGTTATGTTGGTGACTAATCCCCAAGCACCTATCCTGTTAAAACTAGTGAGATGTTCACTTATTTGTTAAGCCCTGGTGATCCTATCATCACATGGCTAAGGGTGTTGTTCCCATATTAGTGACTTTTGATATCTGTTAAGCCCTGGTGATCCTATCATCACATGGCTAAAGGGTGCTATCCCCATACTTGTGACTTTTGTGATAGTCACCTATTTGTTTGGACTGTTGGTCCTGAATAATTAATACAATCACTGTTGATATTATATCATGTTATATTGTGTTTTCTTGCTGGGCTTCGGCTGACGGGTGCTATGTGGTGCAGGTAACGGCAAAAGAAAGCTGGACCATCCTTGAGTTGGAGAGCTTAGGTGATGACGTGTACATATGCAGCTGCTTGTCCGCCACGGCCGAGGTTTAAAGAGGAACTAGGGTTAAACCCTGTTTTGCTGCTTAGAACGGCCTGTTGTAAATATTTTCTTGTAATGGACTCTAAAATTATAATTTTGGGATCCCAATATATATATTAAACGTTCTAATGAAATGTTACATCTTAACCAAAAATTTTAATCCCTAAACCGCTAATCATACTTAGTTACACGATTTTGGCCAAATGACTCGATTAGCGAGTTTAGCACTGTTTACAAGGCACACCGTAACGGTCCCTGGAGTTGGGGCGTTACATAAAGATTCAAATTCAAATAATTATTTAAACTTAAGATAAAATCTTAACCAAATAAAAGATATTTTATTTTTCTAAAAAAAATTAAATGAGATAATTAATCTTTGAAATTCAAATAATTTAAAATTAATTAAATAAAAGATTAATTGCATAAAAATAGGATCTAGCTTTGGGCACCAAGATTTGTGCCCTAGTCCACTAGGGCCGGGGACACCATGGAGCCTCAAGGGCTCGAGTTGGTGGCTGCCACAAGCAGTGAGCACAACACCTTTGGTGCGTACGGGCTGTAGTGGCGCACACAATAGGCGTAAAGGCGCATCCACGCAAGCACACAGGCGTGGGTGTGCAGGCACAATGGCGTGGGCTCGCAGGAGCACGGGCGCAGGTACGCAAGCGCAGGGGCGCGGGCTCGCAGGCGTGCGTGCGATGCGCAGGGAGCCGCGACTCGGGTTGGTGCGTGCAGTTAGGGCTCAGGCCATAGGCTTGGGTCCTTCTTTCTTCTTTGTGTACATATTTTTAAAATACATATTTCAAAAATAAAATATTACAAAAATCCTATGCCCTTTATGACTTACACAAGATCTAGAAATTCAAATTTCTAACCCAATAGCACCATATAATTAACTATCCATCATTCAACCATACATTCAAAAAACAAATGCAAGAAACCCACAAAACATTTAATATATATGTAGACTGATCTCGTACCAATTGTTGGTATCAAAAGAGCAAATCAAAGATATGCAACGGGAAATGGGCCCTTTTGAAAAGTTATTAATACCAGCCAAGATCATACACACATATATATATATTAAATCACATACAACCAGATTAGAGATTACCTCTCGTAGCCTATAAAGTGTCATTAAATATTTTTGTATAAAATCAACGATCTTCCAATCCAAGTTTTGAAAGCTCACACCTTGATCTTCCAGACCAATCCTCAAACACACAAGGATGTGTGTGGGCACATAGGATTCAAAAGGTTGATTTATAACTCTCTATATGTACTCAACACATGAGATCTAGAGAGGTTTGATAGAGAGAAGAGAAATTGAATAGTTTTTAGATTTATGAAAACTATCGCTACTGTCTTAGAGAGAGAGAGTCTGACACTCTATGAAAATAATAATATTGAAAAGCATCGCTTCTTTTCAGATTTATAAAGATAATTAACTAATTTAATTAATCTTTATTTTATTAAAATAAAACTAATCAGTTGCAACATTATTTAATTATTTAATTTAAATCATATTTAAAACATAATAATTAAATAAAACAAATTATTTGAAATTCAAAATTCAAATCTGAGGGACAAGAAAACCCAATGTGTGGCGCCACACTCACTGTGCAATGAGTGTGTCGACCACACCATTAGGCTTACCCATAATTTTCACATTTGTTTATTTAATTAATATTTAAGACAATATATTTATCCAAATATAAATATCATTTAATTCAAAATAAACTTTATCTTAAAATATCAGTTTTAAATAAATAAATATCTTATTTTAAATAAGATAATTATTAATCTCTCTTTATACATTAATCCAAACACGATTAATATTATTTTAACCTATAATTTTTCAAAATAAAAACTATACAATTATATAATTAATTAATTCATAATAAATCAATTGCCTATAATTATAACATAATTATTTCCTTGCCCTAGAAAATTAATTCCTTTGCAGTTAAGTTCTTCTCTCTACAAATCTTTCTTTTGACATCCGTACCCTTGACAGTGTAGGACAGAGGTGATCTCGGGACCATGGGCCTATAATATGAAGCTCCAATAAACCAAATTATTAATTAAACTCTTTAATCCAATAATCATATCTATTAAATCCATGATTACTCCACAATAAAAATGGAATTGCTGTTTAAGTATTTATAGAATTATCTTTACAAAGTTTTCTCATGTAGTCCATTGATATAATCAATAAATGTAGCTTTGTCCTCCATTTATTGGTCTGTTAATTAGAGTTTGTCAAAATTATTATTTTACCCTTCTAATTACCTATTGATCCTTAAGTACCGTTAATTTACTAGCGAATAATTAATCTATAATATAATTATAGATTTGAGCACAATAATTATTAAGTTCCAGAATTAACCCTTAAGGGAACTAATATTCGATCCATTAGGGAAGTATGGATTCCATTATTGTAATTCATGTTCCCAGCCATTCATGATATTGAATCTCCATAACAAAAGTCATTAGCCTCATTATACTAAAAAACCTTAACGAGTGAATCAAAAGATCCAATAAACAGAAATATGAGTTCATGAATACTTAGGATTTAGACCGATCTACAAATGATCATCTATTATGATAAGAATCAAATCTTTATGTCAAAAGGCAAGTTTATAAAGATAATTAATTATTATCGGTCCTATCATATATAATATCTATTATATACATCACTTTTACTAAGATGTCTATCCACATCAGTAATCTGAATCTAGATCACTTGCATCATGTATGCTTAGTAAACCGCACTAGTAACCATTCATTAAAGATTTCATACTTTAATATGTTACTGACTATTTTATTCATTCTATATGATATTAATTCTCTCGTACTAATACAAGATCATATTCTCATGAATGAATAAGGAATTTTCTTGATATTATCATATAATTAATTCAAAAAATAATTATAATATTCAAATATAATAAAATTGTTCTTTTATTTAATTCAATAAAAATGTCTTTACATGCTTTTAGGGCATTAATCCTAAAAATCTCCCACTTGCCCTCATAGCAAGTGAGGCATCTCTCTTAATCCCATGTTGCATATGTGACCCATGAATGACTTTGTAGAAAGTGTCTTGGTAAACGGGTCAGCCATGTTCTATTCCGACGCTATCTTCACAATAGTCACATCACCATGGTGTACAATCCCTCTAAGCAAATGGTATTTCCTTGTTCCTCTTCCTCTGGTAGACAGTATAATATTCTAAAGCAGAAAAGAAGTTGTTGTAAGAAGAAATAAATCACAAAGTTATTTATCACTTTAGAGTCTTGATTGCAATGATTTGTCATGCATACTCACATGCATTTAAATAAACACCCAATATTGAAAGGAGAAAATATATTGAGTACTTAAAAATTCCCCAAAATAGGTCTTTAACATTCAAATATCCCAAAAATATCCAAATATATCAAAAGAGAATTCGATTTATTTAAATAGTAAATCAGGGATTTATGGAAAAATAGGATCGAATCGTCCAGTGTCGACTTGTCCCTAGAGTCGTAATCAAAGATGTCCTGGGAGATATAGAAGTAATTATGGGCGCTAGCCCTTGCCCTTAGTTTGTTGCTTACTTCTAGTATAGCAAATAGTGCCTTGCAACGCACTGCTTCTCCCTCATGGTGGATCACCATCTCCTCGTGCTCCTCCAGATTCCCATCTTCATCTGGAGCTAGGATTGTTTCCAGCATGTAGAACTCATAGTTTTCCACGAGTTCAAATATAGTGTACCAGAAGGTAGAAAATCCTTAATAATTTTGGCTTATGTAATGCCATGCTACAGTCAGTTGGAGAAGAGCCTCGAGGAATGTAGCTAGTGACTCCCTCAACACCCAATATAGTGTACCAGAAGGTAACAAATGTATATAATGATTTTGTGCATTTATGGCGCTTGTTGGGCATTCGAGTCTGTAGGGATTCTTCCATATGGACATCATTGAACTACCTCAAGCAAGATGCCCTTCTCGACTTGGATATGACTAGAACAAGACATCTTCACTAAGATAACGATAGGGCCTAATGAAGGTGGTCTGGACACTGGACATTGGATACTTCGATCTTTGTCATCTGCACTTCAAACAATCTAAAGGATCCTAGGCTATCCCAGACTCAGTGACACAACCTCCAGCTGGTTGGTCTGGAGATAACAAAACATCTCCAAAGCCTAGTAACCTTTACTTATTACTTGCCAATCGTACCCTGAGCAAGATAGTTGAGCTCGTATTTTTAGGGTACAACATTTGCCCTCCAAGTCCCTGCTCGTGCATGGTGTCACTTCTGACACGAACAGTAGGGGATTTTCGGCTTTTTTCATGAGAAAATGTGCCCACCCACTAACTCGAGTTTAGGACACGTGTATGCTTGTTATAGGCATTTATTCTGGCTTCGAGTACTGTGACAGTTATCTTGTCATCCTTTTTTCGTCGTTTGGATTATTTAATCCTGACCCATAGATATCTACCTACTTTAATCACGTGGCTTAGATTTGTCCCCAAATTTGACATATAAATGGGAGAACAAGGCCTGGAATTCAACACATTTTCATTTGAATTTTCCTTTCTTACTTCTCTACAAAAATTCTCAGAAAAAAACCCTTAAACTTTCTTCCCTCTCAGAAATTCCTCCAACAATTACCTCTTATATATTCTGCAATCTTCATCATTCTTCATCCTTTTATAACCTCGATCAAGAACCAATCCGTAAGTACATTTTTACTCTGGTTTAAATTTATTTTTCCTTTTTTTTATGTTTATGAAATTTTCCAGTGTGTTTTTTCCTTGTTTTGGTTCTACACGGGTTCGGTTTAGGTTATACTAGGCCAAAACAAATATTACCAAAAACGGTTAAGTTAGGTGCATGAGAAGAGGTAATCTTTCTAGGTGTAGAGGTAAAATGTATGAGTCTTTTAGCCTGGAAGGTGAAGGGTTTTGGCTCAAATCTAGGTAGCTTAGGGGACACGATACTGGGTGGTTTTGCATTAAACTGCTTTTCGAAACACGAATCCTAAAGTTTCAGTACCTTCCCGAGATTAGGGCACGTGAATTAGGGACGCACGTGAGGCCATGCGTCAGGGTATTAAGCAAGCTTTACGTGTTTCAGTAGTGGAGCCTTTGAATTTTAGGTCACCATTTCTTCCGTTATTAGAATTAGGTTACATCCCTAGGTTACCTCTAATGAGTCATTTTGTAATCATGTGAACTAAAACAATTGGCATGGCCTTTCAAAATAAATAAAAAATGCGGCAGGCTCTTCTTCTCAAGGCAAGGATAAGCAAGTCGCCCCTGAGACCCCTATCCCCCACTTTGGTCCAGTTGTGGTTTAGGAGATCGAGGTAGGACCTGGCAATTTATTTGAGGTAGAGAGGATCAATTCTCGAATTACTTCTCAAGCCAAGGTTAATAAAATAATGCTAAGTCACGGGATTGAGATGAGCCCCAAATTCTATGCTCAACCTCCATTGGAGGGTGAGCAGAGTTGTGCCCCGTTGGAGGACGACTTCAGGGCCTGGAGTGATGAACACCTAAAGGCAGGTGTCTTCCTCCCACTAGATCAGTACTTTGCAGAATTCCTGAACTATGTGAAGCACGCTCCATTTCAGCTCCTGCCAAATTCATATCGCCTCCTCACGGGGTTAATGTATCTATTCCTCAAGAACGATTGGGAGGTCCCCACTCCAGATAATATTTGTATTTTTCTGTATGAAGGCCAATCCTGATGTTAAAACCCAAGGTAATGGTTTTTATTACCTCACCCGGTTTCCCAAATCGGCTAGCATCATCGAGCTCCCCAGCCATCTAAGTGATTTCGAAGACCAATTATTTATGTCAAACAGATTTTGGAACTGCGATCACCATTTTTTCAACCGACCTCGTAAGTATCTTAGTTTTTAAACTCTTCATCTGAATTCCTTACTTTTGATGAGTTTTACTTATTCTGATTGAGTTGTTTATCCTGTGTAGTTATTTATAAGAGAACCGCGCGGTCTGAGACCCTTGGGGGTCAATACAAAACTTCGATAAATTCTCTTGCCAAGAAGAAATAGTTCAAGGCGGTGGTGAATGATACCACCATGGTGGCCTGCAAGTTTATCAGGGACGATCAAACCCTGGCCATCAGGCATCAAGGTCCTCCAAAGTACATCCAGTCATTGAGGAGGCTGAGGAAGATGAAGAGGTCACACTGTTGGTGCATAAAAGAATGATTACTGAAGGCGGGCAGGATACTAACCAAGGTCATGCCAAATCGGGGGTAGCACCCAGTGTCTCTAACCAAGGTAATAAAGATAGGAAAATAAATCGAGTTGCTGCCTATTTTGCACTAACTCGATTCAATCTGAGGTAGCAAGTGAGCAGACATCCCGAAGACCCGGATCTAAATGTAACCTTACATCAGTGCGTTGACCAATAGGTTGTTCTCCATGACTATGCCTACTCTAAGGACACCGTAGTAGTAGTAGATAACACTTTACACTTCAAGTCCACCATTTTTCAACAGATGGCACAAATCCCCTATCACGGCATTCCTTGTGTCATCCAGGTATGAGCCTAGTTTGGATGAGAAGTATTAATGTTAGAATCTCCCCCTCCCCCAATAATCCAAGAGTTAGAGGTCGTGTCTATCTCGGTCCCATCGCCAGGTTGACTGGGACATTAGTGTGAGTATAGCTAACACAGTGAATACTAATTCAAATTGAATGATGATGTAATAGGGGAAAATGGCTTATACAGGTAATTCAAATTTTTTCATATTTGGAAACTTTCCTTTTTTCTTTAATTTTTTAATAAAACCATATTAATGTAAAACTATATAAAGAATATCCATATTAATGAAAAAACATAAGTTCTTATTGTTTTTTTTTTTTGACGAAATTCTAAATTTTTTGAAGACAAAATTGGTATATTATACATAGTATTTACTAGCAAATTATTTTACACAACATAATAATGTATATATATATATTAAAAATTCATTAAAAAAGTAAAATTTTGTGGAAAAAAAATCAACAAATTAAACTTGATTGCTAAATTATAGAAAAGAAAAAAAAAATACTGTGAAGATATTTGTATTAGAACCTCTTAAATAAAAATAATAAGTGAACTAATATATAAAGTCCTCTATTGAAAAATAAGATTTGCCAAACTCCAGGCAACAAAAGACCGCATGGCTTATCTCTTAGCTTCAAACGGGACCCAATTGAAACCCAAGAAGCACATACGTAACGACCCAAATTTACTAATAAGGCTTAAGGGTCTTGATTAGTGTGTTGGGAGGGCATAATTGGAATATATGTGATTTAATGATTTAGAGCATGTTATATTACTATTTGAATATTTGAGATGCATGACTATGTGTATTAGTATGCATGTAGGCCTTGATTAGGTTAGAAGGGCATAATCGTAATTTTGGCCTGTTACGGGCATAACTGTATATATATATGCGATAATTGTTGAGACCACATTATTATGTGGATATATATGTGATCTATGATTCGAGACGATCCTAGTGAGCAGATTAGCGAAAAAGTCACGGCAGGGATTTATACCCGGCTCGGGGCGAGCCTGGTGGTATAAATGGGAATTTAGAGAATATATTGAGGTTAATTTTGATAATGAGGAATATAATTGGTGATTAGTTAGGTATCGGGAAGTAAGCGGAAAATGTTAGAGACACTCGAGGAATTAGCGGGAATTGGGTAAAATGACTAAAATGCCCCTAAATGGATTAAAGGATTTAGAATTAAAAGGAAGGGCATTATGGTCATTTGGCTTTTTAGAGATAGGTATTACTGAGGCTTTATGCTCAGTGGAGTTTGTAGAATGCAATAGAAGCCTGAAAAAGAAGGAAAAAGAAGGAAAGAAAAGAAAGAGAAAGAAGGGAAGGAAGGCAAGGTCAGTTTGGGCATTTTTCCACCATTTTCTTGAGGGTTCTTGGAGCAAAATTTAGAGGAGAGCTAGGTCAAGCTGATCCATAAGGTTTCTGACTTAGGCTTGAACAGTTGGCAAGGGTTTAGCAAGAACAAACCTTCCACTTGAGGTAAGACTTTGAAGTTTCTTCAGTTCTGGTTTTGATTTGTAACTAAGGTATCTAGGCTGAATTGATGGGGAATTCTAGGGAAGTTGGAGCTAAGGATTGAGGAGGAGCAAGCTAAGGAGGTCTAGAGGCAACTTAAGGTCGAATTTCCATCAAAGGTATAAATTCTGAACTCTAAACTGTGAAGTTTTGGCTGTGTTCTGCTGAGTTTTGAAGTCTAGGAGTGATAATGGTGAATTGTGGGATTAGAGGTGCATGTGGTTAGATTTTATGTGGTTATGATGCTTGGGATGAGTTAGACATGTGAGTGAGCTTGATTTTGAGTTTGGTGAAGGTTTGGAGAAGTTTTGGTTAAGTTTGGCTCGGGGAAATCACAAGAAGGGAAAATGTGGTGTTGGCAGTCTGTGACTAGCGCTACAATGCTAGCCTTTGGGCGCTGTAGCACCAGGCCAAGTTTTCTGAGGGCATTTTGGTTTTGTTTGTAGCGCTGTAGCGCCCTCCAATGAGCGCTGTAGCGCTACCCTGTGTTCATAAAGGTATTTTAGGGTTATTCTCAAGGGTTTTTGACCAAGGGTTCGGGGTTCGATTCCACCACCTTGTTTGGTGGAATTAGGACTTCCCGAGGGCTCGGGATTGGTCCCGAGGCTAGGTTTTGGACTTGAGGTTTGTTGATGACTTTGATCTATGGTTGTGATTAGGTGAGCGCTAGGGCTCGAGAGGGATCGTGCTCAAGGAATCAAGTGATCAAAGCTAGCGAATCTAAAGGTAAGAAAACTGCACCCGGTTATATGTTTGTGATGTGATGGGACTAAGAGCTCCCGATATCTGTATAATGTCAATGATGGTATTATGCCATGGGACATGTGATAGCGGCCTAAGGGTGCCGTACAAAATATTTGCGCACAAGGCGCGGCTTGGCCACTGGTAGCCGAGGACAGCTTAATATTCACTGAGCTCGGTTTAAGCGGGCCGGAGTAAATGGGATAACGGAGGGTGCGGCCTGATGGCACTAACCCTAGTTATCATTTATGAATTGATGTATGATATGAGTTGATATGTTTAGTATGCTGAATACTTGATTATTTTGAATGATTATATGGTTGAGAATATGTTATGCAATATGAGATATTGGATTGTTTGTTGATTGCTTATGCTTTGTTAATGTGTTTTCTTGTTGGGCCTTGGCCAGCTATTCGCTCGCCATGGCCGAGGAGTGGATCAGGACAGAGATTGCCTAATTGTCTATTTTGCCTAAATATGGCTAATACTGTATTTAGTTCTTGAATCTTTTGTAAATGATTTTAACCTTAATATTTTTGTATCCCGTGTAAACAGGAAATGTTTCTTTATGAGAAATGTGACTTTTAAGACCAAAATCTTTTAACCCAGTTCCATTATAGTTTCGATAACACGTTCTTAATTAAATGACTTAATTAGCAAGTCTAGCACTTTTATAAACACACAGTGTAACGGTCTTGGGTATCCAGGGCGTTACAACATACTTCTTCTAAGCTAGTAAGTTTCTCTTCCGTATTCTTCACCAGATGATTTAATCAGGTCAGAAGCTTCATCAACCTCGTCAAAGCTGGTAGCTTTAACTCCATTTCTCTAAAAAAAAATTTCCAATTACACTTCTATATGTTGTCAAGTTTATTCAAGATAAATAATTTTGCTATTAAATGAATGATTCATTACATTCAATATGATGTCCACATACATTTTTAGTATCTAGGTTTTGAATATTACTCTGTATATTAAATGAGCCTTTTGAGATAGGTATCTTTATTAATGCTTTTCTTTTTTATTTTTCTTTCTTTTATTAAGGAAGATAAATTGACACAAGATAATGTTGTAGTATAACTAATAGACTAGTATTTATCATGGTTCCATTTCAATGTGAAAAATATTGTTGGATCTCTATTTCTTTCTCTAAATTTGTGAATGACAAGAAAAGTTTGCCATGTCAACCCTAATACTTTTATTTCATCTTTAACTTAATACACATTATGATAATCTTTAGGAACATCTTCAGTGACTCTTATTTATTTTAATGTTAATGTTATTTTTCAGCTTTGCATTACTCTCTCGGGAATGTCAATTTAATGTATCATGCTGGCTTCTTTATCAAAGTGTTTTTGTGATGCACTATTTCAAAACAAACTTATTTAATGGATGCTTGATATACTAAAAATGGTAATTTAATATTACTAGATCACACTTTTATGATTAATTAAGTTTTTATTTGAATATTGATTCTCTTAATTAGTTTCAAGGAACCTTATGCCCTGATGTGATTGATTCTTGGCCTAAATTAGAATTATTTTAGAGTGATATTATTTGTAAAACCCAAAAGTTTTGGTCAATGTGGTTGTATAACTTATAATTAATTATTTTAACCCATAAACATTATACAATAATAAAAAAGAATAATAATAAATATTAAACATTAATTTTGTGATATCTATATATAATATAACACATAAAGGAATATCTAGATTGCCATGTTCTGTTTATCCAATTTATTAGGATTTTTTTGCTCTTTCCTCCTTTCAAGATTATTTTCAATAAGTTAATGGCCTTTATTATAATTATTTAGTTAATATATTTATATATTTTATATATGTTGATCTATATTCATGTGGATAAGCAAACCATGCTCTATATCTTTATCCATTAAGTTTAACTTGTTATCTTTCTTTTATAGTTTGTTTTTATGAGACGAACATAAGTATTGGTGTCGTCTAAATTACATTCAGTTTGAGGACATATCTATATTTTTTCCTTTTCCCTTTTGCTCAGTTTTATAATGCTTCATGCAATGACTTTCAAAGAATGCTTGTATTGAAATCATTATGTAATTGGTTCTGTTTATTCTCTAAAATTACCATCCTCAATGAGATGGTTAAAAGTTTATGGGTATGAGTGTTATTTATAAATATATATATATATAAATTCTAATAAAACATGACCAAAGGTGAGTCTAAGAATAAATTTTTGTAACATTTTCGGCTGAGTTGCCATGGCGGAATTTATGGAGCTTATGTACACAGATAAGAATTATAGGATTCGACTATTCTTTTAAAATTAATTTATGTACAGCTTGAGTATGATAAATTTAATCATTTTTATTTTTAATTATGCTATCACCTTCTAGCCAGATTTTATGACAATTTCTTTTAAGGAGGAGGCATTTGGTTTCGCAAAATTGGATATGACTAACAATAATCCCTATGGATGTTTATATTATCTACCATGTGTTTTTTTTACTTGTAATTCTATAGTTACTCAGAGTTGAGTTATAATAGCAGATTTTCAATCCTATATTTTCTTCATTATTTGCCATGTCAAAGCCAATACTTAATACTTGTGAAGAATTTAAAAGAAACATTTAATAATAAAAAAAAGGCTTCTTGATGCAATAAGAAAAATCTTTGGATTGTTCTGCCTTTTAATTTGTATTTATTGTTATTGCCTTATAATAACTCAAACATCATTGTTATATGATGGTTACTATTTATTTGTTGTGATTGGCCTATTATAAATAAGTTTGTATACAGGGTCATTTTATTTTTATTTCATTTATTGTTATCTACTCATAAAATTACATGTAGACTTTTCTGCATATTATAAAAAAAAGTGAGTTAACTAGACAGAAAACAGAGATGTGATTCGGAGTAGCTTAAGAAATTGTGTGAATAAAGAGGTTTTATAATCTGTAAAGGCAAAAGTTTTAGTTTTCCAGAGTGTTGTCACATCCCAGTAAATTGGTTTTACCATCATCATATTCATGTGGGCTTATTACTAATTTTACATATTAAGCTTTTTTTCTCCATTACTTATTCTATACTTGTAGTTTAAATCTTAACACATTAAAGAAATTAGCATTTAGCATTTATTTAGTAAATTGACCTTGCAAGATCTTCCCACGCTTATGAGTGATATAGCTTTTTTTTTAAAAAGTACTGTATAGTTTCGTTTAGAGTAAGACTTATGTTATGATTATGTTCCCTTGTGTTTATTCTTAGTTTTCCACTAGTATGAGACTCTGTTCTTAGTTGGGTTCTTGTGATCACACATTGCTTTGTTGGACTTTGGTTATACTTTTCCTAGCTAATTTCATTTAATGTGTTAAGATATTATTGTTTGCCTATTTGGATAGATACAAAATACCCTTTCCACAACACGTGATTATAAATCTATTAAAAAAGTAATATAATACACAAACAAAAAGAATGGTTTAGTGAACAAAACAGTTTATTATAAAAACGCCTTTAACTAGAACTTAATAAAACATTCACATTTTCAATGGTTTATAATAGAAAGCCACTTATTATAAAGGTTCCAGTGGGGTCTCGCTTAAAACATGCAAGTTGGGCCCAAAAGTTTAAAAAGAAAATATCATTTTTCATGCAAAGTTCTAAAACACACAAAAAATTTAAGTCCCACTGGCAATTTTAAGAAAATTCCATAAAACAAACATTATTAAAAATGGCATTTAGAATTGATCGTTTCTCGTCCATAGGATGTCCCACGCCATACACACCAGGACGACAGAACTCCCCACATCACCACGCGTGCCATAGAGAAACCTATTTGCTACCTAGAAGGGAAAGTAAGGGGGGTGAGCTAAAAGTCCAATAAGGAAGTACAAACAATAAGGAAGTAAGATACAACAAATTCCAAGCACTTTCATTTATCTTTATACATCACAGCATCATCATAAAAATGGTGTCAAAATCATAATCATAAACATATTCACGTCAACATAATGTCATCATCATATCATAAACATCATAACATAATCATAAACAATTCCTTGTGAACATGGCCCGCTAACTTGTCCATGCCACCCTTTGAGGTGAACAGGAATCTCTAGTCCTTGAATAACCTCGGCGCGTCCTTAGTAACTCATTTGTTGTGTCGCGTTCAACACGCTAACAACCATTACATATAACTCGGTTACGTCTTCATATCCGTAGTAACCTCTTTATTTGATGTGCCGTGTTCATCACGCTAACATACATTCATATCATAAAACATTCATACAAGCCAACATATCATCACATTATAGCATTTCATAACTCATAACATTTTCATTCATACAAACAGTCTTACCATTCATAGCATAAACAATCATAAATTCTATCTAACTTCATTACCTCAGGTCCAAGCTAAGTAAAACCACAACTTCTCAACGAGCCTATACCATAATCAAAACGACATTCCTTAGCTTCACATAATTACTATTTTTCCCTCTCATATAACTTATGTGTGCACAGGTCATGCACACATGGGAAGAATTACACACAACATACAAATATGCTTAATGACACATAAGGTCATAAAAAGAATAATGCTCATTCTACCTATATTGCAAGCATGATCCTTCTATAAAAACTACATGATTGTATAATAGACATAATTTTGGGCGTAAAAGTGAATTTGCATGTAACATGCATACGTGGGAACGTTGTGTAATTGTGGTGTTTAAAATGATAATTCTATGTGTCTTACTTCTATCGTTTTAAAAATAATAGACTTGTAACATGCTTTGTTTACTATTAATTATCTTCTTAAAATTACTAGATTGATTAAATCTCTCAAGACATTATTTTTAAAAATAATTTTATTTAGCCATTAAAAAAAAATGGATAAATCCATTTATTATTTTCAAATTACAAAGAAATAACAAAAGCTTGGAATTTATTTTAAATACCTATGATTACCATGTTTCCTTAGAAAATATCAATTTAATTTTAATTAATTGTGTTACATAATTGATGTGAGAAAAATATATATTTTAAGTGTGGAAAAAAAATATTTTTTTATATATGAAAAAAGAAAGAAAAGTAGCTCACGTGATTAATAATAATTAGAAAGCTGAAAGATCGGTTTGCTCTCTTCCATGGCGAAGAGGAAGAAGCCGGTTCGTAAGCTTGAGATTTCACCTGATGTTCGGCCTGAGCAGGTTGTGCAAGAGGACCGACAGGAGATTGGATCTGTGGGCAATCAAGCTAACGAGTCAGGGAAGGGTAAATGTTAGGGTGAATCACCTGGGTCTGGGTTTTTGCAAGATGCTAAGTTAGCCCGACAGGGTTTGGGTTCCCAGCCTTTTGAGGAGCTGGGTGATGGATTGGATGCAGAGATGAATACGGTTTCTTGGGCGGACAGATGCGACGATGGTGATAGGGTCCGGGAAGGGGATTTTCAGTCGGACTCTCAGCATGTCTGGCAACAATTTCAATCGAGCAAATTGTCATTTTCTGAACCCAATCTTGAATACACAGAACCTATATTTAGGAATGGGCAGAAGCTGGCGCAAGTGGATGTTGAAGAGGTGAGGATACAGTCTGAAAATTGGAGCTCTGCTGTGGTTTGCATGGTTCTTAGAGCAAACCCTCCAATGGCCGTGTTTGAGGGTTTCATAAAAAGGGTCTGGGGTCATCTAGGGATAGCCCAGATTTCTAGAATGACTTTGGGGCTAACTTTGGTGAAGTTCAATGACGAAGCTACTAGAGACCATGTTCTTGAGAATGGAGTAATACATTTTGATAGGAAACCCGTTATTGTTAGGCCTTGGACAGCCGATCTTAGTGCGATTCGCTTGGTTCGTTCGGTTCCGTTATGGATTCGTCTTCACGATCTTGGGCTGAAATATTGGGGGAGCAAGTGTCTTAGTGCGTTGGTTAGTACGATTGGTAAACCTCTTATGATGGACATATTCACTAAAGAGCGCTCGCGTATTCAGTTTGCTAGGGTGTTAGTGGAGATGGAAATCACAGATAATCCCCCACAAAGTTTCCAGTTTATCAATGAGCATGGTCAGGTGGTTGATTAAGGAATAGAGTATGAGTGGGTGCCTACTAAGTGTAAGAGTTGCTCTAGTTTTGGGCACAATATGGCAGAATGTCGGAAGAATCTTAAGGCAGTGTGGGCGGAGAAAGTAGCTCAGCCTACTGTAGAGAAACCGTTGGTTAAACCAGGAAACTCAGAGGGAGATGCAGTTAGGGGTCCTAGCAAGGAAATGGAGGGGTCTAAAGCTCTTAAAGATTCAGGAATGGGGGAAGGTGACATGTCTAATTCTGAGAAGAATAAGTCTGGGCTGGTTACAGCACAGAATAAGGAAACACAGTGGCAAACACCTAGACGGGTCAGCTCTCAGAGACACGGTATTTTGGCTGGTTTATCTAATGTGGTTGTCTCAGCTCATAATCAGGGAAATCACTTTGATGTTCTTCAAGAACAGGTTTGGGATGGTAAATCCGGGGATGTTACTGGTAGCTCTTCTAATGGATAAGTGTCCTATCTTGAGTTGGAATATAAGGGGGCTGAACAAGGTGAATAAACAAATTTCAGTCCAAGAAATGTTTAGGAAGAATAAGATTGGTATTAGTGGTTTATTGGAAACTAAACTTTGAGGTAATAAAATAGATGAGTTTATGGGACATCGATTTCCTAATTGGGACTATTTTTCCAGCCCAAATACTGAAGGAAGACTGTTAATTCTTTGGCAGAAGGGAATAGCTAAGGTGAGTATATTGGAAAACTCTTCTCAGCTGGTTCACTGTTAGGTTAAGTTGATTGGTTTCTAGAATATTTTCTATGTTACGTTCGTTTATGGATTTAATTCAGTTAATAGTAGGAGGAGCCTTTGGTATGATCTAGCTCGCATTTCTCTTACTATTAAGGCTTGGCTGGTTCTTGGGGATTTTAATGCCCCTTTTCAAGGGATGATAGGTCTGGTGGCTGCTCTATATCTAGTGTTGAATTGGCTGATCCTATAGGCTAGAAAACTAATGCTAAAATGGAAGCTATCAAAAGTACGAGTTCTTATTTTACTTGGACAAACAACCAAGAAGGATTAGCTAGGATCTTCTCCAAAATTGATCATGCTCTCATTAATGAAGAGTGGCTGGATTATTTTCTGAACTGTTTGGCTGTGTTCAATTGGGAGGTGGTGTCGGACCATTGCTCTTGTATAGTTTCTATCATTCCTTTGGAGACTATTGGAACAAAACTATTCAGATTTTATAACTTTTGGGCTAGTCACCCTGAGTTTATTCAAGTGGTGTTGAATAGCTGGAGAGTCCCCGTTCATGCTACTGGGTTGAAGGCGATTTTTACCAAACTTGTTCGTCTGAAGCACAAGCTTAGGCAGCTTA
This sequence comes from Humulus lupulus, assembly GCF_963169125.1. Lineage (NCBI taxonomy): Eukaryota > Viridiplantae > Streptophyta > Magnoliopsida > Rosales > Cannabaceae > Humulus > Humulus lupulus. The sequence continues at coordinate 105,404,179 of NC_084793.1, forward strand.
ATAGGGACAGGTTTGGTGATATTGGTTCTAGCTACCATTTGGCTATGGAAGCTTTTCAAGCTGTCCAACTTCAGGCTCAAGAAAAGCCTCAAGACCTTCATTTGCAGGAGGTTGTCAAATTAAGAGCTGCTGAGTTTCATTACCAAGAAAAGATTTATCATAGTTTTCTTGTCCAGCGTAGCAAAATAAATTGGATCAGGCAGGGTGATCTTAATTCCTCATTTTTTCATGCGTTCCTGAAGAAGAGGAAAGCTGAGAATTCCATTACTTCTTATATTAATGATCATGGAGTTTTGATAGATGACTTTAAGGAGGTGGTTAGCCACTTTGTTGATCATTTTCAGAGCCATTTGGTCAGTTCCAGTATGGCCTCAGGATTAGTGGATCAAAGGTGTATGGTCTTAGGCTCTAAGCTTTCTGTAGAGCAGCAACTTTATCTCTTAAAGCCTTTCTCTGTCAAGGAAATAAAAGCAGCTTTGTTTAGTATTCCTAGCTCTAAATTGCCTGGTCCAGACGGGTATGGGTCTGGTTTTTTCCAATCAGTGTGGAAGCATATAGGTCAGGACATCTGCGCTGCAATCACTCATGGCTTCACCATAGACCAGTTTCCTCAAGAGTTGCACAAAACCTCCCTGTCCCTGATACCTAAAGTCCCAAGTCCAGCTAGAGCATCCGATTATAGACCCATTGCTTGTTGTTCAACCCTGTACAAGGTCATAGCTAAGCTGTTATGTTCCAGGCTTTCAGTGGTGCTCCCTCAAATCATTCAAGCTAATCAAGGTGCGTTTGTTCGTGGTAGATCCATAGCTCATAATATCATGATTCTTCAAGACTTAATTAAGAATTATGGTAGAGCTAATACTTCTCCGCGGTGTGCGATTAAAACTGACATTAGTAAGGCATATGATACGGTTGATTGGCAGTTTTTGGAGAATCTGTTGTAGGCTTACTGTTTTCCTTCAAAGTTTATTGGCTGGGTTATGAAGTATGTCAGGAGTTCTTCTTACTCTCTGCAGATTAATGGTCGGGTCCAATGCAAATTCAAGGGGGGCAAAGGTCTGCGCCAAGGGGACCCAATGTCCCCTCTTCTCTTTGTTCTCATCATGGAATACATGACTAGATGCCTTCAACTTGGTGCCAACTCCTCTGCTTTTCGGTTTCACCCTTTATGTAAGAGTTTGAAGCTTGTTAACCTTTGCTTTGCAGACGATGTGATCCTGTTTTGCAAAGGGTATGTTTCGGCAGTGACTGTCCTAAAGACTTCTCTTAAAGAGTTTAGTGATGCTTCTGGGCTTACTATTAATTCTAAGAAGTCTAAAATATATTTTGGTGGGGTTGTTGAAGCTGTTAGATCAGAGATTCTGCAGGTTATCCAACTGTCAGCAGGCTCTTTTCCTCTGCATTACCTTGGGGTACCTCTAAGACCTACTAAGTGGAAGCATGTTGATTGCGAAATTATTATCCAAAAGATGAGAGCTAAACTGTTTACATGGTCTAGTAAGCATTTATCTTATGCTGGCAGATTGCTTCTCATTCAAACTGTCCTATTTGGTTTGAGAAATTACTGGATGTCAGTGTTTACCTTACCTCAAAGCATCATTAAGGAAGTTGAGAAATTATGTAGACAATTCCTTTGGGGGGCCTCGGGAACCAGAAGTAAGCTTCATTTAGCTTCTTGGCATCAAGTGTGCCTGCCTAAGGCTTATGGTGGGCTTGGTCTTAGGGATGGCGCTAGCTGGAATAGGGCTCTCTTGGCAAGGTATGTATGGGCTGTCTCCACAAAGCAAGACTCTCTTTGGGTGAAGTGGATCCAGCATATTTACCTAAAGGGGGCTAACTTTTGGGAGTATGAGTTGAAGCAAGACAGTAGCTGGTATTGGCGCAAGCTATGTCACCTTAGGAAGAGATTCAATGAGCAAGAGATTCAGGCTGCTGGTAGTTCGGGGATTTTCAAGCCTGCTAAGCTGTATAACAGCTTCCTAAACCAGCACTTTTTTACTATAAGAGAGCAGTTTGGAGCCATACTATCATTCCTAAGCACAGGTTTGTTATGTGGATGGTAGTGAACTCTTTTCTTTTAACTAGGGACAACTTGGCCAAACGCAACATTCTTTTAGACAGCCTGCTTTGCCCTGTTTGTGAAGACCAGTGGGAGAGCCACCACCACTTATTTTTTTACTGTTGTCTTTCAAAGAGAATTCTTTCTTGCATATTTTCTTGGCTTGGGTACCATGCTTGGGCTTCTAGTTACTCGGACTGGACTAGGGGGCTCTCTCTTAGTCTGCATAACAGTTTTAGCTTGATTATTAACTTGGTTCTGGCAGCTGTGATTTACCAAATTTGGAGGAATAGGAATAGGTGCATATATGATGGTTATTCTTTAACAGCAAATTGTATAGCTAAAGAAGTAATTACAGTTGTTAAATACAGATTATATATTGTTCCTATTAGGAAGGCTCATCCTCATCTTAAGTTGTTCTTAAGGAAAATTTCTTGTATGTATTGAGGTTGTAGCTGGCTGTTTGTTGCTGGTTTCTTGTTGGGCTTTGTTCCCTTGTTTGTACTTGTCTGTTTGATCAATGAAGGAATTCTTCTTAACCAAAAAAAATATATATTTTTGTTTGAATTATTTTAGGACTTAATTTTATGTAACATAAATTCATAGGTGACAATCAAATAATTATTTTACACTTATTAAACTAAACTTTCAGCCACCATTAAATTTATTTAAAAATCACAAGTGAATTAAATTCAATTTTTTTTTCTAAATCAAAATAAAGAAAGATCGTAACTATTAAAACAAACACTCATGCTATATTAAAAATATTATTTTTAATATTACCATAGTTTAGGGTTTTAATTTATTTCAAATACTAATCAAATTACTCTTATTAAAACACACTTCACATTTTTTTTTTACAAAAATTCCAGCAATCATATGTATCATTTAAAATCACCCTATTGAATATAAAACCTCATATTTTTTCTAAAAATATATAAAAATTCTGTAGGTATTTATTTGAGTAAAAATATCATTTTATTATGACTTAAAATACCCTTTTAATTTCATAAAATCAACATAGCATTTGAGACATTACTTATGCATGCAAATTATTCTTTCACCAAATTTCTCACCAATTATACACAAAATCAGCTAGCATAATTAAATCATGAAATTAAATTATTTTCATCGTATTTCACAAAATTCATACATATTTAATAACAATGTTCCAACTCAAACCCTAGCATGTTTCTACACCCTTTTTAATGATTTTAATATTTACCATTAGAATACAATAATTCATCAACCACCTTGAAACATACTCATAATTCATAAACAAATAATCATCTTTGATCTTGTCTAAATATACTCTTGTCATATTACTACCATGCAAGTATTCTAAAAGAAACAAAACCAATATGTACTCTTTTAAAATATTACAACAACCTATCATGTTTCTATGATTTTCATTGACATAAAACATAATAAAAATAACAATCATGCTTTTGAATATCACCTTTAGGCCGAAATCCCCATAGCCAAAATAATCAAATCCTTTCATGTTATTTTTAAAAGAGATATTCATCATCATTTTTATAGATCACAATTTAAAACCTTTCTATATTTTCACATAGAGTCTTTAAGCCAAAACATACCCATCATCAAATCATAGAAGATCTTTAAACAACATATCATCAACACCACATTTCAATAAGATTAATCATCTAATATATCAAAGGAGAACAAAACAATGAATCACCATTCTCAAACAATATTCTCCAAACCATAAGAAACCAAAGATAAAAACAATAACCATAAGACAAAAAGGTTCTCATTACCTCTCTTGCTAGAACTCAAGGACAATAGTGACAATAACCCAAACTATGGCCACCACTTGTTCAAGCCTAGGGTTTCGAAACCCACGTGAAGAAAAGAAAAAAAATGATCTTAGATTCAAGAAGAGGTAGAAATTAACATTACTATGAACCCAAATACTTACCCTAGGGATTTCGAACACTAGCCTCCAATCCTCTTGCAACAAAATCCAAACCTATCATCACCATCATTTTGCCTTGCTTAGAATCAAGATGTAGAGGAGACAAAATATAATGCTATGAACCTTAACCCATACCTTAGGATCCCTAGCCTTGGCCTCTTCTTTCTTCTCCTTCTCTTCTCCTTCACGTTCTTCTTCTCCACCTCTCTCTCTAGAACTCATGAGCTCTCCCTCTCCCTTCTCTCTAAGCACATGGCAGCCACCAAGCCAAATGAGCCTTCAATCTCTTTCTTATTTTCTATTTAAATGCCTTCATCATCAAAACCTAGCTAAGGAAAATGTAATTATCATTTTCCTTTATTTTCCCTAAATCAAAATATAATTCAATTAAAAATTATACTCAGCCAATCAATCCATTTTATAATTGACAGCACAGTAATTCCTCTCTTGTCTTCCTTGGCTGTCCATGGCTAATAAAGGAAATAATGTTATTCTCGTAACTCTAGGGTGCTGAGATTTGGGACTGGGTTTTGACCCATTTCTGTTACGTTTTAGGAAAAATAATATTCACACAAAATGTAGATAATTTCATTAGCTTTCTAACGGTACCAGTTGTGTCTAAATCGGATAACCACAACCCCTGTTATACTCATTTTACTGAGGCTAGGTCTAAGGTTACAGGAATTCAAAAATGACAACTCTATCATTTCTCACCATTTGTTTCCCAATATCTTTCTTGTGTGAACACAAACCTCTTTATTTCCCTTTCTTTTTATTTTCTTTTTAAATCCCTTAATTAAATAAAAATAAATAAACCAATAAAAGGATATTAATGTGTAGAAAACTATTGCATGCACACCATGCAACCATACGCATGCACATACTCAATCACTAGGGTGCATCACTACCTACCATGCACCTTAATGCATTCAACCAAATCTCTCATAATCACATTTTAAAAATAAAAATAATTACATATCATTTAACAATTAATTTCACAAAAATGCTACCAACAATTCTAACAATTAAATAAAATAACAAACAATTAAATAAAGCAAACAAACAATTAAATAAAATAAACAAACATTTAAATAAAATAATTCACCACACTTTAACACTTAAATAAAATAATACAAAAAAATTTTAATAACAAAAAAAAAATTTGGTGCACTACATTTATCTCAGTTTTTGGCATTTGGTAAATACAATAGTTTATTTATAATTTTTTTAAATCACTACCTCCATTTCAGCTTTAAAGTCATCAGATTGTTGTTTCTCATCTAGTTATCTTCGCCATCTCGGATCATCTTCATTGACTCCTATTGTTGTCTTTGGTGGTCTGCTATCGTGTCTAGCAACATCACTCTCTATCAAGGTAATGCATTTTTTTATGGTTTGGCTTCTTGTTTTTGTTTTACTACTGGTCTTTGGTTTGGAGGTCGGGTGATATCCATCTTTTAATGAGCTTTCTTTGAGTTAGTTGGGTTAAAAAAATTGATGAGAAATGAAGAGACTCTAGTTTGTTATAGAAGATGGTCTAAAAAAATAAAGGTCTCTCCCCCAAATTAATGTTACTTTTATATATATATATATATGTGGTGGCTTTGTTTTGTTTTTTTCTTTAAATTATTTTGTCGCTAGTTTAGTGATTTGTACCGTTTTGCTTCTCTTGCATTGATTAATAACTATGCTTCTTAATTATTGTATATATATATCAGCAATTATTATTGTTGTAAATTTTTACCAGGTTCTTTTGTTTCACTAAACTCCAAACTTTTTTTTATGCTTTAGTTTTATTAGTGTTGTAACATTTTTCATATTATATATATGTATATATATATATATTCCTTCTCTTTTTGGTGGGCATTCAATACCAAAAAAAAAATCACATGCTAAATAGTCATAACATTATTTTATTTGGAAATGCTTTTGTTTATGCTGACAAAGAACACATTCGAAATGATGATTCTTCATTTTTATTCAACACTATTAGTTTCGATTATTCTTTTCCTTAGTCCCTATAATAATATGATAACCATATATACCCAAAAATTAATATTTAAAATAAATTTTTTACTTATTGTATCATTTAATTTTAATTAGGTATTGATTATATTCTTTAGGTTGTGGATCGAATTGGCAAGGAGCATTGCAAAGTTAATTAACTTGATTATTAATTGCAAGAGGTATGCAAGTATGTTCTCTTAACTCTTTTATTAATATCATACAAATATTAGTGGAGTATTAATATCTTAAATATTCATCTGTAGAGAAGTAGGTTTTGAGATTAAAATTGTGTTGCGGTGATAACAGAAGGTTGAAAACTTGTGTGTCTTAGAGAAGTAGGTTCTGGAAAATTTGTTTGTGTGTTGATATGATATAAGTAAGAAAACGTATTGTGTATTGTTTGAATTGTTTTACTTGTTATTGATAGATGGTTAGGTCACTATTATATGGGAATTGATGTCAAATTTTATCTAGAATTATGTATTATCTTCTTACAAATAAATTGTGTTTGCTTGAATTGGTTTAATTATATTGACAAATATTTCATCTGGGGTGTGAATAAGAATAGTTTTCACGTCCCCAACCGTAGGGTTTGAATAATAAAACATTATACATATGAGTTGTGATTAGCTTTTTTATATCTCTGGTTATGATATGAGTTCTTCATTTATTTGGTTATTTGATTATATAAATGCTTGTTCAACATTAACTGATATGTAATCCAACATTATGATAGTATTATTTGATTGATTTCAAAGGGAATATGAGAAAGACAAAATGATAATGGGGCCAATTTGAATTAATATTATGCACCATTTAATTAAAGTCCTTAGGTCACTTGAGAATAGATAGTTGTACTAATGTGTATAATATAATAACTTTTTTATTATTCAAACTTAATTATTGTAAATTTGGTTATTGTTCATGATATTATTGACTATTTTAGATGAATGATATGATATTTCATTACCTCATTAGTTTTTCTTTTATGTTTTATTTACTAGATTCAACAAGTGAAGTGCAAAAGAAAATCTGATTTGGAAGGCTTTGTTGTCCTGACAGTTGGAAGATCATGAAATCCTGCCTTGACTTTTGAATATTCTAACTGTTTAAGACTATTTTGTTGACTATTGTAAGAATATTTTGTTTATGTTAATTAGGCAGTGCTTAATGTTTTTTTATGTTAATTAGGCAATGTTGAATGCTTTGTTTATGTTAATTAGGTAGTGTTGAATATCTTAAGACTTTTGGATTGTTTTTTAGATAATCTTGAAGGTTTTTTGACACTATTATTTGGTTATTTGAAGATCATGTTGATTTTACCCAAGAAAATATGTATAATTTGATGAATGTGTTATGCACCATATAATTGGTACTCAAAAATATATTCGTACAATTTTGAGGATGTCTTAAGTATATTAAATTAAGCAGATTTGAATTAAAGCAATAAAAATAATTATAATGTACAGTGTTATATAATAATAATAATTAAAGCTTATCCAAATATTATAATAATACAAAAAATGTGTTATTGTATCTTTTACAATAACACTGGTTTATAAGCATAAAATTATGCTATGCAAATTATTTTCTATAATGCAGAAAATGTGTTATTATAAAGTGTAACATAACACTAATTTATAAGTACAAATTTTTTTTATATAATCTATTTATAAATAGCATAATGAAATACTTATCTAATTATTAAAATAATACAACAAAAGTGTTATCGTAGGCTATACCATAACACATGTCTATAACTATGGAAAAGTGTTATGGAAAGTGCTCAGACCTACTATAACACCGCTTTCCTTAACACATCAAAAAGTGTTATGGTATATATTTAATTACACTTTTTCGGTCTTATTGAAAGCAGTTTTCTTGTAGTGCGTGTTTAAATAACACAGTAACCTTGTAGTATTGAAACAACAGGAAATATGGCTTTTATACTTAAGCCTCACAAAAGATTAAATAAATGAAGTCTAACAAAATTTTCTTATCACTAGTAATACTTCTTGAGATGCAAGGCGCTCCAAGTTCGTGGAACCATTTCTTCGTTTAACCGAGCTAGTTTTAAGGTTCCTTCGCATATGATCTCCATGATCTGACAGGGTCCTTCCCAATTTGGTTCCAGTACACCATCTTTAGGGTTTTTGTTAGCTAGGAACACCCTCTAGAGCACTAAATCTCCTAGTTCGAGTCTCCGCTCTTTGACCTTTGAGTTGAAGTAACGTGTCACCCTTTGTTGGTAATGGGCAAGCTGTAGCCGAGAATCTTCTTGTCGCTCTCCAATTGAATCCACAGATGCATTAAGCAGGTCATTATTTCGATCCTGGTCAAAGGTCTTTTTCCTGTGTAACGTTTCCAAAGCCTTGACTTGGAGCATATCTTTGCTTCCAAAAGTTAGAGAGAAGGGAGTATGTCTGGTGGAAGTGCGATGTGCGGTCATGTAGGCCCAAAGTACTTGTGGGTGCTGCTCGAGCCATAGCTTTTTATCATCCTCTAGTAATTTCTTTAAATTCTCCTTAAGGGTTTTATTTACTACCTCAACCTTCCCATTGGCTTGAGGGTATGCCACTGAAGAAAAACTCTTAATTATGTCGTATCTCTCGCAAAAATTTGTGAACAGGTCGCTATCAAATTGAATCCCATTTTCTGACACAATCTCCTTTGGGAGTCCGAATCGGCATATTATGTTCTTCACCACAAATCCCAGTATTATCTTCGAGGTTATAGTTTCCAGCGGTTCAGCCTCAACCCACTTTGTGAAATAGTCGATTGCGACAACCACATAGCGAACTTCTCCCTTTCCAATTGGCAATGATCCAATTAGGTCCAGGGCGATGATATCATGGTTAGCTCCATGGATGCATCTCGGGCGATGGTGGCAAAGCGTTGGCATTTGTCACACTTGAGGAAATATAAAGCTGAGTCCTTTTTCAGTGTGGGATAAAAATAGCCCTGCCTTAACACCTATATGGCCAAGCTTTGCCCCCCCAACATGGTCTCCATAAAATCCTTCATCGATCTCTTTGAGGATAGCTTGTGCTTCCTCAGGCAAGACACATCTTAGAAGAGGCATAGAGTGACCTCATCTATATAGAATCCCTCTACAATCACATACCTCAATACCTGGTACAGCAATTTTCGTGCATCCTTATGGTCTTCAGGCATTTTTCTTGACGTGAGGTATTCAATGATTAGAATCATCCAGGTCGATCATTCGCAGATCATTTTGACCTCAATCAGCTCTTCATCTATTCTTGGTTTGTCCAAGAATTCTGCAGGGACCACATTCAATGTGTTCACTTCTTTGGTTGTGGTGAGTCGGGCAAAAGCATCTGCATTTGTGTTTTGCTCGCAAGGTACTTGTTCGATGGAATAGAATTCAAACTTTGACTATTCGCTTTTCACCTTAGCTAGATAAGCTATCATTTTGATTCCTCAAGCTTAATATTCCCCCAATACTTGATTAACCACAAGCTAAGAATCACTGAAACATTGAATCACCTTTGCTTTCAATTCTTTTGCTACCGAAACTCCAGCCAACAAAGCCGCGTACTCCGCTTCATTGTTGGATGTGTCAAAACAGAATCTGAGAGATGTATGGAAGCGGTGTCCTTAAGGTGTAACTAGGATTATTCAAGCTTTGAATTTTTTTTCATAAGAGTTTCCACAATTCTTGTACCGATTCCCTCATAGGTTTGCCCTGGAACCCGATACATTCAGCTAGAAAATCAGCGAGCGCCTAGCCTTTTATTGTTGTTTGTAGCTTGTATAATATTTCGAACTGGCTAAGTTTGACAGCCCACTTCAACAACGTCTCGATGCTTCAGGCTTTTGGAAGATCTGCCTTAAAGGTTGATCGTTCAAGACGTGTATGGTGTGGGACTGAAAGCATGGGATGAGTTTCCTCGAAGCCAAGATTAATCAGAACGCGAGCTTTTCAATAAGAGGATATCTGGATTCAACTTCCAAAAGCCTCTTACTTATGAAGTACACTGGTTTATGTGCTCGATTTTCTTCTTGAACTAACACAGCGCTAATCATGTTCTCTATTACTTCTAGGTATAAGTATAGACATTCCCCAGCAACCAGTTTTGATAAAATGGGGGGTTCAGCTGAATGTGTCTTCAGATCTTGAAATGCCTATTCACATTCTTCTGTCCATTTAAATCGTTTGTTTCCCCTGAGCAAATTATAGAAGGGGAGGCATTTGTCCGTGGACTTGGACACAAACCGATTTAAGGCCGCAACTTTTCTAGTAAAACTCTAGACTTATTTTTTCGACCTAGGTGACAACATTTCTAACAACGATATGATTTTTTCCGGGTTTTCCTCGATCCCCTTTGAGTTAACTATAAAGCTTAGAAATTTCTCTGATGAGACTCCAAAGGTTCACTTTTGGGGCATCAACTTCATATGATACTTTCTCAGTTTGCCAAAACATTCTTCCAGATCAAACACATGATTATTGGCAGTTTTTTACTTGATGAGCATGTCATCGATGTACACTTCAATGTTTTTCCCGATCTAGTCAATGAACATTTTGTTGACTAGACTTTGATATGTGTCACCGACATTCTTTAGCCCGAAATGCATAACTATGTAGCATTATACATTTTGTTTGGTCATGAAGCTAGTGTACTCTTAGTTCACAGGGTTCATCGTAATCTGCTTAGATGCAGAATACACATCCATGAAGGACATGAGCTTGTCGCCAGCCATGGCGTCAACTAGCTGATCTATTCTTGGTAGTGGAAAACTCCCTTTTGGACATGCCTTATTCAAGTCCTAGAAGTCGATGCAGGTCCTCCATTTTTTGTTTGGTTTTGGAACCAAAACTGGTTTGGTGATTCAAGTAGGATATTTTTCCCTCTAATGAATCATAATTTCAATAGGCGAACTACTGGTTCTTCTAAAGCTTCTCCTCACTCCTTCCCCAATAGCATTCGTTTGTGTTGTTTCGCATGAATGCTTTTGTCCAATTTTAGGGTGTGCATCATCACACTTGGACTGATTCTCACCATATCTTTGTGTGACCAAGCAAAGACGTTGAGATTTTTTCTCAGAAACTCAACCACCTTCTTCTTTTGTTCAGCTCCTGATCCTTCCCAATCTTCACCACCCTCAAAGGTGTCTTGGTCGAGAGTTATTTCTTCAAGATCCTCTAGAACCTAGAGCTCAGTTCATTCTTCACCTATTCTTGGGTCTATTTCATATATTTGGGTGACCTTGTTGCCGATCTCCTGAGATTTTTCCGCCTCTTCAGCAATTTCCATTGACTGAGACTCCTCATTCTCTTAAAGTAACACCATGGACTGTTGTCCGGGTTGTGACTTTCCCTTCTTGGCAATGTTGTACCATTCCCTTGTAGCAGTGCATATGTAACGCCCTGAATAACCAAGACCATTAACTGTGTATTTTAAAATAGTTCAAGACTTGCTAATCAAGTAGTTTGAACAATAATGTGTTCCTCAAGTTAACTATTAGGTTAGGGTTAAAAGATTTTGATTGTAAACAGTTAAATTTCATTAAAACAGAAGTTTGGTACATGGGATCCCAAAAACAGGGTTTATGTGACAATTTACAATCCTCAAAAGTTTAATACAAACAAAAGCCACTCTAATGGGAAAATACAAGTTTTAGGCCTCTGTCCATGTACTTTCCCTCGGCCGTGGCAGTCGAGCAACTGACTATGTAAACTCCGCCCCCAGAGCTCTCCAACTCATGGTTGATCCAGCTTTCCTTTGCCTTTACCTACACCACGTAGCACTCGTGGCCAAGGCCCAGCAAGAAAACCATAAATAGTAGTAGCATCCAATCAATCTTTAAACAATCATTCAGAAACTCAACAGATTATAAGCATCAAGTTAGTAATAGTAAACATGTACTTCAAGAATATATTTTAATCAACAATACAAATGTTCAGGGTCAGGGCTCTTAGGCCGAGTCCATTGTTTATTTAGCTGACCCCAACTCACAGTGGCCAAGCAGCGTCCAATGCGCTAATCGTATGCCCCGGCTCCCTTAGGTTATACTTTAACATTTCACATAATAATAATATAGTTACATAATACATATATCCAAATACAGGGAACCTTAGTCCCAAACACAACCACATGGGTGCAGTTTTCTTACCTCGAATCCAGAGCAAAGAATACAGAACGGTCACGAGCACGATCCTCAGTCCTAAGCCTTGGCGATAGTCCTAGTCACAGTTTCAATGGGAAACCACCAATTTCTAATCCAAATAAATAATTAGGGAACAAATATTAATCTCTAGGACCTTGATTTCTACTAAACCGGATAGTAGAAATCGTCCCGAGTGCTTAGGTTTGAATTCCAGAGCCTCCTTAAGTCTAAAAACTAATCTAGGTCAAAGTTCCCTAGGTGGACCGCGACCTAGCCCTTAGAGTCGCGGCACGACCTCAAACAGAGACACGACCCCATGCATCCGGAGGAGGCAGGCCGCGACTTGCCCCCTAGGGTCACGGCACGCCTTCAAGAAAGAGAGCCCTCCCAAGGAATTCTGGCCATGCGGGCCGCGGCGCCCATGATCTTAGTCGCGGCGCGCCCCCATGAACCCAGAATTTTCTGGGTTTCCTCAACATTCTTCCCAGAAAAATTCCCACAATTCAATCTTAACAACCCTTCTAACCAAAACCAAGCTTAGTTACGAGTATAGGACTCTTAATTACATATTTTAAACACAAAACCTCAAGAATCATACTGAAACCATTACCCCAATTCAATAGTAATTCATCACCCAAAACACAATTCAATTCCAGCCTAATGATCTAGATTTTCTAGTAAAATAGTGACAAGACCTTACCTCAATTGTTGCTTGAATCCTCACAAGCTTTATGCCTTCTACCATCTCTAAATTCCTGACTTCCTAAGCTTCAAGTCCAGCCTTTCCCAGCTTAGCCCAAGCCTTTCTTCTTCAACTTTCAATTTCCCTAAGCTTCCAAGTATAAGAGCGGGAGAGAGAATCGTGAGTGAGAGAGATGAGAGAGAGCTATGAGTTTCCACTACCTTCTGGTTGCCCCCATAGAGTTCTACTGAATATATAACTTAATTAGAAAAGACCAAAATGCCCCTTATCACTGACCCAGCCCTTAATTTACCCCCAAGGGTAGAATGGTCATTTTTCCCCGATTCGCACTAATTCCTCAAATGTTCCTACTATTAACCAATTAACCCCCTCACGCCTAATGGTAATTACCCAATAAACCCCAAAGTATTCTCTAAATTCCCAAAATACCCCTAGTCTCCCCCCCGAGCCGGGTATTAAACCCCACTGTGACTCTTTCGCTAATCCGCTAACTAGGACCATCTCGAGCATATACTACAAATATATCCACATAATAATGTGGTCTCAACCATATATCACATAAAATCACATTTATGCCCTAAACGGGCCAAAATTACAAATATGCCCTTATGAACAATAAAGGGCCCACAAGCATATTCAATACTCATAAACATGCATATAACATACTCACATAATCATATTAATCATGCATGCCACATAGTCATGCATTTAACCAATTAAACATACATATATCCAATTATGTCCTCCCGGCACGCTAATCAAGGCACTAAGCCCTATTAGCAATTTTGGGTCGTTACAACTATCCCCTTCTACTGAGAATTTCGTCCTCAAAATTTACTTGAATAACTCGAGAAACTGATCCCGCTTAGCTGACTCAAGCTTCTAGGTCATTTCCTTGAGCTTGTTATTCCTCCATAACACTTTAACTAGAGGAATCATCTTGTTCCGTAGAACCTTGTCTTTCCTGTTTAAGACCTGGATCGATCGCTCCTCATATGAAAAATCTTTCTGTAACTCCAAATCCTCATACTTCAACACATGAGTCGTATCTGAGACATACTTCTAAAGCATAGAAATGTGGAATACGTCGTGAACCCCTGATAAAGATGGTGGCAGTGCCAATCTATAGGCCACTTGCCCGATCCTCTCCAGGATCTCAAAAGGTCCTATGAATCTATGGCTCAGATTTCCCTTTTTCCCAAACCTCTTCACCCCTCACAGTGGTGACACTCATAGAAACACATGGTTCCCTAGTTGGAACTCCACGTCTCTACGCTTAGGATCAGCGTAGCTTTTCTGTATGCTCTGTAAAGCAAGCATGCGAGCTCAGATCTTCTCGATAGCCTCATTAGTCTTCTGAACCATCTCCGATCCCAAATACCTCCTCTCACCCATCTCATCCCAATGAATGGGCGATCTACACCTTCTTCCATATAACATCTCGTATGGAGCTACTCCAATCGTTGATTGATAATTGTTGTTGTATGAAAACTCAATCAACAGGAGATACTTACTCCAAGCCCCTCAAAGTCCAATACACACGCCCTAAGCATGTCTTCCAATACCTAAATCGTTCTCTCAAACTATCCATCTGTCTGAGAATGAAAGGTTGTACTAAACTTCAACTGAGTCCCCATAGCCTTTTGCAAACTACCCCAAAACTTGGAGGTGAATATAGGATCCTGGTCTGATACTATAGATTTAGTAACCCCATGGAGACGTACAATCTCCCTCACGTACAACTCCGCGTACTGATCAATAGTATAGGTCGTCCTCACTAGTAGAAAGTGAGATGACTTGGTGTATTTGTCTACTATCACCAATACTGAATCATGTAACCCCACTGTCCTGGGTAAACCTCCCACAAAATCCACAGTAATGTCCTCCCATTTCCATTCAGGAATAGCCAAAGGTTGTAGCAGCCCCGCTGGTCGTCGGTGCTCAGCTTTCATCTACTCACAGGTCAAACACTTGGAAACATACTCCACTACATCCTTCTTCATCCCAGGCCACCAATATAAGGTCTGTAGATTTTGATACATCTTTGTGGTGTCTGGATGGAGTGAGTATGGTGTGGTTTGGGATTCATCAAGTATCTCCTGTCTAATATTCGCATATGTCGGGACACAAATCCAACCCTTATACTGTAATAAAATAGTCTATGAAATGGAATAGTCCTTAGCTACTCCAGCTAGGACGTTCCCTCTAACCTCCTGCAACATTGCATCGTCCAACTAACCCTCTCTTATCCTCTCTAGAAAGGTCAACTATAAAGTGATATTGGCCAACTAGCCCACAACCAGCTCTATCTTCGCTCTAGTCATCTCCTCTGCCAACTTCTTTGATATCTGCTCAGAGCTAAATAACTGTTCCGGGCCCCTCCAGATCAACGCATCTACCACTACATTGGCTTTCCCTGGGTGGTAAAGGATATCACAATCATAGTCATTCACCAACTCCAACCAGTGTCTCTGCCTCATATTCAAGTTCTTCTGGGTGAAGAAATACTTCAAGCTCTTATGATCAGTGTATAACTCGCACTTCTCTCCAGACAAGTAATGTCGCTAAACTTTTAGTGCGAATACCACCGCTGCTAATTCCTGATCATGGGTAAGGTATTGTTGCTCGAACTCCTTTAACTTCCATTACGCATAAACAATAACCTCTTCATTATGCATCAGCATGCATCCTAATCCCAATCTCGATGTGTCACAGGATACTTCAAACTTCCCTTCCTCTGAAGGGAGACTCAACATAGGAGCGGTAATCAGTCATCGCTTCATTTCCTAGAAACTATTTTCACACTTGTTCGACTAGTTGAACTTCAGATTCTTCCGTGTCAATTATTTCATCGGTACAGCAATCTTCGAAAACCCATCTACGAATCATTTGTAATACCCTGCTAAACCAAGGAAGCTCCTAACCTCTGAGGCATTCCTTGGCCTCAGCCAATCTCTCTCTGCCTCCACCTTAGCTAGATCCACCTTAATCCCATCTTTACCAACAATGTGTCCAAGGAATGTTACTTCTGGTAGCCAGAACTCGCACTTCTTAAACTTGTCATACAATTGATGCTATCTTAGTCTCTACAATACCTGTTGAAGATGTTGTTCATTCTCTACCTCTGAACTGGAGTAAACCAAGATGTCGTCGATGAAGACAATAACAAACTGATCCAAGAAGTCCTTGAACACCCTGTTCATCAAGTCCATGAATGTTGTTAGGGCATTGGTCAGACCAAACGACATGACCAAGAACTCATAATGCCCATACCTCGTTCGAAAGGTCGTCTTCGGTATATCCTAGTCCTTGATCCTCAGCTAGTGATAACCATATTGAAGATCAATCTTCGAGAACACCGTCTTTCCCTGCAGTTGATCGAACAGGTCATCAATCCTCGATAAGGGGTATTTGTTCTTGATGGTCAACTTGTCAACTCCCTGTAGTGTATACACATCCTCAAAGTCCTGTCCATCTTCTTCACAAACAAAACTGGAGCACCCCACAGCGAGAAGCTAGGCCTGATAAACCCCAAGTCTAGAAGTTCTTGTAACTGAATCTTTAACTCCTTCAGTTTCACTGGAACCATCCTATATGGTGCCCTCGACAGTGGCTCTATAACCGATGCTAACTCAATGACGAACTAAATCTCCCTGTGCGGCGACAGTCTTGGTAAATCCTCAGGAAACACATCCAAAAGCTCGCATACCAATCTGGTATTTCCCGGCCCCACTGGCATAATTCTGGTGGTATCCACTACGCTAGCTAGAAAACCTATACAACCTACCTATAGTAGGTCCCTATCCCTCAATGTTGATATCATGGGTACGCGGGGTTCATGCACAGCACCCACAAAAATAAAGTGATCCTCACCTTCAGGATCAAAGGTCACCATCTTCTTTCTGCAATTTATAGTAGCCCCGTATCTGACCAGCCAATCCATCCCTAGAATCATCTCAAAGTCATCCATACTCAACTCAATCAAATCTACTGATAGTTCCCTACTATCTACCATCACTGGCGATGCTCTAATCCATCTTCTAGAAACTACTAGTTCCCATGTAGGCAGAATAGTCCAAAACCCCGCAGTATAATACTCACTAGGTCCACACAATCTATCAATTACCTTACTAGAAACAAACAAATGTGTAGCACTAGAGTCAATCAATACAATATAAGAGGAGCCAGCACTAGAAAGGTGACCTATCACTACCGAGGGACTAGCCTCGGCCTCTACCTACGTCAAGGTGAACACTCAAGCTGGAGTCAAGCTGTCCAATTTCCCTGGTTCCTCCTTCTTCACTGTTGGGCAGTCCTTCTTGAGGTGCCCCACCATCCCACACATGTAGCAAGCTTTCACTTGACATTCACTCCGAAGGTTTTTACTACATCTCGTGCACTCTGGATAACTTCTCCATGGCTCATCGCCTCCCTGGCGACCTGTAATGACCCAACTACTCTTGACTTTGGACCATTAACGAAAACAATACATAGACCCTAATCTTTAATAGAAATTACAAGTGAAAAAGATCATACTTTATTAAAGACTTGTAAAAACCAATGTTTAAACTTACATAACTCAAAGCAGGATATGGGATCCCATTGTTTTAAAAAGAAAACATATCTTAATTGAAATGAAAAGAAATTACATAAATAGGTGCGGAAAAATTACACATAAACCATAAATAAAAGACTACATCCTCGAAATCGAACTCTCGACTCCTTGAATCCATTCATCACAGATACACATTCTCCCAAGCATCCACGAATCTTTCCCGCCACTATAGCTATTTTCCTGCACATAAACAAAAAGGAATGAGCCTAATGCCCAGCAAGGAAAATCTACCACATAGCTCATATACATAAATTTCATATGAAACATAAAAAAAAAAACATAACATAACACTTATATCATACACATACTATAATGGCCATTATTACTTGGGGTCCCATAAACTAAACAAAGCATATGCCCATTAGATTAGTGGGGTCCTACTAGCTAAGTAGGTCATATGCCCATAATCTATTTGGGGTCTTGTTAGTCATATGGGTCATATGCCCAAGCCTACATACATACATATCATAACACATTTCATAACATAAAAACATAAGAGAACACATATAAAACATATAACATATGAATTCTATCCTATTTTCCTTACCAAAATTACCGGGATAAGAGGACAGAGGTGGGACTTTGGAACACTCCTAAGAACCATTTGAAAAAGAGTGAGTATAGAGAAGAAGAGAAATGAAAGGAATGGAAGGACTAAACCATTGAGAAAATACTTACCAAAAACTTATGTGCAAGTTCTTAGATTTCCTAACCAAAATAAGAATAAGGATAGAAGGCTGGTAAAAGATTATGAGAACTTAAAGAAAATAATACCAATGAACTAGAGTGTGGAAATACCTTGAAGACTTGTAAGACCAATCTAAACCTCGAACCGAAATACTATAAATCCTTACTTTCCCAAGTGTTTGATAAGCTTATGATGATCAAGCTTATGATTTCCCCACCCAAGTGTTTACACTATCACACTCACCTAGCAACTTGCAGCCTCTGAACTTAGAGCAAAAGATGAATAATGGATGGGTACTAGGTCCTATTTATAGAGTTTAGGAATGAAAGGATCTTAATTTTACTTGAATAAAAATAATGGCCTTTTAGGTGAAAATAATTTGAATTGTTGTTCAGCAGAGGCTGAAGACTCGTTCAAAAAGGTGCTGGACTTATCAAGAGGTTGAAGGGCTGAATGGAAAATGATTTCAAAACTTTTCAAAATAAGCTGAAGGAGGCGATATATCGCCCCCTATAGGCGATATATCGCCTGGACCATTATGCCCGAGGCAAACGTGCATTGTTTCATGTTTTCCGTATCTACGTGCTGCGATATATCGCCCCCTATAGCTGCGATATATCGGCATTCGCTGATTATTTAAACACGAAATTACACATTTTTAGCTTAATTCAAATTGATTAAACAGCCTTGACTAAGCCCTCAAACGTATTCAAAGCTGCTGACTAACCTTAGAGCATTCAAACTTTACCCTTATTAAATTAAATCCTCAAAATACTTAATCCTTAATCACCCATACATAACATGTGCTTAAAATCCTATTGGTTCTTATCTAAACCTTATAGTATAATAAATATTATCCTCAATATCAGCCATATTAATCAAACCTTAGGTTAACATTAATATTCTTAAACTATAGGTTAAACTTAGAAAATCTACAAGTACTACTGTGAGTGTCCAAATAATTCCCGGTCTGAACCAAAAATCCACAGTCATAAAGATAATATTATTAATACTATAATACTACTATCTAACTAGCTAAGTAAAGTTCTTGAACTCTACACGACCACCCTGAGCACTTCGACCCTTCCTATCAGAACCAGCAGTGGTCAAAGTGTCAGGGGTCTTCCTCTTCAGATCACTAGGGCCTCCACCCCTACCAAACCCTGTATATGGAGGCACTACCCTGCGAACATCCCATCTCACAGCATTCTCCCTCCAGATCTTATTCTCTGCTTCTTCAGCAGTAAGAGCCTTCTCAACAGCCTGGGTATAGGTCATTGCCCTAGGTATTGTTGTGATTCTCACATCCCAAGCTATCATAGCATTAAGCCCTCAAATAAATCTGCCCTGTCTGGCTGCATCGGTAGGCACTAAGTCTAGTGCGAACTTCGCAAGCCTGTCAAATTTCAGGGCATACTCAGTAACTCTCATACTGCCCTACATCAACCCAACAAACTCATTCACGTTCACTGCCCTGACAGCAACGTTATAATAGTTCTGGCTGAGCAGATCTCTGAACCCATCCCAACTTAAAAGTAGAAATATCCCTGGTCTGTGATGCAACCTCCCACCAAATACGAGCATCCTCCCTAAGCATATAGGTGGTACATGCCACTCTGTCATTACCTTCCACCCTCAAGAAATCCAGAATGGAAGTAATCATACTCTTCCATTACTCAACCTTCAGTGGATCTGGTCCTCCCTCAAAGATTGGAGGATGTTGTCTCCTGAATCGTTCATATAGTGGCTCCCACCTGTTCCCAACCTTAGGTGGTTGTACAACTGAAGCCATAGCAGGCGGCATAATAGGTACAGCACTCCCTGATGGAGCCTGCTGTCTCAAGAGATGGATCTGCTCTTCCTGAGTTTGTAGCTGGCCTTGCATATCCTCAAGTATTTTTGCCAGTTCTCAGGGACTGGCGGAGGGTTCTGGCCCTGTTCATCATCTCTAGCCTCAGGACCTGTGCCAGCTAGACGTATTGATCACCTTGGACGCATAGCTATCCAAGTTTATCTACAATCAAGGGCTCAACAATCAAATAATAATGACAGTTTAACAATCTTTCCATAGTCCGCCATTGCAACTCAACCAACCTTAAGCAATAATGATGCAAACAATTCATTTAAACATTCATTCACATGCAGCATCAATGCTAATAAGCATGCCTCATTATAATCACACAACAGTCAAGGGTTAGGCTCTATCAGTAGCCCATGCTCCCTATTAACAATACATATTAAAACATTTATATTTCATTCAAGCATTTAAGCATGTAATCACATGTATACAATTTACCAAACCCTGAGTCGAGCTTGTCTTTAGCAGCGAACGTACATGCCCAACCAGTCTTCAGGAACCCTTAAACTTAGACCGCTCTGATACCAAGTTGTAACGCTCTGGATAACCAAGACTGTTACACTGTGTATTTTAAATTAGTGCAAGACTTGCTAATCATGTCGTTTTAACAATAATGTGTTCCTAAAGTCTACTATCAATTTAGGGTTAAAAGATTTTGATTGTAGACAATTAAATTTCATTAAAACAGATGTTTGGTACGTGGGATCCCAAAAACAGGGTTTATGTGACAATTTACAATCTTCAAAAGTTTAATACAAACAAAAGCCACTCTAATGTAAAAATACAAGTTTTAGGCCTCTGTCCTTGTACTTCTCATCAGTCGTGGCGGTCGAGCAGTTGACTATGTAAACTCCACCCCAAAGCTCTCCAAATCATGGTTGGTCTAGCTCTCCTTTGCCTTTATCTACACCACGTAGCAACCGTGAGCCAAGGCAGAACAAGAAAACCATAAACAACAAACACATAAACAATAGTAGCATCCAATCAATCTTTAAACAATCATTCAAAAACTCAGCAGATTATAAGCATCAAGCTAGTAATAGTAAACATGAACTTCAAGAATATATTTTAATCAACAATACAAATGTTCAGGGTGGGCACCTTTAGGTAGAGCCCTCTGTTTACTAAGCTGACTCCGGCTCGCTTAGGCTGAGTCCAATGTTTATTTAGTTAACCCTAGCTCACAGTGGCCAAGCCGTGTCCAATGCGCTAATTTTCATCCCTGGCTCCCTTAGGTCGTACTTTAACATTTCACATAATAGTAATACAGTTACATAACACATATATCTAGATACAGGGAACCTTAGTCCCAAACACAACCACATGGGTGCAATTTTCTTACGTCGAATCCCGAGGGAAGAATGAAAAATGGTCCCGAGAACGATCCTCAGTCCTGAGCCTTGGTGATAGTCCTAGTCACATTATTAATGGGTAACCATCAATTTCTACTAAACCAGGTAGTAGAAATTGTCCCGAGCTCTTAGGTTTGAAATCCCGAGCCTCCTCAAGTCTAAAATCTAATCGAGGTCAAAGTTCCCTAGGCGGGTCGTGACCTAGCCCTAAGGGTCGCGGCGCACCCTCAAAATAGAGACACGACCCCATCCATCTAGGGGAGGCGGGCCGCGACTTGCCCCGTAAGGCCGCAGGGTGCCTTCAATACAGAGAGCCCTCCTACGGGATTCTAGGCATGCGGGTCGTGGCGCCAATGAGCTAGGTCGTGACGCGCCCCCATGAACCCAGAATTTTCTAGGTTTCCTCAACATTCAAATTCCCACAATTCAATCTTAACAAGCCTCCTGACCAAAACCAAGTTTAGTTACGAGTCTAGGACTCTTAATCACATATTTTAAACATAAAACCTCAAGAATCATACTGAAACCATTACCCCAATTCCGTAGTAATTCATCACCCAAAACACAATTCAATTCCAACCTAATGATTTAGATTTTCTAGCAAAACAATGACAAGACCTTACCACAATTATTGCTTGAATCCTCACAAGCTTTCTGCCTTCTACCAGCTCTAAATTCCTGACTTCCTAAGCTTCAAATCCAGCCTTTCCCAACTTAGCCCAAGCCTTTCTTCTTCAACTTTGAATTTCCCCAAGCTTCCATGTATAGGAGGGGGAGAGAGAATCGTGAGTGAGAGAGATGAGAGAGAGCTGTGAGTTTCCACTGCCTTCTGGTTGCCCCCTTAGAGTTCTACTGAATATATAACTTAATTAGAAAAGATCAAACTGCCCCTTATCACTAACCCAGCCCTTAATTTACCCCCAAGGGTAGAATGGTCATTTTCCCCCGATTCGCACTAATTCCTCAAATGTTCCTACTATTAACCAATTAACCCTGTCACATATAATTAATTATCAAATATTTATTCATTGCCCAATAAACCCCAAAATATTCTCTAAATTCCAAAAATATTCCCAGTCTTCCCCCCTCCCCCAAGCAATGTATTAAACCACGTTGTGACTATTTCGCTAATCCGCTCACTAGGACCGTCTCGAGCCATAAACTGCAAATATATCCACATAATAATGTGGTCTCAACCATATATCACATAAAATCACATTTATGCCCGTAACAGGCCAAAATTACAAATATGCCCTTACGAACAATAAAGGGCCCACAGGCATAGTTAATACTCATAAACATGCATATAACATACTCACATAATCATATTAATCATGCATGCCACATAGTCATGCATTTAGCCAATTAAACATACATATATCATGCTCTCCCGGCACGCTAATCAAGGCACTAAGCCTTATTAGCAATTTTGGGTCATTACAGAATATCCCCGATGAAGAATGGTACTTCATGCCTAAGTGGAAAACAAAAGTTATGGCCTCGAATGCCATCAGCGCTGGTCTCCCCAAGATTGTGTTGTACGCGGTTGGGCAGTCAATTATAACAAACACAAGCATTTTAGCAACAACTTGTGATTCTTCTCCAAAGCTTACAATGAGCTCGATCATTCCTATTTCTATCATTCCTTCCCTGAAAACCCATAAAGAGTCATGGAGGTCGCCTTAAGGTCGATTACAGATTGTCCTATCTTTTCCAGAGTGGACTTGAATAGCACATTCACTAAGCTCCCATTATCAATCAAGATTCTTCTCACCCTTCGATTAGCAAGCTTAATGGTTATCACCAGCAGATCATTATGAGGTAAATGGACATGGATAGTGTCTTATTTCATGAAAATAATTGGTTGTTTATCCAATCAATCTTGTTTAGATAACCTTTGCTACAGAGTAAATACTGCACCCTCATGATTCTTTAGCTCCTGGATATATCTTTTTCGAGCTCCATTACTTGTACCTACTGGGTGAGAACCACCTGCAATGGTGACTATGTCTCTTCCTTCAACAGGAGGAGGGATGATGTGGTTGCCAGGAGCTCGAAGAGCTGGTGGTGGATTGATTTTGTTTCCTTGAGCTGGTTGAGGATTTTGCATTGTTGGTTTATTAGGGGCTACTCGATTTCGAGCATATTACGCTAACGGTCCAGCTTTGATAAGTGTCTTAATCGCATCCTTTAATTGACAGCAATCGTTAGTGTTGTAGCCAATGTCGTTATGAAAGCAAAAAAAATTTGCTGGAATTTACTTTGCCTGCTAGTGCTTTAGGGGCTCTAGTTTCTTCCATGGAAGAAGAGCATAATTACCCAAATAAATGTGTTCTCATGTATCTGTTAGGTCAATATATGCAGTGAAGATAGAATTGTACTTCTCCCCGAGCTTATTCCTCTTGGGCCTAGTCTTGTCACCCTCCACATTCCCCTTGCTTTTATTACTTCTTACTTGGTTATTATGGGCCACAGGCTGAGTAGTACCTACAACATCTGTCGCCACTCTAGTCGACTTAATAAGGGTCTTCCTGGTTATTGCTATTGCAGACTCTGCTTCTTCCAGGTTGATCCACTCTTGAGCTCCAGCCAAGAACTCGTGCCGCTATATATTGAGTTCCTTCCATAGTACTCCACCCACGGTGATCCCTATCACCATAGCCATGAGTTTGGCACTATCATCAGCGTCTCTAGCTCGTGCAACTATATTAGTGAACCAGTTGAGGTAGGCCTTCAGAGATTCACCAGGTTGTTGTTTCATGTTGGCCAATGAGTCGGCCTCAACTCAAACTTCCCTTGTATCCCAGAACTGGCTCTTGAACTCAGTGAATAGTTTTTTCCAAGAGGTGATCGAGTGTTTCTTAAACTTGTCAAAGTAGTGGGGAACAGGACGCACCTAAAGTCAATGCTAATGTTATGGGCCATCATCAAAGTGTTAAAGGTTCCAACATGGTTAGATGGGTCAATAGTTCCGTCATATGCTGGCATATTTGACATTCTGAAGTCGACGGGATAGGGAGCTACCGCAATGTGAGGAGAAAAAGGCTCGAGCTCCTCATCAGAGTCGTAGTCGTCCACATTTTTCTGAGATAAAAGTCTCTTCATTTGCTCTCCATTTAAGCTAATCGTTAAAGGGTTGGATCCTTTGTCTCTAGGTTATTTGGGAGCTGGTTACCAACTCCTATCTGAGAATTGGAACACAAACTTTGAGCTGAGCTCAACTGAATTCTTAAATTGATCTCATTTCTCTGGGAATGTGTGTTGTTGAAACTCCTGGATCTTCCCCCACGCTGGCTCTCTATCCAGTAACTACCATCATTGAAGCTTACTACTCGCGGCTAAGGTTGTGGGGCTTGGTTATTCCCACGAGGTCGTGGGAAATATGTCTCTTCTGCGGGTACAAAATTTCTCCTGTCATTCCCTCGAACTAAAGCATTCCTCTGTGGGCGAGGTGGCGTTGGATGACGAATAGGCGAGAGATGATGCCTTATTGGCAAAGTAGTCCATGTCCCATCCAGATTGACCAAATTATCTTTTCCATGGTCTACTCCAATTTCTCGAACTGATGGCAATACAGATTCGTTACTTTGTACCTAAGCTACTAGCCAAGTTGTTGGTTGATTTGCAGGGACCTCCGCCCTTCTCGATACGGTCCTATATCGCCCTGTCTGACCAGGTTGGCTTCTGGGGATGTGAGTTGCTTGTTCATTCCTGCGATTGTTAGCTGGTGGGTTGTTTCTAGGAGTTCATTCAGAAGGCATGGAGCTCGGTGTTGTTGTTCTGATGGAATGACTCACATTGGGTCGATTGTTTCTGTGAGACCCACTTTGCCTCCTTCCGACATTCTCGTCGGTTGAACGAGGAGGTAATTAAGCCACTATCTCATCTATTTGCTTGTTAGCCTGGGTGAGATGGCTCTTTAGTTGGGCATTCTCCATTTGGATGGTAGTCAGATCCCCATAGTTTGGGTTCGGAGGGCGCGAAGTCGAACTTCAAGTATTGTCCTGTTAGGAAAAATAATATTGCCTCAATGGAAATGGTAAGATAATGTTACAACTCTATGGAAAATATTACAATGGACAAGATTGATTAAATAAAGTGTTACAACTCTATAACTGAAAATACAAATAAAACAAAGGAAATGAAGAAGAAGAGAATAGTAAAGTACAACTCAAAACAAAAGTTACAAATAAAATAAAGTGTTTGGACCAAATGAAGAGATTACAACTCTTAAACAAAATATACAAGTAAATAAAACAAGAGAATAAGAAGAAGAACAATAGAATAAAAGGAAGAACATAAACCACAAACAAACTCTCACTTACACAACCTAAGTGAAGAGGATTGGGGATCACCAACTTGAACAAGGTTTAAAACCTTTGTCCAAAAGCTTATTTCCCCCTAACTCAAGCACTAAGGGATCTCTCTCAGATTTTGGAAATGCTTTCTGGAATAATCAAGCCTCAAGGTGTTTCTAGCCAAGTGCTCTAGTGGATAGAAAATGGTGTGTCTTACAAGTGAGCATTAGGCTCCTATTTATAGAGTTTAGAGACACCCTTTGAATTTCAAATTCCACCAACTCCATGGCTGTTACCAATGATTAATTGGGTGTTTTATGGAATTAAAATAGAGAATTGGGAGTTACTAAGCTGTTGGAATCGTTCAAAGTTGGATAAAAAACTAAAATTATAGAAGCTGTCAGCCATTAGGGCCGCAGCGCTAGTTCCAGGCGCCGCGGCCCTCAGTCAATTTCAGCAACACATTTTTCAGTTTTTTCCAAAACGTTCCAATTTATTCCCACTTGATTTTGTAACTTCCATACACAATATGGGAGTTAAAATCACATCTCTATCAGCCATTTCTCATATGGCTTTAAGAAATTCATCTCAATATTGTGTAACAACAAATCTACACAATAATGGGTGATATTTAGGAGTTACAAATTTGTGATGAATTTGTAACACCAAATATGTTTCATGTTTGGATATTTCACATATATCCAAATAATGTAACTCTCTATTATATGTTACAATATGTGACACTCTATGTCACATTTATTTAATCTAAAACATTATATTATAAAATAATATAACATTACATTATATTATAAAATAATATAACATGTCCTGGTTCACGTGCTGATTTCCAGGACGACGCTGCACATATGTACCCTCTCTAGTTGGGTAGAGAGATTGAGCTTGTTAATAAACCTAAAATTTAAACTCACCAGATTTTCACGTGGTTCAGTGGTTAAAATCCACCTAGTTCCCGAGTCACTCTTATTCTTGCTTAGGAACTCTGGAAGAGATTTTTTTTTTATAATTTCAACAACATTTCGGCATACAAGATGTCGGTCCCTTTTACTACCAATACCACATATATTTATAGGGAATTGTGATGGACAATATTGGTAACCGTACTATAAATGGTAACATACAAGATTGCGTATCTTCCCAAATAAATGGATACGTAAATACCCTAATTAAGCCTATTTCCATTTACATCAATCAATAAATGTATATAGAAATTGTGCATTTATGGCGCTAGTTGGGCATCCGAGTCTATAGGGATTCTTCCATATGCACATCTTTGAACCACCTCGAGCTAGATGCCATTCTCAAATTAGATATGACTGGAATAGGATGGCTTAACTTAGATAATGCTCGGGCCTAATGAAGGCGATCTGGACACTGGGCATTGGATACTTCGATCTTTGCCATCTGTGCTTCAAATGATTTGAAGGATTCTGGGTTGTCCAAGACTTAGTGACACAGCCTCAAGCTATTTGGTCTGGAGTTAATGATGTTGGGGTTTTATGCCCTAATTAAAACTCAAATTCTTTGTAATCTCATTTTATTATCAATAAAAGAATAGAAATCATTTTTTGACTTGGTCATCACTTTGCTCACATGTTTTATTTTCATGATTATTTGTTTAATATAAACTTCTATTAAATCCCGAGCATATAGCTAATCTTATTTATAGTGACGTTGTCAAAGTGGAATATAAATATGATTATATGTTAAAAATAAGTTAGTCCTAAGATTAGTAAGTGCACAGGATTTACACTGACTTTCCAATCTACGATATGATCTACTTACACATTACAGTGTTATGCTCTTTCCAGAACATTAGCAAAGTAGATAAGATCGGATGTTTCAATAATTCTAAATTAATTGAATTTGTTTCAATGTGATACTTTAGAATTAATAAGAAATTATAGGACTTTGGTTTTAAAAATTTTAATCTGTTTAATTTTTTTTGGGAAAACCATAGTCATTAATTTTCTAAAAATAAATAATAAAAATACTATTTTTAATTTTATAATGAGCTTATTTTAAGAATTTTATTCGATCTCCACCGTTTGTTTAACATAGTCAATAGCTTAATGGGGCCTCGAGGCACTTTGATTCGTCCCCCTACGGAAGGTTTTCATTAGTTATTTTGACAAGGTTAGATTTCGAAAGATAGATAATTATAGGTCAAATTCTACTAGACTCACCCCTACGGTGACTACTAGGACTAAATCTATGATTATTGAAACCATGGGTCTAGCTCATAAAATGAGAGATTTTGTTTTCTTATTTTGATCGAATAGTAGGTTGTTAATAGTGGTGTCCATTATTAAATGAGTTTACAACTCTATTTAACTAGTGATATTTTTTACTCTCGCCAACCGGGACAAGGATATCATAGATTAGTTAAAAACCTAAAGAAATAGAGATATGATTGTTTTTGGTGTTTTTTCTCATATCTTACATATTTTTTGTATATGTTGTGCTATTACTTGAAATTTGTGTGAATAGAAGTTTTATTGAGCAAATGTGATTGATTTCTATTTTATTGATAATTTGTAGTTTTAAGCTAAGTAGTGTCTGTGTCTACTCCCATCCTTTCTCAACTTTCGATGGAGAAACTCACTAGAGAAAACTTCCTTAATTGGAAGCAGAATATCAACATAAAGTTGATTGGTGACAAC
Organism: Humulus lupulus; assembly: GCF_963169125.1. NCBI lineage: Eukaryota > Viridiplantae > Streptophyta > Magnoliopsida > Rosales > Cannabaceae > Humulus > Humulus lupulus. Next base: position 105,432,514 of record NC_084793.1, read on the forward strand.
TTTGAATTCGTCATGATTGAGGAATCCCCAGAACGAGCACCGTGTCTGCACGTTAGTGATAGCACCGTCAATGCTCGTGATGGTACCGTAAATGCTTGGATAGCACCGTCTCTGCACGTTCGTGATGGCACAGTAAATTCTCGGATGGCACCGTGTTTGCACGTTCGTGCTCAACTCAACTATGGTCTGACGCAGCTCATGAACGAGCTTCAGATTATTGAACCTGTCATGGGTGGACCTAGTAAAGGAGGTGAAAATAAGACTACTGATGTTGCTGCTCATCTAGCTAAGGCTGAAGCTAACCAAGCTTCGTCTTCGAAAGCTAGAAACAAGAGGAAAGGTGGACAAATAAACAACCCCAAGCCTGCAAAGGCTACAAAGGCGAGTGCACAACCAAGTGCACAGATGCCTAAGGGGAAAAACAAGAAAAACAAGAAAGGTAAAGGTAAATGTTTTCACTACAAAGAGAAGGGGCATTGGAAACAAGATTGCCCCAAGTTTCTGGCAGATAAAAACAAAGGTAATGATTATAGTTCATTTATCTTGGAAACATGTGTTTTAGAGAATGATAACTCTATTTGGATTATTTATTCTTGATCTACTAACCATGTTTGTAACTCTTTACAGCTTCTTGAATTGTGGGAGGAAGTGAACAAAGGCGGCTTAAAGCTTAGAGTTGGGAACAGAGCGTTCGTTGCGGTCCAAGCTAGAGGAAGAGCTCGTCTGAAGTTCGGAAATAAATTTTTTATTTTAAAAGATGTATTTTTTATTCTGGATTTTAGTAGAAATTTAATTTCAGTTTCCATGTTGCAATTAGAAGGATTTGTTATGACTTTCACAAGTTTTAATATATTTATTTCTTTCAATGGATCACAATTGTGTATTGCATGTTTGGAAAATGGGCTTTATATTCTACGACCTAATGAACCCCTCACTCTTAATAATGATTTATTCAAAGTAGCTAAACCTAGGACCAATAAACGTCAAAAGACCGATAATAATAATATGACGTATTTATGGCACTTGAGACTAGGTCAGATTGGCTATGATAGGATTCAAAGACTTACAAAGGACGGACCTTTGAGGAAACTCACCTTAGGTGAATTACCTATCTGTGAATCTTGTCTAGAAAGCAAACTGACCAAGCGTCCATTCTCTGCAAAGGGTGATAGGGCCAAAGAACCACTTGGTCTTGTGCATTCAGATGTTTGTGGACCTTTGAATGTACAAGCCAGGGGTGGTTTTGAGTATTTTGTCACTTTCATTGACGATTACTCTAGATACTCATGTCTTTACCTAATGCATAGGAAATCAGAAACATTTTCAAAGTTTCAGGAATTCCTAGCAATGGCTCAGAACCAATTAGGTAAAACATTAAAGATCTTGCGATCTGATAGGGGTGGAGAATATTTGGATATGCAGTTCCAAGATCATTTAACTGAACTTGGGATTTCATTTTGTAGTGAAACGCCGAAACATAACTTTATTGGAAATGGTTAGATGCATGCTTAGTTACTCAACTCTACCAACTTCGTTCTGGGGACATGCAATTGAAACCGCGAATGACATTCTCAATGTCATGCCGTCAAAATCAATCCCCAAAACACCTTTAGAACGCTGGAATGGTCGTGAACCTAGTTTACGCCATTATAGAATCTGGGGGTGTCCCGCTCACGTCCTGGGGAAAAAGGAGGGAAAGCTAGAACCGCGAACTGAAGTTTGCATGTTTGTTGGCTATCCTAAAGGTACTCAAGGTGGACTTTTCTATAGTCATTTAGAAAAGAAAGTGTTTACTTCTACAAATGCTACTTTTCTGGAAAATGACTATGTCCAGAACTTTAAACCTCCTAGCAAAGTAGTTTTAGAGAAGATGGTTAAAGAATTGACTCCAACCAATGTTCCATCGTCATCAACGCAAGTTGATGATGAAATTCCCACTCTTCGCGTCCAACCGACGCAAGTCGGTTTAAATGAAAAAAGTACCACTGATCCTGAGCAAACAGTCACGAAGCCTCGTCGTAGTGGGGGGGTTTCTAGGAGCCCAGTTCGCTATGGTTTGGATGGTGAAACCAATATGGTTTTTGGTGACACTAGTGATGATGATCCGTTGTCTTTCAAACAGGCAATGGCTAGCCCTGAAAAGGAACTATGGCTCAAAGCCATGAAATAGGAAATGGAGTCCATGTACTCAAATTCCGTCTGGGATCTTGTGGAAGCACCTAGTGACTTTAGGGTCATTGGGTGCAAGTGGATCTACAAGAAGAAACGAGGTATTGATGGAAATATCAAGACTTATAAAGCTCGATTAGTGGCAAAGGGTTATACCCAAAGAGAAGGCGTGGACTATGAGGAAACTTTTAGTCCGGTAGCCATGCTCAAATCCATTCGCATCCTCCTATCCATAGAAGCCGCTCTCGACTATGAGATCTGGCAAATGGACATCAAGACAGCTTTTCTTAATGGAAAGCTTGATGAAGTCATTTATATGGATCAGCCAGAAGGATTTAAAGTATCTGGACAAGAAGGAAAATCTTGCAAGTTGAATAGGTCCATCTATGGACTTAAGCAAGCTTCTCGTTCTTGGAATCTTAGGTTTGATGAAATAATCAAAACCTATGGCTTTGAACAAAATATTGATGAGCCCTGTGTTTACCAACTGAAGGCAAATCAAATAGTGGTATGCCTGGTTCTTTATGTAGATGATATCTTACTCATTGGAAACAATACTAAGAAATTATCAAATGTGAAGAATTGGCTGAGCACTCAATTCCATATGAAGGATTTGGGTGAAGCAAGTTATGTTCTAGGTATCCAGATCATCAGGGATAGAAAGAACAGACTCTTAGCTCTATCTCAAGCAGCTTACATAGATAAAGTGCTTGAACGTTTCTCAATGACAAATTCCAAGAAAGGGCGTCTACCATCCCGCCATGGAATTCATCTTTCAAAGAAGCAGTCTCCCCAGACTCCTGAAGAGGAAGATGCAATGAGAAAAGTTCCTTACGCATCTACAGTTGGAAGTCTGATGTATGCCATGTTGTGTACTAGACCAGATATCTGCTATGCAGTGGGAGTAGTGAGCAGGTATCAGTCAAACCTAGGACCGGAACATTGGATAGCAGTTAAGCATATCCTGAAGTATTTGAGACGAACTAGGGATTATATGTTAGTCTACAAGGTTGGTGTTCTGAACCCTGTAGGCTACACCGATTCAGATTTTCAGACTGATGTCGATGACAGAAAGTCTACTTCTGGAATGGTGTTTACTCTTGGGGGTTGAGCTGTGATTTGGAGAAGCGTAAAGCAGTTTGCAATCTCATATTCCACCATGGAGGCTGAGTTCATAGCTGTGTCAGAAGTAGCTAAGGAAATAGTCTGGCTAAAGAAGTTCTATTCGAATCTTAGTGTTATTCCAGAAATGGATAAACCGCTTTTGTTGTTTTGTGACAATACAGGAGCGATAGCCAACTCAAAAGAACCTCGAATTCACAAGAGGAGTAAGCATATAGAAAGGAAGTATCACATTATTTGAGAATATGTGGCCAAGGGAGATGTGAAGGTTATGAAGATTGCATCTGAAGACAATCTTGCGGATCCGTTTACAAAGACACTACCAGAAGCTACATTTGATAAGCATATCAAGGAGATGGGATTAATATAATTAAGGCATTAGTTTCAATTAGTGCAAGTGGGAGTTTGTTGGGGTTTTATGCCCTAATTAAAACTCAAATTCTGTGTAATCTCATTTTATTATCAATAAAAGAATAGAAATCATTTTTTGACTTGGTCAATCACTTTGCTCACATGTTTTATTTTCATGATTATTTGTTTAATATAAACTTCTATTAAATCCCGAGCATATAGCTAATCTTATTTATAGTGACGTCATCACAGTGGAATATAAATATGATTATATGTTAAAAATAAGTTAGTCCTAAGATTAGTCAGTGCACAGGATTTACACTGACTTGCCAATCTACGATATGATCTACTTACACATTACAGTGTTATGTTCTTTCCAGAACTTAGCAAAGTAGATAAGATTGGATGTATTTGTTACATAGGACTGGACCGATATTGACAGTTGATAAGATAAGTAAACATACCATTATTATCTATTCTAGTCATATCATATAGTTGACCATAGGTCAATTCAATCTCAATTCTAAGTGGTTAGTATTCTAACTGATTGTATTATTTGAGTTCTTTGACTTGTTCGTTACCAGCTTACCCTACAGACTAGCCCATACTTACATCTTGGGAACTCTGTAGTATAATTGAGTGGAAGTGTTAATCATAGATATGAACATCTATAGCTTCTGATGAAGAAGTGAAACGATGGTTTCCTTTTAGTTTGGTTCAAGGTGTTAAATGATAGAGATCTCATTTCAGTAATTAAATTAGTTTACTGAAATATCATTTACAAGGAACTAAGTGTTTTAAGGATAAAATACAATGAGGGGTAAAACAGTATTTTAGTCCTATCTCATTGTAGACCGTCTATAGAGGATTGAGTGACAATTATGGTTGTAACAATGGATAATTAATAGTGTATCTATATTTGTTATAGAGCGTTCTATGAATTCAAGAGTGCAATTCCGAGTCTATTGTGGAGTCACGAGGAATTAATAAGTTAGTAAATTTATTTGTTAGATTTATGATAACTTATTGAAGCTTGATTTCATAGGCCCATGGTCCCCATTGTACCTTGGATAAAATCATCTAGATAGTCTCAATTAATTGATTTAATCATCAATTAGAATTATCAAAGTTGACCAGGTCAATTTTGGATAGTTTCACAGAGTTGTGTAATTGTGAGAAGAAAAGAGAAATTATGGCAGATTTATTAATTAAGATAAATTGGTATCTAAATAATAAATAAGTTTAAATCAAGGTTCAAATTATAAATAATTAATTTGATAAAGGATTTAAATAATTATTTAATTAATTAAATCGATAGAATATAATACAGGCCTTGATTTTAAGTCCAATGGGCTTATAATCAAATGGGAAATTTCACGGGCCTAAAGCCCATGATAATTTCGACCTAGGGCTTTAAAATGGCTATTATTTTATTGATTTTTTAATTAAATTAAATGGCCTGATTGAGTCTATAAAAGGAGTGCTTAGAGAGAAGTCAAAATATAAGTCACAAGTCAGATTTTCTAATAGTTTTAGATTCTCTCTAAACACAAGTCATTTTCTAAGCCTCTTTGTTATTTTCTCTTCTTCTCTCTATATCTATCTCATATGTTGAGAATTGCCCACACTAGTCTAGGTGGTTCTAAGGATACATTGGAAGATTGTGAAGAAAATAGAAGGTCGGTTCAGTTTCTTTATAATACTCTGCGACAGAGAGGATACAAGAGTTAGAGAAACTGAAGGAAGGACTCTTTAATTCCGCTGCGTATACTGTAAGTATTCTATTCTTTGTTTCTCTTTGAATTCAATTTTAGAAATATGTTTTAGGCTATCTCGTATTAATTTGTTTAATATTAGATATACATGAAAATAAATAAAGATCATGTATAAGCTAATCCAACAAACGAAACATCTCCAAAGCCTTGCAACCATTACCTATTTCATTTCAGCCACTTTTCCCCACAACACAGCTAAATTTGATTACTAAATAAGCCAGGGTTCTCCCAAATTGGCCCTAAAGAAAGTATTGATATTTTCTCTTTCCCTAATTCACTGAATCTCATATGTTGAGTACATCCAGTGAACTTAAATTATTCCTTGTATTCTTCACGTACTAACACACATCCAAAGGTGTATGGAGGATCTTGGTGTGAGACTTGACAAATCTATGATATAAAGTTATATATTACTTTACTTTTGAAATAATTTGTAAAATGCCCTAATCTACTATCATTGGCATACGATATCTATTCGTTATTCATTTAGAAAAAAATACCACGAGTGTTTAAAAGGTTCAGTGGGGCCTTATCAAATCATGAAATGTGAGCCCATTTGTTAAAATAAAAACATAATTTCTTTCAGGAAATTTTAAAATAAATGCTAAAAATCCCACTGAAAATATAATTAAACAGTATAACTCATAAGTTTTTAGGCGTTGCTAGATCATTTTCCAATCATTAGAGCCCCACGACATACATACTTAGACCATGGAATGCCCCACATCGCCATGCATGCCAATGAGAAAACCTATCGCCTACCTGAAAGGGGAAAGTAAGGGGTGAACTAAAATCTCAGTAAGGAATTACCAACAAGAACACAGTTCACATAAGTACAATACAATACTATTCTCATCATACATAAGCTTAAAATGGCATATCATAGACATATCATAATCTCATACACTTTATCTGAAAATTCATCATAACGAACAAAGAAAATAATTCTATGAGGTAACTAGTAAAGCATAACCTAGTAAAGTGTAAGGCAACAGGATCTCAGCTCCCAGAATAACCTCGGCGCGTCCGCCCTATGAGTTACGTCATACCTTAGAAACTTGATAACTTTGTTTTAGGATGTGTTTTTGTGGTAATCTTGAGTCTTTATGTTTGTTTTGTGCAAGATTACGCTTGTGTTTGCCTTTGTTGTAGGTCGGTGCTTTGAAACATGAGCTAAACGTGAAAAGAAGAAAAATGGTGGAAAATGGAACTTTTTGTGGTTGTTCGAGTGAAATTGGCATTAAGGAGGAGTTACAAGAAGTTTTTGATGAAGGAAGGATTTCAAATGGTCAAATTCTGAAGAAATAAAATAGAATTAGATTCATAGCATGGGTTTAAGGGTCACGACTCTAGCAAAGTTAGAGGTTGCATAACCTACTGAGGGGAATTAGGGCTGCGACTTGGTCAAGAGAATCGCGGCACTAGAGGAGACAGAGGCAAATCCAGGAGGCACATGGAGACGCGAGCTGCGACTTGGTTGAAGAGGGTTGCGACGCCTACAGATCCTGACAAATGATTAAGTGCCTTAAAAAAGACACGGGCCAGACCAAAGAAAGGCCAAGTCGCAACCTGCCTTTGAAAAAAAAGAGTAATTCATTTTTTTTGGTATAAATTCAGACTTTTGGTTTTAAAACGAGATTAAGTCAGATTTTTTATTACAAATTTTGAGAGCAATTCTTATTTTGAGACATTGTTTTCTGCAATTTCATATTTTTATTTCTTCTTCAAGCTTTTGGATTTTATGTTTCTGAAAAATTATTTTGTTGTTTTAGTCATGTCTGATATGAACTAAATCCTCTATCTAGGGGTTAATGTAGTCGCTTGGATTTCTATTTAATTTTATTATGTTGTTCTATTGATACTTCTTCTGTATTCTAATATGTATAATGTTTGTCTAATGCTAGTAAATATTTGATCAATATATGCTTGATCTATGATTTTGATTCAAAATTCGAAAGATGCAAATTGAATATGTTATCGTTATATAGACATATGTTACATATTGGATGAGAGTACCTATATGACTTGTGTAGCAATTAGGTTACCATTCTTAATGTCTTCTATGTGTTTAAGTTTATCATAGAAATGTTGAAAACATGCATATAGGTTGAGATCTTATATCTTGAAAGAGAATATGAATCGATTTTTGTTAACCTGCTATTAGAATAGGAAGAAGAGATTTATAAATGATTAGTAAAATTAATAGAATGAAAAGTTGATGAAGTTAATACCCTAGGTTTTAATTATTGAATCAATCTTTATTATTGCAAAATTTATTTCAATTTTAAGTATTAGTTTAAAATTCACTCTATTTTTTATAGCCAAATAGAAAGATAGAATTGGTTATTGGTACTTGATTGATAGTCTCCGTGGGAACGACTCTTATTTACTATCTATATTACTTGAATCGATTGTGTGTACTTGCACATCATATTTCTGCTATCATAACTCATTTGTTGTGTCGCGTTCAACACGCTAACAACACTCTGTTTTTCATACAGTCATATAGTACATACATACATAACAATTTATCTAACAACTGATATCTCATACAGTTCAACATAATAGCATAAAAATTCTAGCTAACTTCCTTACCTCAAGTACAAGCAATATTAAGAGCGGGACAAGTTCACAATGAGTCTAGAACAATCAAACACTTGTCTTAATATCATGTAGAACACACATGAATGCGTCAAACATATCCCACATTTGCATGGGCCAAACATATTTCATCTTTATGTTTTTGTATCCTCTAATTTTAGACATTGAAATTTTAAAAACACTTTTCTTAATTGTATAATTAATTTCTCCATTATGTGTGTCAAATGTTCCTTAAGCTAACAATGGAAGCCATAGATTAATTAGGAAATCTAAAAGTTAGAAAAAGATGGAATTGCATATTTGCTAAAATTGTTGCTGCATTATATTGGAGTGTGTGGAGTCATGTGGAATACTAAGCCCAGTTGTGAAAACCATTTTTGTTTGACTAGTGTTAAGTCCTAAATTGAAATCTCTTTAAAACAATAGTTGATAGTAGATTATATTATATGTTTAATATGATATTATTCTAATATATGAGTTTTGGTTTAATTAAATTTTATTTAAGTTATAAATGTATGATTTTATTATTTTTAAATAATTTTCATTGTAAAATATCTCAAAAATATCCTATTTTATTTTTTTAATTAATTATTTATTTTATTTTTTATTTTTAAATGATTATCATGGTAAAATATCACAAAAATATCATATTTTAATTTTTTTAATTATTTATTTTATTTTATTTAAGTGTAATTGATGATTAAAAACTACCGTTAAATATAAGAATATTGTGTTAAATATAAGAATATTCCGTTAAAATTAACATTACAAAATAAAAAATCATTAAAACCAAGAATTTCTATTATCTAGACATTTTTTATATAGAAGAGATATTAATATAAATTCAAATTCAAATTCAAATTCAAATGTTATAAAATATCATTATTATAATAATATATAATACAAGACTAGATATTTAATAATTATATTAATATAAATTTAAATCGTATAAAATATTATTATGATAATGATATATAATCTTAATTTTTTACTAATTATATTAATTCAAATTCAAATTTTATAATATATCATTATTATAATAATATATAATACAAGACTAGATCTTTAATAATTATATTGATATAAATTTAAATGGTATAAAATATTATTATGCTAATAATATATAATCTTAATTTTTTATTAATTATATTAATATAAATTCAAATATTATAAAATATAATTATTATTATAATAATATTTAATATATGACTACATATATAATAATTATATTAATGTAAATTCAAATTCAAATTCAAAAGTTATAAAATATTATTATTATAATAATATATAATATAAGACTAGATATTTAATAATTATATTAATATAAATTTAAATGTTATAAAATATTATTATGATAATTGTTGTCCATGTTTTCGCCACACAACACATGGCAATTAGGAGTAATTAGCGACAAGTCATGAAATTCTCAGAGTGTGAGTTATTTTGAAAATCCGGTCCGCCCATGTTGTGGATGTTTCCAAGTGAGGCCATGCCCCGAGGTCTGCCCTCGAGGCAATGATGTCTCCAGATGAGGCCACGCCCCGAGGCCTGTCTTTGAGGCGAGGGTGTCTTCAGGTGAGGTCATGTCCTGTGAGGCTCTCTTCACCGTCACTTCTCAAGTCTGGGATTTTGGTCCTCAGACCTATAGTTGATGCCAGGTGTCAGTCACTGCGGGTATGGGCCACCAGAGGATCATCTGACAACTTTTGGTGAGCCTCGATTAGTGGTGTCGAGTTCGTACCCTCAACAATCGACATTTCGTACAATGCCGCCTGACATGAGCAAACATGCGCCGCACCTTGATAGTCAAAGGTATGTCCCTCATAAATTTTGTGCGCGAATTTCTGCAATGGGTCCCATACAATTTGCCTGCGTCATGGCCTTTATTTAGTGCAACCTTTTTTTTTATTAATTGAGCATTAAGACCACCGGATGGGGGAATTTATATTAATGATAGATAATTGACATTAATGACCCCAACTTCTATAAATAGGGCTGGGGTATCTCTTTGTAAAGAGTTTGAATTTTTAGAGAGAGAAACTCTGCCACTCAGTGCAAAACGCTGCCTGAGAATCACCATTGAAGCTTACAAAAATAAGTTTCAAACTCACTAAATACCATAAACTCGTGGACTATGGATCTTTTATAGCCTAAACCAAGTAAAACCCTGGTGCTCTTTTGTATTGTTTTCTTTATACTCTCAAATATAATTGATGGCGAAAAGGTAGTCAACATTAATAATATATTATCCTAATTTTTTACTAATTCTATTAATATGAATTGAAATATTATAAATTATTATTATAATAATATTCAATACAAAACTAGATATTTAATACTTATATTAATATAAATTTAAATATTATAAATATCGTTATAATAATTGTTGACGCCGTTTTTCATCAACTTAAAAATGAGAGCAAATAAACAAGTATATACCATAGGAAATGAATTAAAATAATGAAAACAAGATCTTTTTACGTGGTTCAACAGTTAAAATCTGTCTAGTCCACGAGTCTATATTATTAGTTCTTTGGAGTCTTCTGGAAACTTTCAGAGAATAGTTGCCCAGAGTTTTCTCTCCAAATCTCAATCTTCCAGTCCCCTTCAAATGAAGTTTACATCTCCATTTATAGAGAAGGTTTCAGAATTCGTTCCCACATATTTCGGGAAGATATTCTGTAAATCAAATAATATAATGCCAATAAATGCATTATTGCCTATGTACGCAGTAATATCCCATAGAATGCATGATTGAATAACTAATTACATCATATTCCTTAAACATAGGGAATTTACAACAATAAGTATGTTCACACATAACTGACTAGCTTAGACACCAGATCCATGCGCCTTCAAGACTATTTGCCTATTACGAGCTCATCATCTCACTTTGCCTATACTTCCAACAAGTAACCATTGACAAAGCCATCACCTTAGAGCTCACACCTCTCGAGCTCGGTCCATCTTCTTTGAGGGTGTTATACCCAGATTTCGAGCCATGGTAAATGTGACCTCGAAAGTTGGATTCGCAACAAATGGTCTCGTAAGGATTAGAGTATGCTCCAGGATTGTATATCGAGCCTGCAAAGTACGATATACGACCTCGAATATGGTGACCTCGAAACGATTTTGATCTCGAAAGGTAGCTCCGAGAATACACTCATCTTCAGGGATGACTTCGGATCAGGGGTCTCGAGCTCGATGTACGTACGATCTCGAAAGCCACGTGAACTCGGGAGATGTCATTAGCTCGGACGACGACGGGAAACCTGGGAAGCTAAAGCCTTAGAGATACGCAATAACCACCTTGAATATCTACAAGTATTATAAATATGAGATTTAATCCTCATTTATTAATGTAAATCCCCTAGAATCGTGGGATATTATTTGATCAGTTATGCGTTTCCTGGTCTTCAGGAACGTTTCCTTTTATATCTGATTATAGGCATTTAAAACCATTTATTTAATTGACACAAAAAGAGTAACTACCCAAAATATGTGGGATAGTATTCTGCATCCTTCTCTATAAATAGAGAAGCCATGCACCATTGTAAAGGACCGAAATTCTGATCCTTGAGAGAAAACTCTGAAGAATTCATGCCAAAGAATTTTCAGAGATAATCTTAAGATTAATAACAGAGACTCGTGGACTAGGCAGATTAAACTGCTGAACCACGTAAAAATCGTGTGTTTGATTTGTTTTATTTCATTTGGCCATTTTCATTCATTGTTTACGTGCTCTTCTTTTATTGTTTGACGAAAAACAGTGTCAACAGTTTGGTGCTTTCATTGAGAGCCTTAAGCATTCATCCCTGAAAAATCCATGGCCACAAACAATCAGAACACGCCTGAAGAAAATTACCCAAGACGTCCTGGAAAGCAACCAATGGAGAACCCGGATGTTGAAGAGAGGAGTGGGTCCACTGATTCCCGGGGACCACCTCCTCCACCGAGAGATGAGGATATGTACTACAATGCTGAGCGTTACGTTCCTATCGTAGAACTGGAAAACCGGCAGCTGAAACAGTTGTTGGCAGATGCCAACAAACGGAATGAGGAGTTGACTAGGATGGCCGCAGAGGCGCAGGTGGCTCAGCCCCTGCCTTCCCGCAAAAACCAAGTCCCTCCTCCAAGGGACGTGCATGTTCCTCCCTGGAGGCCCCGTGGACGTCCACGAAAAGATGCTGCCACAAGGAGGCCGACTCAACCTCCAGCACCAGCAGAGCCATCTGTTCCTCCTAGGCCCCAGAGGAGTACCCGAGCTCGGGTCCCGCCTAATCCACCTGTGGAAGTGCCTGCAGGAACTGAGAATAACCGAACTCCTGCCGAGGCTCGGACTCAGGTTCCTGGTAGTGCACCGAACGCGACTGACCCATCTCGGGCAAATTCTGGACCCTCTAAGCCGCGACAAGGGCGGCAGCCACCGTCGCCTATACGGTTCCCTCCGTCGCCCATAAGATATCCTTCACCTCCCCGCAGAAACGTTCAACCTGTTCGAGATCAGGATCAAGGGCGTACAGGGGAAAGACAAGGAAACAGGGAGACATTCCAGGAGCGGAGAGGCGCACCATCTGAGAAAATTCAGACGTCTCGGTCTCGCACTGCGGAGACAAGGCAACATGGGAAGAACCCATCACGAAATGACCGATCAATGAGTTTCACCAGTGACGAGTCCGGAGAGACCAGGTCCGTCAGTAAACACGACCGAGGTCGTAAAAATACTGGAAGCTGCAAGAATCGTCCTGACCTGCGAAATCATCTGAATCAGAGTAGGGGAAAGGGAGATCAGACAAATCCGGACCTGAGGAATCACCTGAATGGGCGTAGAGATCCCCCACGGAGACGCGAGCCTGGAATCATGATCAATGACTGTCAATTCCAGACAACACCTCCTACGGACCCAGTCCAAGAAAGGATCGATCAGCTTGAAAAAGCCTTTAGGCTTTTAAAGAATGAACGAGGGAATGGTCGATATGAGGACTCTGATGAGGAGCTCGAGCCGTTTGCTCCACATATTTCTAACACTCAATTTCCTCAAGGGTTCCGGATTCCTCACGTCCCAGCATTTGAAGGAAAAACCGACCCATGTAGTCACCTGAGTACATTCAACACTATTATGAGAGCTAGTAACGTGGGTTACGAGCTCAGGTGCATGTTGTTTCCAACATCATTGGCAGGACCAACCAAGAGTTGGTTCGAAAAGTACAAGAGACACTCGATAACTTCATGGGATCAGTTGTCTAGAGACTTCAAGAAGCAGTTCCGAGCTATGATGGGAGTCAGACCAGAGGCATCCACTTTGACTAACGTCCGACAACAGCGGGGCGAAACACTGAAAAGCTACCTGACAAGATTTAATCCAGAGGTCGCCCGAGCTCGAGATGTGGATGACAGTGGGCACCTTATGGCTATCCGAGCTGGTGTTTTACCCGGAAGTGCCCTTTGGGATGACATGCAAGGGAAACTGGTGAGGTCAATAACCGAGTTTAACAGACGGGCGCAGAGGTTTGTCAATGTAGAGGAGGCGAGGTCAACGCTCAAGGCGACCTCGTAGACCGAAACTACAACGATAAACATCAACTCCGCCTCAACCTCGGCTGACCCAGCAGCTCCACAGCCTACCTCGGAGAATCCCTCCAAGAGGAAAAAGAGCGAGGGAAATAACCCCGAAGCTAAGGGAGGAAAGAAAAAGAAAGGAGAGAGGTATTTCTCCGTGTATAAAGTGCACACCGAGCTCAACGAGTCCCGGGAAAACATATACCTGGCTAATGAAAACCAGGTCCCCTTCAGGCATCCGGACCCAATGAGAAATCAAAAATCCAAGAGGGATTCCAGTAAGTATTGCCGGTTCCACAGAGACACCGGACACACAACTGATGAATGTCGACAGTTGAAGGACGAGATCGAAGGGTTGATCTCGAGAGGTTATTTCCGGCAGTATGTCAAAAACCAGAGTACTGGACAGACTACTGTGAGCCAGAGAGTAGCCGCGCCTTCGACGGCACAAAATAATAACTCCCGATCTCGGGAAGAAGACAAGCCCCCGCCGATAGATGGAGAGGACGTAATAACCATCTCGGGAGGGCCTCATCTCGCAGGAGGGGGCAGAAATGCCCAAAAGAGATATGTTAACGAGCTGAAGACAGGGGGCGGGTCTCCTAATGAACCCGAACCTAGGGCGCCAAAAAGCCAAAGGGTTGAAACGCAACCTATAACCTTCACCGAGGAAGACGCCTCCCATGTCCAGTTCCCTCATCATGATCCGTTGGTCATTACTCTTAAGCTTGCCAACAAAAGAGTGCGCCGAGTTCTCATAGACAATGGGAGCTCAGTCAACATTCTTTATAAAGCAACACTCGAGAAAATGGGACTCTCCCTTCGCGACCTGAAGGCTTGTGCAACTACTTTGTACGGCTTTTCAGGAGAAGGAACTGCCTGTATGGGATCCATTGAACTCCCTGTGACATTGGGAGACTATCCAGTCTCGGTGACCAAGATAATGGAGTTCGTGGTAGTAGATTTACCATCTGCCTACAATGTACTGCTCGGGAGACCCGCCCTGGTCGGGCTGGGGGCAGTTTCATATGTAAGGCATCTGGCCCTTAAGTTCCCAACTCCAAGCGGGGTCGGAACATTAAAAGGAGATCAATTGGCAGGGAGGGAGTGCTATAGCATCTCTTTGAGGGGAAAGAAACAAACGAGCGCTCAAGCACTCGTTATCATACAAAATAAAGATGGAACGGTTTTAGAAATTGACGAGGAGATCGATCCAAGGATTGAGGAGAAAGTTGACCTCGAACCATTGGAAGAGCTCAAAGAAGTTCAGCTCGAGGAAGCTGATCCCTCGAAGAAGGTGAAGGTCGGAAAACACCTCCAAGACGAAGCAAAATAGCAATTAATTAGCTTTCTGAAGAAAAACCAGGATGTCTTCGCATGGTCACACTCAGACATGGTGGGGATAAGCTCGAATGTAGCGAGCCACCCATTGAACATAGACAAAAGCTTTCCCCCGAAGCAACAAAAGCGAAGACAGCTGGACGAAGACAGAAAGAAAGCATTAAAGGAGGAAGTTGACAGGTTAAAATCAAACCATTTCATTAGGGATGCCTTTTACCCTGACTGGGTAGCCAATCCAGTGTTGGTCCCAAAGCCCAATGGGACGTGGAGAACCTGTATTGACTACTCGGATCTCAACAAAGCTTGCCCAAAAGACTGTTTTCCGCTGCCAAGAATTGATCAGCTCGTGGATGCCACGGCGGGGCATGGCCTGATGTCATTCATGGATGCGTATTCTGGATACAACCAGATTCCCATGCATGCCCTCGACCAAGAACATACGAGCTTCATCACAGATAAAGGGCTATACTGCTATAATGTTATGCCGTTTGGGCTCAAGAATGTTGGAGCTACATATCAGCGGCTCGTAAACATGATGTTTTCAGAGCAAATAGGGAACAACATGGAGGTTTATGTTGATGACATGCTTGTAAAGTCTCAGTTTAACAAGAACCATGTTGATGACCTCGAAGAGTGCTTTGGCATGCTCAGGAAGTACAACATGAAGCTAAATCCTCATAAATGCACTTTTGGGGTGTCTTCGGGAAAATTTCTGGGCTTTATTGTCAACTCTCGTGGGATCGAGGCTAATCCCGACAAAATAAAGGCCCTGATTGATATGCCTTTGCCTCGAAAGCATAAAGATGTCCAAAGCTTGACTGGCAGGATGGCCGCCCTGAGCAGATTCATCTCGAAGTCAACGGATCGTGGCCTTCCATTCTTCAACTTATTGAGAGGAAGTAAGAAGTTTGAATGGACAGAGGAGTGCGAGCTGGCCTTTCAGGAGCTCAAAAAGCACTTAGCTGAACCGCCCATCCTATCGAAACCTGAGACGGGAGAAGTATTGTACTTATACCTCTCAACTACCGAACACGCGATAAGCGCGGTGCTCGTTCGAGAAGAAAAGAAAGTGCAAAAACCCGTCTACTACATCAGCAAAAGATTACTGGGGGCAGAGTCAAGATATCCATTGATGGAGAAACTCGCCCTCAGTCTAATCCACTCATCTCGCAAGCTCCGCCCCTACTTTCAGGCACATCCCATCCATGTACAGACAGATCAACCACTTAGGCAAGTCCTGTCTAAACCAGAGGCATCAGGTTGACTCCTTAAATGGGCTGTTGAGCTCGGACAGTTTGAGATCACCTACCATCTGAGAACGACCATTAAGGCACAAACATTGGCGGACTTTATAGTGGAGTGCACTGGTATAGCCGACAACGAGGTAATAACCAAGGCCCACGAGCTGTGGAAACTTTACGTCGACGGCTCGTCAAATGAAAATGGAGCGGGGGCAGGAGTTATTCTGATCACTCCTGCAGGGAGCAAATTTCACTCTGCTTTAAGATTTGGCTTTAAAGCATCTAATAATGAAGCTGAGTACGAGGCTCTACTCGCGGGACTACGAATAGCAAAAGAGCTCAAGGCCAAAGCTATACATTGCTACAGCGACTCCCAGCTCGTGGTTAATCAAATCTTGGGAGAATACCAGGCTCGTGGCACAAGAATGGTAGCTTATTTGGAGAAGGCAAAATACACATTGGAGTATTTCGAATTTTACGCAATCGAACAGGTTCCCCGAGAACAAAACTCAAATGCAGATGCCTTAGCTCAACTCGCCACTTCCGCCGAAAATGAAGAGCTGAACGTTGTACCCGTAGAACACCTATCAGCACCCAGCATTACTGAGCCAGACGAGGAAGATGTGTGTATGATTGAAACAGAGCTGACCTGGATGAGTCCAATAGTTGACTATCTCGAAAATGGAATTCTTCCAAAAGATTGAAATCAGGCTCGAAAGTTGATGTATCAACTTCCTCGTTACACCATTCTGGACGGAAAGCTATACAGAAGAGGGTATTCCATGCCGCTGCTTAGATGTGTAACCCTTCCCGAGGCAAAGAAGATCATGAAGGGTTCTGCGGAGACCACACCGGGGGGCATAGCCTGTCCAAGAAGATCATACGCCAAGGATATTTCTGGCCAACCATTAAAACAGATTCTTTCGAGTATGTGAAAAAGTGCGACAAATGCCAGAGATTCGCAACGATACCCCGAGCTCCACCTTCCGAACTGACCATGTTGACATCCCCATGGCCTTTCGCAGTATGGGGCATCGACCTCATAGGCTCTCTCCCAACTGGAAAAGGCAGAGTGAAATATGCTGTAGTCGCCGTTGATTACTTCACGAAATGGACGGAGGCTGAACCATTGGCGACCATAACTTCGAAAAAGATCCTTGATTTCGTGGTAAAGAACATCGTATGCCGATACGGAGTACCGAGAAAGATTG
This sequence comes from Humulus lupulus, assembly GCF_963169125.1. Taxonomy (NCBI): domain Eukaryota; kingdom Viridiplantae; phylum Streptophyta; class Magnoliopsida; order Rosales; family Cannabaceae; genus Humulus; species Humulus lupulus. Next base: position 105,449,884 of record NC_084793.1, read on the forward strand.
TATCCGATAACGGAACCCAGTTCGATTGCGACTTATTCACCAACTTTTGTGAAAAGAACGGCATAATAAAGAGTTTTTCATCAGTGGCTCACCCTCAAGCGAATGGTCAGGTCGAAGCCGTTAACAAAACTCTCAAGAGTTCTCTAAAGAAAAAGTTGGAGGAGGCAAAGGGACGATGGCCCGAGGAATTGCCTCAAGTCCTTTGGGGATATGGGACTACAGCTCGGACATCAACAGGACATACCCCGTTCTCTCTAGCGTACGGCTGCGAGGCAATGTTGCCCATCGAGGTCGAAATCCCGACGATCCGAACTCAAATTTACGATCAGGATTCAAATCATACTCAGCTCGAAGAAACCCTAGACTTGATTGATGAAAAAAGAGAAGAGGCTCAGCTGAAAAATGCTGCTTACCAGCAACGAACTACACGATATTGCAATAAGAGGGTTCGAGATCGAAAGTTCGGAATGGGAGATCTGGTATTAAGACGCGTATTCTTGGCAACCCGAGATCCAGCAGCTGGAGTGCTCGGGCCGAACTGGGAAGGACCATACCAGATAGAGTCAGTCATCCGACCTGGTGTGTACAAACTTGCAAGATTGGATGGGAGCCTGATACCGCAAGCATGGAATGGCGAACACCTTAGACCTTACTATCAATAGTGTAGGAAAAGTGTTGCCTGTAACCATGATTTTCAATCTGTACTAGTTTGTTTGTTTGTTTTTTAATTTCATCAAATAAAAGGTCTATTTTGTCCCATATGTAATTTCTTTTTATTTTTGCAATCTCTCTTAATTTAATAACCTATGATCACACTCATAGGATATTAAGGGGGCATCATTGGTATATATACCATCAGATTAAAAAAATATATATATAAAGTATTTGGATATAACCAAGTACGCGAGCTTAGATGGTTCGGACATAACCGACTTATCAAAAAGATATAAAGTATTTGGATATAACCAAATACGCGAGCTTAGATAGTTCGGACAAAACCGAAATACCAAAACCCTAAAACGTTTGGAGTTAACCAGATGTGAAAACTTAACAGGTTTGGAATAAACCAGCCAAAAAACTAATCGATGATAAGTAGGAGCCTAAACCTATCACGAAATAAGTCGAGATCGAGGCTGGAATATCTTAAAGAAAAATAGTTTCGAACTCTTAACCTCGGAGCAAAAAACTGAGGATGAGGAAAAGTGACTAAACAAAAAAAGATATAACCAGATCATTCACATTACATACCATATAAGTACTTTTGAGTTCATGGTTAAAGTAATATCCGACCTTGATAAATAACGAGGTCGGAAGCGGATAATTCGAATAAACTATGCATGAATGCATCGAATTTCGAGCCTAAATCCAAACTATGTTTGTATGAATAAATAAACATAACTGGTTCATCAATATAAAAATATGCAAAATATTTCGAGCCAAGAAATGTAAAGCATATAAAAGAATGGTAAAAGAAATTGTATCAGCCCCGTGGGCATATATTAAAATAATTACAGAAATAAGGGGACGCAGCCCCGATAACTGATCTCCCCGAGGTCAGATTCAAGGAAGAGGAGTCTCCTTGGCCTTCTCAGCATCAGTGGCACCGGACCCCCCAGGACGACTAGCATGATTATCCTCCGGAGCTTCCTCCAAAACGGTGCCCGGAGCAGCCTTTTCCTTCTCGAGCTGCTCAGCCTTCTCCTTCTCAAGCTGTTCAGCCTCTTCCTTCTCGAGCCGAGCATTCCATCGTTCAAGAAGCGACGCCTCGTGGGGACCTAAGAAGCTGGTGTCCAGATCTTCATTATAAGCCCACATCCGGTACATGGCTGAGTCGACCGCCTTTTCCTTCTTTTCATTGTACTCGGCGAGAAGGTGAGTTTTGGCATCCTCTATGATGTTGAAGGTGGCGGCCTTGTCCTCTTCAAGCTTCTTATTGGTCTCCCGAAGCTGGGTGTTATCTTTCTTTTTCTCCTCGAGTTCAGCTCTCAGCTTTCCGAGCTCCTTGGCCATGTCCTCACGCTCCTTAACCACTGCCTCGAGCTTAGCATTCGCCGCCTTCAGATCGTCGTTCGCTCTAAGGTGGAGGTCCTTCACCTCTTGAGCATGAGTCCTGCTCGAATGGATCTCGTTGTTCAGCTCATAATTGAGCTGGGCAGTGAAGGCAAAATCTTGAAAAAAGGAAGAAACCACCATTAGCCTCAGGTCAGTATGAATGTAAGCAAAAGGAATATAGAAGAATACTTACCACAGCAGTGTGCTCGATACTCTTCTCCTAAAGAACAGTGCGATCTCGGGTGCCGGTTAAGCACTGCCACTGGGGAGCTTCGAAACTGCCATAGCTCTGGCCGATCCGGGACATGACATCCGAGATCAGCGTAGATCCGTAAGGTCCAGCAGCATTGTCCACCACATATGAGTCCATGTGGGTGGAGATTGTTAGCTTCTGAACTCGAGAACCAGAAGGTCTTCTGGAAAGTTGAGCAGAAGACGTTTCACCCACCACAGGAGGTTGGGACTCAACAATGGCAGGGGCACCAACCAGCGAAGTCGGTGCAACCGCGGAGACGACGGCCTGCGAGGATAGCATTGTCGTGGAGGCGCTTGCCAGGACAGTCGACGCAGCAACAGAGCTCGAAGCCGGCGGGGCAAGGGGAGGTGTCTTCTTGGATCTCTTGGAGCCTTTGCCCGGCTGGGCGGTCTTCAGTGATCCCGCCCTAGGGCGTTTGCTCCTCTTGGCGCCTGCATTGTCGATAAGGGTGTCAAGGTCGGAGTCCATCTCGCCTGCACAAGTCACAACACAGTGAGTCAGTAAAAGAGAAGTGTACATCAAGTTATTTCAGTATCACAGACATATAGAGTGATGATAAAAGAAACCTAACTGGAACTCTCCCCCGAGCTCGAGCTTGGGGACCATGAAATTCCCCCGTCTTCATAGGAGGCGGGGGGAGTGCCTTCCCTATAAGTAGGTGATAACCTCGAGAGGTCCCTATAATCATTAGTCCCGTACTGCACAGCTATCCCATTCCACACATCATCCGTGATGTACATGGTGTCGTATTTCCCGAGCCCACTATCAAACCTATGGACACAGTCATCTACCCAACTCCATATGTAGAAGTGGTATCTATCCTGTGGGCACGAGACTAACCTATTGGGCCTGTGTTTTAGTAAAGTGGGGGACCACATTCGCGAGGTAGGAAGGATTTTACCTTCATCTGAGTCCGAGCTCGAGGCTTCATCGTTGGCTTCATTCCCAGAACGCGGGTTTCTCAAGCAAACTGGGAGTGATGTCCTCCTTTCTCTCCTCGGAGGAAGGGCGCTTGTGGGCAGTGGCACCTCCTCCCAGTGTTCATATTTTTTACTGGACCAGTCAGAGGTTGACTGGCCCTCTCCCAACAACCCACAAGCTCGGAGCTTGTCCTCGTGTAATAGATACGAGAGAGATCTCCTACGATAAGGGAGTCGGAGCAAGGCTTCTCTGTGCCCCTTCATTGCCACATCGGGGGTGGGACGCTGGAAATTAGCTGAAAGGCGAGACACATTTCAACTAAATATGGATTTAAGAACTAAAGTCTCGAGCTCAGGAATAAAAGTAACGAGAATACTTACGAATCCGCCTGAACGAATAATGTCGAGACGGGGACAGACCATCTATCCAGAAGAAGGCCCTTTTGAAATCAGGCGGGTGGTTGGGAAGATCCCCAAAAACCTTCGTCTCCTTGGGGTAGCTCGAGAGGTAGTAAAAACCATTCCCTCCCCGAGCTCAGGAGGGGTTACTTTTCAAACAAAAGAGATATAAAATCTCTTGAGGTGAGGGTCCTTTCCACTTCAGCTCGTGATACAAGGACCTCAGGGCAGACAGTACCCTGTACGAATTGGTGTTGAGTTGGAACGGTGCCAACCCAACGAAATCAGTAAAGTTTTTGAAAAAAGACTTCAAGGGCAGCAAAGCTCCTGCCCTCATGTGCTCCTGGCTCCATGCCGCGTATCTCACTGTGGCGTCGCGGCCGCCGGGTGCGAAACAGCTCCGTTCATGGCTGGTCGGAACTCGACACTTAAAGGCGTCTGACGAGCTAAGGCCATGGAAAGCCAGGATTTCAGATATTTGACTGGTTGTGGTAACCGTGCTCCAGTAGAGCTCGGCCTCGAACATCTCCTTCCTCGGCTGCGAGGATGAAGTTTCCCCCATTAATGAAAATTGGAGCTCCCCTGGAAGATAGGCGACAATAACCTTTAAAGCAGGATCGAGAGGAATCGGCCTAGGGCCTGAATTAGATTCCGGATAGATGGCCTCCCGAAGAACTCTCCTCTTCCCCTCGATGACTTCGTCTATCTAACGGCGGTAGTGAGTTCGAATGTCTTCTTGCTCACGTGCAAGCTCGTATTCTCTTATCCGACGTTGGTTCTGGGCGAAGAGCGATTCTGGGCTCGGAGATTTTGGCTCGTAAGGGATTGCCCGCAATGACCCCCACCGTCTTTCCAGATTCTGTGACATCTAACGAGAAAGAAAAAATGGTGAGGGCCATGCATGCAAGAATCACGAGCTCGATGGAATGAGCTCGGAAATTTAGGAACGAGACTAAATACTAAGACCCTTATTGAAGAGTCAGGGGCGTGTATTCCACGAAAGAGAAAAGGAGCGTGGATAATTTTTTGAAAATCCTGAAATTCAAGGGAAAGAAGAATGGCGGTTAACCAGGAAAGGCGTCTTTGGGTTTCGTGCATTTGTCAAGGCCCATGTTTTTACCCGAAAACTTAGTGTACAAGAAACGTTGCCTAAAAATTTCAAAACCCAGAAAATGGGAACCACACTCAAACGTCAAAACTGGGTATAAACCAGAGACGAAAATCTAGAATGAAAGTCTTAAAATCATGAAAACTTATCGGGTTAACACTTCCTATCGTATTATGATAAGAACGTAAACTAGCATACACAGCAAGAACAGTTTAAATAAAAACTGACAAAATGGAAAACAAAAATGGCATACTTACACAGTAATGGAGATTGCAGAGAGATTGTCGATTGAAGAAGAGGTTGCAGGAAAGAACTCACTGACTCGAACAGACCAGGATTCCTTTGTTTTTTTGGTCGAGAAAACATGCACAGAATAGAAACTTTGCAAAGAGGTCTCTGGGTTTGTTTTTCTTCTTTTCTTGCTTATGGCGAATGAAGATAAAAGTGAAGAAGATGAAGAGTGGGGTCTTGTATATATAGGTGGGAAAAAGAATTAATCAGGAGCGTCGAATGAAATCCTCACTAGATCGGACGGACGGGGATCAATGATAAGAAGGCGCCGAAAAGTTGTCAGACGGATGATCGTGGGTGTGTTTCCAAGGCACTCAAGTACCTAAAGTGAGCAATACCCAGCTGACGCGTGTCCATTTTCAAGAGTGTATGACGGTACAGTTCTCAAAGAAAGTAGTTCAAAAGTTTCCTTCTCTTAGGATTCGAACAAATACTTTTGAGGGGGCAAGATGTTATATCCAGATTTCGAGCCATGGTAAATGTGACCTCGAAAGTTGGATTCGCAAAAAATGGTCTCGTAAGGATTAGAGTATGCTCCAGGATTGTATATCGAGCCTGCAAAGTACGATATACGACCTCGAATATGGTGACCTCGAAACGATTTTGATCTTGAAAGGTAGCTCCGAGAATACACTCATCTTCAGGGACGACTTCGGATCAGGGGTCTCGAGCTCGATGTACGTACGATCTCGAAAGCCACGTGAACTCGGGAGATGTCATTAGCTTGGACGACGACGGGAAACCTGGGAAGCTAAAGCCTTAGAGATACGCAATAACCACCTTGAATATCTACAAGTATTATAAATATGAGATGTAATCCTCATTTATTAATGTAAATCCCCTAGAATCGTGGGATATTATTTGATCAGTTATGCGTTTCCTGGTCTTCAGGAACGTTTCCTTTTATATCTGATTATAGGCATTTAAAGCCATTTATTTAATTGACACAAAAAGAGTAACTACCCAAAATATGTGGGATAGTATTCTGCATCCTTCTCTATAAATAGAGAAGCCATGCACCATTGTAAAGGACCAAAATTCTGATCCTTGAGAGAAAACTCTGAAGAATTCATGCCAAAGAATTTTCAGAGATAATCTTAAGATTAATAACAGAGACTCGTGGACAAGGCAGATTAAACTGCTGAACCACGTAAAAATCATGTGTTTGATTTGTTTTATTTCATTTGGCCATTGTCATTCATTGTTTACGTGCTCTTCTTTTATTGTTTGACGAAAAACGGCGTCAACAGAGGGCAAGATATGCATCAAGAAATTTATACAAGTATTGAACCCTTATTTATTGTGAGTTGCGAGTTCACTTTATAGGCTCGAAACACCTTCGAGGCTACATATTATTCGAGCTCATGAGATCTCTGACCGGTGGATCTCATAATGACCTTGCTTATTTCGAGCTTACACCTTACGAACCTGAATTTTGAGATTAAGGTTCCCATTCTTGAAATCTTGCTGTAACAATAATATATAATACATAATCTTAATTTTTATTAAAAAAACTTATCATGTACATTTAAAAAGGTTATCATATTATATATATACATATATATTTAAAACAATCATAAATAATGTTTTTCTTAATTTTTTATTTAATATGTTTATGTCATTCTTTTATATATATTATTGTTTATTTATTTGAAATTTATATGACATTGATACAAATTTAATAAATATACAGTGTCACATAAATTTTAAATAAATAAACAATAATATATATAAAAAAGAATAACATAAACATATTAAATCAAAAATTAAATCAAAATATCGGTTATAATTTTTTTTTATGTATATAATATGATAAACTTTTTAAACATAAATTATAATTTTTTAATAAAAATTAAGAATATGTATTATATATTATTATTATAATAATATTCAAATTTATATTAATATAAGTATTAAATATTTAGTCTTGTATTAAATGTTATTATAATTATAATATTTGAATTCATATTAATATAATTAGTAAAAAAATTAAGATTATATATTATTATCATATTAATATTTTTTAATATTTAAATTTATATTAATATAATTAATATCTAATTTTGTATTATTTATTATTATAATAATGATATTTTATACCATTTGAATTTGAATTTGAATTTGAATTTGAATTTGAATTTATATTAATATAATTATTATATATGTATTCTAATATTAAATATTAATATAATAATGATATTTTATAATATTTAAATTTATATTAATATAATAAATAAATATATATTTTTAGTTAGTTTTAAAAGTATATTCTGTTAAATATTTGGAATATTATGTTAAAGTTAACAAAATAAATCGTTAAAACTAAGAATTTTCATTATCTACACATTTTTTATATAGAAGAGATATACTAGTTACAAGCAAAGTGAAGAAATGCACATTTGCTTAGTTTTATTTATAGAATTTATTAATTATTTTTTATTAAATTTATATAAAATAAATAAACAATATTGTATATAAAAAAAAAGATATAAACATATTAAATGAAAAATTAAACCAAAACACTCTTTATCATTTTTAAAAATATAATATACTATGATAATCTTTTTAAACATAAATGATAATTATTTTAATAAAAATTGAGATTATATATTATTATGATATTTTAAAATATTTAAATTTATATTAATAAAAGTATTAAATATTATTATAATAATAATATTTTATAATATTTGAATGTAAAAAAATTAGCATTATATATTATTATCATAATATTATAACATTCTAGTTTATAAAATATATATAATATTATATAACATTTAAATTTATATTAATATAATTATTAAATATCTAATTTTTTATTATATATTATTATAATAATGATATTTTATAACATTTGAATTTGAATTTATATTAATATAATTAATAAATAAATATTTTAATTAGTTTTAAAGGTATATTTCATTAAATATTTAGAATAACGAAACAAACCGTTAAAACCAAGAATTTCCGTTATCTCCTCCTTTTTTTTTTATATAGATAAAGTGTTATAAATAAATATAATATATTTTAGAGGAAATTATATTTTATATGGGCTTTTTAATAGAGAGTGCAAAAATATTGCTTTTTTTTTTTTAAGAATTTTCACTTTTATGAGTTTATTTTCCCATATTTTTGTATAAAAGTTAGTTTATGTCATAGTTTTACTCTTAATTAAGTTTTATTAATTTTGAAGTGTATGTTTGTAATTTGATTATTACTTTTTTAGCTCATTTGTTTTTATATATTAATTTTTTCTTTGGTTGTTTTGCAATTTTTTTTTTTTGTAATATGAATTGTTTTTATTATTATTTTTATTTATTATAAACTTTTTTCCTTTTTTTTAGATTGTACATTTCTTTTTTCAAATCCTGGGTAAGGTAACCAGTTACTTGATTGATCTTTGATAATTATGTATAAAAAATCTTAGAGCTAGGTTAAATAACATGAACCAGAAGGAGTAACGAGTTACCCTGAGAGAAGTAACCTTCTGCCATAAGAGGGGTGCCCAGTTACCATAAGAGGGGTGACGGGTTACTCATATTAAATATCATAAGAAATATCAAATTTGAATGAAAAAGAGGAATAACACTTCATTAAAAAAATGAAGAAGAAGTAACTATGATTTTAGTAACATAGGTAACCAGTTACCATAAAGAACCAATAAATATACACACATATCACAGCGTGAAGGTACCAGTTACCCCCAGAAATATACACACAAAGAACGTGAAGGTAACCAGTTACCCCCATAAATATACACACAAAGAACGGGAAGGTAACTTGTTACCACAAATTTGAAGATAGAAAAAAATCCAGATCCACCCCCTTTCCCTTCTCTCCCATCTTCTTCATATTATTTTTTTTCTAGATTTTAATGTTCCCATCAGGGTAACTAGTTACTCATTCACATTTTCATATTTGTATTAGTTTTCTTTTCAAAATTTGGTGTTCCTATAAGAGTTATAGAAAAAAGAAAATGCTGAAAAAATTGATTTGAATTTTTTTACATATAGTGGAAAAAACTATAAAAAAAAATTACAATAATAAAAGATAATAAATAAAAAAATAGTAAAATAATTATGTAATGTTAAAATATATGTGTGAACAAAAAAAGGAAAAAAATGGAATGAGACAATAATAAGTACAGAAAATGAAGAAAAAATAAGGAAAAAAAACTTAGGAAAGAAAACTAGAAAAATATGAAGAAAAAAACAAAACAAAAGAAATGATGAAGGAAAAAAAACAGATGAATGAATAAAAATGAAAAGAAAAAGAAGAAAAATAATGGAAATATAGAAGAAAAAAAATATGAATGAAAAAATTGGTAGAAAAAAATGAAAAAATGAAAGAAGAAAAAAAAAGCTCATATGTGTGAAAAAAGAAAAAAAATGTAAAGAGAAAATAATAAATACAAAAATGAAGGAAAAAAAAGGAAAAAAAATAAAACTGAAAAAATATGAACAAAAAAACAATACGAATGATAGAAAAAAAAAAGATAAATGAATAAAAATGAAAGAAGAAGAATGGAAAAATGGAAAGAAAAAAAAGATAAAGGAAAAAATTGGTAGAAAAAAAATGAAAAATGAAAAAATTGAAGAAAAAATAAGGAAAAAAAGAAGAAAAGATTAATTAAAAAATAAAGGAAAAAATTAAAAATTAAAAAAAATAAAATAAAATAAACTTCAAAATTAAAGAAACATAACTATGATAAAAATGTATCATTTCCATATTTTAGTTAGCTATTAATTGTGTTTCTCATAATTTTGTTTTTTCTTTAATAAATTTTATCATACAAATTAAGAAAAATATAACTCCCATATTTTTATACATTAATAGTATAAAAGTCATAAATTTTTAAAATTCCCAATACATTATTATTTATACATGCATCTCTCGACAAATTCACATATCAATATTGTGCGTTTCATACTGACTGTGTTTGTGTTTCAAAGGTGATTGCCACGCACATTGATCTTATGTCCTTCCCCTGGGCTAGGCCCAGAAATTTTGGCCCATTTCAGAGATTGAATTATTTCATGCGGTTTCTCATTGGGATCTGGTGCTGAAATAGTGGTACTACCACTCTTCTCATCTACAGACACCGAAGTTGCACTCTTGATCTTTTTCATCATGAAGTGATCGCCGTGAGACTTTGACCCCTTCATTGGACGAGCTTCTATTGAGGAAAGAACGGTGAAGCTCAACAGCAGAGAAAGGATAAAAATGACGGAAGAAAAATGGACAACTCTAGCCATTACTGCTGTGCTGCAATTAATATAATGTTGATATAATAAGCTTAGGAAAGTATGTTTCTAGTTATATATGTATTTGGCGATCGAGTGAATAAAATCTGTGTGATAGCTAGAAGAGATCATAAGGGTTCTATTTATAGTGTATTTTGGAGGTAGTAATTATGTATAATTTTTATGATGGTTATGGTTTTCAGACAGACTTTGAAAGACTGAAGAGGATGGCACTTGTTAGGTTTGTTTGAAAAACTGAAGTGATGTTAAATTACCAAAAAAAAGAAAAGAGTTGTGATTTTGATGTCCCATGCTTTCCTTCCATAATCAAATTATTAGACAGGGGCAACAATATATATAATTTCGAAGAAGTAAAAAAAATGTTAGATATATATATATATATATATAAATAAAAGATTTGTCAATGGTTGCTACCATATGCATGCCGTGACAATTTTAATATGTGGTAACATAATGACTTGGTATAGCAAGTATTTTGAATTTGGTTTTTTTTTCCCATAATTAATGTTGTTTCTAACCAATGAGAGACACTAACTATATTTATAAATTGATATGCATTTGAAAAATGAAAAGTTTACAATATTATATTTTCATAATAAATATACAATTTTTTATCAAGTAATCCTTCTAAAAATTTGAAAAAATCAAAATTTATTTTCAGAAATATTAATTAACAACTATAAATATGGACAATTGATCTTAATCCAATGGTTAATATTAAAGTAACCATCTATGGGCAGGTTCCATTAAGAGCGCACCCCACGCGAAAGATTTCTCAATAGTTACTACCCATAGATGATTACTAACAATTATGACGATGTGACAACATAGTGACTTAGTATAGCAAGTCAACGATAGGTAAAAAAAAATTTCCACATTAATTTCAAAATTTCATATACAATGCTTAAATAATTTTTTTTAATTATTTAATTTAATAAATATGTGACCGCCATGTAATTATGTAATTTTTCCAAATATTTAAAAAAATTAAGATTTATTCTTAGAAATATTAATTAACAACTATAGATATAGACCATTGATCTTAATCTAATAATTAATATTAAAATAATCATCTATGGGTAGTAATCATTAAGAATATCCCATATTTAAAAAAATTTATTTTTATTAATTATTCTACTTATTTATTTATATATATTTATATATATATATATATGATATATGGGGAAGGACAAAGAATGGAATAACTTTATGCATAATCAAAGTACATTTTTTAATATAAAAATAGACAAATCACAAAAAAAAAAAGTCTTTTTGAAGTAATGGACTTTTTTAGTTTCGTCATTAGTATTTTTTGTACATTGTAGAAATCCCCTTTGAACTATATTAATTATTACCTTTGCGAGAATGGTCCTTCTCTTATACTTATACTAATTCTTGCTAAATTGCTAATATAACTCATCTTATTTTGAGTCATCCCAAAAAGTTTGGGAAAATTACGTCATTTATGGTATATAAAAAAAAAGTTTGATTTATACGGTAATATAAAATAATTACTGAAATACAGTAAATTTACACCTCCGCATATATTTCTTTTACTATTATTTATAAATTTATTCTTCTACTTTTCTTATTTTATTATTTTAGTATATCATACACAAAAATTCTAATTAAATATGAGTTTTTTCACTTTTTTCTCTCTCCATTAATATCACTTTTTATAATTAATTTGTTTACCGTCATATTTTTATTTAAATTGATATAAATCATCTTTAAATTTTATTATATATATATATTCATAAATTTTTGTAACATATATTAATAGTAGTAGGAGAGATAGTGATAAAAAATATTATATTATTTTGAAAATCATAGTTAGTCAAATCTCAACACTCAATGCTAAACTAAAATCTTCATTCACTCAAAGTTTAAGCTTTGTTGCAAAAATATATTTTAAAGTTAAAAAATTAGTTTTGTAACACTCATGTTAAATAAATTTATAAATATTTATGTAAATTTTAGTTACAAAAATAAACTTCTTAATTGTGAAATTAGTCTTGCAAACTATTGTTACAAAAATGTAAAACTTATTTATAAAATTATTGTAATTCACTACTCTGTAATTGCATTTTATATGAATATATATAATAAAATGTTTTATAAATAATGAATATTTTAAATTTATATTTTTAAGTTGTATAATATAAATTTGATGGTTCCTGTAATTTTTTGGTACAATATTATAACATATGGAAAAGTTTAATTTTTTTATGTAAATTTTGGTTAGGATTTCTTAACTATAAACTATTTTTGTAAATGTTAGTTACAGAAATATATTTCCTAGTTATGAAACTAGATTTGTAAACTATTGTTACAAAAATAAAAAATTAGTTACGAATTTGTTCGTAAGTTTTATGTACAAAAAAATACAATTTTAAAACTGATTTTTGTAAATATTATTTACAAACATGTAATAGATATTTACAATTCTGTAACAAATATTTGCAAGTTTGTAAATGTTGATCATAAAAAATTATTTTTTACCGCTTTTATTTACGATTTAAAAGTCACTCTGTAATTACACTTTTGCCACTCCGTGTTTTTATCCAAAAAATCCCGTATTTTTGTAATGTACTGTATTTTTCATATTTTTTTTTAACTTTGAGTATATTTTTGTAGATTTTCCTATTTTTATATTAAATAGATATAAACATCGTGTAATATACCTCATTTGCTTAGTTTTATTAAATTTATATTATTATCATATAAATTTTAAATAAATAAATAATATTATATATAAAAATATGATATAAACATATTAAATGAAAAATTAAACAAAAAATATTTGATTTAATTTTTTAAAATATATATATATAATATGATAACATTTTATATATGTAGTTTTATATTAAATATTATTATAATAGTATTTAAATTTATATTATTATAATTAATAAATATTTATTTTTAGTTAATTTTAAATATATATTATTAAATATTTAACAAAAATTTCGGTTATACATTTTATTTAGCCAAATTAACATTAATATTTTGCTCCTAAAATCTGGACCATCAAATATTACTACTTTTAATAAAATGAGAACCATCCATTACATAGATACGCGTACCGACATGACCAAATCAAAGAGCTCCATCCATCTGTTCCAAAAATCAAAAGTAAATTACCGAAAAAATATTCATTTGTTATTTTTCTTTTTAAAAATTGTAAAATCTATTATATATAATAAAAGTGGATATTCAAATTATCCTCATTTTTTTTCAGAGCCTTTTATTGGTTATAACAATTAAGAAATCTGAACATTCGTTACTTAATGACTCATATGGGTTGTAAATATTCTACAATTACTATTTTAACAAAATTGAAAAATGATTTGAGTGTATTGTCAAGAGAGGTATACACGTATGGGTTGTAAATATTCTACAATTACTATTTTAGCAAAATTGAAAAATGATTTGAGTGTATTGTCAAGAGAGGTATACACGTATAGCCATCTTATTTGTAGCCATCTTATTTGTATAGCCATCTTTATTATTATTATTATTATTATTATTATTATTATTATTATTATTGTATTGCTTTTAAATAAAAACACGTGTAACTTCTCACATTAGTACAGAACAATTTTTTAATATTTGTATACTGTGAGGAAGAAATAAAGAGTTCCATTATGTTTTGTCATATCTCCTCCACACAATAAGTTCAAGCAAAAAGTCTTATAATATTATTTGCAATAAAATAAATTGTTATAATTTTAAACAATAACAGTCAACACACGTAATGATATTAATTATTTTTTAATTAAAATAAAGACATTACCTCCCAAAATGTTTTTACTCTGCCATTATATAGAACAAAATAGTAAAAATAATATAATTAAAAATAGAGAAATAAACATAAAGAAATCAAATAATGAAAATTGAGAATGAAAAAAGATGAATGCAAAATGACAAATGAATAAAATAGGGAATAAACCAATGTTATTTAAACAAAATATTGTATGTCCAAAGACCTAATAATTAGAGTGGGGTTGATTGGAAAATAATTAATTAGTATAAGAATACCTGATATACATTATTGTTGAATGTCATATAGAATAGTGTACATATATTAAGAATTAAAAATATCTTTTAAAGTAATTAGTAATATGAATATTATATAATTTGAGTAAGTAAAAATATGCATTTTAAAAAAAATAAAAATAGTACACAATCACCTATTCAGGTTTTTACTTTATTATTCATCTTTCATTTTCAATTCAGGTTTCAATTTCTTTATAGAAATTTCTCTTTTTTTATCACTGCTAGCTTGCAATTATGTTTACATCACATTTGGTAGACCTTTTTTTTTATTATTGTTATCATTTTTCTATTATTGTTTTAATTAGTCCTATCTTTTTTTATTAACCATTTGCTAGGTCTTTAGAGTGTAAATATACTTTAATACATTATTTAATTCAAATTATATTTTAATTTAAAAATAATCCCATTTTTCACAAAATTAACTAACGAGTAATAAAAGGATGAATTTAATTTCACAAATATAAATTAAATATTTTAACTATTTCTTTAATGACAGGTACGTGCCTTTAGGCATGCACAAACTTACTAGTTTTTATTACAAAATTAATATGTGTTATATAGCTCATTGCATATAGTCTGCACGTATAGCAATTATTATTATTATTATTATTATTATTATTATTATTATTATTATTATTATTATTTCGTGTACTCTTTATTTCTCTTTCTTGATTTTTTTTTTCTTTTTATTTTTTTATTTTCTCCATGTCATTATGAAAGTGTACAATTTTTTTTTCTTTTTTACTATTCCCCATTCTCATAGTCTCTTCTATTATTATATCATGTCTCTATCTATAACTTAAAATTTAAATTTTTGATAAATATTATATTATATCATAATTATAAATGTCTATAATTATATCATGTATTAAATATAAATACAAGCAAGTGAATCTTTTTATGAACTTGTCTTTTTTTTTTACTTTGAACATATTGCAAAATTTCTTTTTTACTTTATATTTATATATATCAGAAAAAAAGTCATAAATCCAATTAAAAGTTAACAAATCAATTTGACATATTTAACATATATATGTTTATGTTATGATATATTACAAAAGTGGTGGTTTGTTTAAAAACATTCACATTATATTATTTATTATTATATTGGAATTACATTTTCTAGTTGTCTAACTTTTTAATTTGAAATAGTAAATATTAATAATATTTTTGGTTTTTATTACTACTAAAATTTAATATAAAAGTATATGTATTAATTAAATTAAGTAATTTCACATTTAAAAATAAAATAATCATATCATACTATTTTAATTTTTTAATTATTGTAAACATAATTTTTATACATTTAAACAACTATTAAACTTTGAGTTTGCAGTACTTTTGGAATGCAGTTTAGGTGCATTATATTGAAAAAGATTCTCATCTTTTGGTTGTTCAAGCATTGCAATCTCCACACCTTTTTCTCACACACATTTTCATTCCCTTTTGACTAATATTAAACATCTTGTATTCAATTTCTCTCGAGCACAGATCTCTCATGTTTCACGATCTACTAATACTGAGGATCATTTGTTGATCAAATATGCTATTACGGTGGATGCAGATTGTATTTGGTTGGAGGATATTCCATCTCTACTAATGACTGCTATGTAATTTGTTTCAAGTTAATATAACAGTTCTTTTTCTATAAAAAACAACTATTAAACGTGAAACAAAATAGATAATGAAATATTTATTATATGCATTTGATTAATTGATATGTGAGTCATGAGTGTCTTTACTAGTATACATTTGGAGTACGTAGTTGAAATTTAGAAAAGAGCTGATCTCTAAAGTAGAAAGTAAAGAAAGGAAGAGAGTGACAAGCATATTAGAACATATGGAAAGGCTGGTTGGTTCCTACACGTAAAATTGATAAAGGGGCGTCGCGTGTCGGTGCCCACTCAGCATACTATACGAGTTAATTCATTAATTTTACGCAAGGTACCTGGAGTTGTAAATGTTACTATCATCCATATGGGCATTTCATATTGATTTCTTTTTCTTTTACACAATACAGAATAAACATTAATTAATTGCAAAGTTTATCGAAACTTAGAGCATTAGTAAATGCCATTGCGTCAATTTATGACATTATTGAATGTTTACCTGATTTGTTTCCAACCCCATGACACAGTGAAACACATATTGCAAAACATTTAAATAAAATGAAATAGATTTTGTAAAATCTATTTTTGGCTAAACTTTAATTTAGACAAAATATTTTAAAATATTTAAAGAAAATTAGAAGCATATCTCCATATTGATTTTCGGACAAATTATTCAGCTGATTTTCTAATGTGGAAATATCTTTAAGTGTGAATATATTTGTTGCCTTATTTATCACAAATAATCAATTTTTTGTAAAAATATATTTTGCAATTATCTTGAGATTATTTTCAGGAATTATGTGGGATTATGTTTATTCTGGAATAAAGAAGGTGTCGAAAATGAACATGGTCAAAAGAAATGACTATGTTCGTTCTACCAGATAAAACTGATTACGTTGCTGACTCATCAGTTTCCTTTTCTGTCGACACAGAATTCATCTGGCTGGCTGATTTCCTAAATCAAAAGAATACGCAAATTGATTTCAAAGATACTAGAAAATGATGACCTTGGACGATTTCCTTGCCTATAAATATCTTGCCAAGGCCTTTGGAATTTTCATCTCTTCTATTTTGAATATTTGTAAACATTATGTTATTTTGAAGAGTGTCTTTATTTGTAGAGATTAAGTTTGTTCACCTTAATCTTTGTGAGAGTGCTGAGTGTACTTGTGGATATCTATCTAGTCCATTGTAAACAAATAGTGTCTATTGTGAACGTGTTCATAAGGATCTTCAGGAGAGGATTCTATCTAAGTCTCACTTCGGGATGAAGTGTGCACTTGTTATTCTTTGAAGGGAGTTCAAGAGAATCAACGTTTTATCAAATCAGATTCGTAGAGAAGAGTACAACAAGATTGCGGCAATAGTTTAAGAGAGAGTCTTACATTGTTTAAGTCAATGCTTTTGTACACGTTGTTTCTTTACTAATTGGTTTATTCTCTCGGCGTGGCCCCAAGGAGTAGGTTATCCGAAAGGGTTTCTGAACTTAAAAATTCGGCGTGTTCTTTATTGTTTTGCACTGTCTATTTATTGTGTTCAGTTTCTGTCGTGACAAGTTCGGATTCTGTCCCGACAGAACTACTATCTGTGTAAACAGTTAATTACCATTCCGCACTTTAATTAATTCACATGGTTTAATTAATTTGGTAATTACTAAAAACAGAATTTCAATTGGTATCAGAGCGGGTCACTAAACTCTTAGTGCGATCTTGTTTCTTTCTGTGTGTTTTGTGCCTTGTGAAATGTCTTTCTTTGCAGAAGGTGGATCTATAACTCGTCCTCCTTTACTGAATGATTCCAACTATCCTTATTGGAAGGTTAGGATGAGAGCCTTTATTAAATCTCAAGAAGAAAAGGCGTGGAGATCAATCTTAACCGGTTGGACACCTCCATCTGAATCCAATGATGTCACAAAGGTAAAATATGAAATTAACTGGACCGATGCTGAAGATAAATTGTCCAGTTATAACAACAAAGCCTTGCATGCTATCTTTAATGGCATTGACGAAGGATACATAAAATTAATATCCTCGTGTGAATCTTCCAAAGAAGCTTGGGAAATCCTTTAAACTCAATTTGAAGGAACTGCTGATGTAAAACGTTCTAGGCTTGTTATGTTAACTACTAGATTTGAAAATCTTAGAATGACAGAAACTGAGTCTCTCACAGAATTCTATGAAAGACTGTCTGATATAGCTAATGAATATTTTGCCTTAGGAGAAAAATTGGAAAATAACGTGTTAGTTCGGAAAATTGTTAGAGTGCTTCCTGACAGGTTTCAAACAAAGCTCACAGCAATTGAAGAAGCAAAAGATCTCGACACAATGAAAGTAGAGGAATTGATGGGTTCATTGC
Source organism: Humulus lupulus (assembly GCF_963169125.1). Taxonomy (NCBI): domain Eukaryota; kingdom Viridiplantae; phylum Streptophyta; class Magnoliopsida; order Rosales; family Cannabaceae; genus Humulus; species Humulus lupulus. Next base: position 105,468,198 of record NC_084793.1, read on the forward strand.
GAACGTTTGAACTCAATCAACAAATTCGCCAAAAGGAAAATCCAAGTGCTCCCAAAGAAAAATCAGTTGCTCTCAAATCATCAAAAATAGAAGATTCAGATGAAAATGATGGTGAAGACGAAATGGCCCTGCTGACCAAATTTTTTCAAAAATACATGAAAAAGATTGGTAACAAAAAATCCACGTTCAAATCTTCCAAAGGTAATCAATTTTCTAAACCTTTTGACAATAACAATAAAAGAGGTGTGCAATGTAGGGAATGTGAAGGATTTGGTCATATTCAATCTGAATGTGCCAACACACTGAAGAAAAATAAAAAGGTAATGGCAGCTACTTGGAGTGATCAGGACTTTGAAAGTAGTGATGAGGAAGATAACTCAAATCTTGCTTAACCTCTGTTGTTTCTGGATTAACATTGAATTCGCAGGATAATAAAATGGTTGTTTGTCTGAACAACACAATTCAGGAAGATAATTCTGAATGTGAATCCAGTGAGTCTGATCTAGATGAGGATTCCCTAAAAGAATCATACAAAGATATGTATGATCAATGGTTAAAGGTTTGTTCTGATAATCGCTTAATGGCAAGCAATAATAAATCCTTACAGGAAAAGAATGATGATCTTGTAAACACTGTGAAGAATCTTGAGGATAAAGTTATTGCAAAAGATTGTGAAATTAAGAGATTATCAAATGAAATTAACCACATGGTAAAAGGTGTAAAAATGCTTAATCCAAATTCCAGGATTTTGGATGATGTTATTGGTGCAGGACAAAAAGCTAGTAATTTTTCTGGATTAGGATCTGATGGTTTTAAATCAAAAGGCAAAACAATATTTGTGAAATCTGGCATGCATTCTGTTGCATCCGCTAACGTCTCTGCAGGTACATCTCAGACAGGTGATTCTACAAAAATCAAATCTGTTTCCACATCTGTTAAACAGACCAATTTTCCCAAAAGAACCAACACAGATCGGTTCATTCCAATATGTCATTTTTGTGGAGTGAAAGGGCACATACGGCCCAGATGTTTTACTATGATGAATTTTTTCAAAAACAATTATTTAAATCATTATAGTAAAACAAAACAGGTTGAAAGAAAACCATCAAAAGGTGTTTGGGTTGAAAAAGCAAGAACAAATTGTCTTGGTGCTTTTACTTGTCATAAATCTCGTGCCTCTAACTCTTGGTATTTTGATAGTGGATGTTCTAGACATATGACAGGTGATGCAAATATACTCACCAATTTCAAATCTATGAAATATGGTGCAGTAACCTTTGGTGATGGTATGTCAGGTAATATTGTTGGAAAAGGCACTCTAAGTCTTGATGGATTACCAAAATTGAGAAATGTTTTACTTGTTGAAGGCCTTAAGGCTAATTTAATTAGTATAAGTCAAATTTGTGATCAAGGCTTCACAGTAAATTTTTCTCATGATGATTGCAATGTTATTGATCAAAATGGTGTGAGTGTATTGAAAGGATATAGATCTATTGATAATTGCTACACTCTTTCGCCAACCCTCACATGTCATTCGGCTATAGGTAATACCACTGACTTATGACATGAGAAACTGGGTCATATAAATTTCAAAAGTTTAAAAAAGATTGCAAGTGCAGGGTTAGTTCGTGGGTTACCCAAATTGGGTAAAGAATCTGCAGGTAAATGTGAACCTTGTCAGTTAGGGAAACAATTAAAAAACTCCCACACAAGTGTCACAGGAATCAATACTTCAAAAGTTCTTGAACTCTTGCACATGGATCTCATGGGTCCCAGTCAAGTTGAAAGTATCAATGGAAAAATGTATATCTTTGTGTGTGTTGATGATTTTTCTCGTTTTACTTGGGTTGACTTCTTAAGGGAAAAATCAGACACGTTTGATGCCTTCAAAAATCTGTGCATTAAATTAAGAGTTGAAAAAGATTGCAATATAGGTAAGATTGTGAGAATTAGAAGTGATCATGGTAAAGAATTTGAGAATACTGTTTATGATGATTTTTGTAAATCTCTAGGGATTTCCCATGAGTTCTCAGCTCCCAAGACTCCTGAACAAAATGGGGTTGTTGAGAGAAAAAATAGAACCTTGCAGGAGATGGCCAGAGTAATGCTAAACAGTAAGAAACTCTCTAAACGATTATGGGCAGAAGCAATATTCACTGCTTGCTACACAATCAATCGAGTATTTCTTAGGCCAGGTACTTTCAAAACTCCCTACGAAATTTGGAAAGGTAAAAAGTCCAATGTAAGTTATTTTCATGTTTTTGGATGCATATGCTATATTCTTAGAAATCGTGAGAATATTGGAAAATTTGATTCAAAAAGTGATATAGGAGTGTTTCTTGGATATTTTATGAATAGTAGAGCTTATCGTGTTTATAACATGAGAACTCAAACTGTTATGGAATCATCCAATGTTGTTGTTGATGATTTAAAAGATTTTTCTAAATATTCCAATGAATAAGAAATTGATAGGTTTATTGCTGAAACCTCTCAGACAAAATCTCCTGCAGTGACAATAGGTGATGTTGTGCCCTCTCATACAGAATCTGTTGCAACAGAAGCTGAATCTGTTCCAACATCATCTGATCGATCAACAAAGGAAGGGAAAGAAATCATCACAGATTCAATACAGAGAGAACCTTCTACCAGAATTAAAAAGAATCATCCTTCATATCTCATTCTTGGTGATATTGAAGAAAGCATGGTGACAAGAAAAATGTACGTGAATTTGGTTCAATTCATTTACTTTACATCCAGCTTTGAACCAAAAAATGTGAAAGAAGCCTTGAATGATGAGTCATGGATAAAAGCAATGCAAGAGGAGTTAGAACAATTCACAAGAAATGATGTATGGGCTCTTGTTCCTAGACCAAATCATACAAATGTTATTGGTACCAAATGGATCTTCAAAAATAAAACCGATGAATTTGGTACAATAATAAGAAATAAAGCTAGGCTAGTTGCTCAGGGGTATACTCAAATTGAAGGAGTTGATTTTGATGAAACTTTTGCCCCTGTCGCAAGACTTGAGTCAATAAGATTGCTATTGGCTGTTGCTTGTGTTGTTGGATTCAAATTATTTCAAATGGATGTTAAATCTGCCTTTTTGAATGGAATTTTGAATGAGGAAGCATTTGTTTAACAACCAAAAGGATTTGAAGATCCACATAATCCTGATCATGTTTTTCAACTTAAAAAAGCTCTCTATGGTCTAAAACAGGCTCCCAGAGCTTGGTATGAAAGATTGACTCAATTCCTTGTTTTGAATGGGTATAAAAGAGGAGGAGTCAATAAAACTCTTTTCATCAAAAATGTTTATTCTGATATTGTTATTGCTCAAATCTATGTTGATGATATTGTTTTTGGCTCTACTTCTAACACTTTAGTGCAGGAATTTGTCAAACAAATGACGGATGAGTTTGAAATGAGCATGGTAGGTGAGTTAACCTATTTTCTAGGTCTGCTAGTCAAACAGTCAGAAGATGGAACATTTATTTCTCAAAGTAAATATGCAAAAAATCTGGTCAAGAAATTTGGGATGGAGTCTGCTAAACATGCCAAAACACCAATGGGAACCACAGTTAAACTAACCAAGGATGAAAATGGTGTTAAAGTAGATCCAACATTGTACAGAAGCATGATTGGAAGTATTATGTATCTCACAGCTAGTCGTCCTGATATTAGCTACAGTGTTAGGGTATGTGCTCGATATCAAGGGGATCCTATGGAATCACATGTGACAACTGTAAAGCGAATCATTCGTTATGTGAATGGTACTCAGGAATATGGAATTTGGTACTCAAAGGAAACAAACTCTAACCTTGTTTGTTTTAGTGATGCTGATTGGGGAGGCAATGCAGATGACAGAAAAAGTACAATTGGTGGATGTTTTTATCTAGGAAACAATCTAGTTTCTTGGCATAGCAAGAAACGAAATTCAATCTCCCTGTCAACTGCTGATGTAACGCCCTGGATATCCAAGACCATTACACTGTGTACTTATAAAGGTGCAAGACTCGCTAATCAAGTCATTAATTTGAAAACGTGTCACTAAACATGTAAGATCTATGGTTAAAAAGGTTTTGGTCTCAAAAGACTCATTTCATATATTTAAACTGTAGTAAACAAGGGATCCCATACAAAACAAAGTTAAAATAAGTTTACAGACTCCCAAAAGTACATGAGTATCCACTAGCCATATTAAGGCAAAACAGACAGTCTTTAGGTTCCATGTCCTTTCCAAGACCTCAACCGTGGCGGCCGAGCACCTGGCTATGTACATTCCGCTCGCCGAGCTCTCCAGTTAGGGCTGATCTAACTTGCCCTTGCCTTTACCTGCACCACGTAGCACCCGTGAGCCAAGGCTCAGCAAGAAAACATCATAGATAACTCAAACAATAATAACATACGAATAGCTCAGTAAGCATGTATACCCATCAGACAATCCACAACAGATAATCAGCATGTACAATCCAATGCAAGATATATTCAATCACACATATTGTTCATATCACATAATATTCAGAGCCGACGACTTAGGCCGTACCCTCTGTTTAACCCACTGACTCTGGCCCGCTTAAACCAAGCTCAGTGCATAATAAGCTGTCCTCGGCTACCAGTGGCCGAGCCGCGCCCTGTGCGCTAGTGAAACCCTTGGCACCGTTAGGCCATTGGTTCACTAAATGGCTTGCATGGCATAATACCATATTTTCAAGCTTTTACAATAGGGAGCCCTTAGTCCCATCACATATATTCAACCAGGTGCAGTTTTCTTACCTTTAGCTTTCAGATGAATTAGTTACGGGCGATACTCCTTGAGCGCGATCCGATCCTCGAGCCCTAGCTTAACACCTAGTCACAACCATGAAGAAAGACACCATTAACAACCTTAAATGAGTTTCCAAGCCAAGTTCTAGAACTCGGAACATTGAACTTCACCAAATATGGTAAAAGACTCAACCCCGAGCACCCTAGGTTAAATTCCCAAGCCTAAAATCTTAAAATCCCAAAATCCCTTAAGCGCCGCGGCATGGCCCCCAAACAGAGCCATCCAAAGCACAAAAACAGGTAAGGGCCACGGCATTGCTTGGACCATGCCGCGGCCCGCCCTCCTTCCTCAGCATGCAACAACCTCGAAGGGTCGCGGCTCACCAAGAACCATGCCGCGGCCCGACCCTTCGAACCCAGAAAAAACCACCATTTTCAATCTCTAAACCTCACCTTATGCCATCCCAAAGCCCCCAACTCAAAACCAATTAATAATAACAACATTAGAATGATTAGAACAACACAATCCAACCGGAAATCCAGCCTAAGACTCACTAATATCCCAATTCTAATTTCTGAAATTTCAAACCCACAAAACTCAAAACCAGCCATGAAAACTCTCAAATTCAACCATCAAACTTTAAATTAAACCTTACCTCAGCTGTAGAATCGTTTCTCCAAGAGTCCCCTGACCTATCTTCAAAGTTTCAGGCCTCAATTCCCACCTTGAATGTCAAAACCATAATTGTTTAAAAATCAGCCATTTCTTTAAGTTCCTAACCCCAAAAACGAAAATTCAAAACTTACATTAGCACTAGCTCAGACCTTGATCAGTTCCTGAGCTAATCCTCCAGATTATTCCCTTCAATTCCCAAAGACACAGCTTAATTCCACCAGTTCTCTCTCAAATTTCAGTAGTTTTTCCTTTTCTAAGAGAGAAAAGAGAGAGAAGGAGAGATAGGGTCAGTTTATACTTTTCTGTCTAGTATTTTCTAAGTCTTCCAAGTATATCCTTAGATTATTAGACTAATCCCAAAGCTCAGGGTGCCGGAAACGTCCCCGAGGCCAAAACGGTAAAATCCCTCAATAATCTCGCCTAGACATCCTAAGCTCAAATATATCTCCAATTATTTATTTTCATCACCCGATAGTCCAAATCACTACCTGATACCTAAAATATCCCTGACTTGTCCAAAGTCAATTATAATACCCCGTTGTGACTTTTCCCGCTATCTAGCCCTAGGATCGCCTCGAGTCACCGGCTGCAGAATTATCCACATCATAATGTGGTTCTCGCATATATCTCAAACATATATATCACATCAACATATAATATCATCAATTATCATAAACACACAATTAATCATATATTTACGCATTTAAATCAATAGCATTCATTCTAATCCCAGTTATGCCCTCCCGGCACACTAATCTAGGCCCTTAAGCCTTATTAACGAATTTGGGTCGTTACAACTATCCCCTCCTAATGAGAATTTCGTCCTCGAAATTTACCTGAATAGCTCGGGATACTGATCCCGCATCGCTGTCTCTAACTCCCAGGTCGCTTCCTCGACCTTGCTATTTCTCCATAATATTTTCACCAACGAAATTGTCTTATTCCGTAAGACTTTGTCCTTCCGATCCAAAATCTGAACTGGTCGCTCCTCATAGGACAAATCTGTCTGTAACTCTAAATCCTTGTACCTCACTGGTAGAAAATGAGCTGACTTGGGGTACCTGTCCACTATCACCCACACCGAGTCATGAAGTCCACCTGTCCTGGGTAATCCACCAACGAAATCCATCACAATGTCCTCCCACTTCCACACTGGAATACCCAAAGGCTGAAGCAATCCCGCTGGTCGCTGATGCTCAGCCTTAACCTGCTGACAGGTTAAACATCTAGATACGTACTCAACTACATCCTTCTTCATCCCGGGCCACAATTATAATGTCCGTAGATCTTGATACATCTTCGTGGTACCCGGATGAAGTGAGTACGGCGTAGTGTGGGACTCATCCAATATCTCTCGCCTAATCCCCTCATCTGCCAGAACATAAATCCGTCCCTGATACCGGAGCAGACCTGTCTCTGAAACTGAATAATCCTTAGCTGTCCCCGCTAAGGCATGCTGCCTACTATCCTGCAACTGCACATCAGTCAACTGACCCTCCTTGACCCGCTCCAACAGGGTCGATTGCAAAGTGATATTGGCTAACTGGCCCACCACCAGTTCTATCTTAGCCCTAACCATCTCATTAGCCAATTCCTTCGAAATCTGAGTAGAACTATACAACTGTCCTAGGCCCCTCCGGCTCAATGCATCTGCCACCACGTTGGCTTTCCCAGGATGGTAAAGGATGTCACAATCATAATCCTTAACTAATTCTAACCAACGTCTCTGTCTCATATTCAGATCCTTCTGCGTGAAGAAATATTTCAGACTCTTATGATCAGTGTAGATCTCGCACTTCTCTCCATACAGATAATGACGCCACACCTTCAGTGCAAACACAACTGCCGCTAATTCCAAATCATGAGTCGGATACCTCTGCTCATACTCCTTCAGCTGTCGAGACGCATAGGCTATAACTTTCTCATTCTGCATCAGCACACAGCCTAAAACCAACCTCGATGCATCACAATAGACCACGAACTTCCCTTCCTCCGAAGGAAGACTCAACACTGGTGCAAAAATAAGTCGTTGCTTCAACTCTTGAAAGCTGTTCTCACACTTCTCTGACCAAACGAACTTTTGATTCTTTCTTGTCAATTCTGTCATCGGCGAAGAAATCTTCGAAAACCCCTCAACAAACCGCCTGTAATAGCCAGCCAACCCAAGGAAACTCCGCACCTCCGAGGCATTCCTCAGCCTCGGCCAATCCCTAACTGCTTCAACCTTAGACGGATACACCTTAATCCCTTCTGCCCCAACTATATGTCCAAGAAAGGTCACCTCTGGTAGCCAGAACTCACACTTCGTAAACTTAGCGTACAACTGATGCTCCCTTAACCTCTGTAAAACCTATCGTAGATGTTGCTCATGCTCTGCCTCTGAGCTGGAGTATACCAAGATGTCGTCGATGAAGACAATGACGAACTGATCCAAGAAATCCTTGAACACCCTGTTCATTAAGTCCATGAAAGCCGCTGGGGCATTGGTCAGACCAAAAGACATGACCAGGAACTCATAATGCCCATATCGTGTCCGGAAATATGTCTTTGGTATATCCTCATCCTTGATCCTCAGCTGGTGATAACCAGATCGAAGATCAATCTTTGAGAACACCGTCTTACCCTGCAGCTGGTCGAACAAGTCGTCAATCCTTGGCAGAGGATACTTATTCTTTATAGTCAACTTGTTCAATTCCCTGTAATCGATACACATCCTCAGAGTCCCGTCCTTCTTTTTAACGAACAACACTGGAGCACCCCATGGAGAGTAACTAGGCCTGATGAATCCCAAATCCAAAAGTTCTTGCAACTGTATCTTCAACTCTTTCAGTTCTGCTGGTGCCATTCTGTACGGTGCCCTAGACACTGGTTCTGTCCCTGGTGCTAACTCAATCTCAAATTGAATCTCCCTACGCAGCGGCAACCCTGGCAGATCCTCAGGGAAGACATCCAGAAACTCACACACTAATCTAGTCTCTCCCGGCCCTGCCGGCATGACCCTAGCGGTATCCACTACACTAGCCAGAAAACCTATGCATCCTCCCTGCAGCAAGTCTCTGGCTCTCACTGCTGAAATCATAGGTACACGGGGTCCAGACACCGCACCCACAAAGACAAAAGGGTCCTCGCCCTCCGGCTCAAAAGTAACCATCTTCTTCCTACAATCAATCGTAGCCCCATACCTAGCCAGCCAATCCATTCCTAGAATCATATCAAAGTCTCCCAAATCTAATTCAATCAAATCCACCGAAAGTTCACTACCATCAACCATCAATGGCAGTGCCCTAATCCACCTCCTAGAGACTACTAGCTCCCCCGTAGGCAACAAAGTCCCAAACCCCGCAGTCCAATACTCACTAGGTCTACACAGTCTATCAATCACTCTACTAGAAACAAAAGAATGTGTAGCACCAGAATCAATCAATACTGTAAAAGGAAAGCCAGCACTAGAAAGCTGACCTGTCACTACTGAGGGACTAGCCTCAGCCTCCGCCTGAGTCAAGGTGAATACTCGAGCTGGGGTCAAGCTATCCACCTTTCCTGCTTCACCTTTCTTCACCGTTGGGCAATCTTTCCTAAGATGCCCCACTACCCCACAAACGAAACATGCCTTGGCCTTGCACTCGCCCAGATGGCATCTTCTACATCTCGGGCACTCTGGATAGGTCCTCCATGCCTCACCGCCACCCTGACGGCCACCCTGACCACCCCGACCCCTCCTATCAGGACTAGGAGCGGCCGACGTGTCAAGAGTCTTCCTCTTGAAGTCATTGGGGCATCTGCCCCTACCTGTCCCGGAATAAGGAGGCACCGCCCTACGGCCCTCACGCCTCACTGCGCTCTCCTTCCATATTTTATTCTCCGCTTCCTCAGCGGTAAGAGCCCTCTCAACGGCCTGGGCATAAGTTATTCCTCCAGGTACCGTGGTAATCCTAACATCCCGGGCTATCATAGCATTAAGCCCCCTGATAAAACGATCTTGCCTAGCAGCATCAGTAGGCACAAGATCTGGTGCAAACTTTGCAAGCCTATCAAACTTCAGGGCATACTCTGTAACAGTCATACTGCCCTGTACCAGACTCACAAACTCATTAACCTTTGCTGCCCTAACAGCAATATTGTAGTACTTCTGGCCAAACAAATCCTTGAAACCTTCCCAAGTCAGTGTGGCAACCTCTCTGGTCTGCGATGCCACTTCCCACCAAATACGGGCATCCTCCCTCAACATATAAGTGGCACAGGCCACTCTATCCTGTCCTTCAACCCTCATGAAATCCAGAATCACTGTAATCATAGTTAGCCACTGCTCGGCTTTCAACGGATCTGGTCCTCCCTCAAAGACTGGGGGTTGCTGCTTCCTGAACTGCTCATATAACGGCTCCAACTTGTTAACAACCTCCCCTGGCTGCATAGCTGGTACCACCGCAGGTGGTAAAGAAGGGGCAACGCTCCCTGATGGAGCCTGCTGCTGCAAAATACGAATCAACTCATCTTGACTCTGTAATCGAGCCTGCATCTCAGCCATTAATTGCTGCCAGTTCTCAGGGACTGGCGGAGGTGTCTGGCCCTGGTCATTGCCCCTGGTCCCTGACCCAGTGCCGGCTAGTCGTGAAGATTTCCTTGGACGCATAACTATCCAAGTGAATCTGCAAATATCGACTCGGCGGTCAGACCACAATGACAGGGTAAAAGCTTCTCCAAAACTCAACAATAGAACATAATCATTCACAGATAACCAACACATATAAGCATCCATGCACCATAAACAGTCAATCATCCATACACTCATTTACATGCACGGCAATGTTAACAAACATGCCTCAATACCTTGACACAACAGTCAAGGGCCAGGCCCTATCAGTATCTCATGCTTCCTAGCAATTCAATCAATAACAACATGCATAACTCATCTCAGGTACATAAGCACATAGGCACACATATACACATTACCAAGCCCCGACTTGAGCATGTCTTCAGCAGCGAATGTACATATCCAGGCTGTCTTCAGGAACCCTTAAACCTAGGACGCTCTGATACCAAGTTGTAACGCCCTGGATAGCCAAGACCGTTACACTGTGTACTTATAAAGGTGCAAGACTCGCTAATCAAGTCATTAATTTGAAAACGTGTCACTAAACATGTAAGATCTATGGTTAAAAAGGTTTTGGTCTCAAAAGACTCATTTCATATATTTAAACTGTAGTAAACAAGGGATCCCATACAAAACAAAGTTAAAATAAGTTTACAGACTCTCAAAAGTACATGAGTATCGACTAGCCATACTAAGGCAAAACAGACAGTCTTTAGGTTCCATGTCCTTGCCAAGACCTCAACCGTGGCGGCCGAGCACCTGGCCATGTACATTCCGCTCGCCGAGCTCTCCAGTCAAGGATGATCTAACTTGTCCTTGCCTTTACCTGCACCACGTAGCACCCGTGAGCCAAGGCCCAGCAAGAAAATATCATAGATAACTCAAACAATAATAACAGACGAATAGCTCAGTAAGCATGTATACCCATTAGACAATCCACAACAGATAATCAACATGTACAATCCAATGCAAGATATATTCAATCACACATATTATTCATATCATATAATATTCAGGGCCGACGACTTAGGCCGCACCCTCTGTTTAACCCACTGACTCTGGCCCGCTTAAACCAAGCGCAGTGCATAATAAGCTATCCTCGACTACCAGTGGCCGAGCCGCGCCCTGTGCGCTAGTGAAACCCTTGGCACCCTTAGGCCGTTGGTTCAATAAATGGCTTGCATGGCATAATACCATATTTTCAATCTTTTACAATAGGGAGCCCTTAGTCCCGTCACATATATTCAACCAGGTGCAGTTTTCTTACCTTTAGCTTTCAGATGAATTAGTTACGGGCAATACTCCTTGAGCGCGATCCGATCCTCGAGCCCTAGCTTAACACCTAGTCACAACCATGAAGAAAGACACCATTAACAACCTTAAATGAGTTTCCAAGCCAAGTTCTAGTACTCGGAACATTGAACTTCACCAAATATGGTAAAAGACTCAACCCCGAGCACCCTAGGTTAAATTCCCAAGCCTAAAATCTTAAAATCCCAAAATCCCTTAAGCGCCGCGGCATGGCCCCCAAACAGAGCCATCCAAAGCACAAAAGCAGGTAAGGGCCACGGCATTGATTGGACCATGCCGCGGCCCGCCCTCCTTCCTCAGCATGCAACAACCTCTAAGGGCCGCTGCTCACCAAGAACCATGCTGCGGCCCGACCCTTCAAACCCAGAAAAAACCACCATTTTCAATCTCTAAACCTCACCTTATGCCATCCCAAAGCCCCCAACTCAAAACCAATTAATAATAACAACATTAGAATGATTAGAACAACACAATCCAACCGGAAATCCAGCCTAAGACTCACTAATATCCCAATTCTAATTTCTGAAATTTCAAACCCACAGAACTCAAAACCAGCCATGAAAACTCTCAAATTCAACCATCAAACTTTAAATTAAACCTTACCTCAGCTGTAGAATCGTTTCTCCAAGAGTCCCCTGACCTATCTTCAAAGTTTCAGGCCTCAATTCCCACCTTGAATGTCAAAACCATAACTGTTTAAAACTCAGCCATTTCTTTAAGTTCCTAACCCCAAAAACGAAAATTCAAAACTTACCTTAGCACTAGCTCAGACCTTGATCAGTTCCTGAGCTAATCCTTCAGATTATTCCCTTCAATTCCCAAAGACAGCTTAATTCCAGCAGTTCTCTCTCAAATTTCAGTAGTTTTTCCTTTGCTAAGAGAGAAAAGAGAGAGAAGGAGAGATAGGGTCAGTTTATACTTTTCTGTCTAGTATTTTCTAAGTCTTCCAAGTATATCCTTAGATTATTAGACTAATCCCAAAGCTCAGGGTGCCGGACACATCCCCGAGGCCCAAACGGTAAAATTCCCCAATAATCCCGCCTAGACATCCTAACCTCAAATATTTCTCCAATTATTTATTTTTATCACCCGATAGTCCAAATCACTACCTGATACCTAAAATATCCCTGACTTGTCCAAAGTCAATTATAATACCCCGTTGTGACTTTTCCCGCTATCTAGCCCTAGGATCGCCTCGAGTCGCCGACTGCAGAATTATCCACATCATAATGTGGTTCTCGCATATATCTCAAACATATATATCACATCAGCATATAATATCATCAATTATCATAAACACACAATTAATCATATATTTACGCATTTAAATCAATAGCATTCATTCTAATCCCAGTTATGCCCTCCTGGCACACTAATCTAGTCCCTTAAGCCTTATTGACGAATTTGGGTCGTTACAGCTGAGGCCGAGTACATAGCTGCAGGAAGCTGTTGTACGCAATTATTATGGATGAAACAAATGATGAAAAATTATGGGTTTGATCTTAAAACTTTGACCATTTTCTGTGATAACACTAGTGATATTAATATCTCAAAAAATCTTATTCAACACTCTCGCACTAAACACATTGACATTCGTCATCATTTTATTAGGGAACTCGTTGAAAATAAAACTTTGATCTTAGAATATATTGAGACTAACATACAGATTGCAAATATTTTTACAAAAGCCCTTGATACAGTCAGGTTTGATTCCCTCAGGAAATCCTTGGGGGTATGTCCCAATTAATTTGTTTTATGTTGTACTTTATCCCTGTGCTTGAAATAGTTGTGTGATGTCTTCTTGTCCTTGCTCACCGAAAAAGTTTCAATCATTATGTCAAAATATATTTTTACTTCAGGTTAGAAATTATAGTTAATATATTTCATGCTCATGCATTTTAAAAAAAAATCAAAATCAAAATAAATAGTCCCTCCAATTAATATTCTTTCAAATCAATCCGTGTTTGTTGTGTATGAGCATTTGATCCTTGAAAAGTATTTTCAAGCTCCATCTTAGAATAGAGCTACCTACACTGTTGTGTAAATTGCTAACTTTGAGTAAGTTCGAACGATGTAACTAACAATTATGTAAAAGATACTCTACCACTGTTAAATACAGCCTTCATTGTAGTGTGAAAGCGTCTAATTTGGGTACTCATTGAGAAAAAGGCTAAAAATTGCCACATAGGGCAATGTCCCTGAAAAAGGCTAAAATTGCCATACAGGGCAATGATCTCTGCTTTCACAATCACACACAAATGCTTAAGATATACTGTTGGAAAAATTTGTAAGTCTCATACACACTGATTGATTTGAATAAAATATTTTTTGTGACAGGAGTAAATGTTTTGTGATATTTTAATTTGAAAAATAAAAGCATGATTTATATTAAACATATTTTCTAACCTTATAGTAAAAAATTGTTTTGAAATAATGATTGATTCTTTCTCCACATGCAAGGGCACGAAGACTTTGAGCACTAATCAAAAATGGGATATTTTTTGATACATTTGGTTATATATATTACTTAATAAAAAAATAATAAAATAAAAAAATAATATATATATATATATATCTTTTCTAAGGGAAATCAAATCTGAGTGTGTCAAAAAGGGTATGTTGTATCATGTTTGTTTTTGTCTTTATCTCATATTTTTTTAAGATCAAAGTTTCCTTTTTTGGCTTGTTTCCCAAATTTTGTGTCGTGAACAATTGTTGGCAGTTATTGTTGGGACATTATTATGTACTTTCCAAAAGTGTTTATTCCATTTAATTCTAAAATAAAGGAATAAAAGATCAAATCCCTATCTTTCCCTTTCTTTATATTCGGATATCCTTGGGCCCAATATCTCAACCGTCTCCATCCTTCATTTTTTCTGGTTTCTTTTTCCTTGACAATTTTCTCTCATTCTCGTGCAATCATGGTGAAAACTAGAGGAAGTGGCTCTCGGTCTGTCAAGGAAGTGGCTGGCTCATTGACTGCATCTCCATCTCTCACCAAGAAAAAGGCTCGAAAGAGTACCTTGTCTCAACCCAGCCTCATTGATGGTTCCATCACCACGAGCAAAGTCGTGGTCATTCCTGACCTAGAAGTCCCCAAAGTACAGTCTGGACCTCCTTCATCGGCGGCTCTGCTCACCTCTGTCCTTGGGTCCTCCAAAAGGGGCCAAGCTTCCCCCTCAGATGATGTCTCTAATCATGACGGTGATTCGTCCAAAACCCATTCTGACTCCTCAGTATCCCCTGATGTGCTTGCACCCAAGAAGAAAAGCAAAGGATGGTTCCAGGTCTCATCTTCTCGAAAATCTCCTCGATCCAAAGGGTCTAATCCTTCGGATTCCACTCCAAAGGCCTCATCTCTCGTGGGTTCCACTCCACGTTCCAAGTTTCGGTTGAAGGTAAAGAAAATTCCTCCTCCCTGTTCCTTTTCTGAATCTGATCCATCTACAGATTGTGTTCCCTCTGATGATGATCCCCTTGAAGAAGATCCCTCTTTTGATGAAAATGTTGCATCAGAAGCCGAGTCTGACCAATCAGAGGACCCTTCTGTTTCTCCAAAGGGCAAGAAATCTGTGAAAATTCCTGAGATTCACAATAAGTTACCTGTGGGTCCCAAAGTCTCTCCAGGTTCAGCTTTTAAGGCTCACTCTTTGAATTTATGTTTCAATGACAATGAGAAAAATATGAAGCATTATGTGCATCGTGTTTTTATGTGTGAGAAAAAATTTTCTTTTTCTGCCCATAGAGTGTTTGGGGTCATTAAGAATATTGAGGATCAGGGGTGGTTAGGTTCTTTAACTGGGTTGGATGGTTTTGTTCCTCTAGTAGTTCAAGAATTCTATGCTAATCTCAATGATGATCTGTTTGATAGCAAGTCTTTTATGTTTGGTCAAGTTTATGTTCGGGGGCATTGGTATTTGTTTAGTGCTGCTGAAATTGCCAAGGTTCTCAATTTGCCCCCTACTGTTGACAATGTTGCTATGGAATTCAACAAAGATACGGTGTTGTCTGAATTGGTGGGATAGGATATGGTTTGGGAACCTCACTCGGTACTCAAAGTGACGGATCTTACTCATTACTATGCCGTGCTTCACAAATTTGCCAAGATTCCCACCACTCATACCTCCACCATTACTTTTGACACGACTTTCTTTCTGTACCAAGTCAGGACTGGTCTCCAAGTTAATCTTGCCACTCTCATTTTTGATCAGATCACTGCCTTAGGAACAGCCAAAAAGAAAGGCCAATATTTGGTGTTTCCTCATTTGATCTACAAGTTACTTGCTTCTCAAAAGTCTCTTCGATTGGAATATGAAATCGTGACACCTCCCACTGCCGGTGCAGACTACAAACTCAAGAAGGAACCCTCATCAGTAAAGGCAACTAAAAGGATTGCTCTCAAGACTGGCAATGCTGATTCTGTCATTATTGAACTCACTGGTGTCAAGGCCACTCTGGAATCTGTTCAGACAGAAGTGTTCAGTCTCAAGAGTTGTCTCTCGACCATGATGTCTCACTTTGCTGCGGGACCTTCCAAATGAGGCCATCATTTTTTTTATTTTGTTTTGCTTCTTTTTGTTTTAAATAAATTGTCAAAGAACGCTATTTAGTGTCTTTTCTTTTGTTTTATTTCTGTTACTCCTTTGGCTTATTGCTAGACAACAAGGGGGAGTAAGAAGGTTCATTTTGATCGGTTTATCTTGTTTTATGTTTATGATCCTTGTTACATTTGAGATGCTTTTCGCAGGGGGAGTAATTCCATTACTATTTGCTCTAACCTGTATTGTCTTTGCATGATCTTTCAAAATAAACTCTTAAAATATTTTTTCTATCAAGTTGCCAAAGGGGGAGATTGTAAAATCCTTTTTTGGCTAAACTTTAATTTAGACAAAATATTTTAAAATGTTTAAAGAAAATTAGTAGCATATCTCCATATTGATTTTCGGATTAATTATCAAATTATTCAGCTGATTTTCTAATGTGAAAATATCTTTAAGTGTGAATATATTTGTTGCCTTATTTATCACAAATAATCAATTTTTGGTAAAAATATATTTTGCAATTATCTTGAGATTATTTTTAGGAATTATGTGGGATTATGTATGTTCTGGAATAAAGAAGGTATCGAAAATGAACATGGTCAAAAGAAATGACCATGTTCATTCTGCCAGATAAAACTGGTTACGTTGCTGACTCATCAGTTTCATTTTCTGTCGACACAGAATTCATCTGGCTATCTAATTTCCTAAATTAAAGGAATACGCAAATTGATTTCAAAGATACCAGAAAATGATGGCCTTGGACGATTTCCTTGCTTATAAATATCTTGCCAAGGCTTTTGGAATTTTCATCTCTTCCATTTTGAATATTTGTAAACATTATGTTATTTTGAAGAGTGTCTTTATTTGTAGAGATTAAGTTTGTTCACCTTAATCTTTGTGAGAGTGCTGAGTGTACTTGTGGATATCTATCTAGTCCATTGTAAACAAATAGTTTCTATTGTGAACGTGTTCATAAGGATCTTCGGGAGAGGATTCTATCTAAGTCTCACTTCGGGAGGAAGTGTGCACTCGTTATTCATTGAAGGGAGTTCAAGAGAATCAACGTTTCATCAAATCAGATTTGTAGAGAAGAGTACAACAAGATTGCGGCAATAGTTTAAGAGAGAGTCTTACATTGTTTAAGTCAATGCTTTTGTACACATGGTTTCTTTACTAATTGGTTTATTCTCTGGGCGTGGCCCCAAGAAGTAGGTTATCCGAAAGGGTTTCTGAACCTTGTAAAAATTCAGTGTGTTCTTTATTGTTTTGCATTGTCTATTTATTGTGTTCAGTTTCTGTCGTGACAAGTTCGAATTCTGTCCCGACAGAACTGCTATCTGTGTAAACAGTTAATTACCATTCCGCACTTTAATTAATTCACATGGTTTAATTAATTTGGTAATTGCTAAAAACCAAATTTTAGATTTTAATATAATTCCTGCAGAAATGTGAGTGAGTTAACGTACAGAGACATGATAGCTCCAATGGATATTACATTATAGAATTCATTTGAGTTTAGGAATCAATATTTTCTGGATGGAAAAAAGAAAAGGAACAAAGACCTACAAAATAAACACAAATGGTGAATATCCATCTGTTTTCCTTTTGCGTACTACCCAAACATTATGCGACGTGGTTGAAAGAATATTATGAGTGTGTAGGCAGGCCACATAGACAAAGACAACATACGAGAAAATAGTTGCTCATCTACTTTCATGGCAGTTGGCTTGCACAAAATTAAGGAATATTAACAATAACCACTATTTTAATAAAAAAAATACATATATAATGTTACATGAATTTTTTTTTTACATTTTCACTATTTGTGTCTTTTAGTTTAATTTTTACAGTATTTTCACAAGATTTCAGGTACACCCTTAGCTCCTTGAAAGTTTGCACGTCCGGCTCTACGGCACTGGCCCGGTGACCACCTTCATTACCACACAGCCAGACAATCTCTGAGCTCCACGAGTAAGTTCGACTATGACCGGAGTGATACCCACTACTAGAAATATAGGCTTCCACTTCATTTTTTTACATAAAACAATATTGAAAAATTGAAATAAAAGCTTCTAAATAGGTTTTTACTTCGCTTGTGGAAATGATCATTAAAATAAATAGGCTACTACTTCACTTTCATAAAAAACGAAGTAAAAAGTGCAGTATGACGAGGGCCGTATTTGGTTGGTACACCGAAGGGGGGGTTTCCACTTCGGTTTTATGAAAGAATCGAAGTGGAAAAGTGAACGAACCAAACCGGGCCCTTAGTTATTTTGAGACTTTTTTACTTCGATTTATATATAAATACGAAGTGGAGACTTTCCACTTTCCACTTCGATTTTTATATATAAATCGAAGTAAAAGGGTGTTGACGGTGAAATCTCGTCAACGAAATTAGATCGGAAAACTCAAAGGTAAGTCAGGCGAAGTTTATATAAGAACTGAGAATAAACTTTAAGGAAAAGTAAACACAGATAAACAATGGACCAAGCCTTAGTATATTTCTCAATAGCCTCTGCATACAATGAATTCCCCCCCCCCCCCCCCCCTCTCTATGGAAGTGGGGTTCATTTTATAGTAGGCTCTAATGGCCCTGGGTACATGGTGGTCTAGGGGACCAGATGGTACACAAGTACACTAACAGGAGAGTGGTTCCAGGGGTAGTGATGTCGGCTCTGGTACAAGGTCAGAGATCATGGGAGCACCTCACATCCTGTACCTGGTCATGCCTCCACTACCTGCCTGGTACGGGTGTCAGAGGAGTGGCTGGTGAGGACCACAGATGGTACTTTGTTCGTACCTCCACTACTTATCTGACGTGGGTACTATGTCCGTACTCTAACTCCTTTCAATTCGTCAGTGGACTCCGTACCTCATGAGATCAATGCCATGTGACCCTCATTTGCAAGGCATAGATTCGAGGTAGTAATGACCCATGCACTGGCCGTGTCTTGCAAGGGTCCTAGTGGCGAAGGGCCTAGCTATACTTGCCTCCTTGCGGCATGGATCCAGACTAGTGACGCGATGGTGCAACGACCTCCCAAGAAGATGGTGGCCTACGGGCCTCACTGGGGGCGTGCGCATGGAGGGCCTCGCTGGTGGCGCGTGCCTGATGGCCTCGCTAGGAGGCGCATGCCTGATGGCCTCGCTAGGTGGTGCATGCCTGATGGCCTCGCTAGGTGGTGCATGCCTGATGGCCTCGCTAGGAGGCGCATGCCTGATGGCCTCGCTAGGAGGTGCATGCCTGATGGCCTCGCTAGGTGGTGCATGCCTGATGGCCTCGCTAGGTGGCGCATGCCTGATGGCCTCGCTAGGAGGTGCATGCCTGATGGCCTCGCTAGGACGTGCATGCCTGATGGCCTCGCTAGGAGGTGCAAGCTTGATGGCCTCGCTAGGAGGGGCACGCCTGATGGCCTCGCTAGGAGGGGCACGCCTGATGGCCTCGCTAGGAGGGGCACGCCTGATGGCCTCGCTAGGAGGCGCATGCCTGATGGCCTCGCTAGGAGGCGCATGCCTGATGGCCTCGCTAGGAGGTGCATGTCTGATGGCCTCACTAAGAGGGGCATGCCTGATGGCCTCGCTAGGAGGGGCACGCCTGATGGCCTCGCTAGGAGCGGCATGCCTGATGGCCTCGCTAGGAGGCGCATGCCTGATGGCCTCGCTAGGAGGGGCATGCCTGATGGCTCGAGGTCCCAATGAGAGTGTAGGCGTATGGGGGTCTAAGTGCGTTCTTTGGGTCTTTTATAAGCATGGAATATTGAGCATCCACGGGGGTATGTCCCGGGCGTCTTTGGCAGCGTTTACGCGTATGAGTGCATCTTGACCCGTGAGCATGTCAGCCTTGCGCGGGCACGTCGCACCTCACTATGTGAGGGCCTTGTGCACCTATCCTCTTGTTGTATTCATTGTGGCCCCTTAGCTTAGCAGGGCCAAACCTTGTGGCTCATAATGTGTTGTTTCTCAGGAGACGATCTCTTTTATTCATCAAGGCCTACAGGCTCGGGCCCAATAGCATGAATAAGTGACCTTTGTCCCTATGTTCCAACCCGGGACTAAAGAGTTTTTATTTGGTGGATTTTTGGCATCCACAAAGGGTTTTAAATC
This sequence comes from Humulus lupulus, assembly GCF_963169125.1. NCBI lineage: Eukaryota > Viridiplantae > Streptophyta > Magnoliopsida > Rosales > Cannabaceae > Humulus > Humulus lupulus. The sequence goes on from NC_084793.1 coordinate 105,488,188, forward strand.
CTTTTATCCTTTCACTTCGGCCTCATTTCCCTCAACTCCCTCTCTGAAGAAGAAATCCAAAAGCCAAAAACATCATTTCTTGTCCTACGATTGACGAGGGTTTGGTTTTCTAACCATAATTTTTTTGTTTATCCACCATTTCTAACAAATTTTCTTGCTCAAAAACTTATGTAGAGTCTAAAAATATATCTATTTTCATTTTTAGGTTAAAAAAAAGGCTTTTGTAGTGGGTATATTTGGAGTTAAAAAATGGGGCTTCCTACATGATTTTGATCAGATATTCTGGTTTTAAGTACGCTCTTGAGCTTCAAGATAGGCATGGATCGTTCAATCTTTGGTTGTATGCTTTTTTTTCTAATTTTCTATATTATTTTCAGATTTTTTGTTTTTATATATAATGTGTTGTTTGTATATAGGTGTTGACAGTGCAAACTCTTCAACAAAGTTAGGTCAGAAAACTCAAAGACTGATAAGAAAATGAAGAACTTAGGAAGAAAACTTGAAGTAAAAGTGCAGAGTAAAAATGGAGAAAAACGTTTGTATTGCTCAATAGTCTGAGTTTACAATGAATTTTCCAATCCCTTTGTCTGAGGGGTGAGGATCTACTTATATGGGAGCATCTACTTATATGGGAGCTCTAATTGCTCCCGACACATGGTGGTCGTCCCTGGTACATGTTAGATGCGTACAGGTAATACCACCACTTTTTGTACTAATTCGTACCACCACTATTTGTCTGGATACAAATGACATGATGTAACATCCTAAATTTACTAATAAGGCTTAGTGCCTTGATTAGCATGTCGAGAGGGCATAATTAGATTTATATGTAAATTTAATTGAATATATGTGTGATTATATGAAATATATGAGTTGTATTATAGTATGACTATATATGCATGCTTATGTGTATTAAATGTGATTGTAGGCCTGTTTTGGTGAAAAATGACATTTTCGTAATTTTGACCTATTAAGGGTATAATTGTAATTATATGTGCTTTGTGAGTGGGACCACATTATTATGTGGATATATTTGAGATATGTGGCGCGAGGCGATCCTTATGAGCAATTTAGCGAAAAACTCACGTTGGGGATTAATACCCAGCTCGGGGTGAGCCTATGAGTATTTTACTAATTTGGTGAATTACCGGGGGTATTGGAGTATGAGTTATAATTGGGGGAAAATATTAGTGTTTGGAAGATCACCGGGATTAATTTGGAATTTTAAATGAAATTTGAGGTTTGGCGGGAAAATGGTGGCAAAAGACAATTTTTCCCTTGGGGGCATTAGAGAACTAAGGTAATGGCTAGGGGTAAGTTGGTCTTTACCCTAGCCTTGGAATAGCCTAATCACTTTGAAGCTCTCAGAAACTAAGTCCTTTACTAAAACACGTTCTCTCAGCTCACTCTCTATTACTCTTCGTTCTCTCTCTCTCTCTCTCCCTTAGCATGTTGAAGTTCTTGGGTTCTTTTGAGATTAGCTTGAGAATTGAAGGAGATTAAAGTTGTGAATTGGATTAAGAAGCAGCTAGAGGTCATATCTACTCAATTGAGGTAAGAATCCTCCTCCGTCTTGGTGAATTCTTTAATTGATTTAAGTTTGGTTGAGTTTTAAACTCAAGAGTGGGTTTTGGGTGTTGTTGGAGTTTTGATGAAGTTTGTGGATTTATTTTGATGTTTATAGTGTATTAGTGATGTTTTGGGATTTAATTTTGGGCTTGGTTATTAATTGGAGTGAATTATGTGGGTTCGCGGGGGTTGTGGGGTTGCGTCGCGGCATTGTTCTTCGAGCACTGCGACCTGCATGAACTCAGAGGCTAGGGCGGTTCTCTGAATCACCTTGGTACCGTGGCGCCTAGTGGGCTGTGCCATGGCGTGTGTCCAGAGAGATAGTTTGGGGGGCTCTCTGACTTGTAGAGCGTCGCGACCCTTCGTGAGGGGCGCCGCGACTCTATTTCGCAAAGTTGGCCAAAATGGGTTTTTGAGCACGAGAACTCAAACCTAAGGGCTTGGGAAGGATTCTAATACCTGGTTTAGTAGAATTCTTGGTCCCAGAGGCTAGGAGTAGAAATTAAAGCTGTTAATTGGTTTAGTGCTTAATGATTATCCGTTAATATGTTGTGAATAGATTACCGCAAGGCTCGGGATTAGGATCGTACTTGAGGCCGTCTCGTTATCCGCACAAAACTCAAGGTAAGAAAACTACACCCTTGTTGAAATTAGAAATTGAGCCCCTGGGATTGAACAAGCTATGACTCTGTCTTGAACTATTTGTTGGAGTGTGAGTAACTATGCTTTAGATAGTTGAGATATGTATGTAATGTATATTTGTTCATATTTGGAAGTGCAGTATGCACTTGTACGACCCTATGGCCGGTTAAAAAGGGACTGGAGCGCGGGTTACGCTTGTTCGATTCTTAATATGCTTGAATGAAAAAAGTGTGGAGTGCACTTGGGAGGCCCCATGGTCGCATAATTAGATTGAATATGCTAAGCGTGTTTATAATTTCAGGGCATGCTATTTATATTTGTAGCCTGTTGATTGTCTGTATGCTTGATTGAGTTTTCTTGTTGGGCCTTGGCTCACTGGTTCTACATGGTGCAGGTATGGGCAAGGGGAAGTCGGACCAGCAATGAGTTGGGGAGCTTCGGGGGTGACGTGTACATAGGCAGCCTGCTCGACCGCCACAGTCGAGACTTCTTTATGAAATCTAGGATTTAGTGGTTTTGCCGCTTAGGATGGTTGTTATGTACCTTGTTTATTTTTACCTTGTACAAACTTTAAACTCTTTTTATGGGATCCCGTGTATATATACTAAATCTTTTAATAAAAAGTAGCAAATGTTTTTTATACCAAATTTTAACTAACCCTAACTACACGTTTTAGTCCAAATGACTCGCTTAATGAGTTAAGAACATTTTTAAACACACAGTGTAACGGTCCTCGTTTAGTAGTGCCTTACACATGGTCACGCTTTCGACCTCCTTAGGTTCGTACGTACCTGACCTGACATACTCCGTACCCAGGCTTGAACCTTGCACATACCTCATCGAAGGTACCTTGGACATACTTTTGGCCTCCTGCATACATGCTTGGTTACCATTTTTCTAGGCTTGACTATAGCTCAATTAAACTATCTTAAAGGATATCAAGCAATGGTCCTGTATACTTATGATATTCCTGACTTTGTGCCTTGTAAGAACCGACCTTAATTAAGTTATATATGGAAGATGCACTACACTCGTGTCACCTACCTTAGAGAGTAAGGTAGGGCCTCGTGAACAAAGAAGATGTTTCCAAAGGTGTCCTTGTGAGGCGGCCTACAAGGGCGAGACGTGAGTGGTCTCCCATGGTATCGTCCACAGGGGCAATACGTGAAGGGTCTCGCATGGTCTTGTGAGTTGGGAGGAGTTCCTTGACCTCATGAGATGTGCGTCATGAAAGGAGGCCTAGTGAGGGTCTCACATAGTGAGACCGACCCTTTTGGGTGTCATCAATTGGTGTCTTCATTCGCGGGTATACAAGCTTACTCGAGCCTTGCATAGCAACACACCCTCTCACGCGTACCTCGTTCATGGAGGTCATCATGCACAGTGAGCCCTATCCTTCGATGGGCATTAAGGCCTTAGGCTTTAGGCTATCCCAAACTCCATAAATTAGCTTGCATTGCTTGTTAGGTCAATACTTTCATGTTCACCAACCCTTATTTATTTCAACAAGGGTTTAGAAAATTTTCCTTGGTGGATCTTTGGCATCCACACTTGCCCCCCAGTTTATGAGGACACTTTTAAGTGTTCTTGTGGATTTATTATGATGTTACAGTTATTATGCTTCACTTGTGTGCCTTCTTGTAAACCAAGTTGTTGATGGTGAGAACTCTTCAATGAAGTTGATGATGCTAGTGACAATGGTAGCATGCTCTGAGCTGTCATGGTCGCGTTAGTGGAATGACAACTAATCGATATTTGGCGCGCATTACATCCATGGTGGAGATGACAAGCAGCGTGTAATTCCCTGAAATCCCTAATGAGGTTTAATGGTTGGATTAGTAGGCCGAGAGGGCCATAATTGATTTATTATGTTATTAAACTATTACATGCATGTTTATGAGAATTATATTATAATATGATGTTATAGGGGCATTTTATCATAGGGGCATTTTGGTAATTTGGCACGTTGAGGGCGTAATTGTGTATTTTCATGCATGTTGATGAACTATTGTTGAGGCCACATCATAATGTGGATTTGTTTGAGCTATTCAGCATGAGATGATCTTTGAGTAACAAGTTAGCGGTTTGGTCATGACAGTTTTAAGTTCGAGGCTTGGGGTGAGTCTCGGGGTGATTTGATGACTAGAGCATTACCGGGAAGTAAAGGGTAATGGCATATGATTTTATTAGTATTTGAGAATGGTGGGGATTGGAGGGCGTTAATTATGATTAACGAGATAGGTGGAAATGGACGGTTTTTCCATTGGGGGTTGTTAAGAAATGATTTAAGCTTGGAGGGTATTTTGGTCATTTGACCTAGACTATATAAAGGCTGAAGGCTGTAGAAACATAACAAAAAACAGAGCCTTGTTTCCTTCCTCATGATCATCATCTTTCTCTTCTCCTTCCTTTGAATTTTGAAGCAAGTTTGGGGATTCAAGCTTGGAGATTGAAGGTTGAGGTCTTAGACTAGTGTTCAGCCATTTGAAGAGGATTCAACCTAAGCTTAAGGTAAGGTTTAGTTCCATTTTATAGTTTCTTGCCTTGTTTTTGTGCTGGTTTTAAGGTTTGGAGTTTTGATCATGGAAATGGAAATTTGGTGAAGTTTTGATTGGTGTAAGGCTTGGGATTTAATGCATATATGGTAGATAAGTTATGGTAACAATTTGTGGTTTTTCTTGGTGATATTGGGAGAGATTTTATGGGGTTTTGAAATGAGTTCGAAGGGGAAAAACAAGGGTTTTGGCTGAGTTTCAGGTGGGGCCGCGACTCTATTCTTGAGCGCCGCGGCCCAAGCTCATTGAGGAGGAAGGGAGAAGCTGCTGGGCCGTTGGGCCGCGAGATGGAGAAGGATGGTTGTAGCCCGTGTTGGGGTTTGGTTGGATGGACGCTTCTGGTTGAGGAGGCGGGCCGCGGCATGGTGAGGTAGGGTCGCGGTCCTTAGTGGCATTTTGGCCAAAAGTGGGTTTTTGGCTTGTGGATTCAAACCTTAGGCCTCAGGATTGATCCTACTACCCGGTTTAGTAGGATTCAATGTCTTGGAGGCTAGATTTTGGTCAGGGAACCTTTTGTGAATCATTTTATTGATGGAATCCCATAATTGGTTATGACCAGGTGACCATCAAGGAACTAAAAGGTTGATCGTTCTCAAGGGTCGTTCTTTTATTAATTCTCGCTCGAACTAGAGGTAAGAAAACTGCACCCCATATGTGACACGCATGGTTATTCTTGAGGCATGTTGAATGTTTAAATGTGGACATTGATTGCATATCAAATGCTTAGTAAATCTTGCTCACTTGTGTATGGCACTGACTAAATAGTCAGATTTGGCAATGGTGTCAGTATTAACTGTGAAGTTGTGACTCATTAGCCAAGTTCAGTAGTAGTACTGAGCACTATTCACATGGTATTGACTCATAAGTCAAGAACGGTCTTAGCATGTTTAACGCAAGCCGACAAAGATTAGATCTAATCGACATCTGCATTCAATGACTCAAATGAGCATTAATGCCGGACCGACCTCAAGTTCGATGAAAACTAAAAGCGCTTTTCTAGCCTAAGGCTAGTCACTTAGAGCCAAGGCCAGAGTGCCCCAGTGACTGTTTAGTCACATGGCTATGGGTTTTGAGCCCGAGTGACTTACCCAACAGTCACTCATTTGATTGGAGCCAAGGCCAGAAGGTCCAAGTGACTAAATTGTCACATGGCTATGGGTGCCGAGCCCCGTAGTGACTTGCTCGTCAGTCACTCATTATGGTTTACCAGAACTTCAAGCGTTAAACCACTCATCTGATTAGAGTTATATGCTCCTTCATGGTTAACGTAACCACTAAGTGATATTCACTCATTTGTTCAGAGCTATAAACTCTGTATGATTATAATGATCATCATTTGATAATATTTACATCCAGTATTGAGTTTTCTTGCTGGGCTTTGGCTCATGGGTGCTATGTGGTGTAGGTAAAGGGAAAGAAAAGCTCACCCAACCTTCAGTGGAGAGCTTAGGTGGTGATGTGTACATATGCGGCCGCTTGACCACCACAACCAAGGAGTTTCTCAGAGGAACTAGGGGGTTTACCCTATTTTTTCCGCTTAGGTCGGCAGGTTGTAAATTTTAAACTGTAATGACCATTTTGGATTGTAAATAACTTGTAAACGTCTTTATGGGCCCATGAACAGTTTTATGTATTTAATGAAATATATAATTTTTTTTTATTGGGTTTTCACCTTAACCTATTAATGTTACCCAGATGCACGTTTATAACCAAAGAACTCGATTAGCGAGTTAAGCACGGGTCAAAGTTCACAGTAATGGTCTTGGAGTAACCAGGGCATTACACAGCGTGTCATGGTGCTATTTCCTGGTGAGACATCATGGATGACTACGCATTGATGAAGCGTATGGCACTCATAAACATGCTTTGGAGAGTATGATCGAGTGTTGGGTGAAAGGAACTAAGGATGGACATGCGATGGCACAAATGAAGCCATTCGGGAGCATCGGACTGAGGGTGACCTCACTATACAAGACCCTTTCACATAGCGAGGCCTCTCAGCATTTCTTCGTGCCTTCAAGTCTTCAAGCTTCATCTGTCAATGTAGGCCCTACTTGCTACTTTTTTCATGAGTGTGATACTTTCACGATGCTTGAAGGCATATAAGGAAGCAAAGGATATCATTCAACACTATAGGGTGAGGAAGACCTTGCTGTCAGGGTCACGCTTCTGAAATGATCAAGTTCGTACATACTTGACCTAACATACTCCGTACCTAGCCTTGAACCTTGGACATACCTGATTGAAGAAACCTTGTACACACTTTTGGCCTCTGACATACTAGCTTGGTTACCATTTTGTTAGGCTTGACTATAGCTCAATTAAACTAACTAGAATGGTTTTAAGCAATGGTCTTGTATACTTGTAATATTCCCAAGCCCGTCTCTTGTAGGAGACGACTTTGATTGAGTTATATATGGGAGAAGCGCTACGCTTATGACACCTACCTTCGCGAGTAAGGCAAGGCCTTGTTAGTGAAGCAAATGTTTCCAAAGGGGTTCTTACAAGGCTATCTACAGGGGCGAGACGTGAGGGGTCTCCCATGGTCTCGTCCAAAGGGGCAAGACGTGAGGGGTCTATCTACATTGCTTGCCAAGTCAATTCTTTCATGTTCACATACACTTATTTATTTCAAAAAGGGATCAAATATTTTTCCTTGGTGAATTTTTGGCGTCCATAGTAGGTTTAGAGTTGATTTTGATCATTAAAGAATACTTGAATCCAAAATACTTTGTTTGTAATATTTTTTTTTATCTCATTTCGAATTTCATATTTATTTTTTGTAATATTTTGTGTGATTTTCTATTTATTTTATTTTGCTATTTTATATAATGTTATCAATTATATAAAAATTAGTGAATTTTAAAATTTGTGAGAATGTGAACTTCCTATTTCAATATTTAAACTTAGCTAGGTAGTGTTGTTGCTAATGTTATAACTTAGAGAACATAGAATGTCTGGATTATTAGTAACATTCATTTTTTTTTATATATAACTATCTAGTTTGATATGTTGGTTGTCAATTAAGTAACTATTTTTTTTTTATCTTTTTAATAGTCTTGTTGATTTAGTGGTGAGCTTGGTGTTGATTTCAGATGACTTCAATCAAGGGTAATATTTGAGGTGTGTAATTTTGTAATATTAGTTATCACTATTGCAACATTTATTTATCAAATTAGTGTAGCAGGTTCTGGAAAATTTGCGTGTTGTGGTGATATAAGGATTAAATTATGTGTGTTGATTTTTGTGTTGAATTTGTAGGTAATTATGAAATTGGAATATGCTATTAAAATAGAGGAAACTCTGTTGATTTTTTTTTTTTAGGATTTACTAATGTTGCCTTTAGATTTTTGCCTAAAGAACTGTAGTGACTCTAAAAGAATTCGATGTCCATGTGATTAGACTAAGGTATCCCTTCAACTTTAACTAATTCTCATGACAAACATGAAACTATTATATGACATTCTACTTATCTTCTTTGTGATATGAGATCTTGTACGGGTAGCAAATGCATTAGAAGCCCTACATGACAAAGTAAGTTTATTTTTCATAACTTATTTAAGTATAATATATACTATTAAACAATCAATATTGTTATTAATTTATATTTATTAATTTTACAGTTTGATTGAAAAAAAATAATATTGTGAGATTGTAGACCTCTTGCCAATCCAACACCAATGGTCAGGTCAATTGATGACTTACAACCTATTTTGTTTATAAGTTCATTTAGCTCTATGTTTAGTTTTATGTCAATGTGAATGTATCAATATTTAGGCTATTTTACTACTTTGTTGATGCAGTTTTTCGCCAACTGTGGATTAAGAAATTCGAATAAAGGAGATTAGACTTTTTTGTAAACCATAAAGTAATGAACACACAATTTTACGTGGTTCAGTAGTTAAAACCCACATAGTCCACGAGTCACTCTTATTCTGTTTATGAACTTTTGGAGAAATTGTTTATGAAAATTTCTGCAGAGTTTTTGCATACAAATTTGAATCCATTTTGTTGTCAATTCACTATCTATTTATAGAGAATTTTTTGGACTATATTGGGTAACTGTACAATATATGGTAACTTACAAGAATGGGTAACTTCCCAAATACATAAATGTTCTAAATATGATAATTGTCAGGAAATCAGGCATTTATTATATAACGATTACAAACATTTATGGCGTATAATGAATCTCTGAGTCCATGTGGATTCATCCTTATGTGTGTCATCGAACTATCATGATCTGAATAAGTTCCTCGAACTTGAGGTTATACATCAAGGTGATCTGATCCGAATGATGCTCGAAGACTAACTAAAGAGATTTGGAAGGTATGTCACTTGATCTCTATCATAGACATCTGGGGCGATCTAGAGAATCTTGCACTATTTGAACTCGGTGATGTAACCTCGAGCTATTTGATATGGTGTTAATGAAATCTCTTCAGAGTCCAGTAACCTTCATTTATTGCTTGCCAGCTGTACTTCGAACAAGACTATTGAGCTTGTATTTTTAGGGTACAACATTTTCCCCTTAAGCCTTTGCTCATCTATGGCGTCAGTTTTGACATGCACGGTGCTATGATTAATTAATTACAAATGATAAGTGTTTACCAAGTTTTTTCAGAAACTAGAATTATCAGAAATAAGAGAGTTAAAAAGAAAGGATTGAAGATAAACAAATAGAGTTTTTTACGTGGTTGGGGCGTTAATGAGCTTTAGTTCGCGAGTCTATTGTATTAGAGCTTAGAAAGCTTTTACAATGGAGTAATCTGCAAGTTTGAGCAGAGTAATTGCTTACAAGAGAAAATTTGGAGGGCCCTTCTACAGTGCACATTAATCAGGGCCCATTGGGCCGGATCGGACATAACCAAGCTTTACAATTGACGGTGGTACGTAGCCTCAGACTGGTCCGCGTGGGCTTCTAAGGAGCTAGAGTAGTGGCAGTACTGTTCCCCAATAACGATGTACATTCCGTATGTAACCTCTTCTGCAAGTTAGTTGAGGAGACCAAACTCTGTGTTTCTGAGGAATGTGTCAGCGTCAGGGAAGTTCAATCCTGCCCACCCGAATGCTAGGTCTGGGTTCATTTACTAATGTCCCGGTCCGTTTACCAGGACCCTGGTTCGTTCACTCGAGCTCGGGTTTATTTACTAACGTCCCAGTTCATTCTCAAACTGTTGAGCCCGCCACCCTTACTCGCATCCTCGATGATGCCATTAGGTTGGAACCGGGAAGATGAGTTGGGTCTGCATCTTGGTCTCGATTCCCTCGTTATGATGGTGCCCATCATACAATGTTTGGCTGACTGATGATTGGACCACTAGGACTTTCTTCTTCCATGTCCATTAGGCTTAGGCTGGGACTTTAATCTCTTTGAGAGAGCCCACATACCAATTATGTCGGGCCATGTGTCCAGGGGCAAAACGGGGATAACATTTACCCCCCAAGTCTTCGTCCGTGTTTGCACAGTGGAGACTTGCTTCATTCTCCCAGATCAAATCCTGACATCCCGATTTGTTTCCTAGAAGATGGGTTTACTTTCATGGGGACCACTCGGTTAACCTTTCATGGAAGAGGCTTCCATCAATGTCCCTAATCAAATCCCAACAACCCGGTTTATTTCCTAAAAGGCAGGTTCATTTACTTCGGGGCCATTTGGGTGATCCCTATTCTTTCGAACTCACCATGTTTTATATACGTGTCCCTCAATAACTGGTGCATCTAGACCACTCGTGCCTTTCGGATTTTGAAAGAATCTTTTGATTGTCACAGTAACCAATGGGTGTCAGTGTGACTTTCGAAGCATCCCGTATGCACGAAAGATGTTGATAAGGTACTTGAGTGGGCTATTTAATGCCTCTGCATCATCTGGGGACATTCTTAAAAATTCCTTAATGTGGATCGTTGGATCAGGTGGGCGCAGATCGTGAATTAGCGAATCCACGATTTTGTACTTGATGGGGCTAATTAAAGCCTCTGTGTTGTCTGGGATCGTTAGATGAGGACAATCATTCTGAACCGTTGGATCAAGCAGTGGGTCTTAGCCCTATAAATACCCCCATAGTTTCATTCACAACTTTACACATTCTAATAATCGGAGCTAAACGAGAGCTTTTTATTTCCGAGTTTGCCGACAAAATATTTCGACGATTGCTTCATCTCTGTTCTTGTGTCTTTCCGACTCAGCCTTTTTCTGCACGACCATTAGACGATCCAATTCCGGTCCAACCAATAAATGAACTTCTGTATCACCTTCGTCAATTCAAGGCCGAAATCTTGCTGGTCCTATTTCCGGGGACTCTACGACTTTAAGGCCTTGTGCCTCACAGTAAGCTCTCTGGTATTTTGCCTCTATTTATTTCTTTTTTTTTTGTTCGGAAGTATTGCTTCTGCGACCATAGGACTGTCAAAGTCGGGACCACTGTGTATTGTGTTTCTAAATAGAACGGTGTAGGTCTGTAGTATAGATTGTCTAGGTAATATCTCTCGTAGAGTCGTCCCAGATCACTTCGGACTTCCTGAGATTGATTCGGGAGCATTAGAGAAAATCCTTTCACTCCTAGTTCACGACCAAGGCTCTTGCGATCTCCATTGATCTCAGATCTAGGTCCAAAGGGGACTTCTCCAAGCAGTTTTAGGAGAAAACCCCCGTACCTTAACCAATTTTATTGGGTTTTGGTGCTGATTGGTTGGTTTTTTGTTTCCTTTGCTGTCTCTAGATCTCTGATCATGAGCTGCGACATCACTCTTCACCTAAAAGACTTCGTGCAATCGGGCCCCATTGTCCTAGAAGGGTGTTAGCCTCCCATAGGAAACACACGGGAGATGGATGGGGAGAAAAATGAGTTTCGAAACTACTGGATGCTGGATGCCTTGGAGAAGCCTTTGGGTGTTGAATCGACTCCCGGACTCTTCTACAACCGGCTGGCTAGGAAGGAGGAGAAGGCCCACACCAACGTGGGCGAGTTTGGGGCCTGGAGTGTAGGCCATATAAGTGCGGGAGCTACGCTCTCGCTTCATAACTACTTTGCTCGATTCCAAAAATTCGTGGGAATTGCGCCTTTACAACTCCTGCCCCAGGCCTGCATGCTGCTCCCGGGGTGGCCCATCTTCTATGCGTCTAGGGAGATTCTGGCGCCCACCCCCGCGGAGGTGTTGTATTTTACAAGCTGGATCCGTAGCTTAATGTCAAAGATAAGACCCAGGACGACTTCTTCTGATTGAAGCCACGCGGTAACTATCTAACTCCCTACAGCACCTAGAAACACCCCCTGCATGTCAGACACTACTGGTTCATAAAATCCGGGTTCCTCCTGGGGAAGAACCCCACGTTGGTGCTGGACTTTCAACGCGTGGGTAAGTTGTCTTCCCCCTTGATTCTTTTAGTTTTCCTTTTGTTTCATCTATCTCCCACTCACATTCCTAGGAAGCAAGACCGCATGCCCAGACTCTCCTCACCAAATTGATCCTGGACCAGAAGAAGTTCTACCCCCCCCCCCCCCCCCTTAGTGCTGAGGAGTTGGACATGGGGGGCTTTGTGACCACGGACAATCTCTAGTTGGTTGGGATGCTTTCCGCCAACCAGACAATAGAGGCCCTAGCCTCCGAGGGCTGCAATGTGAGAGGGATCCAACCCTGAGGGAGGAGTTTGCCCTCATGCATATCGAGGCTGTGGAGGCAGCGGCCAGGGCGGACGCGGAGAAGAGGAAGGAAGAGCAGGCCCACCAAGCGGAGAGGTCCACGCTTGAAGAGTTGGATGCCCTTATCAAGGGGGCTCATCCTACTACTGGGGCTCTCGAAGCCAGCATCTCGGGGTAAGGCAATTCGCCTTTGATTTTAACTTATGCTCCTCACTTTGAGGACATAGTTAGAGATAGGCATATGTACCGAGACTACCTGATCGGGGTCGTCAGAGAAGTGGGGCTTCGATGCCTCATTGTCTTGGATATGCTAACCCTCATGTTCTTGTCCGGGTCCCTACAATACGGTAATTTTCTGGACCTGGACGACATGGGGGATCACATTCATTCCTTCGCTCTAGGGGAGTTGAGTCATGCCCATTCTTTAGATAAGGGTTCATCTCGGAGGACTGTAGACCTTGCTATTTGCTTTAATTTTTGACTCCCATCCCCCTTCATATGGAAATGTCTGATTAATTTCTCAGTTTATTTCAGGTGATCCGGAAATGTCTAACCCCATGGTCAAGATGAAAGAGATGATCAAGGTCACGGAAGCCAAGGCATCGTCGAAGAAAACCACCTAGGCCCTGGCCGCGAAAAAGGTCATGGGGCTGGTGCTCGGGGGTTCTAGGCCAGTCTCGGATGTTTCTGAAAGGGAACCAACTGCGAGTTCATCCCCAGTAGCGCCCGCCAAAACGATCTTGCCCTAAGTTTCTCCTCTCCAAGTTATTAACTTGGATTAGGAGCCATGTGAGGGTGGAAGGGCAGAGAAGAGGGCAGCGGGCTCCACTGCTGAAGGATCCCTAAAGCGGGCCAAGAATGCCAAGACCAAGGATCTTTCCTTGGCTAAGGAGCACTCCTCAGGGGAGAGCCTGATCATCACGAAACAATGCCCAGATGCGCCCAGGCTCCTTGTCAACCCAGCTCTCCCTAAGGAAGGGGATTTGGTCCTCCAGGAGGAGAGGACGAAGATGGTGTCCCAGGCTTTGGACGAAGGCCGGGACAAACAAGATGAGGTGTACCGGGCCCTGACCATCCGGCGGAAGGTGGAATTTTCCAACTATCCAGAGGCTTTCAATGCTCTCAAACCTATTATGGATAGAATGGTAGCCGAGACTGGGTTTCGGCCTAAGCTACACTAGGACACAGCTCCATTGGCTGCAGATTTGCTGACCTAGGTGGGAAATACCATGTCCACCCTCCAGTTGAAGCAGTACGCTTCCTTGGCTAGCCAAGATGTCCTATTCATCTCCAAGGCCATTCATAACCAAGCCACCACATTAATTCACAGGCCCGTGTGAGCTTTTACTTTACCAAAATTATTACATATTTATTTTCTAACTTTGGTTTGTTCCAGGATGCCCTGTTGGCTCATAGGAACGCGGATCTGGTGGCCAAGAAGGCGATGAAGCTGGAGACGGCCTAGATGGAGCTGAAGGGGGCCATGAACTAGTGGGAAGTCGCTAAGGAGGTCCTGGACAAGGAAGTTTCTCGGATCAAGGCTGACCGCGAGGAAGCTGTTCAGATTCAAGCTTAGCATGAGGAATCTTTGTCCAGGAAGGACACTGACCATAAGAAGTTGGTTGATAGCCTGGAGGCAAAGCTTGTTCATGTTCGAGGCTCAGAGGCGTCAACCAAGGCCCTCCTGGAAGCAGTTGAGGCCCAATCTCGCCAGGATCGGGAGAAGGTTGCAACACTCGAGTACCAGGTTCAAGCCCTGGATGGCCTTCTTCAGCTGGAGGTAAGATGTAACGAAGAGGTTCGCCAAGAGAAAGAGCAGGCAGATGGTTTGCTGAAGGCCACTTTCGATGAGGCCATTTACATGGCTTGGCTCCAGGACAAGGACATGAACCTCCGGGTTTATCCTGATCTGGCCGTGATGAGAGTTGAATTTGAGGCTAAGGAGAAAGCTGACGCGGAGCTTTTGGTTGGGGACGAGCAAGACAAGACGGTCTTGGATGTTCCAGATCAAGGTGAAGCCTGGGCCTGGGCCTTTAAGTTGTAATCAGGGCTTCTTTTTTCTTTATATTTGTATCACTTTTGTGGATGCGGATGCGTCCAAGACAATTTTTCTTGTTTCCTTTTTTATATATTGATTTTATTTCTTGCACAACGTTTTCCATTTTTTATTCGTTTATTTTTCCTCCAAAATTCACTAAGTGTTTTACCACTTTGCATGAACATGAGTCGAATGTTTGGTCCCGGTTCCAACGGCCGGGACCACTAGGGAAAAGTTGTAGAAGGCATTTAGCCTATCCGAGGACCCGTGTTCGGGTCTTGACGGCCTGGACCATTTTAGAATTATCAATATGACTAGCTTTTTTATTCCGATTTTATTGTTTAGGCTCCAACGGCCTGGACCGTTTGATATTTCTTTTGGATATGACTTAATTAGTGAACTCACTTTAATCGTGACATTCAGGTTCCAACACCCTTGACCTGTAGGGAGTTATTAACTATCATCAGATTTATTTGTCTTGATTATGATGTTTAGGTTCCAATGGTCTGGACCATCAGAGATTAGTTAAGTAGCTTATTTCAAACCTAGGGGTCAGGTTCCAACAATCTGGGTCATTTATAAGTCTAATTCTAAACAACTTAGAGCTAAGACTCACGTTCCAATGGTTCTGAGCCATTATAGAGGAAACATGAACATGGATTTGGTTACTTGAGACCATGCTCGTTCAACCATTTTTTAGGTATTTTGTACTCCCGGACCGTGTATGTTCGAGTTAGGACTGGACCTGAGCCGTACGTCCTATTGGGTTTTATACCCCCCGAACCATGTATGTCCAGGTTAAGATTGGGCCTGAGCCTTGCGTCCTGTTGGGTTTTGTACCCATCGGACCATGTATGTCCTAGTTAAGATTGGGCCTGAGCCTTGCGTCTATTGGGTTTTGTGCCCCCCGGGCCATGTATGTCTAGGTTAGGACCAGGCCTGAGCCTTGCGTCCTATTGGATTTTGTACCCCCCGGACCATGTGTGTCCGAGTTAGGACTGGGCCTGAGCCTTGCGTCCTGTCGGGTTTTGCTACCCCCAGTCTATACAGTTCGGTTCAGGAATAAACTTTGTGTTTTGCATCCTGTTTTGTTTTTATTCCTGGAATTGTTCGTATAGATGGTCATACCCCCTAAGTGATCAAAGACTGTAGTCTTGGGTCACTTGTCAGAAAAAGAACGAAGACTGATGCGAACTTTTATTTCTTTATGATGTTTTGTACACACCATTTTTATTAAGTAAGAAATCGCCCTGGGCGTACAACGTTTATAAGAACAATTAATAACGGAATCAGGCCCTCCCAACTACTGATAGTATTGGCGAAGGTGTTCTGCGTTCCAGGCCCTTGGGTCCTCTGTTCCATCTAGTCGCCTTAAGCAATACGTTCTCGGACATATTTCATTTTGGATTTTGTAGGGTCCTTCCATGTTTGGTCCTAGAACCCCCACTCCCGGATCTTGGGTTGCAGGGAAGACTGTTCTAAGGACTAGATCACTGGTTTCAAATTTTTAACTTTTAACTTTAGACTGTTCTATGGCGTCAGTTCTGACATGCACGGTGTTATGATTAATTAAATACAAATGATAAGTGTTAAAATGGAGGTGTTTACCAAGTTTTTTCAGAAACTAGAATTATGAGAAATAAGAGAGCTAAAAAGAAATGATTGAAGATAAACAAACAAAGTTGTTTACGTGGTTGGGGCGTTAATGAGCCTTAGTCCACGAGTCTATTGTATTAGAGCTTAGAAAGCTTTTACAATGGAGTTTTCTGCAAATCTAAGCAGAGTAATTGCTTACAAGAGAAAATTCGGGGGGCCCTTCTACAGTGCACAATTGGTCCTATTTATAGTGAGTTGGGTGCAATGGGGCCAGACTAATCCAGGCCCAATAGGGATATAATCATTGCTTGCTCGCTAATGGAGGCTTAATACAAAAGGAATTTGCTAAATAATACACATTAATCAGGGCCCATTGGGCCGGCTTGGGCATAACCAAGCTTTACAACTGACAGTGGTACGCAGCCTCAGACTGGTTCGCATGGGCTTCTAAAGAGATCTTGGGGACATCATCCCCTAGAGTAGTGGCAGTGTTGTTCCCGAATGACAGCGTACATTTCGTTTGTAACCTCTTCTGCAGGTTAGTTGAGGAGACCAAATTCCGTGTTTCTAGGGAATGTGTCAGCGTCAAGGAAGTTCAATCCTGCCCACCCGCATGCCAGGTCTGGGTTCATTTACTAACATCCCGGTCTGTTTACCAGGACCCTGGTTCGTTCACCCAAGCACGAGTTTATTTACTAACATCCCAATTCATTCTCAGACTGTTGAGCCCGCCACTCTTACTCGCATCTCGGATGATGCCATTAGGTTGGAGCCGGGAAGATGAGTTGGGTCTACATCTTGGTCCTGATTCCCTCGTTATGGTGGCGCACATCGTACAATGTTGGGCTGACTGATGATTGGACCACTAGGACTTTCTTCTTCCCTGTCCATTGGGCTTAGGCTGGGCCTTTGATCTCTTCGAGAGAGCCCACGGACCCATTATGCCAGGCCATGTGTCAAGGGACAAAATGGGGATAAAAACAAGCAAGGTATAAACACTTAGTAAAATTCACATAATGAAGATGTGAAATTAGAGCTTCAATTGTAGGCACTTATAAAATGCACTTTTGAGTCCAAAGCGATGCATGAGAGTATGTATGGGCTCCCAAAAAGTTTGGTAGCATTTAGAGCATTTTTAAGACATTTGAAAGTGTCCAAAATGAGAGAGGTTGGCGATACATCGCCACCCAAGTTGCGAGGCATTGCTTGATGCCTAGGGTTTCAGAAAACCCTAAAAGGTGATGCATCGCCTGCTTGTAGCCGACACATTGCCTACCACATTACATGAATTTACGTAAAATGCTCATGATGATGTGTTTTTCAAGTCTAATCCTATTGGTTATACCTAATGACGACGCCTACTCTATATAAGGGTCAAAATAGTGTTTTGGAAGATTTGATCACTCTCTCCATTCTCTATCTACCCTCTTTCTCTCTAGCTCTAAGAATCTCTAGTTTTCTCCAAGAACTCTAAAAGAAAGTGCTTGACTTTGAGAGTTGAAGGCTTGTTCAATATAAATCCTCATTTCCTCAAGAGAAGGCCTCAGGCATCCATGGTGGCTAGGAAATAGAGTATTAGGACAATGTTTTGCAACGTGTATAAGCCTTGGTGTTGTGTTTTTGGTTTGCTCAAAGTGGTGGTTTTGCCTAGGGTTTTTGAAGCTTCATCAAAGTTGAAGAACACCATTAATCTACTTGGGTTTGCAAGTTCTTTCTCAATCTTTTTTAAGTTTCTGTCAATCCGATTTTTGTGTCGATTCTATTTTTTGAGGTGGTGTTATGTAATGCCCTGCGTTTCGGGTACCTTTAAACGACTCGGGTCGGGATATTTTTTCCCCGGGTTAAGATTATTATTTTAAATAATATTATATTTGTTTCTAATTTATTTCCATGAGTTATTGCTAGCCAAATTATGAATTTTGTGATTAAAAGTCAAGATAAGACTTTCGGTCTTGGACCGACACAAAAACTCTAATCGGGTAAAATCTCGGAAAATAAAATGAAAAACTATGACAAATATATTTTTGGGCATAAAATACATTCATAAAAATTAAAGTCTGGTCAAATATAATAAACGGAAGAGGAAATGGAAATTTTAGGGCGTTTTGTGTTAAAATGCTTAATTTTACCGAATTAAGGAATTTTATTCCATTAATGGACCTTAGGTTAAATTTTATTGTGTGATTAATTAAATTAAATGTGAAAGACATTTAATTTAATTATTATGTGTTAATTTTTATTTTTTTAAAAACTTTATAAGAGTTATAAAGGTTATAGGAAGTCATTTTTGGATATTTGGAAAAAAAGATAAATTCTTAGGAAATGTTTATTAACCTTTATAAATATATATATATTTATATAAATACATAAATAAAAAGTGTGGCCGACCATGTGAGGTTTTAAATTGGTGGTTCAAATTGATTAAGGTTTTTAATCATATTTAATAAATATTAATGACACAAAAGACATAAAGTAAAAAAAACACTCAAGTGTTTAGATATTTATAGAGTTGTCTAAGCTCTTCCAACCTCTCATAACCAACCCCCTTATCTCATATCACTCTCATCTTGTTCAAAAATTCTCTCTCAAGTTTTCTCATCATTTTCAACTACTAAGAACGCTAAGAAACCTTGGAAGCTTAAGCTTTGGTCTTGGAAGAGTTTTTTTTTTCCTATGGTAAAGTTTCAAAAACTTGACTTTTGTAAAGTTTTTAACCATAGATCTTTTAATAGCTAACTATACATGTAGTTGGGAGAGTTGGTTAAGGTTTTGAAGGATTCAAAGCTAGTAGAAACATCAAAACCTAAAGCAAGAACAACAAGAGGTAAAAAATTTACTTTTTATGGTTGTTTTTGTATAGTTTTATATTAAAGCATTATTTTGTGTATTTAATGCTTAAAGTTTCTCGTTGGAGATGTAATAAGGCTATGGTAGTTGCTTGATAATTTTTATGATGCTTGTATGTTGATTTTTGAAAATAGGGACCCAAAATCCCTAAGGGTTTTGTTGAAAACCCTATGACAAAAATACAAGTTTTGAGTCGTGACTTCCAAGTGTTCAAGCATCCACTATAAATTGATTTTTTTTAAAAATAATTGTACTACGATTTTTTTAAGATGGAGAACATATATTTGAGCTTTTGAAACACTCAAAAACGTTTAGAAATGAGTGAGTTATGTTATTTCAAAGTTTAGGTAAAAAACTGTTTTTTCGTATTCTTAATTTTGGGACCAAGTTTGGAAAGCTACTGTATAGGGAAAATGAACCCAGTTTTTTTTGAATTTTGGTGAACATATTCTTGGCATAACCTAGTATTCCACTGTAAAATTTGGTAACAAAATTTTGAACGGTTTAAGAGTTATTTAGTGCCAAAGTTTGGGGAAAATAAGGACATAGAAATAAGGTCATTTTTACCTCATTGTTTGGAAAATATTTTCACCAATCAAAAATTCTAATTTTCACCTAAGATCTTACAAAGACCTAAATGGTATACCAAACATGGAATTGAGAAATTTCGGTAGCAATTGGGTAAGTAAATTTCATGTTATGACCTAACAAAATATGTAGTTAAAAATGTGAAAAATGGGGTTTTCACACTGGTTGCAAAAATGAGATTTTGGAACTTAAGATAAAAGTACATTTTTGCATATTGCAAGATAAAAACTTGGTAAGTCTTAAAGACATTTTGACCTAAAATACCACTTTGAGATTAGTGAGAATTATTTTTATTAAAGAATTTTTATTCTTTCTAAAAATAAAAGATTTAATTTATTATTAAGTTGATAAATTAAAAGAGGGTTTAAAAGCCCTATATTTTGAGAAAATAATTACGTAAATTGTTTTTCTAGTAAGCAAACTTGATTAATTGACTTAGGAGAGTTAACTAGACAAGATAAGAAATTATTAACGGTTTCTCCTAATTAAGTTAAAATTAGGCGATTTTCTTAAAACGATTTTTAGAGATTAAAACCTTAAGAAAAAAAAAGGAAAATTAAGAGATTATTTTCTTGAAAAATAATTAAAGAATTTAATTAGTATTTTTTGGATATAATACCAGCTAAAATCTTTTATATATTTAACCGCCCGTTGAAAGTACGGGTTAATAGCGGAACTTATAAAGAATAAGATTTTTAGCGGATTGTGGGAAAATACTATTGTGATACCCGAGCCTAGGTATCGAGACCATAGGATAGGTCTCCCCGAGACTTAGGGTTCAGTCTCAAACATTTTTGTATAAATTTCTTGAATGGGTTTAAAACCAAATAAGGATCTTTAATCCTTACAAATGATTTTAAAAATGACCAAATTGCCCAAAATAATAATAATGATTTATGAAATACCATAATTAATCTGAGTATACTGTATGGATAATTACAGTATTGGCTAAGGATAACTTGACTATACATTGGAGGGTGAAATCCTGCTGAGAGCTACAACATGAAATGACTATTGTATTGTATGTTAGTATAGAGACACATGCACATATATACACTGTCGTAGAAAGTTTGCATAGAGACGTTAGTCTAGTAGGTGCTGATTCAGAAAATATGAATGGTAGATATCCGTCATATCCGAGACGGCTGATCCCCGTCACACTACTTGTTTGATTTTATTATGTCTGGTTCACTACCGCGACGAGTGGCCAAGAGGTGAGGATTGCTGGTTTAAACCAACGGGCGCCAAAATGAATGGGACCTAGGGGCCCTCATGCTTACTTAATCATGTAACAGTTAGACCCCGAGCAAGTGCTTTGATAAGTTATTCCCGGATAGTCGCCGTGAATATTGGCCATTCAGTGAGAATGCCTAGAGATACTAGGGGTTGCCAAGTTTGAGTGAGGCCGAACACCCTAGGGGAAACTGCTCACCAGCACTACTGATTAACATAGAAGTCTCTGTAAACCCGTGTAACTTTGATTACACTCTTGGATAAGTAGTGATGCCCTAGGTAATTTGATGGTTACCCTTGTGAGGGATTTACTCTTGGATATGTAGCGGTGCCCTAGGTAATGCGATAGTTACCCTTGATGGGGATATTTATTGGCTAGATCTTAGTGTTGAGACTCAGTTCTCTCTTACAAATTAGCATTTATGCTAGAGGGCGTGTTACGCCCGAATTGTTGGAAATTCTTGGGCGTTGGTCTTGAATTATATTGTTATATATTATATATGCTTGCTCTGGGATATCTGAGTGCAGGGATTTATAGGCTTATATGAAATAGTTGTGATATATTATATTTGTTTCCTCTGGGATTTTTTTTTAATATAGGGATTTATCTGTTTATAGGAAATAGTTTTCCATTGGTTATCAGGCATGAACATAAGTTTGCTAGGATGCTTTTTCATTCTTGAAATTGATTGTGTAGGGTCCGGATGGATCCAGAACCCTAATTTTTGTGAGCTATTGTTATCTGTGGACAGTAACTTGGTCAGTGACCACCTATCTTCTCTGCATGCTTTTGTTTCAAAGTTGAACTTACCAAGTGTTTTCCCTTACCTAGTTGTTTCATGTTGTAGGTAAGAACAAGGGCAAGGCAGAGCAGTGAGCGCTAGAGTCTACCTTGTGAATGTACATGTGGACCCACCTTTTGGGAAGTCGTTTTGTTTTGGAAATGTTGTGTTATTTTCATAAACTAGGCTCATTTTACTATTCATAAAATATGTTTGTATTAAATGTTAAGTATGGCCATACGACTTTTAAAAAGTTTTTTTTATATGGATTTTTGAGACATTTTGTTACATGAAAATGTTTATATTTCTACATTATTAAGTCTTGAAAATCCGGGTTATTACATGTTATCTCACTCTCCCCCAACACACGGTAAGGGATTTTCTACTTCTGTTGTGGGAAAACATGCCCACCCCCTCTCGAGTGTAGGACACGTGTCTGCTTGCTATAGGTGTCAATCCAAACCGCCTATAATAACCTGCCAATCCAAGGAAACTTCTAACAAACCGCCTATAATAACCTGCCAATCCAAGGAAACTTCTAACCTCAAAAGCATTCTTTGGTCTTGGCCAATCTCTGACCGCTTCGATCTTTGCTGGATCTACCTTAATCCCCTCCTTACTAACAATGTGCCCAAGAAAGGATACCTGAGATAACCAGAACTCACACTTCTTGAACTTAGCAAACAATCTGTGTTCCCTCAACTTCTGTAGAACCAACCTCAGATGCTGTTCATGCTCTGACTCAGTCTGAGAATATACCAGAATATCATCGATGAAGACGATCACAAACTGGTCCAGATAATCCTTGAACACTCTATTCATCATATCCATGAAAGCAGCAGGGGCATTAGTTAGTCCAAATGACATAATTAAGAACTCATAATGCCCATACCTGGTACGAAAGGCAGTCTTCGGTATGTCTCCCTCCTTGACCCTCAACTGATGATAACCAGAATGAAGGTTGATCTTAGAGAATACCGTCTTACCTTGCAACTAATCAAACAGATCATCTATCCTTGGCAAAGTATACTTTGTCAGCTTATTCGGTTCTTTGTAATCAATGCACATCCTCAGAGAACCATCCTTCTTCCTTACAAACAGAACTGGCGCACCCCAAGGTGAGAAACTAGGTTTGATAAAACCCAAATCTAACAGCTCTTGCAACTGTACTTTCAATTCTTTCAACTCAGCTGAGGCCATTCTGTATTGTGCTCTAGACACTGGCTCCATCCCTGGTGCAAGTTCTATAATGAACTCAACTTCTCTGTGTGGTGGCAACCCTGACAAATCTTCTGGAAACACATCCAAGAACTCACATACAAGTCTAGTCTCTTCTGGTCTCACTGGCATGACCTGAGTGGTATCAACCACACTGGCTAAGAACCCAATGCAACCTACTTGCAATAAATCCCTAGCCCTAAATACAGAAATCAATGGTATGCGAGGTCCATGCACAGTGCCAACAAACACAAAAGGATCCTCACCTTCAGGCTCAAAGGTGACCATCTTCCTTCTGCAATCAATGGTTGCCCCATACTTTGCCAACCAATCCATATCCAGTATCATATCGAAGTCAGTCATAACCAACTCTATCAAGTCCACTGACAACTCTCTGCCCTTTACTGTCATTGGCAAAGATCTAACCCATCTCCTGGATACCACTAACTCTCCAGTGGGTAGCAAAGTACCAAACCCCACAGCATAGAAATCACAGGGTCTACACATTCTATCAATAACACTACTAGCAACAAAAGAATGTGTAGCACCAGAATCAATCAACACATTATAAGCAGTTCCAGCACTAAGAAGCTGACCTGTAACAACTGAGGGAGAAGCCTCAGCTTCTGCTTGTGTCAATGCAAACACTCGAGCTGGGGCCGAGCTATCCGCCTTTCTAGGTTCTTCTTTTCTTGACTTAGGGCAATCCTTTTTAAGATGACCCACTGTTCCACATGAGAAGCAGGCTCTTGCCCTACACTCTCCCAAGTGATGCCTTTTGCATCTAGGGCACTCAGGATAAGACTTCCAGGCTTCACTACCACCTGGACGACCCATTGTAATACCACGAGGTCGCCTATCAGGACCTGGAACTGGGAAGGTGTCAGGAACCTTCCTCTTCTGATCACTGGGGCCTACACCCGTACCTGAACCCAAAAAATGGAGGAACTGTCCTCCTGAAATCCTTTCTGGCTGCACTGTCATGCCAGACCCTGATCTCTGCACTCTCAGCTGTGAGTGCTTTCTCAACCACCTGTGCATAGGTAGTAACCCCTGCTACAGTGGTGATACGTACATCATGGGCTAATCTGGGCTGTAGCCCCTGAAGGAATCTCTCTCTCCTGGTCCCATCAGTGGGCACCAGTTCCTTGGCAAACTTTACCAAACAATCAAACTTTAAGGCGTACTCAGTGACTGACAAACTTCCCTGAAGTAGCCTAATGAATTCCTTAGCTTTAGCTGCCCTGATAGCATCATTGTAGTACTTTTCATTAAACAAGGTCTAAAACTCCTCCTAACTCAGAGCATTCACATTCTTGGTCTGGGTAATCACCTCCCACCAAATCCGGGCATCCTTTCGAAACATATAGGTGGCACAGGCCACCCTCTCATTACCAGATACCCTCATAATATCAAGGATAGTGGTAATCATACTCATCCACTGCTCTGCCTTGGCAGGATCTGCACTGCCCTCAAATACAGGAGGTTGTTGCTTCCTGAACCTTTCATAGAGAGGTTCCCATTTGTTTCCAACCTCAGGCAGCTGCCATGCTGCTGGCACCGACACAGGAGGTGCCTCTGATACACTGGCCACTACAGGCACTTGCTGTTGTTTTAGGAGATGAAGCTCTTCTCCTTGTCTTAACACTGTTGCCTGCAAATCACTAATTATCTGCTGCCAGTTTACATGAGCTGGCTGTGGAATCTGAGACTGGTTATTCTCTTGACCCTGATTATTATTATTCTGGCCTGGATCACTCTGGCCAACTGACATGTCTGTCTGCCCTGAATTCATTCTTATCTGATACCTTGCTGAAACAATGATTAATACGGCCAATCAGGTAGTAATAACTAAACATCTTGCCGCCATACGGTCCAAGAACAAGTAGACAATTATCATATTCCACAGTCATACAATTATTCAGGCAGATACATGTTTATAGCATTTAGCACTCAGCATGTATCACATAATAACTCATAACAACAGTACTAATAAGTATGTTTTAGCAATCCCAGTACTAATAAGCACACAGTTGCTGAGGATATAATATTTCAGGGCACAGGTTTAACATGGTGTCTCATGCTTACAAGTAAAGCATATATATACCATATTTAAGCAGTTACACACATTACTACATAAATAGTTACCAAACCATGAGTCGAGCTTGACTTCAGTGATGTGTGTACATGCCCAGCCAGTCTACAGGAACCTTATCCTTGGCATGCTCTGATACCAAGTTGTAACGCCCTGGTTACCCCAGGACAGTTACTGTGAACGGTGAATCGAAAATTTGACCCGCTACCCGAGTCCTTTGGTTAAAAATGTGTTCTAAGTATCATTAACAGGTTAAGGTGGAAAATCAATAAAAAGGAAAGGATATATTTTATTGAGTACATAAAACTGTTCACGGGCCTATAAAACATTTACAAGTTATTTACAACTCAAAATGGTCATTACAGTTTCAAAATTACAAACCTGCCGACCTAAGCGGCAAAAATAGGGTGAACCCCCTAGTCCCTCTGAGAACTCCTTGGCCGTGGTGGTCAAGCGGTCGTACATGTACACATCACCACCTAAGCTCTCCACTCAAGGTTGGGTGAGCTTTTATTTCCCTTTACCTGCACCACATAGCACCCATAAGCCAAGGCTCAGCAAGAAAACACAATAAAGCATGATATAATATCAACAATGATCATAATAATCATTCAGGACCATCAGTCCAAACAAATAGGTGACAATCGCAAAAGTCACTAAATTGGGTCTAGCTCCCTTTAGCCTTGTGACGATAGGGTCACCGGGGCTTGATAGATAAGTGAACTTTTATCAATTCGAACAGGATAGGTGTAGGGTGACTAGTCACCAACATAACCTTCCTCATGACCATAGGGTCATAACCCTGGAACAGCGTTCCCTAGCCACGTGACAAACAGTCACCTGGGCCTTATGTCCTGGCTCTCAGTAACTAGTCTTAGACTAGCCAAGTGCTTATAAGTTCATCGACCTTAGGGTTGGTCCAGCGTTAATGCTTTAGAGCCATTCAACCCTGATATCGATTAGATCTAATCTTCATTTGGCTCGACGTTCATGACGCTATGCCATTTCTGACTCTTAGGTCAGTGCCCCTGACTAGTCAGTACCATATACAAGTAAACAACATTCACTAACATTTATTTTGCAATCCATGTCCACATTTATCAACCATCATGCCTCAACAACTATCATACATGCCATATACACGGGGTGCAGTTTTCTTACCTCAGGTTCGAGCGAGGAATATAATAAGAACGACCCCTGAGAACGATAAACCTTTTGGTCCTTTAGCAGTTACCTGGTCATAACCAATTATGGGATTCCATCAATAAAAATGAATAACAAAGGTTCCCAAACCAAAACCTAGCCTCCAAGACATCGAATCCTACTAAACCGGGTAGTAGGATCGACCCCGAGGCCTAAGGCTTGAAGCCCCAAGCTAAAAACTCATTTCTGGCCAAAATGCCTCTATGGGCCGTGGCCCTCCCTGGCCGCGCCGCGGTTTGCCCCTCAGACAGAGGCAGCTCTTCCCCATCAACCAACGCGGGCCGCGTCTCACCATAGCCGTGCCGCGGCTCTTTACTACAAAACAACAAGAACCAGATTTTCCTCCCCCGCGTTTTCCTTGAAACCAACCCTTCAAACCAATCCCAAACATCACCCTAACACCCAATTCAACCCCTAAAATTCATCTACATCCCACCCTCACCAAAACCCAAGTCAAACACCAACCAAACTTCCATTAATTCCAACTATCCACAAAGAAATCACAAGCTGAAAACTTAAACCAAAACAGAGTAAAACCAGAAAACTAATGGCTGAAACTTACCTCAAACTTGAGATTAAACCCTCCTCAATGGATGAACTGAATCTACAAACTCAAATCCTTGATTTCCTAGCTTGATTCCTCAAGTTGGGCTCAAAAACTCCAAAGAAGAAAGGAGAGAAAATGATGTACGGGAAAGAGAGACCTTGCTCTGTTTTTGTTCTATTCTTCTACAGCCAGCCAATACCTCATATAACCCAAGCCAAATGACCTTAATGCCCCTAGGTCATTTAAAGTTTCTAAAGTCTCCCCAAGGGTAAATTTGGTATTTCTCACCTATCTAGTTAATCATAATTAATTCTCTCCAATTCCCGCTAATCTCAATATTCCCAAATACCAAATATTCTTATCCCGTTACCCTCAAATTCCCGGTAAAGCTCTAATCACCAAAACACCCTGAGACTCACCCCGAGCTTGAGCTTAAGCCTGTTATGACCAAACTGATAATTTATATTCAAAGACCGTTTCATGCCGAATAACTCGAACCAATCCACATTATAATGTGGCCTCACAATATATCATTGACATGCAAACAAATATACAATTATGCCCTCAACAGGCCAAATTACCAAGATACCCCTGTAAACAAATGTGGACCCACATGCATGCATTTAACATCATATTATAATATAATTCTCATAAACATGCATATATTCATTTAATGGCATAATTAAACAAGTATGGCCCTCCCGACCTACTATTCCCGCCATTAAACACATCAGAGAATTCGGGGCATTACAGCAACTGTAAGATTTACTGGACAAGAAGTTCATAAGACCAAGCCATTCTCCGTGGGGAGCCTCGATCTTATTCGTGAAGAAGAAAGATGGCTCGATGAGAATGTGCATTGACTATCAGGAGCTGAACAAAGTAACGATCAAGAATCGATATCCATTGCCCAGGATTGACGATCTTTTCGATCAACTACAAGGAGTGTCAGTATTTTTCAAAATAGACCTGCGATTAGGCTATTATTAGCTCATGGTTAAGGAGATGGATATACCAAAGATGACCTTCAAAACGCGCTACGGTCCCTACGAGTTCTTAGTGATGTCCTTTGGACTAACCAATGCGCCTGCGTCATTCATGGATCTCATGAATCGCGTATTTTGCAAGTATTTGGATAAGTTTGACGTCATGATCATTGACAATATTCTAATATACTCGAAAAGCCAAGAAGAGCATGCAACACATCTAGGACTGGTCCTTCAGCGTCTGCGAGATGAAAAGCTTTACGCTAAGTTTTCTAAGTGCGAATTCTGACTAGAGAAAGTTAGTTTTCTGGGGAACATAGTGTTGGGAGATGGGATTTCAGTAGATCCCACCAAAATAGAAGTTGTTAAGCAGTGGAAACCTCCGAAAAATGCTCATAAGGTTGGAAGTTTTCTTGGGTTAGTGGAATATTACCGGCGATTTGTGGAAGGATTTTCCAAAATAGATGCACCAATGGCTGCCCTCACCCGCAAAAACATCAAGTATGAATGGAATGACAAGTGCGAGAAGAGTTTTCAAGAGCTAAAAATGAGATTGATGACTGCCCCAGTGCTGACAATCCCTAATGGCACAGAGGGATATACTATTTATAGCGATGCCTCAGGCCAAGGGTTGGGAGCAGTGTTGATGCATCGTGGAAAAGTAATTTCTTTTGCTTCTCGACAGCTAAAGAATTACAAGAAGAACTATCCCACTCATGATCTAGAGCTGGCAGCGGTGGTTTTCACACTGAAAATTTGGAGGCACTACCTGTACTGGATGCACTGCGACATCTACACTGATCACAAAAGCCTGAAGTATTTCTTCACTCGGAAGGAATTGAATATGAGACAGCGTTGATGGTTATAGTTGTTCAACGACTATGACTACGACATTCTGTACCACCCGGGAAAAGCAAACAAGGTGGCAGATGCATTGAGTCAACAACCAAGTGCTTATGTGATGACAGTGAAAGAGATTTCACCACAGTTACGAGCCGGCCTTGCTACCTTGGATTTAGAGATAGTAGATAGTCAATTGGCTAACCTCTCTATCGAGCCTACCATTATGGAAGCTATAAAAGGCAGGCAGTTAGTCGATCCTTGGGTTCAAGGATTGATGTACGAAGTGAGGGAGGAGGGACGACCAGGATTCCATATCTCCAAAGATGGAGTATTGGGGTTCAAGGGCAGAATATGTGCTCTGGCCGATGACGGGATCAAGAAGTAGATCTTTTTTTAGGGACATAATGCTCCTTATGCCATGCATTCGGGTTCCACGAAAATGTACCAAGAATTGAAGAAGTACTTTTGGTTGCCTAGGATGAAAAAGGAGACGACATAATATGTGGCACACTGCTTGACTTGTCAGTAGACAAAGGCCGAGCATCAACGACCAACCCAATTGTTGCAACCCTTAGACATTCCGGAATTGAAGTAGGAGTTGGTCACTATGGACTTTGTCACAGTCCTACCAACCACTCTCAAGGGGCACGAATCCATTTGGGTTATCGTAGATATACTGACTAAGTCTACTCATTTCATGTCGATCAAGGTAACTTATGGGGCACATAAGTTAGTAGATATTTACATTGCAGAAATAATGAGACTGCATGGTGTACCCAACTCCATCGTATCAGATCGCGACGGACATTTCACCTCGACATTCTGGGATAGAATCCAAATGAGGTTGGGTCCTAAACTGATGTTCATCACTTCTTTCCACCCGCAAACAGACGGTCAAAGCGAATGAACAATTCAGACCCTGGAAGATATACAAAGAGCTTGCGTGCTCGACTTTCAAGGCTCATAGAATGAGAAGCTTCCACTAATAAAGTTCGCTTACAATAATAGCTATCATGACTCCATCAAGATGGATCCGTATGAGGCTTTGTACAGAAGGAAATGTAGATCACCGATTCATTGGCATGAGACCGGTGAAAGAAAGTTTCTCGAATCAGATGAGGTTGATCAGATTACTAAGGACATCCGACAAATAAGGCAACGCTTGCAAACTTTAGTTGATCGACAACACAAATATGTTGACCGATGCAAGAAACCCTTGGTGTTTGAGGTTGGCGATAATGTGTTGCTAAAGGTAGCTCCGCTACGGCGGGCTATGCGGTTCGGGAAGAAAGGAAAGCTTAGCCGAAGGTTCATTGGACCATTCGAAATCATAGAGAGGATCGGGGAAGTAGCTTATCGTTTAGCTCTTTCACCTGCCTTGTCTAAGGTGCATGACGTGTTTCATGTATCCTTGTTGAGAAAATACATGTGCGATCCCTCGCATGTACTCAGCTATGATCAGCTGAGCATTGATCCTCAACTCTTCTATGAGGAGAAGCTGGTGATGATTCTATACAGAATGGAAAAAGTGTTGAGGAACAAGATTGTGCCATTGGTAAAGGTGCATTGGTGTAACCATGGCACTGAAGAGGCAACCTGGGAAACATAAGACAAGATGAGGGAGAGGTATCCTCATTTTTTTGAAGTTTCGAGGATGAAACCTCTATAAATTGTAGGTATTGCAACGCCCTGCGTTTCAGGTACCTTTAAACGACTTGGGTCGGGATATTTTTTACCCGGGTTAAAAATATTATTTTAAATAATATTATATTTGTTTGGAATTTATTTCCATGAGTTATTGCTAGCCAAATTATGAATTTTGTGATTAAACCCTAATCAAGTAAAAATCTCAGAAAATAAAATGAAAAACTATGGAAATTTTATTTTTGGTAAAAAAATAATAAACGGAAGAGGAAATGGAAATTTTAGGGTGTTTTGTGCTAAAATGCTTAATTTTATCGAATTGGAGAATTTTATTCCATGAATGGACCTTAGGTTAAATTTTATTATGTGATTAATTAAATAAAATGTGAGAGACATTTAATTTAATTATTATATGTTAATTTTTATTTTTTTAAAAAAACTTTATAAGAGTTAAAAAGGTTATAGGAAGTCATTTTTGGATTTTTGGAAAAAGAGACAAATTCTTAGGAAATGTTTATTAACCTTTATATATAAATACATAATTACATAAATAGAAATGGGTGGCCGGACATGTGAGGTTTTAAATTGGTGTTTCAAATTAATTAAGGTTTTTAATCATATTTAATAAATGTTAATGACACAAAACACATAAAGTAAAAAAAAATACTCAAGTGTTTAGATATTTATAGAGTTGTCTAAGCTCTTCCAACCTCCCATAACCGACCCTCTAATCTCATATCACTCTCATCTTGTTCAAAAATTCTCTCTCAAGATTTCTCATCACTTTCAACTACCAATAACACTTATAAAGCTTGGAAGCTTAAGCTTTGGTCTTGGAAGAGTTTTTTTTTTTTCCTAAGGTAAAGTTTCAAAAACTTGACTTTTGTAAAGTTTTTAACCATAGATCTTTCAATAGCTAACTATATATGCTGTTGGGGGAGTTGGATAAGGTTTTGAAAGAGTTTTGAAGGATTCAAAGCTAGTAGAAACATCAAAACCTAAACCAAGAACTACAAGAGATAAAAAGTTTACTTTTTATGGTTGTTTTGTATAGTTTTATTTTAAAGCATTATTTTATGTATTTAATGCTTAAAGTTTCTTGTTGGTGATGTTATAAGGCTATGGTAGTTTCTTGATAATTTTTATGATGCTTGTATGTTGATTTTTGAAAATAGGGACCCAAAATTCCTAAATGTTTTGTTGAAAACCCTATGACAAAAATACAAGTTTTGAGCCGTGAGTTCAAAGTGTTCAAGCATCCACTACAAACTGATTTTGTACAAATGAATTGTACTGTGATGTTCTTGAGATGGAGTACATAAATTTGAGCTTTTGAAACACTCTAAACGTTTAGAAATGAGTGAGTTATGTTATTTCAAAGTTTAGGTAAAGAACTATTTTTTTTTCGTATTCTTAATTTCAGGACCAAGTTTGGACAGCCATTGTATAGGGAAAATGAACCCATTTTTTTCTAAATTTTGGTGGACATATTCTTGGCATAACCTAGTATTCCACTGTAAAATTTGGTAACAAAATACTAATCAGTTTGAGAGTTATTAAGTGCTTACGTGATGCCCTAAGGAACTTGATGGTTACCCTTGTGAGGGATTTACTCTTGGATAAGTAGCGATGCCCTAGGTAACGCAATAGTTACCCTTGATGGGGATATTTATTGGCTAGATCTTAGTGTTGAAACTCAGCTCTCTCTTACAGATTAGCATTTATACTGGAGGGCATGTTACACCCGAATTGTTGGAAATTGTCGAGTGTTGGTCTCGAATGATATTGTTATATATTATATTTGCTTGCTCTGGGATTTTTTGAGTGCAGGGATCTATAGGTTTATATGAAATAGTTGTGATATATTATATTTGCTTGCTTTGGGATTTTTTCTAAGTGCAGTGATTTATCTGTTTATAGGAAATAGTTTGCCATTGGTTATCAGGCATGACCATAAGTTTGCCAGGACGCTTTTGCGTTCTTGAAATTGATTACGTTGGGTCCCGATGAATTCAAAACCCTAATTTTTGTGAGCTATTGTTATCTGTGGACAGTAACTTGGTCAGTGACCACCTGTCTTCTCTGCATGCTTTTGTTTCAAAGTTGAACTTACCAAGTGTTTTCCCTTACCTAGTTGTTTCATGTTGTAGGTAAGAACAAGGGCAAGGCAGAGCAGTGAGCGCTAAAGTCTACCTTGTGAATGTACATGTGGACCCACCTTTTGGGAAGTCATTTTGTTTTGGAAATGTTGTGTTATTTTCATAAACTAGGCTCATTTTACTATTCATAAAATATGTTTGTATTAAATGTTAAGTATGGCCATACGACTTTTAAAAAGTTTTTTTAATATGGATTTTTGAGACATTTTGTTACATGAAAATGTTTATATTTCCACATTATCGAGTCTTGAAAATCTGGGTTATTACATGTTATCTCACTCTCCCCCAACACACGGTAAGGGATTTTCTACTTCTGTTGTGGGAAAACATGCCCATCCCCACTCGAGTGTAGGACACGTGTCTGCTTGCTATAGGTGTCTGTTCGGGTCCTTGAGTATAATAAAAAATTTCTTTTTATTTAATTCAATAAAATTTCTTTACATGCCTTTAGGGCTTTAATCCTAACACAAATTTACCCCAAGGAGCCGCCCTATGATGGGAGGCAGCTTATCTTCCAAGTAGACATCACTAAACCCCTTCGGAGAACCTACCTACTCTAGGAGATTGTCATGTGTCGCTTGGTGAAAACACGGAAAAAAAAGGCCATATCTTTTAATTTATCTTTGAATTAATAAAAAGGTTGCTAAGTGGTTTAGACATGGTACCAGAATTTTTTCATTGAATCTTATTTAGTACAAGTTCATTGTGTAAAAGTGATCTAGAGTATTTATAAATTCTAATCGCATAGGGGGCATATAACCCTCAGTATAGTCTTTGAAACATTCTGCAAATTTAGGATAAATTTTTTGAAACATAGAATTTGGAGATCTTATGGCTTTCTAAAGCTCGAGTTTTCAAAGTACTTCCTATTACGAACTAAGTTAAGAAAATTCAAAACAAAAGAAAAATCCTACAATTAAACCAGGTACAAAAAATCGTGGAACTAAACCATGTCTAAGGTCTTAATACTTCTGGATACAACCAAGTTCGCGACATGAAATTAACTAGTCAAGCCATTAAGCATATGCCTCGATTTAAAAAGCACTCCCTACAACTATGTAAGTGTATAAAAACATTGAAAGTTTAAAAACACTGTAATAATTAATAGAAGCGAGATAGCATAAAGATTATGCATAAAAAACATATGTAAATTGAAAATGAGGATAATTAACCTAGAACCACGCCGTAAGGCAATTGTCTTGGCCTAATCGGCTTAATTACAAGGGATAGAAATATCCCCAACAAAAAAATATATATCAAAACAAACAAAGAAGATCCTCTCAACCCTAAGCTCCCGCAACATGCCCTAAAGATGAGACCTCATCTTCCCTGCCATCTCCATCAGCTCCGGATGCTGTGTCAACCATCTCAGTGAGCTCCTTCACCAATAGGTCCTAGAATTTGGCGAGATAACCCCCCAGAGATCGTTATCTAGAAAAGATAAGTCTCCGTACAGGTTAAAACACAAGATCCGGAACAACATCTTTTCCAGTGAATCCTCCAGCTCGTTGTCGACCCCTTGCACCTTAAGCTTCAGCTCCTTGATCTGGTTGTCGTCCTCCTTGGCCTTTAGCCGGAGCCACTCAACCTCGTTTTGCAGCTGGTCGCGGCTTAGGATCACTTCTAAAGCTTGCACGTTGGCTATCTTTTTGTTATTTTGGGAGGTCTCCAGGTCTGCTTTGACCCCCTCGAGCTCCTTCGCAATTTGTTCACCCTTAATGAGGGTAGAACGAACCCACTCTACGGTCTAGATCTGGACGAAGCAAGACTACATTAGTATTCAAATAAGGAGTTAGCTCGTAAAAATATGGGGAACTCAAAAAGAAAAAATAAATGAACTTATGGTTACGGACATCCCCAATTCAGAGTCGAGGATAGTGGTGATAGGGGTTCCTTCAATTGCCTCCAGCTATTTGGAGGTGACCTAGCTGATATGCCCAACCACGTGCCTAGTGATCCCTTGGAGCGGACCTCGCAAATGCTCTGGATGCTTGCCCATTTCGATGTGGGGAGTAGGTAGTGCGACAGGTAGAGCTTCAGCTTGGATGACCTAGGGGATATAGGACACGTTTCAGGGAGCTGGAGGAGGAGCATTTTTTATTGTGATCATGGAAGGCCAGGGTTGTTGCTGGGAAGAGGCGGTCTCGTTGGCCTTCTCTGGAGTTCCCGTTGGAACTCCAGCTCTGGGAGTGTTTTTCTTAGAAATCTGTCGCCTCTAGATAACATGGTCATAACTATTGAAGGCATTCTTTAGGTTCATGTCTTCTTAAAATAGATGAACAAAAAAGTTATACAAATTCTAACTATGAAAATAACAAGAAGTAATAGTAGAAGAGTTCTACCCTCCGTAATAAAGGAAACTATAATTATTAGCTCCGGATTAGGGACTGGGATAATTATGACTGAGACCCCTAACTCTTGAATTGTTCGGGGTGGAGGAGACTCTAACAAAATTAATTCGGGGACCTCTTTAGGTTAGGTCACTTCATCCGATCTGGGTTCATATTCAACTTCCCTAAAGCCAGGGGTAAGGGCGTTGCATTCTAGGGTATACCCAGGTCGGAGATTGGTACCATACTGCTAAAAAATGGTGGACCTAAAGTGGAAGGTGTTATCTACAACTACTGTATACTTAGGGTAGGCCAGATCGTGGCAGAGGATCAGGTGGTCGATGCATTGTTGCAGCATGATGTACAGGTTCAGGCCCTCTTGGTGCCTAGCCACGACCTTCCTTAGATCATGTCGGGCAAATATAAAGCTGGAAAATTTTGATGTTTCAGTTACCTTGGTCGGAGGTACTGGTTGCTGCCCCCGACTCTGCATGACCTTGGTTATTATTTTGTTCGCCATGTACATCATTTCTCCCGCGCACCAGAGGCACAATCTCCTTTTCTTCCTCGACCTCCTCAACAACGATCAATAGCCTCTGAGGACCTTGAGGTTTAATAGCCAAGGACATACCCTCCTTGATCAGTTTCCATGCCACCATGGTGGCATCATTCACTACTGCCAGATATTCCTTCTCGACAACAGGAGCATTAGCTTGGGTTTGTTACTGACCCAAGCAGACTTAAGACGCCTCAGACCTCTTTTAAATAGCTGCATAAGAGAATAACTTGATTAGAATAAGTAAACACATAGCAATAAAAACTCGAACAAGGGTAAAGGCAAGAATACTTACGATGACGGTTAAGGTAGCGGTGCTCGTAGGTATGGAACAAGTTTGACATAAAGAACCGGTCCTTGTAATCATTTGGATGGCTCAGAGGTCAATGATGCTAGTATATTTGGGAAACTGGGTGAGGTAATAGAAACTCTCACCTTCGGTCTTGGTGTTGGGGTTGGCCTTCAAGAAGAAAAAATACAAAATATCCTCTAGAGTGGGATCGTCCCACTCCTTCTTAAGGAATAAGTACTTAAGCCCCGGAAGGAGGCGATAAGTGTTTGGGGGGAGCTGGAAATAGCTAGCTTAACGAAGTACACAAAATTTGTGAAGTGCGAGCTCAGCGGAAGGAATGGACATGCCTTCCGGTGCTATAGGAAGGAGTGATGTATTTTAGGCTTGACCGACCCTAAGGTGGCATTCTCTAAGTTAAGTCATGAATTCTGAAATAATGGATTACACTTACAAAGATGCAATTAAGCTTTTGCAGTGGATAATTGCATCTTGACCAAACTGGCAGTACTTTATTTTTAAAAGGGAAAATAAAGAGTTATTTTGAGTTTTAAATTATAAAAATAAGATTGTCATATAAGCTATTTGAATTTAACTTGACTGACCCTAAGGCAGCACTTTATTGGTTGGGTAGTTTTATTGTGGAAAAGTAAATGTTTATTTATGTGTTTTAATTGTTGCATTCATGCATCATATTTACTTCCCGAATAATTGATATTTTTCAAATAGTAATATTATTGTATTTTATTTCGTTTAGTAAAAATTTCTAAAAACGACTGTAATATAGGGATTGAACTTAATGATTAAAATATAGCATTTTTGAGACATGATATCAATATATTATTGCTAAGATAAAACTTGATGGAAGCTGTTAAAATACCACTAATTAAAGAACCCCCAATAGAAGCTTCAGTGAATGATCACTTTGTGTATGCCAAGTGATTGGGGATAAATCATATGACAATGTATTATTTTCTTCAATCAGTAAATATAGAGACCAAAAACAAAACCTTAAATCTACATATGATAAATGGGAGGACATCCATGCTACATATGGACACATATATGATAAGTGGTTTTATAAGAATGAAACTCTATCGAGCAAGCTTGAATAATTGCTAAAATTACGAAGAATAAGAAAGGTAAATATGATTTATTCATTCTTATAACTAAGTGGAAAAATATATGTCATCTTGAATTTTACACTCAAGGTCCACTAACAATTTTTATTCTTCTATGCTGATAATTGAATCTTATAATTCAAAGAAGGCTACAAATGATGTTCATGAAGTCAAAGAGAGAGAAAACATCTAGTTCAAGAAAGCGTTAAAGAAAGTCCATTTATTTAAAAATTCTTTTGTTATTAATAAAAGAAAACTTTATTATTATTTGAGCAATGTTTTAGTTTGTTTCTTTTAGTATTTTTATTTTTATTGCATGTATTGACTTTAGAATAATTTATTTATAATTTGATTATTCTTAATTTTTCTTTAGACATGAATTGAATATTCGGACTTTAAAAACACTTTCATGAAAATTGAAACAAATTCTTAAGAACTCAGAATTATTCAAAGTAGCAAAACCACAAGGAAACAAAAGACAAAAAGTTTCAAAGGAGGATGACACATATCTTTGGCATCTTAGACTTGGTCATATAGGTCTAGATAGGATAAACCGATTAACAAAAGATGGATCTTTGAGAGAACTAAGAGTTGGAACTCTTCCGATTTGTGAATCCTGTCTAGAAGGAAAAATGACCAAACATCTTTTCTCAGCGAAAGGCAATAAAGCTAAAGAACCTTTAGAGCTTGTACACAACGATGTCTATGGTCCAATCAATGTACAAGCAAGAGGTGGGTATGAGTGCTTAATCACTTTTTTTGACGATTACTCAAGATATGGTCATACTTACTTAATGGTCAAGAAATCTGAAACCTTTAGTAAGTATCAAGAATTCAAAGTTGAGGCTGAGAAGCAATTAGGTAAGACTCTTAAGACAATTCGATCTGATCGAGGTGGAGAATATTTGGATTTAGAATTCAAAGATTTCTCGCCGGAGCATGGTATTCTATCCCAACTCACAGCACTAGGAATGCCACAACAAAATGGTGTTTTTGAAAGAGGAAACATGACCTTTTTAGACATGGTCAGGTCTATGTTAAGCTATTCTTCACTTCATCTCTCATTCTGGGGATGTACACTTCAAACGGCGACTTAAATTTTGAATTTAGTCCCATCAAAAACCATAAGCAAAGCACCACTGGAACTGTGGAATGAAAACAAACCTAGTTTGCACCATTTTCGCATTTGGGGTTGTCCTGCTCATGTTCTTAGATCTAAATCAGGTAAACTTGATTCAAGGTCTAAAGTGTGCATTTTTTGTGGGCTACGCTCCAGATACAAGAGGCAGTTACTTCTATAGTCCCAAGGACTAAATGATATTTGTTTTAACAAATGTGACATTCCTTGAACACGACTACATGAAAAACTATAAACCTCGAAGCAAAGTAGTTTTGTAGGAACTCACAGCTGATAAGATTCCATCACCTTCATCTTCATCATTAAATGATAAACGAAAAACCGAGGAAACCACTATTCATGGAAAAGAAACCCTGGTGCGACGTCGTAGTGGGAGGATTGTAAGACAACCTGTTTGCTACGAACATGAGGCACATGTCCTAGTTTCTGATACAGACAAGGATGATCCATTAACCTTTAAAGAGGCAATGGATTATCCTAAAAAGGAGAAATGACAAGAAGCCATGAACGAAGAAATGGAATCTATGTATTCCAATTCTGTCTGAGAACTTGTAGATCCACTTGAAGATGTTAGGCCCATTGGGTGAAAATGGATATACAAGAAGAAAAGAGGTGTAGATAGGAAAGTGGAGACTTTCAAAGCAAGGCTAGTAGCCAAAGGCTACACTCAAAGAGAAAGTGTTGATTATGAAGAAACTTTTCTCCTATAGCCATTCTTAAATCCATTCGCATCCTCTTATCAATAGCTGCCACCTACGACTATGAGATATGGAAAATGGATGTCAAGACAACTTTTCTGAATGGCTGTCTTGATGAAAGTATCAAGAATGGGGAAGATCAAAACGTATGTAAGTTACTGAAATCCATTTATGGATTAAAGCAAGCATCTATATCTTAGAATATCACATTTGATGAAACAACTAAAGCATATGGCTTCGAACAGAATGTCGACAAAGCATAATTGGATTCATATGGAAATTTAATTTAATATATGCGTGATTATGTGAAATATATGAGTTATATTATAATATGACTCCTTATAAATGCTTATGTGTATGAAATGTTCTTGTGGGCCCGTTTTCGTAAAAAAAATGGCATTTTCATAATTTTTTACTCGTTAAGGTATAATTGGAATTTTTTATGCTATGTAATTGAGAACACATTATATGTGGATATATTTGCGATACTCGAGTCGAGACTTTAGAGCAATTTGGCGAAAAATTCACAAAGGGGAGAAATAATCGGCTCGGGATGAGACAAGGGGTATTTTGGTAATTTTTGGTATATTGGGAATTATTAGAACATTGGTGAGGATAATATTAGTATTTGGAAGATTAGTGGAATTAATTGTGAATTT
The DNA here is from genome assembly GCF_963169125.1 of Humulus lupulus. Lineage (NCBI taxonomy): Eukaryota > Viridiplantae > Streptophyta > Magnoliopsida > Rosales > Cannabaceae > Humulus > Humulus lupulus. The sequence continues at coordinate 105,527,164 of NC_084793.1, forward strand.
AAGATGTTAATTGGGGTTTAGTGGAATTGGTGGCAAAATGACCAATTTACCCTTGGGGAATGCTTTGAAGAGGGGTTAAAGAGTGAAGGTATTATGGTATTTTGATCTGTTTGGTTGAGATGTTGGCTGAGTTACGCAGCTCATGATTTTGGGGCAAGGTCACTTTGGTTTTGGGTGGTCTTTTCAAGCATTTCCTCAAAAAACAACATTAAATCTAGGGGCCATTTTTGTTGGGAGTCTTGGGGATTTTGGAAGGTTTGGTGCACCAAATTGGAAATTGGAACTGTTGGGGGTAGCATCCTTTGGCATCAAATTCAGATTCATAATTCAAAAGTTAGTTCTTGGCTAGTGCTTCATTTCTTAGGTTTGTCATGGATTTTGAATGTATTGATATCTAAGTTAAAATTTGTAGGTTTAGATTATGATTTTGAGGAAAAGGATTTGTTTGTAACTTTCTAGGAGATTCGAACACCATTGAGGTTGTGGATTATGTTGGGGTTCTCAGATTTGAAGAGGGTGAGCTTGAGTTCAAAGCTCAAAGTTACAAATATGGATATCTTGATGTTTTGTGTGTACTTTGTTGAATTTGGAGTAAGTGTGAACTTAGATTTGATTTTGTTGATAAATATGAGGTTTTTTTGTGGTCATAAACTTGTTAGAAATTCAGTTTTGGGTTAATTTATGTGTCTATGAGCGCAGGGGAAATCATGGTTAATGAATGGGGGAAGAACACATTGGTTTCTGGGTATTTTTGGGTTTCTAGCGACTTAGCGCGGCTGCGCTAGTATCCCAGAAAAGGTGAAATTTGGTTTGGGGTTGGATTTCGAGATGAGGGACGTGATCGCGCTAGGGGTTGACATGACCACGCCACTGCCTGGGAAAGCCCAATTTTTCTATGGGTGGGACTGCGTTAGGGGCAGGCACGACCGTGCCAAGTGCCCTAAAAAGATGTTTTTGTTAATTTTTTGGATGACTTTTGAAGGCTCAGGAATTCATTTTGGGGGCCCACTTGGGGCTCGAGGAACGTTTTTAGTACCCCGTTTCATGGGAACAATGATTCTAAGAGTTAGGGTTTGGATTGGAACTCGAGATCTGGGGTTGGTTCCTGATACATATAGATTTATGTTGTGATTAGATTTTCGCAGGGCTCGGGTTCGGGATCGCACTTGAGGCCGCATCATCATTTGCAAAAAGCTCTAGGTAAGAAAATTGCTCCCATGTCGAAATTATGGCTTGAGCCCCCTGTGATTGAACATGGCTATAACTCTATTCTGAAATGTTTGGTTGAGTATGTATAAATGTGTTGTACATAGTTATATTGTGTATGCAATGTATGTTTGTTTATATTTGGAAGTGCGGTACACACTAGTACGACCCTATGGCCGCTTGAAAAGAGACTGGAACGCCAGTTACGCATGTCTGACTCGATATCCTTCTGAACAACGCAAGTGCGATGCACACTTGGGTGGCTCTATGGCCGCATAAATAGAGTGAATATTCTTGAGTGTTGTTTATAATTATTAAGCATGTTGTTTATAATTATAATTTGTTGATTGTATATTTGCTTAATTGTGTTTTCTTGTTGGGCTTTGGCTCACGGGTGCTACGTGGTGTAGGTAAGGGCAAGGGGAAGCTAGAACAACATTGAGTTGGAGAGCTTCAGGGGCGGCGTGTACATAGGCAGCGTGCTCGACAGACACGGTTGAGACTTCTTTTGGAAGTAGAGTTTAGTGGTTTTATCGCTTAGGACGGCTACTATGTACCTTGCTTATTTTCACTTGTATTAGTTATAAACTTTTTACTTTGCGATCCTGTGTACATAACAATTCTTTTAATGAAAAGTAGTATTCGTTTGACCAAGAACTTTTATACCAAATTTTTAATTAACCCTAATTACACATTTTAGTTCAAAAGACACGCTTAAAGAGTTTAGCACAATTTTAAACACATAGTGTAACGATCCTAGTTTATTAGGGTGTTATAAGAAGGAGGGGTCACTGAGGATGTTTTTTGACTTTAGAAAGTTGGATAAGTTGACCATCAAGAACAAGTATCTGCTACCAAGGATCGATGGCCTGTTTCACCACTTGCAAGGTAAGACGGTGTTTTCAAAGATTGATCTCGATCTGGTTATCACCAACTAAGGATCAAAGAAGATTATATCCCGAGGACAACTTTTTGCACGAGGTATGGGAATTATGAGTTCTTAGTCATGTCATTTGGATTGACTAATGCCCCAGTAACATTTATGGATCTGATGATTAGAGTGCTCAAGGATTATTTGGATAGATTCGTGATTCGCTTCATCGATGACATCTTGGTTTATTCTCAGTGAAAAATAGAGCATGAGAAGCATCTCCGGTTGGTACTATGGAGACTAAGGGTGCATCGGTTGTATGCCAAGTTCAAGAAGTATGGATTCTGGTTACCTCAGGTGACATTCCTCGGTCACATTGTTAGTAAAGAAGGGATTAAGGTGGATCTGGCCAAGATTGAGGCAGTCAGGGAATTGCCAAGGCCAAGAAGTGCCTGAGAGATTAGAAGTTTTCTCTGATTGGCAGGGTATTATTGGTGTTTCATAGAAGAGTTCTCAAGAATTGCTACACCATTGACAGAGTTAACACGCAAAAACCTGAAGTTTGCATGGTCAGACAGATGTGAGAACAACTTCCAGGAGTTGAAGCGATGATTGATCACTACTCCGATATTGAGTCTTCCTTCAAAGAAGAAGAAGTTTGTGGTATATTGTGATGCATCGAGACAAGGATTAGGCTGTGTTCTTATGCATGCTGGGAAGGTGATTGCCTATGCATCATAATAGTTAAGGGACTATGAATAGTGATACTCTACTCATGACTTGGAGTTGGCAGTAGCGGTATTTGCAGTGAAGGTGTGGTGACACTATTTATATGGAGAGAAGTATGAGATATCCAGAGGCTACAACAGCCCTGCTGGTTTCTGATGCTCTGCCTTGACCTGTTGACAGGTCAAGCACCTTGCTGCGTACTCAGTAACATCCCTCTTCGTCCCAGGCCACCAATATAAAACTTTCAGATCCTGGTACATCTTTGTGGTGCTTGGATGTAGAGAATAAGTGGTAGTATGAGATTCATCCAAAATCTCACGTTTGATCTCAGTGTCCATCGAAATGCAGATATGATCCTTGTATCTCAATAAGCCCATGCCTGACATTGTGTAGTCCTTAGTTACTCCAGCTAGGACATCCCCTCGGATCTACCCTAACTATGGAGAAGTCAACAAATTTTCCTTAATCCTCTCCAAAAGCGTAAATGATAAACGAATTTTAGACTCGTTTTATCTATGCGTTTTTAGGTAGAGTATTAGGTGTTTAGTTTTATTTTATTTTATTTTACGCTTGTTTTTGTATGTTTTTAGGTGTAGAAGGGCATAGGTGAGTTAGGTGTGGAAACATCGTGGAAAAATCGACAAAAGGACAAAAATTGGTGGAAAACAGTGTTTCGGAGCACTTTTTGCGACCGCATGAAGACGACTCTGCAACCGCAATTCCAGAAAAGTTGGGCATTTCTAGGGTATTCCTGTTTATGGATTTCTTAATGATGAACATGAAATAATTTTATTTTCTAGGGTTTTTAATGTAATCACTTGGATCTTTATTATTTTCGATGAGGATTTCATGGTTTTTCCTTCACTTATATTCTAAATTATTTGATCTGTTCTTAATGCTTGTGCATGCTTGATCACCATTTGCATGATTTATGATTTTGATTCGAAATCTGAAAAGTGAGAATTGATTTGCTATGATTGAATAATCACAATTTTCATATTGGATGAAAATACCTATATGAATTGTGTAGTTTTAGGATTATTGTGTTCAATGCCTTTTATGCGTTTGAATTTATCACAAGAATGTAGAAAATTCACATGTAAATTGAGTTCTTTGTTTCTTGAAAAAGAGTAAGAATTGTTTTTGTTAATCTGCTATTAGTTTAGGAAGAAGAACTGTGAAGTCTGATTAGCAAAATAATAAAGTGAAAAGTTGATGAAATTAAAATCCCTAGTTTTGTTATTTATTTTTGAAGTTTTTTACAATTATTTGCTTTCTTTCATAGTGTTATTTTATGTTTATTGCTTTTGTTATTTTAATATTTTTGGAACCAATTTATTGTTGACCAAATAGAAATAGAAAATTAATTTGTTGGTAATTAGTAAATAAATCTCCATGGGAATGATCTTTATTAATCATTGTATTACTTGTGTCAATTACGTATACTTACGTATCAATTTTACACAACAAGTTTTTGGCGCCGTTGTCGGGATTGATTTTTATTAATATCAATACAATTAATTCTCATTCTTATTTGGTTTTTCTGTGTTAATTGTCTCTAACTGTTGTGTTTGAGAATCTTAATTTCAGGTACCAATTGGTATATACAACGTAGAGGGACTGACAATCTTTTGCCCATTAATACTGAAATTTAGAGGACTTGCAGACAGAACATAAAGCAGAAACGGTTAGTAGAGATAGTCCAACATCAGTGCAATGCGTTGAATGGGGACATTGCTAAGCCAACAGTTCGCACACTCAGAGACTACGTACCCCCCACTGTTACTGGAGTACAATCATGCATCCAATCGCCGACAGTTGCAGCCAATAATTTTGAAATTAAGCCGACGATTCAGCAAATGGTTCAGTCTACAGTCCAGTTTGGTGGACTCTCTACTAAGGATCCCAATACACACATAACCAATTTCCTGGAGTTGTGTGGAACTTTTAAATATAATGGGTTCACTGATGACGCTATTAGACTGAGATTGTTCCCGTTCTCACTGCGAGATAGTGCTAAAAGTTGATTGAACTCTCTTCAAGCCAATTTAATCACTACGTGGGAGGCATTAGCTCTGAAATTTCTTGCTAAATTTTTTCCTCCATCCTTGGCTGCAAATTTAAGAGGGGAAATTAATAACTTCTCTCAATTGCATGGAGAGTCTCTTTATGATGCATGGGAGAGGTTTAAGGAGCTTTTGAGGAAGTGTCCTCATCATGGGATTGAAAAATGGATGTTAGTCCATAATTTTTACAACGGTTTGTGTGGGACGACTCGCACTATTATTGACGCTGCAGTAGGTGGTGCTTTCATGAGAAAGAGTGCTAATGAGGCCTATGAATTGCTTGAAGAAATGGCCATAAATAACTATCAGTGGCCTAGTGAACGGGATAGAAATAAGAAGGTAGTTGGTATGCATGAGCTGGATGCTATTATTGCTCTCACTGCTCAGGTTGCATCATTGACCAAGCAACTGCAAAAAAATTCTATGGCCACTCAAGTTATGCAAATCCAAGCGGCACGTCATAATTGTGGTGGTTTTCACCCATCTGAGCAGTGCATGAACAATTCCATTCCCATGGAACAGGCGAACATGATGGAAAATTTCAATAAGCAAGCTAATTATCCATTCTCAAACCTGTTCAACCAAGGGTGGAGAAATCAGCCTAATTTTGAATGGATAAATAATCAAGGTCCTCAAAAAATTCAACAGCCTATGCTTCAAGCTCCACCTCAGGCACCATTACAACCACCAGTACTACCTGTTTCTCAAGAGAAGACAAATGAGTTACAAGCTGCACTGTTAACTCTGATAAACTCTCAATCTCAATTTATGACAGAAATTCGCTCATCCATCAGGAATCTTGAGATGCAAGTTGGTCAGTTGACAAATATGTTACAAAGTAGGCCTCAAGGAAATTTTCCATGTAATACAGAGGTGAATCCTAAAGAGCAATGCTATGCAATGTCTTTGAGGAGTGGGACGAAGTTGGAAGAGTCAGTCAAGAAGTCTATACCTGCACCAATATTTGAAGTTGAGAATGAGGGTAAGGTAGAAGAAGAGGTTATTGACGACCTTAAGAAGAAGTAGTCACCAGTGAGCTATGAGCACCACATCAAGATTCAATATCCTCAACGACTTCAAAAGAAGACACTTGACAAGCAGTTTTCGAAGTTTCTAGACATTTTTTGAAACTTCACATTAACATACCTTTTGTCGAGGCACTTGAATAAATGTCAAGCAATGTGAAGTTTATGAAGGAAATCTTGTCAAAGAAAAAGAAGTTGGAGGATTATGAGACAGTGGCACTTACTGAGGAGTGCAGTGCTATTTTACAGAAGAGACTACCTCCCAAGCTTAAAGATACGGGTAGTTTCATGATTCCTTGCTCAATAAGAGATACTGTTATGACCAAGGCCTTATGTGATTTAGGGGCTAGTGTAAATTTAATGCCCTTATCTATTTTTCGAAAGCTGAAATTGGGAGAAGCTCGCCCCACTACTGTGTCCTTACAAATGGTAGACCGCTCTGTTAAGCAACCTCGTGGAGTAATTGAAGATGTCTTAGTTAAGGTTGGTAAATTTATCTTCCCTGCTGATTTTATTATTCTAGATATGGAGTAAGATGCAAACATTCCCATTATTTTGGGAAGATCATTCTTAGCCATAGGGAGAGCACTAATTGATGTACAAAAGGGGGAGTTGAAGCTGCGAGTGCAAAACAAAGAGGTAACATTTAATGTTTTTGCAACAACTGATATTCCTACTTGTTGTAGAGTGGATGTGGTATGTAATGGTGGTAGTAATTTGGAAACCACCAAGAGAAAAACTAATGCTGAAATTGGTAGTCGAGAAGTTCGTCATTGTTTAAAATGGTTTTATAATGGGAAGGCTCAAAGGCTAGACGAGCGATGGAAGGCTCCGACGATTAGCAACATCAAAAGACGAGCTTTTGCTTATGACACTATGGCTCTAAAGGATGAGCGGGGTGGATTTGACTTGAGTTGATATTTAATGAAGGAAGTGAGTGTCCAGCTGGAGACGTTAAATAAAGCGCCATTGGGAGGCATCCCAAGTTCATTTAAATTTCTTTAAGTTTGTTAAGTTTTTAATTTATTTTAGTTGAAACAATTTTTATTTTTTTTAGTTAGTTTTTGTTTGATTTTAATTTTCCTGTAAATATTGTTAATTCTAGAATCGTGAAATACGTGAATTTTTTTTGAAAATGATGAAAAAAAGAAAGAAAGAAATTGTGGTTTTTGGAGTAGACTTGCAACCATAGGAACCACTTCCTATGGCCGCAACTCCAGTGGTCTAGGCCTATTGGTCAGCTTTGTACGACCGCATCAAGTATCTTGCGACCGCACGCGACGCCGTTGAAAAATCACCTAGGGGTTCAATCCTGCGACCGCAGGAAGGGTGTCCTGCGGCTGTAGGATCTCATTTTTAAAAAAAAAAATCGAAAAAAAAAACCCCAGACCATAAGCTAAAGGATGGACACTTTGGTTTCTCAGTTCCAGTAGCACCACTTATGGAGTGTCAATGTGGCGCAAAACCAATATGCTTACAACCAAGCCTTTGCCACTCATTTTGGCATTGACACTAGTGGATTTCCACCATAGCAACAACAACCTAACTTTGGGTATCCTCCACCTGAAGGGGATGATGAGGCAAGTCCTTCATCGTGAGTCGAGTCAGGTAAGTTTCCTTTCCTTAGCTTTTATTTAAACATTGGGGACAATGTTTTTGTTAATTTTGGGGAAGGTGGTATTATTTTAGTTATTTGTGTCAGGTTAGTTGAGTCAAGTTTCTGTTTAGTTTGGTGTTTTTTAAATTGTGTTTGGTTTTGTTTGTTAATTATGTTGCGTGTTAGGGTATCTAGAGAGTCTGTCGAATCAAGATAACAATGATTAGCTGATGAGAATATGAGAATGACTTGTAATATAATTCGAGAAAAATATATTTGATTGTAAAAAAATCTGTGTGCATGGTTTGACCACTTCTTTGGGTTACTTTAATTCATTGTAAAAATGAATATTTGATCATGATTGGTAAATTCTTGCATTCAAATGTATGTACCCTTCCTGAATTTTGAATGTGGAAAGAATGTATGAACAATTCTAGAACTTTCTTGCTTGTTATTTGAGGCAAAATCATAGACAATGCATGTGTTATGAAAATGATTTACGCAATTTTTTTTTTGGAATGTTTAATCCTTTCAAGCCAACCTTGATTAATTTATCCCTGGTTACCATTTTTGAGCCTAAAAGTATAACGTTTTATTGTTAAACACTTATTTTGAGCCTAATTGAACACTTTATTATTTTCCATTCCCTTAATCTATACCATGAGTATATAAATATATAAATGAGGATTGATTTGTAATGGGTGTTATTTTGTGATTTGGTTGTGACAATATAAAAATAAAATAAAAGATTGAGAGAAAAATGCGAAAAAAAATTTGAGATTGAAAATAAACTACACTTCTTATGTTTGTTCACATTGAAAAGCATAAGTTTGGGGAAGTGTAGTTAAAAAAACGAATATCTAGTGTGAATTTTTCTCAATCGTGGAAAATAAAGGGGAATTTGGGGTTGTTTGGATTATAATGTGGATATCAGGTTTGGTTTGTTTGTATTATATGCTTATGGTATATTTGAGCCAAAATGACTATCTTATCCTCTCAATACAAGCTTTAATAGACCTTTTGATTCTTGAACATGCATTGATTTATATTAGTGGAGAATAATAAGTTAGCAAGCATATGGAAATATGGGATTTGATGGATTGATGGTGAGAATTTGGCGTGTGTAAATTATTTTAAATGTGTGTTATTTATAATTCATGGTTTAGTGGACAAAAATGATCAATGGATTAGGGTAAGTTGAAGAAGTGGTTGGATTGAAAATCCGGATTACTTGTCAGTTATTTTTCGAGAATTATATATGCTTGTCATTCATTAATTTTGAGGCTTAAAAATTGTGGTTATCTTGATTTTTTTGTTTAGTTTGTCTTGAGTCTTGTTTTCTTTGCTTGAGGTTGAGAAAATGTTAAATTTGGGGAAAACTCGTTTATATATGTGTTTTTAGGTAGAGTATTAGGTGTTTAATTTTGTTTTGTTCTATTTTACGGTTGTGTTTTGTATGTTTTCAGGTGTAGAAAAGCATAGGTGAGTTAGGTGTGGAAACATGGTGGAAAAACCGACAAAAGGACAAAAATTGGTGGAAAACAGTGTTTCAGAGCACTTTCTGCAACCGCAGGAAGAGGACTCTGCGGCCGCAATTCCAGAAAAGTTGGGCATTTCTAGGGTATTCCTGCGACTGCAGGAATGCTATCTTGCGACCGCAGGATATTTCTAGAAATGTGAAAAGCGCATATTTTTAATGAAGGGTGTTTTGGTCATTTCATGTTGAGGAGAAATGCTAATCATGTTTAAATCACAATTTTGGAGAGGAAAATAGGCACTTTATGCAGACCTAGACTGGAGAAGAGGAATGAGATCACTTTGAAGAAGAGCTTGGATCTGCATAGAGTTATTTTCTTTTCTTTTTATCTTTACTTTATGTTAATTTCTTGTTTATGAATTTCTTAATGATGAACATGAACTAATTTTATTTTCTAGGGTTTTTAATGTAATCACTTGGATCTTTGTTATTTTCTATGAGGATTTCATGATTCTTTCTTCACTTCTATTCTAAATTATTTGATCTGTTCTTAATGCTTGTGAATGCTTGATCACCATTTGCATGATTTTTTATTTTGATTCGAAATCTAAAAAGTGAGAATTGATTATGTTATAATTGAATAATCACAATTTTCATATTGGATGAAAATACCTATATGAATTGTGTAGTTTTAGGATTATTGTGTTCAATTCACAGGAATGTGGAAAATTCGCATGTAAATTGAGTTCTTTGTTTCTTGAAAAAGAGTAAGAATCGTTTTTGTTAATCCGCTATTAGTTTAGGAAGAAGAATTGTAAAGTTTGATTAGCAAAATAATAAAGTGAAAAGTTGATGAAATTAAAATCCCTAGTTATGTTCTTTATTTTTGAAGTTTTTTACAATTATTTGCTTTCTTTCGTAGTGTTATTTTATGTTGATTGCATTTGTTATTTTAATATTTTTGGAACCAATTTATTGTTGACCAAATAGAAATAGAAAATTATTTTGTTGGTAATTAGTAAATCAATCTCTATGGGAATGATCTTTAGTTATCATTGTATTACTTGTGTTGATTATGTATACTTGTGTATCAATTTTAAACAACAGTAGACTGTAGGGTGGTGTTGGATGACTGGCCTACTACTAGCTCAATAAGCTCTAGTCATATCGTCAGCCAACTCCCTTGATATTTGCCTGGCACTATACAACTATCATGGACCCTTCTGACTTAAGGCATTTGCTACTATGTTGGGTTTCCCCGAGTGATAGAGGATCTCACAATCATAATCCTTTACCAGCTCTAACCAACATCTTTGCCTCATATTCAAATCCATCTGGGTGAAGAAGTGCTTTAAACTATTGTGGTCAGTGTATATCTCACACTTCTCACAATAAAAGTAGTGTCGCCACACCTTTAGTGCAAAAACCACTGCTGCAAGTTCCAGATCATGTATGGGGTACCTCTACTCATACTCCTTCAGCTGACATGATGCATAGGCAATCACCTTCCCTGTCTGCATAAGGACACAACCTAGGCCCTTCCTCGAGGCATCACAATAAACCACAAACTTGTCCTAATCTGTAGGATGACTCAGAATTGGAGCGGTGATCAAACTCATCTTTAGTTTCTGGAAGCTGTCTTCACACTTGTCTGGAACCTATTAGTGGTGATACAATCTTGGAAAACCCCTCCACAAAGCGTCTGTAATAACCTGTCAATCCCAAGAAACTTCTGATCTTTGAAGCGTTCTTCAACCTTGGCCAATCTCTAACCACCTCAATCTTCGACGTATCCACCTTAATTCCATCATTGCTAACTATGTGACCTAAGAAAGTCACTTGTGGCAACCAGAACTCACACCTCTTGAAATTCGCATACAACCTTTGTTCTCTCAATCTCTGTAGTACTAATCTGAGATGTTGCTCGTGCTCTATCTCTCATTGAGAGTATACGAGTATATCATCGATAAAGAAGATCAGAAACCGATCCATGTAATCTTTGAGCACCATGTTCATCAGATTCGTAATGTTGCTGGGGAATTAGTCAGTCCAAATGACATCATCAAAAACTCATAATGCCCATACCTGGTGCAAAAAGTTGTCTTCGGTATATCCTCCTCCCTGATCCTCAGCTGGTGATAACCCTATCGAAGATCTATCTTGGAGAATTACGTCCTACCCTGTAACTGATCAAATAGATCATCAATCCTTGGCAGAGGGTACATGTTCTTGATATTCAACTTGGTCAGTTCCCTATAGTCGATGCTCATCCTTAGAGAACCTTTTTTCATCTTCACGAAGAGAACTGGTGCGCCCCATGGCGAGAAACTGGTGTTGATAAAATCCATGTCTAGTAACTCCTGTAATTGAACCTTTAGTTCCTTCGGCTTTACTGGAGTCATCCTATAAGGTGCCCTAGACACTGGCTATGTCCCTGGCGCCAATTTGTTCACAAACTCTATCTCCTAGTGTGGAGGTAACCCTGGCAGATCCTCAGGAAACACATCTAGAAATTCACAAACTAATTTGGTCTGTCCTAGTCCCACTGGTATGACATGAGTGGTATCCACTACACTAGCTAAGAACCACATGCATCCCCCCTACAATAGGTCTCTAGCTCTAAGTACAGATATCATAGGTATACGAGGTCCATGCACCGTGCCAACGAATACAAAGGGGTCCTCTTGCAATCTATCATTGCTCCTACTTCTCTAGTCAGTCCATACCCATAATTATATCAAAATCAGTCATAACCAACTCCACCAAGTCAACTGACAACTTCCTGCCATCCACTATCACTGGTAGTGATCTAACACATCTCCTGGAAACTACTAACTCCCCAGTAGGTAGCATAGTACCAAACCCCACAGTATAAAAGTCACATGGTCTACATAATCCATCTATAATCCTACTAGCAACAAAGAAGCGTGTAGCACCTGAGTCAATCAAAATAGTATAAAGGGTTCCAGCTCCAGAAATCTGATCTATAACCACAGAGGGACTAGCCTCGGCCTTTGCCTAGGTCAAGGTGAACACTCGAGCTGGCGTCAGGTTGTCCACCTTCTTGGGCTCTTCTTTTCTAGCTTTCAAGCAATCCTTCTTCAGGTGTCCCACACTCCTGTAGATGAAGCAGGCCTTTGCCCGACATTCTCCAATATGGCGCTTCCTACACCGAGTACACTCTGGAAATGATTTCCCGGTCTCACCGCTACCCTGGCGACTTATCTGTATACCTTGTGGCCTTCTCTCTGGCCCTGGAGTTGAAACTGTATTTGGAGTCTCTCATTGGTCATTGGCCCTCCGCCCCTACCAAAACCTACAAATGGAGGTCCCAGCCTCCTAGAATCCCTTCTGGCTGTATTCTCATGCCAGATCTAGTTCTCTGCGCTCTCAATTGTAAGCGCCTTCTCCACAACCTGTGCATAGGTAGTCAATCCTGGCACAATAGTAGTATGAACATCCCGGGCTATCATAGGCTGTAGCCCTTAGAGAAACCTCTCTCTTCTAGTCCCATCAGTGGGCACTAGATCCCCGAAAAACTTTTCCAATATGTTGAACTTCAGGGCATAATCAATCACTGCCATGTTACCTTAAAGTAACTTACAGAACCCCTCAGCCTTCGCAGCTCTAACTGTGTCATTGTAGTATTTCTCACTGAACAGAGTTCTGAATTCTTCCCATTCCATAGTGTTTAGTGCCCTGGTCTGGGATACCACCTCCCACCATATTCGAGCATCCTCCTGAAACATGTAAGTGGCACATGCCACTCTCTCATTACCACCTACCCTCATGAAATTCTGGATTGTTGTTATCATGGTCATCCATTGTTCAGCCTTCAGTGGGTCTGAGCTGCCCACAAAAACTGGAGGGTGCTATTTCCTAAACCTCTCAAATAAGGGTTACCATCTATCTTCCCCTGCCTGGGGCTGTACCGCCGCTGGTACCCCTAGCTGTGTCACTGCTAGTACTGCAGGCGATAGGTTCCCTGATGCTGTCTCAAGAGGCCGATCTCATCTTCTTGTCTCTGTAACCTGACTTGCATATCAACAAGCAACTGCTTCTCTAGAGTTGGTAGTGGGATCTGGCCCTGGTCATTCTCTTTCGTAGCCAGTATCTCGTGGCCAACAAACCTCTCTGACCTTCGAGGAAGAATATTGATAACTATCCCACTCTTAGTGATCAAATCGGCCGTTAGGTAAGTGATAATAATACCTCTTGCCGCCTAACGGTCCAAGATCAAACTTGCAAACAAATGCAATGCTAATAAGCATGCCAACATATAATACATTCAATCATGGTGCTAATAAGCACTTCCTGATATTCATCAGTACATAACAATGCTAAAAAGCATTTCTAACATTCATAAGCAATTAACGATGTAAATAAGCATGTTGAAACATTTAAACATGTATAACAATGCTAATAATCATGTTCCTTTGCATTCATAAGAAATAAAAATGTTAATAAGCATGTTCTTTATCATTCATGCATACTCAAGGGCCAGGCCCTGTCAGAATATCTCATGCTCCCTAATCATGCATGCAGATAAGACATTTATATCCTATTTAAGCAGTTAAACACGTAACCACATAAATAGTTACTGAACCCCGAGTCGAGCCTCTCTTTAGTGGCGAGTGTACATGCCCGGCCAGTCATCAGGAACCCTTAAACCTTGGTAGCTATGATACCAAGTTGCAACGTCCTCTTAATCCAGGATCGTTACACTGTGTACTGTAAACATTGTCAAACTTACTAATAAAGTCATTTGGTCATAAACGTGTAACTAAGGTTAATGTCAGGGGTTAGGGTTAAAAATTTTGGTCAAAGAAACTGTTGACTTTCCATTTAAAAGTTTAATACATACATGGGATCCCAAAATATTACAAACAAATGCTTAAAAGGGTATATACAAGTCAAAAGTAAATCAATTGGCCTAAGCGACAAAATAAGGGATACGACCCTAGTTCCTCTGTGATATCCTCGACCGTCGTGGACGAGTAGCCGCATATTTACACGCCGCCACCGAAGCTCTCCAACTCATGGCTGGTCAAGCTTTCTGTTTCCCTTACCTGCACCACATAGCACCCATGAGTCAAGGCTCAGCAAGAAAACTTAAACATGTGCATGAACAATAAATACAGATTCCAAATACTTATCTAGCATGCCCAACTGTAATAACCTACTCATGCATGCATAAAATTTCAAATAAATGATCATTGGATCATTCTGGGGCCCACTGCCCTAAATAGTTGACCATAAAGTCAACACGAGGCCCTATTCCCTAGCTATGTGACCATAGAGTCACCTGAGGCCCTTGCCCTCAACTCTGAGTAACTAGCCATAGAGTCAGCCAAGCGCTTTGTTTTCCAACGACCATAGGTTCGGCCAACGTAATAGTACGTTCCTGATTGGGCCTAAGCCTTTCGACCAACGCGCAGCACGCTATTGCCGCCCTTGAATAATAAGTCAAGTCCTGACCCATGTATTCAGATACAGATACAAATATAGATACAGATAAGCATACTTCTGACAATACAAGTATGCATACACATTAATTATATAACACCATCAATTAAATGCAAGCATAGTAATAACCATGTTCCTTAACAAGACCAACCCCTAACTACGCATACCGTGCGATCAATCATATAACACTTAGCCAGAAATGGAGTATTCAAGTATGTTTAATCAACAAGCACAAACTTAACTCAATCACGTTCATTCTCAGGGGCCCAAGCCCTAATCACATATATCACGTATTGGGTACATTTTTCTTACCCCAGGTTCAAGTGGAAAGTATAATAAGAACAACCCTCGAGCATGATCCCGGTTCCAAGTCCCTAGCGATAACCTAGTCGCAACCATAATATAGAATCCCGTCAATAATGAGAAATTAAAGGCTTCTAGACTGAGTCGTAGCCTCCAAGACGTCCAATTCTACTAAATCGGGTAGTAGAATCGATCCCGAGCCCTTAGGTTTGAGTTCCCATTACTCAAGACCTAAGGTGGTCAAAGATCCCCAGGTGGGCCGTGACTTTCCCCTAAGGGTCCTGGTGCGCCTCCTAGATCAGAAGGCCCCTCCTGCCTGGCACAAGATGCGGGTCGTAAATTGCCACTAAGGGTTGCAACGCGCCTACGAACCTAGAGTTCCCTATTTTTTCTTCAGCCAAACTCAACCGAAAACCACCCCAAATAATAGCCAAAACCATAACTAGATCTTAGTACAACCTCAACATCAAACCAGCATCAAAACCCCAACTCAATACACTTAAAACTCCACCCAAAACTCAAATCCATAACCTTGAGCCTCAAAGCTCAAGAACAACCAAACCAAAACATAATTCAATGGAAAAAGTAGAGTTTATAGCTTACCTCAACTATGAATTAAATCCTCCTAGTTGCAGCTAATCCAACCCTAGATTCAAGCCTTGAATTTCCCAAGTTTTCAGCCAATAATCCCCTTAGTTCCTCAATCAATTCCACCAAAATCGAGAGAGAGAGAGAGAGAGAGTCGATTGGGAGAGGAGAGATGGCTGAGTGTTCAAGTATTTTTGTGAGTGTTCTGTTTGTGTATGGTTTACTTATGGTTCAAGTAACCTTAAGCAAATCTTGTGGGCTCGGGTTACCAAAAATGTCCCCGAGGGCAAAATGGTCAAAATCTGCGATATTCCCTCCCAATCTCACTAACTTCAAATATATCCTTGAATATTTATTCTCGTTACCCGATAACCCGGTAATGTACCAGTTACCCAAAGTACCCCTTCACTCGCCTCGAGTCAGGTATTGGGTCCCGTTGCAACTTTCTCGCTAATTTTCTCCCTAGGATCGTCTCGTGCTGAGTAACCCAAATAAACTCACAAAATAATGTGGTCTCTCACATATATCATATATATGCACATATATACAATTATGCCCATAACAGACTAAATTACAAAAAAAATCCATTTTAATAAGAAACGAGCCAATATGCATATTTAATACACCGAAACATGCATATCTAGTCATATTATCATATAACTCACATAATCACATAATTACACACAAATATATCTCACATAAATATATAATTCCATAAATTGCCATCATGGCCCCCTAATCAAGGCCCTAAGCCTTATTAGGTAATTTGAGACGTTACAAATGACTCCTTGGAGATCTGGTAACTAGAAATGATTTTTGGCAACTACCATTGTTCTAGCTTTCACTCTTATCTAGCTCTCAATGAAAGGACCACACGACAAAAGTTAAGAAAATGAAAGAAATAAATGGAAATAAGAGTTTTATGTGGTTCAACTTAATATAAGGCTAGTCCACGAGTTAATATTATTGACTTGAGAGCTTGCAAAGATTCAAGTTCTCTTTGATGTTGCAATTTGCACAATTTGGCTTGGCTTTATAATGAACTCCCTATCTTATTTATAGGCGAGGTGGGGGATTAGGGCTTACTAATCCAAGCATAGTACATTGGAAATGGTAATTACATTGTTAATACAATGATTACAACAAGAAACTGGAGTAAAATATGTTAAATGATGCTGATGAGCTAGCTCTGCCTTGTCTGCTACGCAAGTGGTTTCCTCCCTTCCCTTTGAGTAGCTTCTTGGAGGCTTCCAAGGGTACGTGCATACGACCACATTCTTGATAGTGGTGACAGTGTTAGGTGGCACATCACCTATTCCCAAAGGTGATCTTGCTTTTCTAACTTCCCTCTTTTTAGATTGTGCAGTGGAGACACCCACGTCCCATGAGAACCACAACTTATATCAGAGGTAGGTGGGCACGAGTGCTAGGATGGTCCCCACTTCTCTAAAGCGGACATGTGGTCATAGTCTTCTCTAGGTGTTGGAGTGTTTCAAGAATACATGTCTTGCTTGGACTTTGTTGCTAAGACTTTCCTTAGGGGTTGGAGACCTCGGGACTCTCGAGGATCCCTAGTGATTAACTTACTTTGCCTTGTGGAGCAAGGTTATGCAGTGTACTTTTCATTGATTAGATGCTCGCCGAGTATCATGGCTTGACACGTTTTAAAGAAATCACGTGCCAGACGAGGTATCCTCATGTACTTCCTTAGTCAGAATTACGAGTAATTATATCCTTTTTTAAATTCTCTAGTAGTACCTAACTTTTGTCAAGGAACCAATTTAGGAATGTTACACATCCAAACTCAGTGGACAAAACAAGTTTCTTCTTAAGTATACTACCAAACTCATAGATATTTGGATTGTTAGTCCAATTTCTTCATAGCGGAAAAAGAAGCTCCAGGTCTAGTAAACACCCATAACAAGGAATAATATTGGAAGTATTATCACATCGAGGTGCCAAAATGGTTTCAGGAGCACAAGCAGCAAAGCCCCATCTAGCTGCATTCTAGAGAGATATCATAACGTGAAAAATTGATAAAGTAGTTTTGCATAGCATAGATAAAATACTATTATCAATAATAATGTGCACATTCGCTCGTATCATGACCAAAGCTTAGCAACTGATATATAAGCGCCGCCATGTGCAATAGATGGCTTTGGGTTATGGATGGTGTTTGGCATGTTGTGTTAGGTGAAGAAACAGGTTGGGTATAAGTTTTAGTATTATTGTACAGATGAAATCTCACTTTCTAATAAGATATAAATGTGCTCTGTAAAATTGATTTGGTAGGAAACATTGAAGAAATTAGGCATGGAACAATTTCTGCTCGGATACCATATGAAAGATTGTACAATATTAAAATATTATATTTCCAAGGTATATTACTCTCTTATTTATACACATTACACATTTAATTTTAGGATATACAATTAATGAATAATGTACAATAAATGATAAAGTTATAGCTAATTGGAAATCTAGAGAGATGACCCTAGAGTTGATTTGGGGATTTTGTGTACAAATATGCATTTCTAGTGAATCTTCGTTAATTAAGGATGTGGATTGCTTTAGTAAAAAAAATAAAAAATTTAAATAATTTTTTAAAGTAAATGTTAACAAAGAGTCTAATTTGGCAAGCATATGTATTGTCAACGAATACCTAAAATACAGGCCTACATAGCCAACAACTTCAAATTTTGAAAGTTTCATGAATTGTATGAGCTGTTTTTTTAGAGTATGCGTGCAGATCGATCTAATTATATAGTACTATTTGACTTTTGTACTTTTACCAAAATAATATTGATATAGATGTACGAGTTGAACTTCTAAAATTTTAACAAATTAGGTAAATAGATTCTGACATTTACATGTAATATGTATATAGCATGGTTGTCATAATCAAAATACATTGAGGATGTCAATTTCAAATATTATCTGATGAAGAGAAGTTTTCATTAATCAGAGCCATTATAAATTTTAACTTATAAATCATTGAATCATGTAACATTCCAATCAGTTTGTTATATGTCAAGATGGATACATGTTGCGATCCATAAGGTATATTCATTGACTTCAAAGAATAAAATCGAAGCCAAATCTTTCAACTGTGCTGCCAAGAATTTGAAACTAAGTTGACTATCTAACCCAAAACGTTGTCACCGAATCAGAGCTCAGAAGTATGAATGAGACTGACGTGAAATCTTAATTAATGTCCTAACCTAACCAACTTACTAGTTATTTCTTAGCATCGGAAATGGGTTAATTTGATTGAAAGTATATAAGTTTAGATAGCAACTTCATGAGTTTTCTACACAAAAGTACACAATTGCAGTTTAAAAGTCATATTATGTGTATATGGTGTGGCAAGTATGATAGTCTATACAGTTACACTAAGCAAAGAATTTAATTACGTGACACATCCAAAATTCATATAAACTAACAAGAATCTATAAGAACTTACAAGAAAAAAAATTACGTTTCTTAAGAGATAAGATAATTAGGTCCATGTTACTGCAGAGGAGTAGCTTATGTAGCTCCTCTGTTCATTTGTCTCTCAATTATATGCATAGGGAAATTTGACTTTTTATGCTTAATAGGGGATTGTAATTCAAAAAAATGCTAGGCATTTTTATCATTACAAAATAATGTCAATTCATTTTAGCATACCCAAAATACCCCTATCACAACTATCTCATTTCTTCCCTCCTCTCTTCCTTCTTCTTGTTTCTTCCTCATTCTCTTTCACTCACCTCACCTCACACCGCCACTAAGAGCACCACGATAGAAGGAAGTCGAGCAAGGGACTGCCACTAAGAAAGCCATTTGTAGAGAGGATCAAGACCAAAGTAAAGGTTGAGAAATCTTGGAGAAAAAATTTATGGGTAAGCAATTTTTTCCTAAATCCAGGTACAATTACTGATTTTGTCACTGAAGATGGTCGTTTCCTATATTGCTTCTTTGCCCTTGGAGTTTGTAGGAGGGGATTCAGATTTTGTCGTCCTCTGATATGTGTGGATGACACGCTCTTGAAGAATAAGTACGATGGCCACATGCTATGTGTCGTTGCTTTGGATGTGAATAGTCATTTATATCCAATTGCGTTCGGGTTGGTGGATAGTGAGAACCATAACTCGTGGAAATATTTCATGACGAAGTTGAAGGAAGCCATTGGGGACGTTGATGACTTGGCTTTCGTGTCAGATAGGCATGCTAGTATTATTCATGCTCTAGAGGCTATCTTTCTTGATGCCTACCACGACGCATGCTACCATCACATCAGTATGAATGTGAAAGCTAAGTTCAAGACTGATCACTGTCACAGTGAGATGTGGGCAGCAACCTATGCATGGAAGAAGACCGAATTTCTAAAGCATTTTGAAAATATTAAGCGAATGGATCCTCCTATAGCTGCCTATTTGGAGGTAATTGGTTTCGATAAGTGGTCTCGTCCTTTCTTTCCTGGAAAACGATACAATATAACGACAAGCAACTACACTGAAAGCTTCACCAGTAAGACCAAGGATGCAAGAACCTTTCCAGTTACAATTTTTTTAGAATTCATTCGGTTCACACTACAGTCTTGGTTTTCTGAACGACGTAGTGTGACAGAGAAGACTAACACCAAATTATCCACCCTGATGGAGGCAGATGTATCAAACAATGCTGACAAAGGAAGGTTCATGAATGTCTATGCCCTTGGTCAATTTGAGTTTCATGTAACTGGTGCAGACATGGATGCTGAGGTGAATTTGATGACGAAATCATGCTCATGTGGGGTATTCCAACTCATAGGCACACCTTGTCCCCATGCAGCTGCAGCAGCTATAGAGCGTGGAGTGAACCTTTACTCTTTGTGTTCACCGTTTTACACCATTGAGTCATGGAGGAATTCGTACAAAGAAACCATTTACCCAACTAGGAACGAGGATGACTATATACTTCTAGATGACATTAAGAATATGGTAGTTGGTGTACCCATAGAGAAACAGCAAGTTGGTCGTCCAAAAAAGCCAAAGCTAGGAAGACCAAGGACAAACCGTTGGCCATCCGGCAGGGAAAAACCAGTTACAAAATCAACATAGAATTTAATTTTAAAAAATTAAATAAAAACTAGAATTTTGATTACCTGACTTTGGTTTGGGGTACTGAATCAACTGGCATGCGATGCACGTTGAACTCTTTGCATCTTTTAGCTCTAGGTGGAATCGTAAACCGAGGGTCGTCCTTGAAAAATTATGACTATAATAACAACGATGGGATCAAAGTAGACCATGACTTCATAAACGATTGCATTTTTTTATCACTTATCACTGTCACGTCTGAATCATAAACATTCAGAGTCCAAGTATAAATGGAGGCTTCAACTGCAAGGCCCAACTTGTAGGCATCTTCAACTACAGTGCAGTTTTTTAAAGCAGCCTCCAAATGCATTATCTTCACTGTTTCTTCATCATTAAAGTACTCCTTGATTAAGCGTGCACTAGTCAAGTGTTTCTTCAAATCAGTCTCAGATGGCCCGGAACTGAAGTTCAACCCCGTAACCAAAGCAAACTCGCCTCTACCAAATCTACAAGGTCTAGATCCCAAATGAAAATGCAACTCATCATCTTTGATGCACTGGATCTTGCGCAACATTAATTGATGTGTGAGAGATGCAAAGAAGTCTAACTTCTCAGCAAAAAAAAATTGTTTGAAAGGGGATTCCTTCACCCTTTCTATCAACCTGAGCTCCTTAAACTTGTCCTTGATTGTTTTAAAGTAACCATTACCCCTATATGTGACTCAACCAGGAAAGTAATCTATCAAGGGAAAAAGAAACTTCGGCATCTACAAAAAATAAAAATAATACAGTTAAACAAAGTCGCGTGAAAACCCCATCAATAAACATACATGAACCATCGAACCACTATCGATTACCCATTGAACAACCCTAGTGCATGCATCGAACCACCATCGAACCAAACATAAAACTCAATCCATCGAGCATGCATCGAACCACCATCGAACCCAACATAGAACCCAATCCAGTGAGCATGCATCGAACCCCCATCGATCATGCATCTAATTTCTTAGGTTTAAACCTTGAACCCATAATGGGCCACCCCATCGAACCAACATCGAACCCCTAAGGCCTACCCTATCGAACCAACATCGACCACCATCGAACCCAACAAATACCCAACCCATCAAGCATGCATCGAACCCTTATCGAACATACATGAAACCCACAAAATCATAAACTTGGAACCCCAAATGACTTAACCTATCGAACCCAATCGAGCATGCATCGAACCTAAACTTGGAACCCTTAGCGGCTTAACCTATCGAACCCCTATCGAGCATTCATCGAACCACCATCGAAGCCCTGTCGAACCACGATCGAGCAACCTTACCAGACCCACAAAAATCCCAGACTTCACTCTCAACATACACACACTAATCCATACCCAAAACAAACCAGATTCAAACCCACAACCAGACACAAATACACAAACAATCCTAAAATATAACACTACAAACACAAATTCAATGTAATAAAAAATAAGAGCTTACCATTGTTTTTGGTAAGGAGAAACTCGAACCTAAAGGCCGTGGTTTTTGGATGAGCTTGTGAGGGGGAACAACAGACACGGATGGACGACGAGAGGCGAGAGGCGACAGGCGAGAGGGAGAATCTTTGACCGAGAGGTGAGACGACGAGAGGGACAGAGGGCTTCTACGGTGGCAACAGCGCGGCTTCGACGGGGGCAGCAATGCGGCTTCGACGGGGGCAACAGCGTGGCTTCGACGGGGGCTACAACGAGGTTTTGATGTTATAATGTTAGATTAAATAATGTGACATAATGTGATTTGTCACACCTTGTAACATATTATTGAGAGTTGCAAAATTGGACACATGTATGTGCCCAAATGTGACATATTTTGGAGTTACAAACTTGTAACTCCCAAATATTACCCAATAACGTGTAGATTTGATATTACACATTTTGATTTGAATTTTTTAAAGTCATATGTGAAATATGGCTGTTAGAGATGTGATTTAAACTCTCATAATGTGTATGGAAGTTACAAAATCAAGTGGGACTGAATTTGGAACGTTTTGGAAAATTTGGAAAATTGGTTGCTGAAAAAACGACTTGGGCCGCTGCCTATGTTTTTCAGGCAGTGGCCCAAGAGGCAAAAATAGGCAAAAAACACACCGTGGGTCGCGGCTCGTGTTTTTCAGGCCGCGGCCTGAGCGGCTGACAGCATTTTCCAACTTCAGTTTTATCCAATTTTGAACGTTTCCAACAGTCAAGTAACTCCCAAATCTCTATTTTAATTCCATAAACATCCAATTAATCATTGGTAACAGCCCTGGGGGTTGGTGTAATTTGAAATTCAAAGGGTGTCTCAAAACTCTATAAATAGGAGCATAATGCTCACTTGTAAGACACACAATTTTTCATCCACAAAACACTTGGCTGAAAAATACACCAAAAGGTTTGATAATTCCAGAGAGCTATTTCCTAGAGAGATCCCTTAGTGCTTAGAGAATAGGGGTAAATAAGCTTTTGGACAAAGGTCTTGAACCTTGTTCAAGTTGGTGATCCCCACTACTCTTCACTTTGGTTGTGTGAGAGTTTGTTTTATTTTCATTCTTTTGATCTTGTTGATCTTATTTACTTGTATTATTATTGTTTTGAGTTTGTAATCTTCTTCTTCTACATCTTTCTAGTTACTTGTATTTTGAGCAATTGAGTTGTAATATTTATTTAATCAATTACCTTGTCTATTGTATTTTTTGCATAGAGTTGTATATTGGTTTTTCCATATTTCCATTGAGGCAATTTATATTTTTCTAACAATCAAAAGCTTATTCCTTTTTGTTTCAATGGAAGGAGAGACCATAAAGATCATGAACCAAGACTTAGTGAGGTTGGATAGGTTTGATGAATCCAATTTCACTAGGTGGCAAGACAAGGTGAAATTCTTTTTGACAACACTCAAGATAGCCTACATCCTTGAGTCATCCTTGGCACCTCTAGCCGAGCCATCCGACAAAGACACTCCCAAAGAGGTGGAGAAAACAAGGAAGAGAGAAGAGGACAACCTTCTTTGTAGGGGTCATATCCTTAATGCCCTATCCGATGGGCTATATGATCTCTATACCAATACCAAATCCGCGAAGGAGATTTGGGATGCCTTGGAGAGTAAGTACAAGGCTGAGGAAGAAGGTACAAGAAAATTCTTAATTTCTCAATATTTTAAATTTTCTTTCATTGATGGGAAAACTCTTTTACCTCAAATTCATGAGTTACAAGTGATTGTGAACAAGTTGAAAGTTCTCAAGATTGAGCTTTCCGAGGCCTTCCAAGTTGGTGCAATAGTGGAAAAATTACCACCAACTTGGAGGAGCTATAGGAAAAGAATCCTCCATAAGAATGAGGATTACACTTTGGAAGAGATCCAAAAACACATTAGAATTGAAGAGAAATCGAGAATAAGAGACAAGGGTGTGAATGAGTCTAATGATGAGACTTCCAAGGCCAATGCGATTTCACACAAGCATCCAAAGGGCAAAAACAACAACAAAAGGGGCAGTGGGAACCCTTTAGGTCCAAAGAAAGATCATGGACAATTCAAAGACGTGAGAGGTCATTGTTTTTTTTGTGGAAAACCCGAGCACTATGCTAGAGTGTGTAGGTACCGAAAGGACCCACATGAGAATGAGGTAAATGCTATAGAAAAGGAAGAAGAGATCCTAGCATGATTACCATGTTTATGTGCCTTATTGGGAAAATTGTTATTTTGTAATAAAGCTTGTACTCTTGAAAGCTATCAATAAATTAAAGTATTATTCTATGATGATTCTTTAGTTTTCTATGAGACATTTGTGTGAGACATTAACAAAGTTTCAAAATGAACTTGTTAAAATAATAGGTAAGTGTGTAGACCTATTATTTCATAATGTGATTATTTGTTTGAGAAATTCTCACATTACACTTGTGTTCACATTTTATTTTGTGAAATATATAAAAGAAAGCAACCAAGTGAAAGTTACTTTCAAATAAGTGTTCCTTGCTTAAGCAAGTAAATGAATCAAGATAAACATTGAGGTTTTTATCTTGATCTATTGAGAGTTTATCATGTGTCTTAGAGGACTCATGATGAACTTTGAGAATTATAAGTCTAGATTTATCTTGGAGGATAAGGGACTTAATAGAAATGAAGAGATTTCTATTTTTTTTTTAAATGATATTTTATTATCACTATGGGAGAAGTGTGGGGGTGATGCTCCAAAGTTAATCAATTTATTTTGTTGATGATAATTGATTAATTTGGCCATCCTATCAAATAGGTGATTTGGAATTCCACATTCTAAATCATATTGGCTATGTGTGTATAGAATGAACAAATCTAGACATGCTTGGTGTCTAAAGTTATTGTTTTGTAATATTTTGATTCAAGAAGGAATCAATTTAAATTATAAAGGAGAATTTTAGAAACAAAGAGATTTCTAGAATTAATATTCAAATGTTTATCTTGGATATTAAACTATAAAATAGCGGGGGTGTTGACTATGGTCAAAATCACTATTTTAAAGAGATAACTATTTTAATCAAATTATGGCTAGCAACAAAGTTTGAATAAAATAATGAGAGTGTCTAAGTATGCATACATGAGAAAAGAAATAATTCAAATGGAATCATTTCTACATCTTAAAGGATGGGACTTAGACTCCCTAAAGAGATTCACGGTTGATGGTAACCTATCTTAATACTAGTAACCAAACTAGTATTAGGTTCAATAGGTAATAACAAGTCAATCAAGTGAATAGATAGTAGTACTCAAATTTTGTCCCATCTGAGATATGAGTACTAGTGTGTTACCAAAATGAGGGTTAAAACAAAAAGGTTTTTTAATAGAACTTAGTCTTGAGAAGACAAGTATTTTAGGGTAACAAAATACTGTAAGAGTTCTACCTTTATAGACCTAGGGGTGGTGCTGCCCCTCATGAGAATTGAGAGTCATTCTCAAGAAAAGTCTATGAATGGAATGTGCACATGGCCATTGACGGTGCAAAAGCGAGACATTGAGGTCTCAAGTGAACACAACAAATGTGTGTGTGTTATCACCGGTTTGTTATCAAGGGATAGTGGTTCAATGTTTCGGCAACCAAAATTTCAACAAACTTTGTGATAATTACACTAAGGTCAAATTCAAGTCGAAAGACATTTTACTTTATGCACCAATGCAAAGGTTTCTATAGAGAGTCATTATTTAATCAAGTGGGGGAATATTATATTTTAATATAATATTTTGATTGATTAAATAAGTGTTACAAAAAGTGATTATTTAATCTAAGTGGGGGAATGTTATATTATTTTAAATAATATAATGTTAGATTAAATAATGTGACATAATGTGATTTGTCACACCTTGTAACATATTATTGAGAGTTGCAAAATTGGACACATGTATGTGCCCAAATGTGACATATTTTGGAGTTACAAACTTGTAACTCCCAAATATTACCCAATAACGTGTAAATTTGATATTACACATTTTGATTTGAATTTTTTTAAGTCATATGTGAAATATGGCTGTTAGAGATGTGATTTAAACTCTCATAATGTGTATGGAAGTTACAAAATCAAGTGGGACTGAATTTGGAACGTTTTGGAAAATTTGAAAAATTGGTTGCTGAAAAAACGACTTGGGCCGCTGCCTATGTTTTTCAGGCAGTGGCCCAAGAGGCAAAAATAGGCAAAAAACACACCGTGGGTCGCGGCTCGTGTTTTTCAAGCCGCGGCCTGAGCGGCTGACAGCATTTTCCAACTTCAGTTTTATCCAATTTTGAACGTTTCCAACAGTCAAGTAACTCCCAAATCTCTATTTTAATTCCATAAACATCCAATTAATCATTGGTAACAGCCTTGGGGGTTGGTGGAATTTGAAATTCAAAGTGTGTCTCAAAACTCTATAAATAGGAGCATAATGCTCACTTGTAAGACACACAATTTTTCATCCACAAAGCACTTGGCTGAAAAATACACCAAAAGGTTTGATAATTCTAGAGAGCTATTTCCTAGAGAGATCCCTTAGTGCTTAGAGAATAGGGGTAAATAAGCTTTTGGAGAAAGGCCTTGAACCTTGTTCAAGTTGGTGATCCCCACTACTCTACACTTTGGTTGTGTGAGAGTTTGTTTTATTTTCATTCTTTTGATCTTGTTGATCTTATTTACTTGTATTATTATTGTTTTGAGTTTGTAATCTTCTTCTTCTACATCTTTCTAGTTTATTGTATTTTGAGCAATTAAGTTGTAATATTTATTTAATCAATTACCTTGTCTATTGTATTTTTTGCATATAATTGTATATTGGCTTTTCCATATTTCCATTGAGGCAATTTATATTTGTATAACATTCGACGGGGTGGAGTTTTGGTTAGTTGGTCGGTCGGGGGGAGATGATGGGAATGAACCGAGAGTTTGAGAGAGAGAAAGGAAAATCAAAAGTTGAATTGAGGGGAATTGTGACAGGGGCATTTTGGGTACTAGCAAAATTTTTAGTATTATTTTGTAATGATAAAAATATCTAACATTATTTTGAATTATACCACCGCATTAAGCATAAAAAGTCAAATTTTCCTATGCATATAGGGTTTATAGAGAAGATGTAATTGGTCTGGCTTTGTCCTGAGGCTGAAGGCTAAGCTAGCCCTATGTGGCGTGCTGCCCCTTTGGCACACCCACATGGGGCCATTTTGTAATGAGCATGCCTTGGTGCTTGATCATTAGTCAAGTCTTGCCCCAAGCAACCTCATGGGATAGGGTAGTGGCAGTTTTGTAATATTGCATATGTCTCCCAGACAAAAATCATATATGTTCCTGGGAAGACTTTATTTCCCTAGAAGGCTCCTTAGGGGGAGGTGACCTGGTGACTTAGGGAAGCACCATGGCCATCAGCAGATAGGGGCCAAAGCTGTGTACTCCCTTGCCCTATCAAGGCTATATATTAATGAAATAACATTTATCCATACTTGCCCCTGTGTGCTTCCTTGTTGCTTATGTGTTACTTGTTTGTTACCTTCGTTGGGCCATTGTGTGCCACTTGCCTTGTTGTGTGCTTTGTGTTGTCTGGACGTTCCTAGGAATGACTTGCTTTGTGCTTGCTCATACTTCGTTATCGCCCGTTGCATGTCCGAGATGTGTATGTGGCTAACCGCTGAGTTTGTTTGCCTGTAGGTGTGTGTTGTAGGCTGACTTGCTATCTTGAAGAGTCTGCAAGTGCCGCATGTTCCGTCTAGTTGGAGTACCCAAATAGCCGGCGCGTGACAGTTGGTATCAGAGCCAAGTTAGAAAGCGCTTGGCAAAGACACACTATGGTGAGCAACACTCTAAGGATCGAAGCTCTTGAGAAGCGAGTAGGGGAACTAGATGGCCTAGACGAGAGGGTCAGGGATTTTTCCTCTGCAAGTCAGGACTCAGGATCGTCTGATGCAAATAATCGCATAGGTGCGTTGGAAAAGGAGAATGATGTTCTCCTATCCAGAATTATCGCGTTGGAGAAAAGGAACACTCCAACAAGTACTTCTGTTTCCCCTCGGTGGGAAAAGCGCATCGCGGCAGTGGAGCGCATGCTAAAGGAACAAGAAGTCTCCATAAATGACACGACGGAAGATTGCAGGGAGGCAGTCGGTGTGCTCAGAGAAGAAATGGCTGAGCTATCTGCCAAGGTAAACCTGACCATGCGAGCGGTTGGGAATGCCCCTGCAACAGGGCCGATAGGTATGGAGTATGGTCGAGCCAAAGTACCCGAGCCGAGGCCCTACAATGGGGCCAGAGACGCAAAGGATTTGGAGAATTTCCTCTTTGACATGGAACATTACTTTAGAGTCGTGCGGGCCGATTCGGAAGACGGAAAGGTTGCCATGGCTACCATGTATTTGTCGGGGGATGCCAAGGTGTGGTGGAGGACCAAGTATGATGACATAGAGAATGGCAGGTGTACCATCACATCTTGGGCGGACCTGAAGAGGGAATTAAAGACGCAATTTCTGCCAGAAAATGTAGCTTACATAGCTCGTCGCCAGTTAAGAGAGCTTAAACAAGTCGGGACAGTCCGAGAATATGTAAAGAGATTTTCGGGACTGATGCTCGATATAAAAGACATGTCCGAAGTGGACAGGCTCTTCTGCTTCCTCGAGGGATTGAAACCGTGGGCCAAGCAAGAACTTCAAAGACAGCGGGTGTCTGATCTGGCCACCGCTCAAGCTGCTGCCGAACGCTTAACAGACTACACTCCGGAGAGCAGCCTGCCAAAAAGGGCTACTCCTCCAGCCAGCTCAAGTAGCGCCGGGAGTAAGAATTCTGGGAAGTCCTGGCAGGGTAAGAGTGGGGGAGAGAAGAGGAAAGCTGAGTCCAATTCTTCCAGTGGGACAGATGCTGCTGCAGGGAAGAAGTCGCTAGCTTGTTGGATTTGCAAAGGCCCACACAAGTCGGCAGTTTGCCAATTTCGGGGCAAGCTGAATGCCCTCATCGGCCAAGAACAACAGGGCAAAGGAGAAGAGGAAGAAGAAGAGTACGCACACATGGGCACTATCCGCCTGTTGAACGCTCTCAAGAAGCATGGCGAGAAAGGGAAGAAGACCCTGGCGAAAGGGCTAATGTTCGTGGCTGCCGCTATCAATGGCAAGCCTGCCAAAAGCATGATGATTGATACTGGCGCCACCCACAACTTCATCTCTGAACTCGAAGCAAAGCGACTGGGACTAAAGCTAAAGAAAGATGCAGGCCGCATGAAAGCAGTCAACTCCAAAGCCTTGGCCACAACTGGTGTGGCTAAAGGGGTAAAAGTGAAAATCGACACGTGGGAGGGGCAGACTAACTTGGTGGTCGTCCTTATGGATGACTTCGATGTAGTTTTGGGAATGGACTTTCTAACCGAGAAAGGTGCCATTCCAATTCCTGCCACTGGAAGCTTACTCATAATGGGAGAGACTCCTTCAATGGTACCTGCAAAGGTGAAACCACCCCCTGGTGTGAAGCTTCTCTCAGCTTTACAGTTCAAGAAGGGTGTGAGGAAGCAGGAGCCCACTTATGTAGTTGTACCCACCGTGTTCGAAGAAGTAGTGGAAGAAATTGTTCCACTAGAAATTACGAGGGTGTTAAAGGTGTATGGGGATGTGATGCTGGATAAACTCCCCAAAGCCTTGCCACCAAAGTGGGGGATTGATCACCAGATAGAGCTGGTGCCCGAAGCGAAACCTCCAACAAAAGCGCCATACAGAATGGCACCCCCGGAGCTAGAAGAATTGAGGAAGGAATTAAAAGAGTTATTGGAGGCAGGCTTCATCAGACCATCGAAGGCGCCGTTTGGCGCACCAGTGCTATTCCAGAAGAAGCACGATGGGAGCTTGAGACTGTGCATCGACTATAGGGCTCTCAATAAGGTGATAGTTCGCAACACCTACCCCATCCCTCTGATCGTTGATTTGTTCGACCAGCTAAGTGGAGCCAAATACTTCACAAAGTTGGACTTGAGATCGGGCTACTATCAGGTGAGGATTGCAGATGGGGATGAACCAAAGACTATGTGTGTTACTCAATACGGAGCATTTGAGTTTCGAGTAATGATTTTTGGGTTGACAAATGCACCTGCTACCTTCTGTACACTAATGAACCAAGTATTCCACGAGTATCTAGATAAGTTCGTGGTGGTGTACTTGGATGATATCGTGGTTTATAGCGCCACGACTGAAGAGCATCAAGAACACTTGGCTCAAGTGTTTCAGAAGTTGAGAGAGAACCAGCTATATGCGAAGCGAGAGAAATGCTCGTTTGCACAGGAGAGCATCAAGTTCTTAGGCCACGTGGTGGAACGTGGCCGTATTCGTATGGATCTGGAGAAGGTGAGGGCAATCCAGGAATGGAAAGCCCCCACAAATGTGAAAGAACTCCGCTCCTTCTTGGGCTTAGCCAACTACTATAGACGATTTGTGGATGGCTACTCAAGAAGGACGACACCCTTGACCGAGCTTCTGAAAAAGGGTGTGATTTGGGCTTGGACTGACAAGTGTGCTGAAGCGTTCAGGAGTTTGAAAGAAGCCATGATGAAGGATCCTGTTCTTGCCTTGCCAACTATTAGCAAGCCCTTCGAAGTACAGACAGATGCATCAGATTATGCTTTGGGAGGGGTACTAGTACAAGAGGACCACCCGGTCACATACGAAAGTCGCAAGCTGTCTGAAGCTGAGAGGACGTATACTGCCCAGGAGAAGGAACTCCTTGCAGTTATACATTGCTTGCGAGTATGGAGGCATTACTTGCTGGGGTCAAAGTTCGTAGTGAAGACGGATAATGCAGCTGTGAGTCATTTCCTTACTCAGCTGAAACTGACCCCTAAGCAGGCTCGATGGCAGGAGTTTGTGGCGGAATTCGACTTCCGTTTTGAGCACAGGGAAGGACGCTTAAACCAGGCAGCTGACGCCTTGAGTCGTAAAGCGGAGTTGGCGACTCTAAAGATCATGGCTAGCTTGTCGGCTAGCGTGGTGAACACTCCACTCAAGGAACGCATTAAAGAAAACCTGGAGAAAGACCCAGTTGTCAGGACCATCCTGAAGCTCGTAAAAGAAGGCAAGACTCGCCAGTTCTGGGTGGAGGATGAACTTCTGTGGGCTAAAGGGGGGCGCTTGTATGTTCCAAAAGCTGGAGATATGCGAAGGACATTACTAAGCGAGTGTCATGACACTCTGTGGGCAGGTCATCCAGGGTGGCAGAGAACCCATGCCCTCTTGAAGCAGGGATACTACTGGCCACAAATGCGAGACGATGTAGTGGAGTACACCAAGACCTGTCTGGTCTGCCAGCAAGACAAGGTCGATAGGAACAAGACACCTGGGTTGCTGGAGCCCTTGCGAGTCCCAAGCCGACCTTGGGAGAGCGTGTCGCTTGACTTTATCACCAATCTTCCGAAGACAGGAGATTTAAGTGCGATCTTGGTGGTCGTGGATAGATTCTCGAAGTATACAACATTCATCCCAGTGTCAAAGTACTGTTCGGCAGAAGAGACAGCCATACAATTTTTCAAGCACATTGTCAAATATTGGGAAGTGCCCCAGAACATCGTTAGTGACCGAGATGGAAGATTCACTGGGACCTTTTGGTCCAAACTGTTCAATCTCTTGGGGTCACAACTGAACATTTCCTCGAGCTACCATCCGCAGACAGATGGGCAGACAAAAAGATTCAACGGGATGTTGGAGGAGTACTTGCGCCACTTTGTCAATGCCAATCAGAAGAATTGGCCGCAACTACTCGATGTGGCTCAATTTTTTTTCAACTCTCAAAAGAGTTCTTCGTCGAATAAGAGCCCTTTTGAAGTTGTTAATGGACAGCAACCACTGTTACCCCACACAGTGGACGAATATTGCGGTCGGAACCCGCGAGCCTTTCACTTCACAAAAGACTGGAAGAAAACAACAGAGATCGCCCGAGCTTATCTAGAAAAAGCCTCAAGAAGAATGAAGAAGTGGGCAGATCAGAAGCGCAGACCATTGGAGTTCAAAGCAGGTGACTTAGTGTTAATCAAGCTGAGGCCCGAACAGTTGAGATTCCGAGGGGACAAAGACATCAGACTCGTTCGCAAGTACGAGGGTCCGGTCTCAATCATCTCAAAAGTTGGCCTAACTTCATACAAAGTCGACCTACCCGCTTGGATGAAGATACACCCGATCCTTCACATCAGCAACTTGAAGTCGTATCATGAAGATCCAACCAATCCAGAGCGCAACCAGTCAGCCAGAGGAGGAGTCATTGTTCAGCCAAGGAGCAAGCGTCAACCTGAAGAAATCCTGGCGGAAAGAACGGTCACCACTGACCGTAAAAAGCATAAGGAATATCTGGTAAAATGGAAGGGGCTCGCTGATGACGAAATCAACTGGGAGAGGGCAGAAGACTTGAAGAAGCTCACGCAGAAGATTGAAGATCTACAAGCTACTTCGTCGAGGGCGCCGAAAGATTAAGTGGGGGAGAGTGTGGCATGCTGCCCCTTTGGCACACCCACATGGGGCCATTTTGTAATGAGCATGCCTTGGTGTTTGATCATTAGTCAAGTCTTACCCCAAGCAACCTCATGGGATAGGGTAGTGGCAGTTTTGTAATATTGCATATGTCTCCCAGACAAAAATCATATATGTTCCTGGGAAGACTTTATTTCCCTAGAAGGCTCCTTAGGGGGAGGTGACCTGGTGACTTAGGGAAGCACCATGGCCATCAGCAGATAGGGGCCAAAGCTGTGTACTCCCTTGCCCTATCAAGGCTATATATTAATGAAATAACATTTATCCATACTTGCCCCTGTGTGCTTCCTTGTTGCTTATGTGTTACTTGTTTGTTACCTTCGTTGGGCCATTGTGTGCCACTTGCCTTGTTGTGTGCTTTGTGTTGTCTGGACGTTCCTAGGAATGACTTGCTTTGTGCTTGCTCATACTTCGTTATCGCCCATTGCATGTCCGAGATGTGTATGTGGCTAACTGCTGAGTTTGTTTGCCTGTAGGTGTGTGTTGTAGGCTGACTTGCTAGCTTGAAGAGTCTGCAAGTGCCGCACGTTCCGTCTAGTTGGAGTACCCAAATAGCCGGCCCATGACACCCTACGGGTCACACCACGAAACAAAAGCATTGTAGGCTGACCATTATTCCTTTACCATTTTTTTCGCTATTTTCTTTATATTTTAGATCCAATTGATTAGTAGCTCAATATTATATCTTTGATAATTCCAAGAGACTTTAGACGTATGGCATAAATTAGTCTATTTGGTTTGTTCGTAGGCCTAGGTAGGGTAGTCAAAGGAATTTGACAAATAAGAAATTTAATATTTTGTTTTAGGGCAATTCTGTAATAGTAACCGATGTACTCCTAGTGATTTTGGTAGGTAGTAGACAACAGTAATCTAAAAAAAATCTCAAATTTCTATACTGTTTTTTAAACGCAGATGCAACAGAATATTTGTAACCTTAATGTAAATTATTTGATTTTTTTTTTAAAAATTAATAGAATGACTGATGTAACTATAATGTACATCATCATATAAAAGAAGAATAAATAACATTTTTGCCCCCCGAACTATGACCATTGTATGATCGTGCCCCTGAATAATTCGTGATGTTAAAAATTCCCCCCGAACTATGCACGTTACTAAAATATGGGACTTCTGTTAGATTTCTTCCTATGTGGCTAACAGATTAATAACGTAACATATTGTCTGTTGACGTGGCAGTGTCATGTGTAGAATAATTATTAATTTTGCCCCCCGAACTTTGAACATTACTAAATTATACCCCTTTTATTAAAAAAAAATATATGTTTATCTTAAAAATAATAATTAATTCCTTAATAAATAAATAAAATTAATTATCAACAAATAACTCTTTTTACTTTTTCATAAACAATATTAATTAAAACTATTTTAGAATAAACATTTAAAATAAATACTAAAACAAAGAAAAAAAATTAATTAAAGAGGTGGACAAAAGACTTAAATAAATAAATACAAATTTTAATTTAAGAGGAGGACAAAGGAGAAAAAACTTTGTTTTATGATTTATTTTTTAATTTTTATATTAACATATATATTGTAAAAGAAAAGAAAAAGTAAAAAAAAAATTATTTGCTATTAATTAGTGTTGACCCAGGATTTGGTCAACTGACACGGAGTCAGAATATGCTTGATATGAATGAATGTGTAGAGAGAAACGTAATGACAAAAAGTAATAACAACACGATATTTTTATAGTGGTTCGGCCCCAGGATCTGGTAATAACCTACGTCCACTTAGATTGTTATTGATATGAGAATCAATGGAGTGATCAAAGAACAAGGGTTCAATGAGTTTCACTAACCTCTCAAGAACAATACAATATCATTAGGAGAATTACTATAGTCTCGAATGATTCAGAAGCCAAAAGTCCCTTCCTTGAGCTATCTCTTGCTATTTATAGGCTCAAGGGGGATTACAAAAGATTGTTACAGATATTCCCTCCTGAATTATCGGATACTCAGGAGGTTGTGTGAGTTAAATCCAGGCTGCTTACTGCTCCTAATGCGTCTTCTGGTCGATACTCTAGCAGAACTTTTCCAGGTGTCAGCCACGTGTCCAGGGACCACTTGCCACGTCATCAATGCTAATTTTTTGGATAACATTTGCCCCCAAGTTTATTTATTACGAGCAATAAATAAACTTTTTGGACGAACGACTCTTCGGTAACCCTGCCTTATGTGTCAGAATCCTTCGTGTGTTCTTGGAAAAAGTAACCTACTTCCGTCCAATCACGTCTTTTCGGTTCCCCAGAAATAATTCGACGGCCATTCCGCTTCCCCATACTTCGAAAAAGGGAAACTGATGATTACACCTTTTTAATGCCACAGACAAACTTATATAATACCTTCGAAATCCTCTTTTTCTTTTTACGCACGCCATTGTCTTCACAAGAAACCCTAAAAGCCAGAGCTTTAATCATCCCCGGAGACCGTTTCTTCTGTACTTCCAAGGCTCAGACCGAGAGTTCCTTGATCTCCGAAGGCCCTTTTTCCATCTCCACGATCATTTTCTTGGTAAGTTTTCGAATCCTTATGCTTCAAATTATCGTGGTGCATGCTTCTGTATGTTGAGTGTATGAGTTTATCTGTTTCTAGTTCGAGATGCTTGTGGGTAGAATGTCTTGTAGGCAAAAAAGGGTTACGCGTTAGTTTAATAGTCAGGATCATACTTTTAGGACGTAAGATCAAAGTAAAAATTCGACCTTTAGGCTAGTTGGAAAATAGGTTTTTCCCGCCCTAAGGGGAGTTGAAAAAGCTTTTTTGAAAGACTTTTTACTTTCACCCTTTGATCCGTCTTTCAAACTGTTTGTATGGAACACTTAGCTTTTTGTTAGAATGCTGTTGTATAAGAGCTTGGCTTTCATACTCGACCAGCGTTATTCTAAAAAGCTTTTAAAAATTCTTTATCCTCACCTCCCCATTCTTCTGTTTGCAGACATTGATGCCAGATTTGTGGGGAGGTGAACGGCCCATCGATGACGACCTTCTTGCCCAGCCGCTCGAGGGTGAAGAACAACCGGCCGACCGGGTTCACGAGATTCCCTTCTCACGATCTTTTACTAGACCCCGTCCTTCTCCTCCTCAAATGGCCCGTTCCAAATCCGTAGGCAAGAAAACACCTGAGTCTGAAAATAGTCCAAACCTTTCTCCCCAGCCTGATTTGCAGGCTAGGGCTCCCTCGACCAGTGGTCGAGAAAATCCTATTCCTGACCCTAATATCCAAACCAGGGCCCGCCCTCACCATTAGAATCTGCTTGATGTCGAGTGGTATACTTCTCCGACCAACTCAGTGACC
This sequence comes from Humulus lupulus, assembly GCF_963169125.1. Lineage (NCBI taxonomy): Eukaryota > Viridiplantae > Streptophyta > Magnoliopsida > Rosales > Cannabaceae > Humulus > Humulus lupulus. The sequence goes on from NC_084793.1 coordinate 105,562,872, forward strand.
GTGCGGATGGTTGCTAACTACTTCAGGAAATACCCTCTTACAGGAGTTTCCATTATAATTCCTGCCGCAGACCAAAGGGCTAACCTCCCTGGGGGCATATACAGCGCCTGGTCTCGGTATCACTTAGAGGCGGGGGCTTACCTCCCTCTACATCCCTTTTACGAGGGGGTGGCCAATTATTTCGGTGTCGCCCCCTTCCAAATTACTCCAAACGGATATAGAATGCTGGCCGCACTCTATATCCTGTACAAACTCAAAAAATGTCCAGAACCTACCCCTCACGAGGTCAACTATCTTTTTGACCTTAAATCCAACTCGCAACAATATGGAACGGGTTTCTTCCACTTCTGTCACCAAGAGACCAACCGGACATTCCTGAGTGACACCACGCATATATCGAACGTGGGGCAGTACAGTAAGGAGTACTTCCTTACACCGGACATAACCAGCAACAACCTGGCCTCCGCTCGAGGAGGTAATTGCTTGTCTTTGACTGGTCGATACCTTTAATCAAAGAGTTTCCTTTCATTTTTCTCAAATTTCACTTTGTCTTTCAGGCCCATGGTTACGTCCGACCCCAACACCAGACATGGTGTTGAGGTCCAACAGACTGGCCAAGATGACAGACACAGAAAAGAGCGTCAAGTCCCTGGTCACCGATGAAAACTTGAGGCTGTCTGGCCTCCTGGATCCTCGCCATGAGACAAGAGGGTCCGTGGTAGACGATGCCACTACCGAGGGGGTTACCGAGCAGCAACCTCCCGCGTCCCCTCCTCGAAGGAGGCCAACGGGGGTTACAATCAGGGAGACCACGGGCAATCCTTCCGCAGAAAGGCCTTCTGCTCCCCAAGGCAAGGGGAAACAAAAGGCTAAAGAGCCAGTTGTGGACCTGGGGGAATCCTCTGATGAAAATGGTAAAGTTATTTTGCTTTTAAGTAGCTTGCCAATTCCCTGTCATTTGTTTGACAGGGAGGGAAACTTTATATATACTCCAAATTTAGGGCCAGAGTTCTTCATGCCAGATAATGACTGTATGACTAATAGAGTCAATAGTATACCGACCAGTAGTTGTAGCTCGGGTACTAACTTTGTGACCTTCTTCTTCGTTTTGATCGATAGTCTTCATCTGCTTTTATCTTTACCCATTGCATGTTTTTTCTTGTGTGCAGATATGGCCACTCCCAACGTCTTCGATTTATACAATGCTGAGGAGGAAGAAGAAGTTCCTCAGCTCCGAAGGAAGTCGTCGCGGAGACAAACTGGCGAAACAAGCCAGAGACCGGCCAAGAAAGGTCGAACAGAGGACCCTCCCAGGGACGTGCCAACTGGGCAAACTTCTATTCACCCTCCGGTCCCTGTCGAGAAAGAGACTCCTCCCGCTCCAAAGATCCCTCCTCCGGCTCCAAAGAACCCTCCTCTGGCTGCACCCAGCAGGGAACAAGATAGGCGGGAAGAGACCCTTGGGGCCAAACTCTCGAGCCGTGCCGTACGAGTAGCAAAAGACCGCATCGCATACATTGGGAAAAATGACCGTGTCAAGGATGCCATGGTTGAGGCAGAAAACATGACGGCCGACCTGATCCTGAACAGGACCCTGAACGAGATAGCCAGCGTAAGTACTTCTTTAATCCTTTTGGCCTTAGTCTTTTAGTCTTTGCCACAGGTTCTAACTCTTATCCTTTGTCTTCAGGCTTTGCTGTCCGCCACCACTGCTCGTACCCGCACCCAGGCCACCATCGAGCAGGCTAGGGCAAAGGCCATTGAGGGGTACCAAGTCAAGGCAGTCGAGGAGCTTTCGGCTGCAGAGGCCAGGCACGCCAAGGAGTTGGAGGCGATGGTCCAATAGAGGGACACTGCGGTGACAAAGTTGTCGGAGGCTGAAGCTGTGAAGGAAGCCGCGATAAATTCGAGGCAGGATTATCAGGATGCCAGCCGCACCCACCTTCGCGAAATCAGAAGATTGGAAGAGGTGCTCAAACCCAAGGACGAGGCCATCGCCACTCTCGAGGGCAAAGTAAAGCAGTTGGAGCTCGACAACTCCAAAAATCTGGAAAGGTATAAGAGGACGACGCTCTGATGTTTCTACAACTTCTGGAAACACAATCAAGGAGCCGACTTCAGCTATCTTTCAGAGGATATAAGGGCTGCCGAGCTGGCTTGCTGCGCTGCCCAACTGGCTGAAGAGGAGGCAAGAGCGAGGATCCCTGCTTCCCCAAGTCTGGCTGGTGCTGAAGAAGAAGGGGATGTTGAGGATGCTGTCAACCAGAATGCTCCTGATGACCCTCCGGCCCCAAATGCCTCTTGAGCTTTTCCATTATTTTTTCTTTCCTTTTGATTACACGACCCACGGGTCGTGATGTAAAGACAATATTTTTATTTTAAACTTTGCTGCACGGGCAGTAAATCTTTTTCTTTTACTTGAACAATTACATCCAAGCAGTGATGCTTGCGGTGTAAAAGATTGCATGATGCTATAACATTTTGATTTATTATAACTGTTGACTGCGTTTTTAGCCAATGACGTGAGAACGTCAAATACGACAAACCTTCAAGAGAATGTAAACGACAACAGACGGTATAAACAAGAAAAGTAAATAACACACAGTATTTTTATAGTGGTTCAGCCCCGATTGTCAGTAATAGCCTAATCCACTTAGAGTTGTGATTTATAGTTCTATACTCAAGATCAGATGGACTGGGCCAACTGAGTTTCTTCAGTACAGATTGTGAAAATACAAGAGTTCTCTCAAATATCAGCACTTTCTCTCTCTAGAATACACAGACCCAATTTTCTCTCTCTAGAATACACAGACCCAATTTTCTCTCTCTAGAAAGAAGAAGCAGCAGAAGCCCCTCTCTAATCCCATAAGCCCTCTATTTATAGGCCTGGGATACTCAACTGATATCCCCTTTAGATAGGGATCTTTTATTATTCATCTTATATTTATATTACAAGAAATATTTAAAATACAACTAATTCCTCAATTTGAGTGAGGAATGAGAGATTCCCGGGTGCCTAGACCAATTCTTGCTAGAGTCGCTCTGGGGACTTTGACGTCGTCTCACATGCATGTTGATTACTCCTTCAAGCTTTCCTTGGACCAAGATGATACAAGCTTCGCTCTCCTCGGACCAAGGTGGTCCGAGGCAACACCCTTGCTTCTCACCTCGGACAAGTCCGAGCATACCTTCTCCTATCAAGGTCCGATCGGACCTTGTTGCCTTCTCCTCGGACCAAGGTTGTCCGAGGCATCCTCCTCTTGCCTTCTCCTTGGACCAAGGTGGTCCAAGGCATCCTCCTTGACATCTCTCCTTGGACAAGCCTGAGGCACTCCCCTTTAGCATCTCCCAACTATGACCGATCGGACATTGTGTAGGCTCTCCTTGGAAAAATCTAAGTCTCCATTCTTGGCTTGCATGGGACTCCTCCTCCTTATCTACTTACCTTGGACACGTTCGAGCCAACACTTAGGAAACCTTGGGAGGCTTACCTCAAACACACCCTTGGGGTCTCCTAGGACCACATCCTCCTTGGGGTCTCCTAGGACCACTTTCTCCTTGGGGTCTCCTAGGACCACTTTCTCCTTGGGGTCTCCTAGGACCACTTTCTCCTTGGGGTCTCCTAGGACCACTTTCTCCTTGGGGTCTCCTAAGACCACTTTCTTGAGTTCTCCTCGGACCTCATCCTTGGGTTCTCCTAGGATCACTCTCTTGGGGTCTCCTAGGACCACATCCTCCTTGGGGTCTCCTAGGACCACTCCCCTTAGTTCTCCTATAATGCATTCTCCTTAGCCACCTAGGATGCATTCTCCTATTTTTTGGGTATAACATTTTTACATGTGTGAATGAAGGAATATTTTTTGAGATGGCCGATCGGATGCATGTTGATCCAAGGAGCATCTCGCCTACGTCCAAGGATCTAGGCCCAGAAATATTGGTGCCGAAGGTGCTGCATCTGAGGAGGAAAAACACGCTTGAGTCCAAGGAGAGGCCACGAAGAGTCCGATCGGACATAGTTGGGAGATGCTAAAGGGGAGTGCCTCAGGCTTGTCCAAGGAGAGATGTCAAGGAGGATGCCTTGGACCACCTTGGTCCAAGGAGTAGGCAAGAGGAGGATGCCTCGGACCACCTTGGTCTGAGGAGAAGGCAACAAGGTCCGATCGGACCTTGATTGGAGAAGGTATGCTCGGACTTGTCCGAGGTGAGAAGCAAGGGTGTTGCCTCGGACCACCTTGGTCCGAGGAGAGCCAAGCTTGTATCACCTTGGTCCAAGGAAAGCTTGAAGGAGTAATCAACATGCATGTGAGACGACGTCAAAGTCCCCAGAGCGACTCTAGCAAGAATTGGTCTAGGCACCCGGGAATCTCTCATTCCTCACTCAAATTGAGGAATTAGTTGTATTTTAAATATTTCTTGTAATATAAATATAAGATGAATAATAAAATATCCCTATCTAAAGGGGATATCAGTTGAGTATCCCAGGCCTATAAATAGAGGGCTTATGGGATTAGAGAGGGGCTTCTGCTGCTTCTTCTTTCTAGAGAGAGAAAATTGGGTCTGTGTATTCTAGAGAGAGAAAATTGGGTCTGTGTATTCTAGAGAGAGAAAGTGCTGATATTTGAGAGAACTCTTGTATTTTCACAATCTGTACTGAAGAAACTCAGTTGGCCCAGTCCATCTGATCTTGAGTATAGAACTATAAATCACAACTCTAAGTGGATTAGGCTATTACCGACAATCGGGGCTGAACCACTATAAAAATACTGTGTGTTATTTACTTTTCTTGTTTATGCCATCTGTTGTCGTTTACATTCTCTTGAAGGTTTGTTGTATTTGACGTTCTCACGTCGTCGGCTAAAAACGCAGTCAACAATAACATTTGTTCGTATGACCAAACTTAGCATAGTACTTTGGCATAATTTAACAAAATATAAATTTTGAAAAATACTCTAAGTACCTTAGCATGCTTTCACTCATTTTGTTCATGTGTTTACATACCTCATGGTATGCTTTGCTATCGATGTGCCTTATATGCCCCCCAAGTGATCGAGGAGCTTTAGGTCCTTGGTCACTTGCCTTGACCATGACCTGTTCGAACATTACTGTTCGTGCGTAAAAAAAATACTTGTAATACAGCAAAACAACACACGTAATGAACAAATACTTGCAAATATAAATTCAGAAAGGTTGGCAAGAATGACTGGCTACGCACAGTCCCTTATAATCTCGTATTAAAAATGGACTAAACATGTCTTTACGAGTGATTCTGAAATAGAATCTTACATATACGAGCGATTAGCCATATAGCGTGGCTAACCCTCTTTGCTAAACTTGTAAAAAGAAAAATTAATACAAGCCAGTCCTTTTAAAAAGAATGTTTACTGATAATACTTACGCAGGTGTTCTACATTCCAATAGCGTGGAACGAGATCTCTGTTTAAGCGTGCAAGTTTGTAGGTGCCCGGATGAAGGACTTCTTCAACTGGGTAAGGTCCTTCCCAATTAGGTCTGAGCACTCCATCAGTAGGGTCGCAAGTATTTAAGAAAACTCGTCATAGCACCAAGTCTCCGACGTTGAATTTTCTTTCTTTAACTTTGGAGTTAAAGTACCGGGCGACTTTTTGTTGGTATGCAGCAACTCGGAGTTGGGCCTTCTCCCGTATTTCGTCAATTGAGTCTAGGGATTCCATCATCAGTTGGCTGTTCTGATCCTGGTCGTATGTTAGACGTCGATGTGAGGGGGGATCTAATTCGACAGGCAACATCGCCTCATATCCGTAGGCCAAGGAAAATGGGGTATGTCCTGTCGCTGTTCGGTGAGACGTTCTATACGACCAGAGGACTTCAGGCAATTACTCTGGCCACGCTCCCTTAGCTTCTTCGAGCCTCTTCTTCAGGGTGTCTTTAAGAGTTTTATTCACGGCTTTGACCTGCCCATTCGCCTGGGGGTGTGCAACTGAAGAAAAGCTTTTAATGACTCCATGTCTTTCGCAGAAATCGGTGAATAAATCGTTGTCAAAGTGGGTTCCGTTGTCTGAAACTATCTTCCTAGGCAAACCATATCGACAGACAATGTTCTTGATAACGAAGTCAAGGATTTTCTTGGTCGTGATGGTAGCGAGCGGTTCAGCTTCGGCCCAATTGGTGAAGTAATCGACTGCTACGACTGCGTACTTTACTCCGCCTTTCCCTGTAGGTAGGGATCCAATCAAATCTATTCCCCATACTGCAAAAGGCCGCGGACTTTGCATCTGTTTTAATTCATTTGGAGCTGCTCGTGGAATCTTGGAGAATCTTTGACATTTATCGCATCTTCATACAAACTCCATCGAATCCTCGTTCATAGTTGGCCAGAAGTAGCCTTGCCTTAGAATCTTCTTTGCCAAACTCTGCCCCCCAGCATGATCCCCACAGAAGCCTTCATGCACCTCTTTCATGAGTTCCTTAGCTTTTTCTGGTGTAACGCACCTGAGTAATGGCATTGAATATCCTCTTCGGTACATAACACCTCCGACCAGTATGTACCTAGCGGCTCGCCTTTGTAGAGTTCTGGCTTTGTTTCTATCTGTTGGTAGCGTACCATTTGTCAGATACTCCAAATAAGGTGCCATCCATGTATCTTCCATCCGTATCTCCATACTGGATTCGATTGTTTGAATGCTTGGCTCACTCAGTCTCTCTACTGGCATGATGTTCAAAGTGTCAGCATCCTTCGCGCTCGCGAGTTTGGCTAAGGCATCTGCGTTTGAATTCTGATCTCGCGAGATTTGTTGGAGGGTGTACTTTGTGAACTGGGCTAGCAGGTCTTTTGTTTTATTTAGGTAGGCTACCATTTTCAAGCCTCATGCTTGATATTCTCCCAGGATCTGATTCACCACCAGCTGTGAATCACTGTAGATATCAAGCGTCCTTATGCTCATATCCTTTGCCATTCTTAAACCAGCGAGGAGTGCTTCATATTCCGCTTCATTATTTGACGTGGTAAAGTCGAACCTGACGGCGCAGTGAAATCGATGCCCTTCCGGCGTTATCAATATCACTCCCGCACCAGCGTGGGATTCGTTGGATGAACCATCCGTGAATAGCTTCCACGAAGGAGCTTTGTCTTGAGGCTCGGGCGCTTCAGGCTGTTCGCACTGCTCGCTGTCTGGGAGTTCGGTGAACTCCGCAATAAGGTCGGCCAAGACTTGTCCCTTGACTGCTGCTCGCGGTGAATAGGTTATATCGAACTGCCCCAGTTCGACTGCCCATTTTAATAATCGTCCAGCCGCTTCTGGTTTTTGGAGGACTTGCCGAAGGGGCTGGTCAATTAGAACTGTAATAGGATGGGCTTGAAAATAGGGGCGTAGCTTCCTAGAGGCCAGGATCAAGCAGTATGCTAACCTCTCAATTGGTGGATATCTCAATTCTGCCCCGATCAGTCTCTTGCTGACATAGTAGACAACTTTTTGTATAGCTTCCTCCTCTCGCACTAGTACCGCGCTAGCAGCAACTTCAATAATCGCCAGGTAAATAAACAAAGTTTCTCCTTCAATTGGCTTTGATAAGATGGGAGGCTGTACCATATGGGCTTTCAAGGCCTGGAATGCTTGCTCGCAGTCTCCTGTCCATTCAAACTTCTTATTTCCCCTAAGTAGATTGAAAAAAGGGACACACTTGTCTGTGGATTTTGAAATGAATCTACTTAGGGCTGTGATTCTTCCGATTAAACTTTGTACATCTTTGATCCTTTTGAGCGACTTCATGTCGATCAGGGCTTTTATCTTGTCGGGGTTGGCCTCGATTCCTCTCGAATTCACAATAAACCCCAAAAACTTCCCTGATCCAACTCCGAAGGAACATTTGAGGGGATTTAACTTCATTTGGTACTTGTTCAACACACTAAAGCACTCTTGTAAATCCCTCACATGCCCTTCTACTTTCTTAGACTTTACCAACATGTCATCCACATATGCTTCCATGTTTACACCGATTTGCTCCTTAAACACGTGGTTGACTAGCCGTTGGTAAGTCGCACCTGCGTTCTTCAGTCCGAAGGGCATTACTTTGTAATAGTACAAGCTCGTATCGGTCCGAAAGCTGGTGTGATCCTCGTCAGGGGGATGCATGCTAATCTGGTTGTAGCCTGAATATGCATCCATGAACGAGAGGATCTTGTGCCCTGCAGTTGCATCGACCAGCTGGTCGATTCTCGGGAGTGGGAAGCAGTCTTTTGGGCAGGCTTTATTGAGGTCCATAAAATCCACGCAGGTCCGCCATTTTCCATTAGGCTTGGGAACCAACACTGGATTTGAGACCCATGATGGATAAAATGCCACCCTGATGAACCCATTCTCCTTTAGTCTTTCGACTTCTTTTTTTAAGGCTCTTGATCTATCTTTATCGAGCAACCTTCTCTTTTGTTGCACAGGTGGAAAGGTCTTGTCTATATTTAGGACATGGCTGATAATTGTGGGGTCTATCCCAGCCATGTCTTTATGTGACCAGGCGAAAACCTCCTGGTTCTTTCCCAGAAATTCCACCAGTGCGTTCTTCGTGGTAGGCTCTAAGTTTTTCCCAACCTTTACGACTCTGGTCGGGTCTTCTTTGTCGAGTTAGACCTCCTCCAGGTCCTCGACGGGTCCAACATTCTCCTCAAAATCCCCAAAGCGAGGATCCAAATCTCTGTCCTCACTTTGGGCAACACCCTATTTGGTGACTTCATCACCAGATTGGGCTTGTGTATCAACTGCCATCTGCAACCTATCTGAGGTACCGCCCTTCGACGTTCCACTCTTCGCCTTTGTGATTGAGGCGTTGTAGCACTCCCTGGCTTCCCTCTGGTTTCCCAACACGCGTCCTACCCCCACGTCTGTTGGGACCTTCATGGCCAAGTGCCACATAGAGATGACGGCCCGCATATCAACCATTATGGGCCTTCCAATAACGGCATTGTACGCCGAGGGACAATCGACCACTACAAAAGTGGCGAGTAATGTCCTTGTTGCAGGAGATTTACCCGTCGTTACCGGGAGCTTGATCAGTTCGGTGGGGGCGAGTCCTTCTCCAGAGAAGCCGTATATTGTTTGGTTGCAGGGCTCCAAGTCCTTAACGGACAATTTCATGCGTTCCAGTGTTGATTTATACAGGATATTCACTGAACTTCCTGTATCGACCAGTACTCTTTTCACCATCATGTTGGCCATCTGGATGTCCACGACCAGCGGATCAGAATGTGGGAACCTAACGTGTTGGGCGTTGCCATCAGAGAAGGTTATCGCTCCTTCCTCTAACCGAGCCTTTTTTGGTGCACGGTCCTCCACAGTCATCATCTCGATGTCCTGTTCGTGGCGCAGAGTCCGAGCATATCGTTCCCTGGCCTTTCCGCTATTTCCCGCGAGGTGCGGGCCGCCACAGATGGTTAAGAATGTTCCAGTCACGGGGGCAGGCTGTAAGGGTGGCGAGCGTTGGCGTGTGGACGCTTGCTCGTTGCCACCCGGAGCTTCTCGTTGGGAATTTCCCGAGGCCTGCACGTATCTTCTCAAGTGTCCTTGTCTAGTAAGGAACTCGATTTCGTCTTTCAACTGGTTGCATTCATTGGTGTCATGTCCGTAGTCGTTATGATAACGACAGAACTTGGTAGTGTCTCTCTTCGAAATATCCTTCCGAATGGGGCCAGGTTTTTTGTAAGGCACACTAGAACTTGTGGCCTGATAAACCTCTCCCCGAGACTCAACGAGGGCAGTGTAGTTAGTGAACCGAGGTTCATAACGATTACCCTTGGCTCGTTTGTTGTCGAAGGTGGAAGGCTCGTTATACGGCCGTTTTCCACCATTTTTCCATTGCCGTTGCCGTTCCCGTTGCCTTTACCGTTGCCATTAGGTTTGGAACCATTGGCGGCTTTGGCGGGTTCAGAGGCCTTCTTATCCTTGCTTGAGGGCTTTCCATCATCAGCAATGGCTTCTTCGAGCTTGATGTAGCGATCAGCTCGGTCTAAAAATTCTTGGGTAGTTCTTACTCCTTCCTTTCAGAGACTTTTCCAGAGGGGAGAACGACGTTTCACCCCTGCGGTAATGGCCATCATTTTGCCTTCATCCCCCACCGTTTTTGCTCCAGCAGCCGCTCGCATAAAGAAATGGATGTAGTCCTTTACTGACTCCCCATCTTGCTGGCGAATTTCGACCAGCTGGTTCGCTTCGGTTGGATGTACACGACCTGCATAGAACTTCCCGTAAAACTCTCTCACGAACATTTCCCAGGAAACTATGCTTGCAGGAGGGAACTTAAAAAACCATTCCTGCGCAGCTTCAGAAAGTGTTGCAGGGAAGATCTGGCACCGAGCGTCTTCGGACACTTTCTGAATGTCCATTTGAATTTCAAACTTGTTGACATGAGACACTGGGTCTCCATACCCGTCAAAGTTCGGGAGTGTAGGCATTTTGAACTTGCTTGGAGTTTCGGCATTAGCTATCCTATGTATGAAAGGAGTGCCTTTCCTCCTATCGTGGTCGATGTAAGACGTCCTTCCCCCGACCAGCTGTTGCACTGCCTGGTTGAGGGCGTCTATCTGGGCCTGTACAGCGGCAGGAATCGTTGTGGCCTCTGTTGCTAGGGGGACGTTCTCGCCATGCCGCTCGTGGCAATCGTTAAGTACGTCACGCAAATCCCCATCTCTTCTCCGCTGCTCGCTACCCCCGAGCCGGTTGAAGACATTATTTTGTTTGGGCTGCCCCCCAGCATCCCATCTATTGGGTTGGTCATCTTGAGGTACCTGGCTCCTGCCTTTACCTCTTTCTTCATTCCTTCGGCCAGCGTTCCCCTTGCCTGAGTCAGCCTCATTATATCCGTGGCCATCTCTGAACCTCGACTGGCTATGGGATCGGCTGTTCCCTCGGTTTCCATTCCTGGCTGAAACGTCCCGAGCGTTAGAGGGTGGCCTGCGTTGGTCGTGGTGTCCCCGTGCATCATCGTACCGTGGGGAACCTCGGACCGCAGAGCCTAACTCTGAGTCCCTCCTGTTACCAGGGGGATATTGACCTCTGTTCGGTAGGTCTTGCTCATCACCCCTACGGCATCTAGGACTGCAAGGCTGATGCTCGGCCCTATTCTGCCTCTGTTGCGGGGGATTGTCGTGACCAGCCTGGGATGGTGGCTGTGCCTCAGGGTGCAGCGGGACGTCGTCATGGGGCGCTTGAGGCTGCTCGGGCCTTTGTGGACTTGAAGGCTGGATCGGTGGGCTTGGATTAGGACCCCTCTGGGGTGGCCCATTGCCAAGTTGGTCAGGTTGTGACACAGGTGCGGCCTGATTCCTTGCCACCTACAAGGCCGCCTCGAGGGCTGCCATGGCTTCGCTCTGGCGGCGGTCCATCTCCGCTTGCCTTTCACTTAGTTTCGCGCGTTGCCTTTCATTCTCCTACTGCTGCCGTGCCACAACTCTGGTAGCAGTCTCCTGACTGGCTCTTAGATTAGCCAGCTCTTCCTGCAACGCGCCCAGGGTACTCTTCAGCGTTATATCATCCATTTCTTCCTCCTCAAAGTCCAGATGTGGCTCATCCTCCGCCACGCTTGCAGGGGGAGGAGGAGGTGGATTTGATGGCGCAGCAGCGGCCACCTGTCCAGCTTTCCTTCCAGTTTTCGCCATTAGTTTTTTCAGCAATGATTAATCAAGCTCTCAATGAAAGCACCAGAATGTTGACCCAGGATTTGGCCAACTGACACGGAGTTAGAATATGCTTGATATGAATGAATGTGTAGAGAGAAACGTAATGACAAAAAGTAATAACAACACGATATTTTTATAGTGGTTCGGCCCCAGGATCTGGTAATAACCTACGTCCACTTAGATTGTTATTGATATGAGAGTCAATGGAGATATCAAAGAACAAGGGTTCAATGAGTTTCACTAACCTCTCAAGAACAATACAATATCACTAGGAGAATTATTATAGTCTCGAATGATTCAGAAGCCAAAAGTCCCTTCCTTGAGCTATCTCTTGCTATTTATAGGCTCAAGGGGGATTACAAAAGATTGTTACAGATATTCCCTCCTGAATTATCAGATACTCAGGAGGTTGTGTGAGTTAAATTCGGGATTTACAAAGATCTTCTCATTAATGTTGCTTTGCATGCGGAACTATCGACCAGACTGGTCACAGGTAAGACCAGGCTGCTTACTGCTCCTAATGCGTCTTCTGGTCGATACTCTAGCAGAACTTTTCCAGGTGTCAGCCACGTGTCCAGGGACCACTTGCCACGTCATCAATGCTAATTTTTTGGATAACAATTAGATTTTTATTTTTTGAGTATTTGAATTTTATTTAATTAATTTTAAACTTTTAGTATTGATTTTTTTTTAATCTTTTAAAATGATTTTTTTTTTAATTTTTAAGGATTTAATTATCATTTTTTTAAAAAAATAAATTAGTCTTAATAAAAATGACACAATTTGGTAGCGGTCAAAGTTCGGGGGGCAAAATTTCTAATTATTCTACACATGGCACTGCCACATCAAGAGACAAAATGCTACATCATAAATTTGTTAGCCACCTAGGACGAAATCTAACTGAAGTCCCATATTTCAGTAACGTGCATAGTTCGGGGGGAATTTTTAACATCGCAAATCATTCGAGGGACACGATCATACAGTGGTCATAGTTCGGGGGACAAAAATGCTATTTATTCATAAAAGAATTGAAATTATAACTATAGTGTACACCCATTATTTTATATATATAATAGTGATTGTTTTTAATCACTACGTATACGTATTTTTAATATTTTCGGCATATGGGTAAGTTGTAATTATATATATATATATTTACTTGATGGTTTATAATGTAGTTATACGAGATCTCTCATAAATTTTCATAAAATTTTGGATAATTTAAAATTGTGAAATCAAGATTCAAACAACCACTTGCACACACATATAAATATTAAAACAAGTACTTATGCTATAAGTTATTTGAATCTTGATTTTGGTATTTTAAACTATTTGAAATTTCTTATAATGACAGAACTCAAAGAAAATGTGAGTGTGACTCTCGTTATGATCACCACAAACTGGACATAACAGACAATCAATATTAATGTTAAACCAGAGCAAGTTATCTCTTGTGAGAAGATGGGAGTTAACCACTTGCCAAAGAAGAAACCGATGCTTAGGTATAGAAAGTTTACACCAAACTGCTTGATGATATCCCACCGACTGTTGACTTAAGGAATTGTTGTAGAGCTTAGAAGCCTTAAACCTCCCTGTTATACCAGCAGCAATTACTTCAGCTAAACTGAATTTTCCCCTCAGATGACACAACTTCCTCCAATACCTCAGCAATCTGGCTTCAAATTGTAGTTCTAAAAATTAGAGTCTTTCAAGTAGATAGAGTTAACCTATTTGACCCAAAGGATATCATGCTTATCAGAGATTCCCCAAATGTCTTTTACTTGCACATAATTTTAGTATAAATTTTGTTGGACAAATGACATTGATTTGTTTTGAATTGGCACACATCAATAATAATAATAATAATTGTGTCTTACGGTTGGGTTAATATTTGTTGGTGGTAGTATTTGTTGTTGTCCGGTTTTGAGATGTTTTACTTGAAAATGTAATATTTGTAAAAAGCTATATATGAATGAGGCAAAACAAATTATCAACACTACTAGGAAATCCAAACCATCAAATAAGTTCGCTATCTATAGAAAGAGCTAAGGAGGCCAAAACATGAGCTACCATATTAGCTTTCCTAGAAACTAAAAATAATATGAAAAAACTCATTACAAATTACTATGATATCATTCACCAGAGAAGATTGATAGCTCCCAAACAGTTTGATTCAACTATCAACTTTGTGTACCCCATGCCTGTGCCCCACTTTCACACCAAATAACAAAGCTTTCAACTTAGTAATTTTGGGCTTAAAGATTGCAACAATGGGACATATGGGGATGCAATGATGGTCCCGCTACTTTACCGAAGGACCATACCAAACCCAACAGTGCCATTTTATTATTAATAGCAGCATCAGTGCTCAATTTGATGTAATCATTAGGCGGTAGGGATCAGACTTTTCGGTGTTCCTGAGAAGGCGTCCTGTGAATAGGTGATTGGTTCACCATATAGTATTTAGTAAGATAATCATTGGCACGATGCACCACTATCTTGTCCGAGATGGTGATATAGTCGTGAAAGAACTTATTTCGACGATACCAAAATCGCCAAGCAATCTCTAGCAATAAAAGTGTCATGATGTTGGACACTCATTTTCATGACAATGTAACGGCAAAATGAGATATTTAACTATTATAAAAGTGTCATGATGCTATGACACTTTTACCCTCAGGGCATTATATAGAATTACACGTTAAAGGAGAGCTATAAAATTTGATCCTAATTTGTTTTTTTCTACCCATATCCTTCTTTGAAAAGTCAATAAATTATTTTTGCATTCTATTTTGAAGCCTTTACAAGTTCATATAATTTTATTATATTGTAGATAGTAGAATTATTTTTCCCTAATTATTACGTGTGAATTAGTTTTCTCTGACACATGTAAAGTGTCAGACTATATGCCATGGGCTTGATAGTTTTAATACACAGCTGTTTTACATAATTCATATTTTAATTTTATAGAACCTGAGCTAAAAAACCGTAAACAACTTGATATAAACATCTCATAGTCTTGATAATTTATATATCTTTTTATCCTTTTTAATAACCATTTTACATAATATCATATCATTTCTGTAAATTACACATATAAGAAAGCCTATTACAGTATTGAACACGTGGAGGGAGTGAAGTCAATTACGACACTGTAGTAGCCAACTAGAATCAGATTCGGGATTCGTGTTAGTACCTATTTTACATTTTATATTTTCCCTTGTCAAGATTTTATTTTTATTATCATATCACTAGAAGGTCACGTTTGAATTTTATTTGAACTTACATTATTTATTTTTGTAAAAATTAGATTCTGTATCTATTTTAAATGATTCATTTTAATTTTTATCCACTATTTTTAACTCTTATTTTAGTACCCAAATTTTCAATTAATGTACCCATTATAACCCTTTAATTACATGTTTTTTTTTTTCTCCTTAAACACACTTCAATTAGAATGTATTTCTAATTTAACTATAATATGACACATATAATACACATTACAATAACACTTAGAATCATGTACTCAAATAAGGATAATTTGGAAAATCTCATGATAATAATGGGTAAAGTTCAACTAAATATATTTAGTGTCTAATTTTAGTTAACTACTCCTAAAAATGGATAGTTCTCAACTTTTCCCTTTATTTTTATGTGTTTATAAAATATGAGTTCATAAATAGTTCTTTGCTGATCTAGCCAATTTAATTTTAGTAATCTCTTGTTTATGGGTTTAATACTATAGTAGTCCAGTTGAGGTAAAAGTGTGGACATTCTAGTTAATTGAATCTTTTGATGAGGAGGCACAGTCCAACTAGGTTAATATAAGCTAAGTTTCCTCCCTAACTCTCTGTATATATATATAAATATTCTCATCGTTATTCTGTAGTCTAATAATCTGATTCAGAAACTGAGGTCCTAGAGAGGAAGGCTTAGTTGGTTAGTGTTGCACTAACAATTCACATTTTCTCCATGGCTGAATGAGGTATGTTTACTATATTATTTAATTGTTTATTGTGTTCTAAGTTGTATGTAAAATTATTGATAAGATGTTGTATGAATATCTAACACGTGGTATCAGATTGCCAATTGTATACGATTTAGGACCTATACTTTTTTGTTTAACCAAAATTAAGATTAATCATTGTTGAACCCTAAATAATTTTTGTTATTATTTTATGTTGAAATTTTTATCGTTAGATCCTAAAATATTAGGGTTTTTGTTTATCTCAAAATTACCTTTCTGTTCATATATTATATGATTAATTTCGTTACATATTGATGAAGAGTTTTGTATTTGAAATTTAGGGTTTTTTCATAAATTTCGAAATTCAAAAATTGATATATATCAATTTAATGGTTATTTTTCCAAATTCAATTATTGTATGTATTTATTATTGTTTGTGGAAGACATGTCATGCTTTAATTTTGTATAGATTCAGCTATTTACCAAGATTTTACCCGAATATTTGAACTTTATTTTTCAAATATAATCTCTTAGATCTACATTTAATTTCTTGTTTTTTCTCTAAATAAACCCCATAAATCAATTGTCCATGATCCGTGGATGAAAACCCCTCAAATCAACGCTCAAAACCACCCATTTTCAAGCCAGAATGCCGTCGGACGCGACCGGGTCGCCAACCGGGTCGCACGACCCATTTTCAGATTACTGGTGGATGAAGACAACCTTTTTATGACGACGTTCACTCGTGGCAGCAGAGAGTGTGGGCGAGTGCAGCACTTCTGAGCAACGTTTTTCGACGATTTTTTTTTCTGAATTCATTAGAATTTAATTTATGATATTTCTGTGATTTTTAATTAATTTTTTTACATCAACAAATAATTATTAATGAATTAATATGATTTTTGCAGTTATTAAATCATAATAAATATTTTTGTCATATTTTTTGAAAACTTTAAATCACTGAAAATTATTTAGGTATTTGTTTGTTCCTTTGAACATACTCACTATCTCAAACAACCTTAGTTTTTCCTATACTCTCTACTCAAACAATAGGTTTTACTTTTCATAAATAAATCATACATTATTTGTTGTTCTAAAGTGTCAAACTTGATTGTTTGATGACTAAATAATGTGTTATGATGGGACACATTGTTTTGATCATTCATAAATTTAATTAGCAATTTTTTTTTTGGGAATTTGATTGAAAATATTATAATTATTATCATCCAAATGATTGAATTATATTATTTTTCAATGATTATTTTATTGCCAAATTTCATCAGTTCATAGAAAATATTTTTCCTGGATAATTGATATGTATAATTACTTACCCAAATGAGGTAATTATATATATATTTATTAATTAATTAATTAATGTCTCATGAAGTGTGTTGATTATAATGCGTGTTTAAAATTATTTGCTCAAAGGTAATAATTTTTTATGTGTATTTTGTTTGGTTTGAATTAATATATATGATTTGAGAATTTATTTGCCCAAAGGTAATAAATTTTTAATTTATATATATTTTTTTTATTTTTAACTTCATGGAAATAGATCATATGTGTGTTATATTCTCACCCCAAATGGGAGTTTGTAATGACCATCTTGACTCTATTTATATATTTTCTTAATATGCTCATAGTTTAATCAAGTTTTGTCATTTTCCTTTTATCTTGTAGTTTCTTTTTCTGTCAACAACAACAATGCTTCAATTCAAATTCTGACTGAGTCCAACTACAAGAAATGGAAACGAGATGTGGATTTTAGTTTGGGAATCATGGACTTGGACCTATGCATGTGTGAAGATCAACCTGCTGCTCTTACTGATGCAAGCACTACTGCCCAGAGAACTCTCCATGCACAATGGGAAAAGTCAAATTGTCTCAGTCTTATAGCTATGAAAAGATCAATTCCTGAACATCTTTTGAGTGGTCTGCCTGAGACGACTAATGCCAAAGAGTTTTTAACTAATGTGGGAAAATTGTATGACACTGGTGAGAATGCTGAAACTGGATCTCTTATGGATGAGATTCAAACCATCAAGTATGATGAAACTAAAGGAGTGAGGGACTTCATTCTGAAAATTGTCAATGTTCAGTCAAAGCTAAAAGATCGTAAGATTCCTCTACCTGATTCCTATAGTATTCATTATGCTCTCCATGCTCTTCCTGCATCTTTCAGTCTCATCTAACCACCAAGAATCAATAAGAATATCAACTAGATTAGATTCAAAGCAACTACCTTGCAGGGGCTAAGGGATCTCAGGAAACCAAATAAGTGGGAGTCAAAAGTTAAAGTAGGAAACGATGTTGGAGTTGAAGTTTGTTCTGTTGGCACCTTTATTCTTGAATTACAGACTAGTTTTAAGCTTGTTTTGAAAAATACTTTCTATGTTCCTACTTTTAAGAGAAATTTAGTTTCGCTTCCGCTTTTGGATAAACAAGGATATTCGTTTCTTTTTTCAAATTATAAAGTTGACATTATGTTTGACTCCAAAGTTATTGGAAATTGTTTTTATTATGATGGTCTCTACAAATTATCTTTGGCTCCTTTGGTTTCCTCTTTTAATGTTGAGAATACTGTGGCTAAGAGATCTCGTATCAAGTAACATTCTTTACTCTGGTGGCACAAACTGTTAGGTCATATTTCCAAAGAACGAGTTGATAGATTGATTAAAGCTGATATTCTTCCTCATCTTGATGCTTCTGATTTGGACAATTGTGTTGATTGTGCTCAAGGGAAGTTAATCAAAACTAATACGAAAAGTGCCACTCGCAGTCAGAATCTATTAGAAATTATACACACCGATATCAGTGGGCATTATTCTACTACTCTTTGTAGGAAGAAATATTTTATCACTTTCATTAATGACTTTTCTCGATATGGCTTTACTTATTTGATTATTGAAAATTCGGATGCTCTTGATAAATTCAAAGTATTTCGGACTAAGGTTGAGAAACAATTAGGAAAAGTTATCAAGATTGTGCGTTTGGATCGTGGAGGCGAGTATTATGGCAAGTACACTGAGACAGGACAAAACATGGGGCCATTTGCTAAGTACTTACAGAATAGTGGTATAATTGCATAATACACTATGCCTGGTACTCCTGAACAAAAGGGAGTTGTTGAAAGACAAAATCGTACTCTTATGGATATGACCAGAAGTATGATGAGTAGATCTAATATGCCAGAGTTCTTATGGGGTGAAGCTATTTTGACTGCTACTTACATCCTGAATCGAGTTCCAAGTAAATCTATACCCAAAACTCCTTTTGAGTTATGGACTGGTAGAAAGCCTAGTTTGAACCATTTTCGCGTATGGGGTTGTCCAGCTGAAGTGAAAATTTATGATCCTAACTTGAAAAAGTTAGACCCTAGAACAGTTTGCTATTTTTTTATTGGTTATCCAGCTCATTCAAAAGGTTATAGATTTTACTGTCCTACTCGCGGTACTAGAATTGTTGAATCTCAGACTACCAAATTTCTGGAATTTGATATTGTTGAGAAAGTTTCTACTTCATCTCTTGAAACAGGGGAGTCATCTGGTGGAATTTTCATTCCTTTATCTCTTTCAAGAGATGATATAATACAGGCAGATGATACTCATAATGATCCTATTCATACTCCTATTGTTGATGCTCCCATTATTGATGGGACTCCTATCTTTGAAGAAGTTCCAGCTGCTGAAGACGTCATTCAAGATGGCGTTCAACAACAAGCAGCAATTCCAGAAATAATTCCTCTAAGAAGATCTCAGAGGGCAAAGAGGTCAACAATTTCTAATGATTTTTTGGTTTATCTTGGAGAAGGAGAATATGATAATGGTCATGTTGTTGATCCTGTGACTCTCTTAAAAGTGAACAATCTTCTAAATGGATGGAAGCCATGAAAGATGATGTAATGACCCAAAATCACTAATAAGGCTTAAGAGTCTTGATTAGTGTGCCGGGAAGGCATAATTGGAGGTTAAGAGAATTAATGGTAAGAAAGCGTGAAATGGGTGTTGAATAAGTATGCGGGCCCTGTTTGGCTGGTAAAGGCATAATGGTGATCTTGGCCCGTTAGGGCATAAATGTGAATGTGTGTGATAAATTGTTGAGACCACATTATTATGTGGGTAGATTGATAAATATATATATATATGCGTGTACAGGTGTGTGCATTTGTAACTATCGGCACGAGGCGATCCTAGGGAGCAAGTAGCGGGAAAGTCACAACAGGGTTTAATAGCTGACTTTGGATAAGTCAGGGATATTATAGGTATCGGGTAGTTAATTAGACTATCGGGTCATGAAAATAAATATATGGAGATATATCTGAGGTTAGAATGTCTAGGCGGGAATATTGGGGGATTTTACCATTTTGGCCTCGGGGACGGTTCCGGCACCTCGAGCCTCGGGATTAACTTAATAGATAAGTTAGACATAAAGAAGCTTTTAGAAGAAAAACAAACCGACTAAACACTTAGGCTTAGCTCTCTCTCACGTTTAAGGTAAACAAAGGGAAGGAAAAAAGAAAAAACACAGAAAACTTAGGGGGGAAACAAGCTGGAATTCTGAGATTTGTGGTGTGGATTTGGGAGTCTAGCTCAGGGGTTTATCAAGCACTAAAACAGGGATTAAGGTAAGCATCTAAACATCTTTTCTTTGGTTGAATTCTGAATTCTAGCTGGGTTTTAATTAAGTGCTGAAACAAGTTTGATTTTGATGTTCTAAGGCAGAATTAAAAGGGAAAACTTGGGAGTTTAGCTTGGCCACAGCTTGGTGAAGTGATTCTACAGCAGAGGTAGGTTTGAACTCCTGGTTTAGAGATTTTAAATTGAGTTTGAGTGGATGGTTTGAGTGTTTGTAGCACTTGGGTTTCAGAAATTGAAAGGAGGAGATTGGAGGATGTTAGGCTGTGTTTTCCTGAGAGTTATGTTGTTTAGATCATGCTAAAGAAGTTGGGATGTAACGACCCAAATTCGCTAATAAGGCTTAAGGGCCTTGATTAGTGTGCCAGGAGGGCATGATGGGATTTATGTGTGACTTTTATGAGTAAAATGCATGGTTATGATTTAAAGCATGTTATATGACTATTTGACTATTTGAGATGCATGACTATGTGTATTAGTATGCATGTAGGCCCTGATTGTGTTAGAAGGGCATAATTGTAATTTTGGCCATTTTGGGCATAACTGTATTGATACGTGCTGATTGTTGTGACCACATTGTGATGTGGATGTATCTGTGATTTGTGACTCGAGACGATCCCAGAGAGAGCAGATTAGCGGAAAAGTCCAGGCGAGAATTTATACCCGGCTCGGGGCGGGCCTGGGGGTATAAATAGGAATTTAGAGAATATATTGAGATTAATTTTGATGATGAGGAATAGATATTTGGTGATTTATCAGGTATTGGGAAGCAACGGGAAAATATTAGAGACACTTGAGGAATTAGCGAGAATTGGGTAAAATGACTAAAATGGCCCTACATGGACAAAAGGGTTTAGAATTAATAGGGAGGGCATTTTGGTCAATTGGATTCTTAGAGATAAGTTTATTGAGGCTTTATATACTTAGTGGGATTGATAGAGAGAGTGAGATGGCTGTGGAAAAGAAAGAAAAAGGAAGAAAAAGAAAAAGAGAGAAAACAGAGGGGTTTTTCCTAATGGGGCGGTTTGTGGATTCTAGCACCATTTCTCTTCAAATTTCTTGGAGCAAAGCTCAATGGAGAGCTAGGATAGGCTGAACATCAAGGATCCTAAGTTAGACTTGAATATTTGTCAAGAGATTAGCAAGAACACATCAACTTTTGAGGTAAGTTTTTAAGAGTTTTCAGTTTTGGGTTTGGCTGGTTTAAGTTGTGTAATTAAGCTGAATGATGGGAACTTTAGGGGAATTTCTGGGCAAGCTTTGAGGAGAGCAAGTTAAGGAGGTCTAGGAATTGAATCAAGGTCGAAATTGCATCAACGGTATGAATTCTAAGCCTTTAACTTTGATGTTTGACTGAATTTCTGGGTTTAGGGTTAATCATGGTAAATTTTGTGATTTGGGATGAATGTGCTTGGGTTTTGAGGATTTGGGATGCTTGGGATGAGTGGAGAGTGTTTATAAGCTTGATTTTGAGTTTTGTAAAGATTTGGGGAAGTTTGGGTTGAGATTGGCTCAAAGAAATCGCAGAAAAAAAGAAAATGAGGGTTGTCTGCCTGCAACTAGCGCTACAGCGCTAGCCTTTGGGCGCTGTAGCGCTAGGCCCTGTTTCTGGGGTGGTGCGGTTCTGCTTGTAGCGCTATAGCGCCCTCTTTTGAGCGCTGTAGCGCTACCCTGTTCCCAGAAAGGGGTTTTTGGGTTATTTTTAAGGGATTTTGACCTAGGGTTCGGGGTTCGATTCCACCATCTTGTTTTGTGGATCTAGGACTTCCCGGGGGGCTCGGGATTGGTCCCGAGGCTAGGTTTTCGGACTTGAGGTTCGGTGATGACTTTGACCTATGGCTGTGTTTAGGTGTGCGCTAAGGCTTGAGAGGGATCGTGCTCAAGGAGTCAAGTGATGAAAGCTATCAAATTGACAAGTAAGAAAACTATAGCACCCATAGGACAGGGCATGGGCCCATAGTGTGATTGCAGGGCACGACCTTATATTACATTACATGTTAGGGTGCAGACTTAATTGAATTGATATCAGGGCATGGCCCTATATTGCATTACATGTTAGGGTGCATACTTAATTGAATTGATATATGTTTGAATGTTATTTGAGTTATACTATTTGTGATTATAGTAAAGAATGAATGGCAAAGGAGCCGGGAACGGCAAAAGAGCCAAAACAACAAGGAGCTGAGAACGGCAACGGAGCCGAGAATGGTGAAAGGCCGAGAACGGCAGTTGGGCCGGAAGTAACACTTAGCACATGAAGTGCTTGTAGACAGGGTGGGACCCCAATGGATACAGGGGATATCCTTACGGTGAGGACCGAGACCCCAGGTTTAGGTAATGCCTCTGGGACGGCATGGCCGTGTTTGTTTAGTTTGATGGAATACTTGTTTATCTGTGGATAATTTAATATGTTAACTATATAATTCGCATATGTTATATACTGTATGAGTTTTCTTGCTGGGCTTCGGCTCACGGGTGCTCTGTGTTGCAGCTAAGGGCAAAGATTGAGTCAACCAGCCATGAGTACGGAGAGCATGAAGCGACGCGTACATGTTTGGCCTGCCCGACTGCTTTGGTTGGGGGTTTATTCGAGAAATGACTGTAATAATCTGTGATTTTTATACTTAATCAACTGTAAACTTATTTTAAGTTGTAAATAGTTTTCGAACCTTATTTTGGGATCCCAAATGTTAAATACTAGAAGTTTTCAATGAAACAACGCATTTTTAAAGATTACAGCTTTAACTTTTGCTTAGTCACACTTTTGTTTTTAAAAACCTCGGTTAGTGAGTTCTTTGCATGAAGTTTCTTTTAAAACTCACTTAGTAACGACTCTAAGGTAGTAGGGCGTTACATGGGAATTAATTGGTTAAGAGTTGGGAAGTTTTGGGATGGTTTAAGGTGAGGTTTCAGACTTAGAAATGGTGTAAAATCTGGGTTCGAAGGGGAGGGTCGCGGCTCTGTTCTAGAGCGCTGCGGCCCTAGCTTGCAAGGAAGCCAAGGGGGCTCGGCCAAGGGGGCGTGCCGCGGCGCCCAAGGCAAGGGCCACAGCGCGTGTGTGGTTCAGTGCGGGAGTAGGCTTTGTTTTGAGGAAGGGTCGCGGCTAGGCTTTGGGGACCGCAGCCCTTGGTTGCACACTTGATATTTTGAGGGTTTTAAGCATGGGAGAGTGGTCTTGGGTGCTCGGGTTTTATTTCACCACTGTGCTTGGTGGAATTAGGAGTCCCGGGAGTTAGTTTTGTAACTGGAAACCCATATGTGAATATTAATGGAATTCGTTATCTAGGTTGTGACTAGGTGATAAGCTAGGGCTCGGGAATGGACCGTGCTCGGGGGTCGTCCTTTCTAATTAAAGCATTTGGCATTAAGGTAAGAAAACCGCACCTGTGTATGTGGATAGGATGGGACTAAGCGTTCCCTATATTGGAATGTGTTGTTATATGATTGCGATACACCATGTGAATATGTTGGGACTAAGCGTTCCCTATAATGATATGAATGTCATAAGGTGGTATTATGCCACGGGGACATGTGGTAACGGCCTAAGGGTGCCAAAATCCACACTTGCGCGTAGGGCACGGCTCGGACACTGGTATCCGAGGACAGTTTATTATGCACTGAGCTCGGTTAAGCTGGCCGGAGTCAGTGGGCATGTCACTATAGTTGGCCTAAGCGAGCCAAAGGCAGTGAGTTAAGCAGAGGGTGCGGCCTGCGGGCGTTAACCCTAGTTATTGCTTGATATGTGTTTATTGTGGTTAATGTCTGTGATTTAATGAGTGTCTGGAGCTGGATTAATGGTTATTGGTCAGTGTGTTGCTTTGAATGAATTTTATGGCCTGATGGTACCGAATAGTATTTTGTGGTTATTGGACTATGCTTTGTGGACTGCTAGCTGTTAATACTATTATGTCATGATATTATGTTTTCTTGCTGGGCTTCGGCTCACGGGTGCTACATGGTGCAGGTAAGGGAAGTTGGCCATGGGTTGGAGAGCTCTGGGGGCAAGGTGTACATTGTCAGCTGCTCGGCCGCCACGGTCAAGGATTTGTACAGGAACGGGAACCTAAAATGTATATTTTTCCATTAGAGTGGCTTGATCATTTATAAGTAATCAAGAGTTTCGTATTTACGTTACTTAAACCCTAATTTGGGATCCCATGAAACAAACATCTATTTTAGTAAAGTTTAACCATTTATAAATCAAAATTCTTTCTAACTTAACCTTTTGTGTTATTAGGAACACATTTTGAACTAAATGACTTGATTAGCAAGTCTTGCACTATTTCAAACACACAGTGTAACGGTCTTGGTTACCCAGGGCGTTACAGATGAAATTGAATCCATGAAGAATAATGATGTGTGGGAATTGGTTGAGTTACCTGTTGGTTTTGAACCAATAGGATGTAAATGGATTTTCAAAACCAAAAAGGATAATAAGGGTAAAATTGAAAGACACAAAGCACGTCTAGTGGCAAAGGGCTTTACTCAAAGAGAAGGTATTGATTACACTGAAACCTTCTCACCTGTTTCCACAAAAGATTCGTTCAAGATTATTATGGCCTTAGTTGCACATTTTGATTTAGAGTTGCATCAAATGGATGTAAAGGCTGCTTTTCTCAATGGGGAGTTGGATGAGAAAGTCTATATGTCTCAGCCTGAAGATTTCAAGGAAAGTGGAAGGGAGAATTTGGGCTGCAAATTGAAAAGGACTATTTAGGGTCTCAAACAAGCATCTCGTCAATGGTACTTGAAGTTTGATAAAGTTGTGACATCATTTGGTTTCATAGAGAACAAGTTTGATCAATGCATTTATATGAAGTTCAGTGGGAGCCGTTATATTTTTCTTGTTCTTTATGTGGACGATATTTTACTAGCGAGTAGTGATTTGGGACTACTAAATGAGACCAAACTTTTCCTGTCTACGAATTTTGATATGAAGGACCATGGAGAAGCATATTTTGTTTTAGGGATTGAGATTCATCGGGTAACGTCCTGCAATTTTGGGTACCTTTAAACGACTCGGGTCGGGATTTTTTTCCTGAGTTAAGAATATTATTTTAAATAATATTATATTTGTTTGGAAATTATTCAATGAGTTATTTCTAGCCAAAATATGGATTTTTTGATTTAAAAGACAAGATAAGACTTTCGGTCTTTGACCAACACAAAAACCCTAATCTGGTAAAGATCTCGGAAAAAAAAAAAGAAAAACTATGACAAATATATTTTGGGCATAAAATACATTCATAAAAAATAAAGTTTGGTCAAAAATAATAAACCTCAGGGACAATGGAAATTTTAGGGCATTTTGTGTTAAATGCTTAATTTTACCTGTTGACCGCGTTTTTGGCCAACGACGTGTAGACGTCAAAATGGCAATAAACCTTCAAGAGATAAATACGACACAGACAATTTTTATAGTGGTTCAGCCCCAATGTGTTGGTAATAGCCTAATCCACTTGGAGTTGTGATATATTTAGCCTACACTTAAGATCAGATGAACTTGAGCCAACTGAGTTTCTTAAGTGCAAGTAGAAAAATATAGAGTTTCTCTCTCTAGAGAATACAAGCTTTATCTCTCTAACCTCTCAGAAAATGCCCCAAGAATGCCCCAAGTAACAGTCCCCAAAATCTCAAAACGAGAGAGTTTTCTCAGTCCAAGAAGATCCGATCCCTCAAATGATACCATGAGCCATTTATTTATAGGCTTATGGATCGTACATCAGATATTCCCTTTGATCGGGTCCTTTCTGTTATTCTCACAATATTTAATTAATAATAATATTTAAAATACAACAATATGCTATTCTTTGGGATAATATGAGAGATTCCCGCGCAGGTATGACTTATTCTAGCTGAAGCCGTTACTGGGATCTCTTGCGTAGCAATGGTCTGTTTAGTCGGTCCACATCACACCCAGAAGGAAAAGTGGAGAGCCAAGACACTTCACCAGTCGGCCAAACCCTCACTGGAAGGCCAAGACAAGTGACTGGTCGGCCAAACACTTGACTG
Source organism: Humulus lupulus (assembly GCF_963169125.1). NCBI lineage: Eukaryota > Viridiplantae > Streptophyta > Magnoliopsida > Rosales > Cannabaceae > Humulus > Humulus lupulus. Next base: position 105,589,126 of record NC_084793.1, read on the forward strand.
GTCGGACAAACACCTGACTAGTCGGATAAACACCTGACTGGTCGGACAAGCACCTGACTGGTCGGACAAACACCTGACTGGTCGGTCACCACACTTCTCTGGTCTAACATGACACATCTCTGGTCTAACATGACACAACTCTGGTCTAGCATGACACTTGACTGGTCAGTCAAAAATCTTCACCGGTCGGACAGAAATTCTATCAGATCAGTCAGATCACTTTATCACAACTCCGGAAAGCCAACACATTTATTGACTATTAATGTGCCTTTTACTGACCATGCATTGCCACTTGTCAGTTCTGATTGCCACGTCATCGAACTGAAATTTTGGGGATAACATTTGCCCCGAAGTTTATTATACGATTTACTCGTATGATAAAATTTTCTTCTAGCAAAATGTTTTTGAGGTCATCCGAAAGCTTCCATTCGACCGATAACTTTCACGTAAACCCAAGATTGAACTTGTCTTTTGATTTCTTCAAATTCTATATTTTGATCTTGTTGTAGTGTATTTTGAGTGAGGAAAAGTGTTTGTGCTCTTTGGGATTTAAGCTTTTTCGGAATGTGTTTAGGGAAAAATGTTTTCATGGCCCATCGGCCATGGCTTTTTTTCTTGCTTGAATGTTCGAAAATGCTTATGGCTGCTCGGACACAAAGGGATTTGTCTTGAATTTTATGCCCACCGATCGGTCACCAAGCAAGAGCCACTCGGACCAACACCCCATCTGATCGGGTGCCTACGTCTACTCCTTGGTCGCGCACTGGCTGGTCGGACACGCCTGCCTCCGCTCGGACCAACCCGTGACTGCCCCTCAGAACCCCAGCGCAGCCCCTCGGATGCTTGCTTGATGCGGCTCCTCGGGTGCATCATCATCCGCTCGGCCAATGGGCCTATCTCCTAGGACACGTGCCATCAACAACCTCGGCATCCTCTACTCGGACGCACGCGCACACCGCACCCGATCGGCCATCACCATCTGATCGGCCCATATGCACGCCCGCTCGGACAGCATGCAGACATCGTGCCAAACTGCTCGGACTACACAGCCCTAGCCGCGAATGCATGCATGTTTGGGGCATCAAAATTTATATTTCCCCCATACATGCTATACTTTTATTAACCAGATAAATATTTTCTGAACAGTAAAATAAATATTTTTCCAGAATTAATTGACTTATATTTGTTTGGTTACTCACCTCCCCGTATTTATTTTTTGTAGATGAATCGCTTTTAGTCATGCTCAACAACAGACTACCCGACCAGTGATATATGCTCAGCTGACCAGGGAAGTTGTATCTGCTCTCCTGACCAGGAAAACTTTGCACCTGATCAGCTAAACTTTGTACCTGGCCAGTAGTTTACTCTTTTTTCTTGTGAAGACAATTGTTGCTTAGCAACTTTGATATTTTTCTCGTACAGCCGAGCTATCGACATTTATACTTTACTTTTCTTTGCTAACTTGAAACATTCTAAGTCCTTCTAGACTTAAAAAGTTATAAGTTTTTTGTGAATAATAAAGTTACTCTGATGTATGCCTTATATTTTCGCATGAGTACTTAGTTTTTTAACTTAGAAATTCTAGGCATTTCATAAGTCCATACTAAGTATACTTTCTCACACTCTTATTGCTCTAACATTTTATGAGCATAACGTTTATTGTCACACGAATATTTGCTTCTAACTTGAAATTTTGAAAAATTCCAAGTTACTTAAGCTTTGTCAAAAAAGTTAGCTTAATGGCCTTTTTTGACTTCAAAATTTTACAAGTCAGCCTAAAAACAAATATGTTTACTCGTGCTCTTATTTCCTGTGTTAAATTATATACTAGTATACCCCATGTGCCCCCCAACTGATCGAGGGTTGAAAGATCCTGGGTCACTTGCTACTTGACCGAATCTGTTTGAGCAGTTAATTGCTCGTGAAACACATAGAATATATTGAAAATATTCAAGCAGTTGAACACTGCTTGAACGTATCAACCAGCTGAACACTGTCCGATTTTACTGACCAGTTGAACACTGTTCGAATAATTAACACACATGCACATTTGTAGCAAGACTCGACCACGCTGCGCGTAGTCTCTTTTATTACTCGTAAATTAAAAAGGACAAAACGTGTCTAATAACGAGTCTTAAACAACAAAAATTGTTAAAAAATAGATGACTGGTCAGCAAATAACCAGCTCATAAACCAAATTTAAATAACAAGTTAAACAACTTGAAATTAAACTACCACTCTGAAAGTAGTATTTAGAAATAATATATTCACAGACACTCGCCGCTCTAGTGGCTCCTGTTCCTAGCACTCCTGCTCATGTCGAAGTGTCTCGGCATACCTCTCCCTTGCTTTGTTGCTATCCTCAGCCAAGTGTGGACCTCCACATATAGTGACAGGCCCGGGCTGCAACGGTGGAGATCTTTGTCGTTTGAAACCAGGATTTCTGCTGCCTCCTTCTCCTTGGGGTGTCTCTGCCCGGTACTTTCTCAACTTGCCCGACCGGAGAAGAAATTCTATCTCGTCCTTGAGGTGATTGCATTCATTCGTGTCGTGACCATAATCTCCATGGAAACAACAAAACTTATTCATATCTCTCTTCCTCATCTCTTTCTTGATGGGTGGAGGTTTCTTGTAGGGAACCTCTTCATGACTAGCAAGATATATTTCCGCTCGGCTGGCTGAGAGAGTGGTGTAATTAGTGAACTGAGGCTCATACTTGGTTGACTTTTCATTTGAACTCAACTTTGCTTTCTTTTCCTCATGGTGGTCAGACCCGTTATTTCCACGTTTCTTTCCACCATCCTTAGGAGGGTCAGTTGATTCGCCCAAATTGTTTATGCCATTCTCCTCTTTCTCGATTGCATCATCCAATTTCATATACTTGTCTGCTCGGTCAAGAAATTGTTGAAGTGTTGAAATTGGATTTCTATGTATGCTATCCCACAAAGGGCTCCGATAAGTTATCCCAGCGGATATGGAAACCATCTTCCCCTCATCTCCTACAGCAGTCGCTCTATTGGCTTCTCTCATGAATCTCTGTATATAATTCTTTAAAGACTCATCTTTTCCTTGCTTGATATCTGCCAAGTGTTTGGCATAAAATGGTGGGGTCTGGGCAGTGTTGAATTGTCTACAAAACTCCTTCCTGAATGCCTCCCAAGAGGTTATGGAGTTCGGCTTAAACTTCCAATACCATTCCTGGGTGGTATCTGACAAAGTAGTCGGGAAAACTCCAAGCAATTCCATCTGGTCCTCAAACTTCCTAACATGTCTGAAGGGATCTGCATTTCTGTATATACTGGCAGAACTGGTGCTTTATATTTTGTCAGGGGTTGGGCTGCTCTAATCTGGGCACAAAATGGGCTGCCACTCCGGTGGTCTATCGCATCTATCCTGGAAGGTCGTTTTGACAAACCTTGCACTGCAGTTGTTAGCACGTCAAGCTAGGCTTGGATGGCTGGTGCAACTGATGAAGTTCCAAGGTCTTGACCGCCTGGTCGGGCATTACCATCTGGTGCACTGTCGTCAAGTATTTCTACTTGACTGGCAGGGCAGTTCAGATTTTGCCCTTCGACCGAGACGGTCCTCCTTTTTTTGGTGATAACATCCCTTAAATCCTCTCGGGAAGCATGCTTTCCTGCCCGATCGAACATCGTACTCTTCGATTTTCCAGAGGGCTTACTACGCGGGGCTTGCTCTCTCCTACTACACTGCTGGGCGGGGTGCAGTGGAGGCTTTTCGGTACGTCTCGGGCAGTCTTTTCCTCCTTGTTGGTCGTTTCCCTCCTTTTCCTTTGACTGGTTGGTGTGATGACCATCAGCCTCATCACGACCATGCCCATCTTTGAATTGTGAAGTCCTCTTATCTCGAGGAGTTCTGGCTTGATCCTACCTGGGTGGAGTCTTTTTACTGCCCGATCGGTGACTCCCTGATCTAGAAATTTCTGATCGGTAGCTCCTGGAGGGGGTTCTAGAGTGCTCCCTTTGCATTGATGTAGTTCTAGAGCGAACCCCGTCATCTTCCCGACTAGGGGGGTTACTCCTGCTTCTATCCGGTCCACGAGAATTGGTTCTATCAGTGGTCCTCCGATCAACATTATTATTTCTTGCTCCTTGGGTGGCTGCCTGTGCCATGGCTTGAGCATTGGCTTGGGCGAATTGGGTAGCCACTTCCAGAGCAAGTGCTGCTTCACGATGTCTCCGATCAACTTCCTCCTGTCGCTATCTAAGCTATTCGCTTCTGGCCTCCATATCGCGCCTTTGCTGCTCTAACACAGCTCTCTGCTTGGCCATCTCTTCAGCGAAAGTCTCCAGCCGAGCATTGAATTGCATCATCTCCTCTTGGAAAGCGCCTATTGCTTCCTGGAGTTGTTCAACTTCTGGAGTGGTCTCCTCAAGAAACACCCTAGGCTCAGTCTCTGGGTTCTGCAGTCCAGGATCTTCTGATCTAGCAGGCTCTTTTGACGTGCCTGAATTTTTGGATGTCACATTGGTATTCTTGGGCGCCATTTCGATATGATAGTCGAGTGTTTCTTCTCTTCAGGCTCTCAATGAAAGCAACAAAATGTTGACCGTGTTTTTGGCCAACGACGTGTAGATGTCAAAACGACAATAAAGCTTCAAGAGAAAAATACGACACAGACAATTTTTATAGTGGTTCAGCCCCAATGTGTTGGTAATAGCCTAATCCACTTGGAGTTGTGATATATTTAGCCTACACTTAAGATCAGATGAACTTGAGACAACTGAGTTTCTTAAGTGCAAGTAGAAAAATATAGAGTTTCTCTCTCTAGAGAATACAAGCTTTATCTCTCTAACCTCTCAGAAAATGCCCCAAGAATGCCCCAAGTAACAGTCCCCAAAATCTCAAAACGAGAGTGTTTTCTTAGTCTAAAAAGATCTGATCCCTCAAATGATACCACGAGCCATTTATTTATAGGCTTATGGATCGTACATCAGATATTCCCTTTGACCGAGTCCTTTATGTTATTCTCACAATATTTAATTAATAATAATATTTAAAATACAAAAATATGCAATTCTTTGGGATAATATGAGAGATTCCTGCGCAGGTATGACCGATTCTAGCTGAAGTCGTTACTGGGATCTCTTGCGTAACAATGGTCTGTTTAGTCGGTCCACATCACACCCAGAAGGAAAACTGGGGAGCCAAGACACTTCACCGGTCGGCCAAACCCTCACTGGTCGGCCAAGACAAGTGACTGGTCGGCCAAACACATGTCTGGTCGGCCAAACACCTGACTGGTCGGACAAGCACCTGACTGGTCGGACAAACACCTAACTGGTCGGTCACGACACTTCTCTGGTCTAACATGACACATCTCTGGTCTAACATGACACTTGACTGGTCAGTCAAAAATCTTCACCGGTCGGACAGAAATTCTATCAGATCGATCAGATCACTTTACCACAACTCCGTAAAGCCAACACATTTATTGACTATTAATGTGCCTTTTACTGACTATGCATTGCCACTTGTCACTTCTGATTGCCACGTCATCGAACTGAAATTTTGGGGATAACATTACCGAAATGGAGAATTTTATTACATGAATGGACCTTAGGTTAAATTTTATTGTGTGATTAATTAAATTAAATGTGAGAAACATTTAATTTAATTATTATGTGTTAAGTTTTGTGTTTAAAACTTAATAAGAGTGAAAAAGATTATAGGAAGTCAAATTGGATTTTTCTTCCTAGTAATTATTTAGTAACATTTATATGAAAAAATATATGATTACAAATAAAATAAATGGGTGGCTGGCCATGTGATATGATTTATTAGGGTGGACCAATTTTATTTTTTTTAGTTTAATCCCAATTTAAAGATAAGGGTTAAGGCAAGTGGGTAGTAAAATACTTGAGTATTTTTCGGATAATTTTAGAGTAGTATAAACTCTTCTAACCCCCCTCCCCCCTCTCCTCTAAAACCGGCCACTCTCTCTCTCTCTCTCTCTTTCACCATCTTTTTTTTTTAAAACTCTCTCAAGTTTTCTCTCCATCTTCAACTTCAAGAACACTAAGGAGGCTTGGAAGCATTTAAGCCTTGGTCTAGGAAGGGTTTTCCCTAAGGTAAAGTTTCCATAAACTAGAATTTTGTAAAGTTTTAACCATAGATTTTTCATTAGCTAATTATCTATGTTGTTGGGGGGAGTTGGTTAAGGTTTTGAAAGACTTTTGAAGGAGCCAAAGCTAATAGGAAGATCCAAACCTTAAGCAAGAACAACAAAGAGGTAAAAAGTTTACTTTTTATGGTTATTATTGTATGATTTTTATTTTTAAGCATTGTTTTGTATATTTAATGCTTAAAGTTTCTTATTGGTGATGTAATAAGGTTATGGTAGTTGTTTTATAATTTTTATGATGCTTGTGTGTTGATTTTGAAAATAGGGACCAAAACCCCCAAGGGTTTTGTTAGAAACCTTAAAACAAATACATGTTTTGGGCTGTGACTTCCAAGGGGTCAAACATCCACTGTATATTTATTTTTTAAAATTTAATTGTACTGTAATTTTTTTGAGATTTAGTACATAAAATTGAGCTTTTGAAATACTCAAAAATATTTAAAAATGAGTGAGTTATGATATTTCAAAGTCTAGGTAAAAAACTGTTTTTCGTATTCTTAATTTCGGGACCAAGTTTGGACAGCCACTGTATAGGGAAAATGAACCCATTTTTTTCTAAACTTTGGTGGACATATTATTGGTATAGCCTAGTATTCAACTGTAAAATTTGGTAAGAAAATACTGAACGGTTTGAAAGTTATTAAGTGTCAAAGTTTGGAAAAAATAAGAACTTGAAAATAAGGTCATTTTTACCTCATTGTTGGAAAATAATTTCACTAATAAAAAATGCTCCTTGTGACCTAAGATTTTACAAAGACCTAAAAGGTATATCAAAAATGTAATTGGAAAATTTTGGTAACAATTGGGTAAGTAAATTTCAAGTTATGAACTAATAAAGTATATAGTTAAAAATGTTAAAAATAGGGTTTTCACACTTAGTGCAAAAATGAGATTTTGGAACTTAAGGTAAAAAGTAAAATTTTTCTTATTGCAAGATAAAAACTTGGCAAGTCTTGAAAACATATTTTGACCTAAAATAGCACTTTGAGTTTAGTGGGAATTATTTTTATTAAAGAATTTTTATTCTTTCTAAAAATAAAATAATTCATTTATGAATACATTAATAAATTAAAAGAGGGTTTAAAACCCTACATTTTGATAAAATAATAAAGTGAATTATTTTTCTAGTAAGTAAACTTGATTAATTGACTTCCAAAAATTAACTAGTCAAGATGGGAAATTTTTAACGGTTTTCCTAATTAAAACAAATTAGGCAATTTTCTTAAAACAGTTTTTAGAGATTAAAACCTTAAGAAAAATAAAAGGAAAATTAAGAGTTTATTTTCTTTAAAAATAATTAAGGAATTTAATTAGTATTTTTGAGATATAATACCGGCTAAATTTTTTTTAATATTTTATCAACTGTTGAAAGTACGGGTTAATAGCGGAACTTTTAAAGAAAAAGATTTTTAACATATTGTGAGAAAATACTATTGTGATACCCGAGCTTAGGCATCGAGACCATAGGGTAGGTCTCCCCGAGACTTAGGGTTTAGTCTAAAATATTTTTGTATGAATTTCCTTAATGAGTTTAAACCACAAATAAGGATCTTTAATCCTTACTAATGATTTTGAAAATGACCAACCTGCCCAAAATAATAATAATGAATTATGAGTGCCATAATTAATCTGAGTATACTGTATGGATAAGTACATTATTGGTTAAGCGTAGATGGACTAAACAGTTAAGGGTGAAAACCTGCTGAGTGCTAAGGACTCCAAGTAAGTCAACTTATATTGTGTGGCTACAACATGAAACGACTATTGTATTGTATGTTAGTATAGGGACACATGCACTTATATACACTGTCGTATAAAGTTGCGTAGAGACGTTAGCCTAGTGACTGCCGATTTAAAAAATATGAACGGTAGACATCCGTCATACCCTAGACGGCTGATCCCCGTCACACTACTTGATTTTATTAGGTCCGGTTCATTACCGTGATGAGTGGCCAAGAGGTGAGGATTGCTGGTTAAACCTAGGGGTGCCAAAATGAAGGGGACCTAGGGGTCCTCATGCTTACATAATCAGTGAACGGTTAGAACTCGAGAAAATGCTCTGATAAGTTATTCCCGGATAGCAGCCGTGAATATTGTCCATTCAGTGAGAGTGCCTAGAGATACTAGGGGTTGCCAAGTTTGAGTGAGGCTGAACACCCTAGGGGCAACTGCTCACCAGCACCACTGATTAGCATAGAAGTCTCTGTAAACTCGTGTAAATTTGATTACACTCTTGGATAAGTAGTGATGCCCTAGGTAACGCGATAGTTACCCTTGGTGGGGATATTTATTTGCTAGATCTTAGTGTTGAGACTCGGTTCTCTCTTACAGATTAGCATTTATGATGGAGGGCGTGTTACGCCTGAATTGTTGGAAATTGTCGAGCGTTGGTCTCAAATTATATTGTGATATATTATATTTGCTTGCTTTGGGATATTGTTGTTATGAAATACTTGTGATATTATATAACTGCTTGCTTTGGGATTTTCTGCGTGCAGGGTTTTATCTGTCATAGGAAATAATTTATCATTGGTTATGACAGTTTGCCAGGACGCTTTTGCATTCTTGAAATTGATTGTATAGGGTCCGGATGGATCCGGAACCCTAATTCTTTGCATGCTTTTGTTTTAAGGTTGAACTTACTAAGCGTTTTCGCTTACCTAGTTGTTTCCTATTGTAGGCAAGAACAAGGGCAGGGCAGGGCAGGGCAGGGCAGAGCAGTGAGCGCTGGAGTCTACATTGCAAATTTACATGTGGATTGACCTTTTCGGAAGCCGTTTTCTTTTTGGAAATGTTGTGTAATTTTCCTAAACTATGCTCACTCTTCTCTTTATAAAATATGTTTGTAATTAAATGTTAAGTATGGCCATACGACTTTTTAAAAAAAAAAATTATACAGGTTTTTGAGACATTTTGTTAATTGAAAACATTTATATTTCTGCATTATCGAGTCTTGAAAATTTGCGTTGTTACAGTTGGTATCATAGCTCGAGTTGAGCCGGTTCTGTAGACAACCCACATGTACATTTCGCGAAGATAGACTGACACTCGCTGTATGTACTATCTCTTCCTTTAGTGTGTTGTTTCCATTTTCTTTATTAAATTTTATAAATTGTAGGTTAGTAAGAAAATGGTTGGCGAACAAGAGGCGATGGATCCCATCGTAATCGACCCCCCTATGGTGTATGACCAGTGGCAGAGAGTCCAAATCTACCGTGCCTTCACCAGCATAGCGCCTGCCGTATTCAATGGAGAGGTCCATCCCAATGAAGTCTGGGCATGGACTTACTCGTTGGACATCATTTTCGAGGACATCGGTACCCCCCATAGGTTCATGGTAGGATTGGCAAGTTTATACCTGAGAGGTTCAGCTTTCCTGTGGTACCAGGAGAGGAACTTGAGGCCAGCCACTTCATACTGTACTACCTTTAGAATATCCATAGAGATGACCTTTGGGCCTCGAGGTAGGAGGTCAAGGTGGCATATAGACTTCCACGAGCTCTTTGCTGCATAGAACGCCCATGCATATGCGATAGAGGCAACACAACGACAATCGGCAGCAAACCCAGTGGTAGTTGAGAACCTGCCAGCAGAGGAAGTGGCTGATGACAAACTCGGCGACGGGGAAATTTCTTATGAAGAACCGATGGACCAGAATGAGGAAGATCCCGAGGGGATCTTGAGGAAGATCCCAAGGAAGATTTTGAGGAGGATCCTGAGGAAGGTTCTGATATGGCCGCTGAAAGCGACACAGACTAGGTGTTAGGAGCTACATAGGTGTTAGAAACCCACCTACTTTTGAAATATGTACCTACCTTGTATATGATTAAGGAAATTAGTAACTGGTCTAGCAGGGATATAAGTCTGTTTTTTTTCAGGGCTAATTTTGTAAATCCCTTAGACTGGCCGACCTAAACTTAAAACGTCGTTGTATATGGTATAGGTTATGAAATGAAGTTGCTAACTTTTGTTAAAAAGTGTTGATTGCTTGTTGTGCTTGATATGTTTGGCGTGCTTAATTAGGTTGATTAACTATCTGTGTCAATATTAACTTCTCGTCCTTATGAGCTTAGGAGCTTTTGATTTGAAATCAAACAAATGGCAAGGACAAGAGCTCAAAGAGGAAGGGGTGTTGTTGGCCGAGGCTAGGCCGTGCCTGCGGATAGAGGTCAGAACGCGCCTGCTGCTAGAGCTCCAAACCAAGCTGCTAGAGTTCGCAAGATAGTCGAGCAGATATATAATCTGCAAAGGCTATTGGAGACGCAGAGAGCCCAAATTGAAAGAGGGCAAAAGAGACAGGAGGACGTTGATGCCCTCCAAGCTAAAAGATTTAACACCCTTTTGGGACGACTCCCCATGCCACCCAATAATGCTCAGAACAACAAAGTACCACCTGAAAACAATGAAGAATAGAACCTTGGCCCGCAGGTTATCATAGAGCAACTTGTACTGCCAGTAGAAGCACCAAGAGCTGCCCGAGCAAAACCTATATCACAAAGGTTTGGCAACTAGAATCCACCTATATTCGAGGGGAGCAGTGACCCTTTAATTGTAGAGGAATGGGTTAGTATTTTGGAAAGGATCTTCGACTTCATTGGAACTACCGAGAGAGAGAAGGTAGTTTATGTGACTTATATGCTAAGAAAAGATGCCCGCATCTGGTGGGACGCAGCCAAGAAAGGGCATAATATTGCCGAGATGGAATGGATAGAGTTCTTGACCTTGTTCAATGGCAAGTACTTTAGTAAGGCAGTGATTGAGCACAAAGTGAATGAGTTCACTAATCTGAAGCAAGGAACGTCGAGTGTGCAGGACTACGTTCGAAAATTCGATCAGCTGTCTAGGTTCGCAAAGAACCAGGTGAACACTGAAGAGAATAAGACCTGGAGTTTTATGAAGGGCCTACGCAGAGACATTGCCAGGTGTGTACACACTGGTAGAACTGGCTCGGAGACGTATGCCGAAGCTATGGAACGGGCTCTTCACCAAGAGTCTTGGGTCGTGTCAGACAAGCCAGAACCACAGAAGAATGAAGATAGGAGGTACACTCCCAACAACCCCAGACAGTTTCAGGCCAATCAGAGTGGCCCAAGGGGAAAGTTCAACCCGAGGTTCAGCTAGAACTCGGGGCGAACAAACAATCTAAGAGGCACAAGACTGATTTTTAGGGGAAATAACAAAAGAAAAGGGGGACCTCCCAATCAGGCAATGGCTAGTCCCAACAAACATCCAAGACGTGCGTTTAAACAATGGCCACTGTACAACAAGTGTAACCGACGCCATCAGGGCGAGTGTGGGGTATGTTTTAACTGTGGAAAGCCAGGGCACTTTGCTAAAGATTGTCGAATGCCAGCCAAGGGCAATGGAAATGGCCAACAGAAACAAATTGGAGCTCCGCCTCAAGTTTATGCGCTTATGCAAAGCAACAAAGGAGCTAGACCATCTGATATGGTTTCAGGTCAGATTTCTATCGCCCGAACCTCAACATATGCATTAATTGATCCTGGTGCATCACATTCTTTTGTATCTGTATCCTTTGTGGAAAAATTAAATAGAAGTCCTGAGCCTATGCCTATTATCTGTGGGGTATCCTTGCCTTCGGGAGAGGATATGCTAGTGCGGACATGGGTTAGAGCCGTACCAGTTTGGGTTGAAGGTCATGAGATGGCGGTGGATCTGTTAGTCTTGGACCTACATGAATATGACGTTATATTTGGGATGGATTGGTTAACCAGATATGGAGCTGTTATCAATTGCAAGTGCAGAAAAGTGGTCTTCACCCCAGCAGGAGAAGAACCATTTGAGTTCAAGGGCATGTCAAGAGAAAAGAAGTGTCCCATGATTTCTGCGATAAAGGCGAGAAAAATGTTGAGTGATGGATGCATCGATTTTCTGGCAAACATAGTGGATAAGGATAAAGAGACGAGTCAACAACCATTTGATGTACTGGTTGTGTGCAAGTTTCCTGAAGTATTACTGAAGATCTCCCAGGGATTCCACCAAACCGAGAGATCATGTTTAAGATAGAGTTAATTCCGGGAACTGCGCCAATCTCAAAGACTCCTTACAGAATGGCACCAGTTGAACTCAAGGAGTTGCAATCGTAACTGCAAGAGTTACTAGACAAGAAGTTCATAAGGCCAAGCCATTCTCAGTGGGGAGCCCCGATCTTATTCGTGAAGAAGAAAGATGGCCTTATTAGAATGTGCATTGACTATCGGGAGTTGAACAAAGTGACGATCAAGAATCGATATCCATTACCGAGGATTGACGATCTTTTCGATCAACTACAAGGAGCGTCAATATTTTCCAAAATAGACTTGCGAACAGGCTATCACCAGTTCAAGGTTAAGGAGAAGGATATACCAAAGACGGCCTTTAAAAAGGCGCTACTGTCATTTGGACTAACCAAGGCGCCTGCAGCATTCATGGATTTCATGAATCGCGTATTTTGTGAGTATTGGATAAGTTTGTCATCGTGTTCATTGATGATATTCTAATATACTCAAAAAGCCAGGAAGAGCATGCAACGCATCTTGAACTGGTCCTCCAGCGTCTGCGAGACGAAAAGTTTTACGCTAAGTTTTCGAAGTGCGAATTCTGGCTACAGAAAGTAAGTTTTCTAGGGAACATAGTGTCGGGAGACAGAATTTCAGTAGATCCCGCCAAAATAGAAGCTGTTAAGCAGTGGAAACCCCCAAAAAATGCTTACGAGGTTAGAAGTTTTCTTGGGTTAGCGGGATATTACCGATGATTTGTGGAAGGATTTTCCAAAATAGCCGAACCAATGATTGCCCTCACCCGCAAAAACATCAAATATGAATGGACTGACAAATGTGAGAATAGTTTTTAGGAGTTGAAAACAGGATTGACGACTGCCCCAGTGCTGACAATCCCTAATGGCACAGAGGGATATACTATTTATAGCGATGCCTCAGGCCGAGGGTTTGGAGCAGTGCTGATGCAACACGGAAAAGTAATTTCTTATGCTTCTCAACAGCTAAAGAATTACGAGAAGATCTATCCCACTCATGACCTGGAACTTTCAGTAGTGGTTTTTGCACTAAAAATATGGAGGCACTACCTATACGGGATACACTGCGACATCTACACTGATCACAAAAGCCTGAAGTATTTTTTCACTTAGAAGGAATTGAATATGAGACAGTGTCGATGGTTGGAACTGTTTAACGACTATGGTTGCGACATTCTGTACCACCCGTGAAAAGCAAACAAGGTGGTAGATGCATTAAGTCGACAACCAAGTGCTTACGTGATGACAGTGAAAGAGATTTCGTCGCAGTTACCAGTTGACATTGCTACCATGGATTTAGAGATAGTAGTTGGTCAATTGACTAAGCTCTCTATCGAGCCTACCATTATGGAAGCTATAAAAGGCGGGCAATTAGTCGATCCTTGGGTTCAAGGATTGATGTACGAAGTGAGAAATAGGGGGTGATGAGGATTCCATATCTCTGAAGATGGAGTATCGGGGTTTAAGGGTAGAATATGTGTTCCAGACGATGACAAGATCAAGAAGCAGATCTTTTTCGAGGGACATAATGCTCCTTATGCCATGCATCCAGGTACCACGAAAATGTACCAAGACTTGAAGAAGTACTTTTGGTGGCCTGGGATGAAAAAGGAGACGGAAGAATATGTGGCACACTGCTTGACTTGTCAGCAGACAAAGGCCGAGTATCAACGGTCAGTCGAAATGTTACAACCCTTAGAAATTCTGGAGTGGAAGTGGGAGATGGTCACTATAGACTTTGTCACAGGTCTACCAACCACTCCCAAGGGGAACGATGCCATTTGGGCTATCGTAGATAGGCTGACTAAGTCTACTCATTTCTTGCCGATCAAGGTAACTTATGGGGCACATAAGTTAGCACATATTTACATTGCAGAAATAATGAGGCTGCATGGTGTACCCAACTCCATCATATTAGATCGCGATGGATGTTTTACCTCGACATTGTGGAATAGAATCCAAACGAGGTTGGGTACTAAATTGAAGTTCATCACTTCTTTCCACCCACAAACAGACGGTCAAAGTGAACAAACAATTAAAACCCTGGAAGATATGCTAAGAACCTGCGTGCTCGACTTTCAAGGGTCATGGAATGAGAGGCTTCCACTGGTAGAGTTCGCTTACAATAATATCTATCATGATTCCATCAAGATGGCTCCGTATGAGGCTTTGTACGGAAGGAAATGTCGATCACCGATTCATTGGCACGAGACCGGTGAAAGAAAGTTTCTTGGATCGGATGAGGTTGATCAGATTACTGAGGACATCCGACAGATAAGGCACGCTCGCAAAGTTCGGTTGATCGACAACGCAAATATGCCGACCGACGCAGAAGACCCCTGGTGTTTGAGGTTGGCAATAATGTGCTACTGAAGGTAGCTTCGCTGTGAGGGGCTATGCGATTCGGGAAGAAGGAAAGCTTATCCCAAGGTTCATTGGACCTTTCAAAATCATAGAGAGGATCGGGGAAGTAGTTTATCGTTTAGCTCTTATGCCCGCATTGTCTAAGGTGCATGATGTGTTTCATGTATCCTTGTTGAGAAAATACATGCACGATCTCTCGCATGTACTCAGCTATGAGCAGCTGAGTATTGATCCTCAACTCGTCTATGAGGAAAACCCGGTGATGATTCTAGACAGAAAGGAAAAAGTGTTGAGGAACAAGACGATGGCGTTGGTAAAGGTGCAGTGGTGTAACCATGGCATTGAAGAGGCAACCTGGGAAACAGAAGACAAGATGAGGGAGTTGTATCCTCATTTGTTTTAAGTTTCGAGGATGAAACCTCTATAAAATGTAGGTATTGTAACGTCCTGCGTTTTCAGGTACCTTTAAACGACTCGGGTTGGGATTTTTTCCCCGAGTTAAGAATATTATTTTAAATAACATTTTATTTGTTTGGAAATTATTCTATGAGTTATTGCTAGCAAAAATATGAATTTTGTGATTTAAAAGTCAGGATAAGACTTTTGGTCTTGGACTGACACAAAAATCCTGATCGGGTAAATATCTCGGAAAATAAAATGAAAAACTATGGCAAATATATTTTGGGCATAAAATAAATTCATAAAAATTAAAGTTTTGTCAAAAATAATAAACCTGAGGGAAAATGGAAATTTTAGAGCATTTTGTGTTAAATGCTTAATTTTACCGAAATGGAGAATTTTATTTCATGAATGTACCTTAGGTTAAATTTTATTGTGTGATTAACTAAATTAAATGTGAGAGACATTTAATTTAATTATTATGTGTTAAGTTTTGTGTTTAAAACTTAATAAGAGTGAAAAAGATTATAGGAAGTCAAATTGAATTTTTCTTCTTAGGAGTTATTTATTAACCTTTATATAAAAAAAATATATGATTACAAATCAAACAAATGGGTGGCCGGCCATGTGATATGGTTTATTAGGGTGGACCAATTTTTTTTTTTTTAGTTTAATCCCAATTTAAAGAAAATGGTTAAGGCAAGTGGGTAGTAAAACACTTGAGTGTTTTTCAGATAATTTTAGAGTTGTATAAACTCTTCTAACCCCCCCCCCCCCCTCCTCTAAAACCGACCACCTCTCTCTCTCTTTCACTATCATCTTTTTGAAAACTCTCTCGAGTTTTCTCTCCATCTTCAACCTCAATAACACTAAGGAGGCTTGGAAGCATTTAAGCCTTGGTCTAGGTAGGGTTTTCCCTAAGGTAAAGTTTCCATAAACTAGACTTTTGTAAAGTTTTTGTAACGACCCAAATTTGCTAATAAGGCTTAGGGCCTTGATTAGCGCGCCTGGAGGGCAATATGTGAATTATTGTTTAATATGTGAATTTGTGTGAATATGTGATTAGTGATGCATGTTTAGGTAAATTAAATATGCATGCGGGCCCCGTCTCGTTATTAGGGGCATGATTGTAATTTTAGCCCGTTGAGGGTATAAACTTGATAATTGTGATATACTTGTGAAATAACTGTGTTGCACGATCCGAGACAATTCTAGGGAGCGGTTAGCTAGAAAGTCACAACGGGGTCGAAGATCCGACTCGGGGCAAGTCGAGGGGTATTTCGGGTGTTAGCCATTTTTGGGGTTATTGGGTTATGGAAATAAATATTTGGAGATATATTTAAGGTTAGAATGCCTATGAGGGAATATTGGGGAAAGTTACAATTTTTCCCTCAGGGACGTTTTTGGTACCCCAAGCCTTGAGGTAACCTTATAGACTTAATGTAACATCCCAAATTTCCTAATAAGGCTTAGTGCCTGGATTAGGGGGGCCGGGAGGCAATAATTGAGTTATTATGTGAATTATATTATAATATAATCATGCTTGTATTTTAAAGATATTAAATATGTGTATGTGGGCCCGTTTCTTATAAGAAGGGTATATTAGTAATTTGACCCGTTTGGGGTATAAATGCGAATATGTGCTTGTGTGATTGAGACCATATTATTATGTGGATATATTTGGGTTACTTGACAAGAGGCAATTCTGATGAGCAAGTTAGCGAAAAAGTCACAACGGGGTCTAAATACCCGGTTCGGGGTATTCTAGTAATTTAGTACATTACCGGGAAATAGTGGGTAATGGGAATTTATTGGTAACCATGTGAGAATATTGGAAGTAGCGGGAATTATAGGATGCAAATTGTGGATGGCGGGATTTAAAGCAAAGGACAAAATTGCCCTTATGGATATTTGAGGTATAAGCTTAGGACAAGGGGTATTTTAGTCAAGCCATTCAGTTTAGGATATAGATGGCTGGGTAATTATCAGAAGATTGGAGAATTAAAAAGAAAGAAATGCAGTAGCTCTTTCTTTCTCTCTCTCGTTCTACACCTTCTCTCTTGGAGCTTTGGTGATTTTGATCATCTTGAAGAATCTTGCTAGGAGGGAAGGCTTGAAGCCAGGGGATTGCTAGGAGTTATTGCCACTGGAGTCATATAGTTAAGTTAAGGATTTTGAATTGAAGGATATCATGTTAATTCAGTTGGTTTGTTTAAGCTATGGTGTTGATGCATGTTTGATAGCTGGGAAATTGAGTTTTGGGGTTTTGATGAGTTTAATTTAGTATTTAGTTGGGTTTCATTGCTGGAAAGAGGTATATTGTTTTTGGGGATTTAATTGGGAGGTTGGGATGGAATTTAGTGAGTTTTGGCTGGGTTCGGTTGAAGAAAAACCCAGAAAATTCTGGGTTCGTGGTGATGAGTCGCGGCCTGCGAAGAGGATTTTGGAGCTAGTAGGGCTCGGATACAGGGGTGGGCCGCAGCGCGTGTTGGATTCCAGGGAGGTCGCGCCTCTGGATTTAGAGGCAGGCCGCAGCTCGGGTGTGAGGGGCTGCGGCTCTTAAGGGGAAAATTGGCTTAAATGGGATTTTTAGATTGGGAACTTAATTGTTTGGGCTCGGGATCAATCCTACTTCCTTGTTAAGTGGAATTCGATGTCCCGGAGGCTAAGAGTTGGTCTGGAAGTTGTTATTTACTTGTTATTGATGGGAAGTTCCTTATCGCGGTTGTGACTTGGTTTTCACTAAGGGCTTGAATCAGGGATCGTGCTCGGAGGGTTGTCGCTAGTAACCCGCATACGGCCCAAAAGTAAGAACACTGCACTTGTTATGTGAATGCATGATTAGAGCTTAGTTAAGGTGATGAACATGATTATAATTATGTTGCAAATGTCTAATTAGGTATGCTGTAACGTGCATAATTATGATTATGCTTATGACTGTTGAGTGAATGTATTATAATGCATTGTATGATTATCTGTTAAGTATGCTATATGAAACATGTGGCTGTCTATTATGACTATGAGGCTTAGTTTATAAACTAGGGTATTATTAGAATGTTAAATGGGGATCAACTTATTAGTTGAGAATATGATGGGCTCTGGGAGATTCTTAATGGTTGAAAATCCCAAGGCTTTAACTTATAAGTTGGAGGCACGTGGTGGCTTGACTTATAAGTCAAGGGCATAAGGAACTTAGTTTATAAGCTAAGATTGGCATAATGCACCTGGAGTGCAGGCCCACATGCCTGGGCCACCCTGGGAGTGCAACATGCACTTGACTGGCTCGGATGCCAACAACTTGAAAGAAAGTGCGACATGCACTTGTATGACTCTATGGTCTCCAATTGGGTTTAATGAATGCACCGGATTCAGTTATTACTGTTTGGTGGTTGTTTTATTCACTGAACTGTTGATTAAGTTTTCTTGTTGAGTCTTCTGGCTCACAGGTACTTTGTGGTGCAGGTAAAGGTAAAGAGAAGCTCAACCAGCCATGAGTCGGAGGGCATTAGCAGTGGTATGTACATATGCAGTTCGCTCGACCACTATGACCGAGATGCTAAGAGGAACTAGGGTTAAACCCAGTTTTGCCGCTTAGGATGGCTTAATGTGTAATATGAGTTTTGTAACAAGCTTTTAAACTAATGTTTTTGGGATCCCATGTAAAGAATTGGTTATTAACTTAATGGAAATGTTTATGAAATGATCAAAAGTTTTTAATACCTAAACCTTAGTGGCTTAATCACATGTTTAGTCCAAATGACTTGTTAGTAAGTCCAGCACTGGTTTCAAAACACACCTGGTAACGGACCCTGATTAGTAGGGCGTTACAATGTGGTATCAGAGCAGCCCAGTTTTGAGGGTTCCTGAAGTTGGACTGGGCATGTACATTCACTGCTAAAGACAAGCTCGACTCTAGGTTGGGTAACTATTAATATAGTTATGTGTATAATTGCTTAAATGAGTTATGTGTGCTTTATTTGCTAGTTTAAATAAGAAGCATGAGCTATTCTGATAGGGTCTGGCCCTTGACTACTGCATGTAGGTTAAGAACCACTACAAGAAAAAACAGTATTCATAACACTTAAAAAATGCTAACCGGGACTATTGATAGCACTTCTGAAAATGCTAACGTAGCCCATGTTATTAAAAGTCCAGTCTTTTCTATAACAGTTTTTGAATGTTATGTTCGGTGTTATCTTAAACTATTCAATAACACATTTTTAGGTGCTATAATATTCAAATAAGAACATTTAGATAGAGTTTTTGGTTATAAATTTGAAGTTTAATCTTGTACTTTTTTCATAACACTTTTCAACTGTTACATTTGATTATTTTGATAACATTTTTAGTTTGTTAAATTATATAAACCATAATGATTTTTTACGCTTATAATATGTTTTTAAATCATAACATATAGTAATAAAATTTTAAATTTTATTTTGATAAGTATACTTATATGGTTTTTTTTTTTAATTAAAAGATCTTCATTATTGTATTTTGATAAAAAAAATTCAAAATTAATCATAAAATGTAATTCTCAATAGATTGATAAACCATAAGTATTACATTAAACAATAACTAATTCAAACCATGAATGTGTCTACTTCATGAGATCTTAGTTCTAACTTAAGTTTGAAAGCATAACATAATAAAGTTTTATAATCTTGAACAATTTTTACTTCAAAAATGAAAAATAGAAACATTACAAGATACACAAAAGTAAACCATGCGTGAAACTTGCTCCATCCTTCAATTCATCATCCTTTGTGCACTTGTCTTTGTTGTGAGTCCATTTGTTTAGCTACAACAAAATTTAAATAAGTAATGCTTCAACTTAAAGTTATAGTAAACTAAAAGAGTACATAAAAAAAGTTGATTACCTAATTATAACTTTATCAGCTGGCCATGCAATTATACTACCTACAGCATCTTCTATAGTAGACATAATTGTTGAAGGCCTCCACAGAAATGCATCATTCTTTCTCACAAGATCTATCCCCACTTTCATAGCACTAGGCCCAAGAGGAACATGGTGAACCTCATCCTTTGGGTCACTTGAGATAAAATAACCTTCTGCAATAATTTCTCCAGATCCAATCCAATCTAATATTTTGCATTTTGAGCCAAATGTGTGGTTCTTGACACTCTAACAATATATCAATATAACAAATTCAGCAGCAGTAAATGATTTTATATTGAATATTATATGTTTTAGATTTTATCATTTTCATATAATTAGTATCATAATTACCTGAGTGGAATGAACATGAGAATTTGATTGAACATTGACATTTGATTGCTCCTCGCTCTGAGTAGATGTATTCTATTTACAAGTAAGATAGAAAGACATGAATTCAACATCAAAATTAAAAAAAATACAAAAGTAAAGACTAACCAAAAAATTAAACATGAATCTTAGTTATTATTGCAATTCAGCCACATGAAAATATAGTTTCAGCATCAAAATACTTACTTGATTTTTCATTAAAGAAACAATGAGTTGCTCCATGTGTTGCATTTTGTCTTTCAAATCTTTGCATTGACCTTCTATCTTCATCAAATGGTCATCTCTTTCTGACACAATTTGCAACTTTGACCGAGTAACTCCTCTTCCGAAATCTCTCATGTATGAATTTTTTTCAGGACCAAGGACTTTTGTGAGGATGTCTTCATTAACACTTGTAGTTGAAGACATAGCAGGATCTTTCTTATATTCTTCAACCAAATCCTTCAAAAATATATAGTATCAATAAATGTATTCAAACAAATGAGTAAATTAAAACTAAAGTCACATGATTTTGAAAGGGCAAGGTGTATACAAAAGCTTCAGCCACTTCTGAATTTACTGGTTCGCCATTTTTCTTCTTATGTGCTTTGGTCCAAACATCAACTCTAGAAGGTGGTGTATTGGTTTCACTATGGTTCATCTATCAAAATAAGAAAATAAATTAAAAAAATATCTAAACCAAATTCTATAATAAAACAACTGTAAATATGTTTGGCTTTACCAATTCATCAATCAATCTTGCATAACCTTTGCGACTACAAGTATGGGGTAGTTGCTTTGTCCGTATTTTTTTTAATTTCTCGCTTGTAGCCTAAGAATATAAAGTTAATAGAGACATTAAACTATAAATTTTAGTCATAAATATATTTGGTTATAAGATGTTAAGAATAAAATACCTTAAACTCAGCACTATTTTTTTTCCTTAACAAAATTTTTCCACTCATTCATAGATTTAATATTATCAGGCTTTAGTTTCAATCTTGCTTCTTCATTTGGTGCCTTTGTTATTTTAGTAACTAGCCTTGATTTCGAAGCTCTCCAAAGATCTGCCATACTTTTGAATATATAGTTCTTTTGCCAATCTTTGTCAACCTTATATCTTGCCTAGTAAAATTAATAATATGTTAGTATTAATGTAAATGAATTTCAACAAATTTCATGTTCAATGCATAAAACCTGAGTATATATACCTGAATAGATTTCCATAAGACCTCTTTCATTCCTAGAGAAATCTTCCTCCAATCTTTTATTGTTACTGGTACAATTTCTCTAACAAGTGCACCCAAAAATGAAGACAAAGATATTGATGTTGCACCTATTGGTTGTCCCTTTGAGTTAAACTTAACTTCCAAACGACCATCACTGTCTATTGCAATAGACTTCATTTTACTAGGGCCTCTAGTTCTCTTTTGGGTAATAGGTGCAACAACTTCTTCAAGTAGTTCTTGTTCGTCAGGCAAGTTTTCAACAATTGTGTCTGGCAAGTTTTCAACAATTGTTTCATTTGGGTTTTCTGGGATTTGTAGGCGTTGTGATTTTCTTGTGGCTGTTGGTGAGATGGCATGGTCATTTGAAGGACTAATTTTTACTTCAACCACTCTTTTAATATATCCCCTAGTGGCTGTCATTGAAGCTAAGAATGGAGAAATTAGGTCATTAGTAGGTGGTCTCACTATTTTTTCAAGAGAGTCTATTGGTTGTTCAACCTCAAATAGATTTTTAAGAGATCTCCTTGTCACAGGGGAGATGGGTACTTCTTCTTCATCAGAAGAGTCATTTCTTACAATCATTCTACGTGTCTTTTTCTTTGGAGACACATCCTTAGTATATCTCTCTTTAACAACCTTATCCATTTCCAAATTTAGTCTAAAGCTCTTCCTCTTTTCATTGAGGAGTTTAACTAATTTTCCTGTAGGTATGTGTTTTGGCCTCTTTCCTTTTGTAGATGGAGGTGACATATCTTGTACTTGGCAAACTCTTTGACTAGTTTCTGATCAACCGTTTCTATAATTAGTAAGATTTTTTATGAGTTGCAAAAATCATATATAACAACATATTATCAATTATCACAAAAAAAAACATATAATGAAAGTTAGAAAGAAAGAAATAAACAGTCATTCTTGACATCAAAGACATGTTTTCAAGAGTTCTTCGCTAAAAATACACAAATAAGAAACAACCAATTAATGAGCTAAAGTATAAACTGAAATTTCCATTGATTACAACTTTGAATGTCAAGTGCAACATCTGCTACAATTTACAAAAAAACACAACAATAATCAAACTAATATACCCTCACAATCATCTCTAACATATTGTTCATCTTCCACTACATTATATAACCTAGATTCAGTAACTTTAGACATTATAGGCATGAATTCTTGCTCATCATAATTTTCCATGTCATAAAAACCTCTAGGGGGTGCCCTAATCACCACATACCAATTGGAAGAATCATGTTCTCTTGTGTAGAAGACTTGTTTAGCTTGTGAGGCTAAAATAAAAGGGTCTCTACCACCAGACCATTAACTTTGGTGTAGATTAACTAAAGTAAGACTATCCTCCACCCTAACACCGTTAGGGACATTTGCCCAATCACATTTGAAAATTGGAATCTGAACTATATAGTAATCTAACAAGATTATCTCCCTTATAACCCCATAGTATGAAACTAAATTAGGAACTTGAGATACATCTTTGGCACTAGATCTACACATAGTTGTAGCTTCAATTGAGACACCACTGTTCTGTGTGGACTTCTCAATGTCATGTACATGGAATCTTTGACCATTGATAATATATCCAGTGTAAGAAGCAGCATGTTTTCTGGGTCCATATGCTAGCCATTTCAAAAAATCAGTTTCATCACAAGTTGAGGAATGCATAGGAACCTATACAAATAATAGTATGACATTGTTAATTTTCTTAATGATATTTAAAACAACTGATATGAACCAGTTAGTTTGCATTAATTTACCTTTTCCTTCATCCATATTGAAAAAGTTTGTATATGTTTCTTCCAAAGTAATCCACTATTTCTCTCATATATTTTGTTTGTTTTTTTCAACTCCTCTAAGTGAATCCTAATATATAGGACCAATGACTTAGTATAACTACATTTTTAATATAAAAAATAATAATTTCTAATATCAGACACTTACTCTAGAAAAGGCTCCACAGCAGATGTATTTAACAGAATGTATCGATGTGCAATTTCTAACAACTCATCTGTCAATATAATTTCTTTCCTCCTAGAAATTGGACAACCTTCAAGTATCACATCATTTGACCACTCTTCATTTCGACCTTCTTTTGTGTTTAGTTCAATTGAATGGTCAGTGAATTCATTACAAAAGCTCACACACTCATCTGCAAGATAACACTCTGCAATACAACCTTCAGGCCTTGCTCGATTTATGACATAATCTTTCAATATCTTCATGCGTCTATTAATCACACAATTGCTCATCATTAATAGAATGTTCACATAAACTAATAAGAATAAACAAAACAATTAAGTCTTAGTGATTCACCTCTCAAATGGATACATCCATCGAAATTGGACTGGTCCACATAGTCGTGCTTCTCGTCCGATATGAACCACTAAGTGAATCATGACATCAAAAAATGATGGTGGAAAGAATCTCTCCAGTAAGCATAAAGTTTCAATAACATCATTTTCTAATGTCATTATGCTTTCTCTATCAAGAACACGTTGACATATTCGATTAAAGAACATGCATAATCTTATTATAGCATCTCTTGGACCCAATGGCATCAATCCTTTTATAGCCATCGGTAGTAATTGTTGCATCAAAATGTGGCAATCGTGTGACTTAAGGCCCATGAGCTTGCATTGTTCCATTGAAACACAATTTCGAATATTTGAGCTATATCCATCAGGTACTTTCAATGAGAACAACCTTTTACAAAATAATTCTTTCTCAAGCTTTGATAGTGTGTGTAAAGCTGCAGGAAGATAGGTTCTAGTCCCCTTCTCTTGTGGGTGTAATGCACTCCTAATACCCATATGTTGCAAATCCAAGCGAGCTTTTAGTCCATCTTTACTTTTTCCAGCAACATCTAGCAATGTATTACAGATGCTTTCACAAACATTTTTCTCTATGTGCATCACATCCAAATTGTGACGAACATACAATTCCTAAAAAAATTGCAAAAGAAATAACTAATGAAATTCCTCCAAAAACAATAATTTACACAAAAAATTTATAGTAAGAATGTGCTAACCTTCCAATAAGGTAACTGAAAAAATATGGATCGTTTTTTCCACATTTCTTTTGAATCATTTTGTTTCCTTTTCTTTGAAGTGGATTTTCCCCAAACATTCACAAAATCTTTAAGGTGTTCAGCAATTGTAGTCCCATTCATGATTCTTGGCGGATTTCCATGCTCAACTTCTCCATCAAACCAACTTCTTTTACTTCGAAATGGATGGTCTTCTTTAAGAAATTTTCGATGACCTCGATATGAAAACTTCCCACTATGTTTTAGCCATTCTGAATGAGTACCATAACCACATAGGGAACAACTAAAACATCCCTTATTTTTACAACCAGCAAGGTTCCCGTATGCTGGAAAATCTTGGATTGTCCACATCAAAATAGCCCGCAACTTGAAATTTGTATTGTCCAATGCATCATGAGCATCAACACCCTCATTCCATAATAATTTCAAGTCCTCTACGAGGGGTTCTAAGTATATATCAATATCATTCCCAGGCTGTTTAGGTCCTGGAATTAACATTGATGATAAAATATTCTCCTGTTTCATGCACAACCATGGGGGTAAGTTGTACATGACCAACAAAATAGGCCAAACACTATAATTAGAACTTAAATTACTAAATGGGTTAAATCCATCTGTGGAAAGGCCAAGTCTAATATTTCTCTCTTCATTTGAAAATGATGGCCATTTATCATTGACTAGCTCCCATGCTGCTGAATCCACTGGGTGACGCATTTTTCCATCGCAACTTTTATTGTTGTGATGCCATCTTAATTCCTTTGAAATTCTTTTAGACATGAACATCCGTTTCAACCTAGGGATTATAGGAAAGTACCTCAAAACTTTTGCTGGGACACCATGTCGAACCTTTTTAGTCAGCTTATCTGACATCCAACGTGAAGTTCCACATGTTGGACATTCTTGCAAGATTTCTTTATCTTTTCTAAACAAACAGCAATCATTAACACACGCATGAATCTTTTCATATCCTAAATCAAATAATCGAAGAAATTTTCGAACCTCATACATAGACTTGGGGATCATATTATCTAAAGGAAACATATCATTCAAAAGTCTTAACAATTCATCAAAACTTTTGTCAGACCATCCATTGGTAGTTTTAACCTTATACAATGCAACAATTGACGATAACTTAGTATATTTAGTGCATTGTGGATATAATGGAGTGTCTGCATCTTCTATTTTTTCCATAAAAGTGTCATCATGACCTTCTAGATGACTTTCAAAATCACAACCATCAATATTTGTAGCCCTAAACAAGTTGTAAGAATCAAATGTTTCCATTGTCTCTACATCATCATCTCTTGATAATTCTTCCCCATGATGAAACTAGATTTTGTATGTTGGATCAATCCCATAAATGACTAAGTGTTCATACAAAATGTTAATACATCGGTGACTTAAGTTTTGACAAACTTTGCATGGACACAATAACTTTTCTAGATAACCAGCTAGCTTTTCTGACATTTCTACAAAATTCTTAGCGCCTTCTCTATACTCATCCGAGGCTCTACAATTCAAAGACAAGTTCATATTTATAATATATTAGTAACAAATACAATAAGTTACTAATTTTACTAAGCTAGCACTAATTAAATCCCTAATTCTTATTACCTATTGAAGCGTAGCCAATTTTTATCCAACATGATCACCAATTTAGTTGTCCTGTTCTAACCAACAAAAAGAAAATTTTTGATAAGTCTATGTAATGGTAAATACAAAATTGTATCAACCAAAATATACTATATGATTTGATTTTTAAAATTACTTGATTTTGAGTTCAGAAATGAATTTAAGCTGTTTATTTAGTCTTATTGCTAAACTTGAGATAATTCTGGCATTTCCAATCCTCATCTCAAAGAAATATTATATATATTTATATATATAAAGAGTATTGTCAGTTCAAGAATTTGATATCTATTTGTAATTCACATTATCCGGATAAAGCTACATTTTATTGTAGAGCCAAGCTTTTAGCTTCTATTCGTGGGTTGATGGTTAAGGAGTTCAACGACTTTCCTTTCTTGTTTTATTGTCTTAGCTGGAAGGATTTAGTGTTCAACAATTATCAATTATCTTCCGAGTTTGCCTATTGTCCTTTTCTTCATTAAAAAAGTTTTGCTTTGTGCACAAAAAATGGAAGACTTTACTGTTAGTCACACTTCAACAGTTTCTCAACTGTTTCAACTTGATAGCTTAGGCAGCTGGGTGTGTTAAAATAAAGTTTATCAACTGTTATTTTTCTCTCTTGATATTTTATGACTAAAATAGAGATGCTAATGTCTCCGAATACCAGTTTAGAAGCTTTTAGGAGTTCTTATCACTGATTTTTTTTTATGGATCATGTCATCTCTGCTAGGTGTATGGTTTTTATGATGAGCGCCAGAGGAAGTATGGAAATGCTAATGCATAGCGGTATTGTACAGATGTTTTTGATTATTTGACGCTTTCAGCAATCATAGATGGCACTGTAAGGTTCTCTTGCTTTACACACACTCACACATGATGTCACATTCTAATATTTCCTGCTATTTATTATTTTTCTCTCCAGGTACTTTGTGTTCATGGCGGTCTTTCTCCTGATATTCGAACAATTATTCTAATATATTTTTGAATTGCAAGAAGCTATTTCTATAATTATTCTAATATATTTCCCCACATGGGTTTCGATTCTACTTTCAAATTTCTATGGTTTTTGAAGTTTATTAGATATACATCAAATAACTAACAGAAAATCAGAAAACATTCCAGCCATATTTATTAACCAACCATCAATCATTATCAATTCAAAATATTCAATCAACACACAAGTTTTCTTCCTTTTCTCGCCGCAGCACACAAATTTCTGAGAACCTACTTCACTAATACACACAAGTTCTCAACCTTCCGTTATCACCACAGCACACAATAATAATAATCTCATAACCTACTTCACTATGGATGAATATCTAAGACATTCAAACTCCTCTAACATTTGCAAAGTATTTTAACAACAATAAAAGAAAACATACCTCTTGCAAACTGCTGCAAATAAAGTTCCCTCCAATTCTGAATTTCTGAAAGAGTTAAAGAAATTTAGAAACTTGTGTAGAGAACCCAATAAATCAAAAAGTCATGTCACAATTATCTCATATTGAAAGAACAACATGCTTATAAGATCAAAATAAAAATTACATGGACAAAGACATAGATATTATTTACATACTCAAATGATCATTGATTAAAAAATATAATAACCTCCTTTAGTTCAGCTCTTATTCTGTTTTTTTTTTTTTTGAACAAAGAAAACTAAACCATCTTATAGATTTCAATGCTCAGAAACCACTGTCTCTGTGATCACGCATTCTATGATCTTTCGGATGTTGGTAGCTAAGTCAACAAATTATACATAGTAAACAAATTGACTATATCAAACAAATAATAAGCATATGAATTACATATGGAAGAGCATGTAAAATAAAAAGGTTAAAAAAAAGTATTATTTACCATTCACATAAGCATACATGATGGAGATAAATATAAATATAGAATAAACAAATTATATAAATTTATGAATTAGTTTAAAAGAAATACCTTTAAATATAGAAAACTCAGATCTTGTAAAACCTCAGAGAAAGTCCTGATGCTTCAAATTTGAAAGTATTAGTGTTTAAAATTGTTATAGAATAATATGAAATGTAGATATTTGACAAAAAAAAAAATTGTCATAAGATGTGAAATGAAAACAGACTTATAATCCGCCTAACAACTTCTCTGATTTTATACCATTTCAATCAATATATTGACCAAAGCAAAAAAGAATTTATTGAAAACAATATAAAGGAGAGAAAAAACTAACATTAAGTATTCAGAGGTGCTTAAACACTAAATATGCAAACTATTAGAACACTATAATAAAGGCTGAATTGTGAGAACTAACCCAGTACATAATGTCCTTTATTTATTTATTTTTTGAGTTTTTGCTTTACAGTGGCTCTTTTCATCTACTTTTACTTTTATATATATATACATATATTTATCATTCCTACAATGCGAAAAAACATAAAGCTATACACTATTTCCTGAAATTTTCAATCACTTTAACCAACACATTGACTTCAAAAATTTCTCTAGGTATCACTACCAAACCATATTTTAGACTATGAGTGGCGTCATAATGTTCGAATTAGAGATAGAAAATAAATAAAATATTTATACCAGAGATAATTGGAGCTCTGTCCCAAAGCTTGCAGGTTCTGTTTCTTTTGGTCACCTGAAGAAGATGACAAGCTCCTTACACATATCACCACTCATGGCCATGGCAGTTGGAGCTCTGTCCCAAAGCTTGCAGGTTCTGTTTCTTTTGCTCTATCTGTAAAAATTAGTGATTTTAAAGTTTACATCATCTTTTCTTATATTGTGAGATGTATAATATTTTAAATATGTATATATATATTTCAATAATTTGTAAATATAAATGAATAGAATGAGTACTAGAGTGCAGGATTACAAAGGTGTGGGAAGAGCTGTAGATTAAGATGGATACACTATTTGAGACCAGACCACCTCATTTTGCTTCATTGTTAAAAAATCCTTGCTCTTGCCATCTAGTGGAGATAACAACAAGAAGTTAGATAGTGTTCGATTTGACAAATCATGTCTGTAGATGGCTTAACGCAGGCTAGTGGGAATCATAATCTAATTTATACTGAGTATATTGATATAAAGCAAACTGCTTATGATTTCTATACGGATAAGGGGGAGCATGCAACAGTACTCTATCAACCAGTGAGAACATAGCAAAATAACTTAAACTCTTATAAGTACAACACGACTCTCAACTCTCAAATCTGACTATGCATATCATCAAAACTTATATCAGTTGACAGCATATAAAAAGCACAAATTTCTCCGAAAAGAAACACACACAACAATGCCATTAATTAAAAAAAGAATGGGTAACTTCTTTAGAAAGGTTAGTCTCTGCCCAAACAAGACAAGAAATTTGTGTTATGCTTTTTAAAAAGTGAAAATTTCACCAGATACAGTCATGCATAAGAAGAATCTAATTCCTTAAGCGTTACATATTTATAAAAGTCCACGATACTAATCTCAGACATGAAGCAAATATTACAAATATAGAAGAAACCCATATCAGACTACCAAATAATTCAACAACCCACGAAGCTATATCAGCCAAAACATAAAAGTTCAATAAAAATAAAGGAAGATAGATTGAGAGAGAAACCTGTGAGATCACCAGTGATGAGAACCAGAGAAGGGTTTATTAAGATTAAGAAAGGCTCCTTCACACAAGAAGAAGAACAAATCATTATCGATACTAAGGATCCATGGGAAATCAGTACCTTCTCTTGCTGTAAAGTTACGTGGGCGTGAGGCAGAGAACTCGTGAGGTAGAGAAGCTCCACTCTGGAGCGTGACTTCGTGAGGCGGAGAAAGAGCTCAACTCTGGAGCGAGTCTTCGTGATGCAGAGCTGAGTTGAGGGCGGAGAGACTTCGTGAGGGCGGTGAGGGCGGAGAGACTTCGTGAGGGCGGTGAGGCAGAGATGAGTTGAGGGCGGTGAGTCTTCGTGAGGGCGGAGAGGGCGGAGAGGGCTTCGTGAGTGAGAGATGGAGGCTGAGAGAAAGGGTAACTTAGAGAAAGGCTGAGAGAAAGGGAATTTGGCAGAAATTCATTTTGCTGCCTGTGTTTTTAGTCATATGGCGCCAAAAACAGACCGTGTGTTTTTAATCCCCACTGGTCAGTTCTGTGTTTTTTAATCCCCCCACTTAATAATAGCACTTCTAAATATATGCTATTCTTTAATGTAATATATACTCAATATTGTTGTAGTGAACGTGTTTATTAGCATGATAGATACTTGTAAATGTTATAGGACTGCTTATTAGCATCATTGAACTTGATGAATGTCAGAAATGCTTATTAGCATTGTTGTATGTGTACCTTGGATAGAGGATGCTTATTAGCGCCGTAGTATGCTTAAGGAAAATATTTATTAACATTATTAGGTGGTTATGCGTGCCAAAGAATATGCTTATTAGCATTTTTGTTTAGATGATGCCATGAAATTTCTCTGCTTATTAGCATGATTATTGAGTATGAATTGTTGGGATGCTTATTAGCATTGTCAATGCATGTGTGGATGCTTATTTGATCGATTTTGAACTGTGGGTTGATGTGAGATACTGTTATTACTGCCTGATAAGCTGAGTCATTGATTGCAGATAGACTTGGAAGTATGCTTCCAGGGCAATCTAATGAGCCAGCCAGCGCTGGAAATCAGGCCAAAAGTAATGATCAGGGTCAGAACCCTCCACCAGCCCCTGAACTGGCAACAGGTGCTAGCAGACTTGCAAGCTCAACTGCAGAGGCAAAATGAAGAGATATTACGATTGAAGCAACAGCAGGTTCCAGCTGGGAACGCTGCTTCAGGGGCCCCATCTGCTGCTTCAGTATCAGCCGTATAGCAGCAAACAGAGTTGGAGAACCGTTGGGAATTGGTATATGAGCGGTTCAGGAAGCAACACCCTCCGATATTCGAGGGTGGCGCAGATCCACTTAAGGCAGAGCAGTGGATGGCTATGATTACGTCCATCTTGGACTTTATGAGAGTTATGGGCAATGAGAGTGTAGCGCCCCAACTCCAGGGACCGCTATAGTTCACATTGCAAACAGTGCTAAACTCGCTAATCGAGTCGTTTGGCCATAAACGTGTGACTAAGTATGATTAGCGGTTTAAGGGTTAAAAACTTTGGTTAAGATAAAACGTTTCACTAGAACGTTTACTGTATACATTGGGATCCCAAAAATATAATTTTAGAGTTTATCACAAGAAAGTGTTTACAACAGGTCGTTCTAAGCGGCAAAACAGGGTTCAACCCTAGTTCCACTTTCAAACCTCGCCCAAGTATTGGTCGAGCAGCTGCATATGTACACGTCATCACCTAAGCTCTCCAACTCAAGGATGGCCCAGCTTTCTTTTGCCTTTACCTGCACCACAAAGCACCCGTGAGCCGAAGCCCAGCAAGAAAACTCATATGCTCATAAACAGTCATATCATGATATCGAATCATATCTGGCATGCCTAGCTATCATAGCTCTATTCAGCATGCAAATGAGTTCAAACAGATGCTGGGGTATCCAGGATAAGAAATCCTGGCCTTCTGATTGGAGGACTATCAAGTCAATCCTAATCAGATGAGTGACTGCCAAACAGGTCACTAACCAAATGGAAGAGTGGCTGCTAGGTTAGCCACTAGCCTTCAAGCGCTTATGATATTCATCAAATGAGTGTCGTAACACTTGAGGTCCTGATAAACCAAGCTGAGTGACCGACAAGCGAGTCACTAATTCAAATGGAAGGGTGACTGTTGGGTAAGCCTCTGGCCTTCAATAGGTTCTGGTAACCATAATGAGTGACTGCCATGTAAGTCACTAATTCAAATGGAAGGGTGGCTGTTGGGTAAGCCTCTAACCTTCAATAGGTTCTGGTAAACCATACTGAGTGACTGACAAGCACGTCACTAATTCAAATGGGAGGGTGGCTGTTGGGTAAGCCTCTAACCTTCAATAGGTTATGGTAAACCATACTGAGTGACTGACAAGCACATCACTAATTCAAATGGGAGGGTGGCTGTTGGGTAAGCCTCTAACCTTCAATAGGTTCTGGTAAACCTTACTGAGTGACTGACAAGCACGTCACTAATTCAAATGGGAGAGTGGCTGCTGAGTAAGCCACTAGCCTCCAAGCGCTTATTTCATTCATCGACCCTCGGGGTCGGTCTGGCATTAATGCTCTTTGAGTCATTCAATGCTGATAGTCAAATAGACCTCATCTTTGATGGCTTGCTTGATACACGCTAAGACCATTCTGACTAATTATTCAGTACCGTGCACAGGTAAGCAATGCTATCAGTGTGTATCATATGCCAATTATCCAAGAATAGGGCATTCAGCATGCTTACTAAACAGTTGCTAGCATAATTATGATCATACACAAACTCAGAGACTCAAGCTCTGACCAATCTCATACTCATCATTCATGGCATGCCCTAATCACATGTTTCTCGTGCATCACGTGCATCACATGCATCACATTTAATCATCCTGCATGCCTCAACAATAATCATATGCAAATGGGCAAGATTGCCAAGCATTCATTAGGCCATCAATGTTTACATTTAAACATTCAACATGCATCAATCATAACCATGCATGTCACATATGGGGTGCAGTTTTCTTACCTTTGGTCCAAGCACAGGTTACCAACAAATGAGCCACAAGCACGATCCTGATCCAAGCCTCTAGTGTTAAGCTAGTCACATCCACAAATGGTGATCCAATGAGTTCAAGCTCTAAAACCAACCCTTGAACTAAAACTTAGCCTCCAAGACATCAACCCTCACTAATCCGGGTAGTAGGAATGATCCCGAGGCCTAAAACCATGTTCCCGGGGTCAAAGCACCCAAACGGGCTCAAAAGCCTGCCTGAGCCGTGGCCCTGGCACCCTGAGCTGCGGCCCCCAGCACCACCAGAAGCAAGCGCCGCGGCGCCCAACACCAAGGGCCGCGGCGCCCAGCAAAGCAAAACTGGGGCACCTGCTTCATCGAGCAAGGGCCGCGGCGCCCAAGAACAGGGCCGCGGCCCAACTTCGGTGCAGCCATTTTCCCTTCGTTTTAACCTTTTAAAACCTCCCAAAAACATGTCTAAACATTCCCAAATCTTCAAATCAAAGTTCCCAAACTCCCCAATGGTCCAAAACCACCAAAACCCAAGGTTCAAACAAACTAGAAACCCAACGATTCACAAAGTCCAATTCAAGCTTAAAGACTTTTAAAAACTTAAAACTTAAACTTGAATTACCTACGATTGAGTTGTTTCCAACTAAATCCTCTGGCTAATAAGCTTCTAATTCTCCTTAGGATTGCTATGCCTCGATCCTCGCTTGATTCCGAATCCTAGAACTCAAGTTACCTTCGAAAATGCGATCGGGAACGAAAAGGGAACTTTAGGGAGAGAGAACGTACAGAACGTTCTTTTTATTTCCTTAAAAGGTTACTTCAAGCTTAAGTAGCTTCCAATAAAACCTAATGCTCGGGGTCCCGAAAACACCCCCGGGGACATTATAGTCAAAACTTCCAGAATTTCCCCCTGGTCTTACTAACTCCCAATTTATCACCAAATGTTAATTCCCATTACCCAATAACCCGGAAATGCTATAAATACCCCTTGACTTACTCCAAGTCAAGCTTAAATCCCGTTGTGACTTTCCCACTAGCTTACCTCCTAGGATCGTCTTGTGCTGGGTAACCCTGGCATAACCAGATAATAACAAAGCACCACGCCCATTTCACATATATGCCAAAAATGCCCGAAATGGCCAAAATATGAAAATCACCCAATTAATCACAAATGGGTTCACATGCATATTTAATACACCTAAACATGCATATTATCATTAAATAGCATAATAAAGCAATTATGGCCCTCTCGACCTCCTAATCAAGGTCCTAGACCTTATTAGGAAATTTGGGGCATTACAGAGAGTGTGGCCTATGCCACATACATGTTTCGGGAGGATGCCCGAATCTGGTGGGAGGTGGTGTCCCAGACTATAAATGTAATTACAATGGGTTGGGAAGTGTTTAAAACCCTCTTCAATGAAAAGTATTACAACGAGGTTGTCAAAGCTGCAAAGGCCAAGGAATTTAGTAAACTTTTGCAAGGGAATATGTCAGTGACTGAGCATGCCCTGAAATACGACAGATTAGCCAAGTTTGCTCCAGACTTGGTGCCCATTGATGGGACAAGGAAGGAAAGATTCCTTCAGGGGCTACAACCTATGATAGCCCGGGATGTGAGAACTACCACTGTACCTAGAGTGACAACTTATGCTCAAGTAGTGGAGAGAGCCCTTACTGCAGAGGGTGCTGAGAATAAGTACTGGCGTGATAATGCAGCCAGGAGAGATATGAGGAAGACGGGATCTCCCTTCTCAGGAGTCGGTAGGGGTGGAGGCCCCAGTGACCAGAAAAGAAAGACCCCAGATACTAGTTTGGCTCCTAGACCTGATAGGAGGCCACAAGGTGCACAGATTGGCCGCCAGGGTGGCAATGAGAACTGGAAGACATATCCAAAGTATGCCAGGTGCAAGAGACATCATCTGGGTGAGTGTCGGGCGAAGGCCTGTTTTTTATGCGGACTTGTGGGGCATCTTAAGAAGGATTGCCTAAGACTGAAGAAAGAAGAACTTAAGAAGCCAGATAGCGCGACTCCGGCTCGAGTATTTGCATTGACACAAGCTGAGGCTGAGGCTAGGCCTTCAGTGGTCAGGACAGCTTTCTAGTGCTGACATATCTTATTCTGTGTTGATTGATTCTGGTGCTACACAATCATATGTATCTAGTAGGATTGTTGATAGTTTGTGTAGGCCCTGTGAGTTTTATGCTGGGGGATTTGGGACATTGTTACCCACTGGGGAGTTGGTGGTTTCCAGGAGGTGGGTTAGGTCTTTACCAGTGATGGTAGATGGTAGGGAGCTATCAGTTGATTTGATAGAGTTAGCCATGGCTGATTTTGACATGATTTTGGGGTTGGATTGGTTAACTAGATATGGAGCAACCATTGATTGTAAAAATAAGATGGTAACTTTTGAACCTGAGGGTAAGGAACCTTTTGTATTTGTTGGCACTGTGCATGGACCCCGAATGCCTATGATTTCGATACCGAGGGCTAGGGACCTATTACAGGAAGATTGCATAGGATTCCTAACCAGCGTGGTGGATACCATGCAGGTCATGCCAGTGGGACCA
This sequence comes from Humulus lupulus, assembly GCF_963169125.1. Classification (NCBI taxonomy): domain Eukaryota; kingdom Viridiplantae; phylum Streptophyta; class Magnoliopsida; order Rosales; family Cannabaceae; genus Humulus; species Humulus lupulus. Next base: position 105,624,433 of record NC_084793.1, read on the forward strand.
TCAGAGACTAGGTTGGTCTGTGAATTTCTGGACGTGTTTCCAGAGGATCTACCGGGATTGCCGCCGTACCGAGAGATTGACTTTGTTATTGAGCTGGCACCAGGGACAGAGCCAGTGTCTAGGGCACCTTACAGAATGGCCTCAGCTGAGTTGAGGGAACTCAAGGTAAAATTACAAGAAATGTTGGATCTGGGTTTTATTAGACCCAGTTTCTCACCATGGGGTGCACCGGTGTTATTTGTGAAGAAGAAGGATGGTTCACTAAGGATGTGTATAGACTATAGAGAACTGAATAAGTTGACTATCAAGAACAAGTATCCCCTACCAAGGATAGATAATTTATTTGATCAACTGCAAGGTAAAATGGTATTCTCAAAGATAGATCTTCGATCTGCTTATCATCAGTTGAGAATTAAGGATGAAGACATACCTAAGACAACTTTCCGTACTAGATATGGGCACTATGAGTTTGTCGTTAAGTCATTTGGTTTGACCAACGCTCCAGAAATTTTTATGGACCTAATGAATAGAGTGTTTAAGGACTATCTGGACTAGTTTGTGATCATCTTTATTGATGATATCTTGATTTACTCACAGACAGAGGAGGAGCATGAGCAACATCTCAGGTTGGTCTTGCAGAGACTGAGAGAACACAAGTTATTCGCGAAGTTTAAGAAGTGTGAATTCTAGTTACCGCAGGTGACATGTTGGGGTCATATTGTTAGTAGAGATGGGATCAAGGTGGATCCATCTAAGGTTGAGGCTGTAAAGAATTGGCCAAGGCCAAGGAATGCCTCAGAGATTAGAAGCTTCCTTGGGTTGGCGGGCTATTACCGGAATTTGTGGAAGGATTCTCCAGAATATCATCTCCATTGACAGAATTAACACGTAAGAACTAGAAGTTTACATGGTTAGACAAATGTGAGAATAGCTTCCAGGAGTTGAAGCAGCGTTTGATTACCACTCCAGTTTTGAGTCTTCCAACTGGTCAGGGGAAATTTATGGTTTACTGTGATGCCTCAAGGCAAGGGCTAGGCTGTGTCCTTATGCAGGCAGAAAAGGTGATTGCCTATGCATCACGATAGTTAAAGGATTATGAGCAGAGGTATCCAACTCATGATTTGGAGTTGGCAGCAGTGGTCTTTGCATTGAAGGTATGGAGGCATTACCTTTATGGAGAAAAGTGTGAGATATATACAGACCACAAGAGCCTCAAGTACTTCTTTATACAGAAAGATTTGAATATGAGGTAGAGGCGGTGGTTGGAACTGGTGAAAGACTATGACTGCGATATTCTCTATCATCCAGGTAAAGCCAATGTGGTGGCTGATGCCCTAAGTCGGAGAGGTCTAGGGCAGTTGTATAGTGTGAGACAGATATCCAGGGAGATAGCTGAGGATATGGCCAGGGCAGGGATTGAGTTAGTAGTGGGCCAGTTAGCCAACATTACCCTGCAGTCTACTCTCCTAGAAAGGATAAAGGAGAGTCAGCTACAAGAGCCACAGTTGGTGAAGGTTAGAGAGGAGGTTCTAGCTGGAGTAGCTAGGGACTATTCTATATCTGGCATGGGCCTGCTAAGATACAAGGGTCGGATCTATGTTCCGATGGATGTTGTTATTAGACGAGAGATTCTGGATGAATCTCTTACCACCCCATATTCCCTGCATCCCGGTACCACCAAGATGTATCAAGACTTAAGAACTTTGTATTGGTGGCCGGGGATGAAGGGTGATGTAACTGAATATGTAGCCAAGTGTCTGACATGTCAGCAGATCAAAGCTGAACATCAGAGACTTGCAGGATTACTGTAACCCCTAGACACTCCAGAGTGGAAGCGGGAAGACATCGCAATGGATTTTGTGGTGGGATTTCCTAATACAGTGGGTCAGCATGACTCAGTATGGGTGATAGTGGACAGATACACTAAATCAGCTCACTTTCTACCAGTGAGGACAACTTATACTGTTGACCAGTATGCGGACCTCTATGTTAAAGAGATAGTACGTCTTCATGGAGCTCCGAGGTCGATCGTGTCAGATCGAGATCCTACCTTTACTTCCAAGTTCTGGGGAAGTTTGTAGAAGGAAATGGGCACGCAACTGAAGTTCAGTACAGCGTATCATCCTCAGACCGATGGTCAATCTGAGAAGACTATCCAGATACTGGAGGACATGCTGAGAGCATGTGTACTGGATTTTGAGGGGTCTTAGAGTAAATATTTACCCGTGGTAGAGTTTTCCTACAACAACAACTATCAGGCGACCATAGGAGTGGCTCCTTATGAGATGTTGTATGGTAGGAAGTGCAAATCACCTATTCATTGGGATGAGTTGGGTGAGCGCAGATACTTGGGTTCTGAGGTAGTTCAGAGGACCAATGAAGCTATAGAGAAGATCAGAGCTCGGATGCTTAGAGATTAAAACCTTAAGAAAAATAAAAGGAAAATTAAGAGTTTATTTTCTTTAAAAATAATTAAGGAATTTAATTAGTATTTTTGAGATATAATACCGGCTAATTTTTTTTTATATATTTTATCAATTGTTGTAAGTACGGGTTAATAGCGGAACTTTTAAAGAAAAATATTTTTAGTATATTGTGAGAAAATACTATAGTGATACCGTAGCCTAGGCATCAAGACCATAGCGTAGGTCTCCCCGAGACTTAGGGTTTAGTCTCAAATATTTTTGTATGAATTTCCTTAATGAGTTTAAACCCCAAATAAGGATCTTTAATCCTTACTAATGATTTTGAAAATGACCAAACTGCCCAAAATAATAATAATGAATTATGAGTGCCATAATTAATCTGAGTATATTGTATGGATAACTACAGTATTGGCTAAGTGTAACTGGACTGAACGTTGAAGGGTGAAAACCTGCTGAGTGCTAAGGACTCCAAGTAAGTAAACTTATATTGTGTGGCTGCAACATGAAACGACTATTGTATTGTATGTTAGTATAGGGACACATGCACATATATACACTGTTGTATAAAGTTGCTTAGAGACGTTAGTCTAGTGACTGCTGATTTAAAAAATATGAACGGTAGACATCCGTCATACCCTAGACGGCTGATCCCCGTCACACTACTTGATTTTATTAGGTCCGGTTCATTACCGTGATGAGTGGCCAAGAGGTGAGGATTGCTGGTTAAACCTAGGGGTGCCAAAATGAAGGGGACCTAGGGGTCCTCATGCTTACTTAATCAGTGAACGGTTAGAACTCGAGCAAATGCTCTGATAAGTTATTCCCGGATAGCAGCCATGAATATTGTCCATTCAGTGAGAGTGCCTAGAGATACTAGAGGTTGCCAAGTTTGAGTGAGGCTGAACACCCTAGGGGCAACTGCTCACCAGCACCACTGATTAGCATAGAAGTCTCTGTAAACTCGTGTAAATTCGATTACACTCTTGGATAAGTAGTGATGCCCTAGGTAACGCGATATTTACCATTGGTGGGGATATTTATTGGCTAGATCTTAGTGTTGAGACTCAGTTCTCTCTTACAGATTAGCATTTATGCTGGAGGGCGTGTTACGCCCCAATTGTTGGAAATTGTCGAGCGTTGTTCTCGAATTATATTGTGATATATTATATTTTCTTGCTCTGGGATTTTCTGAGTGCATGGATTTAATTGTTGTTATGAAATAGTTGTGATATTATATAACTGCTTGTTCTGGGATTTTCTGCATGCACGGTTTTATCTGTTATAGGAAATAATTTATCATTGGTTATCAGGCATGACCATAAGTTTGCTAGGACGCTTTTGCGTTCTTGAAATTGATTGTGTAGGGTCCGGATGGATTCGGTACCCTAATTCTCTGCATGCTTTTTTTTTAAGGTTGAACTGACTAAGCGTTTTCGTTTACCTAGTTGTTTCCTGTTGTAGGTAAGAACAAGGGCAAGGCAGAGCAGTGAGCGCTAGAGTCTACCTTTCAAATGTACATGTGGACCGACCTTTTGGTAAGCCGTTTTATTTTTGGAAATGTTGTTTAATTTTTCTAAACTAGGCTCACTCTACTCATTATAAAATATGTTTGTAATTAAATTTTAAGTATGGCCATACAACTTTTATTTTTTTTTTTGTACGGGTTTTTGAGACATTTTGGTAAATGAAAACATTTATATTTCCGTACTATCGAATCTTGAAAATTCGGGTCATTACACATCGTGACAGGAAACAAAAATTTCTTTGTTTATCTCAAGAAGCTTATATCCATCGTGTACTGAAATGTTTAACATGGATCTATGAAAACCTGGTTCTGTCCCTATTCTGAAAGGGGACAAAACTTAGTAAGCAACAATGTCCTAAGAACAACTTAGAGAGAGAAGAAATGTCAAACGTCCCTTATGCATGTGTGGTATGGAGTTTGATGTATGCTTAGGTTTGCACTAGACTTGATATTGCTTTTGTTCTGGGACGATATTTATCTAATCCTGGGCGTGATCATTGGGTTGCTGCAAAGAAAGTTTTGAGATATTTATATAGAACCAAGACTTTTATGCTTGTTTATAAGCAAGTTGAGAATCTTCGAGTTGTGGGTTATTAATATTCTAATTTTGGTGGTTTTGTGGATGATTTAAAGTCAACTTCTGGATATATTTTCACTTTGGCTGGCAAAGCTATTTCTTGGAAAAGTGTAAAATAGACTTTGATTACTTCATCTACTATGTATGCAGAGTTTGTACCTTGTTATGAGGCATCTTTGGAAGTTGTGTAGCTAAAGAATCTGATTACAGAGATACGAGTAGTTGATTCTATTTCCATACCTATGCTGATCTATTGTGATAATAGTGTTGTCGTTTTCTTTGCCAAGAATAACAAGATCAGTGGTGCTTCAAAGCATATGGAGATCAAATATCTTACTGTCAGAGACCTAGTCAAGAAAGGAGATGTTATTATAGAGAATTGCAAGACAGAATTGATGTTAGAAGATCCTCTAACCAAAGGATTAAGTGCGTCATTGTTTAATAAACATGTTGTTGATATGGGCATTTTAGAATCCTTTGATCTTTTTGGTTAGTGGGAGTTTTCTTTTTGTTTTCTTTTATCCACCAGGAATTATGGTTATTTGTAATTTCTCTATTGAACTTATGAACTACAAAGTTTGTTTTTTGATTTCTTTTTATCAATGAATAGTTATGCTTTCATTTATGTTATGTTATATTCTCGAGTGTTGAGTTGAAAGCATGTAGGTCATAATATAGTTGTTATCGTCATTTAAGTTTATTTGCTTAATGATGTGAATTGTTAGGGTTTTATGCCCTAATTAAAGCCCAATTTCTTTGTAATCTCATTTATTATCAATAAAAGAATAGAAATAATTTTTTTTGACTTGATCAATCACTTTGCTCACATATTTTATTTTCATGATTATATGTTTAATATAAACTAATATTAAATCCCGAGCATATAGCTAATCGTATTTATAGTGACGTAATCACAATGAAATATAAATATGATTATATGATCAAAATAAGTTAGTCCTAAGATTAGTCAGTGCACAGGATTTACACTAACTTGCCAATCTACGATATGATCTACTTACACATTGTGGTGTTATGTTCTTTCTAGAACATTAGCAAAATAGATAAGATCGGATGTATTTGTTACATCAGACTGGACCGATATTGACAGTTGATAGGATAAGTAAACATATCGTTATTATCTATTCTAATCATATCATATAGTTGACCATAGGTCAATTCAATCTCAATTCTGAGTGATTAGTATTCTAACTGATTGTATTATTTGAGTTCTTTGACTTGTTTGTTACCAGCTTACCCTACGGACTAGCCCATACTTACATCTTGGGAACTCGGTAGTATAATTGAGTGGGAGTGTTAATCATAGATATTAACATCTATAGCTTCTGATGAAGAAGTGAAACGATGGTTTTCTTTTAATTTGGTTCAAGGTGCTAAATGATAGAGATCTCATTTCAGTAATTAAATTAGTTTACTGAAATATCATTTACAAGGAACTAAGTGTTTTAAGGAAAAAATACAATGAGAGGTAAAATAGTATTTTAGTCCTATCTCATTGTAGACCGTCTATAGAGGATTGAGTAATAATTATGGTTGTAACAATGGCGTATCTATATTTGTTATAGAGCGTTCTATGAATTCAAGAGTGCAATTCTGAGTCTTTAGTGAAGTCACGAGGAATTACTAAGTAAATTTATTTGTTAGATTTATGATAACTTATTGGAGCTTGATTTCATAGGCCCATGGTCCCCATTGTACCTTGGATAAAATCATCTAGATAGTCTCAATTAATTGATTTAATTATCAAATAGAATTATCAAAGTTGACCAGGTAAATTTGGATAGTTTCACGGAGTTATGTAATTTTGAGAAGTTCAGAAGTCAAAGTCACAAATAAGATTTTCTGATAGTTTTTAGATTCTCTCTAAACATAAGTCTTTTTCTAAGCCTCTTTGTTATTTTCTTTTATTCTCTCTGTATCTATCTCATGTGTTGAGAATTACCCACTCTAGTCTACGTGATTCTAAGGATACTTTGGAAGAATATGAAGATTATAGAAGATCGGTTTAGTTTCTTAGTAATACTCTGCGACATAAATGATACAAGGTTAGAGAAACCGAAAGAATGACTCATTCATTCCGCTGCGTATACTGTAAGTATTCTTATCATTGTTTCTCTTTGAATTCAATTTTAGAAATATGTTCTAGGTTGTCTTATATTAATTTGTTTAATATTAGATCTACATGAAAATAAATAAAGATCCTATAAATTTTTTCCCAACATGAATATCATACTGTTTTATGCACAGTTAATGATATAACACTGACTTATTTATTAAGCAGTGTTTTGGTTATTTCACTGGCTTATCTATTAGGCATCACAGTATCAGTAAAATGAGGACTGATAAAGAGATTATGTTATATAATTGATTACATGTTGGACATAATCTCTTACCACACTACTAGACTTATTGACCATGTCGATTTAATACATTGGTATTTGTGATTATGAATGTTTTTTGTTGATTGGAAAGCAAATTGATAATCATAGTTCAATATCAAGAATTAAGTTGGACCGGTTGTTTTAGATAATATCAAAGAACTATTGTTTTTAAAAGTGGCCACAATATTTTTCTTGTTACTCAACCCATGAGTCATTTTTTTAAATAAAATTATTTTAATATATATGTATTATAAAATTAATGTAGCCCAAGTGAAAGAATGTTAGACTTTTATTTGGATTTACATTATTTATTTTCATGTTTTATAAAATATGGGTTGATAAATAATTCTTTGCTCATCTAGTCCATTTAATTTTAGTGATATCTTGTTTATAGACTTAGTATCTATAGTAGTCTAGTTGAGGCAGAAGTGTGGACTTTCTAGTTAACTGAAGCTTTTGATGAGGAGGCCTAGTCCAACTAGGTTAATATAAGCTAAGTCCCATCCCTAACTCTATATATATAAATAGTCTCATCGCTATTCTGTAGTCTAATAATCTGCTTCAGAAATAGAGGGCCTAGGGAGGAAGGCTTAGTTGGTTAGTATTGCACTAACAATTCACGTTTTCTCCATAGCTGAATCAGGTATGTTTACTACATTAGCAAGGATTAGTTTTATATTGACAAGGATTAGTTTGCTCTCTATTTTTTTTAAAACAAGGAATAAAGCTTCTATCTTTCGTTTAAATATAATCTCATGATTATCATTTGTCTTTTGTACAAGCCTTTCCTTTTAGCTTAAATGTGTAATTAGTTTACTAATTATAGGGAAATTTCATGTTATATGCATAATAATTTATTGAAATTTTCTAATATGCCACCATAAGTTACTATCCCAAATATATGATAATTTTAATTTTTTAGACAAAAATACCCCTAACATTCAAATACCCATTTTTTCTCTCAATCCAAACTTTCTCTCTTCAACATCTCTAATTCTCTCACTCTCTCTAACATTCTAATCTTGTAGATCTCGAAAAATACTGAAATTAAAAAAAAATCATCTGAAAATGACATTTGAGTGAAAAAAATATGAATCTCCAAAATTTTCGTTAAATTTCAGTGCATATCATCGAAATTGCATTGAAAAAGTATCGTTTTGGATAAAAATAAAGTTTTCATGATTGCATCGAAGTTTTCATGATTGCATCGAAATATCGATGAGGGTACATCGATGATGTTTTTATCCAAAACGATGATTTTTCGATGCAATTATGAAATTTTATTTTGATCTAAAACGATGCTTTTTCGATGCAATTTCGATACTCTGCACTGAAATTTAATGAAAATTTTGGAGATTCATATTTTTTCACTCAAATATCATTTTCAGATGATTTTTTTTTAATTTTGGTATTTTTTCAAGATCTACAAGATTAGAATGTTAGAGAGAGTGAAAGAATTAGAGATGTTGAAGAGAGAAAGTTTGGATTGAAAGAAAAAATGGGTATTTGAATGTTAGGGATATTTTTGTCTAAAAAATTAAAATTGTCATATATTTGAGATAGTAACTTATGATGGCATATTAGAAAATTTGTGTTGCTAAGTATGTCTTATCTTTTAGTTTGATTTGAGAGTAATTTTAACTCTTTTAAACACTTAAGTTTCATATTCTCTTAATTTAAATCTCCTCTAACTCTACTTCCTCAAACCCAAATCTCATACCAAGAGTTTTCAGAAATTATAGTTAAATTATCTCAGGTAGTTCGGTGAAATAGAGGAAATAAAAACAAGCAATATACGAAATTGACAATGTAGTTATCGTATATGTATCAATTACCTTAGTTAATTGCCATACTTCAAAATACTACTTAAAAATATTATAAAATCCAGGAATAATTTTATGATCATTAGTCTTTAATTCTAATTCTCATTTTCAGCACAATTATTCTATTTCTTTCTACTGTTGAACATTCTGTTGCAAGCACAATTTTTTATGCAAACTTACACTTTAAGCACCGCACGTGGAAGATATACCCTCAGTGATTATTGAAAAGCAAGATTAAATTTAGGAATTGTGCAGTAGGTTGAAGTATTTTCTCAGATTAATTTATATTCAAACTGGGAATCCGTATTGTAATCATAAATTTATCATATGTTATTGTTGTGTTGTGTTGTTTTCCACTGATTGTAACATATGACATGTATTGATAATAATAATAATAATAATTAGCTTTCTACAAACTCTACCCCATCCCCAAGTTACACAAAATTTTAATTCAACGTTGAGTCATTATTACTTTATTATCTGCCATTAGAATTATTCCCATGAGTTTCCAACGAAAAATTATTTTTAATTTATTTGACACAACTAGTATTGTTCACCAACTTCCATATTTTTTTAGAATCTTAACCCGTCAGATGTTTGGCTCAAATCCACAAATTAGAGAAAATATGATATCCGGTTTACTAAAATGAATCGTCCTTGTGAAGAAATTTATTTTTTAGATTCTGTGTTTTGTCTCATTAGTGATTTGAATCATGTATTTTGATAAATTATTTTTTGAACTCTGTATTTTATAAAATATTTTAAATAGGCTCCTACCTGATTTTGATAAACAAAAAATTGAATATAACAACACAATTCTTAGGCAGAATGACTATATTTTTATTTTGAGTTATTAATTTTGATGAATTATTTGTGATTTTATTTCAAAAAACTTTGATTAAAATCAGATTTATGAGTATATTTGAACTATTTAAAATAATATATGGTTCAAAAAATAATTTATCAAAACATATAATTCAAGTAAGTAATGAGTCAAGAGAGACTAAAAAACCATAATTTTTTTTTTAATCTTTCACAAAACCCTTACCTTTCTTACGAAAAATGCAACTTTTTTAGTAGTCTTTTATTTATATTTTTCTTATATTATTTGGGGAACGGTCAACGTCAAATTTTCAACTTTCAACTTGAAAAATACCATAAACGGCAGCCAGAAAATTCCTACTTCTTTTCCTTCGTTCAATGCATTTCCAATTCCTTCTAAATTACCCAATGTGCTTAGTTCTTCCTTTGAAAATATAAATAAATAAAGTAATAAACACAAGATATTACAATTTTGAAAATATATGAAATATATATACACACTAATATTACGTAATTTATTCTATATATAGAGTAAGACCCAAAGAGTTCAACACATTGTGTAAGCATCCCTCGTCAAAAGGTTACATTAATAGTTGTAGTTGTTATATAGTTTTAATATTGTATTAGCTTCTCTACTATTGACTGCCACAGAAATTAAAGAGAAGATCAAATATGGGTGGAACTGGAAGAGCTAAAACCCTGCGTTTTTGTGGTCTTCTTGTTCTGATCCTGTTGAGCTTCTCCGTCATTGAAACAGAAGCTCGGGCTTCGAACGCTTTGAAGTGGGCCGGCATATGGAGAGGAACAAAGGCCACTGGTTCTCTGGACCGGTTGACAATCAGGATTATGAAGCATTCGGGCCCAAGCTCAGGTGGCCCTGGTCATAGATCCTGAAATATATAATGATCGCCTTCGATCTGGTTCCATAGCAACCTTCGTAGCACAATCTGCTTAATGCTAGACCACCGCCATTGCTCAATAATTTCATAGCATGTATGATATATTATAATTTTCAAATATATATAGTTGTTTCCCTGTAACATTTTTGCTGGGTGTATTTTTTGAGATGTATTAATTAGATTTCAACTTGCTATATATTTTACTTGAGTTTCTTGTGTCTCCTTTTGTTTTTTTCCCACCGATTAGAAGTACATAAAAATAAAATATTAAAATAAGTTTCTAAAATGTATTATTTTTTTATCATTTATTAAGCTTAGCTTTTTATTACGTTCTTTTACCTTTTGTTTTAGGAAAGAAAAATGGGAGGAAAAAAAGTTTTGGAGAGAAGCAAAAGTAAAGGTTGATTGGTAGAAGAGAAAATGTGGAGGAAAAGAAAAGTGAAAGGAAAAAAAAAGATGGGACCCACAACAAATATTTTATCTCCAAATTGGAGAGAAACTAGAGAGAAAATTTTTAATAATTTTATTTGACTAAAATAACTTTGTGTTACTCCTATATATTTTCTATGTCATTTTTAATAAATTAATTCTTTAAAAATATTATTTTATTTTATTTATATATGAATATCATTACTACTATCAATATATATATCCTATTTATATTTATTTTATTAATTTGTTCACGATACTTTTTATAACTTTGTAAGTTAAAATAATTCATTTATGTTTTATCTTCATATTTTTATATGCACTAAAAAATAATATATATATATATATCAACTGTTGACGCTGTTTTTCGTCAACTTAAAATGTAGAGCACGTAAACAGCAAAAACTATGGCAAGAATAACACAGTAAAACAATGAGAGATTTTTACGTGGTTCAGCAGTTAACTCTGTCTAGTCCACGAGTCTTTGTTATTAAGACTTATGAAATTTCTGGAAATTCTTCAGGGATGAATTCTCCAGAGTTCTCTCAAGATCACAAAATTTCGGGTCCTTTACAAAGGTACACGGCCTCTCTATTTATAGAGGAGATCTCATAATACAATCCCACACGTTTTGAGAAGTTATTCTATTCATTAATAAATTTCATTACTTTAAAGTTTGTAACTCCTATATACAAGGAAACGTCCCCTGAAGACCAAGGGGCGTATAACCAACTAGTTAATATCCCTTTATTGTAGGGAAGTTACAACAATAAATATCTCTTGAATATATGGACTGCGTCTCCTCAGGTGACTCACTAAGCCGTTCAAGATCAGCAATTAACATTATGCTAGTCTAGGTCTCTGAGTAAATTACGAGTTGTATTACATTCCCCAAGACCAGCTCGGAGTGGGTAAATACCACCGAGGCCGCCTTATTCCGGGCTCACACCCATGTCAAGCTCGGACCACTTGATCTGAGACTACCCGACAATGGACATACTCCGATGTTCTGCCTTTCGAGCTTATAAGGACTTCGAGGCTACCTATCTTCGAGGTTGCCACTTGCTTTGAAGATTTGGCGTCTAGATTATGAACATGTATTTTAGCTATCGCGAGCTCACACCTGACGAATCCAGCTTTCGAGGTCACAACCTCAAGCCTCGAAATCTGGGTGTAACATTTTTCCCCCTCAAAAGTATTAGTTCGAATCCTATGAGAATGACACTTTTGAACTACTTTTTCAGGAATCGCACCGTCACACATACTCGAGTATGGACACACGTCAGTTGAGTATTGCTTATTCAAGGTACTTGAGTACCTTGGAAACCTGCCCACGATCGTTCGCCTGCCACCTTTACAGTACCATCATGTCACTTATCCCTGACCGTCGGATTTGGCACGGAATCTGGCCAATGGCCTAGATTGGTTCGACTTTCAACATCTCCATGGGCCTATAAATAAGCTTACAGTCGTCTTCTTCATTTTTCCCTTACAAAATTTTTTTTTAGAGAGAAAATACCAGAGCCATTCTTCTCCGATTCTTGCATGTTCTCCAAGCCGAGAAGACAAAATACGGTTGGACTTTTTGAATCGGTGAGATCGTACTTGCAACCGCTCGTTCAATCATCCATTTCTCTGTTCCCACCGATTACATTGTGTAAGTATCTAATCTTGGCTTTATGTATTTTTTCCTCTTTTACGTGTGTTTCTACCTCTATTGCATCTTAGTCACTGGAACTGTGTTGGTTCATTCTTTAGTTTAATGCACTAGGATGCTTTGATCGATAGATATTAGGTTTAGGTTTCCACATTACTGGTTCTAAATCCAGTTCATATGTAGGAAGACCCAAATATGATATTTTTTCTGGGTTTTCAAATTTCGGAAGACGTATCTTGCACACCAAGATATTGGGTACAAAATCTGGGTTTTAAAGAATGCACGATTCCCAAGAATACCACTTTTGAATAACAACCACCTTTTTTTCTTGATATTTTGGGGATTTTCAAAAATTAAATCCACTTTCCTCCCTTTCTCGTGAAATACACGTCATGACACTAATCGAGTCCCCATGATCGAGCTCATCTCGTATCCAAGCATTTTCGATCTTGAAACACCGAGATCGTTATTCTTGATTCCTTGTATGCATGGCCCTCACCATTTTTTATTTCTTGCTAGATGTCACAGAATCTGGAAAGACGGTGGGGGTCGTTGCTTTCCATCCCGTATTCGCCAAAAACTCCGAGCCCGGAGTCGTTGTTTACCCGGAACCAGCGTCTGATTCGCGAACATGAGCTAGCTCGTGAACAAGAAGAAACCCGAGCTCACTACCGACGTCAAATCGTCGAGGTCATAGAGAAGAAGAGAAAAATCCAAGAGGCTCTTTATCCGGATTTTGACTCTGAGCCTAGACCGATCCCCCTTGATCCCAGGCTGAAAGTGACTGTCGCGTACAAGCTGGGAGATCTTCGATTCTCACTAATGGGGGAACCCTCCACTTCGCAGCCAAGGAGGGAATTCTTCGAGGCTGAACACTATTGGAGCTCGGTCACATGGCTGGGACAAATATCTGATATTCTGGCCCTTCACGGCTTAGGGTTGTCGGGCTCGCTTAGGTGCCGAGCTCCGACTGCCCACGAGCGGAGCTGTCGTGCTCCGGGGGATGGAAACCCTGACAGCAGGCTGAGGTATGCGGCTTGGAGCCAGGAGCATATGAAGGCGGGAGCTGTCCTTCCTTTGAAGTCCTTCTTTAAAGGCTTCTTGGACTATGTTGGGCTGGCTCCCTTCCAACTCAATACCAATTCTTATAGGGTTCTGTCTGCCCTAAGGTCGCTTTACCACGAGCTGAAGTGGGAAGGGCCTTCGCCTGTAGAGATCTTATATCTCTTTTGTTTGAAAAGTAATCCCTCTCGAGCGGGGAAGAGATGACTTCTACTATCTCTCGAGCTATCCCAAGGAGAAGAACATGTTCGAGGATCTTCCTAATCCTCCTCCTGACTTCAAGAAGGCCTTCTTCTGGACAGATGGCCTAGCCCTGTCTCGATACTACTCGTTCAGACGGATTCGTAAGTACCTCAACCTCCTTCTTTTATGTGCTCGAACTTTGTTTTTGGGCCCGTACTTAGTTGAAATGCGTTTGATTTTCCAGCCAACTATCATTGCCCTGCTCCCACTGATGAGATGAAGGAGCATAGAGAGACTCTGCTCCAACTCCCTTACGGCAGGAGATCCCTCTCTTATCTCCTGCACGAAGACAAGCTCTGGGCATGCGGGCTCTTAGGGGAAGATCAGTCTACATTGGATTGGTCCAATAAGAAATACACCCGATGGGAGCTTGTTCCTTTACCAACCGACAACCTCCCCTCGAGAAGAGATGCGAGGCCCCCATCTCTAGCCCGCCATAGGAGTCCACAATCGAGGAATGAGGCCAACGATGAGGCCTCGAGCTCGGGCTCCAATGAGCAAGGTACAGTCATCCTTAGCTTGAATATGTGGTCTCCCTCATTGCTAAAACATAAACCCGATAGGTTAGTATTGTGTAAGGACGATAGGGACCATTTCTATGTATGGTCTTGGGTAGACGATAAGGTTCATAGGTTTGATAGCTGGCTCGGGAAATACGACACCATGTATAGCTTGAATGAGATGTGGGATGGAGTAGCCGTTCAGTATGGAACTAATGACTACAGGGACCTTTTGAGATTGACTTCCACCTATAGGGAAGGTACTCCCCCAACCTCCTCTGAAGATAGAGGGATTTCTTGGTCGCCGAGTACGAGCTCGAGGGAGAGTTCCAGTTAGGTTTTGAAGGTGATTTACTACCTAAGAATATAGATTATTGAAGAAGTAAAACAAGATTCAAAGAAATAACAAAGAGCAAGTAAAAGAATCACACCAAACAATTTTTACAAGGTTCACCACTACACAAAGTAATGGCTAATCCTTGGGACCTAGTCCAGAAAAAGAATTCCACTAAGATATAAAATGCAAGTTCTACAAAGTATCTCTGATTTTACAACCAAAACAGTAAATCATCTATACTTGTCTCTCTTGCAAAATTCCTTAGCTTGATCAGTTTGAATCTTTACACTTGAACTCTTGCAAATCTAAGGGCTTGTTTGGTATTGTTCTCTGTTTTTTGTTTTCAAAATTGTGTTTTCAGAAATGAGAATAAAAAACTGTTTTTGTAGTTTTTAAAAAACAAGAGGTGATTGGTTAATGTTTTCTAAAAACAATTTTTTAGTTTTATTTTTTTTAAATCTTAAATAAAAAATTAATAAATATATTTACGAAGAGAAAAATATTTTAAAAGTTTGTAATAAATAATGAGATAAAATAATTTGAAAGAAAAAATGATGAAAAATAAGAAGTGAGAAAATTTGAGAACAACAGAAAACAACTTTTTCTTGTTCTCAAAATTTTCTGTTTTTTGTAACTTTGTTTTTAAAAATTGTTTTCTAAAAACAATGCCAAACACTCCATTTGTTTTCAAAAAACTGTTTTTAGCTTTTAAAAACAAAAAACAGTTTTTTAGTTAATGTGCCAAACACCCTCTAACTTTCTTTCAATCCTCAGTCTGAAGAACAATCACAGCTCGCCATGGATGAACACTCTCTGAAAATCAAGTTCTTCAACCTGTAAAAGAAAGACAACAAAACAACCCATACGAAAAACAACCCAAAAACTCACTGAGCTAAGAAAAACAACTTAACCAATTTGAGATCTGAGTTCTAACCAACTCAAATACCCAGCCACAAAACAGAAAATTGTTAGGAAAACTAATTAACTCAGCACACACTGAAAACTCGAAACCTAACAGCACAGTCACATTAAACAAAGCCACGTAAGCAAACAAACAATTATAACAATATCCAACTTCCAGATGCAACTGGCAAAATAGCAGATGAACCGAAATACTGTCAAGATACAAAATACAGATGCAACTGAAAAAGTAACAGATGAATCATGAAATTGCCAAAATACAAAATACACAAAGTAAGACACTTACAGGTTTTTCTTTACTTGTTCTTTATTCTTTGTCTGTTAGCGCCATGCTAAATCTTAATTGCAATTGTGCAGGTGCCATGGATTCCGACCTTGATGTCGTGCTCGCTAGTGGCGAGGGGGCTCAAAAAAGTAAGTGCCCGAGAGGCTCGTGGAGGTCGGACCGACCCTCCAAATTCCTCAAGCACACTGAGAAGACTCCACCAGCTCCGACTACTGCGAGCACAGGCGAGGACCTGACTGCCCAAGTCGACGCATCCATCTCGCCCGATTCTTCCGTGCTTCCCTCGGTCACAGTCCACCCAGTACTCGGCCCACCCCCGAAGAAGCCCTCAACTTCCAAGTCACATATGCTGTCGATCCGAACTCATGTTGATGAGTTCGTGATTGACAATGCTGCTGGGGCCCACGGAGCTGTACTCGGCTCGGATATCCTGTCTCGGGTGGGTCAGAGCCTTGGGGGTTTCGACGATGAGCATTGGGAGTTTTTGAATAAAGCTCGGGACTGCAATACTCTTTATGATAAGAGTATTGAGCTTACTGCCGCGGTAAATTTTCACAACTCACTTTTAATTGTTTATGTGCCTTAGCATATGTTCTAATTCAATCTCTTTGTGTGTCAGGCTCTTGTTGTCTCAGCTCAGCTTAATTATAAGCTGACCAATGAGGTGCATTCAAGCATGTCTTTAGCCCAAGAGTCGAAGGATCTTTAGCTTAAGATGGCTGATGAGCTCAAGGCTGCGAAGACAGAGGTCGAGGCTAAGACAGCCGAGCTTGAAAAGGCGAATGCTAGGCTTGCGGAGCTGGAGAAGGCCAATGCCAAGCTTGAGGAAGAGAAGGCCGCCACTTTCGAGATAATAGAATATGAAAAGGCTCATCTCCTCGCCGAGTTTAAAGAGAAGAAGGACAAGGCGGTTGATTTATCCATGTATAGGATCTGGGCCAGCAACGCCGACCTCGACACTAGCTTCCTAGGCTCTTTCGAGGCAGGATTCGTGGCCAAATGGCATTCTTAGCTTGAAGCGGAGGAGGCTGCTCAGGAGGCTCAGAAGGGTAGTCATGCTATTCGTCCTGGAGAGTCTAGTGTCGCTGATGCTAAGAAGGCTAAGGAGACTACTCCTTCATAAATCTGGCCTCGGGGCTGCGTCCCTTTATTTTTGTAATTGTTTTAATTTATGCCCGTAGGGCTGATACAATTTCTCTTTCTTTTTGACTTTCTTTTAATATATGCTTTACATTTCTCGGTTTGAAATATTTTGCACATTTTATATTAAAGAGTCGTATATGCTTGTTTAATCACACAAACATAGTTTGGATTTAAGCCCAAGGTTCAATGCATTCATGCACAATTTGCTCGAATTATCCGCTTCCGATCTCGTTATTTGTCAAGGTCGGATATTACTTTAACCATGCACCCGAAAGTACTTGTATGGTGTGTAATGCAAACGGTTTAGTTATATCTTACTTTTTAGTTACTTTTTCTCGTCCTCAGTTATCTCTCCGAGGTTATGAGGTCGAAACTATTGTTTTGCAAGATACTCCAGCCTCGGTCTCGGCTTATCCGAAGTGGGTTATGCTCCAACTTACTGCCGATTAGTTTTAGCTGGTTTGTTCCAAACCTATTAAGGTTGTGTTAGGTTTGTAATCCATACACTTACGTTTTTGTTTGGTTACATTTGGTTACTCCAAACCTATTAACTTACATTTTGCATATTTGGTTATATCCAAACACTTGTACGTTTTTGTTTGATAGCTTGGTTACATCCAAACTATCTTAGCTCGCGCATTTGGTTATATCCAAACACTTGTATGTATTTCGTATATGTTATTTTATTTTTCAAGCTGATGGTATATATACCACTAATGCCCCTGATAACTCTATGATATAGAGTTATTTATTTGACTTTTACACTTAATTATGCATAAAAAGAGTGATGATTTTGGTGTTTGTTTGTTAATTTTAAGTTGTTATCTATCTATATAATTAGTTGATCTAATATTGGAGTCTTACAATATTTTGGGTTTAAATTGAAATTAAATAACTAATCTTGTTCTAGTTTTCTGTGTAAAAAGGAATCAAGCGATCCATGGAAGGATTGAAGAAGAAAAATTGGAAGTTTGGTTTGGAAGCAAAAGCTGAAACTTTCCAGATTGCTAAAAATTCATGCTACAGCATGCTGGAGCTCACTTGCTGACATGGAAAATTAAAGGCAGCTGTGCCATTTCCTTTTAATTCGTGGCCAGGTGGCATGGGTCCATAAATGGTGCCAGCTGGAGTTATTTTGGGCAGAAAAGTGGTCCAATTTAGGGGGCCTAAGTGGAGGAAAAGAAGGTGGGCTTTCTAATTGGAGACATCATGTTTGTACCCTAATTTGGAGTAGAGAGTAGTACCAGCCGTATCACCTTAGTGGCAGCCATTGAAGGACTATCATCAGAAAAAGTACAGAAAAATAGAGAGAAAAAAATCAGAAGTACAATTGTTGAAGGGGAACGAGAGGGACAAGGAGGATTCACACACCAACCATATCAGATTTGTCCCATTTACTCTTCTTCTTTAATTTTTGTATTTCCTAATTTAGAATAGCTATTTTAGAACTCATGGATATCAATTTTCCATTTCAGATTTTGGATACTAATTTAGCTATGAGCTAAGCTTTTTGAGACTTGAATGGTTAAAGAACCCTATGTCATAGTTATTAACGTTTAAATGCATATTTACGTAAATTCGCCATTGTTCATTCAAGTGTTGTTCATGATTATTGTTTGCTGTCGTTTGGCCAACAATGGCAGATTATTAATCTAGATTTAAATCTGGAAAGGTTGAATGTAGAAGTTTGTACTTGACTGATGCAAGAGCATAACCATTGTTAGGTTGTTCTTAGTGAGCAGAATAGGACTATTTTACTTACCTTGCATAACTTCTGAGAATTGGTGCTGTTATTTGTGTTCTTAAGTTTGATTTGATATAGGGATATATTTGATTGGATGGTAGAACTATATTCACAAGTTTTGGAAAAATCTGGTGAACATATTGAGAATTCTAGTTAACTCTGGTGCGATTTGCTAAATTTAATGCTATAGCATTCTGGGCAGTTTTTGACATAGGGGGATTTAGTTATTCAAGTCCAATTTTTCCATTGATAATTCTTCTTGCTGTTATTTTTCTAGAACTTGTGGTTAATTTTAAGCATATTGTAATTTCTTTCATTTTATTTTAGTTTCAACAACCACTCAATTCTGTTTCTTAAATTTCTAAGTTGTAATTAATTGGTGTTTACATTGAACTTTTTAATATCAATCCCTGTGGAGACGATTCACTTATCACTATATTACTTGTGTTGGACTGTGTACACTTGCACATATATATACCACTAATGCCCCCTTAATATCCTATGAGTGTGACCATAGGTTATTAAATTAAGAGAGATTGCAAAAAATATAGCATATTAAACGAAATCAACCTTTATTTGACAAAATCCAAAAATAGAAAAAGCAGCACAGATAAACAAGCATGGTTACAGGCAACATTCTTCCTATACTATTGATAGTAAGGTCGTAGGTGTTCGCTATTCCATTCTCGCGTCACTAGACTTCCATCCAATCTCGCCAACTTGTAAACACCGGGTCGAATGACTGACTCTATCTGGTAGGGTCCTTCCTAATTTGGCCCGAGCACGCCAGCTGCTGGATCTTGTGTTGCAAAGAATACACGCCTTAGCACTAAATCTCCCACACCGAATTTTTGATCCCGAACCCTTTTGTTGAAGTACCTGGTAGCTCGCTGTTGGTATGCAGCATTTTTTAGCTAAGCTTCGTTCCTTCTTTCTTCGATCAGGTCAAGAGTTTCTTCGAGCTGAGTGTGGTTCGAGGCTTGATCGTAAGCGAAGGCTCGAATTATGGGAATTTTGACCTCAAATGGCAACATAGCCTCGCAACCGTACGCTAGAGAGAACGGGGTATGTCCTGTCGATGTTCGGGTCGTAGTCCTATATCCCCATAGAACTTGGGGAAATTCTTTGGGCCATCTTCCTTTTGCTTCTTCCAACTTTTTCTTCAGTGAACTCTTTAGATTTTTGTTTACAGCTTCGACCTGGCCATTCGCCTGGGGATGGGCTACTAACAAAAAACTCTTTATTATTCCATTCTTTTCGCAAAAGTTGGTAAACAGATCGTTGTCGAACTGGGTTCCGTTGTCGGATACAATTTTCCTCGGCATCCCATATCGACATATGATGTTCTTCACTACAAAGTCAAGGACTTTTTTGGAGGTTATAGTTGCTAACGGTTTAGCTTCTGTCCACTTCGTGAAGTAATCTACGGTGACTACCGCGTACTTCACTCTGCCTTTGCCAGTTGGGAGAGAACCTATGAGGTCGATTCCCCATACCGCAAATGGCCATGGGGAGGTCATCATAGTCAGCTCGGACAGTGGAGCTCGAGGAATTGTGGCAAATCGCTGGCACTTATCACACTTCTTTACGTACTCAAAAGAATCTGACTTGATGGTAGGCTAGAAATAACCTTGGCGTATGATTTTCTTGGACAAGCTATGCCCCCCAGTATGGTCTCCACAGAACCCTTCGTGAATTTATTCAATGATTTTCTTGGCTTTGGGTGGAGTCACACACCGAAGTAATGGCATGGAATATCCTCTTCTATACAACCTTCCATCCATAATGGTGTAACGCGGGATTTGATACATCAACTTTCAAGCCTGGTTCCGATCTTTCGGAAGGACGCTAGTCTCAAGATATTTGACTATCGGAGTCATCCAGGTAGGCTCGGAATTAATCATACACACGTCTTCCTGCTCTAGCTCGTTAATACTAGGTGCCGAGAGATGTTCAATTGGTACTACATTTAGCTCATCATTCTCGGTGGAAGTAGCGAACCGAGCTAAAGCATCCGCATTCGAGTTTTGTTCTCGGGGGACCTAATCTATCGTATAGAAACAAAGTGTTCCAATGCTGATTTTGCCTTTTCTAAGTAGGCTGCCATTCTTGTACCACGAGCCTGGTATTCTCCCAAAATTTGGTGAACCACCAGGTGGGAGTCGCTGTAGCAATGTATTGCTTTAGCATTGAGCTCCTTGGCTATACGAAGTCCCTCCAATAAACCTCGTATTCGGCCTCGTTATTTGATGCATTGAAGTCAAATCTCAAGGCAGAATGAAATCAGCTTCCTGCAAGAGTGATCAAAATTACTTCTGCCCCCGATCCATTTTCATTAGATGACCCATCAACGTAAAGTTTCCACAGCTCGTGGGTCGGGGTTATAACTTCATCGTTGGTCATACCAGTACATTCCACTATGAAGTCTACCAAGGCTTGTGCCCTAATGGTCGTCCTTGGATGATAGGTGATCTCGAATTGCCCGAGTTCAACTGCCCATTTAAGAAGTCGACCTGAAGCTTCTGGCTTAGACAAGACTTGTCTTAGTGGTTGATCAGTTAGTACATGGGTGGGGTGTGCTTGAAAGTAGGATCGAAGTTTCCGAGATGAGTGAATTAAGCTGAGAGCTAGCTTTTCCATCAAGGGATATCTTGACTCTGCCCCCAGTAACCTTTTACTGACGTAATATACGAGCCTTTGCACCTTTTCTTCCTCTCGTACGAGCACTGCACTTATGGCGTGCTCGGTAGTGGAAAGATATAAGTACAACATTTCTCCCGTAATAGGTTTTGATAAGATAGGGGATTTTGCGAGGTGTTTCTTGAGCTTTTGGAAGGCCAACTCGCATTCTTCCGTCCATTCAAATTTCTTGCCTCCCCTGAATAGGTTGAAAAACAGAAGACAACGGTCTGTAGATTTCGAGATAAACCTACTTAGTGCCGCCATTCTGCCGGTCAAACTCTGGACATCTTTGTGTTTTCGAGGTGAGGGCATATCGATCAGGGCCTGGATCTTGTCTGGATTAGCTTCTATCCCTCAAGCATTTACAATGAAACCCAAGAATTTTCCTGAAGATACTCCAAAGGAGCATTTCTGAGGGTTGAGCTTCATGTTATATTTTCAGAGCACGGCAAAGCATTCTTTGAGATCATCAACATGGTTATCGTTAAGTTGAGACTTGACTAACATGTCGTCAACATATACTTCCATGTTGTTCACTATTTTCTCTGAGAACATCATGTTCACGAGTCGCTGGTATGTGGCTCCAGCATTTTTGAGCCCAGATGGCATGACGTTATAACAATATAACCCTTTATCTGTTATGAAGCTCGTATGTTCTTGGTCGAGGGCATGCATGGCAATTTGGTTATATCCAGAATAGGCATCCATGAATGACATTAGTCCATGCCCTACAGTGGCATCCACGAGCTGGTAAATCTGTGGTAAAGGAAAGTAGTCCTTTGGACAGGCCTTGTTGAGGTCCGAGTAGTCAATGCAGGTTCGCCATGTCCCATTGGGCTTCAGGACCAGTAACAGATTGGCTACCCAATCGGGGTAAAAAGCATCCCTAATGAATCGGTTTGCTTTTAACCTGTCAATTTCCTCTTTTAGTGCCTTTTTCTATCATTGTCCAGTTGTCTTTGCTTTTGTTGCTTCGGTGGGAAGATTTTATCAATATTTAGCGTGTGGCTCACTATATTCGAACTTATTCCTACCATGTCCAAATGTGACCACACGAAGACATCCTGGTTTTTCTTCAAAAAGCAAATTAATTGCTATTTAGTTTCTTCATGTAGATGTTTCCCGACCTTTACCGTTTTTGAGGGATCTGACTCTTCGAGCTTGACTTCTTTCAGCTCTTCTAATGGTTCCAGGTCAGCTTTTTCCTCCACTCTTGGATCGATCTCTTCATCTATCTCCAAGACCGTCCCGTCCTTATTCTGGATAACGACGAGTGCTTGTTCGCTCGCCTGTTTTTTTTCCTCTTACGGAAATGCTATAGCATTCCCTTCCGGCTAACTGGTCTCCCTCCAGCGTCCCGATGCCACTAGAAGTCGGGAACTTGATGGCCAGATGCCTTACAGACGAGACTACCCCTAGCCCTACTAGGGCGGGTCTCCCAAGTAGCACGTTGTAGGCCGATGGCAGGTCCATTACTACAAACTCCATCATCTTGGTTACTGAGACTGGGTAGTCTCCTAAGGTTATCGGGAGTTCGATGGACCCCATAAAGGCAATCCCCTCTCTTGAAAAACCGTACAAGGTCGTTGCACAAGCTTTTAGGTCTCGAAGCGCGAGTCCCATCTTTTCTAAGGTGGCCTTATAGAGAATGTTCACTGAGCTCCCATTGTCTATGAGAACTCGGTGAACTCTCTTATTCGCGAGCTGGAGAGTGATGACCAGTGGATCATTGTGGGGAAACTGAACATGGGACGCGTCGCCCTCAGTAAAGGTTATCGGCTGAGATTCAATCTTTTGGCATTTTGGAGCTCTAGGTTTGGGTTCATAAGGAGACCCGTCCCCAGTTTTTAGCTCGTTCACATATCGATTTTGGGCATTCCTGCCCATCCCTGTGAGATGAGGCCCGCTCGAGATGGTTATTACGTCTTCTCCATCAATTGGAGGGGGCCTATATTCTTCCCTTGCTCGAGAATTATTGTTTTGAGCGGGTTGTGGCCCAGCTGCTCTCTGGCTAGTAGAAGCCTGATTATTACTCTGGTTTTTGACATACTGTCTGAACTAGCCTCTCGAGATCAATTCTTCGATCTCGTCCTTCAACTTCCTACATTCATCAGTAGTGTGCCCAGTGTCTCTGTGAAATCGACAGTACTTGCTGGAGTCTCTCTTGGACTTCTGATTTCTCATGAGGTCTGGACGCCTGAAAGGGACCTGGTTTTCATTAGCCAGGTATATATTCTCCTAAGACTCATTGAGCTCGGTGTACACTTTGTACATGGAGAAATACCTTTCCCCCTTCTGCCTTGGGGTTACTCCCTTCGTTCTTCTTTCTTTTGGAAGGGTTTTCCGCAGGAGGCTTTGAAACTGGTGGGTCCGCCGAGGTTGAGGCAGAGTTTACGTTTATCGTTGTAGTTACGGGCTGAGAAGTCATATTCAGTGTTGACCTCGCCTCCTCTACATTGACAAACCTCTGAGCTCGTTTATTAAAATCGGTTAAGGACCTCACCGGTTTTCTCTGCATATCATCCCAGAGAGGACTTCCCGACATTACTCCAGCTTGGACAGCCATTAGATGACCGCTGTCATCCACATTTTGAGCTCGGGCAACTTCCAAATTAAACCTCGTAAGGTAGCTTTTTAACGTTTCGCCTGGCTATTGCCGAACGTTGGTCAGAGTTGATGCCTAGGGTCTTACCCCGATCATGGCTCTGAACTGCTTCTTGAAATCCTTTGATAGCTGATCCCAAGAAGTGATCGAATATATTTTATATTTCTCGAACCAGCTTTTTGCTAGTCCTGTAAGCGATGCTGGAAATAACATGCATCTGAGCTCGTAACCCACATTACTTGCTCTCATTATGGTATTAAATGTACTCAGATGGCTGTACGGGTCGGACTTCCCCTCAAAAGGCGAGACATGAGGGATTCGAAACCCTTGAGGAAACGGAGTGTTGGAAATATGGGGAGCGAATGGTTCGAGCTCCTCGTCAGAATCCTCATCCCGACTCCGACCTCACTCATTTTGTAAGAGCCTAAAGGCCTTTTCTAGTTGATCAATTCTTTCTTGAACCGGGTCCGCAGGGGGTCTTGCCTGAAATTGGCTATCATTGATCACAATTCCAGGCTCGCGCCTTCGCAAGGGATCTTTGCGCCCATTTAGGAGATCTCTCAAGTCCGGGTTTGATGGATTACCACTACCCTGATTCAGATTCAGATGTTCTCGCAGGTCGGAGCGGTTCCTATGGTTTCCAGTATTTCTTCGACCTTGATCATACATGCTGACTGATCTAGTGTCTCCTGAATCATCACTGGTGAGGCTCGATGCATGATTATTCCGAGATGGATCTCTTTCATGCTACCTCGTCTCTGCAGTGCGAGACCGAGACATTTGACTTCTTGTAGGCTGGGTGCCTCTTCGCTCCCTGAAGGCTTCTCTATTTCCTTGTTTCCTTCCTGCACGCCTTTCCTCATTATCTCGAACTGGTTGAGCGTTCCTACGAGGTGGTGAAGGGTATCTTATAGGCAATGAAGGGAATCGTATGGGTGACGGTGGCTGCCACCCATTTCGGGGTCTGGATGATCCTGAATTCGCCCGAGTTGGGTCGGTAACATTCTGCGTGTTACCAGGAATCTGAGTCCGATACTTTGCAGGGGCTCGGTTATTCCCAGTTTCTGCTGGTACCTCCGCAGTAGAATTAACCGGAGCCCTAGCCCGAGTACTTCTTCGAGGCCTCGAGGGAGCGGATTGCTCTGCCGGTGGCGGAGGTTGCTTCGGTCTCCTTGTGGCAGCATTTTTTTGAGGTCGCCCATGAGGCATGCGGGGAGGAACATCCACGTCCCTCGGAGGTGGGGCTTGGTTCTCACGCAGAGGTGGGGGTTGAGCCGCCTGGGCCTCCGCGGCTAACCTAGCCAACTCCTCATTCCGCTTATTGACCTCAGCAAACTGTTTTCTTAGCTGTTGGTTTTCAAGTTCCACAATGGGGACGTACCGTTCATGATTATAGTACATGCCCTCATCATCCCTTGGGGCCGGAGGTTCTGGAGGTCCTCGAGAATCGGAGGACTCACTTCTCTCTTCGTTTTCTGGATTTACCATTGGCTGCTTCCCAGGGCATCGAGGATAGTATTCTTCAGGAGTAGTTTGATCATTTGTGCCCATAGCTATTCAGGGATCGCACTGCTTAAGGCTCTCAATGAAAGCACCAAACCGTTGACGCCGTTTTTCGTCAACTTAAAATGTAGAGCACGTATGCAGCAAAATCTATGGCAAGAATAACACAGTAAAACAATGAGAGTTTTTTACGTGGTTCAGCAGTTAACTCTGCCTAGTCCACAAGTCTTTGTTATTAAGACTTATGAAATTTCTGGAAATTCTTCAGGGATGAATTCTCCAGAGTTCTCTCAAGATCACAAAATTTCGGGTCCTTTCCAAAGGTACATGACCTCTCTATTTATAGAGGAGATCTTAGAATACAATCCCACACATTTCGGGAAGTTATTCTGTTCATTATTAATACTTTAAAGTTTGTAACTCCTATATACAAGGAAACGTCCCCTGAAGACCAGGGGGCGTATAACCGACTAGTTAATATCCCTTTATTGTAGGGAAGTTACAACAATAAATATCTCTTGAATATATGGACTACGTCTCCTTAGGTGACTCACTAAGCCGTTCAAGATCAGCAATTAGCATTATGCTAGTCTAGGTCTCTGAGTAAATTACGAGTTGTATTACATTCCCCAAGACCAGCTCGGAGTGGGTAAATACCACTGAGGCCGCCTTATTCCGGGCTCACACCCATGCCAAGCTCGGACCACTTGATCCGAGGCTACCCGACAATGGACATACTCTGATGTTCTGCCTTTCGATCTTATAAGGACTTTGAGGCTACCTATCTTCGAGGTTGCCACCTGCTTTAAATATTTGGCGTCTAGATTATGAACATGTATTTTAGCTATCGCGAGCTCACACCTGACGAATCCAGCTTTCGAGGTAACAACCTTAAGCCTCGAAATCTGGGTGTAACATATATATATTTTTTTAGCTTTTTATAGTTGCACGGTTATTTATTTTTAGTCTAAATTTTATAATATAAATTATTTATATGTTTTAAGAATATGAAAGAAAAGAAAGAAACAAAAATAGAAAAGGGTAGGCATAGTTATTTTTTTTTTAAATTCTAATTTTCAATAATTGGCAGGGTAATTTATAAAACTTTGGAATAAAAATAAGAAGTAATACATATAAATATTAATATGAGTATAAATAACATATAAATATAAGGGCAAAAATGTCAAAATATATTTCTTTCCTCTCAATTTTAACTCAAATACCAAACAAATGAAATAAAATAATTTTCTTTCCTCTCTTTCTACCAAACAAGTGGGTGAGAGAATACATTTCTTTTCTTTCCTTTACTTTTTCTACCCACTTCATTTTTTCTATCTTTCCTATTTTCTTTCCACCCTATCAAACATAGGCTTAGAGTTTAAATCTATAATTTTTTTGAAAATTCTGTATCACTTAACACTCCAAAGTATCTTTTTTTTAGTCAATTTAACTAATTCAAAGTTACTACAAAAAAATAAAATAAAATAAAAACTAATTCAAAGTCTTCCACATCATAATTCTTAGGGTCAAAATCTTCGCAAATCAATAACTTTTTAAAATTAGATAAATCATCTTCTTCAAATTATGGATTATTGTGGTAGCTTTGAAACACGCATTCACTTGACTCACTTTGTAAATGTGTTATTCAAAAAAATTGAAAGGTTGAACCAAATAGGAAGTACCTTAAAAAAGAATCTCTAATGCTTAAGTCAGTCTAGATTCTCTCTCCAATTCCTCAAACAAGAAATATAAAAAATGATTCGAAGGTCCCGAAAATGAGAACTTCATCTACTATTTATAAAGAAAATAATAAGGAAGGACATAGAAGGACTTATCATGATCAGTCCACGTGTCAATCCTTCTAACTTTCACTCCTGCTCTTTTTCTATTCTTCAAACTGAGCTAAAAGTCCAACACAGAGCATCTTGCTAGCCTCTATTCTCATTGTTCTTTTGCTCATCATTTATTCTTTCTTTCATCTACCATCCTTAATTAAACGCCACGTTTAATTACAGCTCTTTCATGGTGCTCTTATGAGCTCTACACATTCAGAAAAATTCTATTGAATTATACTCTACAAAGGAAATTGTTTCAAGCTCTTTCGGAAGTGATCGTTTTGAGTCCTCCATCTACAAGGAGCTCTTTTAAACTTCTTTTATGTATAATATTGGCTTTGAGCTATTCTCTACGAAGATGAGCTTTGCAAAGCTCTCACTATCACTAGAAACTATCCAGCTCTTCATTGCAAGGAGCTCTGCAAAGTGTATTTTACTCTGCTCAACTTTTCTAATCTTTCATTAAAGAAAACAATGCATGTTACTTAATTTATAGCATTGAAACTTGTGGGAAAAATTATTCCTTCACAATTGCCCCTTGTCTTTATATATGATGCAGACGAAATTTCAGACCTCTTCATTTTTCACACTAAAGTACTATTTTCAATATCTCCCCATTCAGTCGTCAAACATTTAATGACTATCACGTCATTCTATTCAAGTACCATCGAGCGTATAAAAAATTATCTTTCTTCAACTGCCACTTCATCCGAATTCTCTCTATATATTTAGTCGATCAATTCAATCGGTGAGATTTTCCTTCCCCAATTCCAGAATCCTTGAAGCCTAATTTCTAACTGTCTTTAATTCTCTTGTTTATGCTCTCTTCTTTTTTTGCTCATCAATCTTTCTTTCAATCTTCTCCATGATCGACCATGGCCCCCAAACGTGGCTCTAAATATTCTACTACCAGATTTATTAAACCAATTAAGACCAACTTTGTCAAGGTTTTCGAAGAAATTCAAAGGAAAAAACTTATTCCATCAGACGTTTCAATCAAAATGCTGAGTGTTAATGAACTCAAATGATGGTGCTTTGAAGATGTTCTTACCCCAGATGCGTAGCAATTGGGGCAAAACATCTTGAGCTATTCAGTAATTAGAAACTTTTTGGTACCTTCTTCTTCCCCTTTATACTTGTTTTCAGTTGCCTCCAAAATTTCATTGCCGCCACTTGTGTTGGTGTAGAGATCATCCTCTTTCTTGAGAATATGACCCCGATAAATGAGTTCACCCTCTTCCCTTTTCTTCCTTTGATTGATAACTCAGCAGTGTCATCTTTCTTAGGAGAGGGTAGAGCTTCTGATTCCAAATCCAAGATATAAGAGATCTTGAGAGTGGTGAATAGAAACTAGATCTTATCTTGCCAACGAAAAAAGTTTTCCCCATCAAAGCAATCCAATCTAACAAAGTCTTGGTGCATGACTTTGAGAGCCACCATGGATGTAGAGTCTTCTTCCATTATTGAAGATGATAGAGATTCACAAGAGTAGGATTAAAGGTTTTGGTTGTTGGGGGTAATCGGTTTTCTCTCAATAAACAACGAACAACTCAAGGTTTTAATCAATGACAATGCAGGTACACAAACTTAGAACATAATGTTAGGGGTTATGCCTTAAAAGGTTGTATTAGACATTTTCAATATTAAATAAAGCGAACAATTTAAATATGTTTGATTATTAAATTATTATTTAAATAATTTATAGTATATGAATATCCAAAAATTCCATATTCATTTATGAGGGTATGATCTTGTATGAGTACGAGAAAACTAAGGTCATACACAATAAATAATGTTGTTAGCAACATATTAAAGTATGAAATCTTTAATCAATGGTTGCTAGTACGATTTACTAAGCATGTTATTCGATGCAAGCAATTTAGATTCAGATTGTTGATGTAGATAAACATCTTAGTAAATGTGTTGTATATAATTATGATTATATATGACGGGACCGATATGAATTAATTTCTTTATAGAACTTGTCGTTTATTATAAAGACTTAATTCATATCACTTATGTTGACCTAGGATTTGGCCAACTGACACGGAGTCAGAATATGCTTGATATGAATGAATGTGTAGAGAAGAACGTAATGACAAAAAGTAATAACAACACGATATTTTTATAGTGGTTCGGCCCCAGGATCTGGTAATAACCTACGCCCACTTAGACTGTTATTGATTTAAGAACCAAAGGAGTGATCAAAGAACAAGGGTTCAATGAGTTTCACTAACCTCTCAAGAACAATACAATGTCACTAGGAGAATTACTATAGTCTCAAATGATTCAAAAGCAAAAGTCCCTTCCTTGAGCTATCTTTTGCTATTTATAGGCTCAAGGGGGATTACAAAAGATTGTTACAGATATTCTTTCTTGAATAATCGGATACTCAGGAGATTTTGTGAGTTAAATTCGGGATTTACAAAGATCTTCACAGTAATGTTGCTTTGTATGTGGAACCATCAACCAGACTGGTCGCAGGTAGGACTGGGTTGCTTACTGCTTCTAATGCGTCTTCTGGTCGATACTCTAGCAGAGCTTTTCGAGGTGTCAGCCACGTGTCCAGGGATCACTTGCCACGTCATTAATGCTAATTTTTTGGATAACAACTTAGATGATTAATTAGTAGATCAGTCTAAATCTTGAGTATTCATGAACTCCTGTTCATGTTTACTAAGTTCTTTGATTCACTAGTTAAAGTTTCTTTATTAATGAAGCTTACAACTTTTGTTTTGGGAATTTAGTAACATGGATGGCTAGGAACATGATTTACAAGATGGAATCATGACTTTCCTAATGGATCGAATATTAGTTCCCTTTCATTGTTAATTCTGGAACTGAAAAGTTGTGCACAAATTTAGATTTGATCTAAATTAACTTTCACTGATGAATTAATGGTACTAAATGATAAAGAGATAATTAGAAGAGTAAAACAGTAATTTTCACCAATTCTAATTATGAATCGATAATAGGAGGACAAACTAATGGTATTGATTATATCAATGGACTACTGCTAATAAACTTAGTAAATATAATTCTAGAATAAATAAGAGTGCAATTCCATATTTATAGTGGAGTAATACTGGAATTAATAAATAAGATTATTGTATTGATGAGTTTAATAAATAATCTGGTTTATTGGAGCTTAGTGTTATTGGTCCATGGTCCCCGGGTCGCCTCTATACCACACTGTCAAGGGTATGGATGTCACAAAATAAAAATGAAATGAGGATTTATTTTGCAATAGAAAAATAGTAATTATTTATTTTATAATAAATAATTAATATTAAATAAATTGGGAAAACACCATTGTCTCGACAAAACATATGTTGGTGTCACCTATGTTTGTTTTGACAAGGTGCGCCACCTATGCTGTTTGGACAACAACATTGCTGCCAACCAATGTATAAGAACAATGGTGGGCGCTTACATCATAGGGTGGAGCCCACTGAGTTTAATTTTGGATTATTATTTTAATTTAAAAATTAATATTTATTTAAAATTAAATTTAAAAGATAGTTATAGATATTTTAATGTGGTTGATATATTCTCTCAATGGTAGTTGAGAGATTCTCAACTAATGGTTGAGATATTCCCTCAAGTGGTTGAGATATTCTCTCATTCGGTTATTAGATATTTAATTATTTAAATATTTAAATTTGAAATAATATCTATAACAAAATTGATTAAAGATATTTATTTAAACATTTATAATATGATTATTTAATGTTTAAATAAATAAATATCTTTATTAAGTATTATTATCTTAACCTAAATAATCTTTTATAAGGTTAATTTAATTATATCTGTATAATCCTAAATCTATATGTCGATACATTTAGGAACCTAAAAAGGTTAATCGAATCATTTTATCCCTTCTCCCATTACTGTTCTTGTTCATGAGTTGAGACAAAAACAAGAACACATAATTTTGTGAATCCTATTAGCCCTCACTAATCCTTGAGTGTTGGGGTAGGCTTGGAAGACTACGGTGTGAGTTTTTCATCATCATCATTTTCTTCAGCTTGGATAGGAAGATTGTTTTTAATTCGAAAAGAAAGCAAGGACACTTGATAGGCATCAAGAGTTATTTTTATGTTACCATTATTGCTTTCAGTTTTAATATATGTCACATATGGGGGTTCCTTGGGGTCGGTACAAATAATTAACCTAAATGCTTCCGCTGCATACCTGATTTAGTACCGTAAAACCAAAAATTGGCATCAAAGTCAGGTTCCATATATTCATAGATTTAATGTTGTGTGGGTTTCTTGCATTTTATATATATGTGATATGTATCATTATGAATAGTATTGTTTTATTTTTTGAATATATGGTTAAATGGTGAATCGTTAATTGTATGGTAGCTATTGGGTGTAGGAAATTGCTTTTAATTTTTGTTAGAAAAATTGTAAGCCATTAATGGGGCATAGGAATTTTTGTAAATTTATTTTTGAAATTTATTTTGTGAAAATTATGATCACACCAAGACAGGAAGCTTGGACTCCATTTTTTGGAGTCCCAGCCTTGTCACCCCAACCGGAGCCACCGTGGACCACCGACCGAGGTTCCTCGGGTGCCGTGCCCCACCACCATCCGGAGTTGAACGACCTCATGGCCTTCCTACTGTGTGTTCTCCTGGGGATTCGTGTCCCCCCCCCCCCCCCCCTTCGGTCCGAGTTCGTAGGGACCGTTCGGTCCCCTGGTCTCCGCCTGTATGCAATCGTAGCAGCTAGGCACCCATCGGGTTCGTCGGTACCATCCGCATGCAATCAGTTGCATGCACGTGTGTGCACCCCTAGTGCCGCTGCCACCCATCTGTGGCTACTGGGCAGCCAGCCGAGTATGACTCGGCAGCTAGCATATGCATCCTGTGCGAACCAATTCGGCTTGGGCGAGTGAGGCTCGACCGAGCCTATGCGCTGCCAGCAACGTGGGACCCCTCGAGTCTTCTCGATATTGCCCCAGCCGTGCACCACCGTGACCTGGTGGCTCCTCCTTGAGCTATCGGTCACACTATGGGGTGCCCTAAAGGGACACCAACTAATTCCCTTTTTTTTGGATATTGTATTTTTTCCTTAATTTTAATTGTTTTAATTAAAAATTAATTATTATGTTTTAATTTATTTGTTTAAATTAAGACAAATTTAATTAGTTAAGACATTTTATGTCCTAAGTTTAATTAAATAACAAAATTGTTTTATTATTTATTAAATCTAATTAAAGATAAGATAAAAGGAATTAGTTGTCTAAATAAAGATTGTCTTTATTTTAGACAAATTAATTAAAAATTGTTTTAATTAATTTAATGGGCTTAAGGCGATCCTACAAAATTACAAAATTGACCCTAAAGGAGAGGAGAATCAAATGAGCTCAATTTTATGTAAATTATTATTTACAATTTTCCAAAGGTTGTAAAATTATAAATACCCAATAGTTACTCGGTTCATCATTCTTGTTTATTTATTTATTGTATTTAATTATATAAATATTTATTAATTTTTAATTGATAACATGACCATGCATTAGTAAATAACATGTCATACATGAAATCCCACACACTTTTATGTTAATCACACTTCTCATCGTAGAAACATGATTATTTAGGATTGTCATACATGTTTATATGTTTATTGCTTTAGAGAAACCAATAGCATGTAAATTACTAAGTATTAATTAGTTACAACTTGGTAAATTTTAAAATTAACCAATTTATTTAAAATGATTTTTAAATAAAATTTTAATGAATGTAACATGTAATTTAATTTTTATAAAATCAGGCTCTTTTATAATAATTAAATTAATTACATTCATAAAGGATTAATATGAATTAATTACAAAAACACATTAATCCTAAAATAGTGAGTGGAGAAGGTTGACATGTCAATGTAACCTACGGTCTCCATTATTAGTACAACAACGTTTGATATGGGGAGGGCCTCGCGACGATTTTGTTTTCGTCCCTGTAAGGAAGGTGTTGAAACATATATTTACATGGTTGGCTTATTTCGTAGATAGGAGGAAGTGATGTATCTTAGTTTGACTGACCCTAAGGCGACATTTCTAAGTTAAGTCATGGAATCTGAAATAATGGATTATACTCACAAAGTACAACTAAGCTTCGAGCGAATAGTTGTTACTTGACCAAAAAGCGGTACTTTAACTTTGAAAAAGAAAATATGAGTTATTTTGAGTTTCAAATGATAAAGATATGAATAGTCTTACAAAGTTTTTGAAAATAATTTGACCGACCCTAAGGCGGCACTTTAATTGTCAAAAAGTTTTATCGTGGAAAAATAAATGTTTATTTTATGTGTTTTAGTTGTTTCATTTATGCATCATGTTTATTTTCTAATACTTGATATTTATTTTCAAATGTATTTATTGTTGCTTCATTTATTTCAGTCATGTCTACTATGCACAACCCTTTAACTGCTTTACTAGCACTTGAAAAACCGAATGGAGAGAATTTCCTTAATTGGTAATCAAATCTGAATTTGATGCTGGTTTGTGAGAACCACAAATTTTTCCTCCAGAGGATTGTCCTGAAGAGCCCGTTGCCAATGCCTCGAAAAATGTTCGGGATAAGTATGATGCTCGGATTCAATCCAACAACAAAGCCAAGTGCTTCATGCTTGTGAGCATAGATGATGTTCTGCGCTAGACGCATGAAAAGATGGAGAATGCATATGAGATTATGGATTCTCTTCAAGCCATGTTTGGGCAACAATCTGATCAAAGTAGACATGATGCTACTCACAGCTACATGAACACTAAGATGAAGAAATGTGTATCTGAAAAAACTCATGTATTACACATAATTAAGTTAATGCATGAGGCAGAGATACATGGGGCTACAATTGATGAACGTACTTGAGTCCCTCACTCGTTCCTTCCAACAGTTCACCACAAACTATGTGATGAAAAAACTCCAATTCAACACGACTCAGTTGTTGAATAAGCTTACGATATTTGAAATCCCCAACAAGGATAAATCCAAGGAAGTTGAGGCAAATAACGTGGAAGAGAAGCCTACTTCAAGAGGAAGTGGAATGATAAGGACAAGAGAATCAAACCCAAGAACGGAAAGAAGACACCTAAAGCCAATGAGAACAAGAAAGACCCTAACTCCAAAAATAAGAAGGACCCTAAAGGGAAATGTTTCCACTGTGGAGTTATGGGACACTGGAAGAGAAACTGTAACAAGTATCTCGTTGAGCTGAAAAAGAAAGGTAAATTTGATTTACTTGTTCTTGAAGCTTCATTAGTGGAAAATGATAAATATTTATGGATTGTTGATTCGGGAGCCATTAACCATATTTGTTCTTCTATGGAGATACTTGTATCATCAAGGGAACTAGCTGATGGAGAGGTGTCTATGCGAGTGGGGAATGGAGCACATGTGTCGGCCGAGGGTGTTGGACGAGTCCGTTTAAATTCTGTAATAAGTTCTTGTTATTGAACAATGTTTATTTTATTCCGGATTGTATAAGGAATTTAATTTCGTTATCTCTTTTCCATGAACAACAATATGGAATTTCTTTTTATAATAATGAGATTGTTATTTTAAAGAATGATTTAAATATATGTTGTGCAAAACCAAATAACAGACTATATGTGCTTAAACCAAATGAACAATTTGTTTTAAATAATGAGTTGTTTAGAGTAGCTAATCCACAATAAACAAAAAGGCAACAAGTTTCTAAAGATGATGATACATATCTTTGGCATCCATATTGGCCTAGACAGACTAAACCGGTTAACAAGGGATGGACCTTTGAGAGAACGAGAGGTTGGAACTCTTTCGGTTTGCGAGTCTTGTCTTGATGGCAAGATGACTAAAAGAACTTTCTCAACAAAAGGCAATAGAGCCAAGAAACCGCTAGAGCTCGTACATAGTGATGTATGCGGACCAATCAATATTCAAGCTTGTGGTGCTTATAAATACTTCGTCACTTTTATTGACGATTATTCAAGATATGGTCATACTTACCTAATGGCTAAGAAGTCATAAACTTTTGGTAAGTTTAAAGACTTCAAATCGCTAACTAAAAAGCAATTAGGTAAATCTTTAAAAATGCTTCGATCTGATTGAGGTGGAGAATATTTGGATTATGAATTCAATGCTTTCTTGCTGGAGCATAGTATCCTATCCCAACTCACAGCATGTAACGCCCTGGATAACCAAGACCGTTGCACTGTGTGTTTAAAATAGTGCAAGACTTGCTAATCAAGTCATTTAAACAAAGTGTGAATTCAATGTCATCAACAGATTAGGAATAAAAGATTTTGGTCACAAACAGGCCATTTTCATTAAAAATGACAGTTTAATACATGGAAACTCAAAACAGGATTTAGACGTCCTAGTTACAACAAGTTCCAAGAGTTACAAATAATTCAAGCCACTCTAATGGAAAAATATACATTTTAGGTTTCCGTCCCTGTACAATTCCTCGACCGTGGCGGCCGAGCAGCTGACAATGTACACCTCGCCCCCATAGCTCTCCAACTCATGGTTGATTCAGCCTATCCTTGCCTTTACCTGCACCACGTAGCACCCGCGAGCCGAGGCCCAACAAGAAAGCATGATAACATAGCAAGATCAACATAATTTATCAAATATTTCACAATGCGCAACCAGGAGTTCAGCATTTCATAACATTTATCCATTCAGTGATATCACACAACAGATTAACAGTTTGTCATCCAGACAGCCAACAAATCACGTTCATAACACAATATTCACGATCATAATCAAATGATATTCAGGGTCAGCGCCTTTAGTCGCACCCTCTATTTAATACACTGTCTTCGGCTCTCTTGGGCCGCCCCCAGTGTAATACTCACTGACTCCGGCCAGCTTAACTGAGCTCAGTGATAGATAAGCTGCCTCAGCTACCAGTGGCCGAGCAGCGCCCTGTGCGCAAATATTGATTCTGACACTCTTAGGCCGGTTATCGCATGTCCCATGGCATAATAATACCATCTCATGACATGATATACAATTGTAGGGAGCTCTTAATCCCATCGTGTCCACATGGTTAATCACATTCACATAGCAATGCATACAAACATAGGGAACACTTAGTCCCAACCTAGCCACATAATCAGGTGCAACTTTCTTACCTTTGGCTTTCAAA
This sequence comes from Humulus lupulus, assembly GCF_963169125.1. Lineage (NCBI taxonomy): Eukaryota > Viridiplantae > Streptophyta > Magnoliopsida > Rosales > Cannabaceae > Humulus > Humulus lupulus. Next base: position 105,660,994 of record NC_084793.1, read on the forward strand.
CGAGCTAGTTATAAGCGATGCTCCTTGAGCGCGATCCGATCCCCGAGCCCTAGCTTAGCACCTAGTCACAACCAAGATAAAGGATACCATTAACAATCTTAAATGAGCTTCTAAACCAAGTTCTAGTCCTCGGAACATTAAACTTCACCAAATATGGTAAAAGACTCAACCCCGAGAACCCTAGGTTAAATTCCCAAGCCTAAATTCTCAAAATCCCTTAAGCGTCGCGGCATGGACCATCCATGCCGCGGCATGGCCCCTGACAGAACCCTCCATGGGCACAAAAACAAGTAAGGGCCACGGCATTGCTTGGACCATGCCGCGGCCCGCCCTCCTTCCTCAGCATGCAACAACCTCGAAGGGCCGCGGCTCACCAAGAACCATGTCGCGGCCCGACCCTTCGAACCCAGAAAAATCCACAATTTTCAATCTCTAAACCTCATCTTAAGCCATCTCAAAGACCCCAACTCAAAACCAATTAATAACAACATCATTAGAATAATTTAAACAACGCAATCCAATCAGAAATCCAGCCTAACACTCACCAAAATCCCAATTCCAATTTCTGAGATTTCAAACCCATAAACTCAAAACCAGCCATGGTATTTCTAGAATTCGACCATCAAACTTTAAATTGAAACTTACCTTAGCAGTAGTATCACCTCTCCACAAGTTTCCCTGACCTAGCTTCAAAGTTCCAGCCTCAAATTCCACCCTAAATGCCAAAACCACAAATATTCAAAACTCAGCCATTTTTCTTAAAGTTCCTAACCACAGAACAAAAATCAATGCTTACCTTGGATCTAATTCAGTCCTTGATTAGTTCTTGAGCTAATCCTCTAGCTTATCCCCTTCAATTCCCAGAGATTAGCTGGTTTCCCTTTACAAAATCAGAGTTTTTCTTCCTTAAGAGGGAGAGGAAAGAGAGAGAAGGGAGAGAAGGCTGAAAGGTCGGTTTACATTTTCTATCTAGTATTTTCTAAGTCTTTCCAAGTATATCCTTAGGTTGTTAGACTAATCCCAAAGCTTGGGGGTACCGGAAACGTCCCCGAGGGCAAATTAGTAAAATTCCCCAGTACTCCCGCCTAAACATTCTAACCTCAAATATATCTCCATATATTTATTTTCATCACCCGATATTCCAAATCACTACATGATACCTAAAGTACCCCTGACTTGCCCAAAGTCAAGCATTAAGCCCCGTTGTGACTTTCCTGCTATCTAGCTCCCTAGGATCGCCCCAAGTCACCGGCTGCATATTTATCCACATGATAATGTAGTTCTCATATATTTCACATATATATATATATATATCTACCTATCCACATAATAATGTGGTCTCAAAAATTTATCACACACAATTATGTTTATGCCCTAACGGGCCAAAATTACGATTAAGCCCTTACCAGTCGAACAGGGCCCGCATGCTCACCCAATACTCATAAACATGCATTCTCACACTATTGATTCACATAACCTCCAATTTTTCCCTCCCGGCACACTAATCAAGGTCCTTAAACCTTATTAGTAATTTTGGGTCGTTACACAGCACCTGGAACACCTCAGCAGAACAGTGATTCAGAAAGGAGAAACAAGACCCTGTTGGACATGGTCAAGTCTATGTTAAGCTATTTCTCATTACCACTTAACTTCTGGGGTTACACACTTCAAACAATGACATATATTTTCAATGTAGTGCTATCAAAGAGCATAAGCAAAACTCCATTAGAACTGTGGAATGGCACAAAACCCAGTTTGTGCCATTTTTGCATATGGGGTTGTCCTGCTCATGTTCTTAGACCTAAATCAGGGAAACTTGATTCAAGGTTAGAAGTGTGTATCTTTGTGGTTTATGCTGAAAAGACATGTGGCGGTTGCCTCTACAATCACGAGGACCAAAAGGTGTTTGAATCGACAAATGCAACCTTCCTCGAACATGACTATATCAATAACTACAAACAACGTAGTTCTCAAGGAAATCAGCAGTAATCAAAATTTATTACCATCATCATCATCTGATAAATTACGAACCACATAAATCATTGTTCTCGTAAGGGAAACCCTAGTGCAAAGCCGTAGTGGGATGTAATGATCCAACTATCTAAGACCTTGGACCATTAAAACTACTAGACATAGCTACTCTTTTGGGAAACATACATAAGAAATAACATAACTTTATTTAAAACCCCAAAATAAATATTGTTCAAAATACAAAGTAAAATATGAAATATAAAATACGGTATGGGTACCCATTGTTTAATACCAAAAAAAAAAACATAAACCATAAACTTAAATCAATTGTTTAAAAAAAAAAACTAAGTGTAGAATTACAAAAGAAACATAATTCAAAAGACTTAAAAATAACGTCATCCTCGATTGTCACGCAGTCCATTCATCCTTAACACACAATCCAAGCTGCCATGAATGTTTCCACCTTCCATAATCATTTTCCTGCATCAAGCTAAAAATAGAGGAATTAGCCTAATGCCCAACAAGGAAAATCTACTAACAACATACATCGTATACATAAGACTATAACATAAACATATACTATAAATCATATGACTATAATAACATATATCATATAGGACTACAATATTAGTGGTCATTAACTCATTAACATGGCATGTGATAAACCATCTAGGTCCTTTGTCTACTAATCAAGGTAGGTTAGAACACATGGTAGTATATGATAACCCATCTAGGTCCTCTGTCTACTAATTGAGGTAGGGTAAATCATAACTCTAAACTATGAAAATGATAAAAATTCTTGGGGCTTGCTATCTAAGCAAGTCATATGCCCAAGCGACTATAAAACATATTTATACATATACATATTATAGCATAAAATATATCATAACATAAACATATAAACACATATAATCTATCCTATTTTCCTTACAAAAAACTGGGATATTTGAGAACAAGAATGGGATTGGATCACTCCTAAAAACCAATAGCAAAACCATGAGTATTTCTGAAGAATGAAGATGAAAAGAGAACTAAACCATCAAGAAGAAACTTACCGAAAAGAACCTTAAGTTTCAAGAAAGTTAAACACCTAACCAAGATTCATAAACAAGAGTTAGGATCTGAAAGAAAATAAAAGAAAACTAAAGAACCATAAAGAACTAAACTTAGGGATAAGAATACCTTAAATGATCTTATAAATTGATCTAAACCTTGATACCGAAATCTCACTATATCTCACTTCCCAAGTGTTTAGAAAAGCTTAGAATGATAAAGTTTTTAACCCAATACCCAAGTGTTTCTCTCTATAGTAACCTTAGCGACTTGGAGGCTCTAGACAAATGCTTAAAGAATGAAGAAAATCGATGAGTACTAGGTCCTATTTATAGAGTTCAAGGAGTGATACTAACCCCTTTTAATTTGAATAAATAAATGAATATAAAATGAAAAAGATTTGAATTTTTGTTCAACAGACGCCCTGAACTCAGTCAAAATTGTTCAAAGGCAGGTCTAAGTGGTTAAGGCTATTTTTAAATTTAAAACCACAAATTTTTTTTTTAAAAAAAAAGAGGGGGAGCTGATATATCGCCCTCTATAGGCGATATATCACCTCCTCCATATTCCTGAGCCCCGTTCGATCGTTTGTGCGAAGTCGACGTGTTTTTTGTATGTTCCGTAGGCGATATATCGGCCCCTATGGTTGTGATATATCGAGATACGTTGATATATCAAACACGTATTTGCACTTTTTCAACATATTTTGAATTGATAAAACAACTTTGACTAAGTCTAAACGTGATCCTAACTACTGCTGGAAGGTTCTAGAGCTTCTAGAACTTTCTTTTATTTAAACTATTCATCAAAAATTCTTAAATCCTTAATAAACATGATTATGACAATTGTCATGCTCTTAATAATTCTATCTAAACCGTAGGTTATAATAAATAATATTTCTAGAACCAACAATATTAATCAAACCTTATGTTATAATTAATATTCTTAAACTATAGGTTAAACTTATAAAATCCATTATTGTTGCTATGAGTTTCCAACTAAGTCCCGGCTTGAACCAAAATCCACGGAAACTAACATACTACATACTATACTAACTACTACTACTACTACTACTACTACTACTATCTAGCTAAGTAAAATTCCGGGACACTACAATTCTCCCCTACTTAAAAGAATTTCGTCCCCGAAATTTACTTACCAAAAAATTCCGGATACAATGCTAATATGTCTTCCTCCAACTCCCACGTTGCCTCTCGTTCAGAACTATTACTCCATAGGACCTTGACTATTAGAATACTCTTAGACCGTAATTCCTTCATCCCTCTATCTAGGATGCTAACCGATCGTTCCTCGTAACTCAAGTCTTTCTAGAGTGCTATCGTATCGTACTTGAGGATGTGAGATGGGTCTGACACATATCTACGCATCATCGAGATGTGGAGCACATCGTGGCTATCTGCTAGAGCTGGCGGTAGGGCTAATCTATATGCAACTATTTCCACTTTGTCCAATATCTCAAAATGACCTATAAACCAGGGACTAAGCTTGCCCTTCTTCTGAAACCGCTTCACACCTTTCATAGGAGATATCTTTAAGAAGACTTGATCTCCGACTTTGAATTCCAAATCACACCGTTTGGCATCTGCATAACTTCTCTGTCGGCTCTGAGCAGCGAGCATATGCTTTAGAATCAGCGCTACTGCATCTTGAACCTCTCTAATAGCTTCAGGTCCAAGAAGTTTCCTTTCTCCTACCTTGCCCCAATGTAACGGAGATCGACACCTCCTTCCATAAAGTAACTCATAAGGTGCCATCCTGATCATTGAATGGTAGCTATTGTTGTAGGAGAACTCTATTAGTGGAAAATACTTACTCCATGATCCTCTAAAGTCAAGTACACAAGCACATAACATATCCTCTAAAATCTGTATGGTACGCTTGGACTGACCATCGGTCTGAGGATGAACTGTCGTACTAAGACTTAACTTGGTACCCATGGCTTGCTGCAAGATTTCCCAAAATCTCGATGTAAGCACCGATCCTCTATCGGATACTATGGTTTTAGGGATTCCATGCAGTTGTACTATTTATCAGACATAAACATTTGCGTACTGATCTACTGTGTACGTAGTCTTGATAGGCAGGAAGTGAGCTGACTTGGTTAGTCTATCTACTACTACCCAAGCTGAGTCGTGCTGCTTATTTGTTTGTGGTAGTCTTGACACGAAATCCATGGCTATGTCTTCCCACTTTCATTCTGGAATACTAAGCAGTTGCAATAAGCCCGCAGGCCGCTGATGTTATGCTTTCACTTGCTGACATACTAAGCATTTAGACACATATTCTGCTACGTCTTTCTTCATTTCTAACCACCAATACAATGCCTTAAGGTCGTAAGTCATATTGGTCGACCTGGGTGAACTGAGTATGGAGTATTTTGTGCCTCTTCTATCATCTTAATTCCATAGTCATTCGGCACGCATACCCGGTCCTTATATCTCAAGAACCCCTATCCTGATATAGAGAAATCTATGGCCTTGACTTCTTTAACTGCAACTATGTGAGATACTAATGTGTCATCATGCCCTTTTTCGATCCGTATATATTCTAACATACTTGATTGGATGGACAAGTTAGCCAGTCTATCAATGACTACTTCTATTCTGACATTGATCAACTCTTGCTGAAACGACTTTTCTATTCCAGATAATGCTTGTAGATTCCCATAACTCTTCCTGCTTATCACATCAGCAACTACGCTTGCTTTTCCCGGGTGGTATAGGATTTCACAGTCATAACCCTTTACTAATTCTAACCACCTGCGCTGCCTCATGTTGAGCTCCTTCTGCATGAAGAAATATTTTAAGCTTTTGTGGTCCGTATAAATCTCACACCGTTTTCCATAAAGATAGTGGCGCAAGATTTTCAATGCGAAGACCACCGCAGCCAACTCTATATTGTGCGCTGGATAGCGTTGCCCGTATTCCTTCAGCTTCCTTGAGGCGTAGGCTATCACTTTGTCGTTCTGCATTAGCACACAACCCAAACCTTGCTTCGACACATCACAGTAGACTACAAACTTGTCGTTGGGTGTTGGTACACAAATTACTGGTGATGAGCATAGCTTATCCTTAAGCAACTGGAAGCTTTCTTCACACTTATCCGTCCAATTGAACCTTTGCTGTTTTCGAGTCAGGTTGGTAAGCGGAGTGGCTATCTTAGAAAAGCCTTCTACAAACCTCCGATAATAGCTTGCTAGCCCAAGAAAACTTCTAACCTCTGATGCATTCTTAGGTCCTGGCCAATCCCTTACAGCCTTTACCTTAGCTGGGTCTACAGTAACTCTGTCCTTAGATACTATGTGGTCGAGGAATGCTACTTGCGAAAGACAAAATTCACACTTCTTGAACTTGGCGTAAAGTTAATGTTCCTTCAGTCACAACATGGTCATTCTTAAATATTCCTCGTGCTCGACTTCGTCCTTAGAGTACACCAAAATATTGTCGATGAACACTACGATGAATTTGTCCAAATAATCCTTGAAGACCCAATTCATTAACTCTATAAATGCAACCGGAGCATTGGTAAAACCAAAAGACATAACTAAAAACTCGTAATGTCCATATCGAGTTTTAAAAGTTGTCTTGGGAATATCCTCTTCCCGTACCTTGAGCTGGTGATACCCAGATCGTAAATCAATCTTAGAAAATACGGTCTCTCATTGGAGTTTATCAAACAAGTCATCAATCCGAAGTAGCGGGTACTTATTCTAAATTGTCACTTTATTCAACTCTTGATAATCTATACACATCTGCATGCTTTCCTCCTTCTTCTTCACAAATAGATTTGGGGCTCCCCATGGCGAATGGCTTGGTCTGATGAAACCCAAGTCTAAGAGTTCTTGTAGCTGCGTCTTCAACTCCTAGAGTTTGGTTGGTGCCATCCGGTATGGTGCCTTTGAGGTAGGCTTGGTTCCCGGTACTAGCTCGATTGTGACATCAATTTACCGAGTTGGCGGCCACCCTGGTAAGTCGTCAGGAAATACTTCTGGGAATTCTTTTATGATGCGGACGTCTCCAACCTTTAGTGGTGTTTCCTTTACAACATCCATGATGCTGGCTAAGAATGTGTGACATCCTTTCTCTATCATCCTTTGAGATTTGAGAGACGAAATAAGAGATGTTCATAGTCCTGAAACTTTTCCCATAAAACATAGTCTCTGACCATTAGGAGTTTCGAACATCACTTGCTTGCATCTACAGTCGATGGTTGCGCCATGCCTTGCTAGCCAATCCATGCCCAGTATCATGTCGAAGTCTTTGTTCTCTAACTCTATCAGGTCTCCTTCTAGTTCTACGTCCTCGATTTTGATCGGTACGTCTCGTACTATCTGTGATGATAGGAATATTTCGCCCGAAGGCAATTTTGTCACAAACCTAGTTCTAAATCTTTCACAAGGTTTGTCTACTTTCTCTATCATTCCTAATGAGATATACTAGTGTGTTGCTCCCAAATCAAATAATACTGAACATATATTATTGAGGATAGGAATTTGACCTGGGACCACTTTGTTACTAGCTTCAGCTTCTCCCTACGTCAAGGCAAAGACTCTGGCAGGAACCATCTTGTTGTCCCTTTTCTCTTCTTGCTTGAGCTGTGGACATTCCCTCTTCTGATGATCTTCCTGGCCACAATTATAACATCCCTTGGTGTTTGCACGACACTCACAAGGATGTTTCTTTTGGTATTTAGAATACTGCGGGTATTATACATAACCTGACCTAGTGCCCTATTGTTTGTCCGTGCTCTTTTATCATTGTTGGACTGCTTATTGTCAGGATGCCTTCTCTTCTGGCCATTATTGTTGCTATTCTGATGGCTATTGTTGTGGTTCTGACCATTCTGAGGTTGATTCTGTTGTTTAGGTTCAGGCTTACTGGTCTCCTCCTTACTAACATTCGCCTGAAGCCTTTCCAATTCTATAGCTGTTTCTATAGCATCGGCGTAAGAAGTGGTTCTTCTAGGAGTTGCTAGCTTGACTCCTAGCTAAATATTTGGTCTGAGTCCTCTAACGAACTTGGTGACCCTCAAAAAGTCTGTTGGAACCAACTCTGGTGCATACTTGGCTAGTCGGTCGAACTGTCGAGCATTCTTTACTACCGATAAGTCGCCTTGCTTTAGACTGGTGAACTCTTCTACCCTTGTAGCAATGACTGCTGAGTTGCAATACTTCTTGTGAAAGAGCTCCACAAATATAGTCCATGTCATAGTGGCGACGTCATGAGTCTGCTGAACTAAATCCCACCAGATTCTAGCATCCTTCTTTAGAAGAGACAAAACGTAGGATATGCGGTCCGCATTGCCGAGATTAATATGTGCTAGGATCGACTCTACATTCCTAAGCCATTCTTCAGCCTTGAAGGGGTTGGTTGTCCCTTCAAATTTGGGAGCATGTTGCTTACGAAACCGCTCGTAGATTGGCTCCATGTACTCAGCTGGGTAGGATGCATAGTTCGCCATTGGCCATCCCCCATAAGGATCTACTTGTTGGGGTGCTTGAGCCATTTGCTGAGGCTGCGGTTACGGCTGAGGCTGAGGCTGAGGCTGAGGCTGAGGCTGAGGCTCAGGCTGAGTCTATGGCTGAGTCTGAGCCTGTTGTCGTTGTTGCTGCAGCAGTTATTCCACTTGTTGCCGTAGCCTGACAATTTCAGCAGTGCTATCAATCGGAGGCGGCAGTGCACTTCTATTAGCAGTAGTATTGGTAGCACGCATTCCCCTTTTGTGAACTGGAGGGGCTTCACTAGTCTCATGAGCGACGCTGGAGGCATTGGCATTTGTGCATGCAGACCTTCTAAGCGACATCTTCAGTGAAGTTCTAACAATCAAGAAAAACATGTTAGAACTTACCCTAATAGGCTCTAAGGAAAAACTTAATCTAAGAAAACATAACTCGGACCTACTAGTTATGATTTCTTATGAAGAATTAGGTAAACCTTCTTTATAATTAGGGTGTGTTTCTATACTTAGAAAAATAACCCATCTTTATTACTTTCTAAGTCTGTTTCTAATCATCCTATATGACTTAATTCTCAGGCTCGAAACTCGTCGCTATTCCAAACATAACCATATTGAGGGAGGGCTGGGATCAGTAAAATCGTTCCCACTACTATGGCCCCCTAAACTCTCAATATAGAACCTGGTTCATTAATTTGTATCTACCCTCATCGAACTTGGTCAGTATTTATTAGATTTATTATTTATTATGATTGTAAAAAAAAATCAAACTCATACATGTCATTCAAAAATAACAATAATATTCATTTGGAAAAAGGTTTTCACTAAGTACAATCATAAATACAAAATAAATAAATAAATAAACTAACATAACTAGGGTGAATCTAAAAATCAGGATCTTCTACATCTGACCCTTCATCTAACATATCATCATCTATCTCCTCATAATCATCATTGAGCCTCAAAATTTCCTCAGGGAGGAATCATAAAGATTCTATGCTTTTGCTCATTTGTGAATTGAAATTCCAACTTAGAGTTGAACCTAAGTACGAGAAAATAATATCTCATGGCTACTGATAACTCATCTTCATCATCTATAGTCTCCCGTATTTCTTCTAAAGTTGAAATTATAGAAGGAAAATCTATGAAAAACCTAATTACTAAGACATATTGCTCCGTAGCTCTCATCATAATTTGCTTTGTAGTCTGAAGATGAACTATCTCCTTGTGGAATAAGATTAATCTCTGAGTGATTCTTTCTAACACTCCTACTGTATTCCTTGGCTTTCTATTCCTTTTCAATGCCTTAATGGCTCGGATATCTTCTTAGGTCAAGGCTCCATCCATTCTTCACTGAAAATATAAGGGCTAAAACGTTAGCTAATAACATAAACATAAACACTTACATTGGCAGTTAGATTCGAAGCTTGTGCGTGTGTATCAAGGAGAACTTCATGCATATGAACCGTTTTCTCTGATACCAACTGTAATGACCCAACTATTTCTAAGACCTTGGACCATTAAAACTACTAGACATAACTACTATTTTGGGAAACATACATAAGAAATAACATAACTTTATTTAAAACCCCAAAATAAATATTGTGCAAAATACAAAGTAAAACATGAAATATAAAATACGGTATGGGTACCCATTGTTTAATACAAAAAAAAAACATAAACCATAAACTTAAATCAATTGTTATAAAAAAACTTAGTGCGAAATTACAAAAGAAACGTAATTCAAAAGACTTAAAAATAACGTCATCCTCAATCATCACGCAGTCCATTCAATCCATTCATCCTTAACACACAAGCCAAGTTGCCATGAATGTTTCCGCCTTCCATAATCATTTTCCTACATAAAGATAAAAATAAAGGAATGAGCCTAATGCCCAGCAAGGAAAATCTACTAACAATATATATCATATACATAAGACTATAACATAAACATATACTATCAAACATATGACTATAAAAACATATATCATATAGGACTACAATATTAATGGTCATTAACTCATTAACATGGCATGTGATAAACCATCTAGGTCCTCTGTCTACTAATTGAGGTAGGTTAAATCACATGGTAGTATATGATAACCCATCTAGGTCCTCTGTCTACTAATCGAGGTAGGGTAATCATAACTCTAAACCATGAAAATGGTAAAAATTCTTGGGGCTTGTTATCTAAGGAAGTCATATATGCCCAAGCGACTATAAAACATATTCTTGGGGCTTGCTATCTAAGCAAGTCATATGCCCAAGCGACTATAAAACATATTTATACATATAAATATTATAGCATAAAACATATCATAACATAAACATATAAACACATATATTCTATCCTATTTTCCTTACCAAAAATTGGGATATTTGAGAACAAAAATGGGATTGGATCACTCCTAAAAGCCAACAACAAAACCATGAGTATTTTTAAAGAATGAAGATGAAAAGAGAACTAAACCATCAAGAAGAAACTTACCGAAAAGAACCTTAAGTTTCAAGAAACTTAAACACCTAACCAAGAATCATAAACAAGAGTTAGCATCTAAAAGAAAATAAAAGAAAACTAAAGAACCATAAAGAATTGAACTTAGGGATAAGAATACCTTAAACGATCTTATGAATTGATCTAAAACTTGATACCGAAATCTCACTATATCTCACTTCCTAAGTGTTTAGAAAAGCTTAGAATGATAAAGCTTTGAACCCAAAACCCAAGTGTTTCTCTCTATAGTAACCTTAGCAGCTTGGAGCCTCTGAACAAATGCTTGAAGAATGAAGAAAATCGCTGAGTACTAGGTCCTATTTATAGAGTTCAAGGAGTGAAACCAACCCCTTTTAATTTGAATAAATAAATGAATATAAAATGAAAAAGATTTGAAATTTTCGTTCAACAGATGCCCAGAACTCGGTCAAAATTGTTCAAAGGCAGGTCTAAGTGGTAAGGCCATTTTTAAATTTAAAACCAAAAATTTTCAAAAAAAAAAAGAGTTGGAGCCGATATATCACCCCCTATAGGCGATATATCGCCTCCCCCCATATTCTCGAGCCCTGTTCGATCATTCGTGCGAAGTCGACGTGTTTTTCGTATCTTTCGTAGGCGATATATTGGCCCTTATAGCTGCGATATATCGACATATGTTGATATATCAAACACATATTTGCACTTTTTCAGCATATTTTGAATTGATAAAATAGTTTGACTAAGTCTAAATGTGATCCTAACTACTGCTGGAAGGTTCTAGAGCTTCTAGATCTTTCTTTTATTTAATCTATTAATCTAAAATACTTAAATCGTTAATAAACATGATTATGCCAAGTGTCATGCTCTTAATAATTATATCTAAACCTTAGGTTATAATAAATAATATTTCTAGAACCAACAATATTAGTCAAACCTTATGTTATAATTAATATTCTTAAACTATAGGTTAAACTTATAAAATCCATAACTGTTGCTATGAGTTTCGAACAAAGTCCCGGCTTGAACCAAAATCCATGGAAACTAACATACTACAAACTATACTAACTACTACTACTACTACTATCTAGCTAAGTAAAATTCTAGGACACTACATGGGAGGATTGTGAGACAACTTGTTCGCTACGAACACGAAGCACATGTCCTTGTTTCCGATATGGACAAGGAAGATCCATTGACTTTTAAAGAGGCAATGGAAGACCCTAAAAAAAGAGAAATACTGAAAGGAAAGTGAAGATGTACAAAGTAAGGCTTGTAGCCAAAGGCTATACACAAAGAGAGGGAATCGACTATGAATTAATCTTCTATTCTGTGGCCATGCTTAAATCCATTTGCATTCTCTTATCCATTTCCGCCACATATGATTATGAGATTTTGCAAATGGACGTCAAGACAACTTTTCTGAATGGCTCACTTGACGAAAATATCTATATGGTACAACTAGAAGGGTTTGTAAAAAACGGGGATTATCAAAAGGTACGTGAATTGCTGAAATAATTTTATGGATTAAAGCTAGCCTCTAGATCATGGAACATTACTTTTGATGAGACAATTAAAACAAACGATGCCGTGCAGAATGTGGATGAAGACTGTGTATACAAATACATCAAAGGTAAAGTAGTGGTTTTCTTAGTTCTTTACGTTGATGGCATTCTACTCATTAGCAATGATGTAGAAACGTTGTCAAACATAAAGAAGTGGTTAGTTCTGGGAATCCGTATCCCAAGGGATAGGAAGAATAGAACATTAGCGCTTTCTTAAGTAATTTACATAGATAAGGTGCTGGAAAGATTCTCTATGGAGAATTCCAAGAAAGGACAGTTGCCGTCCTGTCATGGAATTACTCTATGCAAAGAGCAGTGTCCAAAGACACCTCAAGAGCAAGAGGATGTGAGAAAGTATCCTTATGCATCAGCTGTTGGTAGTCTTATGTATGCAATGATGTATACTAGGCCTGACATATGCCATGTGGTGGGGATGGTTAGTCGTTATCAATCAAATCCAGGTTTGGAACACTGGATAGCAGTAAAAGCACATTCTCAAGTATCTTCAAAGAACGAGAAATCTTATGCTTGTTTATTCAGAATGTGAATTAAACCCTGATGGATATACTGATTCTGATTTTCAATCAGATAGAGATAGTCAAAAGTCGATGTCTGGATCAATATTCACTCTTGGCAGTGGAGCTGTAGTCTTGAGAAGCATTAAGCAATCCAGTATTGTAGATTCAACCATGGAAGCTGAATATATAGCGGATTGTGATGTAGCCAAGGAAGTGGTTTGGTTAAAGAAGTTCTACACTGATCTGGAAGTAGTTCAAGAAGTGGAGAAGCCACTTGTTGGCCCTCAATTTGGTCAACGACACGGAGTCAATAAAAACGATAGAAATAAGATCAATTGAACTCAAGAAGATAAACAACACCAAAGTTTATAGTGGTTCGGCCCCAGATATTGGTAATAACCTACTTCCACTTAATATTGTTATTGATATCTTATTGAACCTGCGATCAACAAACAAGGGTTTACTGAGTTTCACAAGCTCCGAAAAGGTATCCAGGTCCCCTTTCAAAGGGTCCCTTGAGTCCTATTTATAGACTCAAGAATCTACTTGTGGGCCGACGGGGCTCAATACACCATGATTTATAAATATTAGAAAAATAACAGAAAACATAATTTTTACATAAAAATAGGATAAAATATCTTAGGAATATCTTATAACTATACTTGAAATGTGACTTTGTTACCATGACCAGACCTGGTCGTATATGCTAGCACAGCCTTTACCGTACAGGTTTAGCATTCTTCTTAATTCCATCAACTAATTCTCTCTTGGTTGTTGGTCGACCTGATTATAATCACTGAGTAGACACATTTATCTGTACAAGAATCTTGCCACGTCAGCGAGTAGTATTTTTAAGGGTAAACATTTGCCCCAAGTTTATTTTACTGCGACCAACATTTAATAAACTTACTCAATCAGCTATTCATCTGATCTGTCACATCTATCAGTACCTTTTCGAGAAAGCCGCAGTCATGACCTTCTACAGTTTCCCAAAAATATTTCGACATTTATTGCGATTTCTTATGCCTCGAAAATCCATTCTAATTATTACCATGCATTAATGTTCCGATCAATATAAATATATGCCCTTCCTCTTCTTTTCATTTTTTACCCAAGCCTTCTCTCTCCTCAATACCACTCAGAAAAACCTCCAAGAAAACCAGTGTCTTCAGTTCACTCCAAGGAATCTATGATCCACTTTAAGCACCATCCTCGTGCTTTCTTCAACAAATTTGCACTTCAAGTAAGTTTTAAAATTCATCTTCTTACTTTTTTAGCAATTTTCACGTGTTTTGGCCCTAATTTTCCTATTCCCACAACTGGGCTCACACTGTTCTTGCAAAGTTTTTTCTTGGGTAATCGAGTTTAGGAAAAAATACATAGAATAACTATGCTAGAAGAGATTTTAGGCAGTATAATGTATTAGGCAATGCTTAAACAGAAATGTGGGGTATAAGAATACTGATGTTAGGTCAAAAATCGAAGTAAAAATTCGAGTTTAAGCTTCTCGAAAAAGCTGGGTTTTTCCCGCTTATTTTCGGAGTTGAAAAGTTTTTTGTTTTAGAAAAATTTTTCACTTTCGCATTTTGATCTGTTTTTTCAAAATGCTCGCACATTTATTGTGTTTTTATTAGGATGCTGTTGGTTGTATAAAAGCTTAACTTTTATACACGAGAAAAGTTATCCTTGCTTTTCTTTTTCTTCTAACTAATGGTCGTAGATTCTCACTTCCCCTTTGCTCTTCTCAGATATTCATGCATGATCCCTGGGGAGGTGAGAGACCAATAGAAGAAGACCTTCTTGCGTTGCTATTCGAGGATCAAGAACAACCTTCTTTACCGTTTCTTGAGCCTTTATCTTCACAACAAAATCCCATGACCAGTCCTTCAGCCAATCAACCAAACATGGGTCGTGTCAACTATCTTGCTCGTTAGAAAAAGAAAACTACCAATTCACCTTCTAACCATCCTGCAACCAATACCGAGGGTCTGTCAAACGACCCTCAACCTCTGAATTTCTCACCACCAGACATTCAGCCAAAAGCTCGTCCTCGCGATGGCCCTCAAGCAGAAACAGACTGGTATGTTTCCCCTCCTAGTGTCATGTCGACCAGGATGGTGGAAAAGTATTCCAAGAAGTATCGGCTTCCTGGCATTACCTTACATAAACCCACACCTGACCAATGGGAAAATGTGCGTGGAGGTGCCTTCAGCGCTTGGTCGAGGTATCACATCGAGATAGGGGCAATCTTGCCCTTGCATGATTTTTTCCAACGGGTGGCCAATTATTTTGAGGTCGCCCCTTTTTAAATAACACCCAATGGATATAGAGTACTATCAACACTCTATACCCTTTACAACCACAAAAAATGGCCCGTGCCTACCCCGCACGAGATCAACTATCTGTTCGATCTTAAATCCAACCCCAACCAAAATAACACGGGGTTTTTCCAATTCTGTCACCAGGAATCTGCTCGCATATTCCTAAGTGATGTTACCCATAAATCCAATGTAGGAAAATACTTCTAGGTGTACTTCCTCACTACAGACCTGGTTGCTAATAACTTGGCCTTCACATGAGGAGGTAAACTTTTCTATCTTTGGTCAGACTTTCTGGTCATTCATTTTTGTTAGTTTTTCCTTTCCTTGTCCTTAGAAATTTGGTATTGCGCTTAGGTCCATGGCATCGACCAGACCCCACTCCAGAGATGGAGATAAGGGCCACAACCCTAGCCAGCATGACGAACATAGAAAAGAGCGTCAAGGAGTTGGTTACTGAAAACAATTTAAGGCTGCTCGGCCTTTTGGGACCTCATCAAGAAGTGAAGGAATTCACTACGGGGAGTGCCACTGGAGAGGGCACCGAAGGACAGGAAATCCCCGAGCCGCAGCTGTTATATTATTTCATATAATATAATTTTAGATTAAATAATGTGACAAAATGTGATTTGTCACACCTTGTAACATATTATTGAGAGTCACAAAATTGGACACATGTGTGTGCCCAAATGTGACATATTTTGGAGTTGCAAAATCAGTTACAAATTTGTAACTTCCAAATATTACCCAATAATGTGTATATTATATGTTACACATTTGAGATTGGATTTCATAAAGCCATTATGAAATATGGCTGTTGGAGATATGATTTTAACCCCAATAATGTGTTTTGGGAGTTAAAAAATCATTTGGGAGGGTTTGGAACCGTTTGGAAAAATAGCACATTTTCAAGTGCTGAAAATGGGCTGTGGCCGTGGCCACTGATGTCCCTGGCCACGGCCACAGGTGCATTTCAGGCCAAATTTTCAGTTTTTTCCAAATGTGTTGAACGGTTCTAAAAACCCAAATAACTCCCAAATCTCAATTTTAATTCCATATTAATCCAATTAAACATTGGTAACAGCCATGGGGGTTGGTGGAATTTGAAATCCAAAGGGTATCTCAAACTCTATAAATAGGAGCCTAATGCTCGCTTGTATGATACACCATTTTTCATCCACAAAGCACTTGGCTGAAAAATTCACTTTAAGGCTTGATTATTCCAGAGAGCTATTTCCTTGAGAGATTCCTTAGTGCTTAGAGAATAGGGGGAAATAAGCTTTTGGACAAAGGTCTTGAACCTTGTTCAAGTTGGTGATCCCCACTACTCTACACTTTGGTTGTGTGAGAGTTTGTTTGTGTTTTCATTCTTTTGTTCCTCTTGTTCTTCTTATTTATTTGTATTATTATAGTTTGAGCTTGTAATCTTCTTCCTCTACATTTGATTTCTATTTACTTGTATTTTGAGCAATTGAGTTGTAATGTTTATTTAATCAATATTATCTAGTCCATTGTATTCTTTGCATAGAGTTGTATTTTTGGTTTTTCCACTTTTCCATTGAGCAATAAAATATATTCTCTAACAATCAAAAGCTTATTTCTTTTTGTTTCAATGGAAGGAGAGACCATAAAGATCATGAACGATTACTTAGTGAGGTTGGATAATTTTGATGGTTCCAATTTAACTAGGTGGCAAGACAAGGTGAAATTCCTTTTGACAACACTCAAGATAGCCTACATCCTTGAGTCATCCTTGGCACCTCTAGCCGAGCCATCCGACAAAGACACTCCCGAAGAGGTGGAGAAAAGAAGGAAGAGAGAAGAGGACGACCTTCTTTGTAGGGGTCATATCCTTAATGCCCTATCTGATAGGCTATATGATCTCTATACCAATACCAAATCCGCGAAGGAGATTTGGGATGCCTTGGAGAGTAAGTACAAGGCTGAGGAAGAAGGTACAAGAAAATTCATAATTTCTCAATATTTTGAATTTTCTTTCATTGATGGGAAAAATCTTTTACCTCAAATTCATGAGTTACAAGTGATTGTGAACAAGTTGAAAGTTCTCAAGATTGAGCTTCCTGAGGCCTTCCAAGTTGGTGCAATAGTGGAAAAATTACCACCAACTTGGAGGAGCTATAGGAAAAGAATCCTCCATAAGAATGAGGATTACACTTTGGAAGAGATCCAAAAAAACATTAGAATTGAAGAGGAATCGAGAATCAGGGACAAGGGTGTGAATGAGTCTAAAGATGAGACTTCCAAGGCTAATGCGGTTTCACACAAGCATCCAAAGGGCAACAACAACAACAAAAAGGGTAGTGGGAACCCTTTAGGTCCAAAGAAAGATCATGGACAATTCAAAGACGTGAGAGGTCATTGTTTTGTTTGTGGAAAACCCGGGCACTATGCTAGAGTGTGTAGGTACCGAAAGGACCCACATGAGAATGAGGTAAATGCTATAGAAAAGGAAGAAGAGATCCTAGCATGATTACCATGTTTATGTGCCTTATTGGGAAAATTGTTATTTTTTAATAAAGCTTGTACTCTTGAAAGCTATCAATAAAATTAAAGTATTATTCTATGATGATTCTTTATTTTGCTATGAGACATTTGTGTGAGACATTAAGAAAGTTTCAAAATGAACTTGTTAAAATAATAGGTAAGTGTGTAGACCTATTATTTCGTAATGTGATTATTTGTTTGAGAAATTCTCACATTACACTTGTGTTCACATTTTATTTTGTGAAATATATAAAAGAAAGCAACCAAGTGAAAGTTACTTTCAAATAAGTGTGCCTTGCTTTAGCAAGTAAATGAATCAAGATAAACATTGAGGTTTTTTATCTTGATCTATTGAGTGTTTATCATGTAGCTTAAGGACTCATGATGAACTTTGAGAATCATAGGTCTAGAATCTTGGAGGATAAATGACTTATTAGGAATGAAGAGATTTCTATTTTAAAGTGATATTTTATTGTCACTATGTGAGAAATGTGGGGGTGATACTCCAAAGTTAATCAATTTATTTTGTTGTTAATCAATTGATTAATTTGGTCATCCTATCAAATAGGTGATTTGGAATTCCACATTTTAAATCACAGTGGCTATATGTGGATAAATCTAGACATGCTTGGTGTCTAAAGTTACTGTTTGTAATATTTTGATTCAAGAAGGAAACAATTTAAAACATAAAGGAGAATTTTAGAAACAAAGAGATTTCTAGAATTAATATTCAAATGTTTATCTTGGATATTAAACTATAAAATGGTCGGGGTGTTGACTATGGTCAAAATCACTATTTTAAAGGGGTAACTATTTTAATCAAACTATGGCTAGCAACAAAGTTTGAATAAAATAATGGCAGTGTCTAAGTATGCATACATGAGCAAACAAATTATTCAAATGGAATCATTTCTACATTTCAAGGGGTGGGACTTAAACTCCCTAAAGAGATTCACGGTTGATGGTAACCTATCTTAATACTAGTAACCAAACTAGTATTAGGTTCAATAGGTAATAACAAGTCAATCAAGTGAATAGATAGTAGAACTCAAATTTTGTCCCATCTAAGATATGAGTACTAGTGTGTTACCAAAATGAGGGTTAAAACCGAAAGGTTTTTTAATAAAACTTTGTCTTGAAAAGACAAGTATTTTAGGGTAACAAAATACTGTAAGAGTTCTTCCTATATAGACCTAGGGGTGGTGCCGCCCCTCATGAGAATTGGGAGTCATTATCAAGAAAAGTCTATGAATGGAATGTGCACATGGCCATTAACGGTGCAAAAGCAAGACATTGAGGTCTCAAGTGAACATAGCAAAGGTGTGTGTGTTATCACCGGTTTGTTATCAAGGGATAGTGGTTCAATGCTTCGGCAACCAAAATTTCAACAAACTTTGTGATAATTATAATAAGGTAAAATTCAAGTTGAAAGACATTTTAGTTTATGCACCAATGCAAAGGTTTCTATAGAGAGTGATTATTTAATCAAGTGGGGGAATATTACATTTTAATATAATGTTTGATTGATTAAATAAAGTGTTACAAAAAGTAATTATTTAATCTAGTGGGGGAATGTTATATTATTTTATATAATATAATATTAGATTAAATAATGTGACAAAATGTGATTTTTCACACCTTGTAACATATTATTGAGAGTCACAAAATTGGACACATGTGTGTGCCCAAATGTGACATATTTTGGAGTTGCAAAATCAGTTACAAATTTGTAACTCCCAAATATTACCCAATAATGTGTATATTATAGGTTACACATTTGAGATTGGATTTCCTAAAGCCATTATGAAATATGGCTGTTGGAGATATGATTTTAACCCCAATAATGTGTTTTGGTAGTTACAAAATCATTTGGGAGGGTTTGGAACCGTTTGGAAAAATAGCACATTTTCAAGTGGTGAAAATGGGCTTTGGCTGCGGCCACTGAATGATGGTGGCCACGGCCTGGGGGACAGAGAGCAGTGGCCGCAGCCACTGATGTCCCTGGCCACGGCCACAGGTGCATTTCAGGCCAAATTTTCAGTTTTTTCCAAATGTGTTGAACGGTTCGAAAAACCCAAATAACTCCCAAATCTCAATTTTAATTCCATATTAATCCAATTAAACAATGGTAATAGCCATGGGGGTTGGTGGAATTTTAAATCCAAAGGGTATCTCAAACTCTATAAATAGGAGCCTAATGCTCACTTGTATGATACACCATTTTTCATCCACAAAGCACTTGGCTGAAAAATTCACCTTGAGGCTTGATTATTCCAGAGAGCTATTTCCTTGAGAGATTCCTTAGTGCTTAGAGAATAGGGGGAAATAAGCTTTAAGACAAAGGTCTTGAACCTTGTTCAAGTTGGTGATCCCCACTACTCTACACTTTGGTTGTGTGAGAGTTTGTTTGTGTTTTCATTCTTTTGTTCCTCTTGTTCTTCTTATTTATTTGTATTATTATAGTATTGAGCTTGTAATCTTCTTCCTCTACATCTTATTTCTATTTACTTGTATTTTGAGCAATTGAGTTGTAATGTTTAGTTAATCAATATTATTTAGTCCATTGTATTCTTTGCATAGAGTTGTATTTTTGGTTTTTCCACTTTTCCATTGAGCAATAAAATATATTCTCTAACAGCAGCAAGATGTGTTACAACCCCAGAGGCAATGACCAACGGGAGTGACCATCCGAGAGCCCTCTAGCAACCCTCGAACCACTGCTGCCCCTACCTTTCATGGGAGGGGAAAGCAAAAACTACCAGAATATACCGGTCCTATACTTGAGTCATCGGATGAGAGCAGTATAGACTTTTCACTTCTAGATAATTTTCCCTTCCCTTATCATTTATTCAATAGGGATGGAAATTTTAAATTTACGACTAGTTATTTTATCGAGACAGATAGTGAGTGTAGTTGTAGTTCTTTAGATAATATATCGACCAGTAAATATAGTTCGGGTATACTACTTGGTATTTCTCTTTACATTATTCCATTATCACTCCACACTGCTTCTTAAGATATCTACTCGTTTATTTTTGTTTTGTAGTCATGCCATCTGAAGACACTTTTGACATGTACTCCTCTGCTGAAGCTCCTTTGAGCAAAAATAAACTGAGCAGAAGGCATGCTGGGGAGAGCAGTAGTGAGCCTTCCAAGAAAAAGGCTCGATCAGAAGACCCTCCTGCTCCAACTCCTTCTAAAACTACAACGCCTCCTCCTCCTCGCAGTGGCCCTTCCTCCAAGTAAGCAGGAAGATCCTCGCCCACTGATTTGCTGAAAAATGCTTTTAAAGCAACCTACAAGAACCTACAAAGATTGTCCAAGCACCATCGCAGCCAGGAAGCCTTTGCTCATCTTCCCCCACTGAAGCACATCCAGGTCATGATTCGTAGGCTTTCTGAAGTCCTCAGTGTAAGTGCTTTTTTTTCCTGTTTTAGTCGACAAACATTTTCTCTAATTGCCTATAATTGTTTCACTTTTTCTCTGTTTGCAGGGTATCCTGACCATGAACCATGGTTGGCATCGTGCTGAGGAGATCGAGACCAAACATGCCGAGTATATCAAGGTGATTGAAGGCAAAGTCGTTGGTTTAACCGAGGAGTTGAAAAGGAGCCAAGAAGAGCTGGCCAAAGCCGTTGCTGCTAAAGAGAAGTTTAAGGATACTTCAGAAAACAACTTCAAGGAAGCAACCAAACTCCAAGAAGACCTGGCGGCCAGCATGAAGGAGGCTATTGGGCTAAAGGAGTGGGTCAAGCAGCTCGAGGAATAAAATTCCCAAAACCTGGAGAGGTTCAGGGAGCAACCTTCAATTGATTCTATTTTTTTTAGAAGAAGAACCTAGGGGCGAATTTCGACTACCTTCCTGAGCAGATGAGGCAGGTCAAACTGGCGAAGTGCGCTTCTCGCCTAGAAGAGGAAAAGAATGCTCAGGAATCTCCTAAAATTTACCTGGCGACAGGCATCGATGGTGTTGAAGAAGATGCAGGAACAACAGTCGACCAACAATCTCAGCAAGACCCTCTTCCAACTGCACAATAATTTGTTATTAATAATTTTTTTAATTTTGTAACTAAAACATGCGAACAATCAGTTCGTGTTGTTGAGACAATTTTGCTGCATATGGCAGCTTTTCTTTTCTATTTTAATTACATCCGAGCGGCAATTGCTCGTGGTGTAAAGACATTTCATTATGATATTATAATATACTTATTGCTATTATAACATCTGCTCGTATGACCGAACATAGCATAACACTCTGTTAAGATTTTCACAAAACCAACTAAAAGTTTTGAAAAATACACTACGTGTTGTAGTATGCTTTCCCTTATTTTTCTCGTGTGTTTACATATGCCTGTTGATATGCTTTGCTTGCTTAGTATCTTATATGCCCCCCAAGTGATTGAGGAGTTTAAGTTTCTCGGTCACTTTCCATGAACAAGCCTTGTTCGAACATTACTGCTCGTGTATTAGCTAAACAATTATTGATAATATAGCAAAACAACACACGTAATGAGAAAATTCTTGTAATAAATACAATAATTGGCAAGAGTAACTAGCTGCGCATAGTTCCTTTTATTTCTCGTAATAAAATGGACAATATCGTGTCTGTACGAGTGATCAAAGATTGACCTTACACTTATAAGCGACCAGTAATTTAACTAACCAGCCCTTATTCATAAACTTGTAAAAAGTAAAATTAATACAAGCCAATTCTTTAAAAAGATTTGTTCATTGATAGTACTTGCGTAGGTGTTCTCCATTCCAATAGCGAGGAATGAGATCTTCATTTAAGTGAGCAAGTTTATATGTGCCTGGTTGAAATATTTCTTCAATTTGATATGGGCCTTCCCAGTGTGGGCCGAGCACTTTAGCATTATTGTCGCGAGTGTTGTGAAAAACTCTTCTGAGTACTAAATCTCTCATGTCAAACTTTCTTCCGTGCACTTTAGAGTTGAAATATCAAGCGACTTTTTGTTGGTAAGCTACAACTCAAAGTTGATCCTGGTCGCACCTTTCATTGACTAAGTCCAAAGACTCCATCAATAATTGGTCATTTGTATTCTGGTCATATGTTAGTAGCCTTCTATGTGATGGGGAACTAACTCAACAGGCAACATGGCTTCATACCCATATGCCAAAGAAAATGGTGTATGGCCTGTTGCTGTTCGGTTAGAAGTTCTATACGACCAGAGTACTTATGGAAACTTTTCTGGCCATGCCCCTTTTGCTTCTTCGAGTCTTTTCTTCAGTGTGTCCTTTAAAGTGTAGTTAACGACTTCAACTTGCCCGTGGGCCTATGGATGAGCAACTGACGAAAAAATCTTTATAATACCACGCCTTTCGCATAAATCAGTGAAAAGATCGATGTCAAATTGCGTGCCATTATCTGAGACAATCTTTCTTGGTAGTCCATACCGACATATGATATTTTTAACGACGAAATCCAATACTTTCTTGGTCGTTATAGTTGCAAGTGGCTCAGCTTCAACCCACATAGTAAAGTAGTCAACAACAACTACTGCATACTTGGCACTCACTTTACCAGTAGGTAAAGATCCAATCAGATCAATTCCCCAAACTGCGAATGTCCACTGAATTGGCATCTATTTGAGCTCATTTGGGGCTGATCTTGGTATCTTGGAGAACCTTTGACACTTGTCACACTTTTTAACAAATTCCATAGAGTCCTCGATCATGGTAGGCCAGAAATGTCCTTGTCGGAGAATCTATTTTGACAAACTTTGCCTCCCAGCGTGATCTCCACAGAAACCTTCATGTACTTCTTGCATTAATTCCTTACCCTTCTCCTTAGAAATACACCGTAATAGAGGCATTGAGTGTCCTCGTCTATACAAGACTCCGTTGACCAGAATAAATCGCACTGATTGTCTAAGCATCCTCGCTTTGTTCCTTTTTGTTGGTAATATTCCTTGGTCGAGATATTTGATGATGGGTGTCATCCACGTGTCTGCCGCTTGTATCACTAGTGAGGATTCTTCCACTTGAATGATTGGCGCTGACAAATGTTCGACGGGTACTATGCTCAAGGCGTCAGCATCTTTAGCACTTACCAACTTGGCTAAGGCATCATCATTTGAGTTCTGATTGCGAGGAACTTGTTGGAGAGTATACTTTTCAAACCGCGCCAGCAAGTCCTTCTCTTTGTTCAAATAAGACACCATCTTGAGACCCCTGGCCTGATATTCTCCCATAATTTGATTAACTACTAGCTCAGAATCACTATATACTTTTAGTGATCTTATATCTATATCTTTCGCTAGTCTTAATCCTGTGAGCAGAGCCTCATACTCAGCTTCATTGTTGGAGGTTGTAAAGTCGAATATGATTGCACAATGAAACCGATGTCCTTCGGGTTTGATTAAAATCAACCTTGCCCCTGAGTTGTGCTCGTTGGATGAACCGTCTACGAATAACTTCCAGGTAAGGGATTGATTTTTATCATTAGTCTCTATCAACGGTTCACTGGCAGAGAGTCCGGTGAATTCTGCAATGAAATCCACTAGGGCCTGTCCCTTTATAGCTGCTCGTGGCACATAGGAAATTTTGAAGTGCCCTAACTCAACTGCCTATTTTAGTAGCTGACCAGCGGCTTCTCGTTTTTGTAGGTTTTGCCGTAGAGGCTGGTCGGTAAGCACTATTATGGGGTGAGCCTGAAAGCAGGGTTGCAGCTTTCTAGATGCCAGAATCAAGCAATACGCTAATTTCTCTATGGGCGGATATCGTAGTTCTGCTCCCACTAGCCTCTTGCTTATGTAGTATACTGCTTTTTGAATGTTGTCCTCTTCTATGATAAAAAAACTCTACCTACGTACTCTGTAATTGCTAAATAGATGAACAAAGCTTCTCATTCGACCAGTTTGGACAAAATTGGTGGTTGCGACATGTGGGATTTTAACGCTTGAAAGGCTATTCGCACTCTTCTGTCCATTCAAACTTTTCGTTGCCATAAAGCAAATTAAAAAATGGAACACACTTGTCCGTTGATTTTGATATGAATCTACATAGGGCCGCAATTCTTCCCGTTAGGCTTTGAACATCTTTAATCTTGGCGGGGGACTGCATTTCGATCAGTGAATGAATTTTTTCATGATTAGCCTCAATTCCTCGTGAGTTTACTATGAATCCCAAAAATTTCCCTGATCCAACACCAAAGGAACACTTAAGAGGGTTCAGTTTCATTTGCTATTTTTTTAAGATGTCGAAGCATTCTTTTAGGTCCTTAATGTGTTCTTCGGTCTTTTTTGACTTGACCAGCATATCATCCACATAGAATTCCATGTTATTGCCGATTAGGTCTTTGAACATGTGGTCGACTAGTCGTTGGTAGGTCGCACCAGTGTTTTTCAAACCAAAGGGCATTAATTTATAGCAGTAAAGACCCATATCTGTTCGAAAGCTAGTGTGATCCTCATCAAGTGGGTGTATACTAATTTGATTATAACTAGAGTATGCATCCATGAACTATATAATTTCATGTCTTGACGTAGCATCGACAAGTTGGTCGATTCTTGGAAGTGGGAAACAATCCTTTGGGCAGGCTTTATTAAGGTCTGTGAAATCCACGCACATCCTCCATTTTCCATTTGGCTTGGGGACTAGTACGGGATTAGAGACCCAAGATGGATAAAATGCCACCTTAATGAATCCATTTTCCTTCAACTTCTCGACTTCTTCTTTCAAGGCCTTAGATCTATCTTTGTCGAGCAGCCTACTTTTTTGTTGTACAGGTGGATTTTTTTCTTCTATATTCAGGACATGGCTGATCACCGTTGGGTTTATCCCAACCATATCTTTATGCGACCAGGCAAAGACCCCCTGGTGTTTCTTTAAAATCTCTACCAATTTGTTTTTCGTTGTTGTCTCTAAATTTTTACCGACTTTCACAACCCTGGTTGGATCTGTCTCTTCTAATTGGACCTCCTCGAGGTCCTCCACAGGTCCCACATTATCTTCAAAATCCCCAAAGCGAGGATCTAAGTCCCTATCCTCACTTTGGGAAACAACCTATTTGGTGACTTGTTTACCTGATTGGGCTTGCGTTTCGTTTACTACCAGCAAACTTTTTTCAGCTCTATCCCCTGATTCGCCTCTTCTTGATTTTGTCATCGAGGAATTGTACCATTCTCTTGCTTCTCACTGGTTTCCCAATACACACGCAACTCCCGCGTTAGTCAGAAATTTCATGGCCAAATGCCAGACTGAAGTTACGGCTCGTAGATTGACGAGTATGGGTCTTCCAATCACAACATTATATGTAGACGGACAATCAACTACTATGAAAGTAGCGAGTAATGTCCTATTCACAGGTGCAACTCCTGCTGTGACTGGGAGTCTGATCGACCCTGTTGGTGCAAGTCCTTCGCCAGAAAAACCGTAGATGTTTTGGTTGCATGGTTCTAAATCTTGCGCTGATAATTTCATTCTTTCTGGTGAAGATTTATACAAAATATTGACTGAGCTTCCTGTATCTACCAACACACGTTTTACCATCATGTTGGCAATCTGAACGTCTACGACCAGATGATCTAAGTGGGGAAATCAAACATGTTGAGCGTCTAGCTCAGAGAAAATTATTAACACTTCCTCTATTCGAGCTTTTTTGGGAGTTCGCTCCTTGAAATTTATCATTTCCATGTCTTGATCGTGATGTAGAGTTCTGGCATATCTCTCCCTTGCCTTACCACTGTCACCTGCTATGTATGGTCCTTCGTAGATGGTCAACAATGTACCAGCGACCAGAGCTGGCTGTAAAGGAGGCGAGCATTGGCGTACAGGCACCTGCTCGTTGCCTCTATGAGCCTCTTTTTGAGAACCTCCACCTGCTCGTACATACCTCCTTAGATATCCTTGTCAGATAAGGAACTCGATCTCGTCCTTGAGCTGGTTACACTCATTGGTGGCATGGCCATAGTCATTGTGGAAACGACAAAACTTGGTTGTGTCCACTTTGGAGATATCTTTTCTAATCGATGCTGGCCGCCGAAAGGGAACAATGGTATGCCTGGCTTGATATACTTCAGCTTGGCTATCGATCAGGGCAGTGTAATTGGTGAACCTTGGCTCATATCTATTTTTCTTGGGGTGCTTGTTATCAAATGTTTCTGACTCGTTGTTCAACCTTTTCCCCCCAATTTTTTAGTTATTTTTGCCGTTTCCGTTGGGTTTACCAGACCCATTGGTGGCATTGGGGTCTTCCTTCTTGCCCTGGTCATCTACAGGAGGTTTCCCTTCATTAGCAATAGCCTCTTCAAGCTTAATATACTTGTCTGCTCGATCCAGGAATTCCTGAGTGCTCTCGACTCCATTGTTTTGTAAGCTACTCCAAAGGGGAGAATGGCTCCGAACTCCAGCTGTAAGCGCCATCATCTTTCCCTTATCTCCAACAGATTTGGCCTGAGTAGTGGCTCGCATGAATCATTGTATATACCCCTTTAGGGTTTTTCCTTCCTTCTGTCGAATCTCGACCACCTGATTGGCCTCTGTTGGGTGTATTCGACCACCATAGAACTGTCCATAAAACTCCCTTATGAACATTTCCCAGGAAACTATGCTGGTCGGAGGGAACTTGAAATACCACTCCTGAGCAAATTCGGATAACGTGGCAGGAAAAATCCTACATTGAGCATCATCTGACACTTTTTGGATGTCCATCTGTATCTCAAACTTGTTAACATGAGACACAAGATCTTCTCCTCTTGCAAAGTTGGATACAATTGGCATCTTAAATTTGCTCGGAGTTTCTGCCATAGCAATTCTATGAGTAAATGGGGTACCCTTCCTCTGATCAAATGCTATATGGGATGCCCTTTTCCCAACTAGTTGTTGCACGACCTGATTCAAGGCATCTATTTAAGCCTGAACATCATTTGGTATTGCTGGAGCGACCAGGGCTGAGGGGAAGTACTCATCGTGTCTTTCCCTCCGGTTATTGAGTACATCCCTCAGGTCTTCATCCTTTCATGTTTGCTCGCTTGCACCTAGTCGGTCAAAGACATTGGTCTCTTTAGGCTGCCCCCAGCGTTTTGGCTTATAGGTCTATTCTCAATTGGCGAAGGATTTTGTCGTTCGCCTCTCCCTTCCTGCTAACAACCAGCGTTCCTCCTGCCTGAATCTGCCTCATTATAATCATGGCCATCTCTAAATTGTCACCTATGAGGGTGCAACCTGCTGTTCGCACTGTTTCCTTTCTCCCTGCTGGCACGTCCCGATAAGTAGGGGGAGCCCTGCATTGGTCGGTGGGTTCTCTAACATTACTCTGCCGTGGGGGACCTCTGACCGCAGAGCCTAAATCCACCTGTCTTCTACTTCTCGATGGATGTTTTCCCATACTAGGAGGGTTTTTCTCCTCAGCTGCCTGGCATCTAGGGCTTCTGGGATGCTGCTCGGCCATATTCTGCCTTTGCTACTGGGAGTTATCTCGACCAACGCGAGAGGGTGGTCGCTACTCAGGATCTTAAACTAGCCTCTCCTGTTGAGCAGCACGAGGTTGCTCTGGCCTTTGAGGATTCCTTGGTTGTGGTGGATTATGATGATATTGATGATGCTCTGAATGTAGATTTTGCTGAGGGTGAGTCTTGGGCGACTGATTCGGTTAGGAGGCAGGTGCAGGCTATCCTCATGCCAATTGAATGGCCGCGTCTAAGGTCGCAATGGCATCTCTCTACTGGTAGTCCATGTCAGCTTGCCGCTCATTTAGTTCTTGGCGCTGCCGGTCAATCTCCCTTGGCTGCAACACCATTGTCTCAGTTACATTCTCTTTAGCTCTAAGATTGGCTAATTCTTCTAGCAACACAATCAAAGTTGACCGCAATGTTTCAGCATCCATCTCCTCCTCTTCCAACTCCATCTGTGGCTCATCCTTTGCCACATCTTGTGGAGGAGGTTGATTTGGCATATTCCCAGAAGTTTGCCCCGTTTTTCTGGTTGTCTTTGCCATTTGATCTTCTTCAAGGTCTTGAGTTCATCTCTCAACGAAAGCACCAAAATGTTGACCCTCGATTTGGTCAATGACACGAAGTCAATATAAACAATAGAAATAAGATCAATTGAATTCAAGAAGATAAACGAAACCAAAGTTTATAGTGGTTCGACCCAGATATTGGTAATAACCTACCTTCGCTTAATATTGTTATTGATATCTTATGGAACCTACGATCAACAAACAAGGGTTTACTGAGTTTCACAAGCTCCAGAAAGGTATCCAGGTCCCTTTTCAAAGAGTCCCTTGAGTCCTATTTATAGACTCAAGAATCTACTTGTGGGCCGACGGGGCTCAATACACCATAATTTATACATATTTGAAAAATAACAGAAAACATAATCTTTACATAAAAATAGGATAAAATATCTTATAACTGTATTTGAAATGTGACTTTGTTACCACGACTAGACCTAGTTGTACATGCCAGCATAGCCTCTACCATACGGTTGAGCATTCTTCTTAAATCCATCCACCAACTTCTCTCCTGGTCGTTGGTCGACCTGATTGTAATCACTGAGTAGACACGTATATCCCACGTGTTCATGAATCTTGCCACGTCAATGAGTATTATTTTTTAGGGTAAACACCACTCATCCTATACTATGAAAATAGTGGAGTGATAGCTAACTCAAAAGAATCAAGAAGCCACAAGACA
Organism: Humulus lupulus; assembly: GCF_963169125.1. NCBI lineage: Eukaryota > Viridiplantae > Streptophyta > Magnoliopsida > Rosales > Cannabaceae > Humulus > Humulus lupulus. Next base: position 105,690,526 of record NC_084793.1, read on the forward strand.
TGCAAGCATATCAAGAGGAAATATCATCTACTTATTGTTGAAAGAGGTGATGTGATGGTCAAGAAGATATCGTCGAAACAAAACTTGGCAGATCCATTCACGAAGACGCTACCTGCTAAGTCTTTTATGGGTCATGTAACCAACATGGGGTTAAGGGAAATGCCCGATTTTCTTTTTGGCCAAGTGGGAGATTGTTAGGGGTTATGCCCTAAAAACCTGTATTAGACATTTTCAATATTAAATAAAGTGAACAATTTAAATATGTTTGATTGTTAAATTATTATTTAAATAATTTATAGTATATGAATATCAGAAAAATCCGTATTCATTTATGAGGGTATGATCTTGTATGAGTACGAGAGAATTAAGATCATATACAATGAATAAATTTTTTAGTAACATATTAAAGTATGGAATCTTTAATCAATGGTTGCTAGTACGGTTTACTAAGCACGTTATTCAGTGCAAGAAATTTAGATTTGGATTGCTTATGTAGATAGACATCTTAGTAAATGTGTTGTATATAATTATGATTATATATGACTGAATCGATATTAATTAATTTCTTTATTGAACTTTCTGTTTATTATAAAAGCTTAATTCATATCTCTTAGATGATCAATTAGTAGATCAGTCTAAATCCTAAGTATTCATGAACTCTTGTTCATGTTTACTAAGTTCTTTGATTCACTCGTTAAAGTTTCTTTATCAATGAAGCTTACAAATTTTCTTTTGGGACTTTAGTAACATAGATGGCTAGGAACATGATTTACAAGATTGAATCTTGACTTTTTTAACAGATCGAATATTGGTTCCCTTTCAGTGTTAATTATGGAACTGAAAAGTTGTGCACAAATTAAGATTTGATCTAAATTAACTTTCACTGGTGAATTAATGGTGCTATATGATAAAGAGATATTTATAAGGGTAAAATGGTAAGTTTGACCAATTCTAATTATGAATCGATAACAAGAGGACAAACTACTGGTATTGATTATATGAATGGACTACTGCCAATAAACTTAGTAGATATAATTCTATAATAACTAAGAGTGCGATTAAATATTTATAGTGGAGTAATAATGGAATTAATAAATAAGATTATTGTATTGATGAGTTCAATAAAGAATCTAATTTATTAGAGCTTAGTGTTATAGGTCCATGGTGCCCGAGTCGCCTCTATACCACACTGTCAAGGGTTTGGATGTCACGAAATAAAAGTAAAATGAGAATTTATTTTGCAAGGGAAAAATAGTAATTATTTATAATAAATAATTAATATTAAATAAATTGGGAAAATACCATTATCTGGACAAGACAGATGTTGGGGCCACCTATATTTGTCTGGACAAGTTGGTGCGCCACCTATGCTGTTTGGACAACAACATTACCGCCAACCAATTTGTAAGAACAGTGGTGGGCGCTTACATCATAGGGTGGAGCCCACTGGGTTTAATTTTGGATTATTATTTTAATTCAAAAATTAAATATTTATTTAAATTTAAATTTAAAAGTTAGTTCTAGATATTTTAACGTTGTTGAGATATTCTCTCAAAGGTAGTTGAAAGATTCTCTCCTAAAGGTTGAGATATTCCCTCAAGTGGTTGAGAGATTCTCTCATTCGATTATTAGATATTTAATTATTTAAATATTTAAATTAAAATAATATCTATAACAGAATCAATTAAAGATATTTATTTAAATATTTATAATATGATTATTTAATGTTTAAATAAATAAATATCTTTATTAAATATTATTATCTTAACCTAAATAATATTTTATAGGGTTAATTTAATTATATCGGTATAATCCTAAATCTATATATCGATACATTTAGGAAACCTAAAAATGTTAATTGAATCATTTTCGCTCCTCTCCCATTACTGTTCTTGCTCATGAGTTGAGACAAAAACAAGAACACATAATTTTGTGAATCCCATTAGCCCACACTAATCCTTGAGTGTTGAGGTAGGCTTAGAAGACTACGGTGTGAGTTTTTCATCATCATCATTTTCTACCAGCTTGGATATGAAGATCATATTTAATACAAAAAGAAATAAAGGACACTTGATAGGCATCAAGAGGTATTTTTCTGTTACCATTATTGCTTTCTGTTTTAATATATGTCCACATGGGGGATCCTTGGGGTCGGTACAATGATAATCAACCTAAACGCTTCCGTTGCATACCTGATTTAGTACCGTAAAACCAACACATAAACACAAATAGGGAGAAAAATAATCACAAAAGACTTGTCAAAATTAGATAATCTCTGTCCAAAACCTTTATTCTAAACAGCTATTGATGAAGCTTAAGTTTTCTTCTCTTTGGAATAAGAAGTGGGATCTAACATGCCTTTGATCTCCAAATTTGCAAATTTTTCTTGTTGAAGAACATGAGAAAACTTTGAATCTTTGAGAGCAAGAAAGAGGAGTTTATTAGAGAGAGAGTGAATGACAGTGATCAAGTCCCAAAAACTCAAAAAATCTATTTAAATAAGTTAGGAACTGCCATTAGGTCTAACCAATAGAATTAGAGTATTTTAAATTGACTTTAGGAGTCAAAACACAAAACTCTATGGTTGTTGTACAGACACATCATGTGACGCATTTCCTGTTGCGACTAGCCTAAGTTTTCAAACTGTATGGTTGTCGTACGGACACAACACCTGAGAGACTGTTTAAGCTTCTCAAAAGTGATCTTACACATCTCCAAACACTCCTGAATGTTTTTGGCATGCTTAGATACCTCATTGTATCACTCCAGACCCAAAAAAATATAATTTTTAAATGCCTACAACAAAAATTCTAATATGTGAAATCGTTAAGTATTTTGTACCACTTTGTGAAAAACACACTTAACTTTATATTTAACGAATTATAACATTGCCCCACTTGGTTAAATATAATCCTCTCTTTACTAGCTCTAACAGTATTGGTGCCTAAAACATAATATCTTTGGATTTGAACTAAGCCTTAGTAAAAATGTTACAAGGTTTCCCCAAAAATACTTGGTTGCTTGAAACACTGAACCAACTATTCTATTTGACAAAAATTGTAACATCTCACACACTTCTACTTGATTCTCAATTTTCCCTCTTAAATCTTAGCACCATGATGGCCATGTGCTCATCCATTCTTGAACTATCTTGGGAGAGTCTCCTAAACTTCACATGAGAGGTAGCACCACCTCTAAGTTAACATAGGTTAAATTCTTACAACATCTTTGTTAGCTTTATAGAAGCTTGTTGCACTCAACTGAATTTCATCAAAAGCTTCTCCGGCTTAACCCTTTTTCCAGTAACAACAAACACTATGTACTTGGATGAGACCTAAGTTTTAAGTTAGTGTTGCACATATTCACTTATCAATGATTTTTTATTACCCATTGAACTCTAGATTAGGTTGTCGTAATTTTGGGTTGAGTTTCTATCATTGGTGAATTTTATTCTAGGAGTTTCAATCTAATTTCTTTTGTAGTAGAACTCACCAAGTCCTTTGTGGGGGGCTTTGTAAAGGGATTTGTTAAATTCTCGCTAGATCCCACATAAGATATAGAGATGATTCCATCTTGAATCAATTATCTGACATAATCATGTCTAAGACTAATATGTTTAGACTTCCCATTGTATACACTATTGTAAGATTTTGCTAGTGTTACTTGAATATTGGAATGGATTGAGATAGTTTTTTAACTTTCTCATTTATGATGGGGATCTCCAACATGAGATCCCTTAACCATTCGACATCTTTACTGGTGGCCACTAGAGCTATGAACTCAACTTCCATGGTTGAGTGTGAAATACAAGTTTGTTTCTTTTAGCCCCAAGAAACTGCACCACCTCCTAGTGTGAATACCCAACCAGATGTGGAGATATTGTCTTCAACAATTGATATCCAACTTACATCAAAATAGCCTTTCATGTACCCTAAGAAACTTTGAGTAGTACAGACTAGAGTTCTTGGTCCTTTTAAGGTATCCTAGAACTCTCTCAACAACCTTCCAATATTGGATACTTGGATTGCTAGTAAACCTACTTAGTTTACTAATTGGAAATGAAATATCCGCTCTTTGGTCAGTTATCGACCAGACATGGAATGGTTTTCTCAAAGGAGCAGTATCCTAAGACACCTTAGGAAGAAGAGGATATGAGAAAGTATCCTTATGATTTATTAGCAAGAGTCTAATGCATGCAATGTTGTGTACAAGACCGTACATCTATTATGCAGTGAGAGTTGTGAGTCGTTATCAATCAAATTATGGTTTGAAACATTGGATTGTAGTAAAACACATTTTCAAGTATCTTCAAAGAACAAAAGAATATATGCTTGTTTATTCAAGATGTAACATGAATCCCACTAGATATACTGATTTTGATTTTCAATCAGATATAGACAATCTTAAGTCGACGCGTAGTTCAGTGTTCACTATTGGTTGAGGAGTTGTAGTCTGGAGAAGTATCAAACAATCTAGTATTGCATATTTAACCATGGAAGTCGAATATATAGCGACTTGTTAGCAGCCAAGGAAGTGGTTTGGCTTAGAAAATTCTATACTAAACTAGATGTCGTTCTAGATATGGATAGGCCACTAATTATGTATTGTGACAACAATGGAGTGATAGCTAATTCAAAGGAATGAAGGAGTTAAAAGAGGGGGAAGCATATTGAAATGAGATACCATCTTGTTAGAGAGATCACACACCAAGGTGATGTGATGATATTAAAGATATCATCGAATTAGAACTTGGCTGACTAATTTACCAAGACACTTCCTGCTAAGTCGTTTGAGGATCATGTGCAAAATATGGGATTGAGAGAGATGCCACGTTTTCTTTAGGGCAAGTGATAGATTGTTACGGTTTATGCCCTTGAAGAATATGTAAAGACATTTTATTTTGAAAGTTAACAAAAGTGATTTTTTCTTATAATTGAATATCTAAATTATTGTTTCAATAATTAATATAAATATAAAAAGATTCATAATCATTTATGAGAGCGTAATCTTGTATGAGTACGAGAGGATAAAGATCATAAATAATGAATAAAATGGTCAACAACATTTTAGTGTAAGGAATCTTTAATGAATGGTAGTGTAAAAACGCCCTTAACTAGTACTTAATAAAACATTCATATTTTCAATGGTTTGTAATAGAAAGCCGCTTATTATAAAGGTTTCAGTGGGGCCTCGCTTAAAACATGCAAGTTGGGCCCAAAAGTTTAAAAAGAAAAATATCAGTTTTATGCAAAGTTCTAAAACAAACATAAGTTTAAGTCCCACTGACAATTTTAAGAAAAAACCCATTAAACATAACAATATTAAATATCGCGTTTAAAGTTGATCGTTTCTCGTCCATAGGATGCCCCCACACCATACATACCACGACGATAGAACTCCCCACATCACCACGCGTGCCATAGAGAAACCTATTTGCTATCTGGAGGGGAAAGTAAGGGGGTGAGCTAAAAGCCCAGTAAGGAAGTACAAACAACAAGCAAGTAAGATACAACAAATTACAAACACTATCATTCATCTTTATACATCATAGCATCATCATAAAATTAGCATCAATATCATAAACATAAACATATCCACGTCAACATAATGCCACCATCATATCATAAACATCATAACAAAATCATAAACATCACCAAACATCATAACATAATCATAAACATCACCAAACATCATAAACAATTCCTTGTGAACATGACCCGCAAACTTGTCCATGCCACCCTTTGAGGTAAACAAGAGTCTCTGGTCCTTGAACAACCTCGGCGTGTCCGCCCATGGAATTATGTCTTCATATCCTTAGTAATTCGGGTTACGTCTTCTTATCCTTAGCAACCCATTTTGATGTGTCGCGTTCATCACGCTAACATCCATTCATATCATACAACGTTCATACAAGCCAACATATCATCACATTATGACATTCATAATTCATAACATTTCATTCACACAACAGTCTTACCATTCATAATATAACAATCATAAATTCTATCTAACTTCCTTACCTCAGGTCCAAGCTAAGTAAAACCACAACTTCTCAACGAGCCTATACCATAATCAAAACGACATTCCTTAGCTTCACATAATTACTATTTTGGCCTCTCATAGAGGAGTTACACACAACATACAAATATGCTTAATTACACATAAGGTCACAAAATAATAATGCTCATTCTACCTATATTGCATGCATGATATTTCTATAAAAACTACATGGTTGCATAATAGACATAATTTTGGACGTAAAAGTGAATTTGCATGTAACATGCATACGTGGGAACATTGCGTAAATGTGGCGTTTAAAACGATAATTCCATGCGTCTTACTTCTATCGTTTTAAAAATAATAGACTTGTAGCATGTTTTGTTTACTATTGTTTATCTTCTTAAAATTACTAGGTTGATTAAATCTCCCACGACGTTCTTTTTATTTCATAAAAATAATTTTATTTAGCCATTAAAATATATATAAAAGACCCATTTATTATTTTTAAATTGCAAAGAAAAGCAAAGGCATTGAAAATTATTTTAAAAAGAAAATACTTATGATTATCATGTATCCTTAGAAAATAACAATTTAATTTAAGTTAATAGAATTTCATAATTTGATGTGAGAAAAATAATAATTTTAAGTGTGAGAAAAATATATTTTGTTTGAATTATTTTTAATACTTAATTTTATGTAACACAAATTCATATGTGAAAATTAAATAACTATTTAAGACTTTTAAAACAAAACTTTCAGCCATTATTTAAAAATGACAAGTGAATTAAATCCAACATTTTTCTTAATCTAATTAAAGAAAATCATGACTTGTAAAATAACCACTCATATTATATTAAAAATATCACTTTTAAATTTTTACCATTGTTTAGGTTATTTATTTATTTCAAAATACCAATCAAATTCCTTTTTTTGAAACACACTTTACATTTTTAAACAAAAATTACAGCAATCAAATTTATCATTAAAATCACCATCCTTATTTTTAAAACTCATATTTTCTAAAAAATATAACAAAAAATCTGTAGGTAATTATTTGTGCAAAAACATCATTTTAATTGTGAATTAGAACACCATTTTATTTTCACAAACACCACATATCATTAGAGTCATTCTTATGCATACATATCCTTATTTCATCAATCTTTTCACCATTTAATCACAAAATCAGCAAGCATAAATCACCATGAATTTAATCTTTTACCTCATGCCTCATAAAATTCATACAAGATCATTCATGTTTCATAAACACAATAATTCACAAATCCTAACATGCTCTTATTATACAAATAATTCAAATAACATAACTAACACATATTCATATACAGCCTTATAAAACCTTATTCTTTTTCTAATGAGTTCATGCATGCAACCCAACAAAATAATAATACAACATGCATGAATAACATAACACAAATATTCATATATGCCTTTATATTAAACCTAACATGTTCCTATTATTCTTCATGCATACCATAATTTATTGATACATAATCTCATATACACCCTATCATGTTTCTAGATTCATAATTGATTTTACAACATACAAGAAAAACAATCATGCTTGAACATCATCCCTAGGCCGAAACACCTAGGATACCCAACAAGAATTTACACAACATCCTCATCTATAAAAACATTAAACCTAGCATATTTCTAACATGTATGAAACACAAGAAAATCAAACAACCTAATATGCCCAAACCCCGTAGGCCGAAACATACATATATAAAATCATAAAATATCATCAACGCCATATTTCAATAATCATCTCATTACACATATTATGAACATACAACAATAAAAATCAAACCAACACCATAAAACCCTACCCATGCTTAGATCAATCTCCCATGCATCAACATATTGAAAAATAACCACAAATCCAATAACTCAAGAGAACACCATAACATTAGGGGTAGAGATTCAATACCTCTCTTGATTGTAAAATCAAGAACACAACTTGATCAATACCCAAGTGATAATCACCCTTGAATACCCTAGGGTTTTTGAAACCCATAAAGAAGAAGAATATAGAAAAAGACTTAAGATAATGAGGAAGATAAACCTAAATCTTAAAACAACAAGGAATCATAAGAAAAACCATACCTAAGACCTCCTCCTTCTTCTTCGTTTCTTCTCCTCCTTCTCTCTCTTTCACGCCTCTCTCTCTCTCTCCTTCTATCACTAATTTCGGCAGCCACAAGAAAAAGAATGCCAAGGCTTCCATGCTCTCCTATTTATAGCCTCTAGTGACCTAACCTTAACAAAAGGACTCAAGTGTGAAAAGCCAAATTCCTATCCCATAATTCAAGCTAAATCCCATCATTTCCTCTCCTTACACCTCACCTAAACCCTTATCCTTATGTGAACCAAATAAAAAATAAACCTTGTCATCTTTTCCTACAAGATGACAACTTATATTTATTTTCTTTTCTATTTTATTTTCTTTTAATAATAAAAGGAAAAATGCTCAAAACTCACATCAGGTCTAGATTCATACAACCCCTTTCCTTTTCTATAATGGGAACAATAACTAAATAAATAAATAAAAGAAAAATAAAACACATTCACATACACACACACACACATTTCGGCACACTTAAAATAAAAATAAAAAAACTTATTTTAATCACATCAATTGTCACACTTATTTAAAATGTAACACTAATAGTAAAATAAACAAGTTGCACAATTATTCACATATTAAAAATAAATAATCAAACAAAAAATTAACAAATTTAAATTAAAAAAGACTATACCAAACAATTCTAACAATTTATTTAGATTAACAAACAACTAAATAAAGCAAACAACAACTAAATAAAATAAACAGCATTTAAATAAAATAATTCACCACACTTAACACTTAAATAAAATAAAACACTTAATAAACTATTTTTTTTTGGTGCACTTGATATGATGGTGGCATTATGTGGACGTGGATATGTTTATGTTTATGATATTGATGCCAATTTCATGATGATGCTATGATGTATAAAGATGAATGATAGTGTTTGTAATTTATCGTATCTTACTTGCTTGTTGTTTGTACTTCCTTACTGGGCTTTTAACTCACCCCCTTACTTTCCCTTCCAGGTAGCAAATAGGTTTCTCTATGGCACACATGGTGATGTGGGGAGTTCTATCGTTGTGGTGTGTATGGCATGGGGGCATCCTATGGACGAGAAACTATCAACTTTAAACACCATTTTTAATAATGTTATGTTTAATGGGATTTTTCTTAAAATTGTCAGTGGGACTTAAACTTATGTTTGTTTTAGAACTTTGCATAAAACTGATATTTTTCTTTTTAAACTTTTGGGCCCAACTTACATGTTTTAAGCGAGACCCCACTGAAACTGTAGAGTCCAAGAACTTTACTTAGCTAAGATAGATAGTAGTATTATAGTATTAATAGTATTATCTTTGTAACTGTGGATTTTTGGTTAAGACCGGGACTTATTTGGACACTCATAGTAGTACTTATAGATTTTCTAAGTTTAACCTATAGTTTAAGAATATTGATGTTAACCTAAGGTTTGATTAATATGACTGATATTAAGGAGAATATTTATTATACTATAAGGTTTAGATAAGAACCAATAGGATTTTAAGCACATGTTATGTATGGGTGATTAAGGATTAAGTATTTTGAGGATTAAATTTAATAAGGGATAAAGTTTGAATGCTATAAGTTCAGTCAGCAGCTTTGAATACGTTGAGGGCTTAGTCAAGGCTGTTTACCCCATTCAAATTTAGCTAAAAATGTGTAATTTCGTGTTTAAATAATCAGTGTGTGCCGGTATATCGCAGCTATAGGGGGCGATATATCGCAGCACGTAGATACGAAAAACACGAGACGATGCACAACAGCCTCGGGCATACTGGCCTAGGCGATATATCGCCTACAGGGGGCGATATATCGCCTCCTTCAGTATATTTTGAAACATTTTGAAATCGTTTTCCATTCAGCCATTCAACCTCTTGATAAGTCCAGCATCTTTTTGAACGAGTCTTCAGCCTCTGCTGAACAATAATTCAAATTATTTTCACCTAAAAAGCTATTATTTTTATTCAAGTAAAATTAAGATCCTTTCATTCCTAAACTCTATAAATAGGACCTAGTACCCAGCCATTATTCATCTTTTGCTCTAAGTTCAGAGGCTGCAAGTGCTAAGTGAGTGTGAGAGTGTAAACACCTGGGTTGGGGAATCATAAGCTTATCGAACACTTTGGGAAGTAAGGTTTTATAGTATTTCGGTTTGAGGTGTAGATTGGTCTTACAAGTCTTCAAGGTAACCCAAAACTCTAGTTCAATTCTGTACTTTTCTTTTAAGTTCTCATAGTCTTCTACTCAGCCTCTATCCTTAATCTTTATTTTGGTTAGGAAATCTAAGTTCTTGAGCAAAAAGGTTTTGGTAAGTATTTTTCTCAAGGTTTAGTCCTTCCATTCCTTTCATTTCTTTTTCTTCAAATCTACTCACCTTGTTATATATGGTTTTAGGAGTGTTCCAAAAGTCCCAACTCTGTCCTCAAATCTCGGTAACTTTGGTAAGGAAAATAGGATAGAATCTATATGTTATATGCTTATGTTATCTTATGTTTTATGCTATGAAATATGTTATAAAATATGTTATGAAATATGTATGTTTGTAGGCTTGGGCATATGACCCATTTGACTAACAAGCCCCAAACAGATTATGGGCATATGACCTACTTAGCTAGTAGGACCCCACTAATCTAATGGGCATATGACTTGATTAGTCTATGGGACCCCAAGTAATAATGGCCATTATAGTATGTGCATGATATAAGTGTTATGTTAAGTTTTATGTTTCTTATGAAATTTATGTATATGAACTATGTGTTAGATTTTCCTTGCTGGGCATTAGGCTCATTCCTTTTTGTTTATATGTGCAGGAAAATAGCTATAGTGGCGGTAAGATTCGTGGATGCTTGGGAGAATGTGTATCGATGATGAATGGATTCAAGGAGTCGAGAGTTCAATTTCGAGGATGTAGTCTTTTTATTTATGGTTTATGTGTAATTTTTCCGCACTTGTTATGTAATCCTTTTTATTTTAAATTATGTTATGTTTTGTTTTTAAAACAATGGGATCCCATATCTTGCCTTGAGTTATGTAAGTTTTAACATTGGTTTTTACAAGTTTTTAATAAAGTTATGGTATTTTCGCAAATGTAAGTTTTACTAAGGATTTGTATGTATAGTTTTGTTAATGGTCCAAAAGTCTAGAGTAGTTGGGTCATTACAGAAACCTTTATAATAAGCGGCTTTCTATTATAAACCATTGAAAATATGAATGTTTTTTAAGTACTAGTTAAGGGTGTTTTGCAAATGGTATCAGAGACAATCGTCCATGTTTCCATGGACCCCCCCCCCCCCCCCCCCCATAGCAGTCTTGAAAACGACAAAGGAGGTTTGTGATCGCATCCAAGGGATGATGAATAATAGGGGAGCCTTACTATGGCCTATTGAGCAACATTGGGTCATGAGGGAAGCATTGTCGATATACTCGGAGGCCTTTCTTCAGTGGGATCAATCATGGAACATTGTTGAACAACAAGACCTGGAGTTTAGCACCATGGATTACGCAATTCGCGAATTTCTGGGTTACTATGGGTTTAGTCGTCTGGAGTTGGTGCTAGTAAAGGCGGATGACGGGGAACTAGAGGAGAGTTTAGAGACGGTGCATGACGAGGAAGGAGAGTTGGCAATAGAAGAAGTAATTCGAGCCATACCGCGTTTGACTGCGAGGATGGAGATTATGGCGAGCGCTCCCAGCTATTTCCACATTCCGGAGAACGTCTTTGACTATAGTTCAGGGGACGAGTCCACCGTTGAGGACTAGAGGCCATTACGTAATCGTCGCAGGGGGTGCTAATAAATAAGATGGAATATGTTTTGGATGAGGGAAATTAGTTCCCTAATGAGGGATAATTATAATTATTTTCCCTTAATGGGGACTTAAACGTACAATAAATGATAAATTCCTTCAGTTAAGGTGCTGGTGGGCCCCTGCGTATCTCAGTTGGCCCAATACGAGGTACCAACCCACTACTTATTGAAAAACACATTCCTAAAAGCGTTAGGAGGGTAGCAGCATATATTCCCATGTCAGGCGGTGTCGTGAGACATCTGGCCTATAAGGTATCGACACCACGATCAGTGCAAGCGTAAGTGTCAGATGTCTCCTTGTGGTCTAAGGTCAATGTGCTTGACTCTTGGCAACTATACTCCATATCTGAAGGATGATTCTCGCAAACCTGGATGACATGAGTAGAAGAGATCATCTTGCATTAAGAGTTGGAACAATAACTTGGAACACGGTACTAGGGAACAATAACATTCTTATGAGGACAAACTCCTCCAATGGTGGTGAACTGCGATTGAAAGCAAGGCTTATTTTCCATGGAGATCGAAGCAAACTCCAGGGGACTTAATTAGCTTCTGTGAAGACTTAATTACTCTTTAATGTGTGCCACGTGTCACTTTATAAAGGGATAGAATCATTTCCCCAAGACCAAGGTTAATCACCAATTACAACTTATAACACTAAGTTTATAGGAGATGGGGTAAGTCCTGAGCACGTGTGGGCTTCATTGTCACTTCTCCGGTGGAGCCTCACCTTGGACTGGCCCTGGACTAAAGAGGAGTACAAAGATTACCAAGAAATGATTGACAATTATCTCCACTGCCTGAAGAGATGGCTGTCTCCTCAAGGGTTTGTGTCTTTGGATGACATGACGTCCTTCTAGCACATTGGTTTTGCCAAGACGATATTAACACACTCAAGAGATGGAGAGGTTCGTACAGGAGTTCACACATTTAATGCGTCACTCGGAGGAGCCATCTAGTTGTAGGGCTTCCCAAGAAGCCCACATGCTCTCGACACTATTGTTATTTGTATTTTATTTACCAGTCTTTTCATTGTCTTTCACAAATGCTAACACCTGATTTTTCTTCTTCCTGACCAAATGAGATTGTCTAATGCAGTCCATGCCAAGAGACGGTGGTTGGAAGTTCATACCTCAGCTGAGGTGCCTACGACTCAAGTTGACGCGCCTGCGGCCCATGTCGAGGTTCTTGTGGCCCAAGTTGATAGGCCTCGGGTGGTGGATCCACCCATCATTGATCTCTCGGGTGGATATCCCACAACTGGAGAAGAAACTTCTGGAGCAGAAAAACTCCTCCAAACTACTAGATTTCTCAAAGTGGTGGAGTACCAAGATGCCAAGATCCACCGGTCACTGATATATCTATTGAAATATAAGGGAGATGATGTTGCCAAGTAAAATTCCACGATGGACCACTTCAATACCCGCCTAGAGGAGGGTGACCAAACTTTTCAAGCACTGGCCGAGTATATCTGCTAGTACAAGCCTCCTAAGGGCATACCTCTAGTGCCTCCAATTGGTTGGGTTGAGTTGGAAAATATGTTCGCTGAGAAGCAAGGCAATCTTGTTGCTCTATTGGCGACGAAACTTCTTCAGGGGAAAAGCTCCACAATGTGCGAGATGACTTCTTGAAGCTTCGCGCAACTGTGTAACGACAACGAGGCTTCCCTCATCGCAACCTACTAGTACTCCACCACGAGGTTAAGTACGTGTCTTTTTTCCTCTATCTGGGAGGGAAACTCCCATTTTGTTTTGTTCTAACTGTCGTTGTTTTAGGCTGCCTTGATGTGCCAACGTCTGGGGGACGTCATGACCAAGAATACCTTCGAGCTAAAGCAAGCCCAAGAGGAGTGGTCATGATATAGGCTGAAAAAACCATCCCTCCCAAGGAGCTGGAGTAGCTCAAGAAGGTGCTGGAGGACGAGAAGGACGTTCTTAGACACTTCAGAAGGCAACAACTGAGACAAATAAGGCAGTAGAGGAGAAGGCACGTTTTTCAGGCATGTGAGGAAGCACTATTCAAGGTAACTGATGAGGAGAAGGCTTGGTCTTGGGCACTTGGGGATGCATTGACCAAGGCAGTTGAGGAGGCGAAGGTTCTCGAGAAGAAGTCGCCAAAGCCTTGGGAGAGGCCTATCACGTCATGGAGGATGCTGCTAGGGCCCGTACCGAATTTACTCAGGCATCTAACAAGGCCTGATTGGCTGCAGCTAAGGTGGAGTCCCTTCAATAAAAGGTGGAGGAGCTCCAAAATGAAGCCGATGAGCTCGCCAAATACACCCTTTAGGTGGCTTCACTGAGTAATCAGGAAATGGACCTTTCCTTCACTGAGCAGGCCAACATGAGGTTGCTATTCGAGGAGCACCTCCGGGCGGAGGAGGTTGCAACTAATGCTGCCAAAGCCGACAAGGAAGCTGGTCGAGTCTCGAAGGACGTCCCAATCATTGAACTTATCCAAGAGATTCCTCTCGACGAGATTTAGGTAGTCCTTTATAATATTTTACTTTAGAAATTAGACCTGCGAGCCATCTTTTATTGGGGTACAAATAAGTTAAATGCTTGAGCCCCCGAGTACAATTGTATATAATTTATTCAATGACCTTTTTCTTTATTTACTAGCCTTTTTTGCCTTTTACTTAACACCTTTTACATACATCGTTTAATAATAATGCAAATTGGACTTACAAAAAATTCCAAGCTTTTTGTCAAAATATTGAACTTAATGTAGCTTCACACAAAAATAAATTTATTTTAGTTTGTGTTTATCAACCATATGTGGGCCCAAGTCTAAAATACTCGGGTCTTGTGTGTCAATGTTTAGGCAACTTGAGACTTGTGCTCGAGTCTAAGTGTAATGCCCTGCATTTCGGGCACCTACAAGTAGCTGAGGATGGGGTGTTGAGTTGCATGTGAATATCATTATGATTGATAATATATGCTTAAGAAGCAAAACTCATATTGCAAATGGCATGCAAAATTAGATACATGCGGTTTGTCATTTCGGTCTCGAACCAAAATGGAACCCTCATCGGGTAAATTCTGTGATAATCATTATTTGAGAAGCACAATTATGGAAAATAATATTGGGTAATAAATTATTTGATTAATTCAAATTAAGGTCAAAAAGTTAAATTGTTGTGTGGAAAATCTCAAGAAATGCATTTTTGTGAAAAATGTGATTTTGGCTAGTGAAATTATTTGAGTTATAAGAATAAGAGTGTGACCCACTTAATTTAAATGTCAAAGCCTATTTAATTTAATTACCCTAGATTCAAATCTCACTTAGGGAATGAAGGGAAAATTTACTAAATGGTAACTACTTTTTTTTTTTGAGAAAAAGACCATTAGCCTAAGATTGACTAAGCTTAAGCTTGATTAATTAAGAAATTAATCAAGGGCTAATTAGGCTTTCTGGGAGGCAGCAGCAAGAGGGTAGAATGATCATCTTTGGATTTGTTCATTTTACATATAAATAGGAAAAAGGGGTCAAAGTCTTCATAAGTTACAATTGGTAAAAGCTTAGGAGCTAAGTTTTCTTCATTTCTCTCTCCAATCCCCTCACATGGAAAACTGCCTTAGTACCAAACTCTATGAAACTTTTCTTCACAAACATGTCATCTCTCATCATTCATCTAACCTTTACTTAGTTCTAAGATCTTGGAGTGCTAGTTTGAAGCGATGGAGATCACACACCAAGTTCACTTCACAAAGGTAAACACTAGATATCCTTATAAAAGTTTTTGTGTTTCATAGGTTTGTGCACTTGGCTGAGTTAATATAGTTCTATAATATGATTTTGGAGCCTTTGGCAAGTGAATATATGTATATTAAAGGCCTAGTAAGGAATTCAAGGTGCTAGGGGATACCAAAATCCAATCCAAAGTCTACAAGAGGTAATGGTCTCCTTCTATGTGTATTTTTGTTGAATTCTTGTTGAGTTCTTATTGAAACTGCCATGTTATAGTTATTTGATGTAATTTTCTGTAATAATATTTTTTGAGGGATGAGTATGCATGCATAAGGGTTTGGATAATTTTTAGTGATACAATCCTTCATTCCCTAGGTAAAAATCTTAATTTATGTAAGAAAATGTTTAGGACCTGGCTTTCAATGGGTCAAACGAATTATGTGTAAATCTGATTATGAATTTCCTTAGTTCCATATTGTATTTTAGGTTGTGTAGATGTCCATAATGTGTAAAAACATGCAAAAAGGGTTTGAATTGACTAAGCTATGGATTTAGCAAAATTTGTGTGCAATCTGGAATTTGGCTTTTCAAAAGCTGGGTAAACAGCGGATTTTGGACAATTATTTCTGTGAGAAAATCATTGAATTTTTTTTTCTGGTTTTTGGAATTAAAATTTTCTTTTTATTGATAAATCAATTGGTAAAATTTCAAAGAAAAATGTTAAAAAGGCTAAGAGTTATGAATTGGAAAATTTAGAGAAGAATTTTAGGAAACTGAAATTTGTTTCTGGACAGCCGATTTTGGAAACCCATTTCACTAAGTAAAAATATTTCAAATAACCTAATTGTTGGTATGAATAATTATTATATAACCCAATAATTTTCTAAGAAATTTCAGACCCAAATAATGAACCAAAAAGATTTAGTGAATTCAAAAAGTTCACTAAAAAGGATTGGTCTATTCTAGACAGTTTTTAAATATGGTTTTTTAAAATAGAATTTACTAAGTAAAAATTATTATTTTTGCATGAAATTTGGTAAAGAACTCCTCGGAATAGCCAAGTTCATTTTTGAAAAGTTTAACAATTTTTGGCAAAATAGTTATCAAATTATAACTTTCTAAACTAAGCTACTTGCAACTTAAGGTTTACAAAATTATTACTTAAGGAAAGTGAACATTTTCAAAGTATTTAGCTAAGAAAAGAATAAAATGATATTTTTTTTAAAAAAAAAATAGATCAATTTTTTTATCTAATTTCTCTTAAATAAATTAAACCTAATTAAATATTTCTTATAATTATTTCTTAATTGATTAATTCAACCTAAAGTATTAAAGATTGTGATTGAAATGGTTTTATTAAAAAATGTTGGATTTTCGGTAAAATCAAAGAAAGGATAAAATTTAGTAAAGCTTTAAGCTTCAAAAATAATATTTTTCCCAGCTAAGTTCAGTAGTGAGAAAGGAGTGGAAAATTTGGTAGAAAAACGACTTTCGAATAACTTGATTCGTTGAGGGAAGTTTTTAGAAAATTTTAAACGCCGTTATGGCTTAAACCTTGTGAGGAAGAAAAAGACACTTGATAGGTATTTTCTTATGACCTTACTGCTCAAGTAGAATGTAATATACTATAATGTCATAATTTATTCGAGTACACTATATACAGTGTTGGCTAACACAGTGGAATTCTTAGAGGGAAGATTGCCCATGCACAGCTAAGGACAGCTGGTAAGTCAGTTTATGATTTACATGTCTACAACAAGAGTTAACTAGTGTATTGCTTCTTAAAAGTAGGTCGTATACACTTTTTAGAGAGAAGGCTCATTGGGAGACTATCTATAGTGGTCTTTATGCTCCACATGAGATGTTGTATGTCGATGGTCCGGGTTATGTCTGAGACCTTAAGGTAATTTGCCAGGTAACCTAGGAGTCTGAATGATCCTAGGGGTGCTTATGCTCCATTATAATATGTTATTTTAATATAGTTTGCGATTGTGAGAATTGACCAGAAGATAAGCAGACCAAGTAAATTAATAGTCTTAACGATCATATGGGTGCTTATGCTTCATTGTGAAACAATATTTTATTGGTCTAGTTAGTTACTGTGACATTTGGCTAGGAGGTAAGTATGCTAGGTAAACCTAGAGGTCTCCATGAGCTCGTGTGGATCCACCAATCTCGTTCTTTGTTCGCATTAGTATGAATGCCCTAGGTAACTGATGGTTACCCTCGACAGGGATTTCTGAATTAGATATCATTGTTGGGACTTGAGTCTCCACTGTGATTTGAGCTGTGAGGCTCTGGGATACTTGGCAACTCTCGAATTGGCTTTTGGGTCAGTTATGTTATTAGACATTATTTCCTGCTTCTGCTTTGGCGTGGATTAATTGTAGAATTTGGTGTTCGAATTATGTTAAAGGCAAGGCGATGATGTTAGGACGCTTAGGAATTTTTGAAATTGTTTAGCTAGGATCTGGATTTATCCGGAACCCTAATTATGGTAAGCTTTGTATTGTGAGGACAAGGAATAGGTCATTGATTCCTATTGTGTGTTTCTACTTGTGCTATTAAATTGACTTACTAAGTATTTTCGCTTACCTAGTTGCTCATGTTGTAGGTAAGGGCAAGGAAAAGCTGACTGAGTGAGAGCCAAAGTTTGTCTGTAGAAGTGTACATGTGGCCTGACCTTTGAGGAGTCTGCTATTTTGAAATGAGTCTTTTGATTATGTTTTAACTATGCTTAAACTATGTTGGGTTTTCCTTAATACTTTTTAAACTCCATGTAAATATTTTTAGTGTGTGCACACATTACGGTAAAAAAAAATTTATTTGCATTGTTGAGTCCTTTTAAATGTTATGAATGATTTTAATTTCACAAGAATTAGTGTTAGTATTTTTGGGTCGTTACAAAGCGGTATCACAACTCGTGTTTGAACTTGTTATTTGTTGGTTGTTTCTTCGTTACTCACCTAATTTCTATAAATTGTAGGTTGAGATGGGGGACAACTAGAGTTTATACAACCTGAGGTAGTAGAGGCACCTATAGTTTATACATTAGTGCAACGTATTAATTCTATGAGAGATTCCATAGGGTGGGGCCACAACTTTATCACAGAGCAGACTGAAACTGTTGGGATACTTTATATATGATCTTTATTTATTTTTCATATAGATCTAATATTAAACAAATTAATATGAGATAACCTAGAACATGTTTCTAAAATTGAATTCAAAGAGAAACAATGATAAGAATACTTACAATATACGCAGCGGAATGAATGAGTCCTTCCTTTAGTTTCTCTAACCCTTGTATCCTTTCTGTCGCAGAGTATTATCAAGAAACTGAACCAATCTTCAATTTTCTTCACAGTCTTCCAAAGTATCATTGGGATCACCTAGACTAGAGTGGGAAATTCTCAACACATGAGATAGACAAAGAGAGAAGAAGAGAAAATAACAAAGAGGCTTAGAAAAGGACTTGTGTTTAGAGAGAATCTAAAAAACTATTAGAAACTTGACTTGTGACTTCTGTTTTCTTCTCTCACTTAGCACTCATTTTATAGACTCAATTAGGCCATTTAATTTAATTAAAAAATCAATAAAATAATAGCCAATTAACAGCCCTAGGTCGAAATTATCATGGGCTTTAGGCCTGTGAATTTTCCCATTTGATTATAAGCCCATTGGACTTAAAATCAAGGAATGTATTACTTTCTATTGATTTTATTAATTAAAAAATTATTTAAATCCTTTATCAAATTAATTATTTATAATATGAACCTTGATTTAAACTTATTTATTAATTTAGATACCAATTTATCTTAATTAATAAATCTGACATAATTTCTCTTTTCTTCTCAAAATTACATAACTCTGTGAAACTATCCAAAATTGACCTGGTCAACTTTGATAATTCTAATTGATAATTAAATCAATTACTTGAGACTATCTAGATAATTTTATCCAAGGTACAGTGGGGACCATGGGCCTATGAAATCAAGCTCCAATAGGTTATCATAAATTTACTAACTTATTAATTCATTGTGACTCCACTAAAGACTCAAAATTGCACTCTTGAATTCATAGAACACTCTATAACAAATATAGATACGTTATTAATTATCCATTATTACAATCATCATTGTCACTCAATCCTCCATAGATGGTCTACAATGAGATGGGACTAAGATACTATTTTACCCCTCATTGTATTTTATCCTTAAAATACTTAGTTCTTTGTAAATGATATTTCAGTAAACTAATATTAATTACTGAAATGAGATCTCTATCATTTAGCACCTTGAACCAAACTAAAAGGAAACCATTGTTTCACTTCTTCATCATAAGCTATAGATGTTCATATCTATGATTAACACTCCCACTCAATTATACTACCGAGTTCCCAAGATGTAAGTATAGGCTAGTCCGTAGGGTAAGCTAGTAATGAACAAGTCAGAGAACTCAAATAATACAATTAGTTAGAATAATAACCACTCAAAATTGAGATTGAATTGACCTATGGTCAACTATATGATATGACTAGAATAAATAATAACGGTATGTTTACTTATCCTATCTAGTGTCAATATCGGTCCAGTCTGATGTAACAAATACATCTGATCTTAACAACTTTGCTAATGTTCTGGAAAGAACCTAACACTGTGATGTGTAAGTATATCATATCATAGATTGGTAAGTTATTGTAAATCTTGTGCACTGACTAATCTTAGGACTAACTTATTTTGATCATATAATCATATTTACATTTTACTATGATTACGTCACTATAAATACGATTAGCTATATGCTCGGGATTTAATATAAGTTTATATTAAACATACAATCATGAAAATAAAACATGTGAGCAAAGTGATTGACCAAGTCAAAAAAATAATTTCTATTCTTTTATTGATAATAAATGAGATTACAAAGAAATTGGGTTTTAATTAGGGCATAAAACCTCAACAGAAACTGGTCATATGTGTGGGCCTTGACCTATGGCATGGATCACATCCTTGGTACAACTCATATTCCTGCCCAGTTTTGGGTAAGGTTAGTTAGCCTATACCTCAGAAGTGATGCTTCTGTACGGTTTCATCATCAATACTCCAACCTAGACACTGCCACATGGTTGGATTTTCGTATCTCAATAGAGTTTGTCTTCGAACCACTCAACAATAGATCACCGTGTTTCCAAGAGTATCAGGGGGTTCTAGTGGCATGTCACCACCAATAGATCTAGGAAGCGACAACCGAGGAAGAAATAGGTGAGAATGCAGTCGCAGCGGTGGCACGAGGCAGAGAGGTCATAGAAGAGGATCTCGAGGAATATCCAGAAGAGGATCCCGAGGAGGACCCAAAAGTAGATCCCGAAGAGGACCTAGAAGAGGATCTCGAGGAGGATCCAGAAGAGGACCCAATGAAGGAAGATATGGACGAGGAGGTTGACTTTGACATCGAGATCATAGTGTGAGCATATAGATAGACAATTTAGTTGTGTATTTTTTGATAGTAACTATATGTATAGTTGTATATTTTTTTAACGCTTGTAAAAATTATAGGTTGGAGTTCAGTTTTTAAATCTGTTAGGATAACTAACTTCAACTAACCGACACCTAGGGTTACTTTTGTAAATCCATATGATAATCGAGCCAAAATTTGGAATCTTGTATAGAATTATGTATATATGTAGTAAAGTTGTTATATCTACCTTGTTATTTGATTCTTTATGTTTTGTGGATATATTTGGTGTACTTATTTGTATATTAAGTAACAATTTGTGCTGTCACTAATTCCTCACTATTATTTCACTAAAAGAAGTTTGTTTACGAAAAACAATGGCACCCACAAAGAGAGCATGAAGAACTAAACCTGCTCTTGCTGAACAAGTCTAGCAATTGCAAGAGATCTTCAGGAGCAAAGAGCTCTGTGAGAACAAGACAGGAAGAGACAAGACGATCCCGAGGCCTGTCAGGCCGAGATGTTCCAAACATTGCTACAACAAACACTAGTAACAGCAGTGGACGCTCAGAATAATCTGGTCCCACCAAGCTCTAGTAGTACAGGATCTCGAACCGTAGGCCGAACCTGAATCGGTGGATATGATCGAACAGGAGAAGGTTGTATGTGCAATTTATATGTTGAGAAAAAAAGAATCATGATGCGAAAAATATGGAAAGGCCAGAGTTCTTACAATTATTCAACTCCAAATACTTCTACAAGGTAGTGGTTGATTATAAGGATGTTGAATTCTCTAACTTGAAGCAAGGATCTATCAGTGTCCATGAGTTTGTACGAAAATTTGATCAGCTATCAAGGTTCGCACAAGACTTGATCAGCACAGAAGCCAATAAAGTAGGGAGGTTTTTGAAGGGGCTCCGAGCAGATATTGTGCAATTTGTAGATAGTGGAAGAATGGGCCCAGAAACATACGAAGAGGTGGTGGAGTGAGAAATCTGACAAGAATCATGGGTTGCACAAGAGAAGAAGGAACCTTAAAGGGTTGAAGAAATGAGGTTTGTTCCAACCAGCCATGGCCAGTTTCAGGCCAATCAAAATGGACCTAGGGGAAGATTCACTCCCTGGTTCAATCAAAATTTTGGATGGGGAAATGGAAAAGGGGTCCAAGAAATAATAATAACAATGGAGGCAATAAGAGGTGGACAAGAACTCCCAATCGGAGCTCAAAATTTAACAAACAACCCCGACGCAAATTTGAAAACTAGCCTATGTGTACTAGATGCAACTGACGTCATTTGAGCGAATGTAATACCAAGGTCAGCTTTACATGTGGTGGCTATGGAAATTTTTCCAAATATTGCCTGAGTTAAGCTCTGAAGGGTGGAAATGGCCAGTATAAATAAATAGGAGTTTTACCTTGAGTCTTTACTCTCACCCAAGGCGAAAAGGGGGCTAGATCATCTGAAATAGTGGCAGGTCAGATTCCTATTGCCCAAACTTTAGCATATGCATTGGTGGACAGTAGTGAATCACATTCTTTTTATATTTTCTTCCTTTGCAAAAAAGATAAATAGAAGGCTTGACCGTATGTCTAATATGTGTGAAGTATACTTACCTTCGGGAGAGGATATCCTAGTGCGGTCATTGGTTAGAGCCATACCCATTTCGGTAGAAGGGCGCGAACTGACAAATGACCTGTCAATATTGGACTTGCATCAATATGACATCATATTTGGCTTGTATTGGTTGACAAAGTATGGTGCTAACGTTAACTGTAAGTTCAAGAAGGTAGTGTTCACCCTAGCAGGAGAGCAACCGTTCGAGTTTAAGGGCACGTCCTGAGAAAATAAATGGGCAATGATCTCAGCACTAAAGGCGAGAAGGTTCTTGATGATAGATGCATTGGATACCTCACAAATGTCATGGACAAAGATATGGAGACAATGTTGCAACCGGCCGACATACTGGTGGTATGCAAATTACCAGAGGTATTTTTCAAAGATCTTCTAGGCATACCACCAGATAGAGGTGTGGTGTTCAAGATAGAGCTACTTCCAGGAATGACACTAATCTCAAATGCTCCATACTAGATGGCTCTAGTAGAAATCAAGGAGTTATAAACACAATTATAAGGGCTGCTGGATAAAAAATTCATTAGACCATGCCATTCTCCAATGTGATCACCAGTCTTGTTTGTGAAAAAGAAGATGGCTCCATGATAATGTGCATTGATTATTGGGGGTTGAATAAAGTGACCATTAAGGACCAATATCCCTTTCCACAAATAGACAATTTATTCGATCAATTACAAGGCGCGTTGATATTCTCAAAGATCCATCTGCGATCAGGATATCATTAGTTAAAGGTGAAAGAGTCGGACATACCAAACACAACTTTCCAAACTCGCTATGAACATTACGAGTTCATGGTGACATCCTTTGGACTCACTATTGCCCCTGCAACATTTATGAAGTTAATGAACAGGGTGTTTTGTGAATACTTGGATAAGTTTGTTGTTGTATTCATAGAAGACATCCTTATATATTCAAAGAATAAGGAGGAGCATGTGATGCACATAGAACTAGTTTTGTAGTGGCTACATGAGAAAATGTTGTATGAAAAGTTCTCGTAGTGTGAATTTTGGGTGGAAAAGTAAGTTTTCTTGGACACATTGTGTTAAGAGAAGGAATTTAAGTAGATCCAACAAAAATTGAAGTTGTGAATCAATGGAGACCTTCGAAGAATGCACCTGAAGTTCGAAGTTTCCTAGGGTTAGAAGGCTATTATAGGCAGTTTGTGGAAGGCTTTTCTGAAATTGCCATACCAATGACTGCTCTCACCCATATGATGTTAAATTTGAATGGACAGATAAGTGCGAACAAAGCTTTCAAGAACTCAAGAAGAGACTGACAACTACTACAGTTTTGACTATCCCCAATGGTACAAAGTGATATACCATTTACAACGATGCGTCAGGGCAAGGGTTGGGGGCAGTATTAATGCATAATGGCAAAGACATAGCATATGCCTCCGAGTTATGAAAAGAATTACCCTACACATGTTCTGGAGTTAGCAAAAGTGGTGTTTGAACTAATGATTTGGAGGCACTACTTGTATGGAATCCACTGTGATATTTATAGTAATCACAAGAGCCTTAAATATTTCTTAATTTAGAAGGAATTAAATATGTGGCAACGTTTATTGATGGAATTATTCAATGATTAAGACTGCAACATCCTATACCACCCAGGGAAAGCAAACAAGGTGGCGAATGCACTGAGTGGACAACCAATGCTCAATTTCTTATAAGTATGAGAAGTACCATGGGAGATAAAATATGACATCTCTACTCTAGATTTAGAGATAGGTATTGGCTAGTTGACAACCCTCTCGGTACAACCAACTATTATCGACCCATGGTTGCAAAGGCTAATTCATGAGGTGGAGAAAGATATGTGGTCGGGATTCCGTATCTCAGAAGATGGGGTGCTAGGATTTAAGGGTAGAATCTGTGTTCGTGACGATGAAGAAATCAAGAAACAAATTTTCTATGAGGCACATAATGCCCCTTATGCTAGTCAACCGAGAGACACTAAAATGTACCAAGACTTAAAGAAGTACTTATGGTGGTTGGGAATAAAGAAGGAAGTGGTGGAGTACGATGCTCACTGCTTATGTCAGCAAACATAGACAGAACATCAACGACTGGCAGGGTTAATACTGTAACGTCCCGCATTTTGGGAACGTGGTGATAGAAATTTGGATTGGGATTTTCTTCTTATAATATATATCATATTGGAGTTGTATTACGATTTGAAAATCAAAGTTCAAATTAAGATATTGCATTATTTTGAATTTAATTGGCTTTTGGTCAAACTAAGAAATCTCGGTCCCCAACCAAAACAAAAACCTTACACGTGTAAAATCTTAGATAATAAATATTGGAAAATAAATGATTAAGGCGAAAAAATTTATTTTGGGCATAGGAAAATTAAGAAAGATATGAGAGAATTTTAAATAAAATTCTTAAGAAAGAATCCTAATATGTATTTTGAGAGAAAATGCTTATTTGGCCTTCTCGAGGTAAACAAGTTAAAATGGTTTCCATAATGCTATAAGGGGAATTCAATGACATTTTGGGTGGCTATATTTATCTTTTTATCATGTTTTAATGGGATTTAGGTTTATACCACCCTGGACATTATTTTTTGGCTCAGCCACCCCTTAAGTGGACTTTTAGGCATATTTCAAAAGACACTCATGCCAAAATCCGAGACTGCACTATAATTGTAAGTTTTTTACTTAATTATTTAAATCAAAGTAGAAAAATTAAGGAATCATTAGTATTGGATGAGTGTATGAGGCTAGTGGTATGATGTAGTCAACTCTAAATAGTGTCTTGTGACACTTGCTGAGCCCAGAAAGCCACTCCACCCCAACCCACATCACATCACCCATCCTCTCACTTGGCAGCCACCAACTCCTTCTCTCTCTCTCTCTCATTTATTTCAATCAAGCTCTACAATATTCAGAGCACTCTCCTCTCTCTCCTTGCCAATTTCATTGTTGTCTCTCTCCCTTATTTCATCAAGGAAACCTCCATGGAAGCTTGAGAAACTAAGTTTCAAGGTGAGTTCTTGCACCCTTTCTTCTTGTTCTTCTCTATGCCAAGCCCAGGGCTCCATTTGTGTACCATGATCTATAAGTTTTAACCACTTTTAAACATGGTTTTATGGTCGAGAAGCTTAAGGCAGCCACTAGTCTCTCAAGCTCACTTAGAAGCTTGCATGCAACCTTGATCATCATGGAGGTAACCCTCTATTTTCAAAATGTCCATTTCTTCCCTTGTTTTCCTTCTTTTCCTTGGGTTATGATCTTACTTGGTGATATTTTGGGAGAGGTTTGAAGGCATTAAAGGATAGTGGTGAGGCCTGAAACCAAGGAGGAACACATGGAACCAAAACCTAGAGCAACTAAGGTAAAACTCTAGTGAACTTTGGTATATGTTTTGTACAAGCTTAGGAAATTTGTTTTGTATGAGTGTGTTATGTTCTTCTTTTCCCTGTAATACTGTGTTTATGAGATATTGTTTTTGCATGCATGGTGGTAGGTTTTGTTGATAGCTTAGAATCCAAAGTTCCGCTAAGTTGTATGATCTTATGGTTGCTGCCAAAATTTTAGACTTGACTTCCAGGGGGTCAAACACTGCCATAACGACTTAGTTCATAAAAATAAACTCCATAAATCAATTTTATAGGAAGATTACATGATATTTGGATTTTTAAATGCTTTAAAATATTTTTCATGCTAGGAGTTATGCATGTTTTGCGACACTTGTACAAATTTGGGAAAAATGTTTGAAGACAGGATTCACGAATTTTGGGCAGTGTGTTGAGCAAGTAAATCATAGTAATTTTTAATGAAGTTCTGTAAAAATATTTATGATATATCAAATTTTAAATCTGGAAAGTTTCATAGAAATTTGATTAATGTATTGGGAGTTATAACATGTTAAATTTGACAATATATCTGGAAAAACGTTTTTGGTCAGTTTGGCACTTGCACATTGGAAAAATGTTTGAGTAGACAAAATTAAATATTTTTGGCCGATTTTAAAACTCAACACTCTCTCCATATTGGTAATCAAACTGGAAAAGTTTCATAGAAAGATAATAAAAATTCTAGGAATTATATCCTTTTAAATTTTGAAGAAAATATAAGATTTTGAAATAAAACCTTCTAGATAGTCACCTTGAAATAATATTTTTGGCCCAATTTTTCTCAAGGATATTTTTAGCATAACCTAATTTGGACCTAAGAAATATCAAATCAAAATACTAAGCCGACTGGATTTTTTATGTCTCCTAAGTTTAGGAAAATTTTAGATTTCAAAATAAACCAGTTTCAGACCATACTTTTTGGTCACTGCTTGCACCTTGGTAAAATATGTATTTTTATCTTAAAATTGGTATGAAACTTTTGGGATATCCAAGAATGGCTCTGTAAACATTGGGAACATTTGGGTCTAGTGCTTCCAAAGTTGGAAATTTTACCAAAAAGTAAGTTTTAAAAGATATTCAAAAGTAGGCTTAGATTTTCACCTTAACTAAGTAATATGGTTATTTTAAACACCAAAAAATGGAATATACTTATATTGTTAAGATTCACCTTAAAATAATTAATTAAAATGGGGTCCTTAATTAAATTATGTTCCTTATTATCAAGTATTAATTGAGCAATTTTCTTCGCCACTAGTTGTTAAGGGATTAAGCTTTGTACATAATTAGTACCCTACATTTAGATAAACCGTCTAGGGTCGAGAATAGAAAAAATCTTGGAAAGTAATTAGTGTCATATCATTATGAAGATTCTAAGGTTTCCTCGGGCTTAGAGGGAAGTTTTGAAAAACCAATAACAAATTGGTGTACTAGTTCAATATTCTCAATATTGATCTTAACGCCCAAAGAAAACTTAATAATTATTAATCACCATAATTAATCTGAGTTTACTGTATGGCTAACTACAATGTTGGCTAATCGAGGACGGGACTTCTAGTAGAAGAATATCCTCCATATTTCTAAGGACTACTGGTAAGTCAACCCTGACTTCTTTGATTACAGCATAAATGACCAGTGTATTGCTTGTTAGATTGAGGTCATGAGCACAAGTATACACAGTTGTTGTAGAATGTCTATAATGGTGTTATTCTAGTGGACATGAGTCGAGGTTTAATTCTGACATTGATGAAATGGCTTAGAGCATTATTCCACATACCTCGTATGTTTGTGAGGTGGTAAGAATACCTAATGACACTTATGGCACTAATGGTTAACTATGTAAATTTATTTCATTTATGAACAAATTGACCCAGGTTGATATTATGGTGGTGTATCGTTAAGAAAAACTAAATGAAAGTGTAATTGTGTTTGGATACTAATGAATGTGTTTGGTGTGACATTGTGTGTAGTTTGTTTTGTCAATTACATTTTGCATTGGTCTTGAACGAAATGTTTTCATGATAATAGAAGTATACTATTGTGAATAGGTTTGTCTGAAGTAACTCGTTGTAGTTGCTATTATTGCTTGAGTTAGTCCTTAAAATACTGCCTATTTAATAGGATTAGTGGGAATCGGACTAAGCCCTCAAGCTGAACAACCTGGGATGGATCAAGCTCATGTGCTAGCCCGTTCCTCAGGATTTGTGGAACAAATTACGGAAATGTGTCGAATGATGGAAGGTCAAGTGGTTCAAACTGAATAAGGTCGAAAAAGATAAGAGGACATAGAAGCTCGTTAAACATGAATGATTGAAGCACTTATTCAATGGCTTTAGTTATTACCCAATAATGTCTATAATAACTCTAGTTAATTTACGGCTAAAGAACAAAACCAAGAGCAACCACAAGAAGTTTAGCAACTAAATGCACTAGTCATGGTGCCTGACACTGTTCGAATGGAGCCTATCACAAGGAGATTTGTCAAGCAAAATCTTCCAACTTCTGAGGGGACTATTGACCCATTGGTAGCTGATGAATGGATTGATATGTTGGAGAAGATTTTTGACTTCAATGAAATCATTGAGTAGGAGAAAGTGAGATGCTCAGTCAATATGCTTAGACAAGACTCTAGAATTTGGTGGGATGCGGTAATGAAAAGTTGTGTATGGTGGAGATGCAATGGACATAATTCTTAACTCTTTTCAATTCTAAGTATTACATTAGAGCAATAATCGAGCACAAAGTTAATGAGTTTGCTAATCTAAAGTAAGGATCATTGAATGTCTTGGAGTTAGCTAGATTCCCACTATATCTAGTAAGTACTGAAGCAATCAAGATATGGAAATTTATGAAAGGACTTGGGGAGGCATAGTAAAGTTCTTGTAGACACTGGGATGATTGGCTCATGGTCATATGTTGAGGCAATAGAACGAGCTATTTGCTAGGAGTTGCAGGTAGAATGGAGAAAAGAGAAATACTAAAACCAGACGAAAGAAAGTATAATACTAACAACTTGGGACAATTTCAATTTAATTATAGTAGACTAGGAAGGAGATTTACTCCTAGGTTTACAAACAACCCAAGAGACAGAGTAATCAAGGTTGCTCAAACTTAGCCAATAGTGGAAATAATAAGAGGAAATGAGGCTTTGTTAACTAGGGATGAGCTTATCCTAACAAGCAGCTTAGGCATGATTTTAAGTATTGGTCTACAAAGAATGCAATCAATGCCACCAGTGTGAGTGAGTTGTCATAAGCACTAACTGTCGTAATTGCAAGAAATCGAAACACTTTGCCAAGGAAAGCCTGAACCTACACTTAATATTTCTAGCATGCCCTTACTCTCGGGAGATGATATGGTGGTGCAATTTTAGGTTATAGTTGTACCAGTCAGTGTAGATGGTTGTGAACAGACAGTCGTAGATCTATTAGTATTGAAACCAAATGAGTATGACATCATATTTGGCATGGATTAGTTAACCAAATATGGGGCGATCATATATCCAAGAACAAAAGAGTAGTATTCACTCTAGTGGGAGAGCTCCTGTTCTTATTCAAAAGCACACCTAGGGTAAAGAGATGGCCAATGATCTCTGCATTAAAGGTGAGGAAAAATAATGAATGAAGGATGTTTTGGCTATTTGGCGAGCATAGTGGATAAGTACAATGAGACAAAGCTACAACAAACAGATGTCCCAGTGGTATGCAATTTCTTCGAGGTATTTCCCAAAGGACCTTCTAGGAATACCGCCAAACCAGGAAATCGTGTTTGAAATAATTCTAGTTCCGAGAACAACACCGATCTCAAAGGTGCCATATTGGATGGCATCGATCGAGCTGAAGGAATTATGGACTCAATTGCAAGAGCTACTAGACAAGAATCATAATACAGAGCCATTCCCCATGGGGAGCCTCAGTCTTGTTCGTGAAGAAAAAAGGACATTTCCATGAAAATGTGCATCGATTACTAGGATTTGAATAAGGTGACAATCAAGAACCATAACCCACTATCGACAATCGATGACCAGTTTGATCAATTACAAGGGGCATCAGTATTTTTTAAGATAGATTTGAGATTAGGGTACCATCAACTCAAGGTGAAAGAGTCAGACATACCAAAAACAACGTTTCGAACGCGTTATGGTCACTTCGAGTTCTTTGTAATGTCCTTTGGACTCATGAATGCGCATGCAACCTTTCAGGACCTTATGAACCATGTGTCAGCGAGTTTATGTATAAGTTTGTTTTGTTTTTTATAGATGATATCCTCATATACTCAAGCAACCAAGAAGAGAATGTTTCAAATCTAGATATGGTTCTTCAGCGGTTGAAAGAGCAGAAACTCTATGCCAAATTTTTGAAATGTGAATTTTGGCTAGAAGAGGTTGGTTTCCTAGGCAACCTAGTGTCTAGAGAAGGAATATCAGTGGATCCCGCAAAGATTGAGGAAGTGGGAATCACCAAAGAATGATCAGAAAGTAAGAAATTTTCTCAGAATGGTAAGATATTATAGGCGGTATGTTGACGGTTTTTTCTAAAATAGCCATGCCTATTACTGCTCTTACACGTAAGAACGGTAAATTCGAATGGACCAAGAATTGTGAGAAGAGCTTTCAAGAGCTAAAAATGAGGTTAATCACTGCCCCATTGCTGAATATCGCCAATGGAATAAAGGGATGCACAATTTACAGTGACGCGCTAGGTCAAGGACTAGGTGCATTGTTGATGTAGCACGAGTAAGTGATAACTTATGCGTCTTGAAACCTAAAGAATTATGAGAAGAATATGCGATGTGCAATTTAATGCTGGCTGTGGTGGTGTTCGCATTAAAGTTCTGGAGACATTACCTCTATGGAGTTCCTTGTGATATTTACACTGATCACAAGAGCTTAAAATATTTCATCACTCAAAAGGAGTTGAACATGAGGCAGTGATGATGGCTCGAGTTGTTTAACAATTATGATTTTGATATCATATATCATCGTGGATGGCCAATAAGGTGGTAGATGCCTTGAGCCGGCAACTAATGGCCTATGTGATGACGGTGCGAGAAACTCCCGAAGAATTACAAACTGAAATCTCCGTATTAGATTTAGGGACATCAGTTGATAAATTGATGAATCTCTTGGTACAACAAACCATCATGGAGGCAATTCAAGGAGGAAAACTTGCCAAATCATGGATATAGAGACTGGTGTACGAGACGTTGAGTGAAGTTCGACCAAGAATCCATATCTCTGATGACGGGGTGTTAGGTTTAAGGGTAGTATTTTTGTTCCAGATGACTATCAGATTAAGATACATATCTTTTACGAGGCACACAATGTCCCTTATTCCATGCCCCTGAGCACCATAAAGATGTACTAGGATTTGAAGAAGTACCTCTGGTGACCGGGGATGAAGAGGGAAGTAGTGGAATATGTGGCTCATTATTTCACCTGCCAATAGACAAAAGAAGAACACCAACGACCATCTGGGTTATTCCATCCTTTAGAAATTCCTAAAGGAAAATGGGAGATAGTGACAATAGATTTCATCACAGGTTTACTAGCCACTCCAAAGGGGCAAGATACGATCTGAGTCATTGTCGACTGACTGACCAAGTCAACCCATTTCTTACCAATCAAGAAAATGGATTCTGCTAACAAGTTGGTGCGGTTATATATCATGGAAATAGTGAGAATGCATGGAGTGCCAATTTTGATAGTGTCCAACCGTGATGAACGTTTCACATCTGCATTCTGGAAGGAAATGCAAAAGGGATCCATCTAAAGTTTAGCACTGCGTTTTGCCTGCAAATAGATGGACAAAGTGAGGGGATTATCCAAACCCTAGAGTATATGTTGAGAGTGTGCGTACTTTACTTCCAAGGGTCGTGGAATGAAAATCTCTCTTTAGTAGAATTCGCGTACAACAATTGCTACCATGAATCAATCAAGATGGCACCATACGAGGCACTCTATGGGATAAAATTTTGATCCCTAATCCATTGGCATGAAGCTTGAGAAAGAAAATTCTTGGGATCTAATGAGGTCAATTAAGTTACCAAAACTTTTAGAAAGATAAAACAACAGTTGTAAACTTTGGTTGATCGACAACACAATTATGCAGAATGGCAACGAATGCTGTTGACTTTTGAAGTAAGAGGTAAGGCATTTTTGAAAGTAGCGTTGCTAAAAGGGGCTTTGTGTTTCGGTAGAAAGGGAAAGCTTAGCCCGTGGTATATCAGACCTTTCGAGTAACTAGAAAGAATTAGGGAAGTGGCATACCATTTAGCGTTGCCACCTGCCTTATCTCTGGTACATGACATGTTTCATGTATTCGTGCTGAGGAAATATATCGATGACCCCAATCATGTAATTAGCTATGAGGAATTAAGCTTTGATCCAAAGATCTACTATAAGGATAAGCTAATGGCGATCTTGGATCGAAGGACAAAGTATTGAGAAACAATTCCATACCTTTGGTAAAAGTGTAGTGGTGTAACCACGGGGTCGAAGTGGCAACTTGGGAACCAGAAGATAACAATAGAGAGTTGTATCCTCACCTACATTGAGTTTCAGGGATTAAACTTTCATAAATTGTAGGTATTGTAACACCCCACGTTTTGGGCACATGGCAATAGAATTTGGATCAAGATTTTATTCCCATAATATATATCATAATGGGGTTGTATTGCGATTTGACAATCAAAGTTCAAATTAAGATGTGGGATTATTATGAATTTAATTGACTTTTTGTCAAACTAAGAATTTCGGTCCCGGACCGAAACAAAATCCTTACACGGGTAAAATCTCAGATAATAAATATTGGAAAATAAATAATTATAGCGAAAACATTTATTTTGGGGCATAGGAATATTAAGAATGCTATGAGATAATTTAAGTAAAATTGTTAAGAAAGAATCCTAATATGTATTTTGAGAGAAAATGCTTACTTGGCCCTATCATGTTTTAATGAGCTTTAGGTTTATACAACCCTTGATCTTTATTTTTGGGCTCAACCATCCCTTAAGTGGAATTTTAGGCACATTTTAAAAGGCACTCATGCCAAAATTGGAGAATGCACTATAGTTTCAAGTTTTAAAGTTAATTTATTAAATCAAAATGGGAAATTAAGGGATCATTAGGAAATGGCTGAGTGTATTAGTCTAATCACATGTGGTAGTCAACTCTAAATAGTGTTTTGTCACACTTGCTGAGCCTAGGAAGCCAGTCCACCCCAACCCACATCACATCACCCATCCTCTCACTTGGCAGCCACCCTACTCCCTCTCTATCTCTCATTTCTTGTAATCATGCTCTAAAAATTCAGAACACTCTCCCCTCTCTCCTTCTCCATTTCGTTGCTCTCTCCCCCTGGTTTTCCCATGGAAGCCTTAGAAACCATGTTTCAAGGTGTGTTCTTGCACCCTTTCTTATTGTTCTTCTCTATGCCAAGCTTAGGATTCCATTTGTGCACCACAATGCCTAAGTTTTAACAACTTTCCACCATGGTTTTAAGGTCTAGAAGCTCAAGGTATCCACAAGTCTCTCATGCTCACTTAGAAGTTTGCATGCAACGTTGATCATCATGGAGGTAACCCTCTAGTTTCAAAATATCCATTTCTTCCGTTGTTTCCTTCTTTTCCTTGGTTTATGATTTGACTTGGTGATGTTTTGGGAGATGTTTGAAGGTATTAAAGGATAGTGGTATGGCCCCAAAACCTAGGAGGAACAAACCCAACAAAAACGTAGAGCAACTAAGGTAAAACTCTAGTGAAATTTGGTTTATGTTTTGTACAAGCTTATGAAATCTGTGTTGTATGAGTGTGTTATGTGTTATGTTCTTCTTTTGGCCAATAATGTTGTGTTTATGAGGTACGGTTTATACATGCATGGTATTATGGTTTGTTGTTAGCTTGGATATCAATTTTTAAATCTGGAAAGTTATATGAAAATATGATTAATATATTGGGAGTTATACATGTTAAAATGGACAAGAAATCTAGAAAAACGTTTCTGGTCAGTTTGGCCCTTGCACATTGGAAAAATGTTTGAGTAGGCAAAATTAAATATGTTTTGCTGATTTTCAAAATGAAAACTCTCTATATATTCGTAATCAAACTGGCAAAGTTTCATAAAAAGATAATAAATTTTCTAGGAATTATATACTTCTAAATTTAGAAGAAAATATAAGATTTTAAAATAAAACCTTTTAGGGTGCCACCTTGGTGAATGTTTTTGACCAAGCAAAAATCATCTTTTTGGCCTAATTTCTCTCAAGGATATTTTTAGCATAACCTAATTTGGACTGAAAAAAAATCAATTCTAAATACCTAGCCGACTAGATTTTGTATGTCTCCTAAGTTTAGGAAAAATATGGATTTTAAAATAAAACAATTCCGTACCATAATTTTTAGTGACAACATTCACCTAGTTAAAATGTGTATATTTGTCTAAAATTGGTATGAAACTTCTTGGAATATCCAAGAATGTCTGTGTAAAAATTGGTAACTTTTGGGTCTAAAGATTTAGATTTGAAGCATTCAAAATTTTGAAAATTTTAACAAATGGAACCATTTTTCAACTCGTAGAAATATTTTGAGACTTTTTACCAAAAAGTAAATTTTCAAAGATATTCAAAAGTAGGCTTAGATTTTCACCTTAACTAAGTAATAGGAATATTGTAAACACCAATAAATGGAATATACTTATAATGTTAAGATTCACATTAAAATAATTAAATAAATAAATAATAATAATAATTAAAAAAGGGTCTGTTGTACCCCAAAATAAATACAAATTGAATCACTAGACGACGTACAACTGGCAGATAAGCGCATGAAGAAAGCGAACGGATAAAATATCAAGCTAACTTTGGAGTGAGCAGCTTGGGTTAAACTTGACAGCTTCCAACAACCAGATAATCTTCAGATTGCCTCTTGCGCTGACAACCTAGTTCGAGATGCGTGATGTTCAGATCACCTTTTTTGAAACTCAGAACTTAGCCTGTGTCAGGATAGGGGTGTTCTAAGACATTCAGTTGGAAGGAAGTGACCAGCTCATGGAAGCCTGATAATGATGTATAATGAAGGATCCCAAAAGATTCGGAGAATCCTTATACGCTCATTAATTCCCAGATTCTATTACACATTTATTACCGGAGATAACATATGTAAATACCATTAGGCGATATCCTTATGTAAATGGGAGGTTATCCAAATTTATTATTTACCATATTTATGTATGCTCTTACCCAAAGCTATCAAATAAAACCCTCTATAAATACTAGGGGGGTGGATAGAACAAGGGGCTGATTCTGGATATACTGAAATTGTCAGAACAATTTCACCCAGAGCCCTAAAGAGATCAATAAAATTGTCTCGTGGACTAGGTTGATTTTAACCACTGAACCATGTAAACGTTTGAGCGTTTGTCATATCTTTCATTTGTTCAATCACGGTTTAGCCAAAAGCCTAGTATCTCTATTGTCAGATTTCTTAATCCACTGTTGGCAAAAAATCGCGTCAACAAATTGGTGCTTTCATTGAGAGGTTAGTAGTGCTTAATCCCCCAAGCAAGTTTCACCCTACACTCACCATGGTGGTCACCCGGTTTATGTGTGACAACGAGATAGAACAACCTGATGATCAGGATGTGCACCGTGCGTCCATCCCCGTTGGAGAAGGCTCAATTACTCAATGTCATCTTAGAAAGAAACATGTGGGCCTAGACGACACTAGAAGCTTGGCATCATGCCCACCAATCCCCATCCAGGATATCTGACAGCCATCGAGATGGAAAATTCCTAGTTAAGGAGCCATCTCGCTCAGGCTAACAAGCACATTGAGGAGATCTTGGCCCGATTACCCCCTCCTAAAACCGATGTTAACATCAAAAGGTGGAAAAGTGGGTCCCATAGGTCCCACAGGAATAATCGACCCAATCCTAATCGCTCTTTTAGAACTACAACTCTGAGCTCCATAACTTCAGAGTAGATTCAGTGAAATACTCAACAAACTAATACTCATAGGAATCATCGACCTCATGTAAGCCAATTTGTTAGAACTAAGACCACGAGTTCCGTGCCTTCTGAACAGATCTCCCAGAATGCACAGCCCGACCCAACAAGTTGAGCTGGGACCAATTCAAGGAGGTTAAACACCCCAGAAAATCCATCACTGCCACGATCAGAGCCTCTGGCACAGAGAAATGAACTGGTCCTACCTCCAACTCAGGAAGTTGGGGTAAATCACGGATGAGCTAACCTAGTGTGCTTTGATGGAACAAGGATATCTTCACCAATAAGACATCTGTCATCACTAGTTAGACATCCAATGGCACCTCGCCCATAGACTGATGCTCTAGCTCGAGGGGATAGCAGGAGAAATCCTCTTCCCTCAGAGGATGTCTATATCCCACGGTCCCAAGCTAATAATCCAGGTCCTTGATTCCATACATGAGCTATAAGCTTCGCTAATGGAAGTTACTGGACAGAGAGTCAGTGTGGAGGCAGGCATTAGAGCATCTTGAGGAATCACTTGAGCTCCGCACAAAGTCTTCATTCCGACCCACATCCCGACCTGCGTGATCATCAAAATTCACAAAGAGGATATCCAATTTGCCATGATGATTTGAGTTATACTCAACCCAGGGGAGATTCATCTAACATACGCGACAATAGGAATGTCCCACCTAACCAAGCTCAAGCTTGGAGGGAAAACAACCCATCTAATGCGTACAACAAGATGGGGGCTGATAATCAACTCCCAAATAACCTAGACGCCAAGGATCCAACCCTCGACCGATTGGCCTTAATGGAAGAGCAGATGAAGAGTCTCATATCTGGAAAATGAGTCGACGATTGTGATTCCTATGAGGAGCTCGAGCCTTTTTCTCCTAACATTGCAGTAACTCCGTATCCTGTTGGCTTTAGGATGCCTACCATGCTTACATGTAACAGAAACATTGACCCGTCCAACCACCTCGGGATGTTCAACACATTAATGATGGCCCACAACGTCGGGTTCAACTTAAGACGTATCTTGTTCCCCGCAACTCTGATCAATCAGGCCAGATTGTGGTTTAACAAGTATAAAAAGCATTCAATCACCTCGTGGAAGAAATTGTCTTCTGAATTTAAGAGACAGATCTGAGCTTTGAAAGAAGCTCGCGTTGAGGGCGATTTCCTAACCAACATAAAATAACAACCTGGTGAATCCTTAGAGGCATATCTGAACCGGTTCACAAATGCAACAACACGAGATAGGGCTGTTGATGATAGCTCTAAGCTCATGGCAATGAGGACATGGATCATAGTAGGAGCTTATTTATGGCAATAACTCTAGCGATAAGGAGTAAATAGTGTAGATGAATTCATGGCTCGGGCTCAGGAATGGATAAATCTGAAGGAGATGCGATTTGCTGTCGCAGGAACCAGCCAGACCCCTATTCAGCCCGTTGGACCTGTGGCGGATGTTGCAGCTATGGCTCAACCCGCTACCCATAATAACTAGGCGGGGAACAATAAGTGGAAGGGGCTGGTGAGGGCAATAAGAATGGAACCCAAAAGAACAAGCCCAGAGAAAATTTCATGCCCATCTACACCGCCTACACCGACTTGATAGAAAGGCGAGAGCATATTATCCTGGCGAACTCTAATCATCTTCCATGGAAGAACGACATTTAGCCATAATAGTAACGATTGCCGTCAGATTAAGGACGATATCAAGACTCTCATCTTGGCTGGATCGTTAGCCCAAGATGCTCAAAACTGAGTAGTTCCCAATCAACTTCCCAAACAAAATATTCATCTAGTTCCAAAAATTTCGATCGGTCAACCCCGAGCTCAAACAGATCAGGGGAACCAAATCGTTCCCCTTCTAGTAGAAGAGGGGATATAGTCACTATCGCCAAAGGACCCCATTTGTCAGGCTCGAGTAATGGGCCCAAAACAGGTACATACAGAAGCGAAAAACCCAAAATGGTACTGAATTTATTCTGGAGCAAAGGTTATCAAAACAATAGTGGTTGGAGAAACAACCAAAAAATTTCACAGAAGAGGACACTAATCTCATCAATTTTCCACATAATGATCTGCTGATGACCGTTTTACTCGCCAATCGAAGAGTACAGAGGATATTGGTTGATAATGGGAGCTCGGTAAATGTGTTATTCAGGTCCACCATAGAAACGATGGGTTGTGCATAACCGATCTTAAGGAGACCTTGATGACCCTATACAGATTCTCAAGAGAAAGAACAACAACCATAGGGACAATCAGACTTATGGTTACGCTAGGGGATGATACGCGAACTATTTATAAAATGCTCGAGTTCATCGTAATCGATTGTCTAGTCGCATACAATGCAATTTTGGGACAATCCGCGTTGATGACTTTTGAGGCTATCACCTCAATCCGACTTCTAGCGTTGAAGTTCCCCTCGACCTCAAGTATATGTAATATAAGAGGAGATTAACTCGCTTCCAAATAATTCTATATCATTGCTATGATGGGAAAATTATAGCCCGGGCAGTAAGAAATGGTCATTATTGAATGAGGAGAGGAGCCTCGGGCAATGGAAATTGTCCATGGGGCAAAAGCCTCAGAAAGAAGGTAACGAGGTTTCCCAGGAAGACCACATTGATCCAAGGTTAGGCGAAGATAGGTTTGAGCTCCAAGCGATGAAAGAGCTTGAGGAAATCAATATCGACCTAGTAGTACCTTCAAAGGCAGTAAAAGTTGGAAAGAATCTTGGAACCGAAAGGAAGAAAGGGAAGGCCGAATTTTTGAGAGATAACCTGGACGTCTTCGCCTGGTCACATGAAGATATGGTGGGAATCAGTCCGAGTGTCATAATGTATACTCTAAATCTGGACAGGAATGTGCCTTTTAAGGTATAGAAACAAAGGGTTTTGGGGTAGGAACGATCATAAGCTTTAGAAGAAGAAATAGCTCGCTTACTTTACTGTGGATTCATCAGGGAAGCTAAATATCCGCCCTGGATAACCCCATTAGTGGAATACCTCACAACTGATAAACTACCAAATGACCGAAAGGACACAAGAAAATTGTTATATAAAGTCCCATGGTATGTTATGATTGAGAGAATTCTATATCGACGAGGGCATTCGCTGCCCCTCTTGCGGTGTGTTCTGCCTGAAGAAGCACAAACCATCCTGCAAGAGATACATGAAGGATTCTACGAAGATCACATTGGGGGGAAAAACCTAGCTGTAAAGATATTGAGGTAGGGCTATTTTTGGCCTACACTAAAAAGGATTCGGCCTCATACGTACAGAAATGCGAAAAGTGCCAACGCTTTGCCACGGTTGCTCAGACAACTCCCATGGAGTAAACCATGATTTTATCGCCCTGGCCATTTTTAGTATGGGGGATCGACCTGATTGGTTCATTACAAAGTGGGTCGAAGTTGAGCCTCTGGCGACCATAACCTCGAAGAGAGTCATGGATTTCGTTGTGAAGAACATCATATGTCATTTTGGGCTCCCAAAGAAGATCGTGTCTGATAATGGAACTCAATCTTTTCACAAACTTTTGTGAGAAGTACGTCATAACCAAGAGTTTATATTCAGTGGTATATCCACAAGCTAATGGGCAGGTCGGGGCTGTAAATAAAACCCTAAAGGTGAGTTTAAAGAAACGACTAGATGAAGCCAAGGGATTATGGCCTGAGCAGCTCCCGTAAGTACTTTGGGCCTATAGGACATCACATCGCACCTCCACTGGGCATACTGCCTTATCTTAACCTTTGGAAGTGAGGCTATGCTCCCAATTGAAGCGCTAGTGATGAC
Source organism: Humulus lupulus (assembly GCF_963169125.1). Lineage (NCBI taxonomy): Eukaryota > Viridiplantae > Streptophyta > Magnoliopsida > Rosales > Cannabaceae > Humulus > Humulus lupulus. The sequence continues at coordinate 105,730,399 of NC_084793.1, forward strand.
ACATAGACGAAAAAAATTTGTTCAAGATCGAAACCACAAATTGATCAACACATCTCTGGATCTGATCGAAGAAATTCAGGAAGAGTCACAATTACAGCTTGCCCATTATCAGCAGAGAATTATGCATTACTTTAACTTGAAGGTAAAAGGACACTGACTAGAACTGGTGATTTAGTGCTTTTAAAGGTGGTTTTGGCGAGTAAGGATCCTATAGATGGTGTTTTGGGATCGAACTGGGAAGGACCATACCAGACCGTGGAAATTTTATGAGAAGTAAGATTCAAACTAGCTCAGTAAAGTGGAGAGTTGGTACCACGAACCTGGAATGCTCTACCTCTTAAAAAATACTATCAGTAATAGGACGAATTTGTTTATTTTTTATGTTTTCAATATTTTTCTATGTAAGGCTTATTTATAAAAGCCATTCTATTTAAATAACATGGTATTGCTACGTGTTTATCTTATTCTCGTGATGTATCACATACTCATTTTGTAAAAGCGACCTAGAATACCAATAAATTTTGATCGCTTGGGGGGCATATAATCCACGATGAGTCTTTAAAAATATTTAGTGTGGTTGGATCAAATTTGAAACATAGAATCGGGAATATTGATTATTCAATGGCTATTTAAAGCTAGCTCAAATTCAAAAAAAAATTCCAAATACGATCCAAGTTAGGAAAGTTAAAAAAAAAAAAACTAGAATTCACCTAGGGAATCCTAGATATAACCAGGTTCAAAGCATGATTCCTAATAGGTATAACACTATTAAGCGGGCAAAGCTCCTAGATATAACTAGGTCCAAGGCCTGATTCCTAACAGGTATAACGATATTAGGCGTGCAAATTCTTGGGTATAACCAGGACATTGACCAGAATTAATTGGTCGAGCCATCAGAAATCTTTCTCGATCTAAAGATAATCCCTATGATTGCAAGTATGCAAGGACTTAAAATTCATAAGCATAGCAAGATAATAGATTAAGGGGAATAAAAATAGATAATAAAATAATAAACATGTACTGATAGGTATATAAATATCACGAGGAGGAATAACCTCGAACTAAGCCTGAAGGCGATTGTTTCAACTTGTGAAAGTTTAATTACAAGGGATATATAAACAAAACCCAAAATAAAACAAAAAAGAAGAAAGATGAGGTGCACTAAATTTCACTGAGCTTCGGTAACTTGTCCTTGTGATGTCACCTCATCGTCACTCCCCTCAGCAGCTCTAGAAGCCTCCATTCTCTCGGAGGGCTCTTGCGAGAGTCGTCCCTGGAACTAGGTAAGATAATGTCCCCAAAGCTCCACATTTAGAAAGGATAAATCTCCTTCCATGTTGTATGCCTAGCACTAGTAAAGCATCTCCTTCAAGGCATTCATTGCTTCGGCAACATCGAGCTTTGCTTGCTCAACATCTTGTTTCATCTTCTCGGCATCCTCCTTGGCTTTGACTTTGACCTCAAATAGTTTTTTTTTTAGCACGTCGACTTCCTCAAGATTCTTGTTGAGGCATTCAACCTCGACCTGGCAGCTGGTCTCGTCACTAGTCACCTTAATGACATGTTCCTTGGTAGTTCGCTCGTTGTCTTAGGATGTAGCTAGGGTGGCCCTGAGCTCATCTCTTTGATATTGGATCCAGACGATGCTACGAATTTGAGTAAAACAATACTGCAAAAGAAAAATACATGACAGGATTAGCTCATGAAAGTTAAAACAAAAAGGGAAATAATATAGGAGGAAGAAGGATAACTTACAGTCAGGTTCATTCCCAAGGCTGACTCCAGGACATCCTTTAAGGAACGCTCCTCTATGGCCCTCAGGTCATTGACGTTCGCATGGTTGGCATGACGCACCATGTGGTCCACCATGTCATTGTGGGGTCCTCAAAGCGCTTCTGTGATCCTTGCATCCTCGAGTGGCTTGACTAGGAGCTTCAAATCTCTGGACTGCGTACCTAGGAACAAATCAGATGGGGCTCCACTCTGAGAAACTTGAGGAATCGGAGCAAGTTCAGAGGACGAGGTGGAGGAGCCTCGTGAATGGTTACTGAAGTTACCTAGGCTGGAGGTTGTTTCTGCTATTGCTGCTTTTGAGTGGAGGTGGCACCTTTATCCTTTGTAGGGGATCTGGTGGTAGCTCAGACTTTGGAGGTGCTTCTTCAATATTCTCACCTTCGTGATGATGGGTCCAGTCTCGGCCCCACCAGATTTGAAGGAGCTCTTCAGGTCCATATCTTCGACTGCAAAAGCAAGAGCAGAAAATTCATATCCAAGAAATGACTAGTTTGGGTAATACAAGGCAAAGAATAGAACAAAAGCCCTACCCTCCAAGCTAGAGGAGGAAATTACTATGATCGGCTCCTGATTACGATAAAGGCTGGGTAAAACCTATAACTCTTGGACTATCGGAGGAGGGGCAGATTCTAAAATTATTACATTTTGGGAAGACTCATGTGGACTAGACTCAAGCTCGACCTGCCTAATATTCGGGGTAAAAACACCCTGACAAAGGGAAGGCCGTGACAAAAGATTTGAGTCGTATTCCTAAAAAATGGTGGATAAAAAATGAAGGGTGCTATCTACCACTACGGTACACTGGGGAAACTAAGGTCGTAGCGGATAACCATGTGATCCACACACTGAAGGAGGGTCACGTTCAAGTCCGGATCAACCGGGTGTCGACTCATGAGCAACCTTGGGTTGAATCGTACTAGCCTAAAACTTGTAGCAACTTAGTTTAATTGTCTATATGGGTTACCATGGCTAGAGGTGCCAGCTGTCGCCCCCAATTCAGCTCGTCCTTGGTTAGGATGTTGCCCATCTTCAAAGACCTTTCTTTTGTGCACCAGCTGTGCGACCTCCTCCTTTTCTTCAACATCTTCAACGACAAGGATGAGTTCTTGAGGAGGAGGGAGCTCAGGGGGAGGACCTCGAACTCTGATGACCAGTGTCTGATCTTTCCAGATCAGTTTGTAGGCCACCATGGTAGCGTCATTAACTACCATCCTGAACTCCTTTTCCTTGGCAGGAATACAAGCCAGAGTCTCATATTGACCTCAGAGGGTCTCTGACTGCCTCATTCTCTTATATATAGCTGCACAAAGTAACAACTCAATAAGAATATATTTAAACTTGATTGAAAAGGAATTCAAGTACAAAGTTCAAGAAGGTAAGAAACTTACGAGGATGGTTGAAATACCGATGGGTGCGGTTCTTGAACTCATTTGACAAGACGAATTGATCCTTGTAGACATTCAGGTGGATGGTGTGGTTGATGACATAGGTTGTATTGGGGAATCTGGTGAGGTAGTAGAAGCCATCACCTCACCCCTTTTGTTCAGGGTTGGTTTTGAGACAAAAGAAGTACATGATGTCAGCGGGGTGGGAACCTCCCGCTCGTGCTTCAAGAATAGATATGCCAGCCTCACAAAAGTCGATACAAATTGGGGGGAAGCTAGAATGATGAGAGTTTGATGTAGTTAAAAAAATCTACAAAATACTAGTCCAGTGGGAGAAATGGACCTACCTTTAGGTGCTCATCACTCTAGACCCCGAAGTTTTCCTGAGGTGGAGTGCAGCTCCACTCTCATTCCAACGGAGGCAGGCAACAAGACCCTCGGACACTAATTCGATCTCGTGACTCAGTAAAATTTTATTCTCCTTGCCCTGAGTCTTTATCCTAGAATCGATGCTCTCAGCCTCAAAAAAGGTGTTGGGGTTAACTACGATCTCCCTATCCACTACTAGGTCAAAGTAGGGAATAGGCGTCTCAGATTCAATCTGCTTACCCTTACTCTTACTTTGAGAAGAAGAGATCGCAATAGACTTCTTCTGGTGGGCCATGATTTAGCTCTCCTGGCGAAATAACAGCCTATTAGAGGTGACCTAAGATAAAAACTTGCTATGGTGATAAAGGTATGGCAACCTGAGGGTTTGAACTTGATCTATTCGACCTAAGATGTATACGAGCTAAGATTTCCCTTAGCACCAACACGTGTACGCACTCACGGTCAATTAACACAGGCTGTAAACTTGGGAAATCCGTGATACTTTGGGATTTGTGTGTCAGACCCAATACCATTTTGGAAAGTTATTCAATGATAAACCACTCAAGAAATTGTAACCCTTAAGCTACCCAGAATTAAACCTAAGAACCCTAAAAAATTTTACACACACTCAGACGATCCTCTTTCAAAACCCAGATAATCACATGTTCCTTTTTCTACACTATTTCTAACTAGACCTAGTGCTATTTTCTTTGGCTTAACAAAAACCCATACTAAACTCAAACATAATAGAAGTAAAGAGATATGCTAGAAAATTTGATAAAACTTATTGAAAAATAAGAAGATGAAATATAAACCGGATATAGAGATACTTACAAATTGGATGTTCGGTCGAGGGAAGTCATGGCCGCCCCAAAGATAGTAGCTTGAAAGCTTTCGGAGAATGAGGTAATTTCGAAGGTTTTGAAGTTGTTTTGAGAAGGAAAAGGAATTTTTTTGAATGCAAAGGTGGTAAGGTTCAGGTCTATTTCTCCTATTTATAAGTAGAATTCTGGAACCAATCTGGTCCACCTGATTAGGTCAGTTCGAGATCCAATGGCCTAGATTAAATAAACTGTGCGGTGGCAAAAAGTTGACAAGACAGTTGTCACATTACTCAAAACTCGAACATGCACCTATTACAGACTGACACGTGTTTTTCCTTCGAGTAGTGGGTGGGCACGATTTCACATAACAAAAGCCTAAATGCCCTTATTGTGCATGTGAAAGGTAACATCATGCATGAGCAGGAGCTTGGGAGACAAATGTTGTACCCCAAAATAAATATGAACTGAATCACTCAGCATGAGGTACAACTGGTAGATAAGCGCATGGAGAAAGCGTACAGATAGAATATCGAGCTAACTCTGGAGTGAGAAACTCGAGTTCAAGTTGATAGCTTACGGCAACCAGTTAATCTTCAGATTGCCTCTTACGCTGGCAACCTAGTTTGAGATGCATGATGGCCAGATCTCCTTTTTTTGAAACTGTAAACTTAGCCTGTGCCAGGATAGGTTGGTTCTGAGGCATTCAACTCGAAGGAAGTGACCAGCTCGCGAAAGCCTGGTCATGATGGACAATGAAGGATCCCAAAATACTTGGAGATTCCTTAATCGCATATTAATGCCCAGATTCTATTACACATTTATTACCCGAGATAACAGATGTAAATTCCATAGGCAATCGTATCCCTACATAAATGGGAGGTTATCCAAATTTATTATTTACCATATTTATGTACGCGGTTATCCAAAGCTGTTCAGGAAAACCCTCTATAAATTATAGGGGAATAGATAGAAATAGGGATCGATTCTGGATATACTAAAACTTTGCTGAAATTGTCAAGAACAATTTCACCCAGAGCCTTAAAGAGATCAATAAAATTGTCTCATGGACTAGGAAAATTTTAACGACTGAACCATGTAAAAGTGTGAATGTTTGTGACATCTTTCATTTGTTTAGTGATGATTTAGAAAAAAACCTAATATCTCTATTGTTGGAATTGTTAATCCATTGTTTGCAAAAAAAACAGCGAGGGTCGATAGCCTATTTCTTCAAAAATAATTATGGGAAAAAAATATTATTTTCTAAATAAATCTTAAGAGATTTTTAAGAATAAATTAATTCTTAAATGACCTAATTAAAGTCAAAAGTTGAACTTATTTTACTTATTATCGAGTATTAATTGAGCAATTTGATTCACCATGAGTTGTTAAGGGTTTAAGCTTGGTACATCATTAGTACTCTACATTTAGATAAACCGGCTAGGGTCTTGAATAGAATAATTCTTGGAAAACAATCAGGGTCAAACTTTTCTAAAGATTCTAAGGTTTCTGAGGGCTTGGAGGGAAGGTTTGAAAAAAAATTAATGAATTATCGTACTAGTTCAATATTTTATAAATTGGTCATAAAACCCAATGAAAATTTAATAATTATTATTCACCATAATTAATGTGAGTGTATTGTCTGGCTAACTGCAGTGTGTTGGGAAATACTTATACGGGATCTTATTTATTTTCATGTAAATCATATGTTAAACAAATTAATCTAAGAAACACAAGAACATGTTTCTATAATTGAATTTAAAAAGAGATAATGATAAGAACACTTACATTATATGCAGTGGAATGAATAAGACCTTCCTTCAATTTCTCTAACCCTTGTATCCTTTCTGTCGCAGGGTATCACCAAGAAACTGAACAGATCTTCAAATTTCTTCACAGTCTTTCACAGTATCCTTAGAATCATCTAAACTAGAGTTGGTAATTCTCAACACATGAGATAGATATAGAGAGAAGAAGAGAAGAGAATATAGAGGCTTAGAAAATGACTTTTGTTGTAGAGAGAGTCTAAAACCCTAAAGTATCAAAACTAGATCATCTGTTTTTCTGTTTTCAACTCTCACTTAGCATTCCTTTTATAAGCTCAATTATGTCACTTATTTTAATTAAAATTCAATAAAATAATAGGTAATATCAGCCATTAGGTCAAATTTATCATGGACTATAGATCCATGAAATTTCCCATTTAATTATAAGCCCGTTGGACATAAATTCAAGGCCCGTATTAGTTTCTATTGATTAATTAATTAAATAATTATTTAAAACCTTTATCAAATTAATTATTTATAATTTGAACCTTGCATTAAACTTATTTATTAAATTAGACACCAATTTTCCCTAATTAATAAATCTGCCCTAAAATCTCTTTTCTTCTCTAAATTGCATAACTCTGTGAAATTATTCAAAATTGACCTGGTCAACTTTAATAATTCTAATTGAAGATTAAATCAATTAATTGAGACTATCTAGATGATTTTATCCAAGGTATTTTGGAGACCATGCTATTGGGAAAACTTATCCAGGATATTTATTTATTTTCATGTTGATCTAATATTAAACAAGTTAATATGAGACAACCTAGAACATGTTTCTAAAATTGAATTAAAAAATAAATAATGATAAGAGCACTTGAATTATATGCAATAGAATGGATGAGTCATTCCTTCAGTTTCTCTATTCATTGTATCCTTTCTGTCACAGAATATTACCAAGAAACTAAACCGATCTTTAATTTTCTTCACAGCCTTCCAAAGTATCTTTAGAATCACCTAGACTAGAGTGGGCAATTATCAACACATGAGATAGATATAGAGAGAGAGAGGAATAGAAAAATTGAGGCTTAGAAAGGAGTTATGGTTAGAAAGAATCTAAAACCTATTAGAAACCCGTGTTTTAGAAAATTGAACTTGTGATTTCATCTCTCACTTAGCATTCCTTTTATAGATTCAATTAGGTCAGTTATTTAATTAAAAAATCAATAAAAGAATAGCCAATAAACATCCCTAGGTCAAAATTATCATGGGCTTTAGGCCCGTGAAATTTCCCATTTAATTATAAGTCCATTGGACTTAAAATCAAGGCTTGTATTATTTTCTATTGATTTAATTAATTAAATAGTTATTCAAATCCTTTATCAAATTAATTATTTATAATTTGAACCTTGATTTAAACTTATTTATTAATTTAGAAACCAATTTATCTTAATTAATAAATCTGTCCTAATTTCTCTTTTCTTCTCAAAATTACATAACTCTGTGAAACTATTTGAAATTGACCTGGTCAACTTTAATAATTCTAATTGATAATTAATCAATTAGTTGGGACTATCTAGATGATTTTATCCAAGGTACAGTGGGAGCCATGGGCCTATGAAATCAAGCTCCAATAAGTAATTATAAACCTAACAAATAAATTTACTAACTTTTTAATTCCTCATGACTCCACCAAAGACTCGGAATTGCACTCTTGAATTCATAGAACGCTCTATAAGAAATATAGATACGTTATTAATTGTCCACTGTTACAACCATAATTGTCACTCAATCCTCTATAGACGGTCTATAATGAGATGGGACTAAAATACCATTTTACCCCTCATTGTATTTTATCCTTAAAACACTTAGTTCCTTGTAAATGATATTTCAGTAAACTAATATTAATTACTTAAATGAGATCTCTATCATTTAGCACCTTGAACCAAACTAAAAGGAAACCATCGTTTCACTTCTTCATCAGAAGCTATAGATGTTCATATCAATGATTAATACTCCCACTCAATTATACTACCGAGTTCCCAAGATGTAAGTATGGGCTAGTCCGTTGGGTAAGCTGGTAACGAACAAGTAAAAGAACTCAAATAATAAAATCGTTAGAATACTAACCACTCAGAATTGAGAATGAATTGACCAATGGTCAATTATATGATATGACTAGAATAGATAACAACAGTATGTTTACTTATCCTTTCTACTGTCAATATCAGTCCAGTCCGATGTAACAAATACATCTGATCTTATTTACTTTTCTAATATTCTGGAAAGAACATAGCACTACAATCTGTAAGTAGAACATATCGTAGATTGGAAAGTCATTATAAATCATTTGCACTGACTTATCTTAGGACTAATTTATTTTGAACATATAATCATATTTATTTTCCACTGTGATTACGTCACTATAAATACGATTAGCTATATGCTCGGGATATAATAGAAGTTTATATTAAACAAATAATCATGAAATAAAACATGTGAACAAATTGAGTTTTAATTAGGGCATAAAACCCCAACACATGGACCTATGAAATAAAGCTCCAATAAGTTATCATAAATTTAACAAATAACTTTACTAAATTATTAATTCCTCCCGACTCTACTAAAGATCCAGAATTCTACACTTGAATTCATAGAACACTCTATAAGCAATATAAATACATTATTAGTTATCCATTGTTACAACTATAATTATCACTTAATCCTCTATATATGATCTATAGTGTGATGGGACTAAAGTGTTGTTGTAACGCCCCACGTCACTGTGGCTACTTCCTGAAATGACGATTGGCCGTGCAAACTAACACGAGTCTTTCTAGCATGCTTTGTCCTTACTCGCACGCTTTCTAGTAAAATTTTCTTGGAGGTCACCCATCATGAGACTACGCCAAGTCAAGCACACTTAACTTTTGAGTTCTCAAGTGATGGTCTACCGAAAAAGAAGATGCATCTTGTTGGTATAGGAAGTACCCATCAATCCATTTACGCCATCTACATTTGCGTAGTCCCATACCTACACAGTCTTAGAATCATCACACTTGACCTTCCCCAGGCGATTTGGGATTGAATAGCTCTTACTCGGTCTTTCCCCCTGCGGAACATGGGTTTCTGACTGTTACAATCACCCTCCCTTAGGAGTCCGATGTCCCCGTTGGCCAAACATCCTACGAGTTCAAGGCTCTAATATAATTTGTAACGCCCTACGTCACTATGGCTGCCTCCTGCAATGACAACTGGCCCGGCAAACCAACACGAGTCTTTCTAGCATGCTTTGTCCTCACTCGAACGATTCCTAGGAAAACTTGCCAGGAGGTCACCCATCATGAGACTAGTTCTGGTCAAGCACGCTTAACTTTTGAGTTCTCAAGTGATGGTCTACCCAAAAATAAGATGCATCTTGTTGGTATAGGTAGCACCCATCAATCCATTTAAGCCCTCTTCAACTATGTAGTCCCATACCTACACAATATTAGAATCATCACACTAGACCTCCCCTAGGCGACGTGAGATTGCACAGCTTTTACCCGGTCTTTCCCCCTACAGTTCACGGGATTCTGACTGTCACAACTATTTTACCCTTCATTGTATTTTATCCTTAAAACACTTAGTTCCTTGTAAATTATATTTAAGTAAAATAATATTAACTATTGAAATGAGATCTCTATCATTTACCACCTTGAACCAAACTAAAAGGAAACCATTGTTTTACTTCTTTATCAGAAGCTATAGATGTTCATATCTATGATTAACACTCCCACTCAATTTTACTACTGAGTACCCAAGATGTAAGTATGGGCTAGTCCGTAGGGTAAGATGGTAACAAACAAGTCAAATAACTCAAATAATACAATCAATTAGAATACTAACCACTCAGAATTGAGATTGAATTGAACTTTGGTCAACTATATGATATGACTAGAATTGATAATATCGGTCCACTTTGCTAATGTTATGGAAAGAAAATAACACCACAATGTGTAAGTAGATCATATCGTAGATTGGCAAGTCAGTGTGAGTCTGGTGCACTGACTAATCTTAGGACTAACTTATTTTGAACATATAATCATATTTATATTCCACTGTAATTACATCACTATAAATACGATTAGCTATATGCTCGGGATTTAATAGAAGTTTATATTAAAAAAATAATCATGAAAATAAAACATGTGAGCAAAGTGATTGACCAAGTCAAAAAATGATTTCTATTCTTTTATTAATAATAAAATGAGATTACAAAGAAATTGGGTTTTAATTAGGGCATAAAACCCCAGCAAACTCCCACTTGCACTAATTGAAACTAATGCCTTAATTCTACTAATCTCATTTCCTTGATATGCTTATCAAATGTAGCTTTTGGTAGTGTCTTTGTAAATAGATATGCAAGATTGTCTTCAGTTGAAATCTTCATAACCTTCACATCTCCCCTGGCCACATATTCTCAAAAAATGTGATACTTCCTTTCTACATGATTACTCATCCTGTGACTACGAGGTTCTTTCGAGTTGGCTATCGCTCCTATATTGTCACAAAACAACACAAGCGGTTTATCCATTTCTGTAATAACACCAAGATTCAAATAGAACTTCTTTAGCCAGACTATTTCCTTAGCTGCTTCTGACGCGGCTATGTACTTAGCCTCCATGGTGGAATTTGAGATTGCAGACTGCTTTACACTTCTCCATATCACAGCTCCACCCCCAAGAGTAAACGCCATTCTAGAAGTATACTTTTTGTCATCGAAATCAGTCTGAAAATCTGAATCTGTCTAGCCTACAGGGTTCAGAACACCACCCTTGTAGACTAACATATAATCCCTAGTCCACCTTAAATACTTCAGGATATGCTTAACTGCTATCCAATGTTCCGGTCCTGGGTTTGACAGATATCTGGTCTAGTACACAAATGGAATACATCAGACTTGCAACTGCAGATGCGTAAGGAACTTTTCCCATTGCATCTTCCGCTTCAGGAGTCTTGGGAGACTGCTTCTTTGAAAGATGAATTTCATGGCAGGATAGTAGATGCCCTTTCTTGGAATTTATCATTGAGAAACGTTCAAGCACTTTATCTATGTAAGCTGCTTGAGATAGAGCTAAGAGTTTGTTCTTTCTATCCCTGATGATCTGGATACCTAGAACATAACTTGCTTTAGCCAAATCCTTCATTTGGAATTGAGTGCTTAGACAATTCTTCACATCTGATAATTTCTTAACATTGTTTCCAATGAGTAAGATATCATCTACATAAAGAACCAGGAATACCACTATTTGATTTTCCTTCAGTTGGTAAACACAGGGCTCATCAATATTTTGCTCAAAGCCATAGGTTTCAATTATTTCATCAACCCTAAGATTCCAGGAATGAGAAGCTTGCTTAAGTCCATAGATGGACGTATTCAACTTGCAAACTTTTCCTTCTTGTCCAGCTACTTTAAATCCTTCTGGTTGATCCATATAAATGAATTCATCAAGCTTTCCATTAAGAAAAGCTTTCTTGACATCAATTTTCCAGATCTCATAGTCGAGAGCGGCTGCTAAGGATAAGAGGATGAGACTGGACTTGAGCATGGCTACCGGACTAAAAAATTCCTCATAGTCCACGCCTTCTCTTTGGGTATAACCCTTTGCCACTAATTGAGCTTTATAAGTTTCGATATTTCCATCAACACCTCATTTTTTCTTGTAGACCCAATGGCCCTAAAGTCACTAGGTCCTACCACAAGATCCCAGACGGAATTTGAGTACATGGACTCCATTTCCTGTTTCATGGCTTCGAGCCATAGTTCCTTTTCAGGGCTAGCTATTGCCTATATGAAAGACAATGGATCATCACCACTAGTGTCACCAACAACCATCTTTTTTTCACCACCAAACCATAGCGAACTGGGTTCCTAGAAACCTTCCCACTACAACGAGGCTCCATGACTGTTTGCTCAGAAACATTAGTACTTTTTTCATTTAAATCGACTTGCGTCGGTTGGACATGAAGAGTGGGAATTTCATCATCAATTCGCATTGATGACGATGGAACATTGGTTGGAGTCAATTCTTTAACCATCTCCTCTAAAACTACTTTGCTGCGAGGTTTGAAGTTTGGGACATAGTCATTTTTCATAAAAGTAGCATTCGTAGAAGTAAACACTTTCTTTTTTGAATGACTATAGAAAATTCCACCCCGAGTACCTTTAGGATAGCCTACAAACATGCAAACTTCAGTTCCCGGTTCTAGCTTTCCCTCCCTTTTCCTCAGGACATGGGCCGGACACCCCCAGATTCTATAATGGCGTAAACTAGGTTCACGACCATTCCAGCATTCTAAAGGTGTTTTGGGTATTGATTTAGATGGAACGACATTGAGAATTTCGTTCGTGGTTTCAATTGTATGTCCCTGGAATAAAGTTGGTAGAGCTGAGTAACTAAGCATGCATCTAACCATTTCCAATAAAGTTCTGTTCCAGCATTCCTCCACACCATTTTGTTGTGGAGTACCCGAGGCAGTAAGTTGTTATAAAATCCCAAGTTCAGTTAAATGATCTTGGAACTACATATCCAAATATTCTCCACCCCTATCAGATCGCAAGATATTTAACGTTTTACCTAATTTGTTCTGAGCCATTGCTTGGAATTCCTGAAACTTTGAAAATGTTTCTGATTTCTGATGCATTAGTAAATATATGAGTATCTAGAGTAATCGTCAATGAAAGTAACAAAATACTCAAAACCATCCTTGGCTTGTACATTCAAAGGTCCCCAAACATCTGAATGAAAAAGTCCAAGTGGTTCTTTGGCACTATCACCCTTTGCAGAGAATGGATGCTTGGTCAGTTTTCCTTCTAGACAAGATTCACAGACAGGTAATTCACCTAAGGTGAGTTCCCTCAAAGGTCCATCATTTTTAAGTCTTTGAATCCTATCATAGCCAATGTGACCTAGTCTCAAGTACCATAAATACGTCATATTATCATTATCGGTCTTTTGACGTTTATTGGTCCTAGGTTTAGCTACTTTGAATAAATCATTGTTAAGAGTGAGGGGTTCGTTAGGTCCCAGAATATAAAGCCCATTTTCCAAACATGCAATACACAATTGTGATCCATTGAAAGAAATAGATATATTAGAACTTGTGAAAGTCATAACAAATCGTTCTAATTGCAACATGGAAATTGAAATTAAATTTCTACTAAAATCTAGAATAAAAAATACATCATTTAAAATTAAAAATTTATTTCCGAACTTCAGACAAGCTCTTCCTCTAGCGTCGACCGCAACGAATGCTCTGTTCCAAACTCTAAGCTTTAAGCCGCCTTCATCCACTTCATCCCATGATTCAAGAAGCTTCACCTTTCTTATTTTTCTTGTTCTTCCCCTTAGGCGTCTGTGCACTCATCTTTGCAGCCTTTGCAGGCTTGGGATTGTTGTTTTTTCCATCTCTCCTCTTGTTTCTAGCTTTCGAAGATGAAGCTTGGTTAGCTTCAACCTTAGTTGGATCAACAGCAGTAGTAGTAGTTGTCTTCTTTTCTCCTCCCTTACTTGGTCCACCCATGATAGACTCAAAAATCTAAAGCTCGTTCATGAGCTACATCAGACCATAGTTGAGTTGATCACAAACATGCGAACATAGTGCCATTCGAGCATTCACGATGTCATCACGTTTGTGCGGAGACGGTGCTATCCAAGCTTTTATGGTGCCATCATGATCATTGATTGTGCCATAACGAACGTGCGAACACGGTGCTCGTTCTGGGGATTCCTCAATCACGATGAATTCAGAGTTGTCACAAATCAACTATGTTGATATTTTGATTCCAATTAAGTTTTCTCCAGTGAGTTTCTCCATCGAAAGTTGAGAAAGGATGGGAGTAGACATAGACGCTACTTAACTTAAAACTACAAATTACCAATAAAATAGAAATCAATCACATTTGCTCAATAAAACTTCTATTCGCACAAATTTCAAGAAATAGCACAACATATACCAAAAATATGAAAGATATGAGAAAAAAATACCAAAAACAATCATATCTCTATTTCTTTAGGTTTTTAACTAATCAATGATATCCTTTGTCCCGATTGGCGAGAGTAAAAAATACCACTAGTTAAATAGAGTTGTAAACTCATTTAACAATGGACACCACTATTAACAACCTACTATTCGATCAAAATAAGAAAACAAAATCTCTTATTTTATGAGCTAGACCAACGGTTTCGATACTCATAGATTTAGTCCTAGTAGTCACCGTAGGGGTGAGTCTAGTAGAATTTGACCTATAATCATCTATCTTTAAAAATCTAACCTTGTAAAAATAGTTAATGAATACCTTCCGTAGGGGGATGAATCAAAGCACCTCGAGACCCCATTAAGCTATTGACGTTGTTAAACCAACGTTGGAGATCGAATATAAATCTTAAAATAAGCTCATTATAAAATTAAAAAATAATATTTTTATTATTTTTCAAAAATTAATGATGGTTCTCCAAAAAATTGTAAGATTATAACTTTTAAAACCAAAGTCCTATAATTTCCTATTAATTCTAAAGTGTCACATTGAAACAAATTCAATTAATTTAGAATTAATTTGTTGTTAATCAATATTTAGGTTTAACTCTTATAATGAACCTATACAATTAAGTCCAACTCAGGTAAATGGGCCTTAACAATTAGGATTGTATGGAGGAGGGCTGGATCCAGTATGTCGTTCCCACTACAGAGGCCCCCAATCTTCCATACAAGGTCCAAAAGACAGGAATTTAAGCCTTCGTTTTATTAATTGTTAGTAATTGATTAGGCCCACTATAATCATGCAAAGAAAATTGGCCTTCACAAGAGGAATCATCCACAAGAGAGGAATTTAAACTTTACATTTCCAAATGTGCCCAAATAAAACCTATCATTTTATGAATATTTTATTTGGAAAAATCCATATATCTAACAAACATATGGGCCACTATATGCATCTAAGCCCAATTGCAAAAATACCACATATAGTGCAAGCAAACATGTTATAATTGGATGGGCTAATCATGTTACTATATGAGCAATTCTATGAATTTATGCAAAAATAACACAATTTATTTCACTTGCAAAAATACCACAATTAATTATCTAGACTTTATCAAAAAAAATAAATTAATTAAATTTTTATAAAAAATAAGTCAATTTAAATGAAATTTACCAACAATTAACAATAATTAATTTAAATTTCATTTATAAACAATCAACTTGGTTTTAGGTTAATTTGAAAAAAAAAAATTAATTTAATTTAAATAGGATTTATCAACAATTAACCAAAGTTAATTTAAATCCCATTTATTAAAAAAATATTTAATTAATTGGTGGAAAAACAAAATGATATTTCTCAAAATTTAACCAATTTTAAATTTTAAAATCAATATCTTAAGTATTTTTTAAAAATATCTTGTGTTGTTACATCTATAAGCAAATATTTTAACCATTTTAAAAATAAATAAAATATTAATATTTATAACAACCCTAAAATATCTTAAAATAATTAATCAAATTCAAATATCCATAAAAATATCTAACTAACAATATTCAAATTTCAAATAATTTAAATATTAAAAACTATAGAATAAACATATATTTATATTTTCAAATAGAGATTTGATAAAATATCAATAATTTAAAAGAAAATATCTTAAATATATGATATCTTAATTATAATATTTTAATATATTAAAATATTTAAAATTAAGTTGTTAGTCTATTTTCAAATTTGAATTTGAATCTTTGTAGAATGTATCTAATTATTTAAATCTCAACTACCAAAAATATCTTATTTAAAAAAATAATTTTTAAATACAAAAACAAATCTGATAATTTTCGTTTTGATTATAAATAATTTATTTTCATAATTTTAATTTCTTTAATTTATAAAAAAAAATTGGGATGAACAGTACCCGTCACGGGTACTATTCACGGTGCTGCAACTGGGAGTTTGCGTAGGTGGTGCGCGCATGGTCGAGTGACACCTGGGGCATCTGGCGAACGATACGTGCAAGGGCGCGCGGTGTGTGCACGCGTGTGGCAGCCAAAGGTAAATTTTTCCAAAAAAAATTTGTGCAATTTTTCAAACCAAAATCATTTTCTAATTAATTTTTACCATGTCTTACATAAAATAAAGCATATATAAAAATTAATAGCATAGAAAACCTTACAAAATAACCTAAAAATTGATGATAATCACATAAAATCAATATGCTTCATAAAAACATGAAAATTCATCCAATTATTCAAACACATCAAATAATCAAATTTTTAACATATTCATGCATGAAAATAAAGATTACCAAAGGCCAGTTGTTGGGAAAACTTATACAGGTTCTTTATTTATTTTCATGTAAATCTAATATTAAACAAATTAATATGAGATAACCTAGAACATGTTTCTAAAATTGAATTGAAAGAGAAACAATGATAAGAATGCTTACATTATACGCAGCGGAATGAATGAATCATTCCTTCAGTTTCTCTAACCCTTGTATCCTTTCTATCGCAGGGTATTATCAAGAAACTGAACCGATCTTCCATTTTCTTCACAGTCTTCCAAAGTATCCTTAGAATCACCTAGACAAGAGTGGGCAATTCTCAACACATGAGCTAGATACAGAGAGAAGAAGAGAGAATAACACAGAGGCTTAGAAAATGACTTGTATTTAGAGAGAATCTAAAAACTATTAGACAATCTGATTTTTGACTTGTGAACTTGTTTTTGACTTCTTTCTAAGCACTCATTTTATAGACTCAATTAGGCCATTTAATTTAATTAATAAATAAATAAAATAATAGTCAATTTGAAGCCCTAGGTCGAAATTATCATGGGCATTAGGCTCGTGAAATTTCTCATTGGATTATAACCCCATTGGACTTAAAATCAAGGCTTGTATTATTTTCTATTGATTTAATTAATTAAATAATTATTTAAATACTTTATCAAATTAATTATTTATAATTTGAACCTTGATTTAAAATTATTTATTAATTTAGATACCAATTTATCTTAATTAATAAATCTGCCATAGTTTCTCTTTTCTTCTCAAAATTACATAACTCTGTGAAACTATCCAAAATTGACCTGGTCAACTTCGATAATTCTAATTGATAAATAAATCAATTAATTGAGACTATCTAGATGATTTTATCCAAGGTACAATGGGGACCATGGGCCTATGAAATCAAGCTCTAATAAGTTATCATAAATCTAACAAATAAATTTACTAACTTATTAATTTCTCGTGACTCCACTATAGACTCTGAATTGCACTCTTGAATTCATAGAATGCTCTATAAAAAATATCAATACGCTATTAATTATCCATTGTTACAACCATAATTGTCACTTGATCCTCTATAGACGGTCTATAATGAGATGGGACTAAAATACCGTTTTACCCCTCATTGTATTTTATCCTTAAAACACTTAGTTCATTATAAATGATATTTCAGTAAACTAATTTAATTACTGAAATGAGATCTCTATCATTTAACACCTTGAACCAAACTAAAAGGAAACCATCGTTTCACTTCTTCCTCAGAAGCTATAGATGTTCATATCTATGATTAACACTCCCACTCAATTATACTATAGAGTTCCCAAGATGTAAGTATGGGCTAGTTCGTAGGGTAAGCTGGTAACGAAAAAGTCAAAGAACTCAAATAATACAATGAGTTAGAATACTATCCACTCAGAATTGAGAATGAATTGACCTATGGTCAACTATATGATATGACTAGAATAGATAACAACAGTATGTTTACTTATCCTTTCTACTGTCAATATCAGTCCAGTACGATGTAACAAATACATCCGATCTTATCTACTTTGCTAATGTTTTGGAAAGAACATAACACTACAATGTGTAAGTAGAACAGATTGTAGATTGGAAAGTCAGTGTAAATCTTGTGCACTGACTAATCTTAGGACTAACTTATTTTGAACATATAAGCTTATTTGTATTCCACTGTGATTACGTCACTTTAAGTACGATTAGCTATATGCTTGGGATATAATAGAAGTTTATATTAAATAAATAATCATGAAAATAAAACATGTGAACAAAGTGATTGACCAAGTCAAAAAATGATTTCTATTATTTTTTATATAAGAAACGAGATTACAAAGAAATTGGGTTTTAATTAGGGCATAAAACCCCAACACTTTCTCCCATACAACATTTAATGTGGAGCCACTCTGATAGTTGCCTGATAACTGTTATTATAAGAAAACTCAATAAAAGAGATATACTTACTCCAAGATCCCCCCAAATCCAACACACAGGCCTGCAACATATCCTCTAGTATATGAATCGTCCTCTCACACTATCCATCTGTCTGAGGATGATAGGTGGTACTGAACCACAACTGAGTTCCCATAGCCTTCTACATGATTTTTCAAAACTAAGAGGTGAAGGTGGGGTCCCTAATGGAGCCCCATGGAGACATACGATCTTCCTCACATACAACTCAGCATACTGCTTCACCGTATAAGTTGTTTTAACAGGAAAAAAGTGGGCTTATTCTTTGTACCTATCCACAATCACCCACACAGAATCATTTTTTCCCACTATTCTTGGAAATACAACCATGAAGACCATGGTAATAACCTCTCACTTCCACTTCGGAATCCCTAAATGTTGCAGCAACCCTGCTGGCCTTTGGTGTTCAGCCTTCATCTGCTGACAAGTTAAACACTTGATCACATAATCGACCATGTTTTTCTTCATCTCTGGCCACCAATACAGAGTTTTCAAATTTTGGTAAACCTTCATCATGCTTGAGTGTAGAGAATAATCAATGGTATGAGAATCATCCAGAATCTCTCGTCTGATACCGGAATCCATTGGAACACAAATCCAACCTTTATACCTCAGCAAATCTACCTTGGAAATAGAAAAGTCTCTAGCCAGTCCAGCTAAGACATTCTCCCTATGTTTCCTCAATCGAGGATCCTCCTTCTGCGCTTCTCTGATCCTCAGGAGTGTGGACTGAATAGCAATGTTAGATAGCTAACCAACTACTAGTTCAATTCACGCTCTTGTCATTTCTTCAGCTAGCTTTTCTGATATCTATCTCAAACTTAATAACGGACCTGGGCCCTTTCGACTCAATGCATCGTCCACCAAGTTGGCCTTTCTTGGATGGTACAGAATCTCACAGTCGTAGTCCTTTACCAATTCCAGCCAACGTTTTTGGCGCATATTCAAATACTTTTGAGTGAATAAATACTGCAAACTCTTATGGTCAATGTATATTTCACACTTCTCTCCATACAGGTACTGCCTCCATACCTTCAGTGTGAATACCACCGCTGCCAGTTTTAGATCATGAGTGGGATACCTCATACTTCATCTGTATAGACATGTAGGCTTTCACCTTCCCAGCTTGCATCAATACACATCCCAAACCCTGCCATGAAGCATCACAGTAGACCACAAACTTTTCCTAGTCTGAGGGAAGACTCAATACCGGAGCGGTTATCAGTTGCCGCTTCAACTCCTTGAAACTATTCTCACATCTATCTATCAAGACATACTTGGTATTATTATGTGTCAGCTCAGTCAACGGTGTGGTTATTCTGGAGAATCCCTCAACAAATCGCAAGTAGTACCCTGCTAACCCCAGGAAGATATTAACCTCTGGTACACTGCTCGGCCTCAGCTAATCTCTTGCTGCCTCTATCTCGGTTGGGTCCCGCAGAATCGCCTCCTTACTCACAATATGGCCCAAAAATGTTACTTGGGGTAACCAGAATTCACATTTACTGAACTTAGCATATAGCCTATGCTCCTTCAGCCACTGCAATACCAAACAAAGTTGTTGTTCATGTTCTGCTTCGGATTGGAAGTACACCAGTATATCATCAATGCATATGATCACAAACGTATCCAACTAATCCCTGAAGACCCTATTAATCAAATCCATGAAGGTTGCTGGGGCATTGGTTAATCCAAAGGACATGACCAAGAATTCATAGTGTTCGTTCCTCGTACAGAACACAGTCTTTGGTATATCCTCCTCCTTAATCCTTAAATGATGGTATCCTGACCGAAGTTCAATCTTAGAGAATATTGTCTTCCCTTGTAGCTAATCAAACAAGTCACCGATCCTGGGTAGTGCATACTTTTTCTTAATATTCAACTTATTTAGCTCTCAGTAATCAATGCACATTCTTATGGAGCCATTCTACTTCTTGAAGAACAACACTAGAGCATCCCATGGTGAAAAGTTGGGTACAATGAATCCTAGATCCAGTAATTCCTACAACTGAATCTTTAGTTCCTTAAACTCTGATGGAGCCATTATGTAAGGTATCCTTGATACTGGTTCTGCTCCCGGTGAGATTTTTAAGACAAAATTGATCTCTCGGTGGGGTGGGAATCCTGGCAGGTCTGTTGGAAATACATCAGGGAACTCACACACCAACCTAGTATCACCCGCTCCAACTAGAATGACCCTAGAGGTACCCATTATGTTCGCTAGGAATCCTATGCAACCTTCTTGCAGTAGGTCTCTAGCTTTAAATGTCGAGATCATAGGCACTCGTGGTCCACATACCGTCCCCAAAAATACAAAAGGTTCTTCTTCGACGGGCTAAAAAGTTACCATCATAGGTTTGCAGTCTATCGTCGCCCCATACTTTGACAACTAGTCCATCCTCAGAATCATATCAAAGTCATCCATCACCAGTTCAATAAGATCCATAGATAACTCCCTACTGTCCATCTCTACTGGTAATGGTCTAACCCACCTCCTAGAGACTACCAGTTCCCGAGTCGACAACAAAGTCCTAAATCCCCTAGCACACAGATCACAAGGTCTACACAAATGGTCTATCACCTAGTAGATACAAATGAATGAGTAGCTCCTGAATCAATCAATGCAGTAAATGAAGAACTAGCACTAGAAATACGACCTGTCACGACCAAGGGACTAGCCTCAGCCTCGGTCTGGGTCAAAGTGAACACTCTGGCCGAAGTTAGGTTGTCACTCCTCTTTGGTTCTTCTATTCTGGCTTATGGGTAGTCCTTCCTCAAGTGATCGACACTCCCACAAATGAAGCATGCTCTGACTCTACATTCCCCAGATGTCATCGCCTACACCATGGACACTCTGGGAAGCTTCTCCAATTCTCTCCCCTGCCGAGACGACCAGCAAAGGCACCTTGTGCCCTCCTATCTAGACTAGAAGGAACAAAAGAATCTGGGCCTTTTCTCTTCTGCTCACTGGGGCCACTACCTCAGGCAGAACCAGTGAAGGGAGGCACCATCCTCTGAGCATCACGTCTTGCGGTGCCTTTCTTCCGTATATGATCTTTAGCACCCTCAGTAGTAAGGGATTTTTCCACTACCTGAACATAAGTGGTAGTCCTTGGATCAAGTGTTATCTAAACATTACGGGCTATAATCACATTCAACCTCCAAACAAATCGATCTCTCCTTGCCATGTCAGTAGGCACCAAATCCAGTGCAAACTTAGCCAATTTTTCAAAGTTCAAGGCATACTCTGTGACGGTCATCCTATTCTGGGTCAAATTGATGAATTCATCCACTTTTGCAGCTCGAATTGCAACACTGTAGTACTTCTCATTAAAAACATCCCGGAATTCATCCCTAATCATAACAGTCATATCTCTCCTCTAAGACACAACTTACCACTAAATGCAGGCATCTTTCCTCAACATGGAATTGGCACAAGCCACCCTCTCGTTCCCTTCCACCCTCATAAAATCAAGGATAGAAGAAGTCATGTTCATCCACTACTCTGCCTGCAGTGGGTCTGGATTGCACTCTAAGGTGGGAGGGTGCTGCTTTTTGCACCTCTCATACAAAGGCTCCCAGCTATTCTCCATCACAGGCTGGGCTAGTACTGGTGCCACAGCCTGTGGGACCTATAATCCAACATCCTGAGGAGAAGCCTGTAGTCTCAGCTCTCGGAGTTCATCTTTAGTTCTTTGAAATCTAGCTTGGATTTCTGCAAACATCTGCTGCCAATTCCGTGGGGTAGGTGGAGGGTCTTGACCCTAGTTGTTTTCTTCGACCATATTACCGCAGAATCTAGTTGATCGTAACTTCAATATGCCTGCAATCAATGACACTGCACATCAGGCATGATAATAACATCCAAAGACCCACCTCCTAGTTCAACCAATCAAACACAAACAAAAACCAACACAATGCACACACAATATAATCATGTAATATTCAAATGGACCATGCACTGGCATCATATATATATTCATCACGCTCTATCTATATCAATAAGAAAAACATGGAAATTCAGATAAGCAATTAAATAGATAATTCACTTAATACCGATCGAACAACCCTAAGTCGAGCTTGTCTCTGGAAGCGAGCGTACATGTTCGGTCAATCTCTAGGAACCATAAACCTTGTCACACTCTGATACAAACTTGTAACGTCCTACTACCATGTGATTTTAAAATGTGCCATTAACTCGCTAATCAAGGTATTAGACAAAAAAGTGTGATTAAATTTAAGTGAGGACTCATTTAATGAAACTTTAATAGAAAATGTTTGGACATTCATTAAACAATAAAAGTGTTACATTGGGATCCCAAAATTTTGTTTAAAACATACTAATAACTCAAAATCAAACATTTATAACACGTACCTCAAAACTACCCCAGCTGTGGCAGCCAGGCAGGCCAAACATGTACGCGCTATTCCATGCCCTCCAACTCATGCTTGGTAGACTTTCCTTTGTCCCTACCTACACCATAGAGCACCCGTGAGTCAATGTCCAGCAATTGAGAATTATATCCCCTTTAGCTGTTCTACTTAATCCCATCTTCAATTCTCGGTCCCGAAGCTTCAAATCTCCAATTCATTGAGCTAATTCTCAAAAGTGTCAAAACTTCCCAAGGTTAGACTGAGATATGGTGATGCACAAGAATAAGAGAGAGAGATAAGGGCTGAGAGGCTAAGTGTGTTTGAATGTATCTCAAAGTTTGTCACCCAAAATGACCAAAACGCCCCTTATCTCAATTCTAGCCCTTTATTGCCCCCACAGAAAAATCCGTCATTTGCCACATTCTCGCTAATTCTTCGAGTATTCCTATAAATCCTTAATTAATCCTGGAATACCCAAATAACCGCTAAATAGCTACCCATTACCCAGTAAATCCCGAACACACGCTATGTTCCCAAAATACCCCTAGGGTCACCTCGAGCCAGGTATTTGACCCCGTTGTGACTATTCTGTTAATCTGCCCACTAGGAACACCTCAAACTACACATCTCAAATATATCTCCACAATAAATTAGTCTCAAGCACAACACACACACATGATTACATTTATACCCTCAACGGGCCAAAATTGCAAACATGCCCTTAATAACCAAAACGGGCTCACATGCATATATAATACACCTAACACATGCATATTTATTCACATTATATCATAACTTAAGCAATCAAACACTGACACACATATATCATTATTAATCATGTAGTAATACAATTAAATCAATTATTTCCTTCCTGGCACACTAATCAAGCCACCAAGTCTTATTAGCAAATTTGAGACATTACAAGTTCATTATGTCGTTCCTACTACTAGGGCCCCCAAACTTCCATACAAGGTCCAAAAGACAGGAATTTAAACCGTCATTTTATTAATTGTCATTAATTGATTAGGCGCACTATAGTCATGCAAAGCAAATGAGCCTTCACAAATGGAATCACCCACAAGAGAAGATTTTAAACTTTACATTTTCTAATGGGCCAAAATAAAACCTATCACTTTATGAATGTTTTATTTAGCAAATTACCATATATTATGCAGACATATGGGCCACTATATGCATCTAAGCCCAATTGAAAAAAATACCATGTATAGTGGAAACAGACATGTTATAATTGAATGCTCCTAATCATGTTACTATACGAGCAAGTCTATGAATTTAGGCAAAAATACCATAATTTATTTTATTTACAAAAATACCACAATTAATTTTCTAAAATTTATCCAAAATTCGAATTAAATAAATTTTTGCAAAAAATAAATAAGCCATTTTAAATAAATTTTGTGAACAATTAACAAAAGTTAATTTAAATTTCATTTATCAACAATAAACTTAGTTTAGGTCATTTTTAAAAATATTAATTTAATTAAATAGGATTTATCAACAATTAACCTAAAGTTAATTTAAATCCCATTTATTAAAAAAATAATATTTTATTAATTGGTTTGCAAAACGTGATATTTTTAAAATTTAACCAATTTTAAAATTTTAAACAAATATCATTAACTGTTTTTCAAAAAATATCTTGTGTTGTTAGAACTATCAGTAAATATCTTAACCATTTATTAAAAAAATAGAATATTAATAGTTATAACAAACCTAAAATATCTAAACAGTCAAACAAATTCTAATATACATAAAAATATCTAGTCAACAAATTTTCAAATTTCAAATATTAAAATCCATAGAATAATAAGATATTAATAATTTCAAATAAAAGATATCCAAACTAACAAGTATTTAAAAAAAATATATATCTTCAATATCTGATAAGTTAATTTTAATATTTTAACATATTAAATGATTAAAAATTAATTAGTTAACCTATTTTAAAATATGAATTTGAAACTTTGTAGAAAATATCCAATTTTTAAATAACAAACAACAAAAATATCTTATTTTAAACAACAATTTAAAATGATAAAATAAATCTAATATTTTTGGGTTTGTTACAAAAAATTAATTTCATATTTTATTATTTTTAATTTTTAAAATAAATTTAAAAAAATGTATGTGATGAACGATACCCATATAAGGTACTGTTCACCTTGGCGTCATTGGGGAGACGCGTCCGCGCACAAGGTTTCTAGTTGTCGAGGGACATGCTCGCCAGGTCCTGCTGTAGTCGAGGGGTCCGCGCGCACAGGAGGGGTGACATGTGCAGATGCGTGCGCGGGGTACAGGGCTACGAACGCAGATGCGCGCGCAAGTGGCCCTCACAGCCAAACATTTTTCAAAAAAAAAATTTGTGTAATTTTCAACCCAAAATTTTTTTCTAAATAATTTTTACATTATTTTACACCAAATAAAGCATTTATAAAAATTAATTGCATAGAAAAGAGAACAAAATAACCCAAATTTCCTAATAATCACATAAAATTCAATATGCTTCATAAAAAAATATGAAATCCATCCAATTACTCAACACATCAAATAATTCAATTTTACCATGTTCATGCATGAAAATATAAATTACTAAAGGCTTTGAGACTAGTTGTTGGGAAATACTTATACATGATCTTATTTATTTTCATGTAAATCATAAATTAAACAAATTAATGTAAGAAAACATAGAACATGTTTCTATAATTGAATTTAAACATAGATAATGATAAAAACTCTTACATTATATGTAGTGGAATGAATAAATCCTTCCTTCAGTGTCTCTAACCCTTGTATCATTTCTGTCGCAGGGTATCACCAAGAAACTAAACTGATCTTCAATCTTCCACAGTATCCTTAGAATCACCTAAACTAGAGTGGACAATTCACAACATGAGATAGATACAGAGAGAAGAAGAGAAGAGAATATAGAAGCTTAGAAAAAGAATTTTGTTGTAGAGAGAGTCTAAAACATTGAAGTATCAAAACTAGATCATTTGTTTCTCTGTTTTCAACTCTCACTTAGCATTCCATTTATAGGCTCAATTAGATCACTTATTTTAATTAAAAAATCAATAAAATAATAGGTAATATCAGCCATTAGGTCAAAATTATCATGAGCTATAGGCCCGTGAAATTTCCTATTTAATTATAAGCCCATTGGACATAAATTCAAGGCACATATTATTTTCTATTGATTAATTAATTAAATAATTATTTAAATACTTTATTAAATTAATTATTTATAATTTCAACCTTGATTTAAAATTATTTATTAATTTAGACACCAATTTTCCTTAATTAATAAATCTACCCTAAAATCTATTTTCTTCTCTAAATTGCCTAACTTTGTGAAATTATCCAAAATTGACATGGTCAACTTTAATAATACTAATTGATGATTAAATCAATTAATTCTGACTATCCAGATGATTTTATCCAATTTATTGTGGGGACCATGGCCCTATGAAATCAAGCTCCAATAAGTTATCATAAATTTAACAAATAAATTTACTAACTTATTAATTCCTCCTGACTCCACTAAACACTCTGAATTGCACTCTTGAATTCATAGAACGATCTATAAGAAATATAGATACGTTATTAGTTATCCATTGTTACAACCATAATTATCACACAATCCTCTATAGACAGTCTACAATGAGATGGGACTAAAATACTGTTCTAGCCCTCATTGTATTTTATCCTTAAAACACTAAGTTCCTTGTAAATTATATTTCAGTAAACTAATATTAATTACATAAATGAGATGTTTATCATTTAGCACCTTGAACCAAACTAAAAGGAAACCATCATCTTACTTCTTCATCAGAAGCAATAGATGTTAATATCTATGATTAACACTCCCACTCAATTATACTACCGAGTTCTCAAGATGTAAGTATGGGTTACTCCGTAGGGTAAACTGGTAACGAACATGTCAAAGAACTCAAATATTACAATCAGTTAGAATACTAACCACTCAGAATTAAGATTGAATTGACCTATGGTCAACTATATGATATGACTATAATAGATAATAACGATATACTTACTTATCTTAGCTACTGTCAATATTGGTCCAGCCCAATGTAACAAATACATCCAATCTTATCTACTTTGCTAATGTTCTGAAAGAACATAACACTACAATGTGTAAGTAGATCATATCGTAGATTGGCAAGTCAGTGTAAATCCTTTACACTGAATAATCTTAGGACTAACTTATTTTTGAACATATAATCATATTTATATTTTGCTGTGATTACGTCACTATAAATACGATTAGCTATATGCTTAGGATTTAATAGAAGTTTATATTAAACAAATCATGAAAATAAAACATGTGAGCAAAGTGATTGATCAAATCAAAAATAATTCTATTCTTTTATTGATGATAAAATGAGATTACAAAGAAATTGAGTTTTAATTACGGCATAAAACCCCAAAACAGTGCTGGCTAATCGAGGATGGGACTTCTATTAGATGAAAATCCCACATATTGCTAAGGACTACTGTTAAGTCAAACATGACTTCTTTCACTACAACATGAATGACTATTTTATTTATTGTTAGATTTAGGTTACGAGCACAAGTATCCTAGAGGACATGAGTCGAGGTTTAATTCAGACATTGATAAAATTACTGAGAGCATTATTCCACAGAGCTCGTATGCCTGTGAGGAGGTAATAATACCTAAATACACTAATGACACTCATGTCACTAATGGTAGTAATGGAAATAAAATACGCTAGTGAGGCCAAGGACCCAATAATCTTGGACCGTTGTTAGACTCGTATTGCCATACTTGTGACAGTAGTTGATAACTAATACGACTACTTCTGAATTGAATATTAATATTATTCACGCTCTCTCTAATTATGTTAGGTTTGGTTAATTCGATTAAATACAAGAAAAAATATCGAGATTATTAATATGATGCATGCTCTCTCTAATTGATGTTAGGATTGGTTAATCTTATTAAATAGAAGAATGAAATAGAGAGATTATTGATGTGATGTGTGTACTCTATGAACTATATTAGGATGTGATGATCTGTTGGAATATGTGTTGTACATAACTTATTTGGGGTTGAAATTATAAGCTTCCTCTACAATAGTATTTGTTTGTGTTGTTGCTGCTATATTAGGATGTGATGATATATTGGAATATGTGTTGTACATAACTTATTTGGGGTTGAAATTATAAGTTGCCTCTACAATAGTATTTGTTA
Organism: Humulus lupulus; assembly: GCF_963169125.1. NCBI lineage: Eukaryota > Viridiplantae > Streptophyta > Magnoliopsida > Rosales > Cannabaceae > Humulus > Humulus lupulus. The sequence continues at coordinate 105,758,458 of NC_084793.1, forward strand.
GTGTTGTTGCTGATAAGATTGCTCAGCCTTTGTTCTGACTACTCTAGGGATACAAAGATCGTTCAATATATATGTTTTTCTCTGGGATCTTCTGCGTGCAGGTTTGATTTTGAATTTTGGTTATTAGGCATGACAACAAGTTTTCTAGGACGCTTACGCGTTCTTGAATTTTATGTTTTGGGCCCAATTATACTGTAATCTTGATTGTTGTTGGAATTCTAAATGGTGTTGTTATGGCTAATACTAGTTGTCTTGATTGATGTTATTTGTGTTGGGTTGATCTTACTAAGTGTTTTTGCTTACCTAGTTGTTTCATGTTGTAGGTAAGCTAAAAGGAAAGGTAGAGCAATGAGCACTGTAGTTTGCGTTGTGGAAATGTACATGTGGCCCGACCGTGGGAAATTTACACTTTTTTTAAAAAATATGTCTTACTTTTATAAGAACATATCGTAGGCAATATATTTTGAACTTTGTAATGTTGTAATAACTATTTAAGTATGCACATACGTCCAAACTGAAGCATTATTGTTTCTAAAAGTTTTTTTATACGGATTTTTGTGTCTTTTTAAGGTTAAAATTATTATTATTTAGCGTTATTAGTCTTGTAAATTATTTGGGTTGTTACAACTACAACCCTTGGAGATTGAAGAATGGAAATGGGGGATGATTACCGTGGATTCTATTTCAGGTCTACCAACTACTCATAAGGAAGAGTATACCATATGGGTTATTGTAGATAAATTGACTAAGTCCGCTCATTTCCTGCCTGTCAAGATAACTTATATCACACATAAGTTAACAAATATTTACAAAAAAGAGGTGGTAAGACTTCATGGAGTACCCCTCTCTATTGTATCAAATTGCGATGGGCGATTCATTTAAGCATTCTGGGGGAGAATTTAGAGCTGACTTGGTACTACATTGAAGTTTAGCACTGCCTTCCATTCCCAAACTAATGGTGAAAGCAAACGAACTATTCAGGCACTAGAGGACGGGTGGTGAGAAGTATATGAATATAATTATGAATGATAATATATGCTTAAGAAAGAAAATGTGATACATGTGGTTTGGTGACAAACCGAGCATTTCGGTCACGAACCGAAATGGAAACCCTAATCGGGTAAATTCTCAGATAATCGTTATTTGAGAAGCATAATTATTGAAAAATAATATTGGGCATTAAATTATTGGATTAGTTCAAATTAAGGTAATTTTTTTTTAATTTTTATGTGGAAAATCTCAAGAAATGCCTGTTAAATTATTTGAGTTATAAGAATTGAAGTGTGACCACTAAATTTAGATGCCAAAGCCTATTGAATTTAATTACCCTGGATTAAAATCTCACTTAGAGAATTAAGGGAGAAATTACTAAATGGTAACTACTTTTTTTAGAAAAGGCCATTAGCCTAAGAATGAAAAAGCTTAAGCTTGATTAATTAAGAAATTAATCCAAAGCTAATTAGGCTTTGTGGGAGGCAGTAGCAAGAGGGTAGAATGGTTATCTTTGGTCTTTTTCTTTTTAGAAATAAACAAGAAAAAGGGGTCATAGTCTTCATAAGTTACAATTGGTAAAAACTTAGTAGCTAAGTTTTCTTCATTTCTCTCTCCAATCCCCTCACATGGGCAACTTCCTTAGGGCCCAAACTCTCTGAAACTTTTTCTTCACAAACATCTCATCTCTCCATCATTCATCTAACCTATACTTAGTTCTAAGAATTTGGAGTGCTAGTTTTAAGCTAAGAAGATCACGGACCAAGTTAGCTTCACAAAGGTAAACACTAGATATCCTTGTCAAAGTTTTTGTGTTTGGTAGGTTTGTGCACTTGGTTGAGTTCATATAGTAGTATAATCAAATTTTGGAGCCGTTGGGGAGTGAATATTATTAGATTAAATGATGAGTAAGGAATTCAATGTGCCAGGGGATACCAAAATCCAATTCAAAGTCTACAAGAGGTAATGGTCACCTCCCATGTATTATTTTGTTAAATTCTTGTTGAGTTCTTATTGAAACTGCCATGTTCTAGTTGTTTGATATATTTCAATTGATTATTGGAACTGTGATAATGTTCTTTGAGAGATGAGTATGTATGCATATGGGTTTTATTAATTGTTAGTGATGAAATCCTTCATTCTTTGGGTAAAAATCTTAATTTATGTAAGAAAATGTTTGGTACCTGACTTCCAATGGGTCAAAGGAATTATGTATGAATCTGATTATGGATTTTCATAGTTCCATATTGTATTTTAGGTTGTGTAGATATTTATAATGTGTAAAAACGTGCAAAAAGGTATTGAATTGACCAAGATATGGCTTTTGCAAAATTTGTGCGCAATCTAAAATTTTGCTTCTCAAAAGCTGGGTAAAGAGCCGACTTTTGACAATTATTTCTGTTATTAATAAATCAAATGGTGAGATTTCAATGTTAAATGTTAAAAATGCTAAGAGTTATGATTTGGCAAAATTAGATAAGAATGTTAGGAAACTTACACTTGTTTCTTGACAATCGATTTTGGGAACCCATTTTATTAAGTAAAAATGGTTCAAATGTCCTAATTTTGGGTATGGATAATGTTTACATACTCTAGTAAGGGCCTAAGAAATTTCAAACAAAAATAATGAACAAAAAGTTTAAGAACTATTGGAGCTATATTTTTCATACTATAAAATCAAATTTTTTTCTAGTTTTTCTTAAATAAATTTAACCTGATTGAATATTTCTTAATTGATTAATTAAACCTAAAGTAGTAAAGTTTGTGATTGAAATGGTTTTACTAAAAAATGAATAATTTTGGTTAAATCAAAGAAATAAATTTGGTAAAGCTTTAAGCTTCCAAAACGATATTTTTCCAAGCTAAGTTTAGTAGTGAGAAAGGAGCAGGAAATTTGGTAGAAAGACGACTTTCGAATAACTAGAACCATTGAGGGAAATTTTCCTAAAATTTAAACTTCGTTATGGCTTAAAACGTGTGAGGAAGAAAATACCCTTGGTAGGTATTTCGGTATGACCTTAATGCTAGCATAGAATGTAATCTACTATATTGACGTAATTAATTAGGCTACACTTTATACAGTGTTGGCTAACACGGCGAGATTCTCTAAGGGAAGATTGCCCATGCACAACTAAGGACAGCTGGTAAGTGTTGTACCCTAAAATTACGAGCTCAATTATCTTGCTCAGGGTACAACTGGTAAGGAATAAATAAAGGAGGCAAGACTTCAGAGATATCTTGCCATCTTCAGGTCAATCAACTCGAGGCTATGCCATTGAATTTGGGATGGTCCAAGATCCTTTAGATCATTTGAAGCGCGGATGGTAAAGGTCAAAGCATCCAATGTCCAAATCGCAATTGCTAAGTTCGAGTATTGTCTGAGTCAATCTGTCTTGATCTAGTTACATCCAGATCGAGTATGGCATCTAGCTTGAGATAGTTCAATGATGAATATGGAAGAATCCCTACAGACTGGGATGCCCAATATTCACAATTAATGCACCGAATCATTATCAACATTTATTGAATGATGTAAATGGCAATATTCTTAATTAGGATAATTACATATACGTTAATTTGGGGAAGTTACCCAATATTGTATGTTACCATTTATAGCACGGTTACCCAATATAGTCCATCATAATTCCCTTTAAATATAAGGGGAATGGAAAGTAAAAGAGACCGACATCTTGTATGCAAAAGCTCAGCTGAAATTGTCATAACCAATTTCTTCAAGAGAGCCAAAATAAAAATAAGAGTGACTCGTGAACTAGGTGGATTTTAACCACTGAACCACGTAAAAGTTTTGTGAGTTTATATTTACAGTTTATTATCAAGCTTACTCTCTAATTGGGTTTCTTAATCCCCGTTGGCAAAAAATTCTGTCAACAGATTGGTGCTTTCATTAAGAGCAAATTAAGTTTGAAATTCGTTAGAAAATATTTGACACAACAATCAACATGGTGGTTACTCATTCCATGCTACCCAATGAATCAGAGAGACCTGGTGATCATGGAGATTACCATGTGGCCGACCCAACTGAAGTTGGAACATTTGGGCAACATCGTCCTTGATGCAACATATGAACCAAGACGATACTGGAATTTCGACTTCACACCTTCCGAACCCAAATCCTAAGTAATTGACTTCCATTGAAATGGAAAATGCCCAACTTAGGAGCCACCTTTCCCAAGACAACAGACAGATAGATGATATCATGGCACTACCTCCTCCTACAAGTGACGAGAATGTTGGAAGGAGGCAGAGTGGGTCCCACAGATCCCATCCCACTGAAACAATCGACCCAACGTAAGTTGTTTAGTTAGAAAAACAACACTAATCTCTGTGCCTTCCAAACAAACTCATAGAGACAATCCTCCTGCGAATAAAAGCAGAAATGAACAAGTGGCTCACACTTGCAAAACTCAACCTAGTCACATAGGGAGAGATGAGACAGGATCAAGAAAGGTGGAGGTCCTTGTAAATCCACCAGCTCCTCAGCTAGTCACTCAGTTACAATGTAACAACTCTGTGTTGCCACCAACTCTGAAAATTGGAGTAGACCATGGACGAGCTAATATTGTCAGTCTAGATGGGACATGAATTGCTTCGCCAATAAGGCATTTTCCTTCACTTATTCATCATCCAACACCACCATGCCCACAGAGGAATGCTTCAGGTCGCGGGAAGGAAATAAGATATTGTATACCCGCAGAAGAGACGTACGTCTGCGACCTCGTGGGAATAATCAAGCCCTGCAACCCCAGCCGCGAGTAGTAACACACCGACCTAGAGACATGAGAGTGACTTGAGAAATCAGTTGAGCTCTGCCCAAAGTTTGCGTTCCAATCCCCAATCCGATCTATGCGAACATCTAAACACGCAAAAAGGATAGTCAGACCACTACAATGATCTGATTTATGCTTAGACGATGGGATATCCATCAATCATGCGCGATAATGGGAACATCTCGCCTAACCGAGCTCCAACCTCAAGGAATGATAACCCACATACCACGCAAGATAGGATGGAAAATGGTAACTAGTTTCACAATAACCTAGAAATGAAGGATCCAACCCTTGAGCGGCTGGCCTTGATGGAGGAGCAAATGAAGAGACATTTTTCTAGGAAAAATGTGGACGATTGCAATTCTAATGAGGAGCTTGAGCCATTTGCTCCTCACATTGCAGCCGCTCCCTATCTTCAAAATTCCAAATATGCCCTCATACAATGGAACCACTGATCCGTCGAACCATGTTGTGACTTTCAACACTTTGATGAGAGCTTAAAACGTTGATATCAACCTGCGCCGCCACGATGATAGGACCAGTGAAATCATGGTTCAACAAGTTCCAGGAAACAGTTATCGATTAAGTTCGAAAGCATTTTCGAGGTGCGAAAGAAGTTTGAATAGAGGCCAAATCCCTGGCCAATATAAAATAGCAACCAGGTGAATTCTTGAAGGCATATCTCAATCGATTCACTGGCATAGCGGCACAAGCAAGAGATGTTGGTGATAGCACCAACCTTATGGCCATGAGGACGAGGATCATTGTGGTAGGCGAACTATGGAAAGAAATCCAAAGGAAATGAGTGTTGAGTACCGACAATTTCTTGGCTCAAGCTTAGGTTTGGATCAATCCAGAGGAAGCAGAGTCTTCAGTCACAGGAACAAGCAAGACCCCTGTTCAGCTCGCTGGAGTGGCGACAAATGCTATAGTTACGGTAACAAAAGAATAGGGAATGGTGAGGGCGACAGTACTGGGTCTAAGAAAAATAATCATGGGGAGAAGTACACTTCTATCTTCACCATATGTACCAACCTAACATATACACGATAACATATTTATTTGGTTAATTCTACTTGTTTTCCATGAAAGAAGCCCGAGCCCATGAAGTATCAGCGGGCAAAGAGAGATCCGAAAAAATTTGTCATTTTCATAACGACATTGGTCATAACACTGACAATTGCATTCAATTAAAGGATGAGATCAAGACACTTATCCGAGCTAGACCATTAGCACAATATACCCTAAATTGTGTAGTCCCTAATCAACTAGTAGCGCAGAATCTGCAACCATTTCAAGGAAACCAAATCAATCCACCAACAAGTCTCCTAGTTCCTAGGAACCAGATCATCCCTCCTCCTATTGAAGGAAGACATATAGCCACCATTTTAGGTGGACCTCATCCATCATGTACAAGCAATGGAACTAAATATATATATAGGAGCTAAAGATTCATGAGGGCGCGATATTTACTCTGGAGCAGAGGTTATCTAAGCGATTAGATAAACAACCAATCATTTTCACGAAAGAAGACACTAGCTATGTCCAATTCCCTAATAAAGCTCCGCTAGTGATAAACATTCAACTCGCTAATCAAAGGGTGAGGAAAATCTTGATTAATAATGGGAGCTTAGTGAATGTGCTATTTAGGTCCACTCTGGAAAAGATGGGACTCTATGCTATGACCTTAAGATAAACTCCATAAATCTTTATGGGCTTTTAGGAGAAGGAATGTCAGAAATAGGAATGATTGAGCTCGTTGTAACCTTGGGAGAAGAAGTACGGGTTGTCGCTAAAATGCTTGAAGTTCATTGTAATTGACTGCCTAACCTCTTACAACATAATCTTGGGAAGACCAACGCTAATGGTATTTGAGGCCATAACTTCTGTTCCCCACTTAGCCATGTAGTTTCCTTCGACCTCAGGCATATGCATTGCAAGAAAGGATTAGCTCACTGCTAGGGAATGCTACAACATTGTCTTGAAGGGAAAGTCACAAACCGGGCAGTAGGCCATGGTGGTAATTAAAGAAAATGAGGAGTCTTAGGCAATGGAAATTGCTAAAGAGGCAGAGGAACCATAGGAAATTGATAAGGAGGTTGTCCACCCAGATGAAATACACCCAAGGATAAGTGAAGACCAGTCTGAACTCTAGGCTCTAGAAGAGCTCAAAGAAATAATTCTCGACCCAGAGACGCCTTCGATGGTGGTAAATATTGGGAAGAATCTAAGAGTCGAGCAAAAGAAGGAGTTGGTCAAGTTTTTGAGGAAAAATCTTGACGTATTTTCCTGGTCACACGAAAACATGGTGGGAATCAGTCCAAGTGTGATTATGCATGCCCTAAACTTGGATAAAAACATGCCTGCGAAACATAAAAAAGGAAGGCTATTGGGGAAGGAGCAAGGATAAGTTTTAGAAGAAGTAGTAGCTCACCTACTGAAATGCTGCTTCATCATGGAGGCAAAATATTTGACCTGGATCATGCAGACCTGTTTTGGTTCCAAAGCCAAATGGAAAATGGAGGACCTGTATTATCTTCTCCAACATGAATAAGGCATACCCAAAATATTGTTTCCCATTGCCAAGAATAGATCAATTAGTTGACTCCACAGCTTGCCACGAGCTCATGTCCTTCATGGATGCGTATTCTTGATATAACCAGATCACGATGAACCCTGTAGACCAAGAGCACACCAGCTTTATGACCAAACACAATGTATACTGCTACGTAGTCATGACGTTCAGGCTGGAGAATGTTGGTGCCACATATCAGAGGCTAGTCAAAAAAATGTTCATTGACCAGATTGGGAAAAACATGGAAGTGTATGTCGATTACATGCTTGTCAAGTCAATAACTTCTAACTACCATGTCTCTGATCTAGAAGAATGTTTTGGTGTACTGAGGAAGAATAATATGAAGTTGAACCCCCAGAAGTGCACCTTTGGAGTCTCGTCGGGGAATTTTTTTGGCTTTATAGTTAACTCGAGGGAGATCGAGGCAAATCCTGAAATTATCAAATCGTTGTTAGAAATTTGATCACCCAAGTAGCGGAAAGAAGTCCAGAGCTTAACTAGAAAAATTGTGGCCTTAAATCGATTTGTATCCAAGTCCATGGAAAAATGCCTCCCCTTCTATAATTTTCCTAGGGGAAACAAACAATTTTAATGGACAGAAGAATGTGAAAAGGTGTTTCAAGATCTGAAGAAACATTAAGTCAAACCCCCTGTTTTATCAAAACAAGTTGTTGGGGAATGCCTATATTTATATCTAGCATTATCGGAGAATACAGTTAGCGTTGTGTTAGTTTGAGAAGAAAATCGAACACAAAAACCAATGTAATACATGAGTAAGAGGCATTTGGGAACTAAATCTAGATATCCTCTGATAAAAAAACTCACGTTCGACTTAATCTTGGCTTCAAGGAAGCTCATGCCATATTTTTCAGTCCCACACCACACATGTCTTAACTTATCAAACTTTACGGCAGGTCTTGCAAAACACTGAAGCATCATGATGTTTGTTGAAGTAGGCCATCAAACTTCGAGAGTTTGAAATACTATACAAGCCACAGGTAGCAATAAAGGTACAAGTGCTCGCTGACTTCGTAGCTGAATGTACTAGGTTCAAGGAAGAGCCTATGAAGGAATCAGTACAAGAATTATGGAATCTCTTCGTTGACGGGTAATCCAATTAGAACGGATCTGGAGCTGGCATAATCCTAATTACACCTAAAGGACTTCTCTTCCATAAAACTATAAGATTCAGTTTTGACACATCCAACAATGAAATGGAGTATGAGGCTTTGTTGGCCGTAGTTCGGGTAGCCAAAGAGTTGAAAGCGAAAGAAATTCAACATTTTAGTGATTCTCAGCTCGTGGTTAATCAAGTATTGGGAGAATATCATTCTTGTGGAATCAAAATGGCAAATTTTCTATCTAAAGTGAAGAGCAAATTATTAGAGTTTGAATTCTACTCCATCAAACAATTTCGACATGAGCAGAACACAAGTGCAGATGCATTAGCCCGACTCGCCACCACTAAAGAGGTGGAAACATTGAATGTGGTCCCCGTAGAATTCTTGGACAAACCAAGCATAATTGAAGAGTCAAGAGAGGTTAGAATGATTCTCGAATGATTGACCTGAATGACTCTAATCATTGACAACCTCGAGTCCAGGAAACTACCTGAAGATCAAAAGGATGTGCAAAAACTGCTAAACAAGGTCCCAAGGTATGTTATGGTCGAAGGGATTCTATTCAGACGGGGTCACTCAATGCCAGTTCTATGATGTGTCTTCCCCGAGCAAGCGCAAGTTATCATCAGGGAGATTCATGTGGTGTTTTGAGGAGACCACGCTGGGGGGCAAAGCTTGGCCCTAAATGTTCTAATACATGGATATTTTTGGCACACATTGAAAAAGGACTCGGCCTCATATGTCCTCAAGTGTGACAAATGCCAATGCTTTCCCAACATCTCCCAAGTTGCACCCATGGAGCTGACCCTAATTTCCTCACCCTGGCCATTTGCTATATGGGGGATTCACCTAATTGGATCGTTGCCAACAAGAAATGGAGGAGTTCGTTACGTAGTTGTCGCAATCGACTATTTGATAAAGTAGGCTGAGGCTGAACTGCTAGGAACTATAACCTCGAAGAAAATAATAGATTTTGTGGTAAATAATATAATATGTCGATTTGGACTACCAAAGAAGATTGTGTCGGACAACAGAACTCAATTTGACAATGACATGTTCACGACTTTCTGCGAAAAATACAACATAATTAAGAGCTTCTCTTCAGTTGCATACCCTTAGGCCAATGGGTAGGTCGAGGCAGTAAATAAAACCCTCAAGGAAAATCTAAAGAAACAGTTAGAGGATGGTAAAGATTTATGGCCCAAACAACTCCCACAAGTACTTTAGCCCTACAGGACATCACATCGCATTTCTAGTGGGCACACTCCATTCTCTCTAACTTTTGGAAGCGAAGTTAGGCTCACAGTCGATGCTTTGGTAACGTCGCGTAGGCAAAAGACCTTTGAGAAGGATCGGAATCACAACCTTCTTAATGCATCCCTAAATTTAATTGAAGAGATATGAGAAGAATCTCAACTACAACTCGCCCATTACCAACAAAAGGTGACGCTCTACTTCAATTCAAAGGTGGAAGGGAATAGACTCGAACTAGGAGATTTGGTACTCCGGAGGGTATTCCAAGCTAACAAAGACCCTAAAGACGATGTACTAGGGCCGAACTAGGAATGACCCTATCAGATCGTAGAGATCTTACAGGAAGGAACCTTCAAACTAGCTCGGTCATATGGAGAGATGGTTCCACGAACTTGGAATTCCTTGCACCTCAAGAAATATGACCAATGATAATAATTTTTTTTTATTCTTATGTAATTCATCTGTTGTAAGGCTTACATATAAATTCCATGTTTTTTATTGCTGGAATTTAAACAGTATAAGGTTGCTGTGTAATTTAAACACGGTACCAGAATTTTTCAATTTATCCTTGTTATTTAGCACGTGTTGATTATGTAAAAGCAATCTAGAATATTTATAAATTCTGATCACTTGGGGGGCATATAACCCTCGACATTCTTTGAAAAATTATGCAAACTTAAGATAATATTTTGAAACTTAGAATTTGGAAATTTGGAAAGTCTATGGCTTTTTAAAGCTCAAATTTTCAAAGTAATTCTGAATACAAAATAAGTTAAGAAAATTCAAACCAAAAACAACAAAATCCATTAATTTAAATAGGCACACAAATATTGGAACTAAACCAGGTCCGAGGCCTAAATTCTAGCAGGTATACGCAAATAGGCGATCAAAACTCCTTGATATAACCAGGTCAACGACTAGAAATTAACTGGTCGAGCTATATAAAAAAATTCCTAGTCACAAGTGTTTAAAAGCTTAAAATTTTTATAAACATGATAATAATCAATGGAAAGTGGGAGCAGAAAGAATTAACATATATAAAAAAAAAAATTAACATATAAAAGGAAAATATGTGTAAATTGTCTTAGCCTAAAAAGCCCAATTACAAAGGATGGAAGGATTCCCAAAAGAAAAAACAAGTATAAAAATAAACAAAAAAAGGGCCTCTCAACCCTGAGCTCCAGCGACATGCCCTTGGGATGAGACCTCATCATTCCCACCATCTCCCCTAGCTCCAGATGTCGTGTCAACCATTTCCATAGGCTCTTTTGCAACCTGGTCTCGGAACATGGCAAGGTAACGCTCCCAGACCTCAACATCCAGGAACGAGAAATCCCAGTCTTGATTGTACACCCAGAATCTATAGAACATATCCTTCAACGAGCTCTCGATTTGGGCCTCGTGGCCCTTCACTTGAAGCTCAAACTCCTTGATCCGGGCACCAGCCTCCTAGGACTTGGACAGGGACTTTGCCTTGACCTCCAAAATCTTCAGCTTATGGTTCTCGACCTCCTTTAGAAGCTGATCGCGGCTCTGGATCATCTCCAAAGCTTACACCTTATCAATATTTTGGTTATTCTTGGAGGTTTCCACCTCTGCTTGGATTCGAGCAATACCATGGATCATAGCCATGCAAGACTGTAACAAATGATTAAAGAAGGGTCAGTTTGTGAAAACATTGAATTGAAGAAGCAGGATAAGGATAAGACTTTTGGCCAGAGTCATCCCCAACGCAGAGTCAAGGACGGTCGCCGAGGGTCTCACCTCTATGGCCTACAACTCTTTGGTGCTAACCAAGTTTTCATGCTTCATCATATGGGTCACGATCTCCAAGAACGAACCATGCAGGGGTTCAAGCCTGTTTACACCTCTTACATCTACCTAACCGATACTAGGGAGTGCATCTTCCTAGAAAATTCTACTCATCTTGTATGGAAGAAGCTAGAGCCGTTGAAGAACCATAGGGCGAAGTTCTGTCAATTCCATAATGACATCAGGCATAACACAGATGACTGTTGACAGCTGGAGGATGAGATTGAAGCTCTCATTAGAGTGGGACCTTTGGTCCAGTACGTCCGAAATCGGGTGGTCCCTAATCAGCCTGCTGGACAAAACCCTTCGTCAGTCCCTGAAGCTCCAGTGAGTCAAACTGGAGCTAAAGCGAATCAGGTTGACCCTCCTCTGATAGTAGGGGGAGATATAGCCACCATTTCAGGAGGACCTCATCTGGCAGGCATGAGCAGCAAGGCCTGGAAGAGGTACATTAACGAATTGAAATCCTATAATAGAGTGGAGTTCGTCCCGGAACAACGATTATCAAAACAATAACGATTGGAAAAACAACCAATCATTTTTACAGAAGAGGATGCTAGCCACGTCCAATTCCCACACAACAATCCATTGCTAGCTAATCAGAAGGTCTGAAGGACACTAGTAGATAATAGAAGTTTTGTAAGTCTACTTCTCATGTCTACCTTGGAGGAAATGGGGTTGTCTGTAACTAATTTGAGGGCGACCTCAATGACCCTGTACGAGTTTTTTGGTGAAGGGTCAACAACCATCGGGATGATCGAATTGGTAGTAACATTGGGAGAAGACTCGTGAACTATTTCCAAGTTACTTGAGTTCATGGTAATCGATTGTCTAGCTGCGTACAATGCGATTTTGGGTCGACCTGCGCTAATGGAGTTTGAAGCCATAACCTTTATCTGCCACCTAGCAATAAAATTCCCCTCAGCTGCGGGAATATGTACCATTAGAGGTGATCAACTCACTGCCAGAGAATGCTATAGCATTTCTATGAAGGGAAAATCACAACCTGGGCAGCAAGTTATGGTCATAAATAATGAAGGTGAGGAGTCCCAGGAAGCAGAAGTTACTTGTGGGATGGAAGAACCTCAACAAGCAAAGGATAGTGACATCGCCCCACGTGATGACATTGACCCACGAATGGGCGAAGACAGGAAGAAATCCAAGCCATTAAGCATCTGGAGGAAGTAAACATTGACCCTAAAGAAGCTTCAAGAATCGTAAAGGTTGGGAAGAATTTGGATGAGAAAAGGAAGAAGGAGCTGGTCAATTTCTTACAAGAGAATCTGGAAGTTTTTGCCTGGTCACATGACGATATGGTGGGAATAAGCCCGAGTGTAATCATGCACACTTTAAATTTGGACATGAACGTGGCTACAAAATCCCAAAAACGAAGACGCTTGGGAACAGTTTGAGCTAAAGCTCTTGAGGAAGAAGTAGCTTGACTATTAAAGTGTTTATCCGTGAAGCAAAATACCCTGTCTGGGTCACCAATCCCGTGCTGGTCCCAAAGCCAAATGGAAAATGGAGGACCTGCATCGACTTCTCTAATCTGAACATAGCTTGTCCCAAAGATTGTTTTCCACTGCCAGGGATTGGTCAGTTGGTAGATGCCACGGTAGATCACAAGCTTATCTCCTTCATGGATGTGTATTCTGGATACAATCAAATCACAATGAATCCTATGGACCAGGAACACACTAGCTTCATGACCCCAAATAACATATATTGTTATAAAGTTATGCCCTTTGGGCTAAAGAATGCCGGAGTTACTTATCAACGCTTGCTCAACAAGATTTTTGCTAAGCAGATTAGGAGAAGTATGGAAGTGTATGTCGATGATATACTTGTTAAATCAATGACCGTCGATAATCATGTGTCCAATCTAGAAGAATGTCTTGGAATATTGAGGAGGTATGACATGAAGCTGAATCCTTAGAAGTGCACTTTCTGAGTGGCACCTAGAAAATTTCTGGGATTCATAGTCAACACGAGGGGGAAAGAGGCGAATCCTGATAAAATAATATTGTTGTTAGAAATACCCTCGCCCAGGTCGCGTAAAGAAGTTCAAAGCCTCACTAGAAAGGTGACACCTTTGAATCGTTTCATTTCAAAATCAACTGACAAGTGCCTACCATTCTACAACTTGCTTAGGGGAAACAAAAAAATTTGAATTGATTAAGGAGTGCGAACAAGCATTCCTTGACCTAAAAATGCACCTGGCCAAGTCCCCAGTGTTATCTAAGCCTATGTCTGGAGAACCTTTATTCCTTTAATTCATCGTGACAGAAAATGCAGTCAGTGTCGTGTTAGTTCGAGAAGAAGACCGTGCTCAAAAACCTATATATTATATAAGCAAGAGACTTCTCAAGGCTGAGTCACGATACCCACTGATAGATAAGCTGGCATTCTGTCTGATATTGGCTTCTAGGATGCTCCGACCATTTTTACAGTCCCATTCAATCAACGTCATGACCGACCAACCTTTAAGGCCTATGTTACAAAAACCTGAAATGTCGGGACATCTTTTAAAATGGGATATCGAGCTTAGCCAGTTTGTGATATTGTACGTGCCACAGACCTCAATCAAAAGTCAGGCCCTTGCTGATTTTATGATTGAATACACCAGATTTCAAGAGGAGTTCTTGAAGGAACTGATGCAGGAGTTATGGAAAATCTTCTTGGATGGATCATCAAATGAAAATGGATTGGGATCTGGGATCATCTTAATCTCCCTAGAAGGGCATCGATTTCATACAGCTCTGAGATTTGAATTCAAGGCGTCCAACGACGAAGCTGAATATGAGGCCTTATTAGCTGAGCTGAGAGTGGCAAGGGAGCTCAAGGCGAAGGTCGTCCAATGCTATAGTGATTCTCAGCTCGTGGTTAATCTGGTGTTGGGAGAATATCAAGCTCGAGGTACGAAGATGGTTGTAGTGTCCCAAATTTGTTATTAAGGCTTAGGTCCTTGATTAGCATGACTGGAGGGAAATAATTGATTTATTATGTTAATATGTGAAATTGATGAGTATGTGATTAGAAATGCATGTTTAGGTGAACTAAATCTGCATGTGGGCCCCATTTGGTTGTTAGGGGCATATTTGTAATTTTAGCCCGTTGAGGGCATACATACAATATTTGGATATTTTGTGATTGTTACCATGTGTGAGTGGTGATATATTTGTGATGCACGATCCGAGACAGTCCTAGGGAGCAGTTTACCTAGAAAGTCACAACAAGGTCAAATACTCGACTCGGGAGGAGCCTAGGGGTATTTTGGGTACATAATATGTGTTTAGAATTTATTAAGTAATAGGTAGTGATTTGGTAGTTATTTGGATATGTCGGGACTTAAAAGGGATTTACAGGAACACTCGAGGAATTAGCAAGATTTGGTAAATGACTAAATTACCCTTGGTGGTATTTGAGGACATAGATTAACTTAAGTGGGGCAATCTTGATCTTTTGGCAAGTGGATATACTCAGTTGGGAGTTGGGACTCTACAAACTCTTAGACAAAAACAAAGGATAGGAAGGAAAAGAATCAAAATTTATCTCAGCTCTCTCTCCCGTTCGGTTTTCTCTCTCTCTCTCTCTCTCTCCCTCCATAGTGCTTGATTTTGGAAGACTTTAGGCCAGAATTCAAGGGTAAGCTTTTAACTCATTTCTCTGTTGAATTTCTACTTGAAGTGTTGTATTAGTAAGCTAAATTTATGTTTTTCTTGGTGGATTTTGGGATGAAGTTTTGTAAAGCTCAAGCTTAGGAATCTGATAATTTAAGCTTGGAGTTTTATTTGAAAGAAGCTCAGGGTCAAATTCCTAATCAAGGTAAGGATTCTTTTGATTTCTGAAGTGAATTTTCTAGTGTGGTTTAAGTTTCTGTGGAATTTTAAACCACTAAGTGATTTGAGCTAGAATGGGTGTTTGAGTTTGTTTCTGATGTTTATGTGTTGTGATATTGTTTATTTGGAGTTTTGGGTCAAATTGGAACTTGGGTGTACTTGGGTAATGATTTGGGTAAGTTTTGGCTCGGGAAAAATGGTGGGAAAAACCAAGTTTTCTGGGTTTGTGTATAAGCGTCGCGACCCTGTTTTTCTGTGCTGCGGCGCTGGGAAAAATAAGGATAGGGAGCCCATGTTGGACACCGCAATGCCTGTAGGGCTGTGCTGCAACGCTAGGCCATTTTCAGGGTCTTGGATTTAGTGTTTTTAGGGCTTTGGCCCAGGGGGCTCGGGGGACGCTTTCGCCACTTCGTGTGGGGAAATGGGAGGTCCCGAGATTTCGGTGCTCAAGGCTCGGATTAGAGGACTGTACTTGGGATTTCGGTGCTCATGATCGCTTTGGATTGTCATCTTGGGACACCAGGTAAGAGAATTGTTTGTACCCGTAGATCTATGTGGTGTGTTGTAATGTATGTAATATTTATATTTGTTATGTCATACATGTGGTTATGACTGATCGGAAAGAGTCAGGAGTGGCAAAAGTCGGGACAGGCAAGATCCGTAAGTGGCAAGAGCCGAGAGAGGGAAGAGCTGGGAGCGGCAAGAGCCAGGAGCGACAAGATCCGGGAGTGGCAAGAGCCGAAACCGGCAAAAGCTGCCAGAGGCAAAAGTCGGGAGCGGGAAGGGGTCGGGATCAGCGTTAAGCATGCTCAATGCTAGCTGCCAGGGCAAGACCCTCAAGGTTGTTGTACACACTTGTTCGGCTGGGACCATGGACTTGGTGCCTAGTAACGCACCCCGATCAGTGAAGGCCACTGTTGTAGTATTGAGTTGTTGTGTTAATATAATGTTGTATTACTATGTGTAAATATGGAAATATTTCCTTGTGAATTCTATTCACGAGTGAAGCTCTATACCACGAGACATCCTAAAAAGGCGTTACATGATTGTAGGAGAGTTGGGCTAAGAGGGCCACCCTCGCTGGGCGAGGGCCTTCGGCCGCTTGACAATCCAAACGTCACCCCCGCTATGCGAGGGACTCCGGCTGGTCACCCGCGTGCGCCCCGTTCCATCAGGCATCAAGTCCCGCCTGCACTCGGGAGAAGAAGGTCAACCTCGCTACGCGAGGCACCCTCGCTATGCGAGGGTGGGGGTTCGTCGTGGCATCCGTGCCCCTAGCCTCGCGACGCTGCACCCGGGAACAATGGTGGCTCTCGCAACGACATCGAGGTCACCTCAAAGAGGACGCCCTCAGACCTACGAGAGGAGCTCAAGAAGAAGAGGGTGGATAAGAGAACTACCCCTCCTACTGTCCCCCGGGACGGCAAAGGAAAGGAAGATGTCAACCCGTCCATGTTGAGGGACTCCCTGAAGAAGAGGAGGCAAGACCTCGATACGGAGATGAAGAGCCTGCAGAGTAAGATTGTCACCGCGTCTGGAGGGCAAAGCCTTGACGAAGAGTTCGACTATGAATCACCTTTCACCAAAGAGATCCAAGCCATTCGACTCCCAGCCAACTTCAAGGAGCCTCATATGACCCCGTATGAAGGAAGCACCGACCCCAAGTACCATCTAGACGCATTCAATGACTTAATGAAGCTGAGGGGGATAAGTAGCGGGGCTAGATGCCACTGTTTCGCAGTCACGTTGAAAGGGCCCTCATACAAATGGTTTAAGAGACTTCGACCGGGGTCCGTCAGGTCTTGGCAACAATTTTCAGACGAATTTCTCCAGCAGCATCATGCCGTGCATGATTATACAATGCCAGGAACCAGCCTAGCCAATGTAAAACAGGGCGAAAATGAGAGCCTAAAAAACTACATCCATAGGTTCAACATGGAAGCAGCCAAAGTGGGGAGCCTGACCCGCAGAGAGTTAAAAATGGCCATCACCGCCGGGGTGCTTCCGGGAAGCAAATTGTGGGATAATATGCTCAAGAGGGAAGTCACAGATCTAGATGACTTCTACGAGAGAGCGCAGAAGTATATTCGCGTAGAGGATGGTCACGCGAACTTGAAGGCGGGAATGGGCGAGTCCCCTGCACAGCCCCCAACCAACGAAGGGTTGAATGGAGCGAAGAAGAAGAGGGCATACGAAGGATCGAGGGATGATCAACATAGAAAGCCCAAGCGGGGAAGCGACCATAGGCAAACGGCTTATACTTTCTATACGGACCTGACAGATATAAGGGAGCATATCTACATCACCAACGAGAAGCGGGTTCCCTTCAAGAAGCCCCCACCAATGAGGAAGGATCGGTCCCAGAGGGATCCCAATAGGTACTGCCAATACCATAAGGATATTGGTCACACCACATCAGAATGTATCCATTTGAAAGAAGAAATTGAGGAACTCATCCGCAGGGGGCACCTAGGCCGGTATGTCAGGAGGGAAAGGCTGAAATCGGAGGACAAACCAGTGCTATCTAAGACGCATAGAGAAGCTCCAGAGATCCAGGGAGAAGTGAGAACTATTTTCGGAGGTCCAGGGCTTGGGGGAGACTCCCGGAAAGGACGAGATCGGTATGCTAGAGAAGCTAGGCGAAGTCCACCACCCTGTGTTATGAGTTTGGAACAACGACCCCCGATCACTTTCAATGAGGAGGATGCGCGGGGGTTACACTTCCCCCACAATGATCTGCTGGTGTTGACAGTTCAGTTGGTCAACCGGCGGGTGCATCGAGTCCTCGTAGACAATGGAAGTTCCGTAGATATCTTATATCGCCCCGCCTTGGAGAAGATGGGTTTGGGCATCAGGCACTTGAAGCCTTGTCAATCCTCCCTATACGGGTTCGCAGGGGACTCGATACAACCTTTAGGGATGATCAAATTAGCCCTCACTATGGGAGAACAACCCCGACAAACCACGATCATAGCAAACTTCGTCATAGTAGATTGTGCCTCTGCTTTCAATGCGGTATTGGGGAGACCATCCCTCAGAGAATTAAAAGCAATCACTTCGATATACCACCTCACCGTCAAGTTCCCAACTCCTGGTGGGGTAGCGAGTATGAAGGGAGAACAAAGAGAGGCGAGGGAGTGTTATAACACCTCCCTTCACACATCTGCGAAGCCATCAGAACCAACGACGATGGTGGTGCATGGAGGCACAGACCCACAGGGACGAGACCCCAGAATCGTGAAGGGCCCAATCGGGTGAGACTAGCAGTAAGGCTCCCACGCCTGATGCAGGTAGAAGCTGTGTTTGGTTTGTTGCAGGTTATGCTATTTTAGTAGACGAGAATCAAAGAGGTTACCTAGATAACCTCCCAAGTAGATGTAAGCCTTTTATCTATTTATATATCGTTGTAATCTGACTACTATGAATGAAACTGTTTTCCACTTCGTATGTTATTTACTTCTTTGTGCAAGCATCAACTAAAGTCCCCGCCAAGATAAATCTCATCAGGTACTTGGGGGGGTAGGACGACAAAAGTAAAAAAAAAAAAAAAAACTCTCTTATATTCAAAAGGATTAGCTACCCTTATGAATATCAAGGGAACAGTTTAAAAGGATGACCTCCAACGAAAGGTCGACACCCCAATAGGTGAGGCTGTAAGGAGAGAATCACCCAATAAGTCTAGATCGGCCATTAAGCCAGCTAGCCCAAAAAGGGTCTTACAAGGAACCCTTGGAAAAAAAAATAGTACTATGTATAAGGACGAGAAGGACGCTTCTCGCAAAAAGTAATAAGCGCGCGCAAAGAACATAAAAGGACCACAACAGCCCAACGGGTTAACGTGTCCTTACAAGTATAATCAAGGTGCACCAGAAAGATTATCTTCATCAAATCAAAGAAAAACATATAGCCCATGAACAACAGTAATAAGAGGGACTTGCCAGAGCCCCTTAAGTTTGATAAAAAAAAAACAAAACAAAAAGAGAAGAAGTGGTGCAAGGGATTACACACCCAAAGCATACATAGACTGAGTACAAGGGGACCTACAAATCTCCACCTCGACCCTGGCACTCAGAAATCCTCTCGACGGCATAGTCCCCAAAAGAAGATAAGTCAACAGTGGGATTAGTCCTCCAGACAGCATGCAACGTTTTATCGATTATGCAATCCTCAACGGTCATAAGCTCAGCTTTGAGCACAGCGATCCTCCCGTTCAGAGTTTGGACGGTAGCCTCCAGCTGAATGTTGGCATGAGAGGTTAATGCAGCCCGGGCCAAGGCGGTATCCCTCTGGCATACCACCTCGGCCAATTGACTCGACAAGGTATCCTTTGCAGTCTGAGCCACCGATAGGTTCCCCAGTGCCTCCTCAAGCTTGTGTTGCAACCGTTGGGTCGATGAAGAGTGGGAGGCAAGTAGTCGATGGTTCAAAATGGAAGCCTGTGTGAGGGCGAGAATATAAAGCAAAGCCTCAAGGGTTAGACGATATGCCAGAAATAATATAAAAAGTATATATATGGCCAGCACAAATAAATAAACCAAGTATCGCGACAATTACCTGCAGGGAGGCTCGCATGTAGGCGCTCTCTAGCTGAGCCTCAGGGACATCGTGTAACGTCCCCCATTCATCTTTGGGAAAGTTTCCCAAGTAATTGCTCATGGCTTCCCCATATTGGCTCGCCAGAGGATGATCTTCAGGAATAGAAATAGGAGCTAGGCAGGGAGAGGCGTGAGTACCTGCCGAGGCCCGCTTTGGCAAGGAGGGGGACCGGGAAGGCCCCGAACCATCTGCAGTGGTGCGGGGAGCAGAAGAGTGCGGAGTAGCTTCCTGGGGAAAAGAGACGCCTGTGGATGCCCACCTATGGTGCCCCCTCGGGGGTGAAGGAACCCCATCAAAAGAAGGAATGACAAAATTCCTTCTAGGCACAGAGGGGCAAGGGGCAGGGGCATCGAAGGAAAACTCGCCGCCAGGCATTAACGGTGACATCCGAGAGGTAGCACCGCTAGCGTGACCATCATCGGCTACACCCTTAGCCCTGCCAGCAACAGAGTACAAGCAGGAGTAGTTCTCAGACACCACGGTCTCCTCAACGTCCATATGGTCACCCGGGGAGTAGACATAATCCCTATCGGCCGCTTCATCATAATTCCTTTCATCGTGACCATATACCCACAGACTCTCAAGTACGGGTGCCGCTGGGGGTAAATCAACAGAGCCGGGTGACGCGGGGCGTGGATCCTCAGATTCAGGGGAAATGGAGCATAAGGTAACTTTCTGATCCGGGTCAGCAGCCCACACGAGTGGAGATTACTCTCTGTGAAAAGGGCGCTGGCTTGTTTGCATGCCTTCGGCATAGCTAGGATTTGTATTACCCGGTCATGAGCCGACCACTTCAAGTTGGGACCAACAACCCCTAAGAGACCTGCCATCGAACGAAAGGAAATAACCACCGTTACAAGGACTATAAAAAAAAAAAAAGAAAAAAAAGAAAAAGAGAGGTCGAATAATAAGAGAAATTTCTGATACATGGGATCAAGGTGAGAATAGCCTTACGTGGAGTGTTGAAGCTAGAATATCGGGTCTGCCCACTGTAAGTATAGAAGTAGTCTGACTTCCACGCCCCCCTATTGGAAATAGATTCCTCCAAGAGGGAACTCCCTTTAAGGGCCGCGGCTTTCTGGAGTTGGTAGAACCCGGGGCCGACGTATTCTCCCTCAGGGTGAAGAAGTAATGGACCTCGCTTGTTGAAGGCCCCCTAGAGTACACCTGATGGTACAATACATACAAGCAGCTGAGCATCACCCAGGAGTTGGGGGGCAATTGTAGTGGCGCCAATTCAAAGTAGTCCAGTACTTTGATGAAGAAAGAGTGGAGTGGCAGAGCTCCACCAGATCGGATTATGGCATCGCTAAATGCCACGAACCCCTTTTGTGGTGCAGATGCGCGTTCCTTGCGCTCTGGTATAACGAACTTGAGATTCAAGGGTAACTTATGGGCTTTCAGCATGTTGCCCAATTTCTTCAGGGTAACGGTGGATCTTCCGGCTTCATCAGAAGTGTCCAAGGCTCTCTTCGGCATCTCGGGTACCTGGACAAAGTAAGGCAGTTTATGAGCGACAGACTTTCTTAAGGTCCTAGAAGATTCCCCACATGTCCTATGTCTACCAGCTCTTTGCTTAACCCTAGGGCGCAAGACATGGGATAGGAGAGGGAACACGGGCGGCACCATGGAAAGGAACTCCGGTTCAACCAACTCATGTCTACCGCCTTCAAAGGAGGAATCCACGTAATCGGGAGACTCGTCACGACAAAAGGAAAAAGGCTCAGGTGGCAAGTTTTCTTCTAGGCAAGCAATTTCGGAAAGGCAATCGTGGAGGATTGATCGTAGTTGGGAAATATATGTCGCTCGCCGGGGGGAGAGATCAGAACCCGCGACCCCGGGATTGGATTCTAGCTCCCTCTCCAGACAGTGCGCTTTATGTCTGAGGTAGAGCGCCCGTACACCCCCGCGGTTAGAGGTTTTACGTGCGTCGACCCCCGAGTCGGAGGAAGACAACTCAATAAACTCAACATTAGACGGACCTTCGGGACATCGCCTAGACGCCATGGACAAGCTAAGACTCGAGGGCATGTACGCCTAAGGACGACTCTATATCTACAACACGAGTGTGAAGGTATAAGAAAAGGGTCGGTGTATGGGTACTGAAAAGGCTATGCGAAGAAAATGCTAAACTCTGAAGAATGAGGGTCATGCAACCATCAATTCTACCCTCGTATAATCAATGCAAAACAAAAGGGAGAAGAGATGAAGGAGACATACCTATGGGAATACGAAGCTGAGGGGACGCAAGGACAGACTTACGAAGGAGCAGGAGCAAGACCGTAGGAGCAAGGTAATGCCCAGCATCACCACGAAGCTAAAGAAAAAAAAAATTAAAACAAAACAAAAAAAAAAGAGAAAAGAAAGGAGAATGGAAATAAAAGAAGGGGTACCTCAAAAAGGCTTCTATTGAGAATAGAACCTTGGAGCTCTTGGAAGAGGCTTAGAGGGAATACCACTAGGCTAAGCAAGTCTTTGTGTAGAGAAGTGGTTTCAAGCCTTGGAGTATTTATAGGGAAGGTCAATGCTCCCTAGCCATTGGATCTATTTCCCTATAAATGGTGGAGATCAAGAGTATGGGTAACCTTGGGATCCGCGATGGAGGATGATTGGTCCTTATGCAATCTTAGGAACTTTCATGGATCCCCCAAGTGTTGGGTGACTTTTGTGTTTCTTTTGACACTAAAAAGAAACACAACCCCAAGCCTCACCTCATGCTTCTTCAAACGGCGTTGGAAAAATTGACAAGGCAAAATCCCCCATGGTTGGCCGTGCATGTCAGGCAAGAAAAGTGGAGAGAGTCTACAAACACACTTAAAAGTGTACTTATAGACTCGGGGGGAAGTGTAAATATGGAAATATTTCCTTGTGAATTCTATTCACGAGTGAAGCTCTATACCACGAGACATCCTAAAAAGGCGTTACATGATGGTAGGAGAGTTGGGCTAAGAGGGCCACCCTCACTGGGCGAGGGCCTTCGGCCGCTTGACAATCCAAACGTCACCCCCGCTATGCGAGGGACTCCGGGTGGTCACCCGCGTGCGCCCCGTTCCATCAGGCATCAAGTCCCGCCTGCACTCGGGAGAAGAAGGTCAGCCTCGCTTCGCGAGGCACCCTCGCTATGTGAGGGTGGGGGTTCGTCGTGGCATCCGTGCCCCTAGCCTCGCGACGCTGCACCTAGGAGGAGGAAAGGAAACCTCGCTGTGCGAGGGACCCTCGCTATGCGAGGATGCTACCTTGTTGCGACGTCCGAGCCACGCCTATACCTGAGGGAAAAGGGCCAGCCTCGCTATGCGAGGGTGTGGCCTTGCCACGGCGCTCATGCTGCGAGCCTCATGTCTATGCGATCCGCATAAGCTGGCCCTGACCCCTGGCGCCTTGACTTCTCAGGACATGCATAGGTTGAAGCTTCCATGACATAGGCACGGGATCACTTGGAGAAACCTTGTTGATATGCCAAACGAACATGGAGCATTGAACGAGGATTGGTGAGGATGACCGAGTACGGAATATGTGTGCTGACACGGGGCGTACGGTTGTGGAGAGAACAGAGGCACGACCCTATGATCTGCGTCTGAGGAGTAGTGGCGGTACGGACCTGTACGAAGAGTAGTGGTACCACTTGGACACCCCCGACCATACGCCAGAGCCGACAGTACTTTTTCCTGGGCCACGATTCTGACACCATCAAGGTAGACACCACTACGCCCTGAGCCACTACACTATCAGAGTACCTGTGTACGTCCCTGTGGTTTGGGACTTGTTTGTATCCTGGGCCAATAGAGCCCCCCCTATAAATAGGTTCCAACCCCTCAGGCTAAGGGGTTGGAAAACTGAATGTATGAAAAAGACTTAAGAAATATATGTTTCTGGTTTTCATTGTTGCCTGAGTTTTCTTCTGTTGATTAGAGTTCTTTCTATCTGATTCAAAGGTATTGAGATTGAAGTTTTCTAACCATCAATCGTTGACGAGTTCTTACCGTCAACACTATGTTAACGTGTTGTCTTATTGTATTGAGTTGTTGTATTGCCGTGTTATGGTACTGATGTGTTATTGTACAGCTATGCTATTAGGGTGTTATGCCATTGTGCTTTTGAGTTGTTCTACTACTGTGTCGTTGTGCATTTTAATAGGATTTGGTATCTATTTGTTACTGTAATTAAGTATGTTTCGTGAAGATATATTGTTATTACTTGTTGTTGCTTGAAGTTCTCTTGCTAAGCCTCGTCTCACGGGTGCTCTATGGTGCAGATAAGAGCATGGAATTGGGTCGAACAACCATGAGTTGGAGGGCGTGGAGCGATGTGTACATGTTTGGCCTACCTGGCCACCACGGCTGGGGTTATTTTAAGGAACATGTGGTAAACGTTCAGTTTTGTCGCTTAGGTCAACTATACAGTACCTTTGGATTGTAAATGTATTTCAATAAAGTGTTTTGGGAGCCCAATGTAATATTTTTACGAATTTCAACAAAAGACCAAAATTCTTTGTACTTAATGTTGTCCACAGGAAATGGGACCATTATTCTGTAATACCAAAACTCTGCAAAAATAGAGAGAGAAACAACAATAATATAGACTCGTGGACTAGGTGGATTTTAACCACTGAACCACGTAAACGTTTTGTGTTCTTCAGTGAATTCATTTATTTTTCATTATGATTTATTAAGCACTAATCTGCCCTATTATTTCTTAATACACTGTTGGCGAAAAAATGCGTCAACAATTATTATCACTATATTTTCTAGTTAAATTATATTAGAAATAATGACTGCAAGTCAAGTAAGCAAGTTCCTGATAATTAACAATGATAAAACCAATGAATATCAAAAATTCTGTAATGCATTGTTGTAGTGGGAGCGTTAGTTAGTAACTACTCCCTTACAAATGTAAATATAGTAAAATTATGTGCAACACAATCTAACTATATGTTGATGGTAAGAACTCGTAAACTAAGTTAGATCTAGAACTATGTGAGGTGTAAAAGAAGATAACTTAAATCGACTGAACTTCAAGAAAACTTTCTGATGGTTTCAAGAACACAAAACGTAAATGCTAGAATTTTAGAATGGAAAATGGAAAGAACGTAGAATATGTGTTTCATTAGCAATGGTTGTTTACAAAACCCCCGAAATTCGACCCCCTTCTTAGGTGAAGGGAGGTCATATTTATAGTAAAGCGCTATTGGCTAAACTGTACATGGTGGTGTCTGGGGAATATGACCCTGCATATGTAGTCTACGGATGGTAATGGTGCTGGGAGTGTGGTGTTCAGTTCCAGTACACGCCAAGGGTTTGCGGGAGCACCTCAATTTTAGTACCTGTTATACCTCCA
Organism: Humulus lupulus; assembly: GCF_963169125.1. Taxonomy (NCBI): domain Eukaryota; kingdom Viridiplantae; phylum Streptophyta; class Magnoliopsida; order Rosales; family Cannabaceae; genus Humulus; species Humulus lupulus. Next base: position 105,783,767 of record NC_084793.1, read on the forward strand.
TTATCTATTTAGTACGAACGTTAGAGGTTGGCGGGAAAGGATCACATCAGGTACATTGCGCATACGACCACCACTGGTCTGGCGTGGAGATTAGGATCAGAAATCTGGGGTCAGGGTCATACCCTCTTACATATTTCATGCTTGGGGTGGACAAGGTCCACTATTTGTCTGCGCAATCCACACATGTACGAGATCTTCTAGTCATACATGGGTTTTCATCCCTGCAAGGCACCCTATTCCTACGAACATCAATTATTGAAGTCCCCGTATGTCGTCAGGGAGGACACAGTCCCAAGATGCCTAGGAGGCAAGACCCTCATGAGATGCTGGCACGAGGCGACATAGGCAGGTGCCCTCGCGAGACGTTGTCATGAGACATAGGCAGGTGCCCTCGCAAGACACTGGCGCAAGGCGGTGTCACAAGGCAGAGGCCTGGGGTAGGAGACGGGGTTTGTGGCATGAGACCATGCCTTTCTTGGTGCTGTCGCATGGCCCTTAGCACAAGGTGCAAGGACGGGCTTGGTCATTTCCATCTCGAGCCTATATTTTGGAGGGCACAAGGTGGGGGCCTCGTGCAACTGGAATTTTGGCATCCACACTTTCCCCCAAGTCTATGGGAGGGCCTTTAGGCGCTCTGGTAGACTTCTTGGTATGGTAGACTTCAAACCACTTGTGGTGTTAATGTGTTTCTTTGCACTAGTGGTGTGATGTAACATACTTTGGGGTGGTGATCCTCATGATTCCTTCCTTGAGGGTAAATGTGAGCCTATCATTTGGCTTCGCGGATCCCAATGCGGGTGTTTGGCTTCATTCTTGACCATAGATCAAATATTGGATTCAATGGCTAGGATGAGTTTGTGCCTCCTATAAATAGGTCTTCTTCTCAAAGACAATTGCTACACTTACTTCTCTTTTCTTGGTGGTGCGTTTGTCTTCAAAGCATCCAAGAGGTGAGTGGTTTCATCCCTCACAACAAAGGCACTTTGTCTTTCTTTTCTATTTTTTTTATAAATATTTATAAATATACTCGGAGACTAAAAAGTCTTTCTATCTCCTTTCTTTTTGTAGGCGTGTACTTTTGACCCTCGGTACTTTTGTAGCTGCGACGGTGCGCAACTTCACCCACCAAAGGTATGCCTTCAACCTTTTTCATGTTTAATGGATTTGGGAAGGGTTTCCTTGGCCAGAACTCCTCGTGAGCTGACTTATGTATTTGCACCCATTAGCACGTATACCCTCCATTGCACCCTGTAGTTGGTCATTTTGAGCACTTGTGTCTAGAGGTTTTGAGCTTATTCCTTTGTATCTTGTAGTACACTTTCCACATACACTTGCACCCATATTACCAATGAGGCGCGACTTTATGGCATTTGAGGGGTCGTCTAGTGTTCCTCTGGGAGTCAAGTTTGTAGACTTGTCCTAAGACTCGAGGTCCCCCAAAAACAGCCCCTACCAAAGATACAACACCTTAAGGAGGGCCCGTCTATTTCACTTAGAACGCATGGCTAATCTTAGGGAAAATATTTGGGTTGTCGAGAGTGACATGGGCTTGATTCTGAGGGATGATGGAGTCTCATTTTCCTTTGATTTTGATGCCTACCTTGTCAGCCTTAGAGTGAGCCTTCTTGACCTACAAAAGGAGCTAGAGTTAATGGAGGGCATCCTCCCTCCTGAACCCTCACCTCTGCATCCTCCTAGCAGTCCTGAGGTCACTCCTGGTTCCCCTCAACCTTTGTTTTTAGTCCACCCTTGTTTGATTCTCCCACACTCGATGTCTCGATGGAAAACTCTCGCAAAAAGTAGAAAATGGAGAGTAAAGTGCTCGGTTTTGACCTCACCCTTTTCCTTTGATTCTGCAGACATGTCAAAGAGAATGAGGCAACAGGTTGCTCCTGAGAAGCTGGACTTCGGTCCTCTTCTGGCGACAACCATTGTTTCCAACATGTCAGAGAACAGACTGTTAGAGTTGTCTAAGAAATACCCTATTGGTAAGGTGTACAAACTGTATGTATCGTCCAATAAATGCTGGGCTAATAACCCCCCCCCCCCCTTCCAGGGCTACGTCTATTTGAGCGAACATATTTTGAAGGCGGGTGGGACCATTCCTCTACACCTATTCTTCATTATGATCTTGAACCACTTTGACCTCGCTCCGCTTTAGTTGGCACCCAATAGCTAGTTGACCCTATGTTGCCTATACATGGCGTTCATGAAGCTTAATGGTCATGCTCCCATGACCCAGGAGGTGCATTCCATGTACAAAATCATGCCCACTCCCAATTTGAAGGGCTTCTACTTTTTACAGATGGCTAACTCATAGGTCTCTTTGATCGAAGGATCCGTTTCTATCCCGGGTTCGTGGAAGCAAGACTTTTTCTTTGTCAAAGGTCCACATTCTGTCCGCGAACATTTTCGTTCCTCTCCAATTAGGTACTTCAAGTATTTTCTTTTACATTGATCTTGATATTGTTGACCTTATGCTCATACTAATTGCTGAGTTGGTTGATCTGAGAGTTTTACTATACCTGACGTTCCTGAGTCGAAGGTGACGCTGGTGGATGTCTTCCTTGACGCAGACCTTCAACAAAAATGGCTTCCCATCTTTTTACTGTGGCCAACCTCTACTATTATGGTCTATCCAAGGTTTCGGAGCCCGACCTGCTATGGCACATTTATGAGTGATAAAAGAAGGCAGCTCCGACAGAACCTCACTCAGATGATGGATTTTATGCATGATGACGTGTTATAATTGAATTATGTGATAAGGTGATTAAACATCCATGTTTGTCTGTATTAAATATGCATGTGGGCCCATTTATGTGAATAGGGGTGTGTTTGTAATTTTGGCCCGTTGAGGGCATAAATGTAAATGTGCATGTGTTTTGACTGAGACCCCAGTGTTATGGGGATATATTTGAGATGTGTGGTCTGAGACAATCCTAGGGAGCAGATTAGCAGAATAGTCACAATGGGGTTAGATACCTGGCTTAGGGTGAGCCTAGGGGTATTTTAAGAACTTGGCATGTGCCTGGGGTTTTCCGAGTAGCGGGTAATTATTATCAAATATTTGGGTATGTCGAGATTAATTGGGAATTCATTAGGAACACTCGAGGAATTAGTAGGATATGGAAAATGATGGGATTGCCCTCGGTAGCATTAAGACATTAAAGATAGGCATGGGGGCATTTTGGTCCTTTGGCCAAGGGATAGACCTAACCATAGAATGACTAAATTTTTTTGAATAAGTGTAGAACTTAAGGGAAACACTTAGAAGGTAAAAAGAAACACAACTCCTCAGCTATGCCTAACTCTCTCTCTTGGCTCTTTGTTCCTCTCTTGGTGGCTTAGTCAGCTTTGGAGAAATTCTGGTGGTGAGGCTTTGAATTGAAGGTTTGGAAGCTTGGAGACTGAGGATCAAGCTAGAATCAGCTGAGGATGAGTTTAGGGTCATCATTTATAGAATGGGTAAGTGAATTCCAATGCATCTTTATTGAATTGTAAGTTTGGTATTAGTGTTCTTGAGTTTCAAACTCAAGGTTTGAATTTTGGGTTGTGGTGGGGTTTTGACTTAGCTATAAGTGTGGTTGTGTTGTCTATGGAATTTGGGAATGCTTGAGATACTTAATTCAGGCTTTATTTTAAGTATAGGGTGGACTTTTGGTGAATTTAGTTTAGGGAAAATGTAGAAAATGGTGAGGTTTCTAGGTTCTGGGGCTCGTGTCGCGACCTTGTTCCTCAGGAGCCACGACCTGTGTGTTTGAAGAGGCTGGAAAGCCTCTGTTTGCCCAGGCACGTCGTGACGCAAGGTGTAGAGCGTCGCGGCCTATGTCCCTCACCAGAGAAGCATTTTTCCTTTTACTTGGGCGTGCCGTGGCCCTTAAGAGGCTGGGCCGTCGCTCAAATGTGAGATGTTTGCCATTTGAGGGTTTTAAGTTCTGGAACTCAAATGTTAAGGCTCGGGAACGATTTTCCTACCTGGTCTAGTAGAATCCAAGGTCCCGAAGGCTAGTATGTTATTCCAAAGACTTTTAATTGATTTAGATCATGATGGATATTTATTAATACGTTGTGACTACGTCTTACCGCTCAGGCTCGGAACTAGGGTCGTGCTTGGGATCGCTTTGGGTTGTTAGCTCGAGACACTAGTAAGAGAACTATTTGTACCGGTAGAGCTATGGGATGTGTAGCATTGTATGTATTGTTATAGTTGTTATTTCATACATGTGAATATGACTAATCGGCAAGAGCCGGAAGCGGCATGAGCCGGAAGCAGCAAGAGTCGGGAATGGCAAGAGGTCGAGATCGGCATTAAGCATGCTGAATGTAGACCGCTAGGGCGAGATCCTCAAGGGTGTTGTACACACCCGTTCGGTTGGGACCGCGGACTTGGTACCTAGTAACGCACCCCAACCGGCGAAGGTCGCCATTGTAGTATTGAGCTGCTGTGTTATTATACTACTGTATTATTATATTGTTATGCTATCTTACTGTATTGGGTTATTGTGCTGCCATGTTATGGTATTGATGTGTTATTTGATTACTGTACTATTAGGTTGTTATGCCATTGTGCTTTTGAATTGTTCTACTGCTGTGTCATTGTGCATTCTAATAGGATCCAGTATCTGTTTGTTGCTCTTATTAAGTATGTTTTGTTGACGTATATTGTTTTTGTATGTTGTGCTTGAAGTTCTCTTGTTGGGCCTTGGCTCACGGGTGCTCTATGGTCCAAGTAAGAGCAAGGAAATTGAGTCGAATAACCATGAGTTGGAGGGCATGGAGTGGTGTGCACATGTTTGGCCTACCTGGCCACCACGACTAGGGTTATTTTAAGGAACACGTGGCAAACATTCGGTTTTGTTGCTTAGGTCGAATGTACTGTACCTTTGGATTGTAAATGTATTTCAAAATTGTGTTTTGGGATCCCAATGTAACATTTTTACGAATTTCAATGAAAGACCAACTCTTTGTACTTAAAGTTTATTAAATGAGTCTTTATTTTTATACAATCACACTTTTCAACCTAAACCTCGATTAGCGAGTTAATGGCACATATGTAAATCACATGGTAATGGCTCTAAGGTAGTAGGGCATTACATCATCTCTCCCTGCTCACCCGGACACCCCTGATTTGGAGGGGATGTCCTGGGTGAGTCACACATTAGCCTCTTATGTGCGAAGGTATGCCTGGGTTGCCGTGGATATCCCCGAGACCGAGTGGAGAGGTCTCAAGAATTTTAACATGGCGGAGCTTGTGGATACCCTTATGCACTCCACTACTTGGGTGAGTTGATGCATCTTACATTGGTCTTTTTTTGTGTTTTGGGTTCCCTATTTGCTCACTTTTTGCTTCCTTGTAGACTTCTCTGGTGGCTCAGCGCTTGATAAACTCAGCACAGGACCTATCTTCTTCCAATGCTAAAAGGGATCATCTTGCGGCCAGAGTTCAGGAGCATGAGGGATAGCTTGCTGATGCCAATCTCAAGCTACAGACAACCCTGATGAAGGCCTCTTTGTCATCCAAAAAGAAAAAGAGAGTGGAAGCCAAGACTGGTGTGTCGGGAGAGGATCACCCTCTTGGAGGCCAGTCTGGCAGAGGTTGAATACAAGTCTTTGGAGCGCACTCTATATGGAGTGTGGAGGCATAATCTGGGTTTTGACTTCTCCTCCTTTGGTGATCATGCCATTGCCTCGCAGCGGGATGCCTTCAGATTTCATTTTTACAACTTTTATTTTCCCATTTCGATTTGGTTGTATAATTATTCAAACCTTCTTATACTGGAGAGGTTTCTTCAGGTTCTTTGCTTTTTCCTTCAGGAACTTTTTTAAGTCATGTTGTGGTTGGTGCTAACTTTATCTTGCAGCATTATCACGAATTATTTTGTATATATATATATATATATATATATATATGTGTGTGTGATATTTTTTTATTGTTTCTTTATGCTAGAGGTCCTTTTGAGTCTGCTCCTGTATACAGGAGCAAAAGGGGTTCTATAGGTCTCTCTTTTTTCTGATAACTTGTTGATGTTTTTTCTAGATCAGTAATGATAATCTCTTTGGTGAACCTTGACTGTATTTGTAAGGATATATTGACCCTTTGGATTCTTACTATCCTTTTATATATTTTTGCGCGTGCTTGTGATTTTTTGTGAGAAGCGTCCTTCTCGTCTTTATGTATAGTACTATTTTTTCAAGGGTCTCCTTTGGGACCCTTTTTGGTTGGATGGCTTGATTGCCACTCCAGGGATATTGATGGACGTTCCCCTTCAAGCCTTACTCCTCATGGAGGTACTGGACTTTTCTAGGAGGTTGTTTCTGCCTATCTTCTAGGCCCCCTTATCATCCACAAGGGTAGTTTTTCCTCATTCATTTAGGGAATACCTTTGTCTTGTTACCTCTTCATTCAGGGGTGTTACCCCCGTAGAGCCTCTTAGCTCTCCTCATATCCATGAGGGTAGCTAAACCTCATGAACCCAAGAGATGCTTTACAAGACTCTTTTCTTTTCTATACCCTCCTTACGGCTCCTTTGATATCCAATGGGGTATCTAATCTTTATGAATTCAAGGGATGCCTTGCGGGGTTATTCATCATCATTTTTTTATACCCTCCTTAATGTTCCTTTGATATTCATAGGGGTAGGTTATTCATCATCATTTTTTTATACCCTCCTTAATGCTCCTTTGATATTCATAGGGGTATCTAATCATTATGAATTCAATGGACGCCTTGTGGGGTTTTTCAACATCATTTTTTTTATGTATATATATATATCTCCTACTTTCCCCCCAAGTGGTCGATGTGATTTATCTCATTGAGCACTTTGGTTGCTTTATCCCCACTATGTGTGCATATCTGTTATATGGGTATTTTCATGAAAAAAGAAAAAAAAATAAAGACTAGGATGGAAAATGAAATATTCTCATTACAGATAGGCAGATTACAATGGTTCTCATGATAGTATTGCATTTATTGAGACATTTGAGATAACCTCCTTAATTCTTAACTATTTAACCCGACATTGCATACTTATACAAAGTAAAGACATTCTTGCCTCAGATATGGAAGTCTTAATGATAGTATTTGTTTAGGTGCTCTGCATTCCACGCTCTGGATAACATGGTATCATCCAAACGTGCTAGCTTGTAGGTGCTAGGGGGCACTACTTGAGCAACCTAGTAGGGTCCCTCCAAGTTAGCCCCCAGTACACTCGCCCCTGGGTCGTGAGTGTTTTGCAGAACTTTCCTTAACACGAGGTCTCCGACCTTGAATGCCCTCTCTCACACCCTTGAGTTATAGTACCTTGCCACTTGCTGTTGGTACGTTGCCAACCTCAGCTATGCCTTTTCTCTTCTTGCCTTCAATAGGTCAAAATTTTCATCCAACGTTGCATGGTTAACCTGGTCATCATATGCTTGTACATGGAAAGAGTTGACTTTCATTTCTATTGGAAGAACAACCTCACACCCATAGGCTAAGGCAAAATGTGTTTCTCCAGTAGTAGAACGGGGGTGGTTCTGTAGGCCTAAAGCACATTAGGCATCGATCCAGGCTCCCTTCAACTTCTCCAATTTCGTTTACAAGTTCTTTTTGAGGATCTTGTTGATGGCCTTTCCTTGTCCATTGGCTTGTGTGTGTACTACAGCGGAAAAACTCCTCTTGATCCTCCTTTCTCTGCAATATTCATCGAACAACCCTCCTTTAAACTAGGTGCCGTTGTGGGAGATTATCTTGTAGGGAACCCCATACCTGCAAACATTAAACTTGTTGACAAAGGCGGTGATTTGCTTAGTCGTTATATTAACTAAAGGCTCTACTTCAAACCATTTGGTAAAGTAATCTACTGCTACAACCGCATACTTTGCTCCTCCTCTTTCTGCTGGTAACGTACCAATCAAGTCGATCCCCCACACATCAAAGGGCCACTGACTGTCATGCTCACCAGCTCATTTGGTGACAAGTTGGGTAGTTCGCATGCCGTTGGCAATTGTCGTATCTCCTTGCAAAGTCGCTCTTGTCCTTTTCAATGGTAGGCCAATATTACCCCTGTCGCATGGCCTTTTTTGTTCTGGATTGCCCCCCAACATGATTTCCATATTCTCCTCCGCATATTTCTCGTAGAACCTTCAAAACCTCCTCCTTGTTTATACACCGGAGGAACAGGGTGGAGAAGCCCCTTTTATACAAGAATCCATCTACCAAGGTGTATTGGCCGACTTTGTAAACCAGCTTGTGGGCATCCTTTTTTTTTTAGAAAGGCAACGTTCCATCAATTAAGTACCCCGAGATGGGTTTTGTCCATGAATCCTCAGGAACATTGACCATGTGAACTTCCCCCTCTGCTATACTTGGATTGGACTGGTATTCTACGGGGATGGACTCAAGCGTATCTCCATCTCATGTGGAGGCAAGCTTTGTTAGAGCATCGACATTCATGTTTAGCTCTATTGGGATTTGTTCTATGGTACACTGTTCCAGCTGGTCCAAATACCCTTTCACCTTGGCCATGTATGCATCCATCTTTGGGCCTCTAGCTTGATATTCACCTTTCACCTAAAATACCACTAATTGTGAGTCACTAAAACCATGCAAATGTGTTACCTTCAACTCCTTGGATAGTCGCAGGCTAGTCAGGAGTGCTTCGTATTCTGCTTCATTGTTGGAAGCTTCAAATCTAAATCTCATTGCGCAATACAACTTGTGCCCCCATGTCCCGTCAATACTATGCCATCTCCTCCCCCTCCTTCATTGGATGCTCCGTCTACATCGAAGCTCCATTATTTAGGTTGCTTTTCTTCTCCTCCGTAAGTCGGTTCATTTTCTTCTATTTCTCCATGTTCATTGGGTTGATAGGCATACTCGACTATAAAGTCTTCAAGTACCTACCCATCTCCTGAATCTTTCATAAAGTGGCTTTCACTTGTTCCCAATCTCAGACGGAAGTACAACTGGTGCCACAACAGGTGGCAAATTAGGTGCAACACTCCCTCACAAAGCCTATTGCCTTAGAAGGAGAATCTCTTCTTCCTGTCTCTAAAGTCTGCCTTGCATATCAGCAAGTAGCCGTTGCCAGCTCTTAGGGACTGGTGAAGGGTTCTGACCCTGCTCATCATATCTAGCCCTGACCCCGGTTCTGGCTAGTCAAATTGATCGCCTTGGACGTCTAACTGTCCAAGTTATTTGCAATCAATGACTTGGCTGGTTAGGCAATGATAACAGGTTTATATTCATCCCACAGTTCAGCGCTGAAACCCAACCATCAACACACAATCATAGTGTAAACAGGCATTTAAACAATTATTCACATACGGTAGCAATGTTAATAAGCATGCCTTAACATATTCATATAGCAGTCAAGGGCCAGGCCCTATCAGTATATCTCATGCTCCCTATTAAACGTGTAGATAAAACATTTATATTTCATTTAAACATTCAAACACATAATCACATATATAGTTACTGAACCCTAAGTCGAGCTTGTCTTTAGCGATGAGTGTACATACCCAGCCAGTCTTCAGGAATCCTTAAACCTAGACCGATCTGATACCAAGTTGTAACATCATGGATAACCAAGACCATTACACTGTGTGTTTAGAATAGTGCAAGACTTGCTATTGACAGTGACAGGTTAGGGTTAAAATATTTTGATCATAAAATGGTTAATTTTCATAAAAAATAAAAAAAAAAGTTTGATACATGGGATCACAAAAATAGTATTTACATGGTAGACAACCCTCAAAAGTTAATAGAACAGTAGCCAATCTAGATGGCAAAATACAAGGTTAAGCTCTAGTCCCTGTGATTCCCTCGGTCGTGATGGTCGAGCAGCTGCCAATGTACACTCCGCCCCCAAAGCTCTCCAACTCATGGTTGGTCCAGCTTTCTCTTGCCTTTACCTACACCACGTAGCACCCATGAGCCAAAGCTCAGCATGAAAACTTTAATCAACAAGCATAGATAGCAACAAAGTGTATACAACAAACCTAGACCAATCAGTCCAATTAACAACAGAATATTGATGCCAAACTAAGCATCAACAATGTTCTAGATCAATCTTAGTACAGATAATTAGGGGTCGACACCCATAGGCCGAGCCATCTGATTATTTATTTGATCTTGGCTCACTTAGGCTGAGCTTCATTCAATACGCTTAACATCAGCCCCGACTCCCTTAGGTTGTCTTTTGACTTCACACATAACAAATATTTAAGTTACATAACACATATGTTCATTTACAGGGAATCTCAGTCATGTTCACAACCACTTGGGTGTAGTTTTCTTACCATGAGTCCTAAGCAGAGGATATGAAGTGGTCCTGAGCATGATCCTCAATCCCGAGCCTTGACGGTAACCCTAGTCACAAGAGACAATGGATAACTATCAAAATCTAATCCAATTAAATGTTTTGGAATCAAATACTAACCTCCGGGACATCGAATTCTACCAAACTAGGTAGTAGAATTCGTCCTGAGATCTTAGGTTTAAATCCCCATGCCTCTCCGAGCCTAAGAACCAATATATGATATGGCTGCCTAAGCAGGCCGCGACCTAGCCCTAATGGTCGCAGTGGGCCACAAATCAAAGGTGCCAACCTCCTGCTCTAGGGGAAAGGCGGCCCGTGACACCTTTGAACAGGGTTTCTCCAACCTTTTCCCCAGCTACATCCCAAAAATTCAACCTAACTAAACACCCAAACAAAAACCAGGTCCAAAATTATTAATATCACTTCAAAAACAACACATATAGCCTATATCATTAGTTTAATCCTCCCTAAAATACCAAATTCAGAATCCTCCCTCAATTAACACCCAACATGATCAAAACTAGCCAAAAAATCAGCGGCTCAGAACCTGAAATCATACCTCAGTTAGAAGCTTTAATCCTCAGAGATCACTTAGTTGTTCCTAGCTTAATTTCCCCCTAGTTTCCAGCTCCATTCTCAGGTTCTTCCTTCAGCATTCCAGGACCTTCAAGCCAAAGAGAGGGAGAGGGAAAATGTGTAAGGGAGAGAGAGAGCCAGTGTTTGAGAAATTATGGTGGGTTCTCACTACAAGAAATATAGGCTTTTACTTCGTTTTTTACGTATAGAATATAAAAAAAAACACTGAAGTAAAAGCCTTTCAATGGGTTCTTACTTCACTTTTGGGAATGGTAGTACATAAAAATAGGCTATTACTTCGATTTCTTAAAAAAACGAAGTTAAAATAGAAAATAGACAAGGGCCATGTTTTGTTTGCACACTATATTGGGGCTTTTCACTTCGGTTTCTATGAAAAAACCGAAGTGAAAAGTGGAGCAAACCAAACGCAGCCCTGAAGGCTTTTACTTCGGTTCTTATATAAAAACCGAAGTAGAAAGGGTGCTTTCTACTTCAGTTTTTATATAAGAACCGAAGTAAAAAAGTACCCTTAATATATAGCTCTCGCGCCTCATTCGTCTCTCTGAAGCAAAAATCCCAAACGCCAAACCCAGAAAACCTCCATTGTTGTCGTACTCCCATGAGGGTTTCACTAAATATACCCTTTTTTATGTTTTTTTTACCATTTGAAACAATTTTTCTTACTTAAAAACATAAATATTAGTTCCATTTTTATTTTTGAGGGAGAAAATAAAGACTTTGGGTGTGGGTAATTTTAGGGTTCGAAAATGGGTATTGTTATCAGACTTTGACTGATTTTCTTACATTAAAATGTGTTCTTGAGCTTCAAAAAAGGTATGAATCACTAAATCTTTGTTTGTATGATTTTTTTTATTTTCTATATTATTTTTAGACTGTTTTTTATAGATATAATGTGTTTATTATATATCGGTTTTCGAGTTGCTAATATTGATTTAGAGGTTATTTTGAACATCAAAGAAGGCTTGTTACCTTAAAACTTTGTTTGTGTTAATTTTTTTTATATTATTCCGAATTTAATACTTATTTTTTAGTATATTTGTGTTATATTTTTTTTATTATTTTATGTAATGTTATTAATTATATATATATATATATTAGTAAAATTTAAAAATTGTTGCTACATGCTATTGAAATTTCTAAACATAGCTTCAATAGGTAATGTTGTTGCCAATGTTAGAACTTGAAATGTTTGGATTATTAGTGACATTTGTTTTTTATTTTCTATAACTAGCTAGCTTGATATGTTGTTTGATGATTATGTAACTATTTTAATTAATTATGTAATTGATTTTTATTTGTTTTTGTTTAAGCTTTTTAGTAGGGTTATTGATTTAGTTGTCAATTTGGTATTGATTTTGGGTGACTTCAAGAGTAATATTGGAGGTGAGTAATCTTTAAATTTTATTTACTACTATTGCAATATTTATTTATAAAATTAGAGTTAAATCATGCATGTTTTACTTTGGTGAAGTATGTTTTGGAAAATTTGTTGTTGGCAGTGATATAAGGATGGAATTATGTGTGTTGATTTTGTGTTTGTTTGTGTTGAATTTATATATAATTATAAAATTGGGATATGCTATAAAAACAAATGAAACTCTGCCAATTTTTTATAGATTTTATTAATTGTTTGCCTTTTTCAATTTGCACTCTATGTCGAGATATTTTGTGTGTTATTTACAGGTTTTTTAATTTTTGGAGATGTTAAAATGCAGTTGTTATGCTGCCGAAATTTTGTTAGACTTAGGAAAATTTAATAATTAAACTTCAATTATGTTGGATGTCCTATAAAAAAGAACTAGGAGTGGAAGATGTAGAGGGATATGAAATTTGGATAAGAGCGCGAGAAACAAAGAAAACTCTTGTCGAAGATAATTTGGACAAAAAAATTGAAGAAGGAGTTGTAAGTGTTTTAAAGCAAAGTAGGAAAATTTTGTAAGTGTTGTTATAAGTTACTAATTTAATCTATCATTGGTTTGTTTCGTAGAATGAACTAAATGACAAAGTTACTAGTAGCCAAATTGTCGGCAAGGGTCGGGAGGACATCTTGCCAATCCAACAAGAATAGTTAAGCCGATTGATGACTTAAATTTATTAGTAAGGCTATTTTGTTTATACATACCTTTAGTTTTATGTGAATGTATATATAAATGTTCAGGCTATTTTAGTTAATTACAATTATGTGAATGTATAAATATTTAATTTTATAAGAATTTTAATTCTAAGTGTATAAATTTTGTGACTTTTATTTCTGTTATAAATTAAATGAAAATAAACCAATTCCAATTGTAAAAATATATATAACTGGGCCATTTAAAAATAATTATTAAAAAAGGGGGGCTTTCTAATTCGGTTATTATGTAAAAACCGAAGTAGAAATTGCCCAGCAAGGAAGCATACCCCACTTTCTACTTTGGTTATTATGTAAAAACCAAAGTCGAATCCCCACTTTCTACTTCGGGTTTTACATAATAACCGAAGTAGAAAGCCTATTTTTCAGTTCGGTTTTTAAATATTTTTTACTTCGCTCCGAACTACTGCGGTTGCGAATTTTAGCGAAAAGCGAAGTAAAAGCCATTTTTTCTTGTTGTGTCTGGCTAATTCCTAGAATCTCACTGAGTGTATCTCTTAATTAAAAAGGACCAAATTGCCCTTTATACTAACCTAGCCTCTTATTTGCCCTCTAAGGGAAAAATGGTCATTAATCCCAATCCCTGCTAATTTCTCGAGTTGTCTTACAAATCCCCAGTTAATCCCGTTATGTCCAACTAATCACCAAATACTTACCCATTCCTCGATAAATCTCAAACATACATTAAACTTCCCAAAATACCCCTAAGCTCACCCCGAGTCGGGTATTATACCCTGTTGTGACTATTCCGTTAATTTGCTCAATAGGATTGCCTCAAGCCATATACTGCAAATATATCCACATAATAGTGTGGTATCAATCATTTAACACATATAATCACATTTATGCCCTTAACGGGCCAAAGTTACAGATATGCCCTTATAAACAAGAACGGGCAAACATGCATATTTAATACTCATAAACATTCATATAAATATATTCATATTATCATATAACTCATGCATGCCACATAGTCATGCCTTTAATCAATTAATCCCACACATATCCAATTATGCCCTCCTGACACGCTAATCAAGGCACTAAACCCTATTAGCATTTTTGGGTTGTTATAATGATCATCTCTCGACCCTTAGTAGGCCCTCTATTTATTTGCGCTATTTAGGCCTTAATGGATTGAGGGTTTTAGGGATGACTCACCCTTCCCAGCCTTAAGACTCTAGTGACCATCCACAACATGGATGTATTTTTGTTCCCGTTCGTAGAAATCGTCTATGTCAGTGACCTCCCTCTTTAGCAAGTTATCCCACAACTTATTACCCGGGCGCACTCCGGCTATAAGGGCCATTTTTAACTCCCCTGGGGTCAGGCTTCCTACTTTGGCTGCCTCCATATTTAACCTATGGATATAGCTCTTTAGGCCCTCGTCTTCTCCTTGTTTTACGTTAGTGAGGCTGGTGTCTGGCATGGTGTAATCACGCACACCGTGATGTTGCTGGAGAAATTCGTCAGAAAATTGTTGCAAAACTTGAGGGACCCTATCCAGAGTCTCTTGAACCACTTGTACGCAGGACCCTTTAATGTGACAGCAAAGCAATGGCATTTGACTCTGCTATTAATTCCCCTTAACTTCAGTAGGTCATTGAACCTGTCAAGATGGTACTTTGGATCTGTACTGCCCTCGTAAGGGCTCATGTGAGGCTATTTAAAGTTGGCTGGGAGCCACTTAGCTTGGATTTCCCTAATGAAGGGTGATCCGTAATCAAACTCACCGTCGATAGCGTGCCCCCCAAACATGGTGATTATCTTGCTCCGTAGGCTCCTTATCTCGAGGTCTAAGTCTTGTCTCCTTTTGTTCAAGGAGTCTCTCAAGTTGGATGGGTTGGTATTTCCTTTCCTTTTGTCTTCCAGGGGAGCCACAGAAGGTGTGGTCCTCTCATTGGTCCTTCTCCTGTTGAGCTCTTCCCTCAAGTTTAGGGGTATTTCCCTTGAAGTGACCTCAACTTTGTTTTGAGGGTTAGCGTTGTTCCTTGGCTCTGCCCCCTTAGGCTTCTTCGCCTGCCCGGGATGTTCATGTTGCTTTGGCTGAGGGCTATTGCTAGTGGAGAGTCGATTCCTCCCAAAATCTACAAGGACTGTGGTTTCTCCACCCTCATGGCCTTTCTCCTTTCGCTTAGGTAGACACATGCTTGACTTTCCCTGTAACACGACATTTAACACCTCTTGCATATTTTCTAAGGTGGTTTTTAGCCTTTGATTCTATTAGTGTAACTCGCGTATCTCCTCTTCATAGAATCGAGTACTAGAGCTCGAGCTTATGGAATATACTTGGGGACTCTTGTCGGTCCTGCACGGTGAAGGACCTAGATCTTGCTTGCCGGAGTTCGACACCTGCAATGGACTTGGGGGAGGAAACTCTCCTGTGCCAATCGTAGGGGCAGCCGCTGGTCATGGAAGGTTTTCATCAAGGTGGATAGCTGGGGATGAAGCCTCCCTTTCATCTTCAGGAGCCCTAGGCTCCTTTGGTGCATCCACATTTTTGGTGGTGGAGGATTCCTCATGGGGGCTTTAAGCTTATCTCCGTCCAGGTGGACCTCAACCTCTCGTGGTTCCCTCAAATGCTTAGAACATCTTGGCATCTTTCCCTGCTAGAATCAATAAAAGAACAGTGGCTAGACACTTATCCTTCCTATAGATGGTGCCAAACTATTGACAGTAAGAACTCGTCAACTAAGTTTGATCAAGAACTTTGTGAGTTGTAAAACAAGCGAACTTAAATCGACAGAACTTGAAGAAAACTTTCTGATGGTTTCAAGAACACAAAACATAGATGTTATAATTTTACAATGGAAAATAAAGAGAACGTAGAATGTGTATTTTCATTAGCAATGGATGATTACAAAACTCCCAAAATTTGACCCCCTTCTCAGGTGAAGGGAGGTGATATTTATAGTAGAGCACTATTGGCTCACTGTACATGGTAGTCCTTGGGGAACATGACCCTAAATATGCAATCTACGAATGGTAGTTGTGCTGGGAGTGTGGTGGTTGGTTCCAGTACACACCAAGGGCCTGCGGGAGCACCTCAATTTTAGTACCTGGTTGTACCTCCACTATCTGTTTAGTGCAAACGTCAGAGGCTGGCTTGGAAGGACCACATCAGGTACCTTGCACGTATGACTACCACTTGTCTGGCATGGAGATTAGGATCAGACATCTGGGGTTTTCAGGGCTGTACCCCCATAAGTATTTCGTGTCTGGGGTTGACAAGATCATATTTATAGTAGAGCACTATTGGCTCACTGTACATGGTAGTCCTTGGGGAACATGACCCTACATATGCAATCTACGGATGGTAGTTGTGCCAGGAGTGTGGTGGTTGTTTCCAGTACACACCAAGGGTCTGCGGGAGCACCTCAATTTTAGTACCTAGTTGAACCTCCTCTATCTATTTAGTATGAATGTCAGAGGTTGCTGGGAAGGACCACATCAGGTACCTTGTCTGTACGAGCACCACTTTTCTGGTATGGAGATTAGGATCAGACATCTGTGGTTTTCAAGGTTGTACCCCCGTAAGTATTTCGTGCATGGGGTGGATAAGGTCCACTACTTGTCTGCGCATTCAACACATGTACGAGCTCTTCCGGTAATACGTAGGTTTTCATCCCCGAAAGGCACAATATTTCTACGAACTTCAAGTATTGATGTTCCCATATGTCGTCGGGGAGGACACAGTCCCAAGATGCCTGGGAGGCAAGACCCTCGCGATATGTTGGCGTGAGGAAGGGTGTGCGAAGGGCTTCGCGAGATGCTAGCGTGAGGGGGAGCAGGCGAATGCCCTTAAGAGATGTTGGCATGAGGCGAAATGTGCGAGGGGCACTCACGTGACGCTGGTGTGAGGTGGAGCGTGTGAGGGGCCTCGCGAGACGCTGGCACGAGGCGAAGTAGGCTGATGCTTTCGTGAGATGCTGGCATGAGGCGTAGAGTGCAAGGGGCCTCACGAGATGTTGGCATGAAGCGAAATAGGCAGGTGCCCTCCCGAGATGGTGGTGCGAGGCTGAATAGGCAGGTGCCCTTGCAAGATGCTGGCTCGTGGTAGTGTAGGCAAGTGCCCTCGTGAGACGGTGGCACGAGGTAGAGGGCTGGGGCGTGAGACAGGGTCCATGGGGGCGAGGCCATACCTCTCTTGGTTCTGTCGCGGGGCCGTTAGCGCAAGGCGCAAGGTCGGGATTGGCCGTTTCCATCCTGAGCCTACATTTTGGAGGGCACAAGGTGGGGACCTCATGTAGCTGGAATTTTGGCATCCACACTATACTTCATTCACGTACTAGTATATGAAATGAAAAGCTTTTACAAAAAATAATGGTTGAAACACCATGAATCTAGAAAATGGAATTTGGAATTCCATGACATCTGGATTCTTGAACATCCAACTAAAGTTTATTGAACTTCAGTTTGAAACTAGATTTTCAAGATGAAGAGGAGAATCGAGGAAAGTAGAGAATTTTCAAAGTTAGGTTAATAGGCTAATGATATGAATAGAAAGAAGAATTTATTACTTGAATAAATATCTTCTACTGTACCAAACATAAATCTGTTTACATACTCTTATCCACTACTTTATGCATAGGATTATGAGATTAATTTAAATAGATGTCTAAGTAGTCTTTACTGAATGGCTGACATGACAAAATCATTTGAAGATCTCGACCAGAAAGATTCTGTTATGATTCTTATTCTTAATATTGAAAATGTTCTAATCATTGGGAATGATGTAGAGAAATCGTCAATAGAAAAGAAATGGTTAGCTGAACATTTCTAAATATTATATTTAGAAAAGCCAAGAATGTTCTCTACATTCACATTTATAGAGATTGAAAGGACAATCTTTAGGCACTGTATCAAGCGACTTCTATAGATTAGAAGCTTAAAGGCTTTAGTTTACGAAAATCCAAGAAAGGCTTTTTGCCTTCCCGGTCAGGAGGATGTATTATCTAAATAATAAATGTCCATTTATTCTTTTACTAGAAAAGAAGGACATGAGAAAGTATTCCTACAACTAGTGATAAGTTGTTTAATGTATCAAATTTTATGTTTTCAAATTGACATTTGTTAACTAGTGAGAATAGTCAGCAATTGTCAATCCAATGATGGATTGAGTCATTGAATAATTATAAGGACTTAATTTTGAGTATCTTTAATATAATTGAGATTATATGTTTATGCATTTAGGCAGTGACCTAAAATTGGAAAAGGATGAACTGTTTTTTAAATCATCAAAGATCAGTTTCCATAACTGTGGAGGAGACACATTAATCTAGAAATCTATTAGACATTTCATATTTGTATGTTTCACCATAAAAGTCAATATATAACAACTAGGAGTAGTTAAATAGGCTATTTGATTTAGTTGAGATATTTGCCATTCTGGAAAGGGTTTCAGATTAGAATAAATAACTAGTATCTCATTGCAAAAGTAATGGAGATGCAACTATTCTAGAAGAACTAGAAATCATGAGAGAGTAGAGTACATGAAATGAAGTATCATTTAATTCAAGACAATTTTACATAATTGATGTAATAATCTTGAAGATAATTTCAAAACAGTTTCTTACAAAACTGTTACAAAGACTTTGTTAGAAAAATTCTTTCAAGAGAATATGATTGACATATTAAAAGAGATGCCTCAATTTTTTTTAGGGCAAGTGGGAGATTGTTGGGAATAGTGCCCATAACGCAATTGTAGTTGACAAATGTTTTAAATGAAATAAATAATTTAATTTAATTATTATATATATAGACTATGTCCAATATTATATTGATAATATTAAGTAAATACCAGGAAAAATATAAAGTTTATCTATGTGGTCTTAATCTCATATTTGTGTGAGAGGAACAAGATTAAGATAGTAAACTTAAAACATTTTGTAGTAAAATAAAGTTATGGAATGTTTAGATTAATTACTGCTAGTACGGTCCACTAGTATTATGAATACATGTGACCTAGATCTAGGTTACTAGTGTAGTAGGACTTCAGTGGAGGTACTTTGCATGTTGAGAGCATGTAGAACTGGACTAGATGTGATTTGTTAATACTTGTTTAAACACCATTTCATAGTATTAATCAAACACATCAAACGATGATCATATAGACGATGATCTTAATCCTGAGGTTGCTATGAACTCCCATATATGTCATCCGATTCTTTGATTCATGCATTAAGGTTTGTCAGAATGATGAGACTAAGAACAATTGTTTTGGCGACTCAATGATATATATGGCTGGGAACATAGTTCAACAGATATGGAATCTATACCTTCTTATAGATTGAAGAATGGTTCCCTATTTGGTTGGCTTTTGGAACTGAAAAGGTTATGAGCGCTCACGTCGCAAACTTGTTGTGACACAACCTTCACTAGTAAAGTCAGTGGTACTCTAGGAACAAGATATATAGATAAAAGGGTAAAAGGGTAAAATAGTAATTTTACTACCTTTAATTATAAACCATTAATAGATGATTAGCATTGTATGTAATTATTATATCAATTGACACTTTATTTTTTAATAAAGTACTCAGTAAATATATGTCTGTAATTGTGGATGCCAAAATTCTAGTTGCACGAGGCTCCTACCTTGTGCCCTTCAAACCATAGGTTGGGTATGGAAACGACGAAGCCCGACCTTGCAACTTGCGCTGAGAGCCCTGCGATAGCACCAAGTGAGGCATGGTCTCGAGCCATAGGCCCTTGCCTCACCTCAACACCTCGCGCGCGCATCAGGCCTTCATCTCGCGCCAATGGCCTCGCCTCAATACCTCACGCGTCAATCAGGCCTTCTTCTCGCGCCAAGGGCCTCGCAAGCATATCAGGATGCACCTCGTGCCAAAGGCCTCGTGTGCACAACAAGACATCATATCACGCTATGGCCTCGCACCAATGGCCTCGTGCATGCACCAGGATATGCCTTGCATACGGATCCTCGCCTCATGCACGTCACGCACCTCATCTCGCACCTTGCAGGTCTCGCGAGGCACAACCTCACATACAGAGCCTCGCCTCATGCTGAGAGTCTCGCGAGGCCACGTCGTATGCCTAATCTCACATCTTGCAGGTCTCGCGAGGCACAGCCTCGCATACAGAGCTCGCCTCGCACTGAGCGTCCTGCGAGGCCACGTCGTATGACCAATCTTGCAGGTCTCGTGAAGCACAGCCTCGCATACGGAGCCTTGCCTCACGTTATGTGTCTCATGAGGACACCCTATTTTCCCCATCTCATACAATGCAGGTCTCACAAGGAACATGCCTCGCCTGCAGAGAATCGCATCTCGTGCCAAGGGTGTCGCGAGGTCAGCCCTCGCATGTGGCCTCACATCTCGCACCGAAGGACTCGCGAGGTGCAGGCCTCGCCTACAATGTCGTACCTAGCGCCAAGGATATCGCACCTAAGGCATGAGAGGCCCCTTATGTATCCTTTTCTTAGGGCCATCACGGGAGGTCCTTGCCTCCCCAGCATATTGGGACCGCATCATCCATGATAACGTATAGGGATTTCAATAATTGAAGAATAAGATACCTTGTGGGGGTGAAAGCCTATGTATGACTTGAGGAGCTCGTACAGGTATGGAATTCACCTACAAACCAAGAGGAGTTAGAGTACGGACACGATGTCCACACCAGACAAGTAGTGGCAGTACAAGAATGGTTCATAGCAAGTACTCCCCTAGCACGCCTATGAGGTTTGTAGCAAACAAGTAGTGGAGTACAACATGGTGCCAAGATAGGAGAACTTTTTCAGACTACTGGCGTGTCATGGAGCTGACGACCATGCTCTTTGCACCACTACCATCTTGTAGATTGCATATGTAGAATCGTGTCCTCAGGGACAACCATGTACCATGAGCCAATAGTGCTCTACTATAAATGTAACCTCCCTTCACCTAAGAAACGGGGGAAGAATTTTCTAACCAGTTATTGCTAATGAAAAGAGACATTCAACATTATCTCCATTTTTTATTCTAGAATTCCATCATTTATGTTTGATGTTCTTGAAACTGTGAGGAAGGTTGTCTAAAGTTTAGTGAGTTTGAAGTTCACTTCTTTTACAACTCCAAAAGTTCTTGATCTAACTTAGTTGACAAGTTCTCACTGTCAACAGTTTGGCACCGTCTGTGGGAAGAACAAGCATCAAGCCAACGTTCTTTCTTCACTTCCAGGAAGGAAAAATGCCAAGGCGTTCAAAACTCTTACGGAAACTACAAGATGTTGAGCTTCACCTAGACGGAGAACAACTGTGGGCTTCAAGGAAAGACCCTCCTTCACCTAAGCATGGAGATATGCTGGAGGAACGTCCACCCCCAAGGGAGAAGAAGGAAGCATCATTCCCGGCTATTCGGCCCGACGGAGGTCATTCAGAGCCGTCAGCGCACCCACATCCTCGGCCCCCGGTGGCACCGCGCCCTGGTCACCGAGACCCAAATCCCTCGACGCACAGGCTAGGCAAGAGTCCCCGAGTACTCTCGGTGAGTTCCAGCTCAAGGATTTGCTTCTATGAGGACGAGATTCATGAGTTACACAAAAAGAATCGAAGGCTGGAAACCATGCAAAAGAACATGTAGGAGGTTTTAAACGACCATCTGCAAGGAAAGTCGAGCATACCCCTTCCAAAGCATAAAGAGAAAGAGCGTGAAGGAGGGGAAACCACTGACCCCATAGATGATGGGAGAACCCGAATTTCCACTAGCAACACTCCGCAGACATAGTACCATGAGGGACTCAGGCCGGCGAAGTACCCCTAGGAGCAAAGGCAGAGGGACGATGATGGTCATAAGGACGAAGCCAAAGTCACCTCAAAATAGGCGCCCCCTGGCCTAAGAGAAAAGCTCAATGGGAAGAGGTCAGAAGTAAGGACGACACCTCTTATAGCCCCTTCAAATGGCAAAGAGAAAAGAAAGGCAAACCCTACTGAGCTGAGAGACTCCTTGAATAGGAGGCGACAGGAGCTGGACACCGAGATGAAGGGCCTTTGGAGCAAGATCGTCACAACGTCTAGGGGGCACATTATCGATGAACAGTTCGACTGCGAGTCACCCTTCACGCAAGAAATCTAGTTTGAACAACTCCCGGCTAACTTTAAAGAACCTCATATGACCCCTTATGAGGGCACCTCGGACCCCAAGTACCATTTGGGCGCCTTCAACGATTTAATGAAGTTGAGAGGGATCAATAGCAGAGCAAGATGTCACTATCATGCTGAAAAGGGCCGGCGTACAAATGGTTCAAAAGACTGAGGTCAGGAACCATTAGGTCATGGCAACATTTTTTCGATGAGTTTCTCCAACAACATCATGCCGTACACGATTATACCTTGCTGAGCACTAGCCTCGCTAATATAAAGCAAGGTGAAGGAGAAAGCTTGAAGAGTTACATCCAAGGGAAGCCTGACCAGGGGAGAACTCAAGATGGAAATCACAGTTGGAGTGCGCCCAGGCAGTAAGCTTTGGGATAATATGCTCAAAAGGGAGATCACTGACTCAGACAATTTCTACGAATGGGCACAAAAGTACATTTGTGTCGAAAACGACCACGAGAACCTGAAGGCATCACTTGTCAAGCCCTCAGCCTTTGAAGGTTCGAATGACGCAAAAAATAAAAGGGTGTACGAAGGCCCAAGAGATGACCTCCAGAGGAAGCACAAACACTGAAGTAATCCTAGGCAAACATCCCACACCTTCTACACTGACCTAACACATACTAGGGAGCATATCTTCGTAGCGAACGAGAATTAGGTCCCCTTCAGGAGACCCCCACCAATGAAGAGAGATTGGTCAAAGAGTGACCCTGGAAAGTACTGTCAGTGTCATAAAGACATTGGCCACACCACAGCGGAATGCACTCATATGAAAGTGGAAATTGAGGAACTCATACACAGGGGCACTTGGGTAGATACGTCCGAAGAGAAAATGAAAGACCAGATGATAGACCACCCTCACCATGAGCACGAGATGTAGCCCCAGAGGTGCAAGGAGAGGTGAGGAAGATATTTGGAGGACCAAGATTCAGAGGAGAATCAAGAAAGGGGTGAGATAGATACGCCAAGGAAGCCAGACGAAGTCCACCCCCATGCATGCTAAGCTTAGAACAACGACCCCCATAAAAATTTAAAGGGGAAAATGACTCAATAATCTTCACCGAAGAAGACGTCGGGGTGTGCATTTTCCACACAATGACCCCTTCATGTTAAGTGTACAGCTGGCCAACATGATGGTACATCGAGTTCTGGTAGACAATGGGATCTCCGTAGACATCCTACATCGTCTAGCCTTAGAGAAGATAAGACTGGGCATCAGGAACTTAAAGCTCAACAACACCTCCCTGTATGGGTTTACAGGAGACTCGATACAATCCCTGGGCACAATCAAGTTTGCCCTCACCATGGGGGAGCTGCCCAGACAGACCACTATAATGACAAACTTTGTCGTAGTAAGCTGTTCCTCGGCCTTCAACACGGTATTAGGGAGACCCTCCCTGAGAGAATTGAAGGCGATAACCTCGGTATACCACTTCGCCATAAAATTCCCAACCCCTGGGGGATAGCGAGCGTGAAAGGGGAACAGAAAGAGGCAAGGGAATGTTATAACACGTCCCTCCGTACAGTCATGAAACCGCCAAAACTATTGTGATGGTAGTGCATGGGAGCACGAACTTGCGTGAGTTTAATGCCAAGGTTAATGAGGAGATCAGAATCAATGGTTATGCATACGCGCCTGAGAGGGAACATCAGGTAAAGCTTAACTTTTAGTATGATAACTCAAAAGGGTTACCATAGTTAGCCCCCCAACATAGTTGTGAGTCCTCCCCTTAAAAGCAGCTATGAATTAGAGGGGTAACTTAGATGCCCTAATAGGTAGTAAGAACAATGCTGCCATAGATACCTATGTACTCTACTCATTTTTAATGAATATGATTCTTGTTGGCATGTCACACCCCTCATTTATGTGAGCACATATCTAACTCTCGTACGCCTATCACCAATTGGAATTATCAAAGTGCATGAGCAAAATGATCAAAGTGCCCGACGAGATAAATCTTGCTAACCACTTGGGGGGCAGAGTATACAGCCAAAAAGGGTCCTAAAAGAGACCCCTATAAAAAAAAAGGGAAATAAATAAGCGAACCTAGCAAAGCACCTCTTTAATTCACAAGGAGTAGCTACCCTTATGAACATTAAGAAAGTCAAAAGGTCCTACAGGAAAAACCTTCTAATAAAGGCTTATACCTCCACGAGAGGAAAAGCCTCAGGGAAAGCATCCACCAATAATCCTAGAGCAGCCACTAAGCCATTTAGCCAAAATGGGTCCTAATACAGACCCTTGTAAAAATAGTACTATGCATAATGACGAGAAGGACGTTTCTCGCAAGAGATAACAAGCGCGTGCAAAAATATATAAAAGGATGGCTAGAACCCAAAGGGTCAACATATCCTTACAAATACAATCAAGGTGAACCAAGGAGACCATCACTATCGGTCCAAATAAATTATCAAAGAGTTATTAGAAAAAAGAAAGACCTATCAAACCCCTTTGAGTGGGCTCAAAAGGACCTCAAGCATAAAGAAAAAAGAGAGACCTATCAAACCCCTTTGAGTGGGCTCAAAAGGACCTCAAGCATAGAGAAACAAAAACAAATGATCACATATTTATATATATATAAATAAAAGAAAGTTGCGATAATGTTGCAGGATAAAATCGACATCAGCCAAAGAAGGACTTAAAAAAGTTCTAAAAAAAATGAGGTTCAAATAGCATACAACCAAATCGAAGTTGAAGGTAAAAATTGTAGAAGAAAAATCTCAAGGCCTCCCACCGTGAGCATTCCACTCGGTCACCTTGGCAACGGTGTGGTCACCAAAGGAGCAGAAATCAAAGCTAGGATTTTGCCTCCACATTCCATAAAGGGTGCACCCTATGGACTTATATTCAACCTCCGCCAAATTAGCCTCCAAGAGAGTGACCCTCTCTCGCAGCACTACAACCTTAGCTTCTCCTCTCTTCTTCTTCTTTGACGATGAAGTGGCTTTCGCCAAGGCTTTCTCTAGCTTGAGCTTGATGTTAGCAATCTGTCCCTTGAGCTCCTGAACTCTGACCGCTAGATGATCCATTTCAGCATTTGATGAAGATAGGCCCTGTGTCAAGTCTACAAAGTGTTGAGCCACAAGAGA
Organism: Humulus lupulus; assembly: GCF_963169125.1. Lineage (NCBI taxonomy): Eukaryota > Viridiplantae > Streptophyta > Magnoliopsida > Rosales > Cannabaceae > Humulus > Humulus lupulus. The sequence goes on from NC_084793.1 coordinate 105,808,971, forward strand.
AGCCTACAAGGAAGCAAAAAAAAAAAAGAGCAAATAAAGAACCCAAAACACAAAAAAAGAAAGACCAACGTAAGACGCATGAACTCACCCAAGTTATGGAGTGCACAAGGGTCTCCCCAAGCTCCACCATGGTGAAATTCCTGAGACCTCTCCGCTTGGTCTCGGAATACCCTCTGCGACTCGGGTATATCTTTGCATGTAAGGGGCTGACAGCGACCCACCCAGGATGTCCCCTCCAAATCAGGGGCGCCCGGGTGAGCAGGGACAGATGACCTACTCATCGAGGGAGGAGGAGGTGTAGGAACGTCGGATGAAGGGTACCTCGAATGGCCATGTCTAGCGAGAGCATAGGGAAGATTATCATATTCATCAGAGAAAGGCATGACGAAGCACCCTTGCATGGTCTGTGGACCGCAGGAATGAGAGGTCGTTTCGTAGTCCTTAGGGGCACAAGGGGGGCACCCCCTAGAGGATGGTGATAGCCAAGCTAGATGCTTAGATTCTAGGGAAACCTCCCCAGGCACTGAATCAACATCACCCTCGTCTGAGTGAGGTTCTTTTGGAGTCGCCTTCTTCTTTCTCTCAGAAATATTCCATTGTAGGTGGGGCTCTGAAACCCTGGATAAGCCATAGTGATTGAGGTTGGCCATAGTAAAGAGATGGGCAGCCATTTTTGTTGCAGGGTCGGCATCGAGGAAGACGTCTACTGGTGCCGCCTCCAACTGAGGAACATCAGGGATACTGAAGCACTCTGAACAATCAACTCAGTTATCAATATGAGTATAAGTTCCAAAATAGCGAACTCAATATAAAAGGAAAAACTCAAAGTACTTACTTGGGGAAAAGCGGAAATGTTCGCGGACAAAAAGGGGACCTTTTAGAAAGAAAAAGTCCTGCTTCCAAGAACCTGAGTTAGACATGGAACCCTCTATCAAGGAGACCTGAGAATTGGATTTTTTTAGGAAGTAGAAGCCTTTGGTTTAGGGGTGGGCATGAGATTATACATAAAATGCACATCTTGGGCCGTGGGAGCATGACTGTTAAGCTTCACAAACACCATATATAGGCAACTTAAAGTCAAACAGTTGTTAGGTGCCAGCTGAAGCGGAGCAAGGTCGAAGTGGTTGAGGACCATTATGAAGAACGGGTGTAAAGGAATGGTCCCACCCACCTTCAAGATGTGCTCGCTCATGGCCACATAGCCCTGGGGGGATTATCAGCCCGACACTTGTTGGAGGGTACGTACATCTTGTACTCTTTGCTAATGTGGTACTTCTCAGAAAATTCTAAGAGTCGGCTTTCTGACACGTTGGAAATGATTGTAGACGCAAACAAAGGACCAAAGTCCGGCTTCTCAGCAGCCACTTGTCGTCTCATTCTCTTTAACATGTTTGCAAAACCAAAGGAAAAAGGTGAGGTCAAAATAGGGCACTTTACCCTCCATTTTTTCCTTTTTGCGTGAGTTTTCCACCGAGGCATTAAGTGTGGAAGCATCGAACAAGGGTGGATTAAGGACAAGGGTTGAGGGGAAACAGGGGTGACCTCGGGGCTACTATAGGTCAAAAAGGCTCACTCTAAGGCTTGCAATGTTGTCATTAAGGTCAAAGGAGAAAGGGACTCCATAACCCCTCAAGGCCAAATCTATCTCACTCTCCACCACCCAGATTTTATGCCTAATCTTGGCCATGCATTCAAGGTGACATATACGAGTCCTCGTTAAGGTGTCGAAGTTTTGGTAAGGGTAGTTTTCGGGGGACCCCGAGTCCGAGGATAAGTCTACAAACTCGACCCCCAGAGGAACACTAGACGACCCATCACATGCCATAAAGCTGCCTCTTGTTGGTAAAATGGGTGCAAGTGTATGTGGAAAGGGTACTACAAAACACAAAGGAATAAGCTCAAAACCTATAGACACAAGTGCTCGAAACAACCAACTACGTGGTATAAGGGAGGGTATATATGCAAGCAGGTGCACATATGTGAATTAGCTCACGAGGAGATCTGGGAAAGACAACCCATCCCAAGTAACACTAATTTAAACCCATTAAGCATAAGAAACGGTGAAAGTGTACCTTGAGTGAGTAAAATTGCGCACCGTCGCAACTGAGGAAATACCAAGGATCGAAAGTACAAGCCTGCAAAAAGAAAGGAGAAAGGTTTTTTAGTGTCCTAGCACATATAAAGACATTTACATACAAAAAATAAGGAGGAAAGAAAGGCGAAGTGCCATTGTGAGGGATGGAACCACTTACCTCTTGAAGGATTTGAAGACACAAGTACATCCAAGCTACGAAAAGAAATTATAGTAATTATGTTTAAGAAGAAGACCTATTTATAAGAAGCTCAAACTCATCCTAGCTGTTGAATCCAATGATTGATCTATGCTCAAAAATGAAGGCAAGCACCTATATTGGTATCCGCGAAGCCAAATGATAGCTCACATTTACCCTCAAGGAATCATGAGGATCACCACCCCAAAGTGTGTTACTTCACACCACTAGAGCAAAGAAACACACTAACACTGCAACTAGTTTGAAGGCACCGTACCAAGAAGTCTACCGGAGCACCTAAAGGCCCTCTCATAGACTGGGGGGCAAGTGTGGATGCCAAAATTCTAGTTGCACGAGGCTCTTGCCTTGGGCTCCATACTTTGTGCCCTTCAAACCATAGGCTTGGGATGCAAACGATGAAGCCCAACCTTGCACCTTGCGTTGAGAGCCCCCCGATAGCACCAAGTGAGGCATGGTCTCAAGCCACAGACGCTGCCTCGCCTCAATGCCTCGCGCACTCATCAGGACTTCATCTCATTCTAAGGGCCTCGCTTTAACACCTCGCGTGCGCATCAGGCCTTCATCTTGCGCCAGGGGCCTCGCGCGCGCATTAGGTTGCGCCTCACGCCAAAGGCCTTGTGCGTGCATCAGGCCATCGTCTTGCACCACAGCCTCGTACCAATGGCCTTCCGCGTGTACCAAGATACGCCTCGCATATGTATCCTCACCTTGCACCGAGCATCTCGCAACGCCATGCCACGCACCCCATCGCGTACCTTGCAGGTCTCGCAAGGCACAACCTGGCATACGGAGCCTCGCCTCGCGCTGAGCATCTCGCGAGGCCACTTTGTATGCCCAATCTCATATCTTGCAGGTCTCGCGAGGCACAACCTTGCATACAGAGCCTCGCCTCTCACCGAGCATCTCGCAAGGCCACGTCGTATGACCAATCTAGAATCTTGCAGGTCTCGTGAGGCACAGCCTCGCATGCGGAGCCTTGCTTCGTGTTATGTGTCTCACAAGGACACCTCGTGTGCCCCGTCTCATACCATGCAGATCTTGCAAGGCACATGCCTCGCCTACAGAGCATCACGTGTCGCGCCAAGGGTGTCGCAAGGTCAGCCCTCACATGTGGCATCACATCTCACACCGAAGGACTCGCAAAGTGCACGCCTCGCCTACAATGTCGTACCTATCGCCAAGGATATTGCACCTAAGGCATGAGAGGCCCCTTACGTATCTTTTTCATAGGGCCATCACGCGAGGTCCTTGCCTCTCAGACATATTAGGACCGTGTCATCCATGATAACGTATAGGGATTTCAATACTTGAAGAATAAGATACCTTGTGGGGGTGAAAGCCTATGTATGACTCGAGGAGCTCGTACAGGTACGGAATGCACCTACAAACCTAGAGGAGTTAGAGTACGGACACGATGTCCATGCTAGACAAGTAGTGGCAGTACAAGAATGGTTCATAGAAAGTACTCCCCTAGCACGCCTATGAGGTTCGTACCCAACAAGTAGTGGAGTACAACATGGTACTAAGACAGAAATACTTTTGCAGACTGTCGGCGTGTACTGGAGCCGACCACCATGCTCCTGGCACCACTGCCATCTGTAGACTGCATATCCAGAATCGTGTCCTCACGACCCCCATGTACAGTTAGCCAATAATGCTCTACTATAAATGTAACCTCCCTTCCCTAAGAAAAAGGGGGGGAAATTTTGTAACCAGTTATTGATAATGAAAGAGACATTCAACATTCTCTCCATTTTTCATTCTAGAATTCCATCATTTACATTTGATGTTCTTGAAATGGTAAGGAAGGTTGTCTAAAGTTTAGTGAGTTTGAAGTTCACTTCTTTTACGACTCCAAAAGTTCTTGATCTAACTTAGTTCACGAGTTCTCACCATCAAGAATAATTATCAAGAGTTCAATCTCATATTTATAGTGGAGTAATCATGAGATTAATAAATATGATTATTTAATCAAAGAGATTTGATTAATAATCTAATATTTATTTGAAATTTAGGAATTTAAGAAGAATTTTGTTCTTCATGTCAAGTATGCAATTATATGATAATTAGGTTGAATAATTAATTTGGAATTAATTATTAATTTTCGAAAATATATTTATTAATTTAAATTTATAAATTTTCAAAATTTAGATATATAAATAAATTAATTAATTTTTGAAATTAATAATTTTATTTGAGTGGGAGAAAATAAAATTGGTAAGTCAAAAATAATTTTTGATTTATTAAATTTTAAAAGATGACGATAATGATGCTATCATCAATTTGAATTTTGAATTTGGAATTTAAAATTTAAATTTTGAAATATGGTTGTTTCTTTTCCTTAAAAAGATTGATACCTTATGTGGATGCTCAAAATTCCATGCATGTAGAAGATCCAAAGCACACGCTAAGGTCCCAAAAATGCCCAAATACAGACCTGTGCTCACGTCCCTAGGTAGTATTAGGAAACCTTACCAAACGAAGCCTCAGCAAGTGTGCCACCCAGGACCCCCTGTTTCGCGCCTCGCGAGCCGAGGAGGTGTGCAACGCAAGGCCCTCAGGCACCTACGCAAGGCCATCACCCCCATGTCTCCGCGAGGTCGTTATGCCCTCGCCTCGTCTCGCGCCACCAGGGCCTCGCGAGCGAGCGCCTTGCCTCCACGCCCAGGCGTCTTGCGAGGTCGCGTCACCTCAAACACCCACGACCGTCTCACGCCACTACAGCCTTGCGAGGGAGCGTCTCGTGCCACTAGGGCCTCACGAGGGAGCATCTCGTGCCACCAGGGCCTCGCCTCGCACACCCAGGCATTTTGCGAGGCAACGTCTCCTTGGACACCCACGACCATCTCGTGCACCAACAGGTGTCTCACCAGAAGTGGCATCTCGCGCACCTATCACCCATGTCTCATGGGTGGCCTTTGAGGTGCTTCGGGCATCTCGCGCCATGGGCCCCACCTTGTGCCAAGGGCCCAAGAGCCCCGTTTCGCGCCACGACCCCTGCATGCACCAGGTGTCTCGCACACTGCACCTTAAGTGGGTGTCTCCTTTGAAGACCTACGGAGACTCAAACATTTAGAGGTAAAAGCCCAAGTATAATTCAAAAGGATCGTACCAGTACGATGTTGTACGGGGTACGACCTTTAAGACCTTGTATGTCTGATCCGAATACTCATGCCAAACAAGTAGTGGCAGTACTAGGAGAGGGGACATGGCCTGTATGTCTCTATCCAGATGCCAGAGTCGACACCACCACCACCTGCACCACTACGCCTGGCGCCTCTCCTCTAGCACTCGTACTAGATAAGTAGTGGATACAACCCCACGAACCCTGACTATATACTGGGGCCAACACCACTACACCTGATACAACTCTCCTGACAATGTACTTATGTACAATCTGATCCCCTGGACCACAATGTATCAAGGGCCATTAGAGCCCACTATAAAGGGAATCCCACTTCAACATTGAAAGGGGTTGGAAAATCCACTGTAGCTTGAGACGACAAAGGAATACAAGTTCTTTTCCCCATTTTTCTTCTGCAACTATTTTCTAAGTTTCTAAGTCTGTAGCTTGATTACATTATTGAAGTTTTTCATTGATAAGCAATAGACTTTGATTTTTCTAACTTAACTTTGTTGATGAGTTCTCACCGTCAACAGTTTGGTGCCGTCTGTGGGAAGAATAAGTGTCAAGCCACTATTCTTCCACTGATTCTGGCAGAAAAAATGTTGAGATGTTCTAAACGACTGAGAGAGCCACGAGAGGTGGAGGTCCACCTTGACAGAGACCATCTGAAGGCCTCTATGAAGAATCCTCCTCCACCCAAAAATGTGGAGGCCCCAAAGGAGCCCGAGGTCCATGAAGACGAAAGGGAGGCCTCGTCCCCGACTGTCCCACCTGAGGAAAACCATCCAAGGTAAACAGCTGCCCTTGTAGGAGATGTCGATGAGTTCTCGCCTCCAAGGCCGCCACAAATGCCGAACTCTGACCGGCAAGATCCAGGCCCATCGATGCGCAGACCTGACAAGCATCCCTAGGTCCATTCCGTGAGCTCAAGTTCTAAATCTTAATTTTATGAAGAGGAGATATGCCCAGAGGCAAACGCAGAGGAACAACGTCGACCCACGTAGAGAAGTCAAGGTCACGTCGAAGAGAACGCCCCCAGACTTGCGGGAAGAGTTCAATAAGACAAGGGCGGATAAAAGGACCACACCTCCTATGGAACCCCATGAGGACAAAGGAAAAGGAAAGGTTAACCCGTCCACATTGAGAGACTCCTTGAATAAAAGGAGGCAAGACCTAGACACGGAAATGAGGAGCCTCCGGAGCGAGATCATCACCGCATTTGGAGGACAAGCCATTGAGGAGGATTTTGACCATGAATCGCACTTCATTAAGGAAATCCAAGCCATCCGGCTCCCTGCCAACTTCAAGGAGCCTAATATGACCCCGTATGAAGGAAACACAGATCCCAAGTACCATCTGGATGCGTTTAACGATCTGATGAAGTTAAGGGGCATTAGTAGCAAAGCCAAGTTCCATTGCTTTGCTGTTACATTGAAAGGACCTACGTACAAATGGTTCAAAAGGCTTAGACCAGGGTCCATAAGATCTTGGCAACAATTTTTTGATGAGTTTCTCCAGCAACACCACGCCATGCGTGATTACACAATGTCGGGCACCAGCCTTGCTAACGTGAAGCAAGAAGAAAATGAGAGTCTAAAGAGATACATTAACAAGTTCAATATGGAAGCGGACAAGGTAGGAAGCTTGACCCAAAGAGAGCTAAAAATGGCCATCGCGGCCGGAGTGCACCTGGGAAACAAGTTATGGGATAACATGCTCAAGAGAGAGGTCACAGATTTGGATGATTTCTACAAGTGGGCACAGAAATAAATTCACGTAGAGGATGGTCACGAGAGCCTTAAGACTGGAATAGGCCAATCCCCACCAAAACCCTCAATCCGAGAAAGCCAAAGCAGTGCAAAGAAGAAGTGGGTCTATGAAGGAACAAGAGATGATCGGCCTCGGAAGCCCCAGCGCACGGATGAGCGCAGGCAGGGCCCCTACACCTTTTACACTGACCTCACCCACACTAGGGAACATATTTTCGTCACGAATGAGAACCAGGTCCCTTTTAGAAGGCCCCCGCCAATGAAAAAGACCAGTAAAAAAGAGACCCCAGCAAATATTGCCAGTATCATAAAGATATTGGCCACACCACTGCGGAATGCAACCATTTCAAAATAGAAATCAAGGAGCGAATATGCAGAGGACATTTGGGCAGAAACGTCTGCAAGAAGAGCCAAAGGCCGGAAGAATGAGCATCCTCGCCACGGGCATGAGAGGTGGCCCCGGAAGTACAAGGAGAGGTCAGGACCATCTTCGGAGGGCTAGGATTCGAGGGCGAATCAAGAAAGGGGCGAGATAAATATGCCAGGGAGGCCAAACGAAGTCCACCACCGTGCGTCTTAAGTTTGGAGCAACGCCCCCTGAAAAGTTTTAAGGGTGAGAATGACTCGATAACCTTCATTGAAGAAAACACCCGAGGTGTACATTTCCCCCATAATGACCCCTAGTGTTGACTGTCCAACTTGCAAATATGAGGGTACATCGATTCTTGGTGGATAATGGAAGCACTGTGGACATCTTATATCGCCCAGCTTTGGAGAAAATGGGACTAAACATCCGGCACCTAAAGCCTTGCAGCTCCTCCCTGTATGGATTTATGGGAGACTCAATATAGCCCCTAGGGGCAATTGAGTTAGCCCTCACCATGGGAGAACAACCCAGACAAACGACCATAATGGCAAACTTTGTTGTGGTAGATTGCACCTCAGCCTTCAATGCGGTATTATGGAGACCCTCCCTAGAGAATTGAAGGCGATAACTTCTGTATACCACTTAGCCATGAAATTCCCAACTCCTGGGGGAATAGCAAGCATGAAAGGAGAGCAGAAGGAAGTGAGGGAATGCTATAACACATCCCTCCGAACTGCCACAAAGCCATCGGTGCCTATGGAAATGGTTGTGCATGAAGGCGCAAACCCGCATGAGTTGGACCCACGAGTCGCGGAAGAACCTAGAGCTGAGCCTGTAGAGGAGATGGAAGAAGTCACGGTCATGGATGATCATTTGAGAAAGTTGAAGGTGGGGAGAAACCTTACGAGTATCGTGAAGGAGAAGGAGGTAGAATTTCTGAAATCCAACCTCGACGTATTCGCCTAGAGTCACGAGGACATGGTAGGAATAGACCCATCAGTCATGTGCCATCACTTAAACATCAACCCGAAAGCAAGGCCTGTGAGGCAGAAGAGGAGAGCGCTAGACTTAGAAAGATACGTGGCCCTGAAAGAAAAGGTTGATAAGTTGAAGGAAAATGGGTTTATCCGAGAGGCATTCTACCCAATATGGGTATCAAACCCCGTTTTAGTCCTAAAGACCAACGGAAAGTGGAGGACTTGTGTGGACTTCACTAACCTCAATAAAGCCTGCCCAAAGGACAGCTTCCCGCTTCCTAGGATAGACCAGTTAGTAGATGCCACGGTGGGGCACGAGCTACTTAGATTCATGGATGCATATTCTGGGTACAACCAAATACCCATGAACCCAGCCGATGAAGAGCACACTTCGTTCATAACAGACAAGGGGCTTTATTACTACAAAGTGTTGCCTTTTGGTTTAAAGAACGCAGGTGCTACTTATCAAAGGCTGGTGAACAGAATTTTTGCGAATCAAATAGGAAGTAATATGGAAGTGTATGTGGACGATATGCTGGTAAAAACAAAGAAGGCAGAAGAACTCACGAATGACCTCAGTGAGACGTTCAGCACTCTTCGGAAGTTCAGAATGAAGTTAAACCTGCTCAAGTGCACCTTCGGAGTTTCATCAGGGAAGTTCTTGGGTTTTATGGTGAATTCCTGAGGGATCAAGGCCAATCCTGAAAAAATCAAGGCATTGCTGGAAATCAGCCCATCACGAAGCAACAAGGAGGTGTAGTGCTTAACAAGGAGAGTAGCAGCTGTAACGACCCAAATTTGCTAATAAGGCTTAGGGCCTTGATTAGCGTGCCTGGAGGGAAATAAGTGATTTATTGTCATAATATGTGAATTTGTGTGAATATGTGATTAGCGATGCATGTTTAGGTGGATTAAATATGCATGTGGGCCCCGTTTGGTTATTAGGGGCATGGTTGTAATTCTAGCCCGTTGAGGGCATAAACGTGATAATTGTAACAATTGTGTTATACTTGCGATGTATCTATGTTGCACATTGCGAGACAGTCCTAGGGAGCGGTTAGCTAGGAAGTCACAACGAGGTCGAAAATCCGACTCGGGGCGAGTCGAGGGGTAATTTGGGTATAATACATTTTTATGGGGTTATCGGGTTATGGAAATAAATATTTGGAGATATATCTGAGGATAAGATGTCTAGGAGGGAACATTGGGGAAAAAAGAGCTTCACGTTTCTTCACTTTGGTATATGCTGGAATAGTCTTTGGAGCTCTAGAGGAAAGCTAGAGCTAAGAGAGGAAGAGGAGAGAGAAAGTTGATATTCTTGGAAGCAAAGGAGGAACTCAAGCTGGGATTTAGATGGCTAATTCAGGGATTTAATCAAGCTCAAAGGTAAGTGTTATACTTGATAAACAAGTTGAATTCTGTTGATATTGGGTGTTAGGACATAGACATGCATTGCTTGGTTTCTAGGATTGGTTTTGATTGCTTGATGGGTGTAGGAATTGGCTCTTGAATTTTTTGGTATGCTTAGGTTGCATGAGTATGAATTCTGGGCTTATTCTGAGGTTGGGGGCAATTTTGGATGAGATATGAGGGATTAAGCTCAGGGAAAAATTGAAGGAAAGGCTGGGATTTTCTAGGTTTGCAGGTAGAGTCGCGGCCCTAGGAGGGGCATGTCGCGGCCCGTGTGCACGGAGGCCTGGGGAGGCCATGGATTTTGAGGCTCATCGCGGTGCTTGGCCAAGCATGCTGCGGCCCGTGTGTCTTCTAGGGAGGTGTTTTAGCCTCTGTTTTGAGGCAAGTCGCGACCCTTAAGGGGTTGGGCCGCAACCCTAGTTAAAAATGCAGGGTGTCTTGTGGGATTTGACCTGGGAACCTAATTGTTAAGGCTTGGGATGGATTTTATCACTCGGATTGATAAAATCCAAGGTCCCGGAGACTAGAATTATGACCTAAAGTTATTTAATGGATTAGAACTTGATGAGTGGATATTTTTAATGCGTTGTGACTAGGGTTCCAACGAGGCTAGGACTAGGGGACTGTGCTCGGGACATCGGTGCTTGGAAGGCTCAGGACACAGGTAAGAAAACTTATGTTCCCATAGAGCTTGAGTTGCAGGGCATGACCCTTAATGATTGAGTTGCAGGGCTCGGCCCTATATGATTGTGTTGCAGGGTGTATCCCTTTGATTGACTTTATATGAGTTTAAAGTATCTGTTTAGTTATGTTATGTGTACATATAAATGAATGAATAGCGATGGCCAAGAATGGCGAAGGCCGAGAACGGCAAGGGGCCGAGAGCAGCGTTTAGCACGCGAAGTGCGAGTTGCCAGGGCGAGACCCTAAAGGATACCTGGGATATCCTCAAGTTGTGGACTGCGAACCCAGGGCCTGGTAAAGCGCCTGGGACGGCATGGCCGTATATGTATAGCCAGATGATGGCTTGTTTATATGTTGTACTTGATATGCATACATTATCTGCTTGTGAGGGTTTTCTTGCTGGGCTTCGATTCACTGGTGCTCTATGGTGCAGGTAAAGGCATGGGGAAAGTTGACCAACCTTGTGTATGGTGAGCATGATAAGCAGCACGTACATGTCTGGTCTGCTTGGTTGCCACGGCCAGGGGTACCTTTGGGAGATGATTGTACTAAACTTAAATTTTGTCGTTTAGTTGACTCTTGTTATACATTTGAGTTGTAAATATTTCTAAACAATATTGTTGGGACCCCAAATGTTAAACACTTTACAATTTTCAATGAATGGTTTATTTTCAAGGTTTATGACTCTGATTATGGTTTAATTACACTTTTGTCTTAAAAACCCCGATTAGCGAGTTAATTGCACATTTTAAACTCACTTAGTAACGACTCTAAGACACTAGGGCGTTACAGCAGCCCTCAATAGGTTCATCTCTAGGTCCACTGACAAATGCCTCCCTTTCTTCAACATCCTAAAAGGGAGCAGAAAGTTCTCTTAGGATGATGATTGTCAAGAGGCCTTCACTAAACTAAAGGAACACCTTGGAAAACCACCCCTTTTGGTCAAGCCAGAAAAAGGGGAGAAGTTGTACTTGTATTTAGCAGTATCAGAACATGCCATAAGTGATGCCCTAGTCAAAGGAAAAAAGAAGCATTAGTAACCCGTGTACTACGTGAGCAAGCGGTCGGTAGACACAGAAACCCGGTACCTAGAAATAGAGAAGTTTGCATATGCCTTGATAGTGGCTTCTAGAAAGCTGAGACCCTATTTTCATGCTCATGCCATCAAGGTGCTCACCAATACCCCATTGCGTCAAGTCTTGCACAAGCCAAAAACTTCAGGAAGGTTGTTAAAGTGGTCTATTGAATTGAGTAAATTTGACATAACTTACACCCCAAGGACCTCAATCAATGGGCAGGTACTTGCAGACTTTATAGTCGAGTTTGCGCACTGACCCCATGAGGAGGGAGAAGTAGAAGGGAATGAACTAGTGCATGAAGGGGAAGAGAACCCTGATGAATGGAGTCTCCACGTAGATAGGGCATCTAACAAAGGAGAAGTCGGCGTTGGTATAGTAATGACGTGACCTGAGGGCACAAGATGTATTGCGCCTTGAGATTCAGATTCAAAGCTTCCAACAATGAAGTAGAGTAAGAGGCACTATTGGCTGGCCTACGGCTACCTAAAGAGTTAAAGGTAACCCATTTGCATGTCTTTAGTGACTCACAGCTCGTGGTGTTTCAGGTGAAAGGTGAATATCAAGCTAGAGGCCCAAAAATGGCTGCATATCTCGCCAAGGTGAAGGGGTATTTGGATCAGTTCAAAAAATGCACCATAGAACAGATCTCAAGGGAGCAAACCACAAACGCCAATGCACTCGCAAAACTCGCCTCTACTCGAGATGAAGACACGCTTGAGTCCATCCCAGTCGAATACCTCTCCAAGTCGAGCATATCAGAAGAAATAATCCATATGGTCAATTACCCGAGGGAGTCATGGTTTGCACCCATCGTGAAGTACTTCAATGACAGGACCTTGCCTTTGGACAAAAAAGATGCCCGTAGGTTGACTTACAAAGTTGTCCAATACACCCTAGTAGACGGGGTCTTATATAAGAGAGGCTTCTCTACCCCGCTCCTATGGTGCGTAGATAAGGGAGAGGCTTTATAAATTCTACAAGAGATACACGAAGGGGAATGTGGAAATCATGCTGGGGGGCAGTCCACGTTAAAAAAGGCCATCCGGCGGGGTAATATTGGCCTACCATAGAGAAGGATGCGAGCAATTATGCGAAGAGGTGTGACAAATGCCAGAGGCATGCAAATTACCCCAGACAGCCACCAAATGAGTTGGTGAGCATGACCAGTCTGTGGCCCTTCGGGGATTGACTTGATTGGCGCATTTCCCACTTTAGGTAAGGATTTCATGCAATATTAAGGTTTGTTTCTGTTTTGGTTTAAGGAATTGAAGCATGGTTTAAGTTTTGAGCTATGGGTTTAAATTTTCTGAAGTTGAAATCAAAGGTGTGGATTTTTGGGTGAGATTGTGTTTTTTATCTTGATACTAGTGTTTATAGGTTGTTAGATGGTTCATTTGAAGTTTTAAATTGATCTTGGGGTTTAGGTATTTGTTTGGGATGACTTGGAGAGGTTGAAGCTCGGTAAAAACTCAAGAGAAAACCCAGAAATCTGGGTTCGCGAAGGAGCATCGCGGCCCTATTCTTGGGCATCGCGGCGCAAGGTTGCTTCAGGAAATGGCCTAGCCGCTGGGCGCTGTAGCCCTTGAAGGGAGTGCCGCGGCACTAGGCCATTTTGGCAGCCAAAAATTTGGGTTTCTAGGGCCTTTGCCCGGGGACACGGGGGATGGTTCCAATGTATTATTTTAAGGAATTGGAGGTCCTGAGAGTACGGGATTGGTCCCGGGAAGTGGTTTTGGGTTTGGTTAGTATGAAAAGTGTTTTGTGTGTATTGTGACTAGGTTTTCGAAGAGGCTCATGCTAGAGGACCGTGCTTGTGACCTGGGTGCATCGGAAAGCTCGGGATACAGGTAAGAAAATTGTAGCACCCGAGAATAGGGCTTGGGCCCATAGTGTTATTGCAGGGCATGGCCCTAGATTGTATTGCGTGCTAATGTATAACCTTAAATGAATTATTATATGATTGAATGATTATTTCGAGATGTACTATATGTGTGATTATAATGAAATGAACGGCTAAGGCCGAGAGCGGCGAAGGCTGAGAACGGCCGTGGGGCCGGAAGTAACACTTAGCACATGGAGTGCTTATAGTCAGGGTGGGACCCAATGGATACATGAGTTATCCTTACGGTAAGGACCGAGACCCCAGGTTTTGGTAAGGCCTCTGGGGCGGCATGGCCGTGTTTGTTCAGTCTGATGGTTTTCCTGTTTATCAATGGATTATATGTTAACTATATTATATGCATATGTTATTTACTGTATGAGTTTTCTTGCTGGGCTTCGGCTCATGGGTGCTCTGTGTTGTAGGTAAAAGCAAAGGATCAGTCAACCAGCCATGAGTATGGAGAGTATGGGGGTGGCGCGTACATGTTCGGCTTGCCCGACTGCTTTGGTTGGGGGCATTTTGAATATGGTTGTATTAACTTGTTCTTTTGATAGTCAATCAAGTGTAAATCTATTTTTGAGTTGTAAATATTTTGTAAACCTTATTTTTGGGATCCTAGATGTTGATACTTAAAGTTTTCAATGAAATCAAGTATTTTCAAAGATTACAGCCTTAACTTCCGGTTAGTCACACTTTTGGTCTTTGAAAACCTCGTAGAGTCAGTCAGTTGCACAGTTGTGTTTTAAACTCACTTAGTAACGGCTCTAAGGTAGTAGGGAGTTACAACTTGGTATCAGAGCGAGCCAAGGTTTATTTGTTCTGGAGATTGACCGAACATGTACGCACGCTGCCATTGAAAAGCTCGACTCAGGGTTGATTGGTATGGTTGATTAATGTATCTGAATATGTGTTTGAATGCCTTGTGTGCCTGCTTAGATTGTTATGAGCATGATGAGTGAGATAACATATGCATGATGCTAGGGCAAGGCCCGTTGTGTGCTGTATGTTATCTGTATATTTTTGGATTGTTGATCTTGGTTGTTGTTGAGATTGAGAGGTGGAATTGGATCTTGTTATCATGCCTGATGAGCGGTGTCACTGATTGCAGGCATTTAGTTATAATGCCTCGGCAATCATCTAGACTCCGCGACATTCGGGCCGAGGATGATAATCAGGGTCAGGACCCTCCACCTGCTCCTCAAAACTGGCAACAGATATTAGCCAAAATGGAGGCTAGATTGAAGAAAATAGAGGAAGAACTTAGTCAGTTGAGGCAGTAGGCTCTTCCACAAGTCACTAGGTTACCACTACAGCAGAGTGTAGCACCAGCTCCGGTTCAGCCTGTGGTTGAGAACAAGTTGGAACCTCTGTATGAGAGATTCAGAAAACAGGAACCTACATGTGAGGGTGGAACAGACCCACTGCGGGTTGAGCAGTGGATGAATATGATTTCTGTAATCTTGGATTTCATGAGGGTTGAAGGAAAGGAAAGGGTTGATTGTGCCAGCTATATGCTTAGAGATGATGCACGAATATGGTGGGATGTAGTAAGGCAGCGAAGGGATACTGCAACTATGACTTGGGAAGAATTTAAGAACATTTTTAATGAGAAATGCTACAGTGTAGCAGTTTGAGCTGCGAAGGCTGATGAGTTTATCAACCTGACTCAGAGCAGGTTATCAGTCACTGAGTACGCCCTGAGATTTGACAGATTGGCGAAGTTTGCGCCAGAGTTAGTGCCAAATGATGCGGCCAGGAGAGATAGGTTTATACGGGGATTGAATGTGATGATCGCCCATGATGTGAGTATTACATTGGTTCCAGAGACTACTTATGCTCAGGTAGTGGATAAAGCCCTTACTGCAGAGAGGGCTGAGGATCAGATCTGGAAGGATAGCGCTGCTAGGCGCGATACCAGGAGGACGGTGCCTCCTTCTTCTGGGCCTAGTCGGGATAGTGGTCCCAGTGAGCAGAAAAGAAGAGTACCAGATTCATTTGTTCCTTATGGTTCTGATAGGAGGGTTCGCGGTTCTATTGGTGGCCGTCAGGGCGGAAATGACAACTGGAGGAACTTTCCGATGTGTCCTCGATGCAGGCGATGACATCAGGGCGAGTGCCAGACCATGGCATGTTTTATTGGTGGGAGCAGCAATCATTTGAAGAAAGACTGCCCACAAGCTAAGAAAGAGGAGCCAAAGTAGGGAGACAGCCTCGCTCCTGCTAGGGTATTCACTTTGACTCAGACTGAGGTGGAGGCCAGTCCCTCAGTTGTGACAGGTCAGATTTTTAGCGCTGGTTCTTTGTATACTGCATTGATTGATTCTGGTGCTACTCACTCATTTGTATCTGCTAGGGTGATTGATCAGCTTTGTAGACCTAGTATTTTGTATGCTAGGGGTTTTCAGACTTTATTGCCAACAAGAGAACTGGTAGTCTCTAGGAGATGGGTTAGAGCATTACCAGTAGTAATAGACGGTAGGGAATTGTTTGTTGACCTGGTTGAACTAGATATGGACGATTTTGATATAATACTAGCAATGGATTGGTTAACGCGGTATGGAGCAACAATTGACTGTAAGCGACGAATGGTGACTTTTGAACCAGAAGGCGAGGAACCCTTTGTGTTTGTGGGAATGGTGAATGGACCGCGGGTGCCTATGATCTCAGCACTAAAGGCTAGAGACCTGATGCAGGAGGGTTGCATAGGATTCCTAGCGAGTGTTGTACATTCCTCTAAGGTGGCGGCAGTGGGACCGAATGAAACCAGAGTGTTCTGTGAGTTTCCAGACTTGTTTCCAGCAGATCTGCCAGGATTGCCGCCACAGCGAGAGATTAAGTTCGTCATAGAGTTGATTCCGGGAGCAGAGCCAGTGTCCAAGGCACCTTACAGAATGGCTCTGGCAGAATTAAAGGAATTGAAGATTCAGTTGCAGGAGCTACTGGATTTGGGGTTTATCAGACCGAGTTTCTCGCCATGGGGTGCTCCAGTGCTATTTGTTAAGAAAAAGGATGGATCGCTCAGGATGTGCATGGACTACAGGGAGTTGAATAAGCTGACCATCAAGAACAAGTATCCATTGCCTAGGATTGACGATTTATTTGATCAGCTTCAGGGGAGTACAGTGTTTTCAAAGATTGATCTCCGATCAGGTTATTATCAGTTGAGGATCAAAGGAGAGGACGTACCAATGACTGCTTTTTCGGACACTGTATGGGCATTATGAATTTCTGGTTATGTCCTTTGGATTAACCAATGCCCCAGCAGCATTTATGGATTTGATGAACATAATTTTCAAGGATTATCTAGATAAGTTTGTGATTGTATTTATTGATGATATCTTAGTGTACTCCCAGTCTGAGACAGAGCATGAGCATCATCTGCGCCTGGTGTTGTAGCGGCTGAGAGAGCATAAGCTATATGCTAAGTTTAGCAAGTGCGAGTTTTGGTTATCGCAAGTTTCATTTCTGGGCCATATTATCAGTAAGGATGGGTTACTGGTCGACCCAAGTAAGATAGAAGCAGTAAGAGATTGGCCTAGACCAAGCAGTGTTCCTGAAGTTAGAAGTTTCCTTGGACTAGCAGGTTACTACCGGCGGTTTGTAGAGGGGTTCTCCAGAATTGCTACTCCATTGACAGAATTGACAAGAAAGAAAACCAAGTATGTGTGGACAGATCGATGTGAGAACAGCTTTAAAGAGTTGAAGCGACGATTGATTACTGCACCAGTGCTGAGCCTGCCGACAGATGATGAGAAGTTTGTGGTCTACTGTGACGCTTCTAGACAGGGTCTGGGTTGTGTGTTGATGCAGGCTGGGAAAGTGATAGCTTATGCATCAAGGCAATTAAAGGAGTACGAGCAGAGATATCCCACGCATGATCTGGAGTTATCTGCAGTGGTATTCGCACTTAAGGTTTGGAGACACTATCTGTATGGTGAAAGATGTGAGATATACACTGATCACAAAAGTTTAAAGTATTTCTTTACCTAGAAGGACTTGAATATGCGCCAGAGGCGGTGGCTAGAGTTGGTAAAGGATTACGATTGTGATATCCTATACCATCCTGGGAAGGCTAATGTAGTGGCTGATGCATTGAGCCGGAGGGGCCCAGGACAGTTGTATAGTTCGAGGCAGATATCTGACAGATTAGCTGAAGAGATGACCAGAGCAGGTATAGAGTTAGTGGTTGGTAGGTTAGCCAACATTACTCTTCAGTCAACGCTCCTTGAGAGGATTAAGGAAGCACAGGGAATGGATCCCCAGTTAGTTGAACGTAGAGAGAATGTCCTAACTGGAGCAATTAAGGACTTCTCTATCTCTGAGATGGGTTTATTGAAGTACAAAGGACGGATTTGTGTTCCGATTGATCCAGATATTCGGCGAGAGATTCTGGATGAGTCTCATACCAGTCCCTACTCTTTGCACCCAGGTTCTACGAAGATGTACCATGACTTGAAAGTTTTGTATTGGTGGTCAGGCATGAAGAGGGATGTGGTGGACTATGTGGCCAGATGCTTGACCTGTCAACAGATTAAGGCTGAACATCAGAGGCCAGCAGGGTTATTACAGCCTCTAGGGATTCCTGAGTGGAAATGGGAGGATATTTCCATGGACTTTGTGGTTGGATTGCCGAAGACCATGGGTCAGCATGACTCGGTGTGGGTGATTGTAGACAGGTATACTAAGTCCGCCCACTTCTTACCTGTGAGAACAACTTATACTGTGGAGCAGTATGCTGAGCTATATGTGAAGGAAATTGTTCGACTTCATGGGGCTCCGAGGTCGATAGTTTCTGACAGAGACCCCACCTTCACCTCCAAGTTTTGGGAGAGCCTACAGAAGGCAATGGGCACACAGCTACGGTTTAGTACTGCTTATAATCCTCAGACAGATGGACAGTCTGAGAGGACGATTCAGATACTGGAGGATATGTTGCGAGCTTGTGTGTTGGATTTTGGGGGATCTTGGAGTAGGTATCTCCCTCTGATTGAGTTCTCGTACAATAATAGTTATCAGGCAACTATCGGAGTGGCTCCGTATGAGATGTTGTTTGGGAGAAAGTGCAGGTCACTGATACATTGGGATGAGACAGGTGAGAGAAGATATTTAGGTCCTGAGATGGTTCAGAGGACCAATGAGGTAATTGAGAAGATTAGAGCTCGTATGCTCGCCTCCCAAAGTCGCCAGAAGAGTTATTCAGATCTGAGACGCAGAAGCATGGAATTTCAGGTTGGTGATCATGTATTCCTCAGGGTTTCACCCCTGAGAGGAGTGAAACGATTCGGGGTTCAGGGCAACCTGAGTCCCAGGTTTGTTGGCCCCTTCGAGGTTTTGGAACGAGTTGGAGAGGTGGCTTACAGGTTAGCAATGCCTCCAGCTCTATCAGGGGTTCATGACGTGTTTCATGTATCCATGCTCCGGAAGTATGTATCGGATACTACTCATGTGTTGAGCTATGTGAATTTGGAGTTGGACCAGGATTTATCATATGAGGAGAAGCCGATTCAGATCCTTGATAGGAAGGACAAAGTCTTGCGGAGCAAGACCATCTCCTTGGTTAAAGTGCTGTGGAGGAACAGCAAGACTGAAGAGGCGACATGGGAGCTTGAGTCTGATATGCGGGAGCGGCATCCCGAGTTGTTCAGGTAATTTCGAGGACGAAATTCTTGTAAGGAGGGGATAATTGTAACACCCCAAGTTGCTAATAAGGTTTAAGACCTTGTTTAAGAATGCCTGGAGGGCAATAAGTGAATTGACATGTTATTACATGAATTTGATTGAATATGTGATTAGACTGCATGATTAGGTAGTATATTTATGCTTGTGGGCCCCGTTTGTATGTTAGGGGTAAACTGGAAATTTTAGCCCGTTGAGGGCATAAATGTGATAATTGTATTATGTGATTTGTACCACATAAGTGTGGTGTTTTTATTGTGATGCACGCGTCGAGACGGTCCTAGTGAGCTAATTAGTCTAAAAGTCACAACGGGATTTTGTACCCAGATCGGGAGGAGCCTAGGGGTACTTTGGGAATCTTATTAGTTGAGTTGAGAATGAGTGGTTTTGGTTATTGGTATTTGAGTAACCTGAGTAACCATTAGTTACTGCTATGAGTAACAAGTTTTAGATGGAAAATGGTAGAATTGAAATAGAAGTGAAAGGACTAGAGTACCCTTGAAGGTTTAGTTAAGAAAGGATTATTAGAAGGGGTAAAATGGTCATTTGGCAAGGGGTTTAGACAAATTTCAGCTGGGATATTGGGGTACACGGTTTAGGCTTAGTCATATTATGGTTTTGATAAAATTTGAAGAGAAGAAAAAACTAGAAGAAGAAAAGCTAGGGCAAGAAGAAGAAGAAGAGTAGAAGGAGCTGAAATGGGAATTTAGGAGGAGAATCAAAGAGGCTTAAGGTTGAATTCCCCACTTGAGGTAAGGAATTTATGCAATTTTAAGGTTTGTTTCTGTTTTGGTTTAAGGAATTGAAGCATGGTTTAAGTTTTGAGCTATGGGTTTAAATTTTCTGAAGTTGAAATCAAAGGTGTGGATTTTTGGGTGTGATTGTGTTTTTTATCTTGATACTAGTGTTTATAGGTTGTTAGATGGTTCATTTGAAGTTTTAAATTGATCTTGGGGTTTAGGTATTTGTTTGGGATGATTTGGAGAGGTTGAAGCTCAGGAAAAACGCAAGAGAAAACCCAGAAATCTGGGTTCGCGAAGGAGCATCGCGGCCCTGTTCTTGGGTGCCACGGCGCAAGGTTGCTTCAGGAAATGGCCTAGCCGCTAGGCACCGCGGCCCTTGAAGGGAGTGTCGCGGCCCTAGGCCATTTTGGCAGCCAAAAATTTGGGTTTTTTAGGGCCTTTGCCCAGGGACACGGGGGATGGTTCCAATGTATTGTTTTAAGGAATTGGAGGTCCCGAGATTGCGGAATTGGTCCCGGGAAGTGGTTTTGGGTTTGGTTAGTATTAAAAGTGTTTTGTGTGTGTTATGACTAGGTTTTCGGAGAGGCTCGTGCTAGAGGACCGTGTTTGTGACCTGGGTGCATCAGAAAGCTCGGGATACAGGTAAGAAAACTGTAGCACCCGAGAACAGGGCTTGGGCCCATAGTGTTATTGCAGGGCATGGCCCTAGATTGTATTGCGTGCTAATGTATAACCTTAAATGAATTATTATATGATTGAATGATTATTTCGAGATGTACTATATGTGTGATTATAATGAAATGAACGGCTAAGGCCGAGAGCGGCGAAGGCTGAGAACGACCGTGGGGCCGGAAGTAACACTTAGCACATGGAGTGCTTATAGTCAGGGTAGGACCCAATGGATACATGAGTTATCCTTACGGTAAGGACCGAGACCCCAGGTTTCGGTAAGGCCTC
The DNA here is from genome assembly GCF_963169125.1 of Humulus lupulus. NCBI lineage: Eukaryota > Viridiplantae > Streptophyta > Magnoliopsida > Rosales > Cannabaceae > Humulus > Humulus lupulus. Next base: position 105,829,936 of record NC_084793.1, read on the forward strand.
TGGGGCGGCATGGCCGTGTTTGTTCAGTCTGATGGTTTTCCTATTTATCAGTGGATTATATGTTAACTATATTATATGCATATGTTATTTACTGTATGAGTTTTCTTGCTGGGCTTCGGCTCACAGGTGCTCTGTGTTGCAGGTAAAAGCAAAGGGTCAGTCAACCAGCCATGAGTATGGAGAGCATGGGGGCGGCGTGTACATGTTCGGCCTGCCCGACTGCTTTAGTTGGGGGCATTTTGAATATGGCTATATTAACTTGTTCTTTTGATAGTCAATCAACTGTAAATCTATTTTTGAGTTGTAAATATTTTGTAAACCTTATTTTTGGGATCCCAGATATTGATACTTAAAGTTTTCAATGAAACCAAGTATTTTCAAAGATTACAGCCTTAACTTCCGGTTAGTCACACTTTTGGTCTTTGAAAACCTCGTAGAGTCAGTCAGTTGCACAGTTGTGTTTTAAACTCACTTAGTAACGGCTCTAAGGTAGTAGGGCGTTACATTTTCGTACAAAGTTTATCTTCTTCTTCTTCTTTTATTCTAACCTTTCTCAGGCCATAATCCAAGCTCTCACATGTTGAGATATACTTGTGATTCCTAAATTACAAACTCAGGTTCTCTATGTGCTCACACACATCTTGAGGTGTAGAGAACACACCGGAAGATCATGGTTTGAGTACTCAAAGTGTTGGATAGGAAGATCGATATATATATATATATGAAAAGACTCAAGGACACTTGATAGGCTTCAAGAGGTAAATACTTTTGTTCTTGAATATTTTTGTATATGTGTATATGATATATATAAATATGTGTATATTTATATATATGTTGCATGATTAATAATATTGTATATTAATGTTTCTGTCTGGATGTTTTTCTTGAACATATAAATTATTTATATGAGAGATGGAACATTTTTTGTGTTATATACACTGAGCCCACCACGCCCATTTTGTTGCGCACTCTGATTGTTTTTCCAACAAGGAGAGCAGAGCTGCACTCCACTTCAGGATGACTTCGGGGCCTGGAGTGATGAGCACATGAAGGCAGGTGCTTTTCTCCCATTGGACTACTACTTCATGGATTTTACGAACTATGTCAAACTGGCGCCATTCAAGCTTCCCCCCAATTCATATGGGCTTTTGACGGGGCTGAAATATTTATTTTTTAAACACGAGTGGGAGGTCCCTACTCCTGCTAACATCATGTACTTCTTTTGCCTCAAAGCCAACCTCGAACAGAAAGGGCGAGGTGATGGCTTCTACTATCTCATAAGATTCCTCAATACGACCTCCTTCATCGACCTCCATAGCCACCCAAATGACTACAAGGATCAATTCTTCATGTCAAACGAGTTCAAGAACTGAACCCATCGATATTTCAAGCGACCTCGTAAGTTTCTTAGCTCTTCGAATTTTGTATTTAAATTCCTTCTTTATTGAGCTTAAACATATTCTGATTGAGTTGTTATTTTGTGCAGCTATATACAAGAGAACAGGGCGATCAGAGACCATTGGAGGTCAATATGAGATGTTGTCTCGTATTCCTACCAAGGTTAAGGAGTTCCAGATGGTAGTTAATGATGCTACCATGGTGGCTTGCAAACTGATTTGGAAAGATCAGACAATGGCCATTAGAGCTTGAGGTCCTCCCCCCGGGCTACCTCCTCCTCAAGAAGTCATCCCTGCCATCGAAGACACCAAAGAGGAAGATGAAGTCGCACAGCTGGTGCACAAAAGAAAGATCCCTGAAGATGAGCAACACCCTAACCCAGACTGAGCTGAATCAGGGGCAGCAGCTGACACTTCCAGCTAAGGTAACCCATATAGAGAATTAAACCTAGTTGCTGCCAGTATTAGGCTAGTTCAATTCAACCCACGACAGCTCGTGAGTCGACATCCAGTTGACCCGGACCTGAACATGACCCTCCTCTAATGTGTGGATCACTTGGTTGTACACTACAACCATAGCTATCCCTGGTGTACTATAGTGGTAGATAACACCTTTCACTTCAGGTCCACCATCTTTGAGGAGTACGATACAAATCTTTTGTCGTTGCCTTCCCTCTGTCAGGGTGTTTTTTCCCCGGGTATTAGGCAGACCACGCATGAGTCTTGCTTGGATGAAGAGCCTGAACCCTGTAGGACCCAAAACATGATAATATTAGAGTCCCCCCCCCCCCCCCCCCTCCTTCGATAGTCCATGAGTTAGAGGTTTTACCCAATCTGGTTCTTAACCAAGAGTCAATCATAGTAGTTTCCTCATATAGCTCAGATGGTAGGGTTCTTGCTCTATTATTTTCCTTACATTACCTTTACTAACTATTTCTTGTATCAAAAAAAATTTCTTGTCCCTTTGCAAGCAAAGATATGGACCTGAAGGGCACCTTCAAGTCTATTAGGGTTGGAGCTAGAGCTGGACCCGTAGTCAAGAAGGCAAGAATTTCAAAGAAGAGTGCCTCCAAATCTGGAGGTGCCACCGAATCTCCTACAAAGGATAAAGGTGTCAGCTCCACTCGTTAGCAGCAACAACAAACACAACCACTAGCTCTAGTAACTACAGTTACCATTCTTGAGACTCCTCCACCTCTTCCTCGCAATGAACCTGCTCCAGTTCCCCAAGTTGTTCAGGGTGAAGTCCCATCTGTTCATATCCCAATCAAATCCCTTGAGGTGGCAAGGATCCCAGAAGTGCTCTGAGGAACCGTCTACGACATGGCGAACCATATGGTGGGTCACACCTACCAACCGAATGTTAAGGACCTAAGGGCCATGGAGGAGTGTTCCCCAGGGGATGTTCTAGAGTCTGCCTTGGGAATGAACCTGACTATGAGTCATCTTTCTTCCCCCTATAGTATTTCCTTTTTCTTTTGTTTTTACTTCCGCGAGCTAATCTTGTCTTGCGCCTTTCTCTTGTAGTCTGCTTTAGCTCAAATCCATGGCATCACCCAATTTCGATATGAAAGAGAGGAGCTCAAGGCCACCATGGCCGCATCTCACGAGAATGAGAAGATAGCCAAGGACAAGGTCGTTGAGGTGAGCCATCGACGAGATTAGCTGCAGGCCGAGATCGACAACCTCAATAAGAAACTTAAGGAGGTAAATGTACTAAAGAATAAGCTATCTGAGGTCGAGGCCATAGCCAAGGAAGATGTTGAGAAGGCGAAGCTAGACGTTGAACAATCAATGAATGCCCTGGAGGAGATGCTCTATCGGTGTTGGGCTTACAACCAGGAATGGGATTTCTCCTTTATGGAGACAGAGCTTTGGGGGCGTTATCTTGCGAAGTTTCAGACTCGATTCTCAAAAGAGCCCTCCGAGACTGGATATGCTTGTGGAGCTACCGAAGGGGATGGTGAAGAGGTGTAATCACATGAGCAAGTTGCCGAAGCTCAGTGATGTTTTAGTGCGACATCATTTTTTTTATTCTGTTTTTTTCCTTTCTTTGTAATTATGCTTTTGCAAACTGAAACAATTTCCTTCAGGCTTAGATCAAGGTTATTTCTCCTCGTGATAATCATATACTTATTAGTACATGTTCATTATTTTATGATCTATTTTTATTCCCCTTAATCTATTGTCTTGTCATGCTTACAAATGTCAAATTCTTGCACACTCGCAATCATAGGGGTTATCTTTAGATCGAGATAGGTTTCTAATGGTTTGACCAAACAATTCTGGTTGATATCCTAGTTATACCTAGGAATTTGCTGGCCTAATAGTGTCATACATCTAAGGAATCAAGTCTAGGACTTGGTTATGTCCAGGACTTTGTTCACCTATTAGCGTCATACATGTTAGGAATCAGGCCTTAGATCTAGTTATGTTCAGGAGTTTGTCTACTTAATAACATTATACATGTTAGGAATCAGGCCTTGGACCTTGTTATGTCCAGGATTTTGTCTACTTAATAGCATTTGGATATGTGTGTGATTAATTGATTAAGTGCGTGACTATGTGGCATGCATGTTTATGAGTATAAAATATGCATGTGGGCCCATCCTTATTTATAAGGGCATATCTGTAACTTTGGCCCGTTAAGGGCATAAATGTGATTATATGTGTTAAATGATTGAGACCACATTATTATGTGGATATATCTGCAATATATGGCTCGAGGCAATCCTAGTGAGTTGATTAGCGGAATAGTCACAGCAGGGTTTAATACCCGGCTCGGGGTGAGCTTAGGGGTACTTTTGGAAGTTTAATGGATATTTGAGATTTATCGAGTAACGAGTAAAGTATTTGGTGATTAATTGGGCATGTCGGAATTAGTTGGGAGTTGTTAGGATGACTCGAGGAATTAGCAGGAATCGGGATTAATGATCATTTTTCCCTTAAAGGGAATCTAGGAGGTTGGGTTAGTATAAGGGGAAATTCGGTCCTTTTTAATTAAGAGATACACTTAGTGAGATTCTAGGAACTAGCCAGAACCCACCATAATTTCTCAAACACTCACTCTCTCTCTCCCTTACACATTTTTCCCTCTCCCTCTCTTGGGCTTGAAGGTCTTGGAGTGCTGAAGGAGGAACCTGAGAATTGAGCTAGAAACCATTGGGAAATTAAGCTAGGAACAACTAAGTAATATCTAAGGATTAAAGCTTCTAACTGAGGTATGATTTCAAGTTCTAGGCTGCTGATTTTCTGGCTAGTTTTGATCATGTTGGGGGTTATTGAGGGAGCGTTCTGAATTTGGTATTTTAGGGAGGATTAAACTAGTGATATAGGTTATATGTGTTGTTTTTGAAGTGATATTAAGAATTCTAGACCTGGTTTTGGTTTGGGTGTATAGTTAGGTTGAATTTTGAGGATGTAGCTGGGAAAAAATGTTGATGAAACCCAGGAATTTCTAGGTTCACGAGGGCGCACTGCGACCCAGTTCATGGGCATTGCAGCCCGCGTGCCCCAGAAGGCCTTGGGGGCTTGCTGACCTATGAGTGTGTCGCAACCCTAGGGGGCAAGTCGCGGCCCACCTCCCCCCTGAAGCAAGAGGCTGGCACCTTTGACTTGAGGCGTGCTGCGACCCTTAGGGCCAGGCCGCAGCCTGCCTAGGTAGCCATAGCCTATGTTGGTTTTTATGCTCGGGGACTTAAACCTAAGCACTCGGGGCGAATTCTACTAACTAGTTTAGAGGAATTCGAGGTATCGAAGGCTAGTATTTGTTTCCAAAACATTTAATTGGATTAGAATTTGATAGTTATCCATTGTTGCTTGTGACTAGGGTTACCGTTAAGGCTCAGGACTGAGGATCGTGCTCGGGACCACTCTTTATCCTTCGCTCGGGACTTGACATAAGAAAACTGCACCCAAATGGTTGTGAAGGGACTAAGATTCCCTGTAATTGAACGTACATGTTATGTAATTTATAAATCTATTATGTGTAATGTAAAAGTATAGCCTAAGGGAGTGGGGGCTGATGATAAGCATACTGAACGCAACTTGGCCTAAGCGAGCCGGGGTCAGCTAAATAACCAGAGGGCTCGGCCTAAGGGCGTTGACACCTAAATAATGCATTAAAGATTAAATTATATGGTTGGAAGTATATGTTTTTATCATTGCCTAGCTTAATACTTGTATTCTGTTGATTAGTTGAACTGATTGAACTAAAGTTGGTTGTATACACTTGTTTTAATAAAAGTCAACCATTCTACGATCGAAATCTTTTAACCCTAACTTGTCAGTTGACTTTAGAAGCACATTTATGTTCAAATGACTTGATTAGCGAGTCTTGCACTATTTTAAACACACGTTGTAACGATATTGGTTACCCAGGGCGTTACAGCCTCAGACCTGGTTATGTTCAGGACTCCTTAGTTGACTTCTAGGTTTTGTTTTTGAATTTTCCTAACTTAGATCATATTTGGACTTGCTTTGAAAATTCAAGCTTTAAAAAGACTCTGAATAATCAATTTTTGAAATTTTAAGTTTCAAATTTAATCCAAATATGCTAAATACTTTTAAAAGCTCTTCGAGGGTTATATGCCCCCCAAGCAATCATAATTTATGAATATTCTAGGTCGCTTTTACAAAATGAGCACATGATACATCATAAGAATAAGATAAAAATATTGGTTCTACGTTTAAATTATGTAGCAATCCAGTGTTATTTAAATAGAATGGCTTTTATAAATAAGCCTTGCACATAAAAGTATTGAAAACATCAAAAAAAATTAACAAAGTTGTCCTATTACTGATAGTATTTTTTAAGATGTAAGGCATTCCAGGTTTGTGGGACCAAATCTCCACTTAACCGAGTTAGTTTGAAGGTTCCCTCTCGTAGGATTTCCACGATCTAGTATGGTCCTTCCAAGTTCGGTCCCAATACTCCTTCTTTGGGATCTTTACTCACCAAAAATACCCTTCGAAGCACTAAATCACCGAGTTAGAGTCTATGGCCTTTTACCTTCGAGTTATAGTAACGAGTGATTCTCTGCTCATAATGGGCGAGCTGTAATTGTGACTCTTCCCGTTTTTCCTTGATTAGATCCAAAGATGTGTTGAGTAACTCGTGGTTTCGATCTTAAATAAAGGTTTTCTTTCTATGTGTCGTCGCTAGTGCTTCTACTGAGAGCATAGCCTCACTCCCAAAGGTTAGAGAGAAGGGAGTGTGCCCCGTGCTGGTGCGATGTGAGGACCTATAGGCCCAAAGTACTTGCGGGAGCTACTCGGGCCATAATCCCTTGGTTTCATCTAGTCGCTTCTTTAAGCTCGCCTTTAGGGTTTTATTTATAGCCTCGACCTGCCCATTAGCTTGCAGATACACCACTAAAGAGAAACTCTTGGTTATGATGTATTTCTCACAAAAGTTTGTGAAGAGATCGCTATCGAACTGAGTTCTGTTGTCAAGCACGGTCTTATTTAAGAGCCCAAAATGACACATGATGTTCTTTCTGACAAATTCTAGGACTCGTCGAGGTTATTGTCGCCAAAGGCTCGACCTTGACCCACTTCATAAAGTAGTCGATGGCGAAAATTGCATAGCAAACTCCTCGTTTTCGTGCTGGTAATGAACCAATTGAGTCAATTCCCCATATTTCAAATGGTCAGGGGGATGAGATTATGGTTAGCTCAATGGGCGCTGCCCGGGCAATTGTGGTGAAGCGTTGGCACTTGTCGCACTTCTGTACGTACGAGGTCGAGTCCTTTTTTAGTGTAGGCCAAAAATATCCCTCTCTCAATATCTTTAGAGCTAAGTTTTCCCCCCAATGTGGTATCCGCAAGAGCCTTCATGTATCTCTTGTAGGGTAGTCTGTGCTTCCTCAGGAAGAATTTCCTCAACCATAACATACAGTGGAGCTTGGTATTGCAATCTTCTTGCGTACTTTCGGTCATCTGATAGTTTATGAGTTGTGAGGTATTCCACTATGGGGGTTATCCAGGTCGGTTTTGTGTCAATCACTTCAACCTCAATTGGTTTTTCTATTATACTTGTTTGTTCTAAAAACTCCACTGGGACTACGTTTAGTGTATCCACCTCTTTTGTGGTGGCAAGTCGGGCTAAAGCATCAGTGTTGGAATTTTTCTCATGGGGTACTTTCTCAATGGAGCAGAACTCAAACTCAGACAACTCATCTTTAACCTTAGCTAGGTAAGCCGCCATTTTGATTCCACGAGCTTGATACTCCCCTAATATATGATTAACAATGAGCTCGGAATCACTATAACATTGGATCACCTTTGCTTTTAGTTATTTTTTCAACCCTTATTCCTGCTAAATGAGCTTCGTACTCTGCCTCATTATTGGCTCGTCCTGAAAACTTGTACATTCGGCCACAAAGTCAGCGAGTGCTTGAATCTTGATTGCTGTGTCTCGCATATACAATATCTCGAATTGGTTGAGTTCGATGGCCCACATAAGCAAACGTCTCGATATTTCAGGATTTTGGAAGACCTGTCTTAAAGGTTGATCGGTTAAGACGTGGATGGTGTGGGAATGGAAGTACGACCTGAGTTTTCTTGAGGCCCAAGTCAAGAAGAATGCAAGTTTTTCTATCAAAGGATATCAGGACTCAGCTCCGAGAAGTCTTTTACTCACGTAGTACACCGGTTTCTGCGCCCGATTTTCCTCTCGAACTAATACAGCGCTGAATGTATTTTTTTTCACAGCTAGGTATAAAAGGCAACCTGGAGATTATCTAGTTGTTGTATTGCCAAGTTTGACTCAAACTTCTCACACCAAAGTCAACTATATGTTCTACCTGTTTGCTTTCTCAATGCGCTTATCTGCCAGCTGTACCTCGAACTGAGTGATTCCGTGCGTGTTTATTTTGGGGTACAACAAAAACAAAGTACAATGAAGAAGAAGGAAATAACCAATCTAAGTTTGTTGCATCTTCTGTACAAGAACTTAATGATCCATTATCTGCATATGATTTGTTTGTTAATTTCACCTCTACTACAGATAATATAAAATAAGAACTGGAGAAGCACTTGGAAGAGCATGTATTACCTAGGTCTACCGATTTTGATGTATTAGCTTGGTGGAAGACAAACTGAATTAAATATCCTATCTTGAACTCAATTGCTAGAGATATTTTGGCTATTCCTATTACCACAGTTGCTTCAATATCTTCATTTAGAACTGGAGGTAGACATGTGAGTCCACATCGCAATCGGCTTCATCCAAAGACCTTGGAAGCTTTAGTATGTAACCAAACTTGGCTATGGTCACAAAAACAAGGTTTAAAATTTTGGATAACTAATATTTTTTACCAAAAAATTTTTTAAGATAAATTTTAATATTTAAATAATATGTTTGCTTTTTTTTTTTCAGTGTCTCCAGAGTTTAAGATTTCTTTCGAAGAAGACAAGGATACTTATTTAGTAAATAATATATTATTTCAATTTCATATTAAAATATATTTTTATTTATATTTAAATAAATTTTTATGTAATATTTATATTGTGTACTTGTAGGATCTGTGTAGTGTCCTAAATTTGCTAATAAGGCTTAGAGTCTTGATTAGCGTGTCGGGAGGGCAATAATTGATTTAATTATGCTAATATGTGGTTTATATGATTATAAATGTATGTTTAGGTGAATTAAATATGCATGTGGACCCCATTTTGTTATTAGGGGCATATATGTAATTTTAGCCCGTTGAGGGCATAATTGTGATATATTTGTGTGTATTGTGATTGATACCACGAGGGTGTGGTGATATATTTGTGATGCATGACCCGAGACGGTCCTAGGGAGCAGTTTAACTAAATAGTCACAACGGGATCGAATACCCGGTTCGGTAGGAGTCTAGAGGTATTTTGGAACACGGTTGGTGTTCGAGATTAACCGGGTAGCGGGTAGTAATTTAGCAATTATTTAGACATATCAGGATTAAATGAGGATTTATAGGAACACTCGAGGATTTAGCGGGATGTGGCACTTGACAGAATTGCCCTTGGTGGCACTATAGGGTTAAGATTGACCTAAGGGTATTTTGGGGACTTAGGTGGCTGAGGATAGGCTTAACTAATCAGGGAAAAAAGATACACTTCTAGAATTAAGAAAAAAATATAGAAACTCTCTCTCTCAATATCTCTCTCGATTCTTTCTCTCCCTCTCTTTGGTACTTAGAAGATGATGAAGCTTTGAGAGCTTTGGGCTAAAGAATTTAGGAGTTATACTTATTGTGCTTGGGGAAACAGTTCAAGGGAGGAGATATCACAGAGGTAAGGAAAAATTTGATTTGTTTTTACTGAATTCTGTTGTGGATTGAAAGTTGCATGAGAGTTAAGCTTTAAGTTTGATTTTGAGTGTTGGTGAGGAATAAGGAATTGTTTTAAAATTGTTATGATGCCTAGGCTGTATGGATAGGAAATCTAGGCTCAATTCTGAGTTTAATTGGTGTTTGGGGTGAGAATTAGTGGCTTAGGCTCGGCGAAATACGTAGGAAAATGGTGGATTTATGGGTTTCGGAGGCCCGAGTTGCAACCCTATTCTTCAGGTGCCGCGACCCGCGTGTTTGAAGAGGCTAGAGAAGCTCTGGTTTGCCCAGGCGCCACGACCCTAGGGGGCATGTCGCGGCCCACGCCTTTCAGCAGAGAGAGTTCTACTCTTTGACCTGTAGGCGCGCCACGACTCTAGAGGGCATGTCGTGGCCCAAAATGGAAAGAAAAGGGAAATTAAGGTTTTAAGCTCGAGAATTCGAATGTTAAGGTTTAGTAGAATCCAAGGTTTCGGAGGCTAGATTAATATTTCGAAGTTATTTATTGGTTTAAGACTTGATGGATGGTTATTATGAATGTGTTGTGACTAGGTTTTCAACGAGGTTCGGATTATGGGACTGTGCTCAGGACACAGGTAAGAAAAATGTTGTACCCGCAGAGCTAGGCATGGCCCTATTTTTTGTATTGCAGGGTGCGACCATAATGTTTATGTTTAATTATGCGTGTAAATATCTGTGAATATTATGTATGTTTATGAATGAATGGCTCGGGCCGAGAACGACAAAGACCAAGAACGGCAAGAGTCGGGTGCGGTAAGGGGTCGAGATCGGCATTAGGCACGTTTAGTGCGAGCCGCTAGGGCAAGACCCTCCTAGGGTGCTGTATCTACCCGCTCGGTGAAGACCACGAACCCAAGGCCTAGTAAAGCGCCTGGGACGGCGTAGGCCGCTATGTGTTTAGCCCGTTGGCTGTTTTGTTGTATACTGTGGATTATTATGTTATATGTTATATGTTGAGTTTTCTTGCTGGGCTTTGGCTCACGAGTGCTCTATGATGCAAGTAAAGGCAAAGGGAAGGTCGACCAACTATGAGTACGGAGAGCGTGGAGCGATGGGTACATGTTCGGCCTACCTTGCTGCCACGACCAGGGTTAATTTGGGAAAATGTCCTATAATGAACCGCTTTGTCACTTAGGTCGACCGTAATTATATTTTTGAGTTGTAATATATTTTCTAAACAGTATTTTGGGATCCCAACTGTATAACTTTCTTGTGATTTCAATGAAGGTTCAAATTTTCATAATTATTGTCAATAAGCGAGTTTTATTCCAATTTAGTCACATTTTTAACCTAAAACCTCGATTAGCGAGCTAATGACACATTTTTAACCACATAGTAACGACTCTAAAGAAGTAGGGCAGTACAATCTGTTTACTATTTCTTTGAATTGAGTGGTGGATGATTGGAGAAAAACACATTATGGCTCATTATTTAGAATTTGATGTTTCAATTTAATTAGACAATACTATTTTGTTTATAAGATCATGTTAAAATAATTTTCTATTTAATATCTTATATTATGAGTCAATGACATAACTTATTTATGTATTTGTGTGTTTTATTTATATAAATATTCTTTTAATATATAAAATAATAATTTGAAATGGGGAACCCAATACCCCAATGGGGAACCCGATACCCGATGGGGATGTCCTGAAATTGTCCCACTATAAATTAAGTGGTGAATGGTGCAGGGATGGAACAAAATATTATAGCGGGCATGGTAGTGGTAAATGAGAAACTGTCCCGCGACGCATTTACATCCCTACTATTAAGCAAACATGTGTAAATACCCAAACATGTGTAACTGCTACATTCGGCGACAAAGTCGGCCCATATAACTTCTAAACTCGGGCCCTCACTATCATAAAACTCCAAAACTCAAGCAGCCCGGCCCTCTACTTGAGCCCCATTGCATCAGAAGCCCAAAATCACAAGGATGGCGAACTCCAACCCTCTCCGCCAGCTCCTCCTCCGTTGGCCGACGTACGCCGCTGAGCTTTGCGGTACGAGAGTCTGTAACTCAGGCATTAACGATTGGCGGTCTCGCTATTCCACTGCCATACCCGAAGCCTTTGCGCAAGAGGAAAATCCCGGCGAGAAGAATGATTCAAAATGGTTCACTTTGCCACCGTACACTGACACAGTAAACGGCACCGCTTTAGGTCAGGAGCTCGCCGGCAGATGGCGGGAATCCAGAAAGTATGCCATTAACGCCTCTGAAACTCCAAAATCCGCCACCGCCGTTGCTTCAACGACGGCTCTGAAATGGATTCTCCAGTGCTGCCCCGACCTTCCGAGAAGCCTTGTTCAGAAGCTTTTTCGACTCAGACAGGTTCGTTCGGGTTCTTCCATGGCTCCTCAAGTGCAATCAAGCCAATATTTATGCTTTTGCGTCGTTGCAGGTTCGAAGAGAATCGTCAAACATAGAAGATTCTGACTCCAGTGCTCATTTACAAAAACCTCGACTGAAAAGGGTGACTGATCAAAATTTATTTCCTATGTCTATTTGATTACCGATATAAGTTTTGCATTTATTATTATTTTGTAAATGTTTAAAAATGATTTGAAGGTGACAGCTAAAGACTCCATGAACTTGGGAGACCGAATATTTCTTCCAATTACTGTAAAAGAGCTCCCCGTTGAGAAAAAAGAGTTGCATTGCAATGGAGAAGAAGTCAACTTTATTCGTAGTCTTGAGTTATATAAGGTTTTCAAGGATTGAAGTCTATATTTTACTTGTATTGGTGATTCGGTATATTGTTCATAACAAACGTATGACTCTCTTGTGCTGAATTGGAATTAGGATCCAGCCATTATTGTTGTCAATAAACCTCCTGGAATGCCTGTTCAGGTTAGCTACGTTTTGAAGTTTCTCTCTAGTTTCTTGTTTTGATTCTGGATTTTGTATGGTTTTTCTTTAGTCTTGGGATTTGTATATGATTGGACAGGGTGGTATTGGAATCAAAACAAGTTTAGATGAACTGGCTATTACTTGCTTGAGTTATGACTACTCAGAACCCCCTCGGCTGGTGAGTTATATTGCGAATTTAACATACCTGATGTTCATTTTAAAAAAACACCATTGCTGTAAGTTCTATAAGCATTATCTTTGTTATAATTATGAGCATTAAGTCCATTAGGTACACAGACTTGACAGAGATTCTAGTGGGGTTTTGGTCATGGGACGGACCCAAACAAGTGCGACAGTTTTGCACTCGATATTCCGTGAGAAGACATTTGGAGCATCTGGAGATGTGAGTAAATGTTTGTACTTGTCACCAGCAAAAAAATTACATGTTAATGAGAAGTGAAGGTAGTTAGGTGTGTTTTAATTATGCAATTTTAACCTCTTTTTTCTTTTGTCCTTTTTGGTCTCAAAGGAAGCTCTTAATGAAAAAAGAGTTCTGGAAAGAAGATATTGGGCACTCGTCATTGGATCTCCGAGACATCCCAAGGGTTTAGTTTCAGCTCCCTTAGGAAAGGTTAGCTCTTGAATGTTTTGAGAAAATGTTGACCTTTGGACTTTTGGATTGACTTTTGTCTTTTCTATTGTCATTTTACTTCTGAAATGTTATCATTATTTAGACATGTCTAGTAAAAGTGAGTAAATGCATTTTCTTATTGGTGTATTGCATTAGCTGATGCTCATGTCAGTTGGATGCATGATAGTTGGCCGATACTTGATGGAAGATTGCATGTAACAGATGACAGTCTACCTCTTATGAAACTTATTCACGTGTTGCATTTACTGGAGTTTGTAAATGGGTTGCTTTCAGGTGGTGGTGGACAATGGAAAATCTGAGCGAATTACAGTTGTGAACAATTCACAAAGTTTGTCATCTCAGCATGCAGTTACGAAGTATAAAGTGATAGGATCATCATCTCATGGTTAGCAAACAAACTCTATTAAAATTTAAAACATGATTATGTATAGCATTTAGGAAACGTGCTCAGAAGCATTCCTAGCTAATTCTAACAATGTTGGAGCTCTTTCAGAAGATAGTTTAGGAAACTTGCTCAGAAACAATACTATACTATAAGTTAACATGCTAACAACATTAGCATTTAACTTATATGCTTCTAATGCTAAACTTAGCTATGCAGGTTACACGTGGTTAGAGCTCTCTCCTCTTACAGGTAGAAAGCACCAGGTATGAATCACAACTCGGTAATAATCTTGATGTCTGACTGCAGATTTTTCCCTTGGTTACTGACATGTTTCCTGTAACAACTTCAATCATGTGCGGATACCACAGCTCCGTGTCCATTGTGCTGAGGTTTTGGGGACACCAATTGTTGGAGACTACAAATATGGGTGGCAGGCTCATAGAAACTTTAAACCTTTAAGTTTGCCTAATGTTGAGAGCCAACATGAGGAGTTGCCAAAGAGGAAAAACCTCCCGTTTGGCCTTAACATGCAAAATGGAAGTATTTCAGAGAAACATCCTCGACTACATCTTCATTGTAAACAATTGGTTTTGCCAAACATAACTCAGGTTTTGCAAAATCTGCAACAGTATTCAAACTATGATCTTTCACAACTAGAAAGCCTCAAGTTGGATGCTCCTATGCCTTCCTACATGGAAAGAAGTTGGGATATCACAAATTTCTAAGCTTTAGTACATTGGGACATCACAAGCTGGATGCCCCTCGGATTAGCAAAATGGTTCTGGTAAGACTCCCTATACTTATTCTGCAAATGTATGTTTGCAAGGCAGATTCTTCTTTTGGAGTCGAGTAATCCTTGGCTGTTATCACATGACGTTTGTGAATATATTGAGTCGAACCAAGGTGCTACCTCATTAAATCCGACGGGAAGAGAGAAAGACAGTTGCTTCAGCTATTTTCTGCCTGTGGCAACCATAATACATGTTAGGCATATTTTCAGTTGCTAATTTCAAGGTCTCTTGACAAAATGGCCCTCAAATTGTATCTTATTTTATTTATGCTCCCAATTCAATTTAGAGAAATTATAGGAAATGACCAAAATAAAGGCATCAAGAAGCTAATATCCTCATTTTTTAAATTGTAGAAAAATGACCATTTTACATTGTTGATTATCTAAATTGTCCTTTTTTATAATTTATTTATTTATTTAGGACTGTATGACTTTAATATAGTTATATATGTATATTAGTTTTGTTTAATTAGTTTTTATTTTAAAGTTATATTTATTTTTTAAGTTTTTTTATAGGTTGTTGATATATTATTTTTCAATTAGTGTATATGTTTTTAGTGGTATGGTATATAATTTTTTTTTGTGTGATATTTAGTTTTTATTTTATTATACATAGTGGTAGTATATAATTTTGTATCATGGTATATACATTTTAATGGTAGTATATAACTTTGTTAACATAGTATATACATTTTTAGTAATAATTTTGTAAGTTTTTGCTGGTATATTATTTTTCAACTCAGTATATGTATTTTGTGGTATGGTATATCATTTAACAACCCATAAAAAATAAAAAAAATCAAAATAACTTTATAATAAAAACTAATTAAACAAAACTAATATACATATACCATAATATTAAAATATTTAGAATAAAATAATAATTGTTAAATGACATATTTGGTAATATGTGATATTAAAGAGATGATTAGATTATTTTACTACAAAATTAAAAACATGGACATTTACTTACTTTCACTCAACATTAAGAGTCAGTTTGACCTATGCCCCTTCAATTTATGTGAAGCCCTACTCTTGGATCCATAGCTAATCTTTGAGAATTCCATTTCCATGTATTAGTAAGTATATGGTTTTAGCACCACTGGTGTCCTGCGGATTTTCTATGCTGATGTAATCATTGTGTTTCCTAATTTGCTTCGATGTGGGATTTCTAATACTAATAAAATTAATTAAACTCCCTAATTTGCTTAGTTCAATTCAACCTTTGTCATCCCATAGTTCTATTTTCCCCACAATTTCTTTCTGGCCTCCAAGCATCATTGCCTTTACATCTCGAAGATAGATATTGTACCGAAGAAGATAACATCATAACATCATCTAATTATATTAATCTCACCACTGAATTTATGTAGCTTTGTATGTTTACTCATATGTTATACGTTCCAGGGTGTGAATTGATACAAAAATGTGGACTTTTCTATTTCTTTTATAAATTCCAGAGGAACGCTATTTGTTACTTCGCTAACTGGTGGTGAGGCCAATAGCTATTATGCATAATCGGTCCTGCAGGAGACATTGGCTTATAGCTCATCCTGATTGACGAATGATGATGACTTTCAAGAGCTCGACCTGGAGTTCATGGGAGGCAGAGAGAAACACTTTTTCTTTCAAGCAGAGGAAGGAAAATATATAATAAAATTTATTCATATACTTTATATATATATAGGGTTGATTATTGGGCGGGTTAGTCGGGTTACAAGACATTTTTACCCGTCCAATGTCATAATCGGGTTAGCAAAAGTGACCCTGTAACTTGCCCAATTAAGAAAAAAATAAATTTAACCCGTCCAATAGTTTGGTCAGGTCAACCCGCCAAATCGAAGTGATATTTTTTTTTTACATTTTTGTAGTTTTTTTTCTTCTTTTAAATACTAGTACTAATAGTGTGAAGTTTATATTTTTAAGCTTAAAACAATATTTTAAATTTATAATAAAAAAATAAAACAAAATTTAATTAATTTATATATTTATTTGAAAAAATTTCTTATATATTAATTGGCAATATTTTAATAATTGCATCAACATTAAAAGTATTAAACAAAGTAACAAACATATATCATTAAAATGAAAAAGAAAATTAATATAGTCCAAAGTTCAATTACAAACCAAAGTCCAATTACAAATATAAATTTAATTAAATATATATATAAATTTAATATATTTATTTAAATGTATTAAAAATAATAAATTAATAATAAGTTCTTAATTGGGCGGGTTGATAATTATTTTCAACCCGCTCAATGTAACAATTTGGCGGTTTAAATTTTAGTCGGTTTATTCGGGTTGCGTTTTTTGGCAGTTTTTTCGTGTTGGTTTGGGCAGTTTATTCGGGTTGGGCGGGTTGTAAAAATTTCTGCACAGCGCTATATATATATATATAAAATAAATAACAATTGAATTTTATTCCAATTTTAAGAATGAGAAATGGATTAGAAGAATCTCAAGTAAAAGATTGGTTGCACTTATTAAATCAAGATCTTGGATGTACGGAATAAAAACATTCAATGAAAGTTTTAATAAAAGTTTTATATTTGCTTCTTTAGGATAATTTTTTTACTTTACCATAGAAAATTTAATCTCTACGCTACAAATCTCTTTCAAGCATATATATATTTTTAATAAAGTTGCAAACTTCATTAAGATAAAGCATCTTTCAACAATATGGACAAGACTTCAGTGAGCACATCTACCTTTACTTATAATACGATCAATTTGGAAATAAGAAGTTCTCGCTAAGTAGTGAACAATTTTATTTGCTGATCGTTTTACAAAAAACAAAGAAACATATGAAGAGCTTGACAAGATATTCTTACAATCTTAACCAAAAGGAGATATCATACTAGCTTTGCTTCTAATGGCTTGTACCATAATCAGACAATCAAATTGTATAATCACATTTGACCAAGCTTGCCTCTTGTTCCAGCTAAGTGCCTCCTCAACCCCTAGAGCCTCAGCTATCTCAGGCTTCACCCTTCCATGTCTGCAGACCACTCTAGCCTCCTCACCATCCTTTTGCAGTAACTGAAGCCAAATTTCCCATTTGAATTAAACAAGGCTGCATCAACATTGATCTTGATCTTATCCACTGGAGGCTTGGTCCAACACTCCTCGCCATCCTTTGGCAGTAAAGATGCCGGAGATGGCTGAAAACACTTTTCTTGAGCTGAAACCCAGTGATCAAGACTCGATTTCACTAACACAACTGCCTCATCCACATACACTGACTTTTGATTCCACACCAAATCATTTCCCCCCTTCCCAATGGTCCAACATAACATCCCAACTATGTTCCTGACCTCATTCAAATTAACTTCAAATGCCTCCTAAAGCTATTCTAAAAATTCTAAGCTTCCACAACGAGGGAGCCTCACACCCAATTTGCGCCAGCGGCTTGTGGCAAATGAGCACTCTGTCAATACATGTAATACCGTCTCAGGGAAACATTGACACGCCGGACGCATCTCATCCAACTCAATTCGTTTCGTTCTTAGTTGGACACATGTTGGAAGGCACCCTATTGAAGCTCTCCAAAGCAAGTTACACACCATAGGTGGAGCCTTTAACTGTCACATTTTACGCCAAAAACTAGAATTTTCATTTGTACTCCAACTACCTTTGAGCTCCTGTATGAGTTTGTAAACACTCTTAACAGTGTATTTGCTAAAGTTCTCCTTTACCCATTGCCATTGATCTCTTATAGCCGAGACACTAGGAGGGATGCCCAAAATTAACTTATCCATTTCTTCAAAAAGATCACTAATCACATCACCATCCCATTCACGTGTTTCTGGAATGAAGAGGCTAGCGACATTCTGGTTCTCCAAGCCTTGATTGACTATCACAACAAAAAGGTTCTCATCATTTGGCAACCAAGGATCACGAAGAATATCAACCTCCCGCCCACGTCTCTTTCTTAATTAAATCTTGTGCCTCCCAAATGCTACTCCAAATTAAGCTTGGGTAATTACGCAATTTAGCATTCATGTATATGTTAGTTACATGTAATAATGGACAAATTTTGACATATGGCTACACATAGAATAAGATATTTAGGGATTGCAACCCTGCACTAATTCGGATCTCGCCCTACATTATAATTATTTTTTAAAAAAAAAATATTAACAATTGTAAAATCAAAACAACAAAGTTGTGCTCCTCTGCAAAACAACATTGAATTCCATTGTTATTGTGGAAAAGCAAGCTTATTCCCAGTCTCACTCTCTTCTTAAAACCACAACCAATCTCTTAGATTATACGTGCCTTAGTATTTTAGTAAAAAATTATCTAAATAATTCGTCAATAAATCAAGTCTTTCGGTTGTTATGTTTCAACTCTATTTAAAGAGAAATGCACTGAATAAAATGTATAAGAATTCCATACTCATAAAATGTATCTTTCTTGTATTCTCTCTATTATTTTAGTTATTTATTTTCACAAAAAACCAACAAATTGTATCAGGGCTATTTTCTTGAGGGACCTGTGAGTTGAGAAAAAAAAAGCACAATGACCCAAAAATCTATAATCAAAAAAGCATAAACATGTTTACATTAAGTCATGGAAGTTGAAGCCAATAATTTTCTAAATTTTCTCCGAAGGTGTTCGATGGAAACAACTACCAACTTTGGGTAATACGTATGGAGACATACTTGGAAGCTTTGGATCTTTGGGGTGTTGTGGAAGAAGACTATGAAGTTCCTACACTTCCGAACAATCCCACTATGGCACATTTTCAAGCCCATAAAGATAAAGACTAAGAAACAAAGTAAATGTTGAATGCTCAAAAGGAGGTAACAACAACAATCACAACTACAACCACAACCACAACCACAACACAAATTAATATCCAACAAAGTAAATGTTGGTGGAGACCTAATGCTTAGTGGAAAAAAAGTGGAAAGCTTGGTCACATAGAACGAATTTGCAAGTCCCTACAACATGAAGAGGCAAAGGCTACTACCGAAACAACATGAAGATGATGACCTCTTATTTTAATAATGACATAAATGATCTGCTAGATTTGAAATGTTAATAAACAATACTAAGGCAATGAACGTTAGATTATACGTGCATTAGTATTTTAGTAAAAAATTATCTAAATAATTGGTTAATAAACCAAGTCTTTAGGTTGTTATGTTTCAACTTTATTTAAAGAGCAATGCACTGAGTAAAGCGTATAAGATTTCCATGTTAGAATACTAAAGTTAATATTCACATTAAATGACTCAATATTCTTAATATGGTTAACATATATTCAGTTACTGAATCTTTATGTCCTCATTGATTGTCAAATATTTTGACATCAATTGCGGCAAACACTTTGATGGAAAGTCTTACCTATATTAATATAAGATACCAGTTCCTAAGCTCGGTGCTCATAATTATTCCTTCACAAAGACCATCAAAGAGAGAAAGTGAGAGCTTGGAAGATCGCTTGCCCTACTAATTTGTTTCCTTTTTTATTTTTGCAAATTTAAAGATTAATAGATGAAGGGATTTGCATCAATGGCTGGAGGTACATCTCGATTCTCTAACAATCTTATTTAGTTCATTTCGCATATTAGGATTGTTCATATGCTATAGAATTTCTTATATTTGGTATCAGAGCCAGATCATGCCTCTGGCTTAAATTAATTTGAAGCTTGTTGACGTAATTTTTCACCAACAGTGAACTAAGAAGTTAAAAAATAAGGAATTAGGCTTTATCTAAACCATAAGTAAAAACACTCAGAATTTTACGTGGTTCAGTGATTAAAATTCACCTAGTCCACTAATTTATATTATTGCCTTATAATCTCTGGGAAAATTATTTATGAAATTTTTTGTAGAGTTTTGGCATACCAAAGTTCGGTCCCTTTTTTTTAATCCATTTCCCCACTATTTATTGATGTTCAATAGACAAAATTAGTGACCGTTTACATCTGAATAATGTATTAGTTTGAGGAATTCCTTAAATGTACTAATAAATGTAATAAAGACATTAATTTCATGACATCATACGTTTATCAGGTAGGGGTTACAACAGTTACCACATGTTATTTATTTGTGTAAGGTTTCCGAGTCCTTAGGAATTCAAGACTTTGCATTCCAAGCGTTTACTGTGAGCTGAATGCACTCCTCAAGATGGAGGTTTACAAGCTACAACAAGATGGTGCTAAGTAATTTCTGTTTACCGAATTTTTCGGAAACGAATAACTAACAGAATAATAAAAAGATAAGAACTGTAGAAATACTGAAATGTAACTAAACAAACAGTGTTTTTACGTGGTTCAGGCGTTAACAAGCCCTAGTCCACGAGTCGATGTTATTATACTTGGAAAAGATTACAGTAAGATGGCTGGTGCATAAGAACTTCACACGCTCACAATGTTTCTCTCGGGTTCTCTTGAAGAAGATGAAGCTAGAGAGATTTTAGTAGAGTGTTTGCTATATCATTTGTTCGTCCCTCCTCTTGTAAAATGAAGGGGTCTTTATAGCTAGGGTTTTGGATTAGGGTTTTTCTCTACGTACATGAGTTTTAATTACACCAGCCATAAATAGGGATACAATTACTATAGTAGCATGGCTACAAGACTCTATGTGGGTATATTTACGTGAAAGTATGGGGAACACACAAAGTCAGCCGTCTTTTCCAAGTTGTCAGCGGAACAGTAGGCGAAAAGGTACCCTTAGGCGTGCTGGGATGTGTGCGGCTTTGACCTGACGGGCGTGTCAGGCGGGATCCTGTGTCAGGCGGATATCATTCCAAATATGCCTCCTCCAGGACTCGACCGTTTGGCTTTGTTCCGTGCGAGGCACGGAACTGCTTCCGCGGAGACCACTCGAAGAGCTTCTCCTGGAAGGAGCTTCCCCGATGGATACTCCTTCGGGAGCTCCGGGAGAGTTGACGAATTTCCGTATGGTGTTTGCTTGGAAGAGTAATCCGGACACCAAGCGGGAGAGGTGAAGCCTTTCTGTATATCCGCGAGCTCTGGTCGCCTATCGTGAAAGACATCGATAATTCTGTTTCCCCGAGGCCATCAATCTAAACGCTATCCGGAAATCTGGATAACATTTACCCCCCAAGGTCACGGAGCTTTGAGGGATCCGGGAGCTTGTACAATCGGTTTCTTAGATTAGGCGAGGGGGCACCTTCTGTGTTCCCGGAAGGGTTCCTTTTTCCCGCCTGAGTGTTAGTATGGAAAAGAAAGAGAATTTCTTCTGTTTGAGATCGAATACTCAAGTGCGGCAAGGACCACGTGTCATTCTGGGAATGGTTCTGCGACCAAGACGTGTGCGTGAGGCGACTGGTTGAGTATGCGTGCGTCAGTCATCTAACTAATGATTTGACGGTTTTTAATGGTACTCCGGGCCCGAGGTGGTGTAATGATGGGAAATAAATACTTTATTCCCATCCGAGGAGTCATAAATAGGATCGTCGCTTCCTCTCCAGCCGTTGGATCTGATGCACACGGAATGGGAAGATCGGGACCGTCCACTTGAGGAATTCGAAACGGCCTCTTCCCTGCTATAAAAACGAGGGAAAGGACCTTTCTTCCTCTTTACGCTTTTAGATTCTCCATCTTTAGGATTTTCAGATTTCCAAACCTTCGAACTCTCAGGCTTCCCAGCTTACGTTCCCCCGAACTTGCCATTTCTTTTGGTAAGTATCTGGAAACTTTTCTTTTTGATTTGGCAGTGGGTTTATTCCCGAAGTTCCTGGTTTGAATCGCCGTTCGTCTTTGCAGCTTTTACTTCTCGCGACCGTGCTGTGCAGTGATCCAGTTACTCCCTCAACCTCCAACTACCCGAACATCAGTAAGTATTTCTACGTTGCTCTTTCCTCCCAAACCTTAGGTTGTTGGTAGTTGTTAGAGTAGAGGTTTCTGCCATTATTGCTTATGTGCATTTGTGAATAGGGCTTTGGTAGGCATGTGATTGATTGTGAGTCGATAAGTAGCCTTTTCTGCATGTTTTGGCGATTTGCGTTTGGAAAGTCGTCCCGTGTTTTGCTGTTTTAGGGCATAAGCATGAACGCCTTTAGGGTGTCTTTCTCTGGAAAAACACTTCTTTTGGTGGGCTTAGGCTCGGGGTCTGAGTCTGGTTCCTTGCTGTCCTTCGGGTGGCATGGTGCCAATCCCTCGGTAAGCTCGGTGGGAGCCTCTCCAAGCAGTTTTCGAGGAGGGTCTCCCCGACGCCTTTGATACCACTAGGGTATGACAAGGGTGCTGACTGCTTAGAGTGTTTTCTTCTTTCTTTTCTTTTGTCCAGTGACGAACATCTCGAAGGAACAACTCCTTGCTGCGGGGGAGGCTGATTCTGCCCAAGAGAAGGGCTCTCCTGTCGCTGGTGGAAAGGGGAAAGGAAAAGCGAAAGCGGTCGCGGCTAGCCCACCAACCTCCAATAGTTCCATCTGGGAGATGGACCAAAAACCGAACCTTTTCAGGAATTATGGCATGCTAGAGCTGTATTCCTCTAAGGCAGGCCTGAAGAACATCCCAGGTCTGATGTGGCACCGTCTGTCGGTGCTGGGCGAGTCAGCTAGCCAGAGCCACGAGGGCTTTGGTGCCTGGAGTTGGGCACACATAGTGTGCGGAGCGCACTTGCCCTTAAGGAGTTACTTCGCCAATTTCTGCGTGAAGGCGGGGATTGCCCCCTTCCAGTTAATTCCTCCCAGTTACAAGCTCTTAGCGGGGTGGTTCATCTTTTGCAAGTCCCGGAGACTGGAAGCTCCTACCCCGGAGGAGGTGCTGTACTTTTATGGGTTGAAGTCTCAGCCTATGAGGGGTCACTCAGACAAGGTGGGGTTTTACAGGCTAGAAAGGCACCCGGATGTGATGTGCCCCACTTGTCATACCGCGAGGGTTCCAGACCTCCGGGAATACTGGTTCCTGACGACTGGCTTCCCGCTGAAGAGGGTGCCAGCTCTATCTTTGGATTTCAAAATCCCTGGTAAGTGTTTCCTCTTTTCCTTTTCAACTTTGTTTCTTTGTGTTTGATTTGCCTTTTGGGAGGATCTCTAACGCTTGTATTTGATTTTTGCAGAAGTCGTTCCGCGGACACCTCGCTGCGCGGAGATGATAAGGAGGTCCAAGTTCTACGAAGGGCTTTCCGAGGAGGAGTTGAGAGTGGAGGGACTTGTGACCTCCGAATCGTTGAGGGAGTATGGGTTACTCGCCTCCTTCCAAAATATCGAGCCAGTAAGTGGTAGGGGGCAGACTCAGGTGTCGGCTGACATCCGGGAGCAGATTGCCCTGGAGCTGTCTAAGGTGATCACCCAAGCCGCTCGGGACGAAAATACTCTATCTCCTAGTTGGGAGGAGAGGTTCCCCGACCCCCAGCCGGAGGGAGAGGAGATCGAGGCTCGCCACGCCGCGGCTTACCCTAACGAAGGGGCTCCGGGGGCTAGTTCCTCCGGGAGAGGTAAGACTAGTTTTCGATTGATCCACACCCCCAGCCTGTCTGAAGTTTCCCAAACCTCTCAGATGGGGTTTGATCCTCGTTTCCTTAGGCTAGATCCGCGTAGGATACCTTTCGACAGGTACTGTGATAGGGTAGATGAGCTCCTCTGGTGTCTGAGTGATGGTAGTCTGCCAGAAGGTGTCATCATGGTTGACCCTTCTTCTCTCAGCATGTTCTTCCCGGACTTCAAGGAGTACGGGAGCTTCCTGGAGCAGGAAGCGATGTTTTGTTTTGCTCGGGGAAGGCCATCCACGTTTCTCGTGCATGGTCGTCCCTTTCAAACTTTTCTTTTTCTTGTTTCTTGTTCCCTGCTGGCGGGCTTGCTTGTACTTTTATGTTGCTGATTGTCTTGTCTTTCGCTTATCTTCTTTCTCATTTCTTGTTGGTTCGTTAACCTTGCTTTGTACGTTTCTTGCAGAGTATCCCGAAGCCAAGATGTTGGGAAGGGTTACTTTGCTTATTAAGAAGGCTGCCACCAGCCAGGACCCGCCCACGGGGAAAGGACGGAAGCCCAAGGCTGGTAGGGGAGGTAAGGCTGCCTCCCCCAAGAAGACAAGTGGCGAGGCGCAAGCGTCCCCGAGGGTAGAGAAGTCCCCTGCTGAAGGGCCTTCCGAGACTATGATGGTCTCGAGTAGCAGTAGCGACGGGGAAGGGCTTGTGTTCCCCGTGAGGACAACTGGGGTGAGCAAGCGTCCCGGAGGAGATGCTGAGGGTGCTAAGAACAAACGCCTTAGACACTCTTCTCCCGGTCGAAGGCAACAACAACAGCAACGACAGCAATCACAACTACAACAACAGCAGCAACAGGAACAAGAGAGACAATCACCAACGCCGCAGCAGCAGCAACAGCAACATCCAAACCAGCCGCAGCAACAAGGGCAATTACTTCTGCTACCGCAGCAGCAAAAGCAACAGACCGGGGCCTTAATATCCCGGCTGCCTCCCCCTCCAGTCCAAAGGGGGTCCCCTCTTCCGGGGTCTCCGTCTTCTCAGACAACCAATCTTCCCCTGCCTGGCCTGAAGTTCCACTTTCCGCGGAAGCCGACCAGTTTTCCCGCTGCCCTCCTGGAGGGTGTAAGACGGGCCGATAGTTTTTTGAAGAGGCGGAGAAGGCCGTTACTCAGGGAAGGGCAGATAACTTGTCTGCCGTGAAGAGGGCTGAGCTGGCCGAGGGGGTGAGATCTCCTCACCCGGCCGGAGCGGTTCTGGATGGTCCAGCCTTGGAGAAGAGGCTGGTGCCTAGGCTTGGACGTGCATTGGCGCCGTTCGGAGCTGAGATGATGGAGGACATGGCCCTGAGCTTATGCGAGCTCAATTCTGAGAAATGGGCCATCAGTAGCAGCAAGGATCCGCTGTTGCTGACACACGCTGTGAAGCAGCAACTGTCCGGGGTAAGCCGTCAGTTGTTATTTTTTTGGGATCACCTCTCTTTTGGTCCGGCTTTAGCTCATTCGGTTGTCTTTCCTTGCAGGCCTCTATGATCGCGGAACGCTCGTTCCGGGAGGTTGGTGCAGCTCTGGTTCAGCTGGAGGAGAGCCAGCTGGCTCGCCAGGCCTTGGAGGCGGAGAAACAGAAGCTGACCCAACAGGCCTTGGGGGCTTCGGAGAAGATTGATCAGGCCCGGCGCACGGCTGAAGAAGAGGCGGAGAAGAAATATCTTGCCAAATATCAAGAGTACCGGGCCAAGGCAGAGAATGAGTTTAGACAGCGGTCGGATGGGATTAAGACCGAAAACTCCAAGCTCCGGGAAGAGCTGTCCCAAGCCAAGGTGGAGAAAGATACCCTGGAAGCCCGCTTGCAATCAAAGAACGATCTCCTCCTTAAGCGGCAAGAGGAATATTCCACTCTTCAGAGTAAGCTGCACGACGAGGAGCAACTCCATAAGAGGAGCAGGGATCTCGTGTCTATGCTTCAGTTGGGGCTCGCCGAGAAGGATAAAGAGATCGGGGCTTTGCAATTCACTGCCAGGGGGCATGTGACCGAGAAGCAATCCGTGCTGAACCAAAATAGGGAGCAGCGCAAGGCGATAGATTCTCTTAAGGGGGAGCGGGATGCCTCCAAGGCCGAAATGGAAAAATTGAGGGCCCAACTAACTGCCGCGGAAGCACAGCTGGCAACCTCCGAGGCGGAGCGGTTGAAGGAGAAGGAGGATGCTGAGGTGATACTGAACAGGACTATTAATATATCGCATGTGGTCCTCATGCATCAACTCTGGAAAGTGAACCCGGAGGTGTTAGGCTATCTGGGAGATGATGCCGAAGCCATGAGGGAGAAGCTACTCGTGTGGGATCAGGGCCCAGAGGCGTATGTCCAAACTTATAACATTGACGATCGTGCTGAAGCTCCTGAGGCGGGATATCCCGGAGAGGCGGGGACTTCTGAACCTTCTCATGACCAAATTCCTCCTTCCAATGAGCCGACTCCGCCAGCCTCAGCTGAAACAGTGGACCCCGAAGCTGCGGTCGTGGACGCTGTAGTTACCCCCAATGCTTGAAGGGGTTTTATCTTTAATTATTTTTCATTTTGAGTTTTTCATTGCGGACATTTTTACCATAATCATAGCATTCTCCTTTCTTTTCTGCCGAGTTCTTTATTTATCCTTGCGCTTAGGGTAGACATTTATACGGTAGAAACTGTTGTAGGGGCGTATGGGGTTTTGGTTCCAACGGCCAAAACCTATGCACTTCCCACTTGAAGCTTTAACGGATGATGTCTTTTTCCCATGTAGTTTCTAGGTTACGAAGGTTTCCTGGTTCCAACGGCCAGGCTCCTTTCACCGCACTTTATCTTTCCTGAGGCAAATAGCCAATCCAGGGACTTGTAGTTATACTGTTCGCTGGGATTGCTAAGGTGAGTCGTTCCATTGTTTGGAACGGGAGTTCTTTTGGTGAGCGTCGCTAGACTTAAGGTTAGATCTTTGCGAAGCAAAACTAACTGTTGTTGCGAACCTCATTGTGGCTGACTTCAGGGACCTGGCATGGAGCCCTGCGAGGCAAGGCTTATTGCTGTTGGGGAAATCGCCACGCCCACCAGGTGTGATCCTGGAGCAGGGGCTTTGCGAAGCAAAGCCGGCTGTGAGTGGGGGGATCAAGTATGTCTGCTTCTGGAGCTGAAACTTGCAATGGCCATGGAGCTTGCCATGCATTATTTTGTGAGATCCGGAGTTGGAGCCTGCGAAGCAAGGCTTACAACCGTCGCGGATATTGCCATCTTTCGCCTCGCTGGACCCGGAGCTGGAGCTTGCGAAGCAACGCTCTACAGCGCTCGCGGATCTTGCCATCTTTCGCCTTGCGGGATCCGGAGCTGGAGCTTGCGAAGCAAAGCTCTACAGCGCTCGCGGATCTTGCCATCTTTCGCCTTGCGGGACCCGGAGCTGGAGCTTGCGAAGCAAAGCTCTACAGCGATCGCGGAGAATTCTGCAAAGGACTTGTCAGGGAGTTGGGGGTGTTTTGGCGTAGCTCTATGAACGTGCCTCGACCCCCAGTCCCGTCCATCGCTGGGCTACACAGGAGATAATACTTATGATACATAATGGCAGGCATTTCCATGGCAATTTTCACATAAGCACATATGACACGTAATGCAAGCATGTTCATGGCAACAAATAAACCTAAGCTCAACAATTTAAACATTTCGAACAATTTAAAAATTTCAAACACAATGCTAGCACATAAGTGGTGTTCTGTGTACGTTTTGTTCAAGGGGCGTATGGTTATGCCTTAGCCATGTATACCCCCCAAGTGAGCGTGGGGTCCGGACGTCTCCGGACCGCGTGGTCACTTGTTAAAACGCAGCTTTGAACGCAGGGATAAAAAGTGCAGTAAAAGCGGAGTGAATCTCTCCGTGTTTCATTGAATTAGCCTGCTAGGCGTGAGTTTTACAACAGGGAGGATTATTTCCACATTTTTCACTTTTGTTATTTTCACCAAGGACTTCCGACTGGATGGTCCGGGGCCTACTGGTAGTAACGGCGGAGGTGCTCCGCGTTCCAGGCGCGCGGGACTTTAGATCCGTCGAGTCTCTTTAAGTGATACGTCCCATGGCCCACTTTTTGTTGGACTTCGTAGGGGCCTTCCCAGTTGGGTCCGAGGACTCCTACTCCCGGGTCCTGCGTAGCAGGAAATACTCTCCGTAGGACAAGATCTCCAACTTCGAATGTACGGCTCTGGACTCTCGTGTTAAAGTGTCGGGCTATCTTGCCTTGGTACATTTCTAGTTGGACCTGCGACTGCTCCCGGAGCTCCTCGATCATGTCCAAGGACTCCTGGAGGAGGGCATGGTTCCGGGTAGGATCGTAGGTGTCTTGCCTGTGAGAGGGGATCATAGCTTCTACTGGGATGACGGCCTCGCAACCGAAGGTCATGGAATAAGGCGTGTGCCCCGTCGAAGTTCTCTCTGTTGTGCGATAAGCCCAAAGTACTCGCGGAAGTTCTTCCGGCCAGTGAGCCTTGCAGGCTTGGAGTTTTTTCTTCAACGTGGTCTTTAATATTTTGTTTACAGCTTCCACTTGTCCATTAGCCTGTGGTCTGGCGACTGCGGAAAAGCTTTTGATAATTCCATGCGAAGCACAGAAGTTCGTGAAGTGTTCACTGTCAAACTGCTTTCCGTTGTCGGACACAATTTTCCGTGGAAGCCCAAAACGACACACTATATTCCTGATGACAAAATCCAGTGCTTTTTTAGATGTGACCGTGTTCATAGGTTCAGCTTCAGCCCATTTGGTGAAGTAGTCTACCGCGACTATGGCGTACTTCACTCCACCCTTTCCAGTGGGGAGGGAACCTACTAGGTCAATGCCCCAAACGGCGAACGGCCAGGGGCTGGTCATTAGGGTAATTTCCGTAGGCGGCGCTCGCGGAACCTTGGCGTACCTCTGGCACTGCTCACACTTCCTGACATAATCCACACAATCCTTCTTCATGGTGGGCCAGAAGTATCCTTGTCGAAGGATTTTTTTGGAGAGGCTCAGCCCGGAGGTATGATCGCCACAGAAGCCTCCGTGAATCTCATGGATGATGGTGCTGACTTCGGTTCCGGCAACACACCTAAGGAAGGGTACGGACAACCCCCTGCGGTAAAGCTTTCCATCCATAACCACGTATCGGGGAGCTTGATACTGGAGCTTCCTTGCGTCCGCTTTATCGGTGGGGAGTTCTCCGGTGGTGAGAAATCTGAGGATGGGTCCTATCCAGGAGTGGGAATGGTCGATGATGGCGTTTATCCTTCGCGTCTCAGTACTGGGGGCTTCTAAGTGCCCGATGGGGACTAAGCCATACTGTTCAATCTCCGGGTCCGTTGCAAGCTTGGCCAGCGTGTCCGCAAGTGAGTTCTGGTCCCGGGGGACCTGGCGGATTTTGTAGCCTTTGAAATGCTGCAGTAGGCCGCGGGAGAGAGACACGTAGGCAGCCATCCTTTCGCCTTTCGTCTGGTATTCCCCGGATATTTGGTTTACCACAAGCAGGGAGTCGCTGTACACTTCGATTTTTTGGGCTCCGACTTCTCTGGCTAGTCGTAACCCAGCTAACATGGCTTCGTGTTCTGCCTCGTTGTTGGATGCTGGGAATGCGAAACGGAGGGCGCTCTGGAGCTGATGCCCTTGGGGAGATATTAGGATAACCCCCGCTCCAGCTCCTTTTTCATTTGAGGCTCCGTCTACGTAGACCTTCCAGGTGGGAAGTTCCGGGACAGGATCTTCTGGGAGGTCATTCATTCCCGAGCACTCCACAATAAAGTCCGCGAGAGCTTGACCTTTTATGGAAACACGCGGTTGGTAGTGGACGTCGAACTGGCTTAGTTCCATGGCCCACTTAAGCAATCTGCCAGAGGACTCGGGCTTCTGCAGGACTTGTCGGAGAGGGTGGTTGGTGAGTACTTTGATGGTGTGCGCCTGGAAATATGGCCTCAGCTTCCGTGAAGCGATCAGCAAGCAGAGGGAGAGTTTCTCGATCATCGAATATCTGGACTCAGCGCCCAATAACCTCTTGCTTACGTAATACACAGGGAGCTGGATACGGCCATCTTCCCGGACGAGAGCGGCACTTACTGCGTGCTCAGTCACAGCTAGGTACAAGAACAACGCCTCTCCTTCGACCGGTTTGGACAAAATGGGGGCTCGGGTTAAATGTTCTTTGAGGTGTTGGAAGGCCGCTTCGCATTCGGGGGTCCACTCGAACTTCTTGTTCCCTCGCAGAACATTGAAGAAAGGGATACACTTGTCGGTGGCCTTGGATACGAAGCGACTGAGAGCAGCTATCCTTCCGGTAACGCTCTGGACATCCTTATGCTTCCGGGGGGAAGGCATATCTATGAACGCCTTTATTTTTTCAGGGTTGGCTTCCACGCCGCGGGAGCTGACAATAAAACCGAGGAACTTTCCAGACGAGACCCCGAACGTACATTTCTTTGGATTTAGCTTCATCCCGTACTTTCGGATCACGGCGAAAGCTTCCTCAAGGTCGTTACTGTGGTCCCCGGAGGTCTTGGACTTTACCAACATGTCGTCCACGTACACCTCCATGTTCCTCCCCAGTTGGTCCTTGAACATTCTGTTTACCAGACGCTGGTAAGTCGCCCCAGCATTCTTCAAACCGAAAGGCATGACCACGTAACAGTAGACACCCTTATCCGTGAGGAAGCTGGTGTGTTCCTGGTCCGCGACATGCATCTTGATCTGGTTGTATCCGGAGTACGCATCCATGAAGGATAAGAGTTCGTACCCGGAAGTAGCGTCCACCATCTGATCGATTCGCGGGAGAGGGAAACAATCTTTCGGGCAGGCCCTGTTTAGGTCCGTGAAGTCAATGCACATTCTCCAGGACCCATCGGGTTTCGGGACCAGAACTGGGTTGGCCAACCACACGGGATAGTGCGACTCCTGGAGAAAGCCTATGGACATCAATTTGTCCACTTCAGCTTTGACGGCTTCGGCTCTCACTGGGTCCAGCGGCCTCCTCTTTTGGCGAATTGGAGTTGCAGCTGGGTCTATGTTGAGTGCGTGGCACGCAACATTGGGATTAATCCCTGTCATATCAGCGTGGCACCATGCTAGGATATCCTGATTATCCTTCACAGTGGCCACGATCTTATCTCGAACGGCCGACGGCAGGTTTTTCCCCACCTGAATGACCTTGGTGGGTTCTTCCGGATTGAGGATCACCTCTTCGACTTCCTCCATCGGCTCTATTGCTTTCTCGATTCCCACTCTTGGGTCTAGTTCGTCAAAGTATGCCTCCTGAGCATCCCTAGTTCCTGGCAATACTTCCGCCAAAGGAATGGCAGCAAACGTCTCTCGGACCGTGTAGACGGCTCGGACGGAGACGTTATAACAGCTCCGTGCACTTCTCTGGTCTCCTCGGAGGGTGCCAATACGCCCATCGTCGCAGGGAAACTTCAAGCATAAGTGACGTATCGAGGTTATGGCCCCACAATCGATCAGGACCGGTCGGCCTAAGATGGCATTATACGCCGTGGGGCAGTCGACCACCACGAATGTGCTATGCTTGAAGGCACAAGCGTCACTTTCTCCTCTGAGGGTGACCGGAAGTTGAATTTTGCCTAATGGCATGAGTGCGTCCCCATTGAAACCTTGAAGCTGGATGGGGCATGGGGCCAGGTCCGTCTCGGTCAATCCGATCGCGTGGAAGGCCGCTTTGAAGAGGATGTTCACGGAGCTTCCGTTATCGATCAAGATCCGTGAGACCTTCTTATTGGCAATCTGGGCTTCCACTACGAGGGGATCGTTGTGGGGGAAGTGCACATGTCGAGCATCGTCCTCCGTGAAGGTGATGGGAAGATCCATCATTCGGGGACGTTGAGCAGGTGATTGGACCAAAGCGCACATCTCCTCGGCGTGCTCTAACTCCTTCAAGTACCTCTTCTGGGAGTTGCGGGTACTTCCGGCAAGGTGTGGTCCTCCGGAAATGGTGGCGACGTGTCCGTCAACGGGTGGCGGAGCAAGGCCGGGTGGATATGGGTTGCCTGGTCCTGGAGTCAACAAGGCAATGGGCGCCGGAGCGGGTGGAGCAGGAAGTGCTGGGAACTGAGACCCGGGAGCTTGGGGGTGACCGGCTCCAGGTGCGCTAGCGGCCCCCCTCTGTCCCGGGGAATATGCAGCTCCGTGAACCACCCCCTGTCCGGGATAGATTATGGGTATTCTCACCCACTGACCGAGGTGTCCCGCTCTTGCCAGGGACTCGATCTCATCCTTCAGCTGAAGGCACTCATTCGTGGTGTGCCCCACGTCTCCGTGGAACTCACACCTCTTATTGGAGTCTCGCGGACGCCTTCCTCCGTGAGACACTTTCGGGGGCTTCCTGTAGTTGACCATATTACAGGTCGCCCGATAGACATTCTCTCGCGAGTCTATTAAACTGGTATATTCCGTGAACTTGGGCTCATAATCCTTTCGGGGTTTCTTTGAATGGTCTCCCCGGTTGGAGTTTTTTCCGCTTCGTTTGCTCCGCGATTGGCTCAAACTTCGTTCCGGGGCTTCCGCTTGCGGCTGCGGCATGCTAGGAGCGATACTACATCCGGTTTGTACCGCTCCATACCCAGAGAAATGTGTTTGACCCGGCGTCTGAACAGACGCGGAAGGCCCATACACACTCGGAGTGAATCGGGCTCCTGGAAGCGTGAGGACTGGTGCGGGAGCTTGCGAGGCAAAGCTCGGCGCAGTCACGGAAGGGGTTGGAGCCGGGGGAACTCCAAAGGCTTGCTGGTAGGCATCCTCAAGGTTGATGATTCCCTGAGCTTTTGACATGAATTCGGACAGGGTTTCTGCCCGTCTCCTTTGCATTTCCCCCCATAGCAGGGAGCCGACAGTAAGGCCCGATTGAAGGGCGATTAGCTTCATGTCATCGCTGACCTTGGTTTTTGCAGCAGCTTCCATCATTCTCTGAATGAAAGCTTTGAGGTTCTCAGTGGGTTGCTGTTTGATGTTGGTTAAGGAACCAACCTCCATGTCGTGGTCGCGGGCAGCAATAAACTGCCTCCTAAACGCGGACTGTAGCTCCTTCCAACTGTGGATTGATCCGGGAGCTAATCTTTTCCACCAGTCCTCCGCAGACTTGGTAAGGGTGAGTGAGAAGCACATGCATTTGGCGTCCTCACTGACGCGCGCCACTTGCATCATTTTATTGTATTTAGCTAGGTGGGTACGCGGGTCTGTCCTCCCATCATATAATTCTATGTGAGGCATTTTGAAGTTATCCGGGAGGGACGCTTCCGCGATCCTCCTAATACATGGTTCCGGGTCTTCCTCCTCAGAATCTGACAGGGCCCCACTTTGCTTCCGGACCAGCTTGGTCAAGGCAGCAATCTGTTCCTCGAGCCTCTTCGTATCACTTTCCGGGAGGTCACGTCCCCGGAGCTTGTCATTAATATGATTTCGGAGGTCATCTCCGCGAGGCCGGGCTTTTTCCCCTTTGGCCTTCTCATACTTGGCCTCCAACCTTCTTCTTAGGTCCACCGTGGACCAGCTATCTTCGGAGTGCGAGTTCGCAGCCCGACCGTCCTGATTGACGGAATCACTGGGGCGGTTGTTCCTTCCCCTAGGCCTGGGTGCCTTAGCACCGGGCCCTTTAGGCACAGAGTGCCCCCTTGGGGCTGAAGGGCGTCTGGGCTTAGGAGCGCCAGAGACCTTCTGCGCGCGGGGGGGGCAGTCGGCCTGGTGATTCACGCCTTTAGGAGGTGCAGGGGCGTCAGCGCGCACAGGCTCTCCCACTTTTTCTTTGCCCTTGTTAGGGGCGGCTTTGGATGGTCCAGCAGCGGCTGGATCCGGCATGGGGGCATCAGCACCACCTCGAACAGAGGTATCCTCGTCCGAGTCGCCTAGATCTCCGAACCTACTTTGGAGGCGTTCCATCATGCGTTGCATTCTTTCGGAGACGCGCTCCTGCTCAGCAAGCTTGGCCTTAGTGGCCACCAGTTCTTCGGCTACTTGGACCAGTTCTGGGTCCTTCTCATAGTAGCAGCCGTCCTTGTAATAACCGTCTTGGACATACTCTTCTTCGTCTTCTAAGTATGTTGTATCTTCGGTACTGACCTGATCCTGGCGGGATGTCGGGTCTTCACCTTGGTAGTCTAAGGGTTCGCTTTGCACCACATCTTCCATCACGGTATCGGGGTTGACCGTAGCATTTTTGTCAACAGCGGATTTTCTCGTAGTCACCATCTCTTTAGCACGAAGTGAATACAAAAAACGTACACAGAAAAAGAGCTGACTAACAACTTCCTACCGCTCTCAATGAAAGCACCAAAATGTTTACCGAGTTTTTCGGAAACGAATAACTAACAGAATAATAAAAAGATAAGAACTGTAGAAATACTGAAATGTAACTAAACAAACAGTGTTTTTACGTGGTTCAGGCGTTAACAAGCCCTAGTCCACGAATCGATGTTATTATACTTGGAAAAGATTACAGTAAGATGGCTGGTGCATAAGAACTTCACACGCTCACAATGTTTCTCTCGGGTTCTCTTGAAGAAGATGAAGCTAGAGAGATTTTAGTAGAGTGTTTGCTATATCATTTGTTCGTCCCTCCTCTTGTAAAATGAAGGGGTCTTTATAGCTAGGGTTTTGGATTAGGGTTTTTCTCTACGTACATGAGTTTTAATTACACCAGCCATAAATAGGGATACAATTACTATAGTAGCATGGCTACAAGACTCTATGTGGGTATATTTACGTGAAAGTATGGGGAACACACAAAGTCAGCCGTCTTTTCCAAGTTGTCAGCGGAACAGTAGGCGAAAAGGTACCCTTAGGCGTGCTGGGATGTGTGCGGCTTTGACCTGACGGGCGTGTCAGGCGGGATCCTGTGTCAGGCGGATATCATTCCAAATATGCCTCCTCCAGGACTCGACCGTTTGGCTTTGTTCCGTGCGAGGCACGGAACTGCTTCCGCGGAGACCACTCGAAGAGCTTCTCCTGGAAGGAGCTTCCCCGATGGATACTCCTTCGGGAGCTCCGGGAGAGTTGACGAATTTCCGTATGGTGTTTGCTTGGAAGAGTAATCCGGACACCAAGCGGGAGAGGTGAAGCCTTTCTGTATATCCGCGAGCTCTGGTCGCCTATCGTGAAAGACATCGATAATTCTGTTTCCCCGAGGCCATCAATCTAAACGCTATCCGGAAATCTGGATAACAATTTCCATGACATCTGGTAAGCTTTTCTAGGCTATCTTCTCGATGTCTATTGGAGTTGGGCTTTACTCGAGCTACTAATCTTAGAACTTATACAACATTCTAAGGATCGAATAATCTTGATTAATTTCGTGCCAGCTGTACCGGGAATTAAGACACGCCAGCTCGTGCTTTTTAGGTAAATCATTTGCCCCCAAGCCTCTGCTCATGTATGACGACACTCCTACGTCTGACACACACAATAGAGGCTTTTTTACTTCCGCCGTGGGAAAGGTGCCTGCCCACCCTCTCGAGTATGGGACAAGTGGCTGATTTTTACAAGCGTCTATTCAGGTTTTGAGTGCAATGACAGTATTCTAGTCACATTTTTACCGTCATTTTTTCTATTTAATTTAAGCCCTTCGATCTAAAATTGCTTCAATCGAATGACTCTGAAACCTTCCCGGACTCGGCCTATATATAGGGGCACACAGTCGATCTTCACCACCTTTGCATCCTTGCTAAAAAAGTTTCCTTTTCTTTCTCATTCTTCTGAAACTCTAAAAAATCCTATGGCAGTTTCTCTCTCATTCATCGTTCCAGCCTCCCCATTCCCTCATTCCTTCAGGATTTCTCCTTCGATCATAACTCTAAGTAACTTTCGCTCTTTACTGCAAACTTATTCATATGTTTTGCTATATGTTTCTTTCGAATGCTTCTACAATTTTTTTTTACGTATTGGTTCTATGGGGGGTATTGACTTACATATTTGTGTTGTAAAGAGAGATAGGTTATAGGAAAGGAATACCCTTCGAAGCACTAAATCTCCTAGCTCAAGCTTCGCTCCTTGACCTTCAAGTTGAAATAACTTGTCACCCTTTGTTGGTAATGGGCGAGCTGCAACCAAGATTCTTCTCGTCGTTCTTCAAATAGATCCAGGGATGCATTAAGCAGGACGTGATTCCGTTTTTGGTCAAAGGTTTTCTGCTTATGTGACGTCACCATACCCTCGAATGGGAGCATAGCTTCACTTCTAAAAGTTAGAGAGAAGGGAGTATGCCTAGTGGAGGTGCGATGTGAGATCCTGTAGGCCCAGAGCACTTGTGGGAGCTGTTCAACCCATAGCTCCTTAGCGTCCTCTAATCGTTTCTTTAGACTCGCGTTAAGAGTTTTATTTACTGTCTCGTCCCGCCCATTGGCCTGCGGGTATGCCACTAAAGAGAAACTCTTAATTATGTCGTATTTCTTCCAGAAATTCGTGAACAGATTCCTATCAAACTGACTTCCATTATCAGACACGATCTTCGTTGTGAATCCAAAATGGCATATTATGTTCCTCACTACGAAGTCCAGTACTCTCTTCAAGGTTATATTCTCTAGAGGTTTGGTCTCAACCTAATTTGTAAAGTAGTTGATTGCGACGACCGCATAGTGAATTCCTCCTTTCCAGTAGGCAACGAGCCAATTAGGTTAATCCCCCATATAGAAAATGGCTAGGGAAAGGAAATCATGGTTAACTCCATGGGTGCAGCTCGAGCAATGGTGGGAAAGCATTTGCACTTGTCACACTTGAGGACATATGAGGTCAAGTCCTTTTTTAGTGTGGGCCAAAAGTAACCCCGTCTTTGAACCTTCAAGGCCAATCTTTGTCCCCCAACATGGTCACCACAAAATCCTTCGTGGATCTCTTTGAGGATAGCATGCGCTTCCTTGGGCATAGCACATCTTAAAAGAGGCATGGAATGACCTCACTTGTATAGAATCCCCTCGACTATAACATGCCTTAAGACCTGGTATAGCAATTTTTGGTGCGTCCTTGCAGTCTTCGAGAAGTTTTTTGAATGTGAGGTATTCTACTATTGGGGTCATCCAGGTCAGTCCTTCGTGAATCATTTTGACCTCTCTCGGCTCTTCTTCTATGCTCGAATTTTCTGAGAATTCCATGGGGACCACATACAATGTGTCCGCTTCTTTGATGGTGGCGAGTTGGACTAGATCATTTGCATTCGTGTTCTGCTTGCGTGGAACTTGCTCGATGGAATATAACTCAAATTCTGAGAGTTCTCTTTTTACCTTAGCAAGATAGGCTGCCATTTTGATTCTTTGACCTTGATATTCCCTTAACACTTGATTAACTACAAGTTGAGAATCATTGAACCATTGAATTTCTTTTGCTTTCTGCTCCTTTGCAACCCGAAGTCCAGCCAGCAAAGGATTGTACTCCGCTTCATTGTTGGACGCGCCAAAACCGAATCTGAGAGCCATATGGAAGCGATGTCCTTCAGGTGTAATTAGGAATATTAAAGCTCTAGATCCAATTTCATTGGATGATCCGTCAATGAAGAGTTTCCACAACTCTTGTAACGATTCCCTCATAGGTTCATCTTGGAACCCAATACATTAAGCTACAAAATCAGTGAGTGTCTGGACCTTTATTGTTGTCTATGGGTTGTACAATATCTCGAACTGACTGAGTGTAGAGTCGCAGAACTTTACTTAGCTAGTTAGATAGTAGGAGTAATAGCTAGTAGTAGTTATAGTATGATAGTTACTATGGATTTTGGTTCAAGCCAGGACTTAGTTGAACACTCGTAGCAACATTTATAGATTTTTATAAGTTTAACCAATAGTTTAAGAATATTAATTATAACATAAGGTTTGATTAATATAGCTGATTATAAAGATGTCATTTATTATACTATAGGGTTTAGATAGAACTAATAAGATCATGACACTTGTCGTGTGCATGTTTATTTAAGGATTTAATTATAGTTTAAATAAAAGAAAGTTATAGAAACTCTAGAATCTTCCAAGACCATTAAGAGCATGACACTTGTCACAATCTTGTTTATTTGAGGATTTAAGCATTTTACGTGGATAATTAAAAAATAGAAGTTTCTAGAAGCTCTAGACCCTTCCAGAACTTGCTGGAATCTCGTATTACTCAGTCAAACCTGATTAATCAATACAAATTAAGCTGATAAAGTGAAATTATGTGTCTAACATTTCAATGTATGTCGATATATCGCAGCTATAGGGGCGATATATCGCCACACGAGAGATACGAAAAACACGTCAACTTCGCACGATCGAAACCACGAGCACTCAGGACATAGGGCCAGGCAATATATCGCCTAGGGTGGGCGATATATCGGCCCTA
Organism: Humulus lupulus; assembly: GCF_963169125.1. Taxonomy (NCBI): domain Eukaryota; kingdom Viridiplantae; phylum Streptophyta; class Magnoliopsida; order Rosales; family Cannabaceae; genus Humulus; species Humulus lupulus. The sequence continues at coordinate 105,868,087 of NC_084793.1, forward strand.
GGACCACTTTTTCAAATGTTGTAGAAACCAAGCTTGATTCATTCCTTAACCTCTTGACTAGCCTCTGAACGTTTTGACCGAGTCTTCAGCACCTATTGAACGAATATTCAAATATTTTTCAATTAATATTCATTATTTTATTCAAGCTAAAAGGAGGTAGTTTCACTCCTTGAACTCTATAAATAGGATCTAGTACCCAACCATTTCTCTCATTCTTCAAGCGATGTTCAGAGCCTTCAAGCTGCTAGGGTTACTATAGAGTGATAAACACTTGGGTTGGGATAAAAGCTTTATCATCTTAAGCTTTATAAATACTTGGGAAGTGAGATATAGAGTGTGTTTTCAATATCGAGGTGTAGATCGGTTCTAGTACATCAAAAGGCATTCTTATTCTTAAGTTCATTTCTGTTTAATTCCTTAGTTTTCTTTAGTTTCCATTCAGATCCTAACTCATTGTTTTTAATTCTTGGTTATGTATTTAAGTTCTTTGAACTTAAGGTTTCTTTTTGGTAAGCTTCTTCTTGGTGGTTTAGTTCTTTCTTTATCATCTATTATCTTAGAAATACTCACAATTTTTATTGTTGGTTTTAGGAGTGTTCCAAATCCTGTCCTTGTTCTAAAATATCCCGGTATTGGTAAGGAAAATAGGGTAGATTTTGTATGCTTTTATGTTTTGATATATGATATGATTTATGTATGATATGTTTTAGTTTTGTTAGCATATAAATTGTTTAGATAACAATCACATAATTTGTTTAGATAACAAACATATAACTTGTTTAGATAACAAGTCCCAATAATATATCCCTTGGGCATATGATTGTTTACATAACGAGCCCCATAAACTTATATGACTTGTTTAGATAACTAAGCCCCATAAATTTATGGGCATATGATTGCTTAGCTAGCGAGCCCCAAGAAGTATGATGGCCATTATAATGCATGTTTTATAGTATACGTTTTGTAGTCTTATGTTATGCTTTATGTTGTATGTGCTAGTAGATTCTCCTTGCTGGGCATTAGGCTTATTCCTTTAATTTTTATGTATGCAGGGAAATAGTTATGGTGGCGGAAGGATTCTTGGTAGTTTGACTTGTGCATTAAGGATGAAGGGATTCGGTGGACTGTGTGATGATTTGAGGACGACGTTATTTTTAATTAGTCTCTTTAAATTATGTTTTTATGTATTTTCTGCATTTAGCTTCGTAAACAATTTCCTTTAGTTTGAAGTTATATTTTATTTGAAAACAATGGGATCCCATACCGCTCATTTTTGTATTTCAATATTTACTTTGGAATTTTTAATAAAGTTGTGAATATTTCTTATGTATTTTTTCTAAAAAATAGTAGCTAAGTCTTGTAGTTTTTAACGGTCCAAGGTCTTCGAATTAGTTGGGTCATTACAGTTGTTATCAAAGCAATGGTTCATTCACATGAAGTTCTCTTTGATACTCACGCTCAAGCTCCGAATCTAACTGCCAATGTAAGTGTTTATGTTATAGTTATTATGTTTATATGTATAGCTAACGATTTAGCCTTATGTTTTTAGTTCAGAATGAATGAAGCATTAACTTGAGAGGATATCTGAGCCATTAAGGCCTTGAAAAGAATTAGAGAGCCAAGAAATACCGTAGGAGTGCTAGAAAGAATCACTCGGAGACTACTTTTATTCCACAGGGAGATAAGTCACCTCCAAGCAACTAAGGAAATCATGATGAGATCTACGGAGCAATATGTTTTAGTGATTAGACTTTTTAAAGATTATCCTACTGTAATTGCAACCTTAGAAGATATATGGGAGACGATAGATGATGAAGATGAATTACCGGTAGCTATGAGATATTATTTTCTCATACTTAGGTTCACCTCTAAGATGGAATTCCAATTCACAAATGAGCAAAAACATAGAATTTTTATGAATCTTCCTTGAGGGAATTTTGAGGCTCAAGATAATGACGACTATGAGGAGATAAATGATGATATGTTAGATGAAGGATCAGATGTAGAAGATCCTGATTTTTAATAGATTAGTTTCTTTATTTATTTTGTTTATTATTTTCGCTTTTATGATTGTAAATAGTGAAAACCTTTTCCCAAATAAATATCATTGTTATTTTGATGCATGTATGAGTTTGATTTTATTTTGCAATCATAATAAATAATAAATTTAATAAATAATGACCCAGTTCGGTGAGGATGGATAAAAATCAATGGACTGGGTTCTATATTGAGAGTTTAAGGGGCCATAGTTGTGGGAACGATTTTACTGATCCCAGCCCTCCCTCAATATGGTTAACTTTGGAACAACGATGAGTTTCAAGCCTGAGAATTAAGTCATATAGGATAATTAGAAACAGACTTAGTAAATTATAAAGATGGCTTATTTTTCCAAGTATAGAAACACACCCTAATTATAAAGAAGGCTTATATATATATTTTTTCATAAGAAGTCATAATAAATAGGTCCGAGTTATGTTTTCTTAGATTAAGTTTTTGCCTTAAAGCCTATTAGGGTAAGTTCTAACATGTTTTTCTTAACTGTTAGAACTCCGCTGAAGATGTCGCTCAGAAGGTCTACTCGCACCAATACCAATGCCTCCAACACTGCTCCTGAGAGAAATGAAGCTCCTCCGGTTCGCAGAAGGGGAGTGCGTGCTACTGCTAACTGAAATGCGCCGCCGCCGGTTGACAACAGTGCAGAAATTGCCAGACTACGACAGCAAGTTGAGGAATTACTGCAGCAACAGTGACAACAGGCTCAGCCTCCGCCTCTGCCGCAATCACAGCCTCAGCAAATGGATCCAGCCCCCCAACAAGTTGGTCCATGTGGGGGATGGCCAATGGCGAACTATGAGCCATACCCAACTCAGCACATGGAGCCAATCTATGAGCGGTTTCGTAAGCAACACGCTTTGAACTTTGAAGGGACAACAGACCCCTTTGAGGCGGAAGAATGGCTCAGAAATGTTGAACCGATCCTAGCGCACATGAATCTCAGCAACGTGGACCGCATATCCTGCATTTCATCTCTACTTAAGAAATATGCTAGAATATGGTGGGACTTAGTTCAGCAGACTCACGATGTCACCACAATGACTTGGACCAGATTTGTGGAGTTGTTCCACAAAAAGTACTACAATTCGACAGTCATCGCTTCAAGGGTCGAGGAGTTCGCTGGTCTGAAGCAATAGAACTTATCATGCTCAACACTTCGACCGATTAGCCAAGTTTGCACCAGAAATGGTTCCAACTGACTTTCTGAGGGTGACCAAGTTCATTAGAGGACTACGACCAAAGATTGAGCTCGGGGTTAAGTTAGCAAACCCGGGAAATACTACCTATGCCGATGTTATAGTAACGACAATAGCAGTAGAAAGGCTTCAGGAAAACGTTAGTAAAGAGGAGGCCAGTAAGCCTGAGCCTAAACAGCCAAGTCAACCTCAGAATGGTTAGAACAACCACAACAACAATAGCAATCAATCCAGCAACAATAATGGTAAAAAAAAAAAGCATCCTAACAACAAGTAGTTCGGCAACGATAAAAGGGCACGGACGAACAATGGAGGTAATAGACTGGGGTATGTAGAATACCTGCAATGTGCTAAGTGCCAAAAGAAACATCCTGGTGAGTGCCATGAAAACACCAAGGGATGCTTCAACTGTGGTCAGGAAGGTCACCAAAAGAGGCAGTGTCCCCAGCTCAAGCCAGAGGGAAAAAGGGAAGACAAGATGGTTCCTGCTAGGGTTTTTGCCTTAAACCAAGGAGAAGCTGACACTAGTAATAAAGTAGTTACAGGTCAGGTTTCTATCCTCAATAATGTATGTTCTGTATTATTTGATTCAGGAACAACTCACTGGTATATCTCATTAGGAATGATAGAGAAATTAGACAAACCTTGTGAAAGATTTAGAACTAGGTTTGTAACAGAGTTGCCTTCGGGCAAAGTAGTCCTATCGTCACGGATAGTACGAGGCATACCGATCAAGATTGAGGAAGTAGAACTAGAAGGAGACCTGATAGAACTGGAGATCAAAGACTTCGACGTGATACTAGGCATGGACTGGCTAGCAAGGCATGTCGCAACCATCGACTACAAACGTAAGAAAGTGACATTCGAGACTCCTGACGGCCAGAGACTGTGCTTTATGGGACAAGTTTTAGGACTACGCACACCGCTTATATCATCTCTCAAATCTCAGAGGATGATAGAAAAATGATGTCAAGCATTGTTAGCCAGTGTCATGGATATGGTAAAGGAAACACCACTAAAAGTTGGAGACGTCCGCATTGTAAAAGAATTCATAGAAGTATTTTCCGATGACTTACCAGGGTTGCCCCCGACTCGGGAAATTGACTTCGCAATCAAATTAGTACCGGGCACCAAGCCTATCTCCAAGGCACCATACCGGATGGCACCTACCGAACTCAAGGAGTTAAAGACGCAGCTACAAGAACTCTTAGACTTGGGTTTCATCAAACCGATCCATTAACCATGGGGAGCACTGGTTCTATTTGTGAAGAAAAATGACGGAAGCATGCGGATGTGCATAGATTACCGCGAGCTAAATAAGGTGACGATTAAGAATAAGTACCCGCTACCCCGGATTGATGACTTGTTTGATCAACTCTGAGGAGTGACCGTGTTCTCAAAGATCAATTTACGGTCTGGGTATCATCAACTCAAGGTACGGGAAGAGGATATTCCCAAGACAACTTTTAGATCTTTTTATGGGCATTACGAGTTTTTAGTTATGTCTTTCGATCTTACCAAGGCTCCAGCCGCATTTATGGATTTAATGAATAGGATCTTTAAGGACTACTTGGATTAATTCGTCGTAGTGTTCATCGACGATATCTTGGTGTACTCAAAGGATGAAATCGAGCACGAGGAACATTTAAGGTTGATCTTGTTACGACTAAAGGAGCATCAACTCTACGCTAAGTTCAAGAAGTGTCAATTTTGGCTTTCGCAAGTAGCATTCCTAAGGGCACATTGTATACAAGGATGGAGTTGCAGTAGCCCATCTAAGGTAGAGGCTGTGAAGGATTGGCCAAGACCAAAGAACGCATCAGAGGTAAAGAAGCTTTCTGGGATTAGCAGGTTATTGTCGGAGGATTGTAGAGGGCATTTCTAAGATAGCCACTCCACTCACCAACCTGACCCGGAAACAAAAAAGGTTCAACTGGACTGATAAGTGCGAAGAGAGCTTCCAGTTGCTTAAGGATAAGCTATGCTCAGCACCAGTACTTTGTGTACCGACACCCAATGACAAGTTTGTAGTCTACTGTAATGCGTCGAAGCAAGGGTTGGGTTGCGTGCTGAAGCAGAATGACAAGGTGATAGCTTACACCTCAAGGCAGTTGAAGGAGTACGATCAACGCTATCCAACACACGATATAGAGTTGGTAGTGGTGGTCCTTCCGTTAAAAATATGGTGCCATTATCTTTATGGAGAATGGTGTGAGATTTATACGGACCACAAAAGCTTAGAGTATTTCTTCACTCAGAAGGAGCTCAACATGAGGCAGCGCAGGTGGTTAGAATTATTGAAGGATTATGACTGCGAAATCCTATACCACCCGGGAAAGGCAAACGTAGTTGTTGATGCGCCAAGTAGGAAGAGTTATGGAAGTCTAGCAGCACTAGCCGGAATAGAAAAGCTACTACAACATGAGCTGATCAGTGTCGGAATAGAAGTAGTCATCGGTAAGCTGGCTAACTTGTCTATCCAGTCAAGTCTGTTAGAAGAAATATGGATTGGGCAAGAGCATGATGACACATTAGTAGTACATATGGATGTAGTTAAAGAAGGCAAGGCCACAGATTTCTCAATATCAGGTCAGGGGTTATTGAGATATAAGGATTGGGTATGCGTGCCAAATGATCAAGGGATTAAGATGAAGATTTTAGAAGAAGCGCACAATACCCCATACTCAGTTCACCCAGGGTCGGCCAAGATGACTCACGACATTACGACAATATATTGGTGGCCAGGAATGAAGAAAGATATAGCAGAATTTGTGTCTAAATGTTTAGTATGCTAGCAAGTGAAAGCAGAACATTAGCAGCCTGCAGGCTTATTGCAACCACTTAGCATTCCATAATGGAAATGGGATGATGTAGCCATGGATTTCGTGATGGGTTTGCCACGAACAAGTAAGCAGCATGATTCGGCTTGGGTAGTAATAGATAGACTAACCAAGTCAGCTCATTTTCTGCCTGTTAAGACTTCATATACAGTAGATCAATACGCAAACATATATGTTCATGAAATAGTACGACTACATGGAATCCCTAAGACAATAGTATCCGATAGAGGATCGGTGTTTACATCGAGATTTTGTGGAAGTTTGCAGCAAGCCATGTGTACCAAGTTAAGTCTTAGTACAACATTTAATCCTTAGACAGACGGTCAGTCCGAGCGTACCATATAGATTTTAGAAGATATGTTGCACGCTTGTGTACTTGATTTCGGGGGATCATGGAGTAAGTATTTGCCGCTGATAGAATTCTCCTACAACAATAGCTACCAGTAAACGATCGGGATGGCGCCTTATGAGTTACTTTATGGAAGAAGGTGTCGATCGACGTTACATTGGGACGAGGTAGGAGAAAGGCAACTTCTTGGTCCCGAAGCTGTTAGAAAAGCTCAGGAAGCAATAGCGCTGATTAGAAAACGTATCCTCACTGCTCAAAGCCGTCAGAAAATTTATGCGGGTGCCAAGCGGCGTGATGTGGAATTCAAGGTCAGAGATTAAGTCTTCCTAAGGATATCTCCTATGAAAGGTGTGAAGTAGTTTGGGAAGAAAGGCAAGCTTAGTCCCTAATTTATAGGCCCTTTTGAGATATTGGACAAAGTGGGAGCAGTTGCATATAGATTAGCCCTACCGCGCCAGCTCTAGCAGATAGCCACAATGTGTTCCACATCTCAATGCTACGAAAGTATGTGTCAGACCCATCTCACATCCTCAAGTATGATACAATAGCACTCCAAAAAGACTTGAGTATGAGGAACGACCGGTTAGCATCCTAGATAGAGGGATGAAGCAGTTACAGTCCAAGAGTATTCCGATAGTCAAAGTCCTATGGAGTAATAGTTCTGAACAGGAGGCAATGTGGGAGTTGGAGGAGGACATGTTAACTAGGTATCCAGAATTGTTTGGTAAGTAAATTTCAAGGACAAAATTCTTTTTAGTAGGGGAGAATTGTAGAGTCTCAGAACTTTACTTAGCTAGTTAGATAGTAGTAGTAGTAGTAGTAGTAGTAGTATGATAGTTACTATGGATTTTGGTTCAAGCCGGGACTTTGTTGAACACTCGTCGCAACACTTATAGATTTTTATAAGTTCAACCTATAGTTTAAGAATATTAATTATAACATAAGGTTTGATTAATATAGCTGATTATAAAGATGTCATTTATTATACTATAGGGTTTAGATAGAACTAATAAGATCATGACACTTGTCGTGTGCATGTTTATTTAAGGATTTAATTATAGTTTAAATAAAAGAAAGTTCTAGAAACTCTAGAATATTCCAAGACCATTAAGAGCATGACACTTGTCACAATCTTGTTTATTTGAGGATTTAAGCATTTTAAGTGGATAATTAAAAAATAGAAGTTTCTAGAAGCTCTAGACCCTTCCAGAACTTGCTGAAATCTCGTATTACTCAGTCAAACCTGATTAATCAATTCAAATTAAGCTGATAAAGTTAAATTACGTGTCTAATATTTCAACTTATGCCGATATATCGCAGCTATAGGGGTGATATATCGCCACACGAGAGATACGAAAAACACGTCAACTTCGCACGATCGAAACCACGAGCACTCAGGACATAGGGCCAGGCGATATATCGCCTAGGGTGGGTGATATATCGGCCCTAGGACCACTTTTTCAAATGTTGTATAAACCGAGCTTGATTCATTCCTTAACCTCTTGACTAGCCTCTGAACGTTTTGACCGAGTCTTCAGCACCTGTTGAATGAATATTCAAATATTTTTCAATTAATATTCATTATTTTATTCAAGCTAAAAGGAGGTAGTTTCACTCCTTGAACTCTATAAATAGGATCTAGTACCCAACCATTTCTCTCATTCTTCAAGCGATGTTCAGAGCCTTCAAGCTGCTAGGGTTACTATAGAGTGATAAACACTTGGGTTGGGATAAAAGCTTTATCATCTTAAGCTTTATAAACACTTGGGAAGTGAGATATAGAGTGTGTTTTCAATATCGAGGTGTAGATCGGTTCTAGTACATCAAAAGGCATTCTTATTCTTAAGTTCATTTCTGTTTAATTCCTTAGTTTTCTTTAGTTTCCATTCAGATCCTAACTCATTGTTTTTAATTCTTGGTTAGGTATTTAAGTTCTTTGAACTTAAGGTTTCTTTTCGGTAAGCTTCTTCTTGGTGGTTTATTTCTTTCTTTATCATCTCTTATCTTAGAAATACTCACCATTTTTATTGTTGGTTTTAGGAGTGTTCCAAATCCTGTCCTTGTTCTCAAATATCCCGGTATTGGTAAGGAAAATAAGATAGATTTTGTATGCATTTATGTTTTGATATATGATATGATTTATGTATGATATGTTTTAGTTTTGTTAGCATATAAATTTTTTAGATAACAATCACATAATTTGTTTAGATAGCGAACATATAACTTGTTTAGATAACAAGTCCCAATACTATATCCCTTGGGAATTTGATTGTTTAGATAACGAGTCCCATAAATTTATATGACTTATTTAGATAACTAAGCCCCGTAAATTTATGGGCATAAGATTGCTTAGCTAGAAAGCCCCAAGAAGTATGATGGCCATTATAATGTGTGGATGCTCAAAATTCAACACCGGTAAAGAACCCCCCTCTCACACCTCAGGTGCCTGGAAGGTCCAAAGTGAGCCTGTTTGAAGTCCATTTGAACCTCCAAAATAATTGACTTGGCTCCAAATGACCAATTCGCCTCGTCTTAGCGCGCTGCCCTCCGCGAGGCCCTCCAGCGGAGCCATCTCGCGAGGCCACGTCCGCGAGGCCTCGCCTCATCTCTACACGCGTCCTCCGCGTGCACCCACGTGAGGCCCAGCCTCCTCCTCAGCGCGCGCCCACGCGAGGCCCTTCCTCCTCCTCAGCGCGCGCCCATGCGAGGCCCTTCCTCCTCCTTCGCGCGCGCCCACGCGTGGCCCAGCCTCCTCCTCAGCGCGCGCCCACGCGAGGCCCTTCCTCCTCCTCTGCGCGCGCCCACACGAGGCCCAGCATCCTCTCCTGCGCACGCCCACGCGAGTCCCAGCACATTTATATCGACAAATGATACTTTTCTTGAATATGACTATATTAACCACCACAAGTCTCACAGTAAGGTTGTACTAGAGGAGATAGTCTCAGATCAAGTAATAAGTTCACCAAATGTTTCCATGAACCTGGAAAGGGAGTCAATGTATTCCAATTTCATCTGGACTCTGAGGGATCTTCCTGAAATGTTCCTATTGGTTGCAAATGGATATTTAAGAGAAAAAGAGGAGCAGATGAGAAAGTGGAAACTTTCAAAGCTAGGCTTGTAGCCAAGGGTTACACTCAGAGAGAAGGGGTAGATTATGAAGAAACTTTTTCTCCTGTAGCCATACTTAAATCCATTCTCATATTCTTGTCCATGACTGTTTGCATGGATTATGAGATATGGCAAATGGATGTGAAGACAACTATTATGAATAGCTTTCTTGACGAAACCATTTATATGTCTCAACGAGAAGGGTTCATAGTAAAAGGTCAAAATTAAAGTTGCTAGACGGAACAGAGGTCCCAAGGGCCTGGAACGCTGAACACCTCCGCTAATACTACCAGTAGTTGGGAGGATTTAGCCATATCTTCTCTCTTTAACATGTTTATTTTTAAGAAATGTACGCCCCAGGGACATTTCTTATTTAATGCAAATGGTGTGAACAAAACACCATAGGAAATGTTTTAAGAAAAGAAAGAGTTCATGTCTGTCTTTAATATTTACAAGAAAAAGTGACCTAAGATGACACTCTTTGGTCACTTGGGGGGTAGGACCATCTATACAATCAAGGATTAAAAAAGAACAGAAGGGGATGCAAGGCTTAGAGCTGACATCCAACTCCCAAAAAATTGGTCCAAACCTGACATGGTCCGAGGCAATTTAATTTTTATATATTGTTTCCCCATAATGGTCCAGAACCATTGGAACTCGAATCTTAGGTTTCAATTGATTAAATTTAGTATTTTAAACGATCCAGGCCCTTGAGACCTGAACTTTAGATTCAAGAAAAATTAATAAGATTATATTTGAGAATTCCTTAACGGTCTAGGCCATTGGAACCTAAACCTCGGGTTCAAGATAAGTTAATTAACTAATTTCTACCTAAGAACTCTTTAATGGTCTAGGCCATTAAAACTAAGTCATATCTGAGAAGTCCGTAATGGTCAAGGTCGTTGGAACCTGAACTGTAGATTCAGGATTGTTGACGTGGTTCTTCGCCAACAGGTAATTAAGAAACTAAGAGAATGGGATTAGTGCTAAGTAATGAACTGAAACAGATGAATGATCTTAAAATGAACTAATGATACCAATACTTTTTTAGGTGGTTCAAATGTTAAAATCCTTCTACTCCACCATCCAATATTATTGCTATATTTCTAGTATTCTTTACAGGATATTTCTTTACACAATAGAATCCAACCCCTTGCAACTCCCAGGGTCTCCATATTTATAGGAGAGGACACCTGGGGGTTGGCAAGGGGGGTCATCCCTGTGACATTCATGATTAATTCCTAAAACCTGACAAATGAAGTGTGGTCTAATCAATAGGTAAGGGGGATAATGGGCCGCACGGCCCAACCCAGTCGTGGGTGCCTTAACACGCACGCTTATGCTGCGTGTCCGAGAATTCAGGGATATATCAGACACGTGATGTCTGATATATGCACATTTACATTGCGTGGTTTACTTTATAAAGGGTCACAGCTTCCAACTCAGGCCCATGCCTCGAGCTGGATGCCTTCTTAACCCGCGGTCTTCATACCTCTGACTCAGCTCCTTAGTAATCTCAATAAACTTTTGGCTACCTCGAGCTAAAGAGGTAGGACATGATAACAGCAGCTCCGGCCATGTGGCATCCACGTGGCTGATATAACTATGCCATATCTCAGCTCGCTAATAGCCCGTGGAAAATTAGGGTGCACATTTTCCCCCCAAGCCCCTGCTCGTGGCACACGACGCCACCTGGGGCCACAGTGGGGGCTTTTAGGCTTCCTTGTGGACTCTTCACATTCCGCCCATTACGCAAGCGCCGAATATGTGGAGCATCATGGTTGGTGACGGTACGTCTTCCGAGGACCGCATTAAATGGCCTAGCCTATACTCGGCCGTCGTTTCGCCTTTCGAGTAGAGAGCCTCGTATCCCACATCAGGGCAATCCAACGACCCTCCTCACTTAGCCTCCTACATATATAAAAGGGGTGGCCACCTTACGCATGGGCCACCCGTTTATTTGAAAATTTTCCAAATTTCCCATCTTCTTCTTCCTTCTCATCCTAAAAAAACCCTCTTTTTCTTCCGGTTACTGTTCCCAGCATTCCAGAAGTTCAGGTGCGAGAGCTCCTTTGAGGCTTTGGCACCAGCTATTCCAACGAGGCTCCAACCCAGACGACCCCTTCATCCTCCCCACAGCAAAACACTCTGTAAGTTTTTTGCTTATGCATGCTTTAAGTTTCCTCTTCACTGTAGCTTAGGTAAATTGTTCCTGTAGCTGCATGCAACATTCTGTTGGTTTTTTGTGAGTATGATAGGCATAGGTTTTTATTTTAGGGCATCGATCGTATAAAAAACCATTTAGGAGCATGGCTCATATGGTACGCTTTCTGGGGAAATTTTTTGGGTAGGATTTTTGGTATGACTGTTTGAAATATCCAGCCTTTTGGGTGCAAAACCGGGTAGCTTAGGGGACATGCTTCACAGGCGGTTTTTGCACTGTTTGCCTACTGAAACTTTCCTTCCAAGGAAAAATTTTATCCTGACCCTCCTGACACACGAATTCTGAGTAATCGGGGATCCGTTGGGAGCACAGGCGCGTGTTCATAGAACCGCATGGTCTCACTCTCCATGGGCTGAGATTATCTCAGCCCGTGCAAAGGAAACACTTTACTTCAGATTCTTTCTTATGCTTAGATCGCCTTTTCTAAAATTTTCTTCTTTTGTTTGCTAGGTGACCCGATGGGGCCCAAGAGGAACGCCCCTAAGAAGACCGCTGGCAGCTCGTCTTCTCAACAATCCAAAGGAAAGGAGGTGGTGACGGACTCTCCAATCCCCATTTTTGGGTTGGCCGTGGAGCGGGAGCTCGAGGTGGCGCCCGACACTTTCTTTGAGGCCGAGAGGATCGTCTTGAAGATCACCGACCAGGGGAAAGTAAATAAAATATTCCTTTCCCATAATATCGAGATTCGGAGGGGTGCCCTGATCGCCCGAACTCCCCTAGAAGGTGAGCGGAGCTGCGCGCTGCTCGATGAAGAATACGCGGCTTGGAGTGACAAGCACTTCAAGGCTGGGGCCTTCCTCCCGCTGGACCAATATTTTGCTGACTTCCTCAATTACGTGAAGTTGGCCCCTTTCCAGCTCCCCCCTAACTTGTACCGTTTGTTAGCGGGGTTGAGATATTTATTCCTGAAGATGGAATGGGAGGTCCCCACCCCGGCGAATATCTTATACTTTTTCTGCCTTAAGGCCAGCCCGGAGCAGCGGGGGCGAGGCGACGGGTTCTACTACTTGACCCGTTTTCCAAACACGGCTGCGGTCATCGAGCTGCCCAGCCACCCCAACGACTTCAAACACCAGTTCTTTATGTCCAAGGGGTTTCGCAACTGCGAACTTCATTACTTCAACCGTCCTCGTAAGTATCTTTTACTCTTAGCTCGTGAGTTGACTATTGAATAGCTCCCCTCATTTGTTCCTGACTTAGAAACAATCATGCAGCCATTTTCGCGAGGACGGCCAAGTCTATGACCCTCGGGGGTCAATACGAGACCTTGGCGGGGCTGCCCCACCAGCGAAAAGGACTATCACCAGCTCGTGTCAGACGAGACGATGCTGGCGTGCAAGCTGATCTCTCTCGGCCAGACTTTGGCCTTGAGGAGACCTCGGGGCCTCTCTCTAGCCCGCGAGATAGCACCCATCCCCATGGAGGAGGTTGCGGGGGAAGGAGAGGACAAGGAGGATGAGGAGGACGAGGTGCCCCTCGTGAGGTGGAAGTGGGAGCTGGAGGTCGCCTAAGAAAAAGACGAGGAGAGGGTCCGGTCCGGAGCAGCCGTCGGTCCCTCTGGACAAGGTAATCCTTATATGTTTAGGGACTTAGATAGGGCCACTGTAGACCCTCGGTTAGCTAGGTTCAATCCCAACCATCCCGTTCAACATCATCGAAGTGACCCAAACCGCGATATAACCTTACTCCAATGCGTCGACCAGCTCGTGCTGGATTACGAAAGTAGCCGCCCTAGGGGCATTGTAGTCGTAGATAACACCATAGCATTCAGGTCGGTCTTTTTCGAGGAGTATGGGACCAATCTTCAGTCGTGGCCCTCCCTTCGGGAGGGTATAGTAGCTCCGGGCCTTCGGCAATATGTAGAAGAGTCTAGTCCCGAGCTAGATTCGGACCCGGAACCTCTTCCAGCCCGTGAAGTCATTATCCTAGATTCACCCGCTGCAGCTCCGGGGACGATGGTGGTAACCATAGATTCCTCCTCTAGCTCGGAGGGTAGGATCCCTTTCAATATACTTGAGATCTGTTTCCCTTTAACTTTTGCTGTCTTGCATAAATATTTCTACTTGTATATTAATACTTTGCCTTTGCTTTCTCAGAGGAGATGTCTCAGCCCGGAGGCAATGACCTGCGAGCCATGTTCCCTGGAGGGAACCCTTCCGGCGCCTCTGGGCCTTCGGTGAAAAAGCTCCAGCTGGCAAAGAAGGCCATCGGGAGTACTTCTAAGTCTCCTGCAAAGGGGAAAAATCAGGCTCCGGCAGCTCCGGAGAAACTGCCTCCGCCTCCTCCTGTTATGAAGATACCCCCTCCTCCCCCACGAATTCCTGACCCAACTCGGGATACGGAGGTGCCCCCCGGGACCTTGGCGGCCACAACCCCCGAGGTGCGCATCCCGGTGAATCCTGAGGCTCTGGAGAAGATCCCCAACGTCTTTCAGGGAACAGTCTACGAGACGGCGAGCTACATCGTGGACCATTACTACAATGCCACCGAGAGGGACCTGAGGGCGATCGAGACAAGGAGCCCGGAGAATGTGATGGAGTCATCGCTGGGGATGGCTCTCACGGTAAGTTGACCTCGCCTTTGGTATTTTCTGCTCGCTATGCATCATATGTTTATTATTTTTTATCTAAGGCAGTTGCCTTATCATCTTTTTGGATTTTTGCAGGGTGCCCTGGCTCTCCACCAGAGCATATCCCGATCTCGGGCCAGGCTCGATAACATGATGGGGGAACACCAGACTGTCCTGGCCGCCCTTGAGACTGCCAAGAAACAGGCACAGGAGGCTAAGGAAGCCCTGGCAACCGTGCAGGCCGAGCTGGACGCGTCCCGACCTAAGCTGCAGGAGGCCGAGGCTACCAAGGCCGCGCTAGCTGCTACGAGGACTGAGCTCGAGGAGGCCAGGGCTGTTCGGGCCGCATTGGATGCCGCTAAGGCCGAGGTTGAGGAGGCCAAGGCCGCCCTGGCGACGGAGAGGGCAGCTGCTAGCTCCTCCATGGAGGCCATGCTATACCCACTACTGGGTCTACAACCCAGATGGAGACTTATCCTTTATGGGGGCGGATGCATGGGACAGCTTCCTGGAGAATTTCAAAGCTCGCCTTCAGCAAGAGGCGCCCTCCGAGACCAGGGAGACCTCCGCAGTCGCTGAGCAGGAGGGCGAGGTGGTGACTTCATCGGAGCAGCCTGGCGGGGCCTAGGACTTCTTTTCTTTCCACCCCTTGAACACATTTTTTTTGTCACTTTGTATGAGTTTTTCTAACCTCGAGACAATTGGCTTTATCAATTTTTTTCTTTCTAATTGATTTATAACCTTCAGCCTTTATGCATTTTGGTAATGGTCTTAGCTCTTGTTGGTTCTGCGATTGACATTTTATGCTTTTCTAGGAAAAAACATAATCAATTTTGAGCCAACTTCTAAGATAAGTCCTGGTTGCATCCTGGACATTGCTTTAAAAACTTAGTTCGCGTTAATTTTTTATTAATATCTCATGCTTTTTAAGAAAAACAACGATCAATCAATTTGAATCAACTTTTAAGTTTTAGGACCTGGTTATATCCAGGACGTTAATTTGAAAACTTAGTTCGTGTTAATTCTTGATTAATATCTTGTGCTTTTTAAGAAAAACACCGATCAACCAATTTGAATCAACTTCTAAGTTTTAGGACCTGGTTATATCCAGGACATTAATTTGAAAACTTAGTTCGTGTTAATTCTTGATTAATATCTTGTGCTTTTTAAGAAAAACACCGACCAACCAATTTGAATCAACTTCTAAGTTTTAGGACGACCTGGTTATACCTAGGATAGGACTTAGTTCACGTTAATCCATTATCAATATCTTGTGTTTTTTATGAAAAACATCGATCAATCGATATGAATCAACTTCTAAGCCTTTAAGGCGACCTGGTTATATCCAGGCACCATATGCCCCCCAAGTAATTAGGAAAGGGCCTTTCGTGGTTACTTGAGATTACATTGTGAAAAAAGATTTAATTCTCATTGCTTGATAAACAAAAAATGGTCTTTCTGAATAAGCCTTACAAGGGTGTTACTGACAATATTTCTTCAAATGGATGGCGTTCCAAGTTCGTGGGACCGCTTCTCCATTAAGCCGAGCTAAGTTGTAGGTTCCTTCCTTTATGACCTCAGTTATTTGATATGGCCCTTCCCAGTTTGGTCCCAATACTCTATCTTTGGGATCCTTACCAGATAAGAAGACTCTTCTGAGGACCAGGTCGCCAATGCTAAAGGCGCGTTTTTTGACTTTTGAGTTGAAGTAACGAGTAACACATCTAGGTTCTCCTGCAGGAACTTAATCAGCTCCGCCTTCCTCTTGCCACAGAGGTTTTTCCTGAGCTTAACCATCCGTGAGGGATTCTGTGGATCGATATTTACTTCCTCGAGCTCTTCAATAGCTTGGAGCTCGGACTTATCCTCGCCTATTCAGGGGTCAATATCCTCACTTAGGACGATATTTTCCCCTTCGGCGCTCTGAGGTTTTTCAATCTCAGGATAAGGCAAAGGTTCCTGAGATTCCTCTTCTCCACCTTGGACAACCATTGTTAACTGCCCGGGTCTCAATTTTCCCTTCATGGAAATGCTGTAGCATTCCCTGGCAGCAAGCTGATCGCCATAGACTGTGCATACCCCTATGGAAGAAGGAAATTTCAGCACGAGGTGGTGGACGGAGGTGATGGCTTCAAAAGCTATAAGTGTAGGTCGACCCAAAATGGCATTGTATGCGGTGGGACAGTCGATGACCACAAATTCAAGGAGTTTTGAGACTGTTCGAGGTCCCTCTCCTAAGGTGATCACCAGCTCGATCGTCCCTATAGCCGCTGATCGTTCTCCAGAGAAACCATAAAGCATCATGGAGGTCGCCTTCAGCTCGACGACAGACAAACCCATCTTCTCCAGCGTGGACCGGAATAGAAGGTTTACCGAGCTCCTATTATCGATCAGCACTCTCCTAACCCTCTGATTAGCGAGCTGCACTGCTACGACCAGAGGGTCGTTATGAGGGAACTGAACGTGGCTGGCATCTTCTTCAGTAAAAATGATTGGTTGCCTTTCCAATCGCTGCTGCTTTGGCAGATGCTGCTCGGGGAAGAACTCTACTCCATTATCAGTCTTAAGATCGTTGACGTACCTCTTTTGGGCACCTCTGCTCGTGCCTGCCAAATGAGGACCTCCAAAGATTGTGGAGATCTCTCCTCCTATCAGTGGAGGAGGGACGTCCTAATCTACCCGAGACCTGGGCAGAGTGACCGGGACTTCCGGAGCTGGACGGGCCGCGGGAAATCTGTTCCACGCGTATTGAGCCAAGGGGCCGGCTCAGATGAGAGTCTTGATCTCATCCTTCAGGTGTCTGCAGTCATCAGTATTGTGGCCAACGTCGTTGTGGAAATGGCAAAACTTGGAGGGGTCTCGCTTCCCCTTCTGGTGCTTTAACGGCTCCGGCTTCTTGCAGGGGAGGCGAGCAGAGTTTGCTAGGAAGATGTTCTCCCTAGAGTGGGTGAGCTCCGTATAAGTCGCGTAGACCGGATTAAATTTTTCTATGGACTTATTCTTCTTTGGGCCGTGCTGGTTGCCCTCGTCATTCCCCTTTCTCTTGCCTCCACCAAACTGGTTATTCTGTGTGACGTAATGGGTCGCTGTCACGACCTCCGTTCCCACTCCAGCGGGCTACTCAGGGACCTGGCTGGTTCCGGCAGCTGAGGCTTGGGCCTCCTCCAAATTGATCTACCCCTGGCCCCTATTCAGGAATTCGTTTACGGAGCTAACTCCCTTTCTTTGTATCTCATTCCAGAGTCCCCCTTCGACAAGGATTTCAGTTCTCAAAGCCATGAGCTTGGAGCTATCATCTGTGTCTCTGGCCCGAGCAGCGACGTTCGCGAACCTGCTCAGGTAAGCCTTTAGAGGCTCGTCGGGTTGTTGCCTCACGTTGGCCAGGGAGTCAGCCTTGACGCGGGCAGCCTGGGAAGCTCGGAATGCTCTATTGAAGTCAGCAGAGAAAGTTTTCCAGGAGCTGATTGACTGTTTCTTGCTTTGTTTGAACCACTGCCTGGCCGGCCTAGTAAATGTGGAGGGAAATATTAAACACCTCAGCTCGGAGCCAATGTTGTGGGCCATCATCAGGGTATTGAACATACCCAGATGATCTGATGGATCTCCATCTCCGTTGAATTTGGACAGGTGCAGCATACGGAAACCAGGCGGGTATGCTGTTGCTGCTATGCTGGGGGCGAAGAGCTCAAGTTCGTCCCCCGAATCATATTTGTCTTTTTCTTTTTCTGACAGGAGCTTCATCATTAGCTCCTCCATCTGAGCCAGGCGCTCAAGGGTTTTGTCCTGATTTCCTTGGTTATTCCAGGGCTGTTCAACAGCTCCGAATCCCTTGTACATGGTTGACGGGTTATTGTCCCTCTTATCTTGAGATAGGTTATACGGGACATTCCCACTGTCGCGTACCTCGGACAGGTCTTCCCTTGGGCGAGCACGGCTGCCATTTCCTACTGGGTTTCCCCTTTGAGAGTTTAGACGATCTCGTAGGTCGTCCCTCGGGGTGGCTTGAGGACTCTGCGCCGAGCTTAGGCGTTGGCGCAGGTCTCCGCCAGAAAGGTCACTTCGGCGGCTTCTGGTCTAGTAGCTCCTGTTTGAGAAACTCGGAGCCCACCTCTAAGGATGAGGATCTGGGACTTCTCTGGACTCCCTGCTACGATGGGAAGGTCCTGCGGAAGGTGGGTTTCCCCTGCTTCTCCCATAAGCTGGAATATCTCGGACAGGCCGAGGAGGAGACGGATATCTTATCGGTGAAGGAGGATGTCTGACCGGGGACGCAATCCTGGTCCCATCAGGGCGGATCAGGTTAGGTAGGGGCCTCTCGGCCCTGCCAACCTGCGGGTCTTGCGCTTGGCGGTCTGAGCGGGGCGCAGGACGGCTGGCCGGGATGGGCTATCGCTGTGAGCCCTCCCCGGATCTCCTTCTAGAATTCCCTCGAGCCCTCGTGGGTGCGCTCGAGGGTGGTAGTGAGCTGGGAGTTGAAGTTCGGACCGAGCGGCTATACTATTGCTCGAACCTAGGTAGTTCTTTGAAGGTTGTCTCTTGGCAATGCGATGATGGAGTAGAGTTGGATGTCGGGGGTCTGGTCGACTGGCTAGGCCTGGACCGATTACCCCGGCGGGAATTATGAGTCTCGCCTTGCCTCTTTCTGACGTTAGCGTCGGTTGTAAGAGGGGGTAGTCGGGCCAACACCTCCTTAATTTGCTGGTTAGCTTTTGCCAGCTGACTCCTCAGCTGAGCATTCTCCATCTCTACTGTCGTGTAAAAATCCGGGTTCGGATTAGGTGGCCGGGGTGCCGAACTTCCAGTGTCATCTTGGCCTATTGGCTGCTTGCCCGGCCGCTGCTGAACTTCAAGGTTTTGCTCACCAGAGATGGCGGCATGATGGGCCTCTTGCCCATCATGTTGGTCCGCCTCGTTACCGTGTCTTGAGCGAGTGATCACCATGGTTGGGTATTTGCAATAGCACCAATCTAACAAGCTCTCAATGAAAGCACCAAACTGTTGATGCGGTTCTTCACCAACAGGTAATTAAGAAACTTAGAGAATGGGATTAGTGCTAAGTAATGAACCGAAATAGATGAATGATCTTAAAATGAACTGATGATACCAATACTTTTTTAGGTGGTTCAAATGTTAAAATCATTCTACTCCACCAGCCAATATTATTGCTATATTTCTGGTATTCTTTACAGGGTATTTCTTTACACAATAGAATCCAACCCCTTGCAACTCCCAGGGTCTCCATATTTATAGGAGAGGACACATGGGGGTTGGCAAGGGGGGTCAACCCGTGACCTCTTACCCATCATGTCACTTATGTGACATTCATGATTAATTCCTAAAACCTGACAAATGAAGTGTGGTCTAATCAATAGGTAAGGGGGATAATGGGCCGCATAGCCCAACCCAGTCGTGGGTGCCTGAACACGCATGTTTATGTTGCGTGTCTGAGAATTCAGGGATATATCAGACATGTGATGTCTGATATATGCACGTTTACATTGCGTGGTTGACTTTATAAAGGGTCACAGCTTCCAACTCAGGCCCGTGCCTCGAGCTGGATGCCTTCTTAACCCGCGGTCTTCATACCTCTGACTCGGCGCCTTAGTAATCTCAATAAACTTTTGGCTACCTCGAGCTAAAGAGGTAGGACCTGATAACAGTAGCTCCGGCCACGTGGCATCCACGTGGCTGATAAAACTATGCCATATCTCAGCTCGCTAATAGCCCATGGAAAATTAGGGCATACAAGGATAAATCAATTAAATTATATTTGGTAAGTCCAAAACAGTTTAGGCCATTGAAACATGAACCTTGGTTTCAGGACACATTAATCAACTTCCACAATTTTTCCCCTAATGGTCCTGGCCATTGGAACCAGGATTCCACATCTAAAAAATCTTGCATAGTGGTAAAACATTTAGGGAATTTTTAAATAAATATATGAGTAGAAAGCGGGAAATAAAGATGTGCAAGGATAGAAACCAATATAATAATTGAAGAATAAGATAAATCATTGTCTTAAGTGCATCCATGCCCATAAAAAATATGTTAAAAAAAAGAGAGAGGAAGTCCCAAATAAAATTAAAAAGGCTCAAGCCTGGGCTTTGTTCTGATCCAGAACATCTGGAGCGGTTTCACCTTATGGATCCTCAGCAAGGAGCTCCACTTCTTCTTTTTCTTTGGCCTCCAATTCAACCCTCTTTGCAGCCAGATCTGGATAGCCGAGGAGATTCATGTTCTTGTCTTGGAGCCAGGCCATATAAATGGCTTCATCAAAAGTGGTTGCTAGCAACTCTTCAGCTTGCTCTTTCTCCTTCCGAGCCTCCTTGCTCCGCTGCAACTCCAGCTGGGCCTAGACCTCCAAAGCCTAGACTTGGGCCCTCAGAGAATCCACCTTCTCTTGCACTTGACGAATTTGGGCCTCAGCCGCCTCCAAGAGTGCCTTGGTCAAAGCTTCCGAGCTGCAGGCATGGAACAATTCCGCCTCCAGGTTGTCCACCACCTTCTTGTGGTTAGCATCCTTCCTTGACAAAGCTTCCTCATGTTGAGCTTGAACTCGGGCAGTCTCCTTGGTGAAGTCCTCCTTGGCAGCTTCTCGTTGGTTAACGACCTCCTCCAGCTTCATCTGAGTTGTCTTTAGCTTCATGGCCATCTCGGCCACTAGGTCCGCATTCCTATGAGCCAGCATTGTGGCCTAGAACAAAGAAAAGTTAGAAACAACACCAAAAGATAATAGCAATAAAGAAATAAGACGAACAATTGGCTTATCCTTGTGGCCTGATGACGGATGGCCTAGGAGATGAAGAGAGCATCATTGCTAGCCAGGGTGATGTAATGTTTAGGCTGGAGGGAGGACTTGGACGTCCCCACTTGGGCCAGTAAGCCAGTAGGGAACGGGGCCACGTCCTGCCCAAACTTAGGCTGAAATCCAATCCCGTCCCCAACTGATCCATGATCTGTTGGGGAGTGTTAAAAGCCTTGGGATGCCCAGAGAACTCCACATTTCGACGAGTAATCAGAGTCTGGGCCACCTCATCTCATTTGTCGCACAACTCATCCCAAGAACGGGATACCATCTTCATCCTCTTCTCTAGGACGACCAACTCCCCTTCCTCAGGAAGAGCCATGTGGATAGGGAGCATGGGAGGATCTGGGTGCTCTGGTGTAATGTTAACGTCATCTTCGAGGGAGTGCACCTCATTCATAATGGAGTCCCCCATTGTCTTTGCCATCTTGGCCTGCTTTGTGGACATCATGGCAGCGATGTCGGTCTTCTTTTTACTCGCCCGACCTTCTACCTTTCCTGCTCCAAATTTATGACTTGGAGAGGAACAAGATGGGATAGATGCTGCTCAGCAGGCGCCATAAGGGTCGAGTCAACAGCTTGAACTCCCTCTGGGGCTTCTGCAGCCGGTTATGTGGCCCCGACTATCAAATCGATAATCTTCATCCTTGTCAGGCCCTTGGCGGCCTTCTTCGATGATGCCTTGGCCTTAGCAGCCCTGACCTTAATAATTTCTTTCATCTTGGCCACATGATCAACCATGTCTGGTTCACCTGAAATAAGAGAAAAATACAGATTAATAACGAAGCGGGAAAGAAAGACATAAAAGAAACATGCAAGTCTAAGTCCTCCTGGACGATCCCTTATCTATGGAATGGGCTTGACTTAATTCTCCTAGGGGAAAAGCATGAATTTGATCCCCCATATCATCTAGGCCCAAAATATACCATATTGAAGGAACCAGGACAAATGCATGAGGGTCAGCGTGTCCACGGCAATGGGGCAAGAAGCCCCACGTTACTAACAGTCTTAGTGTCGTTTCCTATTCTTAACAAAGCCTTTAGTATGAGGGCATAAGTAAAAAATTTAGGCATTTTACCTTGCCCTCGAGCAAGGCATCCAACTCCTTGGATTTGGCCCGCTCCGCAAGGGGTGCAAGCTCTACCTTCAACCTCTCCGCATATGCCTTGACTGTGGTCTTTACTGCCTCAATGTAAATGAGGGCCAACTCTTCTGTCAGAGCAGGGTCCCTCTTGCATTGCAATCCCTGGAGATTGGGGGTGTCTATCGACTGATGGCTGGCAAGCAATCCGGCCAGCCAAAGATTCTCCGTGTTCACTTACCCCCCCACGTCCAGATCTTTGGCACTGGTGGCGGCATATATTTTCTTCCATTCCAAGATGAACTTGGTTAGCTGGGTCTGAGTATACGGACCTGTTCAAAGGAACGTGAGTATCCGATAAGAAAAAGGAGGAGACATAGAATGAGAAAGGATAACTTACCTACACGCTGGAAGTCCAACACTAAAGTGGGGTTCTTCTCTAGAAGGAACCCAGATGTCATAAACCAGTAGTGTCTAACACTCGGGGGGTGTTTCCAGGAGCTGGATGGAGCCGAACTGGCATTACAACTCTTTAATTGATAAAACCCATCATGTGTCTTATCCTTGGAGTTCAGCTGCAGCTCCAACCGACAGTAGTACAATACCTCCGCGAGGGTGGGCTTCGACATCTCCTTCTAGGCGCAAAATGTGTGCCACCCCGCAAGCAACTTGTACGCCTGGGGCAGGAGTTGGAACGGTATGATCCCCACGAACATGAGAAATCGTGCAAAATAGTCATGGACCAGGAGACTGGCTCTCGCGCTAATGTGGCATGTGCTCCAAGCCCAAAATACACCCGCTCTAGTATAGGCCTTCTTCTCTTTCTAGGTGAGCCTGTTGAAGAAAAGCCCCAGAGTTGACTCACTCACGAAGGATTTTTCCAACTCGTTCAGCATCTGGTAGTTCCGAAACTCATTTGTCTCTACGCCCATTTCCCACGTGTTGCCAGTGGGGAGCTTGTACCCCTCCATCGTGACAGGGCCCACAAATACTGCATCTTCTGGGTAGATTATGATGTTGCGAGCTATGATCAAAGACATGGAAGCGACAAGAATAGCAAGAACCAAGCAGTTAGCAAAAAAAATTGAAGAAAATGGTTAAGGTACGAGGATTCTCCTAAACTACTTGGAGAGATCCCCTCCAGACATTGCTCCAAGAACAATCCAGGTCCTAAGAGCATGAGTCGGGAACTAAAAGCAAAATATTTTTGCAAAAGGAAACTAATTAACCCAGGCAGCTTTGAGGCATCCGGGTTTTTTGATTCAAAGTTGTCCAGCTCGCTCCATTGCTCAATTTATCTACAGAAGGAAATGCCACCTAGAAAGATTTCTATTATTTATCACTACCTAGAACCACCCTACATGGTGGTCGCGGCCCTAACGGCCACATGGTCGCAGAGGCAATATGATAATAAAAAAATGAGGGAAAATAAAAAATTGACCAGAAAACTTACTGTAGAAACTTGAGCTTGGGATTTGTTGATGTACAGGCGAGAACGCTGGCATAAACTCAGTCTTGAACTTGAGGAGGCAGTAGAACAACTCGTCGATGTTCTCAGAAAGGTCGTCCGAGGCAAAGTTGCCCTCTTAATTAACATTGGGTGGCTTCAACGGAAATAGGTGGGCTCGAAAATACAGCAAATGTCAGAAAATTTTGTCTACGATTTCGGACATTCAAGGTTTTTTTCTTTGCTCTATGGTTTGAAAATTTAGAATTAGTAAAAGTGAGGAAAGGAGCCCACTAGGTATTTATAGTAGAGAAATCTCATGTTCGATCCAACATTCCAAATGGAATACCCCCAAAAGATCCACATTTGATGGTTCTGAATAGCAAAGGCACATTAACTAGCCCAATGAAGTGCTAAATCATAGATTGATCAATCTGTGATTCGCACCTCTCTCATCCAACAATCCATATTGAAAATCCCAAGACAATCTTCATCCAACAGTTCCAGACAATGCAGAAACATTAAGTAGCCAACTCGAGTGCTAAAAGCTCCTTTTCATCCATATGCGATGCTTCAAGAAACACGTTGACATCCATCAGTCACCCAGGACAACAAAGGATTTTCCCCATGTTATTTGGGCGCGAGTGGTACAAATGTACCATTTACCTAGAGACATGTGCCTAGGTCAGTGGGAATTCGAAAGGGTTGGGGATTAACCAGTTGGCCCCCAAGTAAATGAACTGGGACTTAGGTAAAAAAAACCAGGACTCAAGTAAATGAACCGCAAAATAGGTAAATGGTCCTGGAGCTAGGTGATTGGACCGACACAAACAAGCAAGTCTCCACCGCAGGAAAATGGATGAAGACTTGGGGGGTAAAAGTTGCCCATATTTTCCACCTTGAACACATGGCATGGTCAAACAGGCTTCATGGGATCTCAAGAGAGGCCTGGGCCCAACCAGGGCCCAGTGAACAATGAGCAATCAAACCTTTAGGCCCAGACCATGCTAAGCCCAATAACTAGCGAATAACACAAGCATAGTAAGGGGTTCGGACCTGAGACGTAGGCCCGAACCAACTTTGTAACTCCTTGGATAGCCAAGATCATTACACAGTGTATTTTAAATAGTGATAGAGTCGCTAATCAAGTCATTTGTCCATAAACATGATTAATGGTTTATGGTTAAAAATTTCGGTCAAAACGGATAGTTATTTTGTTAAAACGTTAAGCTATACATGGGATCCCATAATAAATGTTTACAAAGTTGTTTACAGTTCCAAAAGGATAATTACAACTCCAAAGTTACAACCAGTCGACCTAAGCTGAAAAAATAGGATTTAACCCTAGTTCCTCTGAGATACCCCAGCCATGGGGGTTGAGCAACCACATATGTATGAATTTCCATCGAAGCTCTCCAAATCATGGCTGGTCCAGCTTCCCTTTCCCCTTACCTGCACCACATAGCACCTATGAGCCAAGGCTCACTAAGAAAACATAGACATGCTCATAAGCAATTAATAACACTTTACCAAGTCATAATTGTTGGGAATCGTGCCCTGAAAGCAATTTTAGTTGACAGTGGTTTTGAAAAGTCTTTTCTTTTCTTGTCAATGCATTTTAAAATTTCTATTTAGATAGAGAGAGGGAGCTTCAAGTTCTTAGGAAGAGTCGTACGAGGCAGCTTCGTTTTTGAGGGGGCTGGTGGTCATCGCGGTGGGTTTGGTCCTTAATGATATGAATAAACTAATTGAATTATTGTGTATATGTAGCTTATGTACTATATTATTGTTAATAATATTAAGTAAATATCATAAGATTCTCAAGTTCATCTATGTGATCTCAATCTCATATTGGTATGAGAGGATCAAGATTGAGATAATGGACTTAAATAGTTCGCAGTAAAATAAAGTTGTGGAATCTTTAGAATAATTACTACTAGTACGGTCCGCTAGTATTATGAATACATGTGACCTAGATCTGGGTTACTAGTGTAGTAGGACACTATAGTGGAGGTACTTTCCATACTGAGAGTATGTAGAACTGAACCAGATGTGATTTGATAATACTTGTTTAGATACCCTTTTGCAGTATTATAAAACACATCAACTGATGATCATATACAAACTGATCTTAATCCTGAAGTTACTATGAACTCCTATATATGTCATTTGTTCCTTGATTCATGCATTACGGTTTGTCAGAATGATCAGGCTAAGAACTATTGTTTTGGGGACTCAATGATGTATATGGTTGGGGACATAGCTTAACAGATATGGAATCTATACCTTCTAATAGATTAAATGATGGTTCCTTATTGGGTTGGCTTTTGGAACTAAAAACGTTATTGACGTCAAATTCATAATCAGATTATGAATTAACCTTCACTAGTAAAGTCAATGGTACACTAGGAAATAAGATATAATTAAAAGGATAAAACGGTAATTATATTCCCCCATAGTTATGAATCATCAATAGAGGAATAATTTGTATGTACTGATTATATCAATTTACACTTTATGGTTACAATAAAGTACTCAGTAAATATATATCTTTATTTCTCAAGAGTGCAATCTCATATTTATAGTGGAATAATCATGAGATTAATAAATATGATTATTGAATCAAAGAGTTTTGGTTAATAATCTATTATTTATTGGAGCTTGGAATTATTGGCCCATAGGTCCCCAGGGCGGCTCTATCAACACTATTCAAGGTAAGAGTTGATACAATGGTCAAACCGTGAATGAATTATTTAAGAGAATATATATTTTTCGTGATAAATATACAATTATGTGATAATTGAAGTTGCACAATTTATTATTGAGTCAATGCAATTTTCAAAATTGTGTAGAAATAAAAGAAATTGATTTTAAACAATTATTTTATTTAAGTGAGAAATGATAAATATGGATAGTCAAAATGAGTTTTGATTATTATATTTATTTAATTAATAATAAGATGATAATGAAAATTCAAATTTTGAATTTTGAAATTTAAGTTGTTATCTTTTCCTTAAAAAGTTGATGCCTTGTTTGAATTTCTACTTATTAATTAATTGAAATAAATATGGATGAAAAATCAAATCCCCTTATTTTAAGGAGGTGTTACACACATAAGATTTCATGGAGTGCCCTATGGGTGTACAAGTATTGATAATGATCAGTTATTGGTTTTTTCATTTATTTAATTAATTAATTAAACATTTTGAAAAGAGTTTTAAAATGGAATGTAAGACTGTCTTTAATTATCATTTATTTTATTATTATTAAGATGATCAATTTTATTTGATTATTATTATGATAATAATACCTATATATTCTATATGATAGAAAATAGGAGAATAAGATTTTAGAAGAAGCATCAGTAAAAGAATTCATCTTTTTCTCACAAAAAAAAAAAAATCTTTCTCTCTTGCTTATAATGTAGTGTCTCGTGTGTTGAGAATTCTTTTGATTCACAAATTTGATTCTTGTTCTCTATGCACTCACCCACATCTTGAGGTGTAGAGAACATCTTGGAAGATCTTGGTGTGAGTACTCAAGCAAGGATAGGAAGATCAAATTATATACGAAAAGATTCAAGGATTCTTGATAGGCTACAAGAGATAAATCATTTCGTATTAATTTTTATGTATACATATTTTTATTGATTAACATATTGCATATTAAAGGATCCTCATATAAAGTTATTTATATGAAAATTTTTGTGGTATACAATACTACCATTACTGCAATTTCTGTTGCGCACTAGGAACAGTTCCTAATAATTGGTACTAGAGCCATCTTTAATCCCTACGTATGTTAATTACTGTGTGGGTATCATATGTTTTTTTTTTATATTATATGTAATATATGAATGGATGGATGTTTATGTATGAATTTTTTATGTTCTTAAGGGTTAGTTTTCATGGTATTTTGGGTTAGGAAAAGTTCTTAAATTTTCTACAAAAATTGTAAGCCATTTTGGGGCATAGGAATTTTGTAATTTATTTTTTAAATTTCTGGATATATTATGTTATGACCTGAGCACAAACCCCGAGGCCCGAGCTGCTGCCCCTGACCTCGCCCACGCAGAGCGCACCCCTACAGCCATCGCCCACGCGCGTGCCTGCGCCCTAGCCCATGTGTGCCAGCCACCACCCATGGTCAGCCGTGCCCTCCTCCACTGTCGACCTCCCTTGCCGTCGTCCACCATGACACACCCATTAAGGTTTGTGTCATGCAAACCCTAATGGATGTGTAATTATCCTTTTGGGTCATTTTGAGCCCAATATAATTAAAAGTATTTTAATTATGTTTTTTGAATTAATTATGGTGGGTCCAAATTCCGATTGGGCTTCAATAACTTATTGGGTATTAAAACCCAAATCTTGATTATTTTAAAAAAAAATTAAAAATTAAAAGGTTATTTAATTCATAGCGGATAATTAAAATGGTAATGGCCCAAAGACTAAAAGAGAAGGTCCAAAGATCAAAGCAGTTGCTCTCCATTAGGCCTTAGTTAGGTTAATTATTTTTTTGTATATTATTTGCAAGTAGTGTAATTTTCTAGAAATACCGAAAGCACCCAACCCACATTTATTTATTTATTTTCTTGAACATGATTATATTGTTTATTACTTTATCATGCATTATAACATGTCATACATATTACCCACACAATATATATTAAGCATGCATCTTTTTTTTTAGAAACATGCTTAGGATTGATTATATGTTTTTATTTGATAACTCATATAATTACTTTAGTCTTAATTAGTTAAGATGGTAAAATGAATTTAAAAGTTGTTTATTTTCTTATTTAATAAAATTGTTATATTAAATTAAATGGTATTTTACTTAAAACGCAAAATAAAATTAATCTAGGGCATGATTATTTAGTTTACATAATTGAATTAGTATTTTATTAGAATATCATTTGGTAAAATTAATTTAATTAGTTTTACAATTAAATTGAAAAATATTGATTTTGAGAAAAACACATTCTCTTAAAATAGTGAGTGGGAGAGGGAATTATGAGAATAAGTGTCATGGTCTCCGTTATTAGTTGAACACCGAGAGGCATAGGAAAGGCCTCGTCTCGCCTCTGTTTGCGGCCTCCCTAAGGAAAGACTTTCGAATATGTTTATTTTATCTCAAGGTTGACTTCTCTTACGAGAATAAGATCACTGATGTATTTTAAGTTTGACTGACCCTAAGGCACACTCTTGAGTTAAGTCACTAATCCAAAAATAATGAGTTACACTCCAAAGATGATCAAATGCTTTTGAGCACAACTAGTACATCTTGACCAAACTAACGATAATTCACAAGTAAAAAGAGAAAAGGGAGTTTTCAAGTTTTCACTTATTGTTGTACCCTAAAACTAGCACAAGTTCAATTACTCAGCTCAGGTACAGCTGTAGATGAATATGTGAAAAAATAGTCAAGTAGAATATATGGCTAATAGTGATGTGAACAACTCGAGTTTGGGAGATTGACAACGCGATACACATGTTATTATCAGACCGCCTTTCAAGATAACAATTGAGTTCGAGACTTATAATGACCAGATCCAACTTTAGGCGCTCTGAGCTTACTACAAGCTAGGGTTCAGATAGTCTTTGAACACGAGCTCGAGTGAGATATTCAGCTCGTGGAAACCTGGAAAGAACGCATACTAAAGGATCCCAAGAGATTCGGAGGCTCCTTATATGCTTATTAATGCCCAGGCTGTATCGCATATCTATCATTTATTATCCGAGATAGCAGGAGTATATTCTATTATGCTATCTAATCATATCCCAATGTAAATTGGAATAATCCGTATTAAATATATACCTTATTTATTCACGCAGTAACCCAAGCATGTCCATGAAATTCCCCTATAAATACTAGGGATAATGGACAGGGAAGACGACATTTGTTTTGTATTACCAAAACTCTGTGGAAATTGAGAGAGAAAAGTAATAATATTGTCTCGTGGACTAGGTGGATTTTAACCACTGAACCGTGTAAAATTTGTGTGTCCCAGAAGGTTTTAATTATTTCATTATAGTTTATAATTTAGCACTAATCTCCCTATTCGATTTCTTAATCTACTGTTGGCGAAAAACTACGTCAACAGTTTGGTGCTTTCATTGAGAGGAAATTAGTGTTTCGCAAGTTTCAATCAACATTCATCATGGTGCTTTCAAAGATCGATGCATGACAATGACATGGAGCAGCCTGGTGGGCAGGTGGCCCATCATACTGCTGCTACCGCTGAGAGTGGCCCAGATGTTCAACAATGTCCTGCAAAACAATAGGTGGGTCAGGACGACGTTGGGAGTTCATCGTCACTCCCACCAAATCCTAATCCAGGATATTTGACTATCGTCGAGATGGAAAATGCTCAATTAATAAGCCATCTTTCTAGGGAAAACATGAAAATCGAGGAGGTTTTGGCTCGGTTACCCCCTCTTGCAAGTGACATTAATGTTGGAAAGAGGCAAAGTGGGTCTCATAAGTCCCACAGGAATAATTGGTCTAAACCTAGTCGTTCTGTCAAAACCACCACTCAGAGTTCTATGCCTTTAGAGCGAAACCACCGGAGTGCTCAGCCCACTAGTCATCATAGGGGTCATCACCAACATGTTAGTTGGTCGGTCAGAACTACGACCCCCAGCTCTGTGCCTTCTTCGTAGATTCCTAGGAGTGCCCACAACAACCCACCAGGGCGGGCTGAGATAAGTTCACAGAGGCAAAGTGCTCCAGCGAATCCTCCTGTGCCACGATCAAAACCCCAGGCACAGAGAACTCGAGACATTAGAGTAGAGTCGAGGCGAGCTAATTTAGTTCGTCCTGATGGAACGAGGATAGCCTCGCCAATAAGGCATCCACCATCACTGATTAGACATCCTAGACCACCACACCCACAATGATATGCTCAGCTCATGGGAACAGTAAGAAAAATCCTCCCCCGTTAGTAGACACTTATGCCCCACGGGCACGGGTTGAGAATCTAGGTCCTCGATCTCAACCGCGGGCCGTAAGTTTAACAAATGGAAGTTACTTAATGGGGAGCCAGTGCGGAGGCAAGTCTGAAAGCGACCTGAGGAATCATCTGAGCTCAGTGCATTGTCTGTGGTATGATCCACAACCCGACCTTCTCGATCATTTGAACTCACAAAGAAGGTATCGAGATCAGAACGAGGATGTTAGTTATACTCGACATGAGGGAGGTCCATCTATCGTACGTGGCAATGGGAATGTCCCACTTAACCAAGCTCAGATTTGGAGGGACAATAACCCAACAAACGTGTACAATAGGATGGGAGCTATTAAACAACCCCCAGCTAACCTAGAGACCAAGGACCTAACCCTTGAGCGACTGGCCTTGATGGAGGAATAAATGAAGATGCTCTTATCTGGAAAGGGCACAGATGATTCCAACTGAGATGAAGTGCTCGAACCTTTCGCTCCAAAAATTGTCGAAACTACGTATGCTATTGTCTTTAGGATTCCAAACATGTCGACATTTGATGGAAATACAAATCCATCCGATCATCTTGGGATGTTTAACACAATGATGATGGCCCATAATGTCGGGCTTGACCTAAGGTGTATCTTGTTTCCTGCGACTCTGGTCGGACCTGCCAGACAGTGGTTTAAACAATACAAGAAGCATTCGATAAGCTCATGGTAAAGGCTGACTCATTTGCTAACATAAAATAGCAACATGGTGAATCACTGAAGGCATACATGAGCAGGTTCGCCAATGTTGTAGCATGAGTAATGGATGTTGATGATAGCTCCAAGCACATGGCGATGATGACAGGAATCCTGATGGGAGGCGACCTGTGGCAAGAACTCTAACGAAAAGGAGTTATAAGTGTAGACGAATTTTTGGCCCAAGCTCAGGAGTGGATAAACCTAGAAGAGGTGTGATCTACTGTCGCAGGAACTAGCCAGGCCCCTATCCAACCCACTAGAGCGGTGGCAGATGTTACAGCTACGGCTCAGCCTGTTACCCAGAATAACCAAGCAGGAAACAACTAGAGGAAGGGGAATAGTGAGGACGACCAGAACAGGACGAAGAAGAAGAAGTTTGTGGAGAAATTCAAACTCGTTTATGCCACCTACACCGACCTAATGGACACCATGGAACATATCTTCTTGGCAAATTTTAATCGCCTCCCGTGGAAGAGGCCAAAACCTTTAAGGCATCAGAGGGTGAAGAGAGACCCTTCAAAGTTTTGCTGATTCCATAATGTCATCGGTCATAACACCGATGATTGTCGACAACTGAAGGATGAAATTGAGACTCTCATTCGGGTTGGACCATTAGCTCAGTACACTCAAAATCGTGTAGTCCCTAATCAACCGGTCGGGCAGAATTCTCAGCTAGCTTAGGAAGCCACGACAGGTCATCCTGGAGCTCAGATGAATCAGGTCGACCTTCCCCCGATAGTAGGAGGAGATATAACTATTATTGCCTGAGGACCTCATTTGCCGGGCACAAGCAGAGGGGCCCAAAAAAGGTATATTAATGAGTTGAAAACCCATAATGGTGTAGAGTTATTATGGACCAGCAGTTACCAAAACAACAGCGGTTGGAAAAACAACCAATCATTTTCACGGAAGAGGATGCTAGCCACGTTCAATTCCCACATACTGAACCGTTGGAGGTAACTGTGTAGCTCGCTAACTAGAGGGTGCAGAGTATACTAGTGGATAATGGAAGTTCCATAAATGTGCTCTTCAGGTCCACCCTAGAGAAGATGGGGTTGTCCGTAACCAATTTGAAGGTGACCTTAATGACTTTGTACGAGTTTTCAGGTGAAGGAACGACAGCCATAGGAACGATCGGACTGTGGTTAAATTAGGAGAAGAGTCTCGAACTGTCTCCAAAATACTTGAGTTCATGGTAATCGATTGTCCGACCGCGTATAACGCGATTTTGAGACGACCCGCACTAATGGCTTTTGAAGCCATCACATCGATCTGACACCTGACAATGAAGTTCTCGTCATCCTCAGGAATATGCACAGTAAGAGGAGACCATTTCACCACCAGAGAATGCTACAACATTACTATGAAGGGAAAATCACAACCCAGGCAGCAGGCGATGGATATAGGTGAAGGAGATGAGGAGTCCTGGGAAATTGAAGTTACATGTAGGACGGAAGAACCTTGAGAAGGAAACGATGCGGTCGCCCAACGGGATGACATTGATCCATAAGTAGGTGAAGACAGATATGAACTTAAAGCAATAGAAGAGCTCGATGAAATAAACATTGACCTAAAAGAACCCTCAAGAATGGTCAAAGTTGGGAAAAATCTTGAAGCCGAAAGGAAGAAGAAGTTGGTTGAGTTTCTAAAGAAGAACCTGGATGTTTTTGCCTGGTTGCATGAGGATAAGGTGGGAATCAGTCCGAGCATAATAATGCATACTTTAAACTTGGAAAAGAATGTGCTTGCAAAGTCCCAAAAACAGAGGCTTTTGGGGACAGTAAGATTTGAAGCATTAAAAGAAGAAGTAGCTCGCCTACTTATATGTGGAATTATCACGGAAGAAAAATACCCGATCTGGGTTGCTAAAACTATGCTGGTCCCAAATCCAAACGGGAAGTGGAGAACTTATATCAATTTCTCCAAACCTCAACAAGGCTTGTCCCAAGGATTTTTTCCCACTACCAAGAATTGATTAGTTGGTAGACGCTACGGCCGATCATGAGCTTATGTCATTCATGGACGTGTATTTTGGATATAACCAGATCGTGATGAACCCTCCTGACTAAGAGCATAGTAGTTTCATGACCGAGCATACTGTATATTGCTACAAAGTTATGCCATTCGATCTAAAAAATGCCAGAGCTATATACCAACGGTTGGTCAACAAAATGTTTGCTAACCAGATCGAGAGAGACATGGAGGTATATGTTGATGATATGCTCATCAAATCAAAGACTGCCAATAACCATGTATCCGACTTGGAAAATGTTTTGGCATATTGAGGAAGTATGACATGAGCTGAATCCCCAGAAGTGCACTTTTGGAGTTGCATCGGGAAAGTTTCTGGGGTTTATAGTCAACACAAGGGGGATAGAGGTGAATCCAGAAAGAATCAGGTCATTGTTAGAAATTCCCTCGCCCAGGTCGTGTAAGAAAGTACAAAGCCTAACTAGAATGGGGGCGGCTTTAAACTTCTTCATTTCAAAATCCACTAACAAGTGTCTATCATTCTACAACTTGCTCAGGGGAAACAAGATATTTGAATGGACCGAAGAATAAGAATAGGCATTTCGTGACCTTAAAAATGCATCTAGCTGAACCCCCCGTACTATAAAAACCTACGTTTGGAGAGTGTCTATTTCTTTACCTGGCCATGACAGAAAATGCAGTCAGTTCCATGTTAGTTAGAGAAGAAAATCGGGCACAATATCCCATATATTATGTAAGTAAAAGGCTTCTTGGAACTGAATCACGGTACCCGTTGATAGAAAAGCTTGCATTATGTCTCATTTTGGCTTCAAGGAAGCTCAGGTTATACTTCCAGTCCCATTCTATTCATGTCTTAACCAACCAACCTTTAAGGCAGATTTTGCAAAAACCTGAAATTTTGGCGCATCTATTAAAATGAGCCATCAAACTTAGCCAATTTGAAATATTGTACATGCCATGGACTGCAATCAAGAGCCAAGCCCTTGCAAATTTTGTTGTCGAGTGCATAGGTTTTCAGGATGAGCTGATAAGGGAGCCAGTGCAAGAATTATGGAAAATCTTCGTTGATGGATCATCTAACGAAAATGGATCAAGAGCTGGGATAATCTTAATCTCACCTGAAGGACATCAGTACCATACAGCTCTCAGGTTTGGGTTTGAAGCATCCAACAACGAAGCAGATTATGAGGCCTTATTGGCAGGGCTAAAGGTGGCGAAAGAGCTGAAGGAAAAAGCCATACAATGTTATAGTGATTCTCAGCTCGTGGTCAATAAGATATTGAGGGAATATCAAGCTCGAGGCATCAAGATGGCAGGCTACATGGCTAAGGTAAAGGGCGAGTTGTCTGAGTTTGAGTTTAGCTTTGTTGAGCAAGTGCCCCACAAGCAGAATTCCAACGTTGATGCTCTAGCTCGACTCTCTACCACCAAAGAGGAAAATACATTGAATGTAGTCCTGGTGGAGTTCTTGGAAAGCCCGAGTATAACGGCAGAAACAGTGGAGGTCGAAATGAGTGACATAAAACCGACTTGGATGACTCCCATAGTGGAGTACCTAACGACCGGAAGGCTACCTGATAATAGGAAGGACGCGAGAAAGCTACTGTATCAAGCTCCGCAGTATGTTATTGTTGAGGGGATCCTATATCTATGAGGGCATTTGTTGCCCCTCCTGCGATGTGTTCTACCTGAGGAAGCACAAACTATTTTACAAGAAATACACAAAGGATTTTGCGGAGATCATGCTGGGGCACAAAACCTAGCTCCAAAGGTACTAAGACAGGGCTATTTTGGCCCACTTTAATAAATAACTCGACCTTGTATGTGCAAAAGTGTGACAAATGCCAGCGTTTTTCCATAGCTTCCCGAGCTACTTCAGTCGAGATAACCATGATCTCACCCCCTTGGTCATTTGCAACATGGGGAATTGACTTAATAGGTTCTTTTCCAACGGGAAAAGAAGGGGTTCGTTATGCAGTAGTTGCAATCGATTATTTCATGAAGTGGGTAAAGGCTGAACCTTTGGCAACCATCATCACGAAGAGAGTCCTGTATTTTTTTGTGAAGAATATCATATGTTGATTTGGACTCCCTAAAAATATCGTGTCAGACAACGGAACTCAATTCATTAGTGATCTCTTCACCAACTTTTGTGAAGTGATCTCTTCACAAACTTTTGTGAAAAATATGGCACAACCAAGAGTTTCTTGTCGGTATCATACCCACAGGCCAATGGGCAGGTCAAGGTTGTAAATAAGACCCTAAAGGCAAGCTTGAAGAAAAGACTAGATGAGGCCAAGGGATTGTGGCCTGAGCAGCTTCCACAAGTACTCTGGGCCTATCAGACCTATCATAGAACTTCTACAGAGCATACCCCTTTCTCCCTAACCTTTATAAGTGAGGTTATGCTCCCAATTGAGGCAATGGTAACGACCCACTAACAAAAGACATTTGACCAAGATCATAACCACGAGCTACTTAGTGAACCCCTTGATCTAATCGAAGAAAAACGAGAGACATTGCAATTACAACTCACCCATTATCAGCAGAAGATCACTCGATTTTTCAATTCAAAAGTTAAGGGATGCAGACTCGGATTAGGCGATTTGGTTCTCTGAAGGGTCTTTTTCAAATAAAGATCCCAAGGACGGTGTGATAGGGTCGAACTTTGAAGGACCATATCAGATAGTAGAGGTCCTACACGAAGGAACTTTCAAGCTAGCCTGACTAAGTGGGGAAATAATCCCACAGATTTGGAATGCCCTACACTTAAAAAAAGTGTTATCAATAGTTTTGTTGTCTTTAATGTTTTTAGAATTACAATCTTTGTAGGGCTTATTTATAAAAGCCATTTCAGTTTAATAACATTTTGATTATTAAATAATCAATTTTATTATTTTGTTATCATGAGCTCGCTTTGTAAAAGCAACCAAGAACATTTATACGTTCTGGTTTCTTGGGGGCACATAAACCGAGGAGATACTTTAAGCGAGTTCAACTTATTCAGATAAGGATTAAAAAACTTAGAGTTTGGATAAATTGATTATTCAACTGCTTTTTAAAGCTTGAGCTTTCAATAAACCTAACGCGAACTAAGTTTGAGAAATCACTAAAATCCTGGATATAACTAGGTTCGAAGCCTAATTCCTAATAGTTACAATGCTATTAAGTTTATATAAAAAAAAAACCTTGGACATAACCAGGTTTGAGGTTTGATTCTTAATAGGTTTGGTGCAAATAAGCGATTAAAATCTTGTATACAACTAAGATATTGATAAAATCTATCTCAATCTAAAAGTCAACCCCTAAGATTTTGAATGTACAAGAATCAAAGAATTCATAAATACGAGAAAGTAATAAACTAAGGGAAACACAAATAGATCACAAGTTAGATGTATATTCAAAAGTATATTGTCATCTCGTGGAGGAAAAACCTCAACCTAAGCCGGGAGGCAATTGTTTTGGTCTCAAGGGACTTAGTTACAAAAGTTTTAAAAAGTAATAATAAAAAAAAGTCACTGAGCTTTGTCAACTCTCTCCATAGAAGTCACCTCCTCGCCATCCCCCTCAACAACTCCAGAAGCTTCACCGGTCTTCGATGGTTCTTGTGAGAACCGAATCTTGAACCGAGCAAGATATGGGTCCCACAGCTCGGGCTGCATGAAAGAGAAGTTCACGTCCTAGTTGAAAGCCCAACAATGGTAAAGCATCTCCTCCATTTGATTCAATGACTCAACAACTTCCTCTTTGGCCTTAGCATCAACCTCGATCAACTTATTCTTGAGTTCTTTGTTTTCAGCCTGAAGCTGATCCACGCGACGACTCACCTTCACGACCTGTTCTTGGGAGGCAGAAAAGGCAGATTTTGCAGACCGCTCACCCTCCTAGGAAGAAACCAGGGCAGCTTTGGCGGCTTGTTCGCCCTCCTGAGCGGCGCCCAAGGCAGTCCGGAGCTCCTCGTCCCTGAATTTAACTCGAGCAATTCCTCAAAATTGGGCCAGGACAGACTGCAGAAGAATGAAGCAAGTCAAGAATAGTATATTAAAAAACTAACTAATGAAAAAGAAATAGTTAAGAGAGTGAGAAGGACTCACAGTGAGGTTCATCCTCATGGCAGATTCGAGGACATCCTTAAGAGTGCGCTCCTCTATAGCCCTTAAGTCTCTGGCGTGGGCTTTCACTACTACAAAATACCCTTTACGGGACACTTTTTTAGGACACGCACCTAAATGCAAGTCCTTAAAATTGTTTATGGAGTTTTTAGGACACTCATTGAGTGTCCTGAAAAAACACAATTTAGGACTCGCAATGAGTGTCCTAAAAAAATATGCGAGTCCTAAAAAAATCTGGGCTAAAAATATGCTCTTTTACTTAACAATTTTAAGGACTTCCTTTGAGAGTCCTTAATACTAGCGAGTTCTAAAAAAAATGCGAGTCCTAAAAAAATCTAAACTAGAAAATAAGTATTTCTTATATGCTCATCTACTTAACAATTTTAAGGACTTGCTTTGGGAGTCCTAAAAGAGTATTAAGGACTCCCAAAGCAAGTCCTTAAAATTGTTAGTAAAAGAGACACATAATACTTTATTTCTTCGAAAATTGGGGATTTAATTAGGTTTGGGTAAAATTTTGGTCTACCACCATCATTTTTTTGTTCACTCTCACCAAACGAAATTAAGTCCTCCTCTTTCACGACTCAATCTCAGTCTCTCTCTCCCTTTGCCGTCACTCTCTCTCTCCCTTTCTGGTTTGGTCATTCCCATTGTCGTCACTCGCTCTCTCTCCCTTCCTGGTTTGGCACCGCCATTGGCTCTCAATCTCTCATCCTCTCTCAGATGTGGCGAGGGCTTGAACAGTACAGGTGAGGGCTTGAACGGCGCAGGCGAGGGTCGACTGTATCTATATTGAAGAGGTCGAACAGGTAAGTTTTTTCCTCATCTTTTTTTTTTTTAAATATCTGGGTTCAAAATGATATTTGGGTATATAGTTTTTGCTTTGAGATCTTTGTAAATATATATATATGTAGCTGGGCGTGGTATAGTGCTTAAATATTGTCCTTACAAATATACAATGCATATATAAATATATATGGCCATATTGATGTTTCTGTGACATCAGCTACCTTTATTGTGGCTACGGCACTACTTTTACAGAGAGGAAATCCTCGTTTTTCACAGCTTAGTAGTACCATGTTTGGTCTATTTTATTGTGGATATCTTCCTTGTTTTTGGATCAACCTTCGATGCGGTCTGGCAGTGCTAGCCTTAAACACTAGTAAGGGGTTTAATATATGCACTTAATTTAAATTTGGCTGACTCATCATATAGGCCATGCCTTTTCTAGCTTTTATCTTGTCACTCTCTTGAATTTATATGCATAGTGGATTAAGCTAAGATAAATGGTTTGGAATTGTGCCAGTAATGTATGTTTTGTGTATATGTTAATTCATATGTGCCCTAGTGAATAGTTTAGCATTGCGCTTTTCATCATTTACTTGTATTGTATAACCAAAAATCCTTATCACTTTTTGGCAGCAATAGGACAAGAGAAAACTCATCAACACTACACATTTGGGAATTTATTCAATCACACCATTTAGGGCTGGTTTGCTTTGAACGACGGCTGCTAGGTGAACGACGCTCGACGGCACACATTTGGGGATTTTGATTAGTCTTAAAGCATTGGATTGGTAGCTAATTGCAAGAGGTATGTTGTATTTGATTTAGTTTTAAAAATTTTCAATATTTTATAAATTTGAATGATAACTGTATTACTTTAGTGGAGTTTGAATATCTTAGATATTCATCCGTAGTGAAGTAGGTTATGGAAATTCTGTGTGCTGCAGTGATAACAAAAGATTGAGAACTTGCATGTCTTAGTGAAGTAGGTTCTAAGAATTTTGTGTGCTGCAGTGATATATGGACGAAAACCTGTGTGTTTTTTGATTTGTTTGACAAGTTGGTGTTGATTGTGACAGATGGCTAGGCTAGTAAATTAAGGAATACGTTGTCTGATTTTCTATAGATTTTTTTTGTAGTTAGTTTTGTGTGGAAATATGAAAAAGATGAATATAATTAAATTTTATTAATAAAATAATCAATTATTAAATAATTTTCACATACTAAATATTAATTACTAAATTTTTAAAGAAATTATATTCATAATTACGAATATTTATTCTTACAAAGTTATTCAATTTATATAATTATTATTACAAGCATATTGTTCAAAATATATACTTCTTTGAATAATAATATAACAAATTTCCTCAATTAGTCAAAGAAATTTACAATGTACTAAAAAAACAATACAAATTATTAATATCTATCACAATTACATTACTATATAGCTAACAGTTATCCTCCACTCCAGTAAAAGGCTTTCTTCACTTCAGCAGCTTGCATTACTATATTGCTAGCAATTACTCTCCACTCAATGGCTTTTCTCCACAAATCAGCATAATGTATTCACTAAAAGAAATCATATATCACACTTAAATAGTACCAAAATATGGTGTGTATATATAAGTTGTGAATTGTGTGTATGCAAAAAATTAGTAAAACAAATTATGGTATATGTTGTTGTGAATTGTGTATGTATATAAATAAGAAACTTAAACTCTGCCTAATTTAAAATCATCCTTGAAATTGGCCTTTATGTCCCATTTCCATGCAGAACTAGTATTATATAAATATAAATATATATTTTATTGAAGTAGTGATGTTAACATTGATATCCAACTTAGAATTTGTGTAAACTCTACAACACAATGTCCAGTGTTCATGGTTGATTATGCCTAATTTTGACATGAACATTGTAGATAAACTCTTTTAAGTTCGAAATTCAATCTTCATGCTAATTTATAAATTCTAACTACATATCACAGACAAAATATAACCATGACAATCAATTGATGGCATTCCAATAATAATTTGAAATTCTCTTAAAGTTCAAGTATAAGCCAAATAGAACTCTTCCAGACATCCAAAATAATGTACAACATTCATGGATGGTTGACCTGTACACTACTTTTATTTTATATATATAAACACACAAGTATCATCGGCATCAACTACGATTGCCATCTTAATTTTAGTTTCCATATCAACATTAAGTGTGTCATGGTGCAACCTCAAATTAGCAAGAAGTTCAATTTAGCAAATGACTAAACTAATAAACTATACCTGGTTTGATCACATTAGTGGAATTGAGAATGAGAAAAAGTTGTTCTTACTGAGTAGAGGACAGAGAAGAGCTCAATATCAGGTGTTAGTGGCCAGACACTTAAATCTTCTCCCACGACTAGAGTAAGTAATGCATACTGAATAGTTCCAAAGAAGTAATAACTGAAGAATATATGGTTACATTTGATGTGTATCCTTCAAGAATTGCTGCCTTCAGTAATTGGAGAAACTTAAATCAGTCCCATTTAAAGTTTTTAGATAAAAAACGATAAGCAAGGAATTAGATAAGAACATATATGAATCCATGCTAGAATAGAAAAGACCATTGCACTTCCAAAACTACCCTATCAAAGAAGTTCAATTCAACAAATGACTAAATTAATAAACTATTCATAGTGTGATCACATTAGTGGAATTGCAACAACCAAACACATCGATTTTAGAGGGACCCCATTCGCCTATAGACCACTTTGTGCTTTAACTGATCTTTAAGTAAGAAGATACAATAAGTGGAAAGTTTTCTTATAGTTGATCTGTAACGCCCTACTACCTTAGTGCCGTTACTAAGTGAGTTTAAAATGTACAATTAACTCGCTCAGCGAGGTTTTTAGAACAAAAGTGTGATTAAACAAAAAGACAAGGCTGTAATCTTTAAAAGTACTTCATTTCACTAAAAGTTCCAGTAGGTTAACATTTGGGATCCCAAAACGAGGTTTGTAAACTATTTACAACTCAAGATAGATACACAGTTGACAAATTATCAAAAAACAGAGTTTAGTACAGCCATTTCTCAAAAATGCCCCCAACCAAAGCATTCGGGTAGGCCAAACATGTACGCGCTTCCCCCACGCTCTCCGTACTCATGGCTGGTTGACTTTGTCTTTGCCCTTACCTGCAACACAGAGCACCCGTGAGCCGAAACCCAACAAGAAAACTCAAACAGCACATAACATATGCATATCACATAATCACTATAGCAGATATCTCATATCTAGTCAGTTAATCCATGAGATTTAAACACATACACGGCCATGCCGTCCCATAAGCGTTACCAAAGATTGGGATCTCAGCCTACACCGTAAGGATATCCCATGTATCCATTGGGGTCTCACCCTAACCACAAGCACTCCATGTGCCAAGTGGTATTCCCGGCCCCACTGCCGTTCTCGGCCCTTCGCCGTTCCAGGCCCTTCGCCGTTCATTATGCTATTTCCACATTTAGCATTCTCAAATAACAACCAAATATATAATCATTCATTTAATGCTACATCCTAGCAATAATATAATCTAGGGACGCGCCCTGCAACAAAACTATGGGCCCAAGCCCTGCTCTACGGGTGCTACAGTTTTCTTACCTGTATCCCGAGCTTTCCAATGCACCAAGGCCGCGAGCACGGTCCTCTAACCCGAGCCTCTCCAAAGACCTAGTCACAACACATATAAAACACCCTTTAATGCTAACCAATCCAAAACCACTTCCCGGGGCCAATCCCACACTCTCGGTATCCCCAAATTCCTAAAATAATACATCGGAAACATCCCCCGAACCCCCAGAGCAAAAGCTCAAAATTACAAAATTCCATGTTCTGAAAATGGCCTAGCACCGCGGCGCTGCCTTAGAGGGTCGCGACGCCCAGCAAGTCAGAGGGCACTCCCCCTTCTCAGAAACAACCTCGCGCCACGGCACCCATGAACAGGGTCGCGGCGCTCCTTCGCGAACCCAGAAATCTGGGTTTTCCCCTGCATTTTTCCCCGAGCTAAACCACTCCAAATCATCCCAAACAAGTACCTAGGCCACAAAACCAATTCAAAACCCCAAATGAACCCTTAACAACCTATAAACACCATAAACAAACTTAATCACACAACCTCACCCAAAAATCCACTCTTGGGTTTCAAATTTCAAAAACCTAAACTATGGCTTCTAAGAGTTAAACCATAGCTTGAAAATTTTAGACCTTGCTTTTAAAATCTTAAACCACATCAAAGACAAAATGTAAACATGTTTGAACTCTTACCTCAATCAAGAATCTGACTTGATCCCTTCTCAATTCCAGCCTCCAATCTCTTTCCTCTTAATTATCCTAGTTGAATTCCAAGTAAAACCAGCCATTCCCCCTTTAGATTCCCACACTCAATCTCTGAAAATTCAGACTTAAATTCAACAAAAACAGAGCTCAAACTCTTACCTCTGAAAATTTTTGGCCTAAGCTTGATCTTGGTTACTTCAAACCTCTTGATTCTCCTCCTAAGACTCAGATTCAGCTTCCTTCTTCAGCTCCTCTTTTGCTCTATCTCTAGGTCTCAAAGTTTAGCATAAACCAACTATCACCAAGTATAATACGTAAATTCCTTTTTCCTTCTGCTGAAGGTTATCTATCTTGTCAAATGACTATTCCACCCTTCCTCAAATATCCCTTCCTAACTAAACCTCAAGGCCCTTTTTTGTCATTTCATTTCTATTACTATTCTACCACTTTTCATTACAACTTGTTACTCTCAGCAGTTACTAATGGTTACCCAGGTTACTCAATCACCAATAACCATTAACCACAAACCCCTAACTCAACTCACAAAATTCCCCAAAGTACCCCTAGGCTCCTCCCGAGCCGGGTATAAAATCTCGTTGTGACTTTTGAGTTATCTAGCTCTCTAGGACCGTCTCGGCATGTGCATCACATTAATATCACCACACCCACGTGGTACAAACCACATAATATAATTATCACATTTATGCCCTCAACGGGCTAAAATTACCAATTTACCTCTATCATGCAAACGGGGCCTACATGCATACTTATACCACCTAAACATGCATTCTAATCACATATTCATTTAAATTCATATATTATCATATTAATTCACTTATTGCCCTCCAGGCACGCTAATCAAGGTCCTAAACCTTATTAGCAACTTGGGGTGTTACATGATCCATGTATTGGGGAGTTGTAGCTTACACCAACAATACACAATTTTGCAAAAGAGTTATCATGAAATTTGTAAAATAATAATTAAATAAAATTTCATTATGCTAATAAGTTTCATTTGCTAAGATAAATAAGAATAAAAACCAAAGAAAAGAAGAAAGGTCACTTACCCAGCAAGGCTAAGGAGGAAGAATTTAGAGAGAAGATAGAATCTGAGTGGTGGTGGTGGTGGTGTCATTTTTCTGTGACTTTTAAGAAGAAAAATTCATTAAGGAATTTCAGTAAACCATTACAGCCCAATCCAAAACACATCCAATTACCATAAGATCCTACCAAGCCAGCCACAACCGCTTCATCAAGCACAATAAGTTTCCGTTCCAAACCTAAAAAACCCCAACATTATAATATTTCCCTCTCTATAATTTAGCCGAAACTAACTCTGGAAAAAAATCAATGTAAGGAATGAAAGAATAAAGAGAGAGAACTAAGGTTTCAAGTTTTCCACTGTGCTAGATGTTAGAGAATTGTGAGGGAAGTTACAAATGACAGGGGAGATAGGCGCGTGCGGGAGGAACTTAATTTTTTTTTTAGCTTCCCTCTAAAAAATTCATATTCGCTTTCAATTTGTTTTCTTTAGCAATATACACTTTCAGTTTTAATATAGCTTTCTAAAATAAGTACTTTCTTCATTTTATTTTATATTTATATATTTTAATAGTTTAACAAAAATACCTCCAAACTTATACTATTTTTATAATAAAATATATTATTTTAGATTAATATAATTATATATTTTTAAAAAATTATTAAACCCATATAAATATATGATGATACTGAAAAGAGTTAATATATATATAAATAAATAAATAAAACATTGTCATAATACAAATAAAAAATCATTTTTAGTATTACCAATGGTAGATTTGCTAAAAACTTTATATGGAAAATTCATTTAGTGGATGGTTACTAAATTAGTTCTAAAATTGTGAGAGTTTAGCTTATAGGTTGCAATTTGTGAGTGAAATTCCTCATTAGTAGAGCTCTCAAGTGACTAAGTAATTTATTAGGGGAAGTTAGTACTATTAGTGGCACTAGACATAGTCAAACATTCCAAATCTCGCACCTAGAAACCTAATTAGTGGAAGGTTACAAAATCCGTTTTCAAATAATGAGACATTAGCTTGGAAGTTGTGAATTGTGAGAGCTAATCATTTGGTTTTCTCATTACCAGGGCTCTCGAGTGATT
Organism: Humulus lupulus; assembly: GCF_963169125.1. Lineage (NCBI taxonomy): Eukaryota > Viridiplantae > Streptophyta > Magnoliopsida > Rosales > Cannabaceae > Humulus > Humulus lupulus. The sequence continues at coordinate 105,912,802 of NC_084793.1, forward strand.
AAGTGATATATTAGGAGATGTTATTACTATTATTGACACTAGACGTAGTCAAATATTCTGAATATCACATCTAGTAACACAAGTAGTGGATTGTTACAAATTAGTTCTCAAATTATGAGAGATTAGCTTGTATGTTGCAATTTGTGCATGCAAATGGTGTGTTTTCATCATTAGTAGGGTTCCCAAATGACTAAGTGGAATATTAGAGGATGTTAGTACTATTAGTGATATTACACATAGTCAAATGTTCCAAATCTCATGCCCAACGGTCTAATTTGGATAGTTACCAAATTGATTCTTAAATTGTAATAGATTAGCTTTGAGGTTGCAAGTTTTGAATATAAATGGTGTGGTTTCCTCAACTTCCGATCGACTACGTGAAATATTAGGAGATTTTTGTACTATTAGTGACACTAGAAAAAGTCAAATGTTCGAAATATCACACATAGTAATCTAATTATTGGATGATTGCCAGATTTAAATTTATAAGAGAATTAATATATTATAATATAATACTCATTATAATATTCTAATACTTTAGATTTAAATTACTTTTAAAAAATATTTAAATTTGAAATTTGAACCATTGCTATAGTATATACATTTACAAAGAGACTCCATCAAAATAGCTTTTTTTTTTTCCTGTAGTTAGCCCCATCAAACAGATTATCAAAATAGTTAACTAATAATTATAAATGCAAAAAAGAAAGTCGAATAAAGTAATGATATTCTTATTTTTCTTATACAAAAAATTTAATGATTATAACAATTGGAAAAAAAAAAGATATACTTCTATTTGATGAAAAAAAAAATAAACATACATGTATAATTTACATATATAATATGTCCTGAAGATATATATATAATTTATTGAAAAATATAAAATTTATTTTTATTTATTGCCTTTTTTTTGTATTTTCTTTTCAAATTTCTCTTAATACATTTTCAACACTCAAATAGATATATTTTTTTTAAATCAAAATGAAAATTGTAGCTGCATTTTTTTTTAAAAAATTTACTTTTAAGGGCATGCAAAGCGAGTCCTAAAATCTTAACTTAAAGACACTCAAAGGGATCTTTTAGGACTCGTGTTGCGAGTCCTAAAAACTTACTTAAAGGCACTCAACCAGATATTTTAGAACTCGCGTTGCGAGTCCTAAAAAATTACTTAAAGGCACTCAACCCGATTTTTTAGGACTCGCATTGCGAGTCCTAAAAAACCTCAGTTTTTAAGGCTCTCAAATAGAGGACTCGCGCCCCGCGAGTCCTAAAAACTATTTTAGGACTTGCAATGCTAGTCCTAAAAAACCTTTTTTGTGGTAGTGTTGTAGGCGTGGCCGACCATTTGGCTTGCCGTCTCATAAACAATAACTCAAAAAGACTCGGGGATCTTTTCTAGGTCGAGTGGCTTGATCGAGATATGGAGAGTAGGAGCATCGCCTTGGATCACTTGAGGATTTGAGGGAGGTATGTGTCGAGGAGGAGGAGGAGGAGCTTGTTGAATTGTAACCGTTGTTACCGGAGTTGGGGGAAGTTTCTTTTGTGGCTGCTCTCAGGTGGAGCTGGCACCCTTGTCTTTGGCCGGAGACTCGATGGTACCCCCAGTCTTCAAAGTTGTTTTCTTTGTCACCCTGGGTCTCTTCACCACGGGACCAGCTCCGGTCCCACCAGCCTTGAAAGCAGCCCTCAAATTCGGGGCTTCTGGAAGCTCCATCTCTTCACCTAAAAAAGAGTGAGCAGAGGATCCAATTTATAGAAGTAATTATTCAAAATTATTATAAACACAAGAAGAAGAGCAAGAACCCTACCCTCCAGGCTAGGGAAGGAATCTATTACTATCAGCTCGGGGTTATTGACCGGGCTAGGCACAACCTCTAACTCTTGGATTAACGAAGGTAGGGGAGAATCTAAAATTATGACCTCCTGGGTCCTAGGGGTTCAGTCCTTCCTCGAGGCTGGACTCATCTACGTATTGCCTAAAACCAGGGGCATATGCACCCTGACATAGGGAAGGCCAGGACCTACGGTTTGTCCCATACTCCTAAAAAATGGTGGACCTGAAATGGAGAGTGTTGTCAACTATGATGGTACCTTTGGGCTAGCTGTGGTCATAGCATACCACCAAATGGTCCACAAACTAAAGGAGGGTTACGTTTAGGTTTGGGTCAGTGGGGTGGCGACTAACGACCTGGTTAGGGCTGAATCAAATTAGCCTATAACCGGCAGCAACCCGATCTAACTCTCTGTAGGGCTATGGGTTACATTGGCCGAAGGGGAAGGTTGCTGCCTTGGACGCAGCTCACTCTAGATCAGTCTCATGATTATCTTCAAGAGCTTGCCTTTTACGCACTAATGGTGTCATGTCTTCTTCCTCCTTGACATCCTCATTGGCTGGCAAGGCCTCTTAAGGAGTAGGGAGCTTAAGGATGACCGGAAGAGGAGCTCGGGTCCTCAGAGCTAGCCTCTAGCCCTTACTGATCAGATTGTAGGCAAGGTGTTTCTCCCATGGAGGAACACTAGACAAGGTCTTGTACTGACCCCCAAGGGTCAGAGACTGCTCTATCCTCGCGAATAAAGCTACACAAAGAACGAACTCAGTAAGAATCCTTAAAAAAAATAGTGCATAAGTGATAAAAAGTTCACATGCTGAATTCATAAAGATAGAAGACTTACAAGGATGGTTGAAATATCGATGGTCGCAATTTTTGAACCCATTTTGCATAAAGAACAAATCTTTATAGTCATTTGGATGGCTAGGGAGGTCAATGACAGAGGCAGAGTTTGGAAGAGTGAGGTAGCAAAAACCATCACCTCGTCCCTTCTGGTCAGGACTGGCCTTGAGGCAGAAGAAGTACAAGATGTCTACCGGGGTGGGGACCTCCCACTTATGCCTCAGAAACAAATACTTTAACCCCGCCAAAAGCCTGTATGAGTTTCGAGGGAGCTGGAATGTAGCCAGTTTGATGTAGTTCAGAAAGTCTACGAAATACTGGTCCAAGGGGAGGAAGGCACCAACCTTCAAGTACTCATCACTCCAAGCCCCGTAGTCGTCTTGGAGAGGGGCGCAGCTCTGCTCTCCATCCAGCGCTGGTCGGGAAATAAGGCCATCAGCTCCCATCTCTATCCTATGACTCAGCAGGATCTTGTTAACTTTCCCCTGAGTCGTGATCTGAAAGACTATGTGGTCGACCACGATTTCCCTCTCCACCACAGGACCGAAATGAGGGATGGGAGATTCAGAGGCGACCTGCTTGCTCTTGTCTATGTTCTGAGTAGAGGAGCTCACGGTGTTCTTCTTTTTGAGTGCCATAATTTAGATCGCATGACGTCAAAGCGGCCTATTAGTGGAAACCTAATATTATTTCTAGCTACGGTTATGGAGGTACGAAAGTCCAAAGGTTTAAGTGGTTTACTTTTTGGATTTGAAAATTCACACGAGCTAAGCCATGTCCTAGGCTCAACGCGTGGTCCTAGGTCATGTGCTTCGATTTCTTAAAATTTCCTAATACTTCGGGATTCGTGTGTCAAGTCCGTCAGACCCACTACTTTTCTTTCGGAAGCAGTTTAATGAAAAACCACTTAAGGAATCGTAACCTTTAAGCTACATAGAACCACACCTAAAACCCCTTTGGCTTCTACACCCCAAACAAACAGACGTAACCTAAACAACATTGAGCAAAGGATGTTTTTCACAGTAAAGAAAAATCTCACTAGAAAACAAGGAGATGAAAAATTAAAACCAGATGAGAAAATACTGTAATGCCCTAGATAACCAAGATCATTACACTATGTGTTTAAAGTAGTGCAAGACTTGCTAATCAAGTCATTTAAATGAAAATGTGATCCTAAAGTCGTAAACAAGTTAGGTTTAAAAAAACTTGGTCATAAACGAATAATTCTCATTAAAATAAACGTTTAGTACATGGGATCCCAAAAACAAGGTTTAAAGAACATATTTACAAGATTTCCGAAAGTTATAAACAATCGAGGCCACTCTAATGGAAAAATACACATTTTAGGTTTTCGTCCCTGTACAATCCCTCGACCGTGGCAGTTGACAATGTACACCTCAACCCCAGAGCTCTCCAACCCATGGTTAATCCCTCTTACCTTTGCCTTTACATGTACCACGTAGCACCCGTAAGCCGAGGCCCAGCAAGAAAACCATAACATCATAGCACAATCAATATCGATAACCAAATAATTCATAAAGCATAATTAGATATTCAGCAGTCCACAACATTCACATAGTCAGCGATAGTAATTGACAAATCAACAGTCTCATAACCAAGTATTTAACATGCCATAATCATCAAATTAACACAGTAAACATAACATTCAATAACTAGGGTCAACGCCCTTAGGCCACACCCTCTGTTTAAGTCACTGTCTTCAGCTCACTTAGGTCGACCCCAGTGTTCAACCCACTGACTCTGGCTCGCTTAGGCCAAGCTCAGTGATTATTTAATTAACCTCAGCTACCAGTGGCCGAACTGCGTCCTTGTGCGCCAATATTAATTCCGACACTCTTAGGCCGTTTATTTCATACTCACATGGCATAATACAATCATACAACATTGCATATAAGTATAGGGAACTCTTAGTCCCAACATAACCACATAACCGGCTGTAGTTTTCTTAACTTTACTTCCGAGCGGAGAACGCGAAATGGTTTCGAGCAAGATCCTTAGCTCTAAGCCTTGGCGATAAACCTAGTCACAATCCATAAATGGTACTTTGATGATTTTAAATTCCAAAGGACAATCCCGGGACCAAACTCACGCTCTCGAGACCTCTAATTCCACCAAACGAAGTGGTGAAACCATCCCCCCGAGCCCCCAAGCAAAACCCTAAAAAGTACCTAAAAACCAAGTTCTGGAGGCAGGGTAGCACTACCAGAGGGCGCTACAGCGCTACAAACAGAAACTTAAGCCCCCCCCCCCCCCCCTCCCCCTAGAAACGTAGCCTAGCGCTGTAGCGCTCTAAATCTAGCGCTGCAGCGCTAGCACCAAAAATGACAATTTCTGGGTTTCTCCTTCAAACTTCCCCGAGCCAAAGCTCCAAAATTCCAACCCTATCATCAATCAAACTCAAAATTGAACCCACAAATCACTATATCTCACCCACATCAACATAGTAACATCAAAACTTAATTAAGAACCTCACCAAATACAGAAATCAAAACTAAGCCTTGAAGCTCAAGAACCTTAACTAAAACCAGAGAACTTCTCAAAAGATTGAAAGAATCCTTACCTCAATGGCAACTAAATCCTCAGCCTCCATCCTCCAACCCTTGGGATTAGATTCCCAGACTTCCATATTGAAACCTCACATCATCTCAGCTCAATTCTATACAAGTAAACTAAGTTCATCAACTATTTTATACCCAGAAATCCAGCAAAACTGAAGGTTGAATTGAAACTCTTACCTCAATTTAGAGCCAACTTTTCAGCCTAATTCCCGCAATTACTCCAAGGATCATAGCTCCAAAGTTTAGCCTAGGGTCCATTTGATTCTTAGTTTCAAATTCCCCAAGGGAGAGTGAGGTGGAGAGGAGAACGTGAGAGGGAGAAGGGTGAGCTGAGAGAGAGTTTTCTTTTCCTTTCTTTCCATGATCAATTCCACAATGTTCTGTTTTGTTCTAAGAAAATGCTAAATATATATCCTTAGACTTAGGAAAAGACTATTTTGCCCTCCCAAATAAAACTAATCCTTTACTCAATCTAAGGGTATAATAGTCATTTGTTCCCAATTCCTTCTAATTCCTCAAGTGTCCCTAATATTTACCACTTAAATCCCATCATCCAATTAATCACCAATTATTTATCCAATGTCTAATAATTCCCAATATATATTCTAAATTCCTAGAAATACCCCCAGGCTCCCCCAAGTTGGGCATTAAATCCCGCTGTGACTATTTCGCCAATCCGCTCACCAGAACCATCTCAAGCCATATGCTGCAAATATATCCACATAATAATGTGGTCTCAACAATAAATCACACGTAATTACATTTATGCCCTCAATGGGCAAAAATTACAAATATGCCCTTATAAACAAAACATGGCCCACATGCATATTTAATACTCATAAACATGCCCTTAATCATCTCCATATAATCATATAGTCATGCATGCCACACAATCATGCATTAAGTAATTTATTGACATAAATACCAATTATGCCCTCCCGACATACTAATCAAGGCCCCCCAAGCCTTGTTAGTAATTTTGGGTCGTTACAAATACTTACATTTGATATGATCGATTCAAAGAAGTGTTGATACGTCCACAAGAAATTCCTTGAAAGCTTCTGAGAATCCGGAAGGCGATGGAGGGTTTTTGGGAGAAGTTGGAGAAGAAAAAGGGAAACTTTGTTTTTTGAAAAGGAAACTTTCTGAATGCAAAGGTGGTAAGGGTTTAGGTCTGATCTCCCTATTTATACGTAAGCCACGGGAATCAATTCGAGCCATCTAATTGGGTTAGCTCGAGATCCAAAGGCCAAGATTAAATGAACCATACGGTGGCAAAAAGTTGATAGGACATTTTTCACATTCCTCGAAACCCGAACGGAGGCCAATTGCAGGCAGCCACGTGTCAAGTACTTGAATAGTGGGCAGACACAATTTCACATGGCAGAAGCCTAAAAGCCCCTACTGTGCATGTCAGAAAATGATGACATCAAGCATGAGCGGGAGCTTGGGGGCAAATGTTGAACCCTAAAACTAGCATGAGTTCAATTACTCAGCTCGGGTACAGCTGGCAGATGAATATGTGGAAAAATAGCCAAGTAGAATATCTGGCTAACAGTGATGTGAACAACTCGAGTTTGGGGGCTTGAAAATACGATACACAGGTTATTATCAGACCACCTCTCATGATAACACTTTAGTTCGAGATTTAAAATGACCATATCCAACTTTGGGCACTCTGAGCTTACTATGAGCTAGGGTTCAGATAGTCTTTGAACATGATCTTAGGTGAGATATTCAGCTCCTAAAATCCTAGACATAACGCATACTGAAGGATCCCAAGAGATTCGGAGGCTCCTTATACGCTCATTAATGCCCAAGCTATATCACATATCTATCATTTATTATCCGAGATAGCATGAGTATATTCTATTTTGTTATAAAATCATATCCCAATGTAAATGGGAATAATCTGTATTAAATATATACCTTATTTATTGACGCGGTTACAAAAAACTGTCCATGAAATTCCCCTATAAATACTAGGGATAGTGGACAGGGATGACGACGGCTGTTTTGTATCACCAAAACTCTACAAAAATTGAGAGAGAAAAGTATTAATATTGTCTCGTGGACTAGCTAGATTTTATCCACTGAACCACGTAAAAGTTGTGTGTGTACGAGAGGGTTTTAATTATTTCATTATTGTTTATAATTTACTGCTAATCTCCCTATTCGATTTCATAATCCACTGCTGACGAAAAACCGCGTCAACACTTATGGAGTTGAGATCTTGTCTCAAGGTTAATTTGTAATTAGTCTGACCTACCCTAAGGTTGGTCCATTAATTTTCAAATTCATCTATCGTGGATTAGTAACTTTTTTTTGTGTGTGTCATTTTATATGTTGCATTCATGCATCATGTTTACTATTCCAAATATAAACTGATAATTATTATATGCATTAATTCATTATATTTTATTTATTTTTTTTCAGCAATATGTCCAATCCAAACCCTGTAACTGCTTTACTTGCTAATGAGAAATTGACACGTTCAACTCTCTCATTTTTTTCCCGTTCTCACTTGAATCCGAGCTCTAAAACTTGAGTTTCCTTCGAAAATGCTAACCAGCGTAATGTGAAAGAACGGGAGAGAAAATGAGAGAGTTGAACATGTTTTCTGTTTATGTCAGGTTACTTAGGGTTCAAGTAACCTTAAGCAAATCCCAAGACTCAGTGTACCAAAAATGTCCCCGAGGGTAAAATGGTCAAAATATCCAAAATTCCGTCCTGATCTCACTAACTCAAAATATATCTTCGAATATTCATTCCCATTACCCAATATCCCTGTAATATACTAAATACCCAAAATACCCATTGACTCACCCCGAGTCGAGTATTGGTCCCGTTGTGACTTTCTCGCTAACTTGCTCCCTAGGATCGCCCCATGCCGAGTAACCCAAATATATCCACATAATAATGTGGTCTCACACATATATCACATATACTCCAAATATACCCATAACATGCCAAATTAGGAAAATTTCCATTCTGATTAGAAACGGGCCCACATGTATATTTAATACAGCTAAATATGCATATAAAGTCATATTATAATATAACTCACATAATCATACAATGATACACATATATATCACATAATTTCCATAATTTGCCATCATAGCCCCCTAATCAAGGCCCTAAGCCTTATTAGGTAATTTGGGACGTTACAAATATCCCCTCCTTACAGAAATTCCGTCCTCAAAATTTTACCTGAACAGCTCAGGATACTGATTCTGCATATCTGACTCCAGCTCCTAGGTTGCTTCCTCGACCTTGTTGTTCCTCTATAATACCTTAACCAAAGGTATAGTCTTGTTTCTCATGACCTTGTCCTTCCTGTCTAGTATCTGGACTGGCTGTTCCTCGTAGGAGAGATCTGCCTGAAGCTCCAGATCCTCGTAACTAAATACATGAGTCACATCTCATACATATTTCTGAAGGGTTGAAATATGAAATACATTGTGTAGGGCTGACAGTGCCGGAGGTAAGGCTAATCTATAGGTCATTTGACCGATCCTCTCCCAGATCTCAAATGGTCCCACAAATCTAGGGCTCAGCTTTCCCTTCTTCCAAAATCTCCTCGCCCCTTTCCATGGTGAGACTCTAAGGAAGACATAGTCTCCCACTTGGAACTCCACGATCCTGCGTTTCGAATCAGCATAACTTTTCTTTCTACTCTGAGAAGCGAGCATTCGAGCTTTGATCTTCTCAATAGCCCCATTGGTCCTCTAAACTGCCTTAGGGCCCAAGTATTTCCTTTCTCCTGTCTCACTCAATGAATGGGTGATCTGCATTTCCTATGGTTCAACATCTCATAAGGAGCCACCCCAATGGTTGACTGATAGTTGTTATTGTAGGAAAACTCTATCAAAGGCAAATACTTACTCCAGGATCCTTCAAAGTCCAACACACATGCTCGCAGCATGTCCTCCAATATCGGTATCGTCCTCTCAGATTGTCCATCTGTCTGAGGATGATAAGCAGTACTAAACTTCAGCTGTGTACCCATAGCCTTCTGGAAACTTCCCCAAAACTTGTAAGTAAATGTGGGGTCTCAATCCAACACGATTGACCTCGGAGCCCCATGAAGGCGCACTATCTCTCTCACATAGAGATCTGCATAGTGGTCAACTGTATATGTCATCCTCACTGGTAAGAAGTGAGCTGATTTGGTGTATCGATCCATGATTACCCACACTGAATCATGTTGACCCACTATCCTGGGTAACCCAACCACAAAATCTATCGTGATATCCTCCCATTTCCACTCTTGGATGTCTATAGGTTGTAATAGCCTTGCTGGTCTCTTATGATTAGCCTTGACCTGTTGACTTGTCAAGCACTTAGCCACATATTTTGTCACATCCTTCTTCATCCCAGGCCACCAATATAGCGATATCACATTTTGATACATCTTCGTGGTGCCTGGATGCAAATAGTAAGGGGTAGTATGAGATTCATCCAGAATCTCTTGTCTGATAATAGTGTCCATCGGAATGCAGATCCGACCCCTGTATCTCAATAAGCCTATATCTTACATTGTATATTCCCTAGCCACTCCAGCTAGGACGTCCCCTCTGTTCTTTGTTATTTGTGGATCACCCAACTGACCTTCCTTTATCCTCTCCAACAGTGTAGACTGTAGCGTGATGTTGACAACCTGGGCCACTAGCAACTCTATTCCAGCTCTGGTCATATCCTCTGCCAACTCCCTGGGTATTTGTCTCGCACTGTATAACTGTCTCAGATCCTTCCAGCTTAAAGCATTAGCAACCACGTTGGCCTTCCCTGGGTGATACAGGATTTCACAATCATAATCCTTCACTAAATCCAGCCAATGCCTCTGTCTCATTTTCAGGTCTTTCTGTGTAAAAAGGTATTTCAAGCTCTTGTGGTCAGTTTATATCTCACACTTCTTCCCATAAAGGTAATGCCTCCATACCTTTAATGCAAAAACCATTGCTGCCAACTCCAGATCATGAGTGGGATATCTCTGTTCATACTCTTTCAACTGACGTGATGCATAGGTAATCACCTTCCCAGTCTGCATAAGAACACAACCCAAACACTGTCTTGAGGCATCACAATATACTTCAAACTTTTCCTGATATGTTGGAAGACTCAAAACTAGAGTTGTAATCTATGGTTGCTTCAGTTCCTAGAAGCTGCTCTAACACTTATCTGACCACGCAAACCTCTAATTCTTGCGTGTCAGTTTCGTCAAGGAGGTAGCAATCCTTGAGAACCCTTCCACAAAACTCCTGTAATAACCTGCCAATCCCAGGAAACTCATGATCTCTGAGGCGTTCCTTTGCATTTGGCCAATCCCTAACTGCCTCAATCTTGGATAGGTCCACTTTGATCCCATCCCTGCTAACAATGTAGACCAAGAAAAGTCACATGCGATAACTAGAACTCACATTTCTTGAACTTCGCAAACAGTCTGTGTCCCTTTAGCCTCTGCAGAACTAACCTGAGATGTTGTTCATGTTCTGCCTCTGACTGAGAATAGACTAGAATATCGTTGATGAAGATGATTGATCTGAATTTTCTGTATGCAAGTATACGTAGTCGTGTCAAGTAGTAAATTCTGGAAGAACGGATGTCGTCCCACAAAGACTATCTCCCAATTACCACTAATTGATTTTCAAATTCTATTTGGTTAATTAAAATTTAAGTGAACAATTAAAAATAAAAGAAATACTATAAACTACGAACCAGAATTAAAGAACTAAAAAAAACAAAACAATGAATCACTACTTAAAAATCAATAATAAAAATCCTAGGAATGAATTTCATCAACTGTTCATTCTATTAATCTTAATAATCAATTCTAAATCTCTTATTTTTATTCTAATAGTAGGTTAATATAATCGATTCCTATTCTTTTTCAAGATATAAGATCTCAATCTATATGCAGGTTTTCTACATTTCTACGATAAACTTGAACATATAAAAGGCATTAAACGTGTAAACCTAATTACTACACAAGTCATACAGGTACTTTCGTCCAATATGCACCCTATGTCTATACAATGATAGCATATTCAATTCTCATCTTTCGAATTTTGAATCAAAACCATTAAATCAAGCAAATAGTGATCAAGTATTTACTAGAATTAAATACACATCATATAGATTTGAATAGAAAACAAGTATCAATAGAAAATCATAATAAAATTAAAGAAAAATCCCAGTGACTACATTAATCCCTAGATAAAAGAAATTAGTTCATAGATAACATGATGAAAATAAACTACAGAAAATTGTTCATAAAAATTAACCTAAAGAATTTAGATGAAAAAGAAAACTAATTATAGCAGCCTCTTTTTATCTAGGGTTCTTAAAACTCAGACTCCTCCCCAAAATCTCAGAATAATATTCCTTAAATAGCCCTCCAATGTTCCCAAGTGAATAGACCAGATTACCCTTCAAAAAGTAGTTTATAATATGAAAAACGCGTAACCAGCGCTGTAGCGCTGCTTCTGGGGCGTTGTAGCATTATTAACAGTACCAAAATGCCTCAAATTTTGGTGCACTAGCACTGTAGCGCTATTATTGTAGCGATACTTCCAGATTAGAACGGAAACTCGTTTCGAACAGCCTGCAGCGTCAGCTCATCGTATTTTGATCATAACTCATTCGATATAACTCAGAATTGAATGATTAAAAACGCTATGGAAAGCTAAGAGAAATATATACACTTCTATTTCTAGAAATATTTCCAGAAAGTGAATAAATCATGGTCAAAATGCGGATTGAAGTCTCAGACTTGCGTTATAGAGCATAAACGACGTGTGTTGAGCATCTTCAATGTAGTATTTTCCACACATAATGTCTTGAAACTCCACAATCAACATGAAATCCATCTTATTTATCATATTTAACATGTTTCTTGTCATTTCACTCCATATTATGTACTTGATCATTAAAACCTAAAACAAGAAGAAAACAAGCATAAATCTGCGCTAAACAATCCTAAATAACTAAAAACATAACATAATAGAATCTCTAAAACAAACCTAAAAATGATCATAAAATGATCCAAATAATCTTTGAACACCCTATTCATCAGATCCATAAAAGAAGCTAGGGCATTATTCAAACCAAATGACATGACTAAGAACTCATAATGCCCATATCTAGTACGAAAGGAAGTCTTCAGTTTATCTCCCTCCTTGATCCTCAACTAGTGATAACCAGATCGAAGATCTATCTTTGAGAATACCATCTCACCCTGCAACTGATCGAACAGGTCATCTATCCTTGCCAAAGGATACTTGTTCTTGATTGTTAATTTATTCAGTTTCCTGTAGTCAATGCACATCCTCAGAGAACCATCATTCTTCTTTACAAATAGGACTGGTGTACCCCATGGTGAGAAACTGGGTCTAATAAAACCCAAGTCTAACAGCTTCTGCAACTGTATTTTTTAGTTCTTTCAACTCTGATGGGGCCATTCTGTATGGTGCTCTAGCACTAGATTTGTCCCTGGTGCTAGTTAAATAACAAACTCTATCTCTCTGAGTGTCGGCAACCCTGGTAATCCTTCTAGAAACACATCCAGAAACTCACAGACTAGTCTAGTCTCCTTTGGTCCCACTGGTACGACCTGAGTGGTATCTACCACACTGGCTAAGAACCTTATGCAACCACCTTGCAATAGATCTCTAGCCCTCAATAGAGATATCATAGGTACACGGGGTCCATGTACAGTGCCAATAAATACAAAAGGGTCCTCACCCTCAGGCTCAAAGGTTACTATCTTCCTCCTGTAGTCTATGGTTGCCCTATACTTCACTAACCAGTCCATACCGAGAATCATGTCAAAGTCGGTCATAACAAACTCTATCAAATCCACTGACAACTCTCTGCCCTCCGCTATCACTGGCAATGATCTGACCCATCTCCTGGATACTACTAACTCTCAAGTGGGCAATAAGGTCCCGAACCCCACAGCATAATAATCACATGGCCTACACAGTCTATCAATAATCCTACTAGAAACAAAAGAATGTGTAGCACCATAATCAATCAAAATAGTATAAGAGGTTCCAACACTAGAAAGCTGACCTATCACTACTGAGGGACAAGCCTCGGCTTCTACCTGTGTTAATGCAAACACTCGAGCTGGGTTCGAGCTGTCCGCCTTCCTTGGATTTTTCTTTCTTTCTTTCAGACAATCTTTATTTAAGTGTCCCACTATCCCACACAAAAAGCAGGCCTTTACCCGGCACTCTTCTATGTGGCACCTCCTACATTTGGCGCACTCTAGAAAGGTCCTCCAGCCCTCATTGTGGCCCTGACGGCCTACCTGAATACCACGGGGTCTCCTGTTAGGGCTTGGAGCTGAAAAGGCATCTAGAACCTTCCTTTTCTAATCACTAGGGCCTCTGCCCCTACATGAACTCATGAATGGAGGTCTTGTCCTCCTAATGTCTCTCCTTGCTGCGTTCTAGCGCCAAATTTTAGTCTCTGCACCCTCAGCAGTTAGGGCCTTCTCTACCACCTGTGCATAAGTCATCACCCCTGGCACGGTGGTAATGCGAACATCCTGGGCTATCATAGGTCGCAGCCCATGAAGATTATTTCCTTCCTTATCCCATCATTAGGCACCAAGTCTACATCGAACTTGGCTAGTCTATCGAACCTCAGTGCATACTTTGTCATTGCCATATTCCTCTAAAGTAGTTTGCTGAACTCTTCAGCTTTTCCAACCCAGATGGCATCATTGTAATAATTTTCATTGAAGAGAGTTCTAAACTCCTCCCAATCCAAGGTATTGATGTTCTTAGTCTGTGATATCACCTCCCACAAGATTCGAGCATCCTCCCGAAACATATATGTGGCACAGGCCACCCTCTCATTACCAACTGTCCTCACGAAATCCAAGATAGTGGTAACCATACTCATCCACTGTTCGACCTTAGCTGGATCTGCACTGCCCTAAAAAACAGGAGGGTGCTGTTTCCTTAACCTTTCATAAAGAGGTTTCCATCTGTTCCCAGCCTCTGGCGGCTGCTTTACTGTCAACACTAGCACAGGTGGTGCCTCTGGAAAAATGTTCCCTGCAGGAACCTTTTGTTGTCTCAGGAGGCAGATTTCTTCTTCTTGCCTCAATAGCCCGGTTTGCATATCAGCAAGCACTTGTTGCTAGGTCTTAGGAGCTAGCAAAGCGGTCTGACCCTCATTATCATTATGATCCTATCTATTATTTTGGCCATGATCTTCCTGGCCAGCTAATGACTCTATCTTCCTTGGACTCATACTTCCAAGCTTATAGCTTGCTACAATAATCAATTTGGCCAGTTAGGTAGTATAACTAAACCTTTTGCCGCCTCACAGTCCGAGACTGAACAAAAAATCATTCACATTTAACAATCATGTTAATAACCATGTTGATTCATGTTCATATCCAAGTATGGTGCTAATAAGCACATCATGACCTTCATAACCAAATAACAATGTTCATAACATTTTCTAGCATACATGTATCTATGACAACACTAATGAGTGTGTCTTGACCTACATGTCCATATAACAACACTAATAAGTGCTTTATTTGCATTCACTGGCAATGTCGGCTCTAATAAGCACATCCTTATCATTCATGCAACAGTCAAGGGCCAGGCCCTTTCAGAATATCTCATGCTACCTATTAAGGCAGGTAGATAAGGCATTTATATCCTACTTAAGAAATTAAACACATAACCACATAAATAGATACCAAATCCTGAGTCGAGCTTGTCTTTAGTGGCGAGTGTACATGCCCAGCCTGTCTTTAGGAACCCTTAACCTTGGCACACTCTGATACAAAGTTGTAATGCCCTGGATAGCCAATACTGTTACACTGTGTATTTTAAATAGTGTTAGACTCGCTAATTGATTCATTTGGCCATAAACAAGCAACTAAACGTGATTAACAGTTTAGGGTTAAAAATTTCGGTCAAAACGGATAGTTATTTCGTTAAAACGTTAAGTTATACATGGGATCCCATAATAAACATTTACAAAGTTGTTTACAATTCCAAAATGATGATTACAACTCCAAAGTTACAACCAGCCGACCTAAGCAACAAAAATAGGGTTTAACCCTAGTTGCTCTGAGAAACCCCGGCTGTGGTGGTCGAGCAGCCGCATATGTACACATTGCCACCAAAGCTCTCAAACTCATGGCTGGTCCAACTTCCCTTTTCCCTCACCTGCACCACATAGCACCCGTGAGCCAAGGCTCAACAAGAAAACTTAAACATGCTCATAACCAATTAATAACATGTTACCAAGTCATAATAAGCATGCCTAGCAGTAATAATCCTACTCATGCATGCATACCATTCATATAAATGTCTACAGTGTCATATGGGGCCAGCTGCCCTAATTAAATGATTAATGAATCATAATGGGGCTCGTTTCCCAAAATACGTGATTAATGAATCATACTAAGGCCCATCCCTAGGATATGGGACTAATAAGTCACCTCGGGGCCCATTGCCCTATCCTCTATATAACCAGCCTTGGAGCTGGCCCAACGTACCTAGCACTTAACTTTCCACAAAAATTGGGTCAGACAAGCATGTGATGCGCTCCTAATTAGGCCTAACCATTTCGACCAGCACTCAGCGTGCTATTGCCACCCTTGACTTATAAGTCAATGTTTTTTACCATTGCTCAGCACACTATTGTCGTTCTTGACTTATGAGCCAAGTCTTTTCAATCAAATAATGCAGACAAGCATATATCATATAGCAAATATCCATATATAGAGCATTCAGCATGCTTACTCAAACAATCTCAAGCATAATCATAATCATGCCCATTTACAGAGGCCTATGCCCATATCAAGACTATATTCGACAATTAGGTCAAGCCCTAATCATGTACATCACATATTGGGTGCAGTTTTCTTACCTTATGTCTGATTGCAATGTAAAATAAGAACGACCCTCAAGTACGATCCTAGTTCTGAGCCCCTAGTGATAACCTATTCACAACCAAGTATTGATTCTCATAAAAAAAAAATGAGTAAATAAAAGCTTCCGGACCGAGTCCTAGCCTCGAGACGTCGAATTCTACTAAACCGGGTAGAAGGATCGATCCTGAGCTCTTAGGATTGAGTTCCCACACTCAAAACCTCCCCAGGGCTCAAAAACCCTTCAAGTGTCACCGCCCAAAAAAAAGAGTCGCAACCCATCCCAAGTTAGAGAGCCCAAGGATCTCCCTTGTTTTCACCCACGCCGTGGCGCGCTACAAGAGCCGTCGCGGCTCAAATGACCTGAAAGCACCTGCTTCTCCCTGAGTCCAAGAGTGTCGCGGCGCTCCTAGAATAGGCTTGCGGCTCGACATGAAATCTCTATTTTTTCTCCATTTTATTCAAGCCAAAACCCACCAAAAACCTATCCAAACATAGCTTAATCCCAAAAGTAAAGTTCCCAATCAACTCAGCAGCCCAAAACCATCAAAACCCAAGTTACAAACAGATTAAAAACTCATCAAAACCACAAAATCAAATCCAAGCTCAAGGAAACAAAACCCATAAACTTAAAGCTTAAATTACCTCTGATTAAGTCATTTTCTAGCTAAATCCTCGAGCTATCAAGCTTCTAATCTTCCCTGGAATTTTTATTACTCTAACCTCGCTTGAATCCGAGCTCTAAAACTCGAGTTTTCTTAGAAAACGCTAACGAGAGTAAAGTGAAAGAACGGGAGAGAGAATGAGAAAGTAGAACGTGTTTTCTGTTTATGTTAGGTTACTTAGGGTTAAAGTAACCATAAGCAAATCCCAAGACTTGGGGTACCAAAAATGTCCCTGAGGGTAAAATGGTCAAAATCCCCAAAACTGCCTCCTGATCTCACTAACTCCAAATATATCTTCGAATATTCATTCCTATTATCGAATATCCACCTAATGTACTAAATACCCAAAATACCCCTTGACTCACCCCAAGTCGAGTATTGGTCTCATTGTGACTTTCTTGCTAACTTGCTCCCTATGATCGCCTTGTGTCGAGTAACGCAAATATATCCACATAATAATGTGGTCTCACACATATATCACATAAAATCCAAATATACCTATAACAGGCCAAATTACGAAAATTTCCCTTATGATAAGAAATGGGCCCACATGCATATTAATACACCTAAACATGTATATCTAGTCATATTATAATATAACTCACATAATCATACAATGATACACATATATATCACATAATTTTCATCATTTTCCATCCTGACCTCCTAATCAAGGCCCTAAGCCTTATTAGGTAATTTGGGAAGTTACAAACTTCAAGGGCGCGCCCAATCTCCATCCTCCGAGATTTAGATTATTGTGGTGGGCAGTCCATTCCAGTGGACGGATCCCATCATTTGGAATATTGAAGAATTTTCCGAGTCCATCCTCATATTTCAACTCGCTACCAGGACACATCCTTCGGTCCATCATCGCTAACTGGCATTTGTCTCGGTGAATGTATCCAAACCTTGGTAAATGAACCTGAGCCTTATTAAATGACCTTGGGCCTGAGTAAATTGATCTGACCCTCGGTAAACGAACCTGGACCATACGTCCTGGTAGAACAAGACCAGTTCTTCATACAGTTGACGTGTCCCTGAGAAGTCTGGCAATCGGTGTCCTTAACTAACCTGCAGAAAGGGTAAGCACAGAATGTACAATGATCCTAGGGATCGGTAGTGCCACTACTCTGACAGATCCTATCCCCCGAATCCCCCTGGGGGCTCATGCACACCAGTCTGTATTAAGGTACAAAGGGCAGCTGTAAGGCTCTATCACGCTTAAGCCGACCTAGTGGGCCTAGATTAAACCACATGTAATCATGTTATACACTTGTATTATAGCTCCAATAGAGAACATTTATGCTTATATCCCTATTGGGCCTGGATTAGTCCGACCCAAGCCACATGACCACTTGTAAATATGGTCATTTGTGCACTGTAGCGTGGATCCAATTTTTCATGTACGCATAAGCGTTGTTGAACTTGCAGAAAATCTCCATTGCTAAACTCTCTAAAGCTCAATACTATTGACTCGTGGAATAAGGCTCATTAACGACCCAACCATGTAAAAAATGTGATCTTGTTCATTTCTTTTCCTTTCTTTCTAGCTCTTACTTCTCGATATATTTGAAGTATCTGAAAAACTTGGTAAACAATTAGTTTTATTTATTTAAATAATGTGAAAAGATATTTCTGATAATTCAAATTGGATTTGAATTTGAAATGATATTTATTCTTTAATTAATCTGATAAGATAAGTTATCAGGTTTATATATATTTTAATAAATAATAATTAAAAGTAAATGGTTGGAACACATTCCTGAAATCAAGGATGTGTTACACGCCACGTGTAACAAAGTCCAAGAATGGGTCTTGGATATTTCTTTTGTTTATTTAATTATTTAATAATTGATTCATAATTTGAATTTTGAATTTTGAATTTTGAATTTTGATTTTTAAAATCTAAATAATTCTTTTATAAATCTATCAGTTGGAAATCGTTTCACAAAGAAGTTTTGAAATAGAATAATATACTTTTCACAGAGAGAAAAATATATGGTATAATTTTTCTCTATCCGTGAAAACTGTCTCAAACCTAATATTCCAAGATCTCGTGTGTTGAGAATATCTTGTGAATCAAAAAATTTTCCCTACCATTACTCTACGTGTCCACACACGTCTTGAGGTGTAGAGATATATCTTGGAAGATCTTGGTTTGAGTATTTCAAAGACTGCTTTGGATTGGATGTTCGTTGGAGATACAAAAAGATAGCAAGGATTCTTGATAGTTCTTCAACTGGTAAATACTCTTCTTTTTATTTCTCTATGATTGATGTTTTGCATGTTAATGGATCCAAATATTTTCAAAAACTAAATAATATTTTTTTTGAAATCTCTGTGTCCAACACCCCATGCTTTCCGTGGCGCACAACGTAAACCATTTACCAACAATAAGGGGTTGAGATAGGATCTTTATAGGGCCGGGGATCGGGATAGGGTCTCTATAGGGTCGGGGGTCAGGATAGGGTCGCAATAGGGTCGGGGGTCGGGATAGGGTCTTTCTAGCATCGGGATAGGATCTTTATAAGGTCAGGGGTCGGGATAGGGTCAAAATAGGGTCGGGGACAAGATAGGGTCGGAGGTCGTGGTCCGAATAAGGTCAGGGATAGTATTTGACTTTATAAATTATCATAAGAAATCGTAAAACAACATAATATTTTACTTTTGTATTTTTTGTTATATGTATAGGATAGGATGGTTATTATCACATAGTGATAAGTGTTATTGTTTCTAATAACAAAAAGTCATAGACATACATCTAGTGGATGTCTTGGGGGAAAAAAAATCTGTTGTCCCCAATTTACTATCCCCTCCTTGTCTCACCAAGTATTTTGAGACAGCTTATTTATTTACTTTACAGTTAATTAAATTACTTGATAACGTTAAAATGAGTTAATAGAACTTTTAATTCTCTCTCCTAAATTAATATTAAATTTAACAGATTTTTCCTATTCCCATTAAGATTAAACAATCAATTTTTTATCCTTCTCCTATTTTTTTGCAGAAGAAAACATTATTTCTTTTCTTTGCTCCTATTTTATTGCTGAAAAATAAAGCAAATTGATAATTTCCAAATTGATGAAGTCATCCTCGCCAAACAACCAAACCTTGTTTCAGCACGATGACATTTCACATTATCATATCGTTTATCTTTTTTGTGAAAGCCTTCACATGAGCAACAAAAAGTTCTATCTTTTACTTTTCCATCTTTATTGTCCTTATGTCCTTTGCTTCTTCGTATGCTAAATCCAACTTTATAAGCATAAACATTATAAAAATTGTAAGCATGCTCTTCAGTTTCAAATTCCATACTAACCTTTGGCATCTCTTCATCAGGAATGTTGGAATGAATCTGCTTTATTTTTACCGCACCATCAATTGTAGCTTCTTGGTCTTTATTACTTTGATTGTTGGAATGTCCTTCCATATCATCTGTATTGATATTCATTATCTTAAAAAAAATTCACATGGTAATTTATATATGTTTAAAATTGAAGATACACTAAAATTAATCTAATATGTAGAAAAAAATGAATTTATTTTTGCTATTATACAGTAAAAAGAAAAGAATAAAACAACATTTTGAATAAGATATTTCTTAAAGATAATATCAACTAACCTAGCATTAGTATATGAGAAATAAATAAATAAAACATAATTTTGCATCAAAGAAAAAGATTCGATATCAGTAACATTAAGTTTTAAATAAATATTAATTAATATAAAACAACTCAACTCAAGTAATCATGATTCATGTTATAATATATGACAAATAATGAAAAAAAAGTTGATAAAACCGTAGACAATAAAAATATTAGCAACAGGCCTAACAAAAAGAAAAAATATCATAGAATAAGCAATCAAGTAAAACAACTCTTTTTGTGTAAATTTATCTACTTATATATAACGATTCCAATTTTTGTTTATATTTTGATCATATAATAATAATAAAGAGAAAAAAGTTTGAATCACAAAATATCTAATAATAGTTTGATTAGATCTTAAAATATATTTGCTTAGAATCACAAAAGAGAAAAAAATAGACGTATATACACTTAAAAAACAGTAGCATATCTTAGTATTCTTCTGCAATAAAATAGGAGCAAAGAAAAAAAAACCGTTTTCTTCTGCAAAAAAATAGGAGAAGGAAAAAAATTGATTGTTTAATCTTAATGGGAATAGGAAAAGTCAGATGTTAATGTTAAATTTAATATTAATTTAGGAGAGAGAATTAAAAGTTCTATTAACTCATTTTAACGTTATCAAGTAATTTAATTAACTATTAAGTAAATAAATGAGTTGTCTCAAAATAATTGGTGAGACAGGGAGGGATAGTAAATTGGGAACAACAGATTTTTTTTTCGTCTTGGGAGTAGTAATCTGAGTCAATGTATTCATCTAGCATTCCTCATTTTTTTTCAAGATATTTCTTCAAATATTTTGAAAAAATGGAGAGTACTAGATGCCTACTTACTATCTCAAAGTGATCTACTAGATCGAAATATGAGTATTAGATATAATGTTTGTTGATAATTTTATTTTATTTCATTCAACTTCTTTTATAAAAAAAATATAAAATTGGTAAACTAATTCACCGACCAAGTGAACCAATTAACATAATTAATATTTTTAAATTGTATATTCTTATATTTACCGTAGATGGCAATTGATAAGAGTTTGGCGAAATTGAGAAATCGTGTGAGTGATGCTTATTGGAATGGTCTCCAAAATTTTATGAATACGGCGTCACAACACAAAGATTGTGACAAGAAAATAAGATGTTCATGCGTCAGATGCTTGAATGTTAGATTGCAAACTTTGGATGACGATACAGACAACACTCAGGGTTGAGAGATTATATATGTTATTGTATTAAACAATATCTTTTAATTAAAAATATATTATTGTATGCATATTTAATTTGGATATTATTGTATTGGTTGTGTAATTTTAACAAATTACTATTTTCATGCATATTTAATTTTCATGTGTATTGTTTTTATGAATTAAAAAATATTATTTAAAAATATTTATATTTCATTTTAATAAAAATATTTATATATTTTTTAATTATATAAAACTATTAGAGGCGACTTTTGTTGCCCGTAATGTTATTTTATTTGGGGCGACTTTTTATTATTAGGGGTGAAAATTTATCCAGGAAGAACAATTATTAGGTGCGACTCTCAATTTATTAAGGGCGAAACTGTCGCCGCTAATGTTGATTATTATCGACGACATTTTTTGTCGCCACTAATAATCAACATTAGTACCTAATTTTTAGCGGTGGCTAGTTAGGGGCGACATGTCGCCCCTGATTTTCATTAGCGGCGACTTGGCTCATTATTATGGGCGACATTCGTCGCCCCTAAAGAACCTTTTTTGTTGTATTAGTTGGATTAGATTTTGTTGCTTAATTGAATTGGATGATGATTTTCATAATACTCAAAATTTTCGTCTTTATACCCAAACTTTTTTTTAAGATAAAACCACCTACCATTAAACTTTTTTTACTCAATATTTGCAACATGATTTTTACATTGGGTTGATTAAAATATGCTATAACCTGACCAAACCGACCAATGAACGTTATCAGTTTAATGAGATGATGACTAAGAAGTATCAAATACTATTCATAACATTATACCTATCTAGTTGACCTTGTTGGATGAGTTCTGAGTTTTTTTTTCTAGGTTAACCCTACCCATCTCGTCGACCCATGCCTGGCACATCCCCACACTGCCGACCTAGGTAGAAGAAGAAGATGAGGTGCGAAGGTGAGCTGCGAGGTTGATCTATAGTGGTGCTCTTCGACCTACGAGGATTTGTTCTTTGATTTGTCGACCATGAAGAAGAAAAGAAGGAAAAGAAGAGTCAAGGAAAGAGAAGAAGGAGAGAGAGAAAAATAAAAATAAATATATTTTTTTAATTAATTAGATATTTTTTTATTTGAAATTTATTTTTATTTTTTATAATTTTAAAATTAATTAATGAGTTTTTAATTAAAATTATGATATGAACTAATAACAAATTGACAACAGCCATAAGTGTAGTTAACGAAACTTGTGGTGACTACTGCAAGGAATATTTAACGTTGGGTACTGTCAAAAAAACGTTTGAATAAAAACATTAAATACGTATTCCTAGCAAGAGCTATACAAAATAAAATAATAACCTTTTGCAATCAAAAGATAGCATAAACTAATATATTGGATGATTAAAATCTACATATATATTGGGAAATGTAAATTCTGATTAATATTCAAATTTTAATCTTTCAAATTTCAACCTTTACAGTGTCCATAACTCATACGTGCCATCGGCACGTGGCATCTCTAGTATATTATAAATGTTCACCTTTTTTATAATATGATTATAAATTATAATTTATTATATATAAAAATATTAGCATTTAAAAAAAAAAAGTAATTGAGCCCTACCCCGAGACATAAAAATACTCATTTGATCATTATTAAATCAGCACTTGTAGCTGCCATTTGATATTCGACGTTACCAATAAATATATAATAAAAGTCTTGTTTATTGGTAGATAATTCAGAGGAGGTGTACTATATAAAAGGAAAACTTGGGATATCAGAATCGATTACTTACAGAAAGGAATGGCAAATTAGTAACGTGAATATTTGGGTGATTATACAACTACTTCCTTTTGAGTTTAATCGTGATTTCCACAGCACATCTTTAGTATAATCGTAGAGGAAAAGAATGTATCTTTCTTTAATATTATATTTGTTAAAGAGATTAATTAGTAAGTCGTTAGCGTTACCATCTTATATTACTGCGATAAATGATACTCTAGCTATGAACCTAATAATTTTGTTCACAAAATGTCAAAATTGGTTGGTAAACTAATCGAAAAGGAAAACTTGAAAGCGAGGCTGTAGTTTTGTAGGAGAGAGAGTAGGGCGCGAAGGTAATTTGTTATATTTTTGTTGGAAACAATAAAAAAAAAAAAAAAAAAAAAAGGAGCACTAAACTTAGTTTGCTAGGTCCCTACAAAAACACAAAAAAAAAATAAAAAATTAGCTAGGCTTGTCTATTTTTTTTATTACTTTCTTTATTAATGTAATCACGCCTTCATCTATATATGCATATATATAATATTATTATATACCCTTACGCACACACTCTTCATAGTCAAATAATAATGATGAACAATATATCGCATGAATTATAGTATATTATAGCATGTCTTTATCATTTAGGATGGCTTAAAAGTATCCAAGTCTTCTTAATTTAAGAAATTTACAGTCGTACGATTATGATCATTTCCCGCCTACTGAAGGGAGAGAGAATTAATTATTATTTACATTCATAATTAATAGTTACCGAATTTTTATTGAGGTTAATATAGTTTGGCCCATGTGTTATACAAAAGTTATTGATCGGATCTTCTGTGTTTATTAAATGATAATTTGAACCATGCATTTTGTAAAATATAACTACAATATATTTACTTTTATAAATTATTTAATAAAAAGGAGTAATTGACAGTGAAAATAATTAAGTTTTGCAAAATTAGCACTATAATACATAAGTATTTTTTGACGGCATAAATACATTCCGTGAACATTTCTGGACAATCGTGTGCACTTGGCATTTATCTGCCACTTAGACTGCCAGATATTGGTTTTTTATTGGGCTATACCATTTAAAAATTTCTCAGTCATCTAATGGACTTCTACGTACCCCAAGTAACCCAGAGAATGTCTCCCCCATGCCACTGTCGTCCAGCTCCCAACCACCATAAAAGACCATGACCCTCACAAAAACAAACCTCGGATTAGACTGCCGAAAGGAAGAGAAGAGCAATCCAACGGAGAAGAAAAGGCAAGCTGACTTTCACCTGTAAAATGAATAAACCCTCTGAGCTAGAGCCACCCAACGATCAGGCACGGGCCGACAAGCTTCGACCCAAACAGATACAAGACAAACAAAGCGCCCCTCCTAGGTTGGCAGCACCCTAGCAAATGAGAGAGGGGAACCCTAGGCTTGCTTCTTTGCGTTTTGTTTTTTTATTAGGGATAATACAGGTGTAGGATCACATTTATAGAAGTCTATATGCATACTCCCTATAAATATATATTCAAAACAATATACATAATAGAAAGCATAAAATCATACAAGCATGTGAATATTACAGATAAACGTAAATACAATAACAAAACCATTAGAGTACTTACGAGATGCGAGGCGGATCAATGACTACACCATTTGGATTCCCTAACTTTTTGTCCTTGGTTAATGCTAGATATTGCAAGGAATCCAAACCGCTTTGAAACAAGACTATAGTCTTCCAAGTCTTTCTCTAAAATAACCTAGTGTTTGTGTGGGCAAATCTCAACACATGAGAAGAGAATTCCTAGAGAGAAAACTAAGAGAGTGGGCGGCTAGGTATAGAATATTAGTAGTGAATTTTTACCTTCTCAAATTCATATTTTTTTAATGCATTCTATAACACTACTATATATAGGCAATTAGCTAGGACATAAAATAGGTTTTAGTTTCTCATTTTAATTTAATTATTTAATAATTATAATTAATTAAATATTTGTCAAAATTAACCAATTATAATTTTGACATTTATTTAATTCATTTTATTAATATTAATATCAATTTATCAACATTAACAAAATTGTCTCAATTGGTTATAATACTCTATTTTTGAGATTTTGCAATAAAATCCTCAAAGTTTATTCTATTTCTTTTCACACAAAATATCAATAAATAATTTAATATTATTTATTTTCCATTGAACTAGTCAATGTAATATTTTTATAATTAATAATTAAATCAATTATTCAAGATTACTAGGTTCGTTTTGATAAGAGATGAAGCGAGGGCAAGGGATCCATGAACTCAAGCTCCAATAAGTTACCGTGAGTTTATTTATAACAAATAATCTCACTACCTTATTTATCCCTCATGACTCCACTATAGACTCAGAATTGCAATCTTGAATTCGTAGAACGTTTTATACCAAATGTAAATACGTTATCCATTTTTATAACCACACCTGTCATTCAATCCTCTATAGATGATCTACTAATGAGACTGGTGCAAATTACCGTTTTACCCCTCATTGGTAGTTTAACCTTAAATCCCACTAAGTTCCTTGTAAATGTTATTTCTGTAAATTTAATTATGGAAATTAGTACTCTATCATTTAACACTTGAACCAAGCTATAAGGAAATCATTGTTTCACTTCTTAAACAGAAGTTATAGATTTCATATCTATGATAAATATTCTCACTCAATTATACTACCAAATCTCCAATATGTAATTATGAGCTAATATGTAGGGTAAGCTGGTAACGAACAAATCAAAAGACTTGAATAATACAATTAGCAGAATATTAGTCACTCAGAATTAAGATTGAATTGTCATATGGTCAACGTTGTGATATGATTAGATTAGATAATAACGATACTTACTTATCTTGTCAATAATCAATATCGGTCCAGTTCAATGTAACAAAATACATCTGATCTTATCGTAGATTACCCAATCAGTAAAAATCCAGTGTATTGATTTAATCTTAGGAAAAAATGTTTTTGAACATATAATTACAATTATAATCCACTGTGATTGAGTCGCTTGATCTGTAAAATATGATACGCAAGTATACGCAATTGATTTAAGTAATATAGATAGTAAATAAGAATCGTTCCCATAGAGACTATAACCCAATTACCAATAATTGCTCTTTACTTTCTATTTGTCAAGTAAAATTAAGATGAATGAATCTAAATACAAACACAATTTAAATAAATGTAAACAAAACAATTAATCAAAGGATGAAAATCAATAATAAAAGACCTAGAGTATTAACTTCTTCAACTTTTCATTCTATTAATTTTATTAATCAGTTCTAAATTTCTTTCTTCCTATTCTAATATCAGGTTAACATAAATCGATTCCTATTATTTTTCAAGATATAAGATCTCAACCTATATGTAGGTTTTCTACATCTCTATGATAAACTTAAACATATAGCAGGCATTAAGCATAGAAACCTAATTGCTACACAAGCCATATAGGCACTTTCGTCCAATATGTAACCTATGTCTATATAACGATAGCATATTCAATTCGCATCTTTCGAATTTTGAATCAAAATCATAAATCAAGCAAATATTGATCAGATATTTACTAGCATTAAGCAAATATTATATAGATTAGAATAAAGAAGAATCAGTAGAACATCATAACAACATTACATAGAAATCCAAGCGACTACATTAACCCCTAGATAGAGGTGTTTAGTTCATATCAGACATGACTAAAACAACCATATAATTATTCTGAAACATAAAATTCAAAAGCTTAAAGAAGAAATAAAAATATGAAAGTGTAGAAACAATTGTCTTGGAATCAAATATACTCCCTAAATTCGTAATTTAAACCTAACCTAACCCTAATTAAACCCTAAAGTCTCAATTTATACTAACAAAACACGAATTCTTCTTTTTTTTTGTAGGCGGGTCGCGGCCCGTGTCTTTTCCTAGGTCGCAGCCCGTGTCTTTTTAAAGCACTTCAAAATCTGGTTAGCCCTCCAGGCGCCATGGACCTCTAAACCCAGTTCGCGACCCACCTCTCCATGGACCTCTTGAGTTTGCCTCGAACTTCTACTAGTGTCGCGACTCTATTGACCAAGTCGCGACTCTAATTCCTTTCAGCAACCCTTCAGGCTCTGACTTTACTAGAGTCGCGACCCTTAAGCCCATGCCGTGAATTTAATTCCATTTTTTTTTTTCAAATTTTAACCTTTTGACATCCTTCCTTCATCAAAAATTATTATTATTCATCCTTAGCGCCAATTTGAGTCAAAAAACCACCAAAAGCTCCATTTTTCCACCATTTCCTCTTCTTTTTGCATTTAACTCATGATTCAACGCACTGACCTACAACAAAGACAAACAAAAACGTAATCTTACACAAAACAAACATAAAAACTCAAGATTACCACAAAAACACATTCTAAAAAAACACTAAAATGGAGTTCTCATCACTATAATTGTAACTATACAAATGTTCGGGATTTTATAAACGTTTGTATCAAGAATAATTAATCATGTAATAAAACATGTAAACAACACGTTTAATTGAACAAGATGATTTCTACTACATTAATTATAATGAACGAATTACATAAGAAATGTGGTTTTATAAGGACCTAAAACCCAACAAACTCCCACTTGCACTTTTAAAACAAATGCGACATTTCTCTCAAACCCATTTCCTCTATATGATTTAGAAAAGTTGTCTCTCCCAGTGTCTTTGTGAAGGGATATGCAAGATTGTCCTTAGATGCAATCTTCATGACCTTGACTTCTCCCCTTGCCACATATTATGTGATGATGTGGTACTTCCTCTCTATATGCTTCGCTCTTTTGTGGTTCCAAGGTTCTTTAGAATTTGCTATCACCCCATTGTTGTCACAATACAAAATGAGGGGTATGTCCATTTCTGGTATAACACCAAGATCTATATAGAACTTCCTCAGCCAGACTATTTCCTTAGCTGCCTCAGAAGCAGCTATGTACTCAGCCTCAGTGGTAGAATCTGAGATCATGGATTACTTAACACTTCTCCATATCATTACTCCACCCCAAGAATAAACACCATTCCAGAAGTTGACTTCCTGTAATCGACATTGTTATCCCAAAATTTGAAAATGATGATGCAGCAATAAAATTGACATGTGGCGTGGATTAGTTGGGTGATCTGGCTTAGCAGTAGCCCAATGCATCAGTGAAGAGTTTGGACTGCTTGAGAGATGTCATAACCAAGCCAAATGCACCCGAGGGGAATACTTGGGCTAAGGTGTGCCCGTTCGGACCTTGGTCCAAGGATGGCATTCCAAGTGATTGGCTCGGACCCTAGTCCGAGGAGTGTCCAAGTGATTGGCTCGGACCCTAGTCCGAGGAATGCCCCAAGTGATTAGCTCGGACCCTAGTCCGAGGAGTGCCCCAAATGATTGGCTCGGACCTTAGTCCGAGGAGAGGCCACAAGAGGTTCGGTCGGACCTTGATCCGAGGAGGGGCACAAGTGATGTGCTCGGACCTTGGTCCGAGGAAGGCATTCCAAGAGGTCCGGTCGGACCATGAGGAGAAGCCCCATGCATGGCTCGGACCTTAGTCCGAGGAGAGCCAAGGAGGGTGTCTCGGACCTTAGTCCGAGGAGAGTCAAGGAGAGTGTGGCTCGGACCTTGGTCCGAGGAGAGTCAAGGAGAGTGTGGCTCGGATCTTGGTCCGCGGAAAGCCAAAGTGTCGCTCGGACCTTGGTCCGAGGAGCACCCATGAGGGTGTGGTCGGACCTCAATCCAAGGAGACCCCAAGGCTGTGGTCCGAGGTGAACCCAAAAGGTGACTGGTCGAATCTTGGTCCGAGGAGAGTAAGGGGTATGGTCCGTATGCAGGTGTCCAGCATGCATATGTCTGACCAGAAGACTATATTCATCAAACAAATGGACCAGACTACGTTAAATTCCCAGAAACGGCTTCAGCAAGAATCGGTCTGGGCATCGCGGGAATCTCTCATTCCTCACTCAAATTGAGGAATCTGTTGTATTTTGAATATTTTGTGTAATTTAAATATAATATGCGTTATAAAATATCCCGATCCTAGGGGGATATCAATTTAGGATCCCAAGCCTATAAATAGAGGGTTAATGGGATCAGGAAAGGACTTTGGGCAATTTGAGATTTGGTCTGAGTTCTAGAGAGAGAAAGTGCGTTTTCCTTGAGAGAGAACCCTTTTTGTATTCCTGAAAATTTACACTGAAGAAACTCAGTTGACACTGGTTCATCTGATCTTGAGTGTAGATAAAGTAATAAAATCTCTAAGTGGATTAGGCTATTACCGACTGAACAGGGCTGAACCACTATAAAATCTTGTGTGTTATTTACTTTTCTTGATTAAACTGTCTGTGTCGTTTAAATTCTCTTGAAGGTTTGTCGTTACTGACGTCCTCACGTCGTTGGCTAAAAACACAGTCAACAGACACCAATTTGAAAATCAAAATCGATGTAGCCTAACGAGTTCAGAACTCCACCCAAGTAGACTAGCATATAATCCCTAGTTCGTCGATGATATTTCAGTATGGCTTGACCACTATCCAATGTTCCCTTCCTGGGTTTGACTAGTATCTGCTCACAACTCCCACTGCATGGCAGATGTGAGTCTAGTGCACAACGTAGCATCCATTAGACTTCTAATTATAGATGCATTAGGAATCCTTCTCATATCATCTTCCTCTTCAGGAGTCTATGGAGACTGCTTCTTAGAAATATGGATTCCATGTTGGGACGGTAAACGTCCTTTCTTTGAATCTTTCATAGAGAAACGATCAAGCACTTTATCAATGTAAGCTGCTTAAGATAGAGCCAAAGTTTTGTTCTTTCTATCCCTCAAAATCTGGATACCAAGAACATAACTTGCTTCACCCAAGTCCTTCATCTGGAATTGAGTTCCCAGCTAGTTCTTTATGTCTGATAATTTCTTGACATTGTTTCCAATGAGCAAGATATCATCCACATAAAGAATCAAGAATACCACAATGTTGTTTTCCTTGAGTTGGTAAACGCAGGGCTCGTCAACATTCTACTCAAAACCATAGGTTTTAATGACTTCATTAAACCTTAGATTCCAAGAATGTGAAGCTTGCTTAAGTCCATAAATGGACTTATTCAACATGCACACTTTCTTTTCTTGTCCAGTTAATTTAAACCCTTCTGGTTGATCCATATAAATGGTTTCGTCTAGGATCCCGTTAAGGAACGCTGTCTTGACGTCAATTTTCCAAATCTCATAATCAAGAGCTACGACTATAGATAAGAGTAAGCGAATAGATTTCAGCATGGAAATTGGAGCAAAAGTTTCCTCGTAGTCAACTCCTTCTATCTGGGTATAACCCTTTCCCATGAGTCGAGCCTTGTAAGTCTTGATGCACCCAATGGCCCTAAAGTCACTAGGTGCTTCTACAAGATCCCAGACATAGTTAGAGTACATGGACTCCATTTCCTGTTTCATGCCTTCAAGCCAAAGATCCTTAGCAACACTACTCATTGCCTATTTGAAATAAAACTGAACATCGTCATGTGCGTCCCCAACGACCATGTTGGTTTCACTATCCATACGATAGTGGATCAAGGTACGAGAAACCCTCCCACTATGACAAGGTATTGTAATTGTCTGAATCGGAACTGTGGTTTCTTGTTCTTCCTTGTTAATCTTGACTTGCATCACTTGAGAAAGATCAGTAGGAATATTTTCGTTTTCATCAACTTGCGTTGATGGAATCGGAATAGTAGGAATAGCTAAGTTAGATTGAAATTCTTCCAAGACTACTTTGCTAGGAGGTTTGAAATTAGTCATGTAGTCCTCTTCAAGAAAAGTAGCTTTTGTAGAAACAAACACATTCTTATCTTGTGGACTATAGAACAGAACACTCTGAGTACCTTTAGGATAGCCAACAAACAAGCAAACTTCAGTTCGCAGTTCTAGATTTCCTTTCTTTTTCCTCAGAATTTTAACAGGACATCCCCAGATTCTATAATGACGCAAACTAGGTTCACGACCATTTCTTAGTTCTAAGGGTGTTTTGGAGATAGCTTTAGAAGGTACGAAATTTAAAATATCACATGCAGTCTATATGTCATGTCCCCAAAAAGAGATCGGAAGAGTTTAATAACTAATCATGGACCGAACCATTTCCATTAACGTTTGATTCCGACGCTCCGCAACACCATTTTGTTGTGGAGTACCTGGGGCAGTACGTTGATATAATATCCCATGTTCATCTAAATGATCTTGGAGTTGCATATTCATGTACTCTCCACCCCTATCAAATCGCAAGATCTTTAACGTTTTACCTAATTGGTTTTGAGCCAGTGCAAGGAATTCTTTAAACTTATCAAATGTTTTAGATTTCCTATGCATTAGGTAAAGACACGATTATCTCAAATAGTCATCAATGAAAGTGACAAAATACTCATAACCACCCCTCGCTTGAACATTCAGAGGTCCATAGACATCTAAATGAACCAGCCCTAGTGGTTCTATGGCCCTTTCTCCTTTTGCAAAGAATAGACGCTTGATCATTTTACCCTCGAGACAAGATTCGTAGAAAGGTAGGTCACCCATTGTGAGTTCCCTCAAAGGCCCAGCCTTTGTTAGTCTTTGATCCTATCATAGTTAAATTGACCAAGTCGAAGATGTCAAAGATACGTCATGTTATCGTTACCGATTTTTTGTCGTTTAGCGGTCCTAGATCTAGCTACCTTAAATAACTCCTTATTAAAAGTGGAGGGTTAGATATGTCATAAAAGGTATAGCCCATTTTCCATACACCCAACACACAATTCACATCCATTCATTGAAATTGATATATTAAAACATGTGAAAGTTACAGCAAAATGTTGTTGATGTAATAAAGAAACTGTAATTAAATTCTGACTAAAGTTTGGAATAAAATAAACATTATTTAAAACTAAATATTTATTTCCAAAATTTAGACGAGCTTGTCCTCTTGCTTCAACATTTATGAACGCTCTATTTTCGACTCTAAGCTTCAGCTCGCCTTCCTTTATTGGTGTCCAATTGCTAAGTAGCTGCAAATAAGTACATACATGGTGAGTGGATCCAGAATCTATAATCCATACATAATACATACATAATTATCATCTTCCAACGCCCAGTCTCTTTTGCAGTTGAAACATGCTCCTTTGGCTTTCTTAGTAGTAGGTTTTGCCCCAGCAGGTTTGGCAACACCTCCAGCTAGTTTTGCAATAGTTATGGCTTTGCCCTTCATGTTCTTTCTCTTATTCCTCTTGTTGCTCTTCGAGGATGAAGCTGAGTTAGCTTATCCAAGAGCGACCTCAATAGCAGCAGCAGGCTACTTGTCGTGTCCCTTACTTGGTCCACCATTGATATATTCAAGCATTTGAAGCTCGTTCATCAGTTGATTCATTCTGTACTTCAGTTTGTTTAGTAAGTAGTTAGTTGTGAATGGAAGAAAACTGGGAGCAAGACTATTCAGAATAAGCCCCACGGTTTTGAACTTTATGAGCTAGACTCACGGTTTCAATTATTGTAGACTTATTTCTCATAGTCACCATAGGGATGAGTCTATAAGGGTTTGATCTATAACTATCTATCCTAAGAAATTTAACCTTGTTAAAAGTCTAGTGAACACCATTCGTAGGTAGACGTAATCAAAGTGGCATAAGGCCACACTAAACTCTAACCTTGTTAAATTAACGGTGGAGATCGAATTTGTTGTGTAGTTAATATTTGATTTAAACACGCAAGTGTACGCAATCACATAAGTAATATAGTGATTAGTAGATCGTCTCCTTAGGGATTGCAAAATAGAAAAATAGGCAAAATAATTTCTAAACAACTTAAAGATATTGACAATTAATGGGTTGTTTGTGAGCTAAACGAAATATTAAAAAGATAAAAATACTGAAAATAAAACATAACTAAACAATGTAATTCGAAAGAAACACGTGGATTGTAAAATGGACTTGAATTATTAATTCCCCATATGTCAATTATACTGAACAGATTGTGGCAGCAATATTTTAGCAAAACTCTCAAGTTAACAAGAATTCTATAAAAACTCATAAAACTTTCCCAAATTTTATGATATTAATTCTTTTACCTAATTAAATGCATTCCTATGGCAAATCAGATTTAAGAATACAAATTCAAGGTTCAATTCTCAAAAGTTACACAAGGCAAATAACACACCCTATGTTACTTATTAACATAACCTAATATAGATTATGACCTGTGTCATCCAAGTTCTCTTTATTATTGTACGCCCTGAGTATCAACACGTACCTTGTTGAGGCAGCTCGGGAGAAGCGAACTAATAAAGAACCATAACCGAGATGCCACGTGTTCACCGTTCATCCAGAGAAATTTGGTACGATCCCCTAAAAAAATAGCTCAAGCTGGCGGATTATTTAGCTGCTTATCACTTGGAACCATTGTCAACATGGCATCAAAAGGCACGAGCTAGTGCTACATTAAGCTCATGGTACATCAGAGGCCTGACATATCCCAAGATCTTTATAAAGTCAACCACACAATATAAACGTGCGTGTAACAGACATCACGTGTCTGTTTTATTCCCGAATTC
Source organism: Humulus lupulus (assembly GCF_963169125.1). Lineage (NCBI taxonomy): Eukaryota > Viridiplantae > Streptophyta > Magnoliopsida > Rosales > Cannabaceae > Humulus > Humulus lupulus. The sequence goes on from NC_084793.1 coordinate 105,946,807, forward strand.
CTGGATACGCAATATAAACGTGCATGATCAGACATCCCACACCTGATTTAGGCCATGTGGTCCATTATCCATTTTTACCTACTGATTAGACCACACTTTAGTGTAAGGTTTAGATATTAATCATCAGTGTCACAGAGATCATGGGATGACCCCAATGCCTACTAAGAGATCATTCTCCTATAAATACCAAGGCCCTGGGTAGTACAAAGGGTTGGATTCTTCTTGTAAGGCAAATACTCTGTAAAAATAGCAAGAAAAGAGAAACAGTAATAATATTGACCTGTGGACTAGGGGGATTTTAACTTCCGAACAACGTAAAAAAGAGTGATCACTTTTCTTCTCTTGATAATTCATTGCCAGCATCCTTGAGTATTATCATTTTCTAATTATGGTTTACCATTAAGTACTAATTCATCCTAGTTATTCATATAATTCACGTTGGAGAAAAACCACGTCAACAGTTTGGTGCTTTCATTGAAAGGATTTAGATTAGTGCTATCGCAAAAACTTGATCATGGTGGTCACTCGTTCGAGGCATGGTAACGAGGCAAATCAACAAGGTGGGCAGGAGGCTCACCATACCGCCATATCCGACGAACAAGACCCGGAGATCCAACGACGATCGGGGAAACAGCCGATGGGCCATGATGACACTAGGAGTTCAGCGCCCCTACCTCCAAATCCGAACCCAGGTTACCTGACGGCGGTAGAAATGGAAAACATGCAGTTAAGGAGTCATTTAGCCAAGGAAAATAAACGAATGGAGGAAGTCTTGGCTTGGCTACCCCCTCTTACAACTGACGTTAACGTCGAAAAGAGGCAAAGCAGGACTCACAAGTCTCGCCGGGATAGTCGGCCCAGGCCCAGTTGATCGGTTAGAACCTCAACCCTGAGTTCTGCGCCCATGTCGCACCATCACCAGGAAACTATGTTTGATGATTTTCCCAGGGCCCATCAGCGAGTTAGCCGATCAGTTAGAACTTCAACTCCAAGTTCGGCTCCTCCATAAAACGCACCCAGGAAAGCTTGTGGCAACTCGCGGAGGAGGTCCGAGGAGAGCTCACGCCGACAACCTGCTCCGGCCAGCCCTCCCATGCCGCGGTCAGATCGCCCAGCGCAGAGAGCTGGAGGCTGTGGGATAGAGCGACCGCGAGCTAGTTTGGTCCGGCCAGACGGGACTAGAATTGCTTCACCAGTTAGGCATCCACCTTCGCCGATAAGATATCCATCTCCTCCTCGTCCTGCTCGAGATATTCCTACATACGGGAATAGCAGGAGGAATCCTCCTCCCGCCGTTCCTAATCATCACCCGCGAGCGCACGGAAATGTCCCAGATCCTCTTCCTCGACAGCAGGCTCTGAGCTTTTCCAATGGGAGCTGTTGGACCGAAAGCCACCGAAGTGGAAGATCTGGTGAAGACCTACGAAATCATCTAAGTTTGGCAAAAAGCCCTCGGGCCACCTCGCGAACCGACCTTCGAGATCGGCTCAACTCGCAGAGGGGAGAGCCGGCCAGAAACAAAAGTCGTGCTCGCCAAGAGGATGGTCCTTCCGAAATACGTGACAATGGGAATGTCCCACCAAACGAAGCTCAAGCTTGGAGGGACAATAACCTGCCTAACGCGTACAATGAGACGGGAGCAGTTGAACAGCCCCAGAACAACCCAGGGGTCAAAGACCAAACCCTCGAAAGGTTAGCTCAGATGGAGGATCTAATGAAGAGGCTTTTGTCAGAGAAGGGAAAAGACGAATACGACTCGGGGGACGAGCTCGAGCTTTTTGCCCCCAACATCGCAGCAACGGCATACCCGCCGGGTTTCAGGATGCCCCATCTATCCAAATTCAATGGAGATGGAGATCCGTCAGATCATTTGGGGATGTTCAATACCCTGATGATGGCCCATAATATCGACCCCGAGCTGAGATGCGTGATATTCCCTTCGACTCTGATCGGGCCAGCTAGGCAGTGGTTCAAGCAGTGTAAGAAACAGTCGATTAGCTCGTGGAAGAATTTCTCTGCCGATTTCAAGAGGGCATTCCGAGCCTCTCAAGCGGTTCGCGTCAAAGCGAATACCCTAGCGAACGTGAAGCAACAGCCCAGGGAACCCTTAAAAGCTTATCTGAGCAGGTTTGCAAACGTTGCAGCCCGAGCTAGGGATGCGGACAAAAGTTCCAGACTAATGGCTATGAGAACTGGAATCCTTGTTGGGGGCGAGCTGTGGAAAGAAATCTAGAGGAAAGGTGTCAGCATTGTGGATGAATTCTTGAACAAGGCCCAGAAATGGATAAACTTGGAAGAAGCGCGAGCATCGGTTGTGGGAACCAGCCAAATCCCTGACCAGCCTGTTGGAGCGGAAACGGACGTTGTGAATACAACTCAGACCGTTGCTCAGAATAACCAAGGGGGTGGAAGCAAGAGAAAGGCAAATGGCAAGGGCGGCCAGCATGGTCCAAAGAAGAACAAGCCCGGGGAAAAGTTCAAACCAGTCTACGTGGTTTATACCGACCTCACAAACACTAGGGAGCACATTTTCCTAGCAAATTCTACCCGCCTTCCCTGGAAAAAGCCAGAGCCCTTGAAAAACCAGAAGGCTAAGAGAGACCCTTCCAAATTCTGTTGATTCCACAACGACATCGGTCACAACACCGATGATTGCAGGCATCTAAAGGATGAGATCGAGACACTCATCCAGGCTGGACCCTTGGCTCAGAATCGGGTCACCCCTAATTAGCCCGCCAGGAAAAACGTTCAATCAGCTCCAGAAGTCCCAGCAAATCCGACCGGAGCCCAGGCAGGTCAGGACCTCCCTCCTTCAATAATAGGAGGAGAGATAACCACCATTTCTAGAGGCCCCCATCTGGCAGCCTCGAGCAGAGGTGCTCAGAAAAGATACATCAATGAATTGAAGTCTCATAACGGAATCGAATTTGTCCCAGAATAGCCCATACCCAAACAACAGCCATTGGAGAGACAGCCAATCAATTTCACCGAAGAAGATGCTAGTCATGTCCAGTTCCCACATAATGATCCTCTAGTTATAACTGCCCAACTTTCCAATTGGAGAGTCAGGAGGATACTAGTTGATAATGGGAGTTCGGTGAACTTGTTGTTTCGGTCAACGTTAGAAAAAATGGGGTTGTCGGTGACCGAACTGAAGGCCACTTCCATCATGTTGTATGGGTTCTCTGACGAAGGGTCGGCAGCGATAGGTACGATTGAGTTAGTAATAACCTTGGGAGAGGGACCTCGAACTGTATCCAAGCTCCTCGAGTTTTTGGTCATCGACTGTCCCACCGCATACAATACAATTTTGGGTCGGCCTACATTGATGGCATTTGAAGCCATAACTTTTATCTGCCACCTCGCAGTCAAATTTCCCTCCTCTACAGGGATATGTACGGTCCGAGGTGATCAGCTCACTACCAGGGAATGCTATAGCATTTCCATGAAGGAAAAATCACAACCCGGGTAGCAGACGATGGCCATTCAGGGCGGAGCGAGGAACCCCAGGAAGTGAGAGCTAGCCTTGGGATAAAGGAATCTCGCCCAGTCGACGGCGTAGGTACCACCCTGAGTGACGATATCGACCCTAGATTTGGCGAAGATAGGTCCGAGCTCCAGGTTATCAAAGAGCTCAAAGAGATAAATATCGATCCTAAAGACCCTTCGAGGGTGGTAAGGCTTGGGAAAAACCTTGGTAATGAGAGAAAGGCGGAGCAGATGAAATTCCTGCAAGGAAATCTAGACGTTTTTGCCTGGTCTCATAAAGACATGGTGGGGATCAGCCCGAGCATCATCATGCATACCCTCAACTTGGACAAAAGCATGCTTGCGAAGTCGTAGAGACAGAGGCATCTGGGCATGACCCGAGCTGGGGCCCTGGAAGAGGAAGTGGCTAGACTTTTAAAATGCGGTTTTATCCGCGAGGCAAAATACCCGATTTGGGTCGCCAATCCTGTTCTGGTCCCAAAACCTAACGAAAAATGGCGGACCTATATCGACTTTTATGACCTGAATAAAGCATGTCCCAAGGATTACTTCCCCTTACCAAGAATTGACCAGTTGGTGGACGCCACAGTAGGACACGAGCTCATGTCCTTCATGGATGCGTACTCTGGTTACAACCAGATCGCTATGAACCCGTGGACCAAGAGCATACCAGCTTCATGACCCCAACCAATGTTTATTGTTACAAAGTCATGCCCTTCGGGCTGAAGAACGCCGAAGCTATATATTAGATATTGGTCAACAAAATGTTCATGAATCAGATCGGGAAAAACATGGAAGTGTATGTTGACGACATGTTGGTCAAGTCAAAAACTGTCGATGACCATGTTCCCGATCTGAGGGAATGTTTTAAGATCCTAAGGAAGTATGGTATGAGGTTGAATCCCCAAAAATGTACCTTCGGGGTGTCGTCAGGAAAATTTCTGGGTTTTATAGTCAACACTAGAGGAATAGAGGTGAACCCAGACAAAATCAGATCGTTACTCGAAATGCCATTGCCCTAGTCGCGAAAAGACGTCCAGAGTCTGACAGGAAGGGTGGCAGCCCTTAATCAGTTCATTTCCAAATCTACCAACAAGTGTTTGCCATTCTATTACCTGCTCCGGGGGAATAAAAAGTTTGAGTGGACCGAAGAGTGTGAGCGGGCCTTCCTCGACCTAAAAGCACATTTAGCCGAGCCGCCTGTGTTGTCCAAGCCAATGAGAGCCTCTTTTTCTTTACTTAGCTGTTATAGAAGATGCAGCTAGTGCCGTGCTGGTCTGGGAAGAGGACCGAGCTCAAAAGCCACTCTATTACATTAGCAAAAGGCTCCTGGCTGATTTCATGGCTGAATGCACTGGATTCCAAGAAGAACCGGAGGAAGAGCCGGTGCAGGCGTTATGGAGGATCTTTGTGGATGGTTCATCTAACAAGAACGAGTCTGGAGCTGGAATCATTTTGATATCCCCATAGGGACATCGTTTCCACTCCGCATTACGATTCGGATTCGAGGCGTCCAACAATGAGGCCGAGTACAAAGCTCTATTGGCTGGGCTTAGGGTGGCCAAGGAGTTGAAGGCCAGGGCCATCCAATGCTACAGTGATTCCCACCTCGTGGTAAACCAAGTATTAGGGGAATATCAAATGCGGGGAACCAAGATGGCGGCCTACCTAGCCAAGGTAAAGAAGGAGCTATCCGAATTTGAATACATCCAAATCGGGCAGATCCCACGTGAGCAGAATGCCAATGCTGACACTCTGGCAAAACTCGCCACCTCCAGGGAAGCCGAGACCTTAAGCCTGATACTGGTGGAATTCTTTGAAAGACCAAGCGTGATAGAGGATACAAGGGAGATTGAGATGATCGATGCCAGGCCAACTTGGATGACGCCCATAGTTGAGTACCTTACAACAGGGAAGTCACCCGACGAGTGAAATAACGCAAGGAATATACTCTATCAAGCTCTGAGGTATACAGTCATAGACGAAACATTGTACTAGCGTGGCCTGCCTCTGCCTCTTCTGTGATGTGTTCTGCCGGAGGAGGCTAAAACTATTTTGCAGGAGGTGCATGAAGGCTTTTGTGGAGATCACGCTGGGAGGCAAAACCTGGCCTTAAAGATATTAAGGCAAGGATATTATTGGCCCACACTATCAAAGGACTCAATTTCTTACGTCCGAAAGTGTGACAAGTGCCAACGGTTCGCCACGATCGCCCGAGCTCCACCAGCCGAGCTGAAGACGATCTCGTCCCCGTGGCCGTTTGCAGTATGGGGGATTGACTTAGTTGGAGTCGTACCCATGGGAAAAGGAGGAGTTCGCTATGCAATAGTGGCCATTGACTACTTCACGAAGTTGGCAGAAGCAGAACCCCTGGCAACGATAACGTTAAAGAGAGTCCTCGATTTTGTGGTTAAGAATATTGTCTGCCGATCCGGGCTGCCGAGGAAGATCGTGTCGGACAATGGAACCCAGTTCGATAGCGACCTCTTCACCGAATTTTGCGAAAGACACAACATAATTAAGAGTTTTTCCTCAGTGGCCTACCCCCAGGCTAATGGGCAGGTCAAGGCTGTGAACAAGACGCTCAAGGAAAGCCTTAAAAAGAGGCTGGATGAGGCCAAGGGAATTTGGCCCGAGCAGCTCTCGTAGGTGCTGTGGGCGTACCGGACCTCGCACCAAACTTCGACGGGGCACACCCCTTTTTACCTGACTTTCGGGAGTGAGGCCGTCCTTCCTGTCGAAACAAAGATAGCCTCGCACAGGGTCTAGGCCTTCAGCCAGGAGTAGAATGACAAACTGCTCAGCGTGTCCCTCGACCTGATCGATGAAAAGCGAGAAGATTCAAAACTACGACTCACTCATTACCAACAAAAGATCACTCGGTATTTTAATTCAAAGGTTAAGAGGTGTGCCTTTGGATTAGGAGACCTAGTACTCCGAAGGGTGTTTCTTGCGGGAAAGGACCCCAAAGATGGGGCCTTAGGCCCGAGCTGGGAAGGGCCCTATCAGATCATCAAAATCATACAGGAGGGTACTTTCAAATTGGCCCGGCTTAATGGAGAAATGGTACCACGGACCTGGAATGTTGTTCATTTGAGAAAGTATTATCAGTGATCAAATCACTCTTGTATGTAAGGCTTGCATATAAAAGCCAATTTACTATAAAAAAAAATAATGGTTTATGGTTTCATTTGTGTCTATGTACGATTTTGTTTGTATGATTAGTTCAAAGTAACCAACTAAGTCCACTTTCTGATTACTTGGGGGGTTGATCACCCGACCATGTTCCAAAACTTAGAAGTTGGTTAAATTGATTAACCAGTGTTTTTTCTAAAAAAAAAACAAGGTGTCGATAAAACTAACGCGAACTAAGTTTTTGAAATTAAGTATCCTGTACTCGACCAGGTTCCAAAACTTAGAAGTTGGTTAAATTGATTAACCAGTGTTTTTTCTAAAAAACACGAGGTGTCGATAAAACTAGCATGAACTAAGTTTTTGAAATTAAGTATCCTTGACTCAACCAGGTTCCAAAACTTAGAAGTTGGTTAAATTGATTAAATAGTGTTTTTCTAAATAAACACGAGGTGTCAATAAAACTAACATGAACTAAGTTTTTAAAATTAAGTATCCTGGACTCGACCAGGTTCCAAAACTTAGAAGTTTGTTAAATTGATTAACCAGTGTTTTTCTAAAAAAAAACACGAGATGTCGATAAAACTAATGCGAACTAAGTTTTTAAAATTAAGTATCCTGGACTCGACCAGGTTCCAAAACTTAGAAGTTGGTTAAATTGATTAACCAGTGTTTTTTCTAAAAAACGCGAGGTGCCGATGAAACTAACGGGAACTAAGTTTCTACCGAACACATCATAAAATATGAGAAAAAGATTGAAGAACAAGTAAAACTTGAAATAACTAAAATTAATATATATAAATTGTCTCGAGGAGAATAACCTCGTGCTCAGTATTTACAAACAAAAGCAGATAAAAGTAAAAATAAAAAAAATCCTAGGCACCCCAGGCCGTTCTGAGGACGTCACCTCCTCCGTCTCCTTCTCGCCCACAGCAGAAGTCTCCCCAGTCTCAGTCGGCGCCTGTAGCTCCTGTTGCAGCCGAACTTTGAACTTCTCAAGGTAGTGCCCCCATGCATTGGAGGCCATGAAGGAGAAGTTACCGTCCTGGTTGAAGGCCCAGCAGTGGTACAACATACTCTCCATGGAGGACGTCGATGCCTTCTTCTCCTCCAGAATGGCCGCCTCAACCTCCAGTAGTTTTTCCTTGGCCCCCCTCGAGCTTGACCTGAAGGGCTACCGAGGCCGCCTTCGCTGCCTGCTCGCCTTCTTGGGCAGTGGATAAAGCGGCCTTCGCCACCTGTTCACTCGCATGGGCCATCGCCAAAGCAGCCTTGGTGCTCTGTTCTCTCTGTTGAGAGGCGGCAAGAGCAGCTTAGGCCGCAGTCAGCTTTACCTTGAGTTCTTCGTTCCTGGCCCTGGCCCGAGATATGCTGCAGTGTTGAGCCAAGACCGCCTACAAAAAGCATATAAACAGTTAGCACATACCAGAAAAATGAAAAACATATAATACAAGTAAGGTCAAGGAAAATGCTTACTGTGAGGTTCATCCCCAAGGCAGACTCCATGACATTCTCTGAGCTCCTCTCCTCGATCGCCCTCAGGTCGTTGGGCTTGGCCTTGTAAAAGTGCTCCACCGAGTAGTTCGCCGTCTTGTAGACGATCCCCCGAAAGGTGTCTGGGATCAGCTCCAGAGCCTGGGGGTTGACGGGGATGCAAACAGTGGCGACAGGGACCACTGGAGCTTGGGGATCAACCGGGGCTACTGGTTCCCGAGTAGGAGGTGGAGGAAGGCGAGGAAGGGGCGCAGTCGGACCTTTCTTCCTGGGAGCTGCGGCGGGTGGAGCTCCTGAGCCTGAGTGTTTCCCCTTAGACGGGGATTGGGAGGCAGTTGCAGCCGGGGGCGGCGTTTTCTTTGAAGTAGGCCGAAGCCTCTTGACAAGGGGACCCTCGCTGGATCTCCCTTCTTGGAACATCAAGCGGATGTTAGGTTCCCCTCTCTGTGCCATCTCCTCGCCTGAAGAAAGAATGGGAAATGCGTTAAGAAGGCATATACGTTCTTCAACAAATAAATAAATAATAATAATATTAATAATAAATACATACGAAGTAGCAAAAATCCTACCCTCCGAGCTAAAGGAAGAGTCTATTTCCACGACCTCCGGCCTCGAAGCTGCTACAGGGGAAGGAGAGTCTAAATCAACCACTTCTTGGATTAGGGGAGGTTCCGGGTCAGGCTCTACCTCGGGACTGGATTCCTCCACGTATTGCCTAAGTCCAAGAGCGACTATACCCTCGGAAAGGGAGGGCCACGACCTAAGGTTGGTCCCATACTCCTCAAAAAAGGACGACCTAAAAGAAAAAGTGTTGTCCACTACTACAGTACCTCTAGGACGACCCGTGTCATGACCCAGCACTAATTGATCTACGCATTGGAGCAAGGTTATGTCTCGGTCTGGGTCATTTTGGTGGCGATGCACGAGCTGGTTTGGGTTAAAACTAACTAGCCTAAGGTCTGCGACTGCCCTATCTAGGTCCCGAAAGGGGTATGGGTTACCTTGGCCGGAGGGGCCGGCTGCTGCCCCTGACTGAGCTCGGTCCAAATCGGGGTCCCGAGCAGCCTCCGGAGCTTGTCTCTTCCGCACAAGCAGCACCTCGGCCTCCTCTTCCTGCTCGTCTCCACCGTCGGCCGCGGCATCGGCCTCGGGAATAGGCGCCAACACGCGGGCTACCGGATGATTGGCCCGCGTCCTCCTCAGAGCCAGAGTTTGGCATGCAGAGATTAACTTACACACCAACATCGTGTCATCAGACACGAGCTGGCAGTAGTCCTTTTCACTGGGCGGGAGCCCTGCCAGGGTGTCATATTGACCCCCAAGGGTCACGAATCTGGCCGTCCTCACGAAAATGGCTGCATGATGATGCTCTAGTCCATATACACGCGAAAAGACAAAAAGAAAAAGGTAATAAAAATTACACGAGCTAAAGATAGAAAGAAAGCTTACAAGGACAGTTGAAGTAATGATACTCTCAGTTGCGAAACCCGTTCGACATAAAGAATTGATCTTTGAAGTCGTTGGGATGGCTGGGAAGTTCGATTATCGCGGATGAGTTCAGGAAGCGGGTCAGGTAGTAGAATCCATCGCCTCGTCCCCTTTGATCCGGGCTGGCCTTGAGGCAGAAGAAGTAGAGAATGTCTGCCGGGGTAGGGACCTCCCACTCGTGCTTCATAAAAAGATACCTCAGCCCCGCCAGCAAATGATAGGAATTTGGAGGAAGTTGAAATGGTGCCAACTTCACGTAAATGAGAAAGTCAGCAAAGTACTGATCTAGGGGGAGGAAGGCCCCGACCCTGAGATGCTCATTGCTCCAGGCTACGAAGTCTTCATCGAGGGGTGCACAGCTCCTCTCACCCTCCAAGGGAGGTCGAGCAATAAGGACGCCGGTCCCAACCTCGATGTTAAGGGACAACATTATCTTATTGACCCTCCCTTGGGTCGTGATCTTCGAGGCTATCCTCTCCACCTCAAAGAAAGCATCAGGTCCCACTTCAATCTCCTTCTCCATCGTGGGACCGAACTAGGGGATGGGAGACTCCACCACAACCTCCTTCCCTCTGCTTGACTGCTGGGACGACGAGCCGAACGCGCTTTTCTTAGAAACATTCCTTTTGGGCCCCATCTGATCGCCTAGCGAACAAGAACGATGAAAAACTTAGTAGGCGACCTAAAAGCTATGAAAGGACAAACAGCGCGAGAAGAACAGGGGTTTTTCGTGCACAAGCTGAGGTAATCTAAGCCCGCGGTGTGAGGCCATGCGCCCAAGTTTCCAACGGATCCCTGATATTCAGGGATCCTTGTGTCAGGAGGGTCAGATTATTACTTGCCTTGGGGGAGAGGTTTTGAGAGAAAAACCACCTAAGAAGTGTGACCCCTAAGCTACCCTGTTTTACACCCTAAAAACCTCTCATCATCCATATCCCGGATGGGTATTTCCTAAACTTACCCAGAAATTACCTAGTTGTGAACATCATAATCCTATACATGTTTTGGGTCTACTCAATATGCCTAGAATCGGAACTTATGCTCCAAAAGCCAGTAAAAAAACAACCTACTGTTTACGACTATGAGGTGTAGGTTTGCATAACAAAGAAAAAGGGAAATCAAAACATACAACGAGTAGGAAACTTACAATGTATTTTCCAAACGAAGGTTGATGACAACGTAGAAGTAGGAGTCCTAAAAGATTCCTTAAGGCTGGACTTCTGAAAGGTTCTTGTGGTAAGAGTATGGGGATTTCTGGGATTATAAGAAGAAGAAGAGCTTTTTAAATTTCGAAAGAGAGAAAATAAAGGAAAATTTTGAATGAAGGGTGATAAGTACTGAAAACTGCCAACCTTATTTATACGTAAGAGGCATGAGGAAACGAGGACCGTCCGATTAAATTAATGTGAGATACGAGGGTCATAACTCGAAAGACAAAACGGCGGAAAAAGGTGGCCAGGCCATTTAATACGATCCTCGAAACCCGAACAGATGCCAATCACGGCGTTCCACGTGTCCGATACTCAAGTAACACGCAGGGTCTAGATAATCAAAAAGGAAGTTTAAAAGACCCCACCGTGAAAGACAAAAGTGACATCATAGATCACGGGCAGGGGCTTGGGAGGAAAATGTACGCCCTGCGTATCAGCACGTACCTTGTTGAGGCAGATCAGGAGAAGCGAACTAATAAAGAACCATAACCAAGATGCCACTTGTTCACCGTTCATCCGGAGAAATTTGGTACGACCCCCTAAATAAATAGCTCGAGTTGGCGGATCGTTTAGCTGCTTATCACTTGGAACAATTGTCAACATGGCATCAAAAGGCACGATCTAGCGCTACATTAAGCTCGTGGTACATCATGGGCCTGACATATCCCAAGAACTTTATAAAGTCAACCATGCAATATAAACGTGTGTATAACAGACATCACGTGTCTGTTTTATTCTCGAATTCCCGGATACACAATATAAACGTGCGTGATCAGACATCCCACACCTGATTTAGGCCATGCGGTCCATTATCCATTTTTACCTACTGATTAGACCACACTTCAGTGTAAGGTTTAGATATTAATCATCAGTGTCATGGAGATGACGCGAAGGATAAAGAGATCACGGGATGACCCCAATGCCTACTAAGAGATCATTCTCCTATAAATACCAAGGTCCTGGGTAGTGCAAAGGGTTGGATTTTTCTTGTAAGGTAAATACTCTGTAAAAATAGCAAGAAAAGAGAAACAGTAATAATATTGACTAGTGGACTAGGGGGATTTCAACCTCTGAACCACCTAAAAAGGAGTGATAACTTTTCTTCTCTTGATAATTCATTGCCAACATCCTTAAGTATTATCATTTTCTTATTACGGTTTACCATTAAGCACTAATCCATCCTAGTTATTCATATAATTCACTGTTGGGAAAAACTATGTCAACAGTTATATTTAATCCTTCTAGCATCAAACATAATTAAACAATCTTGCCATTCCGAGCAAACAACAACAAGAAATTAACAATAAGCATATTTGAATGAACAAGAGAGATTTCACTAAAATAAGGTGCAAGAATTTACTACACTATAACATAGGGTTCATCAACAATTCAAGCCACACAAAAATTAGTTCATGGATGATTTAAAGAGCATTAATCCAAATTCAATACAGTTCGTAAGTATTCAGAGTAGAAATCAAACTAGAAAATATAAAATGAAGTTTAGAAACAAGAGAGAGAACAATTCCAATTGATGATTGAGCTTCTTTATGCGTTCTCCTCTTCTTCCTTGATTTCTGGTTTTTCTCCTCTCTCTACTGCTCTTCTTTCCCAAAAAATGGCAGACTCTCCCACTTTGTGCGGCTGGCTCCATTTATATACCTCTAGGTTTTCCAATTTAGCCATCTAAGTACAAAATTGCCCCTCCTTTTGGTTCATATGTGTGTTTCTTTCCTTCTTTTCTTTGACATTTGCTTCCAATATTGACTCATGCTTTCTGTACTTGCCACCTCAGCCACTAATCCAGCTTACCCTCTGATTTTCTAAGCACACATAAATGTCCAAAAGCGGCATGATCAAAATGCTTCAGCAAAATCTACTTTGCTACCGCAAACCTGTTATTTCAGCAATCAAAATTTAGCGGGTGAAAGTGGGTGAAAACATGCTTATGTAAAAACTTCATGACCACCTTGGAATCATAGGTAGGACTTGCCACTGCTTCAACCCACTTAGAGTCATATTCAACCGCCACCAAGATTTACAAATTTCTGAATGACAGTGGAAATGGCCCCATGAAGTCGATTCCCCAATCATCGAACAATTCCACTTCCAGGATGCAATTCAAAGGCATTTCATTCCTTGCTGAAATATTTCCAATAGGTTGGCAATGATCACATCTTTTAGCAAATTCATGAGCATCCTTGAAAATAGAAGGCCAATAGTACCTCGATTGAAAAACCTTAGCTGTTGTCCTTTGCCCACCAAAATGTCGACCATAAAGGGTTGAATGACAATGCTATAGTATATTCGAAACTTCATCCTCAGGCACACAACGCCTCATGATTCGATCTAGACATTGCTTTTACAAATAGGGCTCATCCCAATAATAAAATCTCACATCATGAAAGAATTTCTTGAGATGCTGCCTATTTAAATTAGGTGGTTGCAAACCACTCACCAAATAGTTGACAAAATCAGCATACCATGGTGCAGTGACTTGGTTCACAACCAACAATTGCTCATCGGGAAATGTCTCTTTAATAGGCCCTTCCTCTTGCTTTTCATTACCAGCCTCAAGTCTAAATAAATGGCCATCCACTTGGTTCTCCATTCCTTTTCTATCCTGAATTTCCAAGTCAAATTCTTGAAGAAGAAGCACGCAACGAATAAGTCTTGGCTTAGCATCCTTCTTGGCTATTAGAAACTTGATTGTGGAATGATCTGTGTAAACCACCACTTTAGTCCCCACAAGATAAGCTCTAAACTTGTCAAAAGTAAACACCACTGCCAAAAGTTCTTTATGAGTGGTGGTATAGTTCAATTGAGCATCGACTAATGTCTTTCTTTCATAATAAATGGAATGAAACACCTTCTCTTTCCGTTGCCCAAGCACGGAACCAACAGCAAATTCACTAGCATTGCACGTCAATTCAAAAGGAAAAGACCAATCCGGAGCTACAATGATGGGTGCGATTCTAAGAGCTTTCTTCAAAGTCACAAATGCTTCTTGACACTCCTTAGTGAACTCAAATGGTCGATTTTGCTCAAGTTAGGAACAAATGGGCTTGGATATCTTTGAAAAATATTTTATAAACCTTCTATAGAAACCCACATGCCCCAAAAAGCTTCTAATTCCCTTGACTGAAGTAGGTGGTTGCAACTTCTCAATGACTTCAATCTTGGCTTTATCTACTTCAATGCCCTTGTTAGAAATATGATGACCCAATACAATGCCTTCTTGCACCATAAAATGGCACTTTTCCCAATTAAGCACCAAGTTTGTTTCTTCACATCTCTCTAACACTTTCTCAAGATTATCCAAACAAGCAGCAAAAGATTCACCAAACACCGAAAAATCATCCATCAACACCTCAATATTTTTCTCCACCATATCTGAAAAAAATTTTGTCATGCAACATTAAAATGTAGCGGGCGCATTGCATAAATCGAAGGGCATCCTCCTGAAATCAAATGTCCCATATGGCTAGGTGAACGCGTTTTTTCCTTGATCTTCAAGGGCAATAGAAATTTGATTGTGGCCAATACCCATCCAAAAAGAAATAATAGTCCTTTCCCTCTAGACTGTCAAGCATTTGATCAATTAAAGGTGGCGAGAAATGATCTTTTCTTGTTGCTTTATTTAGCTTCCGATAATCCATACAAACATGCCAACCCGTCACCGTCCTTGTGGGAATCAACTCATTGTTATCATTAGCTACCATCGTGACTCCCCCTTTCTTGGGAACACATTGAACCGGGTTGACCCACAAACTATCTGAGATTGGGTATATAATATTAGCATCAAGCCACTTAATCACTTCCTTTTTTACCACTTCCTTTATAATGGGATTAAGCCTTCATTGTTGTTCAACAGAATTGCTACAGGAATCTTCCAGCAAAATCTTATGCTTACAAAGTGAGGGACTTATACCCTTTATATTAGCCATAGTCCAACCAATAGCCTTCTTGTATTTCTTCAACACATCAAGCAACATACTCTCTTTTTCAACCCCCAACAACGTAGAAATAATCACTGGTAAAGTCTCTTAACACCCAAAATAAGCAGACTTCAAATGACTAGGCAAAGGCTTCAATGCCAACTTTGGTGATTCTTGAATAGATGGTTTGGAAGGCTTGAAATTTCTTCATGATAACTCTAAGGACTCAAAGTTCCTTCCCACTTTAGTAAAAGGTTGCTTCGATTCCACCCATGTAACATGGGTTTCTTCCTCTTCACTCATTTCTTCAAACTCTTCAGGTGAAATCACTCCCAATCCATCTTTACAAGTTTCTTTTAGAAATGTTTCAGCCACTATAGTATCAATCACACTCAAGAGGAGCATTCCTCAATCTCATCCGGAAACTTCATAGAGTTGAACACATTAAAGGTCACTTGTTGGTCATTCACTCTCATAATAAGCTCTCCTTTTTTAATGTCAATCAAAGTCCTTCTGATGGAAAGAAATGGTCTTCCCAAAATTATTTGAACATCTCTATTCGCTTCATAATCAAGAATAATGAAACCCGTCGGAAAAATAAATTTATCAACTTGCACAAGTACATCTTCAATCTTGCCTTTCGAGTGTGCCATAGATCGATCCACTAATTGCAAGGTGACAGTGTTTGGCCTTGCTTCTCCAATTCCCAACTTCTTGAAAATCAACATGGGCATCAAATTGATACTAGGCCCTAAGTCACAAAGTGCTCTACCAACAATAGAACACTGAATTGTGAAGCTACCCAGATCTTTCAATTTAGGAGGAATTTTATTCTTCAATATAGCACTACAACCTTCAGTCAAAGCCACTGTTTCAAATTCTCCAAGTCTCCTCTTCTTTGTTAAAATATCCTTCAAGAACTTCACATAGTTCGGCATTTGTTCCAAAGCTTCCACCAACGGTATATTGATGTGAAGCTGTTTCAAAACATCACAAATCTTCAGAATTGACCATCTTGTTGTTGCTTTTGAAATCGTTGAGGAAATGGTGGAAGTGGCTTGCTCATAGGCTTCTCTGTTGCATTTTGTTTAGGAATTGCTGCAACAATTGCTTCAGGATCAGCATTTGACATTTTCGAACTCACAACTCTTTCTTCCTTTTCCAAACTACTTTGGATTGAAGTGGGCTCACTTTTGCTCTTAGGATTATCATCAGTCAACTCTAGATTTTTACCACTCCTTGCAATGCTCCTTACCATCTCTCCTTTGATTTTCGGTATCACTAGGCAAGGTGCCTTATGGTCTATTTCTTAGCTCATTTGCTAGCTGCCCCTTTTGAATCTCTAGGTTCCTCAAGGATGCCACTTGGCTTTGAATAACATCATCATTCTTGGCCATATATTCTTTCATTAGCCTCTCCAACGAGCTTTATTGAGACACTTGAGGAGGAGGTGGTTGAGCTCTTGGTGGTTGTTGAGAAAACCCCGGTGGATCTGTAGGCTTGTTTTGCATTGGTGCTCCGCTTGAACTAGCTCCTTTGACCCCCCCCCCCCCCCCCCAATGAGAAATTTGGATGCTGCCTCCACCCCGGATTACAAGAGTTTGAATATGGGTTATTACGGTTGGCATTTTGATTCCCCACATAACAAACTGAAGCGGGATTCGAAGGAGAACTCTCAAATGTGTGCCCATCTCCAGAATAAACACAAGACACGTCAACAACTTGTCCTATTGCAGCTGGTTGTACCATTCCCCCCAAACTCATGTTCTTGAGAAGGTTAGTCATTGAAGAAACTTGAGCGGTCAAAGTTGTCAATGCATCCACTTCAAGTATATCAGCTACTTTTCAACTTGTTAAGGCTCTAGCATGGGACCATTGGTAATTGTTGCTCGCAATCCTTTCCAAAATCTCTTAGGCTTCATTGTAGGACTTAGAGAGAATAGCCCCATTAGCTGAAGCATCCAACACCATGCGAGTGGAAGAATTGAGCCCATTATAGAATGTTTCCATTTGTATACAATGCGAAATCCCATGGTGTGGGCACTTCCTCAATAGCTCTTTAAATCTCTCTCCGAGCTTCACAAAAGGGTTCATCTTCCAGCTGCTAAAAAGACATGATTTCATTGCGAAACTTGGCATTTTTGGTTGGAGGAAAGTACTTCATCAAGAATTTTTCAACCAACTCATTCTATGTAGTCACCGAGTCGAGAGGAAGTGTGTTGAGCCAAGCTCTAGCTTGATCCCTCAAAGACAAATGGAACATTTTCAACCTTAGGGACTCGTCACTCACTCCTTGTAGCTTGAAAGAATCGCTCACCTCCAAAAATGAATGAAGATGAAGATGAGGATCCTCAGTACACAGTCCACTAAATTGACCCACTGTCTACAACATTCGGAACATCACGGGCTTTAACTTGAATTATGGTGCATGAATTTCAGGCCTAACAATGCCCAGATTGAGCTCATTAAACATGGGGGCATCATACTCCCTTGTTTCTCTCTCTCTCTCTATCATCAGCCATAGCAATTGTGTTAGCGATATTATTAGCACCCTCAACTCCTTCAACCTCTTCAGCCATATTAAGGCGATTTTGAGCTCGTTGTTCCCTTGGTCTTCTTCTAACTGTTCGTTCAATCTCAGGGTCAATTGGAGCTAGTTCAATGTCTTCTTGCTCGTTCATACAATAGATCACTTGAGAAAACACAAGAGCAAGCAAACAAGGTCAAATCAACAAAGAAAAATAAATTGCAAGTAATTGATATTACACAAATTTCTAGTTCCAATCCAAGGCAACAGCGACAAAAACTTGTTGTGTAGTTAATATTTGATTTAAATATGCAAGTGTACGCAATCACACAAGTAAAACACTATAAGAAGATTGTCTCAACGGGGATTGCAAAATAGAAAAATAGGCAAAAAAATTACTAAGCAACTTAAAGATATTGTCAATTAATGGGTTGTTTGTGAGCTAAACGAAATATTAAAAAGATAAAAATACTGAAAATAACCCTGAACTAAACAAAGTAATTCGAAAAAAAACACATGGATTGTAAAATGGACTTGAATTAGTAATTCCCTCTATGTCAATTATATTGAACAGATTGCGGCAGCAATATTTTAGCAAAACTCTCAAGTTAACAAGAATTCAATTAAAACTCATAAAACTTTCCAAAATTTTATGATATTAATTCTTTTACCTAATTAAACACATTCCTATGCCAAATCAGATTTAAGAATACAAATTCAAGGTTCAATTCTCAAAAGTTACACATGGCAAAAAACACATCCCTATGTTACTTACTAACATAACCTGTTGACCACGATTTTGGCCAACGACGAGTAGACGTCTAAACTACAATGAACCTTCAAGAGAAAAATATGACACAGATAATTTTATAGTGGTTCAACCCCAATTTGTTGGTAATAGCCTAATCCACTTGGAGTTGTGATATATTTAGCCTGCACTTAAGATCAGATGAACTTAAGCCAACTGAGTTTCTTAAGTACAAGTAGAAAAATATAGAGTTTCTCTATATTGAGAATACAAGTTTTTTCTCTCTAACCTCTCAGAAAATGCCCCAAGAATGCCCCAAGTAACAGTCCCAAAATCTCAAAACGAGAGAGTTTTCTCAGTCTAAAAAGATCATATCCCCCCAAATGATGCCATGAGCCTTGTATTTATAGGCTCAGGATCGTACAAATGAAGTCCCCCATAATCGGGATATTTTGTTATTCTCACTATATTTAATTAATTATAATATTCAAAATACAACAATACACTACTTTTGTGGGATAATCTGAGAGATTCCCGCGCAGGTATGACCGATTCTTATTGATGCCGTTACTGGGATCTTTTGCATAGCCCAGTTCTGTTTAGTCAGTCCATATCACACCCAGGAGGAAAACTGAAGGGCCAAAGCACTCCACTGGTCGGCCAAACACTTGACTGGTCGGCCAACACATGTCTGGTCGGCCAAACACTTGGCTGGTCGAACAAGCACATGACTGGGCGGACAAGCACCTGACTGGGCGGACAAGCACCTGACTGGGCGGACAAGCACCTGACTGGTCGAACAAGCACATGACTGGGCGGACAAGCACCTCACTGGTCGGACAAGTACATGACTGGTCGGACAAGCACATGACTGGGGGGACAAGCACTTGACTGGGCGGACAAACACCTGACTGGTCGGTCATTACACTTGACTGGTCAGTGAAAAATCTTCACTGGTCTACCGGATCACTCCTAAGCTAGATTACCCAGCCATTCCTTGCCACTTGTCACTTTTATTGCCATGTCATCGTTTTCAAATTTTGAGGATAACATTTGCCCCCCAAGTTTATTATACAATTTACTCATATGATAAACTTTTCTTCTAGCAAAATGTTTTTGAGGTCATCCAAAAGCTTCCATCCGGTTAGTAACCTTCACTTTTATAATAAACTCACGATCGAACTTTTATTTTGATTTCTTCAAATTCCATTCTTTGAGCTTGTTTGAATTGCTTATTTGAAATGCCTATTTGGTCCCCGGGACCCAAATAATTTCTTAACTGCTGACCCTTGGGTGCTTTGTTTCCTACTGCTCGGATGCCTGCTTGGCTTCTCGAACACCACTCCACATATATGCTCAACCTCTCGGACATGTAGCCTTGGATGTGCCAAGCTCCTTGAGAATGCTCCATTCGCTCGGCATGCCTGGCCAGCAGCTCCTCGGGCATGCACCCCAACACTCAAACACCACCCAGCTGCTCGGACGCCTACGCTGCTGCTCGGACACATGCAGCCGCTCGGACGCATCAGCTCCTCGGATGCACGTGCGCACCTGCAGCTGCTCCTTGGCATGCCTGTCTCCTCGGATGCACACCTACAGCCAGCCGATCGAATGTGCTCAATCCACTCGAACACACTGCCAGCATCCGCTCGGATGCACCACCACCTTCCGCTCAGCACGCGCATGACTGCTCGGATGCAGACCCCAGGCTGCTCACACACGCACACCAGCCCGGACGTAGCCTCATCTTGCCCGGACACGCACGCTACCCGATTGGACGCGCCACCATCTGCTCAGATGCCAGGGTACAATCACTCGGATCCTAACCGCTCGGCTCTCGGTTCTGAATGCTTGGATACCACCTAACCGATAGGGCATATGGCATAAGCACTTAAGCCTATGCCTAAGACTTATCCCTCCAAAAACCATCAAAACACCTTGTTCGATTCTCTCAAAAGTGTTTTGAGAGATTGATTTCTCCCATCAATCTTGCGGAAAAATTGACTTTCTTTCTCAAAGACATTTTTTCACTTGTAGTATTTACTTTGCATGCATTTGTTCCTGTTTGTTTGATTCACTCCAGGGACTCATCGTTGTTAGTCATGCTAAACAACAGAGTTTCCTACTCGACCAGTTATATATGCTCAACCGACCAGGAAAACTTTGCACCTGATCAGCTAAACTTTGCACTTGGCTAGTAGTTTACTCTTATTCTTGTGAAGACAATTGTTGCTTAGCATCTTTGATATTTTTCTCGTACAGCCGAGCTGTTGGCATTTATACTTTACTTTTCTTTACTAACTTGAAACATTATAAGTCTTTTTAGACTTAAAAGTTATAAGTTTTTTGTGAATAGTAAAGTCACTCTGTTGTATGCCTTATATTTTCGCATGAGTACTTAGTTTTCTAACTTAGAAATTCTAGACATTTCATAAGTCCATACTAAGTATACTTTCTCACACTCTTATTGCTCTAACATTTTATGAGCATAATGTTTATTGTCACACGAATATTTGCTTCTAACTTGAAATTTTGAAAAATTCCAAGTTACTTAAGCTTTGTCGAACAAGTTAGCTTAATGGCCTTGTTTGACTTCAAAATTTTACAAGTCAGCCTAAAAACAAATATGTTTACTCGTGCTCTTATTTCCTGTGTTAAATTATATACCAGCATACTCCATGTGCCCCCCAATCGATCGAGGGTTGAAAGATCCTAGTCACTTGCTACTTGACCGAATCTGTTCGAGCAGTTAATTGCTCGTGAAACACATAGAATATATTGAAAATATTCGAGTAGTTGGACACTGCTTGAACGTATCAACCAGTTAAACACTGTCCGATTTTACTGACCAGTTGAACACTATTCGAATAATTAACACACATGCACATTTGTAGCAAGAATCGACCACGATGTGCGTAATCTCTTTTATTACTCGTAAATTAAAAAGGACAAAATGTGTCTAATAACGAGTCTTAAACAACAAAAATTGTTCAAAAATACATGACAGGTCAGCAAATAACCAGCTCATAAACCAAATTTAAATAACAAGTTAAACAACTTGAAATTAAACTACCACTCTGAAAGCGGTATTTAGAAATAATATATTCATAGACGCTCGCCGTTCCAGTGGCTCCTGATCCTTGCACTCCCGCTCATGTTGAAGTGTCTCGGCATACCTCTCCCTTGCTTTGTTGCTATCCTCAGCCAAGTGTGGACCTCCACATATAGTGTCTAAGGTAAAGTCCACAGGCCCGGGCTGCAAGGGTGGGGATCTTTGTCGTTTGAAACCAGGATTGCTGCTGCCTCCTTCTCCTTGGGGTGTCTCTGCCCGGTACTTCCTTAACTTGCCCGACCGGAGAAGAAATTCTATCTCGTCCTTGAGGTGATTGCATTCATTCGTGTCGTGACCATAATCTCCATGGAAACGACAAAACTTATTCATATCTCTCTTCCTCATCTCTTTCCTGATGGGTGGAGGTGTCTTGTAGGGAACCTCTTCATGACTAGCAAGATATATTTTCGCTCGGCTGGCCGAGAGAGTGGTGTAATTAGTGAACTGAGGCTCATACTTGGTTGGCTTTCCATTTGAACTCAACTTTGCTTTCTTTTCCTCATGGTGGTCAGACCCGTTATTTCGACGTTTCTTTCCACCATTATTAGGAGAGTCAGTTGATCCGCCCGGATTGTTTATGCCATTCTCCTCTTTCTTGATTGCATCATCCAATTTCATATACTTGTCTACTCGGTCAAGAAATTGTTGAAGTGTTGAAATTGGATTTCTATGTATACTATCCCACAAAGTGCTCCGATAAGTTATCCCAGCGAATATGGCAACCATCTTCCCCTCGTCTCCTACAGCAGTTGCTCTATTGGCTTCTCTCATGAATCTCTGTATATAATTCTTTAAAGACTCATCTTTTCCTTGGTTGATATCTGCCAAGTGGTTGGCATAAACTGGTGGAGTCTGGGCAGTGCTGAATTGTCTACAAAACTCCTTCCTGAATGCCTCCCAAGAGGTAATGGAGTTCAGCTTAAACTTCCAATACCATTCCTGGGCAGTATCTGAAAAAGTAGTCGGGAAAACTCTACACCGATAATCGTCACTTACTCCGAGCAATTCCATCTGGTCCTCAAATTTCCCAACATGTCTGATGGAATCTGCCTTTTCTGTATATACTGGCAGAACTGGTGCTTTATATTTTGCCGGCGGCTTGGCTGCTCTAATTTGGGCACAAAATGGGCTGCCACTCCGGTGGTCTATCGCATCTATTCCGGAAGGTCGTTTTGACAAACCTTTCACTGCAGCTATTAGCACGTCAAGCTGGGCTTGGATGGCTGGTGTAACTGATGAAGTTCCAAGGTCTTGACCGCCTGGTCGGGCATTACCATCTGATGCACTGTCATCAAGTATTTCTACTTGACTGGCAAAGCGGTTCAAATTTTGCCCTTCGACCGGGATGGTCCTCCTCTTGTTGGTGATAACGTCCCTCAGATCCTTTCGGGAAGCATACTCTCCTGCCCGATTGAACACCGTACTTTTCGATTTTTCAGAGGGCTTACTACGCAGGACTTGTGCTCTCCCACTACGCTGCTGGCCGGTGTGCAGTGGAGGCCTTTCGATACGCCCCAGGCAATCTTTTCCTCCTTGTTGGTCATTGCCCTCCTTGTCCTTTGACTGGTCGGTGTGATAACTATCATCCTCATCACGACCATGCCCATCTTTGAATTGTGAAGTCCTCTTATCTCGAGGAGTCCTGGTCTGATCCTGCCTGGGTGGAGTCCTTTTACTGCCCGATCGGTGACTTCCTAATCTCGAAGTTTCTGATCGTTGGCTCCTGGAGGGAGTTCTAGAGCTCTCCCTCTGTGTTGATGCAGTTCTAGAGCGAACCCCATCATCTTCCCGACCAGAGGGGTTACTCCTGCTTCTGTCCTGTCCACGAGAATTGGCTCTGGCAGTGGTCCCCCGATCAGCATTATTATTTCTTGCTCCCTGGGAGGCTGCTTGTGTCGTGGCTTGAGCATTGGCTTGGGCCAATTGGGTAGCTGCTTCTAGAGCAAGTGCTGCTTCATGGTGTCTCCGGTCGACTTCCTCCTGTCGTTGTTTGAGCTCTTCGCTTCTGGCCTCCATATCGCGCCTTTGCTGCTCTAACATAGCTCTCTGGTTGGCCATCTCTTCAGCGAAAGACTCCTGCCGAGCATTGAATTGAATCATCTCCTCTTGGTAAGCGCCTATTGCTTCCTGGAGTTGTTCAACTTCTGGAGTGGTCTCCTCGAGAAAGACCCTGGGCTCAGTCTCTGGGTTGTGCGGTCCACGACCTTCTGATCTAGCAGGCTCTTTTGACGTGCCTGAATTTTTGGATGCCACACTAGTATTCTTGGGCACCATCTTGATACGATAGTCGTGTGTTTCTTCTCTTCAGGCTCTCAATGAAAGCACCAAAATGTTGACCACGATTTTGGTCAACGACGAGTAGACGTCTAAACTACAATGAACCTTCAAGAGAAAAATACGACACAGATAATTTTATAGTGGTTCAACCCCAATTTGTTGGTAATAGCCTAATCCACTAGGAGTTGTGATATATTTAGCCTACACTTAAGATCAGATGAACTTAAGCCAACTGAGTTTCTTAAGTACAAGTAGAAAAATATAGAGTTTCTCTATATTGAGAATACAAGTTTTTTCTCTCTAACCTCTCAGAAAATGCCCCAAGAATGCCCCAAGTAACAGTCCCAAAATCTCAAAACGAGAGATTTTTCTCAGTCTAAAAAGATCAGATCCCCCCAAATGATGCCATGAGCCTTGTATTTATAGGCTCAGGATCGTACAAATGAAGTCTCCCATAATCGCGATATTTTGTTATTCTCACTATATTTAATTAATTATAATATTCAAAATACAACAATACACTATTTTTGTGGGATAATCTGAGAGATTCCAGCGCAAGAATGACCGATTCTTATTGATGCCGTTACTGGGATCTTTTGCGTAGCCCAGTTCTGTTTAGTCAGTCCATATCACACCCAGGAGGAAAACTGAAGGGCCAAAGCACTCCACTGGTCGGCCAAACACTTGACTGGTCGGCCAACACATGCCTGGTCGGCCAAACACTTGGCTGGTCGGACAAGCACATGACTGGGCAGACAAGCACCTGACTGGGCGGACAAGCACCTGACTGGTCGGACAAGCACATGACTGGGCGGACAAGCACCTCACTAGTCGGATATTTGTTATTCTCACTAAATTTAATTAATTATAATATTCAAAATACAACAATACACTACTTTTGTGGGATAATCTGAGAGATTCCTGCGCAGGTGTGACCGATTCTTGTTGATGCCGTTACTGGGATCTTTTGCGTAGCCCTGTTCTGTTTAGTCGGTCCATATCACACCCAGGAGGAAAATTGAAGGGCCAAAGCACTCCACTGGTCGGCCAAACACTTGACTGGTTGGCCAACACATGTCTGGTCAGCCAAACACTTGGCTGGTCGGACAAGCACATGACTGGGTGGACAAGCACCTGACCGGGCGGACAAGCGCCTGATTAGGCGGACAAGCACATGACTGGGCGGACAAGCACCTCACTGGTCAGACAAGCACATGACTGGTCGGACAAGCACATGACTGGGCGGACAAGCACCTGACTGGGCGGACAAGCACCTCACTGGTCAGACAAGCACATGACTGGTCGGACAAGCACATGACTGGGCGGACATGACACTTGACTGGTCAGTCAAAAATCTTCACTGGTCTACCGGATCACTCCTAAGCCAGATTACCCAGCCATTCCTTGCCACTTGTCACTTTTATTGTCATGTCATCGTTTTCAAATTTTGAGGATAACATAACCTAATATAGATTATGATTTGTGTCATCCAAGTTCTTTCCATTATATTTAATCATTCCAGCATCAAACATAATTAAAAAATCTTGCCATTCCGAGCAAACAACACAAGAAATTAACAATAAGCATATTTGAATGAACAAGAGAGATTTCACTAAAATAAGGTGCAAGAATTTACTACACTATAACATAGGGTTGAAACATCAACAATTCAAGCCGCACAAAAATTAGTTCATGGATGATTTAAAGAGCATTAATCCAAATTCAATACAGTCCATAAGTATTCAGAGTAGAAATCAAACTAGAAAATATAAAATGAAGTTTAGAAACAAGAGAAAGAACAATTCCAATTGATGATTGAGCTTCTTTATGCGTTCTCCTCCTCTTCTTCCTTGATTTCTGGTTTTTCTCCTCTTTCTATTGCTCTTCTTTCCCAAAAAATGGCAGACTCTCCCACTTTGTGCGGCTAGCTCCATCTATATACCTCTAGGTTTCCCAATTTAGCCATCTAAGTACAAAATTGTCCCTCCTTTTGGTTCATACGTGGGTTTCTTTCCTTCTTTTCTTTGAGATTTGCTTCCAATATTGACTCATGCTTTCTGTACTTGCCACCCCAGCCACTAATCTAGCTCACCCTCTAATTTCCAAGCACGCATAAATGTCCAAAAGCGGCCTGATCAAAATGCTTCAGCAAAATCTGCTTTGCAACCGCAAACCTGCTATTTCAGCAATCAAAATTTAGCTTAGATAGTTTCACAAATTTAGTTTCATTCTTTGTACAAATATTTATCCATGAAACTATTGTTTTCAACCCATTAGCTATTAAAACTACAAAAACAACTAAACTTAACTAAGATCATTAAAACACAAAAGTTAGTTACAAAATCTAAATATAAACTAAAATCACCATCGATTTTTCCACATTTATGAGTTCAAAAGCACATGAAATAACTCTTTATTCAAGTGTTATCAGAATTTCAAAAATTAAAGCTCATTATTTTAATTTAGTATTTTCCTATAGGTTTTTTATATTATTTAAAATACTTAATAAACCTTAGTATAAATTTTTTTAATTCTAAAATATCCATTTAAAGCCACTTTAAATATTTAGAATTACTGTGTTACTAATCAATTAATTTAGGTTCAACTAGAATTAATCTAATACAATCAAGTCCAACTTAGGTAAATGGGCCTTAAAAATGTGGGCTTGCATGGAGGAGGGCTGGGTCCAGTATATCGTTCCCACTACAAGACCCCCTAAGTTCCATGCATAACGCAAAAGACAGAAATTTAAACCTTCGTTTTATTGATCGATATTCAATTGATTAGGTCAAATCTAGTAATGCAAAACAAATAGACATTCACAAGTAGAACCACCCATAAGAGAGGAATTTAAACTTTACATGTTTAATTGGGCCTAAATAAAACCTATCAAGATTATGACCATTTTCATTTGATATTTTTCCCATTATCTAAAATAATGGGCCATCACTATAAGCCCGTCATCTAAGCACAAATTTGCAAAAATGACAATTACAATGATGCATGACATGTTAATTAATTGGACAGGTCTAGCATACAATCTATATGGCTTGTTACTAATTTATGCATGTACACATTTATTACCAAAATAAATGAATAGTTAAAAAAAAATTAATCAATCAATTTCATGAAATTAATCACAATCAATTTTAATTCTATCAATCTTCAAAATATTAATCAAATTAAAATTAATTCTGTGGTTCCCATTTGAAAATATATATATATCTTTATTCTCTTTTTAGATAATAAATACGAAAAATATATTTACTTGCACAAGAATATACCATTTATTAAGGAATTAAAGATACAAATCCAAAATAAATGATTTTTTTAATTGCCTCACATATAAAAAATATGTTACCAAATATATAATATGTATATGTATGTATATACTAGTTATTAAAAAAAAATATCTCTTATATATAAAAAGTGTGTAAATAACATAATTTCTTGGTTTTAACGGTTTTTTATTTTTTTCCGTTAACTTTAACGAAATATTCTTATATTTAAAGGTAGATTGTAAACATGACTTAAACTTAGATAAATTAAATAAATAATTAATTAAATAAATTAAAATAAGATATTTTACAATGATAATTATTTAAAAATAATAAAATCATATGTTTTATAACTTAAATAAAATTTAATTAAACTTAAACTTAAACTTCATATACTAGAATAATATCATATTAAATATATATTATAATCTACTATCAACTAGTGACAAACTTAAATGTAAAATATATGTATAATATTAATATTATATTAAACATATAATATATAATCTTTTGTTGTCACAGCCAAATTAAAAAACTAGAACAAACATAAACTTAAACAAAATTAATTAATTAATTAATTAAAATATGATATTTTAAAAGTATTTTTATGATAATTTAAATAATTAAACCATATTTATTTAAAAATAATAAAAGCATACATATAATTTTTTATCTTATAAATTTGTGTGATAATTTGTTTTTTATCAAGTGCTTGGAGCTCTTTTTCTTCATCAAATTCACCAAAGGACATTGCGAGATACATTAGAAATTAAAAATAGTTGATGCATGTATACTACTGTCTACGCTATGACTTTTTCTATTATTATTTTATTTCTATTATTAATTTATATTTAAATATTATTGTAATTTATATATATATATGTCATGTAGTTATGTAAATATATATATATGTCAATATTATGTTTAGTTGGCATATATGTAGAGATTATTGATATAAATATTTATATATACTATAAAACTATAATTCATTCTACTATATATATTTAAAAAAAAACAGTATAAACCAGTTTTTATTAAAATTATAGACGATATTTACAACTTTAAAACTAAGCAAATATGCATTGCATGTTGCTCTACCTAGTATATATAAATGTGCAACTACACGTATACTTTTTTTTTTTAATTTTATACGTTAAATATATATTATATATATACATAACTTAAAACATATAAACATATATGGGTGCACTTTAATGGTTACTACCCTTGATAGTTGCTTTAATATTAACTATTAGATTAAGATCAATGGTCCATATTTATAGTTATTAATTAATATTTCTAAAATTAAATTTTGATTTTTTCAAATTTATAGAAGGGTTATCTAATGAAAAAAGTGTATTTATTATGAAAATATAATATTGTAAAGTTTTCATTTTTCAAATGCATTTCAATTTCTAAATATAGCTAGTGTCTCTCATTGGTTGAAAACAACATTAATTAGAGCAAAAGAAAATAACTAAATTCAAAATTAATGTAGAAAAAAAATATTTAGCTGTTGGTGACTTGCTATACCAAGTCACTATGTTGTCACATCATCATAATTGTTAATACCCATCTATGGGTAGTAACCATTGAGAAGTCTTCCAAACATATATACATATATATTCATATGCTAAATAAAAATACCCAAAAAATATTTTGTGCAATTTTCAAACTTTGATATCATGTACATAGTTTATGGGTTTTATACAATAAAATAAAACACACATAAACAATCATAAACATACAAAAAGCATAAACAATATTCTTTTAGCATCACACATTCATAAAACTTAACATGCAAATAATTATGCTACCATTCAATTAACATATTTAACATGTCAAAAAATCACATACATGTATATAAACATATAAACTAGAAACCATTGGCTCTGAAGCAAGTTGTAGGATCTCATTTATATAAGTTTATATGCATGCTCCCTATAAATATATATTCAAAATAATATACATAATAGAAAGCATAAAATCATACAAACATGGGAATATTACAGAGAAACGTAAATACAATAGCAAAATCATTAAAGTATTTACGAGAAGCGTAGCAAAACAATGACTACACCCTTTGGATTCCCTAACATTTTGTCCTTGTTGAATGCTAGGTATTGCAAGGAATTCAAACCGCTTTGAAAGAAGACCACATTCTTCCAAGTTTTTCTCTAAAACAGCCTAGTGTTTGTGTGGGCAAGTCTCAACACATGAGGAGAGAATTCCTAGAGAGAAAACTAAGAAAGAGAGGGAGGCTAGGTATAAAATATTAGTAGTGAATTTTTACCTTGTCAAATTCATCTTTTTTTAATGCATTCTATAACACTAATATATATATAAGCAATTAGCTATGACATAAAATAGGTTTTAGTTTCCCATTTTGATTTAATTATTTAATAATTATAATTAATTAAATACTTGTCAAAATTAACCAATTATAATTTTGACTTTTATTTATTTCATTTTATTAATATTTATACCAATTTATCAATATTAACAAAATCGTATCAATTGGCTATAATACTCATTTTTTTAGACTTTGCAATAAAATACTCAAAGTTTCTTCTATTTCTTTTCTCACAAAATATCAATAAATAATTTCACATTAATTATTTCCATTGAACTAGTCAATATGATAATTTTATAATTAATAATTAAATTAATTATTCAAGACTACTAGGTTCATTTTGATAAGAGATGACATGGGGACCATGGATCCATGAACTCAAGCTCCAATAAGTTACCGTGAGTTTATTTATAACAAATAATCTCACTACCTTATTAATTTATCGTAACTCCACTATAGACTCAGAATTGCACTCTTGAATTCATAGAACATTTTACACCAAATGTAAATACGTTATCCATTGTTATAACTATAACAACCATTCAATATTCTATAGATGATCTACTAATGATGGGTGAAAATTACCATTTTACCCTTCATTGGTATTTTATCCTTAACTCCCACTAAGTTCCTTGTAAATTTAATTACAGAAATGAGTACTCTATCATTTAACACTTTAACCAATCTATAAGGAAATCATCGTTTCACTTCTTAAACAGAAGCTATATATTTCATTTCTATGATAAATACTCTCACTCAATTATACTACCAAATCTTCAATATGTAAGTATGAGCTAGTCCGTAGGATAAGCTGGTAATGAACAAATCAAAAGACTAGAATAATACAATTAGTAGAATATTAATCACTCAGAATTAAGATTCAATTGACCTATGGTCAACGTTGTGATTTGATTAGATTAGATAATAACGATACTTACTTATCTTGTCAATAATCAATATCGGTCAAGTCCAATGTAACAAAATACATCTGATCTTATCTACTTGGTCAATATCCTGAATATGACATCATACCAGATGCGTAAGTAGATCTTATCGTAGATTAC
This sequence comes from Humulus lupulus, assembly GCF_963169125.1. Lineage (NCBI taxonomy): Eukaryota > Viridiplantae > Streptophyta > Magnoliopsida > Rosales > Cannabaceae > Humulus > Humulus lupulus. Next base: position 105,976,915 of record NC_084793.1, read on the forward strand.
CCAATCAGTAAAAATCCAGTGTACTTAATCTTATAACAAAATACTTTTGAACATATAATTACAATTATAATCTACTGTAATCGAGTCACTATAATTGTAACTATACATGTTTTCAGGATTCTATAAACTTTTGTATTAATAATAATTAATCATGTAATAAAACATGTAAACAAGGAAATTTGATTGAACAAAATGATTTTTACTACTTTATTGATAATTAATGAATTATATAAGAAATTTGGTTTGATAAGGGCATAAAACCAAATACAATGCTTTTTTATTTTGATGTGTCATTATTTAATTTTGTAAGGGGGTTTTGGTGTGTTAAATCAATTAATTATACACATTTGTAATTTTTCTAAATAATACAATACAAAATTTGTTTAGCATACGTTAATGTTTATGGGCAGGTCGTATCACAATAATTAATGAGCATACTTGGGTTGTGTAATTTGGCAAACAAAATTATATAATTAGGATGATCTCCTACCAAAGGAATCCCCCCATGATGATTATATATAATACTAGGTGTATGTAACATGCCATGTCTATTTGTTTAGTTTTATTTAATAAAATTATTAATTATTTTTATGATTATTATATAAAATTTAAATAAATAAATAATATTATATATAAAAAAATAACATAAATATATTAAAAGAAAAATTAAATCAAAATATTCTTTATGGTTTTTTTAGATAATACAATAACATTTTAGACGAAAAACTACCTCATTATTTAAGGTACAAAACATTCATGATATTATTCAAATTACACCTCATTATTGGAGAAGAAACTTATTTATTCTTGATAGAAGATAAATGTTATTCTAATTTCTTATTTAGTTATACGATCATACTATTTATACACATACAACACTTATATATAATATATTTATTATGTATTATTGTAATAATAATATTTTATAATATGTGAATTTATATTGATATAACTATTAAAAAACATTTGTTATTAAATATTATTATAATAATAATATTTTATAATTTTTGAATTTATATCAATATAATTACTAAATATTTATTCTAGCAAAATTAGGATTATAAACATTAGAATTATATATTATATGTTATAGGTAAATTCTCGGGTGCACCCCCATAAAAGGGGCACACTGGTGCACCCCATGGTGTTTTTGGCTTAGGAAGTATTTTCAGCGATTTTTTTTTTATAACTGTGTACATTGTAGTTATTTAGAGCATCCTGCAAATCTTTCAAAAAATTATGAATAATTTATAGTGCTGAAAATAAAGTTTAAACATGTTACACTCCACGCGCATAAAAAAATTAGTCACGTGCAACAACCTGTTTTGAATCTAGTTTTCGGCACTGTAAATTATTCAGAATTTACTGAAAATTTGTAAGATGCTCTAAATAACTACAATGTGCACGGTCATAAAACATAAATTCGCTGTAAATACTCCGAGCCAAAAACACCAGTGGTGCACCAGTGTGCCTTTTTTGGGGGTGCATCGGAAAATTCCTTATGTTATATATTATTATAATAATAATATTTTATAATATTTAAATTTAAATTTATATAATTATTAAATATCCAGTTTATATTATATATTATTATTATAAATATGATATTTTATAATATTTGAATTTATATTAATATAATTAATAAATATTTATTTTTCAATTAATTTTTAAAATATATTCTGTTAAATATTTGAAATATTATATTAAAATTAACAAAAACAAACGTTAAAATTAATTTTTGTTATGTAGACACTTTTTATATAAGATATATATATATATATATAGATGGATGGATAGAAATATACGCATAAATATAGACATATATTTAATAGATATATCTTAATAATTCAGTAGATGAAGTGTATTAATCATACAGTTGACAACGTAATAATAAAAATTATCCTATAAAAATTAAAGAACGGTACTCAACCTAACGTGATCATATATTATTGTTGAATATATTGAATATATTGTAGGGGGACTCTTAAGTGTTGGGCTAAAATCCCCAGCACCATACAGTCTTTTTTAATTTCGTAAGTGGCTAATTGTTTGCATGCCATCTGTCAATAGTTTTGAAAAATGGCTTATTTTTAAATATAAAGATAGATAATGATGAATTGTTATTTTATTAAGGTGGGTCCCACTTCTATAAAATTAAAAAAAAAACTTATATTTATATATATATATATATATATATATTTAGGATACTTATGGTGCATTGATATTTTGTTAGGACGGTGTTTATTATAGTTATTTAGAGCATATTATAAATTTTCAGGAAAATTTTGAATAATTTATAATGCTGAAAATTAAGTTCAAACAAGTTATTGCACGCGTGACTAATTTTATTTATGAGCGTGAAAAATAAATTATTTGAACTTAGTTTTCGCTACTGTAAATTATTAAGAATTTTCTGAAAATTTACAAGATACTCTAAATAAATAAAATATACAATCATAAAAAAAATCGCGCCGAAAACTGTTCATGAGCTGAGAAACACAAAAAATATGCACCGGTATATATCTTTTTAGGTATGCACCATAGCATTATCTTATATATTTATATGATTATACATATCTTTTCTTATCATTAATTAATAGAAAATTTGGGTAATTATGCAATAAATGGGTCCCATATCAAAATTATCATACCCAGTATTGATATGTGAAATTGGCCCTATTGTTTTACTTAGTTCCCAAAATACCCCTGGCATTTGTTTCCACTCTTTCTCTCTCTTGGTCTCTCTCTATTCTCTCCCTAAGTCAATCAGTCTCAAAACCAAAACCCAAAAAAGAAACCCCAAATCTCTTCTCTAATCTCTCGGTCCCGAACAAGAATCCCAAAAAAATACCCCCCCAAATCCTCCCTTGTGAGTGGTCAGATCCTTGTCGTGGTTGTTGGTGCGTTAGAGGGGACGAACAGAGAGGCGACGACGTTGGAGGAGATGACCCAAAGCTCGAAGAAGCTGTTGGTTTTTATTGATCAAATAAGAGATTATACGCAGCGGAACAACAATCAAATTGTTAATTTAATCCCACAAGATTTCTAGATCTACTTCTTCACATGCTTATATATATTGAATCAAATACATGAATAAAAAATTTACCTCAGGTCCTTCCTTGCTGCTATCTTTTTGTATAGCAAAATCATTGAGATCTCACACCAAGATCTTCCAAAATGTTCTCAGCACACAAAGAACGAGTGTGGGCTCGCTATACAAAATAATAGGTAAAATCTATTTTATCAGATGTTCTCAACACATGAGATCTGATAAAGTTCGAAACTAGGTTTTGTGAAGAACAATGACTTTTGTATATTTCACTATTATCTTTCTCTGAGAGAGATTTCTAGATATTTTTCTATACCTGAAAAGTTACGTTCTGAAAAACTGATATCCTATATTTAATATATCCAATATATTAAAACAAAATCTTAGTTATTTTAAACAATTTGAAAATAACTAATCAGTTATCAGATTTTTGTTTAAATGATAATATTTTAATCATATTACAATATCTCATTATTTATTTAATATTTAAATAACTAAAATTGTGGAACCAAGAAACTTTCTCAGTCTCTTATGCGTGTAGCACAGTGATTGTGCACTGTGCTACACGTGTACCACATGCCAGTGATGGCATGTGATTTTTTCCAATTTTTATTATTATTTAAATACCAAAAATCCCAAAAATAAATTAATTCAAAATTAATTATATTTTTGTTAAATCAAATAATCAATTAATTAATTACACATAATTATACAATAATTATGTTTGATACATAGAAAAATATTTTACTTATCACATAAGTCCTTTTTGCCCATTTTTGTATTTACCTTTGTCAGTGTTTGTTTGAGCCATTTCGGGGACCATGGACCTATAACATTAAGCTCCAATGAATTGAAACTAAATAATTAAACTCTTTAATTATAATAGTTAATTTATTAATTATGATATTTCTCCACTATAAATTCAGAATTGCACTCTTTATGTTATAGATATACTTTTACAGAAATCTTATCTTAAGTCGTCAATTGATATAACCATCTTACAATAGTTCAACCATCTAATTAATTAGTTCATAAATAAGAATGGAAGAATTACCATTTTACCTTTCTAATTTACTTCTTATTCCTTAAGTACCATTAATTCACTAGTGAATAATTAATCTATAATCTAATTATAGATTTGAACTCAAAATCATTCAGTTCCAGAATTAACCCTTAAGGGAACTAATATACGATCCGTTAGGAAAGATTAGATTCCTTATTATTGATACATGTTCCCATCCATCCATGATATTAAATCTCCAAAACAAAAGTCATTAGCCTCATTCTATGAAGAGACCTTAACGAATGAATCAAAAGATTTAATAAACATGAACAGGAGTTCATGAAAACTCAGGATTTAGGTTGATCTATAAATGATCATCAGTTATGATATGAATTACAAGTCTTTATTGTTAAATGGTTTTTGGATAAAGACTTTAATTCATATCGGTCCATGTCATATATAATCATATTATATAAAGCACATTTACCGAGATGTCTTACCACATCAATAATCCGAATCTAGATTATTTGTATCATTATGATACTTAGTAAACCGTACTTACAACTCCAATCAAAGAATTCCATAACTTTAATTTATTGTTGTTGACTATTTTTATTCATTCATGTGATCTTAATTCTCTCATACTAATACAAGATCACATCCTCAATAATGAATATGGAATTTTTCTGATATTTACAAAATTATTCAAACAATAATTTAACAATCTAAATATAACAATAATAATAAACCATTGTATTTATTTATTCAAAAAAAAAACAAATGTCTTTTACATGCTTTTAGGACACACTCCTAACAATCTCCCACTTGTACTTAAAGAAAGTGAGGCATTTCTCTCAATCCCATATTACGTACATGACCCTCGAATTGCTTTGCTGGAAGCGTCTTCGTGAACGGGTCTGCCAGATTGTGTTCTGATGTGATTTTCAGAATGGACACATCTCCTCTATGTAGGATTTCTCTGACTAAGTGGTATTTGCGCTCTATATGCTTTCCCATATTGTGGCTTCTTGGTTCATTAGAATTGGCCACTGCTCCACTGTTGTCACAGTAAAGAACAAGTGGTTTCTCCACTTCTGGAACTACTTCCAAATCTGCGTAGAACTTTTTCAGCCAAACTGCTTCCTTAGCTGCTTCACAAGCTGCTATGTATTCAGCTTCCATGGTTGAATCAACTATACTGGATTGCTTAATGCTTCTCCAGACAACTGCTCCACCACCAAGAGTGAATACTGACCCAGAAGTAGACTTTCTACTATCCTTGTTAGATTGAAAATTTGAGTTAGTGTATCAAGTAGGTTCGAGGTCACTACCCGAATATACTAGCATATAGTTTCTCGTTCTCCTGAGATACTTGAGAATATGTTTCACCGCAATCCAGTGTTCCAAACCTGGATTTGATTGATAACGGCTGACAATCCCTACTGCATAACATATGTTAGGTCTAGTACATAACATTGCATACATTAGGCTCCCCACAGCTGATGCATAGGGATACTTTCTCATATCCTCTTGCTCTTGTGGTGTCTTTGGACACTGATCTTTGCAAAGAGTAATTCCATGCCTGGTCGGCAATTGACCATTTTTGGAATTCTCCATATAGAATCTTTCAAGCACTTTATCAATATAATTTGCTTGTGAAAGTGCTAGGAGCTTGTTCTTTCTATCTCTTAGAATTTTAATGCCTAGAACATAGCTCGCTTCTCCCAAATCTTTCATTTGGAATTTTTCAGCCAACCATTTCTTTACATTTGATTATGTCTCTACATCATTCCAAATGAGTAGGATATCATCAACATAAAGAACTAAGAAAACCACAATTTTTCCTTTGATGTATTTATAAACACATGCTTCGTCAACATTTTGTTCGAAACCATATGTTTTAATAGTTTCATCAAATGTTAAGTTCCAAGATCTTGATGCTTGTTTCAATCCATATATGGATTTCAACAACTTGCATACCTTTTGATCTTGATCCTTCTTTATAAACCCTTCTGGTTGTTCTATATAAATGGTTTCATCAAGGTGGCCATTCAGAAAGACTGTCTTGACGTCCATTTGCCATATCTCATAATCATAGATGGCAGCTATGGATAAAAGTATGCGAATGGACTTAAGCATGGCCACATGAGAAAACGTTTCTTCATAGTCCACACCCTCTCTCTATGTGTAGCCTTTGGCCACAAGCCTTGCTTTTTTAGGTCTCTACCTTTCCATCTGCACCCCTTTTCTTCTTGTAGATCCATTTGCATCCAATGACATTAACATTGTCAGACAGATCTACAAGTTCCCAGACTGAATTGGAATACATTGATTCCATTTCTTGATTCATGGCATCTTGCCACTTATCAACATTAGGGTCTTCCATTGCTTCTTTAAAAGTCAATGGATCATTTTTTTCAGTATCTGATACAAGAACGTGTGCCTCATGTTCGTAGCGAATAGGTTGTCTCACAATCCTCCCACTACGACGTTGCACTGGTTTTTCCTTTTAGAAATTATGGTTTCTTTGGTTGTTTTATCATTAATTGTTGCTGGTGACTTTGTGACTTCATTTGAGACTATCTCCTCCAGTACAACCTTACTACGAGGTTTGTGGTTATTAACATAGTCATATTAAAAAAAAGTTGCATTTGTCAATACAAATGTTTTATTTTCTTTTGGACTATAGAAAATTCCACCTCTAGTCTCTTTGGAATATCCCACAAACATGCACACTTCATAGCGTGCTTCCAACTTCACAGTCTTTCCTTTAAGCACACGTGCAGGACACCCCTGAATTCGAAAATGGTGTAAACTTGGTTTACAACCATTCCATAATTCTATGGGTGTCTTTTGGATAGACTTAGATGGAACATCATTCATATTTATAGAATACATTGAATCGAATAGCCCCTGAATGACAGTGGTAATGATGGGAAACTCATCATTCATCTAACCATATCTAATAACGTTCTATTCCGTCTTTCTGAAACACTATTTTGTTGTGGCGTTCCAGGTGTAGTGAGTTGGGATTGAATGCCATGCTCACGTAGATGGTTCTTGAATTCACAATCCAAGTACTCTCTTCCTCGATCAGATCGAAGTGCTTTTTAGTGAATTACCTAATTGCTTTTCAGCCTCTGCTTGAAATTCTTTGAACTTTCCAAAAGTTTCAAATTTTCTTTACATTAAGTATAGGTAACCATATCTTGAATAATCGTCAATGAAAGTGATGAAATATTCACAACCTCCTCTCGTTTGTACATTAAGTGGATCGCAACATCCGTATGTACTAGCTGAAGTGGTTTTGTGGCTCTTGAACCTTTAGCTAAGAAAGGTCTCTTGGTCATTTTGTCTTCTAGACAGGATTTACAAACAGGGAGAGATCCAATAGATGGTTCTCTTAAAGGACTATCCTTTACAAGCCTATTTATTCCGTCTAGACCAATATGGCCCAATCTCAAGTGCTACAGATATGTTTCACTATCGGAATCAGTTTAATAGATTTAGGATTAGTTGTTTTTAAATAATTCAAAATTAAAAAAAAATTGTCATTCATTATAAGTATGTAAACTTTGTTTATCCCAAAGCATTTGCATAACAAGTAAATAGATAATTTCTTTAAATAATAGCTACTTTATTAATAAAAGAAATAAATGTTATGCAATTTCCAAACATTAATAATCAAAATTACTAACAATAAACTAAATTTCTAGACTGTAGTTTTCTTTGTTTAAAAAAATCTAAAATTTCTAAAACAAAATAAAGAAATTTATATTGTTCAACTAACAATAAAATTACTAAATAAAAACTACTCTCCAACTTCTCCAGCTCTTTACTCGCTATTCAAAATCCTTATCATTCTCTTCCTCCTTTTCAGGGTTCTGATCCTGCAAAAGGAAAAACAAAAGAAAAATAGATTAGTGGCATATATTTTTGAATCTACTATCCAAAAATTTGAATCTCATATTCATAGTATTTGAATGTACTATTCAAAGTTGAAAAAATATATGTAAATCTTATTTACCTTTTTCGTTTGATATAAATGATGACACTCAGCAAAGACTTCCTCTGTCATTGCTCGCCACATCTCATGTGCTAAGTCATAGTGTATATATTTTCCCTTTGTTTCGTCAGACATGGTTGAAAGCATGCAATAACGTGCCAATCGATTGGATTTTATCCAATTTGCATATTTTTTTTCTGCTTCATAGCTAGTAGCCAGAGGTGGTTCTGTTGTAGGTTTTTCACAGGCAGTTGACATCATCTTCTTATAAGAAAAAAATAGTCAACATGCCTCGAAACTAGTGTTGCATATTTTCAGGTTAAAAAACTAAGGATTTGAGAAAGGCATCGATGTGTAATTCACCAATATACATTTTTTTTTTGCTTGCAATAAATAAATACAAATAAATATTATTATATTTAGAAAAATAAATATCAAAGTTTTCAGAAATTAAACGTGATGCATGAGCACAATTAAAACACATAAAATAAAGATTAATTTACACGATAAAATTTTCTAACAATTAAAGTGCCGCCTTAGGGTTGGTCAAATTGATTTTTAGAGAGTTTATAAGACATTCTTATCTTTATTGTTTAAAACTTAAAATAACTCTTTATTTTATCTTTTAAACATTAAAGTACCGCTTAGTTTGGTCAAGTTATGATTATCCACTGCAAAAGCTTAATCATAGCTTTGTGAGTGTAACCCATTATTTCGGAGTTCATGACTTAACTTAGGACATGCCGCCTTAGGGTCGATCAAGCCTAAAATACATCATAGACTCCCAGACGTTGATGGTCAGTAATTCCCAAAGTTGGGATCAGTTGGAGTGGAGGTTGAGACTGCAATGGAGGAAGTAGAGCCCAAGAAGAAGGCAGAGAAGCTAGCAGAGGCTGCAAAGGCAGCTTTTGTTTTTTACGAGGATGTCCTGAAGGTTGATGAGGGCACTACACAGGCCATTGCACCTTCCTCTAGTCAGGTTTCCCTGCCTGATTATGAGCAGTTAATGCAGAATCTCCATAGGATTGAGGAGGGCTAGTTTGATTATGTGTAGTTGGTGCAGAAGCTCAAGAGAGTTGAGGAGGGTCAGACGACTTTAATTAAGAATCAGACTATGATCATAGATCAGTTAGCGTAGTTGATTTTAGTGGTCTCCAATCGATCCAGAAAATAGAGTCGACCCACCAACCCACACTTAGATACAAAGTCAGATGTTATGCCTAATGACTATGAGCCCGATGATCCACCTTCCACTCCATAGCCCCAGACATCTGTTGTTGCCAGTGATGTCGATAGTCCTAGTGTACGAGTGTTACGATCTGAGGAGCCAGCTGGCCTTGAATTTATCAGGAAGAAACGCAAGCCTAAGTGTTAGGATGACTTCACCGACCCTACGAAGAGACCAAGATCAGATAAACTGGAACTAGTTACGGACCCTTGAGAAAGTGTGACCAGCAGCAAGAGAAGAGTTTCCATAAGTGGCTGATCGGGAAGATTGACAATAAGAGGGATCGATTTTTCCATACTAGGACGCATGGCGTGGCATGGTTCTTGTAGTTGAACACCTTTCGAACTTGGCTCTATGATTCGGTATGTAAATTACAATTATGTTTTATATTAAATCCTTAAACATATTGATGGTATTGACGGATTTACATGTTTTTTTCAGCATATTGGTGCCGCTCTACACATGCTACGCCGTCGACGCCACTTTTATCACGCCGCATTTCGACAGTCTGCTGCTATCATGAACACCACCTTCCCCCAGGTGTGCCTAGGTCATTGGAATCATTTCAAGAAAACCGGGGAGAAGTATACATGGGATGAGGACATGCTTAAATTGTTGAAGGGCGACCCAGATCAATAACTCGTATCCTGGGCAGCTGTTGATGACGTATATTTTGCCTTGCACATCCAACAGGCACAGCATTGGGTCGCCATTGAAGTGTTAATTCCCTTATGGCGCATTAGCAAATTTGATTCCAACCATACCGTGGTTAGTCAGTCTCTGTTGGTGGAAGTCATTATGCCTTGGTGTTTATTGATGCCTTCTTTGTTGTTCATGTCTGGCTTTTTTGATGACCATGACGAGCTCTAGTTGCAACCTAGCGAGAAGTCATTCCAGTACTGTTGTCTGGGCCCTGAGAAGGTACCTCAGACTATGACAATGTATTTCCCTATTTAATTAGTGATATTTGAAATATGTATATTGAATTTATACAAACTTTATTTATAATTGACACATATTCACTTATATACAGTGGGGATTGTGGTATGTATGCCATCAAATATGGTTTCCAAGCTACCACTCAATATCGTTACTGATGCCAACATGCAACATTTCAGAACCAAATAGTGTGGACCTATTCTTTCAGTCATTGGCACAGTGATTATATTTTTTTGAATATGTGAACATTAATTTTTTGTACATACTCGGAAAAAATATGTATATATCACTAATTTTCTATCTCGATCTACCTCGATAAAACTCCATTAGGCTCGACCCAAAATTTTAAATAATATTAAAAATACAACTAAAATCACATAAATTTGTCTGCCTCGTCAAAAATCGATACGTCAAACAAACTGCCTCAATGGGCCTCGACAACACCAACTAACAACCCTCAAAATGTTAAAATAAATACACCTTGATGAGCCTCGAAGCTACCTTGACGAGCCTCGATGGGGCCAAATCAAGCTATCAACATAGCGGGCTTGATGGGCCTCAATGCTACCTCAATAGACCTTGATGGGGCCAAACCAAGCAATGAACATAGCGACCTCGATGAGCCTTGATGCTACCTCGACGAGCCTTGATGGGGCCAAATCAAGCTATGAACATAGTAGCCTCGATGGGCCTGGATGCTACCTCGACAGACTCGACAATAAGTGGATGCTTACACTCCTTTTTCTGGCTACAACAAATGCGTGGACACGCGGTATCCCAATGGTTTGGAACATGCAACAAGATCATGATTTTGTGGCCAAGTTCACCTCACCATCACCATCAACCACAAGAAATTCATGATGACCAAGGACTTGGACATCTAGAAAATTTTCTTTCAGACTCATTTGCTTCAATTCAGCCTCCATCGGTGGTGCTAACACATTTGTTGCTTTTGCACATCTATCGGCAAACCACGTCTGTAGAGTGAATCGTATGAATTCAAGAAAAGTGGCAACTGGAAAGCTCCTTGTGTAATGCCCTACTACCTTAGAGTTGTTACCATGTGATTTATAAATGTGCCATTAGCTCGCCAATCGAGGTTTTAGGTTAAAAAGTGTGATTAAATTGAAATAAAAACTCATTTAACAACATTAGTTATAAAAGATTTGGACATTCATTAAAATCATAAAAGTCATACATTTGGGTTCCCAAAATACTGTTTCGAAAATGTATTACAGCTCAAAATGTAGATACAGTCGAACTAAGCAACAAAGCAAATTATTACAACATATTTTCCCCAAAATAACCCTGGTCGTGGCAACCAGGTAGGTCGAACATGTACACGCTGCTCCACGCTCTCCAACTCATGGTTGGTCGACCTTTCCCTTGCCCTTACATGCACCACAGAGCACCCGTGAGCCGAAGCACGGCAAGAAAAATCAACGCATAACATATCATAATTCAATCACAGAATTAAACAGCTCAACAGATTAAACATATAGCGGCCTATGCCGACCCATGTGCTTTACCAGGCACTGGGTTCACAGTCTTCACCAAGCGGGTGGATGTTGCACCCTTGGAGGGTCTCACCTTAGCGGCCTACACTCAGCTTGCTTAACGTCGATCCCGACCCTTACCGTACCCGACCTTCACCATTCTCGGCCTTTGCCGTTCCTGGCCTTCACCGTTCTCGGTCTTCGTTGTTCATTCATAATTATGCACAAACATAACATATCATTCACAAATATTCACACAGATATTAAACACAAATAATAGGGTCATGCCCTGAAACACAAACAATAGGGCCATGCCCTGCTCTACGGGCATAAACAGTTTCTTACCTTTGTCCCGAGTTGACAGATTAACACAATCCTAAGCACGATCCCCTAAACCCAAGTTTTGACATATTACCTAGTCACAACACCATAATAAATATATATCCATCATTCTCTAACCAATAAAAAATTTTGGATTAAAATACTAGCCTTCGAGAACTCAAATTCTACTAAACCGGGTAGTAGAATCCTTCCCGAGCCTTAACTTTTGGGCTCCCAAGCTTAAAATATTCAATTGCCCTTTTACCCTAATTTGAGCCGCGACCCACCCCCTAGGGTCGCGGCCCATAGCAAGTCAGAGAGCACAACTCTCACATATGGGGGACACGGGCCGCGATGCGAGCCTTAAAACCCATAAATCCCATGCATTTTTCTACGTTTTTGCCCAGCCTAACTTACAAATTCTCAGCCAAACCAACCCCGACACTCAAAATTCAGCCTACAGTTCATATCCAAGCAGCATAACTAACCTAAATACCCCAAAACTTACTTCACCAACTCAAAAAAACTCAAGGATCACATATCATAGTTTAACTCCATATAACCTTAAAACAACCATTGAAAACATAGCAATATCACTAGAAATTCATACCTCAGCTGGTAGTTCGACCTGAGCTGACTCTAACCTCCATAAGCTTTAAATTTTCCAAGCTTCAACCTCAAATTATGAGCCTAACACCAGAATTTCCCAAAACTCCTTAAGTCTCCAAGAGAGGGAGAGAGAGTCAAGAGACAGAGACAGAGAGAGTGTGTGGCAAAGGTGAGAAGAGTCTAGGGGTTTCCCTTAATTCTAGTGTGTTGTTGGCTTAAGTCTATCCTAGCTGCCTAATGACCAAAATGCCCCCAAGTCTATCCTCAATCCTTTAGTGCCACCAAGGGCAATCCCGTCATTTTTCATCTCCCGCTAATTCCTCGAGTGTTCCTATAAATCCCCATTTAATCCTCGACACACTTAAAAAAACATTATATCACTTCCCATTATCCGGTATTTCCCGAACACATACTATATCCCCAAAATACCCCTAGGTTCCTCCCGAACTGGGTACTCGACCCCGTTGTAACTATTTCACTACTCCACTCCCTAGGATCGTCTCGGATCGTACATCACAAATATATCTCCACAATATTGTGGTATCAAGCACAACATACATATATATATTGCATGTATGCTCTCAGCAAGCTAAAATTATAAATATGCCCCTATTAACCAAATTAGGCCCACATGCATATTTAATTCACCAAAACGTGCATTTCTAATCACATAATCATTCAATCCACATAATAACGTAATTAAATCAATTATTGCCTTCCTGGCACGCTTATCAAGGAACTAAGCCTTATTAGCAAATTTGGGACGTTAAAATTATCCCCTCCTTACAAAAATTTCGTCCTCGAAATTTACCTGAATAACTAGGGATATCGATCCCGCATATTAATCTCAAGCTCCCAAGTCTCCTCTTCCACTTTGTTGCTCCTCCACAGTACTTTCACTAAGGCGATGGTCTTGTTATGCAAGACTTTATCTTTTCTTTCCAGAATCTGAATCGGCTTGTCCTCATAAGATAAATCTTGATCCAGCTCCAGGTTCTCATAACTCAGCACATGTATAGAAACTGATACATATTTTTGGAGCATGGACACATGAAATACTTTTTGAACCCCCGATAAAACTGGAGGCATCGCCATCGTTATGCTAGAGTGTACGACCAACAGTGTTGTTACAGCCTTTAGGTATTCCCAGGTGGAAGTGGGAAGATATTACCATGGACTTTGTAGGAGGCGTGCCCAGGACGGTGGGGCAACATGACTCAATGTGGGTGATAGTAGACAGATACTCCAAGTCAGCTCACTTTTTGCCATTGAGGACAACTTATACTATGGACCAGTATGCAGAGCTGTATGTGAGGGAGATTGTACGTCTCCATGTGGTCTCAAAGTCTATAGTATCAGACCGGGATCCCATATTTACTTCAAATTTTGGGGTGGTTTGCAGAAGGCTATGAGGACTCAATTAAAGTTCAATACAGCCTTTCATCCTCAGACACATGGGCAGTTTGAGAGGACAATTCAAATATTGGAGGACATGCTTAGAGCATGTGTGCTGGACTTTGAGGGGTCTTGGAGTAAGTACCTCCCATTGATTGAGTTCTCGTACAACAATAGTTATCAGTCAAAAATTGGAGTAGCTCCATACGAGATGTTGTATGGAAGGAATTCGATCGCCCATTCATTGGGATGAGATGGGGGAAAGGAAGTATTTGGGACCGGAGATGGTTTAGAAGACTAATGAAGCTATTGAGAAGATCCAAGCTCGAATGCTCGCTTCGCAGAGTAGACAAAAAAGCTACGCTGGCCGTAAGCATAGGAACATGGAGTTCCAGGTTTGGGACCACGTATTTCTACGAGTTTCTCCATTGCGAGGGGTAAAGAGATTTGGGAAAAAGGGCAAGCTGAACCTTAGATTCGTAGGACCTTTTGAGATCCTGGAGAGGATCGGGGAGGTAGGCTACAAATTGGCTCTACCCCCGTCATTATCAGGAGTTCATGATGTGTTTCACATCTCAATGCTTCAGAAGTATGTGTTATATACGACCGATGTATTGGGATATGAAGATCTGGAACTACAGGCAGACTTATCATACGAGGAGTGACCATTTCAGATCCTCGATAGAAAGGACAAGGTTCTAAGGAACAAGACGATTCCTCTAGTCAAAGTCTTATGGAGGAATAGCAAGGTCGATGAAGCAACCTAGGAGCTAGAGTCAGCTATGCGGGATCAATATCCCGAGTTATTCAGGTAAATTTCAAGGACCAAATTTTTAGCAGGAGGGGATAGTTCTAACGTCCCAAAAATGCTAATAAGGCTTATTGCCTTGATTAGTGTGCCTGGAGGGCCTAATTGGATATATGTGTAAAATTTATTGATTAAATGTGTGACTACGTGCCATACATGATTTATATGATAATATGAATATATATATGCATGTTTATGAGTATTAAATATGCATGTGAGCTCGTTCTTGTTAAAATGACATATTTGTGATTATATGTGTTAAATGATTGAGACCACATTATTATGTGGATATATTTGTAGTATTCGGCTCGAGGCGATCCTAGCGAGCGGATTAGCGGAATAGTCACAACGAGGACTAATACCCGGCCCGGGGTGAGCCTAGGGGTATTTTGGGGACTTAATGGGTATTTGGGATTTATTGGTTAACGGACAATTATTTGGTGATTATTTGGGCACTTCAGGATTAATTGGGAGCTTATAGGACCACTTGAGGATTAACGGGAAATGCGGTAAAATGATGGGTTTGCCCTTAAGGGAAATAGGAGGCTAAGGATAATTTAGAGGGTATTTTGGTCTTTTGTGTGAGGGATAAGCTTAGGAAGCCTTAGGAAATGGCCAGAAAACATCACAATATCTCACAGCTTTCTCTCTCTCTCTCTCTCTCGTTCTCTCTTGAACCTTGGGGAAGCTTTTGGAATTTTCGAAGAGAAAGCTTAGAATTGAGGCTGGAAGTTGTGGATTCAAGCTGCGAATTGGAGCTAGGACTACTTGGGGATCAGTTCAAGGTCGAAATCACTCATGAGGTAAGCTTCATGACCTGATTTCTTTGTGAATTCTTCTTTTAGTATATGTTTTGGCTGGGTTTTAAGGTTAGCTTTAATTGTTGAATTGGGGTGAGATATATGGTTGGTTTGTGGGTAGTTATAATGCCTAGGTTGTGTTGTTAAGAGTCCTAGAATAAATTTTGGTTTTAGTTCAAGGTTACAAGGAATTTTTCTGAATTTGGTTTGGAGAAAACGTAGTGAAAATATGTAGGTTTTTCTGGGTTTTTAGCTCAAGTCGCAGGCCGTGTGTGCGAAGAGTCTGAGAGCCTCTAATTTCTACCCAGGCGTCGCGGTGCAGGTTGAGGCGCGCTGCAGCCCGTATTCCCCAGAAGAGAGCCTCAGGGCTCTCTAACTTTTTGCACATCACGGCCCTAGGGGTTTGGGCCACAACTCAAATAGGGGATATGGGCCAATTAAGGGTTTTTAGGCTCGAGAACTCAAACCTAACTGCTCGGGAAGGATTCTACTACCCGGTTTAGTATAATTTGAGGTTTTGGAAACCAGTATGTTATTATGGGATTTTTAGTTGGTTTAAGTTTTAATGGATATCCATTATTGCCTTGTGACTAGGGTTATGGCTAAGGCTCAGGGCTGAGGATCATGCTCGGACCGCTCTACGCCTTCAGCTCGGGATTCGAGGTAAGAAAATTGCACCCGGGTTGTGAATGGGGTTGAGACCCCCCTGTAAATAAATATATGTGAGATTGTGAATATATCTATGTCTGAGGATATCAGGATATGCATGTTTGTTCATGCTACTTTCGATTGCGTGTTTCACAATCTATCTATCTGTTATATTTGATCTGAAAGTCCGGCACAAGGGAGCCGAGGCTGATGTTAAGTGTGTGAAACGCAGCCCGACCTAAGCTAGTCGGGGTTAGCTAAATAACTAGAGGGCTCAACCTAAGGGCGCCGACACTTACTGTACTGAATGTTGAGTTTGAGTTACATGTTGGATTAAATTGTTTATTATTGTCTAGCTAGTTGCTTATGTTCTATTATTATTGAGTTGATCGGTTTGAGTTTATTGCATATGTATTGTTGTTCATTTGTGCATGTGAATTAAGTTTTCTTACTCAGCCTTGGCTCACAGGTCCTATGTGGTGCAGATAAGGGAAAGGGAAAGCTAGACCAGCCGTGAGTTGGAGAGCTATGGGGGCGGTGTGTACATCGACAACTGCTCGACCGCCATGGTCGAGGGATTGATAGGGACTAGAGCCAAAGTTGTATTTTTCCACTTAGGCTGGCATTAGTTGTATTTACTTTTAAGGGTTGTAACTGCCTTGTAAACACTATTTTTGGGATCCCATGTACCAACTCTTATTTTTAATGAAAGTCAACTATTTTATGATCAAAAGGAAGTTGTTTTTTAAAACAATTAAAAAATGGCATCCAAAAAAATGAGCTACCTAGGATTTTATAAACACCCTTATGTGCTGGCGTTTTGAGCACCAATACCCTAGACTTTCCCTATATTGTAAGTGTATTTTTGTCATGCATTGAATTTCATATTGAGACATGCTTTCCATGTTATAAATGTTAGGATTTATGCCCTAAAAGCATGTATAGACATTTTATTGATTTAAGTAAAAGTACAATTTTATTATATTTGAATGTTATAATTATTATTTGAATAATTTATGTGAATATCAAGAAAGTTTCATATTCATTTATGAGGATGTGATCTTATATTAGTACGAGAGAATTAAGATCATATACAATGAATAAAATAGTTAGTAACATATTTAAGTAAGGAATCTTTAATGAATGGTTACAAGTACGGTTTACTAAGCATACGGGATGCAAGTAGTCTAGATTCGAATTATTGATGTGAATAGACATCTTGGTATATGTACTGTATATAATAGAAATTATATATGACATGATAGATATGAATTAACTATCTTTATAAATTTACCGTTTGCCATAAGGATTTAATTCTTATCATAATAGATGATTATTTGTAGATCAGTCTAAATCATGAGTAGTCATGAACTACTGTTTGTGCTTATTGCATCTTTTGATTCACTCGTTAAGGTTTCTTAGTATAATGAGGCTAGTGACTTTTGTTTTGGAGATTCAATATCATGAATGGCTGGGAACATGACTTACAATATTCGAATCCATACTTTCTCAAAGGATCGAATATTGGTTCCCTTAAGGGTTAATTCTAGAATTGAACAGTAATTGAATTCAAATCTATAAGTTGATTATAGATTAATTATTCGCTAGTGAATTAATGGTACTTAAGGAACAAGAGGTCATCAGAATGGTAAAATGGTAATTTTGGCCAGCTCTAATTAACAAACCAATAATTGGAGGACAGAACTACATTTATTGATTATATCATTGGACTACAAAGAAAACTATGTAAATATAATTCTATAAATACTTAGAGTGTAATTCCATATTTATAGTGGAGTAATCATGGAATTAATAAATAAGATTATTAGATTAAAGAGTTTGATTAATAATCTGGTTTATTGGAGCTTCGTAGTATAGGTCCATGATCCCCAAGTCACCTCTGTCCTACACTGTCAATGGTAAGGATGTGTCATAAGGAATATTTGTAGAGAGAATGACTTAATTGCAAAGAAATTAATTTTCTGTGGTGAAGAAATAATTGTGTGATAATTATGAGCAATTAATTAATTATTTAACTATATAGTTTGTATTATGAAAAACTTTATGTTAAAATAAATATTAATCATGTTTGGATTAATATATATAGAGAGATTAATAATTATCTTATTATAAGATATTTATTTAATTAAAACTGATATTTTAAGATAAAGTTAATTTTGAATAATATTTAATTTGGGATAAATATGTTATCTTAAAAATTAATTAAACAAACAAATGAGAAGAAAAAAAAAGGAGAGTCATATAGTGGCGCCACCCAATGATATTTTTTATACCTGGGATTTGAATTTTGAATTTAAAATTAATTTGTTTATATAATTATATATAATTATTTTGTTTTAAATACGTTAAAATCAAATAATTAAATAAGTGGTAACTGGTCAATTTTATTTTAAGTAAAATAAAGATTAATTATCTTTAAAAATTTGAAAGAAGCGATACTTTCAAGATTAAGTTAAATAAGTTGTTTTTGACTATCAGACTCTCTCAAGAAAGAAACGATAGAATTTCCTAAACCTGAAATTATAAAAAATTCTATAGCTTATCTATTCTCAATCCTTTCTAGATGAGTACATCTAGAGAGTCTAAATCAACCTTTAAATCCTACATGCCCACACACGTCATTGTGTGTTTGAGGATTGACTTGGAAGGCTAAGATGTGAGAGTTCAGAAAGGATAGGAAGATCGTTGATTTATACGAAAAGATTCAAGGACATTTGATAGGCTACGAGAGGTAATCACTATTCCTTTTATGTGTTATTTAATATATCTATATATGTATGAGTCTTTCTAGTGTTAATAAATTTTTAAAAGATCCTATTCCGCTATGTAATCTTATTTTTCTCAATTAATACCAACAATAACACTAAAAGCCCAGAAGCAGTTGATTTCTAATTCAGCAAATGTTTTGTTGAGCTGTCTTTCCCCTTTTGTGTCCTAGTATATATAATCATTTTGTGTGAATTAACCATACCTCTCTGAGTGGCTAAAAAGTGGTTTTTTCAAGAAACACTCTCTACAAAAGGTCTGAAGCATTTGTTGCTTCACTGTTCATTGGACCATGGCTTTTTGGTGAAAGTTCATCATTCAAATCGGTTTTTCTAGTTTAAAGTTTGAAGGGAGTTCAAGCTAAGTCTCGAGGGGAGCTCGAGCTGAAGCTGGATGGAGTCCAGCAAATGGAGGGAGTCCAGCAAATAAAAACCCCAGCGAGAGGCTGGTTTGCTATGAAGATCTTCACTTAAATAGGGAGTTGAATTCTTGTTTTGTAAAGAAATTTGAAATGGAGTTTTAAATTGTGTTTTACTCCATTGTAACTAGGGTTGTGCAAAAAAATCCAAAAAACTGAATAAACCGCTCAAATCGACTGCTCGAACACCAAAAAAATCAAAACCGAAGGAACCGAAAACTACTTAAACTGCCTTGGCGGAAACATACATTAAATCGGTCGCTTTATAAGTTGGTTGCAAACCGACCGTACAAACCTAAACCGATTGAATATGCTTACGTTCCAAATTTGAGGATGTAACATTATAACCATTTGTTTAGGTTTTCAAATCTTAAAGTTAAAATCTTCAAGTTAACAAATTAAAAGAATCATTTTCATATTAAAAAAAAAGCTAAAAAATGGATTCCAATAATCTACATTTTTTAACTTAAATTTCCTAAAAAATTATTTTAAAAAAAAGTTAGGTTTGGGTGGTTTTAACCGACCAAACAGCGGGCTAAATCGGTCGATTTTTTTGGTATTGTAAGTAGGTCAGTTGGTTTTTGGACTGCACCAATCCGAACCTAAAAGAGAAATTTGTATTTTAGAATATAAAAAAACCGCTCAAACCGACTGATGCTCAGCCTTAATTGTAACTTATAATAACTCTGATTATTGTTAGTGGATTTGCTTCCCCTCTGAACAAGGTTCCTTGGACTAGGTTGTGAGAAATCATGGCTGAACCATGTAAAATTGAATGTATCTTTTTATTTATTTTTTATGTTTATGCACCTTTACTTTAGTTAAATCTGATTTTTGTGTATCCATTTAAGTGGGTAAACCAGTAAGAGTAATTAACTAACTTTCATTTATATATATATATATATATTATATAATTCCAAAACAACAAAGCAAAACCTTAGGAGTAATTAACCAACTTTCATGTATATATATATAATAATAATTTCAAAACAACATAGCAAAACCTTCAAAACAGATAAAGCTACTAGCTGAAGGGTCAGTTTGATTCATTTTTTAGAAAAGCTAGAAGTTATTTTCTGGAAAAGTTGTGCAATAAAAGTGTTTGGTAAAGTGTCATAAAGTAGCTTATTGAAAAATTTATGTAGAAGCTACAACTAAAAGCTAAAGTTGGCACAACCCGACTTTTAGCTTTTTCTAAAAACTGATTTTCGAAAAAACTCTACGATAAATATATTTACTTATTTATTATATATTAATCCAAATTAAAATATTTACAATAAATTAATATAATAATAACATAAACAATAATTAAATTTTAGATATTTTTATTTTGTTCTTAAAATATTTTTATTTTAGTAATTTTATATTAACAAATCACATTAATATAAAGATTTTTTTTTAAAATGTTTAATATAGATTTTATTATACACTATAATATTATTTTTGCATCTCATAGTATTGTTAATTTACAATTTATAAAATATGTAATTAAAAACATAAAAGCGAGAGATTTGCATAACTTAAATTTTATATATTTGTGATTATATCGTGATGAGATTATTATACTATGATCATTATAATTAGAATTTTAGCGAACACCAACTTGTTATAATATATATATAGATATATATATATATTTATACAATGAGAGTTATTACAACGCATCTACTTTTTTGATGATATATCCAATTATATGTGTATATTATATAATATAATATTTTTGTTGATGATCATTTTATTAGTGTCTTATCAATAATATATTGAATTGTAACATGTTTAAGTAAATACAATATTTATATTGAAATCTATTTAATATGTGTAAATTTATTTTAATAAAATATAATAAATATGGCATCTATTTCGGTCTTTTAATATTTAACAACACTTTAATCATATAGTTTACCAAACATTCTTGTTATAGTTTTACTAACTCACAACACTTTAAAACTTATAATTTACCAAACACTCAACGACTTTTGACCCATAGCACAATTGCAACTGTTTTTCCTCACAACACAACTACAGCTGCTTTTCCCCAAAGCACATCTATACCAAACTGGTCGTAAATAAAAGTCTTTGACTAAAAAATTAATAAAAAACCCGAAAACTGATTAGTTTAGGGTATAACAGCAAAAAATTTATTTTTATGTTTTAAATTGTAATTATACAATGGAATACTCTTAGTGTCAAGGTTGATTGGTAAACATTTGGAAATGACTTATAATTAGACAACTATTTTAGTTTTTTAAAACTGTATAAATCTCCCCTCAAATTTCAATTTATAAGTTATTAATATAATTTTGGAAAAATTGTCATTGAAAAAAGACAACACACTTGTCTTCAAATATAAAACTAAAATTTACTTAAATAATTTTACAAAATACAGATTGTTGACGCGGTTCTTCGCCAACAGGTAATTAAGAAAAGAAGAGAAAGGGATTAGTGCTTATGTTGAACCGAAATAGATAAATGATCTTAGAAATGAAATGGTGACTCAAAATACGTTCTTTAAGTGGTTCAAAGGTTAAAATCCTTCTACTCCACTAGTCAGTATTATTGCTATATACTGGGTATACTTTTATAGGGTATTTCTTACAATATAGAATCCAACCCCTATTAACTCCCAATGTCTCCATATTTATAGGAGAAGGCACCTGGGAGATGGTAAGAAGGTCATCCCGTGACCTTCTTACCTATCATGTCAACTCTGAGACATTCATGATTAATTCCTAAACCTGACACATAAGTGTGGTCAAATCAATAGGTAAGGGGATAATGGGCCGCACGGCCCAACCTAGTCGTGGGTGTCTGAATACGCACGTTCTTGCTGCGTGTCCGAGAAGTCAGGGACATATCAGACACGTGATGTCTGATATATGCACGTTTACCTTGCGTGGTTGACTTTATAAAGGGTCATAGCCTCCAACTCTAGCTCGTACCACGAGCTGGATGCTTCCCTCGACCTATGGTCTTTAGAGTCCAAACTCAGTATTCTTGGCGAACCCTTATGTTATCCGAAGCTGAGGAGGTAGGGCCTTATGATCCCAGCTCTGGTCTTGGGGATGTCCACGTGGTAGTCATGATTAGGCCGTATCTCAGCTCGCTAATCAGCCCGTGGGAAAATCAGGGCGTACACAGATATATATGAATTTATTTTGGTTATATTATATTATTGGTTTATTTGTGTCGCAAGTCCTTTAATTATACACACTTTTGCAAATTGGTCCCCCAATTTTAATTTTCTCAGCACCGTTAGTCCCCCACTATTAATTCACAATTATTCTGTTAGTTTAGGGTCCAATTTGAAACAACAAAAAGTTTGGGGACTAACTTGCAAAAATAAATCATGAGCCAATTTTTTTATATGATGATGTTCGTTGTAGTTACGACAACTAGCATGTACGTTTTTGGGAAATTCTTGATAATTTAGTGTCGTGAAAAAATAGTAGAATTTTTATTTATTTTTTTTGCTCATGTGGTAGTTCGAAATATCAGGAACTCTGTTTTTGGCACACCAAATTAGCCATAATTTCCTAAAAATATCTAGGTTGGTTTTCGTAACTACAGCGAATATCGTCATGTAAAAAATTGGGTCATGACTTGTAACGTCCCAAATTCGCTAATAAGGCTTATTATCATGAATAGTGTGTCAGGAGGGCGTAATTGGATTCATATGTGAATTACGTGAATTTAATTGAATATATGTGTGATTATGTGACATATATGAGTTATATTGTGATATGAATACCTATGCATGTTTATGCATATTAAATGTGCATGTGGGACCGTTTTCGTTGATAAGGGCATTTTTGTAATTTTTACTCGTTGAGGGTATAATTGTAATTATATGTGTTATGTGATTGAGACCACATTGTTATGTGGATATATTTGTGATATTTGGCACTAGGCGATCCTAGAAAGTGAGTTAGCAGAAAAGTCACAACAGGGTCAAATACCCAGTTCAGGATAAGCCTAGGGGTATTTTAGTAACTTAGTACATTTTTGGAGTTTATCGGGTAATGGGAGTTTATTTGGGTGATTATTTGGAGATATTAGAATTTATTGGGAAATTATGGTGTAATTTGAGGATTAGTGGGAAATGTGGCAAATGATCGTTTTGCCCTTGAGGGCATTAAAGGGAAAGCTCTTCGGTGAGGGGCATTATGGTCTTTTACCTAGCCTTGATTTGACTTAGTTAAGACTAGAAGCTTTCCAAAAGTCCAAAGGATACACTTAACACTCAGCAATTCCCGTTCTCTATTTCTCTCTCATTCATCTATTTATGTCTTAGACACATGGGGATTCTTGAATTTTTGAGAAGGGTGGCTTGGAAACTTAAAGCTTGGTGCTAGGTATTGATTAAAGGTGCAGCTAGGAAGATGAATCCTAGCTGAGGTAACATTTTTGGTCCTGTAATCTTTGAGTTTCCATTTTTCATTTTTGGTGTTCTTTTGCTTCAAAGCTCAAGGTGAGATTTATGAGTTTCTATGGGGATTTTTTGTATATTGTGGTGTTATATTGTTGCTCTGGATGAATTTGTTTGAGTTTATAGCTCAAATCTGGGTCTAGTTGTTATTTAGGATGAATTGGGCTCGGGAAAAATGTTGGAGAAAATTGGGTTCGCAGAGCTGCGCGCAGCGCTGTTCTTGGAGCGTTGCGGCCTACATGAACTCAAGGGCTAAGGGTGGTTCTCTGAACCGCCTTAGTGTCGCGACGCTAGGTGGGCTGCCGCGGCGTGTGTATAGGGAAATAAGGGAATTGGCTCTCTCACTTGTAGAGAGTTGCGACGCTTGTGAGGGGCGCCGCAACTCAAATTGGGATTTTGGCCAAATGGGGTTTTCGAGCACGAGAACTCAAACCTAAAGGCTCGGGAAGGATTCTACTACCTGGTTTACTAGAATTCGATGTCCCGTAGGCTATGAATTAATCTCGAAACTTTTAAATAGTTTAGTTCTCGATTATTATCCGTTATTGCGTTGTGACTAGGTTATACCATTAGGGCTCGGGAGTAAGGATCGCGCTCGGGATCGCCATACGCTATCTGCTTGGGAATCGAGGTAAGAAAACTGCACCCTTGTTATAATTAGAGCTCGAGCCCTTGTTAATGTATATGACTATAAATTATGTCTGTGATTACATGATTAGGCATGCTTGTATACGTTGTATCTGATTGTGTGATTAGGTAAATTGTATGTGTAACGTCCCAAATTTGCTAATAATGCTTGGTGCCTTGATTAGTGTGCCGAGAGGGCAATATTTGATTTAATTACATTATTACGTGATTTAATTATGATATGTGTGTATCACTATTTGATTGTGTGAGTTACATTATAATATGACTAGATATGCATGTTTAGGTGTATTAAATATGCATGTGGGCATGTTTATCATTATAAGGGCATATTTGTAATTTTGACCCATTTAGCGTATAAATGTAATTATGTGTGTTAGGACCGAGACCACATTATTATGTGGATATATTTGCGATATTTGGCTCGAGGCGATCCTAGTGAGCTGATTAGTGGAAAAGTCACAACAGCGTCAAATACCTAGCTCGAGGTGAGCCTAGGGGTATTTTTGGAATGTAGGGTTTATCGGGTAATAGGTAGTTATTTGGTGATTAATTAGGTATGTTGGGATTAATTGGCAATTTATAGGACAATTTGAGGATTAGCGAGAAATGTGGCGAATGACGGGTTTGCCCTTGGAGGCATGAAAGGGCTAAGGATAAGACTAGGGGCTTTTTAGTCTTTTGGGCCAAGATATAGACTTAGTATTGGGCTCTAGACTTCAGTAAAAGATGGGGAGAAAGCAAAGGTAGAAGGAAAAGAAGCTCTCAGTTAATCTCTTTCTCTCTCTCGTGAGTTCTCTCTCTTATAGTTTTGACTTGAAACTCTTGAGCATTGGAGATTTTGGAGTGGAGATTTTGGGGAATAGGAAGCACAAAAATTGAAGAGGCAGCTAGGAACAGATTAATCAGAGGTAAATTTTAGTTTTAAGTTATGAGTTTAGTATTCTTTGAGTCTTGGAGTTTGCTGCAAATTTGGAGTTGGGGTAAGATCTTGGTTGGTTTTTGGGGTAATTGAGATGCCCATGCTGTGTTAATGTGAGTTCTAGACTCAATTCTTGTGTTAGTGCATGTGTTAGGATGAATTTTGGTGAATTTGGCTCGGGAAAACGCAAGGGAAAATGCTGGGAATTTCTGGGCTTCGGCTTTGAGCCACAGCGCTGTTCTTCAAGCGTCGAGACCCGTGTGCGTGAAATGACCTTGGAGGTTCTCTGAAATCTCCTAAGCGTTGCGGCACAGGTTGAGGGGTGCCGCGCCCCGTGTCTCCTAAGAGAGAGACTCGAGCTCTCTAACTTGTAGCGCATCACGGCCCTCTAGGCTAAGCAGCGACTCTAATTAAGAAAAATAGCCAAAACAAGTTTTTAAGCTTGGGAATTGAAACTTAAGGGCTCAGGAGGGATTCTACTACCCGGTTTAGAAGAATTCGAGGTCTTGGGAGCTAGTATATTATTCTGAAATTTTTAATTGGTTTAGGTTTTGATGGTTATTTATTATTATGTTGTGACTAGGTTTTACTGCTAAGGCTCGGGATCAGGGATCGTGCTCGGAATCTCCTTATACTGTCAGCTCGGGACTCAAGGTAAGAAAATTGTTTGTGCACGTAGAGCAGGGCATGGCCCAATTATCTGTGCTTAATGTTATGTGTAAATGTTTGTAACTATTATTTCATACATGTGTTTATGACTGAGCGGCAAGGGCTGGAACCGACAATAAGCATGCTGAATGCAGGCCGCCATGGCATGGCCATCTAAGGGTGTTGTACTCACTCGTTCGGTTAGGACTGTGAACTTGGTGCCTGGTAACACACCTTGACCGACTTAGGTCATTATTTTATATTGTCTGTTGTGTTTATTAGTTATGCATTTATTGAAATGAATTGTTATATGTTATGCTAGTGAAGTTTTCTTGTTGGGCCTTGGCTCACGGGAGCTTTATGGTGAAGGTAAGGGCAAGGCCGACCAAGCATGAGTTGGTGGGCATGGACTAGTGCGTACATGTTTGGCCAACTTAGCCGCCACGGTTGGGATAGTTTTGAGGAACACAATGTAAATGTCTGATTTTGTCGCCTAGGTCGGCTGTCAAATGACTTTTGTGTTGTAAATATGTCTTAAACAGCATTTTGGGATCCCACTGTAACTTTTCTATGTTCTTAATGAATGTTTAAACCTTTTTATGGAAATTTTATTAAATGAGTCTTTACTTTGATTTAATCACACTTTTGGGTCTAATACCTCGATTAACAAGTCAAATACACATTTTAAAACACATGGTAACGACTCTAAGGTAGTAGGGCGTTACAACTTGGTATCAGAGCATGCCAAGTTTATGGTTCCTGAAGATTGACCAAACATGTACGCTCGTTGCCAAAGACAAGCTTGACTCAGGGTTGGTTGGTATTAAGTGAAATATTTGTCTAATTGCTTATCTGAATTGCCTTATTTGCCTGATTTATATATATATAGAGAGAGAGCATGAAGTGTATTTGATGTTAGGGCATGGCCCATTTGATTGTTATATGATTATGATATGTGTACATTGTGTTGGTTTTCCATTGTTGTTTGATTAGTTGAACTATGGGGTGGTTTCTTTGGATGTTGTTATCGTGCCTGATGTGTAGTGTCATTGATTGCAGGCATATTGAAGTTATGCCTCGGCAATCAAACTGGTTCCACGAAAATATGGCTGAAGATAACAATCAGGGTCAGTACCCTCCACCTGCCCCATAGAACTAGAAACAGATGTTTGCAGAAATGCAAGCCAAACTTTAGAGAAATGAAGATGAATTCCGAGAGCTGAGACAACAAGCTCCTCCTCGGAATGTTTGAATACAGGCTCCACAGGCTGTGGCACCTGTGCTAGCCCAACCTATAATGGAAAATAGATGGGAGCCTCTGTATGAGAGGTTCATAAAGCAGCAACCTCCCACCTTTGAGGGTGGAAGGAAACGAGAGGGTAGTTTGTGCTAGTTATATGTTAAGGGATGATGCCCGCATCTAGTGGGAAGTTGTGTCTCAGATGAAAGATGTGGTCACCATAACTTGGGATGAGTTTAGGGATGTTTTCAATGGGAAGTACTACAGTATTGCAGTTCGAGCTGCAAAGGTGGATGAATTCACTAATTTAACTTAGAACCGAATGATTGTAACAAAGTATGCTCTGAAGTTCGACTGATTAGCTAAGTTCGCACTAGATTTGGTGCCTAATGATATGGGAAGGAGAGATCGCTTTGTACGGGGGTTGAATGTAATGATAGCCCGGGATGTCAAGATGATTCAAGGAATACTACTTATGTTCAAGTAGTGGAAAAAAAAACCCTTACTGCTGAGGGTGCTGAAGATTAGATATGGAAGGAAGGCATCGCAAGGCGTAATGCTCAGAGGATGGTGCCTCCCTTCACTTGTTCTGGCCGAGGTAGTGGTCCCAGTGAGCAGAAGAGAAGGGCCTCGGATTATTTTGTTCTTCCTGGTCCAGATAGGAGGGCATGTGGTGCCTTTGGCGGCCGTCAGGGCGGGGGAGAGAACTGGAGAAGCTTCCTAGAGTGTGCATGGTGCAGGTGGTGCCACCTGGGAGAGTGCAAAGTTAGAGCATGTTTCGTTTGTGGGAGTGTCAATCATTTGAGGAAATACTATTCACAAGTCAAGAAAGAGGAACCAAAGAGGAGCGACTGCCTCACTCCAGCCAGAGTGTATACCTTGACCCAGACCAAAGGTGAGGCTAGTCCCTCGGTCGTGACAGGTCAGATTTATAGTGTTTGTTCTTTGTTTACTACATTAATTGATGCAGGAGCTACTCATTCATTTGTATATGCTAGAGTGATAGACCATCTGTGTAGACCTTTTGATCTGTATGCTAAGGGATTTAGAATTTTTTTGCCAACTGGGGAATTGGTAGTCTCCAGGAGGTGGGTTAGAGCGTTATCAGTGGAGATAGATAATAAGGAGTTGTCTGTGGATATAATTGAACTAGTGATGGATGACTTTGATATGATTTTGGGGATGAATTGGTTAGTAAAGTATGTGGCGAAGATAGACAGCAAGCGAAGGATGGTAACTTTTGAGCCTGAAGGATAGGAACCTTTCATGTTTGTGGGGACGGTGAGTGGACCACGAGTACCTATGATTTCTGCATTGAGAGCTAAAGACCTGTTGCAAGAAGGTTGCATAGGATTCCTAGGAAACATAGTGAATACCTCTAAGGTTGTTTCAGTTGGACCAGGGGAGACCAGGTTGGTGTGTGAGTTTCCTGATGTGTTTCCAAAAGACCTGCCAAGATTGCCACCACACCGAGAGATCGAATTTGTCACAGAATTGGCACCAGGAGGAAAACTAGTATCAAGGGAACCTTATAGAATGGCTCCAACAAAGTTAAAGGAACTAAAGATTCCGTTGCAGGAATTACTGGATCTAGGATTCATTAGACCCATCTTTTCACCTTGGGATGATCTAGTGTTGTTTGTGAAGAAGAAGGATGGGTCATTAAGAATGAGCATCGATTACCGAGAGCTAAATAAGTTGACTATTAAGAATAAGTACCCACTACCCAGGATTGACGATTTGTTTGATCAGTTACAAGGAAAGACGGTATTTTCAAAGATTGACCTTCGGTCTGTCTACCATCAATTGAGGATTAAGGAAGAGGATATACCAAAGACTGTGTTCCGTATGAGGTATGGACATTATGAATTCTCATGTGTTTTGGGTTAACCAATGCTCTAGTAGCCTTCATGGATTTGATGAATAGGGTATTCAAAGATTATTTGGATAAGTTCATAATTGTGTTCATTTATGATATACTAGTGCACTCCCAATCAGAGACAGAACATGATTAACATCTTCATTTGGTACTACAGAGGCTGAGGGAGCATAGGTTGTACGCTAAGTTTAGTAAATGTGAATTCTGGTTACCCCAAGTAACATTTATGGGCCATATTATGAGTAAGGATGGGATTTTGGTGGACCCAATTAAGATAAGGGCAGTGAGAGATTGGCCGAGACCAAGCAATGTACTAGAGGTTAGAAGCTTCCTGGGATTAGCAGGGTACTACCGACGATTCATTGAGGGATTCTCTAGAATAACAACACCATTGACTGAGTTGACGCGTAAGAAGATAATGTTTAACTGGACAGATAGATGTGAGTACAGTTTCAAGGAGTTGAAGCGACAACTGATTACTGCTCTGGTACTAAGTCTTCCATCAGATAAGGAAAAGTCAGTGGTCTACTGCGATGCTTCAAGGCAGGGTTTGGGTTGTGTATTGATGCAAGCTGGGAAGGGGATAGCCTATGCTTCTAGATAGCTGAAGGAGTATGAATAGAGGTATCCCACTCATGATCTGGAACTAGTAGCGGTGATATTCATACTGAAGGTATGGAGGTGTTATCCAAAAAACACGCATGAATGACATGGCAGACATTTAATACAAGTGGCTGACATCTGGCAGAATTCATGCTCGACTATCGACCAGGACAATATCTATTGGCACGACGTTTGATCCCTATCTACGACCAGTCTGGTTGTACACACGCCATGCACGAAGAAAATCTTATGCAGTTATGATAGAATCCGAAATTATCTCCCATGATTTCCTGAGTATCCGATTATTTAGGAAATAAAATCTGTAACAAATTAATGTAGATCTTCCTTGAGCCTACAAATAGAGAAAGATAGCTCAAGGGAGGGAGACTTTTTTTCTTTCGGATTATCTGAGATTAGAGTGATTCCATTTGATATATTATCTTGTTCTCCAGAGGTTGGTGAAACTCATTGGACCCTAGTTCTTTGATCACTCCTTTGAATCCTATATCAATAACAATTCAAGTGGACGTAGGTTGTTACCAGATCCTAGGGCCGAACCACTATAAACTCTTGTGTTCTTTATTGTTTTTGTCATCACATTCATTTCAACGTATTTGTCCACACCAAGCATACTTGACTCCGTGTCAGTTGGCCAAAATCAGGGTCAACATTCTGGTGCTTTCATTGAGAGCTTGATACATGATCGTTGAAAGATCAATGGCGAAAACTACCAAGAAAACTAGACAGGCGGCCGGCGTTGCACCATCTCACCCGCCTCCTCCTCCTCCAAACGTGACTGAGGATGAGCCACATTTGGAATTTGATGAGGAAGAAATGGATTCCGAGATGCTGAAGAATACCCTGGGGGTATTGCAGGATGAACTGGCCAATCTGAGGGCCAGCCAGGAAAGTGCTGCCGAAATTATGGCATGACAGCAACAGGAAATTGAACAGCAGTGCTTGGAACTGAGTGAAAGACAGGCGGAGATGGATCGTCGCCAGAGGGAGGCCATGGCAGCCCTCGAAGCAGCCCTACAACTAGCTAGGAACCAGGCTGCACTTGCCTCGCAGCCTGATCAACCTGCGAATGGGCCGCCACAGAGGGGTCCTAATCCTAGCCTACCTATCCAACCCTCGAGCCCCCAGAGGCCCGAGAAGCCACCAGTGCCTCAGGACGATGTCCCACTAAGGGACCCTGAAGCACAGCCTCTATCCTGAGCTGGTCGCGGCAATTCCCCGCAACAGAGGCAGAATAGGGCCGAGCAGCCGCCTCGCAGTCCTAGACGCCATAGGGGCGACGAGCCAAACCCTCCAAGCAGAGGACAGTGTCCTCCTGGTAACAGGAGGAACTCAAAGTCAGGCTTTGCGGTCTGAGGCCCCCCTCGGTATGATAATGCACGGGGACCTACCGACCAACGCAGGCCACCCTCTAACGCTCCGGGGGTCCCAGATCGGGAAGGCAACCGAGGGAACAGTCGATCCCACCATAGCCAATCAAGATTTAGAGACGGCCATGGTTATAATGAAGCCGACTCAGGCAGAGGAAACGCCGGTTGGAGGAATGAAGAAAGAGGTGGGGGCCGAAGCCTACCACCTAGGGATGACCAACCCGAAAGACGGGATGCTGGGGGGCAGCCCAGACAAAATAACATCTTCAACCAGTTTGGAGCTAGCAAGCAGCGGAGGAGAGACGAGGATTTAAGAGACATACTCAATGATCACCGGGAGCGGCACGACGAGTACGTCCCTCCAGCACCAGAGGCCCCGACGATTCCTGGCGCTATGCAGGCCCAGATAGAAGCCCTCAACCAGGCAGTGCAGCAGCTGGTCGGGGGAAGAACATCTTATATCGACCACGATAGGAGAAAAGGCACTCCTTTCGTCCAGAGGATAGCTATGGAAGAAACTCCTAGCAAGCTTAAGATGCCTACGCTTCCGAACTTTGACGAGTATGGTGACCCGGTATCTCACGTCAACAAGTTTGAGATACAAATGGACATTCAGAAAGTGTCCAAAGACGCTCGGTGCAGGATCTTCCCTGCAACACTTTCTGATGCTGCACAGGAGTGGTTTTTCAAATTCCCTCCTTCAAGTATAGTTTCCTGGGAAATGTTTGTGAAAGAATTTTACGGACAGTTCTATGCGGGTCGTGTGCACCCGACTGAGGCAAATTAGCTGGTCGAAATACGTCAGCAAGACGGAGAGCCACTGAAGGACTACGTCCAGCACTTTATGCGAGCACCTCCTGGAGCGAAAATAGTGGGAGACGAAGGCAAAATGATGGCCATAACCACAGGAGTTAAGCGCCGCACGCCTCTCTGGGATAGCCTCAGAAAACATGGGGTCAGAACTACCCAAGAATTCTTGGATCGAGCTGATCGATATATCAAGCTTGAAGATGCCATCGCCAATGAGGGGAAGCCCCCAGGCAAGGACAAGGGGACAGCCGAGCTCGCCAAAGCCGCCAATGGGTCCAAACCCAACGGCAACGAAAAAGGCAACGGGAACGGCAATGGCAAGAATGGGGGGAAGCGGCTGCACAATGAGCCTTCCACCTCTGACAATAAACGAGCCAAGGGTAATCGTTATGAACCTCGGTTCACTAACTACACTGCCCTTATTGAGTCTCGGGGAGAGGTTTATCAGGCCACGAGTTCCAGTGTGCCTTATAAGAAACCTGCTCCCATTCGAAAGGATATCTCCAGAAGAGATACTACCAAGTTCTGTCGTTATCATAACGACTACGGACATGATACCAACGAATGCAACCAGCTGAAGGATGAGATCGAGTTACTTATTAAACAAGGACACTTGAGAAGGTATATACGGGCCTCGGGAAATTCCCAACGAGAAGCTCCAGGTTGCAACGAGCAAGCGCCCACACACCAACGCTAGCCGCCTTTGCAGCCTGATCCCGTAACTGGCACATTGTTGACCATCTGTGGAGGCCCGTACCTCGCTGGAAATAGCAGAAAGGCCAGAGAACGATATGCTCAGACTCTGCGCCACGACCAGGACATCGAGATGATGACTGTGGATGACCGCGCACCGAAAAAGGCTCGGTCAGAAGAGGGCGAAATAACCTTCTCTGATAGCGACGCCCAACATGTCCGGTTCCCACATTCCGATCCGCTGGTCGTGGATATCCAAATGGCCAATATGATGGTGAAAAGAGTGCTAGTTGACACAGGGAGTTCAGTGAACATCCTGTATAAATCTTCGCTGGAACGCATGAAGTTGTCCGTTAAGGACTTGGAGCCCTGCAACCAAACAATATACGGCTTCTCCGGTGAGGGACTCACCCCATCGGGGTCAATCAGACTTCCAGTGACAGCAAGTACAGCGCCTGCTACTAGGACATTACTCGCTACTTTCATAGTAGTCGATTGTCCCTCGGCGTACAATGCGGTCATTGGAAGGCCTATACTGGTTGATCTTCGAGCCGTCACCTCAGTATAGCATTTAGCCATGAAATTCCCGACAGACGCAGGGGTAGGACGCGTGTTGGGAAATCAGAGGGAGGCCAGGGAGTGCTACAATGCCTCAGTCACGAAGGCGAAGAAGGGAACGTCAAAGAGCACTCCCCCAGATAGGTTGCAGATGGCTATTGATACACAAGCCCAATCTGGTGATAAAGTCACCAAATAGAGTGTTGCCCAAAGTGAGGATGGAGATTTAGATCCTTGCTTTGGGGATTTTGAGGAAAATGTGGGACCCGTCGAAGACCAGGAAGAGGTCCAACTTGACGAAGAAGACCCGACTAGAGTTGTGAAGGTCGGGAAAAACTTAGAGCCAACCACGAAGCAGGCACTGGTGGAGTTTTTGCGGAAGAACCAGGAAGTCTTCGCCTGGTCGCATAAAGACATGGCTAGGATAGATCCTGTGGTTATCAGCCATGTCCTGAATATAGACAAGAGTTTTCCACCTGTGCAACAGAAAAGAAGGCTACTCGATAAGGATCGATCAAGAGCCTTAAAAGAAGAAGTTGAAAGATTAAAGGAGAATGGGTTCATCAAGGTGGCGTTTTATCCATCGTGGGTCTCTAATCCAGTGCTGGTTCCCAAGCCTAACGGAAAATGGCGAACCTGTGTGGATTTCATAGACCTCAATAAGGCCTGCCTAAAGGATTGTTTCTCGCTCCCAAGGATCGACCAGCTGGTCGATGCTACTGCAGGACATGAGATCCTCTCCTTCATGGATGCATACTCAAGTTACAATCAGATTAGTATGCATCCCCCTGACGAGGATCACATCAGCTTTTGGACCGATACGGGATTATACTGTTATAAAGTGATGCCCTTCGGACTTAAAAACGCAGGTGCGACTTACCAGCGATTAGTTAACCACATGTTTAAAGAGTTGATTAGAGTAAACATGGAGGTGTATGTGGATGACATGCTGGTAAAGTCGAAAAAAGCAGAAGGACATGTGAAGGATTTACAAGAATGTTTTGATGTATTGAACAAGTACCAGATGAAACTAAATCCTCTCAAATGTTCCTTCGGAGTTGGATCAGGAAATTTTTTGGGGTTCATCGTTAATTCAAGAGACATCGAGGCCAACCTCGACAAAATAAAAGCCCTGATCGACATGAAATCGCCAGAAAATATCAAGGATGTACAAAGCTTAATTGGAAGAATTGCTGCCCTAAGTAGATTCATTTCCAAGTCAACGGATAAATGCGTCCCTTTCTTCAATCTACTTAGAGGCAACAAAAAGTTTGAATGGACAGAAGACTGCGAGCAAGCTTTTCAGGCCTTAAAAGCCCATATGGCACAGCCTCCTATTTTATCAAAGCCTATTGAAGGAGAAACTTTGTTCATTTACCTGGTGATCACTGAAGTTGCTGCTAGTGCGGTACTAGTATGAGAGGAAGAAGGCGTACAAAAGGCGGTTTACTATGTAAGCAAGAGGCTAATCGGAGCAGAACTGAGATATCCTCCCATCGAAAGATTAGCTTATTGCTTAATCTTGGCCTCAAGGAAGCTACGTCCTTACTTCCAAGCCCATCCCATTATAGTCTTAACTGATCAGCCCCTTCGGCAAGTCCTCCAAAAACCAGAGGCGGCTGGGCGTTTATTAAAATGGGCAGTCGAACTTGGGCAGTTCGATATTACATATTCACCGCGAGCAATAGTAAAAGGACAAGTCTTGGATGATCTTATTGCAGAGTTCACCGAACTCCCAGACCACGAGCAGTGCGAAAAGCTTAGTGCGTCTGAGCCCCAAGATGAAGCTCCTTCGTGGAAGTTATTCACAGATGGATCGTCCAACGAATCTCACGCAGGATCAGGAGTGATTTTGATAACACCAGAGGGGCATCGATTTCACTGCGCCATTAGGTTCGATTTCACAGCGTCGAATAATGAAGCCGAATACGAAGCACTCCTCGCTGGATTAAGAATGGCAAAAGACATGAGTATAAAGGTGTTGGATATTTACAGTGATTCACAGCTGGTAGTAAATCAGGTTCTAAGGGAATATTAAGCACGAGGCCTAAAAATGGTGGCCTACTTGAACAAGACTAAAGATCTGTTGGCCCAGTTCAAGAAGTATACCCTCCAGCAAATACCTCGGGATCAGAATTCGAACGCAGATGCCTTAGCCAAACTCACAAGCGCGAAAGATGCTGACACTTTGAATATTGTGCCAGTAGAAAGATTGAGCGAGCCGAGCATACGAGCAAATGAAACTAGTATGGAAATCCATATGGGAGACACATGGATGGTGCCTTATTTGGAATATCTTACAAATGGTGTACTATCGGCAGATAGGAACAAAGCCAGAACTCTTCAAAGGCAGGCTGCTAGGTATATACTGATCGATGGTGTTCTGTACCGAAGAGGATATTCCATGCCACTGCTTAGATGTGTTACACCAGAGAAAGCTAAGGAGCTGATGAGGGAAGTACATGAAGGCTTCTGCAGAGATCACGCTGGGGGGCAAAGTTTGGCGAAAAAGATTCTGAGGCAGGGCTATTTCTGGCCGACTATGAACGAAGACTCAATGGAGTTTGTGCGAAAATGCGACATGTTGACCCTGATTTTGGCCAACTGACACGGATTCAAGTATGATTTATGTGGACAAATACATTGAAATGAATGTGATGACAAAAACAATAAA
This sequence comes from Humulus lupulus, assembly GCF_963169125.1. Classification (NCBI taxonomy): domain Eukaryota; kingdom Viridiplantae; phylum Streptophyta; class Magnoliopsida; order Rosales; family Cannabaceae; genus Humulus; species Humulus lupulus. The sequence continues at coordinate 106,012,908 of NC_084793.1, forward strand.
GAACACAAGAGTTAATAGTGGTTCTGCCCCAGGATCTGGTAACAACTTACGTCCACTTGAATTGTTATTGATATAGGATTCAAAGGAGTGATCAAAGAACTAGGGTTCAATGAGTTTCACCAACCTCTGAAGAACAAGATAATATATCAAATGTAATCACTCTAATCTCAGATAATCCGAAAGCAAAAAAGTCTCCCTCCCTTGAGCTATCTTTCTCTATTTATAGGCTCAAGGAAGATCTACATTAATTTGTTACAGATATTATTTCCTAAATAATCGGATACTCAGGAAATCATGGGAGGTAATTTCGGATTCTATCATAACTGCATAAGATTTTCTTCGTGTATGGCGTGCGTACAACCAGACTGGTCGTAGATAGGGATCGAACATCGTGCCAATAGATATTGTCCTAGTCGATAGTCGAGCATGAATTCTGCCAGATGTCAGCCATGTGTATTAAATGTCTGCCATGTCATTCATGCCTGTTTTTTGGATAACATTTGCCCCCCAAGTTTGTTTAGTGCGACCAGCAATAAAGAAATTTTAGGGAAACAACCGCTCATATCCCCATGAAATCTGTCAGGATCCCCGTAAGTTTTTGAAAGTCGTGATGTAATTATGTCTAATCAAGCCCTTTCAGTTTTCAAGAAAACAAGATGACGAATTATACACTTCCCCACGTTTCAAAAATGGGAAGTAATGATTACCACTTTTTTCCAAGATTCTACGCGCAGCTCCCAACGAGTTAAAACAAATGCTGAGTCCTTGGCCTATCGTAGTATGGGGTATAGACTTGATTGGATCCTGGCCAACGGGAAAAGGTGGAGTGAAGTACGCTGTAGTGGTAGTCGACTACTTCACCAAATGAGCCGAAGCTGAGCCACTCGCCACCATAACTACCAAGAAAGTTATTGACTTTGTCATCAAGAACATTGTTTGCCGATATGGTTTGCCTCGAAAGATTGTCTCAGACAACGGCACCCAATTTGACAGTGACTTATTCACAGACTTCTGCAAAAGACACGGGATCATTAAAAGTTTTTCTTCAGTCGCACATCCACAAGCAAATGGGCAGGTCGAGGCAGTGAATAAAACGCTCAAGGACGCCCTGAAGAAAAGACTTGAAGATGCTAAAGGAGCATGGCAAGAGCAACTGCCTGAAGTACTCTGGTCGTATAGAACTTCTCATCGAACAGCGACAGGTCACACCCCGTTTTCCTTAGCTTACGGGTATGAAGCTATGTTACCTGTCAAATTAGATCCCCCCTCACACCGACGCATTACATACGACCAGAACCAGAATAGCCAGCTAATGATGGAGTCCCTAGACTCAATTGAGGAGATACGAGAGAAAGCCCAACTCCGAGTTGTTGCGTACCAGCAAAAGGTCGCCCGGTATTTTAACTCAAAGGTGAAAGAAAGGAAATTCAATGTCGGCGACCTAGTGCTACGACGAGTTTTCTCAAATACCCGCGACCCCACTGCTGGAGTGCTCGGACCAAACTGGGAAGGACCTTATCAGATTGAAGAAGTCCTTCACCTGGGCACCTACAAGCTTGCACGCTTAAATGGAGTTCTTGTTCCACGCTATTGGAACGGTGAACACCTGCGCAAGTACTACCAATAAACAGTCCTTTTTAAAGGACTGGCTTGTATTAATTTTTACTTTTTACAAGTTTCGAAAAAGGGTTAGCCGCGTTGTATGGCTAATCGCTTATAAGTGTAAGATCTTTTTAAGATCACTCGTACAGACATGTTTAGTCCATTTTTAATACGAGATTATAAGGGACTGTGCGCAGCCAGTCATTCTTGCCAACCTTTGTAAATTAATTTTTGCAAGTATTTGTTCATTACGTGTGTTGTTTTGCTGTATTATAAGTCTTACGTTCCCTATCGAGCAATAATGTTCGCGCAGGTCGTGGTCAAGGCAAGTGACCAAGGACCTAAAGCTCCTCGATCACTTGGGGGGCATATAAGGTACATCAATAGCAAAGCATACCAATAAGTATGTAAACACATGAACAAAATAAGTGAAAGCATGCTACGGTACTTAGAGTATTTTTCAAAATTTATATTTTGATAAATCAAACCAAAGTACTATGCTAAGTTCAGTCATTCGAACAGATGCTATAATAGGCAAAAATATTATAGTATCAAAAGGCATTCTGTTACACCTCGAGCAGTACTGCTCGGATGTAATTGTTTAATTAAAAGTAAAAGAGCTGCCCTCGCAGCAATAAAAACCAAATTGTCTTTACAATACGACCCATGGGTCATAAAAATGAAATAAAAGAAAAAAATATATATCACTGAGGAGCAGGAGGATCTTGGGGATTGGGAGGAGTGCCCTAGTCGACAGGAGGACCAGCATCAGCGTCAACGGCAGGTGCCTTGGCCTTCTCCTCTTTTTCCAACTTGATGGTACATTACGCCATCAGAGTCCTCTTCAACCGCTCGGATAGGTAGTTGAAGTTGGCCTCCCGGTTGTGCTTCCAGAACTCGTAGAAGCAGAGGTTAGTGGCTTCCTTGTACTTCTTCAAATTCTTGGCCCCTTCCTCCTCGAGCTCCTGCACTTGCTCCTCAAGCTTCGCCGTCTCCTCCCTGCTGGAAGTCAGATCAAGTCCAAGCTGCTTACATTCTTGAGTGACAAGCTTGGCACTTTCCCTGAATTTCTCCCGGGAATCGTTGGCTTTCTTCAAGGCGTCTTGGCTGTCCAGAAGTTCCTAAGTGAGAGTGGCTTTGTCCTTGCACAGTTGTTCGTTCAGTTTGGACAGCTCCTTTTTCTCCTCGAGCAGCTTGTTGTTTTCAGCCTCAGGTGCTTGCTTAGCCTGGGCAAGCCTGGAGTCAAAGTTCTTCCCACGAGAAACCAACGCCCCAACACGGTGCCAGCCAACAGTTAGAGTTAGCAGCCCCTGAAAGACAAACAAAAAAATGAGACAAAATACGGGAAAGAAATCAGACATAAATAATAAAGCAGCAAGAGGTGACTTATGCTAACTATCTCGTTCAGCCCTCTGTTGACAACCTAATCAGCGTCCATTGAAGCAGTTTCGGTGATGGCGGCCTGACTGCGTCTGTGCTTTGAGAGTTTGTATATCCTCTCTCTGGCTGACCCGACCATGAAGCTGGGTAGGGAGCCTTCGGGCAAGTTGTCCAAAGCCTCCTTGTCAGCGGCCCTAGAAGAAGGCTGTGGACTAACAGGTATGGGAGTCGTCTGCTCGGTGGGGGGTGGAGGTGTTGTGTTCTCCTTGGAAGGGGCAGTGGCTGAAGCATCGTCTGTTCGAGCCTTCTTCGAGGGGGTCTTGCTGCTTTCCCCTCGAGTCCTCTTGTTATCCTTCTTCGGGACAGAAGAGGCAGCGGCAGCCTGATAGTGCTCGAAGACGTCCTCGGAGTCCATGCCTGTACAAAAGAAAGCAACTCGAGCAATAAGACTAAATGGTCATGCAGGGAACAAGGATAAAAATAAAAGGATTATAAGTAAAGTACCCGGGCTACAACTACTGGTCGTAGCATTATTAACTGAACTACCTAGTTCCTGGAAGAAATCAGAGTTTAAAGAGGGAGCATTCCTAAAGTTTCCATCCCCATCAAATAGATGAGAGGGAATTGGCAAGTGATTTAAAAGTGAGATTATTGTACCATTTACATCCGACGAATCGTCAAAAATTTCGGTAGGCTCGGCAGCCTTTTGTTTTACTTTGCCCTCGGGGACCAAGGTTTTCTCCGCTCGATGAAGGATGGCAGGTTCCCTGATCGTGACCCCAGTTGGCCTCCTCTGCAGAGGAAACGCCTGGGGTTGCTACTCGGGTTCTTGTTTGGGTGCCACTTCAGTTTGAGTGCCGCCTACCGAAGGTTCATTCGTTAAAGATGGGGAACTCCAAAGGCCAACCAACTTAAGGTTAGCCTCAGTAACTAAGTTTTTGACACTCTTATCAGCATTTGACATGCTGGCTAAAAGTGTTGCCCTTGACTCCATCCCTGGAGTAGGGATTGGACGTAACCATGTGTTATATTATTTTATAATATAATGTAAAATTATATTATATTATAATATAATGTTTTAGATTAAATAAATGTGACAAAGTGTATCACATATTGTAACATATAATAGAGAGTTACAATATTTAGATATATGATATATATCCAAATAATGTAACATATTTGGTGTTACAAATTTGTAACTTCCAAATATTACCCTTTATTGTGTAAAATTGTTGTTACACAATATTGAGATGAATTTCATAAAGCCATATGTGATATGGCTGTTAGAGATATGATTTTAACCCCAATAATGTGTTTTGGGAGTTACAAAATCATTTGGGAGGGTTTGGAACCGTTTGGAAAAACATCACAATTTTTTGTGCTGAAATTGGTCAATGGCCGTGGCCACCAACATTCAGTGGCCACGGCCTGTGGGACAGAGACCAGTGGCCGCGGCCACCATTGTCTCTGTCCGCGACCACAGGCCAAAAAACTGACCAATTTTCAGTTTTTTCAATATTTGTTGAATGGCTCAAAAAACCCAAATAACTCCCAAATCTCTTTTTTAATTCCATATTAATCCAATTAAACATTGGTAACAGCCATGGGGGTTGGTGGAATTTGAAATTCAAAGGGTGTCTCTAAACTCTATAAATAGGAGCCTATAGCTCACTTGTAAGACACAACTTTTCTATCCACTAGAGCACTTGGCTAGAAACACCTTGAGGCTTGATAATTCCAGAAAGCTTTTCCAATATCTGAGAGAGATCCCTTAGTGCTTGAGTTAGGGGGAAATAAGCTTTTGGACAAAGGTTTTAAACCTTGTTCAAGTTGGTAATCCCCAATCCTCTTCACTTAGGTTGTGTAAGTGAGAGTTTGATTGTGTTTCTGTTCTTCCTTTTATTCTATTGCTTTTCTTCTTATTCTCTTGTTCTATTTACTTGTATATTTTGTTTAAGAGTTGTAATCTTTTCATTTGGTCTAAACACTTTATTTTACTTGTAATCTTTTGATTAGAGTTGTATTCTCACTATTCTCTTCTTCATCATCATCTTCTTCCTTTTTTTAGTTTATTTGTATTTTCAGTTATAGAGTTGTAACCTTATTTAATCAATCTATATTTACTTGTAATATTATTGCATAGAGTTATAATATTATAATCATTTCCATTGAGGCAAAGCAATATTTTCCTAACACCATGGGCCTGGAACACAGAGGAATGTCAAGACATTGCGACATAAAAACACTAAGTGAAGAAGCTACTGGCATAAGAATTGTTACCTCCTCGAGTAAAGACCAGATTGTCTGGAGCTAGGTCAGGGGTAAGGAAATATTCATGGTGATACCTCCTCGCGTTAGAGATATGAGTGGTGTTGGACAAGAAACTGCACCTAGTTTCTTGGTGGCAGAGATTAAAAAACCCCGTGCCATCTTGGTTGGGGTTGGACTTAAGGTCGAAAAGAAAATTGACCTTGTGGGGAGAAGGTACTGGCAATTTTTTGAGTTTATAAAGGATATAGAGTGCGGCCAACATTCTATATCCATTTGGGGTGATTTGAAAGGGGGCTACTCCAAAGTAATTTGCCACCCCCTGGAAAAACGAGTGAAGAGGCAGGGTGGCACCTGCCTCAATGTGAAACCTCGACCAAGCGCTGTAGGCCCCGCCAGGTAGGTTGGCCCGCTGATCGATAGAAAGTTTGACTAAGGTCACCCCCGTCAGGTTGTATTTATTTAAATAGTTGGCGATCATCCGCAGTGTCACCTTACTCTGAGGAACGATGTGCCACTCAACGGCTAGCTGGTCAACATGTCGAGGGCGGGCACGCCTTTGGACATTAGTGTCAGGAGCAAATTCACCTCGACCACTGGTCGAGGGGGCATCAATAGAAGGCTGACCTAAGGAGTTAGGGGTTTTCCTTTTATGAGCTTTTGTTTTTGTTCGGGCCATTCTCTGGGTTGGGACTGGAGGACGGTTTGAGCTAGGGCGAGAAAAAGGGATTTTTGGTATCAAAGTGGATGGGTTTTCTTTGTCTTCAAGTAGTTGGGCCAAGAGGTCGTCTTCTAGGGGTCTTTCTCCTCCCCAAGGGTCTTGCTTATGAACTGAAAACAGACAATGGAGGAGATAAGACACAGTCTGCAAAGTAGCGTGGGAGATTGGGATAACGTTGCTCGCGTCTAAATAACCAGCAGCATCCTACCCCTACACTAAGTTCGGCGCTAGTGGTTTGAAAAACAGATCAAAAAAGAAACAAACTGTTTTCTGAAAGAGAACTGTTCCGACTCCTGAAGGGCGGGAAAAACCCAATTTTTTCACCTAGCTTAAAGATTAATTTTTTATGTCGATCTTACGCCCTAAGCCTATGATCCTTACTATCAAACTAAGTCCTAACTTATACAAAGCAGAAAGATGCCCTCTTACCAAGCATCGCAAGGTTTATACAAAAAATCCTCATAAAACCCTACTCAAGAAAACGGAAATCACATAGCACAGCAACGGCATCCATGGCATAATAAAAAAGTTTAGAAGACAAAATGATCACCTGGGCGAAGACGGAGATTCAGAAAGAAAAAAAAGTAGAAACTTCGGAGTCGGAAAGGCCTTCGGCTAGACGTCTGACTGGTTTCGAAGCTCTGTATTCCGGAAGCAAAGTTCTTGAAGTTCTTAACAAAGATGGTGAGTAAAGAATTATAAGGAAGAAAAAGAAGTTACTTATAGGGACCAAGATATGGCAAAAAGTGGTAATCATTACTTCCCATTTTTCGAAACGTGGGGAAGTGTATAAGCCGTCATCTTTTTTTCTTGAAAACTGAAAGGGCTTGATTAGACATAATTACATCACGACTTTCAAAAATGCACGGGGATCCTGACAGATTTCGTGGGGATATGAACGGTTGTTTCCCTAAAGTTTCTTTATTGCTGGTCGCACTAAACAAACTTGGGGGGCAAATATTATCCAAAAAACAGGCATGAATGACATGGCAGACATTTAATACACGTGGCTGACATCTGACAGAATTCATGCTCGACTTTCGACCAGGACAATATCTATTGGCACGACATTCGATCCCTATCTACGACCAGTCTGGTCGTACGCACGCCATACATGAAGAAAATCTTCTGTAGTTATGATAGAATCTGAAATTATCTCCCATGATTTCCTGAGTATCCGATTATTTAGGAAATAATATCTATAACAAATTAATGTAGATCTTCCTTGAGCCTATAAATAGAGAAAGATAGCTCAAGGGAGGGAGACTTTTTTGCCTTCGGATTATCTGAGATTAGAGTGATTCCATTTGATATATTATCTTGTTCTTCAGAGGTTGGTGAAACTCATTGAACCCTAGTTCTTTGATCACTCCTTTGAATCCTATATCAATAACAATTCAAGTGGATGTAGGTTGTTACCAGATCCTGGGGTCGAACCACTATAAACTCTTGTGTTCTTTATTGTTTTTGTCATCACATTCATTTCAACGTATTTGTCCACATCAAGCATACTTGACTCCGTGTCAGTTGGCCAAAATCAGGGTCAACAGGAGGCACTACCTGTATGGAGAAAAATGAAAAATATACACTAACCATAAAACTTTGAAGTATTTCTTCACTCAAAAATATTTGAATATACGCCAAAGGCGTTGGCTGGAGTTAGTAAAGGACTATGATTGTGAGATTTTGTACCATTCAGGGAAGGCCAATGTGGTGGCCGACGCATTGAGTCGGAGGGGTGTAGGACAATTGTTCAGTTCAAAACAGATATCAGAAAAGTTAGCTGAAGAAATGACGAGAGCGGGAATTGAACTGGCAATTGGTCAGCTAGCAAACATTACCCTTCAGTCCACGCTTCTTGAGAGAATTAGAGAAGCGTGGAATGAGGATCCTCAGTTGAAGAAACACAGGGAGAATGTCTTAGTTGGATTGGCTAGAGACTTTTCTATTTCAGAGGCAGATCTATTGAGGTATAAAAATCGGACTTGCATTCAATGGATTCTGGTATTAGGCGAGAGATTCTGGATGAGTCTCAAACCACTCCTTATTCCCTGCATCCGGGTATGAAGAAGATGTACCAAGATCTAAAGTCTCTGTACTGGTGGCTAGGAATGAAAAAGGATGTGGTGGATTATATAGCCAAGTGTTTAACCTGTCAACAGAAGAAGGCTGAAAACCAAAGGCCAGTAGGGTTGCTGCAGCCTTTAGGGATTCCAGAATGGAAGTGTGAGGATATTACCATGGATTTTGTGTTTGGATTGCCGAGAACAGTGGGGCAACATGATTCTGTGTGGGTAATCGTGGATAGGTATACCAAATCAGCTCACTTTTTGCCTCTTAGAACAAATTATAGGGTGGAGCAGTATGCTGAATTGTACATAAAGGAGATTGTGCATCTCCACGGGGCTCCGAAATCGATAGTGTCAAACAGGGACCCCATGTTCACCTCTAAGTTTTGGGAAAGCCTACAGAAGGCTATGGGCACACAGTTGAGATTCAGTACAACCTATCTGTTAGGAAAACTTATACAGGATCTTGTTTATTTTCATGTAATTCTAATATTAAACAAATTAATATAAGAAAACCTATAAAATGTGTCTGTAATTAAATTCAAATAGAAATAATAATAAGAACACTTACATTATACGCAGCGGAATGTATTAGTCATTCCTTTAGTTTCTCAAACCCTTATGTATCATTTCTGTTGCAGGGTATCACCAAGAAACTGAACCGATCTTCAAATTTCTTCAAAACCTTCCAAAGTATTCTTAGAATCACCTAGACTAGAGTGAGCAATTCTCAACACATGAGATAGATACAAAGATAAGAAAAACAAAACATAATATTGAGGCTTAGAAAATGACTTATGCAGTAGAGAGAGTCTAAAAACCTAGAGCATCAAAACTAGATGTTCTGATCATCTAAAACCATCTGATTTCAACTCTCACTTAGCATTCCTTTTATAGGCTTAATTAGGTCATTTATTTAATTGAAAAATCATTAAAATAATTTATAATATCAACCATTAGGTCGAAATTCTCATGGGCTTTAGGCCCGTGAAATTTCCCATTTAATTATAAGCATGTTGGACTTAAAATCAAGGCTCGTATTATTTTCTATTGATTAATTAATTAATTAAATAATTAATAGAATTCTTTATCAAATTAATTATTTATAATTTGAACATTGATTTAAACTTATTTATTAATTTAGACACCAGTTTATCTTAATTAATAAATCTGCCCTGAAATCTTTTTTCTTCTCTAAATTGCAAAACGTTGTGAAACTATCCAAAATTGACCTGATCAACTTTGATAATTCTAATTGATAATTAAATCAATTAATTGATACTATCTAGATGATTTTTTCTAAGGTACAGTGGGAGCCATGGGCTTATGAAATCAAGCTCCAATAAGTTATCATAAATTTAACAAATAAATTTACTAACTTATTAATTTCTCGTGACTCCACTAAAGACTCAGAATTGCACTCTTGAATTCATAGAACACTCTATAACCAATATAGATACTTTATTAATTATCCATTGTTACAACCATAATTTTCACTCAATCCTTTATAGACAGTCTACAATGAGATGGGACTAAAATATTGGTTTACCCCACATTGTATTTTATTCTTAAAACAATTAGTTTCTTGTAAATGATATTTCAGTAAACTAATATTAATTACTGAAATGAGATCTCTATCATTTAGCACCTTGAACCAAACTAAAAGAAAATCATCGTTTTACTTCTTCATCAGAAGCTATAGATGTTCATATCTATGATTAACACCCCCACTCAATTATACTACCGAGTTCCCAAGATGTAAGTATGAGCTAGTCCGTAAGGTAAGCTGGTCATGAACAGGTCAAAGAACTCAAATAATACAATCAGTTAGAATACTAACCACTCAGAATTGAGATTGAATTGACCTATGGTCAACTATATGATATGACTAGAATAGATAATAACGATATGTTTACTTATCCTGTCTACTATCAATATCGGTGCAGTCCGATGTAACAAATACATCCGATCTTATCTACTTTGCTAATATTCTGGAAAGAACATAACACTACAATGTGTAAGTAGATCATATCGTAGATTGGAAAGTCAGTGTAAATCATGTGCACTAACTAATCTTAGGACTAACTTATGTTTGAACATACAATCATATTTATATTCCACTATGATTACGTCACTATAAATATGATTATCTATATGCTCGAGATTTAATAAAAGTTTATATTAAACAAATAATCATGAAAATAAAACATGTGAGCAAAGTGATTAACCAAGTCAAAAATGATATCTATTCTTTTATTGATAATAAATGAGATTACAAAGACATTGGGTTTTAATTAGGGCATAAAACCCCAACACTATCAACCTCAGTTGGATGGACAGTCTGAGAGGATGATCCATATACTAGAAGATATGTTGCGGGCATGTGCATTGGATTTTGGGGGATCTTGGAGTAAGTATCTCCCTTTAATTGAGTTTTCTTATAATTACAGTTATCAGGCAACTATCGAAGTGGCCCCATATGAAATGTTGTATGGGAGGAAATGCAGATTGCCCATTCATTGGGATGAGATGGGTCAGAGAAAGTATTTAGGTTCTGAAGCAGTTCAGAGGACTAATGAGGCGATTGAGAAGATTAGAGCTCGAATTCTCGCCTACCAAAGTAGACTAAAGAGTTACTCAGACTTGAAATGTAGAGTTGTAGAGTTTCAAGTAGGTGATTATGTGTTTCTCAGAGTTTCTCCTTTGAGAGGAGTGAAACAATTTGGATGAAAGGAAAATTAAGTCCTAGGTTTGTTGGTTCCTTTGAGATTCTGGAACGAGTTGGAGAGGTGGCTTACAGATTAGCTATGCCTCCAGCTTTATCAAGGGTTCACAATGTGTTTCATGTGTCTGTGCTCCGGAAGTACATATCAGATTCTGCACATGTGTTGAGTTATGAAAACTAGAGTTGGATCAAGTTTTTCTTATGATGAGAAACTGGTTCAAATCCTAGACAAAAAGGACAAAGTTTTACGGAACAAGACCATTGCATTGCTGAAAGTGTTGTGGAGAAACAATAAAGTAGAAGAGGCAACTTGGGAGCTTGAGTTAGATATGTGGGATAAAATCCTAAACATATGTATATTTAAAACTATAGTGACTCGGTCATAGTGGATTATAATTGTAATTATATGTTCAAAAGAATTTTGTCCTAAGATTAAATCAGTACACTGGATTTTTAATGATTGGGTAATCTACGATAAGATCTACTTACACATATTGTGTGATGTCATATCCAGGACATTGACCAAGTAGATAAGATCAAATGTATTTTGTTACATTAGACTGGACCAATATTTATTACTGACAAGTTAAGTAAGTATCGTTATTATCTAATCTTATCATATCACAACATTGACCATAGGTCAATTCAATCTTAATTCTGAGTGATTAATATTCTACTAATTGTCTGAATTCAAGTCTTTTTATTTGTTTGTTACCAACTTACCCTACGGACTAGCTCATACTTACATATTTGAGATTTCGTGGTATAATTGAGTGGGAGTATTTATCATAGATATGAAATCTATAGCTTCTTCTTAAGAAGTGAAATGATGATTTCCTTATATCTTGGTTCAAGTGTTAAATGATAGAGTACTCATTTCTGTAATTAAATTTACAGAAATATCATTTACAAGGAACTTAGTGGTAGTTAAGGATAAATATCAATGAGGGGTAAAATGGTAATTTGCACCCATCTCATTAGTAGATAATCTATAGAGGATTGAATGACAGTTATGATTATAACAATGGATAATGTATTTACATTTGGTGTAAAACGTTCTATGAATTCAAGATTGCAATTCTGAGTCTATAGTAGAGTCACGAGGAATTAATAAACTAGTGAGATTATTTGTTATAAATATACTCACGGTAACTTATTGGAGCTTGAGTTAATGAATCCATGGTCCTCGTGTCATCTCTTATCAAAATGAACCTAGTAGTCATGAATAATTAATTTAATTATTAATTATAAAAATATCATATTGACTAGGTCAATGAAAATAAATAATGTTAAATTATTTATTGATATTTTGTGAGAAAAGAAATAGAAGAAACTTTAAGGTTTTTATTGCAAAGTCTCAAAAAGAGAGTATTATAGCCAATTGGGACAATTTTTTTAATATTAATAAATTAGTATTAATTTTAATGAAATGAATTAAATAAAGGTTAAAATTATAATTGGTTGATTTTGACAAGTATTTAATTAATTATAATTATTAAATAATTAAACAAAATGGGTAACTAAAACTTATTTTATATCCTATCTAATTGCCTATATATACTAGTGTTATAGAATGCATTAAAAGAAAGCTGAATTTGACAACGTAAAAATTCACTACTAATATTCTATACCTAGCCGCTCACTCTCTCTTAGTTTTTTCTCTAGGAAATCTCTTCTCATGTGTTGAGACTTGTCCGCACAAACACTAGGTTGTTTTAGAGAAAGACTTGGAAGACTGTAGTTTTATTTCAAAGCGGTTTGGATTCCTTGCAATACCTAGCATTCAACAAGGGCAAAATGTTAGAGAATCCAAAGGGTGTAGTCATTGTTCCGATATGCATCTCGTAAGTACTCTAATTATTTTATTGTTGTATTTACGAATCTCTGTATGAAAATCACTTCTATGCATGCATTTATGTTTTTCTATTGTATGTTATTTTGTGCAACAGGGAGCATGCATATAGATTTATATAAATGAGATTTACAATTAGAGCATTTAAATTTAAGTTTTGGAGCTATTTTACATAATTGTACGAACTTTCCGTAATAGCCCAGGCGACACATCGCTTGGCACCAGGCGATGTATCGCCTATGACCAGATGATGCATCGCCTGGTCTGTCTCAACCTAAGGTTTCAAGCTTTTGGCAATGCATCGCCTCCTAGGGGGTGATGCATTGCCAACGCCTCTGTTTTGACACTTCCAGACTTGTCTCAAAACACATCCAAATGCTCACAAACTTCTTGGGTTTTCTTATATACTCAAAATAAATATTTTGGACCCAAAAAGTTGATTTATAAATGTCTATACCAAAATTCAACTTTTACTTGTTAACTTTTGTGAAATCGTTATTGTCTAAACAATTTTACCATTATTTAATTAATCTTAACATTTTCCCATTTGATTAAATATATCATCACTTCTTTAGCCAACGATGTTAGTGCATAAAATATGCAACACAAGTAAACCTAAATTATTTTTTTAACTTTTTGTTTCGCATCCAAATTTTGAGTCTACATTTTTTTTTACTAAATTTTGTTTTACTCTGGAGTAAAATTTAGTTGTGCATTGAAGTCTTATTAGAGTTTTTTTTTTTCTTTAAAAAAATAATAAATAAACACAGTATAATTTTGCGAAAATTGTGATATTATATTTTATTATTACTGTTCTATTAAATAGTATTTTGAATTATACAACTAGCTACAGCTATGTAGGACAAAACTCTTTCTTTAATTACTTTTCATACTAATTATCATTATGAAACAACAACAATAACTATTTGGACTTTTCAATAACTTTTACTAGAAAAAACTAGGTTTAAAATTTACAAGCCGAACGTGCGTATCTAGGTGAGTCGTTTTTTAGTTGATGAGTCTCCATGTCTTGGATTTATGGGAAGTTAGGCTGTTGTACAACCATTTACGTCAACTACAGGTGACCCAAACAATAATTTTTATTTTAAAAAAATACAAATAATAAATAATTGTTTATACGCCAAAGTAACGTGAGCATGACGCAAAACTGTCTTGACAAAATTCTACGCTTCCCAGTTCCACTCCTTTTTGGCTCGGATTTGCTGTTTCACCTACTTGATATGCAACCTTGCAACCCCCAATTCACACCCATTTAAACTCAATTTGGAGATGAGAATAAGAATAAGAATCTAAACACTTTTTTATGTTTAGAACTAAGTTTGAATTTTTTTTAACTTGAAAAATTGAATTCTACGATATTTAACTTTTTATGATTCTGAATTTAAATAAAATCCACATATACAAGTGTTTTTGAGATGACCAAGAATGTGAACTACTTTAATTTACAAAAAAATTAAAATAAATATTTTTTTAGTCAATGACTTATGTTATTTTTGAAGCTCATAATAAAAAATAAATATACACATATCAAATTATAAAATGATAAATAATGTTTGTTTATTTAAAGAAGTTAAAATATAAAGTCTTTATATCATTAGTTTAATTAAAAATAATAAATGAAAAATATATTAAAAGTAAAATAAAGGTATTATTGTATTTTTTAAAATTATATATAATTCTAGTATTTAATAACTGTACATTGTAGTTTTGTTAAAAAATTATTTCATAAGTAAAATTGTTTATAAATTATAATGGAAAAAATTGATAATTTTTCAAAATATCATTTGCTAGTTTTAATTATATTATATACTATTTTGATAAATTATATTATTATATTTTTTTACAATAAAAATATATTATTATATTAATTTTATGAAAATATGATAACTTGACAATCTTAATACAGTGATGTAAGTTTCTAGATAAACGTATTACCTTAAACAATCTCTAAATTTTTTTATATATATTAATGTATAGTCTATATATAATTCGAAATGTATATCTACCCTATAATATTTTAAATCTAGGAATATGTTTTCCCATGATTTAAAATGTATGCGTTTATATGATTGTAGGACGTTAAGATGGCTTTAGAACAAAACAGCTCTTCTAGTCTTGTAGATTGATTGATTTGGGGCTTGACGCCAAATATGTATTGAAGGTGTGTGAAAATTAGTAAATATCTATATTTTTAATTTTGTAGTAAAATAGCCTAACTATTTTTTTAATTACATATTATCAAATATGCCATTTAGCAAATTATTATTTTATTCTAAATATTTTAATATTATGGTATATGTATATTAGTTTTGTTTAATTAGTTTTTATTGTAAAGTTATTTTGTTTTTGTTTTTTATGGGTTGTTGAATGATATACCATACCATAAAATATATATATACTAAGTTAAAAAATAATATACCAACAAAACTTACAAAATTATTACTAAAAAATGTATATACTATGCTAACAAAATTATATACTACCATTAAAATGTATATATTATGATACAAAATTATATTGTTGATGTCGTTTTTCGTCAACTTAGAAATGAAGCACAATTAAACAAAATACCAGAAGAAACAAATAACAGAAGACACAATTTTTTACGTGGTTCAGCAGTTGAAATCTGCCTAGACCATGAGTCGATGTTATTCAACTATGGAATTCCCTTAAAGTTTTTTTGAAGCAATTTAACAGAGTATTCCTCCAATATAAATTTTAGATTGGTTTACCGAGTATCTCCCCTCACATTTCAGGGAGTTATTATTCAAATTTAAAATTAAATACAAATAAATGCATATAATTATATAATATGTGTATTAAATTCCATGATATTTAGGATTTAATAACAGATTACATATAATCCCTTAGATATAGGGATTCTCAAACAGTAACTATGTTCATACTCAGCTATCGACCTCGAATATTCGAATGCCTTCGAGATCAACAATCATCGTGAGCTTGCTGGCTCGGTTTGCCTCGGTCTTAACAAGTAACTTTGTCGAGACCATCCTCTCCGAGCTCACAACGCCCGAGCTTGAACCGTCTTGTCTGATGGTAAAAGATGAACTAAGAGATTTATACAAGTGTTGAACCTTTGTCATTGTAGTTTCGAGCTTGACTTGTAACCTTAGAACACCTCTGAGTTCACCAATTCCGACGTCGTTATTTTAATACTCAGGGAGACTGTCCCTGATATTCTCATTAATGCTGATTATATGACGAATCTACTTATTTCGGGCTTACACCTTACGAGCTTGACTTTCGAGATCAAAATTTCCATTCTCAAAATTTGGGTATAATATTTTGCCCCCTCAAAAGTATCAGTTCGAATCCTATGAGAAAGAAACTTTTGAACTGCTACCTCCGAAAATCGAGCCACCCACCACACTCGAGTGTGGACACGCGTTAGCCACGGATTGCACAGTCAGAGTACTTGAGTACTCTTTTCATCTGCCCACGTCTTTTCGTATCTCAGCTTTTTGCCGCCATCGTCATATTTGCAACCCGTCCGTTAGATCGAGTACCGAATCAAACCAAAGGCCCTGATTTGTTTGACCTTTGACCTCCCTCTGGGACATATATATAGTCACTTCATCTTCATCTTCCTCACTTTTACATTCCGATTTTCAGAGAGAAGAAAACAAACCAGAGCTCTCTTCCTCTTCTATTGCATGTTCTCCAAGCCGAAGAAACAATATAATTCCAGCACTTTCGACTCCGTGAAGTCCTTCTTGCAACCGCTCCTTCATATGAAAATTTTACTATATCCGGAAGCTTCTATGTGTAAGTTTCAGTTCTTGACTTCTTGTTCTTTGTTTTTCATGCATTTTTACTTACTTCTCTGCTGTATGAATGTGTTTACTAGTTTCTAGCTTTTACAAATACCTGATATTATACAAACTTTTGATTCAAATTTTTTGACATCACAGTTCTCAAACCCAAATTTAGTGTAAAAAATGAAAAAATAGGGTTTTTTTTTCTTCAGATTAAGGGTAGTGTTTCGTGTAAGTCAAGAAATAGAGATTTTGATTTAGGTTTTTAACTGCACAAATCCCAAAAATATGACCTTTTTGGGTAACCGTCAGCTTTATCCCTGAAAATATGGGATCCTTAAGAGTGGCATCCACTTCCCCACTCTCTCGTGTGAGTACATGCTCAAAACCCGAACTTTACAATAGTTCAGGGATCACCTTCGAACTCATCGTACCTTTTTGAGACTTCAGTCTTGATTGAGGTATATTTGTGATCTCAGACTTTCGAGCTCGGATCACCAAAACTACATTTTCTATGATTTATTTCATGCCTGACCCTCACCTTTTTCTTTCTTGTTAGATGTCGCAGAACTCTAAGAATCAGTGGGGGTCAGAGCTCGCAATCCCTTATTCTCCATCAACTCCCAGTCCAGAATCATCCTTCACTCGAAACCAGCGCCTGATACGCGAGCACCAAGAAAGGTGTGAACAAGAAAACATCCAAGATTGCTTTCAACGCCAGATTGATGAGGTCGAGAAGAGAAAGAGGGAAATACTGCGGGTCGCAATTTACCCAGATCCGGATCTCGAGATCAGACTTGTCCCGCTCAATCCTAAACTCAAAGTAACCATTGCCTTCAAACCTGGTACCCTGTCGTTCTCACTGATGGAAGATTCTTCAAGTCACCCTTCCACTTCGCAAGCTGCTTCTATTCCTACCTCCAGAGAGGAATTCTTCGAGGCTGAGCATTATTGGAGCTCAATCACATCCACTGCCCATATATCCGATCTGCTAGCCTATCATGGCCTAAGGCTTTCAGGCACTTTCATGTGTCGACCTACAACTCCGAGTGAGCGGAGCTGCTTCGCCCCGGGAGATGGCAATCCCAACAGTAATGTCAAGCTCACTGCATGGAGTCGCGAGCACATGATGGTAGGGGCTCTGCTCCCCCTGAAATCCTACTTCAAGGATTTTCTAGACTTTGTTGGACTCGATCCCTTCCAACTCCAGACCAATTCCTACAGGGTTCTCTCAGCCCTTAGGTCGTTATATCACGAGCTGAAGTGGGAAGGACCCTCACCTCAAGATATTTTATATCTCTTTTGCCTCAAAGGCAACCCCTCTCGAGCTCGTGGAGGAGATGGTTTTTATTACCTATCGAGCTATCCAAAGGAGAAGAAGCTTTTTGAGGACATGCACAACCATCCTCCGAACTTTAAGCTCACTTTCTTCTGGATGGTTGGTGTCGCTCCTTCCAACTTTTACTCTTTCCAGCACATTTGTAAGTACCCTCAAACTTATCCACTTTTCCTTTTCACTAAATCATAAATTTTGGAATACTGATATGTAGTTGTCTCTATAGCCAATTACCACCGTCTCACCCCCTCTAAATTGATGGTGGAGCATAAAGCAACCCTGCTCCAACTGCCTTATGGTCGGCGATCTGTGTCGTATCTTCTCCATGAAGACCGGCTTCGAGCCTGCAGCCTCTTGGAGGAAGGCCAATCAACGGATGACTTGGCCTACCACAAATATTATAGGTGGGATCATGTGCCACATCCCACTAACAAACTTCCCCCCAGGAGAAGGTCTTCGAGCTCGCGGGCTTGTCCCCCTGCAGCTCGCCGACACAACTGGCCTGCCTCGGGAAACGAAGCCCAAGATGAAGCATCGTCGAGCTCGGCTAGTGGAGGTAAAGTAGTGCTTAGCTCCAATATGTTGTCTCCCTCTTTACTTAAGCACAAGCCCGACACACTGATCCTCTTTTCGGATCCTAGGGACAACTTTTATGTTTGGTCTTGGGTAGATCATAGGGTGCATAGGTTTGATAGCTGGTTAGGTCAGTTCCAATCCATGTATAGTCTGAACGAGGTCTGGGATGGGTTCGTCGTTCAATATGGGACCAACGTATATAGAGACCTCTCGAGGCTAACTCCTACATATAGAGAAGGGACTCCCCCAGCGTCCTCGGAAGATAGGGGAATTTCTTGGTCGTCAAGCTCAAGCTCGATAGAGAGTACCAGTTAGGTTTCTTTTCTCCTTAGTCTTGCTTCTTTTAGTGGCTTAGGCTTGATTACTAAATTGTAACTTGTGTGTTTTGCAGACGACATGGACTCTGACCTGGACAGCGTGCTCAACCGTCCTTCGGGAGCCAAGGCAAGCAAACTCCAAAGGGCGCCCCTCCAAAGTATTGAAGAAATATGAGGTAATCCCTTCAGCCTCGGACACTCAGGGTTTGAGCCAGGCTACTGACCCTACACCCGAGGTCAAGGTCACTACTGAGGTTGAGTCATTGGTGCCCCAGACTCCCTGCCTCCTCCGGTCCGAGCTTCCCAACAAAATACTCCGGCCCTAAAGAAACAAGTTCCCACATGGGAACATCTTTCATCGATCTCGACCTACGTCCCCAAATATATGCTCGATGCTACGAGATCGCATGGAGTTAGTTTAGGCTCGGAAGTCTTATCCCGAGTTGGCCAAAGTCTCAGCAACCTTGGAGCTTCTCAATGGCAGTTACTCACCTCCTGCCGCGACACAAATACCATCTTCGACAAGGGCAGCGAGCTCTTAACCTCGGTAAGTCATTTTACTATGTAACACTGCTTATACAGACTTACCCTGCATGTTTAATAACTCGTATTTGTTTTTGTGTACAAGCATTTGCTTCGTTTGTTCAACATAGTTTTAAGTTGAACAATGAAGTTTTCGCGAGCCGGGCCTATGCTTAAGAGGCCAAAAACCTCCAGTTAAAGCTTGCAGACAAGCTTAAGGCCACGACGCTGAAGGTGTTTGAACTAGAATCGAAGTTGGGGGCTGCCCTGGAGTCCACCTAGAAGGTGTCCGACCTCGAGTCAACAATGGCAGTGACTTTGAAAGAAGTCAAGGCCAAGAATTCCAAGATCAAGGAGAAGGACTCCAAAATCAAGGAGCTTCAAGAGCTGAACACCAAGCTGGAGGAAGACAAGAAGGCAACCTTCGAGATAATCAATGGCGAGAAGGCCCACCTTCTCGAGGAGTTCAAGACTAAGAAGGATCATACCGTAGACATGGATATGTACCATATCTGGGTCAACAATCTCGAGCTTGACACCAGTTTCTTGGACACCCTTGAGGATGAGTTCATTGAGAGGTGGCAGACTTGCCTCGATGAAGAGGATGCCAGGGTTGAGGCCGAAGAGGCGGTGGGAGCGTCCAGAACTGCTGAGGGGGAGGTGCCTGGTCCGTGAAGGAGAGGTCATGGGCTGTGTCCCATTATAATTTTTGTAACTCATATATATATATATATATATACTTTTTATATATGTTCCCTTAGGGAAAAGAAAATTCACAACTCGATTTAGAGCTATTTTTAGTAAGTACTAACATTTAACCTTTATGCATATAGTTTCTGGCTTGAAAAATATTTTTATGCATTTGATTTTGTTTTTAGCTTCTCGCCTTAATGTATGCTTTACATTTCTTGTTCGAAATATTTCGAGCATGTTATATTAAAGACCTGCTTTTTATATTAGTTTATTCGAACAAATACATCTATTGGATTTAGGCTCGAATTTCAATGCATTCCTGCACAGTTTATTCGAAATATCCATGTTCAACTTCATTAATGTCAAGGTCGAACCTTACTTTTACCATGTACTCGAAAGTACTTAATTGGCATGTAATTTTAGTAGTTTAGTTATATCTTGCTCTTCCAGTCACTTTTTCTGATTTTCGAGTAGGTCCTAGAGGTTGTGAGGTCGAAACTAATTTTGCAAAACTTTCCAGCCTCGAAATCAACTTAATTTGTAGTTGGTTTATTTTACATTCCAACTTTCTTATTGTCGATTGGTTTTAGCTTATTTGTTCCAAACTAATTTAGCTCGTGTTTGGTTTGTAATCCGTACACTTATAAATTTTTATAGTCCGGATAAGTCCAGACAGCTTTAGCTCGCGTGTTTGGTTATTAATCCATACACTTATAAGCTCGCGTGTTTGGTTATTAATCCACACACTTATAATCTCGCGTGTTTGGTTATCAGTCCATACACTTATAAATTGTTATGTCAGGTTAATGATCCAGACATTTTTATTCTATGTTATTTATTTTTTCAAACTTATGGTATGATTATATACCACTGATGCCCCCTTAATATCCTATGAGTGTGACCATAGGTTATTGAATTAAGAGGGTTTGTAAAAACTACAACAATGAAAGAATATAACTTTTGAACAAAACTTAGCATTTTATTGACAAAAATTAGATTATGCTTGGTTACAATGAAAGCACCCTTCCTACATTATTGATAATAAGGTTGTAGATGTTCGCTATTCCAAGCTCGCGGAACCAACTCTCCGTTCAACCTCGCCAGTTTATACACTCCAAGTCGAATGACAGACTCGATCTGGTAAGGTCCTTCCCAATTAGGTTCGAGTACTTGGGAAACGAGTCTCGTGTAGCTAAAAATAGACGCCTTAGAACCAGGTCTCCCAATCCAAACTTTCTATCTCGAACCCTCTTATTGAAGTATATAGTAGCTCGTTGCTAGTATGCAACATTTTTCAATTGGGCTTCATCTCGTCTTTCTTCAATGAGGTCTAGACTTTCTTCGAGCTGAGATTGGTTTGAGGCCTGATTGTATGCATGCCTCCGTATTGTGGGGATTTTGACCTCTATGGGCAACATGGCCTCGCATCCATAAGGTAGGGAGAAGGGAGCTATAGTACAATAAGCCCACAAAACTTGAGGTAATTTCTCGGGCCACTTTCCCTTTGCTCTTCTAACCTTTTCTTTATGGAGCTATTTAGGGTCTTGTTGACTGCTTCGACCTGGCCATTTGACTGGGGGTGGGCGACGAAGGAGAAGCTTTTTATTATCCCATTTTTTCACAGAAATGGGTAAACAGATTACTGTCAAACTGGGTTCCATTGTCCGACACAATCTTTGTGGGCATCCCATATCGACAGATGATATTTTTTACAACAAAGTCTAAGAATTTTTTCGAGGTAATAGTGGCCAAGGGTTCAGCTTCGGTCCATTTCGTGAAATAATCGACCGCAACCACAGCGTACCTTTCTCCACCTTTGCCAGTTGGTAATGAGCCTATGAGGTCGATCCCCCATACTGCAAATGGCCATGGAGAGCTCATCATGGGGAGCTCGGTGGGTGGAGCTTGCAGAATTGAGGCAAACCGTTGGCATTTATCGCATCGTTTGACATATTCAAACGCGTCTGCCTTGACTGTGGGCCAGAAATACCCCTGTCTTATCACTTTTTTGGATAGACTATGCCCCCTAGTATGATCTCCACAAAATCCTTCATGAATTTCTTCCAAAATTTTCTTCGCCTCGGGTGGAGTTACACATCGTAGTAATGGCATAGAATACCCTCTTCGATACAACCTTCCTTCCATAATAGTGTATCTCGTGTTTTGATACATTAACTTTCGAGCGTCGTTCTGGTCTGCTGGGAGACTCCTAATTTTGAGGTAGTTAATTATTGGGGTCATCCAGGTTGGTTGTGAGTCGATCATGCATGCGTCCTCCTCGTCAGGCTCGATGATAGTTGGGGTCGATAGAAACTCTACCGGGACCACGTTTAGTGTATCAACCTCGCTGGTTGTGGCGAGCCTGGCCAGTGCATCTGCATTTGAATTTTGTTCTCGGGGAACTTGTTCATAGCATAGAATTCAAAATGCCCGAGCGCAGCTTTTGCTTTCTCTAGGTACGCGACCATTTTTATACCACGAGCCTGGTATTCCCCTAAAACTTGGTTGACTACTAGCTGTGAGTCGATATAGCAATGTATAGCCTTTGCTTTGAGTTCTTTGGCTATTCGAAGTCTTGCTAGTAACACCTCATATTCAGCCTCATTGTTTGATGCTTCAAAGTTGAACCTTAAAGCGGAGTGGAATCGATTTCCTGCTGGGGTAATTAGTATAATCCCTGCCCTTATTCCGTTTTCCTTAGAGGATCCATCAACATAAAGTTTCTACAGCTTCTGAGCTGGGGTTACAACTTTTTCATTTGAGATCCTAGTACATTCAACAATGAAATCTACCAGGGCTTCTCCCTTGATGGTCGTTCTTGGGTGGTATGTGATCTCCAATTGCCCGAGTTCGACAACCCACTTTAACAATCTTCCAGAAGCCTCTGGTTTGGACAAAACTTGTCGTAATGGCTGGTCAGTTAGCACATGAATAGGTGTGCTTGGAAGTAGGGTCAGAGCTTTCGAGATGAATGTATCAGATTCAGAGCCAGTTTTTCCATTATCGGGTATCTCGATTCTACCCCCAATAACCTTTTGCTGACATAGTATATAGGCTTTTGTACCTTCTTCTCCTCACGTACTATCACCGCACTAATGGCGTGCTCGATTGTAGCGAGGTATAGATACAACACTTTTCCCGTGATAGGTTTCAACAAGATTGGTGGTTCGGCGAGGTGCTTCTTAAGATTTTGAAATGCGAGCTCGCACTCTTTGGACCACTTGAATTTTTTGCCCCCTCTCAAAAGGTTAAAAAATGGAAGACACCGGTCTGTAGATTTTGAGATAAACCTACTTAATGCCGCCATTCGTCTAGTCAAGCTCTGGACATCCTTATGCTTCTGAGGTGATGGTATATCTATCAATGCCTTAATCTTGTTCGGATTAACCTCTATTCCTCGCACATTTACTATAAATCCAAGGAACTTTCTTGAGGACACTCTGAACGAACACTTTTGTGGGTTAAGTTTCATGTTGTATTTTCAAAGTACAGTAAAGCACTATGCGAGATCATCTACATGGTTATCGTTATGTTTTATTTGACTAACATATCATTCACATAAACTTCCATGTTATTTCCTATTTTCTCGGCAAACATCCTGTTCACCAGCCTTTGGTACGTGGCTCCAACGTTTTTGAGCCCGAAAGGCATGACATTGTAGCAGTATAACCTTTTGCCAGTTACGAAGCTCGTGTGTTCCTAATTTGGTCCATCAATGGCGATCTGGTTATATCCAGAATAAGTGTCCATGAAGGACATGATGCCATGGCCTGTAGTGTCATCTACGAGCTGATCTATCCTAGGTAAGGGGAAACAATCTTTCGGCCATGCCTTGTTAAGATCTGAGTATTCGATACAAGTTTTCCATTTTCCGTTGGGTTTTGGGACCAATATTGGATTGGCAATCCAATCAGGGTAAAAGGCATCTCGTATGAATCGATTTGCCTTTAACCTATCGACCTCTTCCTTGAGGGCCTTCTTTCTATCATCGTCCAGGAGTCTTTGTTTTTGCTACTTTGGGGGGAAGCTCTTGTCAATATTGAGTGCATGACTCATGACATTCAGATTGATTCCTACCATGTCCGAGTGTGACCATGCGAGCACATCCTGGTTTTCTTTCAAGAAGCAAATTAATTGTTATCTTTCCTTTTCAAAAAGATTCTTACCCACTTTCACCACCTTTGTGACATCTACTGCATCAAGCTCAACTTCCTTGAGCTCTTCTAGAGGTTCGAGATCGGCTATTTCATCTACTCTGGGATCGATCTCCTCACCAATCTTGAAGACAGCTCCATTTATCTCTTGAATAACCACCAATGCTTGCGCACTTGTTTGGATTTTTCCTCTAATGGAAATGTTGTAGCACTCCCTTTCTGCGAACTGGTCTCCCTTCAACATCCCGATGCCACTAGAAGTTGGGAACTTGATGGCCAAGTGCCTGACAGACGACACTACCCCCAGCCCAATGAGGGCGGGTCTTCCGAGCAGTATGTTGTAGGCCGACGGGAGGTCCACGACTACAAACTCCATCATCTTGGTTATTGAGACTGGATAGTCTCCCAAGGTTACAGGGAGTTTAATGGATCCCATGCAGGCAATCCCTTCTCCTAAAAATCGATACAATGTTGTTGCACATGCTTTCAAATCGCGAAGCGCGAGTCCCATCTTTTCTAGAGTGGCTTTGTAAATATTCACTGAGCTCCCATGATCTACCAAGACTCGGTGTACCCTCTTATTCGCGAGCTGGAGGGTAATGACCAAGGGATTGTTATGAGAAAATTGGACGTGTGATGCGTCTTCTTCGGTAAATGTTATGGGTTGAGTCTCAACCCTCCGTTGTTTTGGGGCTCGTAGTTCGGGTTCGGAGGGAGAACCGTCTCCAATTTTGAGCTTGTTTACGTATCTTTTTTGGGTGTTCCTGCTCGAGCCTGCAATATGAGGTCCCCCCGAGATGGTTACTACATCCTCTCCATCAATCGAAGGGGGTTGCTCGTCCTCCCGAGTTCGAGAGTTGTTGTGTTGGGCAGGTTGTGCAGCTACTGCCCTCTGACTTGTTGAGGCTTGATTGGAATTTCGGTTTCTGACGTATTGACCGAAATATCCCCTTGAGATCAAACCTTCGATCTTGTCCTTTAATTGTCGACATTCATTGGTCATATGTCCGATGTCTCTATGGAATCTATAGTATTTATTTGAGTCCCTTTTTGCCTTCTGATTCTGCATGGGGTCAGGTCGTCTGAATGGCACCTGGTTTTCATTGGCCAAGTATATATTCTCCCGAGTCTTGCTGAGCTCGGTATACACTTTGTATATAGAGAAATATTTATCCCCTTTCTTCTTTCTGCCTCCATCAGCCTCAGGGTTATTCCCTTCGTTCTTCTTCCTTTTAGAAGGGTTATCCCCGGAGGGTTTTGAAGTTGATGGGGCCGCTGAGGTTGAGGCAGAGTTCACGTTTGTCATTGTAATTATGGGCTGAGAGGTCAGGTTTAGGGCTAACCTCGCCTCTTCTAAATTGACAAACCTCTGGGCCCTTCGATTGAACTTGGTTAGTGACCTGATAGGTTTCCTTTGTAAATCTTCCCAAAGGGGGCTCCCTGGCAAAATACTAGGTCTAATAGCCATTAGGTGGCCACTATCATTAACATTTCGGCCCCAGGCCACATCTAGATTAAACCTCGTAAGGTAACTCTTTAGTGACCCGTCTTGCTGTTGTTGAACATTGGTTAAGGTTGAGGCTTCGGGCCTGATGCCAACCATAACTTTAAATTGTTTCTTAAGTTCTCTAGCTAATTGATCCCAGGACAAGATCAAATGTCTTCGAAACTTCTCGAACCATTTTTTTGCTGGTCTTGTAAGAGTGGCTGGAAACAACATACATCTGAGCTCGTAGCCAACATTGCTGGCTCGGATGATGGTGTTAAAAGTACTCAGATGTCTATACGGGTCTGATTTTCCATCAAATGGTGATACATGGGGTATTCTGAATCCTTGCGAAATGGAGTGTTAGAAATATGCGGGGCAAAAGGCTCGATCTCCTCATCGAACTCTTCAGCCTTATCCTTGCTCCGCTCGTCTTGCAGAAGCCTGAATGATCTTTCTAACTGATCAACCCTTTCCCGGACCAGATCCACTGAGGGTCGAGCCTGGACTTAAGGGGGCTTGTTATCTTTAATAAAAACTCCAGCTCCCTATCTTGGTATAGGATTATGTGCCGATTGCTTACGACCATTCGAATGGTCTTGCAAATGAGGGTTCGGGGGATTATCTCGCCCTCGGTTATGGTTCAGATGATCCCGCAGATCAGGGTGATTCCCCCTATTTTTAGGATGTCTAGGCTCAGTATTATAAATACTTTCGGACCAAGTGTAATCTGAGCTCCTGCTTACATAACTAGTAGCCCTTTCTGGATGTGAGGCTCGATGATTACGAGGTGGGTCTCCAGCTGGTCTCCTTGTTTCAACAATTTGTGATCTTGACATTTGGCTTCCCGAAGGTTGAGGAGCTCTGTGATCTCAGGTAGTCTCCATTTCATTCCCCTGTCCAGGCCTAGCCTGCTGTTTCCATCTCGACTGCCGCTGCGAGATGGTCTTTGTGGTGCAGGTCGCGGGAACTCTCTGACTAGTGATGGGTGCCTTATTGGTGATGGTGGATGCCTTATGGGCCATGGTGGCTGTCTCCCATTGTCAGCCTAGATGGCCCAGAGTTTTCCCTGATAGGCTCCGAGTTGTTTCTTGCAGCATCAAGATTCGGGTTCTGAGCCACTGGAGGGGCTTGGTTATTACCCATTCTTGTTGATAATTCTTCGGTAAGGTTGGTTGCGGCCTCAGCCTAGGTACTTCTCCGGGGCCTCAGCTGATTCGATTGCGACGCTTGTTCCACCCTCCTGGCAGCTGTTCTCCCATGGGGACGTCCTCTAGGTCTCCAGTGAGGTGCCTGGGTGTCAGCAGTCTGTCTGGCTAATTCTTCATTACGCTTCGTCGCCTCTGCCTATTGCTTCCACAGTTGGCGATTTTCAAGTTCCACAATAGGAACATACCTCCCGGGATTGTAATACAGATCCTCATCAAGCTTGGGAGTAGGCAGCCCTCGAGAATTGGACGAATCACTCCTCTATTCAGGGTTCGGGTCCACCATGGGCTGTTTTCCAGGTTTTCCGGGATAGTCCTTGGTATGAGGAGTTTGCTCCTCAGGTATCTAGGGCAATTGTCGCCCACTAGTGCTGGGGTTGTTTGCAGCGGCCATTGATGATTCAGGAGGTTTTCTGATTAAACAAGCTCACATCTTGTTTAATGGCTCTCAATGAAAGCACCAAACTGTTGACGCAGTTTTTCGTCAACTTAGAAATGAAGAGCAATTAAAAAAAAATACCAGAAGAAACAAACAATAGAAGACACGGTTTTTTACGTGGTTCAGCAGTTAAAATCTGCCTAGTCCACGAGTCGATGTTATTCAACTATGAAATTCCCTTAAAGCTTTTTGGAAGCAATTTAACAGAGTATTCCTCCAATATAAATTTTTTCGTCCCTTACAAATGAATATAGATTGGTTCACCGAGTATCTCCCCTCACATTTCGGGGAGTTATTATTCAAATTTAAAATTAAATACAAATAAATGCATATAATTATATAATATGTGTATTAAATCCCATGATATTTGAAATTTAATAAAAGATTACATCCAATCCCTTAGATATAGGGATTCTCAAACAGTAACTATGTTCACACTCGGCTATCGACCTTGAATATTCAAATGCCTTCGAGATCAACAATCATCACGAGCATGCTGGCTCGATTTTCCTCGGTCTTAACAAGTAACTTTGTCGAGACCATCCTCTCCGAGCTCACAATGCTCGAGCTCGAACCGTCTTGTCTAATGGTAAAAGATGAACCAGGAGATCTATACAAGTGTTGAACCTTTGTCGTTGTAGTTTCCAGCTCGACTTGTAACCTCGGAACACCTCCAAGCTCACCAATTCCGACGTCGTTATTTTAATACTCAGCGAGATTGTCCCTAATATTCTCATTAATGCTGATTATATGACGAATCTACTTATTTCGAGCTTACACCTTACGAGCCTGACTTTCAAGATCAAAATTTACATTCTCGAAATTTCGGTGTAACATATATACTATCATTATGTATAATAAGATAGAAACTAAATATCATAAAAAAATGATATACCATACCACAAAAAACATATACACTAGTTGGAAAATAATATACCAACAACCCATAAAAAACTTAAAAAATTAAAATAACTTTAAAATATAAACTAATTAAACAAAAATAATATACATATATCACTATATTAAAGTCATACGCTCATAAATAAATAAATAAATAAATAATAGAAAATACTAATTTAGGTAATCAACAATTTAAAATGGTCATTTCTCTAAAAAATTTAAAATAAGGACATTAGCTTCTTACTGCCATTGGTTTGGGCCATTTAATATAATTTCTCGTTGATTTAAAATTTGGAAATGACTTTATAAATATAATTTATAAGTAGACAATTGTTTTGGTTTTCTAAAATTGCATAAACTCACTCAAATTTCAATTTATAAGTGATTTTATAAATTCAAAATATTGTCAAAATTATCATTGAAAAAAGACAACAACACTCTTATAATCTAAATCTAAATCTCCTTTAAAAATGATCTCAAATCTAAAATTAAATATTTACTTAAATGAGGTTTAAAAAATACAGTTATATAATTAATTTATTTTTTCTATATTCATTTAATTATTTTATTTGAATTTTTGGTTTCACATCCATATTTTAAGTAATCTTATAATCTAACTTTTTTGCTTTTACTAATTTTTTTTTACATTCGAGTAAATTTAGTTGTGAATTGAAATCTGATTATTGGAGCTTTTTTCAATTATTTTTTAAATACTTAGTATAATTTTGCGAAAGTAGATTATTTTTGTTATTACTGCTTTCTTAAATAGTACTTTGAATTAGGAAAATTTGATTTTTGATGCATAAAAGGGGGTCCTATGTCAAAATAATACCAAGCTAAAAAAACATCACATTTTTATCTTAGTATTCCCTTTCATTCCCAAAATGCCCCTAACATAAGTTTTCCTCTTTTTTCTCCTATTGTCTTCTCCCTCTCCATCTCTCACATTATCGCTATCTATCTCTCTAAGCTCTCATATACAAAGGCAGCCACCATTATCTTAATCTATACTAATTTTTGAGCTCATTTTGGATTTCGGATCTAGGAGCAAGTTTGAATCCTTTCAAGCCAAGAAACTTCATTTTGGATTCTCTTTTAAATCTAGGGGCAAAAATCGTATGGGTAAGTATATATTTGTCATATGTCATGAGAAAACTTGTTTATCTACATTGCTTGTGCTATTTCGAACAGATATGTGTATGCCTTCATGTTTTATTGTAATTTTTCATTGTCGGAATGGATTTTCGTTCCATTCTGGGTTTTTTTTCTGGGTTTTTGGTCTGCCTCAATGATTTTTGATGAAACTTGATAGGCCTCGATGGATTGCATAAATAAAGGCCCGATGGACTTTGATGTGCCTTGATAGTGTTAGGATTTTAACACCTCGATGAGGCTCGATGGTCTTCGATGGACCTCACTAAAACCCTCATACGTTTATGTCCATTGGCTACCTCGATATGCCTCGATGACCTCGATAGAGGCATAGAAGTTAAAATATATATATATTATGTGCCTCGATATGCCTCGATGGCTTCATAAGAATTTGTTTGGGCAGTCTACCTCGATGTGTCTCGACTATCCTCGATAGACCTCGATATGTCATAAGAATTACATTAGATTGTCTGCCTCGATTGTACTCAATAGACCTCAATAGTTGACCTCGATAGGCCTCAACATATCTCGATAAAAATCGATTTTTTGTTGTTTTATGTTATAGTTTAAATTTTTGACCTATTTTTTTTTGTTTTTTTGATACAGATTTGATTGTTTGCATATTTGTTGCATTCAATGGTGTTTGGGAACTGGAAAATAGGGATTGGATTTTCAAGGATGCTGACAATTAAGTCTACCTTTGGAGAAGGGTGTGACGTATGAACAATTGCTTGACATTCTGTACGATGAGCTTGAAGTGGATAAATGTGTGTATGACTTGAAACTTGAGGTCCCGTACACATGCCTCTCACAATCCATCAAACCTACCGTTATAAAAAATGATAGGCATGTGCGTGCATTCATTGGATTAGCATCAAAATTTGTAGAGAAGCTGATTCCTTTATGTGTAACATTGGTTAAGAAGGGAGGTATAAGAAATGCATCGACCTCTCCCAGTGTTAATAAAGAAGTTTGATTTGAAGAGAATATTTCTTCCCCATGTCATGGTTTCAAAGGAACTCAAAGTGAGGTTGGGACATTTGTTCCCGAGACAAAGCCATACGTTATAGTCCATGATGATATCCCTGTTAGAGATCCGCCATATTGTCATGACATAGCGGTGTACGATCCCTATGGCTACGATCCTTATGTAAACGACGATCCTGTTGCTGATGCAGCAGATGTTGGTGGGCCAGATATTAGGGAAGATTTGCCAACGCAAGGTTCAGATGTTATGGTAGTTGAGGAGCACAGAATAGAAGATCAACAAACACTTGGGACCAACAGTAGTCGTCCAATTCCTAGTAGAACCGATGATATTTTTAGATAGAGTTCTCCATTGGACTTAGGTGAAGATCGTAGAACAAGGAGTGCTCCCATGTTCACCAAAGAGGATATAAAGGTCTCACATCAACATCATTCCTCAATTGGCAAAGCTTCAGGGGAATTGCACCTTGGCAAATTCTTTCAGAACAAGCTTGAATTGAAAACCAAAGCAACCATATTTGTGATGAAGAATAATTTTGAAAACCAAATCATGTGCAAAGCGGCATCAATATGTGCAAAAACATGAAAATTTGTTAGTACCATCAATATATTTTGTGATTGAATTGAAAACATAATTGTAATTTACAGACTAAATCCTAAAGCCAAGTCTGAATGGTGTGCAACTACAAGAACCATGCCGCACCGTGCATCCTAGTATGGACATTTCGATCCCTCTTGTTGTCAATCTTCCTGATCATTCACTTATGGAAACTTTTCTCTTGCTGCGGGTCACACTTCCTCAAAGGTTTAGTAACTAGCCCCTATTTATCTACTCTTAACCTCTCTGTAGGGTCGGTGAAGTCATCAAAACGCTTGGGCCTGTGTTTCATCCTGATAACTTCAAGGCCAACTGCCTCCTCAGGCTATAGTACTCGTACACTGACACTGTCGGCATCACTGGAAACAACAGATGTCTGGGCCTGTGGAGTGGAAGGTGGATCACCGAGCTCATAGTCATGAGGAAAGATATCAAACTCTGTATCTGATTGTGAGCGGGTGGGTCATCTCTATTCCCTGGATCGATCTGAGACCACTAAAATCTGTTGCGCCAACTGAGCCATGATCATAGTTTGATTTTGAAGTAAGGTCGTCGGGCCTGTAATGCCCTACTACCCAGGGACCGTTACACTGTGTATTTTAAACAGTGCTAAACTCGCTAAACGAGCCATTTGTCCATAATCATGTAACCAAATGTGACTAATGGATTAGGGTTAAAATTTTTGGTCAAAGATACAACATTTTACTAAAATGTTTACTATATACATTGGGATCCCAAAATACATTTAAAAGGTTAATTACAATAAAAGATTTACAACAAGCCGACTTATGCAGCAAAATAGGGTTTAACCCTAGTTCCTCTATAAACCATCGGCCATGGTGGTCGAGCAGCCGCATATGTACACATCGTCACCTAAGCTCTCCAACATAATGATGATCCAACTTTCTTTTACCTTTACCTGGACCACATATATCACCCATGAGTCGAGGCTCAGCAAGGAAACTCAAACACATGCTCATAAGTAGATAATAATGTGTCACCAAATCATAATAAGCATGCCTAGCAGTAATAACTCTATTAATGCATGCAAGAAAGTACAAATATATGATTATGGGGTCTTCTGCCCTGAGTAGATGACTGTCAAGTCAATCTGGGGTCCTACACCCTGAATAGATGACTATTAAGTCAATCTGGGGTCCTGCGCCCTGAATAGATGACTAATAACTCTCTGGGGTCCTGCGCTCTGAAAAGATGACTAATGAGTCTCTCTGGGGTCCTGTGCCCTGAATAGATGACTAATAATTGTCTTTGGGGTCCTGTACCCTGAATAGATGACTAATAAGTCTCTTTGGGGTCCTGTGCCCTAAATAGATGTCTTATAAGTCTCTCTGGGGTCCTGCGGCATGAATATATAACTAATAAGTCTCTCCGGGGTCATGCGCCCTAAATAGATGACTAATAAGTCTCCCTCGGGTCTTGCGCCCTAAGCCATGTGACGTTCCAGTCACCTGAGCCTTTTAGCCCTGGCTCTAAGGAACTAGCCTTAGACTAGCCAAGCGTTTTAGTTTTCTTCGACCAATAGCCCGGTCAAGAATTTAATGCTCTTGTTGATTAGATCTAATCATTTCGGCATGCGTTCAATACGCTAATGTCGTTCTTGACTCATAAGTCAATATCATACGACCAACGCTCGGTACTATTGCCAATCATGACTGATAAGTCAGAGCTTCACGACCCGCTCTAAACACCATTGTTGTTTCTTAACTAATAAGTAATGCTTCCTCAATCAAGTCATGAAAATAGACATATATCATATGTCAAATATCCAGATATAGGGCATTCAACATGCTTAATCAATAATCACAAGCATAATCATAATCATGCACAATTACAGAGACTCAAGCTTTGATCAATTCCATATTCAACATTCATGTCATGCCATAACCACATGTATCACATGCATCGCCTATTGGGTGCAATTTTCTTACCCTTGGTCCAAGCATAGGTTACCAATAAACGACCCTCAAGCACGATCCTGTTTCCAAGCCCCTAGCGATAACCTAGTCACAACCATAATATAGAATCCCATAAAAAACGAGTAAATAAATACTTTTGGACCAAGTCCTAGCCTCTGAGACGTCTAATCCTACCAAACAGGGTAGTAGGATTGATCCCGAGCCCTTAGAGTTAAGTTCCCATGACTAAAAACCAAATCTTGCCAAAAGTGCCCTTAAGTGCTGTGGCCCCCCCAGCCCTGAGTCGTGGCCCGCCTCCAGACAGAGGACAAGCTCGCTCTTTGCCAACGCCTTGGGCCGCGGTGCGTCTACCCTGCGTCGCGGCCCTAAATGCCCAAACAGCAGGCCTCCTCCTTCATCAACCCTGGGCCGCGGGGCTGAAGAACAGGGTCGAGGCCCAACCACAAACCTAGCCAAAACCTTCATTTTCTTCATTTAAAAATCTTCCAAAAACCTATCCAAACATACCCAAATCCCAAAATCAAAGTTCTCAAACATCCCAATGATCCAAAACATCTAAACCCAAATCTCAAACCATCCAAAAACTCATCAAAACATAAAATCCAATCAAAGCTTAAAAACTCGAAATCTAAAACTTAAAAATTGGGTTACCTCCAATTGAGTCGTTTCCCAATTAAATCCTCCAGCTAATAAGCTTCTAATCTTCCCTAGAATCGCTATACTTCGATCCTTGCCTGAATCCGAGTCCTAAAACTCGAGTTTCCTTCGAAAATATGAACGCCGTCAAAAAGAGAACGGGAGAGAGAGAGAGGGAGAGAACGTTCTGAACGTTCTTATTATTTCTGACAGGTTACTTCGAGCTTAACTAACCTCAAGCAAATCCTAATGCTCAGGGTCCCAAAAACGCCCCCGGGGTAAAATAGTCAAAATTCTCGAAATTCCCTCCTGGTCTCACTAACCCCCAAAATATCATCAAATAATCATTCCCATTACCCAATATCCCGGTAATGTGCTAAATACCCCTTGACTCACTCCGAGTCAAGTATGGGTCCCGTTGTGGCTTTCACACTAGCTTGCTCCCTAGGATTGTCTCGTGCCGAGTAACCTAAACATATCCACATAATAATTGTTTGGAGTGTGTCCTAAAAGCATGTAAAGACATTTGTGTTTTTCTGTGAATAAATAAATACAATGGTTTATTATTATTGTTATATTTAGATTGTTAAATTATTGTTTGAATAATTTTGTAAATATCAGAAAAATTCCATATTCATTATTGAGGATGTGATATTGTATTAGTACGAGAGAATTAAGTTCACATGAATGAATAAAAATAGTCAACAACAACAAATTAAAATTATGGAATTCTTTAATTGGAGTTGTAAGTACGGTTTATTGAGTATCATAATGATACAAATAATCTAGATTCAGATTATTGATATGGAAAGACATCTCGGTAAAGGTGCTTTATATAATATGATTATATATAACATGGACCGATATGAATTAAAGTCTTTATCCAAAAACCATTTAACAATAAAGACTTGTAATTCATATCATAACTGATGATCATTTATAGATCAACCTAAATCCTGAGTGTTCATAAACTCCTGTTCATGTTTATTAAATCTTTTGATTCATTCGTTAAGGTCTCTTCAAAGAATGAGGCTAATGACTTTTGTTTTGGAGGTTTAATATCATGGATGGCTGGGAACATGTATCAACAATATGGAATCTAATATTTCCTAACGGATCGTATATTAGTTCCCTTAAGGGTTAAATCTGGAACTAAATGATTTGGAGCTCAAATCTATAATTAGATTATAGATTAATTATTCACTAGTGAATTAATGGTACTTAAGGAATAAGAAGTAAATTAGAAAGGTAAAATGGTAATTCTTCCATTCTAATTTATGAAGTAATTAATTAGAGGGTTGAGCTATTGTAAGATGGTTATATCAATGGACGACTTAAGAAAAGATTTCTGTAAAAGTATATCTATAACATAAAGAGTGTAATTCTGAATTTATAGTGGAGTAATATCATAATTAATAAATTAACTATTATAATTAAAGAGTTTAATTATTTATTTTATTTATTGGAGCTTAATGTTATAGGTCCATGGTCCCCGAAATGGCTCAAACAATCACTGACAAAGGTAAACACATAAAATGGGCAAAAATGACTTATGTGATAAGTAAAATATTTTTCTATATATCAAACATAATTATTGTTTAATTATGTGTAATTAATTAATTATTTGATTTAACAAAAATATAATTAATTTTGAATTAATTTATTTTTGGGATTTTTGGTATTTAAATAATAATAAAAATTGGGAAAAATCACATGCCATCACAGGCATGTGGTACACGTGTAGCACAGTGCACAGTCATTGTGCTACACGCATAAGAGAGTGTGTTCAGTCTCTTGATTCCACAATTTTAGTTATTTAAATATTAAATAAATAATGAGATATTTTAATATGATTAAAATATTATTATTTAAACAAAAATCTGATAACTGATCAGTTATTTTGAATTTGTTTAAAATAACAAATATTTTAATATATTGGATATATTAAATATAGGATATCAGTTTTACAGTACGTAACTTTTCAGGGATAGAAAAATATCTAGAAATCTCTCTCAGAGAAAGAGAACAGTGACATAATCAAAAGTCATTGTTCTTCACAAAACCTAGGTCCAAACTTTATCAGATCTCATGTGTTGAGAACATCTGATAAATAGTTTTTTGCCTATTATTTGTATAGCAAGCCCACACTCGTTCTTTGTGTGCTGAGAACATTTTGGAAGATCTTGGTGTGAGATCTCAAGGATTTAGCCATACAAAAAGATAGCATCAAGGAAGGACCTGAGGTATTTTTTCTATTCTTGTCTTTGATTCAATATATATATATATGTATGTGAAGAAGTAGATCTAGAAATATTTTGGGATTAAACTGACAATTTGATTGTTGTTCCACTGCGTATAATCTCTAATTTGATCAATAAAAACTAACAATAATGTGGTCTCACACACATATATCACATATATGCCAAATATACCCATAATGGGCCAAATTATGAAAATTGTCCAATTAAACAGAAATGGCCCCGCAAGCATATTTAATACACCTAAACATGCATATCAAGTCATATTGTAATATAACTCACATAATAACATATTGATACACACATATATATATATATTATATAATCATATAATTCTATAATTTTCCATCCTGGCCCCCTAATCAAAGCCCTAAGCCTTATTGGGAAATTTTGGACGTTACAACTATCCCCTCCTTACAGAAATTTCATCCTCGAAATTTTATTTGAACAGCCTGACACATCAATCTCGCATATCTGATTCTAGTTGTCAGGTCGCTCCCTCAACCTTACTGTTTTTGTATAATTCCTTAACTCAAGGTATAGCTTTGTTCCTCCGAACTTTATTCTTTCTGTCTCATATATGGACTGTCTATTCTTCACAGGATAACTTAGCCTCTAATTCTAGATCCTCATAGCTCGGCACATGAGTCTCATATAACACATGTTTCCTCAACATGGAAATATGAAATACATTGTATACGACCGACTGTGCCAAAGCTAAGGCCAATCCATAGGCAACTTGACCGGTCCTATCCAGGTGTTCCAACGGTCCTACTAATCTAGGGCTCAACCTGCCCTTATATCCTCACCCCTTTCCATGGTGATATTCTAAGGAAGATATAGCCTTCCACTTGGAACTCCATGTTCCTTCACTTCAGATCAACATAACTTTTCTGTCCATTCTGAGAAGCGAGCATCCAAGCTCTAATCTTTTCAATAGCCTCAATGGTCCTTTAAACCACCTCATAATCCAAATATAACATCTCATTCATCTCATCCCAGTGAATGAGCGATATACATTTCCTACCATACAACATCTCATAAGGTGTCCTTTTTAATAACTTAATAACTCCCTCTGAGTTACCATTAATCCAAGGATGATAAGCTGTACTAAACTCCAACTGTATACTCATCGCCTTCCACAACCTTCCCCAAAACTTGGAAGTAAAAACATGGTCATCATCTAATAAGATAGACCTCGAATTCCATTAAGGCATACAATCTCTCTCACATAGAGATCTACATACTGATCAACTGTATTACTCGTCGTTATTGATAGAAGTGAGCTGACTATGTATACTAGTCCATACTAACCCAAACCGAATCATGCTGGCCCACTATCTTGGGCAGCCCCACCGCGAAACCCATCGTGATATTCTCTTACTTCCACTATGGAATACACAAAATTTGTACTGGCCTTACTGATTTATGATACTCTGTCTTAACTTGCTAATAGGTTAAGAACTTTGCCATGTATTCAGTTACGTCCCTCTCCATCCCAGGCCACCAATATAAATCTTTTAGATCCTGGTACATCTTCATGATGCTTGGATGAAAAGAATAAGGGGTAGTATGAGAGTCATCCAGAATCTCCCATTTAATCTCATTGTCCCTCGAATCTCAAGTCCGATCCTTAATACCTCAATAAACTCATACCTGGCACTGCATAATCCTTAACCAATCCAGCTAAGACATTCCCCTCAATTCTTCCCTTCTGTGGGTTACTCAACTGTTTTTCCATTGATCCTCTCTAAAATGGTATGCTCAAGTGTAATGTTGGCCACCTGGCCCACCAGTAACTCCGCTCTAGTTCTGGTCATACCCTTCAACTAACATGTTGCTTAAGAAATCTCCTTTTTCTATCAATGAGATATCATAATAATCTATAAACTGGTTGTAACACTCTGGATAACCAAGACTGTCACTGTGTTTAAAATAGTGCTTAACCTGCTAAGCAAGTCATTTGAACTTAAATGTTTAATTAAAGACTAAGTCAAGGTCAAGTAATAAGAGATTTGGTAAACAAAACGAAAAATGATTAATTTTCATTAAAATATTAAGTTTGCACACGGGATCCCAAAAATCGGTTTATAGACTTGTGAAAGATAAACAGACACAATTTAGTCGTCCTAAGCGGCAAAAACAAGGTTTAACCCTAGTTCTTCCCAAGCTACCTCAACCGTGGCAATCGAGCAGGCTGCATATGTACACACTGCCCCTGAAGATCTCCAACTCATAGCTGGTCCAGCCATTAACTCCCTTACCTACACCACGTACCACCCGTGAGCCAAGGCCCAACAAGAAAACTTAAAACAACATGCACAACTAGGCAACAGTATGAAAGCAGTAATATAATTCACCAGATTCAACTAACAATAGAATATACACAACAAATTCAATAGAAGTGCTCAGCTTAATCAAACGTATAAATCAATCGCATAAATCAATACAAATAGCTAAGTGTGAACCACGCTTCTGTTTATTGTATAATGTCTAGGCCCGACGCCCTTAGGCCAAGTCCACTGGCTTTATAGCCGACCTTGGCACCCTTAGGCCGGGCTGTGTTCCACACACTTGCTATCAGCTCCCGGAACCCTTAGGCTGGCCTGTAAGCAAACATAATCACAAATGCACAATGCATAGCAAGTAATCAATGGCAGCGTATACAAGCATGCCCAATCATATATTCTCAACTACATATATGTCTATGTGCATAATATATTCACGCAAGGGTTTTAAGCCCCAACCACAACTCGAGTGTAGTTTTCTTACCTCTGGTTCTGAGCAGCAAGCGTATGACGGCCCCAACCACAATCCTTAATTCCTGAGCCCTTGTGGTAAAACATAGTCACATGCGATAATGAATAACCATAAGATTCTAAACCAATTAAATGTTTTGGAAGCAAATACTAGCCTTTAGGACCTCGAATTCTACTAAATCAGGCAGTAGAATTTGTCTTGAGCACTCAGGTTTGAATTCTCAAGCCTCTCTGAGCCTAAAACCTTGGCTTCCTTTTATTTTTCATTTAGGGCCGCGACTTTCCCTAAAGGGTCATGGCCCGCCCCTTAGATAGAGGCCAGACCCTCCCTGTTGGAGGACATGGGCCGCAACTTGCACCCCCCTGGGTCGCAGCGTGCCTAACAAAATAGAGGCATCCCAGCCTCTTCAAGTACGCGAGCTGCGGTGCCAGAAGAACAACATAAACTGCGACCTGAGGCCCCTAACCCATAAATTCCACCTTTTTCCCAGCGTTTCCCTCAAGCCTAAACCTTAAAACCCAACCCTAATCACTAGCCAAACCTAGAACTAAGCTTAGAATTCTTATCCTTTTATCCTAAACACCATATCTAGTCCATAAAAAATTCCCTTACACCCATAACCAGTCACAACCTCGAATTTCTACAACTCTAAACTCTAATACTAACACAACAGAATTCAGTGATTTAGAACTTTGAAACCATACCTCTGAGATGTTTGATCCTTGAGCTAATCCTTGAATACTCCTAGCTTGATCCCTTAGCTGCTACTTGTCCATTCCTAGCCTCAATTCTCAGCTTTGCTTTCCAAACTTTCAATTCTCAGCCTTTTCCCCAAGCCACTCCTCTAGCTTCAATGCCCACAAAGGAAAGGTGTGCCAACCGAGTAAGGAGAGAGGAGGAGAGAATCTTCTTATTACCTTGTATCTACATGCTTCTAATGAGTATATTCACTTACCAAAAGACCATATTGCCCCCTAAGCATACCCTTAACCTTAAATGGCCCCAAGGGCAAAATCGTCATTTTCCAAATCTCCCGCTAACTCCTTGAGTAATCCTATAAATTCCCAAATAATCCTGACATGCCCATTTAATCTCCAATTACTTTCCCATTATTCGATAAACCCAAAATATACATTAAATTTCCCAAAATACCCCTAGGCTCGCCCTGAGCTGGGTATTAAACCCCGTTGTGACTATTTCGCCAATCCGCTCACTAGGATTGCCTCGAGCCATATACTGCAAATATATCCACATAATAATGTAGTCTCAATTATTTACTCACTTATATTAACATTTATGCCCGCAACATGCCAATATTACAAATATGCCCCAACTATCAAGAATGGGCCCACATGCATATTTAATACTCATAACACATGCATATAATCATACTCACATTATCATATATATCATGCATGCGACATAGTCATGCATTTACTTAGTTAATCACACATATATCTAGTTATGCCCACCCGACATGCTAATCAAGGCACTAAATCCTATTAGCATTTTTGGGACGTTACATTGATTCTGATATGTAGGAAGACTTAGAACTCTTCGCCAAAGCACATGTAATATCCTGCTTGTCCAAGGAAACTCCTGACCTTTGAGGCGTTCCTTGGCCTTGGCCAATCTCTAACTAAGAGTATACCATAATATCATTAGTCAACACGATCGCAAACCAATTCAAATAATCAATGAACACCCTGTTCATCTGATCTATCATTAGTCAAATCCACAAGACATAACTCAATACTCCTAGTACCCATAACTGATATAAGAGGCAGTCATCTGGTTATCCCTCTCCGTGATCTTCAGCTTGTTATAACTAGATCGAAGATCCACCTTTAAGAATATCGTCTTACTTAATAACTGAGCCTTTAGTTCTTGTAGCTCTATTGAAGTCATTCAATATAGTGCCCTAGACCTGGTTTTGTCCCTGGCACCAACACAATCACCATTCTATCTCTTTATGTAAAGGTAATCCTAGAAAATCCCTTGGAAACACATCCAGAAACTCACAGACTAATCTAGTCTGTCCTGGTCCCACTAGCACGACCTGAGTGGTACACTACACTAGCTAAGAGTCCTATGCATCCTCCTACAATAGGTCTCTAGCTCTAAATATAGATGTCATAAGCATATAGGGTCCATGCATAGTGCTAACAAATACAAGGGTTTCTCACCCTCAAGCCCAAGAGTTACTATCCTTTCTTTGCAATCTATCATTGCCCCATACTTGGCTAACCAATCCATATCTAGCATCATATCAAAGTCGGTCATAACCAACTCTATCAAGTCAACTGATGAATCCTTTCTCACCATAACCTAACCCATCTCTTACAATTACCAATAAAGTATCACATTCTCATCACAACATAACCATATAATTTTCATATCAAGTCTAGGCCTGTCTAGATGCAACAAAGCAAAGAACAACATGGCACCAAACCAATTAACATAATACAAAAAATAAAAGTTAAAAAACTGACCTGCCACCACTAAGGAACCAGCCTCAGTCTCAGTCTCAATCTCTAACTTTGATTGCATCAGAGTGAACACTCGAGCTGGAGTCAAGCTGTCCGCCCCCATAAGAAACATGCCCTTGCTCGACATTCTCCCAGATGGTGCCCTTACACCAAGTGCATGTCGGGTAGGGTTTCTAATCCTTGTCCTTACTCGATCAAATAAACGGAGGTATCACTACTTGAGTGCTACGCTCTCTGGAACTCTCCTTCCCAATCTCATTTCCTGTGCTCTCAACAACAAGAGCCTTCCCTACCACCCGAGCGTAGGTAGAGATTTCATGTACTGGGGAGACTCTAATGCCTTGACCTATTATGGGATTCAATCCCTGGATAAATCATTCTTTTCGAGAAAAATTCGTGGGTACCATATCAAAAGCAAGCTTGGACAACCCATCGAAAACATACTCGGTTACTATTGCATTTCTCTGAACCAGATTCATAAACTCATTTGTCTTAGCAGTCTTGGCTGCATCATA
The DNA here is from genome assembly GCF_963169125.1 of Humulus lupulus. NCBI lineage: Eukaryota > Viridiplantae > Streptophyta > Magnoliopsida > Rosales > Cannabaceae > Humulus > Humulus lupulus. The sequence goes on from NC_084793.1 coordinate 106,054,285, forward strand.
GTAATATCTCTCATTAAACAGCTGCCTAAATTCTTTCCAGTTCATGGCAGTTGTATCTCGTGTCTAGGATACCACTTCCCACCACATTCAGGAATTTTCCTGCAATACATATGTAGCACAAATCACCCTATCGTGACCTACCACCCCTATACTGTCAAGAATAAAACTAATCATACCCATCCATTGCTCAGCTTTGAGTGGATCAAGGCATCCCTAAAAAACTAGAGGATAATATTCCTGAAATCTTCCACAAAGAAATTCTCACCTGTTCTCAACCCTAAGCTGAGCCAATACTAGTGCCACTCCTGGCATAGCAAAGGAAGAGGTGTTCCCTGACAGAACCTGCTGTTGTTTTAAACACCTGATCTCTTCTTCTTGCCTCTACAATCTTAATTGCATATCTGTAAACACCTGGTGCAAATTCTGAGGGGCAGGTGAAGAACTCAAGCCCTGGTAGAAATTCCCAGCCTCGGTATAGCTACCACCAGGTCTCATTAACTGACTTGGGTACATAACCTCTGATTGAATCTGCAGTCAATATCTTGATCCATTAAGCATGATAGGTACATTCAAAAGTCCTCCCCCATGAAAACAATCACACAACATTCATACATCAATCCATAACCCCTACACTTTCAACATACATACCATGCTCTCAACTCCAGCATGCAAATAACACAGTCATATATTCAATGAGCAAGTAATCACATAATCATATCAATATTCAAGGGCTAAGCCCTAACAAATTCTTATGTTCCATATTACAGTACGCAGGTAAAGCATTTACATTCTATTTGAGAAGTTAAACACATAACCACATAAATAGTTACCATATCCTGAGTGAAGCTTGTCTTTAGTGGCGAGTGTACATGCCCAGCTTGTCTACAGGAACCCTTAACCTTGGCTCGCTCTGATACCAAGTTGTAACGCCCTACTACCCAGGTATCGTTACACTGTGTATTTTAAATAATGCTAAACTTGCTAAACGAGTCATTTGGCCATAATCGTGTAACTAAATGTGACTAACAGATTAGGGTTAAAAATTTAGGTCAAAGATACAACATTTCACTAAAATGTTTACTATGTACATTGGGATCCCAAAATACATTTAAAAGGTTCATTACAATAAAACATTTACAACCAGCTGACCTAAGCGGCAAAATAAGGTTTAACCCTAGTTCCTCTTTAAACCCTCGATCGTGGTGGTTGAGCAGCCGCATATGTACACATCGTCACTTAGGCTCTCCAACTCAAGGATGGTCCAACTTTATTTTACCTTTACCTGCACCACATATAGTACCCGTGAGTCGAGGCTCAGTAAGAAAACTCAAACACATGCTCATAAGCAAATAATAACGTGTCACCAAATCATATTAAGCATGCCTAGTAGTAATAACCCTATTCATGCATGGAGGAAAGTATAAATAAATGATTATGGGGTCTTCCACCCTGAGTAGATGGCTATCAAGTCAATCAAGGATCCTGCACCCTGAATAGATGACTATTAAGTCAATCTGGGGTCCTGCGCCCTAAATAGATGACTAATAAGTCTCTTTGGGGTCTTGCGCTCTGAATAGATGACTAATAAGTCTCTTTGGGGTCCTGTGCCCTGAATAGATGACTAATAAGTCTCTCTGGGGTCCTGTTCCCTGAATAGATGACAAATAAGTCTCTCTGGGTCCTGCGCTCTGACTAGATGACTAATAAGTCTCTCTGGGGTCCTGCGCCTTGAATAGATGACTAATAAGTCTCTCTGGGGTCCTGTGCCCTGAATAGATGACTAATAAGTCTCTCTGGGGTCCTACGCCCTAAGCCATGTGACGTTCCAGTCACTTGAGCCTTTTAGCTCTGGCTCTGAGTAACTAGCCTTAGACTAGCCAAGCGCTTTAGTTTTCTTCAACCAATAGGTCGGTCAAGCATTTAATGCTCTTGTTGATTAGATCTAATCATTTCGGCCTACGTTCAATATGCTAATGTCGTTCTTGACTCATAAGTCAATTCCATACGATCAACGCTCAGTACTATTGCCGATCATGACTGATAAGTCAGAGCTTCATGACTCGCATTAAACACCATAATCGTTTCTTAACTAATAAGTCAGCTCTTCCTTAATGAGGTAATGCAAACAAACATATATCATATGTCAAATATCCAGATATAAGGCATTCAACATGCTTAATCAATAATCACAAGCATAATCATAAACATGCACAACTACAGAGACTCAAGCTCTGATCAATTCCATATTCAACATTCATGCCATGCCATAACCACATGTATCGCATGCATCACATAATGGGTGCATTTTTCTTACCTCTGGTCCAACCACATGTTACCAATAAACGACCCTTAAGCACAATCCTGTTTCCAAGCCCCTAGCAACAACCTAGTCCCAACCATAATATAGAATCCCATAAAAAATGAGTAAATAAATACTTCTAGACCAAGCCCTAGCCTCCGGGATGTCGAATCCTACCAAACCGGGTAGTAGGATCAATCTCGAGACCTTAGAGTTAAGTTCCCACGACTAAAAACCAAATCTGGCCAAAACTGCCCTTAAGCGCCGTGGTCCCCCAGCCCTGAGCTGCGGCCCGCCTCCAGACAGAGGCGAAGCCCCCTCTCTACCTGCACCTCACGTCGTGGCCCTAAATGCCCAAACAGTAGGCCTCCTCCTTCATCAACCCTGGGCCGCGGTGCCCAAGAACAGGGCCACTGCCCAACCACGAACCCAGCCAAAACCTTCGTTTTCTTCATTTAAAATCTTCCACAAACATATCCAATGTAACGACCCAAATTCGCTAATAAGGCTTTAGGGCCTTGATTAGTGTGTCTGGAGGGCATAATGGGAATTATGTGCGACTTTAATGAGTAAGATGCATGATTATGATTTAAAGCATGTTATATGACTATTTTAATATTCGAGATGCATGACTATGTGTATTAGTATGCATGTAGGCCCTGATTAGGTTAGAAGGGCATAATCGTAATTTTGGCCATTATGGGCATAACTGTATATATATATGTGTGTGATAATTGTTGAGACCACATTATTATGTGGATATATCTGTGATCTGTGACTCGAGACGATCCTAGTGAGCAGAATAGCGAAAAAGTCACGGCGGGGATTTATACCCGGCACGGAGCGAGCCTGGGGGTATAAATGGGAATCTAGTGAGTATATTGGAGTCTATTTTGACATCGAGGAATATAACTGGTGATTAATTAGGTATCGGGAGGTAAGCGGAAAATGTTAGAGACACTCGAGGAATTAGCGGGAATTGGGTAAAATGACTAAAATGCCCCTAAGTGGATTAAATGGTTTGGAATTAATAGGGAGGGCATTTCGATCAATGGGTTTCTCAGAGATAAATAAGTTAAGGCTTTATATTTAGTGGGAATTGTAGAAAAAAGGTAGAATGCTGTGGAAAGAAAGAAAAGAAGGAAAAAGAAGAAAAAGAAAAGGGAGAAAACAGAGTTGTTTTCCTAGGAGTCGGTTGGTGATCTCCTTCATCATTCCTGGGTGTTTTCTTGGAGCAAAGCTCAGAGGGGAGCTGGGTTAGGCTGAGCAACAGGAATCCTGAGCTAGGCTTGAGGAGTTGGAAGACTTAGCAAGAACACAACATCACTTGAGGTAAAACTTTGTAGTTCCTTTAGTTCTGGTTTTGGTTTTTAACTAGGGTATCTAAGCTGTGTTGATGGGGAATTCTAGGGAAGTTGGAGCCAAGGGTTGAGGAAGAGCAAGCTAAGGAGGTCTAGAGGCAACTTGAGGTCGAATTTCCATCAAAGGTATAAATTCAGAGCTTTTAACTTTGATGTTTTCACTGGTTTCTGCTAAGTTTTGAGGTCTAGAAGTGGCTATGGTGGATTTTGAGATTAGGGATGCATGTGCTTGGGTTTTGAGTATTTGGGGTGCTTAGGATGAGTGGAATGTGTTAATAAGCTTGTTTTTGAGTTGGGTGATGGTTTGGAGAAGTTTTGGTTGAGTTTGGTTCGAGGAAATCGCAGGAGGGAAAATTGGGAGGTTGGCTGTCTGTGACTAGCGCTACAGCACTAGCCTTTGGGTGCTGTAGCGCTAGGCCATGCTTTCTGGGGGATTTTGGTTCTGCTTGTAGCGCTGTAGCACCCTCCTTAGAGCGCTGTAGCGCTGCCCTGTTTGCAGAAAGGGATTTTAGGGTTATTTTCAAGGGTTTTTGACCAAGGGTTCGGGGTTCAATTCCACCACCTTGTTTGGTGGAACTAGAACTTCCCGGGGGCTCGGGATTGGTCCCAAGGCTAGGTTTTGGACTTAAGGTTTGGTGATGACTTTGACCTATGGTTGTGTTTAGGTGAGCGCTAGGGCTTGAGAGGGATCGTGCTCAAGGAGTCAAGTGATCAAAGCTAGCGAATCGAAAGGTAAGAAAACTGCACCCGGTTATATGTTTGTGATGGGACTAAGTGCTCCCGATATATGTATAATGTCAATGATGGTATTATGCCATGGGACATGTGATAGCGGCCTAAGGGTGCCGTACACAATATTTGCGCACAGGGCGCAGCTTGGCCACTGGTAGCCGAGGAGAGCTTAATATTCATTGAGCTCGGTTTAAGCGGGCCGGAGTCAGTGGGATAACGGAGGGTGCAGCCTGAGGGCGCTGACCCTAGTTATCATATGTGATTTGGTGTATGTTATGAATTGATATGTTTAGTATGTTGAATATTTGACTATTCTGAATGTTGATATGGTTAAGAATACGTGATGCAATATGAGATATTGAATTGTTTGTTGATTGCTTATGCTCTGTTGTTGTGTTTTCTTGCTGGGCCTTGGCTCATGAGTGCTACGTGGTGCAGGTAAAGGCAAAGGCAAGTTGGACCAATCCTGAGATGGAGGGCTGCGGGGTGGAATGTACATAGCCAGCGGTTCGGTCGCTTTGGCCGAGGAGTGGGTCAGGATAGAGATTGCCTAATTGTCTGTTTTTCCTTAATATGGCTAACACTGTATTTAGTCCTTGAATCGTTTGTAAACAGTTCCAAACTTAACATTTTTGGGATCCCGTGTAAACAGGAAATGTTTCTTTATGAAAATGTGACTTTTTAGACCAAAACATTTTAACCCTAGTTCCCTTGTAGTTTCAATAACACGTTTTTAATTAAATGACTTGATTAGCAAGTCTAGCACTTTATAAACACACAGTGTAACGGTCTTGGCTATCCAGGGCATTACATCTAAACATACCCAAATCCCAAAATCAAAGTTCTCAAGCATCCCAATGATCGAAAACCATCAAAACCCAAATCTCAAACCATCCGAAAACTCATCAAAACATAAAATCCAATCAAAGCTTAAAAACTCGAAAACTAAAACTTAAAACTTGGATTACCTCTGATTGATTCGTTTCCCAATTAAATCCTTCAGCTAATAAGCTTCTAATCTTCCCTAGAATCGCTATACCTCAATCCTTGCCTGAATATGAGTCCTAAAACTTGAGTTTCCTTTGAAAATGCGAGCGACGTCAAAAAGAGAACGGGAGAGAGAGAGAGAGAGAACGTTTTGAATGTTCTTTTTATTTTTGACATGTTACTTCGAGCTTAAGTAACCTCAAGCAGATCCTAATGCTCGGGGTCCCAAAAATGCCCCTCAGGGTAAAATAGTCAAAATTCCCTCTTGATCTCACTAACTCCTAATATATCATCAAATAATCATTCCCATTACCCAATATCCCGGTAATGTACTAAATACCCAAAATACCCCTTGACTCACTCCGAGTCAAGTATGGGTCCCGTTGTGGCTTTCCCACTAGCTTGCTCCCTAGGATCGTCTCGTGCAGAGTAACCTAAACATATCCACATAATAATGTGGTGTCACACACATATATCACATAAATGTGAAATATACTCATAACGAGCCAAATTATGAAAATTGCCCAATTAAACAGAAATGGGCCCACATGCATATTTAATATACCTAAACATGCATATCAAGTCATATTATAATGTAACTCACATAATCACATATTGATACACACACATATATATATATATATTATATAATCACATAATTCCATAATTTGTCATCTTAGCCCCCTAATCAAGGCCATAAGCCTTAATAGGAAATTTGGGACGTTACACTCCTCCACCCTCTGTAGCCTCTGGGCATAATCAGACTAGCCTTCCTCAATCCCCTTGAGCCTCTGCATCAATCGCTCATAATCAGGCTGGGAAACCTAACTAGAGGAAGGTGCACTGGCCTATGAAGTGCCTTCTTCAACCCTTGGGACATCCTCGTAAAAATAGAAGTTGTCATTGCAACCTCTGCCAGCTTCTCTACCTCCTTCTTGGGCTCTACTTCCTCTGTTGCAATTCACCAAGACGTGACTTCAACATGGAAAATACCACCAACTTCATTAACAAATAACATATGTCGGAAAAACTTTAATAAAATAAATTGTTAATCAATTAATTTGTCACATTTAACAAGATAAAGTGGAACTTACTCGACACTTGCTAAACATAGGAACCAACTCAGTTGTCAAATGAATGATATCGGTCATTGTAGCCCAACTAAGCATCCTGGGAATCTGGTTCCCGCTATTCTCACTGAACATACTCCCAATAGTTAACATGACCTCAAAAGCCCAATACAGAAGTGCGGGGGCATAGCCATAGAAACGGTACTTCGACTCCTTCTGTTTTTTGCTTGAAACCTCTTTCTTCTTCTCCTCGCAGTGTTTCAATTGCTTCTTCATGTCCTTTTGATCTCCTCTAATAACCTTCTTAAAGGAAAACTTCCCCCATAGATACTTGAAAAAGTAATCAAGATCCTCAACCATCTTCAGTGAATCACCCCATATGCCTATTGTCTTCTCTGGGGCATTCAGTACCCCCTCTATCAAATAGCATAAACCCAACTTAAATGCATCTTCTGGGTTTGTCGATGCCTTCAAACCATCTTCCAACTGACCAAAACTAACCTTCAAATCAAAATTAAAATATTCCTGGATGATCCGATCACTTGAAAGATGCTCTCCCAACTCATCTGGGGACGGTGTGTTCCTAAAATTCAGCCCGGTAACTAGGGCAAACTCTATAATCCCAAATCTAGAAAGAGTGTTGCCCACGTAACTGACCCTCTTCAAGCTTCTTGCTTTCCACCTTACGCAACATTAGTTGATGCAGTAGATCCCTAGAAAAACTAATGGGATTCGCCTTAAAGAACTATCCCAACAAGCATGCCTCTGCCCGTTCAATAAGCCCGTGCCTCCTAAACTACTATATAAGGGTATCCAAGTAAGCACTACCCCTATAAGTGACACGACCAGGAAAGTGTTTCTCCAACGACACAATAAGGTCAGTCATCTGAATAAAAAAACTGTTAGTAATATATTTTTTAAGAAATTATGTGTTATACCCAGGTTTCGAGCCATAGTAAATATGACCTCGAAAGCTGAGTTCGCATTAAATGGTCTCGTGAGGGTTAGGGTATGTTTACCGAGTTTTTCAGAAACGAATAACTAACAGAATAATAAAAAGATAAGAACTGTAGAAATGCTGAAATGTAACTAAACAAACAATGTTTTTACGTGGTTCAGGCGTTAACAAGCCCTAGTCCACGAGTCGATGTTATTATACTTGGAAAAGGTTACAGTAAGATGGCTGGTGCACAAGAACTTCACACACTCACAGTGTTTCTCTCGGGTTCTCTTGAAGAAGATGAAACTAGAGAGATTTTAGTAGAGTTTTTGCTATCTGATTTTTTCGTCCTTCTTCTTGTAAAATGAAGGGGTCTTTATAGCTAGGGTTTTGGATTAGGGTTTTTCTCTACGTACATGAGTCTTAATTACACCAACCATAAATAGGGGATACAATTACTGTAGTAGCATGGCTACAAGACTCTATGTGGGTATATTTACGTGAAAGTATGGGGAACACACAAAGTCAGCCGTCTTTTCCAAGTTGTCAGCGGAACAGTAGGCGAAAAGGTACCCTTAGGCGTGCTGGGATGTGTGCGGCTTTGACCTGTCGGGCGTGTCAGGCGGGATCCTGTGTCAGACGGATATCGTTCCAAATATGCCTTCTCCCGGACTCGACCGTTCGGTTTTGTTCTGTGCGAGGCACGGAACTGTTTCCGCGGGGACCACTCGAAGAGCCTCTCCTGGAAGGGGCCTCCCCGAGGGGTATCCTTCGGGAGTCCGGGAGAGTCGACGAGTTTCCGTGTTGTGCTTGCTTGGAAGAGTAATCCGGATACTAAACAGGAGAGGCGAAGCCTTTCTGTCCATCCGCGAACTCGGGTTACCTACCGTGAAAGACATCGATAATTCTGCTTCCCCGAGGACATCAATCTAAACGCTATTCGGAAATCTGGATAACATTTACCCCCCAAGGTCACGGAGCTTCGAGAGATCCGGGAGCTTGTACAGTCCTCCGGGTGTTTCGGTCTCTTAGATTAGGCGAGGGGCCACCTTTTGTGTTCCCGGAAGAGTTCCTTTTTCCCGCCTGAGTGTTAGTATGAAAAAGAAAGGGAATTTCTTCTGTTTGAACTCAAGTACTCAAGTGCGGCAAGGACCACGTGTCATTCTGGGAATGGTTCTGCGACCAAGACGTGTGCGTGAGGCGACTGGTTGAGTATGCGTGCGTCAGTCATCTGAGTAATGATAAGAACAACGCCTCTCCTTCGATAGGTTTGGACAGAATGGGAGCTCGGGTTAAATGTTCTTTGAGGTGTTGGAAGGCTGCTTCGCATTCGGGGGTCCACTCGAACTTCTTGTTTCCTCACAACACATTGAAGAAGGGGATACACTTGTCAGTGGCCTTGGATACGAAGCGGCTGAGAGCAGCTATCCTTCCGGTAACGCTCTGGACATCCTTATGTTTCCGGGGGGAAGGCATATCTATGAACGCCTTTATTTTCTCAGGGTTGGCTTCCACTCCGCGGGAGCTGACAATGAAACCGAGGAACTTCCCAGACGAGACCCCGAAAGTACATTTCTTTGGATTTAGTTTCATCCCGTACTTTCAGATCACGGCGAAAGCTTCCTCAAGGTCGTCACTGTGGTCCCCGGAGGTCTTGGACTTTACCAACATGTCGTCCACGTACACCTCCATGTTCCTCCCCAGTTGGTCCTTGAACATTCTGTTTACCAGACGCTGGTACGTCGCTCCAGCATTCTTCAAACCGAAAGGCATGACCACGTAACAGTAGACACCCTTGTCCGTGAGGAAGCTGGTGTGTTCCTGGTCCGCGACATGCATCTTGATCTGATTGTATCCGGAGTACGCATCCATGAAGGATAAGAGTTCGTACCCGGAAGTAGCGTCTACCATCTGATCGATTCGCGGAAGAGGGAAACAATCTTTTGGGCAGGCCTTGTTTAGGTCCGTGAAGTCAATGCACATTCTCCAGGACCCATCGGGTTTCGGGACCAGAACTGGGTTGGCCAACCACACGGGATAGTGCGACTCCTGGAGAAAGCCTATGGACATCAATTTGTCCACTTCATCTTTGACGGCTTCGGCTCTCACTGGGTCCAGCGGCCTCCTCTTTTGGCGAATTGGAGTTGCAGGTGGGTCTATGTTGAGTGCGTGGCACGCAACATTGGGATTAATCCCCGTCATATCAGCGTGGCACCATGCCAGGATATCCTGATTATCCTTCACAGTGGCCACGATCTTATCTCGAATGGCCGACGGCAGGTTTTTCCCCACCTGAATGACCTTGGTGGGTTCTCCCGGGTTGAGGATCACCTCTTCGACTTCCTCCATCGGCTCTATTGCTTTCTCGATTCCCACTCTTGGGTCGAGTTCGTCAAAGTATGCCTCCTGAGCACCCCCAGTTTCTGGTAATTCTTCCGCCAAAGGAATGGCAGCAAACGTCTCTTGGACCGTGTAGACGGATCGGACGGAGACGTTATAACAGCTCCGTGCACTTCTTTGGTCTCCTCAGAGGGTGCCAATACGCCCATCGTCGCATGGAAACTTCAAACATAAGTGGCGTATCGAGGTTATGGCCCCACAATCGATCAGGACCGGTCGGCCTAAGATGGCATTATACGCCGTGGGGCAGTCGACCACCACGAATGTGCTATGCTTGAAGGCACAAGCGTCGCTTTCTCCTCTGAGGGTGACTGGAAGTTGAATTTTGCCTAATGGCATGAGTGCGTCCCCATTGAAACCTTGAAGCTGGATGGGGCATGGGGCTAGGTCTGTCTCGTTCAATTCGATCGCGTGGAAGGCCGCTTTGAAGAGGATGTTCACGGAGCTTCCGTTATCGACCAAGATTCGTGAGACCTTCTTATTGGCAATCTGGGCTTCCACCACGAGGGGATCGTTGTGGGGGAAGTGCACATGTCGAGCATCGTCCTCCGTGAAGGTGATGGGAAGATCCATCATTCGGGGACGTTGAGCAGGTGATTGAACCAAGGCGCACATCTCCTCGGCGTGCTCTAACTCCCTCAAGTACCTCTTCTGGGAGTTGCGGGTGCTTCCGGCAAGGTGTGGTCCTCCGGAAATGGTGGCGACGTGTCCGTCAACGGGTGGCGGAGCAAGGCCGGGCGGATATGGGTTGCCTGGTCCTGGAGCCAACAAGGCAATGGGCGCCGGAGCGGGTGGAGCATGAAGTGCTGGGAACTGAGACCCGGGAGCTTGGGGGTGACCGGCTCCAGGAGCGCTAGCGGCCCCCCTCTGTCCCGGGGGATATGCAGCTCCGTGAACCACTCCCTGTCCGGGATAGATAATGGGTATCCTCACCCAGTGACCGAGGTGTCCCGCTCTTGCCAGGGACTCGATCTCATCCTTCAGCTGAAGGCACTCATTTGTGGTGTGCCCCACGTCTCCGTGGAACTCACACCTCTTATTGGAGTCTCGCGGACGCCTTCCTCCGTGAGACACCTTCGGGGGCTTCCTGTAGTTGACCATATTACAGGTCGCCCGATAGACATTCTCTCGCGAGTCTATCAAACTGGTATATTCCGTGAACTTGGGCTCATAGTCCTTCCGGGGTTTCTTTGAATGGTCTCCCCGGTTGGAGTTTCTTCCGCTTCGTTTGCTCCGCGATTGGCTCAAATTTCGTTCTGGGGCTTCCGCTTGCGGCTGCGGCATGCCAGCAGCGATACTACATCCGGTTTGTACTGCTCCGTACCCAGAGAAATGGGTTTGACTCGGCGTCTGAGCAGACGCGGAAGGCCCATACACACTTGGAGTGAATCGCGCTCTTGGAAGCGTGAGGGCTGGTGCGGGAGCTTGCGAAGCAAAGCTCGGCGCAGTCACGGAAGGCGTTGGAGCTGGGGGAACTCCAAAGGCCTGCTGGTAGGCATCCTCAAGGTTGATGATTCCCTGAGCTTTTGACATGAATTCGGACAGCGTTTCTGCCCGTCTCCTTTGCATTTCCCCCCATAGCAGGGAGCCGACAGTAAGGCCCGATTGAAGGGCGATCAGCTTCATGTCATCGCTGACCTTGGTTTTTGCAGCAGCTTCCATCATTCTCTGAATGAAAGCTTTGAGGTTCTCAGTGGGTTGCTGCTTGATGTTGGTTAAGGAACCAACCTCCATGTCGTGGTCGCGGGCAGCAATAAACTGCCTCCTAAACGCGGACTGTAGCTCCTTCCAACTGTGGATTGATCCGGGAGCTAATCTTTTCCACCAATCCTCCGCGGACTTGGTAAGGGTGAGTGAGAAGCACATGCATTTGGCGTCCTCACTGACACGCGCCACTTGCATCATTTTATTGTATTTAGCTAGGTGGGTACGCGGGTCTGTCCTCCCATCATATAATTCTATGTGAGGCATTTTGAAGTTATCCGGGAGGGACGTTTCCGCGATCCTCCGAATACATGGTTCCGGGTCTTCCTCCTCAGAGTCTGACAGGGCCCCACTTTGCTTCCGGACCAGCTTGGTCAAGGCAGCAATCTGTTCCTCGAGCCTCTTCGTATCACTCTCCGGGAGGTCACGTCCCCGGAGCTTGTCATTAATATGATTTCGGAGGTCATCTCCGCGAGGCCGGGCCTTTTCTCCTTTGGCCTTTTCATACTTGGCCTCCAACCTTCTTCTTAGGTCCACCGTGGACCAGCTATCCTCGGAGTGCGAGTTCGCAGCCCGACCGTCCTGGTTGACGGAATCACTGGGGCGGTTGTTCCTTCCCCTAGGCCTGGGTGTCTTAGCACCGGGCCCTTTAGGCACAGAGTGCCCCCTTGGGGCTGAAGGACGTCTGGGCTTAGGAGCGCCAGAGACCTTCTGCGCGCGGGGGGGGGGGGGGGGCAGTCGGCCTGGTGATTCACGCCTTTAGGAGGTGCAGGGGCGTCAGCGCGCACAGGCTCTCCAACTTTTTCTTTGCCCTTGTTAGGGGCGGCTTTGGATGGTCCAGCAATGGCTAGATCCGGCATGGGGGCATCAGCACCACCTAGAACAGAGGCATCCTCGTCCGAGTCGCCTAGGTCTCCGAACTTACTTTGGAGGCGCTCCATCATGCGTTGCATTCTTTCGGAGACGCGCTCCTGCTCAGCAAGCTTGGCCTTGGTGGCCACCAGTTCTTCGGCTACTTGGACCAGTTCTGGGTCCTTCTCATAGTAGCAGCCGTCCTTGTAATAACCGTCTTGGACATACTCTTCTTCGTCTTCTAAGTATGTTGTATCTTCGGTACTGACCCGATCCTGGAGGGATGTCGGGTCTTCACCTTGGTAGTCCAAGGGTTCGCTTTGCACCACATCTTCCATCACGGTATCGGGGTTGACCGTAGCATTTTTGTCAACAGCGGATTTTCTCGTAGTCACCATCTCTTTAGCACGAAGTGAATACAAAAAACGTACACAGAAAAAGAGCTGACTAACAACTTCCTACAGCTCTCAATGAAAGCACCAAAATGTTTACCGAGTTTTTCGGAAACGAATAACTAACAGAATAATAAAAAGATAAGAACTGTAGAAATGCTGAAATGTAACTAAACAAACAGTGTTTTTACGTGGTTCAGGCGTTAACAAGCCCTAGTCCACGAGTCGATGTTATTATACTTGGAAAAGGTTACAGTAAGATGGCTGGTGCACAAGAACTTCACACACTCACAGTGTTTCTCTCGGGTTCTCTTGAAGAAGATGAAACTAGAGAGATTTTAGTAGAGTTTTTGCTATCTGATTTTTTCGTCCCTCTTCTTGTAAAATGAAGGGGTCTTTATAGCTAGGGTTTCGGATTAGGGTTTTTCTCTACGTACATGAGTCTTAATTACACCAGCCATAAATAGGGGATACAATTACTGTAGTAGCATGGCTACAAGACTCTATGTGGGTATATTTACGTGAAAGTATGGGGAACACACAAAGTCAGCCGTCTTTTCCAAGTTGTCAGCGGAACAGTAGGCGAAAAGGTACCCTTAGGCGTGCTGGGATGTGTGCGGCTTTGACCTGTCGGGCGTGTCAGGCGGGATCCTGTGTCAGACGGATATCGTTCCAAATATGCCTTCTCCCGGACTCGACCGTTCGGTTTTGTTCTGTGCGAGGCACGGAACTGTTTCCGCGGGGACCACTCGAAGAGCCTCTCCTGGAAGGGGCCTCCCCGAGGGGTATCCTTCGGGAGTCCGGGAGAGTCGACGAGTTTCCGTGTTGTGCTTGCTTGGAAGAGTAATCCGGATACTAAACAGGAGAGGCGAAGCCTTTCTGTCCATCCGCGAACTCGGGTTACCTACCGTGAAAGACATCGATAATTCTGCTTCCCCGAGGACATCAATCTAAACGCTATCCGGAAATCTGGATAACAGGGTATGCTCTAGGATTGTAAGTCGAGCCTGCAAAGTATGATATATGATCTCAAATGCGGTAATCTCGAAATGATCTCGATCTCGAAAGGTAGCTCCGAGAACACCCTCATCTTCAGGAACTTCGGAGCATGGGTCTTGAGCTCGATATCCCATCTCGAAAGCAACGTTTGCTCGGGAGATGTCAGTGGCTCGCACAATGACATGAAACCTGAGATGCTAAAGCCTTGGAGATACGCTATAACCACCTTGAATATCTACAAGTATTGTAAACATGAGATGTAATCCTCATTTATTGATGTAAATCCCCAAGAATCGTGGGATATTATTTAGTCAGTTATGCGTTCCCTGGTCTTCAGGGACGTTTCCTTTTTTATCTGATTAAAGGCATTTAAAGCCATTTAGTTTTATTCACAAAAGAGTAACTACCCAAAATATGTGGGATAGTATTCTGCATCCTTCTCTATAAATAGAGAAGCCATCCACCATTGTAAAGGACCGAAATTCTGATCCTTGAGAGAAAACTCTGTAGAATTCATGCTAAAGAATTATTCAGAGATAATCTTGAGATTAATAACAAAGACTCGTGGACTAGGCAGATTTAACTGCTGAACCACGTAAAAAACCGTGTGTTTGATTCGTTTGTTTCTTTTGGCCATTGTCTTTAATTGTTTACGTGCTCTCTTCTTTTATCTGTTGACGAAAAACGGCGTCAACATTATGTCAATCGAGCCCCATTAATGCTTTTGCCAACACAAGAAAATAAAAATAACCACTAACATTAAAGGAAACTATCATTAATCAAGCCTCCATTAATGCTAGTCGTCATTTTATTTACTTCTATTGGTGCCCTAAAACTCCTATAATTTTTGCCAAACTGTTAAAAATACAATTTTAAACAATCAGGGAAACATCGAGGACTATCGAGGCATGTCGAGGCCCATCGAGGTAAAAAAAATCAAAAGGCAGATAAAACTATCGAGGTTTGTCGAGGTCTCATAGAATATTGATGCTGACCATTACTGACGAGGCCTATCGAGGCCTGTCGAGATCTCAAACAATATTGATGCTAACCACTATTGTCGAGGCCTATCGAGAAATAGGAAAAATTAGAATATACCAAATTCTATTGAGGCCTATCGATGCACAATCAAAACTAGGACCTAACAAATACTATCGAGGTACTCTAACCCCCCACTATTTTCTTTCTCTATCCAGGCTAATCGAGGTCTGTCGATTGTTATTGAGGCCATATCATCGTGGCCAATCGATTTCTATCGAGGTGGGTCACTTTTTTTTGAAAAAAAAACTAGATCTCTATATTTCCCAACCCTGATCTATCCTATGAACAAAAATCAAGAACAAAACCAAACATTGTAGATTAAAAAGAAAATCCATCACCTTTGCCTACTCTGATCCTCTGGGTGCTTCTCCGATCACAGGCCTATGGGTTCCGACGGATTTCCTTCTCCGACAATGAATACTTCTCCTTCTCCGATTTCGTTGGATGATTTTTTGGCTTCGGGACCAAGAGTGAGAGAGATAATATAGAGAGACCGAGAGAGAATAGAGAGAGTGTGGGGAAAAATGATAAGGATATTTTGGGAAGTAAGGTAAACAATAGGGCCAAAATGAGATTTGTACAGTGATAGGGTATTTTTTTACACACAATCCCATTACATGCATCAAAAATCAAATTTCCCTTGAATTACAATAGAAAATTTACGATAGATTAAACTTTACAGCTAGCCCAAAAAGAGAAAAAAAATTAGAAGACACGAACAACATAATTAATAATATTGTAATTTTTTTTTCATGAAATCACATAATATTTACTTGTAAAAAGGTTGTAGCTAAATAGTGACAAAATTTCTTTAACTTCATTTCATACTAATTATACTTTTTAAAAAAGACCAATAATTACATTGATAAACTCATTTTCTTCAACTAGCAATTTTTTTATATTATTGAAAAACAACTCGAACTCGCACCTGTAGTAAAGTAAGATAGTTAATTACTAGAATTTTTTTGTAGTAAGAGCATCGCCAATAGGGTGCTAAGTTGGAATGCATTGCTAAAATATAACACTTAAAAAAATTACTCTAATAGTGTGCCAAAAGCTGTACCAAATTTGGCAAACAATACAACTTAATATATATTTAGATCATAATTAATTAATTATTTTTTTATTTACTTTTATGCCAATTTTATTATTTTTATTGTAAGCACTAAATGTAAATATAGACTTTTTACTTACTTTTTATTTCTTTAGTGAGATAATAATAAAATAAGAAAGAAATTTTTTTTCTTCATATTTTACATAAATATTAAATAAGCATTAATAGATGATTAATTTTTGCATCAACTCCTACAACTGCGTAGCTCATTTGTAAAAATTGTGCTAGTTATCTCACTTGTTGATTTTTTTGTGCTAAATATAGCACAATATTTGAGAGATGGTCTAAGTTATCTATATTAAAATGTTCAAGGTCAAAGTAGAATAATGACAAAACTTCAGGGGCTAAAGTGAAATTAACATTTAAAACAATATAGTGAAGATTACGTGCCTCCAGACTCCATCAAATGTGAATATTTTGATTTACCAATTCAGAAATACTTATTATACATAACAACAGATAATCATTGAGTTAGGTGGTGGAATATATACTCTGGTGTGCTGCTCCGCAGGAGATAGGTCCCGGGAGTTCACCTACTACAACCGGACCCACCATGGGACAACAATATATGAGGTTGTCAATCATCAACCTCCTAACATAAGCTTTCGTTTTCATTTTTTTCTTTTTAATTTCATAATTTAGTTTCTGATAAAAAAAAAAAAAATTCTATGACAAGCAATAGGTCCTATTGTCCTCAATATAAATAGATATAGGTGTGTGTTACTTTATTTTCTCAAGAGCATTTTCCAAACAGTGCCTTCTTGTTCTTCTTCTTCTTCCCATCCACTCCACCCACACTCTCGATTGTTTCTTTCTATTTGTCGTTATCAGTAGAAAAATGGGAAGCATTGGGGCGGAGAAAACCATAACAGGATGGGCTGCCAGGGACTCATCTGGTGTTCTCTCACCTTACACTTACACACTTAGGTGACCCTTTATTAATCAATTGATAGAATTTCATTTGCTTTCTTTGTTCATCATCATTAAATCAATCCTCTTGGTTTGTATTTATATTAATGTTTAGTTTGTTCTATATTATGTATTATAATTATAACTCTGCAGAGAAACCGGTCCTGAAGATGTGTACATCAAGGTCACGTGCTGTGGAGTTTGCCACACTGATGTTCACCAGGTCAAAAATGATCTGGGCATGTCCAACTATCCTATGGTCCCAGGGTACGCAGTTCAAATCGATTTGAAACCACAATCCCAGCTTGTTAGTTTTATCAAATGTTTGATTATGATTATCATTTTTTTCACTGATTGAATGATTAATATAGGCATGAAGTTGTTGGTGAAGTTATGGAAGTGGGATCCGAAGTGACCAAGTTCAAAGTAGGTGATATGGTCGGAGCCGGCTGCATAGTCGGCTCCTGCAAACACTGCCAGCCATGCAAGTCAGACAATGAGCAGTATTGCAATAAAAAAATCTGGTCTTACAACGATGTCTACACCGATCAAAAGCCTACTCAGGGTGGCTTCGCCGAGGCCATGGTGGTCGATCAAAAGTACATAATCCTACTTTATTATATATATATATATATATAGAGAGAGAGAGAGAGAGAGGAAAAATGATAATCTTTCCAAGCATGTCCTCAACAATTATTTATTTGTTTGTTTTTCCAGGTTTGTGGTACATATACCAGAAGGAATGGGGGCAGAACAGGCTGCGCCTCTACTTTGCGCCGGAGTAACGATCTACAGCCCATTGAAGCACTTTGGATTGATGCAAAGTGGGCTAAGAGGAGCGATTTTGGGGCTGGGAGGAGTGGGACACATGGGGGTGAAGATA
Source organism: Humulus lupulus (assembly GCF_963169125.1). Lineage (NCBI taxonomy): Eukaryota > Viridiplantae > Streptophyta > Magnoliopsida > Rosales > Cannabaceae > Humulus > Humulus lupulus. The sequence goes on from NC_084793.1 coordinate 106,071,968, forward strand.
GCCAAAGCCATGGGACACCGTGTGACTGTGGTAAGCTCTTCTGACAAGAAGAGAGAGGAGGCTCTCGACCATCTTGGAGCTGATGACTACCTTGTTAGCTCTGATGCAGCCAAAATGCAAGAGCAATTTGACTCTTATGACTACATAATCGACACAATTCCTGTTTTTCACCCACTTGAACCTTACCTTTCGCTTCTGAAGCTTGACGGGAAGCTGATTTTGATGGGTGTTATCAACACCCCACTTCAATTTGTCAGCCCTATGGTTATGCTTGGTAAGTTATTTTAGTTGTTTATTAATAATTCATTCTAGTTAGTGGTTGTTTTTGGATTAAAGAAGGTTACTTCTTATGGGGTTTATAATTTTAATGGTGGGTACTCTTTGTTTTTGTAGGGAGAAAGGCCATTACTGGAAGCTTCATTGGGAGTATAAAGGAAACAGAGGAAATGCTTCAGTTTTGTAAAGAGAAGAACTTGACTTCCACGATCGAGACTGTGAAAATTGATTACATTAACACAGCTTTGGAAAGATTGGAAAAGAATGATGTTAGGTACAGGTTCGTTGTTGATGTTGCTGGAAGCAAGCTTACTTGAATGGTGAAAAAGGAAGAACGAGTACTAATTAAAGGAGGAAAAGTCTTATACATACCAAACCGAAGAAGATAAAAACAAAAGTGTTTGTTTGTTTGTTTTTTTTTTTTTTTTTTTACATTTTTTTTAATCAAATGCTCTGTTCGTCTGTCTCTGCGTGGGAACAGTTTCGTTAAGTGGCATACTGTTGATGCTTTCGTTAATTTTCACTGTTTCTTTAAAAAAAATGACAATTTTCATTAATGTGATCATTAAGTAGTTTGATACGGTTTGTAAAGTCGTAATGAGGGTGAAAGATATCAAACTCTGAATTTGTGGATTGGAACGCAAGTCTTTTTCGTGCGTTGTCCTTCAGTATTTAATTAGTGGTTGGTGTTTGCCACTGATGGCGTTAAGGATTCTTGATGATCTCTGTTCAGGAAAATAATAATAAAAAGTTTCTCCCAATGAAAGATTTAGTATCAATGAGTCATCTATTTTTTTTTATACCTAAATAAGTTTGGTGAGTGAGTAATTAAAAGGGAAATTTGCACATAAATTACATCTAAAACTAAAAGCATTACAACACATATATTATAAAATCAATTTATCATATAATAATCATATAACATTAAATTGAGAGAATGAATTATCATAATTTCAATGTCTTGAAACATTATCTTTAAAAAAATAATAATAACCAAAAAAAAAAAGAAAAGGAAACATCGTCTTCTTACACACCTTTTTCTTCCTAAATTTTCTCAACGTTACCACTTTTTTTTTTTATGTTTCAATTTGTGTTGTAAATAAGTCATCTATTTTATTATACCTAAATAAGTTTAGTGATTGAGTAATTAAAAGTGACCATCCTTTGGTGTTGTAACTTACCTCTTTCTCTTTCTCTTTCTTTTCTTTCTTTCTCTCATCTATTTCTTCATTTCTCTTCTATCCGCTCCATAAATTTTGAAGGTAACATATTCATTGTTTTTTGCTTTCCTTTTCATAATCCCTGCATCTCTTATTTATTCAAATTTCTCATGTTTCTTTATTTGATATGGTTAAGAGGACGCTAAATTTGTTAAGAGACTTGAATGACTTTAATTTGTATAAAAAATAATTTGGATGTTCTAAAAAGTTGATATTTGGTTGGAGGGAATAAAAATGAAGGAATAAGAATGAGAATGAGAAAAAGAATAAGAATGAAATGAATAAAAAAAAAATTATTATATGAATAAAAAAAATTAATAAAAAGATATTAAATCTTTTTCAATCTCGAATTGGAATGATTTTTCCTTTCATTTTTAAATAGAATAGTCATTCTACTAAAATGATGGAAAAATTGTTCTATTATAATGACATTCCAATACTCTAAGGTGGCATTTGGTTGGAAGAAATACGAATGTGAAAAAGAATAGGAATAGAATGGAATGAAAGAAGAATTATAGCTACTTGAGAAACTAAAAAGAAGAACAAGTGTAGCAAGTGTGGACAAAGATGTCAAAATAGGAAGACATGTCGAACCCGACCACCAAGAAGTTGAGAATAACAACACAACAACACAAAAAAAGATGCTAGTTTATCAAATCACCTCAATAAATAACGTTGGTTTCAAATTTTTTTATTTTAAATACTTAAACATTGGAAGAAAATTGATTAATTCTTGTTGCTCCCTTGTTTTACAATGAAATGTTTTTTTATTGTCTTTATAGATTTTGGGACGTACGCATCATACTGATATTAAATCATAATTATTGATGACCATTTATTCTTTTTAAATATTATTTTTAAAACATAATTTCTTATATTATGAGGATGTTGCTGTCTTGTTGTTATATAGTTGTAATAGTCAAACAAACAAAAATGACAAAGAATAAAAAAATGAAAGTTTGGAAATATATTAAAAATGAAATAGGACCAACAAGATAATTGTTACCAAAATAAACCAAGAAACTAGACTATTATATAGAAAACTGAAATTACATAAAAAAAAACACAATGTTTGAAGTTGTTTTATTGTTGCTAAAGAGTTGTTACAAAGTTGCCAACAACAAAAACACAATCATGAATCCTTCAAACACAGCGTTTTGCACTTTCTTCCAACTTTTTTAGGAGACTTCTTTCGAAGTTCAGGTTGACTAGCAACATCCTCTATCTGCTTCATTTTTCCATAAGAATAAAGAAGAACAGCCAATTTAGAACGGTGATCTTCAACTGAAAAAATCATTTCAAGGAATTCCTTGCAACCAAAAAAATACTCAAGAAATGATGCAACAAAAATACCACAATCACGGCAAAACAGACACCATTTGATGTATTGGTAAAATGTAAACAAGCATTAAAAATATTAAATAGAACAAATAAAAAAAACATAGGACATTACTTACTTGTCCTCTTGTTGAGGCAATCCATCAACACTAACAACAGAAAAAGGAGCCTTGGAATCAATAGAAATTGCACTGGGGTCTTTTCTAATATTGTAAAAATTCAGCAACTCAAAAAACAATGACAACAAGATAGAATATGGCTCCATAGCTGCCATAGATGCAGCTTCATACCGCCCGGACTTCAATGAGTGTAAATGTGGAATTTTTTCCTTGTGAATTCTATTCACAAGTGAAGCTCTATGCTACGAGACATCCTGAAAGGGCATCACATGATGGTGAGGGAGTTGGGGTAAGAGAGTCACCCTCACTAGGCGAGGGGCTTCGGCCACTTGCCGATCCAAACTTCACCCTCGCTATGCGAGGGCCCCTAGCTGGCCATCCGCGTGCGCCCCATTCCAGCAGGCATCAAGCCTCGTCCACACTCGGAGGAAGAGCGTCAGCCTCGCTATGCGAGGGTGAGGGCTGTGTTGAGGTGTTCGTGCTCCTAGCCTCGCGACGCCGCACCTCGGGGGAAGAACGTCAGCCTCGCTATGCGAGAGACCCTCGCTATGCGAGGGTGAGGGCTGTGTTGAGGTATCCGTGTTCCTAGCCTCGCGACGCTGCGCTCGGAAGGAGGAGAGGCAGCCTCGCTATGCGAGGGTGAGGGGTGTGTTGAGGTACCCGTGCTCCTAGCCTCGTGTCTATGCGATCCGCATAGGCCGGCCCTGACCCTCGGCACCTCGACTTCTCAGGACATGCATAGGATGAAGCCTCCTTGGCACAGACATGAGATCACTTAGGGGAATCTTGTTGATATGCCAAACGAACGTGGAGCATTTAACGGGAATTGATGAGGACCACCGAGTACGGAACACGTGCGCTGACACGGGGTGTACGGTTATGGAGAGAACAGAGGCACAACCCTATGATCTGCGTCTGAGGAGTAGTGGCGGTACGGACCTGTACGAAGAGTGGTGAGACCACTTGGACACCCCCGACCATGCGCCAGAGCCGACAGTACTATGTCCAAGGCCACGACTCTGACACCATCAGGGTAGACACCACTACGCCCTGAGCCACTACTTTATCAGAGTACCTATGTACGTCCCAGTGGTCTGGGACTTGTTTGTATCCTGGGCCAATAGAGCCTCCCCTATAAATAGGCTCCAACCCCTCAGGCTAAGGGGTTGGAAAACTGAATGTAAAAAGGAGACTTATGAAATATATGCTTCTGGTTCTCATGCTTGCCTGAGTTTTCTCCTGTTGTTTAGAGTTCTTTCTATCTAATTCATAGCTTCTTATAGTATAGAGATTAAAGTTTTCTAACCATCAATCGTTGACGAGTTCTTACCGTCAACAGTTTGGCGCCGTCTGTGGGAACGTAAGCACCAAGCTACTGTTCTGCCATTACTCCCGGCAAGGAAAAATGCCGAGACGTTCGAAGCGTCTCAAGGAGCCTCGAGAGGTGGAGGTCCACCTTACCGGAGTCCAGCTGAAGGCCTCCATGAAGGATCCACCTCCACCCCGAGACGTAGACCCCCCAAGGGACCCTGAGGTTCACCAGAATGACAAGGAGGCCTCGTCTCCGGCCATCCCGCCCGGTGAGAATCCTCCAAGGACAACTACTACACCACCCGGGAACGCCAACGAGTTCCCTCCTCCCAAACCACCGAAGGTACCGAACTCCGGCCGGCAAGACCCGGGCCCCTCAACGCACAGACGCGATAAGCAACCCCGGGTCCATTCCGTGAGCTCGAGTTCCAAATCTCGTTTCTATGAAGAGGAGATTCGTGAACTGCACCGTAAAAACCAAAGACTGGAGACTACCCTGGAGAACATGCAGGAGGTGCTGAATGGCCTGTTGCAAGGTAAGTCGAACATGACCCTGCCCAAGAGGAAAGAGAAGGGTCGGGAAACCACTGTCCCAGTAGACGACGGAAGGACCAGACACTCCACCAGTAACACCCCCAGGGAAAAGCCACAAGAGCATCCTAGACCATCGAGGCCACCCCAGGAGCCAAAGCAAGGGAACAATGGTGGCTCTCGCAACGACGTCGAGGTCACCTCAAAGAGGACGCCCTCAGACCTACGAGAGGAGCTCAACAAGAAGAGGGCGAATAAGAGAACTACCCCTCCTACTGTCCCCCGGGACGGCAAAGGAAAGGAAGATGTCAACCCGTCCATGTTGAGGGACTCCCTGAAGAAGAGGAGGCAAGACCTCGATACGGAGATGAAGAGCCTGCGGAGTAAGATTGTCACCGTGTCTGGAGGGCAGAGCCTTGAGGAAGAGTTCGACTATGAATCGCCTTTCACCAAAGAGATCCAAGCCATTCGACTCCCAGCCAACTTCAAGGAGCCTCATATGACCCCGTATGAAGGAAGCACCGACCCCAAGTACCATTAAGACGCATTCAATGACTTAATGAAGCTGAGGGGGATAAGTAGCGGGGCTAGATGCCACTGTTTCGCAGTCACGTTGAAAGGGCCCGCATACAAATGGTTTAAGAGACTTCGACCGGGGTCCGTCAGGTCTTGGCAACAATTTTCAGACGAATTTCTCCAGCAGCATCATGCCGTGCGTGATTATACAATGCCAGGGACTAGCTTAGCCAATGTAAAACAGGGCGAAAATGAGAGCCTAAAAAACTATATCCATAGGTTCAATATGGAAGCAGCCAAAGTGGGGAGCCTGACCCGCAGAGAGTTAAAAATGGCCATCACCGCCGGGGTGCTTCCAGGAAGCAAGTTGTGGGATAATATGCTCAAGAGGGAAGTCACAGATCTAGATGACTTCTACGAGAGAGCACAGAAGTATATTCGTGTAGAGGACGGTCACGCGAACTTAAAGGCGGGAATGGGCGAGTCCCCTGCACAGCCCCCAACCAATGAAGGGTCGAATGGTGCGAAGAAGAAGAGGGCATACGAAGGATCGAGGGATGATCAACATAGAAAACCCAAGCGGGGAAGCGACCATAGGCAAACGGCTTATACTTTCTATACGGACCTGACGGATACAAGGGAACATATCTACATCACCAACGAGAAGCGAGTTCCCTTCAAGAAGCCCCCACCAATGAGGAAGGATCGGTCCCAGAGGGATCCCAATAGGTACTACCAATACCACAAGGATATTGGTCACACCACAGCAGAATGTATCCACCTGAAAGAAGAAATTGAGGAACTCATCCGCAGGGGGCACCTAGGTCGGTATGTCAGGAAGGAAAGGCTGAAAACGGAGGACGAACCAGTGCAATCTAGGACGCATAGAGAAGCTCCAGAGATACAGGGGGAAGTGAGAACTATTTTCGGAGGTCCAGGGCTTGGGGGAGATTCCCGGAAAGGACGAGATCGGTATGCTAGAGAAGCCAGGCGAAGTCCACCACCCTGCGTTATGAGTTTGGAACAACGACCCCCAAAGAACTTCAAGGGAGAAAATGACTCGATCACTTTCACTGAGGAGGACGCGCGGGGGGTACACTTCCCCCACAATGATCCGCTGGTGTTAACAGTTCAGTTGGTCAACCGGTGGGTGCATCGAGTCCTCGTAGACAATGGAAGTTCTGTGGACATCTTATATCGCCCCGCCCTGGAAAAGATGGGTTTGGGCATCAGGCACTTGAAGCCTTGTCAATCCTCCCTGTACAGGTTCGCAGGGGACTCGATACAACCTTTAGGGGTGATCGAATTAGCACTCACTATGGGTGAACAACCCCGACAAACCACGATCATAGCAAACTTCGTCGTAGTAGATTGCGCCTCTGCTTTCAATGCGGTATTGGGGAGACCATCCCTAAGGGAATTGAAAGCAATCACTTCAATATGCCACCTCACCGTCAAGTTCCCAACTCCTGGTGGGGTAGCGAGTATGAAGGGAGAGCAAAGAGAGGCGAGGGAGTGTTATAACACCTCCCTTCACAAGTCAGAGAAGCCATCAGAACCAACAGCGATGGTGATGCACGGAGGTACAGACCCACAGGGACAAGACCCCAGAATCACGAAAGGCCCAACCAGGTAAGACTAGCAATGAGACTCCCACGCCTGGTACAAGTAGTAGCTATGCTTAGTTTGTTGCAGGTTATGCTATTTTAGTAGATAAGAATCAAAGAGGTTACCTAGATAACCTCCCAAGTAGATGTAAGCCTTTTACCTATCTATATATCGTTGTAATCCGACTACCATGAATGAAACTGTCTTCCACTTCGTGTGTAACTTATTTCTTTATGCGAATATCAACTAAAGTCCCCGCCGAGATAAATCTCACTAGGTACTTGGGGGGCAGGACGACAAAAGTAAACAAAAAAAAAATTGTCTCTTATATTCACAAGGATTAGCTACCCTTATGAATATTGAGGGATTGGTTCAAAAGGATGACCTCCGACGAGAGGCCGACACCCCAAGAGGTGAGGCTGTAAGGAGGGAATCACCCAATAAGTCTAGATCGGCCATTAAGCCGGCTAGCCCAAAAAGGGTCTTACAAGGGACCCTTGGAAAAAAAAATAGTACTATGTATAAGGACGAGAAGGACGCTTCTCGCAAAAAGTAACAAGTGCGCGCAAAGAATATAAAAGGACCCCAACAGCCCAACGGGTTAAAGTGTCCTTACAAGTATAACCAAGGTGCACCAGAAAGGTTATCTCCATCAAATAAAAAAAAATGTAATCCACGAACAACAGTGATAAGAGGGACTCATCAGAGCCCCTTAAGTTTGACAAAAAAAGAGAGAGAAGAAATGGTACAAGGGATTACATAACAAAAGCATACATAGACAGAGTACAAGGGGATCTACGAATCTCCACCGTGATCTTTCCACTCAGAAATCTTCTCGACGGCATGGTCCCCGAAAGGAGATAGGTCAACGGTGGGGTTAGTCCTCCAAACAGCATGCAACGTTTTCCCGATTATGCGATCCTCCACGTTCACAAGCTCAGCCTCAAGCACAGCGATCCTCCCGTTCAGAGTTTGGATGGTAGCCTCCAACTGAATGTTGCTCTGAGAGGTTGAGGCAGCCCGGGCCAAGGCGGTATCCCTCTGGCATACCATCTCGGCCAGTTGGCTGGACAAGGCATCCTTCGCAGTCTGGGCCACCGAAAGGTTCCTCAGCGCCTCCTCAAGCTCGTGTTGCAACCGTTGAGCCGATGAAGAGTGGGAGGCAAGCAGCCGATGGTTCAAAATAGAGGCCTGATTGAGGACGAAGATATGAAACAAAGCCTTAGGGGTCAGATGATACACCAGAAGTAATATAAAAGGTATTTATGTGGCTATCATAAATTAATAAACCAAGTATCGCGACAGTTACCTGCAAGGAGGCTCGCATATAGGCATTCTCTAGCTCAGCCTCGGGAACATCGTGCAGCGTCCCCCATTCACCCTCAGGGAAGTTTCCCAAGTGATGGCTCATGGCTTCCCCATATTGGCTCGCCAGGGGATGATCTTCGGGAATAGAAACATGAGCTGAGCCGGGGCAGGCGCGAGTGCTTGTCGAGGCCCGTTTTGGCAAGGATGGGGACCGAGAAGGCCCTGACCCGTCCACAGTAGTGCGAGGAGCAGAAGAGTGCGGGGTCGTCTCCTGGGGTAAAGAGACGCCTGTGGATGCCCACCTGGAATGCCCCCTCGGGGGTGAAGGAACCCCATCAAAAGAGGGAATGACAAAATTCCTCCTAGGCATAGGGGGGCAAGGGGCAGGGGCGTCAAAGGAAAACTCACCGCCAGGCGTTAACGGTGACATCCGAGAGGTAGCACCGCCAGTATGACCGTCATCGGCTACACCCTTAGCCCTGCCAGCAACAGAGTACAAGCAGGAGTAGTTCTCAGACACCACGGTCTCCTCAACATCCATATGGTCACCCGGGGAATAGACGTAATCCCTATCGGCTGCTTCATCATAATTCCTTTCATCGTGACCATATACCCACAGACTCTCAAGTACGGGTGCCACTGGGGGTAAATCAACAGAGTCGGGTGACGCGGGGCGTGGATCCTCAGATTCAGGGGAAATGGAGCATAAGGTAACTTTCTGGTCCGGGGTCAGCAGCCCACATAAGTGGAGATTGCTCTCCGTGAAAAGGGCGCTGGCTTGTTTGCGTTCCTTCGGCATAGCCAGGATTTGTATTACCCGATCATGAGCTGCCCGTTTCAGATTAGGACCGACAACCCCTAAGAGACCTGCCATCGAACGAAAGGAAATTACCACAGTTACAAGAACTATAAAAAAAGAGGTCGATTAATAAGAGAAATTTCTGGTATATGGGATCAAAGTGATGATAGCCTTACGTGGGGCATTGAAGTTAGAGTATCGGGTCTGCCCACTATAAGTATAGAAGTAGTCTGACTTCCAAGCCCCCCTATTGGAAATAGATCCCTCCAAGAGGGAACTCCCTTTAAGGGCCGCGGCTTTCTGGAGCTGGTAGAACCCGGGGGCTGATGTATTCTCCCTCAGGGTGAAGAAGTAATGAACCTCACTTATGGAAGGCCCCCTAGAGTACACCAGATGGTACAACACATACAAACAGCTGAGCATCACCCAGGAGTTGGGGGACAATTGTAGTGGCGCCAATTCAAAGTAGTCCAGCACTTTGATGAAGAAAGAGTGGAGTGGCAGAGCTCCACCAGATCGGATTATGGCATCGCTAAACGCCACGAATCCCTTTTGCGGTGCAGACGCGTGTTCCTTGCGCTCTGGTATAACAAACTTGAGGTTCAGGGGTAACTTATGGGCTTTCAGCATGTTGCCCAATTTCTTCAGGGTAACGGTAGACCTTCCAACTTCATCAGAAGTGTCCAAAACTCTCTTCGGCATCTCGGGTACCTGGACAAAGTAAGGCAATTTATGAGCAACCGACTTTCTAAGGGTCCTAGAAGATCCCCCACATGTCCTATGTCTACCAGCTCTTTGCTTGACCCTAGGGCACAGGGCAGGGGATAGGAGAGGGAACGCGGGCGGCACCTTGGAAAGGAACTCCGGCTCAACCAATTCATGTCTACCTCCTTCAAAGGAGGAATCCACATAATCGGGAAACTCGTCACGACAGAAGGAAAAGGGCTCGGGGGGCAAGTTTTCTTCTAGGCAAGAAATTTCGGAAAGGCAATCCTGGAGGGTGGATTGTAACTGGGAAATGTATGTCGCTTGCCGGGGGAAGTGATCAGAACCTGCGTCCCCGGGATGGGATTCTAGCTCCCTCTCTAGACAGTACGCCTTATGTCTAAGGTAAGATAGTCTCCTGAGGTAGAGCGCCCGCACACCCCCGCGGTTAGAAGGTTTACATGCGTCGACCTCCGAGTCGGAAGAGGACAACTCAATAAATTCAACATTAGACGGACCTTCGGGACATCGCCTAGACGCCATGGACAAGCTAAGACTCGAGGGCGTGTACGCATAAGGGCGACTCAATATCTACAACACGAGTGTGAGGGTATAAGAAAAGGGTCGGTGTATGGGTACTGGAAAGGCTATGCGAAGAAAATGCTAAACTCTGAAGGTTGAATGTCATGCAACCATCAACCTTACTCTCGTATAATCAATGCAAAACGAAAGGGAGAAGAGATGAAAGAGACATACCTGCGGGGATACGAAACTGAGGGGACGCAAGGACAGACTTACAAAGGAGCAGGAGCAAGATCGTAGGAGCGAGGTATTGCCCAGCTTTGCCACGAAGCTAAAAAGAAAAAAAAAATTTAAAACAAAAAGAAAAAAAGAAGAGAAAGAAAGAAGAATGGAAATAAAAGAAGGGATACCTCAAAAATGCTTCTATTGAGAATAGAACCTTGGAGCTCTTGGAAGAGGCTTAGAGGGAATACCACTAGGCTAAGCAAGTTTTTGTGTAGAGAAGTGGTTTCAAGCCTTGGAGTATTTATAGGGAAAGCCAATGCTCCCTAGCCCTTGGATCTATTTCCCTATAAATGGTGGAGATCAAGAGTATGGGTAACCTTGGGATCCGCGATGGAGGATGATTGGTCCTTATGCAATCTTAGGATCTCTCATGGATGCCCTCAAGTGTTGGGTGACTTTTGTGTTTCTTTGGAAACTAAAAAAAGAAACACAACCCCAAGCCTCACCTCATGCTTCTTCAAGAGGCGTTGGAAAAATTGCCAAGGCAAAATCCCCCAAGATTGGCCGTGCATGTCAAGCAAGAGAAGTGGAGAGAGTCTACAAACACACTTAAAAGTGCACTTATAGACTCGGGGGGAAGTGTAAATGTGGAATTTTTTCCTTGTGAATTCTATTCACAAGTGAAGCTCTATGCTACGAGACATCCTGAAAGGGCATCACATGATGGTGAGGGAGTTGGGGTAAGAGAGTCACCCTCACTAGGCAAGGGACTTCGGCCACTTGCCGATCCAAACTTCACCCTCGCTATGCGAGGGCCCCTAGCTGGCCATCCGCGTGCGCCCCATTCCAGCAGGCATCAAGCTTCGTCCACACTCGGAGGAAGAACGTCAGCCTCGCTATGCGAGGGACCCTCGCTATGCGAGGGTGAGGGCTGTGTTGAGGTGTCCGTGCTCCTAGCCTCGCGACGCCGCACCTCGGGGGAAGAACGTCAGCCTCGCTATGCGAGAGACCCTCGCTATGCGAGGGTGAGGGCTGTGTTGAGGTATCCGTGTTCCTAGCCTCGCGACGCTGCGCTCGGAAGGAGGAGAGGCAGCCTCGCTATGCGAGGGTGAGGGGTGTGTTGAGGTACCCGTGCTCCTAGCCTCATGTCTATGCGATCCGCATAGGCCGGCCCTGACCCTCGGCACCTCGACTTCTCAGGACATGCATAGGATGAAGCCTCCTTGGCACAGACATGAGATCACTTAGGGGAATCTTGTTGATATGCCAAACGAACGTGGAGCATTTAACGGGAATTGATGAGGACCACAGAGTACGGAACACGTGCGCTGACACGGGGTGTACGGTTATGGAGAGAACAGAGGCACGACCCTATGATCTGCGTCTGAGGAGTAGTGGCGGTACGGACCTGTACGAAGAGTGGTGAGACCACTTGGACACCCCCGACCATGCGCCAGAGCCGACAGTACTATGTCCAAGGCCACGACTCTGACACCATCAGGGTAGACACCACTACGCCCTGAGCCACTACTTTATCAGAGTACCTATGTACGTCCCAGTGGTCTGGGACTTGTTTGTATCCTGGGCCAATAGAGCCTCCCCTATAAATAGGCTCCAACCCCTCAGGCTAAGGGGTTGGAGAGCTGAATGTAAAAAGGAGACTGATGAAATATATGCTTCTGGTTCTCATGCTTGCCTGAGTTTTCTCCTATTGTTTAGAGTTCTTTCTATCTAATTCATAGCTTCTTATAGTATAGAGATTAAAGTTTTCTAACCATCAATCGTTAACGAGTTCTTACCGTCAACAATGAGTTAGACATGTAAAGAATCCTTTCCTTTATATTCAAACGCCCTAGAATCCAACAACTCTCATTCCTCATATTGATTGGAAACAAAACATGGTCACACTCAATCCATGGTTTACCACACATAAGTTTTTTACCCTTTATAAACAGAGCAACTGAATGCCTAAGGTTAAGAACTGATGCATCCCAATTCTTTTGCAAACATTTCTCATAGAGAGAAGATATGCTATCACTAAAAAAACAACCTATTGTAGTGAGGTTTACCTTAGGAGAAGCTGAATACTTCCCCTTCTTCCTTAAGTAATAGAATATGACATCAATATGCTGAAAACAACATGAAAGAACAACAAAATAAATTATCATAAACCACATCATGACAACATAAGCGCAACACCATACCAACATTAGAAAAAATACAAAAATTATATATAAGAAAAAAAAAAACTCGCTGAGTCTGTTAGACATTCTCCACAATGAAAAAGTGTGTGGAACCATATCTTATCATTCACTATATTAACTCCAAAGTCAAAGGCAGACTTAAATGTATTCTTACCCTTCAAATAAACATTATTTTTCGTAAAATAAAGAAAAAACACACATTAAAAATAAAAAGAACAATATCAATTTAAAAGTATACTAATAACATACTTCGCTATTTTATTTCGACCATTAAGAAGCCAAAGATCAAATTCCTTCTCATGCTCCTCATTAGGGACCTCTCCAATGTTGTCATCCAGCGGAAATAACCCTTCTACATAAGTCACCATCTGAAATGCTTCACCTTCCTCACCAGAACCAGAAGATACAAATTCTTGTTGGTATGGAGATTTCAAAGCTACTCCAGGCTTCATAAGTATCTTCTCTATAATATTACTATCCTTAACCTCAACAACACCACCAGAAAGAATAGCACTAGACTCTTGCGCTGGTACAACATCAAGTCCCTCCTGACCTAATTGATCACCAATGACCATGCTTTCAACAACTGCAGAGGAATTGGAAGGAATTTGTAAAACAACACTGGATTGGAAAATGTATGCAATAATAGAAAACATATATAACAACATGTCAACAATGAAACACCAACAAATAAACAACAACCCAAACCTTCATTTTTAAAACAGCCTGTAGTCCAGACAACACAGTTTCTTCAATCTAAAGTTGACTTAACCCATTGAAAAATGTATCAAAATCTTTTTCACTAGCAGCCTTCAAAAATAAAAAAAGAATAAAAAAAGTGAACAATGGAATAAAATAAATATTTTTTAAAAAATAAAATAAAAATAAACAAACTAACTTGCCTGAAACAATATAATTTCATCAATAACATCCTTAAATACAACAATATCGTTTTCAACTACGTCCTTCTTAGACAAAACAACTGCATCTTCTCCAAAATCCATAGATTCATTAGAAGCATCAAGTTCACACTCCTTCATAGGTTTCACAACATCAGATACAGTTGCTACAACATCAGCCACCTGTAAAAACAACTACATAAAAAACACATTTCCTGAAATTGGTCATTTAAGTAACGAAATTGCAACACTACAGCAACAATAATGAATAGATAAAAAGAAAACTGTACATACTTAAAATATATAATAACAATAACAATGAATATATAACTTTATGCAAAAAAAAAAAAAGAGTTGACAATAACAATGACCAAAACATAAAATATCAATTGAAAATATAAAATAATTGCAACCATACAATGATAATTATCCAAAAAAAAAAAATGGATATGCACCAGCAACATAAATACATTAAAGCAAGAACAAGACAATAACTAAACCTGTTTTTAGTCCCAAAAAAACAAAAAACAATGTTAAAAAAAACTACATTTAACAAAATAACAAAAAACTAAAGTTTCAACATAATAACAAAAACAATAAGTAAATCTTCATTTTGATGCCATGACTGGACTGAAGTCGGCTATGTAGATACCTTCTGTTCCGTGTCACTCTCATTGTCTTCACTGTCAACCTCACCATCATCTTCTTCACTAATCTCATTTTGCTTTCCTTTAATATCTACACTAGAATTTCCTTCTTCCCCCTTGTCCATGCTTTCATCTTTCCCAACATCCTCTTCGTCTTCCTCATTAACCTCTTCTTCATTTTCATTACTCTTCTCATGATTAATGTCACTCCCTTTATCATCACCATCAGAATCATTCTCTTCACCCTACATTTAAAAACCAAAACATTAAACAACCAAACATATATGCATAAACCAGGGTTGTAACATTACCAGAACAATAACATAACAACATATAAACAACCCTACCTAATTAAATGCATCCACAAAAACAATGTCGAACTTCTCCTGCATAGTAGACAATAGAGCAGTAACAACAATAAGTTGAGACTTCACATACTCCTTCAAATCCAATAACTCTGCAGCCATTTCTTCATGCTTAGACATCTGTGAATCCATCTTAGCATTTAAAGAATCAAAGTGGGTGGACCCATCAAGGAGGGTTATTGGGATTTCACCATCAACAGGAACCACATTAGACACAAAATCTACTTTTGCTTCCCTAACTTCATCAACATCTGTGTTGAAAGAAAATCCACCCAAGTTGTAGACAACAACCTCATTATCATTTGGCTTCAGATTTCTCAACATCAACTACAAAACAACAACCAAAAAACATAAAATCATTAAAATGTAATAGGCAGACAATGCCAAAACAACAGTAAACTAACATAAAACTATACCTTCTTAGCTGGAATATAAAACACAGTAACCTTCAACAATCTTAGATCAGGAGTACTAGAACAACTCCACCTATCAATCCTCGGAATAGTTTCATAAACCAATTTGCAGTACTTCCTAAGCATATAGCGACAACTCTCATAAAATTAGACTTGAAACAAATGTGGGCAACCAACCAATGTATAATAAGGTTTAACTTTCTTCTCCTCATTTGAATTTTGTACAGCATTTTACCAACTATCTAATTTACCCTTCAAAGACATAATGGTTTCATCAAAAGATTTCTTACCCCATGCATAGTCACTATAACGATTACTATCAACAACATCTAAATCTTCACGCATAACTTGTTTTTCCTTCCTAGAACTAAGTAGAAACCACTACACAAAATAAAGAACAACCAACATTACAACAACTTCATCATCATCACCCACCTCTTAGCCCTAAAACACTCATGAATAGATTTCATAGAAATTTTATCACAACCTGGCCAATATTTATCCAAAAAAAAATATTTGACACTTGTTTGAAATTCAAATTATTGCACTCCCCTTCAAATCTAAACCAGAAATCAAAGCAAACTCTTCAATACTAAACCTCAGCCTAATACCACTAACCATAACCCATAGTTCATACTCATTTGGCTGCTTAATTTCCCTCAATAACAGCCCATGCATTAATTGAGGCCCAGGATTTAATGCAGGAAGATTCCAGGAACTACCAAAAACAAGTTTCAGAAAACATTTCTTTTTGTTTATCATACAAATAGCTATTATGGTCCTTAATAATCTGATAAGTACAAAAAGATACAACCTGGGTAGTAAAATACTGCTTCAGATTGATTAAGTAATGCCAATCCTGCAAAAAAATATAAAAATTAAATTAACAAAAATAGTAATGAAACAACCATAAAACAACAAAACAAACATAACATAAACAACAACGGACATCAAAACAAAACAAAAACAATAATAAAATAACACTAAAACAACCACACAACAACAAAAACACACAGTAAAATTATAAACAACAACAATAAAATAGAAACAAAAATAAAAAATAACCTACGAAAAAATCTTCAACAAAACAATAATAAAAAAAACAAGCAAACAACATGATGATAATAGAAACTTTAAAATGGAAAAATTACTAAAACTGTAAATTAACCTAATAACTTATAATGCAATTTCAAACAAACATTAAAATAAACACATTAGCTTCATTCAACTGTAAATCACGTTCCAAGACACAATAAAATTCGAAAAAACGTAAACAGAACAACACTAATAGAACAACCAAAACACATGATGACCCCCATAACTTTGCTTGATTTCACATTTTTCGCCTTCCTCCTTTCAACAACATCAAAAACCAACATCTGTTCCTGTGATTGGAATTTCGATGATTTGGCTTTGGGCGAGTTATGAGAGCTTGGTTTGTAACGACCCAAAATCACTAATAAGGCTTAAGGGCCTTGATTAGCGTGCCAGGAGGGCATAATTGGTATATGTGTGATTAAATGGTTAAATGCATGATTTTGTGGCATGCATGATTAATATGATTATATGAATATGTGATATCCATGTTTATGAGTATTAAATATGCATGTGGGCCCTTTCTAGCTTATAAGGGCATATTTGTAATTTTGGCCCGTTGAGGGCATAAATGTGATTATATGTGATAAATTGTTGAGACCACATTATTATGTGGATATATTTGTAGTATATGGCCTGAGACAGTCCTAGTGAGCGGATTAACGAAATAGTCACAACGAGGTTTAATACCCGGCTCGGGGGAGCCTAGGGGTATTTTTGGGAATTTGAGAATATTTTGGGATTTATAGATATTGGATAAATATTTGGTAATTAGTTGGACATGATGGGATTAATTGGTAAATATTAGTAACACTTGAGGAATTAGCGGGAACTGGGAGCAAAATGACCATTTTACCCCTAGGAACAATTTGAAGATTAGTAGGCTTGAAGGGAAAAATAGTCTTTTGTTAAGCAAAGGATATACTCAGACAAAAAAACTTGGGATTAGCCAGAAGGTTGTAGAAACACTTAGCTCTCCTTCACCTCTCTCACTCACGTACCCTCTCTCTCTTTCTCCCTCTCCTTGTACCTTGAAGTTAAAGGAAAACATAAGGAAATTGAGGTGATCAAGTTGGGAATTAAGCTGGATTTGGGCTGGTTCAACTGAGGAAAAGCTAAGCTAAAGACAATCAAGGGTTTTTGAGGGGTATAGATCATCAATTCAGGTAAGATTCCAACTTAGTTTACTGAATTGAGTTGGGTTACTTAAAGCTTAGAACTTGTGTATAATTCTGGGTTTCTAAGTATAAGTTAGTTGATGGATTGCTAGTAGGTTTGGGTAGAGTTTCTTTGTTCTTATATGCTTAGAATTTATGGTTAGAGTCTTGGACTTGCTCTTGTGATTTTGTTGAAAGTGGGGAGTATAATTGGTTTGAAGCTTTGTGGTATTGGCTGGAAATAGGTGGAGAAAACCCAGAAAATTTTGGGCACAAGGGGGCGCGCTACGACCCAGTTCATGGGCGTCGTGGCCTGTGTGCCCAGAACGCCTGCTGTGCTATCTTCCTTGACGATGCGTTGCGACCTTAGGGGGCAAGTCCTGACCCACCTCCTCTTGAGGCTTCGGGGTTTAGCCTCTGACTTGGGGGCAAGCCGCGACCCTTTGGGTCAAGTCGCGACCCACTAGGGGATTTTAGCTTAGGTTGGTTTTAGGAATGGTGAGGCTCGGGGGTTTGAACCTAAGCGCTCGAGATGATTTCTACTACCCGGTTTAGTAGAAATTGAGGTCCCAGAGGCTAGTTTTTGTCTCCACAGTATTTATTTGGATTAGAAATTGACGATTACCCATTGGCCACTGTGACTAGGTTTATCGCCAGGGCTCAGGACTAAGGATTGTGCTTGGGACCGTTCTATTTTCTCCGCTCGGAATTCAAGGTAAGAAATCTACAACCTTGTGTGGTTGTAACGAGACCGAGATTCCCAATACTTGAACATGTGTACTGTATGGTTGAATGATTGATTTGGCATATGAGAATGAATGACCTAAGAGAGCCGGGGCTGATAATTTGTGCACAGGACGTGGCTCGATCGCTGTGAGCTGGGGTCAGCTAGATAAACACTGGACTCAGCCTAAGTGAGCCGGAGTTAGTGGAGTAAACAGAGGGCTCGGACTAAGGGCGCCGACCCTGAGCATTGTATACTGATTGCGATATATTGCTGAACATACATGTTTACAGTTATTGGTTTGATGCTTATGACTTGTTGAATTTCTGGATAATTGATTTTTGATTGATTAGTTGTAATTACTAATTATGTATTTGTTGTTATGGTTTTCTTGTTGGGCCTTGGTTCACGGGTGCTACGTGTTGCAGGTAAAGGCAAGGGTAAGCAGGACCAACCATGAGTTGGAGAGCTCTGGGAGCGAGGTGTACATTGTCAGCCGCTCGTCTACCACGACCGAGGGAAAATACAGGGACATAGCCTAAAATTTGTATTTTTCCGTTAGAGTGGGCACTGGTTGTATATATTTTTTAGAATTATAAATTTGTCTCTTAAACCCTGTTTTTGGGATCCCATGTTCCAAAACGTTTATTTTAATGAAAAATTAACTATTTAAGATCAAATTCTTTTAACCCTAACCTGTTAGCTAGCTTAGGATCACATTACTGTTCAAACGACTTCATTAGCAAGTCTTGCACTATTTTAAAACACATAGTGTAACTGTCTTGGTTATCCAGGGCGTTACAACTTAGTATCAGAGCGGTCTAGGTTTAAGGGTTCCTGAAGACTGGCTGGACATATACACTCACTGCTAAAGGAAAGCTCGACTCAAGGTTTGGTAATTGTATATATGTGATTATATGCTTAAATGTCTAAATTGAATATAAATGCCTTACTGCATGATTAATAGGGAGCATGAGATACTGATATGATCTGGCCCTTGACTGCCGTGTGATTATTATGAGGCGTGCTTATTAGCATTGTTGCTGTATGTGATTGGATATTTGAATGATTATTTGAATCTTGATTGCTTGTGGTTGGTTGAGTTTCGTGGTGGATTATGGAAAGATTGTTAACCTGTCATCATTGCCTGACTGTCGAGTCGTTGATTGCAGATAAACTTTGATAGCTATGAGTCCAAGGCGACTAGCCGGCATATGGTCTGAGGCTAGAGATGATGATCAGGGTCGGAACCCTCTGCCAATCCCTGAGAATTGACAATAGATACTTGTAGACATGCAAGCCCGATTACAGAGTCAGGAAGAGCAGACCCATCTTCTGAGACAGCAGGCTCCGTCAGGGAGTGCTCCACCTATTTTGTCACCTGCTGTGGTACCAGTTGTACAGACACCTGAGGATGGGATTAGGTGGGAACCACTGTACGAGCGGTTTTGGAGACAACTTCCTCCAACCTTTGAGGGAGGACCAGATCCACTAAAGGCCGAACAGTGGATGAGTATGATTATTTCTATCCTAGATTTTATGAGGGTGGAAGGTAATGACAGGGTGGCCTGTGCCACCTATATGCTTAGAGAGGATGCCCGTATTTGGTGGGAGGTGGCATCATAGACCAAGGATGTTTCTACTCTGAGTTGGGATGGGTTCAGAGACTTGTTCAGCCATAAATACTATAACGTTGCCGCCAAGGCAATGAAAGTGAATGAGTTTGTGGGGTTAGTGCAGGGAAACATGACAGTTACTGAGTATGCCCTGAAGTTTGATAGGCTGGCAAAGTTTGCACCAGATTTACTGCCTACAGATGCAGCCACACATGACAGATTTATTTGGGGGTTTAATGCTATGATTGCCCGAGATGTGAGAATTACAACAGTACCTAGGGGAACAACTTATGCCCAGGCTGTTGAGAAGGCTCTTACCGTTGAAGAGGCGGAGAATAAGATGTTGAGGGAGAACAATGCGAGACAGGAGGTTTGTAGGGCGGTGCCTCCATATACATGTTCTGGTAGGGGTGGAGGCCCCAGCGATTTGAAGAGGAAGACCCCTGACACTTCGAGCACTGCTAGTCCTGTTAGGAGGGGTCGGGGTGCTCAGGGTGGCTGCTAGGGAGGCAGTGAGACATGGAGAAGTTACCTAGAGTGCATGAGGTGCAGAAGGCGCCATCTGGGCGAATGTTGGGCAAAGGACTGTTATGTGTGCAGGGTGGTGGCACTCCTCAAGAAAGACTGCCCAACATCAAAGAAAGAGGAATAAGGGAAGGCGAATACTCCAGCTCGATTATTCGCCTTGACGCAGGCAGAGGCTAAGGCTGGTCCCTTGGTGGTGACAAGTCAGCTTTCTAGCTCTGGCTCTTCTTAAACTGTATTGATTGACTCTGGTGTTACACTTTCGTTTGTTTCTAGTAAGGTAATTAATAGATTGTGTAGACCTAGTGAGTATTATACTGCGGGGTTTGGAACTATACTGCCTACAGGGGAACTGGTAGTTTCTAGGAGGTGGATTAGAGCATTGCCAGTGATGGTTGATAGTAAGGAACTATCAGTAGACTTGATCGAGTTGTGTATGGATGATTTCTATATGATCTTGGAGATGGATTGGCTGGTCAGGTATGAGGCTACTATAGACTGCAGGAAGAAGATGGTGACTTTTGAGCCCGAGGGAGAGGATCCCTTTGTTTTTGTGGGTGCGGTGCATGGACCCCACATACCCATGATATCAACAATGAAAGCTAGAGACCTATTATAGGGAGGTTGTATAGTTTTCCTAGCTAGTGTGGTGGATATTACCAGAGTTATGCCAACAGGGTCGGGAGAGACAACATTAGTACCCGAGTTCTTGGATGTGTTTCGTGAGGATTTACTAGGACTGCCACCGCACAGGGAGATTCAGTTCGTCATTGGGTTAGAGCCGGGGACAGAGTCAATGTCAAGGGCACCATATAGGATGGCTCCGGTGGAACTGAAAGAATTGAAGATATAGTTGCAAGAGCTTCTTGATTTGGGGTTTATCAGGCCTAGCTACTCGCCATGGGGTGCTCCAGTTTTGTTTGTGAAGAAGAAGGACGGAAATTTGAGGATGTGTATAGAATACAAGGAGTTGAACAAGTTGACCATCAAGAATAAGTACCCCTTACCAAGGATTTATGACTTGTTTGATCAACTGCAGGGAAAGACGGTGTTCTGAAAGATTGATCTTCGATCTAGTTATCACTAGCTGAGGATCAAGGACGAGGATATACCGAAGATGACCTTCCGAGCGAGGTATAGGCATTATGAGTTTCTGGTCACGTCGTTTGGTTTGACCAATGCCCTAGCAGCATTCATGGACTTGATGAACATGGTATTCAAGGACTTCCTAGACCAGTTTGTGATTGTCTTCATCGATGGCATCTTTGTTTACTCCAGTTCAGAGGAAAAACATGAACAGCATCTTCGATAGGTATTGCAGAGATTGAGAGAGCACCGACTGTATGCCAAGTTTAAGAAGTGTGAGTTTTGGATGCCAGAAGTGACATTCCTTGGACATATTGTTGGTGAAGATGGAATTAAGGTGGATCCAACTAAGGTGGAGGCAGTGAGAGATTGGCTGAGATAAAGGAGCGCCTCAGAGGTTAGAAGTTTCCTTGGGTTAGCAGGTTATAATAGAAGATTTGTGGAAGGGTTCTCGAAGATTTCTGCACCGATGAAAGAATTGATACGGAAGAATCTGTAGTTCATCTGGTCAGACAAATGTGAGAATAGCTTCCAGGAATTGAAGCGACGGCTGATTATTGCTTCGGTGTTGAGTCTTCCTTCTGAGGGAGGGAAGTTTGTGGTGTACTGTGATGCATCGAGGTTGGGTTTGGGATGCATGTTGATGTAGAATGAGAAGGTTATCAATTATGCATCACGATAGTTGAAGGAGTATGAGCAGCGGTATCCTACCCATGATCTGGAATTGGCAGCGGTGGTATTCACACTGAAGGAGTGGTGACATTATCTATATGGGGAGAAGTGCGAGATATACACCGATCATAAGAGTTTGAAGTAATTCTTCACGCAAAAGGACCTGAACATGAGGCAGAGGCGTTATCTAGAGTTGGTGAAGGACTATGATTGTGACATCCTTTACCACCTAGGGAAAGCCAACATAGTGGTAGATGCGTTGAGCCGGAGGCACCCGGGACAGTTGTTTAGCTCTGCACAGATATCAAAGGAGTTAGCGGAGGAGATGACTAGAGCGAAGATAGAGTTGGTTGTGGGCTGGTTGGCCAATATTACCTCGCAGTCTACCCTCCTGGAGAGGATAAGAGAGGGTCAGATGGTCGATCCATCGTTGCAGGAGGTTAGAGGGAATGTCTTACCGGGAGTGGCTAAGGACTTTTCCATTTCAAAGACTTGTTTGCTAAAATATAAGGATCAGATCTGTGTTCCAAGGGATATGGGTATTAGGCGAGAGATACTTGATGAATCTCATACCACACCGTACTCACTTCATCTAGGCACCACAAAGATGTATCAGGATCTACGAACGTTATATTGGTGGCCTGGGATGAAGAAGGATGTGGTGGAGTACGTGGCCAAGTGTTTGACCTGTCAGTAGGTGAAGGCTGAGCATTAGCGACCACCGGGGTTGCTACAGCCTTTGGGTGTTCCTAAGTGGAAATGGGAGGAGATTACCATGGATTTTGTGGGAGGTTTACCCAGGACAGTGGGGCTACATGACTCGGTGTGGGTGATAGTAGACAGATACACCAAGTCAGCTCACTTTCTGCTAGTGAAGACAACCTATACTGTGGATCAATAAGCGGAGCTATATGTGAGGAAGATTGTACGTCTCCATGGGGTTCCCAAGTCTATAGTGTCAGATCAAGATCCTATATTTACCTCCAAGTTTTGGGGTGGATTGCAGAAGGCTATGGGAACTCAACTGAAGTTCAGTACGACCTTTTCTCCTCAGACCGATGGACAATTTGAGAGGGCGATTCAAGTTTTGGAGGACATGCTCAGGGCGTGTGTGAAAGACTTTGAGGAGTCTTGGAGTAAGTGTCTCCCGTTGATTAAGTTTTCATACAATAACAGTAATCAATCAACGATTGGAGTAGCTCCATATGAGATGTTATATGGGAGGGGGTGTAGATCTCCCATTCATTGGGATGAGATGGGTGAGAGAAAGTATTTGGGGCCAGAGATGGTTCAGAAGACTAATGAAGCTATTGAGAAGATTCGAGCTCGAATGCTCGCTTCGCAGAGCAAACAGAGAAGCTACGCTGATCCTAAGTGTAGGGATGTGGAGTTCCAAGTAGGGGACTACGTGTTTCTACGAGTCTCACCATTGTGAGGGGTGAGACAGTTTGGGAAAAAGGGCAAGCTGAGCCCTAGATTCATTGGACCTTTTGAGATCCTGAAGAGGATCGGTCTGGTGGCCTATAGATTGGCACTGCCGCTGTCATTGTCGGGAGTTTATGAAATATTCCACATTTCTATACTTTGGAAGTACATCTCACATATGACTCGTGTTGAAGTATGAAGATTTAGAATTGCAGACAAATTTGTCTTATGAGGAGCGACTAGTTCAGGTCTTAGACAGGAAAGACAAGGTTCTACGGAATAAGACGATTCCTCTAGTCAAAGTATTGTGGAGGAATAGCAGGGTCGAGGAAGCAACCTGGGAGCTTGAGTCAACGATGCGGGATCAGTATCCCAAGTTATTTAGGTAAATTTCGGGGACGAAATTCTCAGTAGGAGGGGATAGTTGTAACGACCCAAAATCACTAATAAGGCTTAAGGGCCTTGATTAGCGTCTTGGGAGGGCATAATTGATATATGTGTGATTAAATAGTTAAATGCATGATTTTGTGGCATGCATGATTATATGAATATATGATATGCATGTTTATAAGTATTAAATATGCATGCGGGCCCTTTCTAGCGTATAAGGGCATATTTGTAATTTTGGGTGGCATAAATGTGATTATATGAGATAAATTTTTGAGACCACATTATTATGTGGATATATTTGAAGTATATGGCCCGAGACGGTCTTAGTGAGCGGATTAGGGAAATAGTCACATCGGGGTTTAATACTCGGCTTGGGGGAGCCTAGGGGTATTTTTGGGAATTTAGAGAATATTTTG
Source organism: Humulus lupulus (assembly GCF_963169125.1). Taxonomy (NCBI): domain Eukaryota; kingdom Viridiplantae; phylum Streptophyta; class Magnoliopsida; order Rosales; family Cannabaceae; genus Humulus; species Humulus lupulus. The sequence goes on from NC_084793.1 coordinate 106,096,080, forward strand.
GGATTAATAGATATTGGATAAATATTTGGTAATTAATTGAACATGATGGGATTAATTGGTAAATATTAGGAACACTTGAGGAATTAGCGGGAACTGGGAGCGAAATGACCATTTTTCCCCTTAGAACAATTTGAAGATTAGTAGGCTTGAAGGGCAAAATAGTCTTTTGTTAAGCAATGGATATACTCAGACAAAAACACTTGGGATTAGCCAGAAGGTTGTAGAAACACTTAGCTCTCCTTCACCTCTCTCACTCACGTACCCTCTCTCTCTTTCTCCCTCTCCTTGTACCTTGAAGTTAAAGGAAAACAGAAGGAAATTGAGTTGATCAAGTTGGGAATTAAGCTGGATTCGGGCTGGTTCAACTGAGGAAAAGCTAAGCTAAAGATAATCATGGGTTTTTGAGGGGTATAGATCATCAATTCAGGTAAGATTCCAACTTAGTTTACTGAATTGAGTTGAGTTACTTGAAGCTTAGAACTTGTGTATAATTCTGGGTTTCTGAGTATAAGTTAGTTGATGGATTGCTAGTAGGTTTGGGTAGAGTTTCTTTGTTCTTATATGCTTAGAATTTATGGTTAGAGTCCTGGACTTGCTCTTGTGATTTTGTTGAAAGTGGGGAGTATAATTGGTTTGAAGCTTTGTGGTTTTGGCTGGAAAGAGGTGGAGAAAACCCAGAAAATTCTGGGCACAAGGGGGCGCGCTACGACCCAGCTCATGGGCGTCACGGCCCGGGTGTCCAGAATGCCTGGGTGTGCTCTCTGCCTTGAGGGCGTGTCGCGACCTTAGGGGACAAGTCGCAGCCTGCCTCCTCTTGAGGCTTAGGGGTTTAGCCTCTGACTTGGGGGCAAGTCGCGACCCTTAGGGTCAAGTCACGACCTGCCTAGGGGATTTTACCTTAGGGTTTTTTTAGGAAGGGTGAGGCTCGGGGGTTTGAACCTAAGCGCTCGGGATGATTTCTACTACCCGATTTAGTAGAAATTGAGGTCTTGGAGGCTAGTTTTTGTCTCTTAAGTATTTATTTGGATTAGAAGTTGATGATTACCCATTGGCCACTGTGACTAGGTTTATCGCCAAGGCTCAGGACTGAGGATCGTGCTCGGGATCGTTCTATTATCTCTGCTCGGAATTCAAGGTAAAAAAACTGCAACCTTGAGTGGTTGTAACGAGACTGAGATTCACAATACTTGAACATGTGTTTTGTATGTGTTATCCAAAAAATGGACACGTATGACGTGGCAGGCGATTTCTAACACGTGGCTGACACCTGGCAGAGTTCTGTTCGACTATCGACCAATAAGGCATTGCAAGCACGGAGCTGAGTTTTATCACGACCAGCATGGTCGTACATTCCAGATATTTCATAGATAATCTTATAGAGATCATCATCATATCCAAGATTATCTCCCATGATTTACTGAATATCCGATTAATTAGGAAAGAATATCTATAACTAATTCATGTAATCTTCCTTGAGCCTATAAATAATGAGAAGATATCTCAAGGAAAGGCCTTTTGGCTTTTGCTTAATTAGAATTTCATATTCAGGAGAAAATTAGAGCTATTATATTACGATTGTACTATTTGTCTCTCTCAGAATGGTGAAACTCAGAGAACCCTAGTTCTTTGATCACTTCTTTGAGATCTCATATCAATAATAGCTTAAGTGGACGTAGGTCATTACCAGTTCTTGGGGCCGAACCACTATAATTCCTTGTGTCCTTTACTGTTTTTGTCATTACTTTCATTCCAACACCTCTTTTCACGTCAAGCGTTTTGACTCCGTGTTAGTTGGCCAAATCGAGGGTCAACATTCTGGTGCTTTCATTGAGAGCTTGATACGAAATCGTTAATATAGTAATAGCAAAAACAACAAGGAAGACTGGACAGGCGGCTAGCACGGCACCATCTCAACCGCCTCCTCCCAATGTGGCTGAAAATGAGCCACATTTGGAATTCAATGAGGAAGAATTGGATTCCGATACGCTGAGGAATACCCTAGGGGTATTGCAGGATGAACTGGCCAATCTGAGGGCCAGCTAGGAAAGTGCTGCTGAGATTATGGCACAGCAGCAACAAGAGATTGAGCGACAATGCCTGGAACTGAGTGAAAGGCAGGTGGAGATGGACCGTCGTCAGAGGGAGGCCATGGCAGCCCTCGAAGTAGCTTTACAGCTGGCTAGGAATCAGGCTGCACCTGCATCACAGCCTGATCAACCTTCAAATGGGCCACCCCAGAGGGGTCCCAATCCTATCCTGCCGATCCAGCCCTCGAGCCCCCAGAGGCCCGAGCAGCCGCCAATGCGTCAGGAGGATGTCCCACCAAGGGATCCTGAAGCGTAGCCTCCATCCCAGGCTGGTCGCGGCAATCCCCCGCAACCAAGGCAGAATAGGGCCGGGCAGCAGCCCCACAGTCCTAGACGCCATAGGGGCGAAGAGCCGAACCCACCGAGCAGAGGGCAGCGTCCTTCTAGTAACAGAAGGAACTCAGGGATAAGCTCTGCGGTCCGGGGCCCCCCACGGCATGACAATGCACGGGGACCTACCGACCAACGCAGGCCACCCTCTAACGCTTGAGAATTTCCAGCCCGAGGAGGCAACCGAGGGGACAGTCGGTCAAGGTTTAGAGATGGCCATGGTTATAATGAGGCCGACTTAGGCAGAGGAAATGCCGATCGGAGAAATGGAGAAAGAGGTGGGGGCAGAAGCCCACCACCCAGGGATGACCAACCCGAAAGACGCGACGCTTGGGGGCAACCCAGGAAAAATAACGTCTTTAACCGTCTTGGAGCTAGCGAGCAGTGGCGAAGAGACGAAGATTTAAGAGATGTACTCAACAATCGCAGGGAACGACACGATGAGTACATTCCCCTAGCAGCAGAGGCCCCGCCGATTCCTGGCGCAGTGCAAGCCCAAATAGATGCCCTCAACCAGGCAGTGCAACAATTGGTCGGAGGAAGAACGTCTTATATCGATCACGATAGGAGAAAGGGCACTCCTTTCGTTCAGAGGATAGTTGTGTCAGAGACTCCTAGTAAGTTTAAAATGCCCACGCTTCCGAATTTTGACGGGTATGGTGACCCGGTATCTCATGTTAACAAGTTTGAGATACAGATGGACATCCAGAAAGTGTCCGAAGACGCTCGGTGCAGGATTTTCCCTGCAACACTTTCTGATGCCACACAAGAATGGTTCTTTAAGTTCCCCCCTGCGATCGCTTCTTGGGAGATGTTCGTAAAATAATTTTACGGGCAATTCTATGCGGGTCGTGTGCACCCAACTGAGGCAAATCAGCTGGTCGAAATACGCCAGCAAGACGGAGAGCCACTGAAAGATTACGTCCAGTATTTTATGTGAGCAGCCGCTGGAGTGAAAATGGTGGGAGACGAAGGCAAGATGATGGCCATAACTGTAGGAGTTAAGCGCCGTACGCCTCTTTGGAACAGCCTCAGAAAGCATGGGGTTAGAACTACCCAGGAATTTTTGGATCGAGCTGATCGCTATATCAAGCTCGAAGATGCCATCGCTAGTGAAGGAAAACCCCCAGGCAAGGAGAAGGGGACTACCGAGCCCGCTAAAGCCCCCAATGGGTCAAAACCCAACGGCAACGACAAAGGCAATGGGAACGGCAATGGCAATGGCAAGAATGGGGGGAAACAGCCGCATAATGAGCCTTCAACCTCTGAAAATAAACGCGCCAAGGGCAATCGTTATGAACCGCAGTTCACTAACTACACCGCCCTTGTTGAGTCTCAGGGAGAGGTATATCAGGTCACGAGTTCCAGTGTGCCATATAAAAAGCCCGCTCCCATTCGAAAAGATATTTCGAAGAGAGACACTACCAAGTTCTGTCGTTATCATAACGACTATGGACATGATACAAATGAGTGCAAACAGCTGAAGGATGAAATCGAGTTCCTTATTAGACAAGGACACTTGAGAAGATACATACGGGCCTCAGGAAATTCCCAACGAGAGGCTCCAGGTGGCAACAAGCATTCGTCCGCACGCCAACGCTCGCCATCTTTGCAGCCTGACCCCGTAGCTGGCACTTTACTCACCATCTGTGGAGGCCCGCACCTCGCGTGAACGCATGAAGTTGTCCGTCAAGGAATTGGAGCCCTGCAACCAAACACTTTACGGCTTCTCTGGCGAGGGACTCACCCCAGCAGGGTCAATCAGACTTCCAGTCACAGCAGGTACATCGCTTGCTACCAGGACATTACTCGCTACCTTCATAGTAGTCAATTGTCCTTCGGCGAACAATGCTGTCATTGGAAGGCCCATACTGGTTGATCTTCGGGCCATCACCTCAGTATGGCACTTGGCCATGAAATTTCCGACAAACGCAGGGGTAGGACGCGTATTGGGAAATCAGAGGGAAGCAAGGGAGTGCTACAACGCCTCGGTCACAAAGGCGAAGAAGGGAACGTCGAAGAGCACTCCCCCAGATAGGTTGCAGATGGCTATTGATACACAAGCCCAATCCGGTGATGAAGTCACCAAATAGGGTGTTGCCCAAAGTGAGGATAGGGATTTAGATCCTCGCTTTGGGGATTTTGAGGAAGATGTTGGACCCATCGAGGACCTGGAAGAGGTCCAACTTGACGAAAAAGACCTGACCAGAGTTGTAAAGGTCGAGAAAAATTTAGAAGCAACAACGAAGCATGCACTAGTGGAATTTTTGCGAAAAAACCAGGAAGTTTTTGCCTTGTCACATAAAGGCATGGCTGGAATAGATCCTACAGTTATCAGCCATGTCCTGAACATTGACAAGAACTTTCCACCTGTGCAATAGAAAAGGAGGCTGCTCGATAAGGATAGATCGAAAGCCTTAAAAGAGGAATTCGAAAGACTAAAGGAGAATGGGTTAATCAGGGTAGCGTTTTATCCATCATGGGTCTCTAATCCAGTGCTGGTTCCCAAGCCTAACGACAAATGGCGAACTTGTGTGGATTTCACAGACCTTAAGAAAGCCTGCCCAAAAGATTGCTTCCCACTCGCAAGGATCGACCAGCTGGTCGATGCAACTGCAGGACATGAGATCCTCTCCTTCATGGATGCATACTCAGGATACAATCAGATCAGTATGCATCCCCCTGACGAGGATCACACTAGCTTTCAGACTGATACAGGGTTATACTGTTATAAAGTAATGCCCTTCGGACTGAAAAATGCTGGTGCGACTTACCAGCGATTGGTTAACCACATGTTTAAGGAGTTGATCAGAGTAAACATGGGTGTACGTAGATGATATGCTGGTAAAGTCGAAAAAGGAAGAAGGACATGTGAAGGATTTACAAGAGTGTTTCAACGTTCTAAACAAGTATCAGATGAAGTTAAATCCTCTCAAATGTTCCTTCGGAGTAGGATCAGGGAAATTTTTGGGGTTCATTGTTAATTCAAGAGGAATCGAGGCCAACCTCTACAAGATAAAAGCTCTGATCGACATGAAATCACCGATGAAAATCAAGGATGTGCAAAGTTTAACTGGAAGAATTGCCACACTAAGTAGATTCATTTCCAAGTCGACGGATAAATGTGTCCCTTTCTTTAATCTACTTAGAGTTAACAAGAAGTTCGAATGGACTGGAGACTACGAGCAAACTTTCCAAGCCTTAAAGGCCCACATGGCACAACCTCCTGTTTTATCGAAACCTATAGATGGAGAAACTTTGTTCATTTATTTGGCGATCACTGAATTCGCTACTAGTGCGATGCTAGTACAAGAAGAAGAAGGCGTACAAAAGGCAGTTTATTATGTAAGTAAGAGGTTAATCGGGGCTGAGTTGAGATATCCTCCCATTGAAAGATTAGCCTACTGCTTAATTTTGGCCTCAAGGAAATTACGTCCTTACTTCCAAGCCCATCCCATCACAGTTTTAACCGATCAGCCCCTTAGGAAAGTTTTGCAAAAGCCAGAGGCTGCTGGAAGTTTGTTGAAGTGGGCAGTCGAACTCAGGCAGTTCGACATAACGTACTCACCGCGAACAATAGTAAAAGGACAAGTCTTGGTTGACCTTATTGCTGAATTCACTGAGCTCCCAAATGACAAGCAGTGCGAAAAACCTAGTGCGCCTGAGCCCCAAGTCGAAGTTCCTTCGTGGAAGTTATTCACGGACGGATCGTCCAACGAATCGCACGTAGGAGTGGGAGTAATATTGATAACGCCAGAAGGGCATCGATTTCACTGCGCTATTAGGTTCAATTTTGTCGCTTCAAACAATGAAGCCGAGTATGAAGCACTCCTCGCTGGGCTGAGATTGGCCAAAGACGTGAATATAAGAGTGCTGGATATTTACAGTGATTCACAGCTGGTAGTGAATCAGGTCGTAGGGGAATATCAAGCACGAGGCCTGAGAATGGTAGCTTACTTAAACAAAACTAGAGATTTGTTGGCACAATTCGAGAAGTATACCCTCCAACAAATTCCCCGAGATCAGAATTCAAACGCAGATGCCTTAGCCAAACTCGCAAGTGCGAAAGATGCTGACACTTTAAATATAGTGCCAGTAGAGAGATTATGCGAGCCGAGCATACGAGCAGACGAAACCAATATGGAAATCCGGATGGAGGATACATGGATGGCACTGTACTTGGAGTATCTCACAAATGGTGTACTACCAACAGATAAAAATAAAGCCAGAACTCTTCAAAGACATGCTGCTAGGTATATACTGGTCGATGGTGTTCTTTACTAAAGAGGATACTCCATGTCACTGCTCAGATGTATTACACCAGAAAAGGCTAAAGAGCTAATGAGGGAAGCACATGAAGGCTTCTGTGGGGACCACGCTGGGGGGCAGAGCTTGTCGAAAAAGATTATGAGGCAGGGTTATTTCTGGCCAACTATGAACGAAGATTCAATGGAGTTTGTGCAAAAATGCGATAAGTGTCAAAGATTTTCCAAGATCCCATGCGCAGCTCCCAACGAGTTAAAGCAGATGCAGAGTCCTTGGCCTTTCGCAGTCAGGGGTATAGATTTGATTGGATCCTTGCCAACGGGAAAGGGTGGAGTAAAATTCACAGTCGACTACTTCACCAAATGGGTCGAAGCTAAGCTGCTCTCTACCATAACGACCAAGAAGGTTCTTGACTTTGTCATCAAGAACATTGTTTGCTGGTATGGTTTGCCTCAAAAAATTGTCTCAGACAACGGCACCCGGTTTGACAATGACTTATTCACAGACTTCTGCGAAAGGCATGGAATCGTCAAAAGCTTTTCTTCAGTCGCGCATCCACAAGCGAATGGACAAGTCAAAGTAGTGAACAAAACACTTACAGATACCCTGAAGAAAAGGCTCGAAGACGCTAAAGGAACATGACCAGAACAACTGCTTGAAGTACTGTGGTCGTATAGAACTTCTCATCGAACAGCAACAGGTCATACCCCGTTCCCCTTGGCATACGGGTATGAAGCTATGTTTCCAGTAGAGTTAGATCCGCCCTCACATCGAAGAATCACATACGACCAAGACCATAATAGCCAACTGATGATGGAATCCCTAGACTCGCTTGAAGAGAAAAGAGAAAGGGCCCAACTCCGAGTAGCTGCGTACCAGCAAAAAGTCGCCTGGTACTTTAATTCAAAAGTAAAAGAAAGAAAATTCAACGTTGGAGACCTAGTACTTCGACGAGTTTTCTTAAATACCCGCGACCCAACTGCTGGAGTACTCGGACCAAACTGGGAAGGGCCTTACCAGATTGAAGAAGTCCTTCATCCAAGCACATACAAACTTGCACGCTTAAATGGAGATCTCGTTCCTCACTATTGGAATGGAGAACACCTGCGCAAGTATTATTAATAAACAGTCCTTCTTAAAGGACTGGCTTGTATTAATTTTTTACTTTTTACAAGTTTTGAAAAAGGGTTAGTCATGTTATATGGCTAATCGCTTATAAGTGTAAGCTCTTTTTAAAGATCACTCGTAAAGACATATTTAGTCCATTTTAATACAAGTATTATAAGAGACTGTGCGCAGCCAGTCATTCTTGCCAACCTTTGTAAATTTTATTTGCAAGTATTTGTTCACTACGTGTGTTGTTATGCTGTATTCTATACTTTACAAGTTATTCCGAGCAGCAATGTTCGAACAGGTCGTGGTCAAGGCAAGTGACCAAGGACCTAAAGCTCCTCAGTCACTTGGGGGGCATATAAGGTACATCGATAGCAAAGCATACCAAGAGGTATGTAAACACATGAACAAAATGAGTGAAAGCATGCTACGGTACTTAGAGTATTTTTCAAAATTTATATTTTGTTAAATCAAGCCAAAGTACTATGCTAAGTTCAGTCACGAGAACAGATGTTATAATAAGCAGAAATATTATAATATCAAAAAAGCATTCTCTTACACCGTAAGCAGTACTGCTTGGATGTAATTGTTTAAAGTAAAAGGAAAGTTTGTTGCCCATGCAGCAAAATTAAAAATAAAAATTTAGTCTTTACATCACGACCCGTAGGTCATGTAAATAAAGAAAATAAAAAGAACAAAAAACTTTAAGGAGCCTGGGGGGCAGGAGGATATGTTGGAGCAGTTTGGTCAGCTGCATCTCCTCTAGCTTCTCCTCCCTCCAAATCGGCGGCTGGCTGGATACTTGGGGATGCAGGAACCCTATCTCTTTCTTCTTCAGTAGCTAACCGAGTAGCACAACGCGCTAGCTTGGCCTTCCTGGCCTCTTCTGGAAGGTAACTGAAATCGACACCTTGGTTGTGTTTCCAAAAGTCGTAGAAATACTGACGTGTTGCGTTCTTGTACCTCTCCAGATCCTTGGCGTTGGTAAGCTTAAGTTGTTCCACTTGGCTCTCAAGAACAGCAATGGTATTGTCCTTAGCGAGGTGCTCCTCCTTAAGTCTCTTGACTTCACGATACTGGACTCTAGTGGAATCCTAGTAATCGTCCCTCTGCTTCTTCAAGGTTGCCTGAGAAGCTTCATTCTCCGCCAGTTTTTCCACCAAAGCATCCTTCTGCTGGGTGACCACCTCCAATTCCCCAGCATGCCTGGCTTCTGCAGCCTGAAGCTCCTCGATGGCTTTTGCCTGAAACTCCTTGATGGCCTTTGCCCGAGACTACTCGATGCTAGCAACAACGCGAGTACGAGCAGCAGTCATTGTCAGCATGGCCTGCAGTCAAAGGATAAAAGTTAGGCTATATTACAAGAAGGAAAGATAAAGGTCAAGAGAAAGAATACTTACACTGGCCACTTCGTTAAGAGCACTGTTAAGGATCTGATCAACCCCCATGCTCTCGGCTTCAGCCATTGCCTCCCTGCAACGGTCATGATTCAGAATATGAGCAAGGCGATCTTTAGCCGATCGCAGCGAACGGCTCGAGAGTTTGGCCCCGGGAAGTTATGCTTGTGGGGCCTATTCTTTTTGTACCGTAGGCGAAGGTTTGGCAATAGGGGCAGTCTCCTTTTCAGCAGGAGCAGGAGGTTGGCCAAAAGGTTGGCCAGTAGGCCCGTCCTTGGAAGAATCAGTTGTTCGACCCTTCTTGGCTGAGGGTGCTTGGCTTGATTCGCCATCATGGCTCCTAGATAATTTCCTCTGTCGGACCAGGGGGACCTCCTCTTCCTCCTGGGTCTGGTACAGATCGAAAAACGTTGGGGGAAGCCATCTCTACAGATAAAGAAAAACATGTAGGCAATAAGACAAAGGTAGATAAAAAATCATGGCAAATCAGAAAAGAGGTCACAAAGTTTAATACCCGAGCTACAACTACTTGTCGCTGCACTACTGAATCTATTAGTCATACACTCACTATCTGGCACGAAGAAGTCTGGCCCTAGATTTGGAGTATACGTAAAATTGCCATCCCCATCAAACAAGTGACAGGAAATTGGCAAACTATTTAAAAGCAGAATAGCAGTACCGTTTTCGTCTAAAGACTCATCCAAGTCTATGACAGGCTCTGCTGCCTTTTGTTTCTCCTTCCCTTGGGGCGCAGAAGGCCTCTCTGCCGAAGGGTCGACAGTGGGTTCCCTGATCATAACCCCCGTTGGCCTCCTTCGGGGAGGGGACGCTGGGGATTGCTGCTCAGGATCCCCCTCGGCAGTGGCATCTACCACCATAGGTCCTCTTGTTTCATGGAGAGGAGCCAGGAGGCTAGATAGCCTCAAATTTTCATCAATGACCAGGGACTTAACGCTTTTTTCAGCATCTGCCATCCTGGCCAGTGCGTTGGACCTCAACACCATGTCTGGTGTTGGGTTCGGGCGTAACCATGGTCTTGAAAGGCACAATATACTTTAGAGAAGCGCAGAAGAGTTTGCTAAGGAAAAGTAGCGACCAGTGAAAGTGACATTTACCTCCTCGAGCGAAGGCCAGGTTGTTCGTAGTCATGTCTGGCGTGAGGAAATACTCTTGATGTACTTCCCCACGTTGGAAATGTGAGTAGTGTCACTCAGGAACGTTCAGTTTGTTTCCTGGTGACAAAGATGAAAAAAGCCCGTCCCGTATTGTTGAGGGTTGGACTTAAGGTCAAAGAGGAAGTTGACCTCGTGAGGAGTGGGTTCTGGCCATTTTTTGAGTTTATAAAGGATATAGAGTGCGACCATCATTCTATATCCGTTTGGGATAATTTGAAAGGGGGCAACACCGAAGTAGTTGGCCACCCCCTGGTAGAATGGATGTAGAGGGAGGATAGCCCCCGCCTCTATGTGATACCTGGACCAAGCGCTATAGACGCCCCCAGGCAGGTTAGCTCTTTGGTCAGCAGCAGGGATTTTGAGATTAACCCCGGTAAGAGGATACTTCCTAAGGTAATTGACAAGCATCCGGGGAGTCACCTGGCTGGTAGGAGAAAGGTACCACTCGACATCAGGAAGGTTTTTATGCCGAGGGCGAGCCCTGACTTGAATACGAGGGTCTAGGGCAGCATTTTCTCGACCACTGGTCGAGGTAATCCTAGCCTGCGAATCAGGCTGGGCAGGTGAATTTGGATTGTTTTCAGGGTTTGGTTTTTTCTTGCTTGGAGATTTAGAACAGGTCATTTGAGGTGGTGATGGTTGAGGTCTAGAAGAAGTTCTTGAAAATGAAATCTCGCTAACACGCTGGGCCGACTGTTCTTCGCCTTCAAGCAGTTGTGCAAGAAGATCGTCGTCGATTGGCCGCTCACCTCCCCACAAATCTGGCATTAAAATCTGCGAACAGAAGAATGGGGAGGTGAGGATGAAGAATTTTGAAAGTTTTTTAGAATAACGCTGGTCGAGTATAAAGGAATGACTTGCATAAAAAGGAAAAGAAGACTCTGGGAAGCCTATACATATATATTTTGTCTGTAGCATGAAAGAGGGAGTAATCATCATTTCCTCTTTTTCAAAGCATTGGGAAGGGTGATAGCCGTCGAAAGGTTGCTTGGGAACCGAAAAGCCGTGATTGGACAAGGGTAGGTTACTTTTCCCAAGGTGGCACGAACTACTCTGACAGGTCTGGTGGGGTAATCGAAGGGTCGTTTCCTTAAAGTTTATTTATTGTTGGTCGTAATAAATAAACTTGGGGGGGGGGGGGCAAATGTTATCCAAAAAACGGACACTGATGACGTGGCAGGCGATTTCTAACACGTGGCTGACACCTGGCAGAGTTCTGTTCGATTATCGACCAGTAAGGCATTGCAAGCACGGAGATGAGTTTTATCACGAACAGCATGGTCGTACATTCCAGATATTTCAAAGATAATCTTATATAGATCAACGTCATATCCGAGATTATCTCCCATAATTTACTGAATATCCGATTAATTAGGAAAGAATATCTATAACTAATTCATGTAATCTTTCTTGAGCCTATAAATAATGAGAAGATAGCTCAAGGAAATAACTTTTGACTTTTGCTTAATTAGAATTACATATTCAGGAGAAAATTAGAGCTATTATATTATGATTGTACTATTTGTCTCTCTCAGGCTGGTGAAAGTCAGAGAACCCTAGTTCTTTGATCACTTCTTTGAGATCTCATATCGATAATAGCTTAAGTGGACGTAGGTCATTACCAGTTCTTGGGGCCGAACCACTATAATTCCTTGTGTCCTTTACTGTTTTTGTCATTACATTCATTCCAACACCTCTTTTCACGTCAAGCGTTTTGACTCTGTGTGAATTGGCCAAATCGAGGGTCAACAGTATGGATGAATGATTGATTTGGCATATGAGAATGAATGGCCTAAGAGTCGGGGCTGATAATTTGCGCACAGGACGTGGCTCGACCACTGTGAGCTAGGGTCAACTAGATAAACACTGGACTCAACCTAAGTGAGCCGGAGTCAATGGAGTAAATAGAGGGCTCAGCCTATGGGCGCCGACCCTGAGAATTGTATATTGATTGCGATATGTTGCTGAACGTACATGTTTACTGTTATTGGTTTGATGCTTATGACTTGTTGAATTTTTGGATAATTGTCTTTTGATTGATTAGTTGTAATTACTAATTATGTATTTGTTGTTATGGTTTTCTTGTTGGGCCTTGGCTCATGAGTGCTACGTGGTGCAGGTAAAGGCAAGGGTAAGTTGGACCAACCATGAATTGGAGAGCTCTGGGGTGAGGTGTACATTGTAAGCCGCTCGTACGCCACGGCCGAGAGAAAATACAGGGACAGAGCCTAAAATTTGTATTTTTTCATTAGAGTGGCCACGAGTTGTATATATTTTTGAGAATTGTAAATTTGTCTCTTAAACCCTGTTTTTGGGATCCCATGTACCAAACATTTATTTTAATAAAAAATTAACCTTTTAAGATCAAAATCTTTTAACCCTAACCTGTTAGCTAGCTCAGGATCACATTACTGTTCAAACGACTTGATTAGCAAGTCTTGCACTATTTTAAAACACACAGTGTAATGGTCTTGGTTAACTAGGGCATTACATGGTTTCTCTTCAATTCGCTTCATAAAAGCTTTCTTCCATATCAACAAAGTTTGTTTAGAAATCTTTGGAGACTTTGGAATTTTTTTAATAGAAGGAGAAGGAGTAGAAGACGTCGATCATAAGAAAGTCGTAGCTGATAGATAATGTTATATATATCAACAAAGAACATGGTCTTAAATGCTTCAATAGCTATTAAGAACACAATTTTTAGGGAAAAAAAAATGAAGAGACTAGTGTGATCATGGAACAGAAAAAACCCAATGGAGAGAAGAGTGGGGAGAGTGTATATTGTGAAGAGTTGAAATAGTGGGAAGTTTTTAGAAAAAAAAATTCAAAAAAATAAATAAACTTATCCAATACAAAATACACAGATGAGGCAAAAGTAGTATTTTTCTAATTAAAAAAAACACATAAGGTAAACATAAAAAATGTGAATTGTTTAGAAATTTATTTTTGTTTAGTTTAAAACAATTTAAAATTTTTCATTTTTATATAGTTGATTTTCATTATGAAAGAAATTAATAAGTTCCTTTTCTAGAATCTATGTTTATAGATTCCTTATTTGATAAATGAACAAGTTTAGTATTTCATTTGAATAATAAATTCAATTGTTATTTTTTTTTGAAATACACCTGTTTCCACCTATTTCATAAATGAGTATAAATGATAATTATAATTATTTATTATTATACAAATCATAGATTTAATAAGACAATTTTTATTCCAATCCCAATTAAGTGAAACATATATGTGAATTATTTTTGAGATTGACTTGTAATTAATTGGACACATAAAACAAATAAAAGACAGTCTTTTATTGCAACCATTCAATGGTTCTTTCCCTATTTTCATAGTTTGTTAATTAAAGTTAACCAAAAGACCTATCTATAGTAAAGGCTCAAAAATCACATAATCGTTTAGCTAATACATAGAGATGTATGTTGAACCTTTTAATGTTCAAAGCTAAAAGAAATAATAAATAGTAAGTCAATGTTGATTGAAATTTATTGAAGATATGTTTAACTTTGATGAAATTCAAAGAAAATTTATAGAATTTTTTTTTCAACATTCAAAGTAAAGTCACTTAGAGACTTGTTTGATCTGATCAAAAGGAAGTCTAAACTCGAATTTGGAATTCAAGTAATTTGCATGTGAACTTGGAATTCAAATCCAACTCACATACAACTAGAATGCTAAGCAAAATTAGTATTTTGGAAATGGAATATAATCATATTAGATAAGATTAAATAGATAATGAGTAGTCATTATCGTCTTTATTATTTGTAATGACCCAACTACTCTAGACTTTCGGACCATTAACGAAAACTATACATAAATACTAATCCTTAATAAAACTTACAAGTGAAAAGACCATAACTTTATTAAGAAACTTGAAAAAAATAAAGATGTACCTTACATAAAATATCAAGTAGGATATGGGATCCCATTGTTTTAAAACCAAAACATGACATAATTAAAAAGAGATTTACATAATAAAATGCGGAAAATACATGTAAAAACCATAAGAAACAAAACTACATCCTCGAATTGAACGCTCGGCTCTTTCATCCATTCCGCCTCAATACACATTCTCCAAGCTTCCAAGAACTTTTCCCACCACTAAGACTATTTTCCTGCACATATAAACAAAAAGGGGTGAGCCTAATGCCCAGCAAGGAAAATTCTAACAGATAGTCCATATACATAAATTTCATAAAAAAAAACATAAAAACATAACATAACATAACATAACACTTATATCACATACATACTATAATGGCCATTATTACTTGGGGTCCCATAGACTAAACAAGTCATATGCCCATTAAATTAGTGGGGTCTTGCTAGCTAAGCAAGTCATATGCCCATAATCTATTTGGGGCTTGTTAGTCATATAGGTCATATGCCCAAGCCTACAAACATACTCAATCATAACATATTTCATAACATAAAAAAAAACATAAGATAACATATAAAAGCATATAACACATAAATTCTATCCTATTTTCCTTACCAAAATACCGGGATATGAGGACAGAGTTGGGACTTTGGAACACTCCTAAAAAACCATTTGTAACAGAATGAGTACTTTGAAGAAAAGAAATGAAAGGAATGGGAGGACTATACCATTGAGAATATACTTACCAAAAACTTATGTGCAAGTTCTTAGATTTCCTAACCAAAATAAAGAATAAGGTTAGAAGGCTGAGTAGAAGACTATGAGAACTTAAATAAAATAATACCAATGAACTAGAGTGTGGAAATACCTTGAAGACTTGTAAGACCAATCTAAACCTTGAACCGAAATGCTATAAGACCTTACTTCCCAAGTGTTTGATAAGCTTATGATGATCAAGCTTATGATTCCCAACCCAAGTGTTTACACTCTCACACTCACCTAGCAACTTGCAGCCTCTGAACTTAGAGTAATAGATGAATAATGGCTGGGTACTAGGTCCTATTTATAGAGTTTAGGAATGAAGAGATCTTCATTTAACTTGAATAAAAATAATGGCTTTTAAAGTGAAAATAATTTGAATTATCGTTCAGCAGAGGCTGAAGACTCGTTCAAAAAGATGCTGGACTTATCAAGTGGTTGAAGGTTTGAATGGGAAATGGTTGAAGGTTTCAAAATGTGCTAAGAGGGGCGATATATTGCCCCCCGTAGGCGATATATCGCCTGGGCCAGTATGCCCGAGGCAATCGTGCATCGTTTCTGGTTTTTTGTATCTTCGTGCTGCGATATATCGCCCCCTATAGCTGCGATATATCGGCATACGCTGATTATTTAAACACGAAATTACATATTTTTAGCTTAATTTGAATTGAGTAAACAGCCTTGACTAAGCCCTCAAACGTTTTCAAAGTTGCTGACTGACCTTAGAGCATTCAAACTTTACCCTTAATAAATTTAATCCTCAAAATACTTAATCATTAATAACCCATACATAACATGTGCTATAATCCTATTGTTTCTTATTTAAACCTTATAGTATACTAAATATTATCCTCAATATCAGTCATATTAATCAAACCTTAGGTTAAAATTAATATTCTTAAACTATAGGTTAAACTTAGAAAATCTACAAGTACTACTATGAGTGTCCAAATAAATCCCGGTCTGAACCAAAAATCCACAGTCATAAAGATAATACTATTACTACTATTATACTACTATCTAACTTAGCTAAGTAAAGTTCTTGGACTCTACAATTCTCCCCTACTAAAAAGAATTTCGTCCTCAAAATTTACTTACCAAATAATTCTGGATAGCGGCCTTGCATGTCCTCCTCCAACTCCCACGTTGCCTCTCGTTCAGAACTATTACTCCATAGGACTTTGACTATAGGAAAGCTCTTGGACCGTAACTACTTCATCCCCCTATCTAGGATGCTAACCGGTCGTTCCTCGTAACTTAAGTCTTTCTGGAGTGCTATTGTATCGTACTTGAGGACGTGAGATGGGTCTGACACATATTTGCGTAGCATCGAGATGTGGAACACGTTGTGACTATCGGCTAGTGCTGGCGGTAGGGCTAGTCTATACGCAACTGGTCCCACTTTGTCCAATATCTCAAAAGGACCTATGAATCGGGGACTAAGCTTGCCTTTCTTCCCGAACCGCTTGACACCTTTCATAGGAGATATCTTCAAGAAGACTTGATCTCCAACTTGGAATTCCACATCGCGTCGCTTGGCATCCGCATAGCTTTTCTGACGGCTTTGAGCAGCAAGCATACGCTGTCTAATAAGTGCTACTGCTTCTTGAGCTTATCTAACAGCTTCGGGGCCTAGAAGCTGCCTTTCTCCTACCTCGTCCCAATGTAATGGTGATCGGCACCTTCTTCCATATAACAACTCATAAGGTGCCATCCCGATCGTTGACTGGTAGTTGTTGTTGTACGAGAACTCGATCAACGGAAAGTACTTATTCCATGATCCTCTGAAATCAATTACACACACGCGTAGCATATCTTCTAAAATCTTAATCGTACGCTCGGGCTGCCCATCTGTCTGAGGATGAAAAGCTGTACTAAGGCTTAACTTAGTACCCATAGCTTGCTGTAAACTTCCCCAAAATCTTGACGTAAACACCGATCCTCTATCCGACACTATTGTCTTGGGGATTCCATGCTACCGTACTATCTCTTGGATGTAGATGTCTGCATATTGGTCTGCCGTGTATGAAGTCTTAACAGGCAGGAAATGAGCCGACTTGGTTAGTCTATCTATTACTATCCAAGCAGAATCATGCTGCTTATTCGTCCTTGGCAAACCCGTCACGAAGTCCATAGCTATATCGTCCCACTTCCATTCTGGTATGCTAAGCGGTTGCAATAAACCTGTAGGCCGCTGATGCTCTGCTTTCACTTGCTGGCATATAAGACACCTAGATACATACTCTGCTATGTCCTTCTTCATCCCTGGCCACCAGTAGATTGCCTTGATGTGGGTGAACTGAGTACGGGGTACTGTGTGCTTCTTCTAGGATCGTCTTCTTAATACTTTGATCATTTGGCACGCATACCCGATCCTTATATCTCAATAAACCTTGGCTAGAGATTGAGAAATCTGTAGCTTTGCCTTCTCTGACTGCACCCATATGTGCTGCCAGTGTGTCATCATGTCTCTGACCAATCAGTATGTCCTCTAGCAGATTTGATTGGATAGACAAGTTAGCCAGCTTGCCTACAACTACTTCTATTCTGGCACTGATAAGCTCATGCTGTAGCGGCTTTTCTATTTCAGATAAAGCTGCTAAATTTCCATAACTTTTTCTACTAAGCGCATCGGCAACTACGTTTGCCTTTCCTGGGTGGTATAGGATTTCGCAGTCGTAATCCTTTACTAACTCCAACCACCTGCGCTGCCTCATGTTGAGCTCCTTCTGAGTAAAGAAGTACTTTAAACTCTTGTGGTCCGTATAAATCTTGCACCGTTCTCCGTAAAGATAATGGCGCCAGATTTTTAACGCAAAGACCACCGCTGCCAACTCCATATCATGAGTTGGATAGCGATGTTCGTACTCCTTTAACTGTCGTGAGGCATAGGCTATCACCTTGTCATTTTGTATCAGCACGCAACCCAATCCTTGCTTCGATGCATCGCAGTAGACCACGAACTTATCGTTGGGTGTCGGTACACTGAGTACTGGTGCTGAGCAAAGCTTATTCTTAAGCAACTGGAAGCTTTCTTCACACTTATCATTCCAGTTAAATCTTTGTTGTTTTCGGGTCAGGTTGGTGAGCGGAGTGGCTGTCTTTGAAAAGCCCTCTACAAACTTCCTATAATAACCTGCTAAGTTTTAAGTTAGGATCAGATTAATCAAAGGTAAATTTAAGTTTTAAGTTTTGAGTTAAGTTTACTTTGAGTCTTGGAGTTTGATGTGAATTTGGAGTTGGGGTAAGATATTGGTTGGTTTTTGGGGTAATTGAGATGCCCATGCTGTGTTAATGTGAGTTCTAGACTCAATTCTGGTGTAAGTGTATGTTTTGGGATGATTTTGGTGAATTTGGCTCGGGAAAACGCAGGGGAAAATGCTTCGCGTTCGAGCCGCAGCGCTGTTTTTCAATCGCCGCGACCCATGTGCGTGAAAGGGCTCAGCGGTTCTTTGAAATCTCCTAAGCACCGCGGAGCGGGTTAGGGCACGCCGCGGCCCATGTCTCTCAAGAGAGAGCCCCAAGCTCTCTGGCGTGTAGTGCACCGCAGCCCTATGGGCTGAGCCACGACTCTAATTAAGAAAAATAGCCAAAACAAGTTTTTAAACTAGGGAACTCAAACTTAAGGGCTCGGGAGGGATTCTACTACCCGGTTTAGTATAATTCGAGGTCTCGGAAGTTAGTATATTATTCCAAAGCTTTTAATTGGTTTAGGTTTTGATGGTTATTTTTTATTACGTTGTGACTAGGTTTTACCGTTAAGGCTTGGGATTAGGGTTCGTGCTCGAAATCGCCTTATACTGTCAGCTCGGGACTTAAGGTAAGAAAATTTTCTGTCCACGTAGAGCAGAGCATGGCCCAATTATCCGTGCTTAGTGTTATTTGTAAATTTTTGTAACTATTATGTCATACATGTGATTGTGACTGAGTTGCAAGGGCCGGGACTGACAAGGATCGACAAGGATCGACAAGGGTTGGGATCGGCAAGGGCCAGAATCGGAAATAAGCATGTTGAATGAAGGCTACCATGGCATGGCTATCTAAGGTGTTGTACTCACCCGCTCAGTTAGGACCGTAAACTTGGTGCATGGTAACGCACCTTGATTGGCTTAGGCCGCTATTTTGGATTGTCTGTTGTGTTTATTTAGTTATCCACTTATTGAAATGAATTGTTATTTGCTATGCTAGTGAAGTTTTCTTGCTGGGCATTGGCTCACGAGTGCTCTATGGTGCAGGTAAGGGGAAGGGAAGGGCTGACCAAGCATGAGTTGGAGGGCATGGAGCGGTGCGTACATGTTTGGCCTACCTGGCTACCATGGCTAGGGTAATTTTGAGGAACACAGTGTAAATGTCTGATTTTGTCGCCTAGGTCGACTGTATAATGACTTTTGAGTTGTAAATATGTCTTAAACAACATTTTGGGATCCCACTGTAAATTTTCTATGATCTTAATGAATGTTTAAACCTTTTTTATGGAAATTTTATCAAATGAGTCTTTACTTTAATTTAATCACACTTTTAGGTCTAATACCTCAATTAGCGAGTCAAATACACATTTTAAAACCACATGGTAATGGCGCTAGGGTAGTAGAGCATTACAATATATTTGATTATACCTGATTTGAAAGCTTGGCCTAAGAGAGTTGGGGTAGACGATAAGCGTGCGGAATGCAGGCTGTTTAGCTAGGGCAACCTAGGAGTGCAATATGCACTTTTCTGGCCCGAATGCCACCTAAATAATTAGAAGTGCAGTTTGCACTTGTCTAAGTCATTGCCTGTTTAATTTGGACTGTGTGTTTGATTGAGTAGGGTTATTACCACTAAGCTTGTTATTTATATTATGTTGCTCATTTGAATCTATTGATTAAAGTTTCTTGTTAACCTTTGGCTCATAGGTGCTATGTGGTGCAGGTAAGGGAAATGGGAAGCTGGACTAGCCATGAGTTGGAGAGCTTTGGGGGCGACGTGTACATTTGCAATTGCTCGACCACCACGGCTAAGGATTCAAGAGGGACTAGAGTCAAACCCTAATTTTGCTGCTTAGGCCGGCTTATGTTGTAATTACCTTGGGAGTTGTAAATGCCTTGTAAATATTTATTTTGGAATCCCATGTATAGAATAAACTTTTAAATGAAAGTAAATGTTCCTATGATCAAAACTTTTAAACCCTAATCTGTTAATTTCTCTTAGTTACACATTTATATCCAAATGACTTGATTAGCAAGTCCAACACTATTTAAAATGCACAGTGTTATGGTCTTGGCTATCCAGGGCATTACATGACTTATTCATATTTGTGAAACTGAGGCATGACATACTAGTACAACAAAAATAATCAAGAAGGATATATAAAGTAATTTGTATTTTTTTTAGTATAAATAAAATAAAGGAGTGTGTAAAAATAATTCTATACAAATAGGTAATTTTGTATTAAATGAAAATTAAAAATGAGTGTTTCTTTCAAATAGCAGAGTTCCTGATATTCTGAACCACTATACGCGAAAAAAATTATCCAAATTTTTTCGAAAACATACAACAAAGTTGTTGTAACTACACAGCTTGACCACGTGTTGATGGGAATATATGGCTTTATACTTTGCAAATCAACAATTAATAATAGGAATTATTCAATATTTGATACCCTATTCACCTAGCAAGAACCTTATTCAAAATATAAATATAAATCTTGATAATCAAATAAACATGTTTATAATATGAATGTCAATCTTGAATATAAAAAACTAAATGATTAAATGATGATAAGATGAACTTGGATACATTTAATTATCAATACTAACATTGAAAAAACAATAGAATGACAAAATACAAGATTGGGGTTAGAGAGATACAACCTTTTTTTGAGCAACTTGAATCTTCAATCTAGGGGAACTTCTAAGGCTTATACACAATAAGAATATTGTTGTCCAAAATCTCTATTCCAAGTCTTCCCTTATAGCTTGGAGCTTCAACTAAGTAGAATGAGATTTTGGATTTAACTGTAAAATGCCCTAAACTTCTACTTTGCGAAACGTCTCCATACTCGTAAAATTATAGAAGAAAACCACTTAACATATGAAAATCCAGTGGGGCCTTGCTAAAACATGCAAGTTGGGCCCAATAGTTTAAAATAAAAATAAGAGTACTTATGCAATGTTTAAAATAAATAAAGTTTAAGTCTCACTGAAGGTTTAAAAATTAAGTCCATAACATCGCTCTTTAAAATTCGGCGTTTAGGTTGATCGTGTATTTTTCCATAGGATACCCCCACGACATACACACTCTGACGTTGGAGCTCCTCACATCACAGTGCATGCCAAAGATAAATTCTATTTATTACCTAAAAGGGGGGAAAGTAAGGGGGTGAGCTAAAAGCCCAGTAAGGAAGTACAAACAGCATGCAAAGAAAACACAATAAGAACATAATCATTTCGTAGAGCTCATACAACATCATATCTAAACATCGTCATACATCATACTTAAACGTCATCATCATACATCATACTTAAAAGTCATCATCATACATCATACATCATCATCATATCCTTTGTGAACATGGCCCCCTTTATTGTCCATGTCACATCTTGAGGTAAAGTGGAGGCTCTCGTCCTTGAATAACCTCGGCCTGTCCGCCCTATGAGTTATGTCATACCTTAGTAACTCAGGTAAAATCTTATATCCTTAGTAACCCATTTGTTGTGTCACGTTCAACAAGCTAAAAACCATTTTCTTTTTCATACAACATACAAAACACATGCAATCCGGTCATATCAACAGAAAGGAAATACATGATTCATCAAATTCATCATATCATCTAAAAATAGCATTTCATACTTCATATCACATGGCACAACATCATACATAACTGTAATGCCCTGGTTACTCCAAAACCGTTATTGTGAACTTTGAACCGTGCTTAACTCACTAACTGAGTTCTTTGGTTATAAACATGCATCTAGGTGTTATTAATAGGATAAGGTATAAAAGCAATCAAAAGGAAATGATATATTTTATTTAAAACATAAAATTTTTCATGGGCCCATAAACGCGTTTACAAGTTATTTACAATAAAAAATGGTCATTATAGTTTAAAATTTACAACCACTCGACCTAAGCGGCAAAAATAGGGCAAACCCCCTAGTTCTTCTGAGAAACTCCTTGGAAGTGGTAGTCAAGCAGCTGCATGTGTACACATCGCCACCTAATCTCTCCACTCAAGGCTGGGTAAGCTTTTCTTTCCCTTTACATGCATCACATAGCACCCATGAGCCAAAGCCTAGCAAGAAAAATCAATGCTGCATATACATAATATCAAACGATGCTCATGACAATCATCCAAGACTTACAGTCCTAAATTGATGAGTGACAGATGTATAAGTCACTCACATGGGTTCCACACTCTTTACAAATGAGTGATCGAGTCACTAGCATTAATAGGATATGTGACTGATGAGCGAGTCACCAATATAAATCAAGGGAGTGACCATGGAGTCACTACTGTGGGTTTCATACCCTTAGCCATGTGACGATGGGGTCACCTGGGCCTTCTGGCCCTGGCTTTGAGTAACTAGTCATGGAACTAGTCAAGCGCTTTTAGTTTTCATTGAACTTAGGGTCGGTCCGACATTAATGCTCATGATGAGTCATTCAATGCAGAGGTCGATTAGATCTAATCTTTATCGGCTTGCATTAAACATGCTAAAATCTTCCTTGACTCATAAGTCAATACCATACGGCCAGTGCTCAAAACTACAGTCGAACTTGATTGGTAAGTCACAGCTTCACAGCTAGTTCTGACACCATTGTCGATTCTGAGTAGTAAGTCAGTGCCATTCACAGGTAAGTAAGATTTGCTAAGCATTTGATATGCAATCCATGTCCACATTTAAACACTCAACATGCCTTAATAAAAACCAAGCATGTCACATATGGGGTGCAGTTCTCTTACCTCAAGTTCGAGCAAGAATTAGTAAAACAACGACCCTTGAGAACGATCTGTCTTTTAGTTCCCTAACGGTCACCTAGTCATAAACAATTGGAATCCATAAATAAAGTAAATCAATAAAAGGTTTATAATCTAAAGCCTCACTCCCGGGATCAATCCCGTGCTCTCGGGACTCCCAATTCACCCAAGCGGGGTAAAGGAACCAATACCCGAACCCCAAAAATCATCCCGAGCAATAAAAATAGGACTTCCTAAAGTTGACCTAGCCTTGGGGCGTTGCTAGGTAGCACTGGGGCGCTGCCCCAAGTCAGAGAGACCCATCTCCCTGCTCTGCCTAGCACTGGGGCGCCACCTGCAGGACCAGATTTTTAAAGTCTTCTCCTCTGCGACTTCCCCTGAAAACAACACTTCCAAACCAACCCCAAACATGCCATTTAACCCCAAAACTTAATCCATACCCCAACCTCATCAAAACCCAAGTAAACATCCTCAAAAAGATCCATTGATCCCCAACTAATCACTTCAAATTTCTCAACTGAAAACAATTAGAAAAACAGAGTATAACTAAAGTTTCATGGATGAATTCTTACTTCAAGCTGGATTTGAGTCCTCTTCAATGGATGAACAAAAGTTCTAAGCTCCAAACTTTGATTTCCTAGCTTGGTTCTTCAAATTGGGGTTCAAAAATTGAAAAGAAGAAGGAGGAGGAATGATGATCGGATGAAGGAGAAGAGGTGCTCTGCTTTGGTAAGCTTCTACAGTCTAAATGATTGATATGTATATATCTTAGGGGTGAAAAGACTATTTTGCCCCTAGGTCAATTAAAGTCTTCTAAAGGCTCCCAAGGGTAAAACCGTCCTTTCCCGCCTATTTCGTTAATCATAATTAACATCCTCCAATTCTCGCTATTCTCGAAATTCTCACATTCCAATAATTAATATCTCGTTACCCTTTAATTTCCAGCAACGCTCTAATCACCAAAATATCCCGAGACTTACCCCGAGCCTCGAACATAATCCCGTTATGACTAAACCACTAATTTGCACTCAAAGATCGTCTCATTCCAAATAGCTCGAACAAATCCACATTATAATGTGGCCTCAACACTAGATCACCGGAATGCATACAAATAAAAAATTACGCCCTCAACAGGCCAAAATACTAAAATACCCCTGTGATGAAATGTGGACCCACATGCATGCATTTAACATCATTTTATAATATAATTCACATAAACATGCATATAATAATTTAATGTCATAATAAATCAATTATGGCCCTCCCGGCCTACTAATCCAACCATTAAACCACATTAGGGATTTTGGGGCATTACAAATATTCCCTCCTTACATAAATTTCTTCCTCGAAATTTACTTGAACAGCTCGGGGTGTTGACTCCAGCTCCCAGGTCGCTTCCTTGACCTTGTTGTTCCTCCAAAATACCTTAACCAAAGGTATCGTCTTATTCCTGAGGACCTTGTCTTTCCTGCTGGACTCCCAATTCACCCAAGCGGGGTAAAGGAACCAATCCCCGAACCGCAAAAATCATCCCGAGCAATAAAAATAGGACTTCCTGAAGCTGACCTAGTGCTGGGGCATTGCTAGGTAGCACTGGGGCGCTGGCCCAAGTCAAAGAGACCCATCTCCCTGCTCTGCCTAGTACTAGGGCGCCAGGAGGGGCGCTAGGGCACCACCTGCAGGACCAGATTTTTCTAGTCTTCTCCTCTGCGACTTCCCCTGAAAACAACACTTCCAAACCAACCCCAAACATGCCATTTAACCCCAAAACTTAATCCATACCCCAACCTCATCAAAACCCAAGTAAACATCCTCAAAAACATCCATTGATCCCCAACTAATCACTTCAAATTTCTCAACTGAAAACAATTAGAAAAACAGAGTATAACTAAAGTTTCATGGATGAATTCTTACTTAAAGCTGGATTTGAGTCCTCTTCAATGGATGAACAAAAGTTCTAAGCTCCAAACTTTGATTTCCTAGCTTGGTTCTTCAAATTGGGGTTCAAAAATTGAAAAGAAGAAGGAGGAGGAATGATGATCGGATGAAGGAGAAGAGGTGCTCTGCTTTGGTAAGCTTCTACAGTCTAAATGATTGATATGTATATATCTTAGGGGTGAAAAGACTATTTTGCCCCTAGGTCAATTAAAGTCTTCTAAAGGCTCCCAAGGGTAAAACCGTCCTTTCCCGCCTATTTCGTTAATCATAATTAACATCCTCCAATTCTCGCTATTCTCGAAATTCTCACATTCCAATAATTAATATCCCGTTACCCTTTAATTTTCTGGCAACGCTCTAATCACCAAAATATCCCGAGACATACCCGAGCCTCGAACTTAATCCCGTTATGATTAAACCACTAATTTGCACTCAAAGATCGACTCATGATGAATAGCTCGAAAAAATCCACATTATAATGTGGCCTCAACAATAGATCACCGGAATGCATACAAATATACAATTACGCCTTCAACGGGCCAAATTACCAAAATACCCCCGTGATGAAATGTGGACCCACATGCATGCATTTAACATCATATTATAATATAATTCACATAAACATGCATATAATAATTTAATAGCATAATAAATCAATTATGGTCTTCCCGACCTACTAATCCGACAATTAAACTGCATTAGGGATTTTGGGGCATTACAACTATCCCCTCCTTACATAAATTTCATCATCGAAATTTACCTGAGCAGCTTGGGGTGCTGACTCCGCATATCTGACTCTAGCTCCCAGGTCGCTTCCTCGACCTTGCTGTTCCTCCACAATACCTTAACCAAGGGTATCGTCTTATTTCTGAGGACCTTGTCTTTCCTGTCAAGTATCTGGACTGGCTGTTCCTCATAAGAGAGATCTGCCTCATGCTCCAGATCTTCATAGCTCAAAACATGAGTCACATCAGACACATACCTCCGAAGAGCTGAAACATGAAACACGTTATGCAAGGCCGACAATGCTGGAGGTAAGGCCAACCTGTAAGCCACCTGGAAAATCCCCTCCAGGATCTCAAATGGACCTACAAATCTTGGTCTCAGCTTGCCCTTCTTCCCAAACCTTCTCACCCCTTTCCATGGCAAGACTCTAAGGAAGACGTAGTCTCCCACTTGGAACTCCACGTTCCTGCACTTGGGATCTGCATAACTTTTCTATCTACTTTGAGAAGCGAGCATCTGAGCTCTAATCTTTTCAATGGCCTCACTGGTCCTTTGAACTGCTTTACGACCCAAGTATCTCCTTTCACCTGTCTCATCCCAATGAATGGGAGAGCTTCATTTTCTACCATACAACATCTCATAAGGTGCAACTCTAATGGTAGACTAATAATTTTTGTTGTAGGAAAACTCTTTCAAAGGTAGATACTTACTCCAGGATCCACCAAAGTCCAGGACACATGCTCACGCTTATCAATTTATGCATCCCTAGCTCGTACAACCACCATGAAAATTGTGTTGTCTATACGGAAAGTACATGGAATCCTTGGCTATTTCTTCCATGCATTTATTTTCCAGTTGCACACGATTTGAGTGAAAAGACCTGTGCTAAAATTGGGATACACATTTGCCCCCCAAGTCCCTGCTCGAGGTTTATGATGTCATCTTCTGACCTACACAGTAGGGACTTTTAGACTTCTATAGCAATAAACAATGCCTGCTCACTACTTGAGTACTGGACACGTGGAACACTACAATTGGCGTCTGTTCGGGTTTTGAGGAGTGTAATAATTGTCTTGTCAACTTTTTGCCACCGTTTTGTCCTTTGAAACACAACCCTCGGATCTTGTACTAACCAAATCGGATGGCTCAAATTGATTTATGTTGTTTACATATAAATAGGGTAGATAATTTCCACAATTCATCACCTTTTATTAGAAATCTTTCTTCATTTTCTTTCTTCTGTGTTGTCAAACCCGTCTTCCTTCCCAGAGAAAAGTGACCCAAAAAACCTTTTGTTTCACAATCTCTCAGAAGCCCAATTTCTCAATTACTCAGGAGTGAGTCTTCCAGGCCTTACGAAATCTACTTCTTCTACCGACGAACACATTGTAAGTCTTATCGCTTCCAATAAAATCTTTCTGTATTGAATTCTGCATTTTATTTACCATGTTCCCCCATGCTTCACCGTAGTTAATATTAGGTTGTTTTCTCAATGTTTTTGGCACATAGGCTTCAACTTTAGGTTTACTGAGAAGGTTTAGAGTATATCCTAGAACTATGACATTCCACGAAACTGGGTATTTTCTGGGTAGATTTGGGTAATTTATGGAAAATTTTAGGAAATACCCATTCGGGTTATAGAAGATGAAAGGTTAGGGTTCAAAAATTAGATTTCTTAGGGAACACGTTTCTTGGGTGGTTTTTTTTTCTAAACCGCCCACCAAGGACAGTAGTGGCCAGATTTTCTGACACACGGATCCCTAAACGTCAGGGATCTGTTGGGAAACTGAGGCGCGTATCATAGGGTAGCACGTAGGATCATGCAACAGGCTGAGACTAACTCAGCTCGTATATCATAGATAGCATTCTCCCCCGAACCTTTACAAAATCTTAGGTTGCCTACTAAGTGACTCGTCATTCTTGTTCGTTAGGCGATCTAATGGCACCCAAGAAGAGCGTACCCAAGAAGAGTGTACCCAAGAAAAATGCACCTAGCTCGTCGGCAAAACAAACCAACAAGGGAAAAGAGATTGCCTCTGAATCTCCTCTTCCTCATTTCGGCCCTGTGGTAGAGAGGGAGATCGTGATTGACCCCAACGCGTTCTTCGAGGAAGAGACGATCGTTTCCAAGATCACGACCCAAGAAAGGGTCAATAAAATAATGCTAAGCCACAACATAAAGGTCGAGTCCGGGGTCCTCATTGCCTGAGTTCCGTTTGAAGGGGAATGAAGATGTGCACCCCTCCAATACGACTTTGCGACCTAGAGTGACGAGCAGTTAAAGGCAGGGGCCTTCCTTCCCCTAGACCAATATTTTGCTTATTTCCTCAACTATGTGAAATTGGCACCGTTTTAGCTCCCCCCCAAATTCATACCGACTTCTGGCGGGGTTGAAATACCTCTTTTTAAAGCATCAGTGGGAGGTCCCTACTCCAGCAGATGTCCTCTACTTCTTCTGCCTTAAGGCCAACCCAGAGCAAAGAGGGCGAGGTGACAGATTCTACTACCTCACCAGATTCCTGAACTCAGCCTCGATTATCGAGCTCCGCAGCCACCCCAACGACTATAAGGATCAATTCTTTATGTCAAACGGGTTCCGCAACTATGAGCATCGATATTTCAACTGTCCTTGTAAGTCTTCTTTCTTTTCTCAGCTCGCGAATTCATTCTCTCTTTTTGATAGACATACTCCTTGTGTTTATACTAATTGAGATTACCATTTTTTTGTGCAGCCATATTTGTGAGGGCGGAGAAGTCTGTGACCCTCGAGGGTCAATATGACACATTGTCCAGGCTCCTGCCCCACGAGAACGATTATCACCAGTTCATGAATAATGTCATGATGTTGGCATGCCAATTGATTGGTGAAGGCCAAACTTTGGCCTTAAGAAGGACACGGGCTAACCTTTCGGTAGTCTACGAGCTCCCGCCTCCCCCAGAAGGAGGCTCTGAGGCCGCTGAAGACAAGGAACAAGAAGAAGATGAAGTGCCTCTTGTGCGAAAGAGGCGGGCTCCTGAGGCTGCTCGGGGTCCTGATCTAGAACGAGCTACATCAGGGGCAGCAGCCGGCCAAGGTAGCCCATACCCCTCTAGGGAATTAGATAGGGTTGTTGCTGACTTTGGGCTAGTTAGATTTAACCCAAACCAGCTCGTCCACCGCCACCCTACCAATCCAGCTCGTAACATTACTCTACTCCAGTGCATGGACCACTTAGTGTTGTGCCATGATATGAGTTACCATAGAGGTACTATTTTCATAGATAACACCTCGACTTTTAGGTCAGCCATTTTTGAGGAGTATGGGACCAATCGTAGGTCGTGGCCCTCTTTGCTCCAAGGCACCTTTACCCCTAGCTTTAGGAAATATGTAGACGTGTCTATCCCTGAGGTAGAACCTGAGACCGAACCTCCCATAATCCACAAAATTCTAGACTTAGGTTCCCCATTCTCCTCCAGTAATCCCAAGGCCGGAGGTCATGATAATAGACTCCTCCCCCAACCCGGAGGGTAGGACTTTTATTTATTTCTTTTATGTAAATTTCTGACTTCACTTGTGTATTAATTCCCTTCTTATTCTTTTCAGACGAAGAAATGGAAAGATCCAGAGCTCCTAACCTCCATACCGCTTTCCAGGGCGGAAAGTCCAGCTCGAGTTCTGTCATAAAGAAGCCCTAATTTACGAAGAAAACGCCTCCTGTGGCAGGAAACGCCTCCAAATCTCTTGCTAAGGGGAAAGGTACGAGCTCAGCAACTCTGGCTTCCACCGTGATAGAGAAAAGGATTCCTCCTCCACATCCTCCTCCTTGGTTCACGCCTGCTCAGGATCAGGTAATACAAGCTGATCCCTCAGCTCTTCTTGTCCCTACCACTACTGTGCGCACTCCAGTCGATCCTCAGGATCTGGAGAAGATCCCGAATACCTTTCAGGGGACCCTCTACGAGACGGCGAACCACATGGTGGAGCACGTTTACAAATCCAACCCAAGGGATCTGAGGACGATAGAAGAGCGGAGCCTGGAGAACGTCCTAGAGTCAGCCTTGGGGATGACCCTCACAGTAAGATATCGTTCCTTAGTGAATTTCTTCTTTTCATTTTGCCCAAGCATGCGTCTAACTTGTCTCTTTATTTTGTAGTCGGCCCTAGCTCAGTACCACAGTATAGCCTGAGCTGGGGCTAGGAATGATGAGCTCCATGCTGAGCTCCAAGCCGGCAAGACCGCCCTGGCTGTTGCTCAAGAAGGCGAGCAGGCCGCCAAAGTTACCTTTGCAACTGCTTAAAAGGGGGAGTATGATGCCAAGTTCGCCCTTGCATCGTCTCAAGAAAGCAAGTAGACCGCAAAGATAGCCTTGGCAGCCCTTCAGGTCAAGGTTGCTGAGGACAAAGTAAAGCAGCTAGAGGTCGAGGCTGCGGTTAAAGAAGAGAAAGTAGCCTCACTATTTACCATGGAAGACATGTTGTATCATTGTTGGGCATTTAATCAGGATGGCAAATTCTCTTTCATGGATCCTGAGCTGTGGGATCCATACCTCGAGAAATTCAAAGCCCAGATCTTGCAAGAGTCGTCGGAGACAGGGCATGCTTCCACTACGGGAGAGCAGGAGATTGAGGAGGTCACGTCCTCAGAGCGCCCTGGAGGGGCTTGATGAAGCCTTCTTTATTTCTCTTTCCTTTTTTTATATGTGTTTGTAAATTATTTCCCGTGGGCTTAGTTCGAGGTTTTTCTCCTCAGGACAACTTGAATTTTAATTCATATATCTAACTTTTAATCTATTTGTCTTTTCCTTGATTATCCCTCATGTTTATGCTTTCTTATACATGCACATTCGGGATTTTAGGAGTCGATCATTAGATCGGGATAGATATTTCAAGTTTGGTTATTTCCAAATTTAATGTTGTTATTTATATCGTACCTATTATGTGTCAGGCCTTGGACCCGGTTATATCTGGGGTTTTAAATATTTCAAACTTAGTTCGCGTGAGGTTTATTGACATCTCGAGCTTTTAGGAAAGCCATCGAATATTCAATCTTTGTTAACTTCTATGTTTTGGGCCTGGTTGTATCAAGGGTTTTAAGTAACTTGAGCTTAGTTCGTGCTAGGTTTATTGACACCTCGTGCTCTTAAAAAGCTGTCGGATAATCAATTTTCCAAGCTTCTAAGTTTTCGACCTGGTTATATCCAGGATATTTTTGTAC
This sequence comes from Humulus lupulus, assembly GCF_963169125.1. Taxonomy (NCBI): domain Eukaryota; kingdom Viridiplantae; phylum Streptophyta; class Magnoliopsida; order Rosales; family Cannabaceae; genus Humulus; species Humulus lupulus. Next base: position 106,126,918 of record NC_084793.1, read on the forward strand.
CTGGTTGTATCCAGGATTTTAAGTAATTTGAGCTTAGTTCGTGCTAGGTTTATTGACACCTCGAGCTTTTAGAAAAGTCGTCAAATAATCAATTTTCCAAACTTCTAAGTTTTGACCTGGTTATATCCAAGATATTTTGTACAAGGTTGTATCCAGGATTTTATTTATTAAATCTGCAACCTTGCTCTGATTCACCTCGGGTTATATGCCCCCAAAGTAACCAGAATGTGAAGACTTTCTTGGTTGCTTTTTCAAATATTAATACACAAACTAATTTATAAATAACCTTATAAATGAAAAATATTTAAAACCATACGAACAAGAAAAACTATATAACAATCCCTCATTATTTAATTAAATGGATTTTATAACTAAGCCTTACATAGATGGTTGGTAATACTATCGATAATACTTCTTTAAGTGCATCGTGTTCCAGGTCCGCGAGACTGTTTCGCCACTAAGCCGAGCTAACTTGAAAGTTCCCTCACGCAAAATTTCCACGATCTGATAGGGTCCTTCCCAGTTCAAACCTAAAGCGTCGTCTTTAGGGTCTTTGTTCGCCAAAAAGACCCTTCGGAGAACTAGATCGCCCAAACCAAAACTATGTCTTTTTACCTTGGAACTAAAATAACGAGTGATTTTCTATTGGTAATGTGCGAGTTGTAGTTGTGAACCCTCTCATTTCTCATCAATCAGGTCGAGAGATGCGTTAAGCAACTCATCATTCTACTCCTGGCTAAATGTCCTTAGTCTGTGCGTGGCTACCTTTCTTCGACGGGAAGGACGACCTCACTTCTGAAAGTCAAGGAGAAAGGAGTGTGTCCTGTGGAAGTCCTATGGGAAGTTTGGTATGCCCAAAGTACTTGCAGGACCTGCTCGGTCCATACTCCTTTGGCCTCATCTAACCTTTTCTTAAGTCTCTCCTTTAGAGTCTTATTCACAACCTTGACCTGTCCATTGGCCTGTGGATATGCAACCGAAGAATTTTTTTTAATAACTCCATACTTTTCACAAAAATCGGTGAAGAGATCACTCTCAAAATGGGTTCCATTATCTGACACGATATTTTTAGGGAGCCCAAATCAGCATACAATCTAGGACTCTCTTTGAAGTGATGGTTGCCAAAGGCTCGACTTCTACCAACTTCGTAAAATAATCAATTGGCACCACCGCATAGCGAACTCCTCCCTTTCCCATAGGCAAGGATCCTATTAAGTCAGTGCCCCATACTGCAAATGGCCACAGGGATGAGATCATCGTCAGCTCGACTGGAGCAGCTCGGGCGACTGTGGCAAAGCGCTGACATTTGTCACATTTCTGAACATGGGAGATAGAATCTTTTGTTAAAGTGGGCCAAAAATAACCCTGCCTTAATATTTTCAAGGCTTGGTTTTGCCCCCCAGCATGATCTCCACAAAAGCCTTCATGCACCTCTTGCAGAATGGTTTTAGCCTCCTCAGGCAGAACACATCGTAGAAGAGGAAGTGAATGACCATGTCGATATAACGTTCCATCTATTATCACATATCTCAGAGCTTGATAGAGCATCTTTCTCGCATCCTTTCTTTCTTCAGGTAGCCTTCCTGTTGTAAGGTACTCCACTATGGGGTCATCCAGGCTGGCCTTGTGTCAATCATCTCGTCCTCTATCACTTTTTCTGCCATGCTTGGACTCTCCAAAAATTCCACTGGTACTATATTCAAAGTCTCAGCTTCCTTGGTGGTGGCAAGTCTTGCCAAAGCGTCAGCATTAGTGTTTTTCTCACGAGGGATTTGTTCGATGGTACCGCACTCAAATTCTGATAGCTCTCTATTCACCTTAGCTAGGTAAGCTGCCATCATGGAATCATGTGCTTGATATTCCCCCAACACTTGATTGACCACAAGGTGGGAATAGCTATAACACTGGACGACCCTTGCTTTCAATTTCTTTGCCACTCTAAGCCTGGCTAACAAAGCCTCATACTCGGCTTCATTATTTGATGCCTCGAATCTGAATCTCAGTGTTGTATGGAATCGATGCCCCTCTAGAGAGATCAATATGATCCCAGCTCCGGATCCATTCTCATTAGATGAGTCATCCATAAATATTCTCCATAACTCATGCATCGGCTCCTTCAAAAGCTCCTCTTGAAATCCAGTGCATTCAGCCACAAAATCAGCAAGGGCCTGGATTTTGATCGAGGTTCATGGTGTGTACAGTATCTCGAACTGGCTGAGTTCTACTGCCCATTTTAAAAGATGTCCCGACGCTTCAGATTTTTGCAAAACCTGCCTTAGAGGTTGGTCGGTCATGACGTGGATTGAATGGGACTGGAAGTATGGTCCAAGCTTCCTGGAAGCTAATATCAAGCATAATGCTATCTTTTCTATCAGAAGATACCGCGATTCAGTCCCAAGAAGTCTTTTGCTTATATAGTACACCAGTTTTTGAGCATGGTCTTCTTCCCGAACTAACACGGTGTTGGCTGCATTTTCTCTCACAGCCAAATATAGGAACAAGGGCTCTCCAGATATAGGCTTATACAATACTGGGGGTTTGGTCAAATGTGTCTTTAGGGCGAGGAATGCCAGCTTGCATTCCTCAGTCCATTCAAATTTTTTATTTCCTCTGAGAAATTTGTAAAAGGACAAACATTTGTCAGTGGACTTTGAAATAAATCAGTTTAACGCCGCCACATTTCCATTCAAGCTCTGAACTTCTTTACTCGAGCTGGGCAAAGGCATCTCCAATAATGACCTGATTTTTTCTAGGTTCGCCTATATCCCCCTTGTATTGACTATGAATCCCAGAAACTTTCCCGACGTTACTCAAAAAGTACATTTCTGGGGATTTAGCCTTATATTGCATTTCCTCAAGATTTCAAAACAGTCTTTTAGATCAGAAACATGGTTATCAATAGTCTTGGATTTGATTAGCATATCGTTGACATACACTTTCATATTTTTCCCGATCTGATCAACGAACATTCTGTTAACTAATCATTGGTAGGTAGCCCCGGCAGTCTTCAGCCCGAAAGGCATAACTTTATAACTGTATACATTCGTCAGAGTCATAAAGCTAGTATGCTCCTGGCTCGCAGGATTCATCGCAATCTGGTTATATTCAGAGTACACATCCAAAAAAGACACGAGTTCATGTCCCACTGTGGCATCTACCAACTGATCAATTCTCGGCAATGGGAAGCAATCCTTAGGACAAGCTTTGTTCAGGTCGGAGAAATCAATCCAAGTCCGCCACTTTCCATTCGGCTTTGGTACCAGGACATGATTCATGACCCAAATCGAGTATTTTGCTTCACGAATGAACCCGCACTTTAATAACCGAGCTACTTCTTCGTCCAATGCCTCAGCTCGGACTGTTCCCAAATGTCTCTATTTTTGGGATTTCACAGGCACACTTTTATCCAAGTTTAGGGTGTGCATGATCACACTCGGGCTTATTCCCACCATGTCTTCATGAGACTAGGCAAAAACATCTAGATTCCCTTGAAAAAATTCAACCAGCTCCTTTTTCCTATCATCACCAAGATTTTTTCCAATCTTAACGACTCTTGAAGCATCCATGGGATCTATTTTTACCTCCTTGAGCTCCTCAATAGCTTAGAGCTCTGACCTATCCTCGCCTATTCGTGGATCTATGTCATCATTTGAGGCGACGTCTCTATCCTTTGTTCTTGAGGTTCTTCCGTCTCGGAGGAAACTTCCACTTCTGGGGGCTCCTCACCTCCGTCACTTATGGCCATTGCTTGCTGCCTGAGCTGTGATTTTCCTTTCATGAAAATGCTATAGCATTCCCTGGCAGCGAGCTGATCACCTCTGATTGTGCATATTCTCGCAGAAGAGGGGAATTTGATTGCCACATGGCAGATAGAGGTTATGGCTTCGAAGGTCATCAACGCAGGTCGGCCCAAAATTACATTATATACGGCTGGATAGTCGATGACCACGAACACAAGAAGCTTGGAGACAGTTCGTGGACCTTCACCCAATGTTACCACTAACTCGATTGTTCCTATAGCGGCCGACCGTTCACCAGAAAACCCATATAGAATCACGGAGGTGGCCTTCAGCTCGGTTACAAACAATCCCATTTTTTCTAAGGTGGACCTAAAGAGTAGATTCATGGAACTACCATTATCTATTAGTGTCCTCCTAACTCTCTGGTTGGCGAGCTGAACGGTTATGACCAGAGGATCGTTGTGTGGGAACTGGACATGGTAGGCATCTTCTTCCGTAAAATAGATTGGTTGTTTTTCCAAACGCTGCTGCTTTGAGAACCGTTGTTTCGGGACAAACTCTACTCCGTTATGGGATTTCAGTTCATTGATATATCTCTTCTGGGCACCTCTGCTCGTGCCTACTAGATGAGGTCCTCCTAAAATGGTGGCTATATCTCCTCCTGTTATCGGAGGAGGATTTTCCTGATTCACTTGAGCACTGGTCTGATTCACTAGAATTTTCGGAGCTGATGGAGTGTTTTGTCCAACAGGCTGACTGGAAGTTGCCCGATTCTGGGCGTACTGAGCCAAAGGTCCTGCCCTGATAAGAGTCTCGATCTCATCCTTTAGGTGTCTATAGTCATCAGTATTATGACCGATATCATTGTGGAATCGACAGAATTTTGAAGGGTCTTTCTTCACCCTTTGATTCTTTAACGGTTCTGGTTTCTTCCACGAAAGGCGAGCAAAATTTGCCAAGAAGATGCGTTCTCTAGTATCCGTGAGATTGGTATATGCTGTGTAGAACGGTTGAAATTTCTCCATAGACTTGGTTTTCTTTGTTCTGTTCTGGTCGCTCTCATCATTTCCCTTTCTCTTGTTATTCCCCCTTTGGTTATTCTGGGCAACGGTTTGAGCCGTAGCTGCTACATCCATTACCGCCCCAATGGGCTGGACAGGGACTTGGCTGGTTCCTGCGACGGAAGCTTGCACCTTTTCTAGGTTAACCCACCTTTGAGCTTGGTTCAAGAACTCATCAACAGTACTAACTCCTTTCCTCGGTAGCTCTTGCCATAGGTCTCCTCCAACAAGGATTCCTATTCTCATTGCCATGAGCTTAGAACTCTCGTCGACATCTCTAGCTCGTGCAACAACATTGGCAAACCTACTTAGGTATGCTTTCAATGGTTCAACGGACTGTTGCTTTACATTTTCCAGAAAGTCAGCTTTAATCCTAGCTTCTTGAGAAGCCCTGAATGCTCTCTTGAAATAAGTGGAAAATCTCTTCCACAAGCTGATTGGATGCCTCTTGTACTATTTGAACCCTTGCCTAGCTGGCCTAATCAGAGTCGAGGGGAATATTAAGCATCTTAGCTCAGGCCCAATGTTGTGGGCAGTCATCATGGTGTTGAACATCCCCAAGTGGTCAGACAGATCTCCATCTCCATCAAACTTTGACAAATGTGGCATCCTGAAACCTTGTGGATATGCAGTCGCCGCAATATTCGGGGCAAAAATCTCGAGCTCATCCTCTGAATCACACTCATCTTTCTCTTTTTCCGATAGGAGCCTTTTCATCAGCTCCTCCATTTGGGCTAACCTTTCGAGGGTTTGGTCCCTAGTTCCTTGGTTATTCTGGGGCTGTTCAACAATTCCAATCCTATCGTACGCATTCAAAGGATTGTGGTCCCTCCAAGTTCAAGCTTGGTTTTGTGGGACATTCCCATTATCACGTACCTCGAAAGGACCTCCCCCGTGACGAGTGTAACTATGTAATGCCCTGGATAGCAAAGACTGTTACATTGTGTGTTTATGAAAGTGCTAGACTTGCTAATCAAGTCATTTAATTAAGAACGTGTTACTGAAACTATAATGGAACTAGGGTTAAAATGTTTTGGTCTTAAAAGTCCAATTTCTTATAAAGAAACATTTCCTGTTTACACGGGATCCCAAAAATATTAAAATTAAAACCATTTACAAAAGATTCGAGAGTTAAATACAGGATTAGCCATATTAAGGCAAAACAGACAATTAGGCAATCTCTGTCCTGATCCACTCCTCGGCCATGGTGATCGAACAACTGACTATGTCCATTCAACCCCACATCGCTCCATCTCAGGATTGGTCCAACTAGCTTTTTCCTTTACCTGCACCATGTAGCACCCGTGAGCCAAGGCCCAGCAAGAAAACACAACAACAGAGCATAAGCAATCAATAGCCAATTCAATATCTCATATTGCATAAACATGTTCACAACCACATAAACATTCAGAATAACCAAGTATTCAGCATACTAAACATATCAACTCATATCATATATCAATTTTCAAATGATAACTAGGGTTAGCACCCTCAGGCCGCACCCTCCGTTATCCCACTGACTCCGGCCCGCTTAAACCGAGCTCAGTGAATAATAAGCTGTCCTCAGCTACCAGTGGTCAAGCCGCGTCCTGTGCGCAAATATTGAATACGGCACCCTTAGGCCGCTATCACATGTCCCATGGCGTAATACCATCATTGACATTATACAAATATTGGGAGCTCTTAGTCCCATCACAAACATATAACTGGGTGCAATTTTCTTACCTTTGAATTCGCTTGCTTTGATCACTTAGATCCCTGATCACGATCCCTCTCGAGCCCTAGCGCTCACCTAATCACAACCATAGATCAAAGTCATCACCAAACCTCAAATCCAAAACCTAGCCTCAGGACCTATCCTGAGCCCCCGGGAAGTCCTAATTCCACCAAACAGGGTGGTGGAATCGAACCCCGAACCCTTGGTTAAAAACCCTTGAAAATAACCCTAAAACCCATTTCTGGAAACAGGGCAGTGCTACAGCGCTCTAAGGAGGGCGCTACAGTGCTACAAGCAGAACCAAAATCCCCCAGAAAGCATGGCCTAGCGCTACAGCACCCAAAGGCTAGCGCTGTAGCGCTAGTCATAGGTAGCCAATACCACATTTTCCCTTCCAGCGATTTCCCCGAGCCAAACTTAACCAAAACTTCTCCAAACCTTCACCAAACTTAAAAGCAAGCTTATTAACACACTCCACTCATCCCAAGCATCCCAAATACTCAAAACCCAATCACATGCATCCCTAATCTCCAAATTCACCATAGTTGCTCATAGACTTCAGAAACTTAGCAAAGACAATCAAACCTTCAAAGTTTAAAGCTTAGAATTTTATACCTTTGATGGAAATTCAACCTTAAGTTTCCTCTAGACTTCCTTAGCTTACTCTTCCTCAATCCTTGGCTCCAACTTCCCTAGAATTCCCCATCAATTCAGCTTAGATACCTTAGTTAAAAATCAAAACCAGAACTGAGGAAACTTCAAAGTCTTACCTCAACCAAATGGCTTATCCTTGCTAAACCCTTGCCAAATCTTCAAGTCAGACCAAGAACTCTTGCCTCAAGCTTACCCTGGTTTCCCCTGGGTTTCTGCTCCAAAATACCTCAAGGAAATGGTGAAGGAGATCACCAACCGACCCTTAGAAAAACAGCTCTATTTTCTTCCCTTTCTTTTTCTTTCTTTTCCTTCTTTTCTTTCTTTCCCCAGACTTCTATATTATTCTAACACTTCCACTAACATAAAGCCTCAGCAATACCTATCTCTTAAAAGCCAAATGACCATAATGCCCTCCCCTTTAATCCCAAGTCTTTTAATCCACTTAGGGGCATTTTGGTCATTTTACCCAATTCCCGCTAATTTCCTCGACTGTCTCTAATATTTACCACTTACTTCCCACTACTTAATTAATCACCAATTATATTCCTCATTATCAAAATTAACCTCAATACATTCTCTAAATTCCCATTTATACCCCCAGGCTCGCCCCGAGCCGAGTATAAATCCCCGCCATGACTTTTTCGCTAATTTGCTCACTAGGATCGTCTCGAGTCACAGATCACAGATATATCCACATAATAATGTGGTCTCAACAATTACCGCATATATATACAGTTACGCCCGCAACGGGCCAAAATTACAATTATGCCCTTCTAACCTATTCAGGGCCTACATGCATACTAAAACACAAAATCATGCATCTCAAGTATTCAAATAGTCATATAACATGCTTTAAATCATTAAATCACATATATTCCAATTACGCCCTCCCAAAACACTAATCAAGGCCCGTAAGCCCTATTAGTAAATCTGGGTCGTTACAAACTAAGTCCTTTATTTCGAGCTGAATTTCTTCTCTGCGAGTTTAAACGATCTCGCAGATTAGGCTGTGGATCGAATCGGGGACTCTGAGCCGAACTCAGGTGATTTCTCAGATCGCCTTCAGACCTACCACTTCGATGGCTCTCATTCTAATAACTTCCAATAGCAAAGCTCACTGCTCGCAGTTGAGGCTGAGGATCCGGACTATTGACACGGGTCTGCGGGACATAAGTAGGGGCAGATGAAGGAGGATTTCTCCTGCTGTTTCCATGAACAGAAATGTCCTGTGCAGAACGAGGGGATGTTGAATGTCTTATGGGTGATGGGGGTTGCCTGACTGGCGAGGCAATTCTTGTCCCATCAGGGCGAACTAAATTGGCCCGTGGTCGCTCCGCCCCACCATTTATAGCTCTTTGCACCTGGTGATCCAATCGTGTCGCAGGAAGATTGTTCGGAACATTTTGTCTCTGTGAGCCAGCCCTGGCTCCTCTTATTGGGTTTCCATGGGTATTTTTATGCGCATTCGATGGTGGTACCGAACTTGGGGTCACGGTCTAACTGATCGACTGACCTGTCGATGACCCCGTGGAGGGCCACCAGGCTGAGCATTTTGGTGATCTCACGATGTGGGCACAGAACTTGGGGTGGCAATTCTGACTGACCAACTTGGTTTGGATCGGTTATTCCTGTGGGACTTATGAGACCCTCTTTGCCTCTTTCTGACATTAACGTCGGCTGCAAGAGGCGGTAACTGGGCCAAAACCTCCTCGATTTGCCTGTTTGCCTTAGCAAGATGGCTCCTTAACTGCTTGTTTTCCAGTTCTACTGCAGTTGAGTAGTCTGGATTTGGATTCGGAGGCAATGACGCTGAACTCCCAGTATCGCCATGGCCCACCGGTTTCTATCCCGGTCGTTGTTGAACTTCAGGGCCATGATCATTTGAAATAGCGGTATGGTGGGCCCCCTGCCCACCAGGCTTTTCCATCTCATTGTCGTGCATCGAGCGAGTGACCACCATGATGAGATTTGATTGGGATTTTGATGAAAGCACTAATTTTCCTCTCAATGAAAGCATCAAACAGTTGACATGGTTTTTCGGTAACAGTGAATTAAGAAAATAACAAGGTTGAATTAGTGCGTGATGGTAAACCGAAGTAAGAAAATAACTCTCAAGAACATTGGTCTTTTTACGTGGTTCAGTGGTTAAAATCCACCTAGTCCACGAGTTTATATTATTACTGCTTTTCTCTCACTATTTTGATCGAGTTTCGGCATTACAGAATAATCATCCTTTTTCCTGTCCAATATTCTCAATATTTATAGAGAAATTCCTAGGATAGGTTTGGGTAACCCCGTGAGTCTATCACATATTGGCGTATTCGTTACATTTATTATGGAATATTCCCATTTATAATAGGATATGATCTGATCATGAAATAAATAGACTCCTAATATATGGGGCATTAACTATCACAGGCTGGCCATAAACGATCGTATAAAGTATCTGAGTCTTCGGGGATCCGCAGACATGCCATATATTCAATTCACCCGAGATGAACACACCGCTGAGCTCGTATCATGGAGGCCATGCCTTATAAATATTGTAAGCTCGCGCTTATCAATTTATGCATCCCTAGCTTGTACAACCATCATGAAAATCGTGTTGTCTATATGGAAAGTACATGGATTCCTTGGCTATTTCTTCCATGCATTTATTTTCCAGCTGCACACGATCTAAGTGAAAGACCCGTGCTGAAATTGGGATACACACATATCATTATTGTCACTATCAAGAGCACAAAGTTTGATCATTCATTACATGTATAACCCTTTCTCACAAAAGTGCCCAATTTAGTCAAGGTGATTTTACCGAATTCAAACTTCATTTTGATATCGGATTTACTTAATAGACTTCCACTCATAATGTTTCTAGTCATATCGGGAACATAAAAAACATTAGTTAGGGTCACTTTATTTCCATTAGTGAAGAGCACATCAATGCAGCCCCTTCCAAGTACTTTGGATGTCTTTTCATTTCCTATTTGGACTTCAAGTCCCACCTTTGCACTTTCAAAGGTTTTGAAAAGAGTCTTATCATAGGTTACATGAATGGTGGAACAATTATCATACCACTATCCTTGCACCTTTTCTAGGGTTGCATTAATTTCACTTAAGGTTGCAATGATCTCAATATCAAATGTGTTGGCCTTGGTATATTTACTTAGGTTTCCAATGATCTCAACATCAAATGCATTGACCTTAGTATCCTCACTTTCTTTTGCAATGATCTCATCATCAATTGCATTGACATGTTCACTTTTTCTAAAGGTTGCATTAGTCTCATCACTACAGGCATGAACTATGTCAATTCTCTTTAGGGTTATCATACATTCCTCATCGAATGTATTATTCTCAATTACGATTACAATGCTTTCCTCATTAAATGTGTTTACCTAGTTTTTCAGAAACTAGAATTATGACAGATAAAAGAGCTAAAAAGAAAGGATTTAAGATATGCAAGCAAGGTTCTTACGTGGTTGGGGCAATAATGAGCCTTAGTCCACGAATATATTGTATTAGAGCTTAGAGAGCTTTTGACAATGAATTTTTCTGCAAATTTGAGCAGAGTAATTGCTTATAAGAGAAAATGTGGGATCCCTGCTACAATGCACAATTGGTCCTAGATATAGGTAGTTTAGGTGCGATGGGCTTGGGCCGGACTAATCAAGGCCTAATAGGGATGCAATCATGGTTTGCTCGCTAATGGAGGCTTAATACAAAGGATGCTGCTAAATAATACACATTAATCAAGGCCCATTGGGCCAACTTGGGCGTGGCCAAGCCATACAACTGTTAATAGTACATAACCTCATATTGGTATGCGTGGGCTTCTAAGAAGATCCTAGGGACATAATCTGTCAGAGTAGTGGCAGTTATGTTTCCTAGTAGCAGCGTACATTTTGTATGTAACCTCTTCTGCAGGTTAGTTGAGGAGACCAACTTCTGTGTTTCTAGGGATTGTGTCAGCATCAGGGAAGATCAATCTTGCCCCATCCGGATGTCTGGTTCGAATTCCTTCACTAATATCTTGGTTCATTTATTGGGGTCCTGGTTTGTTCACTAGGGCTCGGGTTCATTCTTTGCAAGGTTGTATTTCAGACTCATGAGCCTGCATCTTGGTCCCAGTTCCCTTGTCATGGTTGCCCCTATCAGACGTTGTTGGACTTACTGATGATTGGGCCTTTAGAACTTTCTACTTCCTTGTTCATCGAGCTCAGGATGGGTCCGGATCTCTTTAAAGGAGCCTGTTGGCCCATTGCGTTATGCCACGTGTTCAGAGGGAAAACAGGGATAACATTTACCCCCCAAGTCTTCATCTGTGTTTACATGGTGGAGACTTGCCAGTTTCTCCCCGATCAAATCCAAATATCCCAGTTTGTTTCCCAGAAGACGGGTCCATTTACTTGGGGGCCACTCAGGCGATTTTGCATGGTAGAGACTTGCCTCATTCTCTCAGACCAAATCCAAATATTCCAGTTTGTTTCCTAGGAGACGGGTTCATTTACTTGGCGGCCACCTGGGTGATCCCCATCCTTTCGACCTCACCACGTTTTATACACGTGTCTTCCAGTAATGGGTGCGTTTGTACCATTCGCGCCTTACAGATCTGGAAAGAATATTTTGATTGTCACATTGACCGATGGGTGTTAGTATAATCTTCGAGGCGTCCCGTCTGCATGAGAGATGTTGAGAGGGAACTCAAGTAGGTTGTTTAATGCCTCTGCACCATCTGGGACCGTTGGATGGGGACAACCATGAATTTTTTTTAATGCAGGTCGTTGGATCATGGGTTGGCGAGTGCACGATCTGGTCTTGATTGGGCTAATTAAGGCCTCTGCGTTATTCGGGACCGTTAGATGGGGATAGTCTTGACATCCCCATTTTGAACCGTTGGATCAAAAAGTGGGGTTTTCCCCTATAAATGTTGGGGTTTTATGCCCTAATTAAAACCCAAATTATTTGTAATCTCATTTTATTATCAATAAAAGAATAGAAATCATTTTTTGAATTTGTGACTCTTTGCTCACATGTTTTATTTTCATGATTATTTGTTTAATATAAACTCCTAATAAATCCCGAGCATATAGCTAATCGTAATTATAGTAACGTAATCATAGTGGAATATAAATATGATTATATGTTCAAAATAAGTTAGCCCTAAGATTATTCAGTGCACAAGATTTACACTGACTTGCAAATATACGATATGATCTACTTACACATTGTAGTGTTATGTTCTTTCCAGAACATTAGCAAAGTAGATAAGATCGGATGTATTTGTTACATCGGATTGGATCGATATTGACAATTGATAAGATAAGTAAACACATTGTTATTATCTATTCTAGTCATGCCATATAGTTAACCATAGGTCAATTCAATCTCAATTCTGAGTGGTTAGTGCTCTAACTGATTGTATTATTTGAGTTCTTTGACTTGTTCGTTACCAGCTTACCCTACAGACTAGCCCATACTTACATCTTGGGAACTTGGTAGTATAATTGAGTGGGGGTGTTAATCATAGATATGAACATCTATAGCTTCTGATGAAGAAGTGAAATGATGGTTTCCTTTTAGTTTGGTTCAAGGTGCTAAATGATAGAGATCTCATGTCAATAATTATTATTAGTTTATTGCAATATCATTTACAAGGAACTAAGTGTTTTAAGGATAAAATACAATGAGGGGTAAAACGGTATTTTAGTCCTATCTCATTGTAGACCGTCTATAGAGGATTGAGTGACAATTATGGTTGTAACAATGGATAATTAATAGCGTATCTACATTTTTAATAGAGTGTTCTATGAATTCAAGAGTGTAATTCCGAGTCTTTAGTGGAGTCACGAGGAATTAATAAGTTAGTAAATTTATTTGTTAGATTTATGATAACTTATTAGAGCTTGATTTCATAGGCCCATGGTCCCCACTGTACCTTGGATAAAATCATCTTGACAGTCTCAATTAATTGATTTAATTATCAATTAGAATTATCAAAGTTGACCAGGTCAATTTTGGATAGTTTCATAGAGTTATGTAATTTTGAGAAGAAAAAAGAAATTATGGCAGATTTATTAATTAAGATAAATTGGTATTTAAATTAATAAATAAGTTTAAATCAAGGTTCAAATTATAAATAATTAATTTGATAAAGGATTTAAATAATTATTTAATTAATTAAATCAATAGAAAATAATATAGGCCTTGATTTTAAGTCCAATGAGCTTATAATCAAATGAGAAATTTCACGGACCTAAACCACATGATAATTTCGAACTAGGGCTTCTAATTGGCTATTATTTTATTTATTTTTTAACTATATTAAATGGCCTAATTGAGTCTATAAAAAGGAGTGCTAAGTGAGAGAAGAAAACACAAGTCACAAGTCAGATTTTATGATAGTTTTTAGATTCTCTCCAAGTCCTTTTCTAAGCCTCTTTGTTATTTTCTATTCTTCTCTCTATATCTATCTCATATGTTGAGAATTTCCCACTCTAGCCTAGGTGATTCTAAGGATACTTTGGAAGACTGTGAAGATAATAGAAGATCGGTTCAGTTTCTTGATAATACTCTGCGACAGAAAGGATACAATCGTTAGAGAAACTGAAGGAATGACTCATTCATTTCGCTACGTATACTGAAAGTATTCTTATCATTGTTTCTCTTTGAATTCAATTTTAGAAACATATTCTAGGTTATCTCATATTAATTTTTTTAATATTAGATCTACATGAAAATAAATGAAGATCCTGTAAAAGTTTCCCAACAATAAATACCTCGACAGTTTCATTTCCAACTTTACACATTCTAAACATTCAGAGCAAAATGAGAGCTTTTATGTCCCAATTTTCTGACGAACTTTTCCGGTGATTACTCCATTTTTCGTTCCTGCCTGTTCCCGACTAGACCTTTTACTACTCATCTATCAGACGGTTTAGTCCTGGTTCAACCAGAATACGACTTAATGCATCAACCTCTCCAATTTAAAGCTGAGATTTTGCCGACCCTGTCGCCGGAGACTTCACAACTTTTAGACCCAATACTTCTCAGTAATTTTTCTGGTCATTTTTCTCTGTTTATTCTTTTTTAATGTAATGTTACCTCTGCGACCATAAAACGGTTAAAGTCGTCACCGTCGTATAAGGTGCTTCTAGGTAGGATGGTGTATGTTTGAATCATAGATTTTCTAGGTGATTACTTTTGTATGGTACTCCCAGATCACTTCTGACGTTCCAAGATTGATTCGGAAGAGTTAGAAAAACCTCTTATTTTTAGTTCCTGATAACTTCATTTTAGTGTCATTTTAGAATGTGTTTTTGTGGTAATCTTGAGTCTTTGTGTGTATTTTGTGCAAGATTACGCTTTTGTTTGTCTTTGTTGTAGGTTGGTGCGGTAGTCACGAGAAAAATGTACAAAGAAGTGAAAATGGTGGAAAAATGATGCTCTTGGCGGTTGGACTCAAAATGATGTTAAGGACGATTAAAAGTTAGTTTTTGATGAAGAGAAGAGTTGAAAGAAGAAATTTGAGAAAAAAATGGAATTAGAGCTACGACTTGGGCTTACAAATTGCGACTCAAGGCAAGTCAGAAACGCATGGATTATGGAGGCAATTTGTGCCGCGACATGATCTTATAAGTCGCGACTCAAGGTAAAGGCAGAGTCTTAGCTAAGGGGAATTTTGGATACGGGCCGCGACTTGATGAGGTCTGAGTCGCAGTGCCTGAAAACTATCACGAAAGTGAAAGGCTTCAAAAATAGACACGGGCCACGACTTAGAGAAGGCCAAGTCGCGACCCGCATATGAAAAACACAGCTTATGTCATTTTTTTTTACTGTAAATTGGTATTTAGGGTTCAATTAGGTCATTAGGTCAGTTCTTAATTACGTTTTTAGAGACTAATTTTGATTCTTAGACTAGTAATTCTGCATTTTTATATTTATGTTTCTTCTTTAAGTTTGTGAACCTTGTGTTTTTGAATTATTATTTTGTTGATTTAGTCATGTCTAATATAAAATAAACAATTTTATCTAGGGTTTAATGTAGTCACTTGGATTTCTATCTAATTTAATTATGATGTTCTATTGATTTTTCTTCTCTATTCTAATCTATATAATGTGTGTTTAATGCTAGTAAATACTTGATCAATATTTGCTTGATTTATGATTTTGATTCAAAATTCGAAAGATGAGAATTGAATATGCTATCATTATATAGACATAGGTTGCTTACTGGATGAAAGTACCTATATGACTTGTGTAGTAATTAGGTTTCCATGCTTAATGCCTGCTATATGTTTAAGTTTATCACACAGATGTAGAAAACCTGCATATATGATGAGATCTTATATCTTGAAAAGAATAGGAATCGGTTTATGTTAACTTGCTATTAGAATAGAAGGAAGGGATTTTAGAACTGATTAATAAAATTAGTAGAATGAAAAGTTGATGAAATTAACACCCAAGTCTTTTTAATAGAAATTTCATCTTGTAATTAGTGATTCTTGTTCTTATTTATTTTTAATTTTAAAATTAAATTCATTCATCTAAACTTTGGTTGAAAATAGAAATTAAAAGAACAATTAGTGGTAATTATAAAATAGTCTTCGTGGGAACAATACTCTATTTATCATCTATATTGCTTGAATCGATTGTGTGCACTTGTGTATATATATTTTCGCGATCAAGTTTTTGGTGTCGCTGCCGGGGACTTAAATTCCAATATCAAAGTTAGTTGTTGTTTGTTCTAATTTGGTTTTTTTTTTATTTTTTATTGTTTTACACTTATTTGAATCAAGGTTGTATTGTGTTTCAGGAATTGTTTGTATATGCGAGGAAGTAGACAAAAGGCACTCATACCAATAGATCTTGAAATTGAAAGAATGTGCATACATAACCGAAAGATAAAGAAACGGTTGGATTTCACCATGGATGAGAACGCAAATAACGTTGTCAACAACAATGCAAATATGGGTAATGCAGCTGAGGCTGATCCAACATTAAGAAACTATGTACTCCCTACTGTTATGGGGATACATTCAAGCATTCGTCCTCCAACTGTTGAGGCAAATAATTTTGAGATAAAACCCTCAATTATTCAGATGGTGCAGAACTGTGTACAATTTGGGGGGTTACCAAATGAGGATCCAAATCTCCATATCACAAAAATTTTAGAGCTGTGTGCGACATTTAAAATGAATGGGGTGAGTAACGATGCTGTAAGATTAAGATTATTCCCATTTTCACTAAGGGACAGAGCTAAGAGTTGGTTGAATTCATTACAAGTCAACTCTATACTTACTTGGGAAGATTTGGCTCAGAAATTTCTTGGTGAATATTTTCCTCCTGCCAAGTCAGCCAGAATAAGAGCAAAGATCAATAATTTCCATCAGCTGGATGGGGAGTCTTTATATGATGCATGGGAACGTTTTAAAGAGTTGCAAAGGAAATTCCCACGTCATGGAATAGAGAAGTGGATGTTGGTTCATACTTTTTATAATGATTTGGGGGGCTATACAAGGACAATTATAGATGCAGTATCAGGAGGAGCATTTATGAGAAAAAGTGCTAATGAAGTATATGAATTATTGGAAGAGATGGCTATGAATAACTATAATTGGCCTATTGAGCGTGAGAATAAGAAAATAGCAAGAGTTTTAGAAGTTGATCCAATTGCGCTATTGACTGCTCAAGTGGCATCTCTAACCAAGCAATTGCAACAGACTAATCTCACCGCACAAGCAATACAAGTATAGAATGTCGTGAGTTGTGAGAATTGTGGGGGACCACATTCTTATGAACAATGTCTGAGCACATCTAGTTGCTCAACTGATGTGAATAATATGCCTTTGGAACAAGCACAAGTTATTGGTAATTTTTCAAGACCTGCATCCAACACTTATACCAATTTTTATACGCCTGCTTCGAAAAATCACCCTAATCTATCTTGGAAAAATAATCAAGGGTTACAACCACAATATCCACAGTACCCAACTCAACAACCCCTTATCAACAAACTTATGGATTACATTCTAGACCATATTATGATCCAAACGCACACCCATCTCATCCACCACCACACCCTCAAAGGAACCCACCAACAATTTAGCCAAATCAATTAAATCAATTTATGACAGAGACAAGGTCTTCAATCGGGAGTTTGGAGACACAAATAGGTCAATTGGCTCAAATGTTTTCTAGTAGGCAGCAAGGGAATTTTCCTAGTTCCACAGAGGTAAATCCTAAAGAGCAATGTCAAGTTGTCACTCTGAGGAGTAGGAGTAAGTATGATGGACCTACAGTGGATGACAAGGGGAAGAAGACAGAGGATCAACATGTTACTAGTCCAATACAAGTAGAGGTTATTGAAGAACTTCCAAAGACAGAAAAACTAAAATACACTAAGCCTACACCAAAGATTCCATATCCTCAACGGTTTCGAAAGGCAAATATTGACAAACAATTCTCCAAATTTCTTGAGGTATTTAAGAAGCTTCACATTAACATTCCTTTTGCAGAGGCTCTAGAACAAATGTCTGGTTATGTGAAGTTTATGAAGGAGATATTGTCTAATAAGAGAAAAATGGAGGATTATGAAACCATTGCATTAATTGAAGAGTGCAGTGCAATTATTCAAAAGAAGCTTCCTCAAAAGTTAAGAGATCCAGGCAACTTTACTATACCTTGCACCATTGGGAACTTTCATTGTGAGAGAGCTTTATGTGATTTAGGTGCATGCATAAATTTAATGTCCCTGTCTGCATTTAAAAGGCTTAGTTTGGGGGAAGCTAGACCCACTAATGGAACTCTTCAACTGGTTGATCGTTCATTAGCACACCCAGAGGTATTATAGAGGACGTTCTAGTAAAGGTAGATAAGTTCATTTTCCCAGCAAATTTCATTGTATTAGATATGGAGGAAGATGAGGACGTACCTATTATATTGGGACGACCATTTTTGGCCACAGGGCAAGCGTTGATAGACGTTCAGAAGGGAGAGTTAAGGCTTAGAGTACATGGTGATGAGGTTGTTTTAAATGTTTTCAAAGCTTTGAAATATCCTTCAGCCAGTGACAGTTGTTTTTGTGTGACAGTCAGAATCCCGTGATCCGTAAGGGGAAAGACCGGGTAAGCTGTGCAATCCCACACCGCCCGGGGAAGGTCAAGTGTGATGATTCTAAGACTGTGTAGGTATGGGACTACACAATTGAAGAGGGCTTAAATGGATTGATGGGTATTACCTATAACAACAAGATGCGTATTCTTTTCGGTAGCCCATCACTTGAGAACTCCAAAGTTAAGCGTGCTTGACCTGGGGTAATCTAGGGATGGGTGACCTCTTGGGAAGTTTTCCTAGGAAGCATGTGAGTGAGGAAAAAGCACGCTGAAAAGACTAGTGTTGGTTTGTAGGGCCAGTCATCATTCCAGAAAGCAGCCATAGTGACGTGGAGCGTCACAAATGGTATCAGATCCTTGACCCAGCCAGAAGTGTGGCCGATGGGGACGTCGGGCTCGTAAGGGGGGTGATTGTGACATCCAGAATCCCGTGATCCGTAAGGGGAAAGACCAGGTAAGTTGTGCAATCCCACACCGCCTGGGGAAGGTCAAGTGTGATGATTCTAAGACTGTGTAGGTATGGGACTACACAGTTGAATAAGGCTTAAATGGATTGATGGGTACTACCTATATCAACAAGATGCATCTTCTTTTCGGTAGCCCATCACTTGAGAACTCCAAAGTTAAGCGTCCTTGACCTGGGTAATCTAGGGACGGGTGACCTCCTGGAAAGTTTTCCTAGGAAGCATGTGAGTGAGGACAAAGCACGCTGAAAAGACTCGTGTTGGTTTGTAGGGCCAGTCGTCATTCCAGAAAGTAGCCATAGTGACATGGGGCGTCACATTTTGTGTTAGTGTATTGGAGGAATCAAGTAATGGGGTCCAGTCTATTAAGGATCCACTAGAGTTGAGTTTGATTGCATGTCCTGAAGAATGTGCTTGTACTGAAGCCAGTGAGTATATTAAGTGGTTGAATTCATCAGGGCAAATTTATAAAAAGAAATATGAGGAATTGGGGCAAGTGCCTAAGAGACCTCTCCCATCTATTGAGAAACCACCAGCTCTTGAGTTAAAAACCTTACTTGATCATCTTAAGTACGCTTATTTAGGTAAGAATGACACTCTCCCAGTTATTATTTCAGCTTCTTTGTCTGTGACTAAAGAGGAGAAGCTTCTTACGGTATTGAGGGCTCACAAATTAGCAAATGGATGGACTTTGGCAGATATTAAGGGTATTTGTAACGACCCAAATTTGCTAATAAGGATTAAGGGCCTTGATTAGTGTGTCTGGAGGGCATAATGGGAATTATGTGTGACTTTAATGAGTAAAATGCATCATTAATGATTTAAAGCATGTTATATGACTATTTGAATATTTGAGATGCATGACTATGTGTATTAGTATGCATATAGGCCTTGATTAGGTTAGAAGGGCATAATTGTAATTTTGGCGATTATGGGCATAACTGTATATATATATGTGATAATTGTTGAGACCACATTATTATGTGGATATATCTGTGATCTGAGACTCGAGACGATCCTAGTGAGCGGTTTAGCGGAAAAGTCATGGCGGGGATTTAGACTCGGCTCGGGGTGAGCCTGGGGGTATAAATGGGAATTTAGAGAATATATTGGGGTCTATTTTGATATCGAGGAATATAGTTGGTGATTAATTAGGTATCGGGAAGTAAGCGGAAAATATTAGAGACACTCGAGGAATTAGCGGGAATTGGGTAAAATGACTATAATGCCCCTAAGTGGATTAAAGGGTTTAGAATTAGTAGGGAGGGCATTTTGGTCAATTGGCTTCTCAGAGATAGATAAGATAAGGCTTTATACTTAGTGGGAATTGTAGAATAATAGAGAAGTCTGAGGAAAGAAGGAAAAGAAAGAAAAAGAAAAGGGAGGAAAACAGAGCTGTTTTCTCTAGGGTCGGTTTGTGGTTCTCTCACCATTTTTCTTGGGTTTTCTTGGAGCAAAGCTCAGAGGAGAGCTAGGTTAGGCTGAGCATCAAGGATCGTAAGCTAGGCTTGAAGAATTGGCAAGGGTTAAGAAAGAACACACCACACTTGAGGTAAGACTTTGTAGCTTCTTCAGTTTCTGGTTTTAGTTTTTGGCCTATGGTGCATAAGCTGGATTTGATGGGAACTTTAGGGAAATCAGGCCAAAGGTTGAGGAAGAGCAAGCCAAGGAGGTGTAGAGGTTGTCTTGAAATCGAATTTCCATTAAAGGTATGAAATTCTAAGCTTTGAACTTTGAAGGTTTGATTGTCTTTGATGAGCTTCTGAAGTTTGTGAGCAACAATGGTGAATTTTGAGATTAGGGATGCATGTGATTGGGTTTTGAGTATTTACAGTGCTTGGGATGAGTGGAGTGTGTTAATAAGCTTTTTTTTTAGTTTGGTGAAGGTTTGGAGAAGTTTTGGTTAAGTTTGGCTCGAGGAAATCGCAGGAAGGGAAAATGAGTTGTTGCCTGTCTGTGACTAGCGCTACAGCGCTAGCCTTTGGGCGCTGTAGCACTAGGCCATGCATGCTGAGGGTATTTTGGTTCTATTTGTAGCACTGTAGCGCCCTCCAATGAGCGTTGTAGCGCTACCCTGTCTTCAGAAAGGGATTTTAGGGTTATTTTCAAGGGTTTTTGACCAAGGGTTCGGGGTTTGGTTCCACCACCTTGTTTGGTAGAACTAGGACTTCCCGGGGGCTCGGGATTGGTCCCGAGGCTAGGTTTTGGACTTGAGGTTTGGTGATGACTTTGACCTATGGTTGTGTTTAGGTGAGCACTAGGGCTCGAGAGGGATCGTGCTCAAGAAGTCAAGTGGTCAAAGCTAGCGAATCGAAAGGTAAGAAAACTGCACCCGGTTATATGTTTGTGATGGGACTAAGTGCTCCCGATATTTGTATTATGTCAATGATGGTGTTATGCCATGGGACATGTGATAGCGGCCTAAGGGTGTCGTACACAATATTTGCGCACAGGGCGCGGCTTGGCTACTGGTAGCCGAGGATAGCTTAATATTCACTGAGCTCGGTTTAAGCGGCCCGAAGTCAGTGGGATAACGGAGGGTGCGACCTGAGGACACTAACGCTAGTTATCATATGTGATTTGGTGTATGATATGAATTGATATGTTTAGTATGTTGAATACTTGACTATTTTAAGTGTTGATATGATTAAGAATATGTGTTGCAACATGAGATATTGATTTTTCTGCTGATTGCTTATGCTCTGTTGTTGTGTTTTCTTGCTGGGCCTTGGCTCACGGGTGCTACGTGGTGCAGGTAAAGGCAAATGCACATTGGACCAATCCTGAGATGGAGAGCTGTGGGGTAGAATGTACATAGCTAGCTGTTCGATCGCCATGGTCGAGGAGTGGATCAGGACAGGGATTGCCTAACTGTCTGTTTTGCCTTAATATGGCTTGATATTGTATTTAGTTCTTGAATCTTTTGTAAACGGTTCAATCTTAACATTTTTGGGATCCCGTGTAAACAGGAAAAGTTTCTTTATGAAAAAACATGTGACTTTTGAGACCAAAACATTTTAACCCTAGTACTTTTATAGTTTCAGTAACACATTTTTAATTAACTGACTTGATTAGCGAGTCTAGCACTCTATAAACACATAGTGTAACGGTCTTGGCAATCCAGGGCATTACAGTATTAGTCCTTCAACAGTGATGCTCCGTATATTAATGGAGGAGGATAGTAAGCCCAGTATTGATGCTCAAAGGAAGCTCAATCCTTCAATGAAAGAAGTGATAAGGAAAGAAATCATTAAATTGTTGGATGCATGGGTAATTTACCCAATATCTGACAGTGCTTGGGTTAGTCATGTCCAATTAGTAAAGGTGGCATGACGATGGTTAAAAATAATAATAATGAACTTATTCCAACTCGTACGGTAACTGGGTGGAGAATTTGTATTGATTATTGTAAGCTAAATAAGGTCACCAAGAAAGACCATTTCCCTTTACCTTTTGTAGATCAGATGTTAGATGGATTGGTAGGCCATCCTTATTATTGCTTCTTGGATGGATATTCGGGATATCATCAAATTCCTATAGCACCAGAGTATCAAGAAAAGACTACCTTCACATGCTCTTATGGAACATTTGCCTTTCGTAGGATGCCATTTGGGTTATGTAATGCTCCCGCCACCTTTCAGTTGGATATTTATGTGAAGTTTATGAACAAATGCCTAGTTATGTGAAGTTTATGAAGGAGGTATTTTCTAATAAGAGAAAAATGGAGGATTATGAAACTGTTGCATTAACTGAAGAGTGTAGTGCAATTATTCAAAAGAAGCCTCCTCAAAAGTTAAGAGATCCAGAAAACTTAACTATACCTTGCACCATTGGAAACTTTCATTGTGAGAGAGCTTTATGTGATTTAGGTGCAAGCATAAATGTAATGTCGTTGTCTGTATTTAAAAGGCTTGGTTTGGGGGAAGCTAGACCCACTATTGGTACTCTTCAACTGGTTGATCATTCATTAGCACACCCGAGAGGTATTATAGAGGATGTTCTAGTAAAGGTAGATAAGTTCATTTTCCCAGCAAATTTCATTGTATTAGATATGGAGGAAGATGAGGACGTGCCTATTATATTGGGACGACCATTTTTGGCCACGGGGCAAGCGTTGATAGACGTTCAGAAGGGAGAGTTAAGGCTTAGAGTACATGGTGATGAGGTTGTTTTTAATGTTTGCAAAGCTTTGAAATATCCTTCAGCCAGTGACAGGTGTTTTTGTGTTAGTGTATTGGAGGAACCAAGTAAAGGGGTCCAGTCTATTAAGAATCCACTGGAGTTGAGTTTGATTGCATGTCTTGAAGAATGTGCTTGTACTGAAGACAGTGAGTATATTAAGTGGTTGAATTCATCAGGGCAAATTTATAAAAAGAAATATGAGGAATTGGGGCAAGTGCCTGAGAGACCTCTCGCATCCATTGAGAAACCACCAACTCTTGAGTTAAAAACCTTACTTGATCCTCTTAAGTACACTTACTTAGGTAAGAATGACACTTTCCCAGTTATTATTTTAGCTTCTTTGTCTGTGACTGAAGAAGAGAAGCTTCTTAGGGTATTAAGGGTATTAGTCCTTCAACAGTCATGCACAATATATTAATGGAGGAGGATGGTAAGCCTAGTATTGAAGCTCAAAGGAGGCTCAATCCTTCAGTGAAAGAAGGGGTAAGGATAGAAATCGTTAAATGGTTGGATCCAGGGTTAATTTACCCAATATCTGATAGTGCTTGGGTTAGTCATGTCCAGGTAGTTCCAAAGAAAGGTGGCATGACGGTGGTAAAAAATAATAATAATGAACTTATTCCAACTCATACGGTAACGGGGTGGAGAATTTGTATTGATTACCATAAGCTAAATAAGGTCACCAGGAAAGACCATTTCCCTTTACCTTTTGTAGATTAGATGCTAGATAGATTGGCAGATCATCCTTATTATTGCTTCTTGGATGGATATTCGGGATATCATCAAATTCCTATAGCACCGAAGGATCAGGAAAAGACTACCTTCACATGCCCTTATGGAACATTTTCCTTTCAGAGGATGCCATTTGGGTTATGTAATGCTCCCGCCACCTTTCAAATATGTATGATGTCTATCTTTTCAGACATGGTAGAAAAAGGTATTGAAATTTTTATGGATGACTTTTCAGTCTTTGGACCCTCTTTTGATGGATGTTTAGCTAATTTGGAAAGGATTCTAAAAAGATGTGAGGAGTCAAATTTAAAATTAAACTGGGAGAAATGTCACTTTATGGTGACAGAAGGAATAGTCTTGGGCCACAAGATTTCATGCCATGGAATTGAGGTAGACATGGCCAAGATTTCAACAATTGAAAATTTACCTCCTCCGGCATCTGTTGAAGGGGTTCGAAGTTTTTTGGGCCATGCTGGATTTTATAGGAGGTTCATAGAGCACTTTTAAAAAAAAATTCGAAGCCCTTATCCACTTTACTTATGAATGGTGTGGTATTAAAATTTGATTCTGATTGTTTATGGGCGTTTAACACACTGAAGGAGAAATTGGTATCTACTCCAATTGTTGTATCACCAAATTGGGAAATTCCTTTTGAATTAATGTGTGATGCTAGTGATTATGCAGTAGGAGCGGTTCTTGGATAACGAGTTGACAAGGTATTCTGAATGATTTATTATGCTACTCGAACCTTGAATAATGCTCAATTAAATTATGCAACTATTGAGAAGGAATTACTTGCAATAATCATTGCATTTGACAAGTTTAGGCCATATTTCATTGGTAATAAGGTGATTGTTTACATAGATCATTCAACTATTAAGTATCTTATGAACAAAAAGGATGCTAAACCTCGCTTGATTCGATGGGTCCTATTATTGCAAGAGTTTGATATGGAGATTCGTGATAAGAAGGGGACAGAAAGTCTAGTTGCTTATCATTTATCTAGATTGGAAAAAGAAGAAGAGCATAATGTTAAAGACGAGCCAATAGATGAAAATTTTCTGGATGAACAATTATTTTTGATTGAATGTGAAGAGAAGATACTATGGTTTGCAGATTATGTCAACTATTTGGTAGCTAAATTTATGCCTCCGGACATGTCAAGGCAACAACTAAAAAAGTTCTATTCGGAAGTGAAGCATTATTATTGGGATGAGCCCATTCTTTTTCGTCATTGTGTTGATAAAGTGATTAGAAGATGTGTCCCAGAAGAGGAAATAATTTCCATACTTACTTGCTGTCATACTCTACATTGTGGTGGTCACTTTGGGGGAACAAGAACAGCAGCAAAAGTTTTGCAATGTGGGTTTCATTGGCCTACGTTATGTAAAGATGCTAATGCCTTTGTTAAGAGTTGTGATCATTGCCAAAGGATCGGTAATATATCCAGAAGATATCAAATGCCAATGACTGGAATTCTGGAAGTTGAGATGTTTGATGTGTGGGGAATAGATTTTATGGGACCTTTCCCATCATCCTATAATAATAAGCACATTTTGCTAGCAGTAGATTATGTTTCTAAATGGGTGGAAGCTGCAGCAACTCCTACTTGTGATGGAAAGGAGGTACTTAAATTTCTTCATAAGAATATTTTTACTCGGTTTGGTACTCCAAGAGCCATTATTAGTGACAGAGGTAGTAATTTCTGGAATAAATCATTCACAGCTCTATGCACTCGTTATGGATTTCATCACAGAAAGGCCTTGTTTTATCATCCACTTGTTAATGGTCAAGCTGAAGTGTCAAACAGGGAAATTAAAAGTATTTTAGAAAAAACTATAAACACATCAAGGAAAGATTTGTAACGCCCTGGTTACCCCAGAATAGTTACGGTGAACGGTGGACCGGAAATTTGACCCGCTACCCGAGTCCTTTGGTCAAAAACGTGCCCTAAGTGTAATTAACAGGTTAAGGTGAAAAACTACTAAAAATGAAATGGATATTTTCATTACAAACTGCTCTGCAGAGCTAACCAAAACATTTACAAGTTGTTCTCAGTACAAAACGGTCATTACAGTATCAAATTTACAATCCCGCCGAACTAAGCGGAAAAATAGGGTAAACCCCCTAGTTCCTCTGAGAACGCCTTGGCCGTGGTGGTCAAGCGGCTGCATATGTACACATCACCACCTAAGCTCTCCACTCAAGGCTGGGTGAGCTTTCCTTTCCCTTTACCTGCACCACATAGCACCCATGAGCCAAGGCCCAGCAAGAAAACACAATAAAGCATGAGATAATATCAACAATGATCATAATAATCATCCAGGACCATCAGTCCAAACCAATAGGTGACAGTCGCAACAGTCACAAAAGTGGGTACAACCCCCTCTAGCCATGTGACGTTAGGGTCACTCGGGCTTAACTGATAAAAGAACCTTTCACAAGTTTGAACAGGATAGGTGTATGGTGATTAGTCACCAACATAACCTTCCTCATGACTTACAGTCATAACCCTGGAACAGCGTTCCCTAGCCATGTGACAAACAGTCACCGAGGCCATATGCCCTGGCTCTGATTAACTGGTCTTAGACCAGACAAGCGCTTATAATTTCATCGACCTTAGGGTCGGTCCAGCGTTAATACCCCATATGAGTCATTCTTTGCTGATATCGATTAGATCTAATCTTCATTTGGCTCGGCGTTCATGACGCTATGCCATTTCTGACTCTTTAGGTCAGTGTCCCTGACTAATCAGTACATATACAAGTATTCAACATTTGCTAGCATTTGATAGGCAATCCATGTCCACATTTATCAATCAACATGACTCAATAATAATCATGCATGTCACATATACACAGGGTGCAGTTTTCTTACATCAGATTGGAGCTAGAATGATTAAAAGAACGACCCATGAGAACGATCAAACTTTAGTCCTTTAACGGTTACCTAATCATAACCAAACATGGGACATCATCAATAATAATGGTCAACATAGGTTCCCACACCAATATCTAGCCTCCGGAAGATGAATCCCAACTAATCCAAGTAGTAGGAATACTCCTGAGGCCTATAGCTAAGTTCCCGGGGTGAAAACGAGCAAACGGGGTGAAAACAGGGCAAGGGCTGTGGCCCTGGCACCTTGGGCCACGGCCCCCATAACTTCCTGAAGCAAGGGCCGCGGCACCCTCCATCAAGGGCCGCGCCGCCCAGCAGGTCCAAAGAACCCCACCTGCTTTTTCAAGGCAGGGTCGCGGCACCCCAAGATAAGGGTCGCGGCCCCTAACTCTGGGCCATTCTCAAACGTATTTTTAACACTTCAAAGCCTCCAAAATCATACCTAAACATTCCCCAATCATAAAAACATTCCCAAGCTTCCCAAAGCTCCAAAACCCTCAAAACCCAAGGTTCAAACCAACCAAAAACTCAACAATTTACAAAATCAATTCAAAGCTTAGAAACTCGGAAAAACTCAAAACTTAAACTTCGATTACCTTCGATCGGGTTGTTTTCCGTCAAATCCTTCAGTTAAGAAGCTTCTAATCTTTCCTAGGATCGCTATGCCTCGATCCTCACTTGATTCCGACTCCTAGAACTCCAGATATCTTCGAAAAGGCTCAAACGGTAAAACGAACTATCGAAAGGGAGAACGAGAGGTTTTCTAATCGTACGTTCTATCTGACAGCTACTTCAAGCTTAAGTAACCTCAAATAAAACCTAATGCTCGGGGTCCCAAAAATACCCCCGGGGACATTATAGTCAAAACCTCCGAAATTTCACCCTGATCTCAAATATTCCCAATTTATCATCAGATAAACATTTCTACTACCCCAAAATTGACCCCGTTATGACAAAACTGCTAATCCATTATATATGACCGTCTCATGCCGAATATCTCGAATATATCTCCATAATAATGGAATCTTATTGACAAATCACATTATGCACCCAAATACACATATTCACCCTCAATGGGCCAAATTATCAAAACAACATAATTAGTCAAATGTGGACCCACATGCACGCATATAACATCATATGATAATATAATTCACATATACATGCATAATATCAATTAATGGCATAATTAAACAAGTATGGCCCTCCCGGCCTACTAATCTCGCCATTAAACAACATCGGAGAATTCGGGGCATTACAAGATTGGTCAAAAAAACTTGATTCACTACGGGCATATCGCACAGACTTTAGACTCCGATTGGTATGTCCCCATATCGGTTGGTGTTCGGGAAGGCCTGTCATTTACCAATTGAACTTGAGCATTGAGCTTATTGGGCGGTGAAAATTTTGAATGTTGATTTAGTTATGGTGGGGCAGAATAGTCTTCTAGAGTTGAATGAGCTGCTCGATGAATTTAGAAATGAAGCTTATGAAAATGCTAAGATTTATAAAGAAAAGTATAAGGCTTTTCATGATAAAAGGATCATCAGAAAGGATTTCCGACCGAGAGAAAAAGTTATGTTATTTAATTCTAGATTGAAGTTATTTCTAGGAAAACTAAAGTCTAGATGGTCGGGACCCTTCACAATTGTGGTCTCATTACCTTATGGAGCGGTACAGATTCATAGCGAGAAAACAAGACATTCTAAAGTAAATGGTTAGGGGTTAAAGCATTATTTGGAAGGACCGATGGAAAAGTGCAAATCAGTGATGATTTTGGAACCCCTTTAAATGGGGTATTCAGCGTCTGGCTAAATGACATTAGCGACAGTGCTATAGGAGGCATTCCTATATTTTCTTTTATTTTTTTGTTTTTATTTTTAATTAGTGGACAATTTTATTTAATTTTATTATGGATTTGTAAAGTTTATTTATTTTAATTATATGAAATTTTAGTATAAAGTCTTTAAAAAAATTCGTGCAAATAATGAAAATGTTGTTTTTCATTTAGTCTTCAGGCCAAGTCGCGACTTGAACTAGCAATTCGCGACATTAACACAAGTCAGAAAGCACTTAGAAATTAAAGGAGGGGCGGGCCACCACTTGGACTTATAAGTCGCGACCCATGGTCAAAACAGAGAACATAGGCGTTTTAAATAGAGGCGGGCCTCCACTTGAAGAGGCTGAGTTGTAGCACCTGGGAAAGAGAATGTTGGCAATTTTTGATGTGGGTCGCGACTTGCCTTATCTGGGTCGCGGCGCGCCTGTGTCAAATAGAGGAGAAGTGTTCTAAAAGCAATTTTTCTAAGCCTTCCTTCTCATTTTTAATTTCCTATCATACCAAACCAATTTTTCTTGTGAAAAAGCTCTCAATTTTCTTCCCTTTATCCTTCTATTTCAAATACCTGTAGGCCATTTTCCTAATTTATAATTCCTAATCCATATTGATTTCTTTCTTCCTTTCTTTTCCCATAACCCTATTTTTTTTTCTATTGGTGCTACTTGAAGATTGAAAGGAGAATTCAAGAGTGGGCAGCTTTCGAGATTAAAGGCTTGTAAGTTTTCTCTTTTTGAAGTTTTAATTGAAGTACTTTTCTACTAAGGGATTGAATTGGGTTGTTGAACTGCTTTGTTAGTATATTTAGTGTCTATGAGTGATATTTTTGGAGTTATTCAGTGAGGAAATTACAAAAATTTAGGGGAAGTGCTGCCAAATTTTTTGTGTGGCATATTTGATCAATTGTGTAAGTATGGGTCCAAGTAAACAACCTACTAGAGCTGCCTCTTCTAAGAACGCTAATCGTCCTTCAACATCCCACACCCAATCACCCCAAACTCAGCCAATCCCGCCAACACCTCAACCAATTCAAGAGTTTGATCCGATGCGATTTATTTACAAGGATGCCTTTGATCACTATCAAAGGTTATATCAGCGTCTAGTCATTCAAGAGCACGGAATAGAATATCAAGAAGAACCGTACCCTCAAGAAACTTATAATATTATTTGGATTGAGATTCTACGCTGAGGTTGGCAACTTTTTGTGGATTATAAGATGTCGAATGCCAATTGTTCAATGGTTTACGAGTTTTATGCCAATTTTCCTGGGGCCGTTAATAAAAAAGTGTTTGTTCGAGGGGTTTCGGTTTAGTGTGCCATTGATAATATTGATGCCCTATATAGATTACCAATGTTTTCTCAAGATGAAGATGAATACTATCAATTGGCGTATCATAGTGAAGTTGATTGGACTAAGGTGGCAAAAACTTTAGGAATTCCTGGTGCTTCCTTTGTCATGCAGAATGGGGAACTAAAACATTTATGAAGATATCAAATGAATTGTGTGGCTAAAGTTTGGACTCTCTTTGTGAGTGCGTGACTTATGTCCAACACCCACTTGTCTGAGGTGGGAACTGATAGGTGTTTTCTGGTGTATGCTATTATTACGCGACTCTCTATTGATATTGGCAGAGTTATCCGCCAAAGCATTAGGGATTTATGTAGATTGACTACTACTGTCAGGTTAGGGCACAGATCAATGACTATTGGTGTATGTGAAGTTTGGGAGGTACCTAAATACCATAGTGATATTTATAGGAAGGCAATGGGGCCCATTTCTCGTGCTACAATGTATAAATCCAATGCCCCATCCTTGGATCAATCAGTACCACAACCTAGGAAGGGGAAAGATAAGTGGTTGATGAACCTATACTTGCCAATGATCAACCAGATTGCTCACGGGCAGCTCAGGAGGAGAGGAGAGAAGCATATCCTCAATATTTGGCACTTGAGGCTCCATCGGATCTGCACTTGGCTAGATTAGATTATATCATTCGGCAAAACCATCACACTCACAATTATTTGGGAGAACTTCATGATTATCATAGAGCTCAGGATGATAGATAGATTGAGCTAGTTTACTGATGGTCAAACCAAGAGGCAGACCGCCAGTACTTCCCTCATCCACCGCCTTGGCATCCTTTTCCAGATCCACCACCATTTTAGAAGTGATTTGCACCAGGTAAGTTTTCTTTCTTTACTTATTTTTAAACATTGGGGACAATGTTTAGTTTAAGT
Organism: Humulus lupulus; assembly: GCF_963169125.1. Lineage (NCBI taxonomy): Eukaryota > Viridiplantae > Streptophyta > Magnoliopsida > Rosales > Cannabaceae > Humulus > Humulus lupulus. The sequence continues at coordinate 106,157,552 of NC_084793.1, forward strand.
TTGGGGGAGGGAGCTTATTTTTTCTGTTAGTTTTGTTTTGTGTGATTTGTTTAGTTTTTGTTAATGTTTGGAGTTTTGTTTTAGTGTGTTTAGTACCAACATGAATAATGATTGAAAACAAGTGCCAATGAAAATAAAGTGAATGTTATGAGTATAATTCAAAGAAAATGAAATCTGAAAACAAAATCTATGGGTTTAATTTAACACTCCGTTAGTTCATTTTAGTTTAGATAACATTTGTTGAATATCTTTTTTTGATCAAGAAGAAAGAAACTTCATTGAACAAACTGACCAGTTCAACCGAAGGGCCAAATCACCCAACACTAACAAACAACTTGTACAACCAGCTTACAAATAGCACCTGAAAACATCTTAGTTACATTGGAGTTTCCTAATGAAAAGCTGCTATTGAATAGAGATCTTTCTATTATTAACAGTGTATAATCTATACTTAACTATATTTATAACTTCCTTTGCTATACTATTTGCTATCAAAGAATAGCCATCAAAAACACATTTATTCCTGTTCCGCCAAATGCTATAGATAACAGCTGCTATAACCAAGTACAGTATAGAATCAGTAGTACCAATCCGACCATGAGTAAGCCAAACAACCCAGCCATTGAAATTACTAGGCCAAGCTTTAAACCCAATCCAAGAAAAGATGAGGTTAAGAGTCATCTTGGAAAGGCAGCACTCAAAAAAAAGATGAGTGTGACTTTCATTGTGATCTTCACAAACTGGACATAAGAGGCTGTTCAACTGGAAGTTGATTCTGGTCAAATTGTCTCTTGTGAGAAGGTGAGCATTAACCACCTGCCAAAGAAGAAAATGGTGCTGAGGGAGAGTCAGCTTACACCAAACTACATGATTATAACCCACCAGCTACTGGTTTAAGGTACTGTTATATAGTTTCGAAGGCTTAAACCTCCCTGAAACCCCAGCAGCAAGTATCTCTATCTTACTGAATTTGCTCCTTAAATGGCACAATTTCCTCCAATACCAGCTACTATCTGGTTTCATAATATAACTCCAGAAATTAACACCCTTCAGATAGATATCCTTAATCCATTTGACCCAAAGTAAATCCTGCTTTTCTAAAACAGCCCAGATGTATTTAGCTAAAATAGCTCTATTCCAGTTAGTCCCATCCCTAAACCTGAGACCTCCATATGCTTTAGGGAGACACACCTGATGCCACGAAGCCATATGAAGCTTCCTTCTGCTCCCTGAAGCTCCCCACAGAAAACCTCGGCAAATCTTCTCTACCTCCTTAATAATGCTCTGAGGTAAGATAAAGACACTCATCCAGTAATTCCTAAGACCAAAAAGAACTGGGTGAATGAGAAGCATTCAGCCAGCAAAGGACAGGTGCCTACTGGTCCAAGACATTAGTTTCAATCTGATTTTGTGAAGAATAATCTCACAATCCTCATGTCTCCACTTAGTAGGCCTCATAGGAACCCCAAGATACCTAAGAGGAAAGGATCCTTCAGGAAACTGAATATCTTGGGCAATAATCCTTCTCTCTGTTGCAGTGACTCCCCCAAAGTAAATATGGGACTTGTTAGCATTGATAGAGAGACCAGTAGCAGCACTAAACTTTACTAGGACCTCTTTAAAAATGGTCACAGCCGAACGAGTTCCTTTACAGAAAAGAATCAAGTCATCAGCAAAGCACAAATTGAGTAGCTTAAGGCTCTTACACATGGGGTGATATCTGAAATTAGAAATCTGAGCAGCATGTTGAAGACTCCTAGTCAAATACTCCATAATAAGCACAAAAATTAGGGGAGACATTGGATCACCTTGTCTCAGCCCCTTCTTACCCTTAAAACTACCTTGAACTCTACCATTCATAAGTAATGAGTAAGAAGTATTTCTCACACAAACCATTATCCAACCTATAAATTTCATAGGGAAACAAAGGGCCCTCAAAAGATCTTCAAGAAACTACCAATCAACCGTGTCATACGCTTTACATAGATCTATTTTAATGGCACATCTAGGAGAAGTTGAACCCCTCCCATAGTTCTTAATTATGTCCTGAAATATCATGATGTTATGAGCAATTGAACGACCCCTAACAAAAGCACCCTGGTTCGGCTGAATGAGGACAGGGAGGACTAATGCCATGCGAGAACACAACAGTTTGGCCATACACTTATATAAAGTAGAATAGCAAGAAATAGGTCTGTAGTCGATAGCTCGAACTGGATTAGAGACTTTAGGGACCAAGGATAGAGTAGTTTCATGAAGCTCAGAAGGAAACTATACTGTGGCAAAACCCTGACCAATCGCTGAACAAACTTCTTCCCCAATATCCTGCCATAATGCTTTGAAGAAACCAGATCTGAATCCATCTGGTCCTGGAGACTTAGTGATGGGAATTCTAAACAATGCATCCCTAATTTCCTTACGAGAAAATGGTTTTAAGAGAAGCAATTGCTGATCTATGGAGAGCTTGGGACCCATCTCAATACAATGCAAATCGATCCTGCCTGTAGCCGAGCTCGAACTACCTAAGTAGCTTTTAAAATGGTAAACAAAGTGAGCCACTACCTCCTGAAAATCATCAATCAAATTTCCTTGCTCAGTAATATAGGAAGCAATACTGTTATCAGCTCTGCGTTTTTTCAAACAAGCATGGAAAAAGGAAGTGTTCATATCTCCCTTTCTAATCCAAGTAAGTTTACTGCGTTGAGCGAGGAAGCTATAGTACATATGCTCCTGAATAGTGAACTTTCCAACAGTCACTTTAACTGCCTCTTGTAAGCTGTAATCTTGAGGATGAGATTGAGCTTGAAATTTGTTGAATATCTTGTCATGATGTTAAATTTATGTTTTTGGATATTGATTATGCTTGCTGAAATTGGTTAGTGGAATGATGAATGGAAAGTGGAAATTATTTTTTACGATTCTAGAACTTGCTTACTTGTTATTTGAGGTGAAATAATATATCATGTATGCTTAGGAATATGATTTAGGCTATCATTTGGACCGTTGGAGCTTTTCTTGCTAACCTTAAATTACTTGATCCGTTGTTCACCCCTTTTGAGCCTAATTTTGTATATTTTTGTTCTAAACCATTATTTAAGCCTAATACTTGAAACTTGGTTATATATCAGTCCCTAATATACTATTGTTTACCGAGATTTTCGGAAACCTTAATAATAGAAGATTAGAGAGCTTAGAAGAAAGGAATTATGGAATAAAGACAAGGTTTATACGTGGTTGGGGCGTTAATAAGCCTTAGTCCACGAGGCAGTTGTATTAGAGCTTAGAGAACCTTTGACAATGGAGTTTTTGTACAAGTTTTCTGCAGAGTAACTGCTATATTTCAAGTCTCGATCCCCTCCCCAGTGCACCGCTATCCGTATTTATAGGCACAAGAGTGCACTGGGCTTGGGCTGGGCTGACCCGGGCCCAATAAGGGTGTAAATATCACTGGCTTCTCAGATGGGAGCCCAATGCAAAGGAATAAAATAAGAAACGTACAATAAGTTAAGCCCATTGGGCCAAACCAAAAATTATCTTAATCTAAGGCATGAGACAAACTGGGGTTTCAGTCTAGGTTCTCTTAGCTACAAGGAAGATTTGGGGGACAAGAACGGTCAGAGTTGTGGCGGCATAGTTCTAAACCAACGACGTGCAATCCCGAGGCAGCCTCTTCTGCAGGTTTAAGAGTGGGGACAACCCCACGCTTCATGGGACGATGTCAGTATCTTGGGCACTTTACCTTGTCAACCTCGGACAACTGACCCGGGTTCGTTTACTCGCGTCCCCCTTCGTTCACCAAGGTCCAAGACTATCTACCAGGATCCCGGACCATTTACCAAGGTCCAGGACTATCCACAGCGATCCCGGCTCCTATCTTGGTTTCCCGAGCCGCGTCCTTCTCTGCCGCGCCTCGGGGCGTTGGGGGAGCGGTCCCAGGACCATCCCTCTTGCCCCTGCCGGAGGTCCTAGTTCGAAATCCCGGACACTCTTTGGGCCTTGCCCAGACTTGGGCTGCCAACATCCGTTTTCCTCTCGCCAAATAGGCATGATATGGGACTTGATTCCAAATCGGGCGGCCCACGGGCTTAGAGGGTGGGCTCGGACACCCGGGACGAAACGGGGATAACAATTACCCCCCAAGCTTTCATTTGGGCTCACGCGATGGAGGCTTGTCTCCCTCCTGGACCATCTCGTCACTTCCCGGTTCATTTCTAAGGCGGCGACCAGCAAGTGAGGGGCACTGCGTGCTGAAAAATTATGGAATCGAACCTTGCTACGATACCCCGGGCTCTCCAAGGGGCCCGGACCGTTTACTAGGATCCAGGTTCATTTACCAGAGCCCCAGTTCATCACGAAGGGTGCACGTGTTCCCTTGCCATTGTCATATTGACGGCATTAGGTCTTGAAAGGTTAGCAAACACCCGATTGGCTACCACGCTAGGGGATAGTGCGTCGGCTCAACCTACGAAGCGTCCCATCCACACGAGTGTACCCATTATTGCCTCTAGGACAAGGTGGATCATTGGATGGACGACTATTAAGGTACCCTGATCCTGGGCCGTTGGATCGGGGCAGCGCGGATCCTGCCTCGGGGGTACCGTGATCCAGTACACGAGTAGATCCATTAATGCCCCTGCACGATCCAGGACCGTCCGATAGGGGGGATTGCGCCTAACTGGTAGATCAAAGCAGCCTTCTGGCTCTTATAAATAGCCTCAAGTTCTCATTTGAATTCTTTACATTCTCAGAGAAGAAAAACACTTAAAAATATCTTTTATGACCGAGTTTGCCGACGACATTTTTCATCATCTTCTTCGAATTTGCCGTCGCCTGTTCCCTACACTCCCGGTATCCATACCTTCGCCTGAGCAGACGACGTCGGCCTGTCCCATAGACAAGCTTTTGGGCCGCCTGCACCTATTCAAAGTCGTGATCCTAACTTTCATGTCGCCGGAAACCCACCATTCTTCACGACCAGCCTTTTACGGTAAGTTTTTCGGACTTCTGCTTTTATTTTCCTATGCTTGCCATACTGTCACATTTAGGTTGTTAAATCTTGCCTGAATTTGGATTGGCTCTAGCTGCCCTAGGGTAGGTTAGGGAAAGAATACTGGTCCAGACTATCCCGGATCTCCTCGGGTAAAGGTGGTTCCCGAACGAGTTGCCATAGGCTGGCTCAGAGGAATAGCCAGATCCTTTCTTTTTCTTTTCTGTTCCCGATCAAGGTTCTCCGGCTTCTTAGTGATCTCGGACCTAATCCGGAGGGGACTCCTCCAAGAAGTTCGTAGAAGAGCCCCCGTACCTTAACCGACCTTCTTTGGTTTTGGTGTTGACTACTTGGTTGTTTGTTTTATTCTGTTTTGCTCCTAGGTCATTGGCCATGACCTCGAGCGTCACCCTTCACTCATAGGAACAAGTTAACACGGCCCCTATCACTCTGCCCAGGTCCAAGGCTCCCAGAGGCAATAGGTGGGAGATGGACGTGGTGTCGAACTTGTTCTAGAGCTACCAGATATTGTACGCCCTGGAGAAGCGTTTGGGCGTACAGTCGACTCCCGAACTGTTCCATAACCGCCTGGCCAGGAGAGAGGAGAAGGCTCACACCGACGTGGGCGAGTTCAGGGCTTGGAGTGTGGGCCACATCAGTGCAGGAGCAACTCTCCCGCTCCATGACTATTTCGTGTAATTCCTCCACTTTGTGGGGATTGCACCATTCCAACTCCTGCCCCAAGCATACCGGCTGCTCGCGAGATGGTGTCTTTTGCATCGCGAAGCAGATCCCGGATCCGACCCCGGTAGAGGTGTTGTATTTCTACAAGCTGGAGTCGCAGGTCAACATCAAGGACAAGACCCTGGATGGCTTCTACAGGCTTAAACTGCGAGGTCACTATCCTACTCCTACTAGCACCTGGAAGCATCCTCCGGACGTTAGACATTACTAGTTCATGACGTCCGGGTTCCTTATAGAAAAGAACCCCATGCTGATGCTGGACTTCCAGCGAGTGGGTAAGTGGTTTCCCGTTCCCTAGTTTTTTTTTCTGTCCTTTTTTTTTATTCTCACCTCATTGCCTTGGGTGGTAAGACCCTATGCCCAGACTCCCCTCACCCAGTTCATCCTGGACAAGAATAAATTTTACTCCGAGCTTAGCGCGGAGGATTTGGACGTGGGGGGCTACGTCAACACTGACAACCTCCGAGTGGTCGGGATGCTCATGGCCAACCAAATGATCAAGGCCCCAAGCCTTCGGGGGATGCAATGCGAGAAAGATCTCGCACTGAAGGAGGCGCTTGCCCTTGAGCACATTAGGGCTGTAGAGGATGCGGCTCGGGCAGATGCGACCAAAAGGAAATAAGACCAGGCTTAGCAGAGGGAGAGCGCCACCTCCGAGGAGCTGGAAGCCCACTTCAACGAGACCCAACTGAACACGAGGACCCCCAGTGCTAGTGTATCAAGGCGAGGTAATTCAACTATTCTTTTGAGTTATGCTCCCCGAGTTGGAGACTTAGTTAGGGATAGACTAGTTTATCGAGGCCCCCTGTTCAGGGCTGATGGGGAGATGAGGCCTTCGTCCCCCGTCACTATCGATTCAGAAACTCTCATGTATTCGTCCGGGTTCCTTCAGTATGGGAACTTCCTATACCCGGATGACATGGGAGATTGAATCCATTCCTTCGCCTTAGGAGAATTGAGTCGAGTCTGAGGTCTAGACAAGGGTTCGTCCCGGACTATTCTTAGTCTTGTCATCACTCATTCGCATTGATCTGCTTATTTTGTTAACCCCTTTTTGTTTGTGTTTATTCCAGAAGATTCCGACATGTCCAACCTTGTGGACAAAATGAAACAGGCCCTCGAGATCCAAGCTGCCAAGGTGACGGCTGCAGCCAAGAAAGCTGCTAGAGGCACGCCTAAGCCGAAGCCAGTGCCGGACTCTCATTCCATAGGGGTGGCTTTAGCCGCGGTACCGATCATGACCGTCGATCCGGCTACTGCCCCTACCCGTCCTCCGGTAATTGACCTGGAGCAGGACCCACCGGCCAGTCGGAGCTTTGGGAAGAGAGCCGCAGAGTTGGGTGTGGGCGACGCCGGGGCAGGGGCGAAGAGGGCCAAGAATAGAGGTGTTGGCTTGACTGAGGAATCTTCTAAGGAGAGTCATCTCACCGCTAAGGAAATCCTGGGAGTGCCTGCACTCCCGGTCCATCCGGCTCTACCTGAAGAAGGGGAGGCAGTCCTACGAGACGAGCAGTCCAAGCTGGAGACCCAGACGTGGGAGAACGGTCGGGAAAAAAGAGAGAAGATCTACCGGCCCTGATGATTGGTCATCAGGTTGAGTTCTCGGAGCGTCCGGCAGCATTCAGTGCTCCCCAGCCGATCGTGGACCGGTTGGTTGCCGAGACGGGATTTTGCCCCAAACTGGGGCAAGACACGGCTCTGTTCACGATAGACTTGTTGGACCAGGTGGGGAACACCATGTCCAACCTCCAATTGAAACGGTACCCCACCATCGCTAGCCAGGACATGCTGTTCATCCCCCAGGCGCTCCGCCATCAAGCCATGGCTGTAAGCTATCCGTTCACACCTTCTTTTCCTTCCTGCACTTCTAGTTCAGATTTTTCTAAATTTAATTTGTTCTAGGATGCTACACTGGCTCATCGGAATGTTGACTTGGCAGCCGAGATTTCCATGAAGATGGAGACAATCCAGCTGGAGCTGGAGGCGGTTGTGAACCAGCGGGAAGCCGCTAAGGAATCCCTAGCCAATGAGGTTGAAGAGGCCGCCCAAAATAAGTTTCAACTTGAAGAGACTATGTCCCGGAGAGAAGCCGAGACTGGCAAGCTGGTGGCCAGCCTAGAGGTGGAGCTCCTCCGAGTAAAGGCTCTGCAGGAGGTGGCCGTAGCCCAGTCTACCCAGGATCGGGAGAGGATCACTAGTCTGGAGTCCCGGATCCATGAATTGGATGAGTTGCTCCAGCAAGAGGTGAAGGCGCATGATGAGACCCACCGCGAGAAAGAAAAGGAGGATCCCATGTTGGAGGTTACCTTCGATGAGGCTATCTACATGGCCTGGCTCCAGGACAAAAACATGAACTTCCTACTGTACCCCGACCCTGCCGCGAAGAGGACCGAATTTGAGGCCAAGGAGAAAGCTGACGTGGAGCCCCTGGACGAGGATGAGGCGGATGAAGCCATACCGGATGTGTCAGGGCATGGCAAAGCCTAGGCCTGGGTCCTCTTGTTGTTTTTCTTTCTTTAATTTTGTAACACTTTTATGGACGCGGGTGCGTCTGAGACAATTTTTGTGTTCTTATTTACTTTGTTTCTATTCGTTAAGCTTTCACCAAGAATTTTACCACTATTCATGAATGATTCGAGTGTTTGGTCCTTGTTCCAACAGCCGCGAACTCTCCTGGTGATCCGTCTCCGGACCTCCACGACCTGGACTAGATTACTCCTGATTTTAACCTATCAGCTTGCTTTAATCCTGCTGCTCAGGTTCCAATGGCCTGGGCCATTAGGGAGTTGATAATTATTCCTAAATTTCTTTGTCCAGTTCCCCGTGTTGAAAGTTTGACGACCTGGACCGTCGGGGATTAGTTTATTAGTTTGTTTTGAACCCTAGGTTAGGTTCCCACAGCCTGGGCCATTTCTAAGACTAATTTTAGACAACTTATACATGGGGGTCCACGTTCTTATAATCCTATGCTGTTGTAGGAATGATGCAGACGGGTATTTATTTATTTGGGACCGCGTGCAGTCAACCAAGTTTTAGGTATTTTATATTCTCGGGACAAGCATGTCCGGGCTGGGACTAGGCCTGAGCCTTAGGTCCTATATATTGTACCCCCTGACCGCGTATGTTCGGGCCGGGACCAGGCCTGAGCCTTAGGTCCTATATTTTGAACCCCCAGACACGTACGTCCGGGCCGGGACCAGGCCTGAGCCTTAGGTCCTATATATTGTACCCCCGGACACGTACGTCCGGGCCGAGACCAGCCTGAGCCCTAGGTCCATTTGGGCCTTCACACCCCAGACCTTGTCGGTCTGGGTTATTTCGAACCTAGAGCACTTAGCTTACTGCTTTGTTCTTGAACTTGTTTATAATGGCTATACCGACTTGTTTATAATGGATAAACCCCCCCCCCCCAAGTGAGCAAAGACTGGTCTTGGGTCATTTGTTTATGGAGGTAGATGAGAATTTTCATTGTTTCACAACATCTCTTTATGACGTTTTGTACATGCCATTTTTATTGCTCAAGAAATCACCCTGGGGCGTACATTGTTTACAAAGAAAATATAAAGCTAAAACATGCTCTCTCCTGACTACTGGTAGTACTTATGGAGATGTTCCGTGTTCCAGGCCCTTGGGACTTCAGTGCCATCGAGTCTCTTTAAACGGTACGTTCCTAGACATACTTCAAGTTGAATTTCATACGGCCCTTCCCAGTTTGGGCCTAGAACCCCCACTCCCGGATCTTGGGTTGCAGGGAAGACCCTTCTCAGGACTAGGTCGTCGGATTCGAACCTTCGGCTTTTTACTTTCGAGTTAAAATGCCGAGCGATTTTTACCTGGTACATCTTCAACTGGACTTGTGATTCCTCCCGGATCTCTTTGATGAGATCCAAGGATTCCTGGAGTAAGGCGCGGTTCTGGGCGGGATCATACGTGTCTCTTCTGTGGGATGGGATCGTCTTTTCTACAGGGATGACGGCTTCGCACCCGTACACCATGGAGTAAGGAGTGCGTCTGGTAGACGTTCGTTCGGTGGTCCGGTATGCCCATAGTACGCGGGGCAACTCTTCTGGCCACTTGCTCTTGCAGGCTTGAAGCTTTTTCATTAACGACCCCTTCAATATTTTGTTGACGGCCTCTGTCTGCCCATTTGCTTGAGGTCTGGCGACCACGGAGAAGCTCTTGATGATGTCATGTCTTTCACAAAAATCCGTGAAGTGGACGCTGTCAAATTGCTTCCCGTTTTCAGACACAATCTTGTAGGGGAGCTCGTACCGGCATACGATGTTGTTGACGATGAAGTCCAGGGCCTTCTTTGTGGTGATGGTGTTCATGGGCTCCGCTTCGACCCACTTGGTATAGTAGTCAATGGCCACGATTACGTACTTCACACCTCCTGTCCGGGTCGGCAGCGATCCTACTAGGTTGATTCCCCATACCACGAAGGGCCAGGGACTGGTCATTAGGATTATTTCCGTCGAAGGGGCTCGTGGGATCTTCGCGTACCTTTGGCACTGCTCGCATTTGCGGACGTAATCAATACAGTCTTTTTTCATGGTTGGCCCGAAATATCCTTGGCGTAGGATCTTCTTGGACAAGCTGAGTCTGGATGTATGATCTACGCAAAAGCCTTCATGCACTTCGTGCAGAATTGCACTCATTTCAGTCCCGGATACGCATCGGAGGTACAGCATGGACAATCCCCTACGATAGAGCTTTTCGTCCATCATGACATACTTGTGGACCTAGTAATGAAGCTTCCTGGCTGCCACCCTGTCCGCTGGCAACCCCCCAGTTGTCAGGTATTGGATGATGGGTCCCATCCAGGACGTGGAGTAGTCAACCACATTGATCGCAAAGGTTAGAATACTTGGTATGAGGAGATGGTTGATCGGTACTACCATAGACCGAGAGCTAGGCCTTCCTGTCCTCACACACTAGGGCGGCGCTGATCGCGTGTTCGGTCACAGCCAAATAGAGGTATAGTGGTTTCCCCTCCACCAGTTTTGCCAGTATCGGTGCTTGGGATAGGTGCTCTTTCATTCGTTGGAAAGCTTCTTCGCACTCGGCTGACCATTCGAACAGCTAACTTTCCCAAAGGACGTTGAAGAGCAGGATGCACTTGTCCATGGCCTTTTAGACGAAACGGCTCAAAGTGGCTACCCTCCCAGTCAGGCTTTGTACATCTTTGTGCTTTCGGGGCGAGGGCATCTCAACCAGTGCCTTGATTTTTTCTGGATTGGCTTTAATTCCCTGGAAGCTTACTATGAACCCCAGGAACTTTCCGGACGCTACGTCGAAGGTGCATTTTTTGGGATTCAACTTCATCATGTACCTTCGAATGATCGCGAAGGCTTCGGTCAGGTCGTCAGAATGTTCGCCAGAGGTTTTGGATTTGACCAGCATGTCGTCGATGTACACCTCCATGTTCCATCCCAGCTGGGCCTAGAACATTCTGTTGACTAGCCTCTGATGGTGGCTCTGGCGTTCTTGAGTCCGAAAGGCATGACATTGTAGCAGTACACCCCCTTGTCCATTTGGAAGCTGGTGTTCCTGGTCCGCTACGTGCATAGAGATCTGATTGTAACCTGAGTAGGCATCCATAAAACTCAAGATCTCATATCCGGACGTTGCGTCCACCATCTGATTGATCCAAGGGAGCAAGAAGCAATCTTTAGGGCAAGCTTTGTTCAGACCCGTGAAGTCGATGCATGTCCTCTAGGTCCCGTTTGGCTTAGGCGCCAGAACTTGGTTGGCCAGCCACACGAGAAACAAAGCTTCTCGGATGAAGTTGATCGAGTATAACTTTTTGACTTCTAGCTTGAGGGCTTCTGCCCTTTCCGCCCCTAGGGACCTTCATTTTTGCCAGACCGAGGTCGCACCTTTATCGATGTTCAAGGCGTGCAGATGATATTGCGGTTGATCCCAGTCATATCTGAATGAGACCAGGGCAGGACGTCTTGGTTCTCCTTTACCCGGGCGATGATTGCGGCCTAGACCTCTGCTTTCAGGTTCTTCCCGACTTGGATTACTTTGGTTGGATCGGTGTCACTGATGCACACTTCTTCAATCTCTTCCATGGGCTCTAAGATGCGGTCCTCCCCTATACGCGGATCCAGCTCGTCCTCATCCCAGAAAAACCGTCTTGCTGGGGGAGGGGGTGAGACTGAATGGGAGATTTCCTTAGGGGGCTCATCGCAGACCATGCACACGGGTCGAGCGGATACATGGTAGCATTTCTGCGCACTCTTCTGATCTCCCTGGACTATTCACACTCCCCTGTTATCGCAAGGAAATTTCATGCATAAGTGGCAGATGGAGGTGATTGCCCCGAAATCGACCAATACGGGCCGACCGAAAATGATGTTGTAAGCAGTGGGGTAGTCCACCACCACGAACGTACAAAATTTGAACGAGCTTTGCATCTCGTTCCCCAAAGTTACGGGCAACTAGATTTTTCCCATTGGGAGTATTGAGTCCCCATTGAAGTCGTAGATCTGTGTTGGGCACGAGGCTAGATCCGCCTCAGTCAAGCCAATCGCAATGAATGCAGGTTTTAACAAAATGTTGATGGAGCTTCCGTCGTCCACCAGTACTCTGGACACCATCTTGTTGGCAATTTGCGCATCAATGACCAAAGGGTTGTGATGCGGGAAATGGACATTGCGGGCGTCATCTTCCGTGAAGGTGATGGGGAGGTTCATCAACTTTGGGTGTTGGGCCGGTGCCTGGATAAGGGCGCATACCTCTTGTTCGTGGTCAAGCTCACCAAGGTAACGCTTTTGATCATTTCGGGACGATCCTCCCAGATCGAGCCCGCCCGAGATGGTTGCTACGTGACCATCTACTCGTGGGGGCGCGATCCCAGTTGAGTAAGGCATTTCGGGTCCGGGTGCCTGCACGGTGGGGGCCCCCTGAGGGGCCTGCGGTCCCGGACCCTTTGCGTATCCTCCGTGGGGAGGTAGGTATGCTCCAGACACGCCCGGGATCGCGAGTTGCCCGGGGACTGCTGACAATCCCGAAACTCCGACGGGAATCCTGACCCATTGGTGGAGGTGTCCCAATTTGATCAGATTTTAGATCTCGTCCTTGAGCTGCCGGCATTCTTCGGTTGTGTGGCACACCTCCTTATGGTAAGCGCACCGCTTGCTAGTATCCCTTGGATTCCTTCCTCCTTTGAACATGGGGGTCAGTTTCCGGTACTGTACCGTCCTTTCAGTGGCCAGGTAGATGTTCTCCCTGGTATCCACAAGGTTGGTGTACTTCGAATATTGGGGCTCGTAGCCCTTCTTAGACGACTCGACCCGAACTCGTCCCTTCCCGAATCTCTTTCCCCGGGAGGGATTCACACTCGCTTCGGTTCCCCCCACTTGGGACGACGGGGCACCGACGGGAGCAGCGCTGTACCCGACTGGCGCGACTCCATATCTAGAATATGGGGTAGACTGGGCCGGGGTACTGCATCCCGTATCCTGGAAATGTCTGGGCACCTGGGTGAGGTGTTGGCTGCCACCTAAATGCTTGGATTTGGGCCTCCTCCCAGTTAATGAAGCCTTGGGCCCTTCTTATGAATTCCTCGAGGGTAGTCGCTTTGCTGCGCTGCATGTCGTCCCAGAGGGGAGATCCGACCCGAATCCCGGATTGCAGGGCCACCAGGCGCTTCCCATCGTCCACCTTGGTCTTGGAGGCTTCCTTGGTGAACCGCTGGATTTAGGCCCTTAACGTCTCTGTGGGGAGCTGCTTGATGTTGGCGAGGGCACTGATCTACATGTCCATCCTCATGGCGGCCACGAACTGTTTGCGAAAGGTTGATTGCAGTCCGGACCAGGATTGGATGGATCCTGGCTTAAGCCTCTTCCACCACTCTTCAGCAGTTCCACCTATAGTAATCGAGAAACAGAGGCACTTGCCGTTGTCGCAGACGTAGGCTACAGTCATCAAATGATTATAGCGCGACAGATGGTCTCTAGGGTCGATGTCCCAGTATAGGCGGGCAGCCTCGACATTTTTAATCCTTTGGGGAGCACCACATCCAGGATGTGCCTGGCGCAGGGCTCCTTGTCTTCCTCGTTGGAATCAATGTCGGCTCCCTCCTGCTTGCGGATCAGGCGGTCTGTGACTTTCTTTAAGGCGGCCAGCTATTCCATGAATTGTTTGACCGTACCATCCTCCAGGGGAACTCTCTCGTTCCTTCTGTCGTTGAGATTGTTTCTCAAATCGCCATCTGGGGGCGAATCTTTTCTTTGTAGGCCCGCTCCTTTCGAGCATTCAGCCCATCGTGTAGGTCTACCCAAGATGTATCATCCCCAGAACTGGGGGTGTTTAGCTTGTCGTTCTGCTGGCGCTCCCGGTTGCGCTGGTTCACGGAAGTGCTTGGGTGGAAAGATCGTTCTAGTCCGATCCGCTCTGGGGCGGGCCAGGGCCTGGTACCCTACGAGCGCATCCCTCGTGGAATGATTGGGTGGCCCTATCCTGGGACGGGGCGCACCTTCTCTTTCCTAGGGAGCGGCCGTGGATAGGTCCCGGTCTTCTAGATAGGAGGGGCTTCCTTTTGGGGGTATGCCTTAGCCTTCCCTTTCTCCCGGGCTGGGTTAACAGGAGCTTGTCCGAGATCTTGTCCCAGAACGGGAATCAGCCTCGCCTTTCTGAGCGCACCGTTCTTAGCCTGCAGAGCGAGCGGCTGCGTTCCTCAAAGCAGAACGACTAGAGGGCTAGCCGCTAAGCCTTGGGCGGCTATGAAAGCTTGTAGGGCTTGGAGGGACTCTTGCATCCGTTGAGTGGCTTCCTTTTGCTCAGCAATCCTGGCCTCTTGGTCCAGGACCTACTGTCTCAGTTTAGTCACCTCCGGGTCCTCCTAGTTGGGGTCTACTTCTTCAGGGATCGCGGGATCCTCAACTTCGAGATCATGGTATTCCCCCCTCATTTCCCTCATTTTCCTCATAGTAATCTTCCTCATATTCTGCCCTGCCTCCGTAGTTCTGCGACTCATCAGGCTGGGACATCTGATGAGGTGCATCTTCAGACTGACCCTGAGGAAGAGGCTGGCTGGGCAGTGGCTCTTCAATACCTTGCCCTTGATTAGTAGGGTCGAAAGTGGTGTGTCTTGTGTTCACCATCGTCGCCAACGTTCAAGATCAACTGTAGCTTTCTCAGGCTCTCAATGAAAGCACCAAAATGTTTACCAAGTTTTTCGGAAACCTTAATAATAAAAGATTAGAGAGCTTAGAAGAAAGGATTTATGGAATAAAGACAAGGATTTTACGTGGTTGGGGCGTTAATAAGCCTTAGTCCACGAGGCAGCTATATTAGAGCTTAGATAACCTTGGACAATGGAGTTTTTGTACAAGTTTTTTTGCAGAGTAACTGCTATATTTCAAGTCTCGATCCCCTCCCCAGTGCACCGCTATCTGTATTTATAGGCACAAGAGTGCAATGGGCTTGGGTCGGGCTGACCCAGGCCCAATAAGGGTGTAAATATCACTGGCTTCTCAGATGGGAGCCCAATGCAAAGGAATAAAATAAGAAACGTACAATAAGTTAAGCCCATTGGGCCAAACCAAACAATATCTTAATCTAAGGCATGAGACAAATTGGAGTTTTAGTCTAGGTTCTCTTAGCTACGAGGAAGATTCAGGGGACAAGAATGGTCAGAGTTGTGGCGGCGCAGTTCTGAACCAACGACATGCAATCCCAAGGCAGTCTCTTCTGTAGGTTTAAGCGTGGGGACAACCCCCACGCTTCATGGGACGATGTCAGTATTTTGGGCACTTTACCTTATCAACCTCGGACAACCGAACCGGGTTCGTTTACTCACGTCCCCCTTCATTCACCAAGGTCCCGAACTATCTTCCTGGATCCCGGACCATTTACCAGGGTCCAGGACTATCCACAGTGATCCCGACTCCTATCTTGGTTTCCTGAGCCGCGTTCTTCTCTGCCGCGCCTCGAGGCGTTGGGGGAGCGGTCTCTGGACCATACCTCCTGCCCCTGCCGGAGGTCCCAGTCCAAACTCCCGGACACTCTTTGGGCCTTGCCCAGACTTGGGCTGCCAACATCCATTTTCCACTCGCCAAATGGGCCTGATATGGGCCATGACTCCAAACCGGGCAGCCCACGGGCTTAAAGGGTGGGCCCGAACACCCGGGATGAAACGGGGATACCAATTACCCCCCAAGCCTTCATCTAGGCTCGCGCGTTGGATGCATGTCTCCCTCCCGGACCATCTCATCACTTTTCTATTCGTTTCTAAGGCGACGGCCCGCTGGTGAGGGGCATTGCATGCTGAAAAATTATGGAATCGAATCTTGCTACGATACCCCAGGCTCTCTAAGGGGCCTGGACCGTTTACCAGGATCTGGGTTCGTTTACCAAAGCCCCGGTTCATCACGAAGGGTGCACGCATCCCCTTTCCATTGGCATATTGATGGCATTAGGTCTTGAAAGGTCAACAAACACCTGACTGGCTAACACGCTAGAGGCTAGTGCGTCGGCTCGGCCTACGAAGTGTTCCATCCACACGAGTGTTTCCATTATTGCCTCTGGGACAAGGTGGACCATTTGATGGGGCGACCTTTGAGGTGCCATGATGCTGGGCCGTTGGATCGGGGCGGTGCGGATCCTGCCTCGGGGGTGCCCTGGTCCAGTACTCAAGTAGATCCATTAATGTCCCTACACGATCCAGGATCGTCTGATAGGGGGATTGCGTCTAACCGTTAGATCAAAGCAGCCTTCTAGCTCTTATAAATAGCCTTAGGTTCTTATTTGAATTCTTTACATTCTCAGAGAAGAAAAACACTTAAAAAGATCTTTTATGACCGAGCTTGCCGACGACATTTTCCATCATCTTCTTCGACTTCGCAGTCGCCTGTTCCGTACACGCCCGGTATCCATACCTTCCCCTGAGCAGACGATGTCGTCCTTTCCCATAGACAAGCATTTGGGCCGCCTACACCTATTCAAAGTCGTGATCCTACCGTCGCTGTCGACGGAAACCCACCATTCTTCATAACCAGCCTTTTACGGTAAGCTTTCTGGACTTATGCTTTTATTTTCCTGTGCTTGCCATACTGTAACATTTGTCTGTTTAGGCTGTTAAATCTTGCCTGCGTTTGGATTGGCTCTAGGTTCCCTAGTGTAGGTTAAGGAAAGAAAACTGGTCCAGATTGTCCCAGATCTCCCCGGGTTAAGGTGGTTCCCGAACTAGTTGCCATAGGCTGGCTCAGAGGAACAGCCAGATCCTTTCTTTTTCTTTTCTGTTCCCGATCAAGGTTCTGCAGCTTCTTAGTGATCCCGAACCTGATCCGGAGGGGACACCTCCAAGCAGTTCATAGGAGAGCCCCCGTACCTTAACTGACCTTCTTGGGTTTTGGTGCTGGCTGCTTGGTTGTTTGTTTTATTCTGTTTTTCTCCCAGATCGTTAGCCATGTCCTCGGGCGTCACCCTTCACTCGGAGGAACAAGTTAACGCGGCCCCTATCACTCTGCCTGGGTCCAAGGCTCCCAGAGGCAATAGGTGGGAGATGGACGTGGTGCCGAACTCGTTCTGGAACTACCGGATGTTATACGCCCTGGAGAAGCGTTTGGGCGTGGAGTCGACTCCTGGACTGTTCCATAACCGCCTGGCCAGGAGAGAGGAGAAGGCTCACACCGGCGTGGACGAGTTCGGGGCCTGGAGTGTGGGCCACATCAGTGCGGGAGCAACTCTCCCACTCCATGACTATTTCGTGCAATTCCTCCACTTTGTGGGGATTGCGCCATTCCAACTCCTGCCCCAAGCATACCGACTACTCGCAGATGGCGTGTCTTTTGCATCACGAAGCAGATCCCGGATCCGACCCCGATAGAGGTGTTGTATTTCTATAAGCTGGAGCCGCAGGTCAACATCAAGGACAAGACCCTAGACAGCTTCTATAGGCTTAAATTGCGAGGTCAATATCCGGCTCCTACCAACACCTGGAAGCATCCTCCGGACGTCAAACATTACTAGTTCATGACGTCCGGGTTCCTTATAGAAAACAACCCCACGTTGATGCTGGACTTCCAGCGAGTGGGTAAGTGGTTTCCCATTCCCTAGTTTTTTTTCTATCCTTTTTTTTTATTCTCACCTCATTGCCTTGGGTGCTAAGACCCTATGCCCAGACTCCCCTCACCCAGTTAATCCTGGACAAGAATAAATTTTACTCTGAGCTTAGCGCGGAGGATTTGGACGTGGGGGGCTACGTCAACACTGACAACCTCCGAGTGGTCGGGATGCTCGCGGCCAACCAAACGATCAAGGCCCCAAGCCTCCGGGGGATGCAATGCGAGAAAGATCTCTCACTGAGGGAGGCGCTTGCCCTTGAGCACATCAGGGTTGAAGAGGATGCGGCTCGAGCAGACGCGGCCAAAAGGAAATGGGACCAGGCTCAGAAGAGGGAGAGCGCCACATCCGAGGAGTTGGAAGCACTCTTCGATGAGATCCAACCGAACACGGGGACCCCCGATGCTAGTGTATCAAGGTGAGGTATTGCTCCTTTGCTTTTGAGTTATTCTTCCCTAGTTGGGGACTTAGTTAGTGATAGACTAGTTTATCGAGGCCCCCTATTCAGGGCTGATGGGGAGATGAGGCCTTCATCCACCGTTATTGTTGATTCAGAAACTCTCATGTATTCGTCTGAATGACATGGGAGATCGAATCCATTCCTTCGCCTTAGGGGAATTGAGTTGAGTCCGAGGTCTAGACAAGGGTTCGTCCTGGACTATTCTTAATCTTGTCATCACTCATTCGCATTGATCTGCTTATTTTGCTAACCCGTTTTTGTTTGTGTTTATTCCAGAAGATTCTGACATGTCCAACCCCGTGGACAAAATGAAACAGGCCCTCGAGATCCCGACTGCCTAGGTGAAGGCTGCAGCCAAGAAAGCTGCTAGAGGCACGCCCAAGTCGAAGCCGGTGCCGGACTCTCATTCCGTAGGGGAGGCTTTAGCCGCAGTCCTGATCACGACCGTAGATCTAGCAACTGCCCCTGCCCGTCCTCCGGTAATTGACCTGGAGTAGGACCCACCAGCCAGTTGAAGCTCTGGGAAGAGAGTCGCGGAGTCGGGTGCAGGTGACGTCGGGGCGGGGGCGAAGAGGGCCAAGGTCCCAGACTATCTACAGGGATCTCGGACCGTTTACCAGGGTCCAAGACTATTCACAGCGATCTTGGCTCTTATCTTGGTTTCCCGAGCCACGTCCTTCTCTGCTGTGCCTCGGGGCGTTGGGGGAGCGATCCCAGAACCATACCTCCTTCCCCTGCCGGAGGTCCCGGTCCGAATTCCCGGACACTCTTTGGGCCTTGCCCTGACTTGGGCTGCCAACATCCATTTTCCTCTCGCCAAATGGGCCTAATATGGACCTTGACTCCAAACCGGGCGGCCCACGGGCTTAGAGGTTGGGCCCGGACACCCGGGAAGAAACGGGGATAACAACTATGAGCATATGATTGAGAAAAATTATGGGGATTGATGTTTAATGGGATTTAATTGTGATTATAGTAGGTTTAGAAAATGAAAAGTGAAAAAAAATTAGAGAGAGTATATATATTGAAAGAAAAGAAAAAAAAAAGTTCAATATACTCCCAATATGAATATATAGAAAAACCAAGTTTGGGGGAGTGTAGTTATTATTGAAAAAATAATAATAATAAAAATAGAAAAAATATATATCTCTCTAAAAAAAGAAGAAGAAAAAAACAAGAAAGGGGATTATGGGATTGTATTACTATGGAAGTAAAGTTTGTGAGTTTTGGTCATGTGCTTATGGTAAAGTGAGCTTAAAAATTACTTTCTCATCTACCTTTACCTAAGCCATCATTACAAGCCTATATAAGTCCTATTGATTCTTATGCATATCATGATTTATATTAGTGGAGAATAGCAAGTAAGTGAGCTTATGAAATTATTTGGTTTAAATGGATCGATTGGAAAGAAATTTTGTTAGTATAATTGATTTCAAATACTTTTATTTAATGATCATGATTTGATAATCCAAAATGTTAGTAGACTAAAGTGTGTTGATGGAGTGTTTTGATCAAAATTCTAGATTGAATAAACTATTGAGTATTTTTCTTAGAATTATATGAGTAACATTCATGATTTTGAGGCATAATTGTTGTTGTTGGTATAATTCATATTGTTAGAGTCTAGGTTTGTTTTGAGTCCTTTGTTCAAGGGTGAACAAAGAGTAAGTTTGGGGGATTTTGATAACTTCATTTTAGTGTCATTTTAGAATGTGTTTTTGTAGTAATCTTGAGTCTTTATGTGTATTTTGTGCAAGATTACGCTTTTGTTTGTCTTTGTTGTAGGTTGGTGCGGTGAATCACGAGAAAAATATAAAAAGAAGTGAAAATGGTGGAAAAACGATGCTCTTGGCGGTTGTTGGACTCAAAATGATGATAAGGACGATTAAAAGTCAGTTTTTGATGAAGAGAAGAGTTGAAAGAAGAAATTTGAGAAAAATGGAATTAGAGCCGTGACTTGGGCTTACAAGTCATGACTTAAGGCAAGTTAGAAACGCATGGATTATGGAGGCAATTTAAACATCGACTTGACCTTATAAGTCGCGACTCAAGGCAAAGTCTGAGGCTCAGCTAAGGGGAATTCTAGACACGGGTCGTGACTTGATGATGTCTGAGTCGCGGTGCCTGAAGACTATCACGGAAGCGAAAGGCTTCAAAAATAGACACGGGCTGCAACCCAAAGAAGGCCAAGTCACGGCCCGCATATGAAAAACACAGCTTATGTAATTTTTTTTTACTATAAATTCATATTTAAGGTTTAATTAGGTCACTAGGTCAGTTTTAATTACGTTTTTAGAGAATAATTTTGATTCTTATAATAGTGATTCTGCATTTGTATATTTTTCTTCTTTAAGTTTGTGAATCTTATGTTTTTGAATTATTATTTTGTTGATATATTCATGTCTAATATGAACTAAACAATTTTATCTAGGGTTTAATGTAGTCACTTGGATTTCTATCTAATTTAATTAGGATGTTCTATTGATTTTTCTTCTCTATTCTAGTCTATATAATGTGTGTTTAATGCTAGTAAATACTTGATCAATATTTTCTTGATTTATGATTTTGTTTCAAAATTTGAAATATGATTATTGAATATGCTATCATTATATAGACATAGGTTGCATATTGGACGAAAGTACATGTATGACTTGTGTAGTAATTAGGTTTCCATGCTTAATGTTTGCTATATGTTTAAGTTTATCACAAAGATGTAGAAAACCTGCATATAGGATGAGATCTTATGTCTTGAAAAAGAATAGGAATCGATTTATGTTAACCTGCTATTAGAATCAAATGAGGAAATTTTAGAATTGGTTAATAAAATTAGTAGAATGAAAAGTTTATGAAATTAACACCCTAGGTCTTTTTAATAGTGATTTTCATCTTGTAATTAGTGATTCTTGTTCTTAGTTATTTTTAATTTTAAAATCAAATTCATTCATCTAAACTTTGGTTGCCAAATAGAAATTAAAAGAACAATTAGTGGTAATTGGAAAATAGTCTTCGTGGGAACGATACTCTATTTATCATCTATATTACTTGAATTGATTGCATGCACTTGTGTATATATATTTTCGCGATCAGTTCCCGACCAAGGTTCCTGGGATCTTTATTGATCCCGGACCTGGGTCTGGAGGGGACTTCTCCAAGCAGTTTTAGGAGAACCCCCGTACCTTAACCAATTTTTTGGGTTTTTTGTGTTAACGGCTTGGTTTTTGTTTCATTTGTTGCTTCCAGGTCCCTGATCATGAGTCGCGGTGTCACCTTTCATCCGAAAGACTTCGTTCAGTCGGACCCCATAGTCTTGGAAGGGCATAAGCTTCCCATGGGCAATACATGGGAGATGGATGGTGTAATGCCCCAAATTTCCTAATAAGGTTTAGGACCTGGATTAGGAGGTCGGGAGGGCCATAATTGATTTACTATGCTATTTAATGATAATATGCATGTTTAGGTGTATTAATTATGGATGTGAACCCATTTCTAATTAATTGGGTGATTTTCATATTTTGGCCATTTCGGGCATATTTGGCATATATGTGATAAGTGTGTGGTGCTTTATTATTATTTGGTTATGCTAGGGTTACTCAGCACGAGACAATCCTAGGAGGTAAGCTAGTGGGAAAGTCACAATGGGATTTATACTTGACTCGGAGTGAGCCAAGGGGTATTTAGAGCATTATCGCGTTATTGGGTAATGGGAATCAATATTTGATGATAAATTGGGAGTTAGTAAGATCAGGGGGAAATTCTGGAGGTTTTGACTATTTTGCCCCCAGGGACGTTTTCGGGACCACTAGCATTAGGATTTGTTTGAGGCTACTTAAGCTGGAAGTAACCTGTTAAGAAATAAAAAGAACGTTCAGTAGGTTCTCTCTCCCTCAAAGTTCCATTTTCGTCTCCCGGTCGTATTTTTTAAGGAAACATGAGTTCTAAGACTCAGATTCAAGCGAGGATCGAGGCATAGCAATTCTAAGGAAGATTAGAAGCTTATTAGCCAGAGGATTTAGTTGGGAAACGATATAATCAGAGGTAATTCAAGTTTTAAATTCTACGTTTTTAAAGTTTTTAAGCTTGAATTGGATTTTGTGTTTTGATGAGTTTTTTTATGATTTGAGACTTGGGTTTTAATGGTTTTGGATGATTAGGATGTTTGGGAACATTGATTTTTGGATTTGGAGGTGTTTGGATAGGTTTTTGGAAGGTGTTAAAAGAGGAAAATTGAGGAAAAATGACTGGTTCGTGGTTGGGCCGCGGCCCTGTTCTTGAGTGCCGTAGCCCAGGCTCGATGAAGAAGGTGGAGGATTCTGAAAGGCCTGGGGGCCACGACGCTTGGTTAGTGGGGCCGCGGCGCTTGGGCCATTTGTGGCCAAAATGATGTTTTGATTTTGGGAACTCAAACCTTAGGCCTCGGGATCATTCCTACTACCCGGTTTAGTGGGATCTGATGTCCCAGAGGCTAGGTGTTGATCCCGGGATTGGGTTTTAGAACTTGAACTCATTGAATCACCGTTTATGGTTATGACTAGGTTATCACTAGAGGATTGGAATCAGGATCGTGCTTGTGGCTCATTTATTGGTAACCTGTGCTTGGATCAAAGGTAAGAAAACTGCACCCTATATATATGACATGCGTGGTTATAATTGAGGCATGGCGAGTGTTTAAATGTGATGCATGTGATGCACGAGAAACATGTGGTTAGGGCATGCCATGAATGTTAAATATGAGATTGATCAGAGCTTGAGTCTCTGTGTTTGTGGATGATCCTAATTATGCTAGCAATTTTTAAGTAAGCATGTTGAATGCCTTGTATTCAGATATTTGACATATGATATATGCCTGGTAGCATTGCATACTTGTGTGTGGCACTGACTTACTAGTCAGAATCGACACTAGTTGTGTGTTACTGACCTAAGAGTCAGAAGCGGCATAAGCATCATGAACGCAGAGCCAATGAAAGATTAGATGTAATCGACATTGACATTGAATGACTCATATGGAGTATTAATGCTGGACTGACCCTAAGTTCGATGAAAATTATAAGTGCTTGACTAGTCTATGACTAGTTACTCAGAGCCAGGGCCAAAGGCCTAGGTGACTGTTTTGTCACATGGCTAAGGGAACGGAATCCCACGTTAGTGACTCCATGGTCACTCAGTAGGTTTATGTTGGTGACTATCTCATCAGATACCTATCTCGTTTAAATGTACAGACCCCCTGTTAGTGACTTGTTGATTAGTCACTCGTTTAAAGGTACAGACCCCCTGTTAGGGACTTGTTGATTAGTCACTCATTTAAAGGTACAGACCCCCTGTTAGTGACTTGTTGATCAGTCACTTGTTCATTGTCTGAACTTATTTTCATGCGTGATTAAGGCTATTATTGCTAGGCATGCACTTTATGATTTGATGACATGTTATTACTGTTCATGAGCATATTGAATTTTCTTGCTAGGCTTTGGCTCACGGATGCTATGTGGTGCAGGTAAAGGCAAAAGAAAGCTGGACCATCTTTGAGTGGGAGAGCTTAGGTGACGATGTGAACATATGCGACTGCTCGAAGGTTGAAAGAGGAACTAGGGTTAAACCCTATTTTGCTGCTTAGATCGAATGGTTGTGAATATTTTCTTGTAATTGACCTTTAAATTATATTTTTGGGATCCCAATGTATACAATAAATGTTCTAATGAAACGTTATATCTTAACCAAAATTTTCAATCCCTAAACCGCTAATCATACTTAGTTACACGATTATGGCCAAATGACTCGATTAGCGAGTTTAACACTGTTTAAAATGCGTACCGTAACGGTCCCTGGAGTTTAGGGCATTACAATTTGGTATCAGAGCGAGCCAAGGTTTAAGGGTTCCTGAAGACAAGCTGGGCATGTACACTCGTCACGGAAGATAGCTTCACTCCGGGAATGGTAACTATTTCTGTAGTTATGTGCTTAACTGCTTAAATAGAATGTAAATGCTTTACCTGCACATTGTATTAGGGAGCATGAGATTCTGATAGAGCTTGGCTCTTGACTATATGATTAGATGCTCTGTGAACATATATGAATGTGATTATATGATTACCTGCTCCATGAACATATATAATTGTAATATTTGCATGCTGGAGTTGGAGGCATGGTGTGAATGTTGGAAGAGCAGGGATTAGGATTGATGTATGAATGCCATGAGCATGTTTTTAGCACTGCAGTGATTTGTGAATGTGGTGTGGTAAGATTGTTTGTGTGGGGAAAGCTTTTGATATGCTCATCATGATTAATGGGTCAAGTTATTGACTGCAGATTCAATCAGTAGGTTTATACAGAGGATGGGAGTTACAACTAGGGTTTTTGTTCTGCATCTGCTCCTATGAATTTTTAGCAAATGTTTACAGATTTGCAATCAAGATTGCAGAAGCATGAGGAAGAGATTAGGTGTTTGAAGCAACATCAGAACCTGTCAGGAAACACCTCTTCCTTTGTTATGCCAGGAGTGGCACCAGCTTTGGCTCAGCCTAGGGTTGAGAGCAGGTGGGAATTTCTCTGTGGAAGATTCCAGGAGTATTACCCTCCAGTCTTCGAGGGAGGCCTAGATCCATTCAAAGCTGAGCAATGGATGGGCATGATTAGTTCCATTCTGGACAGTATGGGGCTGGTAGGTCACGATAGGGTGATCTGTGCTACATATGTATTGCGGGATGATGCTCGGACGTGGTGGGAAGTAGTATCCCAGACATGAGACACAGTTGTGATGGATTGGAAGGAGTTTAGACAGCTGTTCAATGAAAAGTATTACTGTGATGCAGCCAAGACCGCTAAGATGAATGTGTTTCTAAATCTCGTTCAGGGAAAGGCATCAGTAACCGAGTATGAAAACAAATTTGATGGGTTGGCCAATTTTTCTTTTGACATGGTACCCACAGATGTAGCTTGGAAGGAAAAGTTTATTCAGGGGTTGAATTCCAAAATAGCTCAGATCATTAGAGTTGCCCCAGTGCATGAAATCTCTACCTACGCTCAGGTGGTAGGGAAGGCTCTTGTTGTTGAGAGCATAAGAAATTAGAAGAAGAGTGCCAGAGAGCATGGAGCTCAAGTAGTGGTACCCCCACTTATTGGTGCGAGCAAGAATGAAAGCTGAAAGACTCGTCCAGTATGCATTCGGTGCAAGAGGCGTCATCTGGGAGAATGTCAAGGAAAGACATGTTTCTTATGTGACATGGTTGGCCATTTCAAGAAGGATTTCCCAAGGCTAAGAAAGGATGAGCAAAATGGGATGGACAGCTCGATTCCAGCTCGAGTGTTTATTCCGAGGCAGTCAAAGACTGAGATTGAGACTAGTTCCTCAGGGGTTGCAAGACAGCTTTTTAATTTTGATTTTGTATTGTGCTGACTAGCTTAGAGCTATGTTGTTCTTTGCTTGTTGCATCTAGAGAAGCATAGAGTTGTTATGCAGATTGCATTGTTATGTTGTGATGGGAATGTAATATTGTATTGGTGATTTAAGAGATGAGGTGGATTATTGTGGAAAAAGACTCATCAGTGGTTTTGATAAAGTTGGTTATGACTGACTTCAGAATGATCCTGGATTTGGATTGGTTAAGTAAGTATGAGGCAATGTTAAATGGCAAGGAAATGATAGTAACTCTTGGGCTTGAGAGTGGGAAGCCTTGTGATATTTGGCACTGTGCATGGATTATGTATGCTTATGACATCTGTATTGAGAGCTAGAGTTTTATTGCAGGGAGATGCATAAAATCCTTAGCTAGTATGGTGGATACCACTTAGATTGTGCCAGCAGGATCAGACAGACTGGAGTATTTTGTGAGTTTTTGAATGTATTTCTAGAGGATTTGTCGGGATTACATTTGCAAAGAAGATAGAATGGTAATTGGATTAGTGCCAGGGATGGAATCAGATTTAGGGCACTGCATTGAATGTTTAACGACCCAAAATTACTAATAAGGCTTAAGGGCCTTGATTAGTGTGCCGGGAGGGCATAACTTGATTATGTGTGATTTAAATGATTAAATTCATGATTATGTGATAAGCATGCTTATATGATTATTTGGATATATGTGATGTATGATTTTGTGTACTAGTATGCATGTAGGCCCTGATTAAGTTATAAGGGCATATTCGTAATTTTGGCTTGTTGAGGGCATAAATGTAAATATTTGTGATAAATTTTTGAGACCACATTATTATGTGGATATATTTGTAGCTTGTGACTCGAGGCGATCCTATTGAGTGGTTTAGCGGAAAAGTCATGGCAGGGATTTATACTCGGCTCGTGGGAGTCCGGGGGTATTTCTGGGAATTTGGGAAGTATATTGGAGATTATTTGATATTGAGGAATATAATTGGTGATTATTTAGGTGTTGGGATGTAAGCGGTAAATATTAGAGACACTTGAGGAATTAGAAGGAATTGGGAACGAATGACCAAAATGCCCTTAGAAGGATTAAGGGCTTAGATTTAATGGGAGGGTATTATGGTCATTTTGTTTATAAGGGATAAGAGTTATTTCTGCCTTTTATGACTTAGTGGAATGTTTAGAGTATAGTAGAAACTGAAAGAAAGGAAGGAAAGAGACAAAAGGAAAAGAAGGAGGAAAGAAAGAAAAATAGAACACCTAAAAGCTTACCCTTTCCTCTCTCTCAATTTACCATTTTCTCACCCTTTCTTCTGGAATTTGAGGCTAAAAATTCAGAGGAACTTTAGGCTAAGGCTTCACTCTTGGGACCTTGGTCAAGTTTGAGGATTCAACAGGAATTAGTCACCCAATTGAGGTAAGTTTCAAGGTTTTCTTTAGTTTCTGGTTTTGATGTTGAAATGGTTTTCTGAGCTGAGTTTTGATGGGAATTCTAGGGAATTAAGGCTGAGGTTTTGAGAAGTGAAAGCTAAGGAGGTGTGGAAGATAACCTAGGTCGAAATTCTCCATCAAAGGTATGAAGTTCTGGTCTTGAAGTTCTGAAATTTCTGTTGTTCTGCTGAGTTTTGAGCTTTAAGCTCAATCATGGTGGTTTCTTTATTTTGGGGTGCATGTGCTTAAGTTTCATATGGTTGGGTCATATCGGGTGAGTTATAGATGATGGTAGGCTTGTTTTGGTGTTTGGTTTAGATCTGGAAGGATTTTAGAGGGTTTTGGCTCGAGGAAGTTCGAAGGGGAAAATCAGGGTGTTGTCTGGTTGTGACTAGCACTGTAGCGCTAGCCTTAGGGCGCTACAACGCTAGGCTTGGGTGTCTGGGCACGTGTTGGCTCTGTTTGTAGCGCTATAGCACCCTCTTTATGGCATTGTAGCGCTACCCTGCTGCCAGAAGGGGGCTTTTGAGTTATGTCCTAGGGTTTTTGCCCAGGGGCTCGGGGTTTGATTCCACCACCCCGTTTGGTGGAATTAGGGCTTCCCGAGGGCTCGGGATTAGTCCCGAGGCTAGGTTTTGGAATTGAAGTTTGGTGAGGTTATTAATTTATGGCTGTGACTAGGTGTACACTAGGGCTCGTACAGGATCGTGCTTGAGGGTCGATTTCACTAATGAAGCCAATGGAATCAAAGGTAAGAATACTACACCTGGTTTTGTGATTATGTTAGGACTAAGAGCTCCCTATATCTGTATGATTCCATAGATGGTATTATGCCATGGGACATATGATAAACGGCCTAAGAGTGCCGGAATCAATATTTGCGCACATGGCGCAGCTCGGCCACTGGTAGCTGAGGACAGCTTAATGTTCACTGAGCTCGGTTTAAGCAGGCCAGAGTCAGTAGGATAAATAGAGGGTGTGAACTAAGGGCATCGACCCTGGTTATTATATGTGAATTGGTTAATAATATTAATTGATGAGCTTGGTATGTTGAATGCCTGATTATGTGAATATTTTGGATTGTTAAGTATATGATCATACTGTATGAGTTATCTGATTGTTTGATTGATGATTATGCTTTGTTATTGTGTTTTCTTGTTGGGCCTTCGCTCACGGGTGCTACGTGGTGCAAGTAAAGGCAAGGGTAAAGTGGACCAGTCCTGAGTAAGAGAGCTTTGAGGGCGAATGTACATAGTCAGCTGATCAGCCGCCACGGCCGAGGAGTAGTATAGGACCGAGAAAGCCTAAATGTCTGTTTTGCCCTTAGAGTGGCTAGTAGCTGTACTTATATCCTGATTTTTTTGTAAACTGTCTTTTAGACGTTATTACTAATGGGATCCCATGTTCAAAATGTTTGATTATATGAAATGTAACTTTTGTGACCGAAATCTTTTAACCCTAGTTCAATTATAGTTTCAGTAACACATTTCTAACTAAATGACTTGATTAGCAAGTCTTTCACCTTTATAAACACACAATGTAACGGTCTTGGCTATCCAGGGCGTTACAAAATGGTTCAGCAGAGTTGTAAGAATTAAAGGTTCAGTTATTGAGTAATATGGCATTCTCCAAAATGGATCTTTGATCTGGTTAGTACCAGCTGAAGATCAGGAAGAAGGATAAACAGAAGATTGTTTGTATTAGATAAGGGCACTGGGAGTGCTGAGTTATGATTTGAGAGGGTAATTAACGTTGAGTTGCCTTGATGAATTAGATGGACAAAGCATTCAAAGGATTATTTGAATGGGATTTGTGTTTGTCTTGGACGATGGTATTGTGATGTATTTCTGCGGAAAATTTCCAAGGTTAAGGAATGCCTTGGTAGGCAAGAGTTTCCTTGGATGGGCAGGATACTATATGTGCCTTGGGAAAGAGTTCTGAGTCTTCTTGCAGATCATAATCAGTTAGTAGGTGGTTATGACACCTCAGTGGCAGGGGAAAAGGGTTACTTATGAAACATGTTGGTTAATGGATTTGACCAGAACTAGAGTAGAGTTTCTGGTGGGCTAGGTGGCCAGTTTTATGCTTGAGATAATTATTTCAGGGAGGATAAAAAAAGAAAACAATTATGTGAACCATAGAGAGGAAAGATTGAGTGGAAAGTCTTAGCTGGATTAGCTAAGAGTTGTACAGTGTCAGGTATGAATTTATTGAGGTATAAGGATCAGATTTGAAATTCGATGGACACTGAGATTAATTGGGAGATTCTGGATGAATCTTATGTTATTCTTTTATTCTCTTCATTCAGGCATCATGGAAATGTAACAGGATATGAAAGCTTTATAGTGGTGGCCTAAGATGGAGAGGGGATAATGGAATATGTGGCAAAGTTCTTAACCTATTAGCAGGTCAAGACAGAGTATCGGAAACCAGTAAGGCCATTGCAGCCTTTGAGTATTCCATAGTGGAAATAAGGAAACATCGCTATGGATTTCGCAGTGGGATTGCCAAGGGTAGTGGGTCAGCGTGATTTGGATTGGGTCATTAGGGACCAGTATTTAAAGTGAGTTCACTTCTATCAGTAAAGACAAGTAATACAGCTAATCAGTATTCAGACCTCTATGTGAGAGAGGTAGTGTGCCTTCATGAAATTCAAGGTCTATCTTATCAGATGAAGACTTTATTATTACTTCCAGGTCTTGGAAGGGTTAAGGAAGGTGATGAGTATATAATTGGAATGCAGTACAGTTCATTATCCTCAGATTGATGGTAAATCAGAGAGAGAGAGAGAGAGTTATCCAGTATTGGAAAAGTACCTTATGAGATGAGGTATAATAGAGAATGTTTATCACCGTTTATTGGAATGAGATGGGTGAGATGTTATATCTGGATCCTGAGGTAGTTCGGGGGACCATTGAGATTATTAGAGGTTAGAGCTTGGATGCTCACTTCTCATAGTAAATGGAAAAGTGTTACTGAATTGAAAAGTAGGAACATAAATTCTAAGTAAAAGATTGTATCTTTCTTAAAAGTATCACTGTGAAAAGGGGTGAGGAGTTAAGGGCAAGTTGAGCAATAGATTATTTTGACCATTTGAATCCTGGATAGGATCGGTCAGGTTGACTTTGGATTGACCTTATCTTTGGCACTGTCAGTTGTATACAGTGTATTATGTATTTCCATGCTGAGAACATGGGTTAAAAGAAACTCATGTGTTGAGTTATGAGAATCTGGGGATTAAGGCTAAGTTATCCTGTAAGGAATAGCCAGTTCAGAAATGAAAAAGAAAAGATAAGGTTCGGAGGAACAAAGTTCCTTGGGTTAAGGTATGTTGCAGAAACAGTAAGGTCGAGGGAGCGACCTGGGAAACTAGAATTAGTTGGGCAGAATTTATATTCCAGGCAGTTCAGATAAATTTCGAGGACGAACTTTTTGTAAGGAGGGGATAGTTGTAATGCCCCAAATTTCCTAATAAGGTTTAGGACCTGGATTAGGAGGCCGGGAGGGCCATAATTGATTTATTATGCCATTTAATGATAATATGCATGTGTTAGGTGTATTAAATATGGATGTGAACCCATTTCTAATTAATTGGGTGATTTTCATATTTTGGCCATTTCGGGCATATTTGGCATATATGTGATATGTTTATGCTGCTTTATTATTATTTGGTTATGCTAGGGTTACTCAACATGAGACAATCCTAGGAGGTAAGCTAGTGGGAAAGTCACAACGGGATTTATACTTGACTCGGAGTGAGTCAAGGGGTATTTAGAGAATTACCGGGTTATTGGGTAATGACAATCAATATTTGATGATAAACTGGGAGTTAGTAAGATCAGGGGGAAATTCTGGAGGTTTTGACTATTTTGCCCCCGGGGACGTTTTCGGGACCCCGAGCATTAGGATTTGTTTGAGGCTACTTAAGCTTGAAGTAACCTGTTAAGAAATAAAAAGAACATTCAATAGGTTCTCTCTCCCTCAAGTTCCATTTTCGTCTCACGATCGTATTTTCGAAGGAAACTTGAGTTCTAGGACTCGGATTCAAGCAAGGATCGAGGCATAGGGATTCTAGGGAAGATTAGAAGCTTATTAGCCGGAGGATTTAGTTGGGAAACGATATAATCGGAGGTAATTCTAAGTTTTTAAGCTTGAATTGGATTTTGTGTTTTGATGAGTTTTTGGATGATTTGAGACTTGCGTTTTAATGGTTTTAGATGATTATGATGTTTGAGAACTTCGATTTTTGGATTTGGAGATGTTTGGATAGGTTTTTGGAAGGCTTTAAAAGAGGGAAATCGAGGACAAATGGCTGGTTCGTGGTTGGGTTGCGGCCCTGTTCTTGGGCGCCTCGGCCCAGGCTCGATGAAGCAGGTGGAGGATTCTAAAAGGCCTGGGGGCCACGACGCTTGGTTAGTGGGGTCGCGACGTTTGAGGCCATTTGTGGAAAAAATGATGTTTTGATTTTGGGAACTCAAACCTTAGGCCTCGAGGTCATTCCTACTACCCGGTATAGTGGGATTTGATGTCCCAGAGGCTAGGTCTTAATCCAGGGATTGGGTTTTTGAACTTGAAATCATTGAATCACCATTTATGGTTGTGACTAGGTTACCACTAGAGGCTTGGAATCAGGATCGTGCTTGTGGCTCGTTTATTGGTAACCTGTGCTTGGACCAAAGGTAAGAAAACTATGCCCTGTATATATGACATGCATGGTTATTATTGAGGCAGGTCGAGTGTTTAAATGTGATGCATGTGATGAACGAGAAACATGTGGTTAGGGCATGCCATGAATGTTAAATATGAGATTGATCAGAGCTTGAGTCTCTGTGTTTGTGCATGATCCAAATTATGCTAGCAATTGTTAAGTAAGCATGTTGAATGCCCTGTATTCGAATATTTGACATATGATATATGCCTGGTAGCATTGCTTACTTGTGTGTGGCACTGACTTACTAGTCAGAATCGACACTGGTCGTGTGTTACTGACCTAAGAGTCAGAAGCGGCATAAGCATCATGAACGCAGTGCCAATAAAAGATTAGATGTAATCGACATCGTCATTGAATGGCTCATATGGAGTATTAATGCTGGACCGACCCTAAGTTCGATGAAAATTATAAGCGCTTGTCTAGTCTATGACTAGTTACTCAGAGCCAGGGCCAAAGGCCTAGGTGACTGTTTTCTCACATGGCTAAGGGAACAGAATCCCACGTTAGTGACTCTATGGTCACTCGGTAGGTTTATGTTGGTGACTATCTCATCAGATACCTATCTCGTTTAAAGGTCCAGACCCCATGTTAGTGACTTGTTGATTAGTCACTCGTTTAAAGGTACAGACCCCTGTTAGTGACTTGTTGATCAGTCACTTGTTCATTGTCTGAACTTATTTGCATGCGTGATTAAGGCTATTATTGCTAGGCATGCACTTTATGATTTGATGACATGTTATTACTATTCATGAGCATATTGAATTTTCTTGCTGGGCTTCGGCTTACGGGTGCTATGTGGTGCAGGTAAAGGCAAAAGAAAGTTGGACCATCCTTGAGTTGGAGAGCTTAGGTGACGATGTGTACATATGCGGTTGCTCGACCGCCACGACCGAGGGTTGAAAGAGGAACTAGGGTTAAACCCTATTTTGCCGCTTAGATCGGATGGTTGTGAATATTTTCTTGTAATAGACCTTTAAATTATATTTTTGGGATCCCAATGTATACAGTAAACGTTCTAATGAAACGTTATATCTTAACCAAAATTTTCAATCCCTCAACTGGTAATCATACTTAGTTACACGATTATGGCCAAATGACTCGATTAGCGAGTTTAGCACTGTTTAAAATGCGCACCGTAATGGTCCCTAGAGTTTAGGGCGTTACAGATGGGGAGAGGAACAAGTTCCGGAACTACCAAATGTTGGATGCTCTGGAGAAACACTTGGGAGTGGAATCGACTCCAAGGCTCTTCTACAACCGGCTCGCCTGGAAGGAAGAGAAGGCCCATACCAATGTGGGCGAGTTCAGGGCCAGGAGCGTAAGCCATATCAATGCGGGTGCTACGCTCCCGCTTCACAACTACTTCGTCCGATTCCTAAAGTTCGTGGAGATCGCAACGTTCCAACTTCTGCCCTAGGCGTACAAGCTGCTTGTGGGATGGCGCATCTTCTACGCGTTGAATGAGATCCTAGTGCCTACCCTCGCGGAGGTGTTATATTTCTACGAGCTAAAGCCGCAGCTTAACTCTAAGGACAAGACCCAGGATGGATTCTTTAGATTGAATCCCCGAGGTAATTATCCGGCTCCATTCAGCACCTGGAAGCACCCCCAAGATGTCAGACACTACTGGTTTATGACATCTAGGTTCCTCTTGGTGAAGAACCCCACATTGGTGCTGGACTTTTAGCGCGTGAGTAAGTTACTTTTCTTCCTGGCTTGTTTAGTTTTTATTTTTATTTTTGTATGTTTTCTACTCACATTCCCGAAAAACAGGATCGTACGCCTAGACCCTCCTCACCAAATCCATCCTGGACTGCAAGAATTACTACACCACCCTTAGCGCCAGGGAGATATATGTGGGGGCTTTCGTGACCACGGACAATCTTCGGCTAGTCGGGACGCTTGCTGCCAACCAGACGATAGATGCCCGGGATCCCGTCCTGAGAGAGGATTTGGCCCTCATTCACATCGAGGCTATGGATACCGCGAACAGGGTGGACGTGAATAAGAAGAAGAAGGAGCAAGCCCGCCAAGAGGAGAGGGTCGCGTCCGAAGAGCTAGACGCCCTTATCGAGGGGGCTTGGCCAAATACTGGGGCTCCTGGAGCTAGCATTTCGGGGCAAGGTAACTCACCTTTACTTTTGACTTATGCTCCTCATTTTGAGGACTTAGTTAGGGATAGGCAACAATACCGGGATTACCTGAGTAGGGCCGTCAGAGAAGTGGGGCTTCCTTGCCCTATTGTCATAGATACGTTAACCCTCATGTATTTGTCTGGGTTCTTACAATACAATAACTTTTTAGACCTGGATGACGTGGGGGACGAAATTCATTCTTTCGCCCTAGGGGAATTGAGTCATGCCCGTTCTTTAGATAAGGGTTCATCCCGGAGGACTTTAGACTAATGTTTCCCTTAATTTTTTATTTCTATCCCCATTCATATATTTTTCTGATGAGTTTTTGTCTGTCTATTTCCGGTGATCCGTAAATGTCTATCCTCATGGGCAAGATGAAGGAAATGATTAGGGTGGCTGCAGCTAAGGCGTCGGCAAAGAAGGCTACCAAGGGCCGCCAAGAAAAAGGTGATCGAGCTGATCCTCAGGGATTTGAGGCTAGTCCTGGAAGTTTCCGAGAGGGCTCTAGCAACAAGTTCTCCCATGGTGACGCATGTTGAAACAATCCCACCGTAACCTGCTCCTCTCTCGGTTATCAATTTGGACCAGGAGCCCTCTGAAGGTGGAAGGGTGGAGAAGAGGGCGGTGGACTGTAGTTGGCGAGTCCACAAAGCTGGCCAAGACCAAGGAACTCGCCTTGGTCGAGGAGCACTCCTCCGGGGAAAGCCTCATTGTTACCCAGAAGGTCCCAGAGGCTCCAGGGCCTCTAGTTAACCCAACCTTTCCCGAGGAAGGGGACCTAGTCCTCCAGAATGAGAGGGCCAAAATGGTGTCCCGGGCTTAGGAAGATGGCCAGGACAAACGGGAGGAGGTGTACCGGACTATGACTGTCCGACGGAAGGTGGAGTTTTTTTAACGTTCGGAGGATTTCAACGCTCCCCAACCGATCGTGGATCAGCTCGTATCTGAGACTAGGTTCTGACCTAAGTTGGGGCAGGATACGACACCGCTTGCTGCGGATTTTTTGGCCCAGGTGGGAATGACTATGTCCACCCTTCAACTGAAGCGGTATGCTACCTTGACCAATCAGGATGCCCTGTTCATCTCTCAGGCCATTCGTCACCAGGCCACCGCAGTAAGTCACATGCCAGTGTAATCTTTCATTTTACCATACTTTTTGCCTGTATTTTTCTAACTTTGGTTTGTTCCAGGATGCACTAATGGGCCATAGGGATGCAGATGTGGTGGCAGAGATGGAGATGAAGCTCGAGACGGCCCAGATGGAGCTGGAGGGGTCGTGAACCAACGGGAAGCCGCTAAGGAGGCCCTGGCCAAGGAAGTTGCCCGGACTAAGGCTGACCGCGAGGAGGCTTTCCGGATTCAAGCCCAATACGAGGAAGCTTTGTCCAGGAAGGACGCTAGCCATAAAAAGTTGGTGGACAACCTGGAGGCGGAGCTACTTCATGTTTGTGGCTCCTAAACTGCTATATAAGGGTATCCAAGTAAGCACTACCCCTATAAGTGACACGACCAGGAAAGTGTTTCTCCAACGGTACAATAAGTTCAGGCATCTGAATAAAAAAAAAACTATTAGTAATATATTCTTAAGAACTCTTGCCAATCGAGCCCCATTAATGCTTTTTCCAACACAAGAAAATAAAATGACCACTAACATTAAAGGAAACTATCATTAATCAAGCCTCTATTAATGTTAATCGTCATTTTATTTACTTCTATTGGTGCCCTAAAACTCCTATAATTTTTGCCAAACTGTTAAAAATATAATTTTAAATAATCTAGGAAACATCGAGGACTATCGAGGCATGTTGAGGCCAATCGAGGTAAAAAAAAATCAATAGGCAGATAAAACTATCGAGGTATGTCGAGGTCTCACACAATATCGATGATGACCATTATTGTCGAGGCCTATCGAGATCTCAAACAATATTGATGCTGACCACTACTGTCGAGGCCTATCGAGGCACAGGCAAAATTAGAATATGCCTAATTCTATTGAGGCCTATCGATGCACAATCAAAACCAGAACCTAACAAATACTATCGAGGCCTATCGAGGTACTCTAACCCCCCACTATTTTCTATCTCTGTCGAGGCCAATCGAGGTCTGTCGATTGTTATCGAGGCCATATCATCGAGGCCTATCGATTTCTATTGAGGTGGGTCAAATTTTTTTGGAAAAAAAAAACCCAAATCTCTGTATTTCCCAGCCCCGATCTATCCTATGAACAAAAATCAAGAACAAAACCAAACATTGCAGTTTAAAAAGAAAATCCATCACCTTTGCCTACTCTGATCCTCTGGGTGCTTCTCCAGTGCCTTCTCTTATCACAGGCCTGTGGGTTCTGATAGATTTCCTTCTTCGACAATGAATGCTTCTCTTTCTCCGATTTTATTGGGTTCCGACGGTTCAAATGTGGGTTTGGATGATTTTTTTGGCTTCGGGACCGAGAGTGAGAGAGATAATAGAGAGAGACCGAGAGAGAGTAGAGAGAGAGTGTGGGGAAAAATGACAAGGGTATTTTGGGAAGTAAGGTAAACAATAGGACCAAAATGAGATTTGTACAGTGATAGGGTATTTTTTACACACAACCCCATTTTATGCATCAAAAATCAAATTTCCCTTGAATTATAATAGAAAATTTACGATAGAATAAACTTTACAGGTAGCCCAAAAAGAGAAAAATAATTGGAAGAGAGGAACAACATAATTAATAATATTGTGATTTTTTTCATGAAATCACATAATATTTACTTGTAAAAAGGTTGCAGCAAAATAGTGACAAAATTTCTTTAAATTCATTTCATACTAATTATACTTTTAAAAAAACACCAATAATTACATTGATAAACTCATTTTCTTCAACTAGCAATTTTTTTATATTACTGGAAAACAACTCGCACTCGCACCAGTAGTAAGATAGTTAATTACTAGCAGTTTTTTTGGTAGTAAGAGCATCACCAATAGAGTGCTAAATTGGAAGGCATTGTTAAAATATAGCATACTTAAAAAAAAATTCTCTATTGGTGTGCCAATAGTTGTACCAAATTTGGCAAACAATACAAGATATATATTTAGATCATAATTAATTAATTATTTTTATTGTAAGCACTAAATGTAAATATAGACTTTTACTTACTTTTTATTTTTTTAGTGGGATAATAATAAAATAAGAAAGAAATTTTTATAGCACAATATTTGAGAGATGGTCTAAGTTATCTATATTAAAATGTTCAAGGTCAAAGTAGAATAACGACAAAATGACAAAACTTCAGGGGCTAAAGTGAAATTAACATTTAAAACAATATCAGTGAAGATTATGTGCCTCTAGGCTCCATCAAATGTGAATATTTTGATTTACCAATTCAGAAAGGGAAATTTAATGTTATATGCATAATAACTTAGTGAAATTTTTTAATATGCCACCATAAGTTACTATCCCAAATATATGACAATTTCAATTTTTTAGACAAAAATATCCCTAATATTCAAATACTCATTTTCTCTCTTAATCCAAACTTTCTCTCTCTAACATCTCTTATTCTCTCACTCTCTCTAACATTCTAATCGTGTAGATCTCGAAAAAATACCAAAATTAAAAAAAAATCATCTGAAACCGATATTTGAGTGAAAAAAATATGAATCTCCAAAGTTTTCGTCAAATTTCCATGCAGAGCATCGAAATTGCATCGAAAAAGCATCATTTTGGATCAAAATCAAGTTTTCATGATTGCATCGAAACATCATCGATGTACCATCGATTTTGCATCAAAATATCATCGATTTGGCATCGAAACACCATCGATTTTGCATTGAAAAGTCATCGTTTTGGCCAAAAAACAAGTTTTCATGATTGCATCGCAACAGCACCGAAATACCATCGATTTTTCATCGAAACATCATCAATGTACTATTGATTTTGCATCGAAAAAATATTGTTTTGGCCAAAAAACAAGATTTTATGATCACATCAAAAGAGCATCGAAATACCATCGATTTTGCATCGAAAAAGCATCGTTTTGGCCAATAATAAAGTTTTCATGATTGCATTGTAACAGCATCGATACACCATCGATTTTGCATCGAAACAACATCGATTTTGCATCGAAAAAGCATCGTTTTGGCGAAAAACAAGTTTTCATATTTGCATCGCAAGAATAACGAAACAACATTGAATTTTGTATCGAAACACCATCGATTTTGCATCGAAATTGCATCGAAAAAACATTGTTTTTGCCAAAAATAAGTTTCATGATTGCATCGCAAGAGCATCGAAATTGCATCGATTTTGCATCGTTTTGATGCAATTTAGATGCTTTTTTGATAGTGTTTCAATGCAATTTTGATGCAAAATCGATGGTGTTTCGATGCTCCTGTGATGCAATCATAAAAACTTGTTTTTTTGGGCAAAACGATGACTTTTCGATGCAAAATCGATGGTGTTTCGATGCCAAATCGATGGTACATCGATGATGTTTCGATGCAATCATGAAAACTTGATTTTTATCCAAAACGATGCTTTTCGATGCAAAATCGATGATGTTTTGATGCAAAATCGATGGTACATCGATGATGTTTCGATGCAAAATCGATGGTATTTCGATGATGTTGCGATGCAATTATGAAAACTTGTTTTTTTTGCCAAAACGATGATTTTTCGATGCAAAATCGATGATATTTCGATGCAAAATCGATGGTGCATCGATGCAATCATGAAAACTTAATTTTTATCCAAAACGATACTTTTTCGATGCAATTTTAATGTTCTGCACTGAAATTTGACGAAAACTTTGGAGATTCATATTTTTTCACTCAAATGTCAATTTCGGATGATTTTTTTTTAGTTTGGTATTTTTTCGAGATCTACAAGATTAGAATATTAGAGAGAGTGAGAAAATAAGAGATATTAGAGAGAGAATGTTTTTATTGAGAGAGAAAATGAGAATTTAAATATTAGGGGTAATTTTGTCTAAAAAATTAAAATTGTTATATATTTAGGATAATAACTTATGTTATGTTGACATATTAAAGATTTTACTAAATTATTATGGATATAATATGAAATTTTGCTTCTGAAATACTTATTATACATAACAATAGACGATCATTGAGGTAGGTGGTGGAATATATACTC
This sequence comes from Humulus lupulus, assembly GCF_963169125.1. Lineage (NCBI taxonomy): Eukaryota > Viridiplantae > Streptophyta > Magnoliopsida > Rosales > Cannabaceae > Humulus > Humulus lupulus. The sequence continues at coordinate 106,196,595 of NC_084793.1, forward strand.
TGGTGTGCTGGTCCGCAGGAGATAGGTTCCCGGGAGTTCACCTACTACAACCGGACCCACCATGGGGTTGTCAACCATCCACCTCCTAAAATAAGCTTTCGTTTTCATTTTTTTATTATTATTTTTCTTTTTAATTTCATAATTTAGTTTCTGATAAAAAAATATATATTCTATGACAAGCAATAGGTCCTAGTGTCCTCAATATAAATAGATATAGGTGTGTGTTACTTTATTTTCTCAAGAGCATTTTCCAAACAGTGTCTTCTTCTTCCCATCCACTCCACCCACACCCTCGATTGTTTCTTTCTATTTGTCGTTATCAGTAGAAAAATGGGAAGCATTGGGGCGGAGAAAACCATAACAGGATGGGCTGCCAGGGACTCATCTGGTGTTCTCTCACCTTACACTTACACACTTAGGTGACCCTTTATTAATCAATTGATAGAATTTCATTTGCTTTCTTTGTTCATCATCATTAAATCAATCCTCTTGGTTTGTATTTATATTAATGTTTAGTTTGTTCTATATTATGTATTATAATTATAACTCTGCAGAGAAACCGGTCCTGAAGATGTGTACATCAAGGTCACGTGCTGTGGAGTTTGCCACACTGATGTTCACCAGGTCAAAAATGATCTGGGCATGTCCAACTATCCTATGGTCCCAGGGTACGCAGTTCAAATCGATTTGAAACCACAATCCCAGCTTGTTAGTTTTATCCAATGTTTGATTATTATTATCATTTTTTTCACTGATTGAATGATTAATATAGGCATGAAGTTGTTGGTGAAGTTATGGAAGTGGGATCCGAAGTGACCAAGTTCAAAGTAGGTGATATCGTCGGAGCCGGCTGCATAGTCGGCTCCTGCAAACACTGCCAGCCATGCAAGTCAGACAATGAGCAGTATTGCAATAAAAAAATCTGGTCTTACAACGATGTCTACACCGATCAAAAGCCTACTCAGGGTGGCTTCGCCGAGGCCATGGTGGTCGATCAAAAGTACATAATCCTACTTTATTATATATATATATATATAGAGAGAGAGAGAGGGAAAAATGATAATCTTTCCAAGCATGTCCTCAACAATTATTTATTTGTTTGTTTTTCCAGGTTTGTGGTACATATACCAGAAGGAATGGGGGCAGAACAGGCTGCGCCTCTACTTTGCGCCGGAGTAACGATCTACAGCCCATTGAAGCACTTTGGATTGATGCAAAGTGGGCTAAGAGGAGCGATTTTGGGGCTGGGAGGAGTGGGACACATGGGGGTGAAGATAGCCAAAGTCATGGGACACCGTGTGACTGTGGTAAGCTCTTCTGACAAGAAGAGAGAGGAGGCTCTCGACCATCTTGGAGCTGATGACTACCTTGTTAGCTCTGATGCAGCCAAAATGCAAGAGCAATTTGACTCTTATGACTACATAATCGACACAATCCCTGTTTTTCACCCACTTGAACCTTACCTTTCGCTTCTGAAGCTTGACGGGAAGCTGATTTTGATGGGTGTTATCAACACCCCACTTCAATTTGTCAGCCCTATGGTTATGCTTGGTAAGTTATTTTAGTTGTTTATTAATAATTCATTCTAGTTAGTGGTTGTTTTTGGATTAAAGAAGGTTACTTCTTATGGGGTTTATAATTTTAATGGTGGGTACTCTTTGTTTTTGTAGGGAGAAAGGCCATTACTGGAAGCTTCATTGGGAGTATAAAGGAAACAGAGGAAATGCTTCAGTTTTGTAAAGAGAAGAACTTGACTTCCACGATCGAGACTGTGAAAATTGATTACATTAACACAGCTTTGGAAAGATTGGAAAAGAATGATGTTCGGTACAGGTTCGTTGTTGATGTTGCTGGAAGCAAGCTTACTTGAATGGTGGAAAAGGAAGAACGAGTACTAATTAAAGGAGGAAAAGTCTTATACATACCAAACCGAAGAAGATAAAAACAAAAGTGTTTGTTTGTTTGTTTTTTTTTTTTTTTTTACATTTTTTTTAATCAAATGCTCTGTTCGTCTGTCTCTGCGTGGGAACAGTTTGGTTAAGTGGCATACTGTTGATGCTTTCGTTAATTTTCACTGTTTCTTTAAAAAAAATGACAATTTTCATTAATGTGATCATTAAGTAGTTTGATACGGTTTGTAAAGTCGTAATGAGGGTGAAAGATATCAAACTCTGAATTTGTGGATTGGAACGCAAGTCTTTTTCGTGCGTTGTCCTTCAGTATTTAATTAGTGGTTGGTGTTTGCCACTGATGGCGTTAAGGATTCTTGATGATCTCTGTTCAGGAAAATAATAATAAAAAGTTTCTCCCAATGAAAGATTTAGTATCAATGAGTCATCTATTTTTTTTTATACCTAAATAAGTTTGGTGAGTGAGTAATTAAAAGGGAAATTTGCACATAAATTACATCTAAAACTAAAAGCATTACAACACATATATTATAAAATCAATTTATCATATAATAATCATATAACATTAAATTGAGAGAATGAATTATCATAATTTCAATGTCTTGAAACATTATCTTTAAAAAAATAATAATAACCAAAAAAAAAAAAAAAAAGGAAACATCGTCTTCTTACACACCTTTTTCTTCCTAAATTTTCTCAACGTTACCACTTTTTTTTTATGTTTCAATTTGTGTTGTAAATAAGTCATCTATTTTATTATACCTAAATAAGTTTAGTGATTGAGTAATTAAAAGTGACCATCCTTTGGTGTTGTAACTTACCTCTTTCTCTTTCTCTTTCTCTTTCTCTTTCTCTTCTTTCTTTCTCTTGTCTATTTCTTCATTTCTCTTCTATTCTCTCCATAAATTTTGAAGGTAACATATTCATTGTTTTTTGGTTTCCTCTTTATAAACCCTGCATCTCTTATTTATTCAAATTTGTCATGTTTCTTTATTTGATTTGGTTAAGAGGTAGCTAGATTGGAACCAAATTTTATGTCCCACTTACATGTCCCAATTCATGTCTCAACCACTTATATGTGGACAACTCAATTAAAATGACACGTATACATTTAACAGAATTTTTATTAACTCATATACTTGTAACACCACCGTTAGTGCAGGATGAATTATTTGTAATTAATTCTCTTTATTAATTTATTTATTATTTACAAAAACCCTTTCAAATTCCAGTTTCCTTTTTTTATTACTGTTAGTCCTATTAAGCTTCTCTTTTTAATTTGATTAATAAAAACTATCAGATTTCTCTGCCTTACCGTCCCTTACGAAAAGCAAATTCTCTGCACTCACAAAATTCTATATATATGATACTACTGTGAAAGGTTAGTAATATATATATATTTATATATATATATCTCTACTTTTTGTTCTATTTGATTTATTTTTTATATATATATAAAAAAAAAATCAATCTTGACTCATATGGTAAGAACCATATTATATTTCTTTTAAATACTATTAAAATTCTTTATTAAAGGGTAAATCTTTACATCAATATAGACTTATATATGAATATTTGAAATTGAGAGATATGTTTGAAAAATTATTATATATTGAGTTGATGGCTAAATTTTATAAATTAAAATTCTGATAAGATTTTTGTATAAACCTTTTTGTTCTTACATATATATATATATATAAATATATATATAAGTCATGTAGTGTATTCTAATAAAATTATCAATTATCAAAATAGTGTCTAATATTTTATTTGTTACATGAATTTATAAAATTTATTGTCTTTTTATTGAAGAGGATGGACAATACTAATTTGGTGGAGAATGATTTACAATCACATCGAAAAATAGATTTTGAAAGTGAAGATGGGATATTGTCTTCAAATGTTGATATAAAATCTCTTCATTCTAAAATTGATGAAGAGGCAATACCAAAGGTTGGTATGGAGTTTAATACTGAAGAGGAAACTTATAATTTTTATAATGCATATGCGTATAAGATAGGTTTTAGTATTAGAAGGAGTAAAACGCATAAAGATTTTTTAGATGGACGGATAATAGATAGAATATTTTGTTGCTCATGTGAAGGTCATCGAGAAAAAGATAAACGGGATGTTATAGTGAAATCTCATCGTGCTGAAACGAGATTTGGTTGTTTGGCAAGAATGAAAATCAATTCTCGTCAAAATAGTAAATATCGTGTGGTCGATTTTGTTATGGAACATACACATGTGACATCAAGTCCTAGCAAAAGTCATTTACATAGATCTCAAAGAAGATTGACTGTAGCTGTAACGCCCTGGCTACCCCAGAACAGTTACGGTGAACGGTGGACCGGAAATTTGACTCACTACCTGAGTCCTTTGGTCAAAAACGTGCTCTAAGTGTAATTAACAGGTTAAGGTATAAAACCAATAAAAAGGAAATGGAGATTTTTATTACAAACTGCTCTGTAGAGCTAAACAAAACATTTACAAGTGGCTCTCAGTACAAAATGGTCACTATTGTTTTAGATTTACAATCCCGCCGACCTAAGCGGCAAAAGTAGGGTAAACCCCCTAGTTCCTCTGAGAACTCCTTGGCCGTGGTGGTCAAGCGGCCGCATATGTACAAATCACCACATCAGCTCTCCACTCAAGGCTAGGTGAGCTTTTCTTTCCCTTTACCTGCACCACATAGCACCCATGAGCCAAAGCCCAGCTAGAAAACATAATAATTTTCATAAACAATATCAAATGATTATCATTATAATCACACTGAACATAAAGTTTCCGAGCAAACGAGTGAACATCACATGTTCTTAGCGGGGGAGAGTGGCTGCTAGGTAAGCCACTAGCCTCCAAGCACTTATTTCATTCATCGACCCTCGGGGTCGGTCTGGCATCAATGCTCTTTGAGCCATTCAATGCTAATGGTCGATTAGATCTAATCTCTGTTGGCTTGCGTGATCCACGCTATGGCCGTTCTGACTAATAAATCAGCGCTATGTGACCAGTGTCCAGTATCACTGCCGAACTTGACTGGTAAGTCACAGCTTCACAGCTGATACTAACACCTTTGCCAGTTCTGACTAACAAGTCAGTGCAACGTGACCAGTGCCCAGTACCACTGCCGAACCTGACTAATAAATCACGGCTTCACAGTTGATACTAGCACCTTTGCCAAACCTGACTAATAAGTTAGTGCTATGCACAAGTGAACAACATATGCTAAGCATTCCATGTTCAAACCATGTCCATATTACACAATCAACATGCCTTACAAACATCCATGCATGTCTCACTTGGGGTGCAGTTTTCTTACCTCGGGTTCTGAGCTAGAACAAATAAAAGAGTGACCCTGAGAACGATCGACCTTTTGGTCCTTTAGCGGTTACCTCAAACTTGGTATTGAACCCTCTCCAATGGCTGAACTAAAACCACAACCTTAGCCCCTTGATTTCCTAGCTTAGTTCCACACCTTAAGCTCAAAACTCCAAAGAAGAAACAAGGGAAATGAATGTACGGGAAGGAAGAGACTCTCACTCTGTTTTGGTTCTGTTTACTCTACAGCCTTCCAAGCTTCATATATATCCAAGCCAAAAGACCATTATACCCCTAGGTCTTTAAAAGTTTCTAAAGCCAACTCAAGGGTAATTTTGACACTTTCCACCTACACCGTTAATCATAATTAACGCTTCCCAATACTCGCTAATCTCAAAATTCTCAAACACCAATAATTCACCTCCCGTTACCCTTTAATGCCCGATAACACTCTAATCATTAAAAGCACCCCGAGAATCACCCCGAGCCCCGAGCTTAAGCGCGTTATGACCAAACCGATATTTAACATTCATTGATCATCTCATGCCAAATAGCTCGAACAAACCCACATCATAATGTGGTCTCAAGATATATCACCAACATGCGTACAAATAATCAATTTACCCTCAACGGGCCAAATTACCATCACACCCCTGTGATTAGAAATATGGACCCACATGCATGCATTTCACATCATATCATAATATAATCAACATATGCATGCATTTATCAATTAATAACATAATCAAGCAAGTATGGCCCTCCCGGCCTACTATTCACGCCGTTAAACACATCGGAGAATTCGGGGCATTACAGTAGCCCAAGCTGTCGAAATTGATCTAGCTAACATCTCAGGAATTACTCCTAAGGCAAGTTATGATTTAATGGCTAGGCGAGTTGGTGGGTGCGAGAACCTTGGATATACTATTGTTGATTGTCAAAATTATTTGCAGAGTAAACGAACAATTCAAATGAGAGTAGGAGATACTGGTGGTATACTTGAATATCTTCAAAGTATGCAATTAGAAGACCCTACTTTTGTTAGTTCCATGCAAGCTGATGAAGATGACATGATAACCAATATCTTTTGGGCAGATGGAAGAATGATGACAGATTATTTCTATTTCGGTGATGTTGTTTCCTTTGACACAACTTACAAAAAAATAAAGAGTGTCGACCGTTCGCAATGTTTCTTGGGGTGAATCATCACAAGCAAACTATTATCTTTGGAGCTGCACTATTATACGATGAAACTGCTGAAACTTTTGCTTGGTTATTTGACACTTTTGCTAAAACAATGTCAGGAAAAAAGCCAAAGACTATTCTTACTGACCAAGACGCAACAATGGAAAAAGCTTTAGAGTCTCAATGGCCAGAAACAACTCACCGTTTATGCATTTGGCATATATATCAGAATGCTACAAATAATCTTAGTGGGGTTTTTCAAAATTTTAGAGAATTCACAAAGGATTTTAGTAGTTGTATTTATGATTATGATGAGAAGGATGTTTTTATTGAAGCTTGGAATAGTATGCTTGATAAATATGATCTTAGAGACAATAAGTGGCTAAAAAAAATGTTCAATTTGAAGGAAAAATGGGCATTGGTATATGGAAGAGAGACATTTTGTGCAGACATGACAACTACTCAGCGGAGTGAAAGTATGAATAATGTAATTAAGAATTATGTTAGCTACAAGCATGAAATACCAAGATTTTTTCAGCATTTTCAAAGATTAGTTGAGGATCGTCGATATGATGAGTTGAAGACTGATTTTAAAGCAACTCAAACTTCATTGTCATTGTCTTTGCCAATAGAAATTTTGAAGCATACATCAATTGTTTACACTCCAGCTGTATTCAGAATGTTTGAGAAAGAATTTTGCAAGGCTTATGATTGTGCTATGAACATTAAAAGTGAGAATGGAACAGTGTCAGAGTATACAGTGACCCCTCATGGAAAGGTTTATGAGCATATTGTTACATATGATTCTTCTAATGATACAGTGACATGTGGTTGTAAGAAATTTGATTTTGCAGGAATTTTATGTGCACATATTTTGAAGGTATATTCATATAGGAATGTCACAAAAATTCCTTCTCAATATATTTTAAAAAGATAGACAATGCATTCAAAAACTGGAATTTCTTCAATTATGCAGAGCAAGAGTGTGTCTGTTGAAGATGCAAAAGAAAAAATGGCAAAACGTTACAAAGAAGTTTGTAGAATGCAAACTCAGCTAGCAACAAAAGCCGCTGAAGATGAGAAAGCATACAAAATTGTTGTCTCTGTGTTTAGTAAGAGTTTTATATATTTGGATGCAAATGATAGAGCTCAAGGGAAAGAGATTTCAACTTCTACTACCAGACATAATGATATTGAAAACAAGAGCAATAATGGAATAAGTGATCAAATTAAAGGATTTAAGACTAAAAGAAAAGCTCATGGTGGATCTAGAAGAATTAAAGGTGCACTTGAGAGAGCCAAAAATAAGAAAAAGATGGTTAAGGAAGATTCTCCATCACAACAGGTAATGTTAACTTAGTTTTAAATATTGTCATTTATAATTGTTTTCATAGTCTCTCTTCTAATCGTATTTTGATGTGTTATAGGATTTTCATGAACAAAAAGCAAACGATCAAATCAATAATGGAAGTGGAATACCATTTTTGTCTTCTAATTATTTTCAAGAGAATATGTCATCTTCATCAGCAAATATAGCTTCCTTGCATCAGAAAGAAGTATTTATATTGTCACATCTGTCATTTATTCTATGCTTCATTTATCAAACTTATTTTCTATAATAATGTATTTAAAATCTTAATTTCAGACTCCACCATATACTCATAATTATGATGGTTATGAAGATCTAAATGAGAATACAAGTATGACTGAACTATTGCAACAGGTAATTAATTGTGTATGTATCCATATATTGTTTGCAGACATAATTTTATTAAATATGATGATATTTACTGTAATTTTTCTTTTTTGCAAGCTATATCAACTCCTACTACATTTCAAAGATTTATTGGCAATTATTTTCAAAAATCACCACAGTGATAATGAACGTTTTGTATTTTGATATATGGTTTGAGACTTTATATTATAAACTCTTTGTGATATTGGCCAAACATAAAGAGTTTTTTGTTTTAATATAAATTTTTCTATGTTTTTGTTAGTTTGGCGGTTGATTATTAAAATCTATGATGATTTTTTTTTTAAGTTATCTATGGTGATTCTTTATTTTGTGTTTGTTGTCCTTGTTGGAACTTTCCTTTGTTTGAGGCTCCTCTCCTTTGATTTGGTTCAGTAAAATTTTAGTCCACGTTTAAAATTTTCGGTATAATAAATTTTTGTTGGTTCATAGTCCTATTTTCTTTTATTGAATGAATTTTATTTGATATATATATATATTGTAATATATATATGTATATTATATATAAATATGAAAGTGGAGAAGACTAGCAGAGAAATTTGGGAAGAGACAGGAGAGAGAATGTGGCATTTAGAAGAGATTGCAAATATTTTTTTATTTTTTTCGTATGGGACTGCAGAAAAGAGGTCATTAATTGCAAAGAAGCCCTCCTGCACTAACGGTGGTGTTAAAAGTATATGAGTTAATAAAAAATCTGTTAAATATATATGTGGCATTTTAATTGAGTTGTACATATATAAGTGGTTGGGACATGTATTGGGACATGTAAGTGGGACCGAAAATTTGGTTCCAGCTAGATTTGTTAAGAGACTTGAATGACTTTAATTTGTTTCAAAAATAATTTGGATGCTCTAAAGTAGTTGATATTTGATTGAAAGGAATGAAAATCAAGGAATAAGAATGAGAATGAGAAAAAGAATAAAAATGAAATGAAATGAATGAAATAAAATTTAATATGAATAAAAAAATTAATAAAAAGATATTAAATCTTTTTTCAATTTTGAATTGGAATGATTTTTTCTTTCATTTTCAAATGGAATAGTCATTCTACTAAAATGGTGAAAAAATTATTCTATTATAATGATATTCCAATACTCTATGAGGATGTGAAAAAGAATTAGAATGAAATAAAAATTAATATGAATAAAAAATTTATTAAATTTTTTTTTCAGTATTTAGTTGTAAGTCTTTCATTTTATTTTCAAATGGAATAGTCATTCCACCAAAATAGTAGAAAAACTATTCCTTTAGAATGAATGCAACAAAATAAAGGAATGAAGTGAAAATTGATTCATTTTCATTCTATTCTATTACTTCTAACCAAATATCATCTTAAATGCAACCAAATAAAGAAATAAAATGAAAATTGATTCATTTCAATTCTATTACCCACAACCAAATATCACTTAAGAATCCACTAATGTTCGCAAAATTAGGATTGAATTTTCATTATTATTAAGATTATATGATTTTTCTGCTAAAACTTTAATATAATTACGAATAACAATTAGAAATTACTCTCTTTCCAAAGTTTAAGGATGTCAACAAAAAAGGTAGAAAAATATGAGGGCGGAAAGGATGATGATTTTGAGATAACAATTTGGCAATTTAGATATTTGTTCGGTTTATGTAATAATACAATGATGAGAGACAATATTACACTCTCTTGGTGTGGTTGTGATACACCAAATCATTTAAATATAATAGAGTAAATCACAACTGAAATATTTAATGTTTTTAAAATATTGTACTTTTATGTTCAATTCTTTTTTTACGATAAAAATAGCAAAGGTATCTAAAATATAGCATTTAAATATTAATTTTTTTATAGAAAAAATACCTAAAGTTTCTAAAATGTAGCATTTAAATACTGAATTTTTTTTTTTTGAGTATTTTAGCTGTTATTTACTTTGTATGATATAGATATTATCTCTTTTTTTTTTAACTTAAAGGAAAAAAATGATTTTATCTTTCAATTTTCATATCAAATATATATAATTAAATTTTGTATAAAACAATATGTATAATCAAATGTGTTTTTTGATATAATAATCTATGTTATTATAGATAATTTTTCTATAATGACCAAATAGTAATAAAAACTAACATATTTATAGTAGCATAGAATTTTGTACTTCTGTACAGTTTAAAAATTGAAAATTACAAAAAACTACTTCATCTCTCTCTCGGTCTCTCTCTCTCTCGCAGGCAGCAACCAATACTCTCTTTCAAGAGTTACCCACGGCGACTTCCGGCTACAACAACATCCAATCTCCACCTCAAACAACAACGAAATCGCAGCCAAAAACTCTATCATGAAACCCACGACGATTTCGAATCCAAACAATGGTGAAGCTCGACCTAAAACAACAACAAAGCTACAGATGATTACGATTTGAAACAACACCCAACTACATATGATCTAGATCTGAAAAACAATACCACAACAACAACAGATCTCGATCTGAAAAACAAAACAACATCTATAACCCGATCCCGATCTAAGAAACCAGCAGAAACAATGGCGTACTATTTGATTTTGGGCAAAAATGTTACAACAAAAAGACAACAACAGCTATGTTGAAAATTGTTAGACACATTCAATTTATGGGAAAATAAAGTCAACTATAAGGTAACCAACAAAAAACCCAAAAAAAAAAAATTAATTCATCAAAACTGCCTAAATAATCTCATAATCTTTGTTTCAATTTTGTAGAAAAAATCAGATCAAGGAAAAAATTGTTGGAAAATAGTTGCTGTAATAATTAATCTCATTAAAACATTACAACCAGGTATGTATTTTTCATATAGATTTTCTTCATTATTCATCCAATTATGTCGAAAAAATATATTTGATATTTATGCTAACAAATTGACTGAAGAATTTCGACTGTATATATTATTTGTTGCTCTTACGTTGTTTTATAGTTGTTTGTAAGTTGTTTCATATGGTAACCCTGCTATTTAACATTTCAGCGAATGGAAACAATACCAATACTGATTCAGAGCAATGAAATATGGGATAACAACAAGAATTATATTGATTTTGAACCTAGTGGGGAATTGATACCTAGAAATTGCAAATATGAAAACTTGTGCATACATTGTTGTTCCAGTCACGTTGCAACCCTGCAACAACACAAATGCAACTACAACATCAAGTGAAGGATGACTACCCACCCCTCAAAATAGTGGATGATGCAAGTTTCCTTTTCTATTTGCAGCTGAAAATGAACGAGTCTGACTTCACAAGATATCCACTATGTGTGAACACAGTAGACAATAAGACAACAACACAAATTAAATTCCATTCTACGCATATAAAGAGCCAACAACAACAGCGGATTGACGATGATTGAGAATGGACCACGAACAGCAGAATCAACAATAGAGCAACAAGAATGTGAAATCATCTAAGAAATCAATGAAACATTTTACCTCATTGACTATGCAAAGTTAGTCACTGCAGAAATGTTGGAACAACTAGAATAAGAACCAACCGCTTGGAAATATATATTCACTTGTAATCACAAACCTCCGCCATCCCAAAATCGAAACTGGTCAGATCTACAAAGACAAGGCAACACTAAAAAGCTTTCTTAGCTACTTTGCAATAACAAACCACATGCAATACAATGTGTTTAAATCATGCTCTAGAGAATACAACATTATTTGTTTGGACAAAAACTGCAAGTGATCCATGGGAGCATCAAGGAATGGAACAACACAAGCATTCATCATCAGAAAATATTACAAAATACACACATGCTCTTTGGAAATCAGATTCAGTGATCAATGACAAGCAACATCAAAATTAATAGGCAACTACATAAAACCAAAGTCCCTCAACCTGAAAACAACATGCACTCCACTAGACATCAGAGGCGACTTGAATGATCAATACGGTATAAAGATGAATTATATGAAAGCATGGAGAAGTATGGAACACGCACTCAAAGAATTACAAGGAAATGCAAAGGAATCTTACAACCTCATACCAAGTTACTTGTACATGCTACAAAAAACCAACCCTAGAACTATAATTGACATTGAAAAAGCAGAAGATGATAGTTTGTTGTTTCGATTCATGGACTGAATGCATCTTTGAGAGGCTGGGCAAAATACAAACCTATAATAGTTGTTGATGGTACTTTCTTGAAGTCTACATATGTAGGAATGTTGCTCTCTGCTAGTGCACAGGATGTCGGAGGTAAAATATTCTCACTTGCTTTTTGTATAGCAGATTCTGAGAACAACAATTCATGGGAGTGGTTTTTCACAAAATTAAGAGAAGCATATGAAGTTAGAGAAGACCAGTGTATAATATCAGATCGACATGAAAGCATAATCAAAGCAACAAACAAAGTTTTCCCATAAATAACACATGTCTACTGCATGTTCCACCTGAAAAACAACCTACAAGAAACATGCCAAGGAATAAAATGTACCTTTCTTTGTTGCAACAACCGCGTACACAGAAAAGAAATTCGAATATCATATGAAAGAGCTTGACAACTTGGATAAGCGAATAAGGCCTTATTTGCATAAAATTGGATATCATAAATGGTCAAGATTCTACTCCAAAAGCAAAAGGTGCTAAGTAATGACTTCCAATATTGTTGAGTCACTTAACACAGCCACCATGGCAACTAGAGATGTACTTATCACAACACTTTTGGTGTGTTTGCATGGATTACTCCAAGATTGGACATACAGTAATAGGAAACTAGCTCAAAAAAATGATAAGATTGACACCAGTTGCAGAACAAGCACTCACCAACAACTTTGTATACTCTTTGAGATTAACTGTAAGATTGTTCAATATTTTAGTTTTTTTTTTCAATTATTAATGCCAATCATTATTGTTGCTATTATGTTGCTCTACTGTTGCCACCATACCTATACAACATATAATACAGGTAAAGCCAAAAAATGAATATCTATTTTAGGTATTTGAAGAAGATAAGTCATGGATTGTAAATCTCAAAGAACGAATTTGCACTTGCAATAGATTTCAAAAGGATAAAATGCCATGTGGTCATGCTCTTGCTGTGATGAAGGAGATGAACATAGACCCCTACCATTATTGTTCAAAATACAGCACAACAAAAGTATGGTAAGAAACATACGATGCAACTGTGTATCCAGTAGGGAAACAACAACATTGGGAATTACTAGAATTTTTCAAAGACATCATAGTGTTGCCTCAATTTGAAAGAGTGAAGGCTAGAAGACCAAAGAAAAGAAGAATTATAGCTACTTGGGAAACTAAAAAGAAGAACAAGTGCAACAAGTGTGGACAAAGAGGTCATAATAGGAAGACATGTCGAACCCGACCACCAAGAAGTTGAGAATATCAACACATCAACACAAAAAAAGATGCTAGTTTATCAAATCACCTAAATAAATAACATTGGTTTCAATTTTTATTTTATTTTAAACACTTAAACATTGGAAGGACATTGATTAATTCTTGTTGCTCCCTTGTTTTACAATGAAATGTTTTTTTTATTGTCTTTATAGATTTTGGGACATATGTATCATACTGATATTAAGTCATAATTATTGATGACCAGTTATTCTTTTAAAACATTGTTTTTAAAACATAATTTCTTATATTATGAGGATGTTGTAGTCTTGTTGCTATATAGTTGTAATAGTCAAACAAACAAAAATGACAAAGAATGGAAAGATGAAAGTCTCGAAATATATTGAAAAGGAAATAGGACCAACAAGATAACTGTTACCAAAATAAACCAAGAAACTAGACTATTATCTTGAAAACTGAAATTACATATAAAAAAAAATACAATGTGTGAAGTTGTTCTATTGTTACTAAAGAGTTGTTACAAAGCTGCTGACAACAAAAACACAATCATGAATCCTTCAAACACAGTCTTTTGCACTTTCTCCCAACTTTTTACTAACTTTTTTAGGAGACTTCTTTCAAAGTTCAGGTTGACTAGCAACATTCTCTATCTGCTTCATTTTTCCATAAGAATAAAGAAGAACAACCAATCTAGAACGGTGATCTTCAACTGAAAAATCACTTGATGAAATTTCCTTGCAATTAGCAAAATACTCAACATAGGATGCAACATAAATACAACAATCATTACAAAACACACACCATTTAATGGATTGGTAAAATGTAAATAAACATTAAAAATATTAAATGGAACAAATAAAAAAAACATAGGACATTACTTACTTGTCCTCATGTTGAGGCAATCCATCAACAATAACAACAGAAAAAACAATGGCAGCAAGATAGAATATGGCTCCATAGCTTCCATAGATGTAGCTTCATACCGCCCAGACATCAACGAGTTATACATGTAAAGAATCATTTCCTTTATATTCAAATGTCCTAGAATCCAATGACTCTTCTTCCTCATATTGATTGGAAACAAAACATGGTCACACTCAATCCATGGTTTACCACACATAAGAATTTTACCCTTTATAAACTGAGTAATTGAATGCCTAAGGTTAAGAACTGATGCATCCCGATTCTTTTGCAAAAATTTCTCATAAAGAGAAGATATGCTATCACTAAAAAAATAATATGTTGTAGTGAAGTTTACCTTAGGAGAAGCTTAATACTTCTCATTCTTCCTTAAGTAATAGAATATGATATCAATATGCTGAAAACGACATGAAAGAATAACAAAATAAATTCTCATATATTACATCATGACAACATAATCGCAACACCATACCAACATTAGAAAAAAATACAAAAATTATATATAAGAACAAAAAAAAAAAAAACTCACCGAGTCTGTTAGACATTCTCCACAATGAGAAAGTGTGTGGAACCACATCTTATCATTCACTATATCAACTCCAAAGTCAAAGACAAACTTAAATGTATTCTTACCCTTCAAATAAAAATAAATTTTCCTGAAATAAAGAAAAAACATTTTAAAAATAAAAAGAACAATATCGAATAAAAAAATACTAATAATACTAATAACATACTTCGCTCTTTTATTTTGATCATCAAGAAGCCAAAGAACAAATTCCTTCTCATGCTCCTCATTAGGGACCTCTCCAATGTTGTCATCCAGAAACAACCCTTCTACATAAGTCACCATCTGAAATGCTTCACCTTCTTCACCAGAACCAGAACCAGGAGATACAAAATCTTGCTGGAATGGAGATTTCAAAGCTACTCCAGGCTTCATAATTCTCTTATCTATAATATTACTATCTTTAACCTCAACAACACTACCAGAAATAACATCATTAGACTCTTGCGCTGGTACAACACCAAGTCCCTCCTGACCTAATTGATCACCAATGACCATGCTTTCAACAACTGCAGAGGAACTGGAAGGAATCTGTAAAACAACACTAGATTGAAAAATGTATGCAATAATAGCAAACATATATAACAACATGTTAACAATAAAACACCAACAAATAAACAACAACCCAAACCTTCATTTTTGAAACAGTCTCTAGTCCAGATAGCACAGTTTCTTCAATCTGAAGCTGACTTAACCCATTGAAAAATGCATCAAAATATTTTTCACAGGCAACCTTCAAAAATAAAAAATAAAAGTGAACAATGGAATAAAATAAATATTTTTTTAAAAAATAAAATAAAAATAAACAAACTACCTTTCCTGAAACAATATATTTTTCATCAATAACATCATTAGATACAACAACATCGTTTTCAGCTATGTCCTCCTAAGACAAAACAACTGCGTCATCTTTAAAATCCTTAGATTCATTAGAAGCATCAAGTTCACGCTCCTTCATAGGTTTCACAACATCAGATACAGTTGCTATAACATTAACCACCTATAAAAACAACAAAAGAAAAACACATTTACTGAAATAGGTAATTTTAGTAACAAAATTGAACCACTACAACAACAATAATGAATAAATAAAAGGAAAATTATACATACTTAAAATATATAACAACAATCACAATGAATATATAACTTTATGAAGAAAAAAAATTTGACAATAACAATGACCAAAACATAAAATTTCCATTGAAAATATAAAATAATTACAACCATACAATGATAATTATAAAAAAAATGGATATGAATCAAGCAACATAAATGTATTAAAGCAATAGCAAAACAATAACTAAACCTATTTTTAGTCCCAAAAAAAATAACAAACAATGTTAAAAAAAACTACATTTAACAAAATAAAAAAACTATGTTTCAAACATAATAACAAAAACAATAAGTAAATCTTCATTTTGATGTCATTAGTGGACTGAAGTCGGCTATGTAGATACCTTCTATTCCGTGTCACTCTCAGTGTCTTCATTGTCAACCTCATCATCATCTTCTTCACTAATCTCATTTTGCTTTCCTTTAATATCTACACTAGAATTTCCTTCTTCCCGCTTGTCCTCGCCTTCATCTTTCCCAGCTTCCTCTTCTTCTTCCTCGTTAACCTCTTCTTCATTTTCATTACTCTTCTCATGATCGATGTCACTCCCTTTATCATCATCATCAGAATCATTCTCTTCACCCTACATTTAAAAACTAAAACATTAAACAACCAAACATATATGCATAAACCAAGGTTGTAACGTAACAAGAACAATAACATAACAACATATAAATAACCCTACCTTATCAAATGGATCCACAAAAACAATATCAAACTTCTCCTGCATAGCAGACAACAGACCAGTAACAACAATAAATTGAGACTTCACATACTCCTTCAAATTCAATAACTCTCCAGCCATTCCTTCATGCTTAGACACTAGCGAATTCATCTTAGCATTTAAAGAATCAAATTGGGTGGACCCATTAGGGATGGTTATTGGGATTTCACCACCAACAAGACCCAGATTAGACGCAGAATCTACTTTTGCTCCCCCAACTTCATCAACATCTGCGTTGAAAGAAAATCCACCCAACTTGTAGACAACAATCTCATTATCATTTGGCTTCAGATTTCTCAACACCAACTACAAAACAACAACCAAAAATATAAAAACATAAAATGTAATAGGCAGACAATGCTAAAACAACAGTAACCTAACATATAAACAACATAAAACTATATCTTCTCAGCTGGAATATAAAAAATAGTACCTTCAACAATCTCAGATCAGGAGTACTAGAACAACTCCACCTAGCAATCCTCGCAGTAGTTTCAGAAACCAATTTGCAGTACTTCCCAACCATATATCAGCAACACTCATACAACCAGACTTGAAACACATGTGGGCAACCAACGAATGTATAATAAGGTTTAACTTTCTTCTCCTCATTTGAATTTTGTACAACATTGTACCAACTATCTAATTTACCCTTCAAAGACATAATGGTTTCATCAAAAGATTTCTTACCCCATGCATACTCACTGCAACGACCACTATCAACAATATCTAAATTTGCACGCATAACTTGTTTTTCCTTCCTAGAACTAAGTAGAAACTACTGCACAAAATACAGAACAACCAACTTTACAGTAGCTTCATCATCATCACCCCACCTCTTAGCCATAAAACACTCACGAATAGATTTCTTAGAGATCTTATCACAACCTAGCCAATATTTATCCAAAAAACTATTTGACTCTTGTTTGAAATTCAAATTATTGCACTCCACTTCACAATCTAAACTAGAAATCAAAGTAAAATCTTCAATACTAAACCTCATCTTAATACAACTAATCATAACCCATAACTCATACTCATTTGGCTGCTTAATTTCCCTCAATAACAGCCCATGCATTAATTGAGGTTGAGAATTAAATGCAGGAAGATTTAAAAAACTACCAAAACAAGTTTAAGAAAATATTTCTTTTTTGTTTATCAGACAAATAGTTATTAAGGTCCTTAATAACTTGATAAGTACAACAAGATACAACTTGGGCGATAAAATACTACTTCTGATTGATTAAGTAATCTCAATCCTACAAAAAAATATAAAAATTAAATCAACAAAAATAGTAATGAAACAACCACAAAACAACAAAACAAACATAACATAAACAACAATGGACATAAAAAAACAAAAACAAAAAACAATAATAAAAAAACACCAAAATAACCACACAACAACAAAAACACACAGTAAACTTAGAAACAACAACAATAAAACAGAAACAAAAATAAAAAATAAGTTCCGAAAAAATCTTCAACAAACCAACAATAAAAAAAACAAGCAAACAACATGATGATAATGAAACTTTAAAATGGGCAAATTACTAATATTATAAATTAGCCTAATAAATTATAATGCAATTTCAAACAAACATTAAAACAAACATATTAGCTTCATTCATCTGTAAATCACGATCCAACACACAATAAAATTCGAAAAAACATAAACAGAACGACACTAATAGCACAACCAAACAACATGATGATATAAGAAACTTTAAAATGGGCAAATTACTAAAACTTATAATACATATTCAAACAAACATTACAACAACCATATTCAGTAAATTCAACAGTCAAAATGATCCAAAAAAAAACAAGCAAATCCCTAAACATCAACATCAAAACAATACAATACAAACAACATGCAAACCTTAACAACAAATTCCTTCAGATCATCTCCCACAGCTTTGCTTGATTTCACATTTTTCGCTTTCCTCCTTTCAACAACATCATAAACCAACTTCTGTTTCTGTAATTGGGATTTCGATGACTCGGCTTTGGGCGAGTTATGAGAGCTTGGTTTCTCTTCAATCCGCTTCACAGAAGCTTTCTTCCCTATCAGCAAAGCTTGTTTAGAAATATTTGGAGACTTTAGAATTTTTTTAACAGAAGGAAAAGGAGTAGAAGATGTCGATCAAAGAACGTGGGAGTAGAAGGAAAAGGAGATAGCCATAGCTTATAGATAATGCTATATATAACAACAAAGAACGTGGGTTTAAATGCTTCAATAACCGTTAAGAACACATTTTTTAATGAAATACAAAAAAAATGAAGAGACTAGTTTGATCGTGGAGCAGAAAAAAACAATGGAGAGAATAGTGAGAATAGTGTATATTGTGAAGAGTGGAAAGAGTGGGAAGTTGTCAGAAAAAAATTCAAAAAAATAAATAAACTTAATCAATACAAAATACACAGAAGAGGCAAAAGTAGTATTTTTGTAATTAAAAAAAACACATAAGGTAAACATAAAAAACGTGAATAGTACAAAAGTTGTTATTGTCGTATGGCAGTAAAAAAGTTTATATTGTGATAGTTTTGGCACTTTATGTAAAATTTACTTTATTATACAAATTTCTAATAATTTTGTGTACTATGTTGAATTTATTTTTAAAACTACAAATATATAGGGTAAAACTACAACATGTTATTTCTTTTGGATGTACTGGTACGTCTTTTTTATATTTTGGTACATAGATAAGTTGTAAACTCAATGTATTTACATGACAACGTACATTGTAGTTATAGGGGGTCTCCCACAATTTTTCAGGAAATTATGAATAATTTAGGTTGCTGACATCCATATTCAAATAATCTATTGTAAGTGTGCCTTTTTTGTATTATTAGAGCATCTCCAAAGGAGTGCCAAATTGGTTAGCTCACTTTACAAAAAAAATTGTTCTAATGGTGTGCCAAAAGTTGTGCCAAATTTGGTACACAATATAACATGATACATATTTTGCATCACCATAAATGCTACACTTTTTATTTACTTTTATGTCATTTTTAACATTTTAGTATTATTTTTAATCATCACCATTAAATGCTAAACTTTTTACCTTATTATTTTATTATTATTTTTAATTACCAACAATAAAATATAAAGAAAAATTATTACTTTTTGTATATTTTCAATAAATATAAATGAGCATTAATGAAAGATTGATTTTTGCATCAACTTTTACAATTATGCATTGAAGCATGGTACTAAAATTATGTCAAATATACTCATATTGATATTTTGTGATAAATATAGCACACTATTTATATCTCACATTGAAGATTGTCTATTATATATATACACACATGTCGCATGTGAAATGGGCTGTTTCAAACTCTGTTTCAACATCTTAAATTATTCAAAATTTCCTGAAAATTTGTAAGAGATCCCTTATTATTATAATGTATGCCACCATATAAAAAAATTGGATGGCATCCGTGGACATTCTATTAGAAAAACTTATACAGGATTTTAATTATTTTCATGTAAATCTTATATTAAACAAATTAATATAAGACAACCTAGAACATGTTTCTACAATTGAATTTAAACACATATAATAATAAGAAGAACACTTACATTATACGCAGTGTAATGTATTAGTCCTTCATTCAATTTCTCTAACCCTTGAATCCTTTCTGTCACAGGGTATCACCAAGAAACTGAACTGATCTTCAAATTTCTTCAAGGCCTTCCAAAGTATCCTTAGAATCACCAAGACTAGAGTAGGAAATTATCAACACATGAGATAGATACAAAGAGAAGAAGAAGAGAATTTTGAGGCTTACAAAAGGACTTTTGCTAGAGAGAGTCTAAAACTCTAAAACGTCAAGAATAGATCTTTTGACCATTTGTCAGATAGTCTCAATCATCTTTTATTTCAACTCTCACTTAGCATTAATTTTATAGGCTCAATTAGGTAATTTATTTTAATTAAAAAATAAATAAAATAATAGATAGTATCAGCCATTAGGTCGAAACTCTCATGAGCTTTAGGCCCATAAAATTTCTCATTCAATTATAAGCCCATTGGACTTAAAATCAAGGTCTATATTATTTTCTATTAATTAATTAATTAAATAATTATTTAAATCATTTATCAAAGTAATTATTTATAATTTGAACCTTGATTTAAACTTATTTATTAATTTAGACACAAATTTGTCTTAATTAATAAACCTTTCCTAAAATCTCTTTTCTTCTCTAAATTTTATAACTTTGTGAAACTATCTAAAATTGACATGGTCAACTTTGATAATTCTAATTGATTATTATATCAATTAATTGAGACTATCTAGATGATTTTATCCAAGGTACAGTGGGGACCATGAGCCTATGAAATGGCACAGTGGGGACCAAGTGCCTATGAAATCAAGCTCCAATAAATTAACATAAATTTAACAAATAAATTTACTAACTTATTAATTCCTTGTGACTTCACTAAAGGCTTTGAATTCATAGAATGCTCTATAAGCAATATAGATATGTTATTAGTTATCCATTGTTACAACCATAATTGTCACTCAATCCTCTACAGACGGTCTACAATGAGATGGGACTAAAAATACCATTTTACCCCTCATTGTATTTTATCCTTAAAACACTTTGTTCCTTGTAAATGATATTTCAATAAACTAATATTAATTACTAAAATGAAATCTCTATCATTTAGCACCTTGAACAAAACTAAAAGGAAATCATCGTTTTACTTCATCACTAGAAGCTATAGATGTTCATATCTATGATTAACACTCCCACTCGATTATAATATCGAGTTCCCAAGATGTAAGTATGGGCTAGTTCATAGGGTAAGCTGGTAATGAACAAGTCAAAGAACTCAAATAATACAATCAGTTAGAATACTAACCACTCAGAATTGAGATTGAATTGACCTATGGTCAACTATATGATATGACTACAATAGATAATAACGGTATGTTTACTTATCCTTTCTACTGTTAATGTCGGTCCAGTCCGATGCAACAAATACATATGATCTTGTAGCGTCCCAAATTTGCTAATAACGCTTAGGGTTAGGGCCTTATTAGCGTGCCTTGAGGGAAATAATTGATTTAATTATGTTAATAAATGAATTTGATGATTATGTGATTAGAAATGCATGTTTAGGTGGATTAAATATGCATGTGGGCCCCATTTGGTTGTTAGGGGCATATTTATAATTTTAGCCTGTTGAGGGCATAAATGCTATATTTTTGTATATTGTGATTGATACCACGTGTGAGTGGTAATATATTTGTGATGCACGATCTGAGACAGTCTTAGGGAGCAGTTTAGCTAGAAAGTCACAACGGGGTCAAATACTCGGCTCGAGAGGAGCCTTGGGGGTATTTTGGGGATATAATATGTGTTTGGAATTTATTGAGTAACAGGTAGTAGTTTGGTAATTATTTGGATATGTCGGGATTAAACGGGATTTATAGGAACATTTGAGGAATTAACGGGATTTGGCAATTGACGAAATTTCCCTTGATGATATTTAAGGACTTAGATAACTTAAGGGACATTTTAGACTTTTGCTAAGATTGAATATGCATTCATAAGATTTGAGAAAATACTAGACTTAAGTGAAGGATAACATCAAAAATCTCAGCTTCTTCTCTCTCTCGGTTCTCTCTCATCCTCTAGAATACCCAGCTGGTTTTTGGAATTTTGGAGGAGAAACTCAAAAACTAAAGCTTGGAACTTTGGAAGGATAAGCCTAGGTTGTTGGAGTACTAGTCTAAGCTCAAAATTATCCTTGAGGAAAGGAACCTAGCACTGAATTATTTGAGTTTCTGGTGAGTTTTGTTAGAATTATAGGTTTGCATGTGAATTGAATTTTTAAGTTTAATTTTGGATATTGAATAAGTTTATGAGGTTATCTATGGACTAGTTATGGAGCCTAGATTGTGTGGAAGGAAAGGCCATGCTTAATTCTGGGTTTAGATATTGAGTTGGGTTGATTTAAGAAGAATTGGCTCGAGGAAAACGCAAAGAAAAAAGGTGATTTTCTTGGTTTGCAGGCTCGAGCCGCGACCCTGTTCTTCAGGCGCCGCGACCCGTGTGTGTCGAAGAGGCCGGAAGCCTCTGTCTGCCCAGGCACACCGCGGCCTGTGTCCCTCAACTGTGAGGCATTTTGCCTCTGACTTGGGCGTGCTGCGGTCCTTAGGGGGCTGGGCCGCAGCTCAAGTTTGAAGTATTGACTGTTTGAAGATTTTTAGCTCGGGAACCCAAATGTTAAGGTTCGAGAAGGATTTTACCACCCTGATTGGTAAAATCCAAGGTCCTAGAGGCTAGAATTATATCCCGAAGTTATTTATTGGAATAAAGCTTGATGGATGGCTATTGTTAATGTGTTGGGACTATGATTTCAGTGAGGTTCGGGTTAGAGGACTGTGCTCAAGAAGCTTGGGACACAGGTAAGAAAACTGTTGTACCCGAAGAGCACGATGTAGCCCTATTGTTTGTATTCCAAGGCATGGCCCTATGTGATTGAATTGCAGGGCGTAGCCCTATTGTTTGTGTTTAGTATATGTTAAAATATATGTTGATATTATGTTATGTATTGCATATTTGTGAATGAATGGTGAAGGCCAGAAATGGCGAAGGCTGAGAACAATAGGAAGACGAGCTTGACAAGGGGCCCGTAACGACATTGAGCACGTGGAGTGCAAAGCTGAGTGCGGCAAGGGCTGGGAGCGGCGCTAGCACGCGGAGTGCAAAGCTAAGTACGGCAAGGGGCGGAGTTCGAGAGTCATCCTCTGAGTGAAGACTGCAATCATGAGTACGCAGAGTGCAAGAGTCATCCTCTAAGTGAAGACTGCAAACCCAGAGCCTGGTAAAGCGTCTGGGACGACATGGTCGCTATGTGTTTAGCTTGTTGGCTGTTTTTTTATATGTTGATTGATAGATATGCATATGTTAATTGTTTTGTGTTGAGTTTTCTTGCTGGGCTTCGGCTCACGGGTGCTCTATGGTGTAGGTAAGGGCAAGGGTAAGGTCGACCAATTTTGAGTATGGAGAGCGTGGAGCGACGGGTACATGTTCGGCCTACCTGGCTGCCACGGCCAGGGGTATTTTTGGGAAATGCAATGTGTAGACTTGAATTTTATCGCCTAGTCGACCCTAAATGTATTTTGAGTTTTAAATATTTTCTAAACATTATTTTGGGATCCCAAATGTTTAATTTTTAGTATTTTCAATGAATAACCATATTTTTATATTTAATGCCTTTAAATGACCTTCAACACAGTTTAGCTACACTTTTAACCTAAAACCTCGATTAGCGAGTGATTGGCACATTTAAAACTCACTTAGTAATGGCTCTAAGGAAGTAGGGAGTTACAGATCTTATCTACTTTGCTAACGTTATGGAAAAAACATAACACTACAATGTGTAAGTAGATCATATCGTAGATTGGCAAGTCAGTGTAAATCCTATGTACTGACTAATCTTAGATGTTATCCCTGTTTTCCACCAGGACACATGGCATGACGCAATGGGTCCGTGGGCCCCCTTAAAGAGATCCGAGCCCATCTTGAGCTCGATGAATAGGGAAGAAGAAAGTCCTGATAGCCTAATCATCAATGAGCCCAACAATGTTCGATGGGCGCGACCATAACAAGGGAACCGGGACCAAGATGCAGGCCCAACTCATCTTCCCGGTCCCAACCTACCCGTATCCTCCAGGATGCCAACAGAGGTGGCTGACTAACTAGTCTGGGAATAGACCTTGTCAAGAATGAACC
Organism: Humulus lupulus; assembly: GCF_963169125.1. NCBI lineage: Eukaryota > Viridiplantae > Streptophyta > Magnoliopsida > Rosales > Cannabaceae > Humulus > Humulus lupulus. The sequence goes on from NC_084793.1 coordinate 106,221,173, forward strand.
CGAGTCCTGGTGAACGAACCAGGACTCTGGTAAATAAATTGGGACATTAGTAAATGAACTCGAACGAGACATCCGGGTAGGATAAGCCTGATCTTCCCTAATGCTAACATGTCCCTGAGAAACACGGAAGTTGGTCTCCTCCACGAACCTGCAGAAGAGGGCAGACACAGAACGTACACTGTTCCTAGGAAACGATACTACCACTAATCTGATAGATCATGTCCCCAGGATCTTTTTAGAAGCCCACGTGGACCAGTCTGAGCTAACGTACTATGGGCAACTGTAAGGCTTGGCCATGCCCGAGCGGGCCTAATGGGCCCAGATTACTACATTTTATTATGTAACATTCTTTGTATTATAACTCCATTAGTGAGTAAACCGTCATTACATCCCTATTGGGCACGGATTAGTCCGGCCCAAGTCCACTGCACTTGACTGCCTATAAATAGGGCCAGTTGTGCACTGTAGTGGGGATCCCATATTTTCGCTTGTAAGAAATTACTCTGCTAAAACTTGCAGAAAACTCCATTGTCAAAAGCTCCCTTAAATCTAATACAATAGACTCGTGGACTAAGGCTCATTAACGCCCCAACCACGTAAAAACTTTGTTTGTTTATCTTTGATCCTTTCTTTCTAGCTCTTATTTCTTAGTATATTTCTAGTTTTTGAAAAACTTGGTAAACATTAGGTCTAACTTATGATTGAACATATAATCATATTTATATTCCACTGTGATTACGTCACTATAAATACGATTAGATATATGCTCGGGATTTAATAGAAGTTTATATTAAACAAATAATCATGAAAATAAAACATGTGAGCGATGTGATTGACCAAGTCAAAAATTGATTTCTATTCTTTTATTTATAATAAAAGGAGATTACAAAGAAATTGAGTTTTAATTAGGGCATAAAACCCAAAAAAAACTCCCACTTGCACTAATTGAAACTAATGTCTTAATTCTACTAATCACATTTCCTTGATATTCTTATCAAATATAGCTTCTGGTAGTGTTTTTGTAAACGGATTCGCAAGATTTTCTTTAGATGCAATCTTCATAACCTTCACATCTCCCTTGGCCACATATTCTCGAATTATGTGATACTTCATTTCTATATTCTTACTCCTCTTGTGACTACGAAGTTCTTTTGAGTTGGCTATCGCTCCTGTGTTGTCACAAAACAATACAAGCAGTTTATCCATATCTGGAATAACACCAAGATCTGAATAAAACTTCTTTAGCCAGAATATTTCCTTAGTTGCTTCAGACTCAGCTATGTACTCAGCCTCCAAGGTGGAATATGAGATCGCAAACTGCTTTATGCTTCTCCATATCACAGCTCCACCCCCAAGAGTAAACACCATTCCAAAAGTAGACTTCCTATCATCGACATCAGTCTGAAAATCTGAATCGGTGTAGCGTACATGGTTAAGAATACCACACATGTAGACTAACATATAATCCATAGTCCATCTTAAATACTTCATAATATGCTTAACAACTATCCAATGTTCCAGTTCTGGGTTTGACTGATACCTACTGTAACGCCCTGGGTAGCCAAGACCGTTACACTGTGTGTTTATAAAGGTGCAAGACTTGCTAATCAAGTCATTTAGTTAGAAGCGTGCTACTGAAACTATAATTGAACTAGGGTTAAAATATTTTTTTCATAAAAGATACATTTCATACGTGGGATCCCAAAAGAAATAAAGTTTAAGGACAGTTTACAAAATTTCAGGAAATATACAACTACAGGCCACTGTAAGGGCAAAATAGACATTTTAGGTTATCTTGCCCTTGTACCAATCCTCGGCTGTGGCGCCCTATCAGTTGACTATGTACATTCAACCCCAGAGCTCTCCAACTCAGGACTGGTCCACCTTGCCCTTGCCTTTACCTACACCACGTAGCACCCGTAAGCCAAGGCCCAGCAAGAAAACTATAGTGCATAGTATAAGCGACAACCAACAGGCAGATAATTCACAAATCATCATTCAGATATACAACAGGTCATATTGCTCACATAAACAGTGATACCAACCTACAAGCCAATAATCATTTATTCAGATAACAAACTCGTTACAATCATTAGTATAAACAACAATAAACTTATCACACCAAAAACCCTAGGTCGACGCCCTTAGGCCGCACCCTCTGATTATCCCACTGACTCCTGCTCGCTTAGGCTGTGCTTAGTGATTATGTACTTAACCTCAGCTACCAGTGGCCGTGCCGTGCCCTATGCGCAAATATTGATTTCGAAACTCTTAGGTCATTTATCACATGTCCCCATGGCATAATACCATCTCATGACATCACATATAAAGATAGGGAACTCTTAGTCCCAACATAATCACATAATCGGGTGCAGTTTCTTACCTTTGATTCCGAGCACTCTGGTTAAAAGAAATGATCCTCGAGTACGATCCCGTCCGAGCCCTAGCGTACACCTAGTCACAAACGTAACATAGAATCCTCATTAAAATTCAATTCCATAAACTAACCTTGAGACCAATCCCGAGCCCTCGGGAAGCCCCAATTCCACCAAACGGGGTGGTGGAATCAAAGCTCGAGCCTCCAAGCGAAAACCCTAAGAAAATACCCAAAAATCCATTTCTGAAGGCAGGGTAGCGCTACAACGCCACAAGGTAGGCGCTACAAGCAGAGGCAAAATCCCCCAGAAAACCCAGGCATAGCGATGTAGCGCTCTACTGCTAGCGCTACAGTGCTACAGACAACACCAAAAATTCCCTGAGCTTTTCCTTCGAATTTCCTCGAGTCAAAACTCCCTAAAACCCCTCCAAACTTCAACCACACTTCAAATTAAGCCTATCATCCACTACATCTCATCCCACATGGCCCAACAACATCAAACTTTGCCATATGCACCATCAAACAAAGAAAAAACAAGAATTAAGCTTGAAGCTTAAGAACTTCATCAGAAAAACCAGAAACTACCCAAAAATTCAAATGATCAAACCCAAAAATCATTACATTTAATGGAGAATCCGATCCTAGGTTTCCCTTAGTACCCATCCAGCCTTTAGCTCCTCAATTCCCCAAGCTCAAATCCTTGAATACCCATCCAGAAACTCAAATTAAAAAACAACTCATCAAAGTCAGAAAATTCGGACAAAACTCTTTAAGCTTTACCTTAATTGAACTTTAATTGCAGCAGAACTTCCTAGCTTCACCAAGGACCTAAGTTCCAAGCTCTAGCCTAAGCCTCCTCTGAGTTTACAGCCTCAAATTCCTGAAGAAATGGTGAAGGGAGAGGAAATCATGTGGGAGAGCAAAGAATCCTTGTTTTTCTTCTTTCTTTCGTTCTTTCCTTCAGTTTCTACAATTTTCTACAACTTCCACTAAGGCTAAATGGCAGAATAACACTTATCCTCTTTTAACCATCCAAAAGACCATTTTTCCCTCCCATTAAAACCTAAGCCTTTAAACATTCCAAGGGCATTTTGGTCATTTGTTCCCAATTCCCGCTAATTCCTAGAGTGTCCCTAATTATTACCGCTTAAACCCCGCCACTTAATTAATCACCAATTATTTTCCTCAATGTCAAATAGTCTCCAATATATTTCCCGAATTCTCATAAATACCCCCAGGCTCCCCCGAGCCGGGTATAAATCCCCACCGTGACTTTTCGCTAAACTGCTCGCTAGGATCGCCTCGAGTCACCAGCTGCAAATATATATATCCACGCTTATGCCCTCAATGGGCCAAAATTACAAATATGCCCCTATATGCTAAACAAGGCCTACATGCATAATCATGCATCTCATACATCCATATGGTCATATAAGCATGCTCATCACATAATCATGCATTAAATCATTTAAATCACACATAAACCCATTATGCCCTCCCGGCACACTAATCAAGGCCATTAAGCCTTATCAGTAATTTTGGGTCGTTACAACTACTCACTACTCCCACTGCATAGCAAATATCTGGTCTAGTACACGACATAGCATACATCAGACTTCCAACTACCGATGCGTAAGAAAATTTTCTCATTGCATCTTCCTCTTTAGGAATCTGGGGAGACTACTTCTTTGAAAGATGAATTCCATGGCGAGACGATAGACGTCCTTTCTTTGAATTTGTCATTGAGAAACGTTCAAGCACTTTATCAATGTAAGCTGCTTGAGATAGAGCTAAGAGTCTGTTCTTTCTATCCCTAATGATCTGGATACCTGGAACATAACTTACTTCACCCAAATCTTTCATCTGGAATTGAGTGTTTAGTCAATTCTTCACATCTGATAATTTCTTAACATTGTTTCCATTGAGTAAGATATCATCTACATAAAGAACCAGAAATACCATTATTTGATTTGCCTTCAGTTGGTAAACAAAAGGCTCGTCAATATTTTGTTCAAAGCCATAAGTTTTAATTATTTCATTAGACCTAAGATTCCAGGAATAAGAATCTTGCTTAAGTCCATAAATGGACCTATTCAACTTGCAAACTTTTCATTCTTGTCCAGCTACTTTAAATCCTTCTGGCTGATCCATATAAATGACTTTGTCACGCTTCTCGTTAAGAAAAGTTGTCTTGATGTCCATTTTCCAGATCTCATAGTCGAGAGCGGCTGCTATGGATAGGAGGATGCGAATGGACTTGAGCATGGCTACCAGACTAAACGTTTCTTCATAGTCCACGCCTTCTCTTTGGGTATAACCCTTTGCCAATAATCGAGCTTTATAAGTTTCAATATTTCAATCAACACCTCAGTTCTTCTTGTAGTTCCACTTGCACCCAATGGCCCTAAATTCACTAGGTGCTTCCACAAGATCCCAAACGGAATTTGAGTACATGGACTCTATTTCCTACTTCATGGCTTCAAGCCATAGTTCCTTTTCAAGGCTAGCCATTGCCTGTTTGAAAGACAACGGATCATCATCACTAGTGTTAACAACAACCATATTGGTTTCACCATCCAAACCATAGCAAACTGGGTTCCTAGAAACCCGCCCACTACAGCTAGGCTCCATGACTATTTTCTCAGGAACACTGGTACTTTCTTCATTTAAATCGACTTGTGTAGGTTCAACATGAAGAGTGGGAATTTCATCATCAACTTGCATTGATGACGATGGAACATTGGTTGGAGTCAATTCTTCAACCATCTCCTCTAAAACTACTTTGCTGCATGGTTTGAAGTTTTGGACATAGTCATTTTCCAGAAAAGTTGCATTGGTAGAAGTAAACACTTTCTTTTCTGAATGACTATAGAAAATTCCACCTCGAGTGCCTTTAGGATACTCAACAAACATGCAAACTTTGGTTCACGATTCTAGCTTTCCTTCTTTTTTCCTCAGGACGTGGGGGGGACACCCCCAGATTCTAAGATGACGTAAACTAGGTTCACGACCATTCCAACATTCTAAAGGTGTTTTGGGGATTGATTTCGACGCTATGACATTTAGAATGTCATTCATAGTTTCAATTACATGTCCCCATAATGAAGTTGGCAGAGATGAGTAACTAAGCATGCATCTAACAATTTCCAATAAAGTTATGTTCCGGCGTTATGCTACACCATTTTGTTGCGAAGTACCCGGGGCAAGAAGTTGGGTTAAAATCTCAAGTTCAGTTAAATGATCTTGGAACTTAATATCCAAATATTCTCCACCCCTATCAGATCGCAAGATTTTTAACGTTTTACCTAATTAGTTATGAGCCATAGTTAGGAATTCTTGAAACTTTGAAAATGTTTTTGTTTTCCTATGCATTAGGTAAATACATGAGTATCTAGAGTAATCATCAATGAAAGTGAAAAAATACTCAAAACCACCCCTGCCTTGTACATTCAAAGGTCCACAAACATCTTAATGAACAAGTCCAAGTGGTTCTTTAGCCCTATCACCCTTTGCAGAGAATGGATGCTTGGTCAGTTTGCCTTCTAGACATAATTCACAGACAGGTAATTCACCTAAGGTGAGTTCCCTCAAAGGTCCGTCGTTTGTAAGTCTTTGAATTCTATCATATCCAATGTGATCTAGTCTCAAGTGCCATAAATATGTCATGTTATCGTTGTCGATCTTTTGATGTTTATTGGTCCTAGGTTTAGCTACTTTGAATAAATCATTATTAAGAGCGAGGGGTTCGTTAGGTCGCAGAATATAAAGCCTGTTTTCCAAACATGCAATACACAATAGTGATCAATTGAAAGAAATAGATATATTAGAACTTGTGAAAATCGTAACAAATTGTTCTAATTACAACATGGAAACTAAAATTAAATTTCTACTAAAATCCGGAATAAAAAATACATTTTTCAAAATTAAATATTTATTTATGAACTTCAGGCGAGCTCCTCCTCTAGCTTGGACCATAACGAACGCTCCGTTCCCAACTCTAAGCTTTAAGCCGCCTTCATCCACTTCCTCCCTGTAACGACCCAAAATCACTAATAAGGCTTAAGAGCCTTGATTAGCGTGCCGGGAGGGCATAATTGTTTTATGTGTGATTTAATGATTAAATGCATGATTATATGATTATATGGTTATATGAAATGCATGTTTATGAGTATTAAATATGCATGTGAGCCCGGTTTAGCTTTTAAGGGTGTATTTGTAATTTTGGCCTGTTGAGGGCATAATTGTGATTATATGCGATTAATTGTTGAGACCATATTATTATGTGGATATATTTGCAATATATGGCTCAAGACGGTCCTAGTGAGCGGATTAGCGAAATAGTCACGGTGGGGATTTATACTCGGTGCGGGGGGAGCTTAGGGGTATTTTAGGGAATTTAGAAAATATATTGGGGATTATTATACATTGGATGAATAATTGAAAATGAATTGGATGACGAGATTATTTGAAAAATAGTGGAAACATTGGAGGAATTAGTGGGAATTGGGGAGAATGATTACTTTATTCTTAGATTAATTAAGGAACTAAGTTTTATATGGGAGGGAAAAAAAATTCTTTTCTTAAAATCTAAGGATATACTCAGGATTTAGGCTCTAGAGGAAACTAGAAATAGAAGGAATCAATTGAAAAACTCCCTCATCTCTTTCACATACTCCCTCTTTCTAATTCTCCCTTGTTGAACATTGAAGTTAAGGTGAACAAAGGGGCATAAGCTTGGGCTTTGGCTGGGGTTCTTTGAAGGAAAGCTAGCGGGTTTCTAGCTGGGAGTTGGAGCTAGAAAGCAAGGAGGAACTCAGTCATAATTGAGGTAAGGATTGTGGTTTTCAACTTTGAGTTTTAATAGGTTGTTAAATAGAATTCTGAGTATTCAAGTGATGAATTATTGTTGAGGATTTTGGTGTTTAAAATAAGTAGTTTAGTCTTGAATTTGTGGTTGGTGTAGTCTTGAATTGAAGAGAATTGTCGGGGGAAAATTCTGGGTTAGTTATGGTGTTTTGGGCTTGAGAGCTTGAGTATGGGTTTTGGGGATTTGTTGGAGCTTTTGGGAAAAACTTGGTTAGGTTTTGCTGCCTTTGATGAGTAGAGTGAATTTCTGTGGTTAATTTTGGGTTTGGAGGTTTTGAGGGTTGAATTTTTGGAGCTTTGGCTCGGGGAAATTCGATTAAGAAAACCCAGAGTTTCGAAACTCTGGTATCAGTGCTGTAACGCTAGGTTGGGAGCGCTACAGCACTATGCTGCGATTTTGGGGGCTGGAGTCTCTGACTTTAGCGCTGTAGCGCCCAATAGGTAAAGCAGTAGTGCTACTCAACTTTCAAAACTTGATTTTTGGGTACTTTTTAGGGTTTTTGCTCAAGGGCTCAGGGGACGATTTCACCACCTCGTTTGGTGGAATTAGAGGTCCCAGAGGCTAGGTCTCCTAGGTATTTTATTTTGATTAGAAGTTAATGGTTACCATTGACACTTGTGACTAGGTTTATCGCCATGGCTCAGGGCTAAGGATCGTGCTCGGAACCATTTCACCTATTTCGCTCGAAATTAAAGGTAAGAAAATTGCACCCTTTTGTGTGGCTAGGTTGGGACTAGGGTTCCCTATATTTGAATACAAATGATGTATGATTATGATATTCCATGTGAGCATGAAATAAACGGCCTAAGAATGTCGAGACTGATATTTGTGCATAGGACGCGGCTCGGCCATTTAGAGCTGAGGTTAGCTAATTAATCACTGAGCTCGGACTAAGCGAACCGGAGTCAGTGGGTTAAATAGAGGGTGTGGCCTAAGGGCGTCAACCCTAAGTATTGTATGATGAGTATTGATATGTTTACGATTGCTAATATGTTGCTTATAGCTTGTTAAATACTGGATGAATGACTTGTGAATAAATTGATTGCCCTTTTTTATTAGATGAATGTTATGACATGCTGAATAATTGGTTAACTATGTTTATGGATCTTTTGACTGTCTGTATTGTTTATGCTATGCTTTATGGTTTTCTTGTTGGGCCTTGGCTCACAGGTGCTACGTGGTGTAGGTAAAGGCAAGGGTAAAGTGGACCAATTCTGAGTTGGAGAGCTTTCGGGGCGGGATGTACATAGTCAGCTGCTCATTCGCCACGACCAAGAGATAGTACAGGGACAAGAAAACCTAAAATGCGTATTTTTCCATTAGAGTGTCTTGTGATTGTATATGGCATTTGAAATTTTGTAAACTGTCATTTAAACCCTGTTTTTGGGATCCCATGTATCAAACGTTTATTTAAATGAAAATTTATCTATTTATGACCAAAATCTTTTAACCCTAACTTGATTATCGTTCTATGGTCACATTTTTAACTAAAAGACTTGATTAGCAAGTCTTGCACAGTTGTAAACACACAGTGTAACGGTCTTAGTTATCCAGGGCGTTAAACTCCCACAATTCAATAAGTTTTAAAGAGTTACAAACATGGTCAATAGATCCAGAATCAATAATCCAAACGGAATTATCATTCTCTAAAACACATGTTTCTAAGATAAATGAACTATAATCATTACCTTTGTTTTTCGCTGCTAGAAACTTGGGGCAATCTTGTTTCCAATGCCCATTCTCGTTGCAGTGAAAGCATTTACCTTTACCTTTCTTGTTTTTCTTTTTCTTCCCCTTAGGCATCAGTGCACTTGGTTGTGCACTCATCTTTGTAGCCTTTGCAGGCCCGGGGTTGGTGTTTTTTCCACTTTTCCTTTTGTTTCCAGCTTTCGAAGACAAAGCTTGGTTAGCTTCAACCTTATCTGGATCAGAAGCAGCAATCTTCTTTCTCCTCTCTTACTTTGTCCACCCATGATAGACTTGAAAGTCTAAAGCTCGTTCATGAGCTACGTCAGACCATAGTTGAGTTTATTCATCACATAGGTGGTAGTGAATGGTAGGAAAAATGGAGAGAGAGATCGTTGAGGATTAAGCAGACTTGAGTCTCATCATCTATTATAGCTCCGGGCAGTTTAGCTTCCTAAAAGTAGTTGGTCATCTTGATTAGGTGATCACGAACATGCTGAGACGGTGCCATTCGAGCATTGTCATATTTCTTGGTTGCCTCAAAATGAGTATGCACAGACTTTGCACTGAACATGTCTTGGAGCTGATCCTTGATTTCGTAGGTCATCTTGACATTCTCCATCTTTTTTCTTGAGAGTGTCGACCATACTAGTCAACATGTAGTACCGTGCCTTGTTATTGGCCACCTGCCAACAGTCATATTTTTCTCTTACAGACTTGGTAGCTCCTTCATCTGGAACTTCTGAGGATTCCATGCTGTGGGAGAGTGAGATAACACTGTTATCCAAAAATTTTGAAAAAAATGACGTGGCAATAAAATTGACACGTGGCATGAGTTAGTGGGGTGATCTGGCTTAATAATGGCCCAATACATCAGTTAAGGAATTGAACAGATAGTCAAGCCAAATACGGCCGATCGAAGAGAATATTTGGACTGGGGGTTGCTTGGCTCAGACCTCAGTTTGAAGACCCTTATAATTAAATTGGAACCAAGTCCAAGAAGTTGAAGGGGAGGTTTGAATTTCGGTTCAAGATATAAAAGCAATAGGTCCGATCGGACCTAAGCTTAGTGGACCTCTTGTTAAGTTTGGCTCGAATGAGTTCAAAGAGAATGACCAAGGCTCAAGTTTTACTCAAGGGGAAAGCCACATAATGGCCGATTGGGTATGATGTGGAAGAGGTACACTTGGGCTTGAATGAGGTGAGGAGGAAAGGTATACCTCGGACCACTTTGGTCCGAGGAGAAGATGTTGAAGTCCGATCGAGCTTTGGTTGAAAAGGAGAGGACTATGTCCGATCGGACATACTCATAGGAGGTACCTTGGGTCATTTGAGTCCAAGGTGATGGTATGTAAAAGAAGAGTCCAAGGTCCGATCGGACCTTGGTTGAACAAAGAAAGGCTTGGACCATGTTGGTCCGAGGAGAAGAAAGTTGTGTCCGATCGGACATGATGCTTATGGGGTACCTTGGACCATTTAGGTTCAAGGAGATGTAAATGGTGGCTCGGAACACCTTGGTCCGAGGAGAAAGGTCCAAGGTCCGATCGGACCTTGGTTGAACGAAGAAGGCTCGGACCATTTAGGTCCGAGGAGAGGGGGATTGTGCCCGATCGAAAAAGACGCCTATGGGAGTGCCTTGAACCATCTTGCTCCGAGGAGATGGCAAGAAGAGATGGCTCGGACCACCTTGGTCCGAGGGGGAGAGTGCAAGGTCCGATCGGACCTTGACTGAAGGAGCCAAAGAGGGTGGTTTGAACCACCTTAAGCCAAAGAAGACAACCATTGTGTCCGATCGGACACAATGAAGGGGTATACCTCGAATGTGCCCAAAGTAAGAAGCAAAGTAAGTACCCTCGGACGATTAGTCCGAGGAGAGCCAAATGTACCTGAACTTTGGTCCGAGGAGAGTCATGCACATACCACCTTTGACCTACGAAAGGCTTGAAGAGTAATCAACATGCATGAGAGACTACGTCAAACTGCCCGAAACTACTTCAGTGAGAATTGGTCCAAGCATCCGGGAATCTCTCAATCCTCACTCGAATTTAGGGATTAGTTGTATTTTGAACATTTATTTTGTAATATAAATATTAGGTAAATAATGAAATATCCCTATCTAACGGGGATATCAGTTGAGAAATCCCAGGTCTATAAATAGGGAGTTGGGAGGATCGTCAAAGGACTTTTGGAAAAATCAAGAGTTAACCTGTGTTCTAGAGAGAGAAAGTGTTTTCCCTGAGAGAACCCCCTTTTTGTATTCTGGAATATTTTACACTGAAGAAACTCAGTTGACACGGTTCATCTGATCTTGAGTGTGAATACATAATAAAATCTCTAAGTGGATTAGGCTATTACCGATCATCGGGGCTGAACCACTATAAAATCTCGTGTTATTTACTTTCATTGATAAAAACTGTCTGTTGTCGTTTATAATTCTCTTGAAGGTTTGTCGTAGTTGACGTTCTTACGTCGTTGGCTAAATTCACAGTCAACATTTTGGTGCTTTCATTGAGAGCCTGAAGAGAAGACAGACAGTCCCTAAAGCGATATGGCGCCTAAGAACACCAGCGCGGCCTCCAAGAGGGCAAGCACCTCCAGGGAGCATGCAAGATCGGAAGGCCCCAGCGTTCAAGATCGTGAGAATGAGCCCAGGGTCGTGCTTGAGGATGTAGCTCCTGAAGTTGAGGAGCTCCAGGAGACCATGAGCGCATTCCAGGAGGAGTTGGCCCAATTCAATGCTAGGAAGGAGGCCTTTGCTGAGGAAATGGCCAAGCAGAGACGAGAGATGGACGCTAGGAGCGAGGAGATCCGTCGACAGCAAGAGGAGGCCGACAGGTGACATCGCGAAGCTGCACTTGCTCTGGAGGCAGCTACGCAATTAACCCGAGCCAACGCTCAAGCTGTGCCTGGGGTGACACCCACCCCAGAGGCAAGGACCACAGAGGCTGGTCATAAGAAAACTGATAGGCCAGGTAGGAATGGTGGTAACCCACCTGGTCATGAGGAAGAGGGAGTACGATCGCGCACTGCCTCTACCCAAAGGGGGAATTCTAAGACCCCCTCAAGGAGCCACGGATCAGAGACTTCCAGGTCAGGGAGTCATAAGTCTGGCAGTAAGAAAACACCTTCTGAGCAGGGGCACAACAAAGCTCCTCGTGGCAAGGAGACTTCTCACTTCAAAGATGGACATGGGCGTGATGAAGCTGACAGTTACCACACCAACCAGTCGAAGGAGAAGAATAATAACCGACGAGGAGGAGAGGATCAACCGGCTCAAACAGGGAAGCCACCACGGCATCCCAACCAGCGTAATGGAAAAGAGCACGCTCCACCTAGTAGACCTTCCGAGAAGACTCGGAGTACGGTGTTCGACCGGTTGGGAAAGAGCACTGCTCAGAATGACCTAAGGGACGTCATTGATGACAGAAGGAGGACAGTTCCGGTCGAAGGGCAGGAGCCAACCCGTCCTACCAGTCGAGTAGAAATACTCGATGTTGATATGCCGAATAGGATTGCCCGACCAAACGGTCTCGAGAGTGCGTCCCCAGCAGTAGCCCCAAGCATCCAAGCCCAGCTTGATGCTTTAACGACGGCAATCAAAAGTTTGTCAAAACAGCCAGTTATTGATCCGGTAGACCACAGAAGTGGTAGCCCTTTTTGTGCTAGAATAAGAGCAGCCCAACCACCAAGGAAATACAAAGCACCGGTATTGCCAGTTTATACAGAAAAGGCAGACCCGGTGAGACACGTTGGAAAGTTCGAAGATCAGATGGAGCTGCTTGGGGTGAGTGATGACTACCGCTGTAGAGTCTTCCCCACCACCTTGTCAGACACTGCCCAGGAGTGGTACTGGAAGTTCAAACCCGACTCCATCACCTCTTGGGAGAGCTTTAGGAAGGAGTTCTGCAGGCAGTTCAGCACTTCCCGAACCCCTCCTGTTTATGCTAACCACTTGGTGGACATTAGGCAAGGCAAAGATGAGTCTCTCAAGAACTACATTCAGAGGTTTATGAGAGAAGCCAATCGGGCTACCGCGGTTGGAGATGAAGGGAAGATGGTTGCAATCTCCTCGGGTATTATTTATAGAAGTCCTTTGTGGGACAGCATCCACCGCCATCCAATTTCAACTTTACAACAGTTTTTGGACCGGGCAGATAAGTACATGAAGTTGGATGATGCCATTGAGAAAGGAGAGAACGGGTTAAACAACCCAAGTGGATCAGATGATACTCCGAAGGATAGCGGAAATGACCAAGGCGGTAGTAAGAAACGTGGGAATAACGGGTCTGACTGCCGCAATGAGAAAAAAGCTAAGTCGGGATCCAATGACAAGCCTACGAAGTATGAACCTCAGTTCACCAACTACACCACTCTTTCGACAACCCGAGCGGAGATCTATCTAGCTAGCCATCAGGAGGTCCCTTACCGGAGACCCCCACCAATCAAGAAGGAAATGAGTAAGAGGGATAAGAACAAGTTATGTCGTTTCCATGGAGACTATGGTCACGACACGAATGAGTGTAATCACCTTAAGGATGAGATAGAGTTTCTCCTCCGGTCGGGGAAACTAAAAAAGTATAAGGCAGAAAAGACCCAGGGAGAGGGAAGCAGCAATAATCCTGGGTTCAAGCGGCAACGATCCCCACCTTTGCAACCTGAACCTGTGGACTTCACACTAGATACAATATGTGGAGGACCACATCTTGCTGGGGATAGCAACAAGGCGAGGGAGAGGTATGCTCGCACCCTTCGTCATGAGTTGGGGGAGGCATCCACTTCCGAGGTTATGACGGTGGAGGAGAGACCATCAAAGAACCCAAGGTATGAAAGTGAGTCCCTCACTTTCACCGAAGAAGATGCTAAACACGTGAGGTATCCTCACAATGACCCTCTTGTCGTGACAATTCAAATAGCTAATATGAAGGTGAAAAGATGTCTGGTTGATACGGGAAGCTCCGTAAACATCATTTATAAGTCCTCTTTCGAAAAAATGAAGCTATCCATCAATGACTTGAAGCCATGTTCTCACGTCATTTATGGGTTTACTGGAGAGGGACTGTCACCAGCTGGGACAATAAAGTTACCAGTCACCACGGGGGAAGCCCCCAAGCATGAAACCGTGATGACTAAGTTTTTGATTGTTGACTGCCCGTCTGCCTACAATGTGGTTATTGGTCGACCACTACTCACCAACTTGCATGCGGTAGTTTCAATTTGGCACCTCTCTATGAAGTTCCCGACCAGCGCTGGCATAGGCTGCGTCCAAGGAGACCAAAGGGAAGCTAGAGAGTGTTATAATGCCTCCATAGCTAAGGCAAAGAAAGGTGCCAAGGAGAACAACGTGATTGTATGCGTTGAAAGAGAGGAGGGGGATGAGATGGATGTAGACCATAATCTTGTAGTGGTGAACGATGAAGAAGTGTTGGAGGAGTGTGGTCAGGAGAGCACTCCTAGTTTGAAAGAGCAGAAGACCCCATCAGGTGATGAAGTCACCAAATAGGGCGTTGCCCAAAGCGAGGGAAGAGATATTGATCCTCGCTTTGGGGATTATGAGAGTGATGTGGGATCGTCCGAGGAGTTAGAGGAGGTCCCTATAGATGAGAATGACCCAACAAGAGGGGTCAAAATTGGAAAGAAGTTGAAAGCTGAAGTAAGAGTACAGCTGATAGAGTTCTTGCAAAGGAATCAAGATGTCTTCGCCTGGTCTCACAAGGATATGGTGGGTATCTCACCAACTGTGATCAGCCACGTGCTCAATGTGGATGAAAGATATCCAGCGGTACAGCAGAAGAGGAGATTGCTTGACAAGGATCGAGCAAAGGCTCTTAAGGAGGAGGTAGAGCGATTGAAGGAGAACGGGTTTATTAGAGAGGCATACTACCCAGCTTGGGTTTCAAACCCAGTCTTGGTGCCGAAACCCAATGGAAAGTGGAGGACTTGTGTAGATTTTACTGATCTAAACAAAGCATGCCCGAAGGATTGTTTTCCTTTACCGAGAATAGACCAGTTGGTGGATGCAACCTCTGGTCACGAGACCTTGTCCTTCATGGACGCATATTCGGGATACAACCAAATCAGCATGCATCCTCCTGATGAAGAGCATACCAGCTTCCGAACGGATATAGGGCTGTATTGCTTTAGAGTGATGCCCTTCGGATTAAAGAATGTAGGAGCTACCTACCAGCGCTTGGTAAATGGTATGTTTCGTGACTTAATCGGCAAGAGCATGGAGGTATACGTAGATGATATGCTGGTGAAGTCGAAGGAAGCTGGGGGGCACGTGGGAGACTTAGAGGAGTGCTTTGCAATCTTGAGGAAGTATAACATGAAGTTAAACCCCCTCAAGTGTTCATTTGGAGTGGGTTCTGGGAAATTCCTTGGGTTTATTGTCAACTCCCGAGGAATAGAGGCAAACCCAGAGAAGATCAAGGCTCTCATAGAGATGAAGTCTCCGACAAGAATAAAGGAGGTGCAAAGCTTGACTGGGCGGATTGCGGCTCTAAGCAGGTTCGTCTCAAAATCAACGGACAAGTGCGTCCCGTTTTTTAACCTGCTTAAAGGAGGCAAGAAGTTCGAGTGGACCGCAGAGTGTGAACAAGCTTTCTAGGCGATAAAGGAACATTTGGCTCAACCTCCTGTTCTTTCTAAGCCAGTTGATGGAGAGGACCTATTTATATATCTAGCAGTCACGGAACACGCTGTTAGTGCTGCCTTAGTACGTGAGGAGGATAAGGTGCAGCACCCAGTGTATTACGTTAGCAAGCGTTTGATAGGAGCGGAGTCCTGATATCCCATGATTGAGAAGTTGGCTTACTGCTTGGTACTTGCATCACGAAAGTTGAGGCCGTATTTCCAAGCACACCCCATCAAGGTCCTCACTGACCAGCCTCTTCGCCAAGTTTTACAAAAGCCGGAGTCGTCTGGTCGGCTACTTAAATGGGCGGTCGAGCTAGGCCAGTTTGAAATCAAGTACCAACCAAGGACTGCTATTAAAGGTCAAGCCTTGGCAGATTTCATAGCTGAGTGTACCGGAATCGTTGAGGTCCCTGACCAGTAGGAGAGTGTTACTGGGTTAAAAGAAGAACTTCCTGCTTGGCAACTTTTCGTTGATGGATCGTCGAACGAGCACCATTCAGGAGCTGGGATTATACTAGTCACACCAGAGAAGCACCGAATTCATTGTGCACTGAGATTCAGATTTAATGCTTCTAATAACGAAGCGGAGTATGAGGCCCTCTTAGCAGGCTTGCGACTGGCTAGAGATGTACGTGCCCGGTCGGTGGAGATAAACAGTGATTCCCAATTGGTGGTTTATCAAGTATTAGGGGAGTACCAGGCAAGGGGCCTACGCATGGTGGCATACTTAAACAAAACCAAAGATTTGCTAGCCCAGTTCGAGGAGTATACCATCAAATTAGTACCAAGGGAGCAGAATTCCAATGCCAATGCTCTAGCAAAGCTTGCAAGTACGAAAGATGCCGAAACACTGAATATAGTTCCAGTAGAGTACTTGGCGGAGCCAAGCATTGGTAGACAAGAGGCCATGCCGATTACGATAGTCGACACCTGGATGACTCCCATCATTGCTTACCTTGAGCAAGGGACACTCCCAGATGGTCGTAATGAAGCAAGGAAAGTTATGAGGCAAGCTGCTAGATACACCATGGTGGATGGAGTGTTATATAGGAGAGGATACTCCTTACCTCTACTCAGGTGCATAACTCCCGACCAATCAAAGAACTTATTAGCTGAGGTGCATGAGGGGTTTTGTGGAGATCATGCTGGGGGGCAGAGTCTATCTAAAAAGATCTTAAGGCAAGGATTTTTCTGGCCTACTATGAACGAGGACTCTATGGAATATGTGAAAAGGTGTGACAAATGCCAAAGATTTTCTAAAGTACCCAGAGCACCCCCAAATCTTTTGAAGCAAATGCAAAGTCCGTGGCCTTTTGCAATGTGGGGCATTGATCTGATCGGGAAGTTACCCAAAGGAAGAGGAGGAGTGCAGTTCGCAGTGGTCGCGGTAGATTATTTTACTAAATGGACTGAGGCCGAGCCATTAGCCACGACCACATCGAAGAAAGTGTTGGATTTTGCTGTTAAAAACATAATATGTCGCTATGGTCTGCCTAAGAAGATAGTGTCTAACAATGGCACCCAGTTTGACAGCGACATATTTACCGATTTTTGCACTCGGCATGGCATCACCAAAAGTTTCTCCTCAGTTGCCCATCCTCAAGCCAATGGGCAGGTCGAAGCGGTGAACAAAACATTGAAGGACACTTTAAAGAAACGCCTGGAGCAAGCTAAGGGTGCTTGGGCAGATGAGTTACCAGAGGTCCTTTGGTCATATAGGACTACCACTCGGACGGCAACTGGCCATACCCCATTCTCTTTAGCATATGGGTATGAAGCCATGTTACCTGTGGAAATAGATCCACCCTCTCATAGAAGGACCGTTTACAACCAAGAGGAGAACCATCAGTTGTTGGCAGAATCATTGGACTTCCTCGAAGAGAGAAGAGAGGAGGCAAGCCTCAGAGTAGCAGCTCATCAGCAAAAAGTGGCACTCTACTTCAATTCCAGAGTGCGAGATCGAAAGTTCCAGGTCAGAGATTTGGTCCTAAGGAAGGTGTTTGTTAGAGACCCAGCAGCTGGTGTGCTAGGACCGAACTGGGAAGGACCGTATCAAATTGAACAAGTCTTACCGCCCGGCACTTACAAGCTTGCTTGGTTGAATGGGGAGCTGATCAGAAACTACTGGAATGGCGAGCACTTGAGAAAATATTATCAATAAATACTGCTTGCAGAGTAGTAACTTTGTATCAAGTGCTTAACTTGTTATTTAAGTTTTTGTTTGTGAACTGGTTATTTGCTACCCAGTCACACTATTTTGAACAATGTTACTTTGTGTGGAACTCGTTGTTAGACACGTTTTGTCATTTTTTATTACGAGTAATAAAAGGGACCACGCGCAGCGTGGTTGCATCTTGCTACTATTTTGCATATGTGTTGATTATTTTTGCTTGGCAGTGTTCAACTGTCATAATAATTTAAACAAAACAGGTCTTCTAAAAACTAAGTGTAAATATATACCGGACAGTGTTCAACTGGTCGGTATCATGATATGAAGGACCAACGTTTAAATAATATTTTTGTAGTAGTCAACTACTGAGATATCTTCGTATATTTTATGTGTTTCACGAGTGGTAACTACTCGAACAAATTCGATCAAGTAGCAAGTGATCAAGGATTTATCAACCCTCAATCACTTGGGGGGCACATAGGGTATACTGATATGTATGTCAACACAGGCAATAAGAACACGAGCAAATATATTTTTTTGGGCTGACTTGTAAGCTTGGAAGTCTAAAAAAAGCCATTAAGCTAACTTTTTTTACAAAGCTTAAGTAACTTAGAATTTTTCGAATTTTAAGTTAGAAACGGATATTCGTGTAATTTATGCTCATAAAAAGTTAGAGCAATAAGAGCATGAGGAATTATATTTAGTATGGACTTATGAAATGGTAAAAAATTTCTAAGTTAAAAAACTAAATACTCATGTGAAGCTAAAGGCATCTAAGAACTTTGCTATGTACAATAAAAACTTAAAAGTTTAAAGTTGTCAACAAAGAAAGAGTAAAGTGCTAAATGTCAAAATAGCTCACTAGTTCGAGCAACAACATACAAAGTAAAGTAAACTATGATGAACTACGAGAGGGAATCACTGGCGGGTTCCTCTAGGGGGTTGATCGACTCCCTCCTCTGCATCAGCTGCTCCTCTCGCTCGGAATGATAAAGCAGAGCAGGTGGGGGTGAGTGCAGGAGGATTGGCAGCTTCTTCAGCGGCCCTTGCTTCACATCTGGCAAGCTCCTCTGCCTGGGCCTCCTTGGAGAAACAATCAAGATTAAGAGGCTTGTTCAGCTTCCAGACCTTATAAAAGCAGTCAAAACTGGCCTCCTCAAAGCGAATCAAGTCAAGCTCTTTTTCTTGCTTCAGCTCTTCGTTCTCGCTGATCAACCTCTCATTGTCTCGAACTAACTCTTTAATCTCGAGGGATTGCTTCTCCAATTGAGTTGTCAAGGAAGAATTGTTTTGAGCCTGCTTCTGGTTCTCATCATAAAGCTTTTTGAGAGACTCGTCCCGTTCAGCTACAGTTCTCTCTGCTTGCTCCAGCTTGGATTTGGCCTCCACCAATTGATCGTTCTGCTCCTTGATCAACTCCTTGTAGTCTACGGCTCGGAGCTGAGCATGACCAATGGTGACAAGTGACTGCATGGAAGACAAAAGGTTAGTACAAGTAAAAATACTAATAACAAAGTGTCTCAAGAAAAAATGCTTACCTTCATCAATTGAGCGAGTCCTCTCTTCAAGACAACTTCGACACTAAGTCGAGGGTAGGAGTCTAGGCTTTGAAGCGTCGATGCATCATGGCCAATATCCTCAAGAAGTCCCTTGCCCAGGTCGCTAACAGCACGAAAAAGCTCGCTCGAACTACCCTGATGAGTAGGAGTTAGGCTCGCAGAAGAAGGAAGGGAAGAGGGGGGTCAATGGCGGAAGTGTAGTCGGTCCCTCAGGTTGCCTCCCTTGACTTGGCGGTGCTACCTTCTGAATCTTCTGTGGAGGCATAGAGCCACTTCCATCACCAGTTTTCCTCTTTGAAGCAACACACTCTCTGAACATGTTTGAATCTGCAAAGGATGAAAAAACAAGATTGTTAGAGAAATAAACATAATGAAACGTGTACAAGTGTATGCTACAATTGTGTTACTCTCTAATTACCGATTATCAAAAATATTCCTATTTTCACTAGACATGTGTTACCTGCGTTGAGGATCTGATCAAGGAACTCATCCTCGTCGTCCGAGGATGAGCTAAGTTCCCCATCAACCTGGATAGCTTTTCCTTTCCCAGGCTGAGCGGGAATAGTAGATCTGCGCTGAGGATCAGGCTCTCTAATGACTAGGTCGCCAGGTCTGCGAGAAAGCAGAGAAGGCCCAGGAGAGAGCCGATCAGTCATTTGCTCTGTGCCCTCATTAGACTGACCAGGCGTGTCGTTCTCCCCGGTGGTACTTTCCACCGCCAAATCCTGGTCACATGGCACCAGACCCACCATTTGGAGAAGGTCCAACGTGACCAACCTTTTCACATCCTTCTCTTTAAGACTCATGTTAGCCAACTTCTTGGCCCACCTAAACATCTCTTCAGTAGGCAATGGTCGCTCAAATGGACCCGAGTGCGTAAAAGCCAAGTTGTTGGCCTCAATATCCAATGTGAGGAAGTATTCCTTATGATACTTCTCGACGTTTGATTTGTGGGAGATGCCGTTGAGATATGTAATCCCCCTGTGCCTGTGATAGAAGTGGAAGAAGCCTGAGTTTTTGTGGGAAGGATTGGTCCGAAGATCAAACAGGTAATGCACCTCATGAGGGGTGGGCTCATCCCAACCATTCAGGAAGTAAAGGATGTACAGCACAGAGAGTGCCTGGATCCCATTCGGTGTGATCTGAAATGGGGAGACGTTGAAGTAGTCTACTACAGACCGGAAATAGATGTGCAGCGGGAGTGTTGCTCCAGCATGCACATGGTGCCTGGACCAGGCGCAGTACCTTCCCCCGGGCCTATTGGCTCTTTGATGCGAGCCAGGATAAGTCACATTTGCCCCGCTCAAGCCTAAAGCTTCAATGTGTTTCTGGAATAGCGCGGGATTAAGTTTTGAAGCTTCGGCAACGAACCAGGAGGGTTCTTCTTCTCCCTCATCACGTGGCTTCTGGACAGCCAAATCCTGGATCGCGGTAGCAAATTTCAGAGAAGGCTCTCTTGAAGCTGTGGTAGTGCGGGTTTGATTGCGCTTTACCACCTTCTGTACTGCTCTGCGGGCAACCTGCGGATCGTGTTCCTGAGGGAGCCTGTTAGATTGCTTCACCCTCATCGTCGAATGAGAAGCCTGTCGAAGGAACTGTTCCTCGTGGAGAAGATATAAGGCTGAGCGAGGGAGGATCTGCTTGAAGCGGCGAAGATGATCCTCTGGAGTGTAACCAGTAGACGAGCCTGGTGAGGAATCGCTATTCAAGGGAGTCTCGATTGTTTGCGGGGCGGATGATTCGGAGTCCGTATGATTGTCACCTCCCCTATAGTCAGAGCGATTCATCTACAAAAATGAATAAAAAAAATGGGGAGGTGAGTAACCATACAGAAAAAATTCATCAAAAATAAGAATTATTTTTATACTTGGAAAATTTTGTCTAAGTTATAAAAATATAACACGTATGGAAAAAATAATTTTAATGCTCAAAAGTGCCTAAAAAGTACTTGGAGTGTTGAATTTATTAAAATTTATAGAAGGGGGCAATTTTGAGGTTTTCCTATAGAATGATGCGTGTAAGTTAACATAAAGAGTTTGGTTATGCATTTGGAAAGAGAGAAGGCCAAGGCCTAAGGAGTTAAGTGTGGTTCGATCGGACCATATTTCAGGCTCAAGGGAATGGTCTTAAGCCTCCGATCGGATGCCTAGACCCATTAAGTGGGCATGACCACAAAGGCGTACAAGCCAAGGGAATTTGAAGACAGTCCGATCGGACCGTATGCTTATTCTAGGGGATAACTTAGCATTCGATCGAATGCCAAAAAGGGTTGGACACTCATGACCAAAAGAGGCGTTCAGAGCCCATGGGTCAAGGAACCGTGCATTTACGCGAGCCCAGAGAAAAGTACAATTGGTCCGATCGGACACATTTCGGCCAGGAGACGTCCTGCCTCGCCACCGCCCGAGCCTCAAGCGAAGTCCCCAGGACGTCCGATCGGACATAGCACGCCCAATTGGACGTGTGCCTCGTGCCTCCAAAAACTCCTATCCAGCAGCTGCAATAATTCAGGTCCGATTGGGCATGGGTGTCTAGGGAGGTTCGAAATTGGCTGTCAAAGACTTGGGCACTTAAAGGCAAAGGAAGGAACGTGTGGTCCGATCGGACCACACACTTGTCTGAAAATCTTAGAGGCCCGATCAGAAGTGACTGTCTCGCCTCGTTCAGAAGGGACGCACGCCTCGAGCTTAAGCAATAGTTCATCATCCCCGATCGAGCGTGGGCTCACGATGAAGACAAAGGGTGGTCCGATCGGACCACACGCATATGCCCATAATTTCTAGGCAAAACTATGTAAAAAATGGTCCCTAAATGGCATACTTTGCCTACCCCGAATCCGAACCAAATGGGCAAAGCCCTAAAAATCCCTAGTCTAAACACATTCCATCATTCACACAAACAAAAAACAAGATCAAAGTATAAAAATGAAAGGTTTTCCTTCATGTTCTTAAAAACCCATTACACTATGAAAACCCTCAAAACCCATATTCATGTTCATGTCAAAATAGCCAAAATGTCTTGAAATTCCTAGGAAATTAGGGGAAAATTCGGGTTACCCATGCCACAAACCTCATCAAGACAACAAGCAAACACATTGAACAAAACATTTTTCAAGAACTTCAAGAACATTCAAGGCACACATGCACATTCGGCCATGGCATTTTTTGAGAATTTCTGAAAAAAAAATGTAGCAATCTAAGAGGCATGGAGAAGAAGACTTACCCAAGGTTGGAGAACTTTGAGTTTGCTTGGAGGATGCTTGAAGATGAAGAGCTCCCCTTGAATCTTGTGAAATCGGCAAGATGATGGGATCCTTGGGAGTTTCGGCCAAGAGAGAAGATGAAGGGTTTTTGAGAGTGATTTTTGTATATGTGAAGAAGAGAGTGTAGAGTGGGGATATTTAAAGGGAAAAAAGTGGGTTTTTCATTTACTTTTGGACCTTTGGTATTCTGGGACTATTTTTCTCTCCACGATCATGGGTGGATTTTTGCAGTGATCGTGGGTCTGCTGCATGAAGATGAACAGTTATTATTTTTTATAATGACGTCAGCTGGAGAAAAAGTTTATTACGTGAATGAATCATATAATAAACTTGGGGGGCAAATGTTATCCCAAAAATTTGAAAAGAATGACATGGCAATAAAATTGACACGTGGCATGAGTTAGTGGGGTGATCTGGCTTAATAATGGCCCAATACATCAGTTAAGGAATTGGACAGATAGTCAAGCCAAATACGGCCGATCGAAGAGAATATTTGGACTGGGGGTTGCTTGGCTCAGACCTCAGTTTGAAGACCCTTATAATTAAATTGGAACCAAGTCCAAGAAGTTGAAGGGGAGGTTTGAATTTTGGTTCAAGATATAAAAGCAATAGGTCCGATCGGACCTAAGCTTAGTGGACCTCTTGTTAAGTTTGGCTCGAATGAGTTCAAAGAGAATGACCAAGGCTCAAGTTTTACTCAAGGGGAAAGCCACATAATGACCGATCGGGTATGATGTGGAAGAGGTACACTTGGGCTTGAATGAGGTGAGGAGGAAAGGTATACCTCGGACCACTTTGGTCCGAGGAGAAGATGTTGAAGTCCGATCGAGCTTTGGTTGAAAATGAGAGGACTATGTCCGATCGGACATACTCATAGGAGGTACCTTGGGTCATTTGAGTCCAAGGTGATGGTATGTAAAAGAAGAGTCCAAGGTCCGATCGGACCTTGGTTGAACAAAGAAAGGCTTGGACCATGTTGGTCCGAGGAGAAGAAAGTTGTGTCCGATCGGACATGATGCTTATGGGGTACCTTGGACCATTTAGGTCCAAGGAGATGTAAATGGTGGCTCGGAACACCTTGGTCCGAGGAGAAAGTTCCAAGGTCCGATCGGACCTTGGTTGAACGAAGAAGGCTCGGACCATTTAGGTCCGAGGAGAGGGGCATTGTGCCCGATCGAAAAAGACGCCTATGGGAGTGCCTTGAACCATCTTGCTCCGAGGAGATGGCAAGAAAAGATGGCTCGAACCACCTTGGTCCGAGGGGGAGAGTGCAAGGTCCGATCGGACCTTGACTGAAGGAGCCAAAGAGGGTGGTTTGAACCACCTTAAGCCAAAGAAGACAACCATTGTGTCCGATCGGACACAATGAAGGGGTATACCTCGAATGTGCCCAAAGTAAGAAGCAAAGTAAGTACCCTCGGACGATTAGTCCGAGGAGAGCCAAATGTACCTGACCTTTGGTCCGAGGAGAGCCATGCACATACCACCTTTGACCTACGAAAGGCTTGAAGAGTAATCAACATGCATGAGAGACTACGTCAAACTGCCCGAAACTACTTCAGTGAGAATTGGTCCAAGCATCCGGGAATCTCTCAATCCTCACTCGAATTTAGGGATTAGTTGTATTTTGAACATTTATTTTGTAATATAAATATTAGGTAAATAATGAAATATCCCTATCTAACGGGGATATCAGTTGAGAAATCCCAGGTCTATAAATAGGGAGTTGGGAGGATCGTCAAAGGACTTTTGGAAAAATCAAGAGTTAACCTGTGTTCTAGAGAGAGAAAGTGTTTTCCCTGAGAGAACCCCCTTTTTGTATTCTGGAATATTTTACACTGAAGAAACTCAGTTGACACGGTTCATCTGATCTTGAGTGTGAATACATAATAAAATCTCTAAGTGGATTAGGCAATTACCGATCATCGGGGCTGAACCACTATAAAATCTCGTGTTATTTACTTTCATTGATAAAAACTGTCTGTTGTCGTTTATAATTCTCTTGAAGGTTTGTCGTAGTTGACGTTCTTACGTTGTTGGCTAAATTCACAGTCAACAAACACCACCACAAGAAATAAAATCTACACAAAATTTTGATTGACAGAGACTTAAAAAATATTGAGAAAGAACATGCAAACCCAAGTAGAACAATGGTGTTCTTCAACTTTGATGAAGCTTCGAACCCTCGGCAAGATCACCACTTTGAGCAAATCCCATGAACAAACCCTTGAGTAAACAAACACAAACTAAGGCTTTAACATGTTGTAGAACACTTTCCTAATACTCTATTTCCCAGCCACCATTGATGCTTAAGGCCTTCTCTTAGGAAAATGAGGATTGAGATTGAACAAGCCTTCAACTCTAAAAGTCAAGCACTTTCTTGGAGAGTTCTTGGAAAAAACTAAAGATTCTTGGAGCTAGAGAGAGAGAGAGGGTAGAGAGAGATTGGAGAGGGTGATCAAGTCTTCCAAATCACTATTTTTGACCCTTATATAGAGTAGGCATCGTCATTATGTCTAACCAATAATATTAGACTTTAAAAACATGTCATCTAGAGAATTTACAATTTTTCACGTAATACAGCAAGCGACGCATCGCCTGCATGTAGGCGATGCATCGCCTGCTAGGGTTTCTGGTAACCCTAGGTGTTAGGTGATGTCTCACCTCTTGGGTGGCGACATATCACCACCCTCTCTGACTTTGGACACTTCCAAAGGTCCCAAAATTGCTCCAAATGCCACCAAATTTTTTGGGAGCCCTTAGATACTCTCATGTATCACTTTGGACCCAAATTTGCATTTTATAAGTGCCTACAATTGAAGCTCAAATTCACTTCTTCATTATGTGAACTCTACTAAGTGTTTATACCTAGCTTGTATTTTGACACTTATCATTTGTATTTAACCAATCATAACAATCTCCCACTTGGTTAAATACAAGCCACATTCTCTAGCTTAAACAGTTTTGGTGCATAAAATAAAGTGTCTTTCGGTTTGAACTTTACCTTAGTAAAAATACCACAAAGTCTTATCGAAATCATTAGTTCCCTAAAGCTTGAATCAAGTATTCCATATGATAAACCTCCACCACGTCTTTTATTTTCCCATTTTCTCGCTTAGCACTGTCATGGCCATGTGCTCATCTCTTCATAGACTTTCTGGGGAGAAACTCCAACTACCATGAGAGGCGACACCACCTCTAAGTCAACATAGGTGAAGTTCTTACAACACCTTTGTTATCTTTATAGATGCTTGTTACACTCAATTGAACTTTATTAAAAGAACTAGGCTTAACCCTAACTTGGTAGTAACCAACACTAACCATCTCGGATGGAACTTATCATAAATTTTAGTGTTATAACTATTCACTAATCAATGACTTGTTCTTATCCATTGACTTTTTCTCTTGATTTGTACAAGTTGAGAGTTGGATTTCCTTTATTGGTGAATCTATTCTTCTAGGAGTTTCATTCCCATCCCTTTTTAAGTAGAACTTACTAACCTTCTCACAAAAGGTTTTGTAAATGGGTCCGCTAAGTTCTCACTTGTCTTAACATATGAGATCGATATGATTCCACCTTGAATAAATTGTATCACATATTCATGTCGTAGACTAATGTGTCTAGATTTCCATTATACAAACTATTATATGCCTTAGCAAGTACGGATTGGCTATCACAATGTATTGAAATTGTTGATACCATATCCGTGGTTAAAGGAATATCCATTGTGAGATTCCTAAGCCACTCGACCTCTTTGCCGGTTGTCGCTAAAGCTATAAACTATGCTTCCATTGTTGAGTGTGATATATACATTTGCTTCTTGGAGCCCCATGAGATTGCACCTCATCCAAGTGTAAACACCCAACCGATGGTGGAGAGGTTTTCTCCAACTCCCGATATCCAATTAGCATCGAAATATCCTTCAAGTATCTTTGGAAAATTTGTATAGTGAAGACTATACTCTTTGGTACCCTTAAGATAATCAAGTATCTCAATAGCTTTCCAATGCTTGATAGTTGGATTGCTAGTAAACCTACTAAGTTTACTAACCGCATATGCAATATTTTCTCTTGTATAATGAGCGGCGTACATTAGGCTACCTATTGCACTTGCATATTCCAATTGAGCCACCACTCTTCCTTCATTCTTTTCAAACTTCATGTTTGAATCAAATGGTGTATGTCCTCTTTAATTTTGAGATGACTGAATTTGTCGAGTACTTTCTCAACAT
Organism: Humulus lupulus; assembly: GCF_963169125.1. NCBI lineage: Eukaryota > Viridiplantae > Streptophyta > Magnoliopsida > Rosales > Cannabaceae > Humulus > Humulus lupulus. The sequence goes on from NC_084793.1 coordinate 106,247,962, forward strand.
AGTGGGTTTGACTCAACACAAAACCCCCACTATTCCTTCTAAATTTTATACCCAGAATAGTATCCACCTCTCCAAGGTCTTTCATTTTAAAGTTAGAAGATAGAAACCTCATCCTTTCCATTATTTCTTTCATGTCATTACTCAAAATCAACATATCATCTACATATAGACACACAAGTATGACATAGTCCCCACAAGTCTTAGAATATATGCACTTGTCCACATTATTGTGTCTAAATTCATTAGAAACAATGACTTTATCAAACTTCTCATGCCATTGTTTTGGAGCTTGTTTCAAACCATATAATGATTTGACAAGTCTACAAACTTTATGTTCATTACCTTGAAGAATAAAACATTCCGGTTGCTCCATATAGACCTCCTCCTCGAGATCCCCATTTAGGAATGTCGTTTTCAACATCCATTTGGTGAGCATAAAGATTTTATATAGATGACAAGGCAAACAAAAACCTTATAGAAGTAGTTCTTGCTACCGGTGCATATGTGTCAAAGTAATTTATTCCCTCTCTTTGTTTGAAACCTTTGGCTGCTAGCCTAGCCTTGAAGGTTTGTATGGTGCCATCTGTATGGTATTTCTTTCTAAATACCCATTTTCACCCAATTGGTTTGGACCACTTTGGAAGGTCAACCAATTTCCAAGTGTGGTTTGACATAATTGAATTCATTTCATCACTAATTGCCTCCTTCCAAAAAGAGGAGTCCCTAGAGGACATTGCTTCCTTGAAGGTTTTGGGATCATCTTCTATTTGAAGTACTATTGGATATTTCCATGTAGCTTCCTCATTATCACCTTTAACAAGGTATAATGTCTCTATTGGAGACCACTTCTCATTTGATCCCAAATCTTTGAGCCTTTGGCTCCTTCTAGGCAATTGAGGCTGCTCACCAACAATTCTAGGATTCTCCTCTTGAGGCTTTCTAGTTTGAGTTGGTTCTAACTTGTTGTCATCGCATGACATGTTCTCAAAAAACTCAACCTCTCTAGATTCAATTATTACATTAGACTCCAAGTATAATAATCAATAAGCTTTGCTATTTTTGGCATGTACATCTTATATCTCTTGGACCCAACTTGCTCCTTTTTGGATCGACGCTCTTGCAATAAGAAAGACACCCGCACACTTTAAGATAACCAATGTTTGGTTTCTTTCCTTTCCATATCTCATATGGAGATATATTATTTTTCTTCATGGGAATATGATTCAAAATATGACAAGCGGATAGCAAGGTTTCACTCCACAAACTAAAATTCAATTTAGAGTGTAATATCATAGCATTAATCATCTCAATAAATATTCTATAAATTCTTTCTACTATACCATTTTTTTGTAGAGTATAAGGGGTTTTACATTCATGAATTATTCCATGTTCTTCACAAAACAAGTTAAATTTATTTGAAAAATATTCACCACCCCTATCACTTCTAAGTATGTTAATTTTCCATTCAAATTTATTTTCAACTTCTGCTTTATACATTTTAAACACAACAAATGCTTCATCTTTAAGCAAATATACATATGTGAACCTAGAGAAATCATCAATGAAAGTAATAAAATATCTACTTCCTCCTCTAGTCAACATTCCATTAACTTCACATAAATAACTATGTATCAAATCTAACAACTTAGAGTTTCTTTCAACACTAGGAAAATGCTTCTTTACCATTTTAGGTTTGACACATAATTCACATTTTTCATGCTCAACATTATCACAATCAATTAATCAACATTTGACAGCCCTTTTAATTATGCTAAATCCTATATGTGCAAGTCTAATATGCCACAAAGTAATAGAATTTGAGTTAAGCATATAACAAGAAGAACAAGAAACTTTATTGTTCACATTGCCAATAGAAGTACAAAGCTTGAACATGTCATCACAAGCATATCCCTTTCCCACAAAAACATTGTCTTTAGATAAAATGAGCTTGTCGAATTCTATCACAAGCTTGATTCCCGGTTTTCCAAGTAAATTTCCACTCACAAGATTTCTACTCATTTCTGGTACATACAAAACATTAGGAAGTAGAACCTTCTTGCCGGATGTGAAGAAAAATTCAATAGCTCCCTTTCCTTCAACCTTAGACCTTTTCTCATTGCCCATTTGGATTTCACGCCCTTCCTTTGAAGATTCAAAGGTCTTGAATAGAGTTCTATCATAGGTTACATGAATATTGGCACAACTATCATACCACCACCCACTCACCTATCCATGAATGGCATTAACCTCACTTAGTGTTGCCACTAGCTCCTCTTGGGTTGAGTTAACTTTTGTCTCATTGTTATGACTCCTCTTGAACCTACAATCTCTAGAAAAGTGTCCATTCTTGCCACACACAAAGCAAGGTCCATTGGAACTTTTGAACTGTCCCTCATTCTTCTTGGGCCCCAAGGGTTTTTTACCCTTGCCCTTGTTCTTGCCATTTCCTTTGCCCTTGTTAGGAGGATTTTCCACAACATAGGCCTTAGAAGTCTCTCCATTGGACTTTTCTTCATTCATATCTCTAGAACGAGATTACTCCTCAATTCCCAAGTGTTTGAGAATTTCCTCCAAAGAATCTCTTCATTTCTATGGAGCATCTTTTTCCTATAGTCTCTCCATGAAGGAGGTAACTGGGCTATAATGGCACCCTCAATAAGTTATTCCGGCAATACAATTTTAAGAGTAGAAAATTTATTCACAATAATTTTTAGCTCATGAATTTTAGGGAGAAGGGGTTTATCATCATAAAATTTAAATTCCATATATTGGGTAATAAGGAATTTCTTAGTTCCTTCCTCTTCCACTTTGTACTTCTTTTCCAAGGCCTCCCAAATCTCCTTAGCGGTCTTGGTGTTGGTGTAGAGATCATAGAGCCTATCTGATAGGGCATTGAGGATGTGACCCCTGCAAATCAATTCATCTTCTTCGCGCTTCTTCCTTTCTTTGACAACTTCTTGAGTATCATCTTCCTTGGGCTCTTCCAAGGCTTTTAGGTCTTTATCCAAGACAAAGAAAACTTTCAAAGTGGTGAGCAAGAATCTAATCTTGTCTTTCCAACGAACAAAGTTAGTCCCATCAAACCTATCCAATCTAAGAAAGTCTTGAGTAATGAATTTCAATGCCGAAAGAGATGTAGATTCTTCCATGATATGCTATCTCAGATTCTTGAGTATTAGAATGTTGGGAGAGAGTGAGATAACACTACCACAAGAAATATAATCTACACAAAATTTGGATTGACAAAGACTTAAAAAAGATTGAGAAAGAACATGCAAAGATTGAGAAATTTGCATTTATGATTTTTTACGTAATACAGTAGGCGACGCATTGCCTGCATGCAGGCGATGCATCGCCTACTAGGGTTTCTAGAAACCCTAGGTGTTAGGTGATGTCTCGCCTCTTGGGTGGTGATGTATTCCACCCTCTCTAACGTTGGACACTTCCAAAGGTCCCAAAATTGCTCCAAATTCCACCAAACTTTTTGGGAACCCTTAGATACTCTCATGCATCACTTTGGACCCAAGTTTGCATTTTATAAGTGCCTACAATTGTATTTTAACACTTATCATTTGTATTTAACCAATCATAACATTTCTCAGTCATGACAAACTTGGAGTTGTCACTAATCAACACTATGTTGATGTTCTGCTTCCACTTAATGAAGTTTTCTCCAGTGAGTTTCTCCTTCGAAAGTTGAGAAATGATGGGAGTAAACACAGCCATACTTAAAACTACATATTAACAATAAAATAGAAATCAGTCACATTTGCTCAATAAAACTTCTATTCACTCTAATTTCACGAAATGCCACAACATATACCATATATATTTAAGATATGGAAAAAAATACCAAAAATAATCATATCTCTATTCCATTAGGTTTTTAACTAATCTACGATATCCTTGTCCCGGTTGGCGAGAGTAAAAAATACCACTAGTTAAATAAAGTTGTAAACTTATTTAATAAGGGACACCATTATTAACAACCTACTAATCGATCAAAATAAGAAAAAAAAATCTCTTATTTTATAGCTAGATCCAGGATTTCGATAATCGTAGATTTAGTCCTACTAGTCACCGTAGGGATGAGTCTAGTAGAATTTGACCTATAATTATCTATCTTTCGAAATCTAACATTGTCAAAATCACTAATGAACACCTTCCGTAGGGGGACGAATCAAGCGTCTCAAGGCCCCATTAAGTTATTGACTTTGTTAAACCAACGATAGAGATCGAATATAAATTTTTAAAATAAGCTCATTATAAAAATAATATTTTTATTATTAATTTTCTAAAATTAATGACTACGATTCTCCAAAAAATTGTAAAATTAAATTTTTAAAACCAAAGTCCTATAACTTTCTATTAGTTCTAAAGTGTCACATTGAAACAAATTAAATTAAATTAGAATTAATTTGTTGCTAATCAATATTTAGGTTTAACTATTATAATGAACCAATACAATTAAGTCCAACTCAGGCAAATGAGCCTTAATAATTGGGCTTGTATGGAGGAGGGTTGGGTCCAGTTTGTCGTTTCCACTGCTAAGACCCTCATACTTCCATACAAGATTGAAAAGACAGGAATTTAAACCTTCGTTTTATTAATTGTTATTAATTGATTAGGCCCACTATAGTCATGCAAAGCAAATGGGTCTTCACAAGTGAAATCACCCACAAGAGAGGAATTTAAACTTTACATTTTCTAATGGACCCAAATAAAACTTATCATTTTATGAATGTTTTGTTTAGCAAAAATCCATATTTTATGTAAACATATGAGCCACTATATGCATCTAAGCCAAATTGCAAAATACCACATATAGTGCAAACATACATGTTATAATTGGATGGGTCTAATCATGTTACTATATGAGAAAGACTATGAATTTATGCAAAAATACCACAATTTATTTCATTTGCAAAAATACAACAATTAATTTTCTAAAATTTATCCACAATTCGAATTAATTAAAATTTTGCAAAAATAAATAAGTCAATTTAAATAACATTTATTAACAATTAGCATAAGTTAATTTAAATTTCATTTATCAACAATCAACTTAGTTTGAGTCATTTTGAAAATATTAATTTAATTTAAATAGGATTTATCAACAATTAACAAAAGTTAATTTAAATCACATTTATTAAAAAATTAATATTTTATTAATTAGTTTGAAAAAAATGATATTTTTCAAAATTTAACCAATTTTATAATTTAAAACAAATATATTAACTATTTTTCAAAAAATATATCTTGTGTTGTTACAACTATGAGCTAATATTTTAACCATTTATTAAAAAAAAAAATATATATATTAATAGTTATAAAAATCCTAAAATATCTTTAAACAATTAAACAAATTCAAATATCCATAGAAATATCTAGTTAACAAATTTTCAATTTTCAAATAATTTAAATATTAAAATCCATACAATAATCAAATATTAATATTTTCAAATAAAAGATATAAAAAATAACAAGTATTTAAAAATATCTTTAATATTTGATAACTTAATTCTAATATTTTAACATTTAAAAGATTTTAAATTAATTAGTTAACTTACTTTTAAATTTGAATTTAAAACTTTGTAGAAAATTTCTAATTTTTAAGTAACAAACAACAATAATATCTTATTTTAAAAAATATTTTTAAATAATAAAATAAATCTGATATTTTTGGGTTTGTTACAAAAAATCAATTTCATATTTTATTATCTTTAATTTTCTTTAAAATAATAAAAAAAACTGGGATGAATAGTACTCGTAACAGGTACTGTTCACCGTGGCCGACTTGGACATGCGCGCACTAGGGTGCACCGCCGAAGGATGTGCACGCCAGCAGGGGAGATGCACCGAGGGACGCCACGCGGGTGGGGAGCTCCGCCCAGGGTCGCATGCGCTCACGTGGCCTTGCAGTTTTTGTGTGATTTTTCAACCAAAAATGTTTTCTAAACAATTTTTTCAGTGTTTTACACCAAATAAAGTATTTATAAAAATTAATTGCATAGAAAACACAACAAAAATAAACCCAAATTTGCTAATAATCACATAAAAATCAATATGATTCATAAAAAAAACATGAAATCTATCAAATTACTCAACACATCAAAAAATTAAATTTTTACCATGTTCATGCATGAAAATAAATATTACTAAAGGCTCTGACGCCAGTTGTTGGAAAAACTTATACAGCATCTTAATTATTTTCATGTAAATCTTATATTAAACAAATTAATATAAGACAACCTAGAACATGTTTCTACAATTGAATTTAAACACAGATAATGATAAGAACACTTACATTATACGCAGTGGAATGTATTAGTCATTCCTTCAGTTTCTCTAACTCTTGAATCCTTTCTGTCGCAGGGTATCACCGAGAAACTGAACCGTTCTTCAAATTTCTCCACATCCTTCCAAAGTATCCTTAGAATCACCTAGACTAGAGTTGGCAATTCTCAACACATGAGATAGATACAAAGAGAAGAATAAGATAATATTGAGGCTTAGAAAATGACTTTTGCTAGAGAGAGTCTAAAACCCTAAAGCATCAAGAATAGATTTTCTGATCATCTGTCAGATGGTCTCAATCATCTTTTATTTCAACTTTCACTTAACATTCTTTTTATAGGCTCAATTAGGTAATTTATTTTAATTAAAAAATCAATAAAATAATAAATAATATCATCCATTAGGTCGAAATTCTCATGGGCTTTAGGTCTAGGAAATTTCCCATTTAATTATAAGTCCATTGGACTTAAAATCAAGGCATGTATTATTTTCTATTGATTAATAAATTAAATAATTATTTAAATCTTTTATCAAATTAATTATTTATATTTGAATATTGATTTAAACTTATTAATTAATTTAGACATTAATTGATCTTAATTAATAAATCTGCCATAAAATTTCTTTTCTTCTTTAATTGTATAATTCTGTGATACTATCCAAAATTGACATGGTCAACTTTGATAATTCTAATTGATAATTAAATCAATTAATTGAGACTACCTAAATGATTTTATCCAAGGTACAATGGGGACCATGGGCCTATGAAATCAACCTCCAATAAGCTATGATAAATTTAACAAATAAATTTACTAACTTATTAATTCATCGTGACTCCACTAAAGACTCAGAATTGCACTCTTGAATTCATAGAACGCTTTATAAGCAATGTAGATACGTTATTAGTTATCTATTGTTACAACCATAATTGTCACTCAATCCTCTATAGACGGTCTACAATGAGATGGGACTAAAAATATTGTTTTACCCCTCATTGTATTTTATCCTTAAAATACTTAGTTCCTTATAAATGATATTATAGTAAACTAATATTAATTACTGAAATGAAATATCTATCATTTAGCACCTTGAATCAAACTAGAAGGAAACCATCATTTTACTTCTTCATTAGAAGCTATAGAAGTTCATATTTATGATTAACACTGATGTAAGTATAGGCTAGTCCGTAGGGTAAGCTGGTAACGAACAATTCAAATAACTCAAATAATACAATCAATTAGAATACTAACCACTCAGAATTGAGATTGATTTGACCTATGGTCAGCTATATGATATGACTAGAATAAATAATAACGGTATGTTTACTTATCCTATCTACTGTCAATATCAGTCCAGTCCGATGCAACAAATACATCCGATCTTTTCTACTTTGCTAATGTTTTGAAAAGAACATAGCACTACAATGTGTAAGTAGATCATATTGTAGATTGGCAAGTTAGTGTAAATCCTGCTTACTGACTAGTCTTAAGACTAACTTATATTTGAACATATAATCATATTTATATTCCACAATGATTACATCACTATAAATACAATTAGCTATATGCTCGAGATTTAATAGAAGTTTATATTAAACAAATAGTCATGATAATAAAACATATGAGCAAAGTAATGATCAAGTCAAAAATTGATTTCTATTATTTTATTGATAATAAAATGAGAATACAAAGAAATTGAGTTTTAATTACGGCATAAAACCCCAACACATTCTTTTTTACATTAATTTTTACACTACTTTTTAACCCTTAGATGAAATTAAATTGAAGGGATGCGTAACATAATTTAGTAAGGAAAAAAAATATAATTGCCTCTCTCTAATGTTCTTCATTAACTTTCATTTTCCTTGTCACCATTATCCACTGTTTGTCGCTGAAATTTTTAACATTGTCATCATCCAATGGTTATTTCTTTAGATTTTACTTCTTCCAAATACTTTTTTTTAATTGGATTTGCCCATTAAAATATGTTAGCAAATATATGATATATTTGGGTTGGATTGCTTGTATTTTAGACATGAGTTATAATGCTTAGGGGTCTGGTCTGGATTTTTTCATGTGGTATTATCAACAAGTTGCAAGTCATATTTCTTCGGAGAATGAGTGGATTTGGGCTTGTTAAATTTGTTTGATGCATCCACTACTCATTTGTAAAAGCTAGTGCAAATTATCATAAATTTATATTATTTCTTAATCCCTTGGTTTGAGTATATATATTTCGTAATTGATATCCCAAGTCATGTGAAGTTATGGTATATTATTTGTAGGAACTATAACGTTATATACACACATTTACTTTTTGGAACCGTTTAGCCAAGAATGTAAGAATCCACCATTAAAGGAGATACAACTCTTGTGTTTTCCGACGGACGATAGCAGCGGTGATGGTTCCAGCGGGGGAGATGGTAGTTGATAATTAAGGATTTGACTGTAGAAGGAGCAATGATGCTTAGGGACAAGAGGCTTTTTCTTTTTAGGTTTTGTTTTTCTTTTTTCCTATGTTACAATCTAAGCCCTTCAATTTAATTTGATTTAAGGGTTAATTTAAAATATAGTATAAAAATTAATGTAAAAAAAGAATGTCTATAGAAGTCGTTCCTAAAAAGTTTGGGGTTATAATTTATCTATATACCAAAAATAGAAAAATGACGTACGTTACATAAATTATAATAACTATCATCTTTATGTCTTCATATTTCAATCCAAATATTAAAATTATTTGAGATTAGGTAATTAGACGTATCTATTTATAATAATTAATATGAATCCATTTTCTTTAAAAAAAAATTACTCATGAAAAAATTGTATGATTAAGTTTATATTCTCAAGAGTTTGATAGTTATTATTGGGATATTTGATGCTAGCTTTATGCATCTTATTATACTATCAATTCTTTCAAAAATATGTCAGTTTGTAAAAATTTGATTATATTGCCCCTCCCATTCAAATTTTCCTATCTCTCCCTCTATGTAAGTGTCTTGCTTTTGTATATCGGCAAAAATTATCTTCAAAGCTTCATCTAAATTGGTATCTGTAGTTATATTTTTGTAGGTAAGTTGAGTAATTATATTTATTTATTATTAGTTTTTCTGTTAATTAGATTTATTTTGTTTTCTTTATCTGTTAGTTTGTTAGGGTCAGTGTATGAGTTTGACCATATAAAAAACTCTCTTCTTATCTTTTATTGGAATAAAAAATATTGTTAAAGGTTGAGAGAGTGAGCTTTGAATTAGGATTTCTAGGTCACCTTCTACCTTGGTATTTTTTGGTCTGGTTTTTTTAGTGTGAGTTTTTGTTGTAGGTTGAAGTGAGTGTTCGCTGATTAATCTGTACCTGGAGCTAGATCTGCTGGGATAGTAGAGTTCAGTTTAAGGGGATCTTGAAGTATCAAGCTGGATGGATTTCAGCTGCTGGTTTTCTAAAGGGATTTTAGAAGCTGTGGTTCTTTAGTATTTTTCTCAAGAAATTGTTAGATCAATTCTCAAGAAAATCCCATCATTGCTATTTTTGGAGAGGAAAAATCATGAAAAATTATTTTCTCACTCTATCTAACGATTTATACATGTTAAAAGCACTTATTTAACAATGCATTTTTGGTACTGTTCCTCAAATTTGGAAATCTGGATCTGAGTATATTTAACAATGCATTAACAATGGTGTAGCAATGCTTTTGTTTAACAAACAATGGTGTAGTTTGTAAAAAAAAAAATATTGTATTGTTCCTCAAATCTAGAAATGTGGATCTGGGTATATTTAACAATGCATTTACTAATTTTGATGTTTTAATGATGCATACGCGATGGAAATTCAATGCATATGTAAATTGGAGACATTGCATATACATCGTTAAAGCATCACATAGTGTTGCTAGAAACAATACTTAAAAAGCATCTCCAACCCCTCGTTATTGTATTGTATATCATCATTAGTGTAGTTAGCATAACTAAAACGATGTTATGTGACCATCTATAAGCATCGCACAACCATCGCTAGTGCATCATTAATATCCATTTCTTAAATAATCACAAATGCATTGTAATTGCATCATTAATATTTGTTTATTGAAAAAAGTGTCGCATAAGCATCATTTTGACTGCCTTTTTCAACAATTATGATTTTTTAAAGGGTTATTTTGTGTTAATTGTTAGGATCAAGAGTTAACATAATTGTTAGCCTCCATTTGCACACGCTTTGCCTCATCCCTCTCTTTGTTCTTATTCGCTAGGCGATCACCAATAGTAGTCATATAACTACTCAACGATTTCACTGTGCAATCAAAAGAGAAAGATCCCCACGGGTAAGTGTAAAAGTATATCTCGCCAAGTAAAACCATCTCTCTCACGGGTCAAGAGTACCCCCTCCACAAAATAAACTAGACCGAGGTTCCACATATCCTCAACTTGGTTAGCCATGGAAAATGCTCATTCTACCAACCCATATCTTACTTTTGCATCGGCTTCCATGTCGCTGAAGTATATATCCATGAGACGGGGGGAGGTCATCAAATAGGATCCTAACTAAGCCTACAGTGGTGGACATGTGCAGTTGAGCTCAGTAATAATGCAAACTCATGGACCCTGAGCTTATAGGGTACATTTCCCATCAAGAAATGCAACACATCCTCATGCGAAGAATTTATCCTCTGCAGAAGTATGGCATGCACCATTTCCGAGCACGAAAAAATTGTGCAAAGACTGACTCTTTCACTCTCTTCAACAATCCATACTTCTGGAACTTCTCCTTCAATTTAGTCTCTTTACCACTTTATTGATAAGTAGTTAAATACAAAATGATAAGTGTTAAAATACAAGCAAGGTATAAACACTTAGTGAATTTCACATAGTGAAGATGTGAAATTTTAATTTTAATTGTAGACACTTTAAAATTGTGTTTTCGGGTTCAAGAAAAGGCTTCAAGCATCAATGGTGAATGAGAAATAAAGTATTAGGACAACATTAAGAAATGTGTATAAGCCTTGGATTTATGGTTTTGAATTGTTCTAAGGATTTGCTCAAAGTGGTGGTTCTACAAGAGCTTTTAAGGTCCATCAAAGTTGAAGAAGATCATTCACCAACTTGGGTTTGCATAATCCTTCTCAATCTTTCTTTAGTCCTTGTCAATCTATTTTCTGTGTAGATTCTAAATATTGAGGTGGTGTTATCTCACTCTCCCCCAACAATATCGTCCCACAAAGATTAAAATCAAGTAATTAAATTAAGTTTAGTGAATAATAAATCATAATTGCATCTAAGCGATCAATTTTTAATGTTGGAAGAAAATAAAAAATAAAAGATAAATTAAATTACAAATGTACACACAAATTCAATTATAAAAAACTCAAAGTTATTAAAAGTTGTTAAGGTTTCGAGTTCACTTTTAAATGATTCCCATCCTATTTATTAGTGTGTCTAACTTAGTCCAATATTCTCAAGAACTTACAATGTTGTTTTATCTCTATACCCTTTCTTGATTGCTGCATAAAGAATATGTACGTGATACTTAACTTATATCTCTATGTGACCATTTATCTCTACCTTCATTAAGTTTAGCTCTAGAAAAAATTCTAAATACTCCACCTCTCAATTTAAAAACCTAGAATTATTTTAGTTACCTAGATAATTGATTATCTCTCGATTTCACACTACTTAAGTTGTTCTATCCACTGCTAGATTTTTTAAATGTTCCGCTCTTGAGTAATAATTTTCACAATCTAAATAAAACCATAATTATAATCATATAATGCATCACAATATAAAAATCATAAATATTGCATCAATAAACCAAAGTAGAGCACAAGAGCATCAATAATGGATTAAATTAAACTTTGCATCAAATCATAAAATTAAGAATCACAGTAATAGATCCATCAACACCCTAACAAATAAGAAAACTAGAAACACATCATGTGGTTCATAATCTTAAAATATTTTTCAATGTCTAAAAAATAAAAGAAGTAAAGAAGAAATATGTAAATCTGTTGAAGAACTCCCTTAGAACGGCTTCAATTCACTTCTTAGATCTTCCAAAAGTGTTTCTCCCCCTTCCAGTTTTGAATCTCTTCATTTATATAAGTCTCTTGGTCATTCCCTAGCCCCTAGATACGTCCTTGGGTTATCTAAATTCAAATTTAAATAAAAAATGTGTGAAAAATAAAAAATCTAAAATTTGTGGCGTACTCGTTTTTTTTTCTTTATAATTCGACCTTGCCCAGTAAAATATGCATAAAGTTTTCATCCAAAATCCAAATGCAGTGATTCAAAATACTTTAGAATGTTGAGAAAGAGATCTACAACTTTGTGTTTCATGAGATTTATAAGAAAATTATAGGGACATAGTCAAAATTACGCTTGAAAATCCCAGTTGGCCACAAAATCATTAATAAAGATTATTCCTGAACACTGTAGGGTAACACATCAAATCTATATAATTATGAATGTGGGTATAAATACGCACTCATCATTCCCCAGAACTCATCTAGGCGTACTTGAGGACATAGGGTCGTTTCCTTTAATAGTGATAGGCGAAAAGGATCATCATGATAAATGGATTAAGAAATTGCTCTAGAAAAGCAGTCATAATTCAATAGGATTCCTAGCAAACCTAAGATTATAGATTTAGTGTTTGGCTATTCCCTTGGTATTTTTTCTTTGTTTGCTATCCTAATTATGAGCTGTTTCTGATCGTTACTTGTATGACATTGGGAATCTGACCATATATGTTTGTGACTTGTGTAAAGAACATGAGCACCGTGGAATTTTTCATGGTCCCTAAGACATCTGGTCATCCACGGAAGCCTAAGAGGAAGAAACAGGCTAATGGCGAAGCGACTGTTGCGGGGGCAAACAAGAAAGCCTCCCACACCAAATTTCTTGTTCGTCTGGCGACCATTCCTTTTGCGGCTTGTCCTCTAGTCAGGACTATCCCTATAACTTCGAGGCCTTTTGGAAAGCATACCGTCACTTCCCGAACCAACGCAATCCACGTGGACTATAAATTGACACAACAATTACTATTAAAGTAGATTAATTGATTAAGTTTTACCTTTTTAAGTATTTTTAATTAAAAATAATAAAATGACAAATAAATAATAAGTAACTTTATGATCTACTTTCTCTCTCTTTTCTCCCTCTTCAACTTGAAAATCAAACCAAAAAATATTTCTAAAAAATAAAACCCAAAATAAAAATGAAAAATAGTCATAATCCATAACATAATCTCAAATACCAAAATTGTACATAGCCAAAAATCTTAAACTCAAACGATAAAGTAATATATATATATATATATATATGTTAACCCTCAAAATTCAAGAGATGACGTGGCGAATGAGAAAGCGGCACGTGACATCACAAGTCATGGAAAAATAAAAAAGTATTGAAAAAAGACCGATGAGCAAAAGCAATAGGTCCATGACCTATAGGGAAGTCAACCAGGCCTAAACCCCCTAGGGGTGGTCGGCCTGGCCTTAGCCCCTAGGGGTGGTCGGCCTGACCCCAATCCCTACGGGTGATCAGCCTGACATGCTCAAGAGCCACATGAGTGGTCGGCCTAAACTCCCAAATAAACTTCGCTGGATAAAGTTCACGCTCGTTGCAACAGGCCTAGCACCTAGAAGATCAGCAGACCTAGTACCCAGAAGATCAGAAGGCCTAGAATCCAAAGGGTCATCAGGCCTAGCACCCAGTGGGTCATCGGGCCTAGCACCCAGAAGATCAGAAGGCCTAGCACCAAGAGGGTCATCAGGCCTAGCATCCAAGCTCTAAATGGTCATTGGGCCTAGGACCTAAGTCTCATAGACTAACCAAGACTTACCGTTTTCCCAAAGGTTTCATTTGTGCATCGTCAACCACAATCTAGAGAAACAATGAGAAGACCGAAGATCTCGTAATCATGGGGAGGTAGACACGTATCTCCACTACCCAATAATCGTGTACTGAACCATGATCTCCAGTATTACTGATCATGTAACAGCTCCTGGGTACTATAAATAAAGACTCGAGGCTTCATAAAAGGGGATCTTTTTTGGGGGGGAATGATTTTGAGAGACATATTTTCTGAGGAGAAACTCTAGGCAAATTAGTAACGAGTGAATACTTCAGTTCATCCGTGTAATTGCCTATCGAGTGATTCAATACTAAAGGCTAAGTTGATTAGGTTATTAGTGTTCATCATAACAGGGTTGAATAACCACTATAAATTTATGTGTGTTTGTTTAAGATATTTGTACTCTGTTGTATATTATATTTATTTCGTTCAAAAGGTGTTGTATACTGTACATACGACCGTTGGCCAATTTCAAAGGTCAACATTTTGGTGCTTTCATTGAGAGTATGAAATCAAGAAACACACTTTCATCAGTTTTACGATGCCCCCAAAACCTAGTCAGACAAAGAAAACGACTCCCAGGGATCCCACCACTCAGGATCCCATTGATCCCGTTAACGAACCTCAGGTGGAAGTTGGAGATCAACCTAATGCGAAAAATCCACAAGATGTTCACCAGGAGGAGATGGCGCAATTTCTGGCGAGGCTGAAGGCCATTGTTGCAGAAATTTCCCTCCAGAGGGCGACTATGGAACGACAATGGCGAGAGAAAGATGAGCAGGTCCAAAAGATTATCTAGAGGGAACAGAAAGTAGACCAAAGGCACCATGAGGCCGCTGAGGCCCTGGAGGCGGCTACCCAGTTAGCCCAAGCTAACGCTGAAGCTACTGCTCAGGCGATGAAGGAGGCTCAGGCCAAAGCAGCAGGGATGCAAGACAGCAGTAACAGGGAGTCCCAGGGGAGGAGTTGAACCCCAAGGACGATCTCAGAGCCACTTTCCTAGAGACGGGATGAAGAGGCACAGTCTAAGACTGCCTCCTCCATGACTAAGAAAAATAACACTTTATCTCAGAGTAGGAGTGTTACCAACCCGAAGGCCCCCTCCCAAGGGGACAGACGAAACGGCACAGGAGAAGAAGGTCAGACATCTGAGAGGCGTGACAGGAATGGAAATAGCCGATCAAAGTCTCAAAGTCATGTAGGAAGAGAGGCTCGGGGGCAGGATCACACAGGCAAGGGAAAGGCGGACCTACCACCCCTACATCCTTAGTCTCGAAAAGAAAAGAACCGATGAACAACACCAATATCGTGTTCGATAGGCTCGGAAAAGTTGTACAACCTCAGGATCTTAGGGAGGTCATCAACAGGAGGACCAGCGTTCAAGAGGGGGTACCAAGGACGTCTACCCCACCTGGACCAGCTATCCCACCAGCAGTGCAAGCTCAAATAGATGCACTCACCATGATTGTTCAGGGCCTGACAAAGAAACCTTTCGATATCAAGTTGGCTCATAGAAGTGGGAGTCCCTTCAGTACCAAGATCCAAACTACTCAACCACCACCGAAATACAAGACCATGAAACTTCCAACATACATTGGGAAGGAGGGCCCAGTACGACACATTGGAAAGTTCGAGGATCAGATGGAGTTACTTAGTGTGGAGCATGATTATAGGTGCAGGGTATTCCCTACCACTTTCTCTGACTCAGCTTAGGAATGGTATTGGAAATTCAAACATGGATCCATCACTTCCTGGGAGCAGTTCAGGGAGGAATTTTTCAAGTTCTTTAATGCCAGACAAATTCAACCAATTTATGCCAATCAGCTAGCTGACATTAAGCAAGGGAAGGAAGAATCCATGAAGGACTACATCCAAAGATTCATGTGGGAGGCAAACCAAGCATCCATAGTAGGAGATGAAGGAAAGTTCATCTCGGCAGGAATAATTTATCATAGTCCCTTATGGGATAGCATACACAGGAACCCCATCAACACCTTGCAGGAGTTCCTAGACTGAGCAGACAAATACATGAAGCTAGATGACACTATCATGAAAGAAGAAAAAGGCATAAACCATCCGACCACTATCAAGGCAGGCAAGAACGGTGCAAACCCTCCGGGTTGCAATGGGGGCAACGGTAAGAAGAAGAGTACCTCAGGGGCCGAGCAGAGTGGAGAAAAGAAGGCTAAGTTAGCACCAACCAACAAATAGCTTACGCATCATCCCTACCAACCCAGGTTCACCAACTATATTGTTCTGACTACATCAAGGGCTGATATTTACTTGGAAACATACCGGGAGGTACCATACTGAAAGCCACCACCGTTGCGCTCAGAAGAAAAGAGGGACAAGAACAAGTTTTGTTGTTTCCATAATGACTATGGGCACGACACAAACAAGTGCAAATAGTTGAAGGATGAGATAGAGTTTCTCCTCCGATCAGGAAAACTCTTGAGGTAATGATTCAAGACCAAAACCCCAAGCAGGAATCCAGAGTTCCAAAGGCAACTAAGTCCACCATTGGAGCCAGTGGTCGTGGACTTCACATTGGATACCATATGTGGGGGGCCCCACATAGCAAGCAATAATTACAATGCTCGTGAGCGATATGCAAGGACCCTAAGACATGAGGAAGGGGAGTCTTCCCAGTGCATGGCAGTCGAGGAGTGGTCTCCAAAAATTTTGAAGTATGAAAGTGCAACTCTCACTTTACGGAGGATGACGCCAGGCACGTGAGGTACCCCCACAATGACCCTCTAGTCCTTACCATTCAAATCGCCAATGCCCGAGTGAAGAGATGCTTGGTGGATACAGGAAGCTTAGTAGATATCATCTACAAATCATCCCTGAAGAAGATGAAGCTCATGGTCAAGGACCTAAAACCTTGTTCCCGAGTGATATATGGGTTCACGGGAGAATGCCTAGCACCAGCAGGAACTATTAGACTACCGGTCACGGTGGGGGATGCCCCTAGGCACGAGACTATGATGACAGAGTTTCTGGTGGTAAATTGCTCATTGTCTTACAACGTAGTGCTCGGGAGACCCCTCCTTATGGCATTACACGTAACAGTGTCTATCTAGCATCTGTCTTTGAAGTTCCCCACAAGCGTAGGGCAAGGATGCGTACAGGGTAACCAAAGGGAGGCACGGGAATGCTATAATGCTTCAGTGGTCAAGGCAAAGAAAGGACTAAGCGTAAACAACATGGTAATAACTTGTTGCAAAGGGAATGAAGGAACCGATGAATTTGTCAACATGGAAGTTAACGTTGAAAGAAACACTACTGAAGTCGGGGGCTCCTTTTAATGAATATTTGTTATTATGGCAAGTTTCCCAAAGCGAGGGAAACAACATCGATCCTCTATTTAGGGATGATGTCATGGGGGTAGGACCAGTCGAAGATCTTGACGAAGTCCTACTAGAGGAGGAGGACCCGACTAGAATAATCAAAGTCAAGAAGGAACTAAAGGTGGAAATTAAGGCACGGTTGGTAGAATTTTTTAAGAATGACCAGGACATCTTTGCTTGGTCACATAAGGACATGGTTGGAATTTCTCCATCTGTAATAATCCATGTCCTCAATGTGGACAAAAACTACCCACCAGTGCAAGAAAAAAGGAGACCGCTTGACAAAGACCGATGGCAAGCCCTGAAGGAGGAGGTTGAGCGACTCAAGGAAAATAGTTAAGGGAGGCCTACTACCCAGATTGGGTATCAAACCCCGTGCTAGTCCCAAAACCAAATGGAAAGTGGAGGACATGTGTGGACTTCACAGATCTGAACAAGGCTTGCCTCAAAGACTACTTCCCAATACCCAGAATAGACCAACTAGTCAATGCAACTGCAGGACATGAAATACTCTCATTCATGGATGTATATCCTAGGTATAATCAAATAAGTATGCACCCTCCCGATGAGGAACGTACCAGCTTCCGGAGAGACAAAGGATTGTACTATTATAAGGTAATGTCATTTAGCTTGAAGAACGCTGGAGCCACCTACTAACATTTAGTGAATGGCATGTTCTGAGACTTGATCGAAAAAAATATGGAGGTATATGTCGATGACATATTGGTCAAGTCCAAAGAAAAAGGAGGGCATGTTCAAGACTTGGAGGAATGCTTTGCAATACTTAGAAAGTATCACATGAAGCTAAATCCTCTTAAGTTCTCATTTGGAGTTGGTTCTGGTAAGTTTCTCGGATACATAGTCAATTCGCTTAGAATCAAGGCTAACCCCAAGAAGATCAATGCATTGATCGACATGAAGTCACCTACCACAATCAAAGAAGTGCAAAGCTTAACTGGGAGAGTAGCTGCCCTCAGTAGGTTCATATCAAAGTCTACGGACAAGTGTGTACCCTTCTTTAATTTACTGAGGGGCAGCAAGAAGATCCAATGGATCGAGGAATGTGAGAAAGCCTTCCAAGCCTTGAAGGAGCATCTCGCTCAACCTCTTGTCCTATCGAAGCCAATAGACGGTGAAGTACTATTCATCTATTTGGAAATCACCAAGCATGCAATCAGTGTTTCTTTGGTGAAAGAAGAGAACAGGGTACAACACCCTGTGTACTATATTAGTAAAAGGCTAGTAGGTGCGGAGTCTAGGTATCCCCCTCTTGAAAAGCTAGCCTAGTGTTTAGAAATTGCCTCTTGGAAGTTGCGCCCATACTTCCAAGCTCACTTGATCCGAGTTCTAACCGATCAACCACTACGGCAAGTTCTTCAAAAACTAGAGGCCTCGAGACGATTACTCAAATGGGTGGTGGAGTTAGGACAGTTTGATATCACTTATCATTCAAGGACGACGATAAAAGGGAAATCATTGGTGGACTTCATAGTCGAAGGCACCAACCTTGAAGACCCTTCCTACCAATCGGAGAATGGAGATACCAAGAAGGAAGGAGATACACTCGTATGGAAGCTATATGTTGATGGAGCATCCAATGAATCCACTGCGCTCTCAGATTTGGATTCAATGCTTCAAACAACAAGGCTGAGTACGAGGCATTATTAGCAGGATTACGCTTATCACGGGATGTGCATGCACGATCCCTAGAGATATTCAGCGATTCCTAGCTAGTGGTGTACCAGGTACTGGGGGAGTATCAATCCAAAGGACTTAGGATAGTGCAGTACTTGAACAAGGTGAAGGACTTGTTGGCACAGTTCAAGAGATGCTCAATTACACAAGTCCTGAGGGAGCATAATGTCAATGTTTATGCCTTAGCCAAGCTTGCTAGTGCCAAAGATGCAGACACCCTGAACGTCGTTCTCGTCAAATACTTGGCGGAAAGAAGCATAACCGAGCAAGAGGCACTACCGGTTGAGCTAGAAAATACGTGGATGACCTTATTATTAACTATCTCAACCAAGGAGTAGTACCCAGTGATCGGAACAAAGCAAGGAAGTTGATAAGACAAGATGCACGATATATGATATTCAAAGGGGTCCTGTACCGACGAGGGTACTCCCTACCACTGCTAAGGTGCATTACACCAGACCAGTCAAAGTTGTTAATGATCGAGGTACACGAGGGGTTTTGTGGACATCACGCTGGGGGGCAGAGCCTGTCAAAGAAAATCCTAAGACAAGGATACTTTTGGCCAATGATGAACCAAGACTCAATGGAGTATGTCAGAAGATGCCACAAGTGTCAAATGTTCTCCAAGATACTCCAGGTGGCACCTAATGAATTAACACAAATGCAAAGCCCTTGGCCTTTCGTTGTATGGGGAATCGACCTGATCGGAAAAACTACCCACAAGAAGGGGAGGAGTCCAATTTGTTGTTGTAGCCATAGACTACTTCACCAAATGGACTGAAGTAGAACTTCTCGCCACCGTCACCTTGAAGAAAGTCTTAGACTTTGTGGTGAAGAATATCATATGTCAATTCGGTCTACCGAAGAAGATAGTCTGAGAAAATGGGACTCAATTCGACATGATATGATCACTGAATTTTGTACGAGGCATGGAATCACAAAGAGCTTTTCGTCGATAGCACACCCCCAAGATAATGGTCAAGTAGAAGCAGTGAACAAGACTATCAAAGACACTTTGAAGAAACGCCTTGAACAAGCCAAAGGAGCCTGGCCAGAATTACTTCCGGAGGTCTTATGGTCACATCAAATGACGGCTCTAACGGCAATAGGCCATACGCCATTCTCTTTGGTGTTATAAAGCCATGTTTCCAGTTGAACTCACTCCCCCATCTCATAGACGAGAGACATACGATCAAGGGAATAACCATTAACTAATAGAAGAGTCGCTCGATTTAATCAAAGAAAGATGAGAAAAGGCGAGCCTCACAGTAGCAGCACGTCAACAAAAAGTGGCCAAATACTTCAACTCCAGAGTGAAAGATCGAAAATTCCAAGTCAGGGACTTAGTACTCAGGAGGGTATTCCTAAACACAAAGGACACTGCAGCAAGGGTACTAGGACCTAATTGGGAAGGGTCATGGAGGAGGTGATCCCGCCAGGGACGTACAAGATAGCTCGACTAAATGGAGAACTAATTAAAAACTACTAGATTGGTGAACACCTCTGCCGGTACTATCAGTGAAGTTGTTCAGCAGCGAAATTTTTTTTAATTTGCAAATGTAGTATTATCTATGTAACAGCCATTGTGCTTCAATGAATGAATGAATTTAATTTCCTATGTTTCTCTTAATTCTGTAAATTAAGTTCAACAAGATACAAGTCCGAAGACCTTATCGCCAAACTATTTGATCATGTTCGATCTTGGTTCTTGAGGAACTTATCGACCTACACGATCAACAAGAGAGACAGGTCCTAGGACCTTGTCATCAAATTATGGATCATGTTCGACACAAGTTCTTGAGGAGCCTATCGACTCATACGATCCAAACAAGAGACTGGTCCGAGTACCTTGTCGCCAAACTATTTGATCATGTTCGATCATGGTTCTTGAGGAACTTATCGACCCACATGATCAACAAGAGAGACAGGTCCTAGGACCTGGTCATCAAATTATGGATCATGTTAGTTCTTGGTTCTTTAGGAGCCTATCGACCCATACGATCCAAACAAGAGATTGGTCCAAGAACCAGTCACCATTATTTGATCACGTTCGATCTTGGTTCTTGAGGAACCTATCGACCCATACAATCAAAAAAGAGACTGGTCCAAAAACCAGTCGCCATCATCGGATCATAATCAAATCTGGTCCTTGAGGGACCAATAATTTTACCTAAGACTCGTTACAAGCTCGATTAGCCCATCTAGACCCGGTTGGTCCAAGTTAGACACTTCTGTCTATAATCATTTTAACGAGTACACCAGAGATTACGTAGATCGTGATCAACACTTGCTACACAATCTGCATCTGTGTATAGGTATCATTACTATTGAGTATAAAACCATCACCCGACTACCAATGAGGTACAAGCATTTGCTGCTTGCATCATTGGGTGAAAAGGATAGTACTATGTGTCTAAACGCTCGAAGCAAGGCATGGTCAAGTAGCAAGTGGCCGAGGCTTTTAAACCCATGATCACTTGGGGGTATATAGTACATACCGATAAAGGTATACACAAGCAATGAGGACATGGCCTTAAGTACTAAGCAAGCTCAAGTTTTTCTAGGCATTTGTTCAACATATGTTCCGAAAGTGCAAAAAAAAAAACAAAAAAGGCATTGGTGGGGAGACTCCTAACCAAGTCCCTTATAGGGTGGTTGACCAGATCATCAACCCTATAGGGTGGTCAGCCTATCACCCATGGGGTGGTCGACCTGACTATTTTGTTCATGGTACTTGGTGAAGTATTATACTACTCACATTACCATGGTTGTTAGCATGAAAAATGTAAAGGAGTAAGGTTAGTATGGCACGTGAAATACCTGTGTTCAGAGTATATTGATACCTGAACCAGTGAGGGTTGTGAGTTGATATACTTAGTAAGCATTGGAAATAAAAAAATTTCAATCAATACACTAAGTACTCATAACAAAAAAGCATAAAGGCATCAAATGTCATATGTAAAAATTGTCAATTACAAGGTGCCCCACCACTGGCGCAAAAGGAAAGACAGAGTAAGAGACCAAAAGAAGACTAACTAGGGCGAGGAGTATCATCTGAAAGACCACCCTGAGCCTCAGTAGCCTCACGAGCCAGACACTTCCTAAGCTCCTTCACTCACGTCTTCTTGGGAAGGAAATCCATGTTCAGATTTTTGTTGGGATTCCAGATTAAGTAGAAGCAAGCGAAAGTTGTCTCTGAATACTCCTCTCGAGCCTTATCCCGGGCAACTTTGACCTCTTTCTCCTTCTCGACAAGAGCATCCTTCTGCAGTTGATCCATTTCGGCAATCAGCTTCTCCTTCTCAACTTCAGACTGTTTAAGCTGATCGGCAAGTTTCGCCTCCATCTGGGTTAGCCTGAGAGTCAACTCGGTAACATCCTGTTGTTTAAGCTCCTCGGTACTGCAGAGAGTGCTGCTCTCCTCATCTTTCAAAGCAATGTTCGTATCCCTAGAGCCAAGAACGCACCTAAGGTCCAACACCTCATGGCGGACAGCTTCAATCTCAGAATGAAGGTTGGAAAGCGTAGAGGTATACTCTAAATACTAATCATGGACATAGGAGACCAACATCTGCGCTTGCAAAAAACATACAAGTGTTAGATAACGTCAGCACACATGCTAACCAGACATAAAGAAAACTGTGGAGGACTTACACTCTGAATGTCAAGGAGTGACTTCGTGAGGATGGTTCTCAAGTCCTCATTCTTAATCCCATTAAAAGTCGTTGTCGTCTGCTCCAGATGGGATGCATGGTCCATGATGGCACCTAAATTCCTTATGGCAGACTGGTGTGGCACAGATAAGAGAGCAGGCACAGAAGAGGAGGCACCCGCATCAATGATACTGGGAGGAACCAGCGTAGGCAAGGATGGCTCTACCTCTACGACAGGACTAGACGCCAAAGGAATCGGAAGAGGCACCTCGGGAGGAACCTCTGTTATCGACTCAGCCTCAACCCTGGCCCTCTTAGCCTCTCGGAAGGAAGGGCTAGTCTCGGTTGGAGTCGACCGTTGTTGGGTGTGAACAAAGCCAAACATATCTAAACCTACAAAAGAAGATCAAATATTAGCTGGAAGACAAAACATAAAGTAAATATGATAAAAGTGTCAAACCTTCTGAATGAGATTCGGGTTCGAACGTGGCTTCATCAAAATCATCTGAAGCAAGTAGTGGGTGCACGGATGCACCCACCTCATCACCCTCCTATCCAGATAGCACGGGTGAAGAGGGTACCTCCTCGATATGAATAGGTCCCGGGGAGTCTATGGCGTTCACAGGCTCGGGATGATCTTCATCCGAAACATCGACGCTAGTAGAAGGAAAAACTCGACCCTCCAAAGGTTCTCTGAAGTAACGACGGTCTTGACATTATTCTCCTCAGGGGTCATGGAAATCAATGCCTTAGCCCTAACAGTCATAGCCTGGGTTGGGAGCGGTCTATAAAAAGGCCCGGCGTGCTTAAACTTGGAGTAGTTGACCTCTGCATCCTTAGTGAAGAAATAGTTGTCGACTTATCTAAATGCCTTGCTATTTCCAAAGATCTCTTCCAAGAAGTTGTCGGTACCCTCATTCGTATAATGGTGGAAGTGGAAGTACCCCGAGTTGCGCTGAGAAGGGTTCGCCTTCAAATCAAATAAGTAATGGATCTCATGGGGTACTAGAGCAGCTCATTTTCCATGATGATAGATAATGTACAATGCATATAACACCAAGATAGCGTTGGGAGCTAGTTGAAAGGGATCAATACCAAAATAATTTGCCACGCTCTGAAAATATGGATGAAGAGGAAGTAGGGCACCAGACTTGATGGCATAACGTGTCCAGGTGCACATACCCAAAGGGGGTCCTCAGCTTTGTCATCTGGAACAGGGATCGTAATATAAACGCCATAGAGGTCAAAGGTCTTCCTTAAGTTCTTTGCCTTCTCTTCGGTCATGTTAGAGGTAGCCCCTTTGAACCAAACCACCTCATTATCAGCAGGGTGAGGCTTCTCAACTGGTTTCCATATGATCTCACTGGCAAAGGTTGCCCTAGAATCTGATGAGTGGAACTCTTTTTGTCATCTCTTCTTCTGTTGTGCAGCTGGCGAGACTGTCTTGCTCTCGGGAGAAAGGTGAACCACCTTAGGCTAGAACCTATGAATAGAACGCTCCTAAGGATGAGTAGCCTAGCGATGAGATCCCTAGATATATTCTCGCTAAGAAGAAGAGTGATGGGGAACCCGAATGGTATCCCGATGCAAAGGGCGTTACAAGGAGTCTCGCTGGCCGAACAAACTCCACTAAGAAGAATGACTTCGCTGAGGTGTGCCCTGAGAGCCACGGGGAGTACTATGCTGAGAAGAGATTTGAGAAGAGTCAGGTGAAGAGCCCTGGGTGATGTGCCTGGTAATATGAGGATTATCTTCCAAGGGCTGCCGAATTGTCTATTTTACTCTCGCCATTGGGCTATACCTTTTCAAGAAATCTTCCTCGTTGAATAAATATAAAGCAGAGTGAGGGAAAATCCTTTTCACCCTTTCCAAGAACTCATGTGGAGTACGCTTGCTTACAAACTTATCTGACGAAGAGGATCTGGACATCTGCAACAAAGGAAAAATAAAGAGTAAACTTATTGTTAGGAAAATATTGTTTTGCCTCAATGGAAATGATTATAATATTACAACTCTATGCAATAATATTACAAGTAAATATAGATTGATTAAATAAGGTTACAACTCTATAACTGAAAATGCAAATAAACTAAAGAAAGGAAGAAGATGATGATGAAGAAGAGAATAGTGAGAATACAACTCTAAGCAAAAGATTACAAGTAAAATAAAGTGTTTAGACCAAATGAAAAGATTACAACTCTTCAACAAAATATACAAGTAAATAGAACAAGAGAATAAGAAGAAAAGCAATAGAATAAAAGGAAGAACAAAAACACAATCAAACTCTCACTTACACAACCTAAGTGAAGAGGATTGGGGATCACCAACTTGAACAAGGTTTAAAACCTTTGTCCAAAATCTTATTTCCCCCTAACTCAAGCACTAAGGGATCTCTCTCAGATATTGGAAAAGCTTTCTGGAATTATCAAGCCTCAAGGTGTTTCTAGCCAAGTGCTCTAGTGGATAGAAAAGTTGTGTCTTACAAGTGAGCTATAGGCTCCTATTTATAGAGTTTAGAGACACCCTTTGAATTTCAAATTCCACCAACCCCCATGGCTGTTACCAATGTTTAATTGGATTAATATGGAATTAAAAAAGAGATTTGAGAGTTATTTGGGTTTTTTGAGCCGTTCAACAAATATTGAAAAAACTGAAAATTGGTCAGTTTTTTGGCCTGTGGTCGCGGCCACTAGTCTCTGTCCCACAGGCCGCAGCCACTGAATGTTGGTGGCCGCGGCCACTGACCAATTTCAGCACAAAAAATTGTGCTGTTTTTCCAAACGGTTCCAAACCCTCCCAAATGATTTTGTAACTCCCAAAACATATTATTGGGGTTAAAATCATATCTCTAACAGCCATATCACATATGGCTTTATGAAATTCATATCAATATTGTGTAACAACAATTTTACACAATAAAGGGTAATATTTGGAAGTTACAAATTTGTAACACCAAATATGTTACATTATTTGGATATATCTCATATATCTAAATATTGTAACTCTCTATTATATGTTACAATATGTGACACACTTTGTCACATTTATTTAATCTAAAACATTATATTATAAAATAATATAACACTTATTACATCAACATAATGAAGCCATTATTTGGGGGCATATCCATTAACTAAGGAGCAAAATTGAAGAAACCGAAGAAAAAAAATTAGGGTCTCGGGTGGTTGGCTTATGGTTAGGCCAACCACCCTAGATCTTGGATCCCTGAAAATCACCCAAGGAGTATGGTGTTCGGCCTATGCTAAGGTTTGGGCCAACCACCCAGGACTGGAAACCCTGGAAATTGCCCAAGACGTGGGAATGCAGTCTAGAGTTGGATTTTGTAACCCTAGAAATCGCCCAATCATAGGGTCTATAAGCCTGGAAATCGCCCAGGCTAAGGAAGCCCAAGGGGTGGTCGGCCTATGATGGAAGCCCTAGGGGGTCGGTGTAACGTCCCAGAATTTTCAAGACTCAATAATGCGGAAATATAAACATTTTCATGTAACAAAATGTCTCAAAAACCCGTATCAAATTTTTTTTAAAATTCATATGGCCATACTTAATATTTAATACAAACACAGTTTATGAAGAGTAAACTGAGCCTAGTTTATGAAAATAAAACAACATTTCCAAAAACAAACAACTTCCCAAAAGGTCGGTCCACATGTACATCCACAAAGTAGACTCCAGTGCTCACTGCTCTGTTTTTCCCTTGTTCTTACCTACAACAGGAAACAACTAGGTAAGCAAAAAAGCTTAGTAAGTTCAACTTTAAAACAAAAGCATGCAGGGAAGACAAGTGGTCACTGACCACTGGTAACAATATCTCAACAGAATTAGGGTTTCGAATCCATCCGGACCCTAAATAATCATTTTCAAGAATGCAAAAGCGCCCTAGCAAACTTATGGTTATGCCTGATAACCAATGGCAACCTATTTCATATAAACAGATAAATCTCTGCACTCAGAAAAATTCCAGAGTATGTAGATATAATATATCACAATATAATTCGAGACCAATGCTCGACAATTTCTGACAATTCAGGCATACCACACCCTCCAACAATTTTGCTAATCGGTAGGGGAGAACCGAGTCTCAACACGAAGATCTAGCCAATAAATATCCCCATCAAAGGTAACTATTGAGTTACCTAGGACATCGCTACTTATCCAAGAATAAATCCCTCACAAGGGTAACCATCAAGTCACCTAGGGCATTGCTCCTATTCAAGAGTGTAATCGAAGTTACACGGGTTTATAGAGACTTCTATGTTAATCAGTGGTGCTGGTGAGCAGTTGCCCCTAGGGTGTTCAGCCTCACTCAAACTTGGCAACCCCTAGTATCTCTAGGCACTCTCACTGAATGGCCAATATTCACGGCTACTATCTGGGAAGAACTTATTAGAGCACTTGCTCGAGTTCTAACTATTCAATGATTAAGTAAGCATGAGGGCCCCTAGGTCCCATTCATTTTGGCGCCCCTAGGTTTAAACCAGCAATCATCACCTCTTGGTCACTCATCGTGGTAATTAACTGGACATAATAATATCAATCAATCAGTGTGACAGTGAGGGCCCCTAGGATTAAATTAGCAATCCTCACCTCTTGTCCACTCGTCACGGTAGTGAACCAGACATAATAAAATCAAACAAGTAGTGTGACGGGGATTAGCCATCTAGGATATGACAAATATCTACCATTCATATATTCTGAATCAGCACCTACTAGACTAACGTCTCTATGTAAACTTTCTACGGCAGTGTGTACATGTGCATGTGTTTCTATACTAACATACATTACACCAGTTGTTTCATGTTGTAGCCAAACAATAAAAGTTGACTTACTTGGAGTCCTTAGCTCTCAGCGGGATTTTACCCTCCAACGTACAGTCCAATTACGCTTAGCCAATACTGTAATTATCTATACAATATACTCGGATTAGTTATGACACTCATAATTCATTATTATTATTATTTTGGGCAGTTTGGTCATTTTTAAAATCATTTGTAAGGATTAAAGATCCTTATTTGGTTTTAAACCCATTCAAGAATTAATACAAAAAAAAAAGAGACTAAATCCTAAGTCTCGAGGAGACCTATCCTATGGTCTCGATACCTAGGCTCGGGTATCACAATAGTATTTTCCCACAATCTGCTAAAAATCTTATTCTTTAAAAGTTCCGCTATTAACCCATATTTTCAACAAGCCAGTTAAATATATGAAATATTTTAGCTGGTATTATATCCAGAAAATACTAATTAAATTCCTCAATTATTTTTCAAGAAAATAATCTCTTATGTTTCCTTTTATTTTTCTTAAGGTTTTAATCTCTAAAAATCATTTTAAGAAAATAGCCTATTCTAACCTAATTAGGAAAAACCGTTAATAATTGATTTTAAGACTTACCAAGCCTTTATCTTGAAATATGCACAAAAATGTATTTTTTTTTTCTTAAGTTCCAAAATCTCATTTTTGCACTAAGTGTGAAAACTTCATTTTTCACATTTTTAACTACATGCTTTGTTAGGTCATAACTTGAAATTTACTTACCCAATTGTTACCAAAATTTCCCAATTAAATCTTTGGTATGCCATTTAGGTCTTTGTAAAATCTTAGGTGAAAAAGAGTATTTTTTATTGGTGAAAATATTTTCCAAACATTGAGGTAAAAATGACCTTATTTTCAAGTCCTTATTCTTTTTCCAAACTTTGGCACTTAATAACTCTGAGACCATTCAGTATTTTGTTACCATATTTTACAGTGAAATACTAGGTTATTTCAAGAACATGTCCACCATATGTTAATAAAAACTGGGTTCGTTTACCCTATAAAGTGGCTGTCCAAACATGGTCCCGAATTTAAGAATACGAAAAGAAAAAAAACAGTTTTTTACCTAAACTTTGAAATAGTATATCTCACTTATTTCTAAACGTTTTTTAGTGTTTCAAAATCTCAAATTCATGTACTTCATCTCAAAAACATTACAGTATAATTTACTTTTACAAAATAAGTATACAGTAGATTCTTGACCCCTTAGAAATCACGGCCCAAAACTTGTATTTTTGTTTTAGGGTTTCCAACAACACCCTTAGGGATTTTGGGTCCCTATTTTCAAAAATCAACATACAAGCATCATAAAAAATTTCAAGCAACTACCATAGTCTTATTACACCATCAATAAGAAACTTTAAGCATTAAATACACAAAATAATTCTTAAAATAAAAACATACAAAAACAACCATAAAAAGTAAACTTTTTACCTCTTGTTGTTCTTGCTTTAGGTTTTGATGTTTCTACTAGCTTTAGATCCTTCAATACTCTTTCGAAACCTTAAACCAACTCCCCCAACAACATATATAGTTAGTTATTGAAGGATCTATGGTTAAAAACTCTATAAAAGTCAAGTTTTTGAAACTTTTACCTTAGGGAAAAACTCTTCCAAGACCAAAGCTTAAGCTTCCAAGCTTTCTTAGTGTTCTTGGTAGTTGAAAATGATGAGAAAACTTGAGAGAGAATTTTTGAACAAGATGAGAGTGATATGAGAGAAGGGGGGTCAGTTTTGGGGTGGTTGGAAGAACATAGACAACTCTAAAATATCTAAAACACTTCTCACTTTGTGTCATTAACCCTAATTTAAATTTGATTTAAAAATTAATTAATTTGGTCCGCACAATTAATATCCTCACATGGCCGGCCACCTCTTTCTATCTATGCATTATTATTATTATTATTATTATTATTATTATTATTCTTATTATTATTATTATTATTATTATTATTTTATATATATAAAGGTTAATAAACATTTCCTAAGAATTTGTCTTTTTTTCCAAAAATCCAAAAATGGCTTTCTATAACCTTTCTAACTCTTATAAAAAAAAAAAATTAAATAAAACTTAACACATAATAACTAAATTAAATTTATCTCACATTTAATTTAATTAATCACACAATATAATTTAACCTAAGGTCCATTTATGGGATAAAATTCCCCAAGTTGGTAAAATTAAGCATTTAACACAAAAATACCCTAAATTTTCTATTTCCTCTTAGGTTTATTATTTTTTACCAAAATTTAATTTTTATGAATGTATTTTATGCCCAAAATATATTTGCCATAGTTTTTCATTTTATTTTCCAGATTTTTACCCAATTAGGGTTTTTGTATCGAACCAAGACCGAAAGTCTTTTCTTGATTTTTAATCACAAACTTCATAATTTGGCTAGCAATAACTCATGGAAATAAATTCCAAAAAAATATAATATTATTTAAAATAATATTCTTAACTTGGGGAAAACAATCCCGACCCAAGTCTTTTAAAGGTACCCAAAACGCAGGGCCTTACAGTCGGCCCATGATGAACTTCACAAGTTTGGAAATCGCACAAGGCAAGGGAAACCCTAGGGGTGGTTGGCCCATGATGGAATTTGCAAACTTGGAAATTGCCTATGCCTGGATCTGAAACCTTGGAAGTCGCCTATGCCTAAATGTGAAGCCCTAAAAATCGCCCAACCCTAATTTTTATAAGCCTGAAAATCGCCCAGGCCAAGAAAACTTAAGGGTGGTCGGCCTAGGGTTTTACAAACCTGAAAATCACCCAGGCTAGTAAATTTCGAGAGTGGTCGACCTAGGTTAGGGTTTTACAAGCCTGGAAATTCCCCAGGCTAATGAATCTGAAGGTGGCCGGCCTACTGACCTCTAAACCCTAAAGCATCATGGAGATAGAGGCAAGGATCAAGCAAAAATTTTATTAAAAACAAGTTTTTGGTTCAGACAAGTCAGTTGTTGTGAATCAAAGCAAAGCAAAGCAAGAGATTCAGAAAGATTTATCAAAGATTCAAAGTATTTCTACTAAATCTAAGCACATTTAAATTAAATGATGTAAATATGAGGAGAAAATACTTACCCAAGTGAAGATATACAAAGTTGATGAAGAATTGGATAATCACGCTCAGAATACCATACAGTCTAGGTGCATGGGTTTGAGAATGTGAAGTGATGAGTGAGTCTCTACCTATAGCCTCTTAGGCTAACCATATTTTTAGGAATTCAAAATCCTTGAAAAATATCTGCTATTGTTAAAAATTCAAATTCCTTGAAAAATAATTTTTATATTTTAGGAATTAATATCCTTGAAAAATATATTATATTTTTAGGACTCCAAAACTCCTTGAAAAATATATTATATTTTTAGGACTTAAAAACTCCTTGAAAAATATAATTATTTTTAGGAATTACAATTATCCTTGAAAAATAGGTGTCGAGCAAATTATTGATAGTTGATAAAAGTACTACGTAATGTCCCGAGGGACTTTCCTGTTAGAGTACTGCTACGATATGTTTCTCGGGCCAGTTCAAGTTTACCGTAATGTTGAACACATTACGACAAACTTGGGGGACAAATGTTATCCCTCAAAATTCAAGAGATGACATGGCGAATGAGAAAGCGGCACGTGGCATCACAAGTCATGGAAAAACGACTAAGTATTGAAAAAAGACCGATGAGAAAAAAAGATAGTTCCAGGACCTATACGGAAGTCGACTAGACCTAACCCCCGAGGGGTGGTCAGCCTGGCCCTAGCCCCTAGGGGTGGTCGACCTAACCCCAACCCCTAGGGGTGGTCGGCCTAAACTCTCAAATACACTTCACTGGATAAAGTTCATGCTTGTTGCAACAGGCCTAGCACCTAGAAGATCATCAAGCCTAGCACCCAGAAGATTAGAAGGCCTAGCACCCAGAGGGTCATCAGGCCTAGCACCCAAAAGATCAAAAGGTCTAGCACCCAGAGGGTCATCAAGCCTAGCACCCATAAGATCTGAAGGCCAAGCACCCAAAGAGTCATCAGGCCTAGCACCCAAGCTCTAAAGGGTCATCAGGTCAAGCACCTAAGTCTCATAAACCAACCAAGGCTTAACGTTTTCCTGAAGGTTTCAATCGTGCATCGTCAACCACAATCTAGAGAAACAACGAGAAGACCCATGATATCATAATCATGTGGAGGTGGGCACGTATCTCCACTACCCAATAATCATGTACCAAACCACGATTTCCAGTATTACTGATCATGTCACAGCCCCTGGGTACTATAAATAAAGACCCAGGGCTTCATAAAAGGGGATCTTTTGTGGGGGGAATGACTTTGAGAGAGATATTTTCATAGGAGAAACTCTAGGCAAATTAGTAATGAGTGAATACTTCAATTCATCCGTGTAATTGTCTATCGAGTGATTCAATACTAAAGACTAAGTGGATTAGGTTATTAATGTTCATCAGAATAGGGCTGAACCACTATAGATTTATGTGTGTTTGTTTAAGATATTTGTACTCTATCGTATATTATATTTATTTCCCTCAAAAGGTGTCGTATACTGTACATACAACCATTGGCCAATTTCATAGGTCAACAATATATATATATAAAATATGGGCATGGTTGAAGCTGAGTTATAATTTAGAGCATAAATAACAAGAAATAAACACAACCAAAATACAAAATAAAATTTATGTAAATAGTACTTAGAAACAATTTTGAGTCAATTTTGAAGCCATCATCAGAAGAGCCCGTAGCCCCATTTGCCCATAGAGTTGTTGCCCTAGCCACCCATGCATTAATCCATAACTTATCCATCCTCGTTGAAGCCCTTTACCCATCCTACCATAAGTTCATATGCCTTTTCCTCTGCCTACCCAGAAGACTCCGCTCCTCATCTTCGACATCGATCTCCGATCACCTGCAGTTTAGCTATCTCCATGAAAGAATTGTTAAGACCATCACTAAAACAACTTGTAGCTCTATTTTCTTGTAGATACATCACCCCATCCACCTACACTGAAGCCCTTCCTCCCTACCACCATTAGCCTAAATGTCTTTGCCTTAGCGAACATTTGCCTAGTTGCATCCGCTCCCCATCTCTGGGGCCAACCTCTGAACATTTGCAAAAGAGTTATCACCGTGAGAGAGTTGTAAAGCCCTTCACTAGAAGAGCCTGTTGTAATGCCCTGGATAGCCAAGACCATTACAATGTGTATTTTAAATAGTGTTGGACTTGCTAATCAATTCATTTTGATATAAAAGTGTAACTAAGAGAAATTAATGAAATAGGGTTTAAAATTTTTGATCATAGGAACAGTTACTTTCATTTAAAAGTTTAAGTCTATACGTGGGATCCCAAAATAGATATTTACAAGGCATTTACAACTCCCAAGGTAATTACAACATAAGCCGGCATAAGCGGAAAAATTAGGGTTTGACTCTAGTCCCTCTTGAATCCTCGATCGTGGCGGTCGAGCAGCTGCAAATGTACACGCCGCCCCAAAGCTCTCCAACTCATGGCTGGTTTAGCTTCTCATTTCCTTACCGGCACCACATAGCACCTGTGAGCCAAGGCTCAACAAGAAAACTTAAATCAATAGATTTAAATGAGCAACAAAATATTAATAACAAGCTTAGCAGTATTAACCCTACTCAATCAAACACATAGTCCAATTTAAACAGTCAATGAGTTAGACAAGCGCATACTGCACTTCTTATTATTTAGGTGGCATTCAGTCCAGACAAGTGTATATTGAACTCCCATATTGCCCAAGCCAAACGGCATGCATTTTGCACGCTTATCGTCGAGCCTGTCTCTCTTAGGCCGAGATTTCAGATAAGGTATAATCAAACATACGGTTTACCAAATCACATAATCAGATACAACATATACTCTTATGATTGGTTAAATACAAATGATAAGTGTTAAAATACAAGCTAGGTATAAACACTTAGTAGAATTCACATAATGAAGATGTGAATTTGAGCTTCAATTGTAGACACTTAAAAAATGCAAATTTGGGTCCAAAGTGATACATGAGAGTATCTAAGGGTTCCCAAAAAGTTTGGTGGCATTTAGAGAAATTTTTGGACCTTTGGAAGTGTCCAAAGTCAGAAACGGTGGTGATACATCACCACACAAGAGGTGAGACATCGCCTAACACCTAGGGTTTCTAGATCCCTAGCAAGCGATGCATCGCCTGGTGTATTACGTGAAAAATCGTAAATGCTCTAAATGACGTGTTTTTCAATTCTAATTCGATTGGTTAGACATGATGACGGTGCCTACTCTATATAAGGGTCAAAAATAGTGATTTGGAAGACTTGATCACTCTCTCCAATCTCTCTCTACCCTCTCTCTCTCTCTAGCTCCAAGAATCTCTAGTTTTCTTCAAGAACTCTCCAAGAAAGTGGTTGACTTTGAGAGTTGAAGGCTTGTTCAATCTCAATCACCATTTCCCCAAGAGAAGGCCTTAAGCACCAATGGTGGCTGAGAAATAAAGTATTAGGGCAGCATTCTACAACGTGTATAAGCCTTGGTTTGTGTTTGTTTACTCAAGGGTTTGTTCAAGGGATTTTCTCAAAGCGGTGATCTTGCCTAGGGTTTGAAGCTTCATCAAAGTAGAAGAACACCATTGTTCTACTTGGGTTTGCATATTCTTTCTACTTGGGTTTGCATATTCTTTCTCAATCTTTTTTAAGTCTCTGTCAATCCAAATTTTGTGTAGATTATATTTCTTATGGTGTTTTTATCTCACTCTCTCCCAACATTCTAATACTCAAGAATCTGAGATAGCATATCATGGAAGAATCTACCTCTCTTTCGGCATTGAAAGTTATTACTCAAGAATTTGTTAGATTGGATAGGTTTGATGGGACTAACTTTGTTCGTTAGCAAGAAAAGATTAGATTCTTGCTCACCACTTTGAAAGTTTTCTATGTCTTGGATAAAGACCTAAAAGCCTTTGAAGAGCCCAAGGAAGATGATACTCAAGAAGTTGTCAAAGAAAGGAAGAAGCGCGAAGAAGATGAATTGATTTGCAGGGGTCACATCCTCAATGCCCTATCAGATAGGCTCTATGATCTCTACACCAACACCAGCACCAAGACTACCAAGGAGATTTGGGAGGCCTTGGAAAAGAAGTACAAAGCGGAAGAGGAAGGTACAAATCTATTCCTTATTACTCAATGTATGGAATTTAAATTTTATGATGATAAACCCCTTCTCCCTCAAATTCATGAGCTGAAAATTATTGTGAATAAATTGTCTACTCTTAAAATTGTATTGTCAGGACAATTTCTTGTGGGTGCGATTATAGCCAAGTTACCTCCATCATGGAGAGGCTATAGGAAAAAGATGCTCCATAGAAATGAAGAGAGCTCTTTGGAGGAAATTCTCAAACACTTAAGAATTGAGGAGGAATCTCTTTCAAGAGGTGTGAATGAAGAGAAGTCCAATGGAGAGACTTCTAAGGCCAATGGTTTGGCAAATCCTCCTAACAAGGGCAAAGGAAATGGAAAGAACAAGGGCAAGGGCCAAAAACCCTTGGGGCCCAAGAAGAATGAGGGACAATTCCAAAGTTCCAAGGGACCTTGCTTCCATAACAATGAGGCAAAATTCAACTTGGCCCAAGAAGAGCTAGTGGCAACACTAAGTGAGGTTAATGTCATTCATGGAAAGGTGAGTGGGTGGTGGTATGATACTTGTGCCACCATTCATGTAACCTATGATAGAACTCTATTCAAGACCTTTGAATCTTCAAAGGAAGGGCATGAAATCCAAATGGGAAATGAGAAAAGGTCCAAAGTTGAAGGAAATGGAACTATTGACTTGTTCTTCACATTCGACAAGAAGGTTCTACTCACTAATGTTTTATATGTACCGGAAATGAGTAGAAACCTTGTGAGTGGCAATTTACTTGGTAAACCGGGAATCAAGGTTGTGATAGATTCTGGCAAGATCATTTTATCTAAAGACAATGTTTTGTGGGAAAGGGATATACTTATGCTGGCATGTTCAAGCTTTGTACTTCTATTGACAATGTGAACAATAAAGTTTCTTCTTCTTGTTGTTAAATGCTTGACTCAAATTCTATTACTTTGTGGCATGTTAGACTTGCACATATAGGATTTAGCACAATTAAAAGGGTTGTCAAATGTGGATTAATTTATTGTGATAATGTTGAGCATGTAAAATGTGAATTATGTATTAAATCTAAAATGGTAATGAAATATTTTCTTAGTGTTGAAAGAAACTCTAAGTTGTTAGATTTGATACATAGTGATTTATGTGAACTTAATGGAATGCTGACTAAAGGAGGAAGTATATATTTTATTACTTTCATTGATGATTGCTCTAGGTTCACATAGGTATATTTTCTTAAAAATAAAGATGAAGCATTTGATGTGTTTAAAATGTATAAAGCGGAAGTTGAAAATCAACTTGAAAGGAAAATTAAAATACTTAGAAGTGATAGGGGTGGTGAATATTTTTCAAATGAATTTAATTTTTTTTTGTGAAGAACATGGAATAGTTCATGAATGTACAACCCCTTATACTCCACAACAAAATGGTATAGCAGAAAGAAAGAATAGAGCATTTATTGAGATGATTAATGCTATGCTATTACACTCTAAATTGAATTTTAGTTTGTGGGGTGAAGTCTTGCTATCCGCTTGTCATATTTTGAATCGTATTCCCATGATGAAAAATAATATATCTCCATATGAGTTATGTAAAGGAAAGAAATGAAACATTGTTTATCTTAAATTATGGGGGTGTCTTGCTTATTGCAAGAGCACTAATCCAAAAAGGACCAAGTTAGGTCCAAGAGCTATAAGATGTGCATTTGTGGGTTATGCCTAAAATAGCAAAGCTTATAGATTATTAGACTTGGAGTTTAATGTAATAATTGAATCTAGAGAGGTTGTGTTCTTTGAGAACATGTCATGCGATGACAACAAGTTAGAACCAACCCAAACTAGAGAGCCTCAAAAGGAGATCCTAGAATAGTTGGTGAGCAACCTCAATTGCCTAGAAGGAGCCAAAGGCTCAAAGATTTGGGATCAAATGAGAAGGTTTCTCCAATAGAGATATTATACCTTGATGAAGTTATAATGAGGGAGTTACTTGGAAATATCCAATAGTACTTCAAATAGAAGATGATCTCAAAACCTTCAAGGAAGCATAATTTTAAAAAATTGGATCAGTACTTCCAATTGAATGAGTATGAGTAATGAATCCATGGATAAAGATAGAAATTTTATTTCTAACTGTAACTAAATCTTCCAATTTTTTTTTTGTTATAGGGAAAATTGAAGCAAAATAGCTATTAAACAATGACTTTGGTTTACTAGAGACATCGACAAATTTTTTAGCTCGGTATCCTCAAGGGACTCTGCCTTTTGGAAGGAGGCAATTAATGATGAAATGGATTCAATTATGTCAAACCACACTTGGAAATTGGTTTACCTTCCAAAGGGGTCCAAACCAATTGGGTGAAAATGGGTATTTAGAAAGAAACACCATACCGATGGCACCATACAAACCTTCAAGGCTAGGCTAGTAGCAAAAGGTTTCAAACAAAGAGAGTGAATAGATTACTTTGACACATATGCACAGGTAGCAAGAACTACTTCTATAAGGTTGTTGTCTGCCTTATCATCTACATACAATCTTTATTCTCACCAAATGGATGTCAAAATGGCATTCCTAAATGGGGATCTCGAGGAGGAGGTCTATATGGAACAACCGGAATGTTTTGTTCTTCAAGGTAATGAACATAAAGTGTGTAGACTTGTCAAATCATTATATGGTTTGAAACAAGCTCCAAAACAATGGCATGAGAAGTTTGATAAAGTCATTGTTTCTAATGGATTTAGACACAACAATGCGAACAAGTGCTTATATTCTAAGACTTGTGGTGACTATGTCATACTTGTATGTCTATATGTAGATGATATGTTGATTTTGAGTAATGACATGAAAGGGATAATAGAAACGAAGAGGTTATCATCTTCTAACTTTAAAATGAAAGACCTTGGAGAGGTGGATACCATTCTAGGTATCAAAGTTAGAAGGAATATTGGGGGTTTTGTGTTGAGTCAAATCCACTATATTGAGAAAGTGCTCGACAAATTTAGTCATCTCAAAATCAAAGAGGCACATACACCATTTGATTCAAACATGAAGTTTGAAAAGAATGAAGGAAGAGCGGTGGCTCAATTGGAAAATGCAAGTGCAATAGGTAGCCTAATGTACGTCGCTCATTGTACAAGAGCGGATATTGCATATGCGGTTAGTAAACTTAGTAAGTTTACTAGCAATCCAAGTATCAAGCATTGGAAAGCTATTGAGAGAATACTTGGTTATCTTAAGGGTACCAAAGAGTATAGTCTTCACTATACAAATTTTCCAAAGATACTTGAAGGATATTCCGATGGTAATTGGATATTGGGAGTTGGAGATAATCTCTCCACCACCGATTGTGTAGCGTCCCAAAATTTTCTAATAAGGCTTAGGGCCTTGATTAGTGTGTCGGGAGGGTGATAATTGATTTAGTTATGATATTATATGAATTTGGTAATTATGTGATTGGACATGCATGATTGTGTGTATTAAATATGCATGTGGGCCCATTTCTGTGAATAGGGGCGTGTTTGTAATTTTGGCCCGTTGGGGGGGGGGGAGGGGGCATAAATGTAAATATGCATATGTTGTGAGTGAGACCCCAGTGTCATGGGGATATATTTGAGAGGTGTGATCCGAGACAATACTAGGGAGCAGATTAGCAGAATAGTCGCAACGGGGTCAAATACCCAGGTCGGGAGGAGCCCAGGGGTATTTTGGGTATGTTATATGTGTTCGAGAATTATCGAGTAATGGGTAGTAGTTTAGTAATGGTTTAGACATGTCGGGATTAAATGGGAATTTATTAGGAACACTTGAGGAACTAACGGGACGTGGGAAATGACGATTTATCCCTTGGGGCTGTTAAAGGATAGGGTTATGTCTAGGGGCATTATGGACTTTTCACTTGGGCATAAGTTTGGATGGCTTTAGATAGTAGAATCCACCAGAATAGAAAGAACTCCCTTCACATTTTTCTTTTTCTCTCCCTTTGGTGTTCTTGGAGCTAAGGGGAATTCTTTGACGAACTAGCTGAGAATCTAAGATGAAGAAGCTTGGAGATTGAAGAATCAAGCTAGGATCAGCTGAGGATTGGTTCAGGGTGATCAGTGGCAGAAGAGGTAAGTGAATTCCTATGCTTCTCTGCTGAATTATGAGTTTGATATTGATGTTCTTGAGTTTCAAACTCAAGGTTTGAATTTTGGGTTGTGATGGAGTTTTGATTTAGCTATTACTGTGGTGATGTTGTTTAAGGTACTTGGGAATACTTGAGAGACTTAGTTATGGATGTAGTTCATGTCTAGGGTGGAATTTTGGTGCATTGAGTTCAGGAAAAACGTAGAAAATGGTGGAATTTCTGGGTTTCAAGCTTGAACCGCAACCCTGTTCTTCAAGTGCAGTGGC
This sequence comes from Humulus lupulus, assembly GCF_963169125.1. Classification (NCBI taxonomy): domain Eukaryota; kingdom Viridiplantae; phylum Streptophyta; class Magnoliopsida; order Rosales; family Cannabaceae; genus Humulus; species Humulus lupulus. Next base: position 106,287,150 of record NC_084793.1, read on the forward strand.
CCGTATGTTCGAAGTGGTTGAAAAGCCTCTACCTGCCAGGCGCACCGCAGCTCAAGGCTAGAAATGTCGCGGCCCATGTGTGCATGAGGCCTGGGGAGGCCTCTATTCTTAAGGCGCGCCGTGGCCCAGGGAAGGGCATGCCGCAGCCCGTGTTTCCCAGCAGTGGGGCTTTTGCCTCTGACTTGAGCACGTCGCGGCCCTTAAGGGGTTGGGCCGCGACTCAAATGTCAGGTGTTGGCCATTTGAGGGATTTAGGTTTAGGAACTCAAATGTTAAGGCTCGGGAAGGATTTTACCACCCGGATTAGTAGAATCCAAGGTCCCGGAGACTAGAAATGTAACCCAAAGTTATTTAATGGATTAGAGCTTGATGGATGGCTATTGTTGATGCGTTGTGACTAGGTGTTACCGCTCAGGCTTATGATTAGGATCATGCTCATGATCGCTTTGGATTGTCACCTCAGGATAAGAGAACTTTTTGTACCCGTAGAGCTATGTAGTGTGTTGTATTGTATGTATTTTTTTATGTTTGTTATGCCATACATGTGATTATGACTGATCGGCAAGAGCCATGGGCAGCAAGAGCCGGAATCGGCAAAAGCCGGGAGAGGCAAGGGCCAGGAGCGGCAAGAGCCGGAATCAGCAAAAGTCGGGAGAGGCAAGGGCCGAGAGCAGCAAGATTCGGGAGCAACAAGAGCCAAAATTGGCAAAAGCCATGAGAGGCAAGGGCCGGAAGCAGCCATAGCCGAGAGCGGCAAAGGGCCGGGATCGGTGTTAGGCACGCGGAGTGCAAAGCCGAGAACGACAAGGGGCAAGAAACGGCGTTGAGCACGTGGAGTGCAAGTCGTTAGGGCGAGACCCTCCTAGGATGCTGGAGTTATCCTCTCGGTGCAAACCGCGAACCCAAGGCCTGGTAAAGCGCTTGGGACGGCATGACCGCTATATGTTTAGCATGTTGGCTGCTTTGTTATATGTTGTTGTAGTATTGAGCTGTTGTGTGAATATACTGTTGTATTATTATGTTGTCGTGCTATAGTGCTAATGTGTGATTGCACTGATGTACTATTAGGCTGTTATGCAATTGTGATTTTGAGCTAGTCTAGATGTTGTGTTGTTAAGCATGCTAGAAGGATCTAGTAATTGTTTGTTGCTCTGATTAAATATGATTCGTGAGATATATTTTTATTGTATTTTTTGCTTGAAGTTCTCTTGCTGGGCCTTGGCTCACGGGTGCTCTGTGGTGCAGGTAAGAGCAAGGAAGCTGGATCTTACAACCATGAGTTGGAGGGCATGGAGCGATGTGTACATGTTTGGCCTACCTGGCCACCACGGCTGGGGTTATTTTAAGGAACACATGGTAAACGTTCAGTTTTGTCGCTTAGGTCGACTGTACTGTATTTCAGGTTGTAAATGTATTTCAAACAGTGTTTTGGGATCCCAATGTAATATTTTTACGAATTTCAATAAAAGACCAACTTTTTATACTTAATGTTTATTAAATGAGTCTTTATTTTTATCCAAACACACTTTCTGGTCTTAAACCTCGATTAGCGAGCTAATGCCACATTTATAAATCACTTGGTAACGGCTCTAAGGAAGTAGGGCGTTACAGTTTGGGTGTTTACACTTGGAGGAGGTGCAATCTCGTGGGGCTCCAAGAAGCAAATGTGTATATCACACTCAACAATGGAAGCGAAGTTTATAGCTTTAGCAGCAGCCGGCAAAAAGGCCGAGTGGCTTAGGAATCTCATGATGGATATTCCTTTAACCACGGATATGGTATCAACAATTTCAATACATTGTGATAGCAAATCCGCACTTGCTAGAGCGTATAATAGTGTGTGTAATGGAAAGTCTAGACACATTAATCTAAGACATAAATATGTGAGACAATTGATTCAAGGTTGAATCATATCGATCTCATATTTTAAAAAAGTGAGAACTTAGTGGACCCATTTACAAAACCTCTTGCGAGAATGTTAGTAAGTTCTACTTCAAAAGGGATGGGATTGAAACTCCTAGAAGAATAGATTCACCAATGCTGGAAACCGAACTCTCAACTTGTACAAATCAAGGGAAAGATTTCAATGGGTAAGAACAAGTCATTGATAAGTGAATAGTTTCAACACTAAAATTTATGATGAATTCCATCCAAGATGGTTAGTGTTGGTTGCTACCGAGTTAGGGTTAAGCCTTGGACTTTTAATGAAGTTCAGTTGAGCATAACAAGCATCTATAAAGGTAGCAAAGATGTTGTAAGAACTTCACCTATGTGGACTTAGAGCTAGTGTCGCCTCTCATGGTAGTTGGAGTTTCTCCCCGGAAAGTCTATGAAGAAATGAGCACATGGCCATGATAGTGCTAAGCAAGAAAGTGGGAAAACAAAATATGTGGTGGAGGTGTGCGAGGTATCACCGTTGTTATTATATGGAATACTTGATTCAAGATTTATGCAACTAATGATTTTGATAAGACTTTGTGGTATTTTCACTAAGGTAAAGTTCAAACCGAAAGGCACTTTATTCTATGCACCAAAATTGTTTAAGCTAGAGAATGTGGCTTGTATTTAACCAAGTGGGGGATTGTTATGATTGGTTAAATACAAATGATAAGTGTTAAAATACAAGCTAGGTATAAACACTTACTAGAATTCACATAATGAAGATGTAAATTTGAGCTTCAATTGTAGGCACTTATAAAATGAAAATTTTGGTCCAAAGTGATACATGAGAGTATCTAAGGGTTCCCAAAACGTTTGGTGGCATTTAGAGAAATTTTGAGACATTTGAAAGTGTCCTAAGTTAGAGAGGGGGGTGATACATTGCCACCCAAGAGGCGAAACATCACCTAACACGTAGGGTTTCCAAAAACCCTAGCAGACGTTGTGTCGCTTGTTGTATTACGTGAAAAATCATAAATGCTCTACATGATGTGTTTTTCATGTCTAATACTATTGGTTAGACATAATGACGGTGCCTACTCTATATAAGGGTCTGAAATAGTGATTTGGAAGACTTGATCACTCTCTCCATTCTCTCTCTACCCTCTCTTTCTCTCTCTAGCTCCAAGAATCTCTAGTTGTCTCCAAGAACTCTCCAAGAAAGTGCTTCACTTTGAGAGTTGAAGGCTTGTTCAATCTCAATCCTCATTTCCCTAAGAGAAGGCCTCAAGCATCAATGGTGGCTGGGAAATAGAGTATTAGGGCAGCGTTCTACAACGTGTATAAGCCTTGGTTTGTGTTTGTTTACTCAAGGGTTTGTTCAAGGGATTTTCTCAAAGTGGTGATCTTGCTTAGGGTTTGAAGCTTCATAAAAGTTGAAGAACACCATTGTTCTACTTGGGTTTTCATGTTCTTTATCAATCTTTTTTAACTGTCAATCCAAATTTTGTGTAGATTCTATTTCTTGTGGTGGTATTATCTCACTCTCCCCCAACATATACAATCATGCCTAATCAAGTAATCACAGGCATAATTATAGTCATATACATTAAAAGGGGCATGAGCCCTAATTACAACTAGGGTGCAGTTTCCTTACCTCGAGTCCCGAGCAGATAGCGTATGGCGATCCTTACCACGATCCTTACTCCCTAGCCCTAACGATATAACCTAGTCACAACACAATAATGGATAATCATCAAGAACTAAACTATTTAAAAGTTTTGAGATTAATTCCTAGCCTTCAGGACCTCGAATTCTACACAACCGGATAGTAAAATCCTTCCTGAACCTTTAGGTTTGAGATCCCGTGCTCGAAAACCCCATTTGGCCAAAATCCCTAATTAGGGGCGCTGCAGCTCTCTACAAGTCAAAGAGCCAATTCCCTTATTTCCTTAGACACACGCCACGGCGCAACCCACCCAACATTGTGTTGCTAAGGAGGTTCAGAGAACCACCCCTAGCCCCTGAGTTCATGCGGGTCGCGACGCTCCAAGAACAACACTGCGGCACAACCTCGCGAACCCAGTTTTCTCCAACATTTTTCCCAAGCCCAATTCCTCAAAATTCATCCTAAATAACAACTAGACCCATAATTAAGCTATAAACTCAAATCAATTCATCCAGAACAACAATATAACACCACAATATACCCAAAATCTCCATAGAAACTCATAAATCCCACCTTGAGCTTTGAAGCTCAAGAACACCAAAAAAGAAAAATGGAAACTCAGAGATTACAGGACCAAAAACATTACCTCAGCTGGGATTCGTCCTCCTAGCTGCACCTTAAATCAATTCCTAGCACCAAGCTTTAAGTTTCCAAGCCTTCCTCCTAAAAAAATTCAAGAATCCCCAAGTGCCAAGACAGAAAGAGATGAACGAGAGAGAGAGAGAGAGAATGGAGGCTGGTGAGTGCTAAGTGTTTCCTTTGGTCTTTCTGCTTCTAGTCTTAACTAAATCAAACCCAGGCTAGGGAAAAGACCATAATGTCCCTCACCCAAGAGCATTCCCTTTAATTCCCTCAAGGGCAAAACAATCATTTGCCACATTTCTCACTAATCCTCAAATTACACCATAATTTCCCAATAAATTATAATATCTCCAAAAAATCACCCAAATAAATTTCCATTACCCGATAAACCCTGAAAATATACTAAGTTACTAAAATACCCCTAGGCTCACCCCGAACTGGGTATTTGACCCCGTTGTGACTTTTCCGCTAACTCACTTACTAGAATCGCCTCATGCCGATATCGCAAATATATCCACATAATAATGTGGTCTCAATCAAATAACACATATAATTACAATTATACCCTCAACAGGTCAAAATTACAAAAATACCCTTATCAACGAAAACAGTCCCAAGTATTTAATACACATAAACATGCATATGTATTCATATCACAATACAACTCATATATGCCACATAATCACACATATATTCAATTAAATTCACGTAATTCACATATGAATCCAATAATGCCCTCCTGGCATACTATTCAAGGCACTAAGCCTTATTAGCGAATTTGGGACGTTACACCTGTAGCCCCATTTGCTCATAGAGTTTTTGTTGGGGATATAAGACTTTATACTTTCTAAATCAACAATGAATAATGAGAATAATTCAATATTACAAACCTTAGATGCTAATCAAGAACATTAATCAAAGTATGAATGCAAATCTTAATAATTAAATATTTAAATGATTATAAGATGAATTTAGAAACAATTAATCATTAATACTAAAAATAATAAACACAGATAAAAAAGTAAACTACAATAGAATAACACAATTACAAAGATAGGTTTTAGAGAGATACAACCTTTGATTTGAGCAATCGAATCTTCAATTTAGGAACATCTAAAGGCTTATACATGAATTAGAATCGATGTCAAAAATCTCTATTTCAATCCTTCCTTAGTTGCTTGAAGCTTCTCCAAAGTAGAATGAGATTTGGGATTTAACAAGCCTTGAAACTCATGCAAGTCAAGCAATGCTTGATGAGTTTCTTAGAGAAAAAATTTGGCCTTTGAGAGCTAGAGAGAGCGTGATAGAGGTTAGAGAGAGAGATTTGAAAAGTGTGATCAAGGTTTTTCAACTCTAATAACCCTTATTTATAGTGTAGGCAGCGTCATTAAGCCAAACCAATAGGATTAGAGCTTTTAAACACATCATTTTGAGCTAAACACACGTAATTGTACAGTCCCATATGGACCGACCAGGCGATGCGTCGCTTGCTTATAGGTGATGCATCGCCTGCTGGGGGTTTTGCCTCCTAGGAACTTTTAGGTGTTACGTCGACTCCCACAGACGACGCAACGCATATGCCTCTATAATAACGCCCCAAGCATAACCCTAAAATGTCTCCAAATGCCTTTAACCTTTTTGGGCATACTTAGATACATCATTATATCACTTTAAACCCATAAACGTCAATTATAGATGCCTACTACAAAATCTCATATTCCACTTCAACTTAAGTGAAAAGCGTTAAGTGTTCTACACCACATTGTATAAACAACTTAACCATTATATTTAACCAATCTCAACAGCAATCACCCCAACCACCCACGCACCTAGCCATTGCTTAGTGATCACTAGCATTGAAGCCTTTCACCCCAACTACCATCAGCTCAAATGCCTCCGCCTTAGCTTCCATTTGCCCAAACACCTCCCCCCTAATCTTCGACACTAACCTCCAACCACATGCACTAAGAAAAATCGGAAAAGGAGGAGGAAAAAGTTTGGAAAATTTATATGTATATCATTAACTTAGTTTTTTTTTTATGTTAAAGATTTTGGGATTTTTATTTGTGTAGTATTGAATTTTAGACTAGACTAAGAATTGAATTTTTTATTTTATTTTATTTTTATTTATTTTTATCCTAAATAAATTAACATTTAATTATTTACCTAATTACTTATACCTGATGGCAATGTCATATTGAAAAATTCATTAATTAAAATCGAGTTCAAGGTAATATCTTATACCATTTTTGTCATTACATGTAACGCATGGGTATTATTTGTAAGAGAATATTAAATATTATAGGGTATATACTTATTTGGTACCTTATGTTTTCAATAATGCTAATATGGTACCCTATAATTTGAAATCGTACATATTTGGTACCCTTTACTCAAATTTAATAAGTAAAATTTTATCCATGTGACAAAAACTATCAATTATATGTAATTAAGCAATTAAATTTGAATATAAAACTCATATAATTGAGGGCAGTTTATTCATATTGATAAAAATTTATTGACCAAATTTGGCCTTAGGGTACTAAGTATGTATGATTTTAAACTACAGGGTATCAGATGGATATTATTAAAAATATAGGGTACTAAGTTTGTATTTCGATAAAACACAATATACCGATATTTACCCAATATCATATCTAGCTAACACAATGTATCGAAATTGTATATTCCGTAATTTTTTTTAAATACTAATTTCAAAAGACATATGAAAGATATTTGAAAAATATTGAATTAATGTATCTATATTATTTTTATTGAGTCAAATGAAAAAAGAAAATTACAAAATATTAAATACTTCACTTATTAAATGGTATATGTATCTATTGTTTATACAAATAAATAATAGATAATCTTAAAATATATATTATATAAAGTTTTAAAAAATTTATGTGAATATATATTTTTAATTTTATTCAATTTTAATTTTTGAAAGGGAAATTTGATTTTTAATGCAATAAGTGACACTCCATTTGAAAAATACCCTATCCCTATAAGTCTCTCGTTTTGGTCCTACTAATCTCGTTACTACCCAAAATACCCCTGGCATAATTTTCTCAAACTCTCTGTATTCTCTCCCAAAATACTCGAACCAAGCAAACTTTGAAATCAATAGGACTCGATTGAATCCGTAGAACCCAACCTTCATTGTCTTCCACGAACATGAACAAGGGCTCCCAAAGGTCGAACTTGACGATCAGAGAAGGGGAAGGAGAAAACGTCGAGCAAGGCAACCAAATTTTTAGGAAACAACCTCAAAGAAAGCGAAGGTGAGGGTTTTCTTTTTTAATCTGCAATATGTGTATGTGCCTGGTTTTTTTTGTTGATTTTTGTTCATAGAATAGATCGGGGCTGGCAATGAAGAAATTTGGGTTTTTTTCGATATTTTCATGAAACTCGATAGAAATCGATAGGAATTGATAGGACTTGATAGTATAGGATGAGGAATGGATTAGACTATGGCTCGATAGGAATCGATAGGAATTGACAGGAATCGATAGGCCTCGATGATACACGACTTTGGGAATTTTTAGAACCTACCTCGATAGGAATCGATAGGACTCGATAATACACGACTTTGGGAATTTTTAGAACATACCTCGATAGGAATCGATAGGACTCGATGATACACTACTTTGGGATTTTTAGGACCCTTATCGATAGGAATCGATAGGCCTCGATATGACTAGACTTTGGTTTTTTTGCCTTACCTCGATAGGCCTCGATAAAACTTGATAGTAACCCGATTATATTATTCTTTGTGATTTTGGAATCCACCTCGATAGGCATCGATAAGACTCGATATAACTCGATTGTTTCTGCCTCGATAGTAACTGCCTTACCAGATTGTTTTACATTTTTAACATTTTTTTTAACATTTTTAACTTTTTTTTTCCAGATGCCTGAACTTATTGTGCCGTTGGAGAAACACTTTCCGGACCGTGTCACTTATAGGGGTAGTGCCTACTTGGATACCCTTATAGAGAAGTTTAAGAGGCATGGTCTTATTGAAATGGCACAGTTATGCCCGTTGGGACAGTTCTTTAAGGCAAAACCGTTTAGTTTTTCTGGGGTTCTGCTGCATCAGCTAATGTTGCGTAAGGTAGAAAGTAAGAAGCCTGAAGAGGGTCAGTTCTACCTGGGCAACACTCTGTGTAGATTTGGTATTGCAAAGTTTGCCCTAGTTACCGGGCTAAATTTTGGGAAATCACCGTCCCCAGATGAATTGAAAGAGCATCTTTCAAGTGATCGGATCATCCAGGAATATTTTAATGGTGATTTGAAGGTTAGTTTTGGTCAGTTGGAAGATGCATTGAAGGCCTCCACAAACCCAGAAGATGCATTTAAGCTGGGTTTGTGTTATTTGATAGAGGGGGTACTGAATGCCCCAGAGAAGACAACAACGATATGGGGAGATTCCCTGAGGATGGTTGAGGATATTGATTACTTTTTCAAGTATCCTTGGGGGAAGTTGTCATTTAAGAAGGTTAGCAAAGGCCTTCAAAAGGACAAGAAGAAGCAATTGAAACACTATGAGGAGAAGAAGAAAGAGGGGTCAAGCAAAAAACAGAAGGAGGCGAAGTATAGTTTCACTTGCTATGCACTCGCACTTCTTTACTGGGCTTTTGAGTCCATGCCTTCTCTCGAGAGTAAGTTCGGTGAGAACAGTGGGAATCAGATTCCCAGGATGCTCAGTTGGGCTACGAAGACTAATATCACTATTTCGACAGCTCTGTTGGCTCCTATATTCGCCAATCGTCGAGTAAGTTCCATTTTATCTTGTTAAATGTCACAAATTAATGCTTTAACGATTTATTTTATTAAAGTTTTTCTGACTGATAACTCTAGAAATTAGAGTTATTTTACCACATTTTTAAGCTAAAAATGATTAGTTCTTAAGTTTTTAATTAAATTATTAAGTTTTAATTACTTTTTGAATTTACTAGATTTAATTTAATTTTATATACTTTTGTGTGTTTTTATAATTATTTTGTTGTAAAATGTTGTAGTTAATTATTTGAATTATTATTGTTAAGATAGTGGTAAAAAAAATGTTGTATTATTGAACTTAAATGTAAAATATAAATTAAGTTATAATTAATATTTTCAAAGAATTAAATTGATTTATTTTATAATTGAAAATATTGTATTATAATTTATTTTGTATTTATTTTGTAGGGAATTTATGCTCTTGAAAAGAAAGAAAAATGAAGGACAATATGGCATTTTCAAGAAAGCAAGACAAGAAAAAATTGTGGCATTTTTGCATTCTCTCTTCAGCCATTTGCCATCTGCCCAGGCCCATGCAAGGCCCACGAAAACAGCCCAGATTTTGGGCCCAGCTCCTCCCGAAGCCTTCTCCTCTCCAGTCGACCCATCCATCAGCTGCACAAGACAAGTGCTCCCAGCCCGCCAGCTGTCCACGCAGAAACCATCAGCAGCCTCAGCAAAGCATCACGGGCCAGCCTAACATCCAAAGCATCAACTCAGCTTTCTTCCAGCCGCTGGCTTTTTAGCAAAGCAAGCCCAGTCCGCAAGGCCCAACAAGCCCCTGCCCAAATTCAACACAGCCGTGGCCCAATTCAGCTCCATGGCCCAAACCGAACCCACTCTACCACAACCACAAAAAGACCAAAAAAACAAATCATGTTTTTATTCCCAATGTTTTTCACCCAAATATCAATTCACTATTCCCTATTTTTCTTACCTAAATAAACATTCCTAATTTATTTATTTTTACCCTAGCTTTTCACTAATCTTTTACCCAACCAAACATTTCATCTTTCCAATACTCTTACACTTACTCTATTTATCCTACCACTTCCCAACACAATTAAATTAATCAATTTATTTATTTTAATTTGATTAATTTAATCTCCATATTTTGCCTATAAATAGAGTCTTGTAAGACCATTTGGGGGCTCTTCTTCTTCATCTTTTCAACATCTTCTACACATATTTTTCTCTCTTCTTTTCACTATTTTCTCTCTACCATTTTCATCTTTTGAAGAGCATGTCAAGTATGTTATTTTGTCATTTTTATTTCAATCTAGTTATGAGCTTCTAATCTTTTTCAAAGGTTATTAAGATGATGATGAAGCAAAATGTAACTAGATAGTATTTTTTTGTTGTATGTTGATTTCCCATTTGTACAACATTGTTTATGGATTTTTCTATCAAAGATATGCATTTTTCATCTAGTGTTGATTGTTAAAGCATATTACACTTAGTTCTTCATTATGCAAAAATATGATATTCTTTGATTAAATGTTTTTCATTAAATTGTTCACATCTAATTCTTAGAGCATAAGTATCATATTTTTCCTAAACATAATCTCTTTGATTTTTTGTAGTTTCACTAGGTTGTAACACAACTAATACTTAGAAATTATATCTTATATAAGTGAAGAAAAATCCTACATTTTTTAAAGTAACTTGTGCTTGAATAGAAAATGTATTTTGAAAAAAAAGTATAGTGTGATTTATTTCAACTATATCTAAACTTGGGAATCAATATACTTATAAATACTATTGAACTTGCATTTTGTGGATTCTAATATCTTAATAATCTTATTTTACATATCTCATTTGAAAATCATTTTTCTATTTAATCTTAAATCTTTTTATTACTTGTATTTTATTTTTCTAAAACAAAATCTCATCAAATATTTGGAACTAGGTTAGAATATTCTTACTTTGTTTGAAATAGTTTCTTTTGATGTTAGTCAACTCCCATGGGTTCGACCTCGTACTTACATGAACATTATATTCCGAAACAATTCGTGCACTTGCAAGTTTAAATATTAAAACACCATCTTTAGGGATCAACACTGACACATGTTATTCAACTATGCAGTTAGTGGTATTTTCCATGCTGAAGCCACGTCCCGGTGAGGTAGTCTACTACAATAGCCTCCCAGAAGTTGATTCCAAGTTATTCCCTGAGTTGGAGGCTGGGACTACAGTGGATGAAGTAGTGGTACCTGAGAAGGAGGCAGAGAAGCTAGCAGAAGTTGCAAAGGAAGCCTCCATTTTTTATGAGGATGTCCCGAGGGTTGATGAGGGCACTTCACAAGCCTATGCAGCTTCATCTAGTCAGGTTGCCCAGCCTAATTATGAGCAACTTTTGCAGAGGCTCAAGAGGGTTGAGGAGGGCCAGGCAACCTTACTACAGAATCAGACCACGATCATGGCTTAGTTGGCGCAGCTACTTTCACTGGTCTCAAGTCGATCCACCGATGTAAAATCAGATACAGAATCTGATATCTTGCCTGCAGACTATGAACGCGGTGATCAACCCTCCACTCCACAGGCCCAAACATTTGTAGCTCCCAGTGATGCTGACAGTCCCAGTGTACGAGTACTGCAGCCCGAGGAGGCAGCTGGCCTTGAAGTTGTCAGGAAGAAACGCAGGCCCAAGCATTTTGATGACTTCACCGACCCAACAAAGAAGATCAGACTAGATAAACAGGGGCTAGTTGCTGAACCACTGAGGAAGTGTGACCCATAGCAGGAGAAGAGCTTCCATAGGTGGATCGTCAGGAAGATCGACAATAAGAGAGACCGCAACGTGTATACTGGGACGCACGGTGTGGCATGGTTCTTACAGTTGCTGACAGTCCAGACTTGGCTTTGGGATTCAGTATGTAAATTACATTCATGTTTTCAATTCAATCTTAAAATATATTGATGGTACTAACGAATTTTTATGTTTTTTTAGCATATTGATGCCACTTTGCACATGCTACGCCGCCGACGCCACTTTTACCATGCTGCATTTCGGCAGGATGCTGCGATTATGAACACCACCTTCCCCCAGGTGTGCCTAGGTCGTTGGAATCATTTCAGAGAGACCGGCACTAAGTATGCATGGGACGACGATGTGCTGAGAATGTTGAAGGGCGATGATAATCAATTCCTTGTATCATGGAAAAATGTGAGCGAAGTATATTTTGCCTTGCACGTCGAGAAAGCCGCACATTGGATCGCCATTGAAGTCTCCATTCCAACGTGGTGCATCAACGTTTATGATTCCAACCATAGCGTGCTCAGTCCCGCTCTGATGGAGGAAGCGATCAAGCCTTGGTGCTTACTGTTGCCTTCGTTGTTATGGTGTTATGGCATGTTTGACAACCACAAGGACCTCCAGGTATATCCTGAGCAGAATGCAAAGCCTTTCTCATATTGTCGTATTCCTCCAGAGGAGTGTCCTCAGACTAAGATAAGGTATTCCCCTATTTAATTAGTGGATTTTGAAATTGGAAAATTAAAGTTATTTTTATCTTCTATTGACACAAAATCGATTATACGCAGTGAGGATTGTGGTATGTTTTCCATCAAACATATCGAGCATCTGGTTGCCAGGCTACCACTTGATACTGTTATCGATAAGAACATCCAGCATTTCAGGAGCAAGTGGTGTGTGGACCTGTTCTATCAGAATTTGGCCTCGTGATGCTCTTTACATTTTTGTCTTACACATCTTGTATAGTATACCATATAGTTAGTTTTGTATATTATTTTTTTTCCAAACAATATTTTTTGAAAAAGTTATTAAATAAAAAAATATTAAATTCACATAGTGTGTCTGCCTCGACATCCAAACACACAAAGTATTAGACGAAGTATTCCATATGATAAATGCAGCAAAATCAATTAAATAATTACATAACACAATATTTTAAATCCTAGCCTTACATGACTTCCTATTGTATCCACTACCACCACATCTGCTACACTTACGTGGCTTGACAATCTTTTCCCCGTGTGAAGCATAGCGATTTTTCTTTCGCCTACCCACTTTCTGTTTCCTGGGCCTTCCTACAGGGGTTTTCTCAGCGGGGACGCCGACAACTGTATCTCTGATGTGATCAAGGATTACCCATTCATCCTCGTTCCCAACAGGGTAAATAGTATCTTTATAAGTGTCCTTCAATGCCTCGATTCTATAGTAAGGGGAACACAATGAGTAAATGTTTATGCTTCTTTTTCTGGCTGCAACAAAAGCATGTACACAGGGTATCCCAATGGTTTGGAACATGCCACAAGAGCATGATTTTGTCGCCAAGTTCACCTCACCATCACCATTACCATCGACCACAAGAAATTCATGATGACCAAGGACTTGGACATCTAAAAACATTGCTTTATCACCTATTTGCTTCAAATCCTTTTCCATCTCAGGTGATAACACAGTTGTTGCTTTTGCAACTCTTTCACGTCTATTTGCAAACCAAGACTGAAGAGTGAATCTTATGAATTCAAGAAAAGTGGTGACTGGAAAGCTCCTTGCCTCCTTGGTCTTATTGTTAAAGCTTTCTGCGTAGTTACTTGTCATGATATTGTATCGGTTACCAGGAAAATAAGCACTACTCCACCTTTCAAAGCCAATACCCTCTAGATATTGAGCAATGGGCGAATCAATTGCCTTAATCTTGTCAAAGAACTTGTGAAATTTCGTACTTCGAAATGCGTACACTGCACACCCCATGATGTCTTGCATGTGGTCAGTTTTGAATTTTTCCACAACATTCATACATATATGATGGTAACATGCACCATGATACGCATATGGGAACACAAGCTCCAAAGCATGATTAATGCTTTTATGCCTGTCCGATACAAAAGCAAGGTTCTCAACGTCCCCTATGGCTTCCTTCAATTTTCTCATGAAATAAGTCCAAGAGTTATGGTTCTCACTGTCCACCAATGCAAACGCAATTGGAAACAACTGGTTGTTTGCATCCAACGCAACAGCACAGAGCATGTGGCCACCATACTTATTCTTCAAGAATGTTCTTATGCTCCAACTGACACAGGTATCCAGGTAACTTGGAGTATGATTCCTCAGGTGTCCCTCTGACATACATAAGAGCATTTTCTCTGCATCTCCACGCCTTCTCATAGCTCATTTCAACCCCAAAATGGTGCTTCATGTCCTCCCTTATGTTGTTTGCCATGTACCGAGTACCATCGGTAGCAAATTTCCTCTTGATTAGGTGCCCAACAACCCACGGTGATGCTTGACGGTGGTCCTTATCTCGAATTTCTTGTGAGCAAGTGTGTACTTCGTTGTATACAGTAATCTCGAACATTTCAAATCACATTTTTTTCTTACCTCTCAATCTCCAACCACAATCAGGATCCTTGCAGGTAATGTACCACACATCAATCCCAGATTTCTTCACCATAAACTCAAAATTATTCTTCATCGCAAATATGGATGCTTTGGTTTTCAATTCAAGCTTGTTCTGAAAGAACTTCCCAAGGTGCAATTCTCCTGAAGCTTTGCTGGTTGAGGAATGATGTTAATGTGAGGCCTCTATATCCTCTTTGGTAAACATGGGAGCACTCCATGTTCTACGATCTTCACCTAAGTCCAATGGAGAACTCCATCCAAAACTATCATCGGTTCTACTTGGACCTGGACGACTACTGCTGGTCCCAGGTGTTTTCCGGTCTTCTATTCTGCGCTCCTCATCTACCATAACATCTGAACTCTGTGTTGGAAAATCTGCCCTAACATCTGGCCCACCAAGTTCTGTTGCATCAGCAACAGGATCGTCGTTGACATAAGGTTCGTAGCCATAGGGATCGTACTCTGTCGTGTCATGCACATATGAAGGATCTCTAACCGGGATATCATCATGAACTATGACATCTGGATTTGTCTCGGGAACACATGTTCCAACATCACCTTGAGTTCCTTTGAAACCATGACATGGAGGAGAAATGTTCTCTTCAAATCGAACTTCTTTATTAACGCTGGCAGAAGCCGATGCATTTCTTACACCTCCCTTCTTAATCAATGTGACACATAGAGGAATGAGGTTCTCTACAGATTTCGATGCTAACCCAATGAATGCACGCACATGCCTATCATTTTTTATAACGGTAGGTTTGACGGATTGTGATAGGTATGTGTACGGGACCTCAATTTTCAAGTCATGCACACATTTATCCACTTCATGCTCATCGTACAACATGTCAAGCAGTTGCTCATATGTCACACCCTTCTCCACGGGCAGAACTTGATTTTCAGCATCTCTGAAAATCCACTCCCTATTTTCGAGTTCCCAAACACCATTGAATGCAAAAAATACGGAAACAGTCGAATCTGCAAAAAAAAAGGACAAAAAGTTAAACTACAACATAAAACAGAAAATATCGATTTCTATCGATATATGTCGAGTCCTATCGAGGTCACACATATCGAGTTTTATCGAGTACAGTCGAGGACTATCGAGGCAATCAATCCAATTAAACTCTTATACACCTATCGAGTTTTATCGAGTACAATCGAGGCAAACAATCCAATTAAACTCTTATACACTTATCGAGTTTTATCGAGTACAATCGAGTTATTAAATCCAATTAAACTCTTATACACGTATCGATTTTTATCGAGTACCATCGAGGTACTAACATCCTAACACTATCGAGGCACGTCGATGTCCATTGAGGACCATCGAGCCAGCATGCATGCAACACATCGAGACCTATTGAGTTTCATCGAAACTCATCGAGACAGGAAAAAAATCCAGAAAAAAACGCACGAAGTATTCAAAATTCATTCCGTGAAAAATTGCAATAAAACATGAAGGCATACACAGATCTGTTCGAAATAAGACAAGTAATGTAACCAGACAAGTTTCCTCACTACATATAACAAATATATACTTACCCATACGATTTTTCCCCTAGATCTGAAATCCAAAATGAAGTTTCTTGACTTGAAAGACAAATATATACTCACAACTTGCCCCTAGATCCGAAATGCAAATTAATGGTGGCTGGCTTTTTTTGTGTGTACGAGAGTTTGAGAGATAGAGAGGGAAATAAAAGATAGAGAGTGAAGACTAAGAAAAAGAGATGGAAAATTATGTCAGGTGTATTTTGGGTAGTAACAGGATTAGTAGGACCAAAACGAGAGACTTATAGGGATAAAGTATTTTTCAAACGGAGTGTCACTTATTGCATTAAAAATCAAATTTCCCTTTTGAAATCAAATGAGGGTTAAAAAAAATAATTTATAATTTACAGGATGATAGAAATAGCAATTCTCGACTTCTATGGTATTATCAGTCACATTTCTTAATACCAATATAGTGTAGGATACACGTATTTGGTTCTTATTCTTAGAAGAAGAAGAAATTAGGTAAGTAAATAAGATAATAATACATATTTCCTAATCCTGTAAGTAAATATACAATTAATATGGTAAGTGACATGATATGATCTACTCCCACTAAACTACGAAAATTCTTTTATTTCATCCTATGCTTCGCAAATTATGATAGCAATTTAAAGACTTCAATGGACATTTTATCACAATGTCATCCTATAAATTATGATAACTATTTAAAGATTTGTTTACTCTTTGAATCATAATCATGCTTTTGAAATTACTCAACCTTAACTTAAACAAATAATAAATTGTAGTGAAAATTACATTTTATATGGATTTTTTAATAAAGTTTTTAAAAATATGGTTTTTTTTTTACAAGTATTATTTTATGACTTTTTAAAACTTGTATTCCTTTCTATGGAATTTTTTTCCCATATTTTTGTAAAAAAAATCATTATTATGCTATTTTTTTTCTCATAATCTGATTTTTTTTAATTAAATTTGTCCATACAAACTAAAAAAAATTTAATTATCATATTTTTGTATATTAATGGCTAAAAAGCCATATTTATGAAAAAAAATCCCTAAATTTTACATAAGACCGATCTTGGGCTAAGGTAGGCTAGGCCCAAGCCTAGGACTCCTTAGCTCAAAAGTCCCATATTCATTAAATTTTAATAATATATATGTAAATTTGTATAGTTTTATTATAATTTATTAATTACTGAAAAATTAAAAGCCCCTGATTGTAATTTCACTAGAGCTCTACAAATGTCAATATCGACCCTTTTATAGAAAAAATCATCTGGAGTGTTTGGTATAGGGGTTGGGTATAGTGGCACTAGAGTTAGATGGGGTTTAGATTAAGGGAATGTAACTCAAGTGTCTAAAAGGGTTAAAATTATCATGCAATCAAACTAAAAAGTGAGACTCACTTGGAAACAGAAACTCTCAAATCATTAAAAATAAATTTACCAAATACGGTTAGTTTTGACATTCTCATTCTCATCAAACCTAACCCCATACCAAACATCTCATAAATGTTAACATAGACGACTCATAAGTCCATAATGAAAAATTTTACATTTTAAATATATATATTTGTTTTAATTGAATAATTATCAACCGCAATATTAAGAAAAGCCCCCACAATTTTTTTATAACAATTAAGCCCCACAAAATAACATTAGTAAAAGTAATTATAACAAAAGGCAATAGTAATTTTTATAAATATTAATGACAATTAATGTATATTTTTTTATTCTAAGCCCCCACCAACCAAAAATCCTGCCCCATCATTGAGTGTTAACATAAATGTCCCCATTGAATATTAAAAAAATAATAAAAATTTAGTTTAGCACACCACCAAAATTTCTAATATATAACTTGTATATTAATAGGCTTAAAATTTTTAAGAACATTTTTTCTTAACATAATCTTTATAAGCAAGAAAATTGAATATGATTATGATTCTAATCAGATTATTTTTTTTAGTTAAAAATCAAATTAAAAATGTAAAATGTTTTGATTTTTTAAATAATAAAGTATATAGCTGTAAAAAAACTAAAAACAAAATTATTTACTAATAAACAATTTTGTACTAAAAAAATAGTGTAAAAGAATTTTAAACATTTATGTTATTTTTATAGAAAAAGGAGTAGAGAAAAAAGAAGAAAGAAAAAGAAAAATGAGAGTGACGTATATAGGAACTTCATTCTACACTATTAATGAAACTGAGAAAGGATTATTAATGTACCAATTAGTTCCCTTAAACATGGATATCAAAGAATTTATTGCTGACTTCATTGGAAAATTTCAATTTTATATCGATCTTAAAATATGTATTTTATAGAAGGTAAAGTAAACCTATGAAAAGGAGCAAACTGCGACTTTGAAATGTAGTTTTAAATGCAGAACAAAGTTTTGACAAAGATAGGGAAAAAATCATCATTATATTGAATACATCTCTTTGATTAACATTTCGATCACCAAAAACCGAATACTTTTGGACACTCTTGCTTCTTTGGTAGCAACATCACTCAGTGTTGAAAGCGCCCACAAATGCTACATAACACCTTTTTTCTTTCTTTCCTTTCCTTAAGGGATATCATCCCTTTTATAGACTCTAGGCATGATAAGATAGGATCCACAAAAACGATTTTTCAGGTTGATATCTTCGGATTAGCACTCCTGTTTCAATTGTGTTCTTATAAGTGTCTAGTCCTAATGAATCATACGCGGTGACTGAAGTACATGTTCATAAAATATCTAGACGGATTGAAGCCACTCAAAATAACTGCAGAGTGAAAAAGGAATGTTAGTAGTGTAAGCTGTTGTAACATAGTCCAATAAAAAAATAAATTTGTAAGACTTAAGGCAAACACTTACAGATTGGAGTAAGGACGATGACAAGGCCAATTGGGTATAGGAAAAAAGTGGTCCTCTCCAGAAAGGGAAGAACTGCAGAAAATAAGACCATGTTATTTGTCTGTATATTCCAGCTAGAGTTTGGCAGCCACTAAGTTTGAATCTTGACTTGGCAAATACTTAGCATGCGTATGCTCGGTTCTATAAGTTTTTAATATGGATGTCGTCTTATAAACAAACAACTTCAATAAGAAAAGTAAAAACGAAGATTGGATTGAGTCACTGATCATTGACTATAAAATGATTCCGAAAACCAAATTGGAAAGTCAAAACAACTTGATAAACAGTGTACTCTATCTGGATCATTGTCAAAACAACTCCAGTTACATGAATAGTAAAAGTCAGTTGGTTTTGGTAGCGCCTAGTAACTTATTGGCTTGATTAAAGAAACTCAATGCTAAAACTTTCTTCTTTCCAACAAAGGATCTCGAGCATGAAGAAATTCTTTTCTTCAAGCTAATTGAAAAGTAATTTAACCAAAACATACTGAAGGCACATGCCATATTGAACAAAGCAAAAATAAATTCCTCTACCAAGCAAAACAAACCCAAACTCCTGGAAAGAGAAACTATCATCTATGAACAAAAGCTTTATCTTACCATCATAGCCTAAGAAGTTGAGATAATGGTAGTAAGAAGTAGCCACCATGAATAGTAAATTTGACAGTAGCACTGGGATGAAACCGTGAGCAACCAAAAGAGGTGATAGAAAATAATGGATCACTGCAAAATCACGACATCAGTAACCTTATTTCATAAATTAGAATCAAATTATAATAAAATAAGGAATAAAATTTATTAATGCTGCTATTACCATAAGCCATTACAAACATCGGGAAGAAAGAGTTGCAGTGCACATCAAATGCATACAGCCTTCAGTGAACCAAAAAAGAAGAAAGATAGCTTCAGTCACCAAAAATAATTCAATAATAACTGTAAATCACAGAAACTGACAAAAGAAAAAAAAAACAGTTTTCTTTTGAAAAAATACACATTTTTGTCAAATAAATAAGATTTTCATAACAGGAACAGTTAGATAGCCAAAAATTAATTGTCCTCACGGACATAACAGAATTCACAGATGCGTGTGTTGATGATATAGGTTCTGGAAAAAAAAAACCATGTTTAATTCACCAGTTAAAATTAGATTCCTAATCAACTTAGAAAAGGATTGAAAACTTGCCATTCAACCCGTTGCTCTACAACATGACTATTTGGAGCTTCTTCCCGAAGGTAAGAATTAGTGATAAACCTACAATCACATTGAGGAATTTGCCATTAAATTGTGTTCGAAGATATAAATTGAGGATTCTGCCAACATAGAAAGGACAATATCTTTTATCGAAAAATGAAAATTTCTACAAGAAGCTCTAGAATTAATCAATTTAGGCAGAATATATATCAAGTATCCTGCCCAGTATAGGCAGAACATATATTTAAGTATCCTGTCTAGTATATCTCAACCTTGAATTTGTAGATTGTTTAAGACATATATCTCAGGAGCACATTGGCACATGCTAACTAGTATGGAAGCAATTTAAAGACTAACAAAGAAAATCCCCACGAGTTTGATATCGCTTACCAACAAAAAGTGGCCAGAAGTATCCCGGTTAATAAAAAATGGAAAATCAACACTGAAATAACTACAAAAAAAGCATGCCCAACACTATGGTCGTACCTGAAAAAGGCAATGAAAGAAACATAAATTTCAGCATTCTTGAATAACTCAATAATATAGAAAATCAGTACTTCAAAGTATTACAATTGAAGAAATTCCAAAAACATTATAAACATTTATTTTCTTCACATAAGAAACCTAGAATAGAAACATTTCAGCATTCAACTTTATATTCACCATAAAATATGATAGCAATAGCATTCTTGAAAAACTCAACAATTTAGGAAAACAGTAGTTCAAAGTTGTAGAACTTTTGAATGAGTCAATTTTCAACTTCATGAGAAATTAGGAGCTCATACTTAAAATGCCCTTTTCATGGATATGCTATGACATGTGGTTTATTGACCAAGAGAAACAAAATTATTTCTCAAGCCTGTGATCTGATGAATCTTAGTAATAAAAAATTCCAAGGATCATTTGGTATGAGATAATGGTAGCATGAGAATGAGAATCTCCAAACATTGTAGTGTTTGTTACTAGTTTTAAGTCATAAGTATGCAAGAGAATAATAAACTTACGCAGCACAATATGCCATAGTTGCAACTGCCAGTAGAAGGCTGCAGATCACAACAAAAGCAGGGTCGTCACGTGCCCATTGATTCTTAGTTTCTGTAACCAAATAAACATAGTAAATAAATATATACAAAAATTAATGGTAACCAACAACAGCAGGAAAACCACATACATAAGTAATTGATGAGTCCACATGCATTTAAGCCATAAATATAAAAGTTGTAATAAAAAATCAACTTGAAATAAGGTGGTGGAAAAAGATTGCATAATTAGCAGTGGTTTAGAATTACAAAAGAAAACATCAAATTTCCACTATAATTTCAATTTTTTGCAGCCTTAATCTTCTATGATATAGTTCCCAGTCAATCATCATAATTTACAAATTTCCTTTTCCATATAAATTAATGGAAGTGGCTCCCTGACCTTCAACCAAACAAATGAAGTACATTTAGTATCTCCTTGCATATCCTACATGTGAGGCAAAATATCTTGCCATAAAGAAGAACAAATATATTGTGATTAGAAATGATGTCAAATAAAGTTAAAATAAGATCATCTTATAGAGGAAAAGATTTAAAATTCTCCTTCCATGAAGATACATGCTTCTACTGCTATCACTACAACCATACAACATTGTAACAGCAAATTTGTGCTTGTAAAATAATTACGGCAAAAAATTTAAAAACCTTCTATTCCCATGAAAATAACATTAAGATATATCTCAAACTAAAACCAAATATATTGAAAAGGAGCAGTAACTAGTGAATACAAAGCAAAGATTCACAGACCGCAGAGTCCTGAAGATAAGAAATGGAAGGACTTACGTTTGTGATACTTGGTGTGCTGATAACTTCATATGCAAGATCAAAAGATTTTAGTAAGATATTGACCCAGAAAGAAAAACATAAAAAGTTAGATCCACGATTAATTTTTATTTTTTTTAATAAAAAAGAAATTTATAAGTAATCCTCCACAAAATGGGCAATTAATATCAGGTTCCTCATCCAATAATGAACTTACACAACTTTTGGTGATGTACATAGATGAAGCATTTGCCAAAATGTATATTCAATATCCATTTGTTGCCACTGAAATTAATCAACAAAAAGCAAAAATAAGGAAGTGCAAAACCAACACACTAAAACCTCTTTTAAATCATTCAATTAATAAGGTACTGCCAAAACTATATCTCTATGGAGAATTCAATGAAACCAAGTAGCACAGGTGACAGGCATAGAAGAGAACCAGACAGTAAGTTTAATATAAAAACATTTGTACAGAGTTTAACATCTATAAACTCCACAGGGATACAGGAACTGGAATCGTGTGTCATCCAACTAATGTAACTGATATATATAAATATATATAGTGCACAAGAACTAAGTGATCCAGAATTTCCATTCCATTTACTTGTTAGACAATTGATAATCTATATTTTATGGGGAAAAATGAAAACGGCACTGGGCGGAGTCTGATAAAATTTAATCATTCTGAATCAATATAGCAAGATCTTGACTAAAAGATTTAAAACAAAATCAAGGTAATACTGTAATAGTGACGTGAGAAAATCAAAACTCAGGAACCAGGACAGGACAGCTTAGGTAACCAGAGATTCTATTTTTTTTCTTCTCCTTCTCCTTGCTCCCACTGTACACTACAATTTTGTAAGGCAAGAAACTCTAGCATATTGCTAGGTACATCACTATCGGGAATCGAACTTATACCTTATGGAGCTAGGTCTGACCATTCAACCTACCCTAATGTGTGGGGATTGTAATCTTGTGTTCATTTAAAAAGCCTGTTTCAGATCTAATTTGATACTCTGGTGTAATCCAATTACACTTGACAATCCAAGGTAGATAACGTAAGAAGCAAACCAACTGTCAGAGAACTATTTTGATGTCTAACTGAATACACAATCCTCAAGAACTACAGAAATGTAGATTGAATTCGTTAGGGGCCACAGTTGAAATCAGAGCATATTTAGGAGACGATGCCTAATCCCACTCTACCATGGCGTAAACGATTAAACTGATAGACATTACTTAAACTGCGTCTTCAACTGTTAAAAACAAAAATAAATTAAAAATTCATCCATCGCAATTTGATGAAGTATAGCAACCCACAAAAAATAAACAAATTCACAATTTAAAAAAGAAAAAACACAAATACCAGATACTACTCAAATTCCCCAAACAGCAAAGAGTAATCTAAATTCGAGGAACTATGACAAACTACTTTTAAAAATTTACCGGCATAAAATATTAATTGACGACGAAAAACCTAATGGTAGATACTAATCTCAAATTCTCAACAATAAACAAAGAATAATAGTTCGAAGGTTAAGTCCAACATTCCCATTCCTAATTTGATCTATTTTATGCAAAAAAGAGCGTAATAGATACATAAATTCAAGGATAAAGGAGTTTAAATCTTAGAGGAGATCAGATCCGGCATGAGAGAATGCACCTTGATTATTCGTCTAAGATATTGAATGAACATTGGGTTACTTCGAGATGTAGAGGCCGAAGACGACGAGCGTCCTTTTGAAACCGTTGGCAACATCTCTCTCACACTCTTCTTCTTCTTCTTCTTCTTCTTCGATTTCCAAACGAAGATCTCAGAAAATTAAACGAAGAAGCTTCGCTGTGCTTCAAATGGCAGGTAGCAAACTTTACAACGACTTCCTTCTTCGTTTCCAGGGCCCAACTTCCACTCTGAAATGGGATGGCCACTTTTCAATATTACTAGAGCCCATTAGCCCATTTTTCTTTGGAAAATGAGAAAATTACATATTTTATGGCTCAGATTTTAGGGAATGTTTTAAAAATATGCATTTTATACAATCACGTACGAAGATATGTGAATTATATTTTTCTTGATTTATATGAGAAAATTTATTAAAGAAAAAATTAAAGAATGAGAAATACTAAAACTAACTAAAATATAAAAAGAGGAAATTACACCATATATAGATTTATTCTTAAATTTTAAAAAATATAGCAGCTTTTTTTTATTAAATTTTTTATGGCATATTTTTTTTGTTTATATTTTTATGAGAGTATTTTTCCCATATATTTATAAAATTTTGTTTATATACCATATTTTATTTTTTATACATTTTTAGTAGTTAGTTTTGATATATTTTGAGATTACTTTTATAATTTTAATCTATTTGTATTATTTTTTATCATTCATATTTTTTACATAATATTTTGAAGAAAAAATTTTGAGACTTTCATCACCATATATTTTATTCTCATTTCTTCTTGTTTTCTTCCATTTTTTATCTTCATCAATCAATATTTTATCTGCAATAACTGGTTACTACTATCAAAACAATTTTTATTTTTTTTGTGATAGTAATCTTGTGTCACTGTCAATTTTTTTAGTAATATTTGGTAGTTGGTTATAACAATAAATATTAGTTTTATTTTTAAGTGGTGTCGTAGTAACTAGTTACAGCTATAAACATAATTTTGATTTTTTTAGTAATGTACCATTATCAAAATATCAACTGAACTGTAACTGGTTACTTAGTGAGATTTGGAAAGAAAAAAAAAACTGATATGTAAAAAATAAACTAAATTGATCATGAAGGTAACTGGTTACAACTAGGTCTGAAAAACAAAATAGATGTGAAAAAAAAGAACCAGTTGCAATAGTAACCAGTTACTTAGCCAGACCTGGAAACAAATAGAATCACAAACACAAAAGCCAAACTTGTCATAATCGTAACTGGTTACAGATTCAGATCTAAAAAAAAATAATCAATCGTCATGGTACCTAGTTATTGTTGGAAAAACTTATACATGATCTTGTTTATTTTTATGTAAATCTTATATTAAACAAATTAATATGAGACAACCTAGAACATGTTTCTAAAATTGAATTCAAACAAAAATAATGATAAGAACACTTACATTATACGCAGAGGAATGATTGAATCATTCCTTCAGTTTCTCTAACCCTTGTATCCTTTCTGTCGCAGGGTATCACCAAGAAACTGAACCGTTCTTCAATTTTCTTCACAGCCTTCCAAAGTATTCTTAGAATCACCTAGACTAGAGCGGGCAATTCTCAACACATGAGATAGATACAAAGAGAATAAGAGAAAAGAATACTGAGGCTTAGAAAATGACATATGTTGTAGAGAGTATCTAAAACCTAGAGCATCAGGACTAAATCTTCTAATCTTCTCAAAAACTTGTGATTCAATAAACTAATTTATACTCTCCCTTAGCATTCCTTTTATAGACTTGTTTACCCAAAAAACGTATGCTGATGACGTGGCAAGGATTTTTCACACGTGGTCTACACGTGGCGGAAGTGTTGTTCGACTATCGACTAGAGGCACATCACTTCATCAAGCTTAACTATTAGGTACGACCAGGCTGGTCGTATAATTTGATTTATTTACTTCTAAGATTGTAATCCTATAATAATTGTATTGAATATTTCCTCTTTATTACCTTGATACGTGGTTATTAAGGAAAGATAAGGCCCATTGGCCCATGTAACCCTCATTGAGCCTATAAATATGCATGAAATAGCTCAAGGAAAGGACTTTTGATCGCTGAATCTTTTTCCTGAGTATTGAGAGAAAGAGAGCTATTGTGTGATTATCCATCGTTTTATTGTAATTCCCTCAAGGTTTGTGAAACTCAGGAACCCTAGTTCTTTGATCATTGCTTTGAGATTCAATATTAATAATAGCACTAAGTGGACGTAGGTCATTACTGTAACGCCCTACTTCCTTAGAGTCGTTACAAAGTGAGTTTAAAAACGTGTGTTCAACTCGCTAATCGAGGTTTTAGAATAAATAGTGTGATTAAGCCATAAACAGAGGAAAAACTTTAGAAATAATTCCATTTCATTGAAAATCATAAAAGTTTGACACCTGGGATCCCAAAATACAGTTTAGAAACATTTACATCATATAAATCGAACAAAGTCGACTAAACGACAAAATCTAAGTTTATTTACAACCATCTCCCAAAATCCTCTGGCTGTGGCAGCCAGGCTGGCCCAACATGTACACGCCGCCTCACGCCTGCTACACTCATGGTCGGTTGGCTTTCTCCTTACCCTTACCTGCACCACAGAGCATCTGTGAGCTGAAGCCCAACAAGAAAACCCACAAATAGATAACATATGCAACACATATATTAAGCATATAAGCAGGCCACCAATGGGCTAAACACATACGGCCTAGCCGTCCCAAGCATTTACCAAGCCCTGGGTTCGCGGTCCACACCGTGAGGATATCCCAGGTATCCTTTTAGGGACTCGCCCTGGCAACTCGCACTCCACGTGCTCAACGCTGCTCCCGGCCCCTTGCCGTTCTCGGCCTTGCACTCCACGTGCCCAACGCCGTTCCCGGCCCTTCGCCGTTCTTGGTCTACACCGTTCCCGGCTCTTGTCGTTCACTCACAAAATAACACACATAATATAACAAGCAAGTCCAGAATTCCAGCATAAGCAGATAAAGGGCTATGCCCCGCAGTTCCAACATATTGGGCTCGACCCTGCATATCAATTCCAATCAAACATATTGGGCACAGCCCTGTACACAAGCTCTATGGGAACAAGGGTTTTCTTACCTGAGTCCCGAGCTTTCCGAGCACCGATGTCCCGAGCACAGTCCTCTAACTTGAGCCTCGTCGAAACCCTAGTCACAACACATTAATAACATCCATCCATCAAATTCTAATCTAATAAATGACTTTGAACCATAACCCTAACCTCCGGGACCTTGAATTCTATCAATCCAGGTGATAAAATCCATCCCGAGCCTTAACCATTGAATTCCCAAGCCTAAACACCCTTAAAAACACAAACTGGCACTAAGGGCCACAGCCCCACCCTCAAGAGCTGCGACTAGCCTCGAAACAGAGGCTAGCATCACACTGACCCCCACACGGGCCGCGGCACGCATGAACCTCTCGGCCACCCATGACCGCGCGCGCACACGGGCCACGGCGCACCCTTCCTACGGCCACGGCTCTCACCTCCAAACCCAGAATTTTCCATCTTCTTCCCTACCTTTTCCTCAAGCTAACTCATTCAAAGCCTACTTAACAAACCCAGATAATTAACACATGCATACCAGCTCAATATCAACATTAAAACCCCATCAAAATCTGCTCCAAAATCTAACTAGAATACCCAAACACAGATTAAGCTTAACTTACATGCATACTCTAGCAAACCAGCAACAATTCTCAACATAGTTCCAATAATTAGAGTTTGCCTTGCTGAACTCAATCCCAAAAGTTGATCCTCAATCCTCAAGCTTTAAGCTCCTAAGTTTCCTCAGCCAATTCCTTTCTTAAGCTAGTTTCCACCAAAATTTCCTTGAGTTTTGTCTTAGGGTGTGAAAGAGAAAAAGAGATAAGGATTATCTTCAGCTGGGAGGAGGTAAGTCGGTTCCTAAGTCTTCTAGAAAATTCCTTCCTTTGTTTTATTTAACTTAGTCTATGTGATTACCTCAAGGCTCGGGATACCAAAACGTCCCCGAGGGCAAAATGGTAAATTTCCCCAATATTCCCACCTAGGCATTCTATCCTCAAATATATCTCCAAATATTTATTTTCATGTCCCAATAATCCCATAACACCTAGTACCCAAATTACCCCTCGACTCACCCCGAGTCCGAATCTCAACCCCGTTGTGACTCTCTGGCTAACCGCTCCCCAGGACTGTCTCGGATCGTGCTGCACAGACATATCACATATACATAACATTTATCGCATTTATGCCCCTAATATCCAGACGGGGCCCACATGCACATTTAACTCAACCAAACATGCATCATTATCATATATTCACATAAATCCACATATTAGCATATTAATCCATTTATTGCCCTCCAGGCACACTAATCAAGGCCCTAAGCCTGAATAGCAAATTCGGGTCGTTACAATTACCATTCTTTGGGGTCGAACCACTATAAATCGTTGGTATTTTCTTCTTTTCCATTAGATTAAACTCTTAATTGTCATCTCATTTTCTGTCGTATATTTGACTCCGTGTCGTTGGCCAAATCGAGGGTCAACATTCTGGTGCTTTCATTGAGAGATTGATAAAAAACTGTAAGAAAATCTAATGGCGAAAACATCCAAGAAGATTGGACAGGCCGCTGGCGCTGCACCATCCCAACCTCCTCCCCCAAATGTGGCTGAGAATGAACCACATTTGGAGTTTGAAGAGGAGGAGTTAGATTCCAAAACGCTGAGAGCAACGCTGGGGGTGTTGCAGGATGAGTTGGCTGAGAATGCTGCGGAGACAATGGCGCTGCAACAAAGAGAAATAGAACGCCAATTCCAATGCCAGGAGCTGAGTGAGCGGCATGCGGACATGGACCGTCGGCAAAAGGATGCCATGGCAGCTCTTGAAGCAACCATCCAATTGGCTAGGAGTCAGGCTGCGCCACCCTCTCAGCCAGATCAGCCGCCGAGTGCACCACCTCAGAGGGCTCCCAATCCTAGCCCTCCGCTCCAGCCAGCAAGCCCTCAAAGGTCGGAGTAGCCGCCTGTGGCTCAGGACGATGTCCCACCTAGGGATCCTGAGCAGCAGCCTCCGTCTCAGGCTGGTCGAGGCAATCCCCAGCGCCCGAGGCAGAATAGAGCCGAGCAACTGCCCTGCAGCCCTAGACGCCCAGGGGATGAAAAGACGAATCTACCGAGCAGGGGACAACGTCCTTCCGCCAACAGAAGGAACATCGAGTCAGGCTCTGCAGTCAGGGGCCCCCCACGGCATAGCAATGCACGGGGACCCAACGACCAGCGCAGGCCTCCCACTAACGCTCGGGAGATGTCAGCCCGAGGAGGAAATAGCGTGAACAGCCGATCATGCCGTAGTCAACCACAATTTAGAGATGGGCATGACTATAATGAAGCTGATTCCTGTAAAGGAAATGCTGGTCGGAGAAATGAGGAAAGAGGTGGAGGCAGAAGCCCCCCACCTAGAGAAAATAGGCCAGCTAGCCATAACGCTGGGGGGTAACCCAAGTAGCAGAACATCTTTGATCGGCTAGGAGTTAGAGAGTAGGGACGATGATTTAAGGGACGTACTTAGCGACCGCTATGAGAGGCACGATGAGTACGCTCCCCTGGCACCGGTTGCCCTGGCAGTCCCAGAAGCCGTTCAGGCTCAGATTGATGTCCTGAACAAGGCAGTGCAACAACTGGTCGGGGGACGAATGTCCCATATTGAGTACGATAAGAGGAGGGGCACTCCCTTTGTATAGAGGATTACTGCGGCTGAAACCCCCAGTAAGTTCAAGATGCCAACATTGCCAAACTTTGACAGGTATAGAGACCCAGTATCTCACGTTAATAAGTGTGAATGCTAAAAATCTGGTACTTGTAAGAGACCCAAAACAAGTGCCAAAAGCCCCTCACGTGCCACCAAGGACCCGCGCGCACTGACCGCGCAACGCCCCTGCTCTGCACGCGCGCACCGCGCGTCGCCACCAGGATCTGCGTGCGCTGGCCGTACGACACTACCTGATCCGTGCGCAGGGTGACCTCGTGTAACTCCCATTTCTTTCTACAAATACATTACAACAATTATGAAAAATAAGAGAAGATATTTTTTTATTCATACTTTTGAGTGCATTACAATGCTAACCGAATGTTAGAGCTATTAAGTAAAGTGGAAGAATAACTAATGAATATGCAACTATAACATTCATGGGCATTTCATTAGTATAATACCCATAGAATGATGCTAAATACAAGCAAACAATCACTAAAGTTATGAAAAATAAAGAGAAATTCATGTTTTGATGATGAATTTTATCTAGAAGGTTAAGAGATGAAGAAGTTGTGCAAATAAATGGTTGAAGGAACAAGTATTTATAGGACAAAAACTAGCCGTTTATGACCGTTGGTGAATAGTGATCATGACCGTTGGGGGTATAGTTGTTTTCTATTATGGGATTTTAACAATTCTAAGTTGTTGTAGTAACCAACAGG
Source organism: Humulus lupulus (assembly GCF_963169125.1). Taxonomy (NCBI): domain Eukaryota; kingdom Viridiplantae; phylum Streptophyta; class Magnoliopsida; order Rosales; family Cannabaceae; genus Humulus; species Humulus lupulus. The sequence continues at coordinate 106,317,082 of NC_084793.1, forward strand.
TGGGAATAATTAATTTATGGGTGTTAGAGAAACATTTTCAGAAAAGTTTATGAGTCAAAAATGTTAAACTAAGTAATATAAGAAGATTGGGAAATTTTCTTTTTTTTTACTATTCACCGGGTACTATTCATAGTGGGTCCCACAGTGGGGTCCGCAAGGGTCCCACAGCGGGGTCCACCCCATGGGTCCCACATGTTGATGCAGTAGTGATATAGTGATGACTTAAGCAAATTACTATGCTTGATATTTTGAATATTTTATTATTTTACTATGCTTGATATTTTTAATATTTTATTATTTTACTATGCAGCATAGTAACCCAATGTTTTCCTATAAATAGAGCCTTTCAGAATTCATTTTGAATTACGAAAAATCTTTCTTTCTCTCACTCTGCCTAAAATCTTCTTAACACTCTTTTAAAGTTTTAAATCTCTAAAATCTAGGCGAAGTTCTGTTTGTAACGCTAGCCTACGAAGACCTTTTTGGGTAAGCTCCTTCCCGAGCCTTTCAGTTCAGTTATTTAACTATTTTTATATATAGATTATTTTATCATGCCGTTATAATGCCAAAATTTATATATAGATTATGCTACTATATTTAAAAATTTATATATAGATTAATTTACTATGTCGTTATAATGTCAAAATTTATATATAGATTATTTTATCCTGCCATTATAATGCTGAAATTTATATATAGATTATTTTACTATGCCGTTATAATACCAAAATTTATATATAGATTTCTTTACCATGTCGTCATATTTTACAATGCTAAAATTGAAATATGAACTATTTTTTTTATGTATCCTCATAATACTAAACTTATATAGGCTATGGTCATACTTTGGACTATTATTATGGACTTTTATAACCTTATTCCCTATTATTATGAACAAGTATTATGACCTGGACTTTTTCGTATGACCATGACCACGACTTTTAGACCAAGACCTTGCCATGGACAAATATAGTATGACCATACGCCTGGACATAAAATAAGCAATAAAATAGGAAAAATGGGATAATAACAATTATAAGCTAACATTTCATAATGTAGATTTTATGTAAGTTAATAGTTTGTGTTTTTATCAGGAAGCTAACAATTTCGGTTGTTTTATCAAGACGCAAGGTAAGTAGAATCCTCATCTACAATACAAGTATTTTATGTGTCTTATGTGCATTTATATGCTTTATATGTTAATCTGTCATATTTTTCTTATGCATAAGTTATTTTCAAGAGTGTTATATTATGCATAAGCACGCTTAATGTTCACAGACAAGTTATTGAAAACGTTAAAGTAGAGGTGCTGCTTGGGAGACCTAAGTCCCAAAAATGTAAGGAGGGAGATGTACGTCCCTATATGATGAATGTTTATGCGGGAAATTCCCTATTATCATGTTTATGTTCAGGTGGGAATGTGATTCCCTATGTAATGCCGGCAGCAGCATCCTCTAGGGCCCAAAAGAAAGGAAAGTGAAAGAAAGAAAGAGAATACATAGCATGTTGCACGTTTATTTTAATGCATATGAGGTAGTTATTCTGCTTACTGAGCCTTAGCTCATCAGTTAATGTTTTGTATTGTAGGTAAGAGGCCCCAAATATAAATCGTTGATGAGTATACGTGGAGCCAACATGACTGTACATATGGGGCTGACCTGAAGGGAGTGGAGTTCTGCTATGCTATTTTATAAATAAACAAGAAACTTGGTTTTATTATATTTCATTAAAAGTATTTTGTGAACTTTATCATTTACTTAAAGCTTTAAAAGTATTTCATGAACTTTGTAATTTACATAAAGCTTTTCAATTTATCAGTTGGATACATTTTCATTTCTACGTTAAGGTGTAGTAACGTCACGAAAATGATTTATAAAAGTATTAAGATTTGTATGTAAGATAAAAATTTTATTTATTTGTGAGTATTGTGTGGTTTGAGGTTATAAACATTATTTATGTATTGTTTAATAAAGTTTTTGTAAATTCAGAATTTCAGTATTGTCGTATTTAGGTTAAAATTTGTTTTTACACTATACATGTATGTTAAGAAAGGAGGTCGTTACACCTCGCCCTCAAGGGCCACACCCAAGTAACATGCAAGCATAGGGTGGCCTCGCCCAAGGACTAAACACGCCCAGTGGCCTCACCCCAAAGGGCCTGGCCTCTCCCTGAAGGGCCTCGCCCCAAAGGGCCTCACCCAAGGACTAAGCACGCCCAGTGGCCTCACCCCAAAGGGCCTCGTCCCAAGGGCCACGCGTGCCTAGTGGCCTCGCCCCGAAGGGCCTCGACCCAAGGGCCACGTGTGCCTAGTGGCCTCGCCCCGAAGGGCCTCACCCAAGGACTAAGCACGCCCAGTGGCCTCACCCCAAAGGGCCTCGTCCCAAGGGCCACGTGTGCCTAGTGGCCTCGCCCCAAAGGGCCTCGTCCCAAGGGCCACGCGTGCCCAGTGGCCTCGCCCAAGGACTAAGCACGCCCAGTGGCCTCACCCTAAAGGGCCTCGTCCCAAGGGCCACGCGTGCCTAGTGGCCTCGCCCCAAAGGGCCACGCGTGCATGATGCCAGTGTTCAAGGTGGCCCACAAGAGACAAAAAGAGTACGAACAAGGTACCTCTAAAGGGGTACGTACATGCCTGCAAGGATCATGGGACAGGCCTGACACCGGTACCCGACAAGTAGTGCGCGGTTTGGAATAGTACAAGGAGTGGCTACACCACCACCACGTCTCTGACACCCGTACGAGACAAATAGTGGAGTCAGGTCCGGGTACAAAAGCTGAGGTGCTCCCATGGACCCTGACGGTGTACCAGAGCCGACACTACTACGCCTGATATCACTCTCCTGACAGAGTACTTATGTAACACTGGGTCTCCTGGACCACCATGTATCCCAGGCCATCAGAGCCTACTATAAAAATGACCCCTCTCCCACATGGGAGGGGGTTGGAAAATTTACTGTAGCAAGTGCTTGAGAGTGAATGAAAGATTGATTTCTCCATTGTTGTTCTGTCATTGTTCTTGAGTTATTACTTAAGTTTCTACAACTTTTTTATTGACTATCTTAGCTTGATAATTTTGTCCAACTCAACTTAGTTGACGAGTTCTCACCGTCAACAATAAGTTTGAGATACAAATGGATATACAAAAAGTGTCAGAAGTTTCTCGCTGCCAGATCTTCCCAGTGACACCGTCTGACACCGCCCAGGAGTGGTTCTTTAAGTTCCCTCCTGCTAGTTTAGTATCTTGGGAGATGTTCGTAAAGGAATTTTATGGACAATTCTACGCGGGTCGCGTACACCCCACAGAGGCCAACCAGCTGACCGAGATACGCCAGAAGGAGGGAGAGCCCTTAAAAGAATATGTCCAACGCTTCATGCGAGCAGCAACTGGAGCCAAGACAGTGGGCGATGAAGGTAAGATGATGGCTCTAACTGCTGGGGTTAGGCGCCATTCACCCCTTTGAAGTAGCCTTAGAAAGAATGGGGTAAGAAGTACCCAGGATTTTTTGGATCGGGCTGATCGATATATCAAGCTCGAAGACGCGATTGCCAATGAAGGGAAATCGCCAACAAAAGACAAGGGGCCGAAGGAAGAACCCGCCAAAGCTGCCAACGGGTCAAAAAAACCCAATGGCAACGGCAAGGGCAATGGAAATGGCAATGGTAGGAACGGTGGAAAATGGGCGAACAATGAACCCTCAGCTTCTGAGAATAAACGCCCCAAAGGAAGTTGATACGAGCTGAGATTCACCAACTACACGGCCCTTGTCGAAAGTCGAGAGGAAGTCTACCAGGCAACCAGCTCCAGTGTGCCTTACAAATGACTCGCACCTATAAGGAAAGATATCTCCAAGAGAGATACGACGAAGTTCTATCATTTTCACAATGACTACGGGCACGACACCAATGAATGTAACCAGTTGAAAGACAAGATTGACTTCTTGATTAGGCAGGGACATCTAAGGATATATGTGTGAGCCGCAGGAGGATCCCAGTGAGAGGCTCAAAGTGGCAATGAGCAGGCGCCTACACGCAAACGCTCACCACCCCTACAGCCAGCTCCTGTGGCAGGCACTTTACTCACCATCTGTGGAGGCCCACACCTTGCAGGGGACAGTGGGAAGGCAAGGGAATGATAAGCTCGAACCCTATGCCACGACCAGGACATCGAGATGATGAGTGTGGAGGATCGAGCACCAAAGAAAGCTCGAACAGAGGAGGAATTAATAACCTTCTCTGAAGACGATGCCCAGCACGTACGATTCTCGCACTCCGATCCGCTGGTCGTGGATGTGCAAATTTCCAACATGATGGTGAAGAGGGTGTTGGTTGACACAAGAAGCTTGGTCAACATCCTATACAAGTCTTCACTGGAGAGAATGAAACTGTCCATCAAGGACCTGGAGCTATGCAACCAAACCATCTATGATTTTTCCGGCGAAGGGCTCGCCCCAACTGGGTCAATTAGGCTTCAAGTTACAGCAAGTACTGCACCTGCTAACAGGACATTACTCACTACTTTCATAGTAGTTGATTGTCCTTCGGCATACAATGCTGTAATTGGGAGGCCAATTCTGGTCGACCTACGAGTCGTCACGTCAATATGACACTTTGACATGAAATTCCCAACAGACGCAGGGGTAGGATGTGTATTGGGAAATCAACGAGAAGCGAGGGAGTGCTACAACGCCTCGATAACCAAGGCAAAGAAAAGTGTATCAAGAAATGTTCTTGGAAAAGAGTTGCAAATGACAATTGATGCTCAGGCCCAGTCAGGTGATAATGTCACCAAATAGGGCATTGCCCAAAGCGAGGATAAAGACTTGGATCCTCGCTTTAGGGATTTTGAGGAAGGAGTAGGACCCATCGAGGATCTTGAAGAGGTCCAACTCAATGAAGAAAATTCGACCAGGGTTGTGAAAGTCGGTAAAAACTTAGAGACAACAACAAAACAAGCACTGGTGGAGTTTTTGAGGAGGAACCAGGAAGTCTTCACCTGGTCGCACAAAGACATGGTTGGAATAGACCCTGCAGTCATCAGCCATGTCCTGAACATCGACAAGAGTTTTCCACCGGTGCAATGAAAAGAAGGCTGCTCGACAAAGATAGATCAAAAGCCTTAAAGGAAGAAGTCGAAAGCTGAAGGAGAATGGGTTCATTAGGGTGGAATTTTATCCATCGTGGGTCTCTAATCCCGTGCTAGTTCCCAAGCCGAATGGCAAATGGCGAGCATGCGTGGATTTCACAGACCTCAATAAAGCCTGTCCCAAGGATTGTTTCCCACTCCCTAGGATCGACCAACTGGTCGATGCCACTGTAGGGCATGAGGTTCTCTCTTTTATGGATGCATACTCCGGATATAATCAGATTAGTATGCATCCCCCTGATGAGGATCACACTAGCTTTCAGACTGATATCGGGCTTTACTGTTACAAAGTAATGCCCTTTGGTTTGAAAAACGCTGGTGCGACTTACCAGCGACTAGTCAACCACATGTTCAAGGAGCTGATTGGGACAAACATGGAGGTCTATGTTGACGATATGCTGGTAAAGTCAAAGAAGGCAGAAGGGCATATAGAGGATTTGCAGGAGTGCTTCAACGTCTTGAACAAATATCAGATGAAGTTTAATCCCCTCAAATGCTCCTTCGGAGTAGGATCAGGGAAGTTCTTGGGATTTATAGTTAACTCGAGAGGAATTGAAGCCAATCCCGAGAAAATCAAAGCCCTGATCGATATGAAATCGCCAGTAAAAATTAAGGATGTTCGAAGTTTGACCAGAAGAATTGCCGCTCTTAGTAGATTTATTTCAAAATCAACAGACAAGTGCATCCCATTTTTTAATCTACTTAGAGGCAACAAAAAATTTGAGTGGACGGAGGAGTGCGAGCAGGCTTTCCAAGCATTGAAGACACACATGGCACAACCACCCATCCTATCAAAGTCGGTCGATGAGGAGACTTTGTTTGTCTACTTGGCGATTATAGAGTATGATGCTAGTTCTGTTTTAGTAAGAGAAGAAGAAGGTGTACAGAAGGCTGTTTATTATGTAAGCAAAAGGCTAATTGGAGTGGAGCAGCGATATCCACCAATTGAAAAGTTAGCTTATTGCTTAATTTTGGCCTCAAGGAAGCTGTGGCCTTACTTTCAAGCTCACCCAATCACAGTTTTGACCGACCAGCCTCTACGTCAAGTGCTGCAAAAGCCAGAGGCCGCGGGAAGATTGTTGAAATGGGCAGTCGAAATTGGGAAGTTCGATATCTCTTACTTACCGCGAGCAGGGATAAAAGGGCAAGCCCTGGCTGACTTCATTGTAGAGTTCACTGAACTTACAGCTAGCGAGCAGACCGAAGAGCCTGAGTTTCAAAATCAGCCTCCCTCATGGAAGTTATTTACAGATGGCTCTTCCAATGAGCATCATGCAGGGGCAGGGGTGATCCTGATTACGCCTGAAGGGTGTCGTTTTCATTGTGCAATCAGGTTTGACTTCACTGCTTCCAACAATGAGGATGAGTATGAAGCGTTGCTCGCTGGGTTACGATTGGCCAGGGATATGAATATATAGATACTTAACATCTACATTGACTCTCAGCTGGTGGTAAATCAGGTCATGGGAGAGTACCAAGCTCGAGGTTTAAAGATGGTTGCCTATTTAAACAAAACAAAGGATTTATTAGCAGGTTGACAAGTACACCCTTCAGCAGGTATTTCGCAACTAGAATTCAAACGCGAACGCTTTGGCCAAATTAGCAAGTGCGAAGGATGCTGATACTCTGAACATAGTACAAGTTGAACGACTATCTGTGCTAAGCATCCAAGCATAGGAGACCACTTTGGTGATCCAGGTGGCAGATACATGGATGGCACCATACGTAGAGTATCTGATGCAAGGCATGTTGCCGGCGAACAGAAACAAAGCTAGGACCCTTCAGCGATAGGCTGCTAGGTATATCCTGGTCGATGGAATCTTGTACCGAAGGGGATATTCAATGCCACTCCTCAAATGTGTTTCGAAAGTAAAAGCCAAAGAATTGATGAAAGAGGTACACAAAGGCTTTTGTGGGGACCACGCTGGGGGGCAAAACTTATCAAAAAAGATCCTGAGGCAAGGGTATTTTTGGCCAACAATGAATGAAGACTCGATGGAATTTGTACGGAGATGTGATAAGTGCCAGAGATTCTCAAAAATCCCGTGAGCAGCCCCTAATGAATTGAAATAGATGCAAAGTCCTTGTCCATTTGCAGTGTGGGGGATAGATTTGATCGAATCTCTACCTACGGGAAAAGGCGACGTCAAGTACGCTGTAGTTGTCGTCGACTACTTCACTAAATGGGCTGAAGCCGAGCCACTTGCAACCATAATGACCAAGAAGGTGCTGGACTTTGTGGTTAAAAACATTGTTTGTCGCTATGGATTGCCAAGGAAAATCATCTTAGACAATGGCACACAGTTTGATAGTGATTTATTCACGGACTTTTGCGAACGGCATGGGATTATCAAAAGCTTTTCTTCAGTCACTCATCCCCAAGCAAATGGAAAAGTCGAAGCAGTCAACAAAATGCTAAAGGATACCTTGAAGAAAAGACTAGAAGAAGCTAAGGGTGCTTGGCCAGAGCAATTGCCTGAATTCCTTTGGTCATATAGAACTTCTCATCGAACAGCAACAGGCCATACTCCATTTTCTTTGGCTTATGGGTATGAGGCTATGTTGCCTATGGAGTTAGATATGCCCTCACATTGCAGAATAACATACGATCAAGGCTTTAACAGCCAACTATTGATGGAATCCCTGGACTTGATCAATGAGAAACGTGAACAAGCCCAACTCCGAGTAGTTGCATACCAGTAAAAAGTCACCTGGTATTTCAACTCTAAAGTACGCGAGAGAAAATTCAACGTCAGAGATTTAGTTCTTCGAAGGGTTTTCCTAAATACCCGCGATCAGGCTGCTGGAGTACTCAGACCTAATTGGGAAGGACCATACCAGATTGAAGAAGTCCTCCATCCAGGCACCTACAAACTTGCTCGCTTAAATGGAGATCTCATTCCTCGCTATTGGAATGGAGAACACCTGCGCAAGTACTATCAATAAACAATTCTTATTAAAGAGTTGGCTTGTATTAATTTTACTTTTTACAAGTTATGAAAAAGGGTTGGTCATTTTATGTGACTAATCGCTTATAAGTGTAAGATCTTATTGATCACTCATATAGACACGTTTTGTCCATTTATTACGAGAAATATAAGGGACAGTGCGCAGCCAGTCATTCTTGCCAATTATTGTATTTATTACAAGTATTTTCTCATTACGTGTGTTGTTTTGCTGTATTATCGTTTTAATTATTTGCTCCGAGCAGTAATGTTTGAACAGGTTTTGGTCAATAGCTGCCTGCGCAGTAATAAAAATGATATTGTCTTTACATCATGACCCATAGGTCGTATATTTAAAAGAAAAGAATAAAAGAAAAATAACAAACTACGAGGCAAGAGGATCTTGAGGGGTGTCCTGGTCGACGACAGTTGTAGCTTCATTGTCCGCCCCTTCCACGCCAGTGGCCAAAGAGATTTCAGGCGAGGCAGGTATTCTTGCTTTCTCTTCTTCCCCAGGCGAGCAGCGTAGTGGGCTATCTCAGCATGCCTTGTGCGCTTGGGAAGATAGCTAAAGTTGGCCTCCTGGTTGTGTTTCCAGAAGTCATAGAAACACTTAACTGTGGCATTCTTGTACCTTTCCAAATTGCTGGCGTTGGCTTTTTCAAGCTCCTCAATCCGGCCTTCCAGCTTTGTAGTCTCATGTCTGCTCACAATCAGGTCCTCCTCGAGTTTTTTAGCCTCGCGGTAGTTGATGTGATTAGACTCCTTGAACTGGTCTCTTTGCTCGATGGCCTTGTCCAGAGCAGTCTGCTTCTCCCTTAACTCCTCAGCCAGCTTGTCCTTCTCCTCGAGCAGTGCTGCGTTTGTCTTTTGAGCCACCTCGAGCTGTTCAGCATATTTTGCTTTAGCAGCTTTGAGTTCTTCAGCGTGCCGTTGCTCGAAAATCTTGGACTGTTCAGTGATGGCTCCCGAGCGGAGACGGCTGACAGTCACGATTAGCATTGCCTGCGATTAGCACGAAAGTTAAATTGACTATAAAAAGTAAAAGGATTTAGTCTCCACAAAAAAAAAAAAAGACAACTTACACTTGTGAGCTCGTTTAGAGCGTGGGTTAAGATCTGGTCGACATCCATCATCTCTGTCCCAACCATCGCTTCTTGGAAACGTTTGTGCTTCAAAATTTTTGCCATCCTGTCCTTGGCTAACCTTAGGGCAAGACTCGATATGTCACCCCCTGTGGAAGCAGGGGCTGCCTGCTGAGTCTGGTCAGCTGGAGCTGGTGGAGAGGGTGTCGAACCGACTGGAGCAAGCGGAGATTGCCACTCGAGGGGAGAAGGAGGTGGTGTTGCATTTGTTGAAGGTATGTCTGCTGGAGGGTCTGCAGTGCGGGATTTCTTGGCCGGAGGCGCTTTACTGCTTTCCCCTTGATGCCGCCTGCTCGCTTTCTTCTTGCTCGCAGGAGCTTCAGGAGCCTCGGGAGCACAGTACATATCGAACACGTTTTTAGATTCCATGTCTGCAAGAAAGCAAATGCAAGAACAGTGAGATAGTACAAACGACTAAGTATGTTGTGTCAGGAAAATAAACAAACAAAATATCGTAAGTAAAATACTCGAGCTATCATTACTGGTCGCTACATTATATACTTTACTAGTGTTACACTCACTCTCTGGCATGAAGAAGTCTGAATCTAAATTGGGAGCGTACTTAAAATTGCTGTCCCCGTCAAACAAGTGATAGGGAATTGGCAAACTATCTAAGAGCGAGAGATCAGTACCGTTCTCATCCAAAGATTTGTCGAGAGGCTTGCGAGGTTCGATAGCTTTCTTTTTTCCCTTTCCCAGTGGGGCGGGGGGAGCAGCAGCTTGTGAGGTGTTGGAGGGTTCCCTGATTTTCACGCCAGTTGTCCTCCTCCTTTGAGGTTGTGACACGTCTAGGTACTGCTCGGGAATCTCCTCGCCAGTGACACTTCCCGCTATTGACTCCCTCACATCCTAGTGAGGAGCCAAAAGCCCAACTAGCCTAAGGTTTGCCTATGTAACCAGATGCTTGATGCTCTTCTCCATGTCAGTAAGACTGGCCAAGAGGGATGATCGGACCTCCATGTCTGGAGTAGGGTCTGGTCGCAACCATGGGCCTGAAAGGCGCTAAAAATATAAGGGAAATGCAGTAAAAATTTAAGAAAAATAAACGACTAGAGGTGCAAAGACTTTACCTCCTTGTGTGAAGGCCAAGTTGTTCGCGACCATGTCAGTAGTCAAAAAGTACTCCAGATGGTACTTCCCCACATTCGAGATAAAAGTAGTGTCAGCCAGGAAAGTGCGAACTGTTTCCTAGTGACAGAAGTGGAAAAACCCCGTGTTTTCCTGGTTGGGGTTGGATTTTAGGTCAATAGGTAGTTGACCTCATGTGGCGTGGGGACATGCCATTTCTTATGGCTATATAGGATATAGAGTGTAGAAAGCATTCTATATCCGTTGGGGGTTATTTGAAAAGGAGCGACCCCGAAATAATTGGCCACTCCCTGGAAAAAAGGATGAAGAGGCAGGATCGCTCCTGCCTCGATGTGGTACCTCGACCAGGCGCTGTACGCGCCTCCAGGAAGATTCACCCTCTGGTCTTTGGTGGGTTGGACTAGGGTTACCCCAGGAAGTCCGTATTTTTTAATGTAATTGGCAATCATCCTAATCGTTACTCGGCTATGAGGAGCGACATACCATTCAACATCTGGTTGAATAGCGTGTCGAGGTTGAGCACGAGTTTGAATGCTAGGGTCAGGGGTATTTCTTTCTCGACCACTGGTCGAGGGAATTTCAGCCTGAGGACCAGGCTGATTTAAAGGGTTGGAAGGTTTCTTTTTCTAGGCCTTAGACTTAACACGACCCATATTTTGGTGCGGGGACGATGAAATGTTTGGGGTAGCTCAAGAAAAAGGAATTTCTGGTATCAATAGCGACAGTTGCTCTTCGTCCTCAAGCAATTGAGCTAGCAAGTCATTGTCGATAGGTCTCTCACCTCCCCATGGATCTTGCATGAAAAGCTGCGAACAGAGAAAGGGGGAGATGAGAACGTAAAGCCTAAAAATCTGTTTTGAGAGTTAGAATAACGTTGCTCGTGTATAAAAGTTAAGCTTTTATACAGCCAGCATCGTTCTAGCAAAAACACTAAGTTTTATACGAGTAGTTTGAGAAACAGATTGAAAAGTGGAAGTAAAAAGTTTTTCAGAGAAAACTTTTTCAACTCCGAGAGGGTGGGAAAAACCTAGTTTTTCAACTAGCTTAAAAATTGAATTTTTGCTTCGATTTTACGCCCTAAATCTACGGTCTCGACTATCAAACTGGCTCCTAACTACTATACAACACTATTTCACTTCCCTATCAAGCATCATCAACATGTCCATTATCCCAAAAAAAATTTGGTCAAGAATAGAGATTTGAATACATAAAAAACAGTTCTGCATGGCATCTCAAACGTCAAAGGGGTTCGTAAAACTTACTTGGATGAAAAGAGGGGTCTGAAACACAAGCTTTGAGCGTCCGAATGGAGGATCCTTCGAACAGCGATGGAAGCTCCTCAAATTTTTTGGTTCTGAAAGTCGAGATTCATGGGAGTTCTTGACAAGAAAATGGCGAGTGAAAAGTTAAAAGTAAAAATATGGATTTGGGGTATTGTATATAGTGACTGCGACACGATAAAAGAGGTAATCATGAATTACTTTTTTCTAAGTAAGGGAAAGTGTATTAGCTGTTAGACAAGTTATTGGGAAATCAAAAAGGCTTGATTAGACATGATTGATTGCTTTTTCCGAGAGGGCATGAGCGACTCTGACAGGTTTGGTGAAGTAAGCGAAGGGTCAGTTTCCTAAGTTTACTTACTGCTGTTCTCAATAAATAAACTTGGGGGGGGGGGGGGGGGGCAATATTTACCCATAAAACGGCTGCTGATGATGTGGCAAGGATTTTTCACACGTGGTCTACACGTGGCGGAAGTGTTGTTCGACTATCGACCAAAGGCACATCACTTCGTCAAGCTTAACTATTAGGTACGACCAGGCTGGTCGTATAATTTGATTTATTTACTTCTAAGATTGTAATCCTATAATAATTGTATTGAATATTTCCTCTTTATTACCTTAATATGCGGTTATTAAGGAAAGATAAGGCCCATTGGCCCATGTAACCCTCCTTGAGCCTATAAATATGCATGAAATATCTCAAGGAAAGGACTTTTGATCGCTGAATCTTTTTCCTGAGTATTGAGAGAAAGAGAGCTATAGTGTTATTATCCATCATTTTATTGTAATTCCCTCAAGGTTTGTGAAACTCAGGAACCCTAGTTCTTTGATCACGACTTTGAGATTCAATATTAATAATAGCACTAAGTGGACGTAGGTCATTACCATTCTTTGGGGCCGAACCACTATAAATTGTTGGTGTTTTCTTCTTTTCCATTAGATTAAACTCTTAATTGTCGTCTCATTTTCTATCGTATATTTGACTCCGTGTCGTTGGCAAAATCGAGGGTCAACAAGACTCAATTATGTCATTTATTTAAATAAAAAATCAATAAAATAATAGTTAATTAACAGCCCTAGGTTGAAATTCTCATGGGCTTTAGGCCCGTGAAATTTATCATTTAATTATAAGCATGTTGGACTTAAAATCAAGGTGTTGACCCTTGATTTGGCCAACGACATGGAGTCAAATAAACGACAAAGAACAAAAGATAATTAAGAAGAGAATCAAATGGAAAGAAAATGACACAAGTGATTTATAGTGGTTCGGCCCCAACTGGATGGTAATGACCTATGTCCAGTTAGTGTTCTTATTGATATTGAATCCCAAAATTGTGATCAAAGAACTAGGGTTCTTGAGTTTCACAAGCCTTTGGTGGATTACAATTCCGGTGGATAATCACACTATGATTTTCTCTCTGAATACAAAGATCAAAAGTTCAAAAGTCCCTTCCTTAAGCCCTCCTCTTCTTATTTATAGGCTCAAGAGGGTTACATGGGCCGATGGACCTTAATTACAATTAAGATTAGCATATCAAGGTAATAAAAGGAAACATTATAAATGTAATTATTACAATATTGCGTATTCCAAAAGAAGTAAATGAAAATATGCGACCAGACTGGTCGCACCCAATCACGAGACTTGAAGAATCAATGATTATCTGGTCGATGGTCGAACAAGATCTCTTCACTCGAAACTGCCACGTGCCAGCCACGTGTAAGAAAATCTTGCCACATCACCGGGAGCCATTTTTGGATAAACATTTGCCCCCAAGTTTATTTTACTACGACCAGCATAAAGTAAACTTAGGTGACCGACCTTTCGCATGCCACATCAAATCTGTCAGAGCCGTCCATGCCTTCTCGAAAAAGGCAACTAATCATGTCTTTTCAGATTCCCAAAAGTGATCTAACGGCTATTACACTTACCCATGCCTTGGAAAGTTACCCTTCATGATTACCTCGGTAACTGCTCCTCGACTAATATAAATAATCCATCAGAATCATTTTTCACTTTTTACGTTTTACCTTTATCCTCAAGAACACCGAAGAACAAGGCGCAAAATCTTCAGAAGCTCAGACGATCTTTGACGATCCATGAAGTTCTTGCCCAGCCAGATCGACTTAACATCACAGAACTCTACTCCAACTTCTATACAAGTAAGTTTCTCAAACTTTTCAGTTGTTGAGATGCCATGCAATATTTGTTTCATCCCCATTTTAGGTTCTAAGTTCTTGAATATTTTTTATTGTTCTTGAAAAACTTGTTTCGGGGTAAAAAGGGCACGTAGATTTGAGCATGAAATAATACTTCGCAGGGGTTAAGGATTATTTTGGTAGTAAGGATAATAAATTTAGAGCGTAAAATCAAAGTGAAAATTCGATTTTTAAGCTTGCAGAAAAACCGGGTTTTTCCCGTCCCTTTAGAGTCAAAAAAGTTTCTCTTGAAAAAACTTTTTACTTCTGCTTTTTGATCCGTTTTCCAAACTGTTCGTATGTAATTTAGTGTTTTTGTTAGAATGTTGCTGGTCGTATAAAAGCTTAACTTTTATACACGAGCAACGTTATTCCAACTCTTTACACCTCTTGGTCTTTTGGGCCGTAAATTCTCATCTCCCCTTCTCTGTTCGCAGATTTTCATGCACGACCCGTGGGGAGGTGAGAGGCCAATTGATGACGACCTGCTTGCTCAGCTACTCGAGGACAAAGAATAGCCGTCGTTACTCATTCTGGAGATTCCTTTTTCCCATACCCCATCCAACAGACCTTCGACCAGTCCATCAAACTTGGGTAGAGTAAAATCCATCACCTAGAAAAATAAACCAATCAAACCTCCTGTAAATCAGCCTGCTCCTCGGGTTGAAATTCCTTCGACCAACGGTCGAACTGAAAACACCCCTGAGCCAGGAATCCAAACACAAGCCCAACCCCGAGACGTCCTTAGACTAGACATTGAGTGGTATGTTGCACCCCATAGCAACATTACTGCTAGGATGATAACCAATTACCTCAGGAAGTACGAACTTCCTGGGGTAACTTTATTCAAACCCATCGTTGACCAGCGGGCAAACCTGCCTGGCAGCGCCTTCAGCGCCTAGTCAAGATACCACGTCGAGGCAGGAGCAATCTTGCCTCTCCATCCTTTTTACCAGGGAGTGGCTCATTATTTCGGGGTTGCTCCCTTTCAAATAACTCCAAACGGGTATAGAACGCTCTCTGCCCTCTATATCCTCTATAGCCATAAAAAGTGGCATGTTCCCACGCTACATGAGATCAACTACTTGTTCGATCTCAAGTCCAACCCCAACCAAAACAACACGGGGTTTTTTCATTTCTGCCACAAGGAATCGACTCATGTTTTCCTGAGTGAGACCACCTACAAATCTAATGTAGGAAAGTACTTCCAGGAGTACTTTTTAACCACATACCTGGTCGCTAACAACTTGGCCTTCACTAAAGGAGGTAAATTTGTTTATTCAATTGTCGCTTAAATTCCTTTAGCTTTCCCACGCATTTATTAGAATTTTTATATGTTAGGAACGAATTTCCTAATACACAGCGGAAAGGTGGTGGGGTTGGCCCAGTGTACAACAAAATTTTTGTAACATATTTAAACTACCTTTGAATATGCGGATCCATTAATATACATACATTAATCATAAGCAAGTTAAGGATAGAAATCATACCTCTTGAAGCCTATCAAGTATCATTGCTATCTTTTCGTATTTAGAACAATCTTCCTATCTAAGCCGCTCCCAGGTACTCACACCAAGATCTTCCAAAGCGTTCTCTACACCTCAAGAAGTGTGTGGGCACTTAGAGAATGAATGATAGTTTATTTGTGATTCTACGTGATGTACTCAACACTTGAGGTCAAGAGAATAGGCCTGAGAATTTTTTCTTTATTTTTTAGGAAGAGAAAACTATCGTTCTATTTTTCATAGAGCGAATGTTCTGAGTTGTCTTAGATATCTGAATATTTTCTTATTAGTCATACTTAAAAAAATATTCAAATTTAAAAAATAAATCTGTAACCAACTTACAATTTACTTTTAATTAATTAATTATTCTATTAATGAAAAAATCCAAAAACCAATTTTTGAATTATCCATTAATTAATTAATTAAATAAATAAAATTGAAAATCATATCCCTGAAAAATAGCCCTACTCGCCATACACAGTCTATGGACTGTGTGTGCACGTGTAGCATCCCTATTTTTAGGGATCTTGGTTTTTTCAATTTTTATTTATTTATTTATTCAAACTACTTTGTCAGATAAGTTCTAACAATCTGATAACTAATTCAAATTTGAATTCAAATTTTTTTTTTTTGATGAAAGAAGAATTGTATTGAACCACAAAACAAAAATACAAAACAAGCTCAAAAGAGCCCCTCCAACCGAGGATTACAAGAGATTAACTCTCTCAAGAAAAATTACATCCTTACTAGTAAGCTTAGATCTAGGCAGATTTTTATTTCTAGCAAATAAGCTCTTTTGCAACAAAGAAACAACTGAGTTCACAGAGGAAGAACAACGATTATACAAGCACTGATTCTTATTCCACCAGATCAAATACACCACAGCTGCTAAACCAGCAGCTAGAAGCTTTTGCTGAATTCCTTTCGGTTTCCCCTTCATCCACTCAATCCATCCCTGGTATTGGATAGGCCAAACATCACAGTTCAGCCAAGCAGCAACTCTATGTCTCACCATTTGAGAGAATGGACATTGAAAGAAGAGATGTTCATGGCATTCTTGCTGCAATTCACACGTAGGGCATAAGTCTGAAGGCAACTGTAAATGACACTTTAGTAAGTTGTCTCTAGTTAGTAAATGCCCCAAAGTAGCTTGCCAAAGGATAAACCTATGCTTGGGAACAGATAAATTGCACCAGACAACATGATCATAATGAACTCTGTCCTTGTGAACCAACATGCCATACAATTTACTGGTATTTAACTTGTTCTTCACTGTTGCCTTAATCAAAATCTCTGAGTTGATAACAGTAGTTAGCTTAATGAGCTTACGCCAATACCAACTCACATCCGCTTGAAGATTATAATCCCAAATAGATTGTCCTTTAAGGTAAATGGCATCTATCCACTTGACCCAAAGAACATCCTGTTTAGAAGAAACAGCCCATATATATTTAGCAAGTAAAACCATATTCCATTTAACACCTTCCTTAAAGCCAACACCCCCCAACTGTTTAGGAAGACATACTTGGTCCCAAGCTGAGAGATGTAACTTACTCTTGTTATCATTCCTCCCATTAGTACCCCACAGAAATTTCCTGCAAAGATGATCAATTTCAGCAATGACTTTCTAAGGGAGAAGGAAGATACTCATCCAAAAGGCTCTAATCCCCAAAAGCACAGAATGTATCAGCTGAGTTTTTCCAGCAAAGGATAAGTGTCAGTTAGACCAGTGATAAAGCTTCAGTTTTATCTTCTTTAATATGCTATCGCAGTCCCCAACTTGCCACTTTGTAGGTCTTAAAGGAACCCCAAGATACTTGAGAGGAAACTCACTTTCAGCAAACGGAATCTCCTTCAAAATACCGCTGGTTTCTTTCTCAGAAAGACCACCAAAATAAACTTTCGACTTCTCCAAATTCGCTGTTAAACCAGAAACAGCACTAAAAGACTTAAAACAAGCTTGAATAACCTAAACTGAAGTGTTGTTCCCCTTGCAAAATAGAACTAAATCATCCACAAAGCATAAGCTTACCAAACTCAGTTTTTTGCATCTAGGATGAAACTTAAATTCTTTATTCTGAGTAGCTTGGATGAGAAATCTAGTAAAGTATTCCATGATAAGCACAAACAACAAAGGGGAAATTGGGTCCCCTTGTCTCAGCCCCTTCCTTCCAGTAAAACAACCCTGAACTCTGCCATTTAACAATATAGAATAAGATGAATCTTTTAAGCAAGTCATAATCCACTTAATAAAAAGGCCCGGGAAAAAAAAAGCAGTAAGAATGTCCTCTAAACAGTTCCAATCAATTGAGTCATAAGCTTTGCTAAGATCAACTTTCATCACACATCTAGGAGAGATATGTTTCCTCCTATAACCTTTAAGAATATCCTGAAAAATAAGGATATTATGAGCTAAAAGTCTATCTCTTACAAAAGCTCCCTGATTTTGGTTTATTAACACTGGAAGGACCATATTCAGTCTACCACAAATCATCTTCGAAATGCATTTATATAATGCATTACAGCAAGCTATAAGTCTATACTCCACTGCCTTAGTGGGATTCAGAACTTTAGGAATCAAAGTCAACAAAGCATTATTTAGACCTTTAGGAAGTTAACCGTGCTGGAAGAAGCCTAAAATAGCATCTGAAATGTCATCACCAATCTCATTCCACATTGCTTTAAAGAAACCCGAACCATACCCATCCGGCCCCGGACTCTTGATAGAACTAATGCTAAACATAGCATTTTTAACATCCTTCCTAGAAAAAGGTTTTATTAAGGCCAATTGGTGCTCAAGAGAAAGAATGTTACCATGTATAAAAAAATCCTTTTGGATAGTCCCCAAAGTCTTACTGTGACTGCCCAAAGCATTCCGAAAATGCAGAATAAAATGATCCACCACCTCTTCATAATTCTCAACTAATTGCCCAGTTTCAGAGACAAAGGAGGTAATACGATTTGTTTCCTTCCGTTGCTTCAAACAAGCGTGAAAATATGTCGTGTTATCATCTCCAAATCTAAGCCAATTCACTTTACTTCTTTGTCTAAGGTAACTGTCATAAACTTTATACTGTTGGGCCAGTACATTAAAAGCTATCTGTTCTTCCATTTGAAAACCAGCAATATGAGGCTCTTGCTGACATTGAATTTGAGCCCGATTATACCTCTCCTTAGCAACCTGAAAATTACATTCAACATCTCCTATTTGATGCTTATTAAACTGTCTCAGAACCCGAGATAGCCTTTTAAGTTGCACCAGCACTTTATCAAGCCCAAACGCCTGAACTGGTTTGTTCCAACACTCCATAACAGTACTCTTGAAATTAGCATGTTCAGTCCACATGTTAAAAAATCTAAAAGGCTTAAAACCAGAAACCACCTCCTGTAAAGTCTTAATGAGACAGTAACAATGATCTGAAAAAATGTCCCACCTTAATACAACAATCGACTCAGGGAACAAATCAATCCACTCTTCATTCTTAAAAATACGGTCTATTTTAGAGTAAATCCTAGCTCTACCAGCTTGGTTATTAGTCCAAGTAAAGTGTGAGCCAATAGACCTAAGTTCATCCGCCATACCTAAAGCTTTCCAACTTTGAGCATCATTCATTTCAGCTGCCGTCACAGGACAACCCCCAAGCCTATCATCACCATAAAAAACTGAGTTGAAATCCCCTGTCAGTAACCAAGCAGCAGCAGGAAACTGAAGACACGATAAATCCCTCCATAATTGGCTTCTTTCCTGAATAATATTTCTGCCATAAACAAAAGTAACACAGTACTTCCTGTTAGACCTGACCTCCTTAATAAGAGTATGCATAAATTGGTCACTTTCCTGAATTATATCCACAACCAGCATATTACTTTTCCACACCAGTAAAATTCTACCATCATTAACACTCCCTTTGTAAAAGCTCCAACCATTAAAATAGCTCCTCATCATATCCTCCACTTTTTCTCCCCTTATTTTGGTCTCAAGAAAAGCACCTAAACCAACCTTATTCAACCTACAAAAATCACTAAGGGATCGTTGTTTTTCCCTCTTATTCAGACCTCGAACATTCCAACTAAGTATGTGGAATTCCCCCATTTAATTCTTTTGCTGATTTATCATCCAGTTTCAAACCCTCTACTTTCTTATCCTGTAACACATCATAAGTGTTTTTCAATTTGTTCTGAACTTTATGAGCCAACTTCTTCACCCCACCCACTCTCTTAGGTGTTACCCAAACTTCCTCATGAACAACATTGCTGTTCGAAGAGCTCCTGTTCTCCTTTTCCTGATCTGTCTTGGATATATGAGCTCCTGTTCGAAGAGCTCCTGTTCTCCTTTTCCTGATCTGTTTAAATTTGAATTCAAATTTATATTAATTATCTTCTTAACTAATTATCAAATATAATTAATTATTTGAATAAATATTAATATTTTAAATTCAAATCAAATTTGAACTTATCAGATTATTATCTCTCACTCAAATAAAGATATTTAATTAATTCTACCAATTAATTAAATTCAATATTTTTGAAAATAAATATTTAATTTATTATAATTTCAAAAATTATACAATAATTAAATATTAATTGATTTTATTAACTACAACTAATCTGTAATTAATTAATTAATCACTATTATCATATAATTGCTTATTTGGCCTGAAGAACAATTTTCTTCTCAAATATGTCTTTAAACTATTTTTCCCTTCATATCAACTCTTACCTTGAATAGTGTTGATATAGCTGCTATGGACCTATAATTCCAAGCTCCAATAAATTTGAGATTATTAATTATACTATTTAATTAAATAATCTTAATTTATTAATATCATGGTTATTCCATTATAAATATGAGACTGCACTTTTGTAATTATAGACATTTCATTTACTGAGTACTTTATAATTATAAAGCGTCCATTGATGTAATCATTGCATACAACTTGACCCTCTAATAATGGTTCATAATTAATCGGGAATAAAATTACCGTTTTACCCTTTTAATTATATCTTGTTTCCTTAAGTACCATTAACTTTACTAGTGAAGGTTAATTCATAACTAAATTATGAATTTGAGCTCAATAACCTTTCAGTCCCAAAAGTCAACCCTTAAGAGAACCATCATTCAATCTCTTGAGAGAAGGCATAGATTCCATATCGGTATACTATGTCCCCAGCCATCTACATTAATGAGTTCCCAAAACAAAAGGTTCTAGCCTGATCATTCTGACAAACCTTAACAAGTGAATCAAAGAACTCGTATAACATAAACAGGAGTTCATAGTAACTTCAGGATTAAGATTTATTTGTATATGATCATCAGTTGATATATTTAATTAATACTTCGAAACAGTATTTAACTAAGTATTAATAAACATATCTGGTCCAGTTCTATATATTCTCTAATATATAAAGCACCTCCACTAAAGTGTCCTACCACACTAGTGATCCAGATCTAGTTCACATGTATTCATAATACTAGTGGACCGTACTTGCAGTAATTAATCTAAAGATTCCATAACTTTATTTTACTGCGAACTATTCAAGTTCATTTATCTCAAACACAATCCTCTCATACCAATACGTATTTGAGATCACATATATGAACTTAGGAATTTTCCTGATATTTACATAATATTATCACAGAATAATATAGTCCATAAAATATATGCATAACAAATTCAATTTATTTATTTATTTCATAAAACAATGTCTATTACATATGCTTTCAGAGTACATTTCCAACATTATACCGTTCAGGTCCATGGCTACGACCAGCTCCTACTCCAAAGATGGAGATAAGAGCGACATCTTTGGCCAGCATGACCGACGTAGAAAGGCCAATCTGAGGCTGGTCGGCCTTCTGGCACCTCACCAGGATGTGAGGGAATCCACAGCGGGGAGTGCCACTGGTGGTGAAGTCCTCGAGCAACACCAGGATGTGTGACAACCCCCAACGAGGAGGGCAATGGGAGTGACCATCAACGAACCTACTAGCGCCCCGTGAACTGTTGCTGCTCCGGTCCCTATAGGGAAGGGCAAGAAGAAGGTTTCCGAACACCCCGAGCCTATTATTGAATCATCAGACGAGAACGGTACTGACTTTTCACTTTTAGATAGTCTGCCTATTCCCTGTCACTTATTTGATTGAGATGGCAACTTTAAATACACTCCTACTTTAAATTCAGACTTCTTCAGGCCAGAGAGTGAGTGTAGAACTAGTAAAGTAAATAGTGTAGCAACTAGTAATTATAGCTCGGGTATTATACTTTTAATTTCTTTGCCCTTGTTTCCTTAACTTGGCAAGCTCCTTTTAATATATTGCCTGACTGTTCATGTGATTTCTTCCTTGCAGACATGCCTGCTGACAAAGCTTTTGACCTGTACGCCAAATCGGCGAGCAAGAAAAAGTCCAGCAAGCGCCAGCCTAGGGAGGGCTACAAAAACCCCTTGGCGAAGAAGGCTTGAATAGAGGATCCTCCTGCGCCAACTCCCACCAAAGAGACAACTCCTCTGCCAACTCCTGTGAATCAAAATCCCCCAGCTCTAGTCGAACAGACTCCTCCAGTAGCACCTGCTAACCTCACTCATCCAGCTTCCACCAACCAGACGCTTGTTGGTCGCCCAGAAGAAGCCTCAAAAGAAGATCTTACGAGCGCGGTGCTCAATTCAGCCAAAGACAGACTGACCAAGATAACCAAGCACCCCCGCAGCCGAGAGGCCATCCAAGAGACTGGCTCCATGACGGTCGATCAGGTCTTCAATCGTGCACTGATCGAAGTGCTTAGCGTAAGTCACTGTTTTTACCATACTTTATTAATTTTCCTCGTCAATTTATTCCTACTAACAACTTTATCTATTTCTGATCGCAGAGAGTTCTCACCATGAGCTCCGGCTGGTGGAGTTCAAGGACATTGGTTGCTCAGTTTGAGAAAAGGCTTAGCGACCAGCTTGGCACAGCCGAGGCCCAACATGTTGAGCAGCTTAAGGCAATCGAAGCTAAACACGCCGAGCAGTTCAAGGAAGTTGAAGCGAAGCATTCCGAGGCACTTAAGGAGGTTGAGGCGAAGCATACCAAGGCGTTGCTAATGGCTGAGGCTATGCTCGCCTCCCTCAGAGAGGAGCTGAAGAAGAAGGAAGCTTCAATCGCCAAGATCACTGCTTCCAAGGAGCAGTACAAAGAGGCCTCGCTTATGAACTTTCAGGAAGCCCACAAGCTTCAAGCAGAGCTGGAGATAAGCCGCAAGGAGAATGCTGAACTAAAGGAGGCGAACACCCGCAACCTTGAAAACTACAAGGAGGCGACGTTTGAATGTTTCTATATGCTCTGGAAATGCAATCCCAACGCCAACTTCTCCTATCTACCATATCATATAAGGGAGGCGGAGCTGGCGAGGTGTGTTGTTCACTTGGAAGAAGAGAAGACTCAAGGGTCTCCTGAGATCTCTCTAGCAACAGGCATTGAGGGTGTCCAGGAAGATGCAGGAGTTGCCGTCGACCAGTAGCCACAAGATCCTCAGCAGGATCCTCCGGCCACTTCGTAACTTTTATTTTTTTTTTCTTTAACTTTTATTTTGAGATACACGAACTATGGCTCGTGATGTAAAGACAATTTTTATTTTTATTGCTGCACGGGCAACTTTTTCCTTTTAACAGACAATTACATCCGAGTAGTAACTACTCGCGGTGTAAAAGATTTCATTTTTGATATTATAATATTTGCATTCTATTATAACATATGTTTGCATGACCAAACTTAGCATAGTACTTTGGTTTGATTTCACAAAATAACAAAATTTTGAAAAATACTCTAAGTACCGTAGCATGCTTTCATTTATTTTGCTTGTGTGTTTACATACCTTTTAATATGCTTTGCTTACTATATACCTTATATGCCCCCTAAGTGATTGAGGAGCTTTAGGTCCTTGGTCACTTGCCTTGACTAGGACCTATTCGAACAATCATGCTCGGAGTAAATACTTGTAAAAATGAAAATATAGCAAAACAACACACGTAATGAGCAAATACTTGTAATGAATACAATAGTTGGCAAGATTGACTGGTTGCGCACAGTCCCTTTTATTTTTCGTAATAAATGGACAAATCTTGTCTATACGAGTGATTACTGAAATGATCTTACACTTATAAGCGATCAGTCACAAAAATGATTAACCCTTGTTCATAAACTTGTAAAAAGTAAAATTAATACAAGCCAATTCTTTAAGAAGAATTGTTTATTGATAATAATTGCACAGGTGTTCTCCATTCCAATAACGAGGAACGAGATCTCCATTTAAGTGAGCAAGTTTGTAAGTGCCTGGATGAATGACTTATTTGATTTTGTAGGATCCTTCCCAGTTAGGTCCGAGTACTCCAGCAGCTTGGTCGCGAGTGTTAAGGAAAAACCTTCTAAGCACTAGATCTCCCACATTGAATTTCCTTTCACGTACTTTAGAATTGAAATATTGGGCGACCTTTTGCTGGTAAGCTGCTACTCGGAGTTGGGCTTGCTGGCGCCTTTCCTCAACCAAATCCAAAGACTCCATCAATAACTAGTTGTTGGCATCTTGATCATATGCTATCCGTCGATGTGATGGCGGATCTAATTCAACAGAAAGCATAGCCTCATATCCATAAGCTAGGGAAAATGGAGTATGGCCGGTCGCTGTTCGATGGGATGTTCTGTATGACCAATGGACTTCAGGCAACTGTTCTAGCCATGCCCCTTTGGCTTCCTCAAGCCTTTTCTTCAGAGTATCCTTCAGCGTTTTATTGATAGCCTCAACTTGCCCATTTTCCTGAGGGCGAGCAACTGAAGAAAAGCTTTTGATAATTCCATGCCGCTCGCAAAATTTCGTGAACAGATCACTATCGAACTATGTGTCATTGTGTGATACAATTTTTCTTGGTAACCCATAGCGAAAAACTATGTTTTTGACCACAAAGTCCAGCACTTTCTTAGTCGTTATGGTTGCAAATGGCTCAACTTAGGCCCACTTTGTGAAGTAATCAACAACCACCACGGCGTATTTGATGCCGCCTTTCCCTGTCGGGAAAGATCCAATTAGGTCTATACCCCACACTGCGAATGGCCACAGACTTTGCATCTACTTTAGCTCATTAGGGGTTTCTCATGGAATCTTGGAGAATCTCTGACACTTGTCTTCATTCATTGTTGGCCAGAAGTATCCTTGCCTTAGGATATTTTTCGATAAACTCTGCCCTCCAGCGTGGCCCCCACAAAAGCCTTCATGGACCTCTCTCATTAATTCTTTGGCCTTTTCTTTTGAAATACACCTAAGGAGTGGCATAGAGTATCCTCTTCGATACAAAATTTTGTCGACTAGGATGAACCTAGCAGCCTGCCACTAAAGAGTCCTGGCTTTGTTTATGTTCGTTGGAAATACACCATGCGTCAAGTACTCAATGAAAGGTGCCATCCATGTAGCCGCCGCCTGGATCACTAGAGAAGTTTCTTCTACTTGGATGCTTGGTGGGGACAGCCATTCAACGGGCATTATGTTCAGCATGTTAGCATCCTTTGCACTCGCTAGTTTGGCCAAAGCATCAGTGTTTGAGTTCTGGTCACGAGGTACTTGATGGAGAGTATAGCTTTCAAACTGTGCCAACAAATCGTTCGCTTTATTCAAGTAAGCAACCATCTTCAAACCTCGAGCTTCATTAAACACCAACTAGGAGTCACTGTAGATTTCAAGTGACATTATGTTCATGCCCTTGGCTAACCGTAAACCTGCGAGCAGCACTTCATATTCAGCTTCATTGTTAGACGCTGTGAAGTCAAATCTAATCGCGCAGTGAAATTGATGCCCTTCAGGTGTTATCAAAATCACTCCGGCTCCAGCGTGATGTTCATTAGAAGAACCGTCATTTCCCAGAGGGAGTTTGGCTTTGAGGTTCAGGCTCTCCTTGCTGCTCGCTGTCTGGAAGCCCATTGAGCTCCGCGACAAAGTCGGCCAGAGCTTGTCCTTTTATCGCTGCTCGTGGTAAGTAAGAGCTTTCAAACTGCTTGAGTTCCATCGCCCATTTTAATAATCGGCATGCGGCTTCTGGCTTCTGCAGAACTTGCCGTAGAGGCTGGTCTGTCAAAACTGTGATTGGGTGAGCTTGGAAGTACGGTCGCAGCTTTCTGGAGGCTAAGATAAAGTAGTAGGCTAATTTTTCAATAGGAGGATACCGCAACTCTGCTCCTATTAGCCTTTTGCTTACATAATATACGACTTTCTGCACATTTTCCTCCTCTCTTACTAGAACAACACTAGCAACATATTCTGTGATCGCCAAGTAGATGAATAGAGTTTCTTTTTTGACTGGTTTAGATAGAATCGATGGCTGCGACATGTAAGACTTTAAATCTTGGAAAGCATGTTCGCACTCCTCCGTCCACTCGAATTTCTTATTGCCTCTAAGTAGATTAAAAAATGGGACGCACTTGTCCGTCGACTTGGAGATAAATCTACTTAGTGCAGCGATCCTTCCAGTTAAACTTTGAACATCTTTGATTTTCGTTGGCGATTTCATATCGACCAGGGCCTTGATCTTCTTGAGATTAGCTTCAATTCCTCGTGAGTTTACTATAAATCCCAAGAATTTTCCTGATCCAACTCCGAAGGAACACTTGAAGGGATTCAACTTCATCTGATATTTATTCAAGACGTTGAAGCCCTTTGCAAATATCCTATGTGTTCTTCTGCCTTCTTCGACTTAACCAGCATATCATAAACATATTCTTCCATGTTTGTGCTGATCAGCTCCTTGAACATGTGATTGATTAGTTGCTGGTAAGTCGCACCAACGTTTTTCAAACCGAAGGGCATTACTTTGTAACAGTAAAGCCCTGTATCGGTCTGAAAGCTAGTGTGATCCTCATTAGGTGGGTGCATACTGATTTGATTGTACCCAGAGTATGCATCCATAAAATGATAGGATCTCGTGCCCTGAAGTGGCATCGACCAGCTGGTCGATTCTCGGGAGTGGGAAACAATCTTTCGGGCAGGCTTTATTAAGGTTTGTGAAATCCACACATGTTCTCCATTTTCCATTCGGCTTGGGTACTAGTACGGGATTAGTGACCCACGATGGATAAAATGCTTCCTTGATGAATCTGTTCTCCTTTAGCTTCTCGACTTATTCCTTTAAAGCTTTTGATCTATCTTTATCGAGCAACCTTCTTTTCTATTGTACTGGTGCAAAACTTTCGTCTATGTTCAAGACATGGCTGATAACTGTTGGGTCTATTCCGACCAGGAAAAGACTTCCTGGTTCTTCTTAAAAAATTCCACCAGTTTTGTTTGGTTGTTGTCTCTAAGTTTTTACCGACTTTCACAACCCTGGTCGGATCTACTTCATTGAGCTGGACCTCTTCAAGGTCCTCGATGGGTCTTACTTATTCATCAGAATCCCTAAAGCGAGGATCCAAATCCATATCCTCACTTTGGGCAACACCCTATTCGGTGACACAATCAGCTGATTGGGCTTGTACTTCATTGGCCGTCTGCAACTCTTTTTCGGAGGTTTCCCTCGATCCACCCTTTTTCGCCTTAGATATCGAGGAGTTGTATCACTCCCTCGCTTCTCGTTGGTTTCCCAATACGCATCCTACCCCTGCGTCAGTTGGGAATTTCATGGCAAGGTGCCAAACCGAGGTAACAACTCGCAGGTCGACCAAAATAGGCCTTCCAATTACAGCATTGTACACGGAAGGAAAATCAACTACTATAAAAGTATTGAGTAATGTCTTGTTCGCGGGCGCAATTGCTACTGTAACTGGGAGCCTAATCGACCCTGTTGGCACAAGTCCTTTGCCAGAAAAACCATATATGGTTTGGTTGCACGACTCCAGGTCCTTGACAGACAACTTCATCCTCTCCAGTGAAGACTTATACAAGATGTTGACTTAGCTCCCTGTGTCTACCAACACCCTCTTAACCATCATGTTGGAAATTTGGACGTCAACGACCAGCGGATCTGAATGTGGGAATTGTACGTGCTGAGCGTTGTCTTTGGAGAAGGTTATCAACTCCTCCTCTGTTCGATCTTTTTTAGGTGCTCGATCCTCCACACTTATCATCTTGATGCCCTGGTCATGGAGTAAGGTCCGAGCGTACCTCTCCCTTGCCTTCCCACTATCTCCTGGAAGGTGTGGGCTGCCACAGATGGTGAGTAACGTACCTGCCACAGAAGCTGGCTGTAAAGGTGGCGAGCGTTGGCGTGCATGCGCCTGCTCGTTGCCTCCTTGAGCCTCTCGCTGAGATCCTCCTGGGGCTTGTACGTACCTCCTTAGGTGTCCCTGTCTAATGAGGAACTCAATCTCATCCTTCAACTGGTTACACTCATTAGTGTCATGTCCGTAGTCATTGTGAAAATGACAAAATTTTGTTGTATCTCTCTTGGAGATATCCTTCCTTATAGGTGATGGTCCCTTATAAGGGACGCTAGAGTTGGTCGCCTGGTAGACCTCTGCTCAACTCTTGACAAGAGCCGTATAGTTGGTGAATCTTGGCTCATACCTATTGCCTTTGGGGCGCTTGTTTTCAGACATTGATGGCTCATTGTTCGCCCTTTTCCCACCATTTTTACCATTTATGTTCCCACTTCCCTTTGCCATTGCCATTGGGTTTATCCGACCCGTTGGCGGCTTTGGCGAGATCTTCCTTTGGTCCCTTGTCCTTCGCAGGCGATTTCCCCTCATTGGCAATCACGTCCTCGAGCTTGATGTATCGATCAGCTCGATCAAGAAACCCTTTGATGCTCTTTACCCCATTCTTTCTTAGGCTGTTCCAGAAGGGAGAATGATGCCTTACCCCAGTAGTTAGGGCCATCATTTTTTCCTCGTCGCCCATTGTTTTAGCTCCAGCAGTCGTTCGTATAAAACTCTGAACGTATTCCTTCAAGGGCTCTCCCTCCTTCTGTTGTATCTCAACCAGCTGGTTGACCTCAAGGGGGTGTACGCGACCAGCGTAGAATTGTCCATAAAATTCCTTCACGAACATTTCCCATGATACTATACTAGCTGGAGGGAATTTAAAGAACCACTCCTGTGCGGTGTCAGATAGGGTGGCGGGGAAGATCCTATAGCAGGCATCGTCCAACACCTTTTGAATATCCATCTGTATCACAAACTTGTTTACATGAGATACAGGGTCCCCATACCACTCAAAGTTCGGTAGTACCAGCATCTTGAACTTGCTGGGAGTTTCTGCTAGAGCAATCCTCTACACAAACGGAGTGCCTCTCCTCCGATCATACTCAATGTGGGACGTCCGGCTCCCTACTAGCTGCTGTACTGCCTGATTCAGAGCATTAATTTGGGCCTGTACAGCGTCGGGAATCGCTGGGGCGACTGGTGCCGGAGGAGCATACTCATCATGCCTCTTGCGCCTGTCGTTGAGCATGTCCCTTAGGTCATCATCTCTGTGCCTTTGCCTGCTAGTGCCTAGCCGATCAAAGACATTATGCTGTCTAGGCTGCCCCCCAGCATTCTGGCTCATAGGCCTATTTTCTCTTGGTGGGGGGTTCCATCTCCACCTATTTCCTCATGCCCTCGACCAACATTCCTCCTGCCAGAATCAGCCTCATTATAGTCATGCCCGTCACTGAACTGCGATCGACTGTAGCGTGATCGGCTGGTCACGCTGTTTCCTTCTCTAGCTGGCATCTCCCAAGCGTCAGGGGGAGGTCTGCGTTGGTCGGTGAGTCCCCATGCATTATTATGCCATGGGGGACCCCTGACCGTAAAGCCTGACTCATTGTGCCTTCTGTTAGCAGAAGGACGTTGCCCCCTACTCGGTGGATTTGGCTCATCGACCACTAGGCGTGTAGGGCTTCTGGGAGGCTGCCCGGCCCTATTCTGCTTCTAGCGCTAGGGATTGCCTCGACCAACTTGAGAGGGTGGTTACTACTTAGGATCCTGAATTGGGATATCTTGTTGAGCTGTAGGCAGTTGCTCCGGCCTTTGATGGCTTGCCGGTTGAAGTGGAGGACTCGGGTTTGTGGCCCGGTTTGGTGGTGCGTTTGGTGGCTGATCCGGTTGAGAAGTCGGTGCAGCTTGTCCCCGAGCCAACTAAATGGCTGCTTCTAAGGTGGTAGTGGCATCTCTCTGCTGGCGGTCCATGTCTACCTGTCGCTCATTTAGTTCCTGGTGCTAACGCTCGATTTCTCTCTGCTGTAGCGCAAAGGTCTCCGCCGCATTCTCTTGATTGGCCCTATAAATTGGCCAACTCATCCTGCAACACACACAGTGTTGCCCTCAGAGTTTCAGAATCCATTTCTTCCTCCTCAAAATCCAAGTGTGGCTCATTTTCAGCCACATTTGGAGGAGGAGGCTGAGTGGATGCAGCGACGGAAGTCTGCCCAGTTTTCTTGGATGTCTTAGCCATTTGATCTTCTCAAAATCTCAAAATAATTCTCTCAATGAAAGCACCAAAATGTTGACCCTTGATTTGGCCAATGACACGGAATCAAATAAACGACAAAGAACAAAAGATAATCAAATGGAAAGAAAATGACACAAGTGATTTATAGTGGTTCGGCCCCAACTGGATGGTAATGACCTACGTCCACTTAGTGTCCTTATTGATATTGAATCCCAAAATTGAGATCAAAGAACTAGGGTTCTTGAGTTTCACAAGCCTTTGGTGGATTACAATTCCGGTGGATAATCACACTATGCTTTTCTCTCTAAATACAAAGATTAAAAGTTCAAAAGTCCCTTCCTTGAGCCATCTTCTTCTTATTTATAGGCTTAAGAGGGTTACATGGGTTGATGGGCCTTAATTACAAGATTGCATATTCCAAAAGAAGCAAATGAAAATATGCGACCAAACTGGTCGCACCCAATCACGAGACTTGAAGAATCAATGATTATCTGGTCGATGGTCGAACAGGATCTCTTCACTCGAAACCGCCACGTGCCAGCCACGTGTAAGAAAATCTTGCCATGTCATCGGGAGCCATTTTTGGACAAACACAAGGCATGTATTATTTTTTATTGATTAATTAATTAATTAATTAAATAATTATTTAAATCATTTATCAAATTAATTATTTATATTTGAATATTGATTTAAACTTATTCATTAATTTAGACATCAATTGGTCTTAATTAATAAATCTACCATAAAATCTCTTTTCTTCTTTAATTGTATAACTCTGCGATACTATCCAAAATTGACATGGTCAACTTTGATAATTCTAAATGATAATTAAATAAATTAATTGAGACTATCTAGATGATTTTATCCAAGGTACAGTGGGGACCATGGGCCTATGATATCAAAGCTCCAATAAGTTATCATAAATTTAACAAATAAATCTACTAACTTATTAATTCTTCGTGACTCCATTAAAGACTCAGAATTACACTCTTGAAATCATAAAACACTCTATAAGCAATATAGATACATTATTAATTATCCATTGTTACAACCATAATTGTCACTTAATCCTCTATAGACGGTCTACAATGAGATGAGACTACAATACTGTTTTACCCCTCATTGTATTTTATCCTTAAAACACTTAGTTTCTTGTAAATGATATTTCAATAAACTAATATTAATTACTGAAATGAGATCTCTATCATTTAGCACCTTGAACCAAACTAAAAGGAAACCATCGTTTCACTTCTTCATTAGAAGCTATAGAAGTTCGTATCTATGATTAACACTCCCACTCAATTATACTACCGAGTTCCCAAGATGTAAGTATGGGCTAGTCCGTAGGGTAAGCTGGTAATGAACAAGTCAAAGAACTCAAATAATACAATAAGTTAGAATACTAACCACTCATAATTGAGATTGAATTGAACTATGGTCAACTATATGATATGACTAGAAGAGATGATAACGATATGTTTTCTTATCCTATCTATTGTCAATATCGGTCCAGTCTGATGTAACAAATACATCCGATCTTATTTACTTTGCTAATGTTTAGGAAAGAACATAACACTATAATGTGTAAGTAGATCATAACGTAGATTGGCAAGTCAGTGTAAATCATGTGCACTGACTAATCTTAGGACTAAGTTATATTTGAACATATAATCATATTTATATTCCAATGTGATTACGTCACTATAAATATGATTAGCTATATGCTCGGGATTTAATAGAATTTTATATTAAACAAATAATCATGAAAATAAAACATGTGAGCAAAGCGATTGACAAAGTCAAAAATTGATTTCTATTATTTTATTGATAATAAAATGAGATTACAAAGAAAATAGGTTTTAATTAAGGCATAAAACTGTTGGGAAAACTTATACAGGATCTTTATTTATTGTCATGTATATCTAATATTAAACAAATTAATATGAGATAACCTAGAATATATTTCTAAAATTGAATTCAAAGAGAAATAATGATGAGAATACTTACATTATACGCAACAGAATAATAGAGTCATTCCTTCAGTATCTCTAACCCTTGTATCCTTTCTGTCGCAGAGTATTACTAAGAAACTGAACCGATCTTCAATTTTCTTCACAGTCTTCCAAAGTATCCTTGGAATCACCTAGACTAGAGTGGGTGATTCTCAACACATGAGATAGATACAGAGAGAATAAGAGAAAAGAACAATAAGGCTTAGAAAATGACTTATGTTTAGAGAGAATCTAAAACCTATCAGAAACTTGTGTTTCAGAAATATGAACTTGTGTTTTCATCTCTCACTTAGCCTTCCTTTTATAGACTCAACTAGGTCATTTATTTAATTAAAAAATCAATAAAATAATAGCCAATTAACAGCCCTAGGTTGAAATTATCATGGGAATTAGGCTCGTGAAATTCCTCATTTGATTATAAGCCCATTGGACTTAAAATCAAGGCTTGTATTATTTTCTATTGATTTAATTAAATAAATAATTATTTAAATCATTTATCAAATTAATTATTTATAATTTGAACCTTGATTTAAACTTATTTATTAATTTAGATACCAATTTATCTTAATTAATAAATCTTCCATAATTTCTCTTTTCTTCTCTAAATTGTATAGCTCTGTGAAACTATCCAAAATTGACCTGGTCAACTTTGATAATTCTAATTGATAATTAAATCAATTAATTGAGACTATCTAAATGATTTTATCCAAAGTACAGAGGGGACCATGGGCCTATGAAATCAAGCTCCAATAAGTTATCATAAATCTAACAAATAAATTTACTAACTTATTAATTCCTCGTGACTCCATTAAAGACTCATAATTGCACTCTTGAAATCATAGAACACTTTATAACAAATATAGATACGCTATTAATTATCCATTGATACCACCATAATTGTCACTTAATCCTCTATAGACAGTCTACAATGAGATGGGACTAAAATACCGCTTTTCCCCTCATTGTATTTTATCCTGAAAACACTTAGTTCCTTGTAAATGATATTTCAGTAAACTAATATTAATTACTGAAATGTATGGGCTAGTTCGTAGGGTAAGCTGGTAACAAGTCAATGAACTCAAATAATACAATCATTTAGAATACTAACCACTCAAAATTGAGATTTAATTGACCTATGGTCAACTATATGATATGACTAGAATAGATATTACCGGTATGTTTAC
This sequence comes from Humulus lupulus, assembly GCF_963169125.1. Taxonomy (NCBI): domain Eukaryota; kingdom Viridiplantae; phylum Streptophyta; class Magnoliopsida; order Rosales; family Cannabaceae; genus Humulus; species Humulus lupulus. The sequence goes on from NC_084793.1 coordinate 106,349,965, forward strand.
TTATCCTATCAACTGTCAATAACAGTCATGTCCGATGCAACAAATACATCCGATCTTATCTACTTTGCTATTGTTCTGGAAAGAACATAACACTACAATGTGTAAGTAGATCATATCGTAGATTGGCAAGTCAGTGTAATTCCTGTGCACTGAATAATCATATTTATATTCCACTGTGATTACATCACTATAAATACGATTAGATATATGCTCAGGATTTAATAGAAGCTTATATTAAACAAATAATCATGAAAATAAAACATGTGAGCAAAGTGATTGACCAAGTCAAAAAAATGAGATTACAAAGAAATTGGGTTTTAATTAGGGCATAAAATTCCAACAAACTCCCACTTGCACTAATTGAAACTAATGCATTAATTCTACTAATCCAATTTCTTTGATATGCTTATCAAATGTAACTTCTGGTAGTGTCTTTGTAAATGGATTTGTAAGATTGTCTTCAGATGTAATCTTCATAACCTTCACATCTCTCCTGGCCACATATTCTCGAATAATTGGATACTTCCTTTCTATATGCTTACTCCTCTTGTGACTACGAGGTTCTTTCGAGTTGGCTATCGCTCCTGTATTGTCACAAAACAACAAAAGCAGTTTATCTATTTCTGGAATAACACCAAGCTCCAAATAGAACTTCTTTAGCCAGACTATTTCCTTAGTTGCTTCTGACGCCGCTATGTACTCAGCCTCTATGGTGGAATTTAAGATTGCTGACTGATTTACGCTCTCCATATCACAGCTCCACACCCAAGAGTAAACACTATTCCAAAAGTAGACTTCTTGTCATCGACATCAGTCTGAAAATCTGAATCGGTGTTGCCTATAGGGTTCAGAACACCACCCTTGTAGACTAACATATAATCCCTAGTCCACTTTAAATACTTCAGGATATGCTTAACTGCTATCCAATGTTTCGGTCCTGGGTTTGACTGATACCTGCTCACTACTCCCACTACATAGCAAATATCTGGTCTAGTACACAACATATCATACATCAGACTTCAAACTGTAGATGCGCAAGGAACTTTTCTCGTTGCATCTTCCTCTTCAGGAGTTTGGGGAGACTGCTTCTTTGAAATATGAATTACATGGCGGGGCGTTAAACATCCTTTCTTGGAATTTGTCATTGAGAAACGTTAAAGCACTTTATCTATGTAAGCTGCTTGAGATAGAGCTAAGAGTCTGTTCTTTATATCCCTAATGATCTGGATGCCTAGAACATAACTTGCTTCACCCAAATCCTCCGTCTGGAATTGAGTGCTCAGCCAATTCTTCACATCTGACAATTTCTTAACATTGTTTCCAATGAGTAAGATATCATCTACATAAAGAATAAGGAATACCACTATTTGATTTGCCTCCAGTTGGTAACACAAGGCTCATCAATATTTTTTTCAAAGCCATAGGTTTTGATTATTTCATCAAACCTAAGATTCCAGGAACGAGAAGCTTGCTTAAGTCCATAGATGGGCATATTCAACTTGCAAACTTTTCCTTCTTGTCCAGCTACTTTAAATCCTTCTGGTTGATCCATATAAATGACTTCACCAAGCTTTTCATTATGAAAAGTTGTCTTGACATCCATTTGTCAGAACTCATAGTCGAGAGCGGCTGCTATGGATATCATAATGCATATGGACTTGAGCATGGTTACCGGATTAAATGTTTCCTCATAGTTCACGCCTTCTCTTTGGGTATAACCCTTTGCCGCTAATCAAGCTTTATAAGTCTCGATATTTCCATCAACACCTCGTTTCTTCTTGTAGATCCACTTGCACCCAATGGCCCAAAATTCACTAGGTGCTTCCACAAACCCAGACGGAATTTGAGTACATGGACTCCATTTCCTGTTTCATGGCTTCGAGCCATAGTTCCTTTTCAAGGCTAGCCATTGCCTGTTTAAAAGACAACGGATCATCATCACTAGTGTCATCAACAACCATATTGGTTTCACCATCCAAACCATAGCGAACTGGGTTCCTAGAAACCCTCCCACTACGACGAGGCTTCGTGACTATTGTCTCAGGAACAATGGTACTATCTTCAATTAAATCGACTTGCATCGGTTGGACATGAAGAGTGGAAATTTCACTATCTACTCGCATTGATGATGATGGAACATTCGTTGGAGTCAATTATTTAACCATCTCCTCTAAAAACTACTTGGCTTCGTGGTTTGAAGTTTTGGACATAGTCATTTTCTAGAAAAGTAGCATTCGTAGAAGTAAACACTTTCTTTTCTGAATGACTATAGAAAAGTCCACCCCGAGTACCTTTTGGATAGCCAACAAGCATACAAACTTCAGTTCGCGGTTCTAGCTTTCCTTCCTTTTTCCTCAGGACGTGGGCGAGACACCACCAGATTCTATAATGGCGTAAACTAGGTTCCAACGTTCTAAAGGTGTTTTGGGGATTTATTTAGACGGCACGACATTGAGAATGTCATTCGCGGTTTCAATTGCATGTCCCAAAACGAAGTTGGTAGAGTTGAGTAACTAAGCATGCATCTAACCATTTCCAATAAAGTTCTGTTTTAGCGTTCCGCTACACCATTTTGTTGCGGAGTACCTAGGGCAGTAAGTTGTGATAAAATCCCAAGTTCAATTAAATGATCTTGGAACTACATATCCAAATATTCTCCACTCCTATTAGATCACAAGATCTTTAACGTTTTACCTAATTGGTTCTAAGCCATCGTTAGGAATTCCTGAAACTTTGAAAATGATTCTGATTTCCTATGCATTAGGTAAGACATGAGTATCTTGAGTAATCGTCAATGAAAGTCACAAAATACTCAAAACCAGCCCTGGCTTGTACATTAAAAGCTCCACAAACATCTGAATGCACAAGTTCTTTGGCCCTATCACCCTTTGTAGAGAATGGACGCTTGGTCAGTTTGCCTTCTATACAAGATTCACAGACAGGTAATTCACCTAAGGTGAGTTCCGTCAAAGGCCCATCCTTTGTAAGTCTTTGAATCATATCATAGCCAATGTGACCTAGTCTCAAGTGCCATTAATACGTCATATTATCGTTATCGGTCTTTTGACGTTTATTGGTCTTAGGTTTAACTACTTTGAATAAATCATTGTTAAGAGCGAGGGGTTCGTCAGGTCGCAGAATATAAAGCATGTTTTCCATACATGCAATACACAATTGTGATCCATTGAAGGAAATAGATATATTAGAACTTGTGAAAGTCATAACAAATTGTTCTAATTGCAACATGGAAACTGAAAATAAATTTCTTCTAAAATTCGGAATAAAAAGTACATCATTTAAAATTAAGTATTTATTTTCGAACTTCAGACGAGCTATTCTTCTAGCTGGGACCGCAACAAATGCTCCATTCCCAACTCTAAGCTTTAAACCGCCTTCGTCCACTTCCTCCCACGATTCAAGAAGCTATAAAGAGTTGCAAATATGGTTAGTAGATCTAGAATCAATAATCCAAACGGATTTATCATTCTCTAGAACACATGTTCCTTTCGTTGCAAGAAACTTGGGGCAATCTTGTTTCCAATGCCCCTTCTCTTTGCAGTGAAAGCACTTATCTTTACCTTTCTTGTTTTTCTTGTTTATCCCCTTAGGCGTTTGTGCACTAGGTTATGTACTCATCTTTCAAGCATTTGTAGGCTTGGGGTTGTTGTTTTGTCCACCTTTCCTCTTGTTTCCAGCTTTGAAGACGAAGTTGGGTTAGCTTCAGCCTTAGCTGGATCAGCAGCAATAACAGTAGTCTTATTTTCTCCTCCTTTACTAAGTCCACCCATGATAGACTCGAAAATCTGAAGCTTGTTTATGAGCAGCATCAGACCATAGTTGAGTTGACCGCGAACGTGCGGACACGGTGCCATTCGAGCATTCACGGTGTCATCACGTATGTGCGAAGATGGTGTTATCCAAGCATTTATGGTGCCATCACGAGCATTGATGGTGCCATCAATAACGTGTGAACATGGTGCTCGTTATGGGGATTCCTCAATCATGATGAACTCGGAGTTCTCACCAATCAACTCTATGTTGATATTCTGCTTCCAATTAAGGAAGTTTTCTCTAGTGAGTTTCTCCATCGAAAGTTGAGAAAGGATGGGAGTAGACACATACACTACTTAACTTACAACTACAAATTATCAATAAAATAGAAATCAATCACATTTGCTCAATAAAACTCATATTCATACAAATTTCAAGAAATAGCACAACATATACCAAAAATATGTAAGATATGAGAAAAAATACCAAAATAATCATATCTCTATTTCTTTAGGTTTTTAACTAATCTATGATATTCTTGTCCCGGTTGGCGAAAGAAAAAAACATTAGGAATGAGTTCCTTATTACGCATCGGAATTGCGTGATGGGTTGGCCCAGTATACAACAAAATTTTTGTAACATATTTAAACTACTTTAAAATATGCGGATCCATTAATATACATATATTAATCATAAACAACAAAAGAATAAAGAAAATACCTCTTGATGCCTATCAAGTGCCCTTGCTATCTTTTCCTAAAATAAACGATCTTCTTATCCAAGCTGCTCCCAGGTACTCACACCAAGATCTTCCACAACGTTCTCTACACCTCAAGAAGTGTGTGGGCACTTAGAGAATAAATGATGGTATATTTATGATTCAACTTGATGTACTCAACACATGAGATCAAGAGAATAAGCCTGAGATTGGTTCTGTATCTTTCCAGGGAGAGATGGAAAATATCGTTATTTTCTTAGGGCGAATAATTGAGTATCTTGTTATTTTCTAATAAGTCTAACTTATATAGAAAACATTTAAATTTAAAAAATAAATATGTAACCAATTACAATTTATCTTTTAATTAATTAATTAATTATCTTATTATTGAAAATATCAAAACTATCTTTTTGAATTTTTCATGAATTAATTAATTAAAAAAATAAATAAAAGTGAAAAATTCACTCCCTGATTACTATAGCTGCACGCCACACACAGTCCAGGGATTGTGTGTGTCGTGTAGTACCCCATAAAATAGGGGAATTTATTTTCTCAATTTTATTTAATTATTTTAATAATGTAAACATTAAAACTAACTTTTGACTTATCCATTAATTAATTAAATAAATAGAAGTAAAAAATCCAATATTGTTTCTTTATTGAGCTACACGCCCAAGTGAGTCTCTCAGACTCCTTGGTGCGTGTAGCTCCCTACAAAATAGGGTCCAAGATTTTTTTTCACAATTAATTAATTATTTATTCAAACTAACTTATCTAATAAAATTCAACAACTTGATAATTAATTCAAATTTGAATATATTATCTTTTTAATTAATTTTCACATATAATTAATTATTTGAATAAATATTAATCTTTTAAATTCAAATCCAATTTGAACTTGTCAGATTATTATCTCCCACTCAAATAAAGATATTTAATTAATTAAAATCAATTTTAATTAGATATTACTTTCGAAAATTTAATATTTATTTCATTATAATTTCAAAAATTATAATAAATTAATTATTTATATAATTTCGAAAATTACACAATAATTAATTTTGATAATTACAATCAAATTGTAATTAATTAATTGGCCCGAAGAACAAAATTCTTCTTAAATATGTCTTTTTACCATTTTACCCTTTATATCAACTCTTGCCTTGAATAGTATTGATAGAGCCGTTGTGGGGACCTATGAACCTATAATTCCAAGCTCCAATAAATGTGTGATTATTAATTAAAATATTTAATCAAATAATATTAATTTATTAATCTCATGATTACTCCACTATAAATATGAGACTGTATTCTTGTAATTATAGACATTTCATTTACTGAGTACTTTATAACTGTTTACTGAGATTTTTGGAAACTATATTAATAAAAAGTAAGCAAGATTAATGATATGGAATTTAGAAGATATAAACAAGATTTTTACGTGGTTGGGGCGTTAATGAGCCTTAGTCCACGAGACAGTTGTATTAGAGCTTGGAAAGTCTTTTACAATGGAGTTTCTCTCTATGTTTTAACAAAGTAACTGTATACAAGCCAAAGAGAGATCCTTTCTCCAGTGCTCTGTCACCTGTATTTATAGGCTCACAGGAGCACTGGGCTTGGGCCGGGTTGACCCGGGCCCAACAAGGATATAAGTACCCTTAGCTTCTCTGTCAGAAGCCCAATACGAAGGATAAAAATACAAAAGACTAAGAATGATCAAGGCCCACTGGGGCAACCCAAGACCTATATTTCGCCCGACAAAATGGGGCTTTTGGTCTGGGCATTCCGAGTTACGAGACAGATTCAGGGGACAAAATCAGTCCGTGTAGTGGGCGCAGGTTTGAACCAGCGGCGTGCAATCCTGAGGTGGCCTTTTCCGTAGGTGAAAAGTGGGGACAACCCCCACGCGTCATGGGGCGGCTTCAGGGTCACGGATGATTTTTCCTGCCAACCTTGAGGACTTGACCCGGGTTCATTTACCTCTGTCCCTCTTCGTTTACCATAGGCCCGGATCGTTTATCGGGCTCCAGGACTGTCTGCGTACACTTCGACCGTAACCCCAATAGCTATACGTCCCTCGGATGATCGTCCTGGATCATCTTTCCTAGACACCGTCCGAATCTGGACCCACACTTGGGCCGTCGCTCCCGGTCATTCCCTGCCAAGCGGGCCTGGGCTGGGCCCAAACCCAATTGCCCAGATAGTGGGCCTGGACCACCGTATCGGGCCCAAGGCAGGAAATGGGGACAACATTTACCCCCCAAGCCTTTGCCTGGGTCTGCGAGGTGGAGGCTTGCCTTGCTCCCGGAAACTCCACGGTTGCCTTCTCAGTTCTTTCTTAGGATCGTGGGTTCGTGGCAAGGGGTAGTGACGCTGGGCGCACGCGGAGCCCGGACCATTTACCAATGTCTGGGTCCGTTTACTGAAGTCTCATTTCGTGGTGAGGGATACACGTGTCACCAAGCGACTGCTGCAACGATGGAACTTGACCTCGAAAGGTCACCTAACCACCTCAAGGGTCGCTAGGCCTAGGCCAGTGCGCCAGCACGGATTCCGAAGCGTTCCATTCGCATGGGGGTCCTTCATTAATGCTTCTGCGCTGAGGTGGACCGTAGGATGGGGCGACCTTTGAAATTCCCCTCTCGTGGGACGTTGGATTGAAATGGTGAGGATCCAGCACTTGAGTGCTCATTAATGCCCCTGCACGATCTTGGACTGTCTGATGGGGGGTTTTCTATCTGCTGGATCAGAGACCAGGATTTGGGTCTCTATAAATACTCCTCAGACATTCATTTGAATCTTTTACACTCTCGAGCCATTCTAAGAACTGAGGATCTGTTTATGTCCGATCTCGCCGACGACATCTTTCACCGCCTGCTCACTCTGCGCCATCGCCTTTTTCCAACAGTTCCAGTGTTGGCACCTTCGCCTGAGTGCACGTCCTGGGCCTGTCCTATCGACGAGTTGCTGAACTGTCTTCACCAGTTCAAGAACGAGATTCTGCTGTCCTTACCGTCGGACAACCACCATCTTTCACGGCCAACTATTCACAGTAAGTCTTTCTGTCCTTCTTCTTGGTAAATACATGAACATAGGCTGTCTTTTTGTTCATATGCTTAGGCTGCTAGAACTTGCTTACGCTTAGGAATAGTGCTAGGAAGGCTGCCTGGTCCGGGTTGCTCCGGGTCCGGATGCTTCCTGGACAGACGGTGGAGCCTATTTAGTAGCCCATTTTTCGTTCCCGATCTGGGTCTCGTGGTTCTCTGGTGGACCCGGACTTGATCCAGAGGGGACTCCAAGCAGTCCGTAGGAGGCCCCCCGTACCTTAAGCGACTTTCTTGGGTTTTGGTATTGACTGCTTGGTTTCTTTTCTTTGCTCGCAGATCATCAGCCATGACGTCGGGCTTCACCCTTCATTTGGAGGAGGAAGTCAACAGGGCCCCCTTCGCCCTCCTCGGGTCCCGGACCCCCAAAGGCAACAGATGGGAGATGGATACGGTGCCGAATCTATTCCGAAACTACCGGATGATATACATCTTGGACAAGCGCCTGGGCATAGAGTCCACTCCCGGACTCTTCCACAACCGCGAGCGCTGGCCACATCAGTGCAGGTGCCACACTCCTGCTTCACGACTACTTCGTGTGGTTCCTAACATACGTGGCAAGCGCACCCTTCCAGCTTCTGCCTCAAGCCTACCGACTGCTTACGGGATGGCGTGTCTTCTACGCCGCGAAGGAGATCGCGGAGCCGACCCCCACGGAAATCTTGTACTTCTACAAGATGGAACCGCAGGTCAATGCCAAGGACAAGACCTTGGATGGCTTCTATAGGATGAAGCCGCGAGGTAGCTACCCCGCTCCCACAAGCTCCCGGAAGCATCCCCCGGACATTCGGCATTACTGGTTCATGAGATCTGGGTTCCTCGTGGAGAAGAACCCCACGCTGCTGCTAGACTTCCAGCGAGTGGGTAAGTGCTTCCCCGACCCTTAACTGGCCGATTTTCTTTTTCTTTTTCTCTTATTTTTTTTTTGTTTCTCAACGTGTTACTTTGGGTGGCAGGACCTTTTGCCCAGACGTCTCTCACCCAGTTCATCTTGGACCGGAGGAGGTTTTACTCTGGGCTGAGCGCAGAAGACCTGGACGTAGGAGGCTACGTCAATACGGACAACCTCTGAGGCGGGACTAGCCTGAGGCTTGGTCCTCTTTATTTATACCCCCAGACATCGTTCGTCTGGGGCAGGACTAGCCTGAGGCTTGGTCCCACGGGGTTTGTATCCCCTGGACCTTGTCGGTCTGGGCCGAGACTAGCCTGAGGCTTGCGCCCCGCCTGGTATTTGCTCATACCCGGGATACCCCCCACAAGTGAGCGGAGACTGGTCTAGGGTCAATTAAGTAAAATTTGCAATGATTGATAACATTTTTTTATGGTGTTTTGCACACGCCATTTTTATTATTCAAGGGATCGCCCTGAGGCGTACATTATTTACAACGACAATACAAAATTGGAACACGTTCTCCTGACTACTGATAGTATTTACGGAGATGTTCCGTGTTCCAGGCTCTTGGGACTTCCGAGCCATCGAGCCGTTTTAAGCGGTACGTCCCGGGGCACATTTCATGTTGGATCTCTTACGGCCCTTCCCAATTCGGGCCCAGAACCCCTACTCCCGGATCTTGAGTAGTAGGGAAGACTCTTCGCAGGACTAAGTCGCCGGTTCTGAACCTTTAACTTTTTACTTTTGAGATGAAATGTCGTGCGATCTTGCCTTGGTACATCTTCAGCTGCACTTTCGACTCCTCCCGGATCTCCTCGATGAGATCTAGTGATTTCTGGAGTAAAGCGTTGTTCTGGGCGGGATCATACGTGTCTCTTCAGTGAGACAGGATGGTCGTTTCGATGGGGATGATGGCTTCGCATCCATAGACCATGGAGTAAGGAGTGTGCCCAGTGGATGTCCTCTCGGTGGTCTGGTAAGCCCACAACACGCGGGGCAGCTTTTCGGGCCATTTGCTCTTGCAGGCCTAGAGTTTTTTCTTTAGCGTCCCTTTCAAGATTTTGTTGACCGCTTCCGCCTGCCCGTTTGCTTGGGGCCTGGCGACCGCGGAGAAGCTTTTGACGATGCCATGTCTCTCACAAAAATCTATGAAGTGGATGTTGTCGAACTACTTCCCGTTATCGGATACAATTTTGTAGGGGAGGCCGTATCGACACACTATATTGTTGATGATGAAATCCAGGGCCTTCTTCGTAGTGATCGTGTTCATGGGCTCCGCCTCAACCCACTTGGTATAGTAGTCAACGGCCACGATGGCGTATTTCACTCCTCCTTTCCCGGTCGAGAGCGATCCTACTAGATCGATCCCCCACACCGCAAAAGGCCAGGGGCTAGTCATCAAGGTTATCTATGTCGGCGGGGCCCGCGGGACCTTTGGATATCTTTGGCACTGTTCACACTTGCGGACGTAGTCGATACAGTCTTTCTTCATGGTCGGCCAGAAATATCCTTGGCGCAGGATCTTTTTGGACAGACTAGGTCTGGCTGTATGATCTCCGCAGAAGCCTTCGTGCACTTCGTGCATGATGGCGCTTAGTTCTGTCCCCGACACATGTCTGAGGTAAGGCATGGACAACCCTCGGCGATAGAGCTTTCCATCCATCATGACATATTTGTGGACCTGGTATTGAAGCTTCCTGGCCGTGGCCCTGTCTACTGGCACCTCACCGATTGTCAGATAGCGGATAAGAGGTCCCATCCAAGACGTGGAGTGGTCAATGGCATTGACCGTGGAGGCTCGGATGCTTGGGATGGGGAGATGGTTAACAGGGACTAGTCCGCCCAGCTCTGCTTCGGCGTCGGTGGCCAGCTTTGCTAGTGTGTTCGCGAACACATTTTGCTCTCTGGGGATCTGGCGGATGGAGTGCTTTTTGAATGCCTGCAGCATCTCTCTCATCTGAGTCACATAAGCCGCCATTCTCTCTCCTTTGGTTTGATATTCCCCCGAGACTTGCCTGACGACCAGCTGGGAATCGTTGTAGATCTCCAGGTTCGTGGCCCCTACTTCTCGGGCCAAGCGCAGCCCGACCAGCACGACTTCATGCTCAGCTTTGTTGTTCGATGCCTTGAACTGAAAACGCAGGGCGTTTTGCAATTGGTGTCCCTGGGGTGATACCAAGATGATCCCGACCCCGACCCCATTCTCATTCGAGGCCCCGTCCACGAACACCTTCCACACGGGCGCCGCGGGGGTCGCGGGATCATCCCCCTGGGATATCTCGGAACACTCCACGATGAAGTCGACTAGGGCTTGCCCCTTGATGGAGACCCTAGGAATGTAGGCTATATCGAACTGACTTAGTTCCATGGCCCACTTTAGGAGTCTTCCCGACGACTCGGGCTTTTGTAACACTTGCCGCATGGGGTGGTTGGTCAGGACTTTTATGGCGTGGGCCTGGAAGTAAGGTCGAAGTTTTCGGGACACCATCAGCAGGCAAATAGGTCAGCTTTTCGATTAGCAGATATCGAGACTCAACGCCCAATAATCATTTACTCACGTAGTATACCGGGAACTGGGTCCTTTCCTCCTCCCGTACTAATGCGGTGTTGATCGCTTGCTCGGTCACTTCCAGATAGAGGTACAGAGGCTCCTCGTCCACCAGATTTGCCAGGATCGGCGCTTGGGCCAGGTGCTCTTTCAGCTTTCAAAAAGCTTCTTTGCATTCGACTGACCATTCGAACTGTTGGCTTCCTCAAAGGACGTTGAAGAATAGGATGCACTTGTCCGTGGCTTTGGAGACGAAACGGCTTAAGGCGGCTATCCGCCCGGTCAGACTTTGCACGTTCTTATGCTTCCGGGGAGAGGGCATATCAACCAGTGCCTTGATCTTATCCGGATTAGCTTCTATTCCCCAAAAGCTCACTATGAAGCCCAAGAACTTCCTGGAGGCCACGTCGAAAGTGCATTTCATGGGATTCAGCTTCATCCCGTACTTCCGAATGACTGTGAAAGCTTCGGCTAGGTCGTTTGAATGCTTCCCAGATGTCTTGGACTTGACCAGCATATCGTCGATATAGACTTCCATGTTTCGCCCCAACTGGGCCCGGAACATTCGATTGACGAGCCTTTGATAGGTTGCCCCGGCGTTTTTCAGCCTAAAGGGCATGGCGATGTAGCAGTATATTCCCTTGTCAGTTTGGAAACTGGTGTGTTCCTGATCTGCCACATGCATGGAAATCTGATTGTAGCCAGAGTAAGTGTCCATGAAGCTTAAGATCTCGCATCCACCATTTGGTCAATTCGGGGAAGCAGGAAACAATCCTTCGGACAAGCCTTGTTGAGATCCATGAAATCTATGCACGTTCTCCACGTTCCATTCGGTTTCGGCACCAGAACGGGGTTGGCTAGCCACACGAGGTATACAGCCTCGCGTATGAAGTTGATTGATGACAGCTTCTCTACTTCCAGCTCCTCGGTCCTCTCCGTTCCCAAGGACCTGCTTTTTTGACGGACTGGGGTCGCGTTCGGGTAGATATTCAACGCGTGGCAGATGATGTTGCGGTCAATCCCCGTCATATCCGAGTGAGACCAGGCCAGAATATCCTGGTTCTCCTTAACTTGGGCGATTATGGTAGCCCGGACCTCAGCCGGCAGATTTTTCCCGACTTGGATGACCCTGGTTGGATCGGTGTCACTAACGCACACCTCCTCAATCTCGTCCATGGGCTCCAAGATGCGGTCGTCTCCTTTCCTCGGGTCCAGTTCATCTTCTTCCCGGATCACTCTCTCAGCAAGGGGGAGGAACCGGGTCGAAGAAGTCCTCGAAGGGTTCGTCCCGGACCATGTATATTGGTCGGGCGGACACGTGGTAGCACTTTCGGACGCTCTTATAATCTCCCTGGACAGTCCCCACCCCTCCGTTGTCGCAAGAAAACTTCATGCAAAGATGACGGATGGAGGTGATAGCCCCAAACTCAACTAATGCGGGCCGACCGAAAATGACATTGTAAGCAGTGGGGCAATCCACCACTACGAAGGTGAAGAACTTGAACGAGTGCTGGAACTCACTCCCCAGTGTTACGGGCAACCGGATCTTTCCCATGGGGAGTAACGCGTCTCCGTTGAAGTCGTAGATCTGGGTTGGACACGATGCCAGATCCACCTCGGTCAAGCCAATCGCAGTGAAGGCAGGTTTGAACAAGATGTTGACGGAGCTCCCGTCGTCTACCAGCACCCGGGACACCAGCTTGTTGGCGATCTGCGCCTTTATGACCAGCAGGTCATGGTATGAGAAATGGACGTTGCGGGCGTTGTCCTCCGTGAAGGTGATAGGGAGGTTCATCAATTTCAGGCGCTGAGCCGGGGCCTAGACCAGGGCACACACCTCCTGATCGTGGTCTAGCTCGCTTAGGTAGCATTTTTTATCGTTCCTGGACGACCCTCCTAGGTGAGGTCCGCCCGAGATGGTGGCCACATGCCCGTCCACGCGAGGGGGTGCCGTCCCGGATGGATAAGGCATTCCAGGGCCGGGTGTTTGCGCGACGGGGGCCCCTTGAGGGGTTTGCGTCACCGGACCCTGTGCATACCCTCCCGAAGGTGGATATGCCCTAGGCGCACCCTGGACCGTGGGTTGTCCGGGACCTACTGACAGGCCCGAGACTCCCACGAGCATCCTGACCCACTGGTGGAGATGCCCCAGCTTGATCAGGTTCTCGATCTCATCCTTGAGCTGCCGGCACTCTTCGGTCGAGTGGCCCACATCCTTATGGTAGGCGCACCGTTTGTTGGTATCCCTCGCGTTTCTCCCCCCTTTGAACATGGGGCTAGGTTTCCGGTAGTGAACCGCCCTTTCTGTGGCTAGGAAGATGTTCTCCCTGGTGTCCACTAGATTGGTGTATTCTGAATATTGGGGCACATAGCCCCTTTTTCCTTTCTTAGCAGGCTCAGACCGATTTTTCCATTTTCCAGATCTCTTTCCCTGGGAGGGGTTTATGCTTGCCCCCGTTACTCCCGCCTGCGATTGCTGGGCCCCGACGGGGGCAACGCTGTGACCCACTGGTGCAGCTCCATATTCAAAAAAGTGGGCGGACTGGACTAGGGCATACCCTGAAGAGGCAGGACTGTACACTGTAGGGGTGTAGGTAACCCCAGGCGTAACGGCCGATCCCGGGGTGATCGGGGGCATGACATAGGACTGCACCGGGAACTGCACCTCGTACCCCGGGAACGCCTGGGCACTAGGCTATGGCGCCGGAGGCCATCCGAAAGCCTGGATCTGAGCCTCTTCCCAGTTGATAAATCCTTGGGCCCTCCTTATGAATTCTTCCAAGGTAGCCGCCTTGCTACACTGCATGTCATCCCAGAGAGGGGACCCGGCCCGGATCCCAGACTGCAATGCCACCAGGCGCAGCCCATCGTCCACCTTAGTCTTGGAGGCTTCTTTAGTGAAACGCTGGATGTAGGCCCTCAGTGTCTCCGCAGGGAGCTGTTTAATATTGTCGAGGGCGCTGATTTGCATATCCATCCTCATGGCAGCCACGAATTGCTTGCGAAACGCCGACTGTAGCCCTGACCAGGATTGAATGGATCCCGGCTTATGTTTCTTCCACTACTCCTCGGTGGGACCACCTAGAGTGATCGAAAAATAGAGGCACTTGCCGTCATCACTAACGTGGGCCACGGTCATAAGCCGGTTGTATCGGGACAGATGATCCCTGGGGTCGGTGTTTCCGGTATAGGTAGTGAGGCTCGGCTTCTTGAACCCCTTGGGGAGCACAGCATCCAAGATGTGCCTCGCATAGGGCTCTTTTTCCTCTTCATCGGAGTCGGTATCTGCTCCTTCCTACTTGCGGACCAAACGATCCGTGACCTTTTTCAAAGCGGACAGCTGCTCCATGAGCTGCCTGGCCGTGCCATCCTCCAGGGGGCTTCTTTCGTTCCTCCTGTCATTGATGTTGTTCCTAAGGTCGCCACCTTGGGGAAGGATATTTTCCTTGCGAGCTCGCTCTTTCCGAGCGTTCAGTCCGTCGCGCAGGTCTATCCGGGACGTGTCATTTCCTGAACTAAGGGCATGACGTTCTTCGCTACGTGGGCGTTCCCGGAGATTTTTGTTTACCGAGGCACTGGGATGCAAAGACCTTTCCCGTCCGTTTCGCCCTGGGGCGTGCTGGGGCCGCGCATCCCGCGGTCGCGTCCCCTGCGAATTGGTCGAGTGGCCCTGTCCTGGGACGGGGCACACCTTCTCTTTCCTAGGGAGCGGCCGGGAATGGGTCCTGACTTTCGTGACGGGGGTGTTTTTCTCTTGGGTCTTTCCCCCGGCCTTCTTTTTCTCCCGGTCCGGGTTTCCTAGGACTGGCTCAGGAAATTGTTTCGGGGAAGGGGCCGGCCTCATGTCTTCGGGGACTCTGGCTATGGCTTGTGGAGTGGGTTGTTGCGCTCACGGAAGCAGGCCAACTGGGAGATTGGTCGCCAGACCTTGCGCGACTATGAATGCCTGCAAGGCTTGGAGGGACTCTTGCATCCGCCGATGTGCCTCTGCCTGCTCAACAATCCTGGCCTCCTGGTCCAGGACTTGCTGCCTCAGTCTAGTCACCTCCAGGTCCTGCTGGTTGGGATCTCCTCCTGGGATCTCAGGATCCGTAGCTTCGTCGTGGTATTCCCCCTCGTTCTCCTCCTCTTCATAATATTGCTCCTCGTTCTCCTCTTCGTACTCTGTTCCACCCTCGTAGTCTTGTGACTCATCAAGGTGAGATGTCTGAGGAGGAGCGTTCTCAGGCGAATTCTGAGGAAGAGGCTGGGAAGGCAGCGACCCTCCATTGCCCTGCTCTGGGTTAGTAGGGTCGAAAGTGGTGTGTCTTGTATTCACCATTGTAGTAGAGGTTTGACGTTAGCACTAGCTTTCTCAGGCTCTCAATGAAAGCACCAAAATGTTTACTGAGATTTTGGGAAATTATATTAATAAAAAGTAAGCGAGATTAATGATATGGAATTTAGAAGATATAAACAAGATTTTTACGTGGTTGGGGCGTTAATGAGCCTTAGTCCATGAGACAGTTGTATTAGAGCTTGGAAAGTCTTTTACAATGGAGTTTCTCTCTATGTTTTAACAGAGTAACTGTATACAAGCCAAAGAGAGATCCTTTCTCCAGTGCTCTGTCACCTGTATTTATAGGCTCACAGGAGCACTAGGCTTGGGCCGGGCTGACCCAGGCCCAACAAGGATATAAGTACCCTTGGCTTCTCTGTCGGAAGCCCAATACGAAGGAGAAAAATACAAAAGACTAAGAATGATCAAGGCCCACTGGGACAACCCAGGACCTATATTTCGCCCGAAAAAATGGGGCTTTTGGTCCGGGCATTCCGAGTTATGAGACAGATTCAGGGGACAAAATCAGTCAGTGTAGTGGCAGCGCAGGTTTGAATCAGCGGCGTGCAATCCCGAGGTGGCCTTTTCCGCAGGTGAAAAGTGGGGACAACACCCACGCGTCATGGGGCGGCTTCAGGGTCACGGATGCTTTTTCCTGCCAACCTTGAGGACTTGACCCGGGTTCATTAACCTCTGAACCTCTTCATTTACCGTAGGCCCGGATCGTTTACCAGGCTCCGGGACCGTCTGCGTACACTTCGACCGTAACCCCAATAGCTATATGTCTCCCGGATGATTGTCCTGGATCATTTTTCCTGGACACCGTCTGGGTCTGGACCCACACTTGGGCCATCGCTCCCGATCATTCCCTGCCAAGCGAGCCTAGGCTGGGCCCAAACCCAATTGCCCAGATAGTGGGCCTGGACCACCGTCCCGGGCCCAAGGCAGGAAATGGGGACAACAATAACAATAAAGCATCCATTGATATAATCATTACATACAAATTAACCCTCTAATAATGGTTCATAATTAACCGGGAATAAAATTACCATTTTACCCTTTTAATTATATCTTGTTTCCTTGAGTACCATAGAATTTACTAGTAAAGGTTAATTCATAACCAAATTATGAATTTGAGCTCAATAACCTTTCAGTCCCAAAAGTCAACCTTTAAGAGAACCATTATTCAATCTCTTACGAGAATGTATAGATTCCTTATCTGTATACTATGTCCCCAACCATTTACATTAATGAGTTCCCATAACAAAAGTTTCTAACCTTATCATTCTGACAAACCCTAACGAGTGAATCAAAGAACTTATATAACATAAACAGGGGTTCATAGTAACTTCATGATTAAGATCTATTTGTATATGATCATCAATTGATATAGTTAATTAATACTTCAAAACGATATTTAACTAAGTATTAATAAACATATCTGGTCCAGTTCTATATATTCTCTAATATATAAAGTATCTCCACTAAAGTGTCCTACTACACTAGTAATCCGGATCTAGATCACATGTATTCATAATACTAGTGGACCATACTTGCAGTAATTAATCTAAAGATTCCATAACTTTATTTTACTGCGAACTATTCAAGTTCATTTATCTCAAACACTATCCTCCCGTACCAATATGTGGTTGAGATCACATATATGAACTTAGGAATTTTTCTGATATTTACTTAATATTATTACATAATAATATAGTTCATAAAATATATGCATAAAAAATTTAATTTATTTATTTCTTAAAACGATGTCTATTACATGTGCTTTCAGGGCACAAGTCCCAACAATCTCCCAAGTCCCAACAATCTCACACCAAGATCTTTCACAGCGTTCTCTACATCTCAAGAAGTGTGTGGCCACTTAGAGAATAAATGATGGTATATTTCTGATTCAACTTGATGTACTTAACACATGAGATCAAGAAAATAGGCCTGAGATTGGTTATGTATCTTTTCAGGGAGAGGTGGAAAATATCGCTCTTTTCTTAGAGCGAATAATTAAGTAACTTGTTATTTTCTGATAAGTCTAACTTATATAGAAAATATTTAAATTTAAAAAATAAATATGTAACCAATTACAATTTATCTTTAAATTAATTAATTAATTATCTTATTAATGAATATATCAAAACTATATTTTTGAATTTTTCATTAATTAATTAATTAAATAAATAAAAGTAAAAAATTTACTCCCTGGTTACTATAGCTGCACGCCACACATAGTCTATGTGTGTCGTGCAGTACCCCATAAAATAAAGAAATTTATTTCTCAATATTATTTAATTATTTTAATAAAGTAAACATCAAAACCAACTTTTGACTTATCCATTAATTAATTAATTAAATAAATAGAAGTGAAAAATCCAATATTGTTTCTTTACTGTGCTACACGCCCAAGCGAGTCCCTCGGTCTCCTTGGTGCGTGTAGCTCCCAACAAAATAGGGTCCAAGATTTTTTTTTTCACAATTATTTAATTATTTATTCAAACTACCTTATCAGATAAAATCCAACAACTTGATAATTAATTCAAATTTGAATCTATTATCGTTTTAATTAATTATCACATATAATTAATTATTTGAATAAATATTAATCTTTTAAATTCAAATTCAATTTAAACTTGTCAGATTATTAACTCTCACTCAAATAAAGATATTTAATTAATTCTAATAATTAATTAAAACCAATTTTAATTAGATATTAATTTCAAAAATTTAATATTTATTTTATTATAATTTCGAAAATTATAATAAATTAATTATTTATATAATTTCAAAAATTACACAATAATTAATTATTAATTAATTTTAATAATTATAATTAATTAATTAATCACTATTATTACATAATTGCATATTTGGCTCGAAGAACAAAATTCTTCTTAAATATGTCTTTTTACCATTTTACCCTTTATATCAACTCTTGCCTTGAATAGTGTTGATAGAGCTGCTGTGGGGACCTATGGACTTATAATTCCAAGCTCCAATAAATTTGTGATTATTAATTAAACTCTTTAATTAAATAGTCTTAATTTATTAATCTCATGATTACTCCACTATAAATATGAGACTGCATTCTTGTAATTATGGACATTTTGAGTACATTATAACAATAAAGCATCCATTGATATAATCATTACATACAAATTAACCCTCTAATAATGATTCATAATTAATTGGGAATAAAATTATCATTTTACCCTTTTAATTATATATTGTTTCCTTAAGTACCATCGACTTTACTAGTGAAGGTTAATTCATAACCAAATTATGAATTTGAGCTCAATAACCTTTCAGTCCCAAAAGTCAACCCTTAAGAGAACCATTATTCAATCTCTTATGAGAAGGTATAGATTCCTTATCTGTATACTATGTCCCCAGCCATTTACATTAATGAATTCCCAAAACAAAAGTTTCTAGCCTGATCATTCTGACAAATCCTAATGAGTGAATCAAAGAACTCATATAACATAAATAGGAGTTCATAGTAACTTCAGGATTAAGATCTATTTGTATATGATCATTAGTTGATATATTTAATTAATACTTCGAAACGGTATTTAACTAAGTATTAATAAACATATTTGGTCCACTTCTATATATTCTCTAATATATAAAGTACCTCCACTAAAGTGTCCTACTACACTAGTAATTCGGATCTAGATCACATGTATTCATAATACTAGTGGATCGTACTTGCAGTAATTAATCTAAAGATTCCATAACTTTATTTTATTGCAAACTATTCAAGTTCATATCTCAAACACAATCCTCCCGTACCAATACATGGTTGAGATCACATATATGAACTTAAGAATTTTTCTCATATTTACTTAATATTATCACAGAATAATATAGTCCATAAAATATATGCATAACAAATTCAATTTATTTATTTATTTCTTAAAACAATGTTTACTACATATGCTTTCAGGACACAATTCCCAACAAAAAAATCACTTGTTAAATAAAGTTGCAAACTTATTTAATAATGGATACCATTATTAACAACCTACTATTCGATCAAAATAAGAAAACAAAATCTCTTATTTTATGAGCTATAACCACGGTTTCGATAATCATAGATTTAGTCCTAGTAGTCACCGTAGGGGCGAGTCTAGTAGAATTTTACCTATAATTATCTATCTTTCGAAATCTAACCTTGTCAAAATAACTAATGAACACCTTTCGTAGGGGGACGAATCAAAGTGTCTTGAGGCCCCATTAAGCTATTGACGTTGTCAAACCAACGGTGGATATCGAATATAATTCTTAAAATAAGCTCATTATTAAATTAAAAATAGTATTTTTATTATTTATTTTTAGAAAATTAATGACTATGGTTTACCAAAAATTTGAAAAAAAATTAGAATTTTTAAAACCAAAGTCCTATAATTTTCTATTAATTTTAAAGTGTCACGTTGAAACAAATTAAATTAATTTAGAATTAATTTGTTGCTAATCAATATTTAGGTTAAACTAATATAATGAACCTATACAATTAAGTCCAACTCAGATAAAAATGCCTTAACAATTGGGATTGTATGGAGGAGAGCTGGGTCCAGTATGTCGTTCCCACTACAAAGACCCTAAACTTTCATACAAGGTCCAAAAGATAGGTATTTAAACCTTCGTTTTATTAATTGTTATATATTGATTAGGCCCACTATAGTCATGCAAAGCAAATGTGCCATCACAAGTGGAACCACCCACAAGAGAGGAATTTAAACTTTACATTTCTAATGGCCCCAAATAAAACCTATCATTTTATGAATATTTTATTTGGCAAAAATCCATATATCTAACAAACATATGAGCCACTAGATGCATCTAAGCCAAATTCCAAAAATACCACATATAGTGCATACAAACATGTTATAATTGGATGGACCTAATCATGTTACTATACGAGCAGGTCTATGAATTTATGCAAAAATACCAAAATTTATTTCATTTGCAAAAATATCACAATTAATTATCTAGAATTTATCAAAAATTCAAATTAATTAAATTTTTACAAAAATAAGTCAATTTAAATGAAATTTATCAAAAATTAACAATAGTTAATTTAAATTTCATTTATCAACAATCAACTTGGTTTAGGTTAATTTGAAAAAAATATCAATTTAATTTAAATAGGATTTATCAACAATTAAACAAAGTTAATTTAAAACTCATTTATTAAAAAAAATATATTTTTTATTAATTTGTTGAAAAAATAATATTTTTTAAAATTTAACCAATTTTATACTTTAAAATCAATATCATAATTATTTTTCAAAAATATCGTGTTGTTACATCTATAAGCTAATATTTAATCATTTAAAAAATTAAAATATTAAGAGTTATAACAACCCTAAAATATCTCAAAATAGTTAAACAAATTCAAATATCCAAATAACAAATTTCAAATTTCAAATAATTTAAATATTAAAAACTATAGAATAAACATATATTATTTTCAAATAAAGATTTAATAAAAATATCAAGTATTGAAAAGAAAATATCTTAAATATCTTATATCTTAATTCTAATATTTTAATATATTAAAAGATTTAAAATTAAGTTGTTAGTCTATTTTTAAATTTGAATTTGAATCTTTGTAGAAAATATCTAATTATTTAAATCTCAACCAACAAAAATATCTTATTTTAAAAAAAAAATTTAAATGAAAAAACAAATACGATATTTTTGGCTTTAATTATAAATAATCAATTTTCACAATTTTATATCATTAATTTTTTTTTTAAATTGGGATGAACAGTACCTGTGACCGTGGCTGCTGGCTGGTGACGCGCGTGTGCGCAGTAGTGGGCGCCGCCAAGGGACACGAGCAGGCGGGTGGGGCAATGCGCGCGGGTGTGCGCACGCATGGGCAACCAGGCCAAAAAATTTCAGAAGTTTTTTTTAGCAATAAACCAAAAACGCTTTCTAATTAATTTTTACCACGTTTTACACAAAATAAAGCATATATAAAAATTAATGGCATAGAAAACACAACAAAATAACCTAAAAATTGCTAATAATCACATAAAATCAATATGCTTCCTAAAAAAATGAAAATCTATCAAATTATTCAAACACATCAAATAATTCAATTTTTAACATGTTCATGGTGAAAATAAAGATTACCAAAGGTTCTGAGGCAAGTTGTTGGGAAAACTTATACATGTTCTTTATTTATTTCCATGTATATCTAATATTAAACAAATTAATATGAGATAACCTAGAACATGTTTCTAAAATTGAATTCAAAGAGAAATAATGATAAGAATACTTACATTATACGCAGGGGAATAATAAAGCCCTTCCTTCAGTTTCTCCAACCCTTGTATCATTTCTGTTGCCAAGTATTACCAAGAAACTGAACCGATCTTCAATTTTCTTCACAGTCTTCCAAAGTATCCTTGAAATCACCTAGAATAGAGTGGGAAATTCTCAACACATGAGATAGATACAGAGAGAAGAAGAGAAATGAAAAAAAGGCTTAGAAAAGGACATATGCTTAGAGAGAATCTAAAACCTATCAGAAACTTGTGTTTCAGAAATATGAACTTGTGTTTTCATCTCTCACTTAGTCTTCCTTTTATAGACTCAATTAGGTCATTTATTTAATTAAAAAATCAATAAAATAATAGCCAATTAATAGCCTTAGGTCGAAATTATCATGGACTTTAGGCCCGTGAAATTTCTCATTTGATTATAAGCCTATTGGACTTAAAATCAAGGCATGTATTATTTCCTATTGATTTAATTAATTAAATAATTATTTAAATCCTTTATCAAATTAATTATATATAATTTGAACCTTGATTTAAACTTATTTATTAATCTAGATACCAATTTATCTTAATTAATAAATCTGCCATAATTTCTCTTTTCTTCTCTAAATTGTATAACTCTGTGAAACTATCCAAAATTGAGTTGGACAACTTTGATAATTCTAATTGATAATTAAATTAATTAATTGAGACTATCTAGATGATTTTATCCGAGGTACAGTGGGACCATGGGCCTATGAAATCAAGCACCAATAAGTTATCATAAATCTAACAAATAAATTTACTCACTTATTAATTCCTCGTGACTCCACTAAAGACTCGAAATTGCACTCTTGAATTCATAGAACTTTCTATAACAAATATAGATACGCTATTAATTATCCTTTGTTACAACCATAATTGTCACTCAATCCTCTATAGACGGTCTATAATGAGATGGGACTAAATACCATTTTATCCCTCATTATATTTTATCCTTAAAATACTTAGTTCTTGTAAATGATATTTTAGTAAACTAATATTAATTACTGAAATGAGATCTCTATCATTTAACATCTTAAACCAAACTAAAAGGAAACCATCGTTTCACTTCTTCATCAGAAGCTATAGATGTTCGTATCTATTATTAACACTCACACTCAATTACTACCGAGTTCCCAAGATGTAAGTATGGGTTAGTCCGTAGGGTAAGCTGGTAACGAACAAGTCAAAGAACTCAAATACTACAATCAGTTAGAATACTAAACACTCAGAATTGAGATTGAATTGACCTATGGTCCACTATATGATATGACTAGAATAGATAATAATAGTATGTTTACTTATCCTATCAACTGTCAATATCGATCATGTCCGATGCAACAAATACATCCGATCTTATCTACTTTGCTAATGTTCTAGAAAGAACATAACACTACAATGTGTAAGTAGATCATATCGTAGATTGGCAAGTCAGTGTAATTCATGTGCACTGACTAATCTTAGGACTAACTTATTTTGAACATATAATCATATTTATATTCCACTGTGATTACATCACTATAAATATGATTAGCTATATGCTCAGGATTTAATAGAAGCTTATATTAAACAAATAATCATGAGAATAAAACATGTGAGCAAAGTGATTGACCAAGTCAATAAATGATTTCTATTCTTTTATTGATAATAAAATGAGAATTAGACGTCATTGTACCAGGTTACTTAAATAAATTTGGAAAAAGAAAACCCAGATCATAACAGATCCTGACTGTAACCGGTTATAGTTACGTTTAAAAGTAAAAATATTAAATATGAAGTTCAAAATCATATTTGAAATTGCAAAACAAGATGTGAAAAAGAAGAACAAGAACAAAGAGAATAAAAGTAAAACTAGATCTAAAGAAGAAGAAGAAAAACTGGAGGGTCATCGTCGGGGGCGGGGGCGGGGGCAGAGGTAGCATCGCCGACGAAGGGCTGAGATGATAGAGCTTTTTGGAAAACTAACCTCGAGGTTTCAAATTCAATATGGTGATTTTTAATAATAAATATGATTGCTGGAACTTTTGTAAAAAATGTGAAGTGTGTTTCAATAAAATGAATTTGATTAGTATTTGAAATAAAATTAATACCCTAAATTGTGGTAATATTAAAAATGATATTTTTAATATGGTATGAGTGTATATTTTAATAGTTATGATTTTTCTTTATTTTGATTAAGGGAAATTTTGAATTCAATTTATTTGTGATTTTTAAAGAAATAAAATGGTGGCTGAAAGTTTAGTTTAAAATGTTTAAAATGATTAATTAATTGTCACTTATGAATTTATGTTACATAAAAACTAAGTCTTAAAATAATTCAAATAAAATATATTTTTCCACACTTAAAATATATTTTTCTCACATCATTTATGTAACACAATTAGCCAATATTAAAATTGATTTTTCTAAGGAAACATGGTAATCATAGGTATTTTAAATAAATTCCAAACTTTTGTTATTTCTTTGTAATTTGAAAATAATAAATGGATTTATCACATATAATTTTTTTTTACTAAATAAAATTATTTTATAAAATAAAAATAATGTTTTGAGAGATTTAATCAACCTAGGAATTTTAAGAAAATAAATAATAGTAAGCAAAGCATGTTACAAGTCTATTAATTTTAAAACGATAGAAGTAGGACGTGTAGGATTATCATTTTTAAACGCCACAATTACGCAATGTTCTCACGTATGCATGTTACATGCAAATTCATTTTTACTTCCAAAATTATGTCTATTATTAAACCATGTGGTTTTTATAGAAAGATCATGCATGCAAAGTACGTAAAATAAGCATTATTCTTTTATGGCGTTATGTGTAATTAAATATATTTGCATGTTGTGTGTCACTCTTATTATGTGTGCATGGCCCATGCACACATGAGTTGTATGAAGGGGAAAAATAGTAATTTTATGAAGCTAAGAAATGTCGTTTTGATTTTGGTATAGGCTTATTAAGAGGTTGTGAATTTACTTAGCTCGGACCTGAGGTAAGGAAGTTAGATAGAATTTATGTTTGTTTATGCTATGAATGGTAAGACTGTTGTGTGAATGAAATGTTATGAATTATGAATGCCATAGTATGATGATATGTTGGCTTGTATGAATATGTTATTGTTATGAATGGATGTTAGCGTGATGAACGCGACACATCAAAATGGGTTGCTAAGGATAAAGAATACGTAACCCGAGTTACTAAGGATATGAAGACGTAACTCTATGGGCGGACGCGCCGAGGTTATTCAAGGACCAGAGACTCTTGTTTACCTCAAAAGGGTGGCATGGACAAGTTAGCGAGCCATGTTCACAAGGAATTTTGTATGAATGTGCTATGATGTTTATGTTATGATGATGTTATGATATGATGATGCTATGATGTTTATGTTATGATGATGTTATGATATGGTGATGTTATGATGCTACGTTATGATGATATGATGTTTGTTACGACGATGCTAACGATAGTGTGTGAATTTGTTGTATCTTACTTGCTTATTGTTTGTACTTCCTTACTGGGCTTTTAGCTCACCCCCTTACTTTCCCCTTCCAGGTAGCAAATAGGTTTCTCTGTGGCACGCGTGGTGACGTGGGAAGTTCTATCGTCCTGGTGTGTATGGCGTGGGGCATCCTATGGATGGATAAACGATCACTTTAAGATGCCATTTTAATTATGTTATGTTTTAAGAGACTTTCTAAATTATCAGTGGGGCTTAATTATTGGATTTGTTTTCTTTTGAACTTTGCATAAAAACTCATATTTTCTTTTAAAACTATTGGGCCCAACTTGCATTGCTTTAAGCAAGTTCCCACTGAGACTTTTATAATAAGTGGATTTTCTTTTATGAACCAATGAATATGTAACCGTTTTATTAAGCACTAGTCTAGGGCGTTCTTTACAAACGATATCAGAGACGGTCGTCCATGTTTCCAAGGACCCCCCATACACGCTAAAGACGGGAAAATCTCACCTCACCTCACCGCATCGTAAGTATTTGTTTATTACTTGTTTTCGTTTTATTTAATTTTGTACAATTTCGTAACTGCAGTAGTAAAAATGCCTCCTGTGTTGAGAACGACAAAGAAACAATTGCTTAAGGAGATCCGCGCGATTCCAAGAGTCGTGCTTGACGAGGACCCTTATGATTGGCGCATGGCGGTCTTAAAGACGAAAAATGAGGTATGCGATCGTATCCAAGGAATAATGAATAAGAGGGGAGCCTTGCTTTGGCCCATAGAACAATTTTGGGTGATGAAAGAAGCTTTGTCGATGTACCTGGAGGCTCTTCAACAGTTAGATCAATCATGGAATGACGTTGTGCTAGATGACATGGAGTTTAGCACCATGGAGTTTATGATTCGCGACTTTCTGGTAAGTTACGACCTTAGTCATCGAGAGCTGGTATTAGTAAAGACGGATGATGGCGAAATAGAGGAGCATTTAGAGACGGTGCATGACGTGGAAGGAGAATCGGCAGTTGAGGAAGTACTGCAAGCTATACCGCGTCTGACCGCGAGAACGGAGATTATGGCAAGCATGCCTGACTATTTCCACATTTCGGAGGATGTCTTTAACTATGATTTAGGGGACGAGTCCATCGTTGAGGACTAGAGTCCATTTCGTAATCTTCGCATGGGGGTGCCAATAAATAAGATGGAATAATAATAATTTTCTAAGACCTTAAAGGATTTATGTCTTGGTTAATTAAACACTTTTTGGGATTGTTTAATTTTGGAATAATTTAAACGCTTTGAATGCTATGGATATTTTGTTGCAAACTTTAAATGATGATATGTGAACGTATGATTTTACAAATATCCATCAAACCAATATGCAATGTTCCTTCCTTATGATTTTTCCTTTGATTTGCCTTAGAACTTCATCATGTCAACCAGAGGAAGAGGAGGAAAGGGAAGAGGTAGAGGCAGAGGAAAGGGTGCCTCCACAAGGTCTGAAACTACGGCCACCCCTGACATTGAAATGCCATCTGTTCAACCTGCAGCTCTAGCAGCACCATCTGTGGACCTGGCTGCAAAGGTAGCAGGGTTAAGAGAACAGTTGAGACTAAGAGAAGAGGAACTAGCACAAGATAGACAAGCACCACAGACATCCCAAACACACCAGATACCTCAAGTACCCGTGGGGCAACCCCAGCCGCCTGTACCACCGCCTGCACCACTACCAGTAACCTATGGGTTCGAACCAGTATATGAACGCTTCAGGAAACAAGCCCCACCGACGTTTGAAGGGAAAGCTGATCCAATGGTGGCAGAAGATTGGTTGAGGTCGGTTGAGGCTATTTTTGATCATATGGAGTTAGATGACCGCCAAAGGGTTTCTTGCATAGTTTATCTACTTAAAATGGATGCACGGATTTGGTGGGACATGACTAAACAGACCCGTGATCCAAATACCATGACTTGGGCAGAGTTTTTCCAGGCATTCAGTAAGAAGTATTACAGTCCTGTTGTGCTAGCAACTAAGGTTGATGAATTTATAACTCTGGTACAGGGAAATCTTTCGGTCACCAACTATGCATAGAAGTTTGATCGATTGGCCAAATTTTCCCCTGAAGTGGTGCCAACTGATGCATTGCGAGTCCAGAGGATTGTAAGGGGACTCAAACCAATGATCGCGAGGGACGTTAGGATGACCAGTGCTGAGGTGGTCAGTTATGCAGAGGTACTGGATAGAGCTCTTGGAGCTGAATATTTGGAGGAACAGATATGGAAGGATAATGCCGCTAGAAGAGAGAACCACCGCAACAAGAGCTTCCATGAGAGCAACAAGAGAAAGGCTAACGAAGGGCAGAATAGTGGGGTTGATAAAAGACCTAGACCTCTAGCCACGAATAGCAACAACCACAACTCCCTGAACCATAGCAACCGCAATAATCGCTTCAGTGACCGAAACCGTGGGAACCAACCAGGCAACCGAGTCGAGCATCCTATCTATCCTAAATGCTCAAAGAGACACCCAGGAGAGTGCCAAGCCAGCACCAACAAATGCTTCAAGTGCGGCCAGGCAGGACACTTGAGAAAGAATTACCCACAATGGAAGGCAGGATAGAATAATAACAACAATCTGGTGCCAGCAAGAGTCTTCGCCTTAACTCAGAATGAAGCGGCCAATTGCAACACCGTGGTTACAGGTCAGCTCCCTATATCTGGTACAATGTGTAGAGTCTTAATTGATTTTGGAGTGACTCATTCTTATGTTTCCATGAATGTGATTGATAGATTGAATATGCCTTATAAGATGTTTGAACATACCTTTAGTACATTGTTGCCATCGGGAGATATGATGTTGTCAAATAAGTGGTTACCGTCAACACCTGTGACAGTAGAGGGCAGGGAGTGCCCAACAGATCTCATAGAACTGAGTATACCAGATTATGATGTCATACTCGGCATGGATTGGTTATCCAAACATGGGGCTACGATAGACTGTTGAAAGAAGACCGTGGAGTTCAGGCCAAAGGAAGGAGAGATCTTTTCCTTTAAAGGAGAAGTAGCAAGCTTTCGAACACCCATAATATCTGCACTGGAAGCACAAAATATGATGCAACATGGATGTTTGGCGTTCCTTGCTAGTGTGGTGGATAAGTCCAAGGAGTCAGAACTAAGGCCAGAAAATGTACATATTGTTTGTGAGCTCCCGGAGGTGTTTCCCGAGGAATTACCAGGACTACCCTCGGACAGAGAAATCAAGTTTGTAATCGAGCTTGCACCTGAAAATGCACCGATATCCAAAGCACCTTATTGAATGGCGCCGGTAGAGTTAAAGGAACTTAAGAACCAACTACAGGAGTTGTTGGACAAAGGGTTCATAAGACCTAGCCATTCGCCATGGGGAGCACCAATCCTATTTGTGAAGAAGTAGGATGGGAGTATGAGAATGTGCATTGATTACCGAGAGCTCAATAAGGTCACCATTAAGAATAAGTATCCTTTGCCTAGGATAGACGACCTTTTTGATCAGCTACAAGGGGCTTCAGTGTTCTCGAAGATTGATCTGTGAACTGGGTACCATCAGTTGAAAGTGAAAGAGGGAGACATTCCAAAAATGGCCTTCAGAACTCGCTATGGGCACTATGAATTCTTAGTGATGTCTTTTGGACTCACCAATGCTCCAGCAGCCTTTATGGACATGATGAATAGGGTATTTAAGGATTTCTTGGACAAGTTTGAAGTAGTGCTCATTGATGATATCCTCATTTACTCGAAGACCAAGGAGGAGCACGAGGAGCATTTGAGATTGACTCTGAACAGATTACGGGAACATCAGTTGTACGCCAAGTTCTCTAAATGCGAGTTTTGGCTGGAACAGGTAACTTTCTCAGGGTACATAGTTTCTAAGAATGGGATAGCAATAGACCCATCGAAGATCGAGACCATTAGAGACTGGCCCCAGCAAAAGAATGCCTCAGAAGTACGGAGTTTCTTAGGGTTGGCGGGTTATTATAGGAAGTTTGTCGAGGGTTTCTCGAAGATCGCCACTCCGTTGACCAACTTAACCCGGAAACATTAGAAGTTCGCATGGACAGAAAAATGTGAAGAGAGTTTTTAGACCATGAAGGATAAGTTGATTTCCACGCCTTTCCTTTGTGTTCCCACTAAGGGTGGAAAATTTGTGGTGTACTATGATGCATCAAAGAACGACTTGGGATGCGTGTTGATGCAAGGAGGGAAGGTGGTAGCTTATGCTTCCAGACAACTCATGGATTATGAGTAGCGGTATCCCACTCATGACCTGGAATTGGCAACAGTAGTGTTCGCACTAAAGATATGGAGACATCACCTGTATGGAGACAAGTGTGAGATATACATCGACCACAAAAGTCTGAAATATTTTTTCACACAAAAGGAACTGAACATGAGGTAGCGAAGGTGATTGGAATTAGTAAAGGACTACGACTGCGAGATTCTATACCACCCAGGCAAGGCCAATGTAGTTGCTGATGCTTTGAGCAGACGGGGACATGGGAGTGTCTCAGCATTACATACGATAGAGATGCCTCTTCAGAAAGAGATCATAAACGCCGGCATTGAAATTGTGACGGGAAGTTTGGCAAACCTCACATTGCAATCCTCCTTATTAGAACAAATTCGAGAAGGATAGAAATTGGATGAAGCCATAGTAAAACAAGAGGTTTTGGTACAAGAAGGTGGCAGCAACGATTTCACAATGTCTAATGGTGGATTGCTAAGATACAAGGATGGGATTTGCGTGCCCGACAATGCTGAAATAAAGGAAAGTATTATGAAAGAAGTGCACACAACGCCTTATTCCTTGCACCTAGGGTCCACGAAAATGTACCAAGACCTTAAGGCATTATATTGGTGGCATGGAATGAGGAGGGACATTGCTGAGTTTGTTGCTAGATGTTTGACATGCCAGCAAGTCAAAGCGGAACACCAGAGGCCAATAGGGTTGCTTCAACCGCTCTACATTCCTGAATGGAAATGGGAGGATATCGCAATGGATTTTGTGGAAGGGTTGCCTAGAACTACCAAGCAGCACAACTTAGTGTGGGTGATAGTAGATAGACTCACTAAGTCTGCCCATTTTCTGCCAGTTAAGACCACATACTCGGCGGATCAATATGCTGACTTGTATGTTAGTGAGATAGTGAGACTTCATGGGGTGGGATAATTTCTTATCGAGGGTCAGTTTTCACATCGAACGTTTGGAAAGGGCTATAGAGAGCTATGGGGTCGAGACTAAAGTTTAGCACTGCATTTCATCCTCAGAACGATGGCCAGTCTGAGAGGACCATTCAGATTTTAGAGGACATGTTGAGGTGCTGTGCTTTGGACTTTTTAGAGTCTTGGAACTGATATCTACCTCTAATGGAGTTCTCGTACAATAACAGTTACCAGTCTACCATTGGGATGGCTCCCTATGAGATGCCTTATGGGCGTAAGTGTAGATCTCCTTTTCACTGGGATGAAGTTGGGGAGAAACAGATTTTAGGTCCTAAAGCAGTTAGGGAAGCCAGTGAGGCAATTGAGAAGATTCGCCAAAGGATGCTTACTGCGAAGAGTAAGCAAAAGAGCTACGCTGACCTCAAGAGAAGGGACATCGAGTTTTCAGTGGGCGAGTTTGTTTTCTTGAAAGTCTCGCCAATGAAAGGTGTGATGCGTTTTGGAAAGAAAGGGAAGTTAAGCCCTAGATATATTGGTCCATTTGAGATATTGGACAGAGTAGGGCAAGTTGCATACCGTTTGGCACTGCCCCCAGTATTAGCTGAAATGCATAACGTCTTTCACATTTCGATGTTGCGTAAGTATGTGTCAACCCCTCTCATGTGTTGAGTTACGAGCCGTTATAGCTGAAGCAGGACCTGAGTTATGATGAACAGCCTGAGCGCATTATAGAAAAGGAAATCAAGGAATTGAGATCCAAAAGGATTCTTCTAGTTAAGGTGTGGAAGAATAGTACGAAACGAGAAGCAACATGGGAGTTGGAGGAAGACATGATACCCTGGATTATTTGGTAAGAAATAATTTAGGGACGAAATTCCTTTTAAGGAGGGTATAATGTGGTGCACCAAAATTTTTTTTTAGATTATTAAAAATTTTGTAATTTATTTTATTTAAGTGTTAAGTGTGATGAATTGTTTTATTTAAATGTTGTTTATTTTATTTAGTTGTTGTTTGTTTTACTTGATTGTTTGTTATTTTATTTAATTGTTAGAATTGTTTGTAGAATATTTTTATGAAATTACTTGTTAAATAATATGTATTTATTTTATTTTAAAAAAAATATGATTATGTGAGATTTGGTTGAATGTACTAAGGTGCATGGTAGATAATGATGCACCTTAGTGATTTAGTGTGTGCAAGTACATGGTAATAAGATGCACATGTGTGGATTTTCTACACATTTTATAATTTCCATTTATTTGATATAATTGAGTAATTTAAATTAAATAAAAGAAAAATAAAATAAAATAAAATGGGGAAATGGGAAGTGATGGACGGTTTGGGTAGGAAAAGGAAATGGTTTTTTTCCTTTATATTTTTCAATCAATTAAGAGATGATTTTGGGGAATTTTAGCACATATTGGGTAAGGGAAAATTTGACCATTTTAATTCAAATAAATCAATCTTTATTATAAAATACTTTAGGCTTAATTGGATGAGTGAATTA
The DNA here is from genome assembly GCF_963169125.1 of Humulus lupulus. Classification (NCBI taxonomy): domain Eukaryota; kingdom Viridiplantae; phylum Streptophyta; class Magnoliopsida; order Rosales; family Cannabaceae; genus Humulus; species Humulus lupulus. The sequence goes on from NC_084793.1 coordinate 106,381,792, forward strand.
GGGAAATTACCATCAAATTTGGTGATGGCTTTATGGGGAAAATAGGAGTTAAAAGGGGACATGAAGAAAAAAAGGGCCATTTGGCCGTGGCTTAGAGAGAGGATAGAGAGAGAGGGAGTGGCGTGCTAGAGAGAAGTGGGCTGCCATTTCTAGAGAGAAGGAGAAGAAGGAGAAAGGAAGAAGAAGAAGAAGAAGAAGAAGGGTTCAAGCTAGGGTAAGGTTTTGGGTTGTTTTTCCTTATGATTAATCTAGTATTGTGATTGGGTTGTCTCTAACTTTTGTTCATCTTCTTCTCCATCTTGATTATTCAAAATACACAACCCCTAGGGTTTGAGCAAAGAGGTGCATCTAGATTGGATTCTTGATTTCTATCAAGAGAGGTATTGAAATCCCTCCCTAAATTTTGTGATTATTGGTTTTGATGAGTAAAATATTAGAGGGATTATGGTTAAAGGGGATTTGTGTTTTGGGTAGGAAAATAGGTACTTTGTGTTCTTGATATCTTGTTGATAGTGAGTTGTTTGATTTGCATGAAGGGTATTACGGTTTAATGTATAAAAGGGTTTTGATGTTGATTTTCTATGTATAATGATTAGTGGTAATTTATGAATGCAAATATGGGGATTTCGGCCTAGGTATTCCTAAGGATCATCTTTATATTTTGTTTTATGTTTTGTGATTTTCAATATATTAGATCCATGTTTTAGGACCTATGTAATTTGGATAAAATGATAATTGGAAATCTTGATATTTGGATCCATGAAATTTTTATAGGATGCATATGATATTGTGAAAGAATAAATTATAAGATGCATGAAAATAATGATAGAAACATGTTAGGTTTAATATAAAGGCATATATGAATAATGGTGTTTATGTATTAATGTATGTTGTTGTTATTGTTTTGTTGGATTCATGTATTAATTCATTGAAATAGAAAAAGGTTTTATAAGGTTGCATATGAATATGTGTTAGTGATATTCTTAGAATTATTTGTATAATAAGAGCATGATAGGATTTTGGACATGTATGATTTTATGTGAAGTTTTTGAAAGCCATGAGATAAAAGATGAATTTCATGAGTAGTTATGCTTGCTAATTTTTGTTGAGTCTAGTTTTTGTCATGTTTAGGTGGTGTTTTAAGTAGTCTTTTATCTCATTTTTCTTTCATTTAGTGCGGGTTTATGCTTTGTTTGTTTGTCTTTGTGAATATCAGGAAGAATTGAGTACTTGGAGGAAAATGTCAAAGAAAGGGAAGAATTAACCAAGTTTTTCAACATATTTCGAGAAAGGATGAATCTCAACATGATTTGGAAGTGTTGGTGAATTTTTGGGATGAAATCTTGATAAATTGAGAAATTCCTTAAGAGCCATGGCATGAGCAAAATAGAGCCGCGGCTAGCTGGTGAAACAGAACCATTGTTTTGAGGGAGAACCACGGGCCGCGGCATGGCTAAAGAGAGTCGCGGCATAGATGGGCATCAACCCAGAAATCGTTGACACGGGCCGCGGCATGGCTGACTAGGGCCGCGGCATGGAGAGAACAATTCGCCCAGGAATTTCGACACGGGCCGTGGCATGGTGCATGTAGGGCCGCGACCCACCTCTTTTAAAAATTGAATCCTAGGTTTTTATAAGGCGAAAAAAAGAGAAGAAAGTATGTACGGATTTGGGGAATGGTTTTTGCTTGAAGGCTGAAGGCTTGGAGTATTCAATCTACATGTTTTTCTTCTACTTTCTGATGTTATCTTTAATTTTTGTTGTGATTAGCATTATAATTATGAACTAATTTTCTATTTAGGATTTTTAATTGAATCACTTGAATCCCTATTATGAACTAATGCAATTTCAATTTTCTTCTTCTTCAATCTTCTTCAATTCCATATAACCTGTTCTTATAGATTGATTATTGATTGGCCATCTATAGTCATATATATATATATATGTTTTTAAATCAAAATCTGAGAAGTGAGATTTGAAACTTTTGTGGTTATATTGGACATAATTCTAATTTGGAACGAAAGTATCCTTGTTAATTGTGTAACTGTTTATTAAGTTATCAAGATTAATGCTACCTTTGTGGTTCAATTTACCATAGAAATATAGGAAATTGTCACCTAGGTTGAGTTTATAATTCATAGTATGATTATAGGCTGCTGTATCAACTTGTTAATTGAATTAGGCCAAAAGAAGAAAAACTCAGTACTTTGCATTAGGGAATGATAGGGAGGATAGTTTGATGAGATTAAACATCCTAATTATTTCTTCAGTGGTTAAATCAAAGGTATTACTATTAGTTGTTATTCCATTTAATTTTCAATTGTTGTTCTGAACTTTATAGTTTCTTTTGCTGTGTCTACAAAAATCAAGAATTTTAATTTATCAAATAGAAAGAGAAATTAATTGACTGGTAATTGATAATTCAGTCATTGAGGACGATACTTGGTTTCTTTACCATATTATTACAAATTGCGACTGTGTGCAGTTGCATAGCTTAAAATATCGCAACAATTTTGTAAATAATTGGGTAAAAGAATGGTGAAAAAGTGATTTGCATGCATAAGTAATGTCCTTAATGCTATGTTGATTTTATGAAATTAAAAAGGGTATTTTAAGTCACAATAAAATGATATTTTACTCAAATAAATACCTACAGAATTTTTATTATATTTTTAGAAAAATATGAGGTTTTAAATTCAATATGGTGATTTTTAATAATAAATATGATTGCTGTAATTTTTGTAAAAAATGTGAAGTGTGTTTCAATAAAATGAATTTGATTAGTATTTGAAATAAAATTAATACCCTAAATTGTGGTAATATTAAAAATGATATTTTTAATATGGTATGAATGTATATTTTAATAGTTATGATTTTTCTTTATTTTGATTAAGGGAAATTTTGAATTCAATTTATTTGTGATTTTTAAAGAAATAAAATGGTGGCTGAAAGTTTAGTTTAAAAGGTTTAAAATGATTAATTAATTGTCACTTATGAATTTATGTTACATAAAAACTAAGCCTTAAAATAATTCAAATAAAATATATTTTTCCACATTTAAAATATATTTGTCTCATATCATTTATGTAACACAATTAGCCAATATTAAAATGGATTTTTTTTAAGGAAACATGGTAATCATAGGTATTTTAAATAAATTCCAAACTTTTGTTATTTATTTGTAATTTGAAAATAATAAATGGATTTATCACCTTTTTTTTTTTGCTAAATAAAATTATTTTATAAAATAAAAATAATGTTTTGAGAGATTTAATCAACCTAGAAATTTTAAGAAAATAAATAATAGTAAGCAAAGCATGTTACAAGTCTATTAATTTTAAAACGATAGAAGTAGGACATGTAGAATTATCGTTTTTAAACGCCACAATTACGCAATGTTCCCACGTATGCATGTTACATGCAAATTCACTTTTACGTCCAAAATTATGTATATTATTCAACCATGTGGTTTTTATAGAAAGATCATGCATGCAAAGTACGTAAAATGAACATTATTCTTTTATGACCTTATGTGTAATTAAGTATATTTGCATGTTGTGTGTAACTCTTATTATGTGTGCATGGCCCATGCACACATGAGTTGTATAAAAGGGAAAAATAGTAATTTTATGAAACTAAGAAATGTCGTTTTGATTTTGGTATAGGCTAGTTGAGAGGTTGTGAATTTACTTAGCTCGGACCTGAAGTAAGGAAGTTAGATAGAATTTATGTTTGTTTATACTATGAATGGTAAAACTATTGTGTGAATGAAATGTTATGAATTATGAATGCCATAGTATGATGATATGTTGGCTTGTATGAATATGTTATTGTTATGAATGGATGTTAGCGTGATGAACGCGACACATCAAAATGGGTGCTAAGGATAAAGAAGACGTAACCCGAGTTACTAAGGATATGAAGACGGAACTCCATGGGTGGACGCGCCGAGGTTATTCAAGGACCAAAGACTCTTGTTTACCTCAAAAGGGTGGCATGGACAAGTTAGCGACCCATGTTCACAGGGAATTTTGTATGAATGTGCTATGATGTTTATGGTATGATGATGCTATGATGTTTATGTTATGATGATGTTATGATATGGTGATGTTATGATGCTGCGTTATGATGATGATATGATGTTTGTTACGACGATGCTATGATGCATAAAGATGAACGATAGTGTGTGAATTTATTGTATCTTACTTGCTCATTGTTTGTACTTCCTTACTGGGCTTTTAGCCCACCCCCTTACTTTCCCCTTTCAGGTAGCAAATAGGTTTCTATGTGGCACGCGTGGTGACGTGGGAAGTTCTATCGTCCTAGTGTGTATGGCATGAGGCATCCTATGGACGGATAAACGATCACTTTAAGACGTCATTTTAATTATGTTATGTTTTAAGAGACTTTCTAAATTATCAGTGGGACTTAATTATTGGATTTGTTTTCTTTTGAACTTTGCATAAAAACTCATATTTTCTTTTAAAACTATTGGGCCCAACTTGCATTGTTTTAAGCAAGTCCACAGTGAGACTTTAATAATAAGTGGATTTTCTTTTATGAACCAATGAATATGTGAACCTTTTATTAAGCATTAGTCTAGGGTGTTCTTTACAGCCCAATTGCAAAAATACCACATATAATGCAAACATACATGTTATAATAGGATGGGTCTAATCATGTTACTATATGAGCAAGTTTGTGAATTTATACAAAAATACCACAATTTATTTCATTTACAAAATTATTACAATTAATTATCTAGAATTTATCAAAAATTGAAATTAATTAAAGTTTTACAAAAATAAGTCAATTTAAATGAAATTTATCAACAATTAACAATAGTCAATTTAAATTTCATTTATCAACAATCAACTTGGTTTAGGTTAATTTGAAAAATATTAATTTAATTTAAATAGGATTTATCAACAATTAACCAAAGTTAATTTAAATCTCATTTATTAAAAGTATATTTTATTAATTAGTTGAAAAAATGATATTCTTCAAAATTTAACCAATTTTAAAATTTAAAATCAATATCTTAACTGTTTTTCAAAAATATCTTGTGTTGTTACAATAATAAACTAACATTTTAACCATTAAAAAAATATAATATTAATTGTTACAACAACCCTAAAATATCTTAAAACATTTAAATAAATTCAAATATCCATGAAAATATTTAACTAACGAATTTCAAATAATTTAAATATTAAAAAACTATAGAATAAACATATATTTATATTTTCAAATAAAAATTTAATAAAATAACAAGTATTTAAAAGAAAATATCTTAAATATATGATATATTAATTCTAATAATTTTATATATTAAAATATTTAAAATTAAGTTGTTAGTCTATTTTTAAATTTGAATTTGAATCTTTGTAAAAATATCTAATTATTTAAATCTCAACTAACAAAAATATTTTATTTTAAAAATAATTTTAAATGATAAAACAAATGTGATATTTTTGGCTATGATTATAAATAATCAATTTTCACATTTTTTTTTTTAAATTTAGAATTTTTTTTTGGAATGAATAGTACCCATTTCAGGTACTGTTCACCGTGGCATGTGGATGGTGACACACGCGTGCAGATGGGGGCGAGGTCGAGGGACACGCACAGGCGAGTGGAGTAGGGCGCGCGAATGCGCGGGCAAGTGCGCGCACGAGTGTTGGCAGCTGGCCAAAAAAATTTCGAAATTTTTTTTGTGCAATTTTTCAAACCAAAAACATTTTCTAATTAATTTTTAACATGTTTTACACAAAATAAAGTATATATAAAAATTAATAGCATAGAAAACACAACAAAATAACCTAAAAATTGCTAATAATTACATAAAATAAACATGCTTCATAAAACACATGAAAATCCATCCAATTATAAACACATCAAAACATCAAATTTTAAACATGTTCATGCATGAAAATAAAGATTACCAAAGGCTCCGAGGCCAGTTGTTAGGAAAACTGATATATGATCTTTACTTATTTTCATGTAGATCTAATATTAAACAAGTTAATATAAGACAACCTAGAACATGTTTCTAAAATTAATTCAAAGAGAAATAATGATAAGAATACTTACATTATACGCAACAAAATGGATGAGTAATTCCTTAAGTTTCTCTAACCCCTGTATCCTTTCTATCGCAGAGTATTACCAAGAAATTGAACTGATCTTCAATTTTCTTCACAGTATCCTTAGGATCACCTAGACTAGAGTGGACAATTCTCAACACATGAGATAGATACAGAGAGAAGAAGAGAAAAGAACAATAAGACTTAGAAAAAGACTTATGTTTAGAGAGAATCTAAAACCTATCAGAAACTTGTGTTTCAGAAATATGAACTTGTGTTTTTATCTCTCACTTAGCCTTCCTTTTAAAGACTCAACTAGGTCATTTATTTAATTGAAAAATCAATAAAATATTAGTCAATTAATAGCCCTAGGTCGAAATTATCATGGGCTTTAGGCCCATGAAATTTCCCATTTGATTATAAGCCCATTGGACTAAAAATCAAGGCATGTATTATTTTCTATTGATTTAATTAATTAAATACTTATTTAAATCTTTTATCAAATTAATTATTTATAATTTGAACCTTGATTTAAACTTATTTATTAGTTTAGATACCAATTTATCTTAATTAATAAATCTGCCATAATTTCTCTTTTCTTCTCTAAATTACATAACTCTGTGAAACTATCCAAAATTGACCTGGTCAACTTTGGTAATTCTAATTGATAATTAAATAAATTAATTGTGACTATCTAGATGATTTTATACAAGGTGCAGTGGGGACCATGGGCCTATTGATAACTCTACAAAATAGAGTTATTTTACCATATATTATTTGCTAATTATTGCTTAGTCTTTGAGTTTTTAAGTAACTTTAAGTAATTTTTAATTTATTAGTCTTATTATAATTTTTTTAGATTCTTATATGTTTTGGTAGATATTTTATCGTTTTATGTTGTAATTTAATTATTTAAAATTAGTGTTGTTAGTTTGAATGCTAAAAATATGATTTTATTGAAATTAAATGTTATGTAAATTAAATTTTAATTAATATTTTTATGGAAGTTATATGGTATATTTTATTAGTGAAAATATTTAATTTTAATTTATTTTATGATAATTTTGTAAGAAATAATGTTGCATTTTGGTACTTTGAAAAGAAGAGAAATAAAAAGAATTAAAGCTGAAAAAGAGAAGGAAAATGTGGCATTTTTGAGAAGGTCACAGCCCCTTGCTAGCCCAATCTGCACCTGCCACCATGGGCCTTCCTCCAGCAGCTCCCAGCCAAGCCCCACGCCTCCCCATGCAGCCCATCACGCCCAGCCTGAGCCAGGCCCAACACTAGCCCACCTTCAGCCTTCCTTAGCTCCAGCCGTGGGCCTGCCTCCTGCGCCTAACTTCACCAGCCAGCTCTTCCACCAGCCACCAAAGTAGCCCAGGCCCAAACCACAGCCACCTCTGCCCAGACCAGCCACCACTAAGCCACCTTTCCTTGAGCCCATAAATGTACCTTTGTCCCCTATGTCTAAAATGCCATTTTTTTACCCAATTTTTCTACAATATTTTACCCAAAATCATCATCACTCCTGCAATTTACCCCTACTTGCCATTTTATTATTAGTTTAATTAATCTAATCAATTTAATTAATTTAAATTAATTATTTTAATAATCTCATTTTGGCTATAAATAAGGGTTTTGAATACCATTTTTAGGGGCTTAATTTTTTGCTACCATCTTCTTTCTACCTTTCTCTCTTCCATTTTGGGTTTTTTCAAGAGCATTTTCAAGTATGTATTTCATTTATTTTGTAATTTCTATTCTAGTTATGTGCTTCTAATCTTTTTCATAAGATTATTAAGATCATGACGAAGCAACTTGTAACTAGATAATATTTATGTTGTATGTTGATTTCCCTTGTAATGCAACAAAGTTTATGGATTTTTTTGCTTCATATATGTCTTTTATCTTTAATATCTCATATTTTGGATTGTTAGAAAATATGTACTTTGTTCTTCATTTTTGCAAAACATAATATTCTTTGTGTAAGATGTGTCACTAAATTGTACACATCCAATGCTTAGAACAAAAATATTATGTTTTGCCTTATAAATAATATTATTTGATTTTTTGTTGTTTCATTAGGTTGATTCACATTAAATACATTGAAATTATACTTTTTGAAAAGTGAAGAAAAATCCTATCTTTTTAGAAGTAATTTGTGCTTAAAATTATAAATCTATTTGGAAAATGATAGTTTGATTTATTTTAACTATCACTAAAACTTGGGAATCAATATACTAATAAGTATTATTAAACTTACATTTTGTGGATTCTAGTTTCTTAATAATCTTTCCTTTTACCACTTATTTGAAAATCATTATTGGTTTATTTTCATTATCTTAAATAGCTTTATTTTAAATCTTTTATTTTATATTCATTATACAAAAATCTAATCAATCTTTGGAGCTAGGTTAAAATTTATTAATTTTGGTTTAAAATAGTTTTCTTTTTTATTTTAGACAACTCCATTGGGTTCGATCTCGTACTTACACGAACACTATATTTCATATATGATTCGTGCGATTGTGAGTTATAAATATTTAAAACATACCCATTTTGGGTACATCACCTATGCAATCATGCTCCAATAAGTTATCATAAATCTAACAAATAAATTTACTAACTTATTAATTCCTCGTGACTCCACTAAAGACTTGGAATTGCACTCTTGATTTCATAGAACACTCTATAACAAATATAGATATGTTGTTCATTATCTATTGTTACAACCATAATGGTCACTCAATCCTCTATAGACGGTCTACAATGAGTTGAGACTAAAATACCATTTTACCCCTCATTGTATTATATCCTTAAAATACTCAGTTCCTTGTAAATGATATTTCAGTAAACTAATATTAATTACTGAAATGAGATCTCTATCATTTAGCACCTTGAACCAAACTAAAAGGAAACTATCATTTCACTTCTTCATTAGGAGCAATAGATGTTCATATCTATGATTAACACTCCCACTCAATTATACTACTGAGTTCTCAAGATGTAAGTATTGGCTAGTCCGTAGGGTAAGATGGTAACGAACAAGTCAAATAACTTAAATAATACAATCAATTAGAATACTAACCCTTCAGAAATGATATTGAATTGACCTATGGTCAGCTATATGATATAACTAGAATAAATAATAACGGTATGTGTTGACGGTGAGAACTTGTCAACTAAGTTGAGTTGGACAAAATTATCAAGCTAAGATAGTCAATAAAAAAGCTGTAGAAATTTAAGTAATAACTCAAGAACAATGACAGAACAACAATGGAGAAATCAATCTTTCATTCACTCTCAAGCACTTGCTACAATAAATTTTCCAACCCCCTCCCATGTGGGAGAGGGGTCCTTTTTATAGTAGGCTCTGATGGCCTGGGATACATGGTGGTCCAGGAGACCCAGGGGTACATAAGTACTCTATCAAGAGAGTGATATCAGGCGTAGTGGTGTCGGCTCTGGTACCCGGACCTGGACCTGACTCCACTACTTGTCTCGTACGGGTGTCAGAGACGTGGTGGTGGTGTAGCCACTCCTTGTACTATTCCAAACCGCCACTACTTTTCGGGTACCGGTGTCAGGCCTGTCCCATGATCCTTGCAGGCATGTACGTACCCCTTTAGAGGTACCTTGTTTGTACTCTTTTTGTCTCTTGAGGGCCACCTTGAACACTGGCATCATGCACGCGTGGCCCTTGGGTCGTGGCCCTTTGGGGCAAGGCCACTTGGCACGCGTGGCCCTTGGGACGAGGCCCTTTGAGGTGAGGCCACTGGGCGTGCTTAGTCCTTGGGCGAGGCCCTTCGGGGCGAGGCCACTAGGCACGCGTGGCCCTTGGGACGAGGCCCTTTGGGGTGAGGCCACTGGGTGTGCTTAGTCCTTGGGTGAGGCCCTTTGAGGCGAGGCCCTTCGGGGCGAGGCCACTGGGTGTGCTTAGTCCTTGGGTGAGGCCCTTTGAGGCGAGGCCCTTCGGGGCGAGGCCACTAGGCACATGTGGCTCTTGGGTCGAGGCCCTTCGGGGCGAGGCCACTAGGCACGCGTGACCCTTGGGACGAGGCCCTTTGGGGTGAGGTCACTGGGCGTGCTTAGTCCTTGGGTGAGGCCCTTTGGGGCGAGGCCACTAGGCACGCGTGGCCCTTGGGACGAGGCCCTTTGGGGTGAGGCCACTGGGCGTGTTTAGTCCTTGGGCGAGGCCACCCTATGCTTGCATGTTACTTGGGTGTGGCCCTTGAGGGCGAGGTCACCCTGCGCGCAGATCAGGTGGTGTCGCACGGCCAGCGTGCGCGGAGCAGGGGCATCGCGCGGTGCGCGCACCCGGAGCAGGGGCGTCGCGAGGTGCGCGCGCGCGGAGCAAGTGCATCGCGCGGTCAGCGCGCGCGGGTCCTTGGTGGCACATGAGGGGCTTTTGGCACTTGTTTTGGGTCTCCTACAAGTACCAGATTTTTAGCATTCACACTTCCCCCCTAGTCTAGGGGAGTACCTTTAGGTGCTCTTGTAGACTATTCTCATTGACTCTTATAAATAGGCCCTCATGCAAGGCTCATTATGTACACCTCACTTCCTTAGCTTAGTGGTATCTAGACCTATACTCCCTTAAGGGGTTCAATCCCCCATCACCTCACTTTTTCCATAGTTTTTTTTTTTTTAAGTATGGGCTAATTTCTTGGGGTATCTATTTGGAGGCTAACACATTCCTTAAGGGGTTCGACCATTTGGTGCTTTTGGCCCTCGACCTCCTTTCGACCTCGACAACGCTCCATCTTATTTGCTTGAGGTATATTTCCTTTTTCTCTCACGTTCTTATGCAGGCCTATACCGTGGCTCTACGGTTTGCTGACTCGTCCTACAACCTCTCCGTGTCTACTACTGAGAGGGACTGCCTTACAGCCCGGGTCCAGGAGCTTGAGAAAACCCAGTCTGAGCTGAAGAAGGTTCAGGCCGAACTTGCCACCTCGTCGAAAAGGAAGTTGAAGGCGGTTGCCAAGGCCAAGGAGCTGAAGGACCAAGTTGCCAGCCTGAAGAGCGAACTCCAGGCGACCAAGGATATCGCGACAGTGTCGTAGGAGAGGGTTACTTATTTAGAGGCCAAAGTCGAGTCTATCAGGGTCGAACTCCAGACTGCAAGGGCCGAAGTCGAGACTACCAGGACCAAACTCCAGGCTGCTAGGACTGATGTTGCTACGTTGGAGGAGAGAAATGCTTCCTTGGAGGCGGAGAAGACTACCATTGAGTACAGGTCCATCGATCGCGCCCTTTACAACGTGTGGAGGCAGGACCCCAATTTTGATTTCTCTTCTTTTGGTGAGCATGTCGTCGCTCGAGCGGCCACGTGGAGCGCCCATGGTAGGAGGCCCTGAAGTTGCTATCTCATTATCTCTGTCAGCCCATAGTAAATGTATGCTTGCTTGAGTCGTTGTAATATTGTCGTTCTCACTATTTTTCCTTGGTAACTCTTGTAATGTCTTCGAAACTTTCTTTTTCAATGTATATATACATGTGCTGCTGTTTATTTCTTGTTCTATTGCATCTGAGGCCCTTTTAAGCCTGTATGATGGGGTTTGGTTGGTTCCCCTCTTTTATTTACCAGGCTGGAGGTCCTTTGGAGCCCATGTGAAAGGGTTCACTGGGACCTCTTTTGGTGCCTCTTGATTACTTTTATAAGGATATTTTGACCCCTTGGGTCCTAGCTATCCTTTTACATATTCTTGAGCGCGCTTATTATTTTTTGCGAGAAGCGTCCTTCTCGTCGTTATTCATAGTACTATTTTTGTAAGGGTCTCCTTTAGGACCCTTTTTGGCTAGACGGCTTGGTGGCCGCACTAGACTTATTATTGTCATTACCATTTTTTTTTTGTAAGTCCCTATGGCCTTCCTTGGTGTTCACAAGGGTAGCTAATCCTTGTGATCCCAGGGGATGCCTTGTAAGGACTTCGTTTAAGGCCCTGGTATAGGGGGTCCCTCTGGGATCCCCCACCAAAGGGTCCTTTTTTAGGGTCACTTCCTCGTGATGGAGGGCCCTTTTTAGGATCCTCCTAGTGCCTAGGGTCCTTTTCAGGGTCCTCCTGACAGGGGGTCGTTTCTAGGGTCCTCTTGGTAGAGGGTCCCTTTTAGGGGCCTCCTTTTTAGGAGGGTAAGGGATCCTTTTTAGGATCCTCCGTTAGAGGGCCCTTTTTAGGTTCCCCTTGCTAGCCGCATGTTGTTGCCTCCTGTCCTACCCCCCCAGTGTTTGGTGAAATTTATTTCGGCAGGCACTTTGGCTGATGTCCGCGTAGCGAAGAAAAATAACACATGAAGCTGCCAACATTTTCATTCATAACATGCAGTTTACAACCAACCTTGTAAATAGCGGGGTTACATCTACCTACGAGGTTACCTAGGTAGCCTCTTTGATTCTTACTTACTTAATTTAAAACAACAAGGAACAAACTAAACATAGGTTCTTTCTGCATTGAGTGCTGAAGCCTCGCTGGTAGCACTTCTTGGGACAATCCGTAACTCGTGGGTCCTACTTGTGTGGGTCTAATTTGTGTGGGTCGCTCCTTCATACACAACCATTGCCATCGGTTCAGATGGTTTGGTGGCTGTGCGGAGGGACATGTTATAACATTCCCTCGCTTCCCTCTGCTCCCCTTTCATGCATGCTACTCCCTCGGGGGTTGGGAACTTCATAGCCAGATGATACACAGAAGTTATCGCCTTCAATTCTCTCAGAGAGGGTCTCCCTAATACCGCATTGAAGGCTGAGGCGCAATCCACCACGACAAAGTTGGCCATTACGGTGGTTTGCCTGGGCTGCTCCCCCATGGTGAGGGCTAAATCGATCGCCCCCAGGGGTTGTATCGAATCTCCCGTAAACCCACCAAAGACATAGTGCAAGGCTTTAGGTGGCGGAGGCTCAACCCCATCTTTTCTAGCGCTGGTCGATACAAGATGTCCACAGAGCTCCCGTTATCAACCAAGATCCGATGTACCCTCATGTTAGCAAGCTGGGTAGTTAGCATCAGGGGGTCATTGTGAGGGAAATGCACCCCCTGCGCATCTTCTTCAGTGAAAGTTATTGAGTCATTCTCGCCTTTGAAGCTCTTCGGGGGGCGCTGCTCCAAACTTAAAACGCAAGGTGGTGGACTTCGTCTGGCCTCCTTGGTGTACTTGTCTCGCCCCTTCCTTGAATCGCCTCCGACTCCTGGTCCTCCAAAGATGGTCCTGACCTCTCCCTGCACTTCTGGGGCCACCCCTCGTGCCCGCGGCGAGGACTCTCCTTCTTCTGGCCTTTGGTTCTCCTTGCGCACATATCTGCCCAAATGTCCCCTGCGGATGAGCTCCTCGATTTCCACCTTCAAATGGTTGCACTCCGCGGTGGTGTGGCCGATATCCTTGTGATATTGGCAATACTTGCCGGGGTCTCTTTTCGACCGATCCTTTTTTATTGGCGGGGGCCTTTTAAAAGGAACCCGGTTTTCGTTCGTAACGAAAATATCCTCTCTCGCATGGGTGAGGTTCGTGTAAAAGGTGTAGAGGCTCTGTATGCGCTCGTCAAAGCGTTGGTGCTTCCGGGGTCGATCGTCCCTCGTTCCCCCATATACACCCTTCTTCTTTGCACTGCTTTGGTTTTCCTGGACAGAAGGTTTCGGGGGCGATGGGCCTTTTCCAGCTTTGAGGTTCTCATGACCATCCTCCATGCGAATGTACTTTCGGGCCCGCTCGTAGAAATCATCCAAGTCTGTGACCTCTCTCTTGAGCATGTTATCCCATAACTTGCTCCATGGGCGCACTCCAGCTGTGATGGCCATTTTCAGCTCTCGGCGGGTCAGGCTCCCTACCTTAGCTGCCTCCATATTGAACCGGTGGATATAGCTCTTCAAACTCTCATTTTCTCCTTGCTTCACATTGGCCAGGCTGGTGCCTGACATCGTGTAATCTCGCACGGCGTGGTGCTGCTAGAGGAATTCATCAGAAAGTTGCTGCCAAGATCGGATGGACCCCGGTCTAAGCCTCCTGAACCATGTGTAGGCAGGTCCTCTTAAGGTGACAGCGAAGCAATGACATCGCGCCCCGCAGCCAATTCCCCTCAGCTTCATTAGGTCATTAAATGTATCTAGATTATATTTTGGATCCGTGTTTCCTTCATAGGGGGTCATGTGGGGCTCTTTAAAGCTGGCATGGAGCCTTATGGCCTGGATCTCCCTGACGAAGGGCGACTCATGGTCGAACTCCTCCTCAAAAACTTGACCTCCAGTGGCAGTGACGATCTTGCTTCGCAGGCTCCTCATTTCTATATCCAAGTCCTGCCTCCTCTTGTTTAGAGAGTCCCTCAAAGCGAACGGGCTAAGATCTGCCTTTCCCTTGCCCTCCCGAGGCGCCATAGGGGGCGTGGTCCCTTTGCCCGCCCTCTTCTTATTGAGCTCCTCCCGTAAATCCGAAGGTGCTCTTTTAGAGGTGACCTTGTCCTCATTGCGAGGGGCAGCGTTGGTCCTTGGCATTGGTTTCTGAGCCTGCTTAGGTGGTTCAGGGTGCTCGCGTTGCTTCGCTCGGGGGGTGTTACTGGTAGAGTGTCGGGTTCTCCCATCATCTACTAGTACGGTGGTCTCCACCCCATCCTTGTCTTTCTCCTTCCTCTTAGGCAAGGTCACGCTCGATTTACCCTACAACAGGCCATTCAGGACCTCTTGCATATTCTCCAAGGTGGTCTCCAACCTTTGGTTCTTACGGTGGAGCTCACGTATTTCCTCTTCATAAAACCGAGATTTCGAACTCGAGCTCACGGAATGGACTCGGGGATGCTTATCATGCCTATGGGTAGAGGGGCCCGGGTCCTGCTGGCCGGAGTTCGGTACTTGCGGTGGTTTTGGGAGAGGTAACTCATTAGCATTTCCCGGTGGTGCTCTTGGAGGACTTTCTCCAGGTGGAGCGGCCGGTGACGAGGCCACTCTATCACCTCCGTGAACCTCAAGGTCCTTCGGGGGCTCCACGTCTCTGGGTGGAGGAGCGTCCTTCATGGAGGCCTTCAGCTGGACTCCGTTCAGGTGAAGCTCTACCTCTCGTGGCTCCCTGAGTCGCTTTGAACGTCTTGGCATTTCTTCTTGCCGGAAACAATGGTGGAACAGTAGCTTGAAACTAACGTTCCCACAGACGGCGCCAAACTGTTGACGGTGAGAACTCGTCAACTAAGTTGAGTTGGACAAAATTATCAAGCTAAGATAGTCAATAAAAAAGCTGTAGAAATTTAAGTAATAACTCAAGAACAATGACAGAACAACAATGGAGAAATCAATCTTTCATTCACTCTCAAGCACTTGCTACAGTAAATTTTCCAACTCCCTCCCATGTGGGAGAGGGGTCCTTTTTATAGTAGGCTCTGATGGCCTGGGATACATGGTGGTCCAGGAGACCCAGGGGTACATAAGTACTCTGTCAGGAGAGTGATATCAGGCGTAGTGGTGTCGGCTCTGGTACACCGTCAGGGTCCATGGGAGCACCTCAGCTTTTGTACCCGGACCTGACTCCACTACTTGTCTCGTACGGGTGTCAGAGACGTGGTGGTGGTGTAGCCACTCCTTGTACTATTCCAAACCGCCACTACTTGTCGGGTACCAGTGTCAGGCCTGTCCCATGATCCTTGCAGGCATGTACGTACCCCTTTAGAGGTACCTTGTTCGTACTCTTTTTGTCTCTTGAGGGCAACCTTGAACACTGGCATCATGCACGCGTGGCCCTTGGGTCGTGGCCCTTTGGGGCGAGGCCACTAGGCACGCGTGGCCCTTGGGAGAGGCCTTTTGGGGTGAGGCCACTGGGCGTGCTTAGTCCTTGGGCGAGGCCCTTCGGGGCGAGGCCACTAGGCACGCGTGGCCCTTGGGACGAGGCCCTTTGGGGTGAGGCCACTGGGCGTGTTTAGTCCTTGGGCGAGGCCACCCTATGCTTGCATGTTACTTGGGTGTGGCCCTTGAGGGCGAGATCACCCTGCACGCGGATCAGGTGGTGTCGCACGGCCAGCGCGCGCGGATCTTGGTGGCGTCGCGCGGTGCGCGCGCGCGGAGCAGGGGCGTCGCACGGTCAGTGCGCGCGGGTCCTTGGTGGCACGTGAGGGGCTTTTGGCACTTGTTTTGGGTCTCCTACAAGTACCAGATTTTTAGCATTCACAGTATGTTTACTTATCCTATCTACTGTCAATATCGGTCCAATCCGATGCAACAAATACATCCGATCTTTTCTACTTTGCTAATGTTTTGAAAAGAACATAACACTACAATGTGTAAGTAGATCATATCGTAGATTGGCAAGTCAGTGTAAATCCTGTGCACTGACTAATCTTAGGACTAACTTATTTTGAACATATAATCATATTTATATTGCATTGTGATTACGTCACTTTAAATACGATTAGCTATATGGTCGAGATTTAATAAAAGTTTATATTAAACAAATAATCATGAAAATAAACACATGTGAGCAAAGTGATTGGCCAAGTCAAAAAATGATTTCTGTTCTTTTATTGATAATAAATGAGATTACAAAGAAATTGTGTGTTTAATTAGGGCATAAAACCTCAACAAGAGCCAAATGGGAGAGGAGAGATGAAGAAAGGATAAAAGAGAGAGAGAGAGAGAGAGAGAGAGAGAGAAATGAGAGAGAGTTTTGTGTATTTATAATTATGGTAATCTATTTTTTATATTTTATGGAATTACTATCTTTTAAACATTTTTTTTCTAAACTTACCATATTTTGTATAATTATTTTTTCCCATAAATATAGAAATTATGTTTATTTTTCCCATATTGATGTAAATTTCTCATATGGAAATGCCACATTTTTTATCATAGTTATGTTTTCTTTGATTTTGAAGGTAATTTTTTTTTTCAATTTTTTATTTTTTCCTTCGTTTTTTAATTATTTTTTCTTTTTTCTCTTTTTTTTCTACCAATTTTTTCCTACATCTTTTTTTTCTTTTCATTTTTCAATTGTTCTTCTTTTTCATTTATCTATTTTTTTTCTTTTATTTGGATTGTTTTGTTTTTTTTTATTCACATTTTTTTCTTTAGTTTTCTTTCTTTCTTTTTTATTTTATTTTATTTTTAATTTTTTCCTTCTATTTGTTTTTCATTTTTGTATTTATTATTTTCCCTTCCATTTTTTTTTCTTTTTTCACACATATGAATTTTTTTTCTTTTTCCATTTTTTCATTTTTTTCTACCAATTATTTCATTCATATTTTTTTTCATTCCATTTTTCCATTATTTTTCTTCTTCTTCTTTTTATTTTTATTCATTCATCTGTTTTTTTTTTTCTTTCATCATTTCTTTTGTTTTGTTTTTTAATTTTCTTTCCTAAGTTTTTCTTCATTTTTTGTACTTATTATTTTCTTATTCCATTTTCTCTTTTCTTTCCCTTTTTTCACACATATATTTTAACATTACATAATTATTTTACTATTTTCTTATTTATTATCTTTAATCATTGTAATTTTTTTTATAGTTTTTTCCACTATATGTAAAAAATTCAAATAAATTTTTTCAGTATTTTCTTTTTACCGTAACTCTTATAGGAATACCAAAATTTGGAAAGAAAATTAATAAAAACATGAATGAGTAACTAGTTACCCTGATGGGAGCGTTCAAATCTAGAAAAAACATTATATGAAGAAGATGGGAGAGATGGGAAAGGGATGGTTCTAATTTTTTTTTCTATCTTCAAATTTGTGGTAACTAGTTACCTTCCCGTTCTTTGTGTGTATATTTCTGGGGGTAACTAGTTACATTCACATTCTTTGTATGTATATTTCTGAGAGTATATGGTTACCTTCACGTTCTGATGTGTGTGTATATTTCTAGGTTTTTTATGGTAACTGATTACATATGTTACTAAAATCATAGTTACTTATTCTTCCTTTTTTAATGAAGTGTTCTTCCTTTTTTTCGTTAAATTTGATGTTTCCTTTCATATTTAATATGAGTAACCCGTCACCCCTCTTATGGTAACTGGTTACCCCTCTTATGGCAAAAGGTTACTCCTCTCAAGGTAAGTGGTTACTCCTCCTGGTACATGTTATTTAACCTAGCTCTAGGATTTTTTTTTTACATAATTGTCAAAAATCAATCAAATAACTGGTCACCTTACCTAGGATTTGAAAAAAGAAACGTACAATCTAAAAGAAAAAGAAAAAAATGTTTATAATAAATAAAAAATAATAAACACAATTCATATTATAATATTTTTTTTTTGCAAAACAACCAAAGAAAAATTTAATGTAAAATTAGTTATATAAAAATAATATAAAAAAACAAATAAACTAAAAAAATAATAATCAAATTACAAACATACCTTTCCAAATTAATAAAACTTGATTAAGAGTAAAACTATGGCATAAACCAAATTTTATAAAAAAAATAAATATATGAAAATAAACCCATAAAAGTGAAAATTCTTAAAAAAAAATCCATAGATTAACTTTTTTTGTTGTTGAGAAAAAACCATATTTTTGCATACTCTATTCAAAATCTCATATAAAATGTAATTTCCTCTTGTTTTTAACAAGTTTACAAAAATATGGTTTTTTTTTCAAAGTACTTATTTTATGGCTTTTTCTTTTAAGAATTTTCAAGTTTATGCATTTAGTTTCCCTTATTTTTATATGAAAGTTGATTTATGACTAGTTTTATTCTTAATTAAGTTTATTTAAATTAGGAGGTTATTTTAGTTATTTGAGTGTTTTTTATTTGATTATTTTATATCGTTTTTATTATACAATATTGATTTAATATTTTAAAAAAACAACTTAATCTATTTTATTATTTTTATATTATTTAATCTTCATTTTTTGTAATTTAATATTACAATTCAAAATCACGAATACATTTTCACTTTACTATTTTCAAATTTCATCTTTTCAACTTCTCTTTTCTATGACGTCTTCTTTCTCTTTCCTATTCCGTTGAACCTTTTAGGAAAGAACCTCCTATTCAACCGCATCGCCTTCAACTAAAATTATTCCATTATTTATCATCATTTTTTATTATTGGACTTATTTTTTTCACTATATATGAAAAAAAATCAAATCAATTTTTTTGTTCTAGCTTTTCGTTCTACATTTTTTTAAAGATCATGACTATTCTTTCCTTGTCTAGGTTAAGTAATTGATTACTTTCACGTTTTCATATATGACTTTTTTTTTTTTTTAGATTTGAATGTTCTCATCAGGTAACTGGTTACTTATTCACGTTTTTATATCTAATTTTTTCCTTTCCAAATTTAGATGTTCCTAATAGAGTTACTGGTTACCCATTCAAGTCGGATGTTCCTACTAGGGTAACCGGTTACCCCTTAATGTTTTAATTATATTTTTTTTTTCTTTTCAGATTTGAATGTTCCGATTAGGGTAACTGTATACTCATTCAAGTTTTCATATATATATTTTTCTTTTAGATTTGGATGTTCTGATTAGGGTAATCAGTTACTTATTCATGTTTTCATATCAATTTTTTTTTTCAGATTTGAATGTTCCTATCAAGGTAACTGGCTACCCATTCACGTTTTCATATCTAATTTTTTTCTTTCCTATCAGGGTTACTTTAAAAATGAAAGACTTAAAAAAGTGATTTAATTTTTTTTTTTTGCATATAGTAGAAAACATAATAAAAAAATACAATTATAAATGATAATAAATAATAAAATAATTATGTAATATTAAATATATGTGAAAAAAATAAAGGAAAAAGGAAAAAAGAAATTAGAAGGATAAAATAATAAGTAGAAAAAAGAAGAAAAGTGAAAGGAAAAAGATAAAAGAAATGGAAGGAAAAAGAAAGACATAAAAAAAGAGGAAAGAAAATTGAAAAAAATGATGAAAGGAAAAAAAACTGAAAGATACAACAAAAACAAATGATGAAAGAAAAAAAAAGGCGAAGGAAAAAAAAAGAAAAAATAGGAAAAAAAAGAAAAAAAAGCTGGACAAATAATAAAAAAATTAAGAAAAAATAAAAAAAATTGAAAAAAAAGAAACAAAATTATCCTCAAAATCAAAGAAAACATCATTATCATTAGAAATATGACTTAATTATATATATATATATTTTATTTATGGGAAAGATCTCATAAATATGAACTTCGAAACCAAAAAAACCATAAAAAAGTTATTACAGTTCAATGCCCATATTTTTGTAAATCAACCTAAAAAAAAGTCATAAATATAAAAAAATTACTTAAAAAATTTACATGTAAGACCATATTTTGCATCTTATTTACAAAAATACCATGGCTCATTTAATTTACAATAGTACTGTTTTTTGTGTACTGCTTTTCACTTTTGGCTGATTTTTTTTACGTTTATTGCTTTCTCTTTTTCTCTCTCTTCTCCCTAACTTCAAAAATATTTTCCGACCACATCGCTGGTCAGTTGGGCTCAAGAGTGATACCATCACAACCTATTCTTCAATGTGATTATTTTGATATGCGGGAGACATATATTTTTCCTGTCGTGTGGAGAAGAAGACCAGAATAAAAAAACAACATTTTAGTTTCTTTTTTATATTTTATTAACCAAAAAGTAACTAAATTTTAAACTTAAAAAAAATTAATATAACAAAAGTGTATTCTTAATTTACATTAAAAAGATACCGTATGGTATTCTAAACAACTTTAAAGTTATTTTAGAAACATTTCAAGTAACTTTTTTAAATAGATTCTTTAGGATATTATTTGATAACTTTTAAACATAACATAATAATACTCTTTTTGGTAACTCAATAAGTTCGTTAGTTCCTTTAAATTTGTGTTATACCCAAAATCTTAGTCATATATCAAAATGTAACCAATTTGGTATATTAAATGATTTTAAAAGCAACGAAAATATAGCTTTTAAAAGTAACTATGCAGTATACTAAATAATATCATTTTCTAATAAGTTATTCATGGTAACTTGGAATTATAGGAGTAACTTTTTATACTATGCGATAACTAATTCGTAATCAAAATAGACTTGAAGGTAACTTAAAAAAATGTTAAATAATAGGGTAGGTACTCATTTGGTACCTTGTGTTTTGGCCGTATACAACTTTAGTACCATCTATTACGAATAATTATCACCGGTTACCCTGTAATTGTAAATTCTGTAAAAAATGGTACCCTCTACTTGAATTTGGATATCAATTTTTTCATAATACCTTAACTGCCCTATGTTATAAATCGTCAACTAATAAAATATAGGGAATACACGCATTTGGTACCCTATATTTTTGCCAAGTATAACTTTGGTATCTTCTATTACGAATAATTATCATTTGGTATCTTGTAATAGTAAAATTAGTAAAAAATGACATTCTAGACACAAATTTAGTCAACATTGTTTTTATAATATCCAAATTACTCTCAATTATAAATAATTAATTTGTTAAAATATTGTATTAAAATATTTTAATAAAAATAAAAACATAACTTGATAATTAAGTAAAAATAAAACAACTTAAAACTTAATTAAATACTTATATTTATAATTAAAATGACAACAGTTCTATTTCAATCCATTGTTTTTCAAAGTCTCAAATCTAGAAATAAAGAGCAAAAGTTTTTGTGAAATATTTACTCTAAATTTGAATTTGTTATTTCTCTTTCTGGTTGTTCTTCACAGTTTAGACCAAATGAAAAAAAATCCAGACTTATACAAAAAAAAAAAAAAACTACATCAAAGTTAGATCACGTTCTCTTCCCTATTTCCTTCTGTCACTGAATTTATTTCACATAAACAAATATTTTTCTTGTTGATATTCTCAAACAATGAATGAAAATTATATACAGAATTCAAATCAACAAATTAAAATGCATAATATCCATATTCAAATTTTAAATACAAAATCATACATAACCGAAATATCAAACCTGAAAATATCTGAAATATCCACGGATAAATTTGTACTGAGCTTGACCTTGTAGACTCAGTGAGTTTTAAAAGGTGTTCTTGATTTTTCGTATGGCTTGAAGTAATATTTCTTTTTTTGTTCATTTTTCATACCATTGTTTTTACTGATTTTACAATTACAGGGTACCAGAAGATAATTATTCATAATTGATGGTACTAAAGTTTTACTAGGTCAAAATATAGGGTACCAAATATGGGTATTCCTATTTAAAAATAAATCTATTAATTCAGGTTAAGCAAGAACAAATTTGTCATATAAAAAAATATTGACAAAATTTGTGTCTAGGGTACCATTTTGACTGATTTTACAATTATAGGGTACTGGATGATAATTATTCGTAATAGAGGGTACCAAATCTGTACTCGGCCAAAACACAGGGTACCGAATATGCATATTCCTAAAATAATAAGACATGTAAATTACATGAGTGACTAAAAAAGTCTATTAAAAGTTGCTTTGTAATATACTAAATTAATTTTTTACTAATAAGCTATATGGTAACTTGTTATACTATATGACAACTCATTATTTTCTAAAATAAGCTTGAAGGTTACCAAATGTACCTTAAATAATAAGATACAATAATATAACATAACAATAACTAATTAATATATTAAGATATCACAAATAAGTTTTAGAGGTAACCAAAAGGAATCTGAAACAATATAATCTAAAAATAAAGCTTTTTATTAAAAGAAAGAGTGACCAATTGTTATCTTATTAGTATCTTAAGCAACCAAAGTGTAACTTTTTACAACCAAAAAAAAAAAAAAATTTGGAAAGCGGGATTTCCCATTTCGTTGACTACCTTTTTCGCTATCAACCTAATATAAGAACATGACAAAAATTAGAAGAAAATGACATAAAGATTTTATGTTGTTCAGGCTATAAATGAGCCTTAGTCCATGAGCCTTTGATATTAGTGAGTTAGAAGCTTGTTTGAGCAAGCTTCAATGGAGTCTCAGGCATCGTATATATTGCTTTCAGTCTATAGTGCTTTTACTGGCCAAAGTTCAGAACCCTTTACAAGGAGATACCCCAACCCTATTTATAGAGGTCTAGGTCATTAATGCCCTTAATGAACAATTTATACAACATTCCTCCTTATTTGGGGAGTAAGCTGCTACTTAATATAAAATTGAGTACACCAAAAATATCCACATAACAGAGAAAAGTATTTCACCAAGTAGATACGAAACTTTACTATACATAAACATAACTTTATAAGGTTTCAAAGTTTGGGCTTGGTTGTCCTATGGATTTACAAAATTAACCCTAAGTGTCGATTAGTTGAGCTTAGTTAGCCTAATAGATTTACAAAACTTAGCTCTAACATATAAGTTCTACAAACCACAGATTAAAATATGAAGACAAATATACATATAATCGCTATCCAAAAATACATAATCTATCTATCTACTCAGTCTACAATATTTATGTTGGAGCCAAAATCCTCATTTGAGTCCTTCTTAAGGTCCTCTATCGGGTCCTCTTCTGGGTCCACCTCCATGTCAGAGTATTCCTCGGAATCCCTATCCATAAATTCCCTGTCAGGGTTGCTGCTGCCGCCTACTCAGTTGCCTTCTCTCGAGCTGCCCTTCGATCTACCTTCATTGGGTCTACTTCGACTACTTGATTCATTGTAGCCTTGTCTTGAGCACACTGTGCCTATGTGCCTTCAGTACCATCGTGGAATTGTGCCTCTCAAGCACAATTTGGCTAATCTTACCTTTAAACTTAGGGGCATAGTAATGTCTTTAAAGAAGGTGTTTATAATGTAGGTCCATCCCGCAAGTCCAGACCTAGTCTGCTTCGTCGCACGATTGTGGTCCCAACATATGAAATATCTCATAGAAGCTAACCCTTTGCTCTAGTGTAAATACTATGGGTGGGGTTAACTATAGTGAGATTATCTACCTCAGGTTAGTTATCCATTCTATCCTACAATTTATAGAATTCAGATAAGTAACAAGGAAACAACCCTGTTACACCCAGATTTCGAGCCTTAAGAATTGTGATCTCAAAAGCTGGATTCGTCAGGAATGGGCTCGTAATGTCTGGAACACATGTCCGCCACCTAGGCACCGAACCTACAAAGCAGGGGTATCTCCTTGTCCGGACCGTCCAGGCCACGAAATGGGTGGCAGCCACCGTCGCCCATATGGTTCCCTCCATCGCCTATAAGATATCCTTCACCTCCTCGCAAGAATGCTAAACAGGTTCGAGATGAGGACGAGAGACGCGCGGGGAGGAGACAAGGGAACAGGGAAGCTTTCAGGGAGCGGAGAGGCGCCCTATCTGAAAAAAGTCAAACGTCCCGGTCTCGCACGGCAGAAAAGAGGCGGCACGAAAAAGACCCATCTCGAAATAATCATGTGACAAGTCTTACTAGTGATGACTCTGGAGATACCAGATCAGTCAGTATGCATGATCGAGGTCGGAAGAATACTGGGAGCTACAGGAATCGCTCCGACCTGCGGGAACATTTGAATAAGAATCAGGGTAATGTTAACTCGACGAACCAGGACCTGAGGGATCGCTTGAATAAGTGTAAAGACCCCCTGTGGAGGCACGAACCTGGAATTGTGATCAATGACAACCAATTCCAGACAAGACCCCTCGCGGACCCGGTCTAGGAAAGAATTGATCAGTTAGAAAAGGCCTTCAGACTCTTGAAAAATGAGCAAGGTCAGGGTCGATATGAAGACTCTGATGAGGAGCTTGAACCGTTTGCTCCCCATATTTCTAACACTCCATTTCCCCAAGGATTTTGGATCCCTCACGTCCCAACGTTTAAGGGAAAGTCTGACCCGTACAGCCATTTGAGTACATTCAATAACATAATGAGAGCAAGTAACATGGGTTACGAGCTCAGATGCATGTTATTTCCAGCATCGTTGACAGGACCAGCCAAAAGCTGATTCGAAAAATATAGAAGACACTCAATAACTTCTTGGGATCAGTTGTCTAAAAACTTCAAGAAGCAGTTCAGAACCATGATGGGGGTTAGACCAGAGGCATCAACTCTGACTAACGTTCGGCAGCAGCCAGGTGAGACATTGAAAAGTTACCTTACAAGGTTTAACTTGGAAGTTGCCCGAGCTTGAAATGTGGATGACAGCGGTCATCTAATGGCTGTCCAAGCTGGAGTAATGCCAGGAAGTGCTCTCTGGGACGACATGCAGAGAAAACCGGTGAGGTCCCTAACTGAGTTTAACAAACGAGCATAGAGGTTTGTCAATGTAGAGGAAGCGAGGTCGACACTTAATGTGACTTCCTAGCCCGTAACTACAACGATAAACGTAAACTCTGCCTCAACCTCGACGGACCCACCAGCTTCAAAGCCTGCTGCGGAAAACCATTCCAAGAGAAAAAAGAACAAAGGGAGTAACCCCGAGGCCGAGGGAGGAAAGAAAAAGAAGGGGGAGAGATATTTCTCCGTGTACAGAGTGTACACTGAGCTCAACGAGTCTTGGGAGAACATATTCCTAGCTAATGAAAACCAGGTCCCCTTCAAACGTCCAGACCCAATGAGAAATCAGAAGTCCAAGAGGGACTCTAGCAAATATTACCGATTTCACAGAGACACCGGGAATACTACTGATGAATGTCGACAGCTGAAAGATGAGATCGAAGGATTGATCTCGAGAGGTTATTTTAGACAATATGTCAAAAACTAGAATGCTAATTAGGCGTCTACGAGCCAGAGGGCAGCCGCGCTACAGCCCACATAAAACAACAATTCCCAAGCCAGGGAAGAAGATAGGCCCCCATCGATCGATGGAGAAGACATGATAAGCATCTCGGGAGGGCCTCATCTCGCGGGAGTGGGCAGAAATGCCCAAAAGAGATATGTGAACGAGCTAAAAAATGGGGACGGGTCTCCTTATGAACCCGAACCTAGAGCTCCTAAAAATCAAAAGATAGTGTCTCAGCCAATAACCTCTACTGAGGACGACGCATCCCATGTTCAGTTTCCTCACCATGATCCACTAGTCATCACTCTCCAGCTGGCAAATAAGAGAGTTCACCAGGTTCTCATGGACAATGGGAGCTCAGCTAACATTCTCTATAAGTCAACCCTAGAGAAAATGGGACTCACTCTTCGCGACCTGAAAGCATGTGCGCAACACTGTATGACTTTTCAGGAGAAGGGATCGCTTGCATGGGATCCATCGAACTGCCCGTAACCTTGGGAGACTACCCAGTATCAACAACCAAGATGATGGAGTTCGTGGTAGTAGACCTGCCTTCGGCCTACAACGTGCTGCTCGGAAGACCCGCCCTAGTAGGGATGGGGGCAGTCTCGTCTGTTAGGCATCTGGCCATTAAGTTCTCTACTCCTAGTGGCATCGGGACTTTGAAGGGAGACCAGTTGGCCAGAAGGGAATGCTATAGCATCTCCCTAAGAGGAAAGAAACAGATGAGTGCACAGACACTCGTAATTGTTCAAAATAAAGATGGGACAATCTTGGAGATAGATGAGGAGATCGACCCAAGGGTGGAGGAGAAAACTGACCTCGAACCATTAGAAGAGCTTGAAGAAATCAAGCTCGAAGAGTCAGATCCTTCCAAAACAGTAAAGGTCGGGAAACACCTCCAGGAAGAAACCAAATAGCAACTAATTTGCTTTTTGAAGAGAAACCAGGATTTCTTCGCATGGTCACATTTGGACATGGTAGGAATAAGTCCGAACATAGCGAGCCACGCGCTAAACATTGATAAAAGCTTCCCTTTGAAGCAACAAAAGCGAAGATAGCTGGATGACGACAGGAAGAAGGCACTGAAGGAGGAGGTCGACAGGTTAAAAGCAAACCGATTCATTAGGGATGCTTTTTACCCTGACTGGGTAGCCAATCTGGTGTTGGTCCCAAAACCTAATGGGACGCGGTGAACCTGTATTGACTATTCGGACCTCAACAAAGCTTGCCCGAAGGACTGTTTTCCCTTACCAAGGATTGACCAGCTCGTGGATGCCACGGCGGGGCATGGACTGATGTCGTTCATGGATGCCTATTCTGGATATAATCAGATTCCCATGCATGCCCCCGACCAGGAACATACGAGCTTCATAACGGACAAGGGGCTATACTGTTATAATGTCATGCCATTCAGGCTCAAAAACGCTGGGGCCACATACCAGCGGCTCGTGAATATGATGTTTTCAGAGCAGATAGGGAACAACATGGAAGTTTATGTTGATGACATGCTTGCCAAGTCTCAACTTAACAATAACCATGTTGATGACCTCGAAGAGTGCTTTGGCGTGCTTCAGAAGTATAACATGAAACTAAATCCTCAGAAGTGCTCCTTCGGGGTATCATTAGGAAAATTCCTGGGTTTCATTGTAAACGCTCATGGAATAGAAGCTAACCCAAACAAGATCCAGGCCCTGATCGACATGCCCTCACCTTGAAGACACAAAGATGTCCAAAGCTTGAACGACAGGATGGCGGCACTAATTAGGTTTATTTCGAAATCTACAGACCGTTGCCTTCTGTTTTTCAACCTTTTGAGGGGAGGCAAGAAATTTGAATGGATGGAAGAGTGCGAACTGGCCTTCCAGGAGCTTAAAGAGCACCTCGCCGAACCCCCCATCTTATCAAAACCTATTACGGGAGAAGTACTGTACTTATATCTTTCCACTACCGAACACGCAATAAGTGCAGTGCTCGTGCGAGAAGAAGAAAAGGTACAGAGACCCGTATATTACATCAGCAAAAGATTACTGGGGGCAGAGTCGAGATACCCCTTGATGGAGAAGCTAGCTCTCAGCTTAATTCATTCATCTCGTAAACTTCGACCCTACTTTCAGGCGCACCCCATCCATGTATTGACTGATCAACCACTTAGGCAAGTCCTGCCTAAACCGGAGGCTTCGGGTCGACTTCTTAAATGGGCGGTTGAACTCGGACAATTCGAGATCACCTACCACCCGAGGATGACCATTTGGGCACAGGCATTGGCAGACTTTATAGTGGAGTGTACTGGCATGACCAACGATGCAGTTTTAACCCCGACCCACGAGCTGTGGAAACTTTACGTCGATGGGTCATCTAATGAAAATGGATCGGGGGTAGGGGTCATTTTGATTACTCCCGCAGGGAGCAGATTTCATTCTGCCTTAAGATTCGACTTCAATGCATCGAATAACGAGGCCGAATACGAGGCTTTACTGGCGGGACTTCGTATAGCCAAAGAGCTCAAAGCTAAAGCTATACATTGCTACAGCGACTCCCAGCTTGCGGTTAACCAAATCTTGGGAGAATACCAGGCTCGTGGCACAAAAATGGCAGCTTACTTAGACAAGGAAAAATCCGCATTGGAAAATTTCGAGTTTTATGCGATTGAACAGGTTCCCTGAGAGAAAAACTCAAATGCAGATGCCTTAGCCCGGCTCGCTACTTCCGTCGAGAATGATGAGCTAAATGTTGTGCCAATAGAACACCTCTCGGCACCTAGCATTAACGAGCTGGAGGAGGAAGACGTGTGTATGATTGAGTCCGAACCTACCTGGATGACCCCGATAGTCGAATATCTCGAGACCGGAGTCCTTCCAAAAGATCGGAACCAGGCTCGAAAGTTAATGTATCAACTTCCCCGTTACACCATTTTGGATGGAAAGCTGTATAGAAGGGGATATTCCATGCCATTACTTCGGTGCGTGACTCCACCCGAAGCCAAGAAGATCATTGAAGAAATTCATGAAGGGTTCTGTGGAGACCATATCGGGGGGCATAGCCTGTCCAAGAAAATCATACACCAAGGATATTTCTGGCCTACCATTAAATTGGATTCTTTCGAGTACGTAAAGAAATGCGGTAAATTCCAGAGGTTCGCCATGATTCCTCGAGCTCCACCATCTGAGCTGACCATGATGACTTCCCCATGGCCCTTTGCGGTATGGGGAATCGACCTCATAGGCTCTCTTCCAACTGGCAAGGGCGGTGTGAAGTGTGCTGTAGTCGCTGTAGATTACTTCACAAAGTGGACAGAGGATGAACCGTTAGCAACAATAACTTCCAAAAAGGTCCTTGACTTTGTGGTAAAAAACATCGTATGCTGATATGGGATGCCGAGGAAAATTGTATCCGACAACGAAACCCAGTTCGATAGCGACTTGTTCACCAAATTTTGCGAGAAGAATGGAATAATAAAGAGTTTTTCGTCAGTAGCTCATCCTCAGGCGAATGGCCAGGTCGAAGCTGTAAACAAAACTCTCAAGAATTCGCTAAAGAAAAAGTTGGAGGAAGCAAAGGGACGATGGCTCGAAGAATTACCCCAAGTCCTATGGGGATATAGGACTACAGCTCCAACATCAACGGGACATACCCCGTTCTCTCTAGCATACGGTTACGAAGCTATGTTGCCTATTGGGGTCGAAATTCCTACAATTCGAACTCACATTTATGACCAAAGCTCGAACCACACTCAGCTCGAAGAAACCTTAGACTTGATCGAAGAAAGAAGAAACGAAGCTCAGCTGAGGAATGCTGCCTACCCGCAACGAGCTACCAGGTACTTCAACAAGAGGGTTCGAGATCGAAAGTTCGGTGTGGGAGATCTGGTGCTAAGGCGTGTATTTTTGGCAACGTGAGATCCAGCAACTGGCGTGCTCGGGCCAAATTGGGAAGGACCCTACCAGATAGTGTCAGTCATCCTCCCCAGTGTCTACAAGCTAGCGAGATTGGATGGGAGCCTGGTTCCGCGAGCATGGAATGGTGAACACCTAAGACCTTACTATCAATAGTGTAGGAAGGATGTTGCCTGTAACCATGCTTGTTTATCTGTACTGTTTTGCCTACTTTTGGATTTTGTTAAATAAAGAGTTATTTCGTCTGATTTAATTTATTTTTGCAATCTCTCTTAACCTAATAACCTATGGTCACATTCATAGGAAATTAAGGGGGCATCATTGGTATATATATAAATACCACCAGCTTGAAAAATAAATTAAGACAATTTGGATATAACCAAATTATTAAAAACATAAGTGTTTGGATGTAACCAAATGCGTGAGCTAAGGTAGTTTGGATAAAACCAAATTATCAAAAACATATAAGTGTATGGATTACAAACCAATCACAACCTTAAAAGGTTTGGAGCAAACCAGCTAAAACTAATCGACGATAAGTTGGAACATAAACCTACTTCGAGATAAGTCGAGATCGAGGCTGGAGTATCTTATAAAAAATAGTTTCGAACTCATAACCTCGGAGAGATAACCGAGGACGAGAAAAAGTAACTAAACAATAAGATATAACTAAACTGTTTGCATTACGCACCATACAAGTACTTTCGGGTTCGTGGTTAAAGTAATATCCGACCTTGATGAATAACGAGATCGGAAGCGGATAATTCGAGCAAACGGTGCATGAATGCATTGATCCTCGAGCCTAAATCCAAACTATGTTTGTACGAATAAATAAACATACGCGATTCTTTAATATAAAATGTGCAAAATATTTCAAACCAAGAAATAAAAAGCATGAGTATTAAAAGAAAAAGAAATTGTATCAGCCCTACGGGCATAAAATAAAATAATTACAAAAATAAGGGGATGCAGCCCCGAGGTGAGGTTCAAGAAGGAGCAGTTTCCTTGGCCTTCTCAGCATCAGCGGCACTACACCCCTCAGGACGAATATCATGACTATCCTTCTGAGCAGCCTCCTTAGCGGCCTCCCGAGCAGTCTCCTCCGCCTCAAGCCGAGCATTCCACTTATCAAGGAGCTTTGCCTCAAGAGGACCTAGGAAGCTGGTATCGAGGTCTTCATTATTGGCCCACATTCAGTACATGGCCAAATCAACTGCCTGGTCTTTTTTCTCTTGGTACTCAGCAAGGAGGCGGGCTTTTTCACTCTCGATTATATCGACAGTGGCGGCCTTGTCTTCTTCGAGCTTTTTATTGGCCTCCTTGAGCCGGGCATTCTCCTTCTCAAGCTCTGCGAGCTTAACGTTCTGTTTCTCGAGCTCAGATGTCTTGGCTTTAAGCTCCTCAGCTCCTATCTCAACTTTTGCCTTTGTCACCTTCAGTTCATCACTCAGTTTGAGCTGATGATCCTTGGCCTCCTGAGCGTAGGATCTGCTCGAATGAACCTCGTTGTTCAAATTATAGTTGAGCTGAGCAGAGACAGTAAGAGCCTGACATACAGAGAAATCAACATTAGCATACGGACCATCTATAAATATAGCCAGCAGCGAAAAAAGAAAAGTTACCGCAGCGATGAGCTCGACACTCTTCTCGTAGAGTGTGTTGCTGTCTCGGGCCTCGGTCATAAATTTCCAGTGAGAAGCATCAAAACTGCTAAAGCTCTGGTCCACTCGGGACAAAACATCCGAGCCTAATGTGGCCCCATGGGACCCAGCGGCGTTGTCAACTACATACTCCTCGACGTGAGTAGAAACTGACAACTTGTGGGTTCGGGAAACAGAGGGTTTTTTGGGAGGAGGATCGAGCATCGAATGAACAAGGATGGGAGTATGGGTCTCAACCATAGTGGATGTCTCGACCTACGAAGTCGGTTCCACAGCAGAGCTCGTGGCGGGTTGAGCTGGTGGGGGGGGGGGTGGTGTCTTTTCAGTCCTTTTAAGGACCTTGGCAGGCCGGTCTATTTTTCGCGATCCCCTGGGGCGCTTGCTCCTCTTGGCCCCGCCACTCTCGAGAATACTGTCGAGATTGGAGTCCATCTCACCTACACAGTCACACCACAGTATGAGTCATCAAAAAAGAAAGAAAATATATATATAAAGTAACTCAGCATCACACGAGTATGCAAAGTGATGAAGAGGTGAGTGGAGAGAAACCTAACTGGAACTCTCCTTTGAGCTTGAGCTCGGAGACCATGAAATTCCCCCATCTTCAAAAGAGGCGGGGGGAGTACCTTCCCTAAACGTGGACGTCAACCTCGAAAGGTCCCTATAGTCATTGGTCCCATATTGGACGGCTATTCCGTTCCATACCTCGTTCAGGCTATACATAGTATCATATTGCCCGAGCCAGCTATCGAACCTATGAACCCGTTCATCTACCCAAGTCCACACATAGAAGTGGTTCCTATCGTCCTGGCACAACACTAACCTATCAAGTTTGTGTTTTAGTAAGGTGGGGGACCACATTTTCGAGCTTAGGATGACTGTACCTTGATCATCCGAGCTCGAGGCTTCATCGTTGGCCTCATTCCCTGATTGTGGGCTTCTCCGGTGAATTGGAGGCGGGGGCCTCACCTCACTTCTCGGGGGAAGGGCACCTGTTGGCAAGGGCACGAGATCCCAGCGGTCGTATTTTTTGTTAGACTAGTCCGAGGTGGACTGGCCATCTTCCAAGAGCCCGCAAGCTCGAAGTTTACCTTCATGCAAAAGGTATGAGAGTGATCTCCTGCCATAAGGTAGTTGAAGCAGGGTCTCCCTACGCCCCTTCATCTCGTCAGAAGGAGTGGGGCGATGATAGTTGGCTGGAAAATAAAACACATTTCAACTAAGTATAAGCCTATAGATAAATGTTCGAGCACAGAGATAAAGGAGGTGGGACACTTACGGATCCGTCTGAACGAATAGCATCGTGACGGAGACAGGCCATCCGTCCAGAAGAAGGCCTTCTTAAAATCAGGAGAATTGTTGGGAAGGTCCTCAAACATCTTTTTCTCCTTTGGGTAGCTCGAGAGGTAATAGAAGCCATCTCCTCCCCGAGCTCGGGAGGGATTACTTTTCAAACAAAAGAGATACAAGATATCTTCTGGTGTGGGTCCTTCCCACTTCAGCTCGTTGTAAATCGACTTCAGGGTAGATCGAACCCTATACGAATTAGTGTTGAGCTGGAATGGAGCCAGCCCAACGAAGTCCGTGAAGTCCTTGAAGAAAGACTTCAAAGGCAGTAATGCTCCTGCCTTCATATGCTCCTGGCTCCAAGCCACATACCTCAGGTTGTTATTAGGATTTCCATCTCCTGGGGCGCGACAGCTTCGCTCTTGGGAGGTAGGAGCTCGGCACCTCAAGGAGCTGGACAGTCTGAGACCATGGAAGGCCAGGATATCATTAATCTGACCTAGCGAGGTAACCGAGCTCCAGTAGTGCTCGGTCTCGAAGAACTCCCTCCTCGGCTGCGAGGTAGAGGGCTCCCCCATTAGTGAGAATTGAAGCTCTCCCGGGTTGTACGCGATGGTCACTTTTAGCCTAGGGTCAAGGGGGATCGGCCTGGGCCCTGAATCAGTTTTCGGATAAAGAGCCTCTCGAAGGATTCTCCTCTTCTTTTCTATGACCTCGACGATTTGGCGGTGATAGTGAGCTCAGGTTTCTTCCTGTTCGCGCACGAGATCGTATTCACGAATCAGACGTTGGTTCCGAGTAAACAGCGATTCTGGGCTCGGAGTTTTTGGCAAGTACGGGAATTGCCAATAGCGACCCCCACAGTCTTTCCAGATTCTGTGACATCTAGCGAGAAAGAAAAAATGTCGAGGGCCATGCATGCAAGGAGTCAAGAATAACGAACTTGGCAAGACAAGCTCGGAAAGGGCTTGGGTACGAAACGAGCTCGATCCTGGAAACCCGATTAAGGGTCAGAACGTGTATTCTACGAGAAAAAGGAGGGGAGTGGATCTAATTTTTTAGAATCCCGAAATATCAGGAAAAAAGGTGACGGTTATTCAGAAATGGTAGTCTTGGGTATCGTGCATTCTTTAAAACCAAGATTTTGTATCCGATATCTTGGTGTGCAAGATATATCTTTTCAAATTTGAAAACCCAGAAAAAAGAGACCTCGTTTGAGCTTGTTCCACATCAAAACTGGATTTGGAACCAGTGGCTTAAACATAGTGTGGAAACTTAAGCTTAAATGCCTATCGGCCAGAGCTTCCTAGCATGTCAAACTAAAAAATAAACCAGTACATTCCCAAAAATAAAAGAACACAGATAGAAATCGGCATAAAGGAAAACGAAAAGATCATCAGATACTTACACAATGATGGCAATTGCAGAGAAATCGTTGATTGAAGGAGAGGCTGCAGGTATAACCTTACGGTCTCGAACAAACTGGCGGTACTTTCTTTCTTTGGCTGGGAGAACATGCAAAAGCAAAAAGCTCTCTGGGATGGCTTCTGGTTTTGTCTCTTTTCTTTTTTTCTCTGATGAGCGTAAAATAAGAGGAAGAAGATGTCCATGGCCTTATATATAGATAGTAAAAAGTGGTAAGAAGGGATTAATCTAAGCCATTGGCCAGAATCCTTATAAAATCCGACGGCCAGGGACAAATGACAAGATGGTACCGAAAAGGTGGCAGGCGAACGATCATGGGCGGATTTCCAAGGTACTCGAGTACCCTGGATGAGCAATACCCAACTGAAACGTGTCCACCCTCAAGTATGTGTGACGGTGCGGTTCCCGAAGAAAGTAGTTCAAAAGTTTCCTTCTCATAGGATTCGAACAAATACTTTTGAGGGGGCAAAATGTTACACCCAGATTTCGAGCCTTAAGAATTGTGATCTCGAAAGCTAGATTCGTCAAGAATGGGCTCGTAATGTCTGGAACACGTGTCCGCCATCTAGACACCGAACCTACAAAGCAGGGGCAACCTCGAAGATGGTAGCCTCGAAATCCTCACAAGCTCGAAAGACAGACATCGAAGTACGTCTATTCTCGGATGACCTCGGATCAAGGGTTCCAAGCCTAACATAAGTATGAGCTCGAAGCCACATGATCTCGGGGAAAATGCTACAACTCGAAAGTCATTAAGAGACCTGGGTTGGCACGGCACTGACGATGTAGATTGATAACTTTGAATATCTTAGTGAGTCATTATGGAGAGACGCAATCTACATTTATTGTTGTGAATCCCCTATAATAAAGGGGTATTTATTATTCAATTACACACCCCCTGGTCTTCAGGGGACGATTCCTTGTATATCGGAGTTATAGGCTTTTAATGCCATTTAATTTATTTACATATACAGAATAACTTCCCGAAATGTGTGGGGTATTTTTTTGGGATCTCCTCTATAAATGGAGAAGTCATGAACCATTGTAGGGGACCGAAATTTTGTGATCTTGAGAGAAACTCTGGAGAATTCATTCTTGAAGAATTTCCAGAAATCATCTTAAGTTCTAATAACAAAGACTCGTGGACTAGGCAGAGTTAACTGCTGAACCACGTAAAAAATCCTGTTTGTCTTATTGTATTTTTCTGGCCATAACTATTTATTGTTTTTGTGCTCTTTATTCACTGTTGATGAAAAACGGCGTCAACAAACCCAATTAAAATAAATTTAAAGGCAGTACTTACAGTGATTGTCGATCTACTTTGCGGAATGTACATGTGGGATGGTCTACAGAACTGGCTCAACTCGAGCTCTAATACCAATTGTAACTACCCAAAAATCCTAACACTAAATTTGTGGAATTAAAATCAGTTATAACATTTAAAATATCTCAAAAATCTGGATAAAAAAAAACTTTTGACATAATGTGTGCACAGACTAAAAATATTTACGTTAAACTTCAAAAGCATTTAAAAGTATGGTGATAACCCAACATAGTTTAAAACATAAGCAAAATACTCTATTTTG
The DNA here is from genome assembly GCF_963169125.1 of Humulus lupulus. Classification (NCBI taxonomy): domain Eukaryota; kingdom Viridiplantae; phylum Streptophyta; class Magnoliopsida; order Rosales; family Cannabaceae; genus Humulus; species Humulus lupulus. Next base: position 106,417,339 of record NC_084793.1, read on the forward strand.
AAAGTGCAGACACCCAAAGGTCGGGCCACATGTACACTTTCGTAGGTAGGCTCCGACATCTCACTAGTTCAACTTTTTCTTGCCCTTACCTACAACATGAGAAACTAGGTAAGAGATAATGCTTAGTAAGTCAATTTGAGAACATGTCAAAACAAGTAATAGGAACAGATGACCTAGTGGTCATTGTCCTCACAATACAAGCTTACCACACTTAGGGTTCTAAATAAATCCGAACCCTAATCAAACAATTCAAGAACGCTAGGCATCGTGGCGGTATAACAATACCTTAATCAAGCAAAGTAGAGTATCAGAATCCTGGAGAAGAATATTCAGGCTAGAGTAGAAACAGAACAGTAATAATATCCAATAATTATAATTGACCTTAGGATCCAATTCGGGAGTTGGCTAAGTATCCCCTAGTATCTTAGCCTAATTCATAGTAGAGACTCAAGTCTCAACATTGAAATCTAAATCAGAAATCCCTCTTGAGGATAACCATCAGTTACCTTGGGAATTTATACTAATTCAAACAAGGAATACAGGGTTGGTGGATCTACACTGGCTCATGGAGACCTTTAAGTTATTCTGGTGTACTTTCCTCCTGCCAATTTTCATGAGAGCTAACCCAATAATAAATCACATTGGAGCATAAGCATCCCTTTGATCGTACATACTCCTAAGTTACCTTGTATACTTATCTCATGGCTAAAAATTACGGTCGTGAATCGATTTAAAATAACCCAATATAGTTAAATGGAGCATAAACACTCCTAGGATCGTTCAGACTCTTAAGTTTACCTAGTATACTTATCTCCTAGGTCTCGGGAAAAACCCGAACCTCTAATATATAATATCTCACATGGAGCGTAAGTAACCCTAAAGACTGTCTCCAATTGAGCCATCTCTTTCGAAGTAGCGAGTAAGCCCTACTTCTAGCTAGCAATACACTAGTTAACTCATGTTGCAGACACATAAATCATAAATTGACTTACCAAACGTCCTTAGCTGCGCACGAATCTTGTTTTAAAGAATTCCACTTTATTAGCCCACACTGTAACTAACATACAATGTATTCAAATTAATTATGATATTATAGTAGATCAATACTCTATATTAGACATTAAGGTCATAACAAAATACCTACCAAGGGTATTTTCATCCTTACATATTTTAAGCCATAATGAAAATTAAAACTTTGGGCATAACTTCCCTTAACAAGTCTAGTTATTTAAAAGTCGACTTTTTATAATATTTCCCACTCTGATCTCACTATCGAGCTTTGTTATCCCCAAAAATAGAGATTGATGACGTGGCAATAGAGGTGACAAATGGCAGTACATGGTCCGTAAAAGACACATTAAATAGTCAATAAATACATTGACTCCTCAGAGTTGTGATAAGGTGACCCGGTAGACTGACGAAGAATTTGGACTGCTTGAAAGATGTCATAACCAAGCCAAGTGCACCTTGGTCCGAGGAAAGCTAAGGAGAATGCATCCTAGGAGAGCTAAGGAGAGTGCATCCTAGGAGGCTAAGGAGAATGCATTCTAGGAGAGCTAAGGAGAGTGCATCCTAGGAGAGCTAAGGAGAGTGCATCCGAGGAGAACTCAAGAGAGTGGTCCTAGGAGACCCCAAGGATGTTGTCCTAGGAGTCCCCAAGAGAGTGATCCTAGGAGATCCCAAGGATGAGGTCCGAGGAGGAGAGCCCAAGAGACCTTGGTCCGAGGAGAACTCAAGAGAGTGGACCTAGGAGACCCCAAGGATGAGGAGAGAAGTGCATGTCCTACCACCATGCACGTCCGACCAACAAGTGTATGTCCTACCACCATGCACATGTCCGACCAGCACTTGCATGGGTGGTCAGTAGAAGGTGGATCAACTAGCTAGAGGAGGACTAAGTCAAGATTCCCAGAAACAACTTCAACAAGATATGCGGGAATCTCTCATTCTTCCCACAAATGGGGGGTTTGTTACATTTTGAATTTTGAATGTTTTTTGTAATTTAAATGTAATAAATATAATAAAATATCCCGGTTTTAGGGGATACCGTATGTATGACCCTAAGCCTATAAATAGAGGGCTTATGGGATTAGAGAGGGACTTCTTCTGCTTCTTCTTTCTAGAGAGAGAAAATTTTGGGTCTGAGTATTCTAGAGAGAGAAAATTTGGGTCTGAGTATTCTAGAGAGAGAAAGTGCTGATATTTGAAAGGATTATTGTATTTTTGCAATCTGTACTGAAGAAACTCAGTTGGCTCAGTCCATCTAATCTTGAGTACAGATCTATAATCACAACTCTAAGTGGATTAGGCTATTACCGACTGATCGGGGCTGAACCACTATAAAAATCTTGTGTGTTATTTACTTTTCTTGTTTGAACTGTCAGTGTTATTAAAATTCTCTTGAAGGCTTGTCGTATTTGACGTTCTCACGTCGTTGGCTAAAAACACAGTCAACAAGCTTAGTCGAAGAAACTAGCTTCAAAAACTTTCAAGCTTAGCTGATTTGACCCTTTCTTGGATTTTTACCAATAAAAATCACATATTTTCTAAACAAAATCACTTTATTTATAACCATTGATAAATTAATTTGAATCAATTAATTAAAGAAAATTATAAATTTTTTTGATTAGTTTTATATTAAATATGAGAAGTTGGAGTAAAAGTTGATTTTTATTTAAAAATATTATTTTAATTTAAACCTTGAAATTTTTTAGGTTTTGGACCCTTTTTAAATTTTCTTAAACAAAAAAAATAAAATATTAACTTTTCAATATTCAGTTTATTCTTAAATTATTTAGTGAGTTAAACCTATACTAATAATTACTAAAACACATTCTCTTAGTCAAATACTTAGAATAATTTCCATTATTTTTCTAAAGTAAAAACTTTGTAAATTAAAGATGTCGGTAACCTAGTTTAAAAATTTATATTTTAAAAAATATAACTCCAATGATCTTCAAAATTTCCAGAAATAAACTTCGATATTGAAAGAAGCTCCTTAAAAATTTCATTTATAATTAAATCATTTTACTTGGTGATAACTATTTTTAAAAACCTTACAATAAAACTGCCTATGGGGAAAACCAATATTTTTAATGAACTTTGGAAGTTCATAAAATATTTTTGGTTTTTTTTATTTAGGTCTAAAATTTTCCAGGCCTATACTAGAATATGTAAACAATATATATACCAAAAATTAGGTTATTAGAACTAATTTTACTTAACAAAATAGATTTTCAAACTTCGCTATCTAGAAGCTATTTTGATCTTCCCAGAATTTTTGTCTAACTTTGAAAACCCATAACTTTCGGCATAATCATTATTGTTATTTGAAATTTTACAGATTTATTTACCGATAACAGTATAAGATGGATTCTAAAAATCAGCCAAAAACTCAATTATTTGCTCATAGAAAATATCACTCAAAGATGGCTGTTTATCCAGAAGTTGAAAAATAATTTTCCAGATTACACAAATGTTTTGTAAAAGTCATAACTTTGCCAATTGTTAACCATTTTGGGCGTTGTAATATATTATCCTCATATAATCTTCCTTAATTACACGAAAATACCAAAAAAAAAATCTAGAAACAGAATAGTATATGGAGTTTGTTTGACCTGTTGGAAATCAAGACTAAATTCTGGCAGCAAGCATTTTTAACAAAACTCTTGGAACTTTGGGTTCCAAGCTTCCAACACAACATAATCAACATGCATATATGACCAGCCCCTAGAATACTACTAATATCATATCAAGGAAGCTAAATACATAATAAAAATGACAATCGACTCAGCCAACACCAAGGTATAATAATTCAAAGGTAAGGCGACCATTTTTATACCTTTGAAGATCCTCCTAGAGTTTTGGTGGCTCTAGAGTTTATCCTCTTTGTTTCTCTCCCTCAAATCTTCACCACACACTCCCCAAATAAATCCATTGTCAGATTATACTCAGAGTTTAAAGTAAAATTATATGAAATGAAGACAAGAGTCTAAGTGCTCTTACCTTTCTTTCTTAGAACCTTTCAGAGCTTTGAATTTTCTTCAACTTAGAGAACTACTTAGGCATTTTACTTAGAAAATGAAGAAGGGTTTGAGTGTTTGTGTGATTTAAGAAAAGAAAAGCAAATGAATAAGATGGAGAAGGGAGGGTTCGGTTAGGGAGAGAGTGAGAGAGAATTGAGAGATTTTCATGTTGTAAAAAAAGTGAACAAAATGAATTTGTCTTTTGGCTTTATTATTTTTATTCACAAAATAATGTGATGAAAAGCAATTGACCCCCTTTACCCTTCCCCTCATGATTGTTCACCTAAGGCTATTCTAGTCCAAACAAATATTTTCTTAACTACACTTAAAATCACTTAATTAACTTACTCACCCAACTAAGTACCCAAAAGATAATAACTTTTTTTTCTTCCAATTTTATTTCTTAACTTAGGGTAATTAAATTGAATAGGCCTTCCAATTTAATTTAAGTGACCACACTCTAATATTTGATATTCAAAATAATTTAATTAGCCAAAATCCCATTTTTGATTTAAAATTGTATATATTTTTTTTTATAAAAATGCATTTTTAAAGACTTTTCTCACAAAAATAAAATTTGTTGACATTAATATAAATTAATCCAATAATTTTATGCCTAATATTATTTTGATATAATTATGTTTCTCAAATAACAATCATTCAAGAATTTACTCGGTTAGGGTTTTAAATTCGGCCCGGGGCCAAAATGCTCTGTTTGTAACCAAACCACACATTAAACACTTAGGATAACATTTGCAACATGAAATTTGCTTGTCAAGTATATATATTAATATTTACAATAATATCCACATATATTTCACCACCCTGTTGCTAGTTGCTAGTAGGTGCCCGAAACACGGGGTGTTACAGTAAACCAGCTCTTGGGAGTTTAAATGATTTCTACTGCCACGTCTCCTCATATGCCACATCATCATGTTAAGTTTTGGGTTAAAAATTTGCCCCCATGTTTATCTTAGTGCGACCAACACTAGGTAAACTTGCATGTTTCGACCAAGCTAGTGCTTTTTTGAATTCTGACACACCAAGGAATGAAGTACCACTTTTGCAAGCAATGATGATATTTTTTTTATATAGTGGAGGTTTTGCTTTTCCAATGCATATAGTAATAAGATCAAATAGGGTAATGATGATTTTCTTTTTAATAAAAAGAGGCAACATTTCATTTTTCCATTCAGTTGACGTCACATCATCTCAAAAATCCATGATGAATTTTTCCTTGATGACGTCAGCTGCTCGCATGCGGGTAGGGGCTATATATAGCTTTGCTCCTTCATTCCTTCTTCAAATTTTCCAGACTTTCTATCTCTCAAAAACTCTCTCAAACCCAAAACTTTTGTTTCCCAATTTCTAGTTCTTCAATCTGACTTCACATCAAGTTTTTCTTCAAGATCATCAAAAAATTAAGGTTTTTGATCACTCTCTCATAGTTTTTTCGCTATAATTTTCTGCAAATTCTGTGGTCATTTCAAAATTTTCACTTTCGAGTTATCGATGTTATTGAGCAAATCATGAGAACCTTAAATTTTTTCTTGAAAAATTGCTGATCTTTTTAGGAAAATGGGTGTTTGGGAAGTAGGAAAATGAACTATAGGCTTCAGGCTTGTTTGATTGTATGTTTGATGATAGGAAAATTTGTAGAATCGAAGGAAATTTTTTATTTTTGATTTATGAAAAATAGTGGGAATTTTCCCTCCAAGGGTAAGTGGAAAGGTTTGAGAAAAACCTTTCAAACTGCCTTTTGGATCCATTTTTACACCTGGTCGAATAAAAATTGTGTTTATTCGAGCATCACACTCTGTTTAGGCACACATATGCTAGTCGGATAACTCAATTCCCCTATCCTTGTTACCAGATGTATGCACGCAATCACTAGGGAAGTGATTATTCAATTGACCTAGATTTACTCCAAATGTTGGTCGATGATGTGGATCAGAATCGACCAGATAATGATCTCAACCGCGATACTCCTGAAACTCCTGCTCAACCTGGGGAGAAATCCCACCAATATGATTTTCAATTTGTCCCCGTCCAAGAGTGTGACAGTCAGAATCCCGTGATCCGTAAGGGGAAAGACCGGGTAAGCTGCGCAATCCCACACTGCCTGGGGAAGGTCAAGTGTGATGATTCTAAGACTGTGTATGTATGGGACTACACAGTTGAAGAGAGCTTAAATGGATTGATGGGTACTACCTATATCAACAAGATGCATCTTCTTTTCGGTAGCCCATCACTTGAGAACTCCAAAGTTAAGCGTTCTTGACCTGGGGTAATCAAGGGATGGGTGACCTCCTGGGAATTTTTCCTAGGAAGCATGTGAGTGAGGACAAAGCATGCTGAAAAGACTCGTGTTGGTTTGTAGGGCCAGTCGTCATTCTAGAAAGCAGCCATAGTGACGTGGGGCGTCACAAATGGTATCAGAGCCTTGACCCAGCCAGAAGTGTGGCCGACGGGGACGTCGAGCCCGTAAGGGGGGTGATTGTGACAGTCAGAATCCCATGATCCGTAAGGGGAAAGACCGGGTAAGCTGTGCTATCCCACACCGCTTGGGGAAGGTCAAGTGTGATGATTCTAAGACTGTGTAGGTATGGGACTACACAGTTGAAGAGGGCTTAAATGGATTGATGGGTACTACCTATATCAACAAGATGCATCTTCTTTTCGGTAGCCCATCACTTGAGAACTCCAAAGTTAAGCATGCTTGACCTAGGGTAATCTAGGGATGGGTGACCTCCTGGGAAGTTTTCCTAGGAAGCATGTGAGTGAGGACAAAGCATGCTGAAAAGACTCGTGTTGGTTTGTAGGGCCAGTCGTCATTCTAGAAAGCAGCCATAGTGACGTGGGGCGTCACAAGGAGTATCGCCATAAGGTTGATTAGTTGGAATAAGGAGATTCCTTCCAAAAGTTTGGACCTATGTTGTCCACCTTGACTCTGTTGATACTCGAATGGTTGGAATCTCGACCAGTGGGAGGGAAACGAGCAGGAATTCAATAGTTAAAGAAGCTGTAACTAGTGCTTTCTATTCTTCAGATATGACCACAGTAAAGCAAACGACCAAGAAACGAACATATACAGACCCCCATGTCACAAGGCAAGTGACCAATGGGAATAATGCCTAGTAGCAAGGGAAGAACGAGTAGCCTAAAAGGGCTGGACCAGTTGTGGAGGTTACTAACACCATTAGAATCCAGGCAAAGCTCAAGCCTTGGAAGAAGAAACGTGGCATGGCCTGTTGTCCCAACAAGAACTCTTTTGAGCAATGCTATTGAAGGTTATCCTGAGAGGTATGGTATCCAAGGGATTAACATGGTGACTCCTCAGGCCGACCAACACGCTAACTTGCCTAGTGAAGCCTTTAGCGTCTGGTCATGCTTCCACATACAAGTTGGCGCCACACTAACGCTCCACGAGACTTCAGGGGCATATATGAGTACTTTGGTATCACCCCTTTCCAAATTACTCCAAACGGATACCTAATGCTTTCAGTATTATATATCCTCTACCACCTCCATAGGTGGGAACCTCTGACTCCCCACGAAGTCCATTACTTGTTCAATCTTAAGTCCAATCCGAGTAAGCATGGTACTGGATTTTCTATCTTTTCCATAGGGCCACGACCAAAGTGTTGTTGACTGAGTCCACATTTAGGAGCAATGTGGGCGAATACTTCAGGGACTATTTTCTGATGACCGACCTAGTCGCAGAAAGTTTATCCTTTCATAAAGGAGGTAATGAACTTTTCTTATTTCTCCTTTTTATTTTTCTTTTATAAGTTGATACTTAGATTATTTTCCCTTCATTGTTTTAGGCCCATGGGAATGACCTCCTCTAACTTGAGGCATGCTCACTCGAGCAGCTTTGCTAGACAACCTTACACATGATTATAAAAATTGTACACTGTTAGTAAATGATGCCAATCTTGGGCTGGTTGGCCTGTTCGAGCTCCATCAGACCAACAAAGATGCCAAAATAAAAAGTGCTATGGGTGGAAAGGTTGCCGAGCAGGAAGCAAGTGAAGAAACAGGGTAGAACGAGTAGCCCTATTCGACCCCTACTCCAATAAAGAGAAGAACAAGGGGAATAAGCATCAGGGGGCAGGTGGAAGCTCCTCGTGCTAGGGCTACAACACCTTCTAAAGTTAGAGGAAAGGGGAAACAAGTTCTGGTTGAAGATCCCCTGGACATGTCTTTTTCCTCTACTGATGACGAGGAAGACCCCCAAGTAATAATTTAAAAAATTTCATTACTTCTCCTGTAGCTAAGTGTAGACGTAGGCTTTTTAATTCACCTTGCTCGAATAGTAGTGTAGATAAGGGTACCGTCTTTTTTCTAACTATGTTGCTTGAGTTTCTTATATATTTCCTTGAATTTTTCTAACATATCTTCTCTTGATTATAGTCATGTCAGACTCTGAGATCTTTGAACTTTACGCTTCAACTTCTCCTCCTGCCCTGAGCAAGAAGGCACCAAAAAGAAAGGCCACAGTTGGTGCTTGGTCAAGTAAGGAGCCTGCAGCAAAATAGCCCAAGCGAGAGACTACTTCAGTAGAGACATCCTCTCCTGCAAACCAAACTTCTCCAACCAATCAAGCTCCCCCTCCAGCGAGCAGCTTTCTAGTAGCCTCGGTAGTTGACCCCAACCCCCCTCCAAAAATAGTTCAACACCTCAAAACCTCAGCTGAGGCAATCTGCACTCGCAAGCTCAAGCTTGCTCAGCATCTCCTTAGTGCTAAGGCTTTTTCCACCCTCGAGGAGGTCTTTGTAGACCAAGCTTTGGTAGGTCCATTTCAGAGATTCTATCAGTTAGCACCCTTTTTTTTTATCTAACTTTCTTCTCGAATCAGATTTTTTTTAATCTTGTAGGGTGTTATGATGCTTACCCACACTCAGCTTCGAGCAAAAGGGGCTGCCGATGAGCTGAAGAAGGCCAGGGCCACTTTGGAGAAATTAAAAGAGGCCAATAAATAGAATCATGAGGCAGCTAAGGAGCTCAAGAAGGATCTAAAGGAGAAGATCACTAAGATCAAGGGGAAAATCAAATTCATTAAGGAACTCCAAGAGAAGGAGGTGAAGCAGACTCGCCTCCTTGAGGAGCATGAGTAGAGGCAGAAGGACCATGAGAAGCAGATAAAGAGGCTTAAGGGGGGACTTTCCAAGAAAAAAAGAGAAGTACTCATTGGATATGTCTAGATAAAAAAATACCACCTTTTATTGTTTTTTTTTCATGTTTTGGATAAACAATAAGGAGGATATTTTTTTGAATACCTGCCTGCTAGACTCTGAGAGAAGGAGATCGCGAAGTGTGTTGCTCGTGAGGCTGTTGAAGTTGTTGAGGCAACTACTCCTGAGACCCCTAGGCCAAAAATTTCCTTGAATCTGGATGGCGACCAGTCTCGTGAGGAGGTCGAGGAGGAAGTGGTCGAGCAATGATGTTTCCTTTTTTTTTTTTATTTCTTTTTACTTTTGATCACCCGAGCATTAATGCTCGTGGTGTAAAAATAGTGGCAGTCAGAGCAACTTTTAATCTCATATATTTTGTGTAATATTTTTCTTACATTACATACAATACACTACTCGTTTAATTTTGACTAGACATAATAATTAATTTCTATATAAGTTTTCTAACTTTCCTGCTCGTGTGAACAGGCAAATTTTTTAATTTCCATGTTCTTTTTGAACAAAGCACAATACTTTATAAATAATTTTTTTTTAAGTATTACTCAGTTGTGCATTTTACTCTTTTGCTTATGTGAGATTATGTATACCCTATATGCCCCCCAAGTGATCAAGGAGGTAAGTCCTTGGTCACTTGCCAAATAACCAGGCCTGTTTGAGATAAACCTGCTGCTCATAATAATATTCATAAAGCAGTATACTTGTTAAGAAAAATCACACATGTTAAGCAATACTTGTTAACATAACAACAAATGGCAAAATTTGAATGTGTCAAGCACACTCCCTTGTAAATAACTCGTAATAAAATGGACAAAATTGTGTCTATTGAATTAATTTTTTTTTATGAGTAATAAATGTTTTTGAATGAAAAATCTTGAATTGAACTTTATTAAATGGCCAGTAATTTGAAAATGGAATAAATGTGCCTTACAACTAGGTACAAACAAATAGTATAAAAAGTAATTGGTTATTACAAAAAATGGTCAAAATCGTGCCTTTACAACCAAAAGTAACAAAAACAAGAAATACACTGGTCGAACGAAATGGGCAAGTACATGCCGGGCGACCAGTATAATTGATAATACTTTCTTAGATGTTCGCCATTCCAATATCTTTGGACCAATTCACCATTTAATCAAGCAAGTTTGTACGTGCCTGGCTATAAAACGCCTACAATCTGATATGATCCTTCCCAGTTAGGCCCCAAAACTCCTGCTGTAGAATCCTTTGTGTTTTGGAACACTTGTTGGAAAAATAGATGTCCTGTGGAAAACTTTCTATCCTTGACTCGAGAGTTAAAATATCGAGCAAATTTTTGCTGGTAAGTAGCTACCCGCAACTATGATTGCTCTCATCTTTCTTCGATTAGATCAAGAGTCTCAGCTAACAATTGATGATTTTGATCTTGGTCATACGTACTTCATCTATGTGATGGGGGGGGGGGGGGGGTCAACTCGACATGTATCATTGCTTCATACCGATTTGCCAAGGAAAATGGTGTATGACCAGTTGATGTACGAGCAGTTGTACAGTATGGCCATAGTACTTCTAGCAAAATGTCCGAACTATTGCCTTTACCTTGTTCAAGTCGCTTCTTAATTGTATATTTCAAAGTTTTGTTCACAACTTCAACTTGTCCATTTTGCTTGAGGATGAGCAACTGTAGGAAAACTTTTCGTGATACCATGTCTTGCACAGAAGTCAGTAAATAAATTACAATCAAACTGAGTACCATTGTCTGAAATGATCTTCTTTGGTAGACCATATCTACATATAATATTCTTTACTATGAAGTCCAGTACTTTCTTCAAAGTTATAGTTGCCAGTGAATCTGATTCAATCCATTTAGTAAAGCAATCCACTATGACAACTGCGAATTTAATTCCTCCTTTTCCCGTAGGTAGTTTCCCAATCAAATCTATTCCTATACAGCAAAATTCCATGGATTTTTCATTTGTTTAAGCTCATTAGGAGTTGTTCGAGGTATCTTAGAGAATCTTTGTCACTTGTCACATTGTTTGCACATATTCCAATGCATCTTCATTCATTGTTGGAAGAAAATACCCTTGCCTCAATATCTTCTTTGCTAGGCTCTGCCCCCTGTGTGATTGCCACAAAACCCTTCTTGTTATTCTATCATCAACAATTCAGCTTCTGCTCTAGTGACACACCGAAGTAAAGGCATTGAGTACCCTCGTCTGTACATTACTCCATTAAAAATTACATATCTAGAAGCTTACCGTGATATCTTTCGCGCTTGGTTTCTTTCTTGGGGCAAAATCCCCTGCTCTAGATAAGTAGCAATCGAGGTCATCCAGGATGAAGAATTGTCCAACAACAACTTTGTTTTTGTTTCATTAATACTCTGTTGGGCAAGGTGCTCGACTAGTATTATGTTCAGAGTGTCTGCATCTTTAGTGCTTGCCAACTTAGCTAAGGCATCAACATTTAAATTCTGGTATCATGGTACCTGTTTTATGGTATATTTTTTGAACTGTGCAAGAAGATCTTTAGCATTGCTTAGATAAGAAGCCATCTTTATCCCTCGAGCTTGATATTCCCCCAAGATTTGGTTCACGCTATAAATCTTTATTGCTAAAGCTTTTACGTCTCTAGCAAGTCGAAGACCAACAAGCATGGCCTCATATTCTGATCCATCGTTTGGGGCATTAAATCCATATCTTAATGCACAATGAATGCAATGTCCTTAAGGTGTAGTTAAAATTATCCTAGCTCCAGAGCTGTGCTCATTTGAGGAACCATATACATATAATTTCCACGTTGGGTAGGTCTCCTCATTTACTTTTGGTGCTACTACTTGCTTGTTTTCATCCGATATACCTGTGCATTCAAAAATGAAATCTGCTAATGCTTGCCATTTTATAGCAGTTCGTGCCTGGTAGGTGATTTCGTATTGCCCAAGCTCTATTTCCCACTTAAGCAATTGACTTGATGCTTCCAGTTTTTGTAGAACCTGCCTGAGGGATTGGTCGGTTAAAACTGTAATTGGATGAGCTTGGAAGTATGACCTCAGTTTTCTTGCTGCAAGCAGTAGGTAGTATGCTAAATTTTTGATCAAGGGGTATCTAGTTTTAGCTCCTGCCAGCCTTTTACTAATATAATACATTGGATGTTGGATCTTATCTTCTTCTCTGATAAGTGATGCACTAACAACATGCTCCAAGACTGTTAGAAATAAAAGAAGGGTTTCGCCATCCACTAATTTTGACAAGACAAGTGGCAGCGCCAGGTGCTCCTTAAGAGCCTGGAAGGCTTTCTCACACTCTTCTGTCCATTCAAACTTGCTATTCCCCCTTAGCAGATTGAAGAATGGGACACACTTGTCTGTCGACTTTGAGACAAACCTGCTAAGAGCTGCTATTCTTCTAGCGAGGCTCTACACGTTGTTTATCTTGGTGGGAGACTTCATTTCAATTAAAGCCTTGATTTTCTCTGGGTTAGCCTCTATTCCTCATGAATTAACGATGAACCCAAGAAATTTGCATGAGCCTACTCCAAGCGAGCACTTTAAGGAGTTGAGTTTCATGTTGTAATGCTTCAAAATATCAAAGCATTCTGCTAGATCTTGAACATGCCCCCAACCTTTTTTTGATTTGACCAACATATCATCGACGTAGACTTCCATGTTGTTGCCTATCTGAGGCCTAAACATGGCTAGCCACTGGAACGCCATGCTAGCATTTTTGAGTCCAAAGGAATTACCTTATAGCAGTATAAGCCTATGTCTAAAGCTGGTATGCTCCTCATCGAGAGGGTGCATGCTAATTTGATTGTACCCTGAGTAGGCATCCATAAAAGTAAGGGCTTCATGCCCTGTCGTAGCATTAACCAGCTGGTCTATCCTTGGAAAATGGAAGCAGTATTTTGGGCATGCTTTATTTAAGTTTGTGAAATCAACACAGGTCCTTCACTTGCCATTGGGCTTTGGTAATAGAACAGGGTTTGCAACCCATTTAGGGTAAAAAGCTTATCTTATAAACCCATTTTCCTTCAGCCTTTGAACTTCCTCCTTTAGGGCCTTTGACCTTTCTTTATCAAGCAACCTCATTTTCTACTGAACGGGATTGAAATTCTCCCTATCAATATTCAAGGCATGGCTAATTAAAATATGGCTGATACTCACAATGTCCTTTGTGACCAGGCAAACACATCTTGGTTGTTTTAAAAAAATACTTATGAGTTCAAGTTTGACCTCCTCAACTAAGTTTTTTCCAACTTTTACAGTTTTGGTCGGCTCTTCCTGGTCAAATGGAACCTCTTCGAGGTCCTCAATTGGTCCCACTCTAGCATCATAATCCCCAAAGTGAGGATTGAGTCCACTTCCTCGCTTTGGGCAGCACCCTATTTGGAGGTGTATTGCTCATTTGGGGAGGCTTGCTCTCATGCCTCTTATATACTCATCCCCATTACTACTGTTGGCTTGTTTTTTGTTGATCTGGTGAAAATTATGTTGGTCGTTACAAAGCCTCTTTTAGCGATTGTAATGGAAGAGTTGTAGCACTCTCGAGCTTCCAGTTGATTCCCTTTAACAAATCCAATTCCAGCATTGGTTGGAAACTTCATTATTAGATGAAAAATGGATGTAATAGCTCTTAGATCGATAAGTATTGGCTTTCCAAGCAAGGAGTTGAAAGCTAAGGGAAGGTTGACCACAAAAAAAGTGGCTATGACTGTGCTGTTCGTTGGTGCAACCCCAACAATTACTGCTAATCTAATTGTCCCTACTGGAGTCATTCATTCTTCAGGAAAACCATATAAGGTCTGTGTGCAGGGCTCAAGATCTCAAACATAAAGTTTCATCCTTTCAAGAGTGGTCTTAAAAAGGATGTTAACAGAAGAACCATGATCCACCATAGTTTGTACAACAATCATATTAGAAATTTGGGCTTCTATTACCAAAGGATCGTTATGCAGGAAATTGGTGTGCGCGACGTTGTCCTCGGTGAATGTAATATGCTTACACTCGTATCGAGGTGTTTCGGGAGTACGCTCCTCGACAGTTAACATCTCTTCTCCTAGTTCATGGCGTAGTGTTCAGGCATATTGTTCTAGGGCCATTTTGCTATCGCCAGCCAGGTGTGGTCCTTCACAAATCATGTCTAATTGACCCGCTACATGGTCCGGTTGTAGTGATTGGACTAGTGCATTATGATTTGTTGCACCAACCAAATTTTGTTCGGTAGGTCGTCGAACATATATTCTCATTGCCTGATGATTTTGAGAAATAAGGAACTTGATTTCGTCTTTGAGTTGGTTACACTCATTAGTGTCATGTCCATAATTGTTATGGAAACGACAGAATTGGTTGGTGTCTCTCTTGCTTATATCCTTCCTAATAAGATTAGGTTTCCTATAAGGAACTTCAGCTTGTGTAGCTTGAAAGACCTCTGCTCGTGACCCTAAGAGCGTAGAATAAGTGGTGAAATGAAGCACATATTCTCGTGGCTTATCATTGATATTTGCTCATTTATTTTAGTTATTATTTCCACCACTAGAATTTTTGTTTCGTTTACCATTGTTCTAGTTATTCTTGTTACCGTTACCATTGGTTGTCTGATTTTGGTTAGTTGAAATTGAGTTTTTTGTTGGTGAAACACTGGTTCCAGCTTGGTTAGTTTGGTCAGCTATTTAAATAGCTTCCTGCAGTTTTATAAACTCATATGCTCGATCAAGAAACTCTCTGGTTGAGTTACACCGTTTTTCTTCTAAGGTCAGTCCAGAGCGGACCTTTGACTTGGATTCCAGCCATGATGGCCATCTATAACGCCTTGGATAGCCAAGACCTCTACACTGTGTACTTATAAAGGTGCAAGGCTTGCTAATCAAGTCATTAATTTAAAAACGTGTCACTAAACATGTACGAGCTAGGGTTAAAAAGGTTTTGGTCTCAAAAGTTACATTTTATATAATTAAACAGTTATATACATGGGATCCCAAAAGAAACAGAGTATAAAAGTTGGATTATAGACTCTCTCCAAAATATAGACAACTGTCAGCCATACTAAGGCAAAATGAACATTTCTGGGTCTCGCGTCCCTGCCTAAACCTCAACTGTGGCGGCTGAGCAACTGGTCATGTACATTCAGCTCGCAGAGCTCTCCAAGTCAGGGCTGATCAAGCTTGCCCTTGCCTTTACCTGCACCATGTAGCACCCGTGAGCCAAGGCCTAGCAAGAAAACATAATGTTCAACACAAACAATAATAACAAATAGTAAACTCACTAAGCATGATCTTTTATCAGATAATCCACATTAACCATTCAGCATATATTCTGAATCAAGGATGCAATCAACATTCAAGTCCCATAAGATCCATATCACATAATAATCAGGGCCAACAACTTAGGCCGCACCCTCTGTTTACCCCACTGAATCCGGCCCGCTTAAACCGAGCTCAGTACATATTAAGCTGTCCTCGGCTACCAGTGGCCAATTCGCGCCCTGTGCGCTAGTGTAACCCTTGGCACCCTTAGGCCGTTGGTTCACTGATTAGCTTGCATGGCATAATACCATCCTTTCAAGCTTACACAATATGGAACTCTTAGTCCCATTACAGATATACAACCAGGTGCAGTTTTCTTACCTTTGATCTTTACGGTTACTGATCACGAGCAACGCTTCTCAAGCACGATCCGTTCTCGAGCCCTAGCCTTAACACCTAGTCACAACCAAGATATAGGGTTCCATTAATATCCAGATATAGGTTTTTGGGTACAAAACTAACTTCTGGGAAACTGAATTCCACCAAGCACGGTGGTGAAATCAATCCCGAGCACTCTAGGCTAGATTCCCGTGCTTTAAAACCCTAAATGTTCAAGTACACACCTAAGGGCTGCGGCCATGCCCCAAAACAGAACCTAAGGGATCCCTGGAAGAAGACACGCGCCGCAACCCTTGCTTTGGGCGCCGCGGCGCTTACCCCTAGCCGAGCCTCCCTGGCTCCTTTGCATCCTAGGGCCACAACGCTCTAGAACAGAGCCGCGACCCTTCCCTTCGTGCCCAGAAATTCCACCATTTTCTACACCTAAACCTTACCCAAAATCATCCCAAAGCTTCTTAATTCAAAACCAATTAATCCCAACACTTTTAGCATGATTTAAATAACATAATTCAACTGAAAACTCAACCTAAAACTCATGGAAATCCCAACTTCAATTTTTGAAACTCAAGAACTTCAAACACTAAAACCAACCATGCAAACTCAGATTGAAACCTCTAAATCATGAATTAGAGCTTACCTCTTATGCTGAACCACTTCTCTAAGGAAAATCCAAGTCAATTCCCAAGCTTTTCCACCTTAATTCTGCCCTTAACATCAAAATCACAACTATCTCACTACTCAGCCATAACTCAGAATTTCTAACCAAAAAGAAAGGAATTCAATGCTTACCTTAGTGCTGATTAAATTTCCTGGATGATTCTTGAGCTAAGCCTCTAAATCACTCCTTCAATCCACTAAATTCCAACTGAATTCCTCTAAAATTTTCAGTGTTTTTCTTGTGTTTTTCATGAGAGAAAAGGGCTGAGAAAAGAGTCGGTCTTATTTTTGTTCTACTGTTTTCCTTTAATTCAGTTTACCCTTATCCCGTTAAGTCAATCCCGAGGCTCGTGGTGCTGGAACCGTCCCCGAGGGAAAAACGGTAAAATTTCCCAATATTCTCTCCTAGACTTCCTAACCTCAAATATATCTCCATATATTTATTTTCATAACCCGATAGTCTAAATAACTACCCATACCTAAAGTACTCCTGAATTATCCAAAGTCAACTGCTAAGCCCCGTTGTGACCTTTCCCGCTATCTAGCCCTAGGATCGCCTCGAGTCGTGCTCTACAAACCTACCCACATAATAATATGGTTCTCACAAATACCACATAAATATATCACATTAACATCAACAGAATCATACAAGCATTATTAATCATATAATTATGCATTTAAATCAATAAAATCATTCAAATCACATTTAACCCAATCATGCCCTCCTAGCACACCAATCAAAGCCCTTAAGCCTCATTAGCGAATTTAGGGTCGTTACACCATCAGTTTTCCATCATCACTAACTATCTTAGAGCGAGTAACTTCTTGCATGAAATGCTGCACATTATATTGAAGGGGCTCATTGGGTCCTTGTTTAATGTAAACAAGGTCATTGAGCTTGACTGCCAAAGTTTGAGTAGAGAAAAATTGTGAATAGAAGAGCCTCAAAATGCACCCCAGGAGTTGATAGTCCCCGACTCCAATTTGAAAAACCATTGCTGAGTAGAGTCAACAAGGGTATCAGGAATAATCCTACAACAAACATCATCTAGAACCCCTAAGAGATCCGTGTGTATCTCAAAATTAATCATGTGGGAGACAAGGTCTTCTTTACTAGTATACATCTTAAAAGTTGGCATCTTGAACTTGGGAGGGATAGTGAGAGCATTGATCTGATCAGAGAAAGATGAGTTGTAACGACCCAAATTTACTAATAAGGCTTAAGGGCCTTGATTAATGTGTCGGGAGGGCGTAACTGGATTGTGAGTGATTTAAATGATTAAATGCATGCTTATATGACTAATTGGATAAATGTGATGCATGACTATGTGTACTAGTATGCATGTAGGCCCTGATTAGGTTATAAGGGCATATTCATAATTTTGGCCCGTTGAGGGCATAAATGTGAATATTTGTGATAAATTGTTGAGGCCACATTATTATGTGGATATATATGCAGTTTGTGACTCAAGGCGATCCTTGTTAGCAGTTTAGCGAAAAAGTCATGGCAGAGATTTATTCCCAGCTCGGGGTGAGTCTGGGGTAATTATGGGAATTTAGAAAATATATTGGAGACTATTTGACATTGAGGAATACAATTGGTGATTAGATAGGTGTCAGGATTTAAGCGGTAATTGTTAGGAACACTCGAGGAATTAGCGGGAATTGGGAGTAATGACTAAAATGCCCTTAGGATATTTAAAAGCTTAGTTTTAATTGGGAGGGCAGTTTGGTCATTTGGTTTATGAGGGGTAAGTGTTATACTTCTTTATGACTTAGTGGAATGTTTAGAAACTAAGGGAAGCTAAAAGAAAAAGGGAAAAGACAAAAAGGGAAAGAAGGATAAACATAACACTTGGGGCTTACCCTCTTCCCTCTATCGGTTTATCATTTTCTTGCACCATTTCTTGTGAATTCTTGGAGCTGTGGTTCAGAGGAGGATTAGGTCAAGTTTAGCACTTGAGGTTCTTGGTGAAACTAGGAGTTCTACTGAAATTCAGTCCAATTGAGGTAAGTTTCAAGGTTTTCTTTAGTTTCTGAGTTTTATTGGCATGGATTTTTGAAACTTGGTTTTGGTAGAAATTAAGGAAGATAAACTTGAGGAGCTGATGAGCTTAGGGCTGGAAGGATACTAAAGATAGCATAAGGTCGAATTCCCCACTTGAGATATGAAATTATGAGCTTGAACACTTGAATTCTGGACTGTTCTGGTTCTCTTTTGTTGGGTTTTTGAGCTTCATGCTCAAACATGGCTTTTTCTTTGTTTTGGGGTGCATGTGGCTAAGTTCTATATGGGTGGGTTGTGTGGGGTGAGTTATAGATGATGGTAGGCTCATTTTGGAGTATAGTTGTGGTTTGGCAGAGTTTTGGTGGGTTTTGGTTCGAGGAAGTTCGAAGGAGACAAATCTGGGAAGAGGAGTGCTGTAACTTGCGCTATAGCGCTAGTCTTTGGCCACTACAGCGCTAGACCTGGGCTATTTGGGCGTTTTGGCTCTGTTTGTAGCGCTATAGTGCCCACTTTAGGGCGCTGTAGCGCTACCTTATCTCCAGAAGGGGATTTTTGGATTATTTCTTAGGGTTTTTCCCTGAGGGCTCGGGGTTTGATTCCACCACCCCGTTTGGTGGAATTAGGGCTTCCCAAGGGCTCGGGATTGGTCCCAAGGTTAGGTTTTGGAATTGAAGTTTGGTAATGGTTCTAACTTATGACCGTGACTAGGTGTACGCTAAGGCTCGGAAGGGATCGTGCTTGAGGGTTGTCATCATTGATCAAAGCTACCGGAATTCAAAGGTAAGAAAACTGCACCCGGTTATGTGATTGTATTGGGACTAAGAGCTCCCTATATTTGTATGATGTCATAGATGGTATTATGCCATGGGACATGTGATAAATGGCCTAAGAGTGCCGGAATTAATATTTGCATATAGGGCCCAGCTCGGCCACTGGTAGCTGATGACAACTTGATATTCATTGAGCTCGGTTTAAGCGGGCCGGAGTCAGTGGGATAAATAGGGAGTGCGACCTAAGGGCGTTGACCCTAGTTATTATTTGTAAATTGATTATTAATGTTAATTGATAAGCTTGGTATGCTAAATGCCTAATTATATGGATGTTCTAGACTGTTAAGTATTATGGCTATACTGTATGAATTATCTGATTGTTTGATTGATGATTGTGCTCAGTTATTGTGTTTTTCTTGCTGGGCCTTGACTCACGGGTGCTATGTGGTGCAGGTAAAGGCAAGGGTAAAGTGGATTAGTCCTGAGTGGGAGAGATTTGAGGCTGAATGTACATAGTCAGCTGATCGGCCGCCATGGCCGAGGAGTGGTACAGGATGGGAAAGCCTAAATGTCTGTTTTGCCCTTAGAGTGGCTAGTAGTTGTTCCTATAACCTAAAATTTTGTAAACTGTCTTTTAAACACTATTTCTTTTGGGATCCCATGTACTAAAATGTTTAAATATATGAAATGCAACTTTTGTGTCCAAAATCTTTACCCCTAGTTCAATTATAGTTTCAGTAACACGTTTCTAACTAAATGACTTGATTAGAAAGTCTTGCACTTTTATAAATACACAGTGTAATGGTCTTGGCTATCTTGGGCATTACAACTCGGTATCAGAGCGTCCTAGGTTTAAGGGTTTCTGAAGACTGGCTGGCCATGTACATTCGCCGTTAAAGACAAGCTCAACTCAGGGTTTGGTAATTGTGCATATGTGTTTATATGCTTGAATGATTAGAATGGAATATGAATGCTGATATTTGCTTGATTAATAGGGAGCATGAGATACTGATAGGGCCTGGCCCTTGACTTCTGTGTGGTGATATTGAGGCGTGCTTATTAGCATTGCTGTGTATGTGAATGAATTTTTGAATAAACTGTTATATCTTGATTACTTGTGAATGTTTAAGTTCCAATGGTGGATCATGGAAGCCTTGTCATCGTAGCCTGATAGCCGAGTCATTGACTGCAGATTAACTTGGATAGCTATGCATCCAAGATGATCTGTACGACTTACCGGAAGTAGGTCTGAGGCAAGGGATGATGATAAGGGCCAGAACCCTCCGCTAGTCCCTGAGAACTGGCAGCAACTTATGGCAGACATGCAAGCATGGCTACAGAGTCAGGATGAGCAGATCCGAATTCTGCGACAGCAGGCTCCGTCAGGGAGTGTTGCCCCTATTGTGCCACCTGCAGTGGTACCAGTTGTACAACTAGTAGAGGTTGGGAACAAATGGGAGCCATCCTATGAGCGGTTCAGGAAGCAGCAGCCCCAATCTTTGAGGGAGGACCTGATCCACTGAAGGCCGAATAGTGGATGACCATGATTACTACTATCCTGGATTTCATGAGGGTAGAAGGACATGATAGAGTGGCCTGTGCCACATATATGCTGAGAGAGGATGCCCGTATCTGGTGGGAAGTGGCATCACAGACCAGAGATGTTACCACTCTGAGTTGGGAAGGATTCAAGGACCTATTCAGTCATAAATACTATAATGTTGCCATAAGGGTAGCGAAGGTAAATGAGTTTGTGGGGTTGGTTCAGGGCAGCATGATAGTAACAGAATATGCCTTGAAGTTTGACAGACTTGCGACGTTCGCACCAGATCTTGTGCCTACAGATGTAGCTAGGCAAGACAGATTTATTAGAGGGCTTAATGCTATGATAGCCTGAGATATGAGGATTACAACAGTTTCTGGGGGGACAACTTATGCCTAGGCTGTTGAGAAGGCTCTTACTGCTGAGGAAGCATAGAATAAGATCTGGAGAGAGAGTGCAGCAAGGCGGGAGGGCCGTAGGGCAGTGCCTCCATATTTTGGTTCTAGTAGGGGCGGAGGCCCCAGTGATCTGAAGAGAAAGACCCCTGATGCTTCGACCGCTCCTAGTCCTGATAGGAGAGGTCGGGGTACTCAGGGTGGCCGTCAGGGAGGCGGTGATTCATGGAGGAGCTATCCTAAGTGCACGAGGTGCAGAAGATGCCATCCGGGCGAATGTTGAGCTAAGGCCTGTTATGTGTGCGGGGTAGTGGGACACCTCAAGAAGGATTGCCCAACAGTGAAGACAGGAGATGCAGGGAAGGTGGATAGCTTGACTTCAGCTCGAGTGTTCACCCTGACTCAGGCGGAGGCCGAGGCTAGTCCTTCGGTAGTGACAGGTCAGCTTTCTAGCGCTAGCTCTCCTTTTACTGTATTGATTGACTCTGGTGCTACACATTCGTTTTTTTCTAGTAAGGTAATTGATAGACTGTGTAGACCTAGTGAGTGTTATACTTCGGGATTTGGGACTATTTTGCCTACAGGAGAACTAGTAGTTTCTAGGAGGTGGATTAGAGCATTGCCAGTGATGTTTGATGGTAGGGAGTTGTCAGTAGACTTGATTGAGTTGGGTATGGAGGACTTTGACATGATTTTAGGCATGGATTGGCTGGTTAGATATGGAGCTACTATTGACTGCAGGAAGAAGATGGTGACCTTTAAGCCGGAGGGCAAGGATCCCTTTGTCTTTGTGGGAGCGGTGCATGGACCCCGCCTACCCAGGATTTCAACACTGAGAGCTAGGGACCTATTACAAGGAGGATGTATAGGTTTCCTAGCTAGCGTGGTGGATATCACTAGGATTTTGCCAACAAGACCGGAGGAGACTAGATTGGTTTATGAGTTCTTGGATGTGTTTCCTGAGGACTTACCCAGATTGCCACCGCGTAGGAAGATTCAGTTTGTTATTGAGTTGGCACCAGGGACAGAGCCAGTGTCGAGGGCACTGGAAAAACTGAAGGAATTGAAGACACAATTACAGGAGCTTCTGGATTTGGGGTTCATCAGGCCCAGTTACTTGCCATGGGGTGCTCCAATTTTGTTTGTGAAGAAGAAGGACGGGACTCTAAGAATGTGTATAGACTACAGGCAATCGAACAAGTTGACTATCAAGAATAAGTATCCCCTACCAAGGATTGACGACTTGTTCGATCAGCTGCAGGGTAAGACAGTGTTCTCAAAGATTGTGTAACGCCCTGGATAGCGAAGACCGTTACACTGTGTGTTTATAAAGTGCCAGACTTGCTAACAAAGTCGTTAAAGTAAAACGTGTTACTGAAACAGTAGAGGAACTAGGGTTAAAAGTGTTTTGGTCTCAAAAGTTACATTTTCATTACTAAACATTGTTTCATTACATGTGATCCCGAAAATGACAGTTTCAAAGGTCATTTACAAAATTTACAAGGTTTAAATACATTAGCGGCCGTACTAAGGCAAAATGAGCAGTTAGGTAGTCTCTGTCCTGACACACTCCTCGACCATGGTGATCGAACGGCTGGCTATGTACATTACACCTCGGAGCTCTCCACCTCAGGCTTGGTCCAGCTTGCCCTTGCCCTTACCTGCACCACGAAGCACCCGTGAGCCAAGGCCCAACAAGAAAACACAGCAATGACAGAGCATTAACAATTAGCAATCAAGTCATTTACTCATATAGCATCTCATAAATTTCAAGTATATCATCATTCAAGCATACCACATACTAAGGATTTCATCTCATAAAACATAATGCACAGACGATAACCAGGGCTAGCGCCCACAGGCTGCTCCCTCTGTTACCCTAATGTTTCTGGCTCCCAGTGGCCAATTCGCGCCCCGTGCGCTAAAATTATGAACGGTACTCTTAGACCGCTTATACGTGTCCCTTGGCATAATACCAACGATGACACAATACAACTCTCGGGATCACTTAGTCCCATTCACAACCATATATCCGGGTGCGGTTTTCTTACCTTTAGCTTTCAAATGAGTTAGTTACGGGCGATACTCCTTGAGCGCGATCCGATCCTTAAGCCCTAGCTCAGTACCTAGTCACAACCATGAAGGAAGACACCATTAACAACCTTAAATGAGCTTCAAAGCCAAGTTCTAGTACTCGAAACATTGAACTTCACCAAATATGTTAAAAGACTCAACCCCGAGCACCCTAGGTTAAATTCCCAAGCCTAAAATCTCAAAATCCCAAAATCCCTTAAGCGCCCCGGCCTAGACCACCCATGCCGCGGCATGGCCCCCAAACAGAGCCATCCCAGGCACAAAAACAGGTAAGGGCCGCGGCATTGCTTGAACCATGCCGCGGCCCGCCCTTCTTCCTCAGCATGCAACACCCCTTGAAGGGCCGCGGCTCTCCAAGAACCATGCCGCGGCCCGACCCTTCGAACCCAGAAAAAACTCCCATTTTCAACCTCCAAACCTCACCTAAAGCTATCCCAAAGCACCCAAACCAAAACCAATTAACTCCCAACCTTTTTAGCATGATCTAAGCAACATAATTCTCCAGAAAACACAGCCCAACACACTTTAATCTCTTCCTTCCAACTTCTGAAATCCAAACCCAAAGAACTTAAAACCAGCCATGATAACCCCCAAATTCAACCATCAAACTATAATTTAAACCTTACCTCAGCTGTAGAATCGATTCTCCAAGAGTCCCCTGACCTATCATCAAAGTCCCAAGCCTCAATTTCCACCTTGAATGTCAAAACCATAACCATTTAAAACTCAGCCATTTCTTTAAGTTCCTAACCCCAAAAACGAAAATTCAAAACTTACCTTAACTCTATCGCAGACCTTGATCAGTTCCTGAGCTAATCCTCCAGATTACTTCCTTCAATTCCCAAAGACACAGCTCAATTCCAGCAGTTCCCTCTCAAACTCAGTAGTTTTTCCCTTTGTTTTTCTGTGTTTTTCCTTTCCTTTGGTTTCCTTTGAGCGTGTAAGTGAGCTGAGAGAAATATACTTAGTCGGTTTGTGCTTTCTTCTAAAGGCTTCCTTAAGTCTAACTTACCCTTTAAGTTAATCCCAAGGCTCGGGTACCGGAAACGTCCCCGAGGCCAAAATAGTAAAATCCCCCAATAATCCCACCTAGACATCCTAACCTCAGATATATCTCCAATTATTTATTTTCATCACCCGATAATCCAAATCACTACCCGATACTTAAAATACCCCTGACTTGTCCAAAGTCAATTATAATACCCCGTTGTGACTTTTCCCACTATCTAGCCCGAGGATCGCCTCGAGTCACCGGCTGCAGATTCATCCACATCATAATGTGGTTCTCGCATATATCACATATCATATTATCACATAATATAATCAATTATCATATAAGCATCATTAACACATAATTACTCATTAAATCACAATTATTCCAATAATGCCCTCCTGGCACACTAATCAAGCCCTTAAGCCTTATTAGTGAATTTGGGTCGTTACAACTATCCCCTCCTAATGAGAATTTCGTCCTCGAAATTTACCTGAACAACTCCGGATACTGATCTCGCATAGCTGTCTCAAGCTCCTAGGTCGCCTCTTCGACCTTACTGTTCCTCCACAGCACTTTAACCAAAGGAATTGTCTTATTCCGCAATACCTTATCTTTCCGATCTAAAATCTGAACTGGTCGCTCGTCATAAGCCAAATCTGCCTGTAACTCCAGATCTTCATGCCTCAATACATGAGTCACATCTGAGACATACTTCCGAATCATGGAGACATGGAACACGTCATGAACTCCAGACAACAATGGCGGCAAGGCTAACCTATAAGCCACCTGACCAATCCTTTCCAGGATCTCGAACGGTCCAATGAACCTAGGGCTTAGCTTGCCCTTCTTACCAAATCTCCTCACCCCTCGCAGAGGTGAAACTCGAAGAAAGACGTGATCACCAACCTGAAACTCCACGTCTCTACGCTTAGGATCAGCGTAGCTTTTCTGCCTACTCTGGGATGCGAGCATCCTAGCCCGAATCTTCTCTATGGCCTCACCTGTCCTCTGAATCATATCTGGCCCCAAGTATCTCCTCTCACCCATCTCATCCCAATGGATAGGCGATCTACACTTCCTCCCATACAACATCTCATAGGGAGCCACTCCAATCGTTGACTGATAACTATTGTTGTATGAGAATTCAATCAACGGAAGGCACTTACTCCATGAACCCTCAAAGTCAATCACACAAGCTCTAAGCATATCCTCCAGCACCTGGATCGTCCTCTCGGACTGCCCATCAGTCTGAGGATGAAAGGCTGTACTAAATTTCAACTGAGTTCCTAAAGCTTTCTGCAAACCACCCCAAAACTTGGAGGTGAAGATAGGATCCCGGTCTGACACAATAGACTTCGGAACCCCATGGAGACGTACAATCTCTTTCACATACAACTCAGCGTACTGATCCACAGTATAAGTTGACCTAACTGGAAGGAAATGGGCTGACTTGGTGTATCTATCCACTATCACCCACACCGAGTCATGAAATCCCACTGTCCTGGGTAAACCTCCTATGAAATCCATAGTGATATCTTCCCATTTCCACTCAGGAATACCCAAAGGCTGAAGCAACCCTGCTGGTCGCTGATGCTCAGCTTTCACCTGTTGACAGGTTAAGCATCTGGCAACGTACTCTACCACATCCCTCTTCATCCCGGGCCACCAATACAAAGTCCGTAGATCCTGGTACATTTTTGTGGTACCCGGACGAAGCGAGTACGGCGTCGTATGAGACTCATCTAGTATCTCCCGTCTGATCCCCTCATCAGCTGGAACACAAATCCGCCCCTGATACCGAAGTAAACCAACCTCTGAAACAGAAAAGTCCTTAGCTATTCCTGCTAAGGCATCCTCCCTAACCCTCTGTAACTGAGCGTCTGTCAACTGCCCCTCTCTGATCCGCTCAAGCAGGGTCGACTGCAGAGTAATATTAGCCAACCGGCCCACAACCAATTCTATTCCTGCTCTAATCATCTCATTAGCCAACTCTCTCGAGATCTGAACTGCGCTATATAACTGACCTGGACCTCTGCGGCTCAAAGCATCAGCCACCACATTGGCTTTCCCTGGATGGTAAAGAATATCACAATCATAATCTTTCACCAGCTCCAACCAACGCCTCTGTCTCATATTCAGGTCCTTCTGTGTAAAGAAATATTTCAGGCTCTTATGGTCAGTGTACACCTCGCACTTCTCCCCATAAAGATAATGCCGCCAAATCTTCAAGGCAAAAACCACCGCTGCCAGCTCTAGGTCATGAGTAGGATACCGCTGCTCATACTCCTTCAGCTGTCGTGATGCATAAGCTATCACCTTCTCATTCTGCATCAACACACAGCCTAAGCCCAACCTCGACGCATCACAATAAACAACAAACTTCCCTTCCCCTGAAGGCAGACTCAACACTGGTGCAGTAATAAGTCGTCGCTTCAATTCTTGGAAACTGTTCTCACACTTGTCTGACCAAATGAACTTTAGATTCTTTCTTGTCAAGTCTGTCATCGGTGCCGCTATCTTCGAGAAGCCCTCTACGAACCGTCTGTAGTAGTCTGCCAAACCAAGAAAACTCCGCACTTCTGAGGCGTTCTTTGGCCTCGGCCAATCCCTAACTGCCTCTATCTTAGACGGATCTACTTTAATCCCATCTGCACCTACAATGTGTCCAAGGAATGTCACTTCAGGTAACCAAAACTCGCACTTCTTAAACTTAGCATATAATTGATGCTCCCTCAACCTCTGAAGAACCAAACGAAGATGAAACTCATGCTCTGCCTCTGAACTGGAGTACACCAGGATGTCATCAATGAAGACTATAACAAACTGATCTAGAAAATCTTTGAATACTCTGTTCATTAAGTCCATAAAGGCTGCTGGGGCATTGGTTAAACCAAAAGACATGACCAAGAACTCATAGTGCCCATATCGCGTCCGGAAGGCTGTCTTAGGTATGTCCTCGTCCTTGATCCTCAGCTGGTGATAACCAGATCGAAGATCAATCTTTGAGAACACCATCTTACCCTGCAACTGATCGAACAAGTCATCAATCCTCGGTAGGGGATACTTATTCTTAATGGTTAACTTGTTCAATTCCCTATAGTCAATACACATTCTCAGAGTCCCATCCTTCTTCTTAACAAATAAAACTGGAGCACCCCATGGCGAATAGCTAGGTCTGATGAACCCTATATCCAGAAGTTCTTGCAGTTGTATCTTTAACTCTTTCAGTTCCGCTGGTGCCATCCTGTATGGTGCCCTCGACACTGGCTCTGTCCCTGGTGCTAACTCAATAACAAACTCAATCTCTCTACGCGGCGGCAACCCAGGAAAATCCTCAGGAAACACATCTAGGAACTCACAAACCAGTCTGGTCTCCTCCGGCCCAACTGGTGAAACTTTGGTGGTATCCACCACACTAGCCGAGAAGCCTATACATCCACCCTGTAACAAATCTCTGGCTCTCAATACAGATATCCTGGGGACGCGGGGTCCATGCACCGCTCCCACAAAAACGAAGGGATCCTCGCCTTCCAGCTCAAAGGTTACCATTTTCTTTCTACAGTCAATGGTAGCTCCATATCTAACCAGCCAATCCATACCTAAAATCATGTCAAAGTCCTCCATACTCAACTCAATCAAGTCCACTGACAACTCTCTACCATCAACTAACACTGGCAGTGCCCTAACCCATCTCCTAGACACCACCAGCTCTCCCGTAGGCAATATTGTCCCAAACCCTGAAGCTCTAACCTCACTAGGTCTACACAATCTATCAATCACCCTATCAGAAACAAATGAATGCGTAGCACCAGAATCAATCAAAACAGTAAAAGAAGTGCCAGCACTAGAAAGCTGACCTGTCACTACCGAGGGACTAGCCTCGGCCTCTGCCTGTGTCAAAGTGAACACTCGAGCTGGAGTCAAGCTATCCACCTTCCCTGCCTCGCCCTTCTTTACCGTTGGGCAATCTTTTCTGAGGTGTCCCACCACCCCGCATACATAACAGGCCTTAGCCTGACACTCGCCCAAATGGCGTCTCCTGCACCTTGTGCATTCCGGGTAAGTCCTCCACGAATCGCCGCATCCACGACGGCCCCCCTGAATACCTCGACCTCCTCTATCAAACCTAGGAGCAATTGGGGCTTCAGGAGTCTTCCTCTTCAAATCACTGATACCTCCACCTCTACTTGAACCAGAAAATGGAGGCACCGGCCTGCGGCCCTCCCTTCTTGCTGCACTATCCCTCCAAATCCTATTCTCTGCTTCCTCAGCAGTCAAAGCCCTTTCCACAGCCTGGGCATAGGTGGTCACCCCAGGAACTGTATTAATCCTTACATCCCGGGCTATCATGACACTTAGCCCTCTAACAAATCTGTCTAACCTGGTCGCATCGGTAGGAACAAGATCCGGTGCAAACTTTGCAAGTCTATCAAATTTCAAGGCATACTCCGTAACAGTCAAACTGCCCTGAACAAGGCCCACAAACTCATTCACCTTCGCTGCCCTGACGACAACATTATAGTACTTCTGATTGAACAAATCTTTAAACTCTTCCCATGTCATTGCAGCAACATTTCTAGTCTGTGACGCCACCTCCCACCAGATTAGGGCATCCTCTCTCAACATATAAGTGGCACAGGCCACCCTATCATGTCCCTCTACTTTCATATAATCAAGTATAGTGGTAATCAAGGTCATCCACTGCTCAGCTTTTAGTGGATCTGGCCCACCCTCAAAGATCGGGGGCTGCTGTTTCCTGAACCGCTCATACAACGGTTCCACTTTGTTACCAACATCAACTGGCTGTGCCACAGGTACCAGCGCCGGTGGCCCAGCTGGGGCAACACTCCCAGATGGAGCCTGCTGCAGCATTCTGATCAGTTCATCTTGGCTCTGAAGCCTAGCTTGCATTTCTGCCATTAACTGTTGCCAGTTCCCAGGGACTGGTGGAGGGGTTGGGCCCTGATCATCCTCTCTAGCCCCAGACCTGCCGGCTTGTCGAGTAGATTTCCTTGAACGCATATCTATTCAAGTCAATCTGCAAACAACGACTCGACAATTAGGCTAAGATGACAGGGTGATAATCTCTCCACAATCCACCACCGAAACTCCAATCATTCACAAGCAAGCAAGTATAACAATTTATCCAGATATTCATCCACATGCACCGCAATGCTAATAAGCACGCCTCAATAACATCATGCAATAGTCAAGGGCCAGGCCCTATCAGAATCTCATGCTCCCTATTCATCAGACAGATATCAACATTCATATCTCACTCAAATCATTTAAACACATAATCATGCATATACAATTACCAAACCCTGAGTTGAGCTTGTCTCCCGCAGCGAATGTACATACCCAGCCAGTCTTCAGGACCCATAAACCTAGGACGCTTTGATACCAAGTTGTAACGCCCTGGATAGCCAAGACCGTTACACTGTGTGTTTATAAAGTGCCAGACTTGCTAACCAAGTCGTTAAAGTAAAACGTGTTACTGAAACAGTAGAGGAACTAGGGTTAAAAGTGTTTTGGTCTCAAAAGTTACATTTTCATTACTAAACATTGTTTCATTACATGGGATCCCGAAAATGACAGTTTCAAAGGTCATTTACAAAATTTACAAGGTTTAAATACATTAGCGGCCGTACTAAGGCAAAATGAGCAGTTAGGTAGTCTCTGTCCTGACACACTCCTCGACCATGGTGATCGAACGGCTGGCTATGTACATTACACCACGGAGCTCTCCACCTCAGGCTTGGTCCAGCTTGCCCTTGCCCTTACCTGCACCACGAAGCACCCGTGAGCTAAGGCCCAGCAAGAAAACACAGCAATGACAGAGCATTAACAATTAGCAATCAAGTCATTTACTCATATAGCATCTCATAAATTTCAAGTATATCATCATTCAAGCATACCACATACTAAGGATTTCATCTCATAAAACATAATGCACAGACGATAACCAGGGCTAGCGCCCACAGGCTGCTCCCTCTGTTACCCTAATGTTTCTGGCTCCCAGTGGCCAATTCGCGCCCCGTGCGCTAAAATTATGAACGGTACTCTTAGACCGCTTATACGTGTCCCTTGGCATAATACCAACGATGACACAATACAACTCTCGGGAGCACTTAGTCCCATTCACAACCATATATCCGGGTGCGGTTTTCTTACCTTTAGCTTTCAAATGAGTTAGTTACGGGCGATACTCCTTGAGCGCGATCCGATCCTCAAGCCCTAGCTCAGTACCTAGTCACAACCATGAAGGAAGACACCATTAACAACCTTAAATGAGCTTCCAAGCCAAGTTCTAGTACTCGAAACATTGAACTTCACCAAATATGTTAAAAGACTCAACCCTGAGCACCCTAGGTTAAATTCCCAAGCCTAAAATCTCAAAATCCCAAAATCCCTTAAGCGCCCCGGCATAGGCCACCCATGCCGCGGCATGGCCCCCAAACAGAGCCATCCCAGGCACAAAAACAGGTAAGGGCCGCGGCATTGCTTGGACCATGCCGCGGCCCGCCCTTCTTCCTCAGCATGCAACACCCCTTGAAGGGCCGCGGCTCTCCAAGAACCATGCCGCGACCCGACCCTTCGAACCCAGAAAAAACTCCCATTTTCAACCTCCAAACCTCCCCTAAAGCTATCCCAAAGCACCCAAACCAAAACCAATTAACTCCCAACCTTTTTAACATGATCTAAGCAAGATAATTCTCCAGAAAACACAGCCCAACACACTTTAATCTCTTCCTTCCAACTTCTGAAATCCAAACCCAAAGAACTTAAAACCAGCCATGATAACCCCCAAATTCAACCATCAAACTATAATTTAAACCTTACCTCAGCTGTAGAATCGATTCTCCAAGATTCCCCTGACCTATCATCAAAGTCCCAAGCCTCAATTTCCACCTTGAATGTCAAAACCATAACCATTTAAAACTCAGCCATTTATTTAAGTTCCTAACCCCAAAAACGAAAATTCAAAACTTACCTTAACTCTATCTCAGACCTTGATCAGTTCCTGAGCTAATCCTCCAGATTACTTCCTTCAATTCCCAAAGACACAACTCAATTCCAGCAGTTCCCTCTCAAACTCAGTAGTTTTTCCCTTTGTTTTTCTGTGTTTTTCCTTTCCTTTGGTTTCCTTTGAGCGTGTAAGTGAGCTGAGAGAAATATACTTAGTCGGTTTGTGCTTTCTTCTAAAGGCTTCCTTAAGTCTAACTTACCCTTTAAGTTAATCCCAAGGCTCGGGTACCGGAAACGTCCCCGAGGCCAAAATAGTAAAATCCCCCAATAATCCCACCTAGACATCCTAACCTCAGATATATCTCCAATTATTTATTTTCATCACCCGATAATCCAAATCACTACCCTATACTTAAAATACCCCTGACTTGTCCAAAGTCAATTATAATACCCCGTTGTGACTTTTCCCACTATCTAGCCCGAGGATCGCCTCGAGTCACCAGCTGCAGATTCATCCACATCATAATGTGGTTCTCGCATATATCACATATCATATTATCACATAATATAATCAATTATCATATAAGCATCATTAACACATAATTACTCATTAAATCACAATTATTCCAATAATGCCCTCCTGGCACACTAATCAAGGCCCTTAATCCTTATTAGTGAATTTTGGTCGTTACAGATTGATATTCGATCTGGTTATCACCAGCTGAGGATCAAGGATGAGGACATATTGAAGACGGCCTTCCGAACGAGGTATGGGCACTATGAGTTTCTGGTCATGTCGTTTAGTTTGACCAATGCCCCAGCAGCCTTCATGGACCTGATGAATAGGGTGTTCAAGGACTTTTTGGATCAGTTTGTTGTTGTCTTCATCGACGACATCTTAGTATACTCCAGTTCAGAGGCAGAGCACGAGTTTCATCTTTGATAGGTTCTACAGAGGTTGAGAGAGCACCAGTTGTACGCCAAGTTTAAGAAATGTGAATTTTGGCTACCAGAAGTGACATTCATTGGACATATTGTTGGTGCAGATGGGATTAAGGTGGATCCATCTAAGGTGGAGGCAATTAGGGGTTGGCCGAGGCCAAGGAACGCCTCGGAGGTTTGGAGTTTTCTTGGTTTAACGGGTTACTACAGCTGGTTTATGGAAGGCTTATCGAAGTTAGCGGCATCGATGACAGAATTGACACGAAAGAATTTAAAGTTTATTTGGTCAGACAAGTGTGAGAACAGTTTCCAAGAATTGAAGCGACGGCTTATTACTGCGCCTGTGTTAAGTCTTCCTTCGGAGGAAGGAAAGTTTGTGGTTTATTGTGATGCATCGAGGTTGGGTTTAGGCTGTGTGTTGATGCAGAACGAGAAAGTCATTGCTTATGTGTCACGGCAGCTGAAGGAGTATGAGCAGCGGTACCCTACCCATGATTTGGAGTTAGCAGCGGTGGTATTCGCACTGAAGGTTTGGCGGCATTATCTATATGGGGAGAAGTGCGAGATATACACCGATCATAAGATTTTGAAGTACTTTTTCACACAGGACCTGAACATGAGGCAGAGACATTGGCTAGAGTTGGTGAAAGACTATGACTGTGATATTCTTTACCATCCGGGGAAAGCCAACGTAGTTGCGGATGCGTTGAGCCGGAGGGGCCCAAGTCAGTTATATAGTTCCACCCAGATCTCGAGAGAGTTAGCTGATGGGATGGTCAGAGCGGGGATAGAATTGGTGGGGGCCAGTTGGCCAATATTACTCTGCAGTCGACCCTGCTAGAGCAGATTAAAGAAGGTCAATTGGTAGACGCTTAGTTACTGGAGGTTAGGGAGAATGTCCTAGCGGGAGTAGCTAAGGACTATTCTATTTCTAAGGTTGACTTGCTATGGTGTCAAGGACGGATTTATGTTCCAGCTGATGAGGGGATTAGACGAGAGATATTGGATGAGTCACATACTACGTCGTACTCACTTCATCCGGGTACCACGAAGATGTATTAGGATCTACGGACGTTATATTGGTGGCTCGGGATGAAGAAGAATGTGGTGGAGTACGTAGCCAGATGTTTAACCTGTCAGCAGGTGAAGGCTGAGCATTAGCGATTGGCAGGGTTGCTTCAGCCTTTGGGTATTCCCGAGTGGAAATGGGAGGATATTACGATGGATTTTGTGGGAGGTTTACCCAGGATAGTAGGGTTTCATGACTCGGTGTGGGTGATAGTGGACAGATACACCAAGTCAGCTCATTTTCTTCCAGTGAGGTCGACTTATACAGTGGATCATTATGCAGAGTTATATGTGAGGGAGATCGTATGTCTTCATGGGGTTTCAATGTCTATAGTGTCAGACTGGGATCTTATCTTTACCTCTAAGTTTTGGGGTAGTTTGCAGAAGGCTATGGGGACTAAGTTGAAGTTCAGCACGACCTTTCATCCTCAGAATGATGGACAGTCTGAGAGGACGATTTAAGTATTGGAGGGTATGCTCAGGGTATGTGTGATTGATTTTTAGGGATCTTGGAGTAAGTATCTCCCGTTGGTTGAGTTTTCATATAACAATAGTTATCAATCAACGATTGGAGTGGCTCCCTATGAGATGCTATATGGGAGGAGATGTAGATCACCCATTCATTGGGATGAGATGGGTGAGAGGAAGTATTTGGGGCCAGATATGGTTCAGAAGACAAATGAAGCTATTGAGAAGATCCGAGCTAGGATGCCTGCCTCACAGAGCAGACAGAAAAGCTACGTTGATCCTAAGCGTAGAGACGTGGAATTCCAGTTTGGGGACCACATGTTTCTTCGAGTTTCACCACTGCGAGGGGTGAGGAGATTTGGGAAGAAGGGCAAGCTAAGCCCTA
Source organism: Humulus lupulus (assembly GCF_963169125.1). Classification (NCBI taxonomy): domain Eukaryota; kingdom Viridiplantae; phylum Streptophyta; class Magnoliopsida; order Rosales; family Cannabaceae; genus Humulus; species Humulus lupulus. Next base: position 106,451,470 of record NC_084793.1, read on the forward strand.
GATTCATTGGAAATTTTGAGATCTTAGAAAGGATCGGTCAGGTGGCTTACAGGTTAGCTTTGCCACCGTCGTTGTCAGGAGTCCATGACGTATTCCATGTTTCCATGCTCCAGAAGTACGTCTTATATACGACACATGTGTTAAAGTATGAAGTTCTGGAATTGCAGACAGATCTGTCTTATGAGGAACGACCGATTTAGATTTTGGATCGGAAGGATAAAGTGCTATGAAATAAGATAATTCCTCTTGTTAAAGTGTTGTGGAGGAATAGTAGGGTCGAGGAGGTGAACTGGGAGCTTGATTTAGTGATCCGGGATCAGTATCCTGAGTTATTCAGGTAAATTTCGAGGGCGAAATTCTCATTAGGAAGGGATAGTTGTAACGACCCAAATTTACTAGTAAGGCTTAAGGGCATTGATTAGTGTGCCGGGAGGGCATAACTGGATTATGAGTGATTTAAATGATTAAATGCATGTTTATATGAGTAATTGGATAAATGTGATGCATGACTATGTGTACTAGTATGCATGTAGGCCTTGATTAGGTTAAAGGGCATATTCATAATTTTGGCCCGTTGAGGGCATAAATGTTAATATATGTGATAAATTGTTGAGACCATATTATTATGTGGATATATATGCAATTTGTGACTCAAGGCGATCCTAGTTAGCAGTTAAGCGGAAAAGTCACGACGGGGATTTATTCCCGGCCCGGGGTGAGTCTCGGGGTAATTATGGGAATTTAGAAAATTTATTGGAGACTATTTGACATTGAGGAATACAATTGGTGATTAGTTAGGTGTCAGGATTTAAGCGGTAATTGTTAGGAACACTCGAGGAATTAGCGGGAATTAGGAGTAATGACTAAATTTCCTTTAGGATATTTAAAAGCTTAGTTTTAATTGGGAGGGTAGTTTGGTCATTTGGTTTATGAGGGGTAAGTGTTATACTGCTTTATGACTTAGTGGAATGTTTAGAAACTGAGGGAAGTTGAAAGAAAAAGGGAAAAGACAAAAAGGGAAAGAAGGAAAAACAGAACACTTGGGGCTTACCCTCTTCCGTCTATCGGTTTATCATTTTCTTGCACCATTTATTGTGAATTCTTGGAGCTGTGGTTTAGAGGAGGATTAGGTCAAGTTTAGCACTTGAGGTTCTTGGTGAAACTAGGAAATCTACTGAAATTCAGTCCAATTGAGGAAAGTTTCAAGGTTTTCTTTAGTTTCTGAGTTTTATTGCCATGGATTTCTAAAACTTGGTTTTGGTGGAAATTAAGGGAGATAAACTTGAGGAGTTGATGAGCTTAGGGCCGGAAGGATACTAAAGATAGCATAGGGTCAAAATTCCCCACTTGAGGTAAGAAATTATGAGCTTGAACACTTGAATTCTGGATTGTTCTGGTTCTCTTTTGTTGGGTTTTTGAGCTTCATGCTCAAACATGGCTTTTTCTTTGTTTTGGGGTGCATGTGGCTAAGTTCTATATGGTTGGGTTGTGTGGGGGTGATATATTGATGATGGTAGGCTTATTTTGGAGTATAGTTGTGGTTTGGAAGAGTTTTGGTGGGTTTTGGTTTGAGGAAGTTCGAAGGAGACAAATCTGGGAAGATGAGTGCTGTAATTAGCGCTGTAGCGCTAGTCTTTGGGCACTACAGCGCTAGGCCTGGGCTGTTTGGGCGTTTTGGCTCTGTTTGTAGCGCTATAGCACCCACTTTAGGGCATTGTAGCGCTACCCTATCTCTTGAAGGGGATTTTTGGATTATTTCTTAGGGATTTTGCCCGGGGGCTCGGGGTTTGATTCCACCACCCCGTTTGGTGGAATTAGGGCTTCCCAAGGGCTCGAGATTGGTCCCGAGGTTAGGTTTTGGAATTGAAGTTTGGTAATGGTTCTAACTTATGACCGTGACTAGGTGTATGCTAGGGCTCAGAAGGGATCGTGCTTGAGGGTTGTCGTGATTGATCGAAGCTATCAGAATTCAAAGGTAAGAAAACTGTACCCGGTTATGTGATTGTATTAGGACTAAGAGCTCCCTATATTTGTATGATGTCATATATTGTATTATTCCATGGGACATGTGATAAACGGCCTAAGAGTGCCAGAATCAATATTTGCACACAGGGCGCGGCTCGGCCACTGGTAGCTGAGGACAGCTTGATATTCACCGAGATTGGTTTAAGAGGGATGAAGTCAGTGGGATAAATAGGGGGTGCAACCTCAGGGCGTCGACCCTGGTTATTATTTGTAAATTGGTTATTAATGTTAATTGATAAGCTTGGTATGCTGAATGCCTAATTATATGGATGTTCTGGACTGTTAAGTATATGGATAAACTGTATGAATGTTCTGATTGTTTTATTGATGATTGTGCTTGGTTATTGTGTTTTTCTTGCTGGGCCTTGGCTCACGGGTGCTACGTGGTGCAGGTAAAGGCAAGGGTAAAGTGGACCAGTTCTGAGTGGGAGAGCTTTGAGGCTGCTGAGGAGTGGTACAGGATGGGAAAGCCTAAATGTCTGTTTTGCCCTTGGAGTGGCTAGTAGCTGTACCTATAACCTGAAATTTTTAAACTGTCTTTTAAACGCTATTTCTTTTGGGATCCCATGTACTAAAATGTTTAAATATATGAAATGCAACTTTTGTGTCCAAAATCTTTAACCCTATTTCAAATATAGTTTTAGTAACACGTTTCTAACTAAATGACTTGATTAGCAAGTCTTGCACTTTTATAAATACAAGTGTAATGGTCTTGGCTATCTAGGGCGTTACATGAACCTTTCTTTCTCTCTAAATTGACGTCAGTTGGTTTTGGGGGCTGTTAACTCTCGAACCATTTGAGGTAAAGCATTGAGTTGTGCTTGAATAGCAGAGGCGATCATTGGAACGACTGCTGGGTCAGCAACTAGGAGTGTTGCAACTTCATTTTGTGGTTCTAGAGGGAATACTGGTGCAATGGGTCCCACAACATTAGACCCATTACCTTCCCGAAGCTGGTCGAGGACATCCCGCTCGTCACGTCCCCGATTTCCAAGTCTATTAAAGACACTCTTTCCTCTAGGTTTCCCCCCAACATTTTGGCTATATGCTCGAGGAGCACTAGGATGTGGTCTAGCTGGACAATTTGTTGGCTTGTGCTGCCTTGGTGGGACAAACGGTCCTCTAGGTTGCACATTATCTCGAGCATGGATGTTTTGAGGCCCAGGTGGCCTTAGCAAAACAAATTTTCCTCTTGGATACCCATCATTGTGATGATCGTCATGGTATTGGTTATCGCGGGGTTGGTAGTATCGACTATCCCCCTCATCATCATAACCATACTAGTAGGATGTTCGATAGCTGCTACTTACTTCTTGATCATTTCTCTGCTTGTACCTTCTTGGCAGGTGACCATGATTGTACCCAGCTGATTGATTTCATCGAGGCTGTTGGCCTCAATTTTGACTCATCAGTTGTTTGTTCCTTGGTTGTTGGAACTGCTGAACAGGTCATGGATTTTGGGGATTAAGAGGTTGTTCTCCTCATAATTTTGATTTCCTTGGTTGCCTATTAGATAACCTTCCATCTCTAGATAATAGTCTACCATAGCCTTGACCTTGGTCATAGTTGGACAACACTTGTTCATCATGGTGGAATTGACGAAACACTCCTTGTCATGTTCCTTTATTCGAGTGATTACTACATGTCTGCTCAGGTGGAACTATTTGGTCTCGAGACTGTAATACCCTACTAAACCAGGACCATTACACTGTGTGTTTAAAATCGTGCTTAACTCGTTAAGCGAGTCATTTAGGCTAAAACGTGTAGTTGAGGTTAGTTAAAATTTGGTGTAGAAGTTTTTTATTAAACATTTGCTACTTTTCATTAAAAGATTTAATATACATACACGGGATCCCAAAGAAAAGAGTTTAAAGTTTGTACAAGGGAAAAATAAACAAGGTACATAACAGCCGTCTTAAGCGGCAAAACCACTAAATCCTAGATTTCTAAAAGAAGTCTCGACCATGGCGGTCGAGCAGGATGACTATGTACACGCCGCCCCAAAGCTCTCCAAATCATTGTTGGTCCAGCTTCCCCTTTGTACTTACCTACACCACGTAGCACCCGTGAGCCAAGGCCCATCAAGAAAACTTAAATCAACACATTCAAATAGGCAACATAGTATAAACAACATGCTTACCAGTAACAACCCTACTCAAGCTAACACATTGTCCAATCTAAACAACCACTGAGTCACGCAAGTGCAGTCCGCATTTCTATTTATTTATGTGGCATCCGGGCCAGACAACTGCTTGTTGCACTTCTAGGTTGCCCTAGCCAGAACGGCCTGCGTTTCGCACGCTTATTGCTGACCTCGGCTCTTAGATCGAGCTTTCAGATCAAGTGATAATCAGATATACAATTTACTTAACACACCATCAGATATAATGTATTCAACCATACCTAATCAAGTAATCACATGCATAATTGTAGTCATGTTCATTAACAGGGGCCCGAGCCCTAATTACACCTAGGGTGCAATTTTCTTACCTTAAGTTCTGCGCGGATGACGATATGATCTCAAGTACGATCCTGACCCCTAGCCTTGTGGTAATCTATTCACAACATATTAACAGATAATCATCAAGAACCAAACCAAGTAACAACTTCAAGGTTGATTCCTAGCCTCCGGGACCACGAATTCTACTAAACTGGGTAGTAGAATCCTTCCCGAGCCCTCAGGTTTAAGTTCTCGTACTCAAAAACCCCTTTGGCTAACTTTCCCAATTTGATTCGCGATGCCCCTCACTAAGGTCTGCGACGCTCTACAAGTCAAAAAGCTCTCAACCTTTTTTCCCTAGGCAAGCGCCGTAGCGCCAAGGCGATTCAGAGAACTGCCCTAGCCTCTGAGTTCATGCGGGCCGCGGCGCACCAAGAACATCGCCGTGGCGAAACCCCGTGAACCCAGAATTTCCAAAATTTTCCTGATTTCTAAACTCCCCAAAAATCATCCCAAAACATGATTTTAATACAATTAGATCATAGAAGTGATCTCAGCATCTCACAATCAACAAAACCTAGCCCATAAACTTAATGAAAAAAATCTCCCAAACTCAAAATTCAAAGCAAACTCTAAAACTAAAAAAAAACCAAAACTCAGAACTTAAAACTTGAATTTACCTCTGATCAAACCATTTCCTAGCTGACTCTTTAAGTCTTAAGCTTCCTATTCCAACTAAACTTCAATCCTTAACAAGCCTTGCCCCAAAACTCAAGAAATCATGAGCTCTAAACCAACTAGGAGTGAGAGAGAGCTAACGAGAGAGAGAGAAATTTGAGGGAACTGCTGAGTGTTTTTTGTTTTGTGTTCTGAAGGCTTCTGCTAGCTTAAGTTTATCCCTGGGTATGAAAAGAATAAAATGCCCCTTTCCCAAAGCTTTCTCTTTAATGCCCTCAAGGGCAAAATCGTCTTTTGACACCACTTTCCCGCTAAACCTCAAATTTCATTTAAAATATCCCATTAATCCCACTAATCTTCTAAGCACTAATATTTTCCCCCAATTATAACTCATACTCTAATGTCCCTGGTGATTCACCAAATTACTAAAATACCCCTAGGCTCACCACGAGCTGGGTATTAATCCGCGATGTGACATTTCTGCCAAACTTCTCACAAGCATCGCCTTGTGCCACACATCTCAAATATATGCACATAATAACGTGGTCCCACTCACAAAGCTCATATAATTACAACTATACCCCCAATGAGTCAAAATTAAAAAAATTCCCTTTTTAACGAAAACAACCCCACATGCATATTTAATACATATAAACATGCACAAATAGTCATATATTTCACATAATCACACATATATTCAATTAAATTCACATATAAATCCATTTATGCCCTCCTGGCACGCTAATCAAGGTACTATTTCTTATTAGGAAATTTGGGACGTTACAACTATCCCATCCTAATGAAAATTTCGTCCTCAAAATTTATCTGAACAACTCTGAATATCAATCCCACATATCTGTCTCTGGCTCTCAGGTCACTTCCTCGATCTTGCTGTTTCTCCGTAAAACTTTAACTAGAGGAATTGTCTTGTTCCTCAGAAACTTGTCTTTTCTATCTAGGATCTAAACTGGTCGCGCCTCATAAGACAAGCCTGTCTCTATCTCCAGATCTTCATAATCCAACATATGGCTCAGGTCCGACACATACTTCTAAAGCATTGAGACGTGAAACACATCATGGACTCCTGATAATAATGGGGGCAAAGCTAATCTATAGGCTACCTGCCCGATCCTTTCCAGGATCTCAAAAGGTCCTTCAAATCTAGGGCTCAACTTGCCCTTCCTTCCAAATCCTTTTACTCCCCGCAGTGGTGAAACTCACAGATATACGTGGTCCCCTACCTGGAACTCCATGTTCCTATGCTTAGGGTCAGCGTAGCTTTTCTATTTACTCTGTGTGGCGAGCATTCAAGCTCTAATATTCTCAATAGCCTCACTAGTTCTCTGAACCATCTCAAGACCCAAATAATTCTTCTCTCCCATTTCATCCTAATGAATGGGTGACCTACATTTCCTGCCATACAACATCTCATATGAAACTACTCCTATTGTTGATTGATAGCTGTTATTGTATGAAAACTCAATCAACAGAAGCTACTTACTCTAGGACCCCTTGAAATCTAATACACATGCCCTAAGCATGTCCTTCAATATCTAAATCATCCTCTCAGAATGCCTGTCTGTCTAAGGATGATAGTCGGTACTAAACTTCCACTGAGTCCCATAGTCTTCTGCAAACTTCCCCAAATCTTAGAGGTAAAGATGGGATCTCGGTTTGAAACTATAGATTTTGGAACCCCATGGAGACATACAATCTTCCCCACGTACAGTTCTGCATATTGGTCCACGGTAAAGTTTGTTCTCACTGATTGAAAGACTTGGTATACTTGTATAAATCACCCATACCGAGTCATGTTGCCTTACCGTCCTAGGCAAGCCTCCTAAAAAATCCATAGTTACATCTTCCCACTTCCACTCGAGAATACCTAAAGGCTGTAATAACCTCGCTAGCCACTGGTGTTCAGCCTTCACCTGCTGACAGGTTAGCCACCTTGCCACATAATCAATCACATCTTTCTTCATCCCAGGCCACCAATACAAAGACCTTAGGTCCTGATACATCTTTGTGGTGGCTGGATGTAATGAATATGGTGTGGTATGAGATTCATCAATGATCTCTCTTCTGATACCCACGTCCATCGGAACACAAATCCGATCCTTGTATCTCAGCAAACCCGTCTTTGTAATGGAATCCAGCTAGGACATCCTTTATAAGCTTTATCAACTGAGAATCACTCATCTGACCCTCATTTATTCTCTCAAAAAGATTGGAATGTAAGGTAATATTTGCCAACCGGCCCAACACTAACTCTATCCTCGCTCTAGTCATGTCTTCTGCCAATTATTTCGATATTTGCATTGAACTGAACAACTGTCCTGGGCCTCTCCGACTCAAAGTGTTTGCCACTACATTGGCTTTCCATGGGTGGTAAAGAATCTCACAGTCATAATCTCTTACCAAATCCAGTCAACGTCTCTGTCTCATGTTTAAGTCCTTTTGAGTGAAGAAATACTTTAAACTTTTATGATTGGTGTATATCTCGCACTTTTGTCCATACAAATAGTGCCGCCACATTTTCAGTGCAAATAACACCACTGCTAACTCAAAACCGTGAGTAGGGTATCGTTGTTCATATTCCTTCAGCTGTCGTGATGCGTAGGCAATCACCTTCCCAGTCTGCATCAACACACATCCTAACCCCAATCTCGATGCATCACAATATACAACAAACTTACCCCTATCTGAAGGAAAGCTCAACACCGGAGCAGAAACTAGTCGACGCTTCAACTCCTGGAAGCTATTCTCACATCTGTCTGACCATAGATACTTCAAGTTCTTACGTGTCAATTCTATCAATTGTGTAGCAAATTTTGACAATCCTTCCACGAAAGGCCGATAATACCCAACAAACCCAAGAAAGCTCTTAACCTCCAAGGCATTACTTGGCCATGGCCAGTCCCTAACTTCTTCAACCTAGGCCAAATCTACCTTAATCCCGTCTCCACTAACAATGTGACTGAGGAATGTCACCTGCGGTAACCGGAACTCACAATTCTTAAACTTGGCATACAACAAGTGCTCCCTCAATCTCTATAATGCTAACTGGAGGTGCTGCTCATGTTGGGAAAACAATCAGAGTACGCAGGGGAATAGGCATGGTGGGCCTAGTGTAAACAACAACAAAATTTAACATCTCTCATATAAATAGTTTATATGATCAAGAAAACATCCAGACAGAAACATTAACATACAATATTATTAATCATGTAACATAGATATATAAATGTACAATATTATATATATATATATGTATATATATATATATCATATAAACCTATACATAAATATTCAAGAACGTGAGTATTTACCTCTTGAAGCCTATAAAGTATCCTTGAGTCTATTCCTATATATATATCGATCTTCCTATCTAATGGTTTGAGTACTCAAAGCACGATCTTTCGGAGTGTTATCTACACCTCAAGATGTGTGTGGGCACATAGAGAACATGAGTTTGTAATTTAGGAATCACAATTATTTCTCAATACATGAGAACTTGGATTATGGCCTGAGAAAGGTTAGAATAAAGAAGAAGAAGATAATCTTTTGTCTGAATTTTTTTTTGAATTCTTTACTGACTTGTGTATTGCTTCTTGTATTGTATATCTCGTATTATTCTATATCATATATGTACGCCCTGGATTTCCCACGGGCTGTTTAGCAGGACGATCCTCGGACTAAACATGATTTAGCCCGAGGCTCCCACAGGCCAGAGGCTTTATCTTCAGGACGGGCCCTTTCTAGCTCGAGGGGATGGAGTTTCCTGCTCCTTCTTGTTGTTCCAGGAGCTGGGAACAACATCCGACGACCACTGAAGGATCAGCTCGGGTTATGGATTGCTCCGGTAGCGAGCTTCTCAGGAAGCTCTGACCCTATGGGAGGTCAACACGCAAGATAAACGTGCATAATCCTACCATCACGTGTCCGATATCCCCCTGACTTCTCGGACACGCCGCAGGAACGTGCGTATTCAGACACCCACGGATGGGTTGGGCCGTGCGGCCCATTATCTTCTTCCATACTGATTAGACCACACTTGTGTGTCAGGTTTAGGAAGTAATCATGAATATCAGACTTGATATGACAAATGGTAAGGTCACGGGATGACCTCCCTACCAATTTCCAGGTGCCTTCTCCTATAAATATGGAGACCCTGGGAATTGATAGGGGTTGGAAAAAATAGTCTTGTAAGAACTATATATTTTGTAAACCAATTACCCAGAAAAGATCAATAATATTGACTAGTGGAGTAGAAGGATTTTAACCTTCGAACCACTTAAAAAACGTGTTTAGGGTCACCTAGTTCTTCTCACAAAGATTTCATATCTGCGGCGGTTCTACTTCTAAGTACTAATCTCTTTCTCTTCTTCTCTTAATTACCTGTTGCCGAAGAACCGCGTCAACAGTTTGGTGCTTTCATTGAGAGCGAATCTAATTAGTACTACCACAAACATACAACTATGGTGACCACTCGATCCAAACATGGCAACGAGACAGAACAGCATGATGGGCAGGAGGCCCGCCATGTTGCCCTCCCCGAGGAGCAAGTTCCTGAAGTCCAGCAAAGGCCAGGAAAGCAGCCGGCCGGCCAAGACGACACTGGTAGTTCGGCGCCCCGACCGCCTAATTCGAATCCAGGTTATTATACTGCGGTGGAGATGGAGAATGCTCAACTGAGGAGCCAGCTAGCAGCAGCTGGTCAGCAAATCCAGGATATTCTGAGTCGACTACCCCCTCTCACAACCAACGGTAACGTTGGAGAGAGACAAGGCGAGGCTCCTAAGTCTCGCCAGAGTAATCGATCCAGGTATAGCCGTTCGGGTAGACTCCCTGCAGCCAACTCCACCCCTTCATCACGCCATCAAGAGGCGAACTTCAGGGAAATGCCTCAGACCGAACCGCAGCAGTACAGCCGTTCGGTTAGGACATCAACCCCTAGCTCTCAGCCTTCCTCGAGGACACCCAGAAGAGATAGGGGAAATTCCCAAAGGAGGGCCGAGGAGATCCGGAGACGTCAGCCCGTCCCCGAAGAGCGTCCAGTTCCTCGTCCAGATCGCCCAGCGCGAAACCATCAAGCTGGCAGGGCCGAGAGGCCCCCACCAAATTTAGTCCATCCAGACGGCACTAGGATCGCCTCTCCGGTCAGACATCCTCCCTCTCCCATCAGATATCCGTCTCCTCAAACCATCCGAGACATCCCGGCCTACATAAATAGTAGGAGAGACCCGCCATCGGCCGGGCCTTCCCGGCGCAGCAGGGTGCCGGGGGAAGGATCAGGTCGGAGCCGCCAAAGACGCACATCGAGCCTGTCCAGCAGGAGTCACAGGACCGGTGGTGCACGGAGTGATCTTTCGGGAGGAGACCTGCGACAGCGACTAAGTTCAGCACAAAGTCACCATAATACCCAGGGAGGCGACCTTCGAGATCGCCTCAACTCTCACAGAGAGGATCGAGTTAGGGATGGTAGCCAGGCCCGCTCAGTTGGGGTCCGATCCGAAGTACGTAATGGCGGGAATGCCCCAAATGACCTATCTCCAGATAGGAGGGGCAATAACCCGCCTAATATGTACAACGGGTCCGGAGCTGTTGAACAGCCCCGGAATAACCCAGGATCTCAGGACAAAACCTTAGAGCGCTTAACTCAAATGGAGGAGCTGATGAAGAAGCTCCTGTCAGAGAAAGAAAAAGACGAATATGATTCAGGGGATGAGATGGAGCTCTTCGCCCCCAACATAGCAGCAACGGCATACCCTTCTGGCTTTCGTATGCCTCACTTGTCAAAGTTCAACGGGGATGGAGACCCATCTGACCACTTAGGGATGTTCAACACCCTAATGATGGCTCATAACATCGGGCCAGAGCTTCGTTGCTTGATCTTTCCTTCCACCCTAACTGGACCTGCCAGGCAGTGGTTCAAACAAAGTAAAAGGCAGTCAATCAGCTCCTGGAAGACCTTTTCGGCTGACTTCAAGAGGGCATTCCGCGCCTCTCAGGCCGCCAGGGTCCAGGCCGACTCCCTAGCTAACGTGAGACAGCAACCTGGAGAAACGCTAAAAGCCTACTTGAGCAGATTTGCAAATGTCGCTGCTCGAGCCAGAGATGCCGACGACAGCTCCAAACTCATGGCTATGAGGACCGAGATCCTAGTAGGCGGAGATCTGTGGAAGGATATTCAAAGGAGGGGGGTCAGCTCAGTTAGTGAATTCCTTAACAGAGCCCAAGAATGGATAAACTTGGAGGAAGCTGAAGCTTCAGCCGCGGGGACCAGCCAGGTCCTCGAGAAGCCCGCTGGGGCGGGAACAGAGATCGTAGTAGCGACTCCCGACGTCACGCAAAGCAACCAGCCCGGTGGCGGCAAAAGAAAAGGAAATGGTGAAAACGTCCAGCACGGTCAAAAGAAGAATAAGTCCGTGGATAAATTCAAGCCCGTGTTCACAGCGTATACCGAGCTCACCCAAACCAGAGAGAATATTTTCCTGGCCAACGCTACGCGAGTCCCCTGGAAAAGACCGGAGCCAATAAAGCACCCTAAGGGAAAGAGAGACGCTTCCAAATTCTGCCGTTTTCATAACGACGTCGGGCACAATACCGACGACTGCAGGCACCTCAAAGATGAAATCGAGACTCTCATCCGAGCAGGTCCGTTGGCGCAATACTCGCGGAACAGGGTCCCCACAGGTCGACCCGCTCCGGAGATCCCAGCCAGTCAACCTGGACCTCGAGTAGATCAGGACGTCCCTCCCCCCGTGGTCGAGGGAGAGATTTCCACCATCTCTGGAGGGCCACACATGGCTGGCACGAGCAGAGGCGCCCAGAAGAGGTACATAAATGAGTTGAAGGCCCACAATGGAGGGGAGTTCTTCCCGGAACAGCGTCAATCAAAACAACAAAGGTTAGAGAAACAACCAGTCACTTTCACGGAGGAGGACGCGGGCCATGTCCAATTCCCTCATAACGATCCCTTGGTCGTAGCAGTCCAGCTCGCCAACCGGAGAGTAAGGAGGGTGTTAGTGGACAATGGGAGCTCGGTGAATCTCCTATTCCGTTCAACCTTAGAAAAAATGGGTCTGACCGTCTCCGAGCTAAAGGCAACCTCGATGATGCTATATGGTTTTTCAGGCGAAGGGTCAGCAGCGATAGGAACGATCGAGCTGGTGATCACCCTAGGCGACGAGTCCCGAACAGTGTCCAAACTGCTCGAATTCGTAGTCATTGACTGCTCCGCTGCCTACAATGCAATTTTGGGCCGACCAACGCCCGTTGCTTTCGAAGCCATCACATCCGTCCGGCACCTCGCCATGAAGTTCCCTACTTCGACAGGGGTCTGCACTATCAAGGGCGATCAGCTCGCTGCCAGGGAATGCTACAGTATTTCCATGAAGGGAAAATCTAAACCCGGGCAGGTGGCGATGGCCATTCAGGATGAAGAGGAATCGCAGGGACCCAAGGCGGCCCCTGAGATTGAAAAACCTCGGGTTTCCGAAGACGAAAAGCTCGCCTTAAGCGAGGACATTGACCCCCGAGTAGGCGAGGACAGGTCCGAGCTCCAAGCTATTGAAGATCTCGAGGAGGTAGGCATCGATGAACATAACCCTTCACGGACGGTGAAGCTCGGAAAGAACCTCTGCGATAGAAGAAAGGCGGATCTGACCGCGTTTCTGAAAAAGAACCTAGACGTATTCGCATGGTCGCACGAGGACATGATAGGAATCAGTCCGAGCGTAATCATGCACACGCTCCACCTAGACAAAAGCGTCCCTGCAAAGTCTCAAAAGCAGAGGCGTTTAGGGACAACCCGAGCCGAGGCCCTTGAAGAAGAAGTGGCCCGGCTCAAGAAATGTGGCTTTATCCGCGAAGCCAGATTTCCCATTTGGGTTGCCAATCCCGTGTTAGTTCCAAAGCCCAATGGCAAGTGGCGGACCTGTATTGATTTTTCCGACCTGAATAAAGCCTGCCCCAAGGATTGCTTTCCGTTGCCGAGGATCGATCAACTGGTGGATGCCACGGCAGGGCACGAGCTCATGTCCTTCATGGACGCGTACTCGGGCTACAATCAGATCGCGATGAATCCAGCAGACCAGGATCACACCAGCTTCATGACCCCGACTAATGTCTATTGCTATAAGGTCATGCCGTTCGGTCTAAAGAACGCCGGAGCTACCTACCAAAGGTTGGTAAATAGAATGTTCGCGGATCAGATCGGGAAGAACATGGAAGTGTACGTCGATGATATGCTTGTCAAGTCAAAGACTGCCACCAACCACGTTGCCGACCTGGAAGAATGTTTTAACATACTGCGAGAATATGGCATGAGGCTCAATCCTCAGAAATGCACTTTCGGTGTCGCATCGGGGAAGTTCTTGGGTTTCATAGTCAATACCCGAGGAATCGAGGCAAATCCCGACAAGATCAGGTCACTGCTCGAGCTTCCATCCCCCGGGTCGCGGAAAGATGTCCAAGGACTCACAGGAAGGGTGGCGGCACTGAACCGGTTCATTTCCAAATCGACCGACAAGTGCCTGCCTTTCTACAACCTGCTCCGCGGAAACAAGAAGTTCGAATGGACAGTAGAGTGCGAGGGCGCATTCCTCGACCTAAAAACGCACCTGGCTGAGCCACCTGTGCTATCAAAGCCCAGGGTAGGAGAACCTCTTTTCCTCTACATGGCCGTGACTGAGGACGCAGCTAGTGCCGTTCTGGTGCGAGAAGAGGACCGGTCTCAGAAACCGGTTTATTACATCAGCAAGAGACTCCTCGGAGCTGAGTCAAGGTACCCGTTGATGGAAAAGCTGGCGTTCTGCCTAATCACGGCCTCGCGAAAACTCAGGCCATACTTCCAGTCCCACTCTGTACACGTCATGACCGATCAGCCTCTAAGGCAGGTTTTGCAAAAGCCTGAAGCCTCGGGACGCTTGCTAAAGTGGGCGGTCGAACTCAGTCAGTTCGAGATTTTCTATACTCCCCGAACTACCATAAAAAGTCAAGCCTTGGCCGACTTCGTGGCAGAATGCGCGGGATTCCGTGAGATCCCATCAGAAGATTCACAGCAGCTCACATCCTCAGGCTCATCGTGGAGGATCTTCGTTGATGGCTCATCTAACGAGAACGGCTCCGGGGCCGGAATTATTCTGATATCCCCAGAAGGACATAGATTCCATTCGGCGCTGAGATTTGGGTTCAAGGCGTCCAACAACGAGGCAGAGTACGAGGCCTTGTTAGCCGGACTTAGGATAGCTAGCGAGCTAAAGGCAAGCTCTGTCCAGTGCTTCAGCGACTCCTAGCTCGTGGTGAATCAGGTCTTAGGCGAGTATCAGGCGCGGGGTCCCAAGATGGCCTCTTATTTGGCTAAGGTAAAATCCGAATTATCTACGTTTGGGCAAGGGTCGATCGAGCAGATACCTCGAGAGCAGAACGCCAATGCAGATGCTCTCGCCAAGCTCGCCACCTCGGGGGAGGCAGAAACCCTGGGGTTGGTGCCAATTGAGTTCTTGGACAAACCAAGCATAGACGGAGATCGAGCGGATATTGAGATGATTGACATCAGGCCGACCTGGATGACTCCCCTTGTTGAGTACCTCGTCGAGGGCAAGTTACCCGAAGGGCGCAACGACGTACGGCGAGTCCTTTATCAAGCTCCGAGATATACGCTAGTCGAGGGGGTGTTGTACCGACGTGGGCATTCATTACCTCTCCTCCGGTGTGTTCTTCCAGATGAGGCGAAGGCCATCCTGCAGGAAGTTCATGACGGATTCTGCGGAGATCACACTGGGGGGCAAAGCCTGGCCTTGAAGATCCTTCGGCAGGGTTTTTACTGGCCGACTCTGTCCAAAGACTCGATCTCATACGTAAAAAAGTGCGACAAATGTCAGCGGTTCGCCGCGGTTGCACGAGCACCCCCGGCCGAGCTAAAAATGATATCGTCTCCCTGGCCCTTCGCCATTTGGGGCATAGATCTAATAGGCTCCCTGCCCACCGGAAAGGGCGGGGTCCGTTACGCCGTGGTGGCCATTGACTACTTCACAAAGTGGGCCGAAGCAGAGCCGTTGGCGACAATAACATCGAAAAAGGTGCTAGACTTCGTGGTTAAAAGCATCGTTTGTCGCTTCGGCCTACCCAAAAAGATCGTTTCCGACAATGGCACTCAATTTGACAGCGACCTGTTCACCGAATTTTGCGAAAAGAACGGAATTGTGAAAAGTTTCTCATCCGTGGCCTATCCCCAGGCGAACGGCCAGGTCGAAGCTGTCAATAAAACTCTGAAGGCAAGCCTCAAGAAGAGGCTAGATGAGGCAAAGGGGATCTGGCCAGAACAGCTCCCCCAAGTTCTGTGGGCCTATAGGACCTCACATCGGACTCCCACGGGTCACACTCCTTTCTCCCTAACCTTTGGAAGTGAAGCGGTCCTCCCCGTGGAGGTAAAGGTCCTATCGCAGAGGGTCCGGTCCTACGAACAGAACAAGAACCACGAGCTCCTATGCCACTCCTTAGACTTGATGGATGAGAGGCGAGAGGATTCACAACTCCAGCTTGCCCATTATCAACAGAAAATCACTCGCTACTTCAACGCTAAGGTCAAAAGACGTGCCTTTAGCGTCGGCGATTTGGTCTTGAGGAGAGTTTTCCTGGCCGGGAAAGATCCCAAAGATGGGGTTCTGGGACCAAGCTGGGAAGGACCATACCAGGTCATCGAAGTCATCAAAGAAGGGACGTATAAATTAGCTCGACTTGGTGGAGGGGCGGTCCCGCGGACTTGGAATGCAATCCACCTAAAGAAATATTATCAATAAACATGTGTAAGACCTAGAAGGTCACCTCCGATGTATAAATAAAAATCAAATGTTTCTCGTTATTTGCAAGGGTAATTTTAAAGTAACAACGAAAGACCCTTTCCCAGTTACTTGGGGGGCATATGGTACCCGGATATATCCAGGTCTCCTTAACGACTTAGGTGTTAATTTTTATCTATGGATAAGAGTTATCACAAACTAAGTCCTATCCTGGTCTTAACCAGGTCATAAAACTTAGAAGTTAGCTAAAATTTGTTGACCGAGGTTCTTCTTTAAAGAGCCCGGGATACGGATAAAAGTTGACACGAACTAAGTTTTTTCAAAATAAGTTCCTGGTCTTAACCAGGTCATAAAACTTAGAAGTTAGCTAAAATTTGTTGACCGAGGTTCTTCTTTAAAGAGCCCGGGATACGGATAAAAGTTGACACGAACTAAGTTTTTTCAAAATAAGTTCCTGGTCTTAACCAGGTCATAAAACTTAGAAGTTAGCTAAAATTTGTTGACCGAGGTTCTTCTTTAAAGAGCCCGGGATACGGATAAAAGTTGACACGAACTAAGTTTTTTCAAAATAAGTTCCTGGTCTTAACCAGGTCATAAAACTTAGAAGTTAGCTAAAATTTGTTGACCGAGGTTCTTCTTTAAAGATCCCGGGATACGGATAAAAGTTGACGCGATCTGAGTTTTTTCAAAATAAGCTCCTGGTCTTAACCAGGTCAGAAAACTTAGGAGTGAACTAGAAAATTGTTGAACGCGGATCTTATTTAAAGAGCCCGGGATACGGATAAAGTTAGCTCGAACTACGTTCATAAAAATAAAGAGATAAATTATGACCAAATACATGAAAATATATATGTAAAACTGGTTGAGCAAATTGTCTCGAGGCGGAAACGCCTCACATAAAAAAGAGAATTACAATAAAAAAAAAAGAAGAGTTCAAAATACGAAAACAAGAAGCATCCTAAGCCCCATCAGCTGGCCCTTTGGAGGTCGCGGTCTCACCCTGCTCCGCCGCGGCAGAGGCCTCTCCAGTTTCCGATGGAGGAGCCTCCTTATTCAGGCGGGCTTGAAGCCGCGGCAACAGGAATGCCCAGAGGTCCGGCGACATGAAGGAGAAGTCCGCGTCCGGATTGTGGGACCAGCAGTGATAGAATAGGTCCTGTAAGGACTGCTCCGACACGACCCGTTCGTCTTTCAGGGCGATCTGGGAGGTCTGGACTTCGGCCTTCGCCACCTCAAGGTCTGCCCGCGATGCGGCCAGGGAGTCTTTAAGCTCTAGGTTCTCGGAGCGAAGCTTCTCTAGCTCGGATGCGGCCAGGGAGCGTTTAAGCTCTTGGTTCTCCGAGCGGACCTTCTCTAGCTCGGCTTTTGAGGCCGCCAAGGCGTCTCTCGCCTCCTGAGACTCCTGGAGGGCAGTCTGGCGATCTGCTTCCAAACCCTCGAGCTGGGCCTTGGTCCTAACGATGCCTCTATAGGCGGCAGCCATGCCCTGCAAGAAAAGAGTGATAAATTAGCAAACTGGAAGGAGAAAGGCGGCGTGTGAGTGTCAAAGCCTTAAAAGAAGGGGGCACTTTACCGTTAAAGTCATGTCCATAGCGGACTCTATAACTCGGACCGGGCTCGTTGTTTCGATGGCCCGGAGCTCCTTCTCCCTAATATTGTAATAGTGGCTGACGGCGTAGCTGGCCGACTCGTACACCGTACCCCGGAATGCTTCGGGCATCTTCTCCAGAGCCCGGGGGTCGACCGGGATACGCACGTCCGGGGCTGCCGCGGCCTGATTCCCGACCTCTATTACCCCGTCCTGGGCGGCCAGTGGAGATCGTTGGGGTGGCGGATGCATGAGTCCTGTCCTGGCGACAGGGAGGTTCGCCCCCGCGACCTGGGATAACGGGTCTCTCCCCTTCTCCGTAGCTGGGGATTTGGTGGAGACCCCGGTCGAGCTCTTGGACTCGCGAAGCCTCTTTAACCTCGGCCCCGCTGGGGGATTCCCACCAAACACAACGCCCCGCAGACTATTCCCGGGCTGAGACATCTCTTCTGCCAAAGAGCAAAAAACACGGTTATCAACAATCATACAGAAATAAAGGCAATAAGAAAGCAAATACTAAGGGAGCCCTACCCCCCGAGCTGGAAGAGCCTAGGACGATTATCTCCCGAACTGGCGAAGGTTCTAGGTCCGGTTCTGAATCGGGGCTGGACTCTTCTACGTACTGCCTAATCCCCGGAGCGTAGACGCCCCTCTGGAGCGCAGGCCACGTGCGTAAATTGGTCCCGTACTCCTCAAAAATGGCCGACCTAAAGGCTAGGGTATTATCTACTACTACGGTACCCTTGGGCCGACTCTCTTGGTTGTCCAGCACGAGCTGGTCAACGCAGTGGAGCAGAAGCGTGTCCAGGTCCGGATTCCTTGGGTGACGATGGACGAGCTGCCTAGGGTTGAACCTAACCAGCCGGGGGTCTGCAGTGGCCCTATCTACGTTCTTAAATAAGTAAAAGTTACCTTGGCCGGAAGGACCCGCGGCTGCTCCGGATTGGGCCCTCTCCTCGATCATCCCCTGGGCGACCTCCAAGCTCCGCTTCCTGTTCCTCACCAGAGGAACTTCCTCACCTTCTTCCTCGCCTTCGTCATCTGCGACCTCCTCCGCGACGATCGGCCTGTTGTCGCGGGCTGGGGGAGGCCCCCGGGGCCTTTTCAAATTCAAAGTCTGATTTGGGAAAATCAGCTTGCAGAATACCATCGTCTCGTCCGTCACGAGCACGCGGTAGTCTTTCTCACTGGGAGGCAGGTTCGCCAGTGTGTCGTATTGACCCCCGAGGGTCACGGACTTTTCGGTCCTCGAGTAGATGGCTGCAAGGTTGGTCGAAATCAGAATTGGAATAAGGGACGGGCTAAAATAAGATAACCGTTAAAAGGCGAGCTAAATGGAGGATTACTTACGAGGGCGGTTGAAATAATGATGATCGCAGTTTCGGAACCCAGTAGACATAAAAAACTGGTCTTTGAAGTCGTTTGGATGGCTCGGCAGCTCGATCACTGCTGCTGTGTTAGGGAAGCGGGTTAAGTAATAGAACCCGTCGCCTCGCCCCCGCTGGTCCGGGCTGGCTTTGAGGCAGAAGAAATACAAGATATCAGCAGGAGTGGGGACCTCCCACTCATGCTTTTGGAACAAATACCTCAGTCCCGCCAGCAGACGGTAGGAATTGGGGGGGAGCTGAAATGGGGCCAACCCCACGTAGTTCAGAAAATCAGCAAAATACTGATCCAAGGGGAGGAAGGCCCCTGCCTTGAAGTGTTCCCCGCTCCAGGCCGCGAACGACTCGTCGAGCGGCGTGCAGCTCCTCTCCCCATCCGCAGCAGGTCGGGCGATCACGGAGGTCTTCCCCAGAGGAATATTGTGGTTAAGGAAGATTTTGGTGATCTTTGCCTGGCTGGTTATCTTCGAGACGATTCTCTCCGCCTCGAAAAACGCGTCAGGAGCCACCTCGGCCTGCTTCTCCACCGCCGGTCCAAAGTGAGGAATTGGCGAGCTGGTCACCACCGCCTTTCCTTTATCCTTCTGGGAGGCCAAACTTCCCACATTCTTCTGTGGCAGATTTCTCTTTGGAGCCATCTGGTCGCCTATCGAGCAAAAGAAAACACTTTAGAAAAGGCGACCCAAGCAGGAGAGTGAGGCAAGCATTAAGTACACGAGCTGGGGTAAGCCCAGCCCGTGGAGAGTGGTGCCACGCGTTCCAAGGAACACGCGCCTATGCCCTCAACAGATCCCAGATTACTCGGAATTCGTGTGTCAGATGGCTCAGAGTAAGAAAAAAAAAAAAAAAATTTGCCTTGGGGGGAAAGTTTCAACAGGCAAGGCGTGGCAAAACCGCTTTTAAGGCGTATTCCCTAAGCTACCCGGTTTTTGCACCCAAAGTTCCTACGGATCCTACCAGAAATTGTTCCTAAGAAAGAATCATGGAACCCATGTTCTAAGGCGATGTCCCATGGCAAATGTGCCCTAATCAAAGAAGGGCCATCACCCTCCATATCCGCGCGACCCAGAAAACCTCTGCATGTGGCTACAGTAAATTTTTTTACCTAGGCTACAGTGGCATGCTTTCAAAAATAAATGGGGACAGAAGACTTACAGTATAGGGTTGGATGGTGAGCGAGGTTGCTGCGCGGGTAGGGGCTTCGTTGGCACAGTAGTCTCCAAGGCCTTGAAGGAACTCGCACGCTTAAGCTTCGTGAACGGAGAAGATGAGAGCAATGGAAATGAGGGTTTTGCTCTTCGGAAGGTCAGAGAGAAAAGAAGGAAATTTGAGAGGTTCTGAATGGTAAGGTGGTCCGTGCGTGGGATGACCACCCCCTTTTTATACAAGGGGGGATCACGTGTAAAAGGCTCCTGGGAGACCCTCCACTCGAAATGTGAAACGACGGCTGGACAGTAGGCTAGGCCATTTAATGCGGTTCTCGTAGAATGTACCGTCGCCACCCGCGGCGTTCCACGTATCAGACGCATGCGAAAAGCATGGAATGCGAAGGGTTGTGGGAGAAGTCTAAAAGCTCCAACTGTGGTCTCCCATGTCTGACGTCATGGACCACGAGCAGGAGCTTGGGGGGCAGATGTACGCCCTGGATTTCCCACGGGCTGTTTAGCAGGACGATCCTCGGACTAAACATGATTTAGCCCGAGGCTCCCACAGGCCAGAGGCTTTATCTTCAGGACGGGCCCTTTCTAGCTCGAGGGGATGGAGTTTCCTGCTCCTTCTTGTTGTTCCAGGAGCTGGGAACAACATCCGACGACCACTGAAGGATCAGCTCGGGTTATGGATTGCTCCGGTAGCGAGCTTCTCAGGAAGCTCTGACCCTATGGGAGGTCAACACGCAAGATAAACGTGCATAATCCTGCCATCACGTGTCCGATATCCCCCTGACTTCTCGGACACGCCGCAGGAACGTGCGTATTCAGACACCCACGGATGGGTTGGGCCGTGCGGCCCATTATCTCCTTCCATACTGATTAGACCACACTTGTGTGTCAGGTTTAGGAAGTAATCATGAATATCAGACTTGATATGACAAATGGTAAGGTCACGGGATGACCTCCCTACCAATTTCCAGGTGCCTTCTCCTATAAATATGGAGACCCTGGGAATTGATAGGGGTTGGAAAAAATAGTCTTGTAAGAACTATATATTTTGTAAACCAATTACCCAGAAAAGATCAATAATATTGACTAGTGGAGTAGAAGGATTTTAACCTTCGAACCACTTAAAAAACGTGTTTAGGGTCACCTAGTTCTTCTCACAAAGATTTCATATCTGCGGCGGTTCTACTTCTAAGTACTAATCTCTTTCTCTTCTTCTCTTAATTACCTGTTGCCGAAGAACCGCGTCAACAATATATATAGAGAATATTCTATTACCGTATTATTCCTAATAATAATAGTAATATAAGAATAATATCATAATGATAGGAATTGATTTAGGTAAATATCTAACTTACCAAATTTGAAAAAACTTATATTTTTTAATTATTAATTAATTAAATAAATAAAATAAAAACAACACTAATAAAATATCAATGCAGTGCTACATTCATGGCACAATCCTTGAACTGTGTCATGAGTGAACTGCTACATTCCCTTTTCAAGGATATTGCATTTTTCTTTTATTTATTTATTTAACTAATATCAATATTCCACAAAATAAGATATTTATCTTTTTAAGGAGAAGATGACAGTTATATTCCAAAATTTAAATTTTCAATTCACAATTCAAAATTCAAATTGATGATCATCATTATTATCATCTTTTCAAATTCAATAAATCAAAAACTATTTTTGACTTACCAATTTTATTTTCTTCCACTCAAATAAAATAATTAATTTCAAAATTTTATTTATTTATTTATATATATGAATTTCGAAATTATATATTTAAATTAATAAACATATTTTCGAAAATTTAATAATTAATTCCAAATTAATTATTCTACCTCAATTATCATATAATTGTATACTTGACCCGAAGAATAAAATTCTTCTCAAATTTCCAAATTATAGTTTTACCCTTGTATCAACTCTTACCTTGATATGATGTTGATAGAGCCACCCTGGGGACCTATGGACCTATAATATCAAGCTCCAATAAATAATAGATTATTAATCAAAGCTCTTTGATTAAATAATTATATTTATTAATCTCATGATTATTCCACTATAAATATGAGATTGAACTCTTGATAATTATAGACATATATTTATAGAGTACTTTATTAAAGAATGAAGTGTACATTGATATAATCAATACATTCAACGTTAATCCTCTATTAATGGTTCATAATTAAAAGAAAATAAAATTACCATTTTACCCTTTTAGCTATATCTTGTTCCTAGAGTACCATTGACTTTACTAGTGAAGGTTGTGTCACAACAAGTTTGCGACGTGAGCGCTCATAACCTTTTCAGTTCCAAAAGTCAACCCAACAGGGAACCATTATTCAATCTATAAGAAGATATATATTCAATATCTGTTAAACTATGTCCCTAGCCATATATATCATCGAGTCCCCAAAACAATTGTTCTTAGCCTAATCATTCTAACAAACCTCAATGCATGAATCAAAGGATCATATGACATATGTAGGAGTTCATAGCAACCTCAAGATTAAGATCATCGTGTATATGATCATCGTTTGATGTGTTTGCTTAATACTATGAAACAATGTTTAAACAAGTATTAACAAATCACATCTAGTCTAGTTCTATATATCACTATATTTAAAGTACCTTCACTAAAGTGTCCTACTACACTAGTGACCCAGATCTAGGTCACACGTATTCATAACAGTAGCGAACCGTACTAGAGTAATTAGTCTAAAGATTCCATAACTTTATTTTACTACGAATTGTTTTAAGTTTATTATCTTATTCTCGATCCTCTCATACCAATATGACATTAAGAGCACATAGATAAACTTTAGAATTTTATGATATTTACTTAGTATTATCAACATAATATCGGACATAGTCTATATATATAATAATTCAATTCAATTATTTATTTCATTTTAAACATTTGTCAACTAAAATTGGTTTAAGGGCACTATTCCCAACAACTCATGCTCTGCCTTTGAATGAGAGTAAATGATGCACAATTTTTTTTACTACAAGCGCACAATGTTGTTATAGCAAAGTTTTAATATTTAAAAGGTTGTCGAACCCACATGGATTGATTATTAATTTTTACTAAGTACCACACTTTTTAGTCTTTTGTTTTAATTAGATGAAACAAAATTTAGAATGCTTTAAGAACAAAAGAATAATAAATAACAAAAAAGTAAACAAGACGATTAAACGATTTCAATGGGAGAATATAAACCTAGAGCATTGATTTCTCTATTCCAAACTATGAACATCAGTTTATCAATTATCCTAATTTATCCTTAATTTGTAGTTCCAAGAATTCTAATGTAATCTATTAACATTTCTCAAGTGATGATAGAATTAAATTAATCAATTAACAAGATATCTCTATTCAATATTAATCAATAAAGTAGGAATAAAGAACTTTGATTCTCTTAAATAAAACTCATAGAATTAGTGGAATCTCTCAATCTCACACTTTTCCTATGTCATGCAATTCTAAGTCTGATTTTAGATTACCCCTCTCAAGTGTAAAGCCTAAAATCTCAATACTAATTAATGGTGATCAAGCATTAACAAGATAGTAATAATGTAATGCCCTGGGTAGCCAAGACCATGACACTGTGTATTTATAAAGGTGCAGGACTTGCTAATAAAGTCATTTAGCTGAAAACGTGTCACTAAAACCATTAATGAGCTAGGGTTAAAAGATTTTGGTCATGAAAGATACATATTATATAAATAAACGCTGTGAACATGGGATCCCAAAAGAAATAACATTTGAAGGTCAGTTTACAAAATTTCTAGAGTACAAACAACCACTAGCCACTCTAAGGGAAAAACAGACATTTATGGTCCTCCTGTTCCTGTCTCACTCTCAACCGTGGCAGCTGAGCAGCTAGTCATGTACATTCTGCCTCTAGAGTTCTCCAAGTCAGGGCTGATCAAGCTCACCCTTGCCTTTACCTGCACCACGTAGCACCCGTGAGCCAAGGCCCAACAAGAAAACATAACATCATAGCACAAACAATGATACTAATCAAATAACTCTTTAAACATGTTCATACACTTAGCGGTCCATACTAGTCACATAATCCATAGACACAGTCAGGAAATTCACGAGCTAATACTCAACTACTCAGCATGTCAAATTCATCAATTAACAATGATAACCAAATCACATGATAATCAGGGCCGACACCCTTAGGTTGCACCCTCTATTTACCCCACTAACTCCGGTCCGCTTAAAGCTCAGTGAATATTAAGTTGTCCTCAGTTACCAGTGGCTGAACCGCGCCCTGTGTGCCAATGTAAACTCTGACACTCCTAGGCCGTTTTTTTATTATTCACATGGCATAATACCATCCTTCATAATGAATACAAAAATAGGGAGCCCTTAGTCCCGTTATAAACTCACAACCAGGTGCAGTTTTCTTACCTTTAATTCCAAGTGTTCTGGTTACGAGAGATGACCCTTGAGCACGATCCGTTTCCTGAGCCCTAGCTTACACCTAGTCACAACCAAGATAAAGGGATTCCATCAATAATTGTATAAAGGTTTCCAGACTAAGCTCTAGCCTTCAGGACATCGAATTCCACCAAACACGGTAGTGGAATCGATCCCGAGCACCCTAGTTTAGGTTCCCACGCCTAAAATCTCCATAAGGCCAAAAATGCCCTTAAGAGCCGCGACCCAAGCTTCCTATGCCGCGACCCACCCCCAACCAGAGGCCCAGCCTCACCAGATAACAAACACGGGCCGCGACCCAACACCCCCCATGCCGCGGCCCGCCCTTCTTCCTCAGCTCCCATCTGCTCTAGAGGGCCGCGACACACCAAGAATTGAGCCACAACCCAACCCCTTCGAACCCAGAAAACCCACCATTTTTAACACTCAAACCTCACTCAAATCCACCCAAAACCATCCTAATGACACAATTCAATTATCACAAACAGTCTAACATGCTTCTAGCAGCATAACCCAACAAAACCTAGCCTAGAAACTCATCAAAACAACATTTTTATCTTTGAAACCCACAAGCTCAAGAACACCAAAACCATCCAGAAAAACACAGAATTCAGACACTAAACCATAAGTTAGAGCTTACCTTCACTGAACAACCAATCCTCCAAGAAATTGCTGAGCTAACTCCCAAGTCCTAGCCTCAATTAAATCTTAAATTCAAAACCCAAGAACTCTTAGAATCCAGCCCAAAGCTAGATAATTAAATGACCAAAAATATAAGTCAAGGCTTACCTCATTTCCTGGTTGGATTCCTTAGCTGCTACTGGGTTAATCTCCAAAACATTAACTCAATTCTCTGACTTTCCAGCCAAGCTTTTCTTAGTTTCTGTGGTTTCCCTTGAGAGAGAGAGATAAGAGAGAAAATTGTCGGTTTGGGTAAATTCTACTATTTTCTTAGTATTGTTTGATCCATCCTTAACTAATTAAGTCAATCCTGAGGCTCGGGGTACCAAAAACGTCCCCGAGGAAAAATGCTAAAATTTTCCCCAGTATTCCCTCCTAGGCTTCCTAACCTCAAATATATCTCCAATTATTTATTTCCATAACCCGACAACCCAAATAACCATCTAATACCCCAAATACCCCTTGACTCGCCCTGAGCCAAGTATTGGGTCCTGTTGCGACTTTCCTGCTAACTGGCTCCCTAGGATCACCTCGTCGTATGCTGCAGATAAATCCACATAATAATGTCGTCCTCATAATTATAACATATAGTCACGTTTATGCCCTCAACGGGCTAAAATTACAAATATACCCCTTTAAGCTAAATAGGGCCTACATGCATATTAATACTCGTAGACATGCATTTCATATATTCATATAATCATACAAGCATGCTTATCACGAAATCATGCATTAAATTACTTAATTCACACATAAACCAATTATGCCCTCCATACTAATCAAGGCCCTTAAGCCATAATAGTGATTTTTGGGTCGTTACAAATAATCACAAAATTGCACAAACGAATCACAAGAAAAAATATGGGAATAAACTAAAACTTTAATTCATAATTTGAAATAGTTCCATCAACACTCTAGAAAAGAGTTCTTAGTTCATAATCACAAACATAATAACAATAATCATATTCACAATTAACTAAATAAGAGAATAAAAGAAGAAAGAACTCTAATGATGATCGATGATTGCTTGGAATCTAGTTCTCTCTTCCTCTTCAATGTGTTTCTCTGACCTAAAACTTCGTCTATATCTCTCTAGCCCGCCAAAATCGAAGCTATCTGATTGTATTTATAGGCCCATAAAAATCACATTTTAAAAATAGGTTAATTAAAATTGGCAGACGTATGGCACTATGGTGCCTAGCAAGGGGCGCAATTGCGCCTGCCTTATTTTCCCGAAGTCTTGTCGTTTCCGTGCGAAATATTTTTTTGTCCATGAACGGCGCTATTGCGCTTCATATGCAATGCTATTGCGCCTGAAATAACATTTCTTGATTTTGCGTGGTTCTAGACCCAGTTGCTTCCCGGTTTCGGCATTTTACTCAATTATGTACAATACTCCAAATTCACTATAAAATCATCATTTTAAGCTCAACATTGCGCACTACAGAGAACACATCAAATTTATACAAAAATCTTATGAAAAACACAATAATTCATATTATTAATGAGCACGAATGAGTGTACAAATGTGCACTCATCACACTCCCAAACTTGAACTGTTGCGTGTCCTCAAGCAATGAAAAAAATAAAACATAAAACTAAAATCTAAAATACTTAAATTATTGGAATGACCAAATAAAAAATCATAGACCAAGGGCAATTTATCTTAACATACCAAACTCTTTTTCAATTATCCAACATGCACTTCAAAACAAAGGATTAGAATTCAACCTATCAAACTCAAATTTCCAATATTGTCTTACCATTAAAGTGCGTATATGTCAAGTCTAAAAATTCTATGTAACATATGGTTCATGTGCATAAAGACTTCCCATACCACAAAAAAATCAAGATAACCATAAGCTTGCATAACCAATTCATCTCCACTAATGTAAATCAAAATCATGTAGATCAAAAGGACTTTATAGGCATATATCATTAGGCTTAGGTAAATGGTGGATGAGAATGTCATTTAGGATAATTTCACACCATAAACTCACTAAACAGCTAAACTCAATAATACATAACTCCCTTTCCAAATCCTTTTTAACACTTCCATTCAGTGCTTTCCTTTAGAACAAGTGAAGTTATAATCCTATAAAATTTAATCTCTTGTTATTTTTCTTTTGCTTTTCATCATGAATTTTTCTTTCTTTAAATCTTTTTTTTTTTCATAAGAAGAAAAATTTTCAACATAAAACAAGTGGATTATAACTTATTATACACATAAATTCCTTTTTTGAAATGATACTTTCATTACATTCCCCATCCTACTTACATCATATTTTCACTCATTACAAAACAACCTATGCTTATGGTGAAAAATAGGATAAAGGAAAATATTAATCATGGTCAATGTTCATAATCAAGGATAAATATGCATTTATTTAGCCAAGAACAAAAGTTGGAAAAATTAAGCTCAAAATTGGAGAACAAAGGATAATGTATCAAGGTTAGCTTTTTGGCTCAAACGCTTCAACAAAAATTGCCTTAATCATCTCTACACAACAAAGATTAATAATTTCGCCTCAACAAATCAATTACACAAGTTATAATTATCTCAATATCAACAAATTCAAACCAAATCTTCATATACATACAAAATCATAATATGTATAGAACAACTAGAACAACATATTCATATAACAATACAAAAAAGTAAGCATAATAGGTTAAGCACACAATCCACAAGTTATCCACACAACCGAATAATATCAAAGAGTTTAACATCAGTTCATCATCGAAGCCCATAGGTCATAAGGTCAACATTAATAGTACAATCACCCAATAATAAAAAAAAAACTAAACTACCCATAAAAACCAAAAAAAAAATATATATATATAAAAATTGCCTTCCCCCCAAACATAAAATAAACAGTGTCCCCACAGTTTAATAAAATTAAAGGAGAGAAAACAAACCAGAGTAACTAGGAAAAAGGTTCCATAGCCGTGTCACCGCCCTCAGTAGCAGGTGAATCATCATCGTGACCAGTTAGAGGCTGGTATGGTCGCCTAAGCTCCTTAGGAAAATAGGGATAATCATTGTATCCCGAATGAAGCACAAAAGTAGCATAAAATTCAGCCTGAAAGTTGTGCATAGTACATTGTTATGCACATTGATCCTGATCTGAATGACACAGCTCCTCAATGTGTTTCACATCATCACCCGTTGATTCCTTTCACAAGATGCAAATCGCTGCTCAAAGTCTCTAAACTGGGTGCTCGAGCCATCAGTAGCTCGTGATGAGGATGGTCTAGTAGAGTGAGACCGAGATGATAGGGTCTATGAAGAGGAAGACTGCTGTGTAGCGAATGACAAAGATAAAAACTCAGATGGCTGCACAACGAACCCTAAACTAGTGGGTCTAGCTTCTTCTAGACAATTATCCTTCAAATGTAAGATCGTGTTGTGATCAAGGACCCCTGGTTGCTTCCAATGGTCTTGGTCGGAAATAGGTACACCAACTTTTGAGTATTAGCCAGTGATAAGACATGCATAACCTTGACCACCGGTTTTAGACCCCTGAGCTATAGTAAAATGTTTGTATGAATCAGTTTCCCCACATTTATACTTTTACCTGAACAAAGACAATGAAGCAAATATAATCTATCAATGTTTACCTCCCCTTATTGCAAAGAAGGCAACAAGTTACTTATCACAAATCTGTTCCACATCTTGCCAAAATAACTCAAACTAGTATTCTTGACATGCCTTGGGGTAACCATATCTACCCCCATAGAATAACGTGTACCAGACTTAGTCATATCTCGAAGCACTCTCTCATAATTCTTGTCCTGCAGATCATGGTGGTAGTCATCATCTTTAAAGTTTGGAATCTCATAAAATTCATCAATCACCGCTGAAGAGAGCTTTACTGACTGCCCTCTCACTAACACCTCATCATCGGGATGGCCAAAATAGGCATTAGCATAAAACTCCCTCACAACACTAGTATTAGCTCCCATAGCCAGTTCACATAAACTTTTCCAGTATCGTTCAACAACCAAGGCTAGAAAATCACCATCTTCCGCACTTGGACGAAAAAAAGATTCAACAATCAAACTCTTATTATTAGCGGTCCATTCATAAAACCTTGTTCTTGCTGCGACATTGACAAAGGTATGATTTATAGTGACATGTGATGACACAAAATTCTTCCTCTTTGGTCTTGGAGCCATAATACCACTTAGAAAAAGTTTCCAAGAAAACCCAATTAATCACCAAAACTCAACCAACTATTTCAAAACTCCCACACAACACTTAATCCACAACAATAATCAATTTATAATGAACTCTCACTTCAAAAATCATCAAAATTATCATAGATATTAATTGTGACATTTAATCAAACATTTGGTGTGCAAAGTTAACCACATTCCAAATCACACTCAAAACCTCATCAAATTTCCCCCAAACTTGAAATCAAGTATAGAATCAGTATACTCAAGTCTCAAACAATCACAATTCCCATAAAATTCAAATTAAAACGATCCATTCCTCACTTCACATCAAAACACTTAAAATCTATAAACTTTGTAGAAAATTCTATTAAAATAAATGTTAATGATGAAGTACCTTCTAGAATCTCTTCAAAGATGGTTGGAATTTCATGAAGCATGCTAGAAAATGGATAAAATCCAGCAGTAAGCTGTTGCCGCTCGGATTGGAAGTAAAGTTGATGAAGAACTTTGGTGGTTTTGTGTTTGCATGTGTTTGGTATTTTTGGGAAGGGTCGGATATGGTTTTCGAAGTATATAAAATCTAATTTCGGGGTCATGTACCACTCATGTGACCACTCAAGCGGTCAAAATTCTAATTTTTTTTTCAAAATAGTGCGCGCGGTGCCATAGCGCCTACCATGCGATGCAATAGCGCATGAGGAAGCTCTTGTCGTTGTTCAGTCAGCGATGCATGGTGTTTTAGTGCCTAACACCAGGGCGCTATTGCGCCAAAAATTCTAAAAAAAAATTTCACGTATTTTACGATTCATCGACTAAAGTACATACAAAAATAACGAAAATAAAAATGCAATTCAGTAACAGAAATTAAAAACTAATAACATATAAAAAATGTATGGGTTGCCTCCCATAAAGCGCTTTGTTATCGTCTTAAGCTAGACGTTGTTGTTGCTTTAATGAAAATTCTTAATTTAGATGGTCTCCACCTTTCAATTAAGATGACCAAAATAATGTTTCAATCTTTGGCCATTGACTTGAAATATAGAATCATCATCATTTTTCAACTCCACCGCTCCATAAGGTAAAACTTTTGTGGCAGTGAACGGACCAAACCAATGAGACTTAAGTTTACTAGGAAACAACTTTAGACGGGAATTATAAAGTAACACCTGTTGACCTGGTTCAAAATCTCTCTTCAAAATTTGTTGATCATGGTACTTTTTCGTTCATTCCTTGTAAATCTAACCACTCTCATAAGCATCATTATGAAATTCCTCCATCTCATTAAGTTGCAATAGACGCTTCTCACCAGCTGCTTGGAAATCAAAATTCAACTTCTTTATAGCCTAATACGCCTTATGTTCTAATTCAATCGATAAGTGATATGCTTTACCATATTCAAGTCTATATTGTGACATACCAAGAGGAGTCTTAAAGGCTGTCCGATAAGTTCACGTGGAATCATCAAGATTTTGAGACCAATCTTTTCTATTGGTATTGGCCGTCTTCTCCAAGATTAACTTGGCCTCTTGGTTTGGTACCTCAGCTTGTCCATTGGACTGTGGATGATAAGCCAATGCCACTTTATGTCTCACTCCATATTTTCTCAAGAGAGCATCTAGGATTTTTTTGCAAAAGTGAGTCCCTTCATTGCTAAGAATGGCACTTGGAGTACCAAAGCGACAAAATTTTTTTTATGCAGAAACTTCACAACCACTTTAGCATCATTCGTTGTGGTAGTAATTGCTTCTACCCAGTTTGAAACATAATCCACAGCGAGTAGAATATACAAGTTCCCAAAAGATGGTGGGAATGGTCCCATGAAGTCTATACCCCATACATCAAATAATTCAATCTCTAATATAGCATTCATGGGTAACTCGTTACGTCTTAAAATATCCCCAACCCGTTGACATCTATCACAAGTCTTTACGAAAGTATAACAATCTTTAAATACAGAATGCCAATAAAAACCATATTGTAATACCTTTGCTGTTGTGCGAGACGGGCCAAAATGACCACCATAAGGAGATGAGTGACAATGTCCAATTATGGATTGAGAATCTTCTATCGGTACACAACGTTGGATCACACTATTAGAACTCCTCTTGAAAAAATATGGATCATCAAAGAAATAAAATCTGGAATCATGAATTAATTTTTTTTTGTTTGATGAGAATAAGCAGGAGGAAGTATACCGCAAACTATGTAGTTGACAAAATCTGCGAACCAAGGAACTGTCCTTGAAACTGCCAATAACAACTCATCTAGAATATTTCTTTAATGGGATTGTTTTCTTCCTCTGCTCCATTATCCAATCTAGATAAGTGATCAGCCACCAAGTTCTCACTTCCCTTCTTATCAATAATCTCAACATCGAATTCTTGGAGTAACAACACCCAACGAATCAACCTTAGTTTGGCATCTTTCTTTGCAAAAGGGTAATTAAGCCCTGCATGATCTGTATGAATGAGAACATTAGAACACAACAAATAGGGCCTGAATTTATCACAAGAAAATACCACTGCCAACATCTCCTTCTCAGTAGTTGAGTAGTTTTGTTGAGCATCATTCAAGGTCTTGATTGCATAATAAATAGCTCAAAATATCTTCTTTGACCCAAAACAACCCCCACGTCATAATCACTAGTGTCACACATAATCTCTGAAGGTTGACTCCAATCCGACACAACCATAATTGGTGCGGTCACCAACTTCTCCTTTATAGCGTCAAAAGCTTGTTTACATTCCTCATAAAAAATAAATGGCGTGTCTTTTTCAAGAAGGTTACACAATGGTTTACTTATCATTGAAAAATCATTAATGAACCTTTTATAGAAACTGACATGGCCAAGGAAACTTCTAATAGCTTTGAAATTTGGTTGTGGAGGTAACTTCTCAATAATTTCTATCTTTGCTCGGTCCACTTCAAGGCCCTTCTTTGACACATGGTGCCCCAAAACAATTCATTCATAAACCATGAAGTGACACTTCTCCCAATTCAGCACAAGATTCTTCTCTTCCAAACGACGAAGTACCAAAGAAAAATGATGTAGACAATGATCAAAAGATGACCCAAACACAAAAAAGTCATCCATAAATACTTCCATAATCTCCTCAACCATATCAGAAAATATAGCCATCATGCATCGTTGAAACGTAGCTAGAGTATTACATAAGCTGAATGACAATCTTCAATAAGCTAACGTACCATATGGGCAGGTGAATGTAGTCTTTTCTCGATCTTCTGGAGTAATGACTATTTGATTATAACCTGAATAACCATCTAAGAAACAATAGTGTTGTAACGCCCTGGATAGCCAAGACCGTTACATTTTGTGTTTATAAAGGTGCAAGACTTTCTACTCAAGTCATTTAATTTGAAACGTGTCACTGAAACTAAAGTTGAGCTAGGGTTAAAAGATTTTTGGCCTCAAAAGCTTCATTTCTTGTAAAAAAATATTCTTCCTTACATGGGATCCCAAAAGTAGTAGAGTTAAAAGGCAGTCTACAAAATTTAAGGATAAAAGTACAGTTATTAGCCACTCTAAAGCAAAACAGACAATTAAGCTTTTCTCGTCCTGTGTCACTCCTTGGCCGTGGCGGTTGATCAGCTGACTATGTACATTCAGCCCCGCAGCTCTCCATCTTAGGATTGGTCCAACTTCCCTTTGCCTTTACCTGCACCACATAGCACCCGTGAGCCAAGGCCCAGCAAGAAAACACAATAACAGAGCATACTACTAGAAATATAGGTTTTTACTTCGGTTTTTATAGTGAGCATACAAAAAAAGCGAAGTAAAAACCTTTTCAAACTCTTTTACTTCGCATTTCAAATTGGCGCTCTGAAAAAAATTACTTACTACTTCGCTTTTTTAAAAAAACGAAGTGAAAAATTCATAGTGGAGAGGGCCGTGTTTGTTTGCACAAGCCCTTATATTATGTTTAGAGATAGTAAAAATGCAAAAAACTGGCCAAACCAAACGCGGCCCTTGTGCACTTTTAACTTCGGTTTTTTGGTAAAAACCGAAGTAGAAAGTGGACTTTCCACTTCGGTTTTTACCAAAAAACCGAAGTTAAAAGTCTCCAACGGGTATAACTTAAGGACCTTTAACTTCGGTTTTTTGGTAAAAATCGAAGTGGAAAGTCCACTTTCTACTTCGGTTTTTACCAAAAACCGAAGTTAAAAGTCCTTTATATGTCCCTTCCCTAGACCCGAACGGTCATCTTCTCAAAACCTCTCTCCCCTCTGTGCAAAAAGAAACCCCCAAAACCTCCATTAACCACCGTGAGCCAACACCCATTTTGATTCTCCAAGCCTTTTTTTTTTGTTTTTTCTTTATTTCTTGCAATATTTCGACCCTATAAACCGAAATATAGTCCAAAAATCTTTTTTTTTTGTTTTTTAGAGAAAAAAAGGCATTTGGCCGTGGGTTTTTTCTCCATTTGAAAGTGGTGTTTCTTGCCGGATTTTGGCCGAATTTTTGACATTGCAAGGCGATTTTGAGCTTCAAAACAGGTATAGATTACTAAAATGTGGTTTTGATGATAATTTTTTAATTTTCCATGTTTTTTTTAATTTTTTTTATTATTCCGAATTTAAAATTAATATAATTAATATTTTATTAATTTTTATAATTATTTGTTTATTTTGTTAGTTTAAATAATGTGATAAAAATTAGGTTTATTATAAATATATATATATATATGCATATTAGTTAGTTTTAGAAATTTTTACAATAGATAAATTTGTTTTTTAAATATTTGAAAAAAAATAACTTGAAGATGATCAAAGTGTTGTTCATTAGTTTCATTAACTAGTTTGATTTTTTTTATTTATTGATTTGATAATTAATTATGTAGTTTACTAATTATGTAATGTTTTAGTAGGGTCGTTGATTGAGTGGTGAACTTTGTTGTTCATTTCGGGTGCATTGAAGATTAATATTGAAGGTTGGTTATTTTTTGTATTTATATTACTATAAGATTTATGTATAAAGATAAGACTAATGTAATCATGCATATTAGATTTAGTGAAAGTTATGTTTGAAAATTAGTGAAGTAGGCTCTGGGAAATTTGCGTGCTGTGGTGATATAAGGATGGATTGATTTATGCTTGATTATTTTGTTTGTTTGTATTGTTGTTATAGGAAATTTTGAAATTGCGGTATGCTATAGAAACAGAGGATACTCTGCCGAATTTTTAAAAAAATTTATAAGACTAGAAACTAATAATGATAGATTCATCTATGCTTGATTATTGTGTTTGTTTTAAATGGTTTTATAGGTAATTTTTAAATTACGGTATGCTATAGAAACAGAGGATACTCTGCCGAATTTTTTAAAAAATTTATAAGACTAGAACCTAATAATGATGGATTCATATATGCTTGATTATTGTGTTTGTTTGTATTGATTTTATAGGTAATTATGAAATTACGGTATGCTATAGAAACAGAGGATACTCTGCCGAATTTTTTAAAAAATTTATAAGACTAGAACCTAATATAAGTTTTTTTTCTAACTTATTAGGAATTGAATATTGTTATTAGTATGGATAAATCATGGATGCTTGAGAGGAGAGAAACATCACAATTTCAAGATGGATTCAACAAATTTTTAGAGTTTTGCCTAAAGAATTGTAGTGATCCACAAAAAATTCGTTGTCCTTGTATCGATTGTGGTAATGGAGTAAAGGGGAATATTACCATGATAAAGGATCATGTATTTTGTCGGGGATTTGATATGAGTTATAGTAAATGGTATTGGCATGGAGAATTATTAAATGATGACCCATATCCATTAGGTAGGCGAGGTGTAGATGATTTTGAGAGTAATGATTTTGATGATCATCCTATAGAATTGCTTGATGAAGCACAAGAAGAGTTTTTTCATAATCCAGAAAAATTTGATAGTATGGTTAGAGATGCAGACAGACAATTGTTCAGTGGTTGCAATAAACTAAGATTGCCCACAATGGTTAAATTTTATAACATAAAAGCAGAAAATGGAGTTAGTGATAAGTGTTTCAGTCAATTTTTAGCTGCTTTCAAGGAGATTTTGCCGCTAGAAAATTGTTTTCCGGAGTCTACATATGAAGTAAAGAAAACATTAAGTTTGATAGGGTTGAAGTATGAGAAGATTCATGCATGTCCGAATGATTGTATTTTATATCGTAAGGAGTATGCAGACATGGACGCTTGCCCATAATGTGGTTTATCACGGTACAAACCTAACAAAAGTAAAGAGATTAGGAAACTTATTCCTCAGAAAGTGCTATGGTACTTACCTTTGATTTCGCGGCTGAAGCGATTATATCGAAGTGCAGAACACTCTAAGAACTTAATATGGCACGAGACTGGACGAGTGAAAGATGGTAAACTCCGGCATCCTGCAGATTCACAGGCCTGGAAGAAGGTAGATTATATCAATCCAGAATTCAAAAATGAACCAAGACATCTTCGTCTTGGTTTAGCTGCTGATGGAGTAAACCCGCATAGATCTCTTAGTAGTAGGCATAGTTCATGGCCTGTCTTCCTGGTTATGTACAATCTTCCTCCTTGGTTGGTGATGAAAAGGAAGTTCATGATGCTTTCATTAATGATTTCGGGCCCAAAACAACCAGGACATGATATCGATGTTTACTTGGCACCATTAATTGATGATTTGAAAGAGTTGTATGAAAATGGTGTTGAGGCATATGATGGTTTTAAAAAAGAAGTGTTTAATTTGAAAGCGGTGTTGTTATGGACTGTTAATGATTTTCCAGCATATGGTAACCTATCAGGTTTAAGCACAAAAGGTTACCAAGCTTGTCCAATTTGTTGCACCAACACAAGGGCCCGTCGCTTGTCAAATGGACGCAAAATGTGTTATATGGGTCATAGACGATATTTGCATTTAAGTCATCCTGACACAAATAAAAAAAAAGCATTTGACGGTACTGTGGAACGAGACATTGCTCCTTTGCCATTGTCAGGTGAGCAAATTCTTAAGGAAGTAGAAAAAGTTGACTTTAGGTATGGGAAGAAGAATAAAAACAAAAAAGTCAATGGATGTTTTCAAAGAAAATCAATTTTCTTTCAACTTCCTTATTGGAAAGATTTACTCGTTAGACATTGCTTGGATGTCATGCACATAGAAAAAAATGTATGTGAAAGTATAATCGGTACATTACTTGATATCCCAGGTAAAACCAAAGATGGTTTGTCTAGTCGTTTAGATCTTGTTGAAATGGGTATAAGACACCGCTTGGCACCTGAAGAAAAGGGGGCTCGCACATATTTGCCTCCTGCTTGTTTTACATTGTCTAAAGAAGAGAAGCAAGCCGTATGTCAATCATTGGCAGGGATGAAAGTGCCTGATGGTTACTCATCGAATGTTCGAAACTTGGTGTCTATGGAAGATTTGAAGTTAATTGGAATGAAATCACATGATTGTCATATATTAATGCAACAATTACTTCCAATTGCCATTCGGTCAGTTTTACCAAAAAGAGTTAGAGATAGTGTGACAAGTGTGTGCATCTTCTTTAATCAACTATGCGGAAAAGAATTGGAAATGAAGAAGTTGAATGCATTGCATGATGAAATAGTTGAAACCTTATGCAAGCTTGAAAAATATTTTCCACCATCATTTTTTGACATCATGATACATTTGATGGTCCATTTAGTAAGAGAAGCCAAGTTGTGTGGGCCAGTTTGGGCAAGATGGATGTATCCATTTGAAAGGAATATGAAGGTGTTGAAAGGATATGTACGTAATCACCATCGCCCTGAAGCTTGTATGGTTGAGTGTTATTTAGCTGAAGAAGCTGTGGAATTTTGTTCAGAGTACATGGTTGGAATCGACACAATCGGAATTAGCAAACCACGGAATAACTCGGATGGAGTTGATAGAGGATTACGAGGGAAAGGAACAGTAGTGACCATATCTCGTGCATAATTAGATCAAGCTCATTTAGTTGTGTTGGAAAACAATCCCGAAGTTCAACCCTATATAACGTAAGTTATAGATTTAATAAACATTATACTCATTTTTATGTATAATTGAAATTTTAATATGTTGTATTTTGTATTGTAGTGAGCACATGGAGTTATTACAATC
Source organism: Humulus lupulus (assembly GCF_963169125.1). NCBI lineage: Eukaryota > Viridiplantae > Streptophyta > Magnoliopsida > Rosales > Cannabaceae > Humulus > Humulus lupulus. Next base: position 106,488,981 of record NC_084793.1, read on the forward strand.
AATGATTCCCAACAAGGTTAAAAATAAACAGAAATGGATTATAGATGAGCACAATAAAACATTTAGTCGATGGTTGAAAAATATTATTCTAGCAAGGTTGGGAGAAGAAAACCATGGAGTGTCGACAGAGTTAAAACGCATATCATTTGGACCAAGTGTTCATGTAATAAAGCACAATGCTTACATTGTTGGAGGAAAACGATTTCACACAAAGTCACGAGATGATGCTCGAATGATTCAAAATAGTGGAGTAAGTATTGTGGCAGAAGCAGTGCATTTCGCTAGTGCAAAAGACAATAATCCAGTTGCTGGTACTATGGCATATTATGGGGTTGTTGAAGAAATATGGGAGCTTGATTATTCCTTATTGCAAATTCCTCTGCTCAAGTGTTCTTGGGTGGACAACAATTTTGGGGTTAGAATTGATGAACTTGGATTCACTTTGGTTGATTTAAGTAAGAAAGGTCACAAGAATGATCCTTTCATCATGGCTACCCAAGCAAAACAAGTGTTTTACATAACTGATCCTGCTGATGATAAATGGTCAGTTGTTTTACGAACCCCAGAAAGGCAGTTTATAGAAGATGAAAATGACGAAGAAAACGATGATTTGTTCCATGACAATTTTATTGTTGGACAACCAATACATGAGCAAGTTGAGAAAATCCATGATTTCCATGAAGTTGATGATGATGGGGAATATATTAGAAATGATATTAGAGACGGAATATGGGTAGATTGTGGATCAACCAAGAAAAGAAAAAAGAAAAGAAAATGTGTCCAGTGAGTAATGTATTCATTTTTATGTTAAATATGTATTTATTTATGTCATAATTGTAACGTTAATTCTTGTTTATGTGCAGATGACAATTTCTGAAGGGGAGAACACACCAAATAGGCGAGGCCCAACAAAGAAGAACAATATCAATAATCAAAAAGCTAAGGGAATAAAGAGAAATATTCAGTTTAATGATAAAGGTCAACCTATAGGGAAAGCATATAGTGAGATGCAATCGTACCTTGGAGTTAAAACTAGGAGAACGGTCTCTCTCAATTATAAGGATTGGAGACAAGTCCCACAAGAATTGAAGAATAGAATATGGGAGGATGTATATGTAAGAAAATATTTTATGAATATTTTAATTACTTTAATATATTGATCATTTTCATGAATTACTTTGCATTTCATTAATCATTTTCTTTCTATTTCAGGGCGCCTTTAACATTCCAGAAAATTGGAAACCAGAATTAATGAAAAGTGCGGGAAGAATGATGAGAGATTTTAAGACCAACATCACTAGTGACTACATCTACCCTTTGGCAGAAGACGGTCTGATAGATGAACTCCAAATCCTTCCTAAGAAATATCCAGAACTTGACCTAGAAGATTGGAGGACATTTGTTAGCCACCGTTTATCTCCTGAGTTTATGGTACTATTATGTATATCTATTATGTATATGATTTATTAGTTTTGAAATACTAATAATTGCTTAAAAACTTATTGTTACCTATTTAATGTAGGCTTTGCAGGTAGCACAACGTGAAAGAGCTCTCAAATATACTTCGAGGCATCGTACATCTCGTAGAGGGCTTGCCAATGTTAGAGAGGACCTGGTAAGTAATTCGCATCACTATTTTATAACTGTCAACTTGTTATGAAGAATATTGCACTCACCAAATTTAATTAATTTTTGTATGTTGTAGAAAACTGAACTAGGTGTGGCAGATGTAGAACGGTACCAAGTATGGATAAGAGCACGAGAAAAGAGGAAGGTTCTTGTTACAGATTTGGACAAACAAATTGAAGCAAGAATTGTAAGTGGTTTCAAGCAAGTATTTTAAAGTAATTTAGGAATGATAAAGTTCTTATAAGTCACTAATATAAGTGACCACTGGTTTGTTCCACAGAATGAGCTGAAAGAAAAAGTTAGTAGTGGAGAAATCATTGCAAAGGGTCGGAATGACATATTAACGCAAGCTTTAGGGACACCTGAGCACCCAGGGCGTGTTAGAGCACTTGGGTATGATATTATTTTTTATTTGTTGCATTTAACTTAATTCTATAATATTTTAGTTTTAAAATAAATTTGGTTGATTATTGTAGGTCGTTTGCGAAGATTTCGTCCGTCTTTGGAAGAAAACCAAAAATAGCAACAGAAATGGCTGATGTTGTTAGTAAGAAAGATGCAGAAATTGCGAGGCTCAAAGCAAAACTTAAAGCTTTAGAGGAGGAAAAAGCTAAACAAGCAGGTGGGTTAGATGATATGGATGAACACGACAATGATGACGAGCAGAGCGACGAAGAATACCACACACCGCACATGCAGGATGACACACAGTACATGCAGGATGTGTTACTTTGTTCGGATAATATTCATAATGTGGTGGCAGAGGGTGTTATCATTGATGGGGTGGGTCCACTGACTATTCATGGTGTTCAACTAACAGACGAATATGCGAGGGTGCGAGTCACCGAAATGTTACAAGAGGATGCTGAAATCCCATGTTCTGTTGGGGAGATACACTATGTTCGAGATACTTATGACACATTTCTTCCTTGGCCAAAAGATTTAATTATGACTGACCAGGTATAAACGAATTCTTTAATTTGTTACCTATTAAAATATTTGTTGGTCCAGTATTTTAATATTATTTTAACTTGATGTTGTGTAGGGTCCTCTAAGAAAGAAACCTCCTATGTCAAAAAGTTCATCCAAGGATATGTCAAAACCTCCTATGACTAGCCCGCATCTGTCATCAGCTGGGTCTCACATCAATCCAGAAAACACTCTGACCGAAGGCCAACCATTTGCCGATCACATCATGAATCGCATCCATGTTAGCCTTCAGTTTATGGTGAGAGAATTTTGCAGAGTTAAGGGAATAAACTCAGTCGTCTCCATTCCAGTGGACCCAACATTCATGAATCGCGAGTCAATATTCCTAACTTCAGAGGATGTGGAACAAGTTGCTACCTTGCATATGATTGGAGGCTCAGCAATGATATTCGGATTAAGGTATCCCTTAAACTAATTCTTTGGAATGATAGGAATTTAGAATCAGTTATGAGTACTGCTCTGTGATCTGTTGAAAATTTTCATAGACATTGAATGTTTACAGGTTTGGGAAGTCCTATTTATAGGGGAAACTCTGCCGAAATTTTTCAAAATATTTAACACTAAAGAAAATTTTGCAGAAGCATTTGGGAGTCTCTATTTCCAAATCAGCGTGTCTATTACAAGTTTTATGACATTGAACGTCTTAGCATTAATAATGTTAACGATGTAGAGCGATCAACCATTGACTTGGCGAATTGGTTGATGACCATGGATAGAGTTGGTCAACTTTACTTTATACCTTGGAACATACGGTAAGAAATAGTGTAAATTTTTTTTATTTGATTAGTCATATATTAAAAATTTAATTATTTTACTTAACATACGCTTCTTATTTTAGGGAACATTGGATGTTGGTGATTGCTATGCCAAAAGGAAAAATCGTGTTCTTAGATCCATTGAAATCACACAAACGTCCAGAAGAAATTGATTCAATGATAATGAGGTAAGTTTTAAATTTTTTAAAATATTTCTTAATATGCAACAAATATTACATGTTACTACATTTTAATAACTTTTGTTAATAATTTTCTTTTTAAATAGTGCATATTATAGAGCTTCTTCCAATGCATTACTCGGCAATCCCACAAAGATATTCAATGTTACATGTCCAAGACAACCACAAAGTCATGAATGTGGTTTTTATGTCTTGAAGTACATTAGAGATCTTGTACGGGCATCAAATGCAATGACTACCCTAAAAGAAAAAGTAAGTTCATTTTTTATAATTTATTTGCTATCGATAATCTATGAAATTAATTTATATTTATTAATTTTACAGTTTGGTGGGAAGACGCAATATTGTGAGATTGCAGACCTCTTGCCAATCCAACACGAATGGTTAGGCAAATTGATACCATACATTTATCAGTAAGCCTATTTTTGTTTAGTTGTAAGTTTAGTCTTTTGTAAATGTATTAATGTTAAGGCTAGTTATCTTACTTAAGTACTTGTATTTTATATGTTTATGTACAACATTTTTAATTAATAAAAGTTATCATATTTTTATTCAAAAAAAATTCTTAACCAATTTCAATTGTAAAAATATATATAATTGTAATATTATATAATTAAATTGTTGAAAAATAATTAGGCCAAAAAAAAAAAAAATTAATTAGATCAATTAAATAAAATCAGGCCAAAATATATATATATATATATTTATATAAAAATAGAAACCATCCATTTAAAAATAATTAGAAACATATATTAAATAAAAAATGAGGGCACTTTCTACTTCGGTTTTTAGGTAAAACCGAAGTAAAATGTACACTTTCTACTTCAGTTTTACCTAAGAACCGAAGTAGAAAGTCCCCTTTTACTTCGGTTCTTAGGTAAAACCGAAGTAGAAAGTGCCCAGGATGCTAGCGTATATAGACTTTCTACTTCGGTTATTAGGTAAAAACCGAAGTAGAAAGTGGGGATTCTACTTCGGTTTTTAGCTAGTTTTTACTTCGCTCCGAACTACTTCGGTTGCGAATTTTAGCGAAAACCGAAGTAAATCAAGCTTAAAAACCGAAGTAAAACCGAAGTAAATCAAGCAAACAACTGGATAACTTATACAGTATAAACATGCACTCAATAGTCCCACTATTCATGTTATTCAAGTATTTAGCATACCAAGTATATCATTTCATATTAATAATCATTTCACATATGATAACCAGGGTTAACGCCCTTAGGCTACACCCTCTATTTATCCCACTGACTCCGGCTCGCTTAAACCGAGCTCAGTGAATATTAAGCTGTCCTCAGCTACCAGTGGCCGAGCCGCGCCCTGTGCGCAAGTATTATTTACGACACCCATAGGGCGTTTATCACATGTCCCATGGAATAATACCATCCATGACATAATACAGATATAGGGAGCTCTTAGTCCCATCACAAACACATAACCGGGTGCAATTTTCTTACCTTTAGATTTCACTAGCTTTGTTCAATTTGATCCTCAACCACGATCCCGTCCGAGCCCTAGCATACACCTAGTCATCACCAAACCTCGAATTCAAAACCTAGCCTCGGGACCAATCCCGAGCCCTCGGGAAGCCCTAATTCCACCAAACGGGGTGGTGGAATCAAACCCCGAGCCCCCGGGCGAAAACCCTAAGAAATAACCTAAAAACCCCTTTCTGGGAACAGGGTAGCGCTACAACGCCCTAAAGTGGGTGCTACAGCGCAACAACCAGAGCCAAAAACACCCCAGACCACAAAGCCTAGCGCTAGTCACAGCACAACAAACCCTGCATTTTCTTCCTTCGATTTTCCCCAAGCCAAACCTTACCAAAACTCTTCCAAACTTCAACCAAACATAAAAAAAAGCCTAACAACATCTCCAACTCACCCCAAATGACCCAACCACAAGAAATTCAATCACATGCACTCTAAAACATAAAATTCACCATGGCTGAACCTAGAGCTCAAAACTCAACAGAAATCAACTGAAATCACAGAACTTAAACCAGAGTTTCTTACCTTTGATGGATGAGCTCAACCTAGGTTATCCTCCACACTAGCTTAGCCTTCACCTCCTCAAAGCTTCAGCCTTAACTCCCTAGAATTTCCCATCATAACTCAGCTCAAAATTCATATCAATACTAAGAACTAGAAACTGAGTTACAACCTCAAGACCTTACCTCAAATGATGAGTATTCCCTGCCAATTCCTCATGCCCAAAACAGGGATCCTAGCCTCAAGCTCCAGCCCAAACTCTCTCTCTGAGTTTTAGCTCCAAGAAACCTCAAGAATTGGTGATGAGAAGCCTAAACCGTTGAGAGAAAACCCCTGTTTTTCCCTTCCTTCTTTTCTCTTTCTTCAGACCTCTAATGCCTTCTACACACTCCACTAACGTAAAAAGTCTAGTAATACTTATCCCTTATAAGCCAAATGACCAATTTGCTCTCCACTTTATAACTAAGCTTTTAAACCTCCTAGGGGCATTTTGGTCATTACACCCAATTCCCGCTAATTCCTCAAATGTCTCTAATATTTACCGCTTACTTCCCGACACCTAAATAATCACCAATTATATTCCCCAATATCAAAATAGACTCCAATATATTCTCTAAATTCCTAGAAATACCCCCAGGCTCGCCCCAAGCCGGGTATAAATCCGTGCCGTGACTTTTTCGCTAAACCGCTCACTAGGATCGCCTCGAGTCACAGATTACGAATATATCCACATAATAATGTGGTCTCAACAATTTATCACAAATATATACAGTTATGCCCTCAACGGGCCAACATTACAAATATGTCCTTCTAACCTAGTCAGGGCCTACATGCATACTAATACACATAGTCATGCATCACGGATATTCAATTAGTCATATAACATGCTTTTAATCATTTAATTCACATATAATCCAGTTATGCCCTCCCGACACACTAATTAGGGCCCTTAAGCCTTATTAGTGAATTTGGGTCGTTACAAGTGTGAATACCTAGCTAACCGGTCAAGCATTTGATCAATAAACGGATGCGGAAAATGGTCTTTTCTAGTGGCCTTGTTCAACTTCCTAAAGTCAATACACACTCTCCACCCATTCACTGTTCTCGTTGGAATTAACTCATTGGCCTCATTCTTCACCACTATCATTCCTCCTTTCTTCGGTACAAATTGCACAGAACTAAGCCAACTACTATATGAAATAGCATAAATAATTCCAGCCTTTAAAAGCTTAAGAACTTCAGCTCGTAATATTTCCTTCATGGTTGGATTTAATCTTCTTTAATGCTCAATGGATGGCTTGTAATTCTCCTCGAATAGAATCTTGTGCATGCAAATAGTTAGGCTTATTCCCTTCAAATATGAAATCGTCCATCCCAAGGCAGATTTATGATCTCTCAAAACTTTTAGTAATTTTGTCTGTTTCACCCTCCAAAAAAGTTTTGATGAGATAATAACTGGATTTGTGAAATTCTCTCCTAGAAATTCATAGCATAAATGATCATGGATCAGTTTCAAATCTTTCTTACCCACTACTTCTTTTTTCACTTCACTATCTTCAGCTTGACATAGAGTTTCTTTCACATTCATTCCGCTAGTACTAGGAATAGCACTAAGAGACATCACACAATCAATAACTTCACCATCAACAACTTCTCCATTCACCTTTTCTAAAGTAGATTGAGTAACACTAGAATTCAGACAATGTTGTAGAGGATCTAAACATAGTTCCTTCATCATCGTCTCTTCCACTGCTACCTCAATAGAATCAACACGGTGACAAGTGCTTGTGCTATCAGGTTGCTTTAGTGCTTGAAAATGTTGAATTTGACCTCTTCATTATTAACCCTCAATGTCAAATGACCACCCTGCACATCAATAAGAGCCCTTCCAGTAGCCAAGAATAATGGGAGTTTCATGGTCTTCCTCCATGTCCAATACCACAAAATTAGCGGGTAAAATAAATTTGTCAACCTTAACTAATACATAAGTTAGTGATCTATCTGCTAATTGAAGAGTAATGGTTGTAGGCTTCACCTCTCCTACCCCCAACTTCTTAAAAACTGAAAGAGGCATTAAATTAATATTGGCTCCAAGATCACATAATGCTTTATCAAAAGATGACCCCCAATAGTGCAAGGTATAGTAAAATTTCCTAGATCTTTCAACTTCTGAGGCAATTTTTGTTTTTTTTGTAAGATGGCACTGCATTCTTCTGTTAGCTTCACAGTTTCAATGTCTTCTAATCTTATTCTCTTCGACATGACTTCTTTCATAAATTTTACATAATTTAGCATCTGTGCAAGAGCATCTGCAAAGGGAATGTTTATGTGAATCTTTTTAAAAATCTCTAAGAACTTTGCAAACTGCTCATCTAGTTTCTTCTTTTGAAATCTCTGAGGATATGGTATAGGAGGTTGATACATTGGAAGACTAACTTTCTCTTTATCAGACTTGTCATTAACGCTATGCTTTATGGCTTGTTCTTCCTTGTCTACCTCTTTCACCATTGGCTCACCTTGCTCTCTTGAACACATGTCTTCACCCCATCAATAACCTTACCACTTCTCAATGAAATTGCTTGGCATGATTCCTTTGGATTTACCATGGTATCATTAGGAAAAATCCCCTTCAGATTAACACTTACCGTGTCACTACAACAAAATAGGGGTTTTATGACTTTATTTGGGAGACATTGAAAGTCTACAATGTCTCCCAATTGGGAAGACATTGTAGGCGGGGTCATTGTAGGTATAGGTCTCACGTCTCCCATTGGGAGAGGTGGGAGACTTCCCACGTCTCCCAGTGGGAGAGGTTGAAAGTCAAACGTTAACTTTCAACCTCTCCCACTGGGAGACGGGGGAAGTCTCTCACCTCTCCTAATGGGAGTTATTGAAAGTCTCCCAGATTCAAAAAAATTAAATAAATTTATAATTAATATTATTTAAATTTGATTTAATAATTAATTAAATTAAAATGATTTTAGTTTAAATTTAAATTGATTTAACAATTAATTAAATTGAAATTATTTTAATATTAATTTAATAATTAATTAAATTGAAATCAATTTAATATTAATTTAAATTAAAATTGACATAATTAATAAAATAAAAATATGCAAGAAACACAAAATTTGTTAGAAATATACAAGAAATACAATATTTGTTAGACATATTCAAAATTAACAAATATTGCTTTGTGTATGAAGAAAGAGGTAAAAAATAAAAAAACCAAATACAATATTTGTTAGACATATTCAAAATTAACAAATATTGCATTATGTATGAAGTAAGAGGTAAAAAATAAAAAAACCTATCAACGATGTCGATTACTTTGGATTATTGGTAACAAATATGTCGCCCATTCTTGTCGCAACTCATCAATTTGTGCCTCTGTATATGACGTACTTGTTAGCTGCAAAAAATATAAAGTAAAATATATTAATTAATTATTTGATTACATTTATATATATGGTTTCAAAAATAATTTGTAAATTTTAAATAATAATACCGTTCTCAAGTAATGTCTAGGACTCGCATGTTCAATCAAATCCTTCAACATCCTCATTATGTAGTATCCACATGCTACATTGTCCGGTTGGTGTAGACACTAATTATTTAAAAGTATCAGTAATTCATTATTAAATTGAAACTTGTTAAAAAATGCATACATATTATTCTACTTAATAATTATAGAAGTTCAAAAATTTAAGTTGTAATTACTTACCTGAGGTTGCTTAATGCGTAGAGTATCAGGGATCTCGACATCAGGAAGATTCATAGAGAAAAAAAGATTGAAAGCGCTGACGATCACTGATACAATCTCCTCACGGTTATTCAAATCTGAATTCACCAGATCACAACAATAAACATGATATGCATACGGTGCCTGTAACGACCCAAATTCCCTAATAAGGTTTAGGACCTTGATTAGGAGGCCGGGAGGGCCATAATTGATTTATTGTGCTATTATATGATTATATGCATGATTATGTGGGTCATATTATTATATGATGATAAAGGCATGCATGGGGCTATATACTCTGCTGTGAGGGTAATATGGTATTTTGGCTCATTGAGAGCGTAATTGCATACTTGTGTATATATTGGTAAGCTAAAGTTGAGACCACATTATTATGTGGATATATCTGTGATCTGTGACTTGAGACGATCCTAGTGAGCAAATTAGCGAAAAAGTCATGGCGGGGATTTATACCCGGCTCGGGGTGAGCCTAGGGGTATAAACGGGAATTCAGTGAGCATATTGGAGTCTATTTTTAACATTGAGGAATATATTTGGAGATTAGTTAGGTATCGGGAATTAAGTGGTAAATATTTAAGACACTTGAGGAATTAGTGGGAATCGGGAGCAATGACTAAAATGCCCTTAGAATGTTTAAAGGTTTAGTTATTATTGGGAGGGCAAGGTGGTCATTTGGCTTACTTAAGGTTAGGCTATGTTCTGCTTTTTGATGTTAGTGGAGGTTGTAGATAAACTTAGAAACTTAAGGAAAAGAAAAGAAGAAGGAAAGAAAGGAAAACAGAACACTTAGAGTTATCTCACTCTCTCTCATTCGGCTGGGGCATCTCTTCACCATTTCTTGTGGGTTTTGGAGCTAGAATTCTAGAGCAAGCTCAGGATGGAGGTTGGGGCTAGGGACTTTGGTGAAGCTTGAAGAACTAGCAGAATTAAGCCAGTCAATTGAGGTAAGTTTTAAGGTTTTCTGATGTGAATTTCTGGGTTTTAATGAGATAGTTTTTAAGTTTGAGTTTTGGATGGAATAAAGGGATATGAACCTGAGGAGTTGAAGGGCTTGAAGCTGGTTGGATGCTAGAACGATTCTACAGCTGAGGTAAGGATTAATTTGAAGTTTGATGGTTGAATTTGAGAGTTTTCATGGCTGGTTTTGAGTTTGTGGGTTTGAAATTTCAGAAGTTGGAATTGGGATTTTGGTGAGTCTTAGGCTGGATTTTTTGTTGGGTTGTGTTTTCTAAATCATTATAATGTTGTTATTATTAATTGGTTTTGAGTTGGGGGCTTTAGGATGGTTTTAAGTGAGGTTTCGAGATTGAAAATGGTGGTTTTTTCTGGGTTCGTAGGATGGTTTTAAGTGAGGTTTCGAGATTGAAAATGGTGGTTTTTTCTGGGTTCGAAGGGTCGGGCCGCGGCATGGTTCTTGGTGAGCCGCGGCCCTTCGATGTTGTGGCATGCTGAGGAAGGAGGGCGGGCCGTGGCATTGTCCAAGCAATGCCGCGGCCCTTACCTGTTTTTTGTGCCCATGGAGGGTTCTGTCACGGGCCATGCCGCGGCATGGATGGCCCATGCCGCGACGCTTAAGGGATTTTGGGATTTTGAGAATTTAGGCTTGGGAATTTAACCTAGGGTGCTCGGGGTTGAGTCTTTTACCATATTTGGTGAAGTTCAATGTTCCGAGGACTAGAACTTGGTTTAGAAGCTCATTTAAGATTGTTAATGGTAACCTTTATCTTGGTTGTGACTAGGTGCTAAGCTAGGGCTCGGGGATCGGATCGCGCTCAAGGAACATCGCTTATAACTAGCTCGTTTGAAAGCCAAAGGTAAGAAAGCTGCACCTGATTATGTGGCTAGGTTGGGACTAAGTGTTCCCTATGTTTGTATGCATTGTTATGTGAATGTGATTAACCATGTGGACACGATGGGACTAAGAGCTCCCTATATTTGTATATCATGTCATGAGATGGTATTATTATGCCATGGGACATGCGATAACCGGCCTAAGAGTGTCGGAATCAATACTTGCGCACAGGGCGCGGCTCAGCCACTGGTAGCTGAGGCAGATTATCTATCACTGAGCTCGGTTAAGCTGGCCGGAGTCAGTGAGTATTACACTGGGGGCGGCCCAAGAGAGCCGAAGACAGTGTGCTAAATAGAGGATGCGACTAAGGGCGCTAACCCTGAATATCATGTGATGATGTGATAATCTGTTGATTATGATCGTGAGTATTGTGCTTTGAACATGATTTGTTGGCTGTTTGGATGACAAACTATGAATCTGTTGTATGTTATCACTGATTAGATAAATGTTATGAAATGTTGAATTCCTGGTTGTGCATTGTGGGATATTTGATAAATGATGTTGATCTTGCTATATTATCATACTTTCTTGCTGGGCCTTGGCTCACGGGTGCTACGTGGTGCAGGTAAAAGCAAGGGTAGGCTGAGTCAACCATGAGTTGGAGAGCTCTGGGGGCGAGGTGTACATTGTCAGCTGCTCGGCCGCCACGGTCGAGGGATTGTACAGGGATGAAAACCTAAAATGTGTCTTTTGCCATTAGAGTGGCCTGAATTATTTGTGACTCTAGAAATTTGCTGTAATTAAGTCATCTAAACCCTGTTTCAAGTTTCTATGTATTAAACCGTCATTTTAAATGAAAACAGCCTGTTTGTGACTAAAATCTTTTATTCTTAATCTGTTGACGATGTTGAATTCACGCTTTGTTTAAATGACTTGATTAGCAAGTCTTGCACTATTTTAAAACACATAGTGTAACGGTCTTGGTTATCCAGGGCGTTACAACTTGGTATCAGAGCCATCTGGGATTATGGGTTCCTGAAGATTAGCTGGACATGTACACTCGCCGCTAAAGACAAGCTCGACTCAAGGGTTTGTAGTGGAATACATTAAATTGTATGCTTAAGTGCTTGAGTAAAACATGGGTGTATTAATTTGTATGATTAATAGGGAGCATGAGATACTGATAGGGCCTGGCCCTTGACTGCTGTGTGATGCTATTAAGGCATGCTGTTTAGCATTGCTCTTGCATGTGGATGAATACATGGATAATGATGATATATGGATTGCAGGTTATTATATGTTTAAATTGAACTTATATGATATACCTGCTTCTTGGCATGGAGGGCATAAAAGGTATGAACGCATCTAGTGGTAAAGGAATTTGATAATTTATGTATAATATGGGTGTTTGATATGCTTTATGTGAGTTTGATTGTTATGATTATTTGGATTTGCCCTTGGGATGGTTTTGGGTATAAACGTCAGGGCTGAGAAATTTAGTTGGTGAAGACAGATTAATTCAGGGTGTATGTATTGAGAATGGTCAATTGGATTCAGTTTTTGTTTTGGTAAGGATAGAAGATGACAGTTGGGGGTTGGACTCCTCGACCTGCCCTTAAGATTTGCAGCAGATGTTTGCTGATATATGTGTCAGGCTGTGAGGTTTGATAGAATGGATTGGATGGATGAAAAAGGCAAGTTACTGAGGAGGAACAAACAAGAATTATTGTACGGAAGTCTTATTCTCTAGTTTTGAGGAGGGTTTGGGTTTGTTCAGGAATCAATTAATGAATGAGTGTGGCTAATCCTGTTCTTAGTAACATGAGAAGGATAAATTAGGACAAAGTAGCCGTACTAGGTAGTTGTGGCAAAAGGGTGTCAAAAGTGGCAAGATAACGGTGGTATGTATTGCCGAGTTTGGTGGGTTGGTCGATCCACTTTGGGTTATGGTACAAATGGATGAAGTCGGAGATGATAAGTCATTTGCGAGTTAAAATCTGAGATGGTTGTCTGTGCTTGGGCAGTAGAGAGAGGGCCTCATTATCTAAGATGAAAAGAATACAGGTGATGATATTTTCATTCGTGGAAATGTAGTAAGTGTGGCTACTCGGTGATTGGAAGAATGAGAACCTTTGTTGGTTTTATGGCTCCTGGTTTGGACAGGAAGGGGGTTCAGTGTACAGGTTGGCCATTGAGGCAAGGAAGACTGGGATACTGTACTCATTTAAAGCCCAAGGTTAGTTTCTCAGAAGTGACCAGTGGATTGGATAGCCTTTGCTTTGGTTGGGAAAAAGAGCTGAAAGGATTTGGTGATGTGCGTCTATTAGGAAGGATTCAGATGGGTATTTGTTGAGGAAAGTTAATATGTTATATAAGGGACAACCCTGGACAGTCATGAGTATCTCTTGAAGTATATTGATTGGACTGAATGGGAATTAAATTAGTCAATAGGAATGTAGATGAGAATGCAGTTTTCGGGCACAGCTTGGAACTTGGGTATGGAAGGAGTTGGTATCGGGGACGCAATGAGGGATGATATTAGGTTGGCTTAAGGAATTATTGAGTCACCTGGAGAAGTATGCGACTTATAAGTGAATTGGGTAGAGTATTGTGTCGTGGGACTTGTAGATGTTGCCTGTTAGGGATGAAGAGTTTAAATGCCTCGTTACAAGACAGGAAAATGTCTTCAGGAATTGATTATCGATCTGGTTATTACTAGATAAGGATCAAGGAAAGAGACATCTCAGGAATTATTACTTGTACCGAGAGGGGTGTGATGTATTAACAGTAAGGATTCCTAATCGCTTGGTACTTCAATAACATGGGCAAGTCTGACAGACAGAGAATAGAGAAATGACATGGATGGGTTGTATTCAGATTCACTGGTGATAGGGTAAACCACTCCCCAGCTAGAGGTAGAACATGAACGACTACTATACTGATGATATCGCGACTGAAGCAGCAGGGTCAGAGGTAAGGCTTCAGAAGGTATTAACTTCGTTCTTCAAAGGTATTCAAGATTCAGCTACAGGAAGAGAAGAGATTTGATTGGAAGCACACTAAGATCAATGAACATATCAGCTACTACTTGGAGTATCCTCGAAGACAGTCATAACGTAAGGTTATTGAGTATGAAGAGTTCGTCAAGTATGGGGAACAGTGATGGGTTGTAAGAAAGGAGCAGTAACTCTTGAGTTTAAAAGGGGAGATCCCCACAGTGGTTAATATTGGTACTTGGAGTGGGAAATCTGTTGCAAGGGAAAGGTTAGAACTTTAGCTAGTATGATGAATACTACTTGAATTGTATCAGTGGGGCAAGACAGACTGGATTAGTTTGTGGGATTCCATATGAGTATCCAAGAAATTTGTCAAGAAGTACGTCTGCGTAAAGAGATGGAATGGTGATGAGATTGGTGTCAGTGATAGAATTAAATCTAAGACGCTATATTGAATGATTTAACAAAGCGGTGAGAGTTAAGGTCTCAATGGTTAAGTAGGATGACGTTCCTCAGGAAGGATCTTTGATCTGGTTAATACCAGCTAGAGATCAGGAATAGTTAAGGATCTTTGATCTGGTTATTACCAGCTAAAGATCGGGTGCAGTTAGGGATCTCTGACCTGGTTATTACCAGTTGGAGATCAGGGATGAAGATAGGTAGGAGGTTGCTATTACATTAGATAAGGGCACTAAGGATGCTGAGTTATGTGTTGAGAGTTTGGTCAATGTCAAACTGTTTTGTGAAATAGGTGGAAAGAGTATCCAAAGATTATCTGAATTGGACTTGTAATTGTCTTGATCGACGGCACAGTGATGTATTCTGGTTAGAACTTTGTTAAGGTTGAAGAATGCCTTGGAAGTAAGAGTTTCCCTAGGCAAGCATGATGGTACATGTAGTTGGGTTGAGTTCCACGTCTTTGTACAGATTAGAAACGGTTGCTATGTTGCTTTGACACCTCAAGACAGGATGAAGTGATGGTCTATGCATGATGTTGGTTAAAGGATCCGACTAGAACTAGGGTGGAGTTTCTAGTAGGCTTAATAGTCAGTGGATACTTGGAATTATTATTGTATACAGGAACAAGAACGACAGTTAAGGAAATCCCAGATGAAAGGAATTAAAGTCAAGTCTTGATTGAGTTAGCTAAGGATTCTACAGTGTTACGTATAAGTTTATCGTGATATAAGGACCAAATCTGGACTCTGGTGGACACCGAAATTACATGGAAATTCTGGATGAATCTCATACTACTCTCTTGGTCTTCTCGCCCAGACATTATGAAAAGGTATAATAATTTGAAGGTTTTGTATTGGAGGCCTAGGTAGAGAGGAATATAATGAATGAGGAACAAAATTCTTAACCTGATAGCAGTTCGTGATAGGCATCGCAGCCTTTGAGTATGTTATAATGAGAATAAGGAAATATCGTGATAGGTATCGCAGAGAGACTGCCAAGACGGTTGGGTCATCATGGATCAGCATCTGGGGAGAACTTGCTTTTATCAGTAAGGATAATTTAAACAGCTGACCAGTATTCAGAACTTCGAGCGAGATGGGTGGTAAGCCTCCATGGAATTCAGAGATAATTTCATTGAACAAGGACTTTATCTTACTCTCAGGACTTGGGAGGATTAAGAAAGGCGATGAACAGATAATCGGAATTTGATGAGTTTTATTATTTACAGACTAATGGTAAATCAAAGAGAAAGGGAGTTATCCAGTTATTGGAAGAACACTTGATAAAATGGAATATAAGAAGGATTGTATATCATCCCTTCGTTGGAATGAGATAAGTGATATGTTGTATTTGGATCTGGAGGTAGATAAGGGGATCATTGAGATTATTAAAAGATTAGAGCATGGGTTGGAGAAACCCATGTGTTGATTGATAAGGACCTACAGATAAAGATGAAGATAATCCATGTGGAGTGACCGGTTCAATCATGGGATTGAAAGAATGAGATTCTGGGGAATAAGATTGTACCTCGAGTTAAGGTAACACACTAGAAATGGTAGGGTCAAGGAATGACCGAGATAGCTGGAATCAGTTGTGTGGAAGTGGTGTTCCGGGCAGTTCAGATAAAATTTCGAGGACGAAATTTCTGTAAGGAGGGGATAGTTGTAACGACCCAAATTCCCTAATAAGGTTTAGGACCTTGATTAGGAGGCCGGGAGGGCCATAATTGATTTATTGTGCTATTATATGATTATATGCATGATTATGTGGGTCATATTATTATATGATGATAAAGGCATGCATGGGGCTATATACTCTGCTGTGAGGGTAATATGGTAATTTGGCTCATTGAGAGCGTAATTGCATACTTGTGTATATATTGGTAAGCTAAAGTTGAGACCACATTATTATGTGGATATATCTGTGATCTGCGACTTGAGACGATCCTAGTGAGCAAATTAGCGAAAAAGTCATGGCGGGGATTTATACCCGGCTCGGGGTGAGCCTAGGGGTATAAACGGGAATTCAGTGAGCATATTGGAGTCTATTTTTAACATTGAGGAATATATTTGGAGATTAGTTAGGTATCGGGAATTAAGTGGTAAATATTTAAGACACTTGAGGAATTAGTGGGAATCGGGAGCAATGACTAAAATGCCCTTAGAATGTTTAAAGGTTTAGTTATTATTGGGAGGGCAAGGTGGTCATTTGGCTTACTTAAGGTTAGGCTATGTTCTGCTTTTTGATGTTAGTGGAGGTTGTAGATAAACTTAGAAACTTAAGGAAAAGAAAAGAAGAAGGAAAGAAAGGAAAACAGAACACTTAGAGTTATCTCACTCTCTCTCATTCGGCTGGGGCATCTCTTCACCATTTCTTGTGGGTTTTGGAGCTGGAATTCTAGAGCAAGCTCAGGATGGAGGTTGGGGCTAGGGACTTTGGTGAAGCTTGAAGAACTAGCAGAATTAAGCCAGTCAATTGAGGTAAGTTTTAAGGTTTTCTGATGTGAATTTCTGGGTTTTAATGAGATAGTTTTTAAGTTTGAGTTTTGGATGGAATAAAGGGATATGAACCTGAGGAGTTGAAGGGCTTGAAGCTGGTTGGATGCTAGAACGATTCTACAGCTGAGGTAAGGATTAATTTGAAGTTTGATGGTTGAATTTGAGAGTTTTCATGGCTGGTTTTGAGTTTGTGGGTTTGAAATTTCAGAAGTTGGAATTGGGATTTTGGTGAGTCTTAGGCTGGATTTTTTGTTGGGTTGTGTTTTATAAATCATTATAATGTTGTTATTATTAATTGGTTTTGAGTTGGGGGCTTTAGGATGGTTTTAGGTGAGGTTTCGAGATTGAAAATGGTGGTTTTTTCTGGGTTCGAAGGGTCGGGCCGCGGCATGGTTCTTGGTGAGCCGCGGCCCTTCGATGTTGTGGCATGCTGAGGAAGGAGGGCGGGCCGTGGCATTGTCCAAGCAATGCCGCGGCCCTTACCTGTTTTTTGTGCCCATGGAGGGTTCTGTCACGGGCCATGCCGCGGCATGGATGGCCCATGCCGCGGCGCTTAAGGGATTTTGGGATTTTGAGAATTTAGGCTTGGGAATTTAACCTAGGGTGCTCGGGGTTGAGTCTTTTACCATATTTGGTGAAGTTCAATGTTCCGAGGACTAGAACTTGGTTTAGAAGCTCATTTAAGATTGTTAATGGTAACCTTTATCTTGGTTGTGACTAGGTGCTAAGCTAGGGCTCGGGGATCGGATCGCGCTCAAGGAACATCGCTTATAACTAGCTCGTTTGAAAGCCAAAGGTAAGAAAGCTGCACCTGATTATGTGGCTAGGTTGGGACTAAGTGTTCCCTATGTTTGTATGCATTGTTATGTGAATGTGATTAACCATGTGGACACGATGGGACTAAGAGCTCCCTATATTTGTATATCATGTCATGAGATGGTATTATTATGCCATGGGACATGCGATAACCGGCCTAAGAGTGTCGGAATCAATACTTGCGCACAGGGCGCGGCTCAGCCACTGGTAGCTGAGGCAGATTATCTATCACTGAGCTCGGTTAAGCTGGCCGGAGTCAGTGAGTATTACACTGGGGGCGGCCCAAGAGAGCCGAAGACAGTGTGCTAAATAGAGGGTGCGACTAAGGGCGCTAACCCTGAATATCATGTGATGATGTGATAATCTGTTGATTATGATCGTGAGTATTGTGCTTTGAACATGATTTGTTGGCTGTTTGGATGACAAACTATGAATCTGTTGTATGTTATCACTGATTAGATAAATGTTATGAAATGTTGAATTCCTGGTTGTGCATTGTGGGATATTTGATAAATGATGTTGATCTTGCTATATTATCATACTTTCTTGCTGGGCCTTGGCTCACGGGTGCTACGTGGTGCAGGTAAAAGCAAGGGTAGGCTGAGTCAACCATGAGTTGGAGAGCTCTGGGGGCGAGGTGTACATTGTCAGCTGCTCGGCCGCCACGGTCGAGGGATTGTACAGGGATGAAAACCTAAAATGTGTCTTTTGCCATTAGAGTGGCCTGAATTATTTGTGACTCTAGAAATTTGCTGTAATTAAGTCATCTAAACCCTGTTTCAAGTTTCTATGTATTAAACCGTCATTTTAAATGAAAACAGCCTGTTTGTGACTAAAATCTTTTATTCTTAATCTGTTGACGATGTTGAATTCACGCTTTGTTTAAATGACTTGATTAGCAAGTCTTGCACTATTTTAAAACACACAGTGTAACGGTCTTGGTTATCCAGGGCGTTACAGTGCCAAAATAAGCAACATCCAATGTTCACTACATTAGAAAAACCAAAAAATTATAACTCAAATGTTAAACAAAGAAAGTATTGATATGGGTAGGAAAAATGACAACTTTTTAAACTTACCTATGGTTCCAAGAGATAAGCATAACTTGTTCTTTTGATTTTATGTCATTGCATTGTCTGAACAGATTTTGAACACGATTGTCGAATCAACTCCCTTGAGTGGCTACAATATTAGGATTGACAAATAAAAACTTATTTTGGCGACCTTGTTGTACCACATATCTGTAAATGAACCTAATACAAAAATATGAAAATTGTTATATGATTGAATAAATCAAATTAGAAAATTAAATGAACGAACTTTGCGAGATATATACCTCATGTAGCTGACGACCACTGCTTGTCCAATCTTCTCCTTTCGAGAAAACTAAAGTTTATCATCCTTAAATATATAACAGTGAGGCATATCCTGATCAAAAAATTCAGACTCTATGCCTAGATTGACACTCGCCATCAGTCCAATGAGATACGATATTTTGTAATCGTTCCAATGGAGTGTAGGGCAATTGTGTTGGAGGAGTTTGTGGTCGTCTTCTTTCTCATGGTTGTTGTGTTGATGGAGCTTTTGGTCATTGGGATTTGGTCCTACTTGTAGAGGGAGCCTGTATACAACAATATCACAATTAAAAAAAATGCAAACAAATAAATATAGAATTGTAAAGATAACTATGTAAAAATTTGGCATCACCTCATGATATATATCTTCAGATATAATGACCAAATCCTTAGGCCACGCTATTGGCGCCCCAATGACTTGAGAAACTATGTACATGTCCAAATCAGGATATGCAAAAGGGAGAGGACAGGTTGGCTTAATAACGCTAGTAATCATAACTTGGTAGTTGTTGCCTGCCTCTCTTTCAATGTGTTTACCTGATGCAACAACGTTTGAAACCGAACCAATTGCTAATTGGCATGCTCGGCCCTACGCAAGAAACATATTATATACAAATAAGCATGTTGAAACAGTAAATAAATTTATTTGGTTTCAGAATATTCAAGAAAGTTTAATTACCTCTTACAAAAGCGGTTGTAGTGAAATAATTTGTTCTTCTGCTTGAAGCACTAGTGGGTCAAGAGTATAGTAGGATGCATGCGCTGGTGGCACTGGTGGGTCGGGCACATAGTATGATGGTGGTGCTGGTGGGACTCCAACGTTGGATCCCGACCCACTCTGTTGGGCCATGAATTTTCTCAAGAGCTCATCTTGTTGCTGAAGGCGCTCTTCTAGACATTGTGCTTGTTGACGATGCTCTTCTTCTTGTTTTCGAAATCTTTCTTCAAACTCCTTTCTAATGTCATCATTCGAAGAGGAGGCTTTCGATTTATTTTTCATTGAGGTAGGTGTCGGAGTATTCTAGTATACTGTGCGAGACACACCGTATCCTCCAGCCCTAACACGTCCTCGGGGCTCAGGAGTGCTCAACGCCCTCGTCAGCACATCATCAGGGCCATCAGGTGCCCATTTACCCTCAGCTTGGAGTTGTCGGTAATGATCCCATGAAACAATATTCACAGAAAGTTATATATAGAAGCTAATATATAATTTGATATATCAACATTATTAAATATGAACACTTATAATATTTTTTTGAATCTCAGAGGCCTCTCCAACTAGCTCTCCTTTTGCATTCCGACGACCCATGCTCCACAAGTCTGCCCTATCAAGTTCAGTCAGACTTTTCACACTTTGTTCCATTAACATCTCTTCAATACGCACATAGCCTCCTCTAGAGAGGTTGTGAATGTATTTATTCAATGCTCGATAACTTTGCATCTCTTCTCTCTTTCTACGCATTCGGGAGTTAATCTTGAGTTCACAAACTTTAACCATTCAGCTGGAGTTATGAAATTCTCAAATCCAAATGGAATAGCTGGCGGGAACTCATTTGGGAATTTTTTTGTAGCGTCATACACATGTACCCTTGTGAGATTAGTCTTCCAATTTTGGAAGTACTTTCTCGCATCCATCAACATTTTTTTCTTTTGTTTGGGGTCTAAATCATAAGTTTTCTGCAAGTTTGAAAGTAATGAGAATCATATTGTCAAAACAATATATATTTTAAAAACATTAAATGAATTATAATTAATAAAATCATACCTTCATTGTATCCCATATTATATTTTTATCCACCATACTAACATCGTTCCAACTGTTAGTGTTGATGGACACAGTGGCTCGAACAATAGCTCCAAGTTGTTATGAAACATTGCTTCTAGTCTCACCAACTATTTGACCATACTCGTTGTATTCAATAGGTGTAAGATGTCCTTCACTCCTTTTTTTTGGTGTTTTTAGACATCCATGTATGTCCTCTCACAGTTTTTGTTGTTGTTCCACTTGCTGAGAATGAGGGCGATGCTCCCCCTCATCAGAACTACCTCCAAAAGGATCACCCTCCATCTGTAAAATATAAATATCATTATTATAACCATTTTGGAACCTCATAATCATAAAAAAAAAGTTATACAAACATTTGAATTAAAGATGAAACTAAAAATTTCACACATCATAAACATATCAAACTCATTAAATGGTACCTCAAGGCCCATTATCATCAACCCATAATCCTTCACCATTTTCACGGAAACAAATACAATCATCAACAACTTCATCATTATCTTCTATTGCGGTGAATGTGACAAGTTCTTCTTCGAGAGGTAAATCACCATCTTTAATGTTCCATTCTCTTGTTTGCGTTGGAAGAACAATTGACCATTGGTTGTCTAAAGGATCATTCACATAAAATACTTGTTTGGATTGTGAAGCTAATATAAATTGGTCAGATTTGTGCCCAATTTGTTTTAGATTAACTAATGTGAAGCCAAAATCTTCATATATTATGCCACTGTCACTTTTCACCCAATCACAAAAGAAAACAGCTACTTGAGTTGTGATATAATCTAACTCCCAAATTTTAGTAGCTACTCCATAAAAAGTCATATCATATTCAACTGGATTTTTATCTTTTGCACTAGAGACTTGCACAGTTTTAGCAACAAGGCTAACACCACTGTTTTGTGTGTTTCTGTTGTTATTGTGGTCCCTAGTGTTAAATAGAGTACTGTTAATCATGTATGATGAAAACTTGATGACATTAACAGAAGGTCCTCGAGAAATCCACTTAGTGATGTCTGAAACCATATTTGATGTGTTTTGTAATTCTACCACAACCTATTAAATCAACATACCAAAAACAAATCACTAAAAACAACCAACCATGTCATCTAGTAATTACCAATTAATGACAACTTTCCATAATCACACAATTTACCTTTTGTTCTATCCAACTACTAAAAGTTCGATAATGTTTGTCTTGTAACCATTTTGAGTTCCTTGACTTGGATGGAAATTTGGTATTTCTCCAATTAAAATGTTCCCTTCAATTATACTTATGTTGTTAAACAACTGAACATACAAAATTACACAACTTAAACTAAATGTATTAAATGAATATAACTCACTCGATATAAGGTTGAATTTCATTTATATTCTGCAACACAAGACGATGCGCTTCATCTAGTATATCTCGACTTACTGTGCATACAACGCTACCACGACGACTCTGAATCTCAACATTTTCAACATCATTTAACCCAATTCTTTGTACACCAGTCATGTATTCAGAACAAAATTCAACTGCCTCTTCTGCAATATAGCATTCAACGATGCATCCTTCTGGCCGACTTCTATTCCTAACATACCCCTTAAGAATCTTCATATATCGCTCAAATGGATACATCCATCTTAAATAAATGGGACCATAATATCTTAGTTCTCTAACCAAGTGAACTGTCAGATGGATCATTATATCAAAAAATGCCGGCGGGAAATATTTCTCCAACTCACACAATACCTCAACAATTTCATCTCTTAACTTAGGTAACTTAAGCAGATCAATCACCTTACAACATAGTGACTTAAAAAACCAGCATAACCTTGTGATTACATCTCGAACTTTCCTAGGCAACACAGATCGAATGGCCACTGGTAGTAAATGCTGCATTAGAATATGACAATCGTGAGATTTCATACCAGTCAGAATACAACTTTTCATGTCTACCAATGACCTTATATTTGAGGAATATCCGTCTGAAACTTTTATATTAAACAAACATCTGCAAATTTCCATTCTATCCTCTTTAGTAAGAGTGTAAGCAGCAGAAGGTAAATATGTTTGTCTCTTATCTGGTTTTGGAGTTAATTCATCCCTTGTACCCATTGCAACCAAGTCTTGTCTAGCCTTAATTCCATCCTTAGCTTTCCCAGGAATATTCAACAAAGTGCCAATCAAACTATCACATACATTTTTCTCTATGTGCATAACATCTAAATTATGGCGTATAAGTAAGAAAGGCCAATATTCAAGTTCGAAGAAAAAAAATTTCTTTTTATAACACCTTTTTGGCTCCTCCGCAACCTTAGCCTTACGACTACATTTCATCTTTGTAGGTGTACGAACTTTAGGCTTCCCTAACTTGAACACAATTTTAGACATCTTCTCAATTACTTGGATCCCATTCAATGGCTCAGGAGCCTCCTTAAACTCTTGTTTACCATTGAATGCCTTCTTCCAAGTCTGAAGTTTATGCATATTAGGCAAGAACTTCCTATGTCCCATATAACATATTTTCTGAGAGTGTTTCAATTATTCAGAACATGTTCTTTCTTCACAAGTGGGGCAAGCCTTATATCCTTTCACACTAAACCCAGATAAATTTCCATAAGCAGGAAAGTCATTAATTGTCCATAATAAGACCTCTCTAAAATTAAATTCTTCCTGCCTATACGCATCATAAACCTTAACCCTTTCATCCCACAAAGTTTTCAAGTCATCTATAAGAGGAGCTAGATAGACGTCAATGTCATTACCAGGTTGTTTAGGTCCTGATATCAACAAGGTCAAAAGCGTAAACTTTCTCTTCATACACAACCATGGGGGTAGATTGTAAATAACAAGCATAACAGGCCAACAACTATACTTCCTACTAAGAGATGCGTGTGGATTAAACCCGTTAGTCGAAAGACCTAGACGAATATTACGAGATTCATTTCCAAAAGAAGGCCACTTCAAATCAAATCTCTTCCAAGCTAGAGTGTCAGTTGGATGACTTAATTTACCATCCTTTATTCTTTCATTAGCATCCCACGACAAACTTTTAGCATGTTCGACATTTCTAAACAATCGGATGAAACGAGGAATTGGCGGAAGGTACCACAAAACTTTGGTAGGTACTCCTTCCTTGACATCATCACCATTTCTTTTCTTTTTCCATCGTGACTCACCACAAGTAGGACACGATTTTGTGTCTGCAAAGCTATTTTGATATAATATGCAATCATTAGGACATACATGAATTTTTTCGTTGGCATGGGTAATGAGCATAACGTCTTCTTTGCCTCATAAAATGAAATTGGAATTTCATTATCTTCGGGCAATAACTCCTTCACAAAACTAAATAAATCAGTAATTCTTTTATCACTCAAGCCATGTTTAGCTTTTAGATTGTACAACCTAAGAAGCGCAGATAATTTTGTAAATCTTGTACAACTAGGGTAAATTGGTTTCTCAGCATCATTAAGGAGTGTCTCAAACTTATTTGGGTCTACTCCTGATCCAAAATGTGCTTTGTCAATCATTTTATCTAATGGATCCAAATTCTCCTCTACTATATTTCTCCTCACTCCTTTTTGTCTACTTGGCAGAGTTGGAGCAATATGAGCTATCACCCCATGGTAATACCAAATTGTGTAACTCTTGTCGATCCCATTGAAATATAAGTTTTCTTTAATCTTTTTAAGATCCATCTTTTTAACATTTCCACACTTAAGACATGGACAATAAGTAAAATTTGGGCCTTTCACATTTTCTGAACAAAACCTTAAGAACAAATCGACCTCGTTCCTATATTCCGTAGATAACCTATTCTCTGACATCCACTGTTTATCCATATATTCTCCTTTGTCTATCAAAAAGAAAAGAAATGGCACTAAATAAGCACGTGATAAAGTTGGATATCTATATAAAACTAATAATTTATTATCCTAAATAAAATCGGGCATCATTTCCCCTATAATAGTGACCTAACCATCTGCATGTGAATAGCAAAACAAACAATTCAAACAACATACAATAAGTTTCTTCCTTATAGGATGTCTATATAAAACTAATTGGTTATTATCCTAGATAAAACCGGGCAGCATTTCCCCTATAATAGTGACCTAACCATCTGCATGTGAATAGCAAAACAAACAATTCAAACAACATACAACAAGTTTCTTCCTTATAGCTCCGCAGCAAACAAGCAAATTTCTCAAACCCTACTTCACTAAAAACACACAAGTTCTCAACCTTTCGTTATCATCTGTAATGACCCACTAATCTAGACTATTTGGACCATTAACGAAACTATACATAAAACTTACATTTTTACGAAAATACCATAATTTTATTGAGTAACTTGTAAAATAAGAGTTACTTACAAATAAATAGAATACTAAGAAGGATATGGGATCCCATTGTCTTTAAAAACAAAACATGATTTAAAAATAAAAAGACATTACATAAGAAATGCGGAAAATACATGTAAAACCATAAAAAGTAAAATGAGACTACATCCTCGAATCGAATAACGCTCGGCCCCTTGACTCCATTCACCATCGATACACATCCTCCAAGCGTCACGAATCTTTCCACCTCTAAAGCTTATTTCCTGCACATAAACAGAAAGGAATGAGCCTAATGCCCAGCAAGGAAAAATCTAACACATAGTCATACACATCAATTTCATAATAACGTAAAGACATATCATAACACATAATACACTTATTATAATGGTCATTATTACTTGGGGTCCCATAGACTAAACAAGCTTATTCCCATGAGATTAGTGGGGTCCTACCAGCTAAATAGGCATATGCCCACAATCTTCTTGGGGTCTTGTTAGTCAAATAGGGCATAAGCCCAAGCCTACAAACATACACATGCATAACATATTCATAACATAACACATAAGATAACATAAACATAAACATATAGATTCTAGCCTATTTTCCTTACCAAAGTTACCGGGATGTAATGGACTGAGTTAGGACTTTTTGGAACACTCCTAGAACCATAATGAACAAGAGTGAGAAGAAGAAGAAAAAGAAATGAAAAGGATGGAAAGACTAAACCATAAAAAACATACTTACCGACCTATATGCTTAAGAACTTGGATTCCCTAACCAAAATAAGAATGAGGTTAGGGGACTGAGTAGAAGGTTTTGAGAAAGGAAATAACATGAAATAAATGAAGTAGAGTTTCGGGTTTACCTCAAAGATTTGCAAGATCAATCTAACCTCCACCGAAATACTATAGAACTCCCTTCCCAAAGTGTTTGATAAGCTTATGATGTTTAAGCTTATAGTTTTTCCCCAAACCAGGTGTTTACACTCTCACACTCACTTAACACTAGCAGCTTCTGAACTTAGAGCAAATGGTGAATAATGGCTAGGTACTAGGTCCTATTTATAGAGTTTGGGAATGAAAATATCTTGATTTTACTTGAATAAAAATAATGGCTTTTTAGGTGAAAATCATTTGAATAATCGTTCAGCAGAGGCTGAAGACTCGTTCAAAAGATGCTGGACTGTTGAAGGAGTTTGAATGGCTGAGAGGAAATGAATTCAAAAACATTTGAAAACATACTGGAGGAGGCGATATATCGCCCCCTGTAGGCGATATATCGCCTGGGCCAGTATGCCCGAGGCGACCGTGCATCGTTTCGTGTTTTCCGTATTTACGTGCTGCGATATATCGCCCCCTATAGCTGCGATATATCGGCACATGCTGAATAATTAAACACGAAATTACACATTTTTAGCTAAGTTTGAATGGAGTAAACAGCCTTGACTAAGCCCTCAACGTATTCAAAGCTGCTGACTGACCCTATAACATTCAAACTTTACCCTTATTTAATTTAATCCTCCAAAATACTTAATCCTTAATTACCATTCATAACATGTGCTTAAAATCCTATTGGTTGATGTCTAAACCTTATAATATAATAAATATAATACTTAATATCAGTCACATTAATCAAACCTTAGGTTATACTTAATATTCTTAAACTATAGATTAAACTTAGAAAATCTATAAGTACTACTATGAGTGTCCAAATAATTCCCGGTCTGAACCAAAAATCCATGGTAACAAAGATAACACTAAACATACTATAATACTACTAACAATTAGCTAAGTAAAGTTCTTGGACTCTACATTATCGCAGCACACAATTTTAATCTTAGAACCTACTTCACTATGGATGAATATTTAAGATATTCAAACTCCTCTAACATTTCTTTAAAAATATTAAAAGTAGAAGTAAGAGAATATATATGTACCTCTTGCAATTAATAATCCAAAAGCTAGCAAAATTACTTCACGTAGTAATCGAATTCGCTATTAAATCCACAAACCAATAAAATAAAATTAATAAATACTAAATAAAATATCACTAAATATCTAGCAATATATAACTTATTATTGTAATTTTAGAAACTTAATTACCTCAAATGTGTG
The DNA here is from genome assembly GCF_963169125.1 of Humulus lupulus. NCBI lineage: Eukaryota > Viridiplantae > Streptophyta > Magnoliopsida > Rosales > Cannabaceae > Humulus > Humulus lupulus. Next base: position 106,516,451 of record NC_084793.1, read on the forward strand.
ATTGATATAGAAATTTTGATGCAAAGTACTCTCTAAAATCTCACCACCAAAATCACAATCTATGAAATTAAATTAATTAATATGTTAAACATTACTAAATAAATATCACTAAATATCTAATAATAGTAAATGATTGGTAAACAAATAAAAAAAACTCCAATGCGCCACTAATTATAACCTAAACAAAAATTCAATAAAAATTTTCATAACCTAAAAACTTAATAATCAACAAAAACATAAAAAAATTCATATATTTATATTATTAAAATGATTTAATAAATTTATTTTAACATAACTATATATATAACAAAATAGTTACAATTTAAAAAAAAAAGTAAAAAATATATCTAAATTTTGAAATAAAAAATGATAAAAATTAAAAAAAATCATGAACATATATACTCTAATGAAATCTATACAATGTGATAGGTTAAATAAATAAAAAACTAAGAAATCATACATCTATAAAAAAAACTTCCATGAAAAAACTAATAAATCCTACAATGTATAGAAAAAAACGCATAAAAATGTAAAACTAACACAAAATCATGTATATTACTCATCCTAATGCAAAACCTATGATTTTTTTTTTCAAAATAATTAACTAAAATTCAAGAAAATTAAAAAAAAACTTACCTTAAAACCCTAAAAACCCAGCTTTTCTCTCTGGTTCGCGAATGTGAGGAAGAAGGGAAGCAAAAATTAAATAAATATATCAGGGGGACATCCAATGTGTCCCACTGGGAGACGTGCCACGTGTCCCACGTCTCCCAGTGGAGACGTTGGATGTCCCCCTGGCCACTTCTCCAGCCTGTTTTCAACGTGTTCCATCGTTTTTAATGTCTTCCAATTGTAGCCATTAATAAAAACTTTCAATGTCTTACAACATCAGACATTTAAAACCTCTGATAAGTTTTAGGGAGTCATTGTATATCAAATTTGTTGTAGTGCGTTTGCCAACTTTCATACTTGTACCTCAGTATTTTTCATTGAAGCACCCATGTTAGAAATATGGATTTTTATGTTGTTCAACCTTTCTTCATTCTTATTAAACCTCTTGTTGGATTCCATCATAAAAGTCCCCAAAATATCTTCTAATGATTTCTTCTCAGTTGGTTATTGAGCATTAAACCCAGGTGGCAGTTGCAAGCACTTTTATTATTGGCATAGGAGAAATTCTCATTGTTTCTTAACCCTAGATGATAATAATTAGGCATTTGATTACCCCGGTAATTGTTATTGTACAGTCTATTGGCCATGTATTGTGTCTGTTCTATACTCATGTCACCTCCTTGTGAAACAGATGCAACTGCTACACTTTCAATAGCTGGTGGATTATTCTGAGTTGTTAAAGCAACCACTTGATTGATTAAAGCAGCAATCTGCGCTACCATAGATGTCATGGGATCTAACTCAAACACACTAGCCACTTTTTTTGGAATGTTCCTGTCATTAGGCCATTAATAGCTATTAGTACCCATCTCCTCCATCAGATTAATGGCTTTAGTTGCAGACTTAGCCAATAATGCACCCCCAGCAGCAGCATCAATAATGGAGTATTCAACCCATTATAAAATATTTGGAATTGCATCTAGTTCTCATAGCCATGTTGTGGGTAGCGAAGTAGTAACTCTTTGTATCACTCCCATGCCTCATAGAAAGGCTCGTATTCAAACTGTTTGAACTGCCCAATTTCACTCCTCAACTACGCAGACTTCGATGAAGGGAAGAATTTCACCAGGAACTTTCTAGCTATGTCATCCCAAGTAGTTATAGAACCTAGATGCAGAGATTGCACCCAACTTCTTGCTCTATCCCTCAAAGAGAAAGGGAAGAGGCGTAATCTACTGGCTTCATCAGTAACATTGTTCATCTTCACTATAGCACATACCTCCATAAATATGGCAAGGTGAATATTGGGATCTTAAATAGCCATTCCACCAAACAAATTATGTTGCACCATATTAATTAATGTTGGCTTCAAATCAAAATTATTAGCAGCAATGAATGAATTAGCAATACTAGTCAGATTCTCATTCACCACAGGCATACAATAGTCACGAACAAGCTGTGGTGGTGCAACTAATGGAGCAAGAGGAAGGTAAGGAGGACCTCCATTATTGTTGTTATTGTTTATGGTGAAGTCGATCCTTTTCTTTGCATTTATCTGCCTTAGGGTCTATTCGATTTTAGGATTAAGTGGTGTGATAGGTGAATCACAAAAAAAAAAAAAAAAATTAGTAACACATATAGATCTAATTTAAAACCAAGACTTATAGTAATAATATTAGCAATTATTTAAAACTGTCAATCCTTGGCAACGACACCAAAAGCTTGATACACAATTTTTTTTACTGCAAGCGAACAATGTTGTTATAGCAAAGTTTTAATATTTAAAAGGTTGTCGAACCCACATGGATTGATTATTAAATTTTACTAAGTACCACACTTTTTAGTCTCTTGTTTTAATTAGATGAAACAAAACTTAGAATGCTTTAAGAACAAGAGAATAATAAATAACATAAAAGTAAACAAGACAATTAAACTATTTTAATGAGAGAATATAAACTTAGAGCATTGATTTCCCTATTCCAAACCATGAACATCAGTTTATCAATTATCCTAATTTATCCTTAATTTGTAGTTTCAAGAATCCTAATGTAATCTATTAACCTTTCTCAAGTGATGATAGAATTAACTTAATCAATTAACAAGATATCTCTATTCAATATTAATCAATCAAGTAGGAATAAAACACTTTGGTTCTCTTAAATAAAACTCATAGAATTTGTGGAATCTCTCAATCTCACACTTTTCCTATGTCATGCTATTCTAAGTCTGATTTTAGATTACCTCTCTCAAGTGTAAAACCTATAATCTCAATACTAATTAATGGTGATCAAGAATTAACAAGATAGTAATAATCATAAAATTTCACAAACGAATCACAAGAATAAATATGGGAGAAAACTAAAACTTTACTTCATAATCTGAAATAGTTCTATCAACACTCTAGAAAAGAGTGTTCAGTTCATAATCACAAACATAATAGCAATAATCACATTTATAACCAAGTCACTAAATAAGAGAATAAAAGAAGAAAGAACTCTATTGATGATTGGTTTGACTCTCGTTCTCTCTTCCTCTTCAATGTGTTTCTCTGACCTAAAACGTCGTCTATATCTCTATAGCCCCCCAAAATCAAAGCTATAAGATTGTATTTATAGGCCCGTAAAAATCACGTTTTAAAAATAGGTTAATTAAAATTGGTAGACGTATGGTGCTATGGCGCCTAGCAAGCGGCGCAATTGTGCCTGACATATTTTCCTGAAGTCTCGTTGTTAGCACGTGAAATGTTTTTTTGTCCACGAACGACACTATTGCGTTTCATACACGACGCTATTGCGCCTAAAATAACATTTCTTGATTTTATGTGGTTCTTGACCCAGTTGCTTCCCAATTTCGACACTTTACTATATTATGTATAGTGTACTCCAATTTCACTATAAAATCATCATTTTAATCTCAACACTGCACACTACAGAGAACACATCTAAGAACTCACAAACTAGTCTGGTTTCTTCTGGTCCCACTGACACGACCTTAGTGGTGTCCACCACACTAGTTAGGAATCCTATGCAACCTCCTTGCAATAGGTCTCCAGTCCTCAAGCCTGATATCATAGGAATATGTGGTCCATGCATAGTGCCAACGAAAACAAAAGGGTCCTCATCCTCAGGCTCCAATGTCACCATCTTTATTCTTGCAGTCTATAGTCGCCCCATACCTAGTTAACCAATCTATTCCCAAAATGATGTGGAAATCATCCATACCCAACTCAATTATATCCACTGATAGTTCTCTGTGTTGTCAACCACCGTTGGCAATGATCTAGCCCATCTCCTAGAGACTACCAGTTCCCCAGTCCCAAATCCCACAGTATAATAGTCACAGGGTCTACACAATCTATCAATCACTCTACTAGAAACAAATGAGTGTGTAGCACCTGAATCAATCAAAACATTGTAAAAAGTGCCAGCACTAGAAAGCTGATCTGTCACTACTGAGGGACTAGCCTCAGCCTCTACCTGTGTCAAGGTGAACACTCGAGCTGGAGTCAAGCTATCCGTCTTCTTGGGTTCCTCTTTCTTTGAACTCGGGTAGTCCTTCTTGAGATGTCCAACCACCCTGCACAGATAACATGCCTTCGCCCGACATTCTCCCAGATGGCGCCTTCTACACCTAATACACTCCAGGTAACTCCTCAAAGTCTCATTACCACCCTGGTGGCTGCCTTGAACACCCTGACCCCTTCTATCGGGATCTGCAATGGTCGAGGTGTCAGGGGTCTCCCTCTTCTAGTCACTAGGGCCTCCACCCCTACTAGGTCCTACAAATAGAGGTATTGCCCTCCGAACATCACATTGTGCAACACTCTTCTTCCATATCTTAATCTCTGCCTCATCAGCTGTGAGGACTTTTTCAACCACCTGGGCATAATTAGTTTCCCTAAGCACTAACGTAATTCAAACATCCCGGACTATCATAATATTTAGCCCCCGAATAAATCTATCTTCTCTGGCTGCATTTATAGGCACTAAGTCATGTGCAAATTTAGTCAACTTGTAAAATTTCAAGGCATACTCGGTGACTGACATACTGCCTTGCACCAAACTGGTAAACTCGTTCACTTTTGCCGCTGTAATTGAATTACTGTAATACTTCTGGTTAACCAGGTCTTGGAACTCATCCCAACTCATAGTAGCAACATTTCATGTTTAGGATGCCACCTCCCACCAGATACGGGCATTTTCCTAAAACATAAAGGTGGCGGAAGTCACTCTGTCATTACTTACCACCCTCATAAAATCCAGGAAGGAGGTAGTCAGGCTCATCCACTGCTCAACCTTGAGTGGATCTTGACCTCCCTCAAAGGTTGGAGGGTGTTGTTTCCTGAATCTTTCATACAATGGTTCCCACCTATTTTCAACCTCTGGTTGCTTCACAATTGATCCCACAACATGTGGCATGACTGGTGCAGTGCTCCCTGATGGAACCTGCTATCTCAATAACTGGATCTCTTCGTCTTGACTCTGAAGTCTAGCTTGCATATCAGCAAGCACCTATTGCAAGTTCTCATGGACTGGCGGAGGGTTCTGACCCTGATTATCATCTCTAGCCTTGATCTCAGCACCGACTAGTCAAAATAATCACCTTGGAGGCATAACTCTCCAACTATATCTGCAATCAACGACTCGACTGACCATGCAATGATAATAGGTTTTAGAAGTTACCCCACGGTCCAACACAAACTATTAATGAAATAGATGCAACCACAATGCTAATAAGAATTTCAATAACACTAACATACAGTAGAAATGCTAATAAGCATGCCTTTTCATGTACACATAGCAGTCAAGGGCCATGCCCTATCAGTATATTTCATGCTTCCTATGCTAACATATAAATAACACATATCTATTTCAGTTAAGCAATTAACATATATTCAGATCATTGGTGTTGACGCAGTTTTTCACCAACAGTAGATTAAGAAATCCAACAACAAAGATGTTGACACGGTTTTTCGCCAACAGTAGATTAAGAAATCTAATAAGGATATTAGTGCTTATTTGTAAACCAAAATGAAATAATAAGAACCCTTTTGTACACAAACAACTTTTACGTGGTTCAGTGGTCAAAATCCACCTAGTCCACGAGACTGTATTATTTCTTTTCGCTCACAATTTCTGTAGAGTTTTAGTAATACAAAAAGGCCATCCTCTTCCCTTTCCACTATCCTTGATATTTATAAGGAAATTCCATGGACAGGTTTGGTTAATCTCGTGAATAAATAGGGTATAAATTTAATACAAATTATTCTCGTTTGCATTGGGATATGATTTGATGACATAATAGAATATACTCCTGCTATCTCGGATAATAAATGACAGATATGCACTACAACCTGGACATTAATGAGTGTATAAGGAGCCTCCGAATCTCTTAGGATCCTTGAGTATGCATTCTAACTAGGTTTCCACGAGCTGAATATCTCACACGAGATGGTGTTCAAAGACTGTCTTAACCTTAGTTCGGATTAAGCTCAGAGCGCCCAAATGTGGATCTGGTCATTTTGGATCTCGAGCTGGATTGTTATTCTAAGAGGTGGTCTGATAACAACTTGTACGTTGTGTTGTCAGGTCCCAACTCAAGCTTCTCACATCATCGTTAACCAGAGGTTTTACTTGGCTACTTTTCCACGTATTCATCTGCTAGTTGTACCCGAATTGAGTGACTAGACTCGTGCTAATTTTTATCGAGCTAAAGATCGAAGAGTGAACGGACTCTAATTTAGATTATGTTCAAAGCATTCTGAAGGCGACCTGGCCATTACATGTCTCGAAATGGATCATTGTTCTGAGAGGCGATCTGGAGATTATCTACATGTCATACTGCCAAGTCCTAACTCGAGTCGCGAACATCGGCGTTAGCTAGATGTTCTACTCGCCTACTTTTTCCATGTGTTTATCTGACAGTTGTACCCCTAGTTGAATAATTGAGTCCATGCTTATTTTGGGGTACAACATTTGCCCCACAAGCTCCTACTTGTGCTTGACATCATCATTTTCTGACATGCACAATAGGGACTTTTAGGCTTCTGTCATGTCAAGTCGTGCTTGCCCACTACTCGAGTGTTATACACGCGACCATCTATAATTGGCATATGTTCGGGTTTTGAGGGTCATGACAACAATCTTGTCAACTTTTTGCCCCTGCATGGGTCATTTAATCTTGGCCTTTGGATCCTGAGATAACCCGATCAGATGGCCCAGATTAATTCCCGAAGCTTACGTATAAATAGGGAGATCAGGCCTGAACTTCACCATCTTCGCATTCAAAAAATTTCCTTTTAGAAACAAAACATCCCTTTTTCTCTCAAACCTCTTTTAAAACAACTTCATCATCCTTCTATTTTTCAGAAGCTCTCAAGCTCCTACCTTTGGAACCACCAACATCCTCATTGAGTAAACGTATAAACTTTAAGTACTCTTCATTTGGTTTGAATCTTGGTTTGAATCTTGGTTTGAATCTTGGTTTGAATCTTTCATTCTTTATTTTCCACCAAGTTCCTTTTATTTAAAAAATATTTATTTTCTCAGTATCGTCTTGTGTTCTAGCCGTGTCTGTGTTCAATAGGAATTTGTTTAGGCTAAAAGAACGATATTGGATTTGTTTAGAAATAAGGTGTTTAAAAACTAGGCAATTTTTCTGGGTTTTGTAAGGAAAGTGTTGTTGATGATGCAATTAAGATACCTGTTTGGATGTAAAAGTTGAGAGCTTTTAGGTTTGGCACTGGTTAGCTTAAGGGTCATGATTCCTTAAGCAATTTTGCATTAAACTCCTATAAAAAAGGTGATGGGCTTGACTCGCGAATCCTGAAGTATGAGAGAATTTCCCTAGTCTGTAGCACGTGTCTAAGGACTGCACATGGAAACATTCGTTGATGCTAGGGTACCTTTTACCTCACATATATTATAGGCTTATAAAATTGAATTCAAACCCCAGGATCATTGGACCTTTGTCGTCATAGCTAGAATTTATTTTAGGTAGCGACTAATTAGGCCGCTTTGTCGTTAGGTGATAGATCATGGCCCAACAAAAGAAAAACATTGCAGACTCTTCTTCTCAAAGCAAATATAAAGGCAAGCAGATTGCGTTCGAATCTCCTATCCCCCATTTCGTCCTAGTGGTGGACAAGGAGATCATAGTAGATCATGATGCCTTTTTGAGGCCAAGCACATCGTGTCTTGAATAAGGACTCAAGAGAAGGTGAACAAGATATTGCTAAGCCACGGGATCGAGATGGGGACTGATGGCCTTATTTCCCGACCTTCGTTGTATGGATAGCGGAGCTGCGCCCCACTTTAAGATGATTTCGGGGCCTGGAGTGATGAGCACCTGAAAGCAAGTTCTTTCCTTCCCCTGGAGTAGCACTTTGTAGACTTTTTAAACTATGTCGAACTAGCTCCATTCCAGCTCCCGCCAAACTCATACTGGCTTTTGGCTGGGTTAAAATATTTATTTTTGAGGCACGAGTGGGAGGTCCCCACCCCGGCCGATATTATGTACTTCTTCTGCCTCAAAGCCAGCCCTGAGCAGAAGGGATGAGGTGCAATTTCTACTACCTCACTTATTTCCCCAACACGGCCTCCATCATTGATCTCCTTAGGCAACCAAATGACTATAAAGATCAATTATTTATGTCGAATGGGTTCAAGAACTGCACTCACCAACACTTCAACCGTCCTCATAAGTCTCCTAACTCTCCGAACTCCATACGTGAATTCCCTTTTTTTATTAAGTTTAACCCTCCTAACTGAGTTTGTTCTTGGTGCAGCTATATTCAATAAGACAGGGTGATCTGAGATCCTTGGAGGTCAGTACGAGATGTTGTCCCGTCTTCCTTATAAGGAGAAGGAATTCCAAAGGGTAGTGAACGATGCTACCAAGGTGGCATGCAATCTGATCTGCAAAGATCAGACATTGGCTATCAAAACCCGAGGTCTGCTTTTTGAACTTCTCGAGCTTCCCCCTCCTCAAGAAGTCCTTCCCGCCATTGAAGACATCAAGGAGGAAGAAGAGGTGGCACCGCTGGTGCACAAGAGAAGAGCTCCTGAGGATGGGCAACATCCTGACCTAGACCGAGCTGAGTTCGAGGCAGCAGCTGACACTTCTAGCCAAGGTAACCATTATAGAGAATTAGATTGGGATGCTGCTAGTTTTAGGCTAATTCGATTCAACCCACGTCAGCTCGTAAGTCGACATCCTATTGACCCGGACCTAAACACAACCCTTGTCCAATGGGTGGATCGTCTGGTTGTACGCTACAATAATAGCTACCCTAGATGCACTATTATGGTAGACAATACCCTCCATTTTAGGTCCACTATTTTTGAGGAATATGGTACGAATCGTAGGGCATGGCCTTCCTTACATCAGGGTGTATTCTCCCTGGGTTTCAGGCAATCCGTAGATGATTCCAGCTTGGAAGAAGAGCCTGAACCCCCTAGGACCCAGGGTGTAATAATTCTAGAGTCCCCCACACCTCTGGTAGTCCAGGAGTTAAAGGTTTTTCCCAGTCCAGTTCATAACTCCGAGTCGATCGTAATAGATTCCTTCTCTAGCTTGGAGGGTAGGATTCTTGCTCTGTTAGTTTCTTTGCATTATTTTAACTAACGATTTCTTCTATTTGAATCCTCTGCTAGCTCCATTGCAGAAGAAAAGATGGATTTGATAGGTGCCTTGGGTTTAAAGATTGCCTTTAAGGCTGGTGGGGCTGTAGCTGGACTTGTGATAAAAAGGGCTAGAGTGACAAAGAAACATGTCTCCATGACTGACACTTCCATCGAGTCTCCTGTCAAAGATAAAGGTGCCAGCTCCACCCAGGAGTAGCAACAGCAAACTCAGCCTCTAGCTCTGGTAATGACAATCACCATCCTTGAGGTTCCTAATACTCTTCCTCAACATGCACTTGCCCTGGTTCCTCAGGTTATTCAAGGCAAAGCCCCCTACGTTCTGATCCCAGTAAAACCACTTGAGTTGGCGAGGATCCCAAAAGCCTTCTGAGGTACTGTGCATGAGATGGCAAGCCATATGGTGGGCCATGCATATAGGGCCAATGTTAAGGACCTGAGGGCCATGAAGGAGCATACTCTTATAGATATTCTCAAGTCCGCCATGGGAATGAACCTCACTGTGACCCACCTTCATTCCTCCTATAATACTTTTTTTTCTTTTCCATCTTTTTTTTTAACTAACCTTGGCCTGCATTTTCCCTTCGCAGTCTGCCCTGGCTCAACTCCATGGTATTGCTTGGGTTCGAGCTAGGAGGGATGAGCTCCAAGCCGCTCTGGATGCTTCTCAAGAGAGTGAGTGTATGGCCAAGGCCACCATGGCCACCTCCCAGGAGAACAAGAGGGTTGCCAAGGCTGCCCTGTGCACTTCCCAGGAGAATGAATGGATTGGCAAAGGCCACATCGTGGAAGTTAGCCAACGACGGGATCAGCTGTAGGTCGAGACTGAAAGCCTAAAAAAGAAACTTGACGAGGTCGAGATGCTTAAGAATAAGCTATTTGAGGTTGAGACCATAGCCAAGGAGGAGGCCGAGAAGGCGAGGCTAGAGATTGCATGCTTAATGAATTCTCTAGAAAATATGCTCTACCGGTGCTGGCCTTTCAACTAGGATGGAGATTTTTCCTTCATGGATCTGACATTTTGGGAACCTTATCTTGCCAAGTTCAAGGTTTGATTCTCAAAGGAACCTTTTGAGACTGTCGATGCTTCCAGAGCTGCTGATGGGGATGGCGAGGAGGTGACATCACTTGAGCAAGTTGACGGAGCTCAGTGATACTTTTTTTCCTGCTTATTTGACTTTTTATCCTGTAATTAAGCCTTTAAGGATTTAAATAATCGACTTCGGGCTCAGATTGAGGTTTTTTTCTCCTCGAGATAACTACATACTTTTTAGTACATGTATGTTAGTTTGTGATCTATTTGTGTTCCCCTTAAACTATTATTTTCTTGTGTTTATGAATCGTGAATTCTTACACACTCGAAATCGTAGGGGTTGTCTTTAGATCGGGATAGGTTCTTGATGGTTCGACTGAATAATTTTAGTCGATATTCTGATTGTATCTAAGAATTTTCCCGCCTATTTTCCCTATACCTATTAGGAATCAGGCCTCAGACCTGGTTGTGTCCAAGAGTTTTGCCTGCTTAATAGCATTCTACCTGTTAAGAATCAAGTCTCTGACCTGGTTATCTCTAGGGTTTACTAGTTGTCTTCTAGGTTTTGTTTTGTCTTAGAAATTTCCCAACTTAGTTCGTATTCAAAATTATTTTGAAAACTGAGCTTTAAAAAGCCGTTGAATAATCAATTTTTCCAAATTCTAAGTTTCAAACTTTATTTGAATATGCTAAACTCTTTTAAAAGACCTCTTCTATTATGTGCCCCCCAAGCGACCATAACTTATAAATGTTCTAGGTTGCTTTTACAAAATGAGCATGTGATACTTTATAATAATAAGATGATCATATTGACTATGTAAAAATCCAATGTTATTAAGATGAAGTGACTTTTATAAATAAGCCTTAAGGTGTAAGGCATTCCAGGTCCGTGGGACTATTTCTCCAATCAGCCGAGTTAGTTTAAAGGTCCCTTGTCGTAGGATTTCCATGATTTGGTATGGAATTTCCCAGTATACCCCTAATACACCGTCCTTGGGATCTTTATTTTCCAAAAACACCCTTCGAAGCACTAAATCACTGAGTCCAAGTCTGCATCCTTTTACCTTTGAGTTGAAGTTGCGAGTGATTCTCTATTGACGAGCTGTAATTGTGCTCTTCTCATTTTTCTTCGATTAGATCCAAGGAAGCATTGAGTAGCTCGTGGATTTGATCTTTATCAAAGGATTTCTATCTATGAGTCATCATCAGAGCCTAAATTGGGAGCATAGCCTCACTTCCAAAGGTCAGAGAGAAGGGAGTGTGTCCTGTGGAGGTACGATGTGAGGTTCTATAGGCTCAGAGTACTTGTGGGAGCTGCTCAGGCCATAATCCCTTGGCTTCATCTAATTTTTTATTTAAGTTCCCCTTTAGGGTTTTGTTTACAGCCTCGACCTACCCATAAGCTTGCGGGTACGCTACTGACGAGAAACTCTTAGTTATGCCGTGATTCTCACAAAAATTTGTGAAGAGATTGCTACCTAACTGAGTTCTGTTGTTAGACACAATCTTCTTTGGTAGCTCAAAATGACATATGATGTTCTGTATAACAAAATCCAGGGCTCTCTTCGAGATTATGGTCGCCAGAGGCTCGGCCTCGACCAACTTTGTGAAGTAGTCGATGGCAATGATTGCGTAACGAACTCCTCCTTTTCCTATTGGTAAAGAACCAATCAAGTCCACACCCCATACTACAAATGGCCAGGGGATGAGATCATTGTTAGATGAACAGGTGGTGCTCAAGAAATGGTGGCGAAACGTTGATACTTGTCTCATTGCTAAAGATATAAGGCTGAATCCATTTTCAGCGTATGCAAAAAATAGCCCTGTCTCAATATCTTAAGAGGCAAGGTTTTCCCCCCAACATGGTCTCCGCAGAAGACTTCGTGTATTTCTTGCAAGATGGTCTGCGCTTCCTCAGGCCGAACACACCACATGAGGGGTAGTGAATGCCCTCATCCATATAGAGTCACTTCAACCATAACATAACATAGAGCTTGATATAGCAATTCTCTTGCATCCTTTCGATCACCTGATAACTTACTAGTTGTAAGATACTCCACTATGGGGGTCATATAGGAGGGTTTTATGTCAATCATTCTGACCTCAACCGATTCTGGTACTATGCTCGATTTTTCCAAAAACCCCACCAGAACTACATTTAGTGTGTCTGCCTCTTTGGTGGTGGCATGTAACGCCCCAAAAATGCTAATAAGGTTTAGTGCCTTGATTAGCATGCCGGGAGGGCATAATTGGATATATGTGTGATTAATTGATTAAATATGTGATTACGTGGCATACATGGTTTATATGATAATATGAATATATATGTGCATGTTTATGTGTATTAAATATGCATATGGGCCCGTTCTTGTTTATAAGGGCATATTTGTAATTTGGGCTCATTGCGGGAGTAAATGTGATTATATGTGTTAAATGATTAAGACCACATTATTATGTGGATATATTTGCAGTGTTCGGCTCGAGGAGATCCTTGGGAGAGGATTAGCGGAATAGTCACAACAGGGTTTAATACCTAGCTCAGGGTGAGCTTAGGGGTATTTTGGGAAATTTAACATATATTTGGGATTTATCAAGTAACGGGTAAGTATTTGGTAATTAGTTGGGCATGTCAGGATTAATTGGGAATTCGAAGGACGATTTGAGGAATTAGTGGGAAACGAGGCAAATGATCATTTTACCCTTAAGGGCAATAAAGAGGCTGAGTTATCTTTAGGGGCATTTTGGTCTTTATGTGAAAGGACATTGCTAGGTGTGGATGCTCAATATTCCACGCCCGTAAAAGATCCCAGACGCGCGCTAAGGTCCCATAAAGGCCTAAATGCGTGTCTGAGCTGCGGGATGCTCAGGCCATCATCCACTGGCAACAGCCTCGCATAAACTCGTGGTGGATGAGGCCCCAGCTGCATCACCACGGCCTCGCTCGAACGCGCCTAGGCACGAGGTCCCGCCTCGCTTGGCCATGCCCCAGGCGCGCGGCCCGCCTCGCGCGCGCGCATCACCACGGCCTCGCTCGGACGCGCCTAGGAGCGAGGCCCCAACTCGCTCGGCCATGCCCCGGGCGCGCGTCCCACCTCGCGCGCACGCATCACCACGGCCTCGCTCGGACACGCCTAGGCGCGAGGCCTCGCCTCGCTCGGCCATGCCTCGGGCGTGCATCCCGCATCGCGTGCGTGCATCACCACGACCTCGCTCGGACACGCCTAGGCGCGAAGCCCTACCTCCATCTCGGCATCTTGGGGGGAGCCCGTATAACCCGCGAGGCCATGGTTCGGCCATGCCTAGGCCACGCACACCACATCGCGTGCAACGTCTTGGCACGCCCAGTAGCCTCGCGGGGGGCATCTCGCGAGAGCCTCTCCCAAAGAACTACGCACACATGGCGACCTCATCCCAATGGATCTCGTCCCAAGGCCCCACGTGCATAATGACAGTGGTCGAGGTGGCCCACAAGAGACAAAAAGAGTACGAACAAGGCACCTCAAAAGGGGTATGTACATGCCTGCTAGGATCAGGGGACGGGCCTGACACCTGTGCCCGGCAAGTAGTGGCAGTTGGGAATGGTACAAAGAGTGGCTTCACTACCACCACGTCTCTGACACCCGTACAAAGCGAGTGGTGGAGTCATGACCGGGTACAAAAGCTGAGGTGCTCCAATGGATTCTGACTGTGTACCAGAGCCGACACCACTACACCTGATACCACTCCCCTGATAATGTACTTGTGCACAGATTGGTCCCCTGGACCACAATGTATCAGGGGCCATTAGAGCCCACTATAAAATGGACTCCACTTCCATTTGGGAAGGGGTGGGAAAATTAACTGTAGCAAGTGCATGATAGTGAATGAAAAACTAATTTCACCATTGTTCTTCTGCAATTGTTCTTAGAGTTGATACTTAAATTTCTAAGGCTTTTCTTAATTGATAATCTTTATTTTGCAATTCTTTCCAACTTAACTTAGTTGACGAGTTCTCACCGTCAACACTAGGATAGGTTCAGGACTAAGCCAAAAGAAATCAGAAACACTTCTCAGCATTCTTTCTCTCACTCTCATGTTCTCTCTCTCCCTCTTTGTGTGACTTGGAGGCTTAGGAAGATTGCTGAGGAAAAGCGCTTAGGAATTGAGATGGGAATTTAGGGAATAAAGCTGAGAGCAGGCAAGGAACAACTGAGGATCAAAGTTATCACTGTGGTAAGATTATAGGCCCTAATATGTTGAATTATTGTTGGGTTTGGACATGCTGAGGGATAATTGGGTTAGTTTCTGATTTTAGGATTTAAGGAAGTTTGAACTAGTATTATAGGTTATATGTGTTGTTTGTAAGGTGGTATTGAGAGTTTCAGACTTAATGTTGGCTTAGGTATATGTTTAAGTTGAATTCTGTGGCTTTGATTTGGGGGAAAATGCAGAAAGAGGCTAGGATTTCTGGGTTCGTGAGGGCGCATCGCGACTCTGTTCATGGGCGCCGCGACCTGCATGATCCCAGAAGCCTGAAGGGGCTTGCTATTTTGTAGGCGCGCTGCGACCCTAAAGAGCAAGTCTCGGCTTGCCTACGCCTGGGATTTGGGGCTAGTGCCTCTGACTTGGTGGCACGTCGTGGCCCGCCTAGGCAACCTTATCAAAATTGGGTTTTTGGTCTTGAGAACCTAAACATAAGTGTTCGGGAAGGGTTCTACTACCCAGTTTGGTAGAATTTGAGGTCCCAAAGGTTGGTACGTTATTTGTAAAGCACTTAATTAGATTAGATTTTAATGGTTATCCATTGTCTCTTGTGACTATGGTTACCGTTAAGGCTCGGGATTGAGGATCGTGCTCGAGACTGCTCCACATCCTCTGCTCAAGACTCGAGGTAAGAAAACTGCACCAGAGTTGTGAATGGGGCTGAGATTCCCTATAAATGAACATATCTGAGATTATAATTGTATTTGTAATTGGAAATATCTGGATAGGCAGGTTAGCTCGTGCTGCTTTCGATTGCGTGTTTCGTAACCTGTATATCTGCTATGTTTGAAGAAAAAGTTCGGTTGGCTGCTCTTAAGCGTACTAAACGCAGCTCGGCCTAAGCGAGACAGGATCAACTAAATAATTAAAGGGCTAGGCCTAAGGGCTCCGACACCTAACTAATTGTATTAGGATTGAATTATATGTTTGAATTGACCTGTTTACTGTTGCCTAGCTTATCGCTTATATTCTGTTGATGATTGAATTGATAGATCTACGTTTACTATGCACATGCTATTGTTATTTATGCTTGTTGAATTTAGTTTTCTTGCTAAGCCTTGGCTCACACGTGCTATGTGGTGCAGGTAAAGGCAAGGGAAAGGTGGACTAGCCATGAGTTGGAGAGCTTTGGGGGTGGTGTGAACATCAGCAGCTGCACGACCGACAACCGAGGGATTTAGAGGGACTAGAGCCAAAACTATATTTTGCCAATTAGGCTGGCTGCAGTTGTATTTACTTTTGAGGGTTGTAACCACATTATAAACATTATTTTTGGGATCCCGTGTATCAAACTCTTATTTTAATGAAATTCAACCATTTTATGATCAAAATATTTTAACCCTAATCAGTCAGTTGACTTTAGAAACACATTTATGTTCAAATGAATTGATTAGCAAGGCTTGCACTATTTTAAATACACAGTGTAACAGTCTTGGTTACCCAGAGCATTAAAACTTGGTGTCAGAGCGGTTTGGGTTTAAGGGTTCTTGAAGACTGGTTGGGCATGTACACTCGCCGCTAAAGACAAGCTCGACTCATGGTTCGATAACCATATATGTGATTACATGTTTGAGTGTTTAAATGAAATATAAATGTTTTATATGCATGTTTATTAGGGAGCATGAGATTTACTAATAGGGCCCGGCCCTTAACCGCTATGTGGATATGATAAGGTGTGCTTATTAGCATTGCTACTATATGTGAATGATTGTTTAAATGTGTGCTTGCATTATGACTGTGTTGTAACGACCCAAAAATACTAATAGGGTTTGGTTCCTTGATTAGTGTGCCGGGAAAGCATAATTGGATATATGTGTGACTTATTGATTAAGTGCGTGACTATGTGGCATGCATGATATATATAATGATATGAATATATTTAGATGCATGTTTATGAGTATTCAATATGCATGTGGGCCCATTCTCGTTTATAAGGGCATTTATGTAATTTGGCCCATTAAGGGCATCAATGTGATTATATGCATTAAATGGTTGAGACCACATTATTATGTGGATTTATTTGCAGTATACAGCTCGAGGCGATCCTAGTGAGCAAATTAGTAGAATAGTCACAACGGGGTTTAATACCAAGCTCGGAGTGAGCCTAGGGGTATTTTGGGAAGTTTAATGTATATTTGAGATTTATTGAGTAATGGGTAAGTATTTTGTAGTTATTTGGACATGACAAGATTAATTGGGGATAGGTAGGATGACTCGAGGAATTTGCTGGAATTAGGATTAGTGACCACTTTACCCTAAAGGGCAATGAGAAGGCTAAGTTTGTTTTAAGGGGCATTTTGGTCTTTTCGTAGTTAAGGGAATACACTCAGCTGATTCTAGGAATGGACAGAACCCACCAGAACACTCTCAAACACTTTCCTTAGCTTTCTCTCTCTCTCTCTCTCTCTCTCTCTCTCTTTCTCATATACTATCTATCTCTCCCTCTCTCTTGGGCTTGGAAAACATTGAAGTTTTTTAGGAGAAAACTCAGAGAATTAAGCTGGAAACTTGGAGAAAACTAAGCTAGGATTAGTCAGAGAATTGCTGAGGAGTTAAGCTACAAATTGAGGTAAGGTTTCAGGTCCTTAATTGTGCAAATTTTGTCTTGGTCTTCTGCTGGGAATATAGATTATTAGGTTGAATTTTACTGGGTTTTGGGTGATGAACTATTGCTGAATTGGGATGGTAGTTTTAGTAGGATTTTGGGTGCTTTATGCTTAAGATTTGTAATTAAGAGTCCTAGATTCATTTCTGGACTTAATTATGAGTTTGGTTGATGATTGTGGTGTGAATTTGGGGCTTAGGCTCAAGGAAAAACGCAGAGATGGGGTTGATTTATTTGGATTTGAGGGCTCGGGCAACGGCCCTTCTGCTCGAGGAGGCTGGAAAGCCTCTGTTTTGCTTAGGCGCGCCACGACGCAAGGTATAGCACATCGCGACCCATGTCCTTCAGCAGAGAGGAATTTTGCCTCTGACTTGGGCGGCGCACCGCGACCCTTAAGGGGTTGGACTGCGACTCAAATGCAAGTAATGGCTGTTTGTGGGTTTTTAGCTCGGGAACTCAAATGTTAGGGCTCGGGAAGGATTTTACTATCCAGTTTAGTAAAATTCGAGGTCCCAGAGGCTAGTAATTATTTCCAAAATATTTAATTGGATTAGAATTTGATAGTCATCCATTATTGCTTCTGACTAGGGTTATCGTAAAGTCTTAGGACTGAGGATCGTGCTCAGGACCACTCTTTTTCCATTGCTCGGGACTCGAGGTAAGAAAACTGCACCCATGTTGTTGTGATCAGGACTAAGATTCCCTGTAATTGAACGTATGTGTGTTATGTAACTTATACGACTGTTATATGGAATGTAAAAGTACGACCCAAGGGAGCCTAGGTTGATGATAAGCGTACTGAATGCAACTCGACCTAAGCAAGTCGGGATCAGCTAAATAACTAGAGGGCTCAGCCTAAGAGCGCCGACACCTAAATATTTGTATTACAGATTTAGTTATATGCTTGAAAGTATATGTTTCTTGTCATCTAGTTTAATACTTGTATTCTATTACTATTGAACTGATAGATCTGAGGTTTGCTATGTATGCTCTGTTATTACCTATGTTTGTTGAATTTGGTTTTCTTGCTGGGCCATGGCTCACAGGTGCTACGTGGTGCAGGTAAAGACAAAGGAAAACTGGACCAACCATGAGTTGGAGAGCTCTGGGGGCGGAGTGTACATCGACAGCTGCTCGACTGCCACGACCAAGGGAATTACAAGAACTAGAACTCTAAACTGTATTTTACCATTTAGAATGGCTATTTCTGTATTAACCTTTGAGAGTCGTTTCCGCCTTATAAATCCTATTTTTGGGATCCCATGTATCAAAATCTTATTTTAATGAAAATCAATCATTTTATAATCAAAATCTTTTAACCCTAACTTGTTCCGTGACTTTAGAAATACATTTTAGTTTAAATGACCTGATTAGCAGGTTTTGCACTATTTTAAACACATAGTGTAACGATCTTGGTTATCCACAATATTACAACTTGGTATCAGAGTGGTCTAGGTTTAAGGGTTCCTGGAGACTGGCTGGGCATGTACACTCTTCGCTAAAGACAAGCTCGGCTCAGGGTTTATTAACTAAATATGTGATTATATTCTTAAATGTTTAAATGAAATATAAATGCTTTATCTGCATGATTAATAGGGAGCATGAGATATACTGATAGGGCCTGGCCCTTGACTGCTATGTGGATATGTTAGGACATTCTTATTAGCATTGCTACTTTATGTGAATATTTGTTTAAATGCTTGTTTGCATCATGATTGTTCATTGTGGCCTGGGTATTGGCGTTTGACCAAGGAATGAATATGAACCTGTTATCATTGCCTGACCAGCTGAGTCATTGATTATAGATAAAATTGTATAGTTATGCGTCCAAGGCGATCAATATGACTAGCTGGCACAAGGGTGGAGGCTAGAGATGATGAGCAGGGCCAAAACCCTTCGCTAGTCCATGAGAACCAGCAGCAGTTGCTTGCTGATATGCAAGCCAAACTTCAGAGTTAGGAAGAGTAGATTCGCCTTCTAAGGTAGCAGACTCCGTTAGGGAGTGCCACCTAACTTGCTACCTGTTGTGGCACTAGCTATACAACCACCTGATATTAGAAATAGGTGGGAGCCACTCTATCAAAGATTCAGGAGACATCATCCTCCAATCTTTGAGGGAGGACCAGATCCACTAAAAGTTAAATAGTGGAAGAGTATGATCACCTCCATCCTGGATTTTATGAGGGTGGAAGGTAATGAAAGGGTGGCCTGTGCAACCTATATGCTTAGAGAGGATACCTGTATTTGGTGGGAGGTGGCATCACAAACTCGGGATGTTTCTACTTTGAGTAGGGATGGGTTCAGAGACCTGTTCAACCAGAAATATTATAATTTTTCCATCAGGGGGGCGAAGGTTAATGAGTTCATTGGGTTGGTTCAGGTTAGCATGGCAGTTACTGAGTATACCCTGAAATTTGATAGGCTAGCAAAGTTTGCACCAGATTTAGTGCCTACTAATGTAGATAGGCAAGATAGGTTTGTTTGAGGGCTTAATGCTATGATAGCCTGAGATGAGAGGATCGCATCAGTACCTGGGGAGACGACTTATGCCCAGGCTGTTGAGAAGGCCCTCACTGCTGATGAGGCGGAGAACAAGATTTGGAGGGCAAACGCTGTGAGATGAGATGTTCATAGGGCAGTGCCTCCATATACATGGTCTGGTAGGGGCGGAGGCCCTAATGATCAGAAGAGGAAGACCCCTAGCACCTCGACCATTACTGGTGCTGATAGGAGGGGCCGGGGTATTCAGGGTGGCAGCCAGGGAGGCGGTGAGTCGTGGAGGAGCTATCCAGAGTGCACTAAATGCAGGAAGCGATAGTTGAGAGAATGCTGGGAAAAGGCTTGTTACTTGTGTGAGGTGGTTGGACACCTCCAGAATGATTTCCCAACGTTAAAGAAAGAGGAACCAGGGAAGATGGATAGCTTCACTCCAGCTGGAGTGTTCACCTTGACGCAGGTAGAGGCTGAGGCTAGTCCCTCGGTAGTGACAAGTCAGCTTTCTAGTGTTGGCTCTTCATATACTGTATTGATTGACTCTGGTGCTACACATTCATTTGTTTCTAGCAAAGTTATTGATAGATTGTGTAGGCCTAGTGAGTATTATACTGCGTGGTTTGGGACTATATTGCCTACAGGGGAGTTTGTAGTTTCTAGGAGATGGATTAGAGCACTACCAGTGATGGTGGATAGTAAGGGAACTATCAGTAGATTTGATTGAGTTGAGTATGGATGATTTAGATATGATTTTGGGGATGGAATGGCTAGTTAGGTATGGGGCCACCATAGATTACAGAAAGAAGATGATGACTTTCGAGCCTGAGGGTGAGGAACCCTTTGTTTTGTAAGTGCTATGCATGGAACCTGGATTCCCATGATATCAACATTGAGGGCTAGGGACCTATTACAAAGAGGTTGTATAGGTTTTCTAGCTAGTGTGGTGGATACCACTAGAGTTATACCAGTGGGGTCGGGAGAGACTAGACTGGTATGCGTGTTTTTGGATGTGTTTACTGAGGACTTAACAGGACTATCGTCGCACAGGGAGATTCAGTTCATCATTGAGTTAGCATTGGATACAGAACCAATGTCGAGGGTACCATATAGGGTGGCTCTGACAGAGTTGAAGATACAATTGTAGGAGCTTCTAAACATGGGATTTATCAGACCTAGCTTCTCGCCACGGGGTGCTCTGGTTTTATTCGTGAAGAAGAAGGATGGGACTTTGAGAATGTGTATAGATTATAGGGAGTTGAATAGGTTGACCATCAAGAACAAGTACCCCCTACCAAGGATAGATGACTTGTTCGATCAACTACAAGGTAAGATGGTATTATCAAAGATTGATCTTCGATCTGGTTATGATCAGTTGAGGATCAAGGACGAGGATATCCCGAAGATGACCTTCTGTACAAGGTATGGGCATTATGAGTTCTTGGTCATGTCGTTCGGTTTGACCAACACCCTAGCAGCATTTATGGATCAGATGAATAGGGTGTTCAAGGATTTCTTGGATCAGTTCGTGATTGTCTTCATCGATGACATCGTAGTTTACTCCAGTTCATAGGCAAAACATGAACAACATCTTCGATGGGTATTACAGAGATTGAGAAAGCATCGGTTGTATGATAAGTTTAAGAAGTGTGAGTTCTAGCTACGAGAAGTGACATCCTTGGACATATTGTTAGTGGAGATGGGATTAAGGTAGATTTATCCAAGT
Source organism: Humulus lupulus (assembly GCF_963169125.1). Lineage (NCBI taxonomy): Eukaryota > Viridiplantae > Streptophyta > Magnoliopsida > Rosales > Cannabaceae > Humulus > Humulus lupulus. The sequence continues at coordinate 106,537,801 of NC_084793.1, forward strand.
TAGAGGTAGTTAGGGATTGGCTGAGGCCAAGGAATGCGTCAGAGGTTAGGAGCTTCCTTGGACTAGCGAGATATTACCGATGATTCGTGGAAGGGTTTTCAAAGATTGCCACACTATTGACTGAGTTGACACGAAAAAATATAAAGTTCATTTGATCAAACAAATGTGAGGGTAACTTCCAGGAACTGAGGCGATGACTGTATACTACTCCGGTGGTTAGCCTCCCTTCAAAGGGAGGGAAGTTTGTAGTATACTGTGACACATCGAGACTGGGATTAGGATACGTGTTGATGTAGAATGAGAAGGTTATCACCTATGCATTGCGACAGTTGAAGGATTATGAACAATGATACCCTACCCATGATCTGGAACTAGCAGCGGTGGTGTTTGCACTAAGAGTATGACGACATTATTTGTATGGGGAGAAGTGTGAGATATACACTGACCATAAGATTTTGAAGTATTTCTTCACCCAGAAGTACTAAAACATGAGACAGAGATGTTGGCTGGAATTGGTGAAGGACTATGATTGTGACATCCTTTACCACCCAGGAAAAGCCAATGTTGTGGTAAAAGCGTTGAGCCAGAGGGGCCCAGGATAGTTGTTTAGTTTGAAGTAGATATCGAGGGAATTGGCAAAAGAGATGGCGAGAAAGAGGATAGAGCTAGTTGTGGGCCAGTTGGCCAATATTACCTTACAGTCTACCCCTCTAGAGAGGATAAGAGAGGGTCAGATGGATGATGTGCAGTTGCAGGAGGTTAGAGGAAATGTCTTAGCTGGAGTGGCTAAGGATTATTCCATTTTAGAGACAGATTTACTACGATATAAGGATAAGGTTTGTGTTCCGATGGATACGGGGATTAGACGAGAGAAACTTAATGAATCCCATACTACACCATACTCGCTCCATCCAGACACCACAAAGATGTACCAGGATCTATAGACTTTATATTGGTGGCTTGGGATGAAGAAGGACGTGGTTGAATACGTGGCCAAGTGTTTGACCTGTCAGTAAAGGCTAGAATCACCATGGATCAATACCTGAGTTATTCAAGTAAATTTCAAGGACGAAATTTTCAGTAGGAGGGGATAGTTGTAACGTCCCAAAAATGATAATAAGGTTTAATGCCTTGTTTAGCGTGCTAGGAAGGCATAATTGGATATATGTGTGATTAATTGATTAAATATGTGATTACGTGGCATACATGGTTTATATGATAATATGAATATATATATGCATGTTTATATGTATTAAATATGCATGTGGGCCCGTTCTTGTTTATAAAGACATATTTGTAATTTTTTTCCCGTTGCGAGCATAAATGTGATTATATGTGTTAAATGATTGAGACCACATTATTATGTGGATATATTTGTAGTGTTCAGCTCGTGGCGATCTTAGTGAGCAGATTAGCAGAATATTCACAGCAGGGTTTAATACCCGGCTCGGGGTAAGCTTAGAGGTATTTTGGGAAATTTAACGTATATTTGGTATTTATCGAGTAACAGGTAAGTATTTAGTAATTAGTTGGGCATGTCGGGATTAATTGGGAATTTGTAGGACGATTCGAGGAATTAGTGGGAAATAGGGAAAATGACCATTTTACCCTTAAGGGCAATAAAGAGGCTGAGTTATCTTTAGGAGCATTTTGGTCTTTAGGTTAAAGGATATATCTAGGAAAGCTTCAAGACTAAGCCATAACAAATAAGGAACACTTCTTAGCATTCTCTCTCTCCCTCTTTGTGTGACTTGGAGGCTTAGGAAGAATGATGAGGAAAAGGGCTTAGGAATTAAGCTGGGAATTTGGGAAATTAAGCTAGGAGCAGGCAAGGAACAGTTGAGGATCAAAGCTATCACTGAGGTAAGATTATAGGCCCTAATATGTTGAATTCTGGTTGGGTTTGGACATGCTTAGGGATAATTGGGTTAGTTTCTGATTTTTGGATTTAAGGAAGTTTGAGCTAGTATTATAGGTCATATGTGTTGTTTGTAAGGTGGTGTTGAGAGTTCTGGAATTAATGTTGGCTTAGGAATATGTTTAAGTTGAATTCTGTGGTTCTGATATGGGGGAAAATGCATAAAGAACCTAGGATTTCTTGGTTCGCGAGGGCGCGGCATGATTCGCGTGACCCAGAAGCCCTGAGGGGCTTCCTATTTCGTAGGTGCGCCGCGACCCTAAATGGCAAGTCACGACCCATCGACCCTTGGGATTTGGGGCTGGCGCCTCTCGCTTGGGGGCGCACTGAGACCCACCTAGACAACCTTAGCCAAAATGGGTGTTTGGGCTCAGGAACCTAAACCTAAGTGTTTGGGAAGGGTTCTACTACCCGATTTGGTAGAATCCGAGGTCCCAAAGGTTGGTACGTTATTTGTAAAGCACTTAATTGGATTAGATTTTATGGTTATCGATTGTCGCTTGTGACTAGGGTTACTGTTAAGGCTCAGGATTAAGTATCATGCTCGAGATCGCTCAACATCATCCACTCAGGACTCGAGGTAAGAAAACTGCACCTAAGTTGTGAATGGGGCTGAGATTCTGTGTAAATGAACATATGTGAGATTATAAATGTATTTGTAATTGGAAATATCTGGATAGGCAGGTTAGCTCGTGTTGCTTTCGATTGTGTGTTCGGAACCTGTATATCTAGTATGTTTGATGTGAAAGTCTGACCTAAGGGAGCCGGGGATGATGTTAAGCGTACTGAACACAGCTCGGCCTAAGCGAGCCGGGATCAACTAAATAATGAAAGGGCTCAGCCTAAGGGCGCCGACACCTAACTAATTGTATTAGGGTTAAATTATATGTTTGGATTGACCTGTTTACTGTTGCCTAGCTTATCGCTTGTATTCTGTTGTTGATTGAACTGATAGATCGAAGTTTACTATGCACATTCTGTTGTTATCTATGCTTTTTGAATTTAGTTTTCTTAGTGAGCCTTGGCTCACGGGTTATACATGGTGTAGGTAAGGCAAGGGAAAGCTTGACCAGCCATGAGTTGGAGTGCTTTGGGAGTGGTGTGTACATCGGCAGATGCTCCACTGCCACGGCCGAGGGATTTATAGGGACTAGAGCCAAAAATGTATTTTTCCAATTAGGCTAGCTGCATTTGTATTTAGTTTGACGGTTGTAACTATCTTATAAACATTATTTTTGGGATCCCGTGTATCAAACTCTTATTTTAATGAAAGTTAACCATTTTATAATCAAAATCTTTTAACCATAATCTGTCAGTTGACTTTAGAAACATGTTTATGTTCAAACAACTTGATTAGCAAGTCTTACACTATTTTAAATACATAGTGTAACGGTCTTGGTTACCCAGGGCATTACATGGCAAGTCAGGCTAAAGCATCAGCTTTGGAATTCGAGGGGTACTTGTTCAACGGAGGTGAACTCGAATTCGGATAGCTTACCTTAACCCTGGCTATGTAAGTCGCCATCTTGATACCGCAAGCTTGATATTCCCCCAATATCTGATTGACCACGAGCTAGGAATCACTATAACATTGGATCACCTTTGCTTTTAGCTCTTTCGCCACCCTTATTCTTGCCAATAGAGCTTTGTACTCGGCTTCATTGTTGGAAGTTGCGAATTCGAACCTGAGAGCTATATGGAACGATGCCCTTCAGTTGAGATTAAAATTGTCCCAGCTTCTGATCCATTTTCGTTAAAGGATCCATCAACAAAGATTTTTCACAACTTCTATACCGATTCCCTCAACGGCTTGGCTTGAAAACCTGTGTACTTGGCCACGAAGTTAGTGAGGGCTTGACTCTTAATTACTATGCGTGGCATATACAGTATCTCGAACTGGCTGAGTTTGATGGCCCACTTTAGTAGACATCCCGATGTTTTAGGGTTTTGCTAAACCTGCCTTAGAGGTTGATCGGTTAAGACGTGGATGGTGTGGGACTGAAAGTACGATATGAGCTTCCTTGAAGCCAAAATAAGATAGAACGCGAGCTTTTCAATTAACGGATATTGAGACTCAGATTCGGGAAGTCGTTTACTTGCGTAGTATACCCGTTTCTGCTCCCAATTCTCCTCTCAAACTAACACAGCGTTGATCACATTTTCCGTCACAGCCAGATATAGAAGCAAACATTCTCCAGCTATCAGTTTCAATAACACTAGGGGTTCAGCTAGGTGAGCTTTCAGGTTATAAAATGCATGTTCGCATTCTTTGGTCCACTTGAACTTTTTGTTTCCTCTGAGCAAGTTGTAAAATGGGAGACACTTGAAAGTGGATTTTAAAAAGAAGCGTTTCAGGGCCGCCACTTTTCTAGTCAAACTCTATACCTTCTTACACGATCTAGGCAAAGGCATTTCCAATAACGATGTGATTTTCTTTGGATTCACCTCTCGCCCCCTTGTGATGACTGTAAACCCCATAAACTTTCCCAATGAGACTCCAAAAGTGCACTTCTGAGGATTTAACTTCATGCTGAACCTACTTCTTTGATTAAACGAGCATATCATCGACATACACCTCTGTTTTTCCCGATCTAGATAACGAACATTTTGTTGACTAACTGTATGTATGTTGCACCAACATTCTTTAGCCCGAATGAGATAACTTTGTGGCAGTATACATTATGCTCGGTCATAGAGCTGGTATGCTCTCTGTCGGTAGGGTTCATCGCGATCTGGTTATATCTAGAATATGCGTCCATGAAAGACATGAGCTCGTGACTGGCTGTTGCGTCTACGAACTGATCAATTCTAGGTAATGAGAAATAGCCCTCAGGACATGCCTTTTTGATATCAAAGAAGTCAATGCATGTTCTCCACTTCCCATTTTGATTTGGGATCAGAGCGGGGTTAGCAACCCATGTTAGATATTTTGCTTCTTTGATAAATCCTCTTTTAAGTAGGTGAGCTACTTCTTCTTCTAAAGCTTCTGATCGTTCTCTCCACAAAAGCCTTCATTTTTGGGACTTTGTAGGCACATTCCTGTCCATGTTCTAAGTATGCATTATTACACTCGGACTGATTCCCAACACATCTTCATGTGACCAGGTGAAGACATTCAGGTTCTTTCTCAAGAATTTGATCAGCTCCTTCTTCCTTTTAGCCCCAAGATTTTTCCCAACTTTTATAACTCTTGAAGGTGTCTCTAGGTCGATATTGATTTCCTTGAGCTCCTCCAGAGCTTGGAGCTCCATCCTATCCTCACCAAATCGTCGATCAATGTCATCTTGTTGGCCGACCTCATTATCTCCTTCTTGAGGTTCTTCCCCATAGGTAACTTCCATTACCCGGGACTCCTCTCGCCTCTCGACTATGACCATTGCCTGCTGCCCGGGTTGTTATTTTCTCTCCATGGCAATGATGTAGCATTATCTGGTAGCGAGCTGGTCTCCTCTCACGGTACATATACATAAAATTGAGGGAAGCTTCATCAACAGGTTTCGTATCGAGGTGTTGGCCTCAAAAACCTTAAGTGCGGGTCGTCCCAAAATTGCGTTATACGCAGCCAGACAATCGATTACGACAAACATGAGTATTTTAGAAATAGTTCGCGTATCATCCTCTAGCGTCACCACCAGTCCGGTTGTCCCTATGGCTGTTGTTCTTTCACCTGAGAATCTGTACAGTGTCATTGAGGTCCTCTTAAGGTCAGTTACGGACAATCCCATATTTTCTAGGGTGGACATGAATAGCACATTTACTGAGCTCGCATTCTCAACCAATATCCTATGTAACCTTTGGTTGGCCAACTGAACAATTACCACCAACGGGTCATTATGTGGGAACTGAACATGGCTAGCGTCCTCTTCCGTGAAAATGATTGGTTGTTTTTCCAACTACTATTGTTTTGATCACCATTGTTTCGGGATAAATTCAGCGTCGTTGTGAGTTTTCAGCTCTTGTATATACCTCTTTTATGCCCCACTACTCGTGCATGCTAAATGGGGACCTTCGAAAATAGTGGTTATAGCTCCTCCTACTATTGGAGGAGGGTAAACCTGCTTCCCCTAATCTATCTGAGCTCTAGGTTGACCGATTAGAGTTTTCGAAGCTAGACGAGAATTCTACCCGGTTGATGGATTGGGAGTGACTAAGTTTCAGGCATATTAGGCTAACAGTCCAGTTCAAATGAGAGTTTTGATATCGTCCTTCAATTGTTGGAAATCATTAGTGTTATTGGTCGATATCATTGTGATATCAGAAAAACTTAGAGGTAGCTCTCTTCGCCCTCTGGTGCCTCAATGGTTCTGGTTTCTTCCACGGAAGGCGATTAGAGTTCGCCAGGAAATTATGTTCCCATGTATCTGTCAGGTCAGTGTAGGTGGCATAAATGGGCTTGAATTTCTCCCCGGGCTTGTTCTTCTTTGTGCCACTCTAATCGCCCTCACCATTTCCTTTCCGTTTATTGTTTCCCACTTGGTTATCCTGGGTATCAGGCTGAGCCGTAGCTGCAACATCTGTCACCACTCCAACGGGCTGAATAGGGATCTGGCTAGCTCCTGTGATAGCAAATCGTGCCTCCTTAAAATTTATACATTCCTGAGCCTGGGAAAAGAACTCATATAAACTTTTAACCCCTTTTCTCTGGAGCTCCTGCCATAAATCACCTTCTACCGTGATTCCCAACCTCATTGCCATGAACTTGGAGCTATCATCAGCGTCTCTAGCTCATGCTGCAATGTTGGCGAACTTGCTCATATATGCTTTCAAGGACCCACCAAGTTGTTGTGTTATGTTGGGCAATGAGTCAGCCTTGACGCGAGTTTCCTTTGAAGCATGAAATGCTCTCTTAAACTCAAAAGACGACTTCTTCAATGAGATGATGAAATGTATTTTGTATTTTTTGAACCACTCTCTGGCAAGTCCAATCAGAGTTGCAGGGAACAAAATACATCTTAGGTTAAACCAAACATTGTGGGCCATCACCAGCGTATTAAACGTCCTGAGGTGGTTGGATGGATCTAGGTTTCCATCAAACGTAGGCATGGTCGGCATCCTAAAGCCAACAGGATATGGAGCTGCTGCAATGTTCGGGGTGAAAGGTTCGAGCTCCTCATTGGAATCACAATCACAAATTCCTTTTCCAGATAAAAGCTTCTTCATCTGCTCCTCCATCAGGGCCAGTCGCTCGAGGGTTGGATCTTTGGTCTCTAGGTTAGCTAGGGGCTATTTGCTAGCCCCCATCCTATTGTACGCGTAGATGGGTTATTTTCCCTCCAAGTTTAAGCTTGGTTAAGTGGGACATTCCCATTGTCGCACACGATAGACGAACCTCCCCCATGCTGAGTATAACTCATATCATCATTGCAATCTAGATACTTCCTTTGTGAACTCAGATGGTCACGTAGGTCAGGATGTGGATCTGAATGAGGAATTTGTGCGGAACTCAGATGATTCCTCAAGTCACTTTTAGACTTACCTCCACACTGGCTCCCCATCCAGTTGCTTCAGTTAGAAAACTCATGGCCCATGGATGAGATCAAGGACCTGGATTATTAGCACGAGGCCGCGAGACATATATATCCACTGAGGGGGGAGGATTTCTCTTGCTATCCCCCTGAACTGGAGTGTCTCTTTGTGGGCATGGTGGTGTTGGATGTCTAATGGATGATGGCGGGTGTCTTATCAGCAATGCTATCCTCGTCCCATCAGGTCGCACTAAATTAGCACATCTCAGTTCTACCTCGATCTCTCGAGTCCTCTGTGCCTATGGTTTTGATCGCGGTATAGATGGATTCACTTGTGCATTTTGTCGTCATGAATTTGTCCCAGCTCGCCCTGTTGGGTTGTTGTGAACATTCCTTGGAATTTTTTCGGAAGGCACGAAGCTGGGGGTCGTAGTTCTGAGCGATTTACTGACATGGGGACAATGATTCCTGTGATTATTAGTAGGTTACGCACTCCTCTGATTTCAATATGTAGGTACAGAGCTCAGAGTTACAATTTTGACAGAACGAATAGGATTGGGTCGGTTATTCCTGTGGGACCTATAGGACCCACTTTGCCTCTTTCCGACATTGACGTTAGTTGTAAGAGGGGGTACCTGAGCCACGACCTCCTCGATTTGCCTGTTAGCCAGAGTGAGATGGATCCTTAATTGGGCATTCTCCATCACAATGGCTGTTAGATATCCTGGATCAGTATTTGGTGAGCGTGGTGCTAAACTCCGAGTATCGTCTTGGCCCACATGTTGTTTTCTAAGGCGTTTCTGAATGACTAGGCCTTTTTCAATGGGAACGTTCATCTGATGTGCCTCTTGGTCACCAGGCTACTCCATTTCATTGTCGTGCATTGATTGGGTGATCACCATGATGAATGTTTAATGAAACTTGTAAAGGATTTAGCACTAATGAACTCTTAATGAAAGCACCAAACTGTTGGCATGATTTTTCGCCAACAGTAGATTAAGAAATCCAATAACAAAGATATTAGTGCTCTTTTCTAAACCGTAATAAATTATATGAACAACTTCTCACTCACAATTTAACGTGGTTCATTGGTTAAAATCCACCTAGTCCACGAGACAATATTATTAATCTCTCACAATTTCTGCAGAGTTTCTGTATTACAAAAAGTCGTCCTTTTTCTTGTCCATTATCCCTAATATTTATAGTGGATCTTCTTGGACAAGTTTGGGTAACCGTGTGCATAAATATGGTAAACAATCAATCAAGATAATTCCCATTTGTTGACCCACGATTTGGCCAACTGACACGGAGTCAAAATATGAATGATATGAACAAATATAAAGAAAGTAATATAATGACGAAAGTAAAGAAAACACAGCAATTTATAGTGGTTCGGCCCCAGGATCTGGTAATGACCTACGTCCACTTAGAATTATATTGATATGAAATCAGAAGTGTGATCAGAGAACTCGGGTTCAATGAGTTTCAGCACTTCACTTAAAGCAATACAAGTGTTTTGGGAGAAATTCTCTCTTTCTCTATCCTTTTTTCTCTAGTTCAAAAGAAAAGTCCCCTCCCCTTGAGCTATTTCTTGCTATTTATAGGCTCAAGGAGGGTTAGCGATTATTTGTTGCAGATATTATCCCCTGAATAGTGGGATACTCGGAAGATTGCATGAGATAAATTCGGGATTTACAAGAATCTTCCCATAAATGTCGTTCTGCTAATGGAACCACCGACCAGACTGGTCGCGGTATAGATAGGCTTGTCATGCTTCTGGTGTGTCTCCTGGTCGATACTCTAGCAGATGCTTCCAGGTGTCAGCCACGTATCAAGAATTTATTTGCCACGTCACAAATGCTGATTTACCTGATAACATTTGCCCCCCAAAGTTTATTTACTACGAACAGTAAATAAACTTTGAACGAATGACTCTTCGGTAATGCCTCCTGACGTGTCAGAACCCTTCGTGCGTCCTTGAAAAAAGCAACCCACTCCTGTCTATTCAGGACTTTTCAGTTTCCCAGAAACAATTTCGACGGCTATCACGTTTCCCCATACTTCGAAAAGGGAAACCTGATGATCACGCCTTTTGAATATCAGAGACAAACTTATATAAGATCACCAGAGCCATTTCTTTCCTTTTCACGCACGCCACTACTCTACTGAAAAACTCTAAAAACCATAGCTTTACTTTCTCCGGCGAACTTTCCTTTGTGCTTTTTAGACTCAGACGGTGGGCTCCTTGACTCCTGAAGCTCTCATTTCCATCTCCACGACCATTTTCCTTGGTAAGTTTTTTGAAACTCCATGCTTCTAATTTTTTGTGGTGCACTGTTTGAGTCTCTCGGTTTTTAGTTTTTGAACGCCGCAAATAGGATATTTTTGTAGGCAGAGTAGGCTTATGAGTAAGTTTAAGACCTAGGATCAGTGCTTTTTAGGACGTAAAATCGAAGTAGTATTTCGATTTTTAAGCCAGTTGAAAATAATTTTTTTCCCGCCCTAAGGGGAGTTGAAAAAGATTTTCAGGAAAACTTTTCACTTTCACCTTTTGATCCGTTTCTTAAACTGTTCGCACAGAAAGACTTAGTTTCTTGTTAGAATAATGTTATATAAAGGCTTAGCTTTTATATTCGACCAGTGTTATTCTGAAAGCCTTCTAGACTCCTCTGACCTCGCCTCCCCATTCTTCTGTTTGCAGATTTTAATGCCAGATTTGTGGGGAGGTGAGGGACCCATCGACGACGACCTCCTCGCCCAACTGCTCGAGGGAGAAGAACAACCAGCTGTCCGCGTCTACCAGATACCTTTCTCACGAACTTCTTCCAGACCGCACCCTTCTCCTCCAATGGCTCGTTCAAAATCTTCTGGCAAGAAAAGGCCCGAGTCTGAAAGTAACCCTTCTTCTCCTGCCCAGCCTGATTCGCAGGCGGGGGCTCCCTCGACCAGTGGTCGAGAGAATCTTGTTCCTGACCCTAATATCCAAACTAGGGCTCGTCCTCGCCATCGGAATCCGCCTGATGTCGAGTGGTGTACTCCCCCAGCCAGTTCGATGACCCCTCGGATGGTCGCCAACTGCTTCAGAAAATACCCCCTAACGGGGGTAACCATTACTCGCCCTACTGCAGACCAGAGGGCTAACCGTCCAGGAGGAGCGAACAGCGCCTGGTCCCGGTATCATATTGAAGTGGGGGCTTATCTCCCTCTTCATCCTTTCTTTGTGGGGGTGGCCAATTATTTCGGCGTCGCTCCCTTTCAAATAACTCCTAACGGATATAGGATGTTGGCTGCACTCTATGTCCTTTACAAACTTAACAAATGGCCAGAACCTTCACCTCATGAGGTTAACTACCTCTTTGACCTCAAGTCCAATCCTCAACACAACGGAACGGGCTTTTTTCACTTCTGTCACCAGGAAACCGGCCGGACGTTTTTGAGTGGCACTACCCATATATCGAACGTGGGGCATTACAACAAGGAGTATTTCTTTACTCCGGATATAGCCAGTAGCAACCTGGCCTTCGCGAGAGGAGGTATAAATTTATCTTTGTCTTGGTCGATATTTTATCACGGAGTATTTCCTTTCATCATCTCTTAAACTTGATCTGCTTTTCAGGCCCTTGGTTACGTCCGACCCCGACATCAGACATGGTGTCGAGGTCTAACACCCTGGACAAGATGTCTGCTGCAGCCAAATGTGTCAAAACCCTGACACTAGAAAAGAACTTGAGGTCTTCTGGCCTTCTGGCTCCTCGCCATGAAAATAGAGGGTCCGTAGCGGACGATCCTACTGCCGAGGGGGTTCCCGAGCAGCATCCTCCTGTGCCCTCCCCTAGGAGGAGGCCCACAGGAGTTACGATCAGGGAACCCACAGGCAGCCCTTCTGCAGAAAGGCCTTCTGCTCCCCAAGGCAAGGGGAAAGAAAAGGCCACAGATACTGTCGTTGACTTGGAGGTGTCTTCTGATGACAATGGTAACGTTATTTCGCTTTTAAATGATTTGCCAATCCCTTGTCATATGTTTGACGGGGATGGTAACTTTACATATGCTCCCAATCTAGGGCCAAACTTCTTCGTGCCAGAAAATGAATATATGATTAATAGAGTCAATAGTATAGCGACCAGTAGTTGTAGCTCGGGTATTCACTTTATTATCTTCTTTCTGTTGTATTACTTACCTTCACCTTTCTCTTCCCTTACTAACCTCTTGTGCTTATTTTCATGCAGACATGTCGACTCCCAATATTTTTGACATGTACCAGGCCGAAGAGGAAGAGGAAGTCCCTCAACTTCAACGGAGGTCAAAGAAGCGGACTGGTGAAACAAGTCAAGGTCCTTCAGCTAAGAAGAATCGACCAGAAGACCTTCCTCAGGGTACACCAACTGGGCAAAGTCCTGCGCCAACTGGGCGAACTCCCACTCCGCCTCCAGCTCCTTCTGAACAGCAAAACACTCCTGCTCGGTCCAACCCTCCACCTGCGCCTGCTAGGGAGCAGCTTTCTCGCGAAGAGGCCCATGGGGCCAGGCTCGTGAGCCGTACCATCCGATCCGCCAAGGATCGAATTGAACGCATAGGCAAAGGTGAACGTGTTGGGGCCGCCATGATCCAAGCTGAAGAGCTACCAGTCGATGAGATCCTGAACAGGGCTCTGAACGAGATCTCCAGCGTAAGTATTTCTTTATTCCTCGAGTCTTTGTTTTTTCAGCCCTTGTGATAAGTCTTGACTTCTTTTTCTTTCGTTTACAGGCCTTACTTTCTGCCATTACTGCTCGTACCCGAGCCCAGGCCTACTTTGAGGAGATTGAGGCTAAAGTTCTCGAGAAGCATCAGGTGAAGGCGGCCGAGGAGCTTTCGGCTGCTGAAGTCAAACATGCTAAGGAGTTGGAGACGGTGGTCCGAGAGAGGGATGCAGCGGTAACCAAACTGTCCGCGGTTGAAACTGTAAAAGATGCAGCGGTTAAGCTGAGGGAAGAGTACCGGTCGTACAACAAAACTCATCTCCGCGAAATCAAGCATCTGGAGGGGGTAGTCAAGTCTAAGGACGAGACTATTGCCACTCTCGAGGGCAAGGTGCAGCAGCTGGAGCTTGACAACTCCAAGAATCTGGAAAAGTACAAAAGGACGACAATCCGATGTTTCTATAACTTCTGGAAACACAATCAGGGTGCTGACTTTAGTTTCCTTTCAGAGGAAGTCAGAGCTGCGGAGTTGGCCCGGTGCGCTGTTCAACTGGCTGAAGAGGAGGCAAGAGCTGCGACTCCTGCAACCCCAAGCGTCGTTGGTTTGGAAGAAGAAACCATCGAGGAAGTGACTGACCAGGTTGCTGCCTAGGACCCTCCTGCCCCCCATGCTTCTTAATTTATTATTAACTATTTTTCTTTTTTGAACATGCGACCCACGGGTCGTGATGTAAAGATAATAGTTTCTTTTTAACTTTGCTGCACGGGCAGTAAATCTTTTTGTTTGAACAGTTACATCCAAGCAGCAATGCTTGCGGTGTAAAAGCTTAACTCTTGGTGCTATAATATTTTTACTTATTATAACGTTTGTCCGTATGACCGAACTTAGCATAGTACTTTGGCATGATCATATATTTTGAAAAAAATACTCTAAGTACTTGAAGCATGCTTTCACTCATTTTGTTCATGTGTTTAGATACCTTGAGAGTATGCTTTGCTATCGATGTGCCTTATATGCCCCCCAAGTGATCGAGGAGCTTTAGGTCCTTGGTCACTTGCCTTGACCATGGCCTGTCCGAACATTCCTGTTCGTGCGAAAAAAAATGATACTTGTAATACAGCAAAACAACACACGTAATGAACAAATACTTGCAAATGTAAATTCACAAAGGTTGGCAAGAACGACTGGCTGAGCACAGTCCCTTATAATTTCGTATTAAAAATAGACTAATCATGTCTTTACGAACGATTCTGAAATAGAATCTTACATATACGAGCAGTTAGCCACACAACGTGGCTAACCCTCTTTGCAAAACTTGTAAAAGAAAATTTAAACAAGCCAGTCCTTTAAGAAGGGCTGTTCATTGATAATATTTGCGCAGGTGTTCTCCATTCCAATAGCGTGGAACGAGATCTCCGTTTAAGCGCGCGAGTTTATAGGTGCCTGGGTGAAGGACTTCTTCAATTTGGTAAGGCCCTTCCCAGTTAGGTCCGAGCACTCCAGCTGTGGGGTCGCGGGTATTCAAGAAAACTCGTCGTAACACCAAGTCTCCGACGTTGAATTTTCTTTCTTTAACTTTGGAGTTAAAGTACCGGGCGACTTTTTGCTGATAAGCAGCAACTCGGAGTTGAGATTTTTCTCGTATCTCGTCAATTGAGTCTAAGGACTCCAGCATTAGCTGGCTGTTTTGGTCTTGATCGTACGTTAAACGCCGATGTGAGGGGGGATCTATCTCGACGGGTAACATGGCCTCATATCCATAAGCTAAGGAAAATGGGGTACGTCCTGTGGCTGTTCGATGAGATGTTCTATACGACCAGAGGACTTCAGGTAGTTGTTCTGGGCATGCTCCTTTAGCTTCTTCAAGTCTTTTCTTCAGGGTGTCCTTGAGGGTTTTGTTTACAGCTTCGACTTGCCCATTCGCTTGGGGGTGTGCGACTGAAGAAAATCTCTTAATTATCCCATGCCTTTCGCAGAAATCGGTGAACAAGTCGCTGTCATATTGGGTCCCGTTGTCTGAAACTATCTTTCTGGGCAAACCATAGCGGCACACAATGTTCTTGATGACAAAGTCGAGAACTTTCTTGGTCGTTATGGTTGCGAGTGGTTCAGCTTCGACCCATTTTGTGAAGTAATCAACTGCCATAACTGCGTACTTTACTCCTCCTTTTCCTGTTGGCAGTGATCCAATCAAGTCTATTCCCCATATTGCGAAAGGCCACGGGCTCTGCATCTGCTTTAGTTCGTTTGGAGCTGCTCGTGGGATTTTGGAGAACCTTTGACATTTATCACATCTTCGTACGTACTCCATTGAATCCTCATTCATTGTTGGCCAGAAATAGCCTTGTCGGAGAACTTTTTTCGCCAAACTCTGCCCCCCAGCGTGATCTCCGCAAAAGCCTTCATGCACCTCTTTCATGAGTTCCTTGGCTTTTTCCGATGTAATGCACCTGAGCAGTGGCATTGAATATCCTCTTCGGTTCATAACATCGTCGAGCAGTATGTATCTAGCAGCTTGCCTTTGTAGGGTTCTAGCTTTGTTTCTATCTGCTGGCAATGTCCCATTTGTCAGGTACTCCAGGTAAGGCGCCATCCATGTATCTTCTATACGAATTTCCATGCTGGCTTTGGCCGCATCGATGCTTGGTTCACTCAATCTCTCTACTGGGACTATGTTCAGGGCGTCTGCATCTTTAGCACTTGCGAGTTTGGCCAAGGCGTCTGCATTCGAATTCTGGTCTCGCGGAATCTGCTGGAGGGTGTACTTTGTAAACTGTGCTAGCAAATCTTTCGTTTTGTTGAGGTAAGCCATCATCTTTAATCCTCGCGCTTGATATTCTCCCAGGACTTGATTCACGACCAATTGAGAGTCGCTGTAAACATCGAGCGCTTTTATATTCATATCCCTGGCCATTCTCATCCCAGCGAGGAGTGCCTCGTATTCCGCTTCATTGTTTGACGCTGCGAAGTCAAACCTGATTGCGCAGTGAAATCGATGCCCTTCGGGCGTTATCAATATCACTCCCGCTCCAGCGTGAGATTCATTAGATGATCCATCCGTGAATAGCTTCCATGAAGGAGTCTTGTCTTGAGGCATGGACGCTTCAGGCTGTTCGCACAACTCGTTGTTGGGGAGTTCGGTGAACTCCGCAATAAAATCGGCCAAGACTTGCCCTTTTATTGCTACTCGTGGTGAATAAGTTACGTCAAACTGTCCTAATTCGACCGCCCATTTTAACAGTCGACCAGCCGCCTCCGGTTTTTGGAGGACTTGCCGAAGGGGCTGGTCGGTCAGAACTATGATAGGATGAGCTTGGAAGTACGAACGCAACTTTCTGGAGGCTAGAATTAGGCAATATGCTAATCTTTCGATCGGAGGATATTTTAATTCCGCACCGATGAGCCTTTTGCTGACGTAATAAACAGTTTTCTGTACACCTTCTTCCTCCCGTATTAGTACCGCACTAGCAGCAACTTCGGTAATCGCCAGATAAATATACAAAGTCTCTCTTTCGATTGGTTTTGATAGGATGGGAGGTTGCGACATATGAGTCTTTAAGGTCTGGAATGCTTGCTCGCAATCTTCCGTCCATTCAAACTTCTTATTTCCCCTGAGTAGATTGAAGAATGGAACGCACTTGTCAGTTGATTTTGAGATGAATCTGCTCAGGGCAGCGATCCTTCCGGTCAGGCTTTGTACATCCTTGATTTTCTTCGGCGACTTCATGTCGATCAGGGCTTTTATCTTGTCGGGGTTGGCCTCGATTCCTCTTGAATTTACTATGAACCCCAGAAACTTCCCCGATCCGACTCCAAAGGAACATTTGAGGGGGTTTAATTTCATCTGATACTTGTTCAGCACGTCAAAGCATTTATGCAAATCCCTCACATGTCCTTCTGCCTTTTTGGACTTTACGAGCATGTCATCCACATATACCTCCATGCTTATCCCAATTAGCTCTTTGAACATGTGGTTGACCAGTCGTTGGTAAGTCGCACCTGCGTTTTTCAGTCCGAAGGGCATTACTCTGTAACAATACAAGCCCGTATCGGTCCGAAAGCTGGTGTGATCCTCGTCAGGGGGGTGCATGCTGATTTGGTTGTAACCTGAATATGCATCCATGAATGAGAGGATCTCATGTCCTGCAGTTGCATCGACTAGCTGGTCGATCCTCGGGAGTGGGAAGCAGTCTTTTGGGCAGGCCTTATTGAGGTCTGTAAAATCCACACAGGTCCGCCACTTGCCGTTTGGCTTGGGGACCAGCACCGGATTTGAGACCCACGACGGATAAAACGCTACCCTGATGAACCCATTTTCTTTAAGTCTTTCGACTTCTTCTTTTAAGGCCTTTGATCTATCTTTATCGAGCAGCCTTCTTTTCTGTTGCACCGGTGGAAAGGCTTTGTTTATGTTCAGGACATGGCTGATTACTGCAGGGTCTATTCCAACCATGTCTTTATGCGACCAAGCGAAAACTTCTTGGTTCTCTTGCAAGAATCTTACCAGCGCCTGCTTTGTGGTAGGTTCTAAATTTTTCCCAACCCTTACGACTCTGGTTGGATCTTTTTCATCGAGTTGGACCTCTTCCAGGTCCTCGATGGGTCCTATATTTTCTTCAAAATCCCCAAAGCGAGGATCCAAATCTATATCCTCACTTTGGGCAACACCCTATTTGGTGACTTTACCACCTGATTGGGTTTGACCATCCTCTGTCATCTGCAATCGTTCTGGGGTTGCGCTCCTCAACGCTCCACTTTTTACCTTTGTAATTGAGGCGTTGTAACATTCTCTGGCCTCCCTTTGGTTCCCTAAAACACATCCTACCCCTGCGTCTGTTGGGAACTTCATGGCTAGATGCCACATGGAGATGATGGCCCTTAGCTCAACCAGTATGGGTATTCCAATAACGGCATTATATGCTGAAGGACAATCGACCACTACAAAAGTGGTGAGTAGTGTCCTCAAGGCAGGCGCTGTACCCGTTGTTACTGGGAGTTTGATCATCCCGGCTGGTGCGAGTCCTTCTCCAGAGAAGCCGTATATGGTTTGATTGCAGGGCTCCAAGTCCTTTACAGACAATTTCATGCGTTCCAATGTTGATTTATACAGGATGTTCACTGAACTTCCTGTATCGACCAGTATTCTTTTTACCATCATATTGGCCATCTGGATATCCACGACCAGCGGATCGGAATGTGGGAACCGGACGTGCTGGGCATCGCCCTCAGAGAAGGTTATCCCGTACTCCTCTGAGCGGGCCTTTTTCGGCGCGCGGTCCTCCACATTCATCATCTCGATGTCCTGGTCATGGCGTAGAGTTCGAGCATATCGTTCTCTGGCCTTTCCGCTATTTCCCGCGAGGTGCGGGCCTCCACAGATGGTTAAGAGCGTTCCGGCTACGGGGGCAGGCTGTAATGGTGGCGAGCGTTGTCTTGTAGACGTCTGCTCGTTGCCACCTGGAGCTTCTCGTTGGGAAGTTCCCGAGGCCCGTACGTACCTTCTCAAGTGTCCTTGTCTTATAAGGAACTCGATCTCGTCTTTTAACTGGTTGTATTCATTAGTGTCATGTCCGTAGTCGTTATGGTAACGACAAAACTTGGTGGTGTCTCTTTTCGAAATGTCCTTTCGAATGGGCCCAGGTTTCTTGTAAGGCACACTAGAGCTCGTGGCCTGGTAAACCTCTCCTCGAGACTCGATGAGGACAGTGTAGTTAGTGAACCTAGGTTCATAACGATTACCCTTGGCACGTTTATTGTCGGAGGTGGAGGGCTCGTTATATGGCCGTTTCCTGCCATTTTTGCCATTATCGTTGCCGTTTTTATGGCCTTTGTCATTGCCATTAGGTTTGGACCCATTGGCGGCTTTGGAAGGTTCGGCGGCCTTTTTACCCTTGTTCGAGGGTTTCCCATCGTCAGCAATGGCTTCCTCGAGCTTTATGTAACGATCGGCTCGATCCAAGAACTCTTGGGTTGTTTTAACTCCGTCCTTACAAAGACTTTTCCAAAGGGGCGAACAGCGCCTTACTCCCGCAGTTATAGCCATCATTTTTCCTTCGTCTCCGACTGTCTTTGCTCCGGCTGCCGCTCGCATAAAACGCTGGATGTAATCCTTTAGTGATTCCCCATCCTGCTGGCGGATCTCGACCAGTTGGTTTGCTTCGGTCGGGTGGACACGACCTGCGTAGAACTGTCCGTAGAACTCCCTTATGAACATTTCCCAGGAAACTATGCTTGCCGGTGGGAACTTAAAGAACCATTCCTGCGCGGCTTCAGAAAGTGTTGCAGGAAAGATCCTGCACCGAGCGTCTTCGGACACTTTCTGAATGTCCATCTGGATTTCAAACTTATTCACATGCGAGACGGGATCCCCGTATCCATCAAAGTTCGGGAGAGTAGGCATTTTGAACTTGCTGGGAGTCTCAGCGTTGGCTATTCTTTGGATAAATGGAGTGCCCTTTCTCCTATCGTGGTCGATGTAAGAGGTCCTTCCTCCGACCAGCTGTTGCACAGCCTGATTTAGCGCGTCTATCTGGGCTTGCAACGCAGTGGGAATAGCTACGGTCTCTGCTGCTGGGGGAATGTTCTCACCATGCTTCTCCCGACGATCATTGAGTATGTCTCTTAGATCTTCTTCTCTTCTCCGTTGCTCGCTACCTCCGAGCCGGTTGAAGACATTATTTTGCCTGGGTTGCCCCCCAGCATCTTGTCTATTTGGTTGGTCATCTTGAGGTATTTGGCTCCTGCCTTTACCTCTATTCCCGTTCCTTTCATTAGCATTGCCCTTGCCTGAGTCAGCCTCGTTGTATCCGTGGCCATCTTTGAACTTTGATTGGCTGTGGTAAGATTGGTTGTTCCCTCTATTCCCGTCTCTGGCAGAAGCACCTCGAGCGTTAGAGGGTGGCCTGCGCTGGTCGCGATGTCCCCTTGCATTATCATGCCGTGGGGGTCCACGGACCGCAGAGCCTAACTTCGAGTTCCTCCTGTTACCAGGAGGGTAGTGACCTCTGTTCGCTTGGCGTGGCCCATCATTCTCGCGGCGTCTAGGACTACGAGGCTGTCGCTCGGCCCTATTCTGCCTTTGCTGGGGGGATTCCCTCGAGCAGCTTGGGATGGTGGATTTGCCTCGGGGTCCAGTGGGACGTCGTCCTGGGGCATTTGAGGCTGCTCGGGCCTTTGTGGACTTGAAGGATGGATTGGTGGGCTAGGATTGGGACTCTTCTGAGGTGGCCCATTCTTAGGTTGGTTAGGCTGCGAGGCGGGCGCGGCCTGATTTCTGGCCAACAGCAAGGCCGCTTCAAGGGCTGCCATGGCCTCGGTCTGGCGGCGATCTACCTCTGCTTGTCTCTCGCTCAACTCCGCCCGCTGACGATCAAGTTCCTGCTGCTGCCTTACCATAGCTTCTGCGGCAGTCTCTTGATTGGCTCTCAGACTAGCCAATTCTTCTTGCAACGCGCCCAGGGTGCTCTTCAGAGTCGCGTCGTCCATTTCCTCCTCTTCAAAATCTAGTTGCGGCTCATCTTCCGCCATGCTTGCGGGTGGAGGAGGAGGCGGTGGATTCGATGGTGCAGTGGTGGCAGTTTGGCCAGCTTTCCTTCCTGCTTTCGCCATCGGTTTTCTTAACAGCAATGAATTGTCCTCTCAATGAAAGCACCAGAATGTTGACCCACGATTTGGCCAACTGACACGGAGTCAAAATATGAATGATATGAACAAATATAAAGAAAGTAATATAATGACGAAAGTAAAGAAAACACAGCAATTTATAGTGGTTCGGCCCCAGGATCTGGTAATGACCTACGTCCACTTAGAATTATATTGATATGAAATCAGAAGTGTGATCAGAGAACTCGGGTTCAATGAGTTTCAGCACTTCACTTAAAACAATACAAGTGTTTTGGGAGAAATTCTCTCTTTCTCTATCCTTTTTTCTCTAGTTCAAAAGAAAAGTCCCCTCCCCTTGAGCTATTTCTTGCTATTTATAGGCTCAAGGAGGGTTAGCGATTATTTGTTGCAGATATTATCCTCTGAATAGTGGGATACTCGGAAGATTGCATGAGATAAATTCGGGATTTACAAGAATCTTCCCATAAATGTCGTTCTGCTAATGGAACCACCGACCAGACTGGTCGCGGTATAGATAGGCTTGTCATGCTTCTGGTGTGTCTCCTGGTCGATACTCTAGCAGATGCTTCCAGGTGTCAGCCACGTATCAAGAATTTATTTGCCACGTCACAAATGCTGATTTACCTGATAACACCATTTACATAGGGATATGATTGCTTATGAAAATTACTCCCGTTATCTCGGGCAATAAATGTGCAATATAGCCTGGGCATTAATGAGCATATAAGGGATCTCCAAGTCTTTTGGGAACCTTCACTGTGCTTCATTACTGGGTTTCCACGAGCTGAACATCTTCATCGAGCTGGAGATCGAAGAGTGAACGGACTTAGATTTAGATTAGGTTTAGAGCATTCTGAAGGCAATCTGGCCATTACATGTCTCGAACTGGATCATGTCATGAGAGGCGATCTAAAGATTATCTACATATCGTATTGCCAAGTCCTAACTCGAGCTACGAACATCAATGTTAGCAAGATGTTCTACTCGCCTGCTTTTTCCATGTGTTTATCAAACAATTGTATCCCTAGCTGAATGATTGAGTCCACACTTATTTTGGGGTACAACAATTGGTTACCCAACCATGAGTCGAGCTTTTCTTTGGCGGCGAGTGTACATGCCTAGCCAATCTTCACGAATAATTAAACCTTGGCAGCTCTGATACAAAGTTGTAACGCCCTACTAAACTAGGACCATTTCATTGTGTGTTTAAAATTGTGCTTAACTCGTTAAGCGAGTCATTTGGACTAAAATGTGTAGTTGAGGTTAGTTAAAATTTGCTGTAAAAGTTTTTGGTTAAACATTTGCTACTTTTCATTAAAAGATTTACTATACATACACGTGATCCCAAAGAAAAGACTTTAAAGTTTGTACAAGGGAAAAATAAAGAAGGTACATAACAGCCGTCCTAAAAGGCAAAACCACTAAATCCTAGATTTCCAAAAGAAGTCGCGACTGTGGAAATCAAGTAGGCTTCCTATGTACACGCTGCCCTTGAATCTCTCTAACTCATTACTGTTCCAACTTCCCCTTGTACTTACCTGCACCACGTAGCACCTGTGAGCCAAGGCCCAACAAGAAAACTTAAATCAATAGATTCAAATAAGAAACTGAATATAAACAACATGCTTATCAATAACAACCCTCCTAAAGAAAACACATTGTCCAATCTAAGCGACCATTGACTCACACAAGTGCAGACCGCACTTCTATTTATTTAGGTGGCATCTGGGCCAGACAACTGCATGCTACACTCCCAGGTTGCCCTAGCTAAAACGGCCTGCTTTTCATACGCTTATTGTCGACTTCAGCTTTTAGACCGAGCTTTCAGATCAGGTAATAATCAGATCTATAGTTTACTTAACACACCATCAGATACAATGTATTCAAGCATGCCTAATCAAGTAATCACATGCATAATTATAGTCATGTTCATCAACAGAGGATCGAGCTCTAATTACAAATAGGGTTCAGTTTTCTTGCCTTAAGTTCCGCGCGGATGATGATACGACCTCAAGCACGATCATGACCCCGAGCCTTGGGATAATCTAGTCACAACATATTAATAGATAATCATCAAGAAATAAACCAATTAACAACATCAAGGTTGATTCCTAGCCTTCGAGACCATGAATTCTACTAAACCGAGTAGTAGAATCCTTCCTGAGCCCTTACGTTTGAGTTCCTGTACTCAAAAACCCCTTTTGGCTAACTGTCCCAATTTGAGTCGTGGCGCCCCTAACTAAGGGTTGCGGCTCAAATTAATTTTTTGAAAATTAATAATAAAGATACTATTTTAATTAAATAATGAGCTTATTTTAAGAATTATATTTGATCTCCACCGTTAGTTTAACAAGGTCAATAGCTTAATGGGGCCTCTAGACGCTTTGATTCGTCCCCCTACGAATGATAGATAATTATATGTCTAATTCTACTAGACTCACCCCTATGGTGACTACTGGGACTAAATCTATGATTATTGAAACCGTGGGTCTAGCTCATAAAATAAGAAATTTAGTTTTCTTATTTTGATCGAATAGTAGGTTGTTAATAATGGTGTTCATTATTAAATGAGTTTACAACTCTATTTAACTAATGATGTTTTTTCTTACTCTTGCCAAACGGGACATGAATATCACAGATTAGTTAAAAACCTAAAGAAATAGAGACATGATTAGTTTGGTATTTTTTTTTCCATATCTTACATATTTATGGTATATGTGATGCACACTCTTGAAATTAGAATGAACAAAAATTTTATTGAGCAAATGTGATTGATTTCTATTTTATTGATAATACGTAGTATTATTAGGGTTGTGTCTACTCCCATCCTTTCTCAACTTTCTATGGAGAAACTCACTAGAGAAAACTTCCTTAAGTGGAAGAAGAACATCAACATAGTGTTGATTGGTGACAACCCCAAGCTCGTCATGACTGAGGAATCCCCAAAAGTTCCAGCTGAAGGAGCTACCAAGTCTAAAAGAGATAAATACGAGAATTGGCAGGCGGCTAATTACAAGACAAGACACTACACATTGACTAGTATGGTCCACACTCTAGAGACAAAGATGGAGAATGTCGAGACAACCTACGAAATAATGGATTAGATCCAAGACATGTTCGGGACAAAGTCTATGCAGACTCATTTTGAGGCCACCAAGAAATATGCCAATGCTTGGATGGCACCATCTTTGCTCGTTCGGGATCAACTCAACTATAATATGACGCAGCTCATGGATGAGCTTCAGATTGACGCGTCAATCATGAGTGGACCAAGTAAGGGAGGAGAAAAAAAGACTACTGCTGATCTAGCTAAGGCTGAAGCTAACCTAGCTTCATCTTCAAAATATGGAAAAAAAAAGGAAAGGTGGACAAAACACTAACCCCAGGCCTACAAAGGCTACAAAGACAAGTGCACTACCTAGTGCACAGACACCTAAGGGAAAAAAAATTAAAAATAAGAAAGGTAAAGTAAGTGCTTCCACTGTAATGAGAAGGGGCATTGGAAACAAGATTGCCCGAAGTTTCTAGTAGCGAAAAACAAAGGTAATGATTATAATTAATTTATCTTAGAAACATGAGTTTTAGAGAATGATAAATATTTTTGGATAATTGATTCTGGATCTACTAACCATGTTTGTAACTCTTTACAACATCTTTAATCATAGGAGGAAGTGGAAGAATGCAGCTTAAAGTTTAGAGTAGGGAACAGAGCGTTCGTTGCGGTCCAAGCTAGAGGAGGAACTCGTCTGAATTTTGGAAATAAATATATAATATTGAAAGATGTAATTTTATTCCAAATTTTAGTAGAAATTTAATTTCATTTTCCATGTTCTAATTAGAACGATTTGTTATGACTTTCACAAGTTCTAATATATCTATTTCTTTCAATGGATCACAATTGTGTATTGCATGTTTGGAAAATGGGCTATATATTCTGCAACCTAACGAACCCCTCGTGCTTAATAATGATTTATTAAAAGTAGCTAAACCAAGGACCAATAAACGTCAAAAGAACGATAACGATAACATGACATATTTATTGCACTTGAGACTAGGTCACATTGACTATGATAGAATTCAAAGAGTTACAATAGACGACCCTTTGAGAGAACTCACCTTAGGTGAATTACCTGTCTATGAATCTTGTCTAGAAGGCAAACTGACCAAGCATCCATTCTTTGAAAAGGGTGATAGGGCCAAAGAACCACTTAGACTTGTTCATTCAGTTGTTTGTGGACAGTTGAATGTATAAGTCAAGGGTGGTTTTATGTATTTCGTCACTTTCATTGACGATTACTCTAGATACTCATGTCTTTGCCTAATGCATAGGAAATCAGAAACATTTTAAAAGTTTAAGGAATTCCTAGCTACGACTCAGAACCAATTAGGTAAAATGTTAAATATCTTGCGATCTGATAGGGGTGGATAATATTTGGATATGCAGTTCCAAGATCAATTAGCTGAACATGGGATTTTATCACAACTTACTGCCTCGGGTACTCCGCAACAAGTGGTGTAGCGGAACGCCATATTAGAACTTTATATGAAATGGTTAGATGCATGCTTAGTTACTCAACTATGCCAACTTCATTATGGGGACATGCAAATGAAACTGGGAATGACATTCTAAATGTCATACCTTCCAAATTAATCCCCAAAACACCTTCAGAACACTAGAATAGTTGTAACCTATTTTACATCAATATCGAATCTGGGGGTGTCCTATCCACGTCTTGAGGAAAAAGGAAGGAAAGCTAGAACCGTGAACAGAAGTTTGCATGTTTGTTGGCTATCCTAAAGGCACTCGGGCTGGAATTTTCTATAGCCATTCAAAAAATAAAGTGTTTACATCTACAAATGCTACTTTTCTAGAAAGTACCTATGTCCAAAACTTCAAACCGCTCAATAAAGTAGTTTTAGAAGAGATGGTTGAAGAATTGACTCCAAAAAATGTTTCATCGTCATCAATTCCAATTGATGATGAAATCCCCATTCGTCATGTCCAATGAGTGCAAGTCGATTGAAATGAAGAAAGTACCAATGTTTCTGAGAAAACAGTCACGAAGCCTCCACTACTACAAAAGTTACATGATAAGTCGGTTAAAAACTGACATCTGAATGTTCATAAGTCTGTTGGGAACTGACTTTCCATGCAGTGACTTATGATGTAAAAACATGGTAGGTCAGTTGGCGCCAAACCGACATCTGGTGTAAGACATGGTACGTCGGTGGAAAACCGACATCTGGTGTAAGACATGAGATGTCGGTTGCAAACTGACCTCTAGTGTAAGACATGGTAGGTCGGTTGTACACCGACCTCTGGTGTAAAACATGATATGTCGGTTCATAGGTGACTTATGGTGTAGACATCTATTGTCAGTTTTAGTAGAACCGACTTATGGTGTTTTTTCTCTCTTAAAAAGTGTATTATGCCCAAAACAAATCATGTTTTTTTATACAAACAAACTGAACAAAACAAAACATATATCACAATAATATAAAATACTAGAATTTGAACTAAGTGTCTAAAATAACGAGTCTTAAGTTAATTACAAAATGACTCACATAAGCATTGTAAACTATAGTTAGGCAACAAAAGTGTGTATATCTTCAAGAAAGTCTAAGTTAACATTGTAAGTATATCTCATTAAAAGTCTAAGTTAACAAAAGTGAGTGGACCTATGTAGTACTCATCAAATCCATGATGCATTGTGCCCATTCTTCACGTACTTCATTGATCTCATCCTTTGTGTAATAGTTCTTCCCGCCACACTAAAACAAAATTCATTGCATGAGTTGAATTAATATACTTAATCTTAAGGTAAAGCTAGAACTTTAATAATGAATATTTTCACTTACATTACTAGTTAGCCATCGCATTGAAAACTCATTTGTCACGAAGTCCTTCATTGGTGGAAGGATCTGTTGTATTTTCTAACGCTAACTTAATAAAGTTGTCGACTCCCTCTTCATACTCTTTTGAAAGTCTGTCCTTTGTTATCCAACTCTTGTTCATTTCCTAGAAAAAATTCGACAGAGGTTTCCCTAAAATTGGACTAAAATCCTCCTGCACGTAGAAAATTCCCATAACAAATTTTTAGCGCTGTCATATTCCTATTATTACACTATCTTTTTAACTTAAATTTTGACAGAGCTTCCCTATACCAATCAAACAAGAACAATGCAAGCACAACATAATTTAAATTTAAGAAAATAAAACATAATTCTAGAAGAATTTGGGCAACATTTCCCTTGTAATAGTGACCTAACCATCTGTCAATAGAGAACCAAGCAATTCAAACAACACACAATAAGTTTCTTCCTTATATCTCCGCAGCACACAAATAAATTTCCCAGAAACTACTTCACTAAAACACACAAGTTCTCAACCTTCCATTATCACCGCAACACACAATTTTAATCACAGCGAGGGGCCAGAATCGACGTTGAGCACGCTAAGTGCAGGTCGTTAGGGCGAGACCCTCCTAGGGTGCTGGAGCCACCCTCTCGGTGAAGACTGCTAACCCAGGGCCTGGTATAGCGCCTGGGACGACATGGTTGCTGTGTGTTTAGTTTGTTGGCTGCTTTATTATATGTTGTTGATAGATATGATTATGTTATTTGTTTTGTGTTGAGTTTTCTTGCTGGGCTTCAGCTCATGGGTGATCTATGGTGCAAGTAAGGGCAAGGGAAAGGTTGACCAACCATTAGTATGAAGAGCGTGGAGCGACAGGTACATGTTTGGCCGGCCTAGCTGCCCTGACTAGGGTTGTTTTTTGGAAAATGTACTGTAATAGTTATTTTCTTGCCTAAGTTGACCATGTGTATATTTTGATCTGTTATATTTAATGTCTTTAAATGAGTTTTATCTCAGTTTAGTCACACTTTTAACCTAAAATCTCGATTAGCGAGCTAATGGCATGATTTTAACTCACTTAGTAACGACTCTAAGGTAGTAGGGCATTACAACTTTGTATCAAAGCCTGGTTTATGGTTCCTAGAGATCGACCGAACATGTACGCTCGCTGCCAGTGACAAGCTCGACTCACGGTTGGTTGGTAATTATTGTATTATATGCTTGATTTTTTGTTAAAGTGCCTTGTTTGCGTGAATATTTTAATAGAGCATGATGAATGAGTTGACATATGCATGATGCTAGGGCATGGCCCCCTTGATTGTTGTATGTTATCTGTGATATGTGGATTAGCTGGTTGTGATTGGTTGATGAATTTAGGAGGTGGTTTTGGAGGTTGTTATCATGCTTGATAAGCAACGTCATTGATTGCAGGCATATTGTGGTAATGCCTCGATGATCAATCAGGCTCCGCGGTGGGCCAAGGATGATAACCAGGGTCAGGACCCTCCACCTGCACCACCGAATTGGCAACAATTATTTGCCGAGATGGAAGCTAGACTTCACTGAACTTAAGAAGCGCTTAAATAGTTCAGTCAACAGGCCTCTCCTAAGGGCATTGGGTTCCACAAGTTGTGGCACTAGTGCCAGCCCAACTTGCTGTGGAGAATATATGGGAACCATTGTATGAGAGGTTCAGGAAGCAGCATCCTCCCACCTTCGAGGGTGGTCCAAACCCACTGCCGGTAGAGTAGTGGATGAATATGGTTTCTTCCATCCTGGATTTCATGAGGGTGGAAGGGAATGAGAGAGTAGCCTGCGCCAGTTATATGTTAAGTAAAGATGCCTGCATCTGGTGGGATGTGGTGTCTCAGAGAAGGAATATTGTAGTTATGACCTAGGACGAGTTCAGAAACATTTTCAATAAGAAGTATTACAGTGTCAAAATCTGAGTTGCAAAGGTTGATGGATTTACCAACCTGATTTAGAATTGACTGGCGGTTACTGAGTATGCCTTGAAGTTTGACCGGTTAGAGAAGTTTGCGCTGGATTTGGTGACGACTGACATGTCATGAAGAGATCGATTTGTGCGGGGGTTGAGTGTCATGATCGCCTGCGACATCAAGATAACTTTGGATCCGAGGACTACCACTTATGCACAGGTAGTGGAGAAGGCCCTTACAGCTGAGGGGGTCAAGGATTAGATATGGAGGGAGGCCGTTGCTAGGCGCGATGCTCAAAGGATGGTGCCTCCTTTTACTGGATCTAGCCGGGGTAGTGGCCTCAGTGAATAGAAGAGAAAGTCCCCAAAATCATTTGTTCCTCCTGGCTCGGATAGGAGGGCACATGGTATTTTCAGTGGCTGTCAGGGGGGGAGACAACTGGAGGTGTTTCTCGGTGTGTCCTTAGTGGAGACGACGACATCAAGGAGAGTCAAAGGTCATGGCCTCCTTTACTTGTGGGAGCATCAGCCATTTGATGAAGGATTGCCCACAAGCCAAGAAGGAAAAGGCGAAACAGAGTGACAGTCTCACTCCTGCTAGAGTATTTACCTTGACCCAAACTGAGGTTGAGGCTAGCCCCTCAACCGTGACAGGTCAGATTTCTAGTGTTGGTTCTTCTTTTACTGCATTGATTGATTCGGGGGCTACTCATTCATTTTTTTTCTGCTAGAGTGGTAGATCAGCTGTATATACCTAGTGATTTATATGTTAGGGGATTTCAGACTTTGTTGCTGACTGGGGAACTGGTAGTCTCTAGGAGATGGGTTAGTGCATTGCTAGTAGAGATAGACAGTAGGAAGTTGTCTGTGGATCTGATTGAGCTAGCAATGGATGACTTTGATATGTTCCAAGGGATGGATTGGTTATTGAAGTACGGGGCGACGACTGACTGCAAGCGCATAATGGTGACCTTTCAATCGGAAGGGGAGGTGCCATTTGTATTCATGGGGACGATGAGTGGACCGCGAGTACTTATGATTTCAACACTGAAGGCTATAGACCTAATGTAAGAGGGTTGCATAGGATTCCTAGCAAACATTATGGATACTTCTAGAGTTGTTTCAGTTGGACAGGAGGAGACCATATTAGTATGTGAGTTTCCTGATTTGTTCCCCGCAAACTTGCAAAGGTTGTCACCACACCGAGAGATTGAGTTTGTCATAGAGTTGGCGCCAAGGGTGGAGCCAGTATATAGGACACCTTATAGAATGGCTCCGACAAATTTGAAGGAATTAAAGATTCAGTTGCAAGAGTTACTGGATTTGGGATTCATCAGACCGAGTTTTTTTTTCCATGGGGTGCTCTAGTGTTGTTCGTCCTGAAGAAGGATGGATCCTTAAGGATGTGTATTGACTACAGGGAGTTGAAAAAGTTGACCATCATGAACAAAAACCCACTACCTAGGATCGATGACTTTTTTGACCAGCTACAGGGGAAGATAGTGTTTTCTAAGAATGATATTCGGTCAGGCTACCACCAGTTAAGGATTAAAGAGGTGGACATACCAAAGACCGCATTCCGGACAAGATATGGACACTATGAATTCCTGGTTATGTAATTTGGATTAACCAATGCCCCAGCAGCATTTATTGACTTGATGAATATGGTCTTCAAGGATTATATGGAAAAGTTTGTGATCGTATTCATTGACGACATATTGGTGTATTCTCAGTCAGAGACAGAGCATGAGCATCATCTACGCCTGGTATTACAGCAGTTGAAGGAGCCTAGGTTATATGCTAAGTTTAGGAAGTGTGACTTTTGGCTATCCCAAGTAACATTTCTAGGTCATATTGTCAGTAAGGAAGTGATTCTGGTTGACCCAAGTAAGATTGAGGCGATGAGGGATTGGCCCAGGCCGAGCAGTGTGCCGAAGGTTAGGAGCTTTTTGGGATATACAGGGTACTATCGGCGGTTCGTCATGGGATTCTCCAGGATAGCCACACCATTGATCGAATTGACGCTAACTATGTATCGATAGACAAGTGTGAGAACAGTTTTAAGGAGTTGAAGCGGGGATTGATCACCACTCCATTTTTGAGTCTGCCGTTAGAAAAAGAGAAGTTTGTGGTCTATTGTGATGCTTCCAAATAGGGTTTGGCGTGTGTACTGATGCAAGATGGAAAGGTAATAGCCTAAGCATCAAGACCGCTGAAGGAGTATGAGCAGAGATATCCCACACATGATTTGGAATTGGCGGCAGTGGTATTGCACTTAAGTTTTGGAGACATTATTTATATGGTGAGAAGTGTGAAATATACACCAACCATAAGAGTTTGAAGCACTTCTTTACTCAGAAGGATATGAATATGCGCCAGAGACGTTGGCTGGAATTGGTAAAGGATTACGATTGTGATATTCTATATCATCTTGGGAAGGCCAATGTAGTGGTCGGCGCGCTGAGTTGAAAGGGCCCAGGACAATTGTTCATTTCGAGGCAGATATCAGATAAGTTAGCTTAGGAGATGACTAGAGCGGGTATAGAGTTGTTGGTTGGTCAGTTAGCCAACACCACTCTTCAGTCTATGCTCATTGAGAGGATCAATGAGGCACAAGGGGAGGATCCCCAGTTAAGAGAGCATCTTAGCCTGAGCGACTAAAGACTTCTCTATTTTAGAGATGGGACTACTGAAGTACAAATGCCAGACTTGCGTTCCAATGGATTCGGGTATCCGGCGAGAGATTCTGGATGAGTCTCATATCACTCCCTATTCTTTACATCCAGATACAACGAAGATGTACCAAGATTTGAGAGCTCTGTATTGGTGGCCGAGGATGAAGAGGGATGTGGTGGATTATGTGGTCAAGTGTTTGACTTGTCAGTAGGTAAAGGATGAACATCAGAGGCCAGCAGGATTAATGCAGCCTCTAGGGATTCCAGAGTGGAAATGGGAGGATATCACCATGGACTTCATGGTTGGACTGCCAAAGACCGTGTGACAACATGATTTAGTGTGGGTGATTGTTGACAGGTACACCAAGTCTGCCCACTTTTTTCCTGTTAGGATAACCTATACTGTGGAGCAGTATGCTGAATTGTATGTGAAGGAAATCATGCGACTGCATGGGGCTCTGAGGTCGATAGTATTCGACAAGGACCCTACCTTCACCTCCAAGGTTTGGGAGAGCCTGCAGAAGGCTATGGGCACACGCGGTTTAGTACCACTTATGATCCTCAAACGGACGGACACTCTGAAAGGACAAATCAAACACTGGAGGATATGCTATGAGCCTGTGTGTTGGATTTTGGGGGATCTTGGAGTAAGTATCTCCCTTTGATTGAGTTTTCATACAATAACAATTATTAGGCGATTATTAGAGTGGCTCCATAAGAGATGTTATATGGGAGGAAGTGTAGATCACCCATCTAGTGTGATGAGACGGGTGAGAGGAGATATCTAGGTCCTGAGGTTGTTCAGAGGACCAATGAGGCAATTGAAAAGATTAGAGCTCGAATGCTCACCTCCGAAAGTCATCAGAAGAGTTACTCAGACTTGAGACGCAGGTGCGTAGAGTTTCAAGTCTATGACCATGTGTTTCTCCCTTGAGAGGGGTGAAACAGTTTGGTGTACGGGGCAAGCTAAGCCCTAGGTTTGTCGGCCCCTTTGAGATTGAGGAACGGGTTAGAGAGGTAACTTACTGATTGGCGATGCCTCCATCTCTATCAGGGGTTCACCATGTGTTTCATGTATCCATGCTCCGAAAGTATGTATCAGATTCTACGCATGTGCTGAGTTACGAGAACATTGAGCTGGATCGAGAGTTATCATATGAAGAGAAGCCGGTTCAGATTCACGACCGAAAGGATAAAGTCTTGCGGAGCAAGACCATCGCCTTAGTAAAAGTGTTGTGGAGGAATAGGAAGGTAGAAGAGGTGACGTGGGAACTTGAGACAATTATGCGGGATTGGTATCTTGAGTTATTCAGGTAATTTCGAGGACGAAATTTCTGTAAGAAGGGGAGAGTTGTAGCGTCCCAAATTCGCTAATAAGGATTAGGGCCTTGATTAACATGCCAGGAGGGCATTAATTGATTTATTTAAATTATTATATGAATTTGGTTATTATGTGTTTAAAAATGCATGTTTAGGTGAATTAAATATGCACGTGGGCCCCATTTGGAAATTAGGGGCATATCTGTAATTTTAGCCTGTTGAGGGCATAAATGTAATATTTGTTTATATTGTGGTTGATACCATGAGTGAGTGGTGATATATTTATGATGCACGATCCGAGACGGTCCTAGGGTGGAGTTCAACTTGAAAGTCACAACGGGGTCGAATACCCAGCTCGGGAAGAGCCTAGGGTTATTTCGGGAATGTTATGTGTGTTCGGGATGAAGTAATGGGTAATAATTTAGTAATGATTTGGATATGTCAGCATTAAATGAGGATTTATAGGAACACTCGAGGAGTTAGAGGGTTATGGCAAAATACAGAATTGCCCTTGGAAGCACTTGAGGATTTAGATAGACTTAATGAGCATTTTAGACTTTTGGCAAGGGATAGGGTTAGACTTCTTTGACTGCTACGACACTAGAAGGAGTTAGAAAGAAAAAAAAATAAACAGAAGGAATACTCAGTTTTTGGTTGTCTCTCTCTCCATCGATTCTCTCTCTCTCTCTCTTGTGGTATTGAAGGTTTGGAGAAAACTTTGAGGATTTAGGCTAAAGAATTGGTGGATTGGAAGCTTGAAAACTCAGGGAATCAGTTCAGGGATTGAATTAAGTGGAGAGGTAAGGGATTAAAGCTTGTTATCTATTTAACTTTCTTTGTTTTATTAGAGTTTTGGGAATTGAAACTTGGATGATTGAATTTTGGCTATGATGAAGCTTTTTGTTGGATTTTTGGATGTTAAAACAAGTTATGTTGTTGGGATATGAATGCTAGGAAAAATTCTAGGATTAGGGATCAGAATTGGTGAGTTTAAGGGAAGTTAGCTTGTAAAATTGCATGAGATTTCTGGGTTTTGAGACCTGACCGCGACCCTGTTCATCAGGCACCGCGACCCCCTTGAACATTTAAGCCAGGGGACCTCGGAAAGCTGTCCAAGTGCCACAACGCAAGGTATATCACACCGTAGCCTGTGTCCCCTAATAGAGAGGCATATTCACCTCTTACTTGAGCGCGTCGCGGCCCTTAAGGGGGATGGGTTGCGGCTCAAATGTTGAATATTGGTTGTTTGAAGGTTTTCAGCTCGGGAACTCAAATGTTAAGGTTCGAGAAGGTTTCTACTACCCAGTTTGGTATAATGCAATGTCCCAGAGGATAGATTTATATTCCAAAGTTATTTAATGGATTAAAACTTGACAGATGGTTAATATGAATGCGTTGTGACTAGGTTTTCAGCGAGGCTCGGGTTAAGGGATTGTGCTCATGATTGCAATGCTCAGATAGCTCAGGACACAAGTAAGAAATTTTTTGTACCCGTAGAGCAGGGCGTGGCCCTATTGTTTTTATTGCATGGCGTAACCCTATTTTTTCTATTGCAGGGCGTGGCCCTATTGATTGAACTGCAGGGTGTAACACCCTATGTCCTTAGAGTCACTACTAAGTGAGTTTTCAACGTGCAATTAACTTTCTAATCGAGGTTTTAGGTTAAAAGCGTAGCTAAACCGTAATAAAAATCATATAATTTGAAAATGTAACCACTCATTGAAATTATAAAGCGTTATACATTTGGGATCCCAAAATACTATTTAGAAATATTTATAACTCAAAATATAATTAAAGTAAACTAGACGAGAAAATTAGGTTTAATACGCATCATCTCCCAAAAATACCCCTGGCCGAGGCAGCCAGGCAGGCCGAACATGTACACGCCGCTTCACGCTCTCTGTACTCATGGCTAACCGAGCTTTCCTTTGCCCTTACCTGCACCATAGATCATCCGTGAGCTGAAGCCCAGCAAGAAAAATCCACACAAGTAATCAACATATGCACAACTATCAATCATCATACAACAAAGCGGCCAACAGGCTAAACACATAACGGCCATGCCGTCCCAGGAGCTTTACCAGGCCTTGGGTTCACGATCTACACCGTGAGGATATCCTAGGTATCCAATAGGGGTCTCACCCTGGCAACTTTCACTTTATGTGCTTAACGCTACTCTCAACCCCTTGTCGTACTCGGCCTTCGCTGTTCCCGGCCTTTGCTGTTCCTGGCCCTTGCCGTTCTCGGCCTTCACCGTACATTTATAGATATGCAACATATAGCATAAACTTAACAAACACTTAAACAAATACAAATATGAACAATAGGGCTACGCCCTGCATCAAAATCACATAGGGCCATGCCCTGCAATACAAACTGTAGGGCCACGCCCTGCTCTACGGGTACAACAGTTTTCTTACCTGTATCCCAAGCTTTTCGAGCACCGATTTCCCGAGCACAGTCCTCTAGTCTGAGCCTCACTGAAAACCTAGTCACAACATATCAAAAACAACCATTAATAAGTTCTAGTCCATTAAATAACTTTGGGTTATAATTCTAACCTCTAAGACCTTAAATTCAATCAATCTGGGTGATAAAATCCATCTCGAGCCTTAACTTTTGGATTCCCGAGCCTAAAACCTTCTCGGGGTCCAAAAACCTACTAAGTGCCACGGTCGCAAGGCCTTGTGCTGTGGCTCGCCTCAGCCAGAAACCAGCCTCCCAATTCAGCTTATGCGCGCCGCGACCCAACCTATAGGGCACCGCGGCTCGCCCCTCTACCTGGCCTCCCAA
This sequence comes from Humulus lupulus, assembly GCF_963169125.1. Lineage (NCBI taxonomy): Eukaryota > Viridiplantae > Streptophyta > Magnoliopsida > Rosales > Cannabaceae > Humulus > Humulus lupulus. Next base: position 106,572,071 of record NC_084793.1, read on the forward strand.
ACGTTCTAGAGGGCCGCGACTCACCAGGAATAATGTTGCGGCCCAACCCTTCAAACCCAGAAAAATCCCCCATTTTTACAACTAAAACCAAGCCAATTTACCCCGAACACAATCCTACAACTCTACTAATCATTACAATAATTCTAGAATGGTCCCAGCAGCAAAACCTAACAAAACTAATCCCAAAACACACCCAAACATCCAAGAGTAATTCACAACATAGCTCACATGCATAAACTTATATTTTTGACCAAAACATAGCAAAATTCTATTGATCACCAGGTTTTAGAGCTTACCATTGAACTCAATTAAGTCTCTGAGTTAATCCCTTGAGTTTTAAGCTACAAGCCTCCCAAGCTCCAGCCTTGAGTTCTAAATTCCTAGCTTAACTTCCTCAAAGTTTCCTTCAGCCTTCAAGCACTCAAAGGGAGAGAAACAAAGTGATAGAGAGAGGGTCGGTTTATGCCAAGCTTCTGCATGCTTCTTATGTTTTGTCTTACTTATCCTAGGTCACTTAAGTTACCTCCAAGGCTCGGGGTACCAAAAATGTCCCCGAGGGCAAAATGGTAAATTTCCCTGATATTCCCTCCTATACGTTCTAACTTCAAATATATCTCCAAATATTTATTTTCATAACTTGATAACCCAATAAAATGTCTATGCCCAAAATACCCCCCCACTCACTCCGAGTCGGGTTTCGGGTCCCGTTGTGACTTCCTAGCTAAACCGCTCCCTAGGACTGTCTCGGATAGTGCATCTCAAATATATCACCACTCACACGTGGTGACAATCGTAATATACACAAATATTGCATTTATGCCCTCAACGGGCTAAAATAACAAGCATGCCCCTAATAACAAAATGGGGCCCACATGCATATTTAATTCACCTAAACATGCAATTCTAATCACATACTCATCAAATTCACATATTTAAATAATAAATCACTTATTTCCCTCCAGGCACACTAATCAAGGCCCTAAGCCCTATTAGCAAATTTGGGACGCTACACAGAGCATAGCCCTATTGTTTATGTTTAGTATATGTTTAAATATTTGTTGATATTATGATATGTGATGTATATTTGTGAGTGAATGATGAAGTTCAGGAACGACGTAGGCTGAAAACGGTAGGAAGCCAAGTACAACGAGGGGCTGGGATCGGCGTTGAGCACGCTGAGTACAAGCCGTTAGGGCAAGACCCTCCTAGGGTGCGGGAGCCACCCTCTTGGTGAAGACCACTAACCCAGGGCCTGGTAAAGTGCCTAGGACGGCATGGCCGCTATATGTTTAGCTTGTTGGCTGCTTTGTTATATGTTGTTGATAGATATGCTTATGTTATTTGTTTTGTGTTGAGTTTTCTTGCTAGGCTTCGGCTCACGGGTGCTCTATGGTGCAGGTAAAGGCAGGGGAAAGGTTGACCAACCCTGAGTACAGAGAGAGTGTTGCGACGGGTACATGTTCGACCTGCCTGGCCACCATGGCTAGGGTTATTTTTGGGAAAATGTACTGTAATAGTTGTTTTTCCACCTAAGTCGACCATGTGTATATTTTGATCTATAATATATTTTATAAACAGTATTTTGGGATCCCAACTGTAATACTTTCTGAGATTTTAATGAATAACCAAATGTTTTATATTTAATGTCTTTAAATGGGTTTTATCTCAGTTTAGTCACATTTCTAACCTAAAGCCTCGATTAGTGAGCTAATGGCACGTTTTAACTCACTTAGTAATGGTACTAAGGTAGTAGGGTGTTACACATTCCGTTCAAAAGGTGTCATATTAATTAATTGTGTAATTAATCAATAGAAAATAATATGGGCCTTGATTTTAAGTCCAACAGACTTATAATTAAATGAGAAATTTCACGGGCATAAAGCCCATGAGAAATTTGACCTAATGGCTGATATTACCTATTATTTTATTGATTTTTTAATTAAAACATGTAACCTAACTGAGCCTATTAAAGGAATGCTAAGTGAGAGTTGAAATCATGTGAATAGAAGATTTGGAGATGATCAAAAGATCTAGTTTTGATGCTTTAGGGTTTTAGACTCTTTCTACATTAAAAGTCTTTTTCTATGCCTCAATATTCTCTTCTCTTCTTATCTATGTATCTGTCTCATGTATTGAGAATTGCCCACTATATTCTAGGTGATTCTAAGGATACTTTGGATGATTGTGAAGAAATTTGAAGATCAATTAAGTTTGTTGGTGATACCCTACGACAAAAACGATACAAGGGTTACAGAAATTGAAGAAATGACTTATTCAGTCCGATGCGTATAATGTAAGTGTTCTTATCATTATCTCAGTTTAAATTCAACTATAAAACATGTTTTAGGTTTTCTTATATTAATTTGTTTAATATATGATTTACATGAAAATAAATAAGATCCTGTATAAGTTTTCCCAACAATTGGTATATGCAGTGGAATCTCATTTTATAGTTTATAATTTGGTATATTTATAGTTTGTTGGGGTTCTATGCCCTAATTAAAAAAAAAAATTCTTTGTAATCTTATTTATTATCAATAAAAGAATATAAATAATTTTTTGTCTTGGTCAATCACTTTGCTCACATGTTTTATTTTCATGATTATTTGTTTAATATAAACTTCTATTAAATCCCGAACATATAGCTAATCATATTTATAGTGACGTAATCACAATGGAATATATATATGATAATATGTTCAAACATAAGTTAGTCCTAAGATTACTCGTGCATAGGATTTAAACTGACTTTCCAATCTATGATATGGTCTACTTACACATTGTAGTGTTATGTTTTTTCCAGAACATTAACAAAGTAGATAAGATCGGATGTATTTGTTGCATCGGACTGGACCGATATTGACAGTAGATAGGATAAGTAAACGTACCGTTATTATCTATTCTAGTCACATCATATAGTTGACCATAGGTCAATTCAATGTCAATTATGAGTGGTTAGTATTCTAATTGATTGTATTATTTGAGTTCTTTGACTTGTTCATTACCAGCTTACCCTATGGACTAGCCCATACTTACATCTCGGGAACTCGGTAGTATAATTGAGTGGGAGTGTTAATCATAGATATGAACATCCATAGCTTCTGTTGAAGAAGTAAAATGATGGTTTCCTTTTAGTTTGGTTTGAGGTGCTAACTGATAGAGATCTCATTTTAGTAATTAATATTAGTTTGCTGAAAAGTCAGTTATAAGGAACTAAGTGTTTTAAGGATAAAATATAATGATGGGTAAAACAGTATTTTAGTCCCATCTCATTGTAGATAGTCTATAGAGGATTGAGTGAGAATTATGGTTGTAACAACGGATAACTAATAACGTATCTATATTGGTTATAGAGCATTCTATGAATTCAAGAGTGTAATTCTGAGTCTTTAGTGGAGTCACGAGTAATTAATAAGTTAATAAATTTATTTGTTAAATTTATGATAACTTATTGGAGTTTGATTTCATAGACCCATGGTCCCCACAGTACCTTGGATAAAATCATCTAGATAATCTCAATTAATTGATTTAATTATCAACTACAATTATCATAGTTGGCCAGGTCAATTTTGGATAGTTTCACAGAGTTATGCAATTTTGAGAAGAAAATAGATTTTAGGGCTTATTTATTAATTAAGATAAATTGGTGTCTAAAATAATAAATAAGTTTAAATCAAGGTTCAAATTATAAATAATTATTTAATTAATTAATCAATAGAAAATAATACAAGCCTTGGTTTTAAGTCCAACGGGCTTATAATTAAATGAGAAATTTCACGGGCCTAAAGCCCATGATAATTTCGAATTAATGGTTGATATTATCTATTATTTTATTGATTTTTTAATAAAATAAGTGACCTAATTGAGCCTATAAAAGGAATGCTAAGTTAGAGTTGAAATCAGAAGATTTGGAGATGAACATATGATCAAAAGATCTAGTTTTGATGTTTTAGGGTTTTAGACTCTCTTTACAGCAAAAGTCCTTTTCTAAGCCTCAATATTCTCTTCCCTTCTTCTCTCTGTGTCTATCTCATGTGTTGAGAATTGCACACTATAATATAGGTGATTCTAAGGATACTTTGGAAGATTGTGATGAAATTTGAAGATCGGTTCAGTTTCTTGGTGATACCCTGCGACAGAAAGGATTCAAGGGTTAGAGAAACTGAAGGAAGGACTTATTTATTCCGCTGCATATAATCTAAGTTTTCTTATCATTATCTCTGTATAAATTCAATTATAGAAACATGTTCTAGGTTTTCTTATATTAATTTTTTTAATATATGTTTTACATGAAAATAAATAAGATCTTGTATAAGTTTTCCCAACAGTGTCGTTTCTTACCTTAAATTATGTGCGGATGACGATATGGCCTCAAGTACGATCCTGACCACGAGCCTTGTGGTAATCTAGTCGTAACATACTAACAGATAATCATCAAGAAATAAACCAATTAACAACTTCAAGGTTGATTCCTAGCCTCTGGGACTAAGAATTCTACTAAACTGGCTAGTAGAATCCTTGCCGAGCCCTTAGGTTTGAGTTGTTTTACTCAAAACCCCCTTTTGGCTAACTTTCCCAATTTGAGCCGCGACGCCCTTAACTAAAGGCCACGATGCTCTACAATTAAAAAAGCCCCCAACCTTTTTTCCCTAGGCACGCGCAACAACGCCAAGGCGATTCAGAGAATTACTTAAGCCTCTAAGTTCATGGGGTCACGGCGCACCAAGAACAGCGTTGCAACGCAACCCCACGAACCCAAAATTTCCAACATTTTCCAAATTTCTAAACTACCAAAAAATCATGCCAAAACACAATTTCAATACTATTAGACCACAAAAGTGGTCTCAGCAGCTCACAATCATCAAAACCTTGCCCATAACTTAATAGAATATCACCCAAAGTCAAAATTCAATGTAAAATCTAAAATTAAAAAAAAAACCAAAACTCAGATCTTAAAACTTGAATTTACTTCTAATCAAACCATTTCCTAGCTGCCTCTTTAAGTCTTAATCTTCCAGTTCCAACTAAACTTCAATCCGTAATAAGCCTTGCCCAAAAACTCAAGAAATCATGAGCTCCAAACCAACTAGGAGAGAGAGAGAGAGCGCTAACGAGAAAGAGAAATTTGAGGGAACTGCTGAGTGTTTCTTGTTTTGATTTTTTGAAGGCTTCTACTAGCTAAATTTTATCCCTGGGTATGAAAAGACTAAAATGCCCCTTTCCCAAAGCTTTCTCTTTAATGCCCTCAAGGGAAAAATCGTCTTTTGACACCACTTTCCCACTAAACCTCAAATTCCATTTAAAATTTCCAATTAATCCCACTTGTCTTCCAAACACTAATATTTTCCCCCAGTTATAACTCATAATAATGTGGTCCCACTCACAAAGCACATATAATTACAATTATACCCCCAACGAGTCAAAATTACAAAAAATGCCCTTTTTAACAAAAACGATCCCACATGCATATTTAATACACGTAACTATGCATAAATAGTCATATTATGATAGAACTCATATATTTCACATAATCATACATATATCCAATTAAATTCACATATAAATCCATTTATGTCCCTCTCGACATGCTATTCAAGGCACTAGCCTTATTATCAAATCTGGGATGTTACAGGGACCTTGCTGATGGGGTAGGTTCTAGAACTCGACCAGTTGGCATTTGAGTTTCAACATTTTCTCAGCTAGTGTTCTCATGTTGAGGGTTCACTGGTCGAGGTTTAGGAACTTGAGTTTATTGCAAGACAACTTCTAGCACCCTTACTGCTTCAGTATTACGACGTTCAACTTCTTCTTGACGAACTTCCAGGGCTCACTACCATTGATCCATCCAAGACTGAAAGTCATGCCTCTACTTGTTCTAGGCTTCAGCTTCAACTTCTTGGGCTGCTGGCTGATTGTCATGCATGGCAACAAACTATTTTTGCATTTGTCCCACAACTTCCTTCAGTTGCTCAATATCAGGGTTGAGGTCTTCCCCTACGTCCACATGGGCCTCGTCATCCCCAAATTCTCCTCGAGGAGGTAGATTTTAAGGTGGAGGAATCTGCTGACTAGGTTGCAGAGGGGAAATTTGACTACTCGAAGGGCAGTCATGTGGTCTAATAGTGATGTTTCCCCCTTGTGGTTCCTAGCTTTGGCTTCTAGTAGTGATAACCATTGATTCATATAGATTGGTGAGTTATGATTCTAGGATTTCAGCTCTCAATGAAAGCTCCAAAATGTTGACGATCGTTTTGGTCATCGATATTGAGTTAGTTTGAACGACAGTAAATAATTTAAAGAATTGAATTCAAGTAAAATGACACAAATAAATTAAAGTGGTTTAGCCCCAAGAGTTGGTAATGACCTACGTGCACTTGAACTTTTATTAAACAAGGTCTTTGACTCAAGATCAAGAAGAACATGGTTATATTGAGTTTCCTAAGCCTAAGAGAGAATACAATTCGATAGGGATTTTGTATGTATATTGAACATAGAAAAATAATGACTGTGAGAGACCTTTATCTATAGAGTCTCTTAGTGGGTCATAGGGCTTACAAAATGATCTAGGCCCTACATGTGTAGTGTGGTATTGTTAAAACTTATTACATATTTAAAATAATACAAAAAATACATTCAATATCAATTACAAAAGTATCTCATGAAATACGGACCATTCAGGTTGAATGGTTTGTACATTGAGCAACTTAATGAGGTTGTTATGCCTTCGACTAGCTCATTTCTATCTGAAGATTAAACTTTGTGTAACTTCAATCTCTGCGTGGAAAATAGCTTCCTTCATTCTGATTGAGCACACTCGAGCAGCCCATTCATCTCGACTAACTCTTGGGAGTTTTAATGCTTTCTACTGTCACATGTCCTCCTCATATGCCACGTCATCATTTTCAATTTTGGGTTAAGCAACTTTTATTTCTTTTTATTTTTAAAGATTAAAAATCAAAAGAAAATTTTGTTCTTTAAAAATATATCTCACTAAAATACCACTTTGTATATTTTTTTCATCAGAAAGGGCAATTTAGTCAATTTAAATATTATGATTACATTTCTCGATTATTTAATTGTAGTGTCCAAAAAAAGACATCAGGCTCAACATGACAACAAAGGCCCACAATAAGGTTCAACTCCCAGCCCAAAGGTATTCTAGAGACTTTGGACCAACAGGCCAAGCTCAAAGCCACTTAGCCCTCATCTAGACTAAGTCTATAGTCTAGAGCCCATGAGATTATCACTCATCTTTAACTAGGATGAGCTCTAACTAACACCACGTGGCAGGGAGAAAACAATGATTGATTTTTCAACATTACGTGGCAGAGTGGGAGCATTCCATTCTCTCAATTGAGTAACATTTTGTTGAAAATTGAGTTTTCCAATATGCACAGTGGAAGTGCAAGGGGATTGACCTAATCTTTTAAAATAATTTTGGATCCATTAATATACATATATTAATCAAAACATATAAAATAAGAAGGATCATACCAGTTGGAGCCTATTAAGAATACTTGCTTTCTTTTAGTATATTTAAACAAATATCCAATCCAAGTTGTACATCAAGAACTCAACAATGATCTTTCGAACCATTCTCCACACCTCAAGATGTGTGTGAGCATGTAGAGAAACTATGAGGTTAATTTGTGATTCACAAGATGTACTCAACACATGAGATCATGGAATATGTTTAGAGAAAATTATGTTTTTCTTAGAAAGAAAATAATATGATATATTTTCTTCTCTGTAAATGAGATCTGGATATCGTGAAAACATATTAGACCTAGAATCAGTAACATATATATTATAATTATAGGGTTTTGATATTTTTATTATTTTATTAATCAAAATGTATTAAATCAAATTTAATAAAATAATAATTAAATAAATAGAACCAAGATTGAGTCTTATACTCAGTGTTACACGTGTGAAACATGTCTTTTGACCCTAGATTTGGCCAACGACACGGAGTCAAGAATACGACAAGAAATGTGATAATAATCATAAATGTAATCTAATGGTCAAGAATAGACACAAATGATTTATAGTGGTTCGGCCCCAATGAATGGTCATAACCTACGTCCACTTAGTGTTATTATTTATATTGAATCCCAATGTCGTGATCAAAGAACTTTAGTTTCACAAGCCTTAGGGGAAATACAACTATTTGGAGGATAATTGCACTGTATGCTCTTTCTCTCAGTATTCAGCAAAAAGATAAAAAAAAAAACCAAAAGTCCACTCTTTGAGCTATTGCATGCATATTTATAGGCTCAAGGGGGGTTACATGGGCCAATGAGCCTTAACTTTTCCTTAATATCCGTGTATCAAGGTCATAAAGAGGTAATAATCAACGTAATTATTATAAGAATACAATTTTTAAAGGAAATAAACTGAATCATACGACCAGACTGATCGTATCTAATCATGAAGTATGGTGAAGCAATATGCAGCTGGTCGATCATCGAACATCACCTCTTTGTCTTGACTCTACCACGCGTCAACCACGTGTGAGAAATCCTTGTAACATCATCAACAACCATTTTTGGGTAAATATGTGCCCGCCAAGTTTACTTTACTGCGACCAGCATAAAGTAAACTTAGGAAACTGACCCTTCAGTTACCCCACAAAATTTGTCAGAGCCGCCCATGCCTTCTCGAAAAAGGTAACTAATCATGTCTAATCAAGTCTTTTCGGTTTCCCAAAACTCGTCTGACGGCTATTACACTTCCCCATACTTTGAAAAGTAATTCCATGATTACCTCTTTTATGGTGTCACAATCACTATAAATAATACCTCAAGATCACATTTTTACTTTTTACTTTTCACTCGCCTTCTCTTCTTCAAGAACTCAGAAGAACTTCGACCATCAGAGCCAAGAAAACCCCAGAAGCTCCCGCTACTGATCTAAGGAACTTTCGCTCAAACGCTCAAAACGTTCATGTTAATACTCCAATTTAATCCAAGTAAGGTTTCCGAACCTTTTAGTCGTTTGAGTTGCCATGCAAAATAGTTTTTTATTTGTTTCGTATCTGAGTTTTTGACTGTTCTTGATCAAAACCGTCTTGGGGTAAATGGGCATTTTGATCGATGTTTGATAGGGTTGTGAAATAACGTTTCACATGAGTTAGGAGTCAGTTCGATAGTTGAGATTGTAGATTTAGGGCATTAAATCGAAGTAAAATTTTGATTTTTAAGCTAGTTGAAAAACTGGGTTTTTCCTGCCTTTTCGGAGTCGAAAAAGTTTTCTCTGAAAATTTTTTTACTTCCGCTTTTTAATTCGTTTCTCAAACTACTTGTATAAAACTTAGTATTATTGCTAGAATGCTGCTGGCCGTATAAAATCTTAACTTCTATACGCGAGCAACGTATTCCAACTATCAACACAAGTTTTTAGGCTTTAAGTTCTCATCTCCCCCTTTTTCTGTTCGCAACTTTTCATGCAAGATCAGTGGGGAGGTGAGAGGCCTATCGATGATGACTTGCTAGCCCAATTGCTTGAGGACGAGGAGAAACTATCACTGTTGATACCAGAAATCCCTTTTTCTCGAGCTATTCCAAATATTTCATCGTCCCCACGTCAAAATATGGGTTGAGTAAAGTCTAAAGCCCAGAAAAAGAAACCTTCCAATCCTTCAAATCAGCTTGCTTCTCAGGCTGAAATTCCCTCAACCAGTGGTCAAGAAAGAAATACCACCGACCTTGTAATCCAAATTCTAGCCCAACTCCGAAACGTCGTTCAACCAGATGTTGAATGGTACCTTGCCCCTCCTAGCCGAGTAACAGTTAGGATGATTGCCAATTACATTAAAAAATACGGACTTCCTAGGGTGACCCTAGTTCAACCCACCAGAGACCAACGAGCAAATTTTCTGGTAGGCGCCTTTAGCGCCTGGTCGAGGTATCACATCGAGGCGGGTGCGATCCTGCCTCTCCACCTTTTCTTCCAAGGAGTGGCCAACTACTTCGGGGTCGCTCTTTTCCAAATGACCCCTAACGGGTATAGAATGCTTTCTGCACTCTATATCCTTTATAGCCATAAGAAATGGCTTGTCCCCACACCACATGAGGTCAATTATCTGCTTGACCAAAAATCCACCCCCAATCAAGAAAACATATGGTTCTTCCATTTTTGTCACCAGGAAACGATCCGCACTTTCCTGAGTGATACAACCTTCATTTCCAATGTGGGGAAGTACCATCTAGAGTACTTTTTGACCACCGACATGGTCGCCAACAACCTGGCCTTCACTCAAGGAGGTAATATCTTAGCTCTCCTGGTCGTTTATTTTTGTTTAATTCTTCCTGCATTCCCCATAGATATTTAGTGTATTTCAGGTCCATGGCTGCGACTGGCTCCCACTCCAGACATGGAAATTCGATCAGCACTCTTGGGCAGCATGACTGATGTAGAAAAGAGCATCAAACAGTTGGTCACAGAAGCTAACCTGAGGCTGGTCAGGCTATTGGCACCTCACCAGGATGTGAGAAAGTCAACCGCGAGGAGTGCCACCAGCGAAAAAATTCCCGAGCAACACCCAGATGTGTCACAACCTCAAAGGAGTAGCACAACTGGAGTGACAATCAGGGAACCCTCCATCACCCCGCCCCACTGGGAAAGGGAAAAAAGAAAGCCACTGAACCCCCCAAGCCTCTCAATGAATCTTCGAATGAGAACGGTACTGATCTCTCGCTCTTAGATAGTGTGCCAATTCCCTGTCACTTGTTTTACGGGGACGACAACTTTAAGTACTCTCCCAATTTAGATTCAGACTTCTTCATGCTAGTGAGTGAGTGTAACACTAGTAGAGTATATAATGTAGCGACCAGTAATGATAGCTCGGGTATTTTACTTACAATTTTCTTTGTTTCTTTTCCTGACATAGCACACTCAGTTATTTGTACTATCTCATTGTTCATGTACATGCTTTCTTGCAGACATGGAATCCGAAAATGTGTTTGATATGTACAGTGCACCCGAAGTTCCTGAAGCTCCTGCGAGCAAGAAGAAAGTGAGCAAGCGACATCACGGGGAAAGTAGTAAAGCGCCTCCAGCCAAGAACACCCGTACTACAGACCCTCCGACAGATGGACCTTCAACAAATGCAACACCACCTCCTTCTCCCCTCGAGCAACAAACTTTGCCTGCTCCGGTCAGGTCGACCCCTTCCCCCTGACTCTAGCTAACCAGACTTAGGAAGCTGCCACTGCTTCCACAAGGGGCGACATATCGAGTCATGCCCTAAGATCGGCCAAGGACAGGATGACAAAAATTCTGAGGCACGAGCGTTGCCGAGAAGCGATGGCTGGGACAGAGTCGATGGACATCAACCAGATCTTAACCCGCACACCAAACGAGCTCGCAAGTGTAAGTTTTCTTCTTCTATGGAGACTCAATCCTTTTATATATTACGATCAATTTTAATTTTCGTGCTAATCGCAGGCAATGCTGACCGTAACTGCTGGTCGGCTCTGCTCGAGAGCTATCACTGAGCAGTCCAAGGCGTCCGAGCAACGGCACGCTGAGGAGCTCAAGGTTGTCGAAGCAAAACATGCCGAGCAGCTTAAGGTGGCTCAGAAGACAAACGCAACATTGCTCGAGGAGAAAAAAAAACTGGCTGAGGAGTTAAGGGAGAAGCAATCTGCTCTAGACAAGGCCATCGAGTCAAGAGACCAGTATAAGGAGTCTAACCGCATCAACTATCACGAGACTAAAAAACTCGAGGAGGACCTTATTGTGAGCAGACAAGAGGCTGCAACGCTGGAAGGTTGGATCGAGGAACTTGAAAAGGCCAACGCTAGTAATCTGGAGAGATACAAGAACGCCACGGTTAAGTGTTTCTATGACTTCTGGAAACACAACCAGGAGGCCAACTTTAGCTATCTTCCCGAGCACATGAGGCATGCTGAGATAGCCTGATGCATTGCTCGCTTGGCGGAAGAAGAGGGAGCAAAGACACCTACCTCGCCTGAAATCTCCTTGGCCACTGGCGTTGAAGGGGCAAACAATGAAACTACAACTGTCGTCGACCAGGACACCCCTCAAGATCCTCTTGCCTTGTAGTCTATTATTTTTCTTTTATTCTTTTATCTTTTAAATACACGGCCTACAGGTCGTGATGTAAAGACAATATAATTTTTATTGTTGCGCAGGCAGCTACTTTTCCTTTTAACAAACAATTACATCCGAGCAGTTACTGCTCGCAATGTAAAGGAATTCCTCTTGATATTATAATATTTGCATTTTATCATAACATCTGTTCGCATGACTGAGCCTAGCATAGTACTTTGGTTTGATTTAACAAAATACAAAATTTAGAAAAATACTCTAAGTACCTTAGCATGCTTTCACGTATTTTGCTCATGTGTTTACATACTTTTCAATATGCTTTGCTTACTAGATGCCTTATATGCCCCCCAAGTGATTAAGGAGCTTTAGGTCCTTGGTCACTTGCCTTGACCATAACCTGTTCGAACGTTACTACTCGGAGCAAAGATTTTAAAACGATAATACAGCAAAACAACACACGTAATGAACAAATACTTGTAATAAATACAATAATTGGCAAGAATGGCTGGCAGCGCACAGTCCCTTATATTTCTCGTAATAAATAGACAAAATGTGTCTGTACGAGTGATCAATAAGATCTTACATTTATAAGCGATTAGTCACATAAAATGACCTGCCCTTTTTCACAACTTGTAAAAACTAAAATTAATACAGACCAATTCTTTAAGAAGAATTGTTCATTGATAGTACTTGCGCAGGTGTTCTCCATTCCAATAGCAAGGAATGATATTTCCATTTAAGAGAGCAAGTTTATAGGTGCCTGGATGGAGGACTTCTTCAATCTGGTACGGTCCTGCCCGATTACGTTCGAGTACTCCAGCAGCCTGGTTGCGGGTGTTTAAGAAAACTCTTCGAAGTATTAGATCTCCGACATTGAATTTCCTTTCACGCACTTTAGAATTGAAATATCGGGCGACTTTTTGCTGGTAAGCAGCTACTCGGAGTTGGGCTTGCTCACGTTTCTCATCAATTAAATCCAGGGATTCCATCAATAGTTGGCTATTAGAGCCTTGATTGTACGTTATTCTGCGATGCGACAGCGGATCTAATTCAACAGGCAACATAGCCTCATACCCATAAGCCAAGGAAAATGGGGTATGGCCTGTTGCTGTTCTGTGGGAAGTTCTGTACGACCAAAGGACTTCAGGAAATTATTCTGGCCATGCCCCCTTAGCTTCTTCAAGTCATTTCTTCCAAGTATCCTTTAGCGTTTTATTCACTGCTTCGACTTGTCCATTTGCTTGGGGATGAGCGACTGAAGAAAAGCTCTTGATAATTTCATGTCGTTCGCAAAAATCCATGAACATATCACTATCAAACTGCGTGTCATTGTCTGAGATGATTTTCTTGGACAATCCATAGTGGCATATGATGTTTTTGACCACAAAAACCAGTAATTTCTTTGTTGTTATGGTTGCGAGTGGCTCGGATTCGGCCTATTTAGTGAAGTAATCGACCGCAACCACATCATACTTGACGCCGCCCTTTCCTGTGGGTAGAGATCCAATCAAGTCTATACCCCAGACAGCGAACGCCCATAGACTTTGCATCTATTTCAGCTCATTAGGGGCTGCTCGTGGGATTTTCGAGAACCTCTGGCACTTGTCGCACCTCAGCACAAATTCCATCGAGTCTTCATTCATTGTTGGCTAGAAGTACCCTTACCTCAGGATCTTTTTTTATAAGCTTTGCCCCCCATCATGGTCCCCACAAAAACCTTCATGTACCTCTTTCATCAATTCTTTGGCCTTCTCTTTCGAAATACATCTAAGGAGTGGCATCGAGTATCCCTTTCGGTACAAGATTCCATTGACCAGGATATACCTAGCGGCCTGTTGCTAAAGGGTCCTGCCTTTGTTTCTGTCCGTTGGTAACATGCCTTGTGTCAAATACTCTATGTAAGGAGCCATCCACGTATCCGCCGCCTAGACCACCAAAGTAGTCTCCTATGCTTGGATGCTTGGCACAGACAGTCGTTCAACCGGCACTATATTTAGAGTATCAGCATCCTTCCCACTTTCTAATTTTGCCAAAGCATCAGCATTTGAATTCTGGTCGCGAGGTACTTGCTCAAGGGTGTACTTGTCAAACTGCGCTAATAGATCCTCTGTTTTGTTTAAGTAAGCGACAATCTTTAACCCTCGGGCCTAGTATTCTCCCATGATTTGATTTACTACCAGCTGAGAGTCACTGTAGATGTCAGGTGCTTTTTTATTCATGTTCCTGGCCAATCGTAACCCAGCGAGCAATGCTTCATACTCGGCTTCGTTGTTGGAAGCAGTAAAGTCAAACCTGATTGCACAGTGAAATAGATGCCCTTCAGACGTTATCAAAATCACTCCTGCTCCTGCGTGGTGCTCATTAGAAGAACCATTTGTAAATAACTTCCATGAGGGACCTCGGTTTTTAGGCTCAGGCTCTTCAGGTGTTTTTGACTGCTCGTTAGATGGAAGCCCAGTGAACTCTGCGATGAAGTCAGCTAGGGGTTTCCCTTTTATCGCTGCTCGTGGGAAGAGATATCGAACTTCCCAAGTTCGACCGCCTATTTCAATAATTTTCCTGCGGCTTCTGGCTTTTGCAGAACTTGTCGTAGAGGCTAGTCGGTTAAAACCATAATTGGGTGAGCCTGAAAGTAAGGCCGCAGCTTACTAGAGGCTAAAATTAAGCAATAGGCTAACTTTTCAATAGGTGGATACCGCAGCTCCGCTCCACTTAGCCTTTTGCTTACATAATAAACAACCTTCTGCATGCCTTCTTCTTCTCTTACTAAGACAACACTAGCAGCGTATTCTGTGATCGCCAAGTAGATGAACAAAGTTTCTTTATCAACTGACTTTGATAGGACCAATGGATGTGACATGTGCATCTTCAATGCTTGGAAACCCTTCTCGCACTCCTCTGTCCATTCAAAATTCTTGTTGCCTCTTAGTAGATTAAAAAATGGGACTCATTTGTCCGTTGATTTGGAAATAAATCTACTGAGAGTAGCAATTCTACCGGTCAAGCTTTGAAAATCCTTGATCTTTGCTGGCGATTTCATATCGACCAGGGCTTTGATCTTCTCAGGATTGGCCTCAATTCATCTCATGTTTACTATGAATCCCAAGAACTTCCCTGATCCTACACTGAAGGAGCACTTGAGGGGGTTCAGCTTCATTTGATACTTGTTCAAGACGTTAAAGCATTCTTGCAAGTCCCCTATATGCCCTTCTACTTTCTTTGAATTGACCAGCATGTCGTCGACATACACCTCCATGTTTGTGCCGATCAGCTCCTTAAACATGTGGTTGACCAGTCGCTACTAAGTCGCACCAGCGTTTTTCAAACCGAAGGGCATTACTTTGTAACAGTAAAGCCATGTGTCAGTTAGAAAGCTAGTGTGATCCTCATTAGGAGGATGCATACTAATCTGATTATACCCAGAGTATGCATCCATGAATGAGAGGATCTCATGTCCTGCAGTGGCGTCGACCAGTTGGTCGATCCTGGGGAGTAGAAAATAATCTTTTGGGCAGGCTTTATTAAGGTTTGTGAAATCCACACATGTTCGCCATTTTCCATTCGACTTGGGAACTAGTACGGGATTAGAGACCCATGATGGATACAACGCTACCCTGATGAATCCATTCTCCTTCAGCTTCTCGACTTCTTCTTTTAGGGCCTTTGACCTATCTTTGTCGAGCAGCGTCCTTTTCTATTATACCGGTGGAAAACTTTTGTCTATGTTCAGGACATGGCTGATGACTACAGGGTCTATTCCGACCATGTCTTTGTGCGACCAGGCAAAGACCTTCTGGTTTTCCTTCAAAAATTCCACCAATTCTTGTTTTTTTGTTATCTCTAAGTTTTTACCGACTTTCACAACCCTGGTCAGATGTTCTTCATCAAGTTGGACCTCCTCAAGGTCCTCAATAGGTCCAATTTCTTCATTAGAATCCCCAAAGCAAGGATCTAAATCTCTGTCCTCACTTTGGGCAACACTCTATTTGATGACATCATCACCTGATTGGGCTTGTACATCAGTCGCCATTGCAACTCTTTTCCAGCAGCTTTCCTCGATATACCTTTCTTTGCCTTAGTTATCGAGGCGTTGTAGCATTCCCTCACTTCCCGCTGATTCCCCAACACACATCCTATCCCTGTGTCAATTGGGAATTTCATGGACAGGTGCCATATCGAGGTAACGGCTCGTAGGTCGACCAGAATTGGCCTTCCAATCACAGCATTATATATTGAAGGATAATCATCTACTATGAAAGTAGTGAGTAATGTCCTGTTAACAGGTGTAGTGCCTGCTGTAACTAGAAGCCAAATTGGCCCAGTTGGGGCGAGCCCTTCGCCAGAAAAGCCATAGATGGTTTTGTTGCTTGGCTCCAAATCTGTAACGGACAACTTCATTCTTTTCAATGAGGATTTTTATAAGATGTTGACCGAGCTTCCCGTGTCAACCAACACCCTCTTCACCATCATGTTGGCAATTTGCATGTCCACTACCAGCGGATCGGAGTATGGGAATCGTACGTGCTGGGCATCGTCTTCAGAGAAGGTTATTAATTCCTCCTCTATTCGAGCCTTCTTTGGTGCTCGATCCTCCACACTCATCATCTCGATGTCCTGGTCATGGCGTAGGGTTCGAGCGTAACGTTCCCTTTCCTTCACACTGTCCTCTGCAAGGTTTGGCCCGCCACAGATGGTGAGTAAAATGCCTGCCACAGGAGCTGGCTGTAAAGGTGGCGAGCGCTGGCGTGCAGGCGCCTGCTCGTTGCCACCTTTAGCCTCTCGCTGAGACCCTCCTGTGATTCGCACATATCTCCTTAGATGTCCCTGCCTGATCAAGAACTCAATTTCATCCTTCAATTGGTTACACTCATTAGTGTCATGTCCGTAGTCGTTATGAAAATGACAGAATTTTGTGGTATCTCTCTTGGAGATATCCTTCCTTATAGTTGCGGGTCGCTTATAAGGAACATTAGAGTTGGTCGCCTCGTAGACCTCTGCTCGACTTTTGACAAGGGCCATGTAATTGGTGAATCTCGGATCATATCGATTGCCTTTGGGGCGTTTATTTTCAGAGTCCGATGGCTCATTATTCGCCTGTTTTCCACCATTCCTGCCATTTATGTTCCCGTTCCCGTTGCCGTTGCCGTTGCCATTGGGTTTCTCTGACCCGTTGGCAGCCTTGGTGGGTTCTTCCTTTGGCCCCTTGTACTTTGTTGGGGATTTCCCCTCATTGGCAATCACGTCCTCGAGCTTGATATATCGATCAACTCGATCCAAAAACTCTTGGGTACTTCTTACCCCATTCTTTCTTAGGCTACTCTAGAGGGGGGAGTGGCGCCTAACCCCAGCAGTTAGGGCCAATCTTGCCTTCTTCACCCACTGTCTTGGCTCCAGCCGTTGCTCGCATAAAGCGCTGGATATACTCCTTCAAGGGCTCTCCCTCTTTCTAGCGTATCTCGACCAGCTGGGTTGCCTTTGTGGGGTGTACGCGACCCGCATAGAATTGTCTGTAAAATTCCTTCATGAACATCTCCCAGGATACTATACTAGCAGGAAGGAACTTAAAGAACCACTCCTGGGCGGTGTCAGATAGTGTTGCGGGGAAGACCCTGCAGCGGGCATTTTATGTCCGTTTCTGTATATCAATTTGTATCTCAAATTTGTTGACGTGAGATACCGGGTCTCCGTACCCATCAAAGTTTGGCAATGTCGGCATCTTGAATTCACTGGGGGTTTCAGCCACAACAATTCTTTGCACAAACGGAGTGCCCCTCCTCCGATCGTACTCTATGTGTGATGTTCGTCCCCTGACCAGCTGTTGTCCTGCCTGGTTCAGAGAATTAATCTGAGCCTGAACCGCTTCCGGGATCGCTGGGGCTACCAGTGTCAGGGGAGCATACTCATTGTGCCTCTCACGATGATCGTTGAGTACGTCCCTTAAATCATCATCCCTGCGTCTGTACTCGTTAACCCCTAGCCGATCAAAGACGTTATGCTGCCTGGGTTTCCCCCCAGCGTTATGGCTAGCTGGCCTATTCCCTCTAGGTGGGGGGCTTCTGCCTCCACCTCTTTCCTCATTCCTCCGACTAGCATTCCCTCTGCCAGAATCGACTTCATTATAATCGTAGCCATCTCGGAACTGGGGCCGACTACGACATGATCGACTGTTCATGCTATTTCCTCCTCGGGCTGGAATTTCCTGAGTGTCAGGGGAGGCCTACGCTGGTCGTTGGGTCCCCGTGCATTATTATGCCGAGGGGAGCGCCTGATCGCAGAGCCTGACTCGTTGTTCCTTCTATTGGCAGAAGGATGCTATCCCCTGCTCGGTGGATTTGGCTCTTCATCCCCTGGGCATCTAGGGCCATGGTGCGGCTGCCCGGCCCTATTCTGCCTCTAGTGCAGGGGATTAACTCGACCAGCTTGAGATAGAGGCTGCTGTAGAAGATCCCGAATTGGGAGATCGTTCTGAGCCACAGGCAGCTGCTCCGGCCTCTGAGGGCTTGTTGGCTGGAGTGGAGGACTGGGATTGGGAGCCCGCTGTGGTGGCGCGCTCGGTGGGTGATCCGACTAAGAGGTCGGTGTAGCATGTTCTCGAGCCAATTGAATGGCTGCTTCGAGAGCGGCCATGGCATCCCTTTGCTGACTGTCCATGTCCATCTGCTGCTCACTCAGCTCCTGACGCTACGTTTAATTTCTCTCTGCTCCTAGAATCAATAATATATATATTATAATTATAGGGTTTTGATATTTTTATTATTTTATTAATCAAAATGTATTAAATCAAATTTAATAAAATAATAATTAAATAAATAGATGAGCCAAGACTGAGTCTTATACTCAGTGTTACACGTGTGAAACATGTATGTTGACCCTTAATTTGGCCAACGACACGGAGTCACGAATACGACAAAAAATGTGATAATAATCAGAAATGTAATCTAATGGTAAAGAATAGACACAAACGATTTATAGTGGTTCGACCCCAATGAATGGTCATGACCTACGTCCACTTAGTGCTATTATTAATATTGAATCCCAATGCTATGATCAAAGAACTAGGGTTCTTGAGTTTCACAAGCCTTAGGGGAAATACAACTATTTGGAGGATAATTGCACTGTATGCTCTTTCTCTCAGTATTCAGGAAAAAGATAAAAAAAAAGCCAAATGTCCACTCCTTGAGTTATTTCATGCATATTTATAGGCTCAAGGGGGGTTACATGGGCCAATGGGCCTTAACTTTTCCTTAATATCCGTGTATCAAGGTCATAAAGAGGTAATAATCAACGTAATTATTATAAGATTACAATTTTTAAAGGAAATAAACCGAACCATATGACCAGACTGATCGTATCTAATCGTGAAGTATGGTGAAGCAATATGCAGCTGGTCGATCATCGAACAACACCTCTTTGTCTTGACTCTACCACACATCAACCACGTGTGAGAAATTCTTGCCACATCATCAATAGCCGTTTTTGGGTAAACAATATCCTTTTAGGACTTTGTGTCTTAACCTCTTTTAATTATTTATTATTTAAAAGTAATACCAGCATTATCTTTAAACAACTTATTTATTTAAACTAATATTCTTAAGAAAATATGTAGGGAGTTGATAACCAAATTGAATCAGTCTTTATTTTAATGAATTATCTTTAATAATTAATTATTTGAATAAATATTTAAACCTAATCCATGTCAAATTTGAACTACCAAATTAATATCTCACTTTTAAGAAAATCATAAAATAATTAATTCATTTATTAATTTTGAAAATTAATAAATTAATTAGATAATTAACCTTAATTATCAAATAATTTCATATTTATCCAAAGAATAATTTTCTTTCAAATATGCACCCTACACAATTGTATCCGGTTTCAACTCTTACCTTGAACAGTGTTGATAGATCTGGTTGGGGGACCTATGGACCTATAATTGTAAGTTCCGATAAATTTAGATTATTAATTAAGACTCTTTAATTCAATAATCTTGTTTACTAATCTCAATATTATTCCACTAAAAATATGGGATTGCACTCTTGTAATTATAGACATTTATTTACTAAGAACTTATTATAATAAATGTCCATTAATATAATCTATACATAAAATTCAATCCTCTATTAATGATTCATAATTAAAACTAGAATAAGTTTATCATTTACCACTTTAATTATCTCTCTATCCTTAAGTACAATTAATCTTATTAGTGAATAGTTAATTCATAAACATATTCATGAATTTGAGCTCAATAACCATTCAGTTCCAAAGATTAACCCTTAAGGGAAACATTATTCATTTATTAAATAAGAAGACTTAGATTCCGCATCTGTATATCATGTCCCCAACCATTCACATTAATGAGTTCCCAAAACAAAAGTTTTTAGCTTGATCATTCTTACAGACCCTAACGAGTAAATCAAAAGTACTAGTATAACACAAACAGGAGTTCACAATAACATCAAGATTCAGATCGAGATGTATATGATCATTGGTTGACATGTTTAATTAATTCTTTATGACAAAACAATATTTAGTAAAGTATCAATAACATGACGGGTCCAATCTGTATAATCTCATCATACAAAACACATCCAGTAAATGTCCTACTACATTAGTGATCAAAATTTAGATCACATGTGTTCATAATTTTAGTGGACCATACTAACAAGTATTTAACCTAAAGATTCCTTAACTTTATTTTACTGTGAACTATTTAAATTCATTCCCTACAATCTTAATCATCTCGTATCAATATAAGATTGTAGTCATATTAATGAATATATGAATTTTATGATATTTAAATAATATTATTCAAACAATAATATAAAATAACTAATATATGCAAAAATTCATTTCCTTTATTTTTTTCTTAAACAATGTCCATTACATATACTTTAAGGGAACTATTCCTACCAGTCACCCACTTGCCCTAAATAAATTGGGGCATCTCTTTCAAACCCATGTTTCTTATATGACTTAATAATTAAAGTCTTGGTAAATGGGCATGCGAGGTCATGTTCGGAAGCCATCTACATAATAACTACTTCCCTTATTTGAACTATCTCCCGGATCAAGTGATACTTCCTCTCAATATGCTTTCTCCTCTTGTGAATTCTTAGTTATTTTTAATTGGATACTGCCCTACTTTTGTCATAGTATAGGACCAGTGGCTTATCAATATTTGTAACAACTTCAAGACTAATATTGAACTTTTTTCAGCCACACCACTTCCTTAGCTGCTTCACAAGCCTCTATATATTCAACTTCTATGGTAGAATTTTCAATACTAGTCTATTTAATACTTCTCCAAACCAAAAATCTTCCACCAAGTATGAACATTGATCCAGAAGTCGATTTTCGACTATCTTTATTTGATTGAAAATCAAAATCAGTGTATCTAGTAGGGTTTAGGTCACCACCTAAATATACAAGCATATATTCTCTCGTTCTTCATAGATACTTGAGAATATTCTTTACTTCTATCTAATGATTTAATCCAGGATTGGATTGATAACGAAAGACTATCCCTATTGCATAACAAATGTCAGGTCTTGTACACAACATAACATACATAAGATTGCATACTGCTGAGGCATAGGGATATTGTCTCATGTCCTCTTATTCTTGGGATGTCTTAGGACATTGTTCCTTAGAAAGGATAATTAGATGACAGAACGACATATCACCATTCTTAGAATTTTTCATATTAAAGCGTTCAAGCACCTTATCTATAGAAGTTGCTTGAGATAGTGCCAAAACATTGTTATGTTGATCTCTAGTGATCTGAATGCCTATAACATGGCTTACTTCTCTCAAATTTTTCATTTGGAATTTTTTCAGCAAGCCATTTCTTTATTTCGGTTAATGTTCCTACATCTTTCCTACAAAACATCTCATATCAAACTAAGAGAAAGGATGAAATTTTTTACATATTGCCAAGATAGTCAAATTCTAATTGATTCTTTCTATCACATCACTACTTCACTCAATACTCAGAGCCACCCTCTAATTCCCAGACCCTTGATGATTTCTCAAATCCAATTCTATCTTTCTATATTCTGTATTAATTTTGTTGTTGTTTTCTTTCTGCTATATTTGTTTACAAGTTTAATGACTTGAATGTCAAAGTGCCTTCGGCTGGCACCACCCAGGTGTCTCAAGGTTTTCTGATTATGCTTTTGTATTTATTCTACAAGTTGCTAGTACCCACGATGATCTATTTCTGTGATCGTAGATTTTAGCCTCTACAATTTTGTGCCCATCGTGAGACCATGATAAGCTGCCACTGACCAAAGAAATTTAAGATCTACCACTCAGTCAATCAATGTTATAAATATGACATAACAAATGGAGAAAGGAGAGTTCAGTGAAGAGCAAGTTAATCTCCATGAGTAATTCACTGCCTTTACAACACAGATGAGGGAGAACATGAAGTGCGCTCGAGCCATAGAGTGAGGGAATGCCATATTTAAGTGAAGAGAATGCATCATTTAGGGAGGAGAATGCAATGCTGAAAGCCCAAGTTGAGTTGTTTGCTGTTTCGATGACAACGCTCGATAATAGTCGAGTGAGATTCCAAGCGTTTGTCATTCTAATGCAATCATTTGATGCAACCCTATAGGAGGAGCGAACCATGTTATTGAGCAATAGTTAGCACCAGAAGCGTCTGACGTTGTGGTAGGATAGCAGACATCCACTCCTAGTACCATCATTTAGACTACATGCTCACAGTCGACCCAATAGTCATCTCACTAGCATTCATCCCATCAACAGTCATCCCTTCCGTAGTCGTCTCACCATCGGTCACCTATCCAACAATTCTTCCTTTAGCAATTATCTCTCTAACATTCGAACATTAAAAAATGTTTGTTCTTGAAGACTCTAAAATACAACCAATTTTGTTTGAGCAAACTACTATGGCTATAGACCTGAATCCTCCTATTGTAAATGCAGGAAAGACTATGGCCCCAATCCAAGAGGAGTTGGTTAAACAAATAATAACACAAAGGTTGGAGAGCTTAGAGGTCATGATTCAATGAATCTTACGAGTGCTAACTCCCATAAAAAAGAGCCTACCTAGCAGCTTTTGAGACTCCATTTTCATGGATGCCATTCCCCTAGTTGAAATCCCAAAGAATTTTGTGCTCCCAGTGATGAAAATGTATGATGGCACTACTGATCCCAATGATCATATAACAAGCACAAGCAAAAGACGCTCACTACTACTATACCTTACGAGTTATGTGAGGCGTGGGTGTGTAAGGGGTTTGGATCTAACCTGATTGTAACACCCTACTACCTTAGAGCTGTTACTAAGTGATTTTAAAACATGCAATTAACTTGCTAATCGATGTTTTTAAGACAAAAGTGTAATTAAACCATAATCAGAGTCATAAACTTTAAAAATAAATCATTCATTGAAAATTGTAAAGTGTTTAACATTTGGGATCCCAAAAATATTGTCTAGAAATATTTACAATTCAAAAATATAACCAGAGTTGGCTAACGACAAAATTTAAGTTTAGTGCAATCATCCCCCAAAAGTACCCCTGGCCGTGGCAGCCAGGCAGACCAGACATGTATGCGTCGCTCATCACGCTCACCATACTCAAGGTTGGTCGACTTTCCCCTTGCCTTTACCTACACCATAGAGCACCCGTGAGCCGAAGCCCAGCAAGAAAACCCTCATAAGCAGATAATAAATGCATATCAAGTACTTAAAATATAAACAAGCCATCATCAGGCTATACACATATGACCATACCATCCCAGGCGCTTTACCAAGCCCTGGGTTCGCAGTCCACACCGTGAGGATATCCCATGTATCCTTTGGGGTCTCGCCCTGGCAACTCGCACTCCGCATGCTAAACGCTGCCCCTGGCCCCTTGCCGTTCTCGGCCTTCGCCGTTCCCGGCCTTCGCTGTTCATTCATTTATATGTACACATAACATAACTAAACAGATACTTAAACACATATAAATTCAATCAAAGGGCTACGCCCTGCAAGACAATCATATAGGGCCAAGCCCTGCAACTCAATCATTAAGGGTCGTGACCTGCAACTCAAGCTCTATGGGAACTGTAGTTTTCTTACCTATGTCCCAAGCTTTCCAAGCACCGATGTCCCGAGAACAGTACCCTAGTCTGATCCTCGCCAAAACCCTAGTCAAAATGCATTAACAATTTCCACCCATCAAGTTCTAATCCATTGAATAGGTTTGGGTCATAATTCTAGTCTCCGGAACATTGAATTCTATCAATCCAAGTCATATAATCCATCCCGAGCCTTAACTATTGAATTCCTGAGCCTAAAATCTCTCTAGAACCCAAAAATGCACTAAGCGCCGCGGCCCTAGGAAGTCATGTCGCGGCCCCCAGCTCAACCCGAGGCCCTGCCTCAAATTAGCCTACACCCGCCACGGCCCTTCCTGAAGGGCGCCGCAGCGCGCCTCCAATTCCAGACGCCCCTATGTTCTAAAGGGCCACAACTCAGCAAGAATAGTGCCGCACCCGTTCCCTCGAGCCCAGAAAAACTCACCATTTTCACCTCAAAAACCAATCCAATTAACCCCAAAATGAAGCCAACAATCCAAACTAATCATCACATTGGTTATACTATAGATTCAGCAACAAAACCTAACAAAGAACTAGCCCAAAGCCTCATCAATTCTCAAGAATGATCCTTTCCCAACACACATGCAAACTCTAAGAAAAACCAAGAGCTACTCAATACAATTCACTGAGATTAAAGCTTACCTAAAGATGAAGTGAATCCCCAAGTCTGTTCTCTAAGCTCCAAGCCTCTAGCTCCCAAAATCCCAGCTAAAATTCCTTAGTCTTTGATTAGATTCACCAAGGTTTCCCCAAGCTTCCCAAGGATGAAACTCCAAGAGAGAGAGAATTCATAAGGGGGGGGGGGGGGGGGGTCGGTTTTTTTTTTTTTTTTTCTTTCTAAAGGCTTCTTTTGGTTTTGTTTTACTTAACTCAAGTTGCTAAGGTTACGTCAAGGCTCGGGGTACCAAAAATGTCCCCAAGGGAAAATTGGTGAATTTCCCCAATATTCCCTCCTAAACATTCTAACCTCAAATATATCTCCAAATATTTATTTCCATAACTCGATAACCCCATAAAATGTCTAATACCCGAAATGCCCCTCGACCCACCCCGAGTCAGATTTTCGACCCCGTTGTGACTTTCCAGCTAACCGCTCCCTAGGACTGTCTCGGATCGTGCAACACAGATATATTACAATTACCACATTTATGCCCTCAACGGGTTAAAATTGCAAACATGCCCCTAATAACCAAATGGGGCCCACATGCATATTTAATTCACCTAAACATGCATCACTAATCACATATTTACAGAAATTCACATATTATAACAATAATTGACTTATTTCCCTGTAAGCTCGCTAATCAAGGTTTAAGCCTTATTAGCAAATTTGGGTCATTACAACTATTCCCTCCTTACAAAAATTTCTTCCTTGAAATTACCTGACCAACTCGGGACACCGTTCCCGCATCTCAGATTCAAGTTCCCACGTCGCCTCCTCGGCCTTGCTGTTCCTCCACAATACTTTTACCAAGGCAATGGTCTTGCTCCGCAAGACTTTATCCTTCTGGTCGAGAATTTGAACTGGCTTCTCTTCATAAGACAAATCTTGATCCAGCCCCAAATTCTCATAACTCAGAACATGCGTCGAGTCAGACACATACTTCTGGAGCTTGGACATGTGAAACATGTCATTAAGCCCTGACAAGGCTGGAGGCATCACCAATCTATAAGCTACCTCACCAACCCGCTCCAGAATCTCGAAGGGGCCAACAAATCTAGCGCTCAGCTTGCCCCAAACACCAAATCGTTTCACTCCCCTCAAAGGTGAAACCCTAATGAACACATGGTCACCAACCTGAAACTCCACGCTCCTGCGTTTCAGATCTGAGTAACTCTTCTGGCGACTCTGGGAGGCGAGCATTCTATCTCTAATCTTCTCAACCGCCTCATTGGTCCTCTGAACAATCTCAGGACCTAAGTACTTCCTCTCACCGGTCTCATCCCTATGGATAGGTGATCTGCACTTCCTCCCATATAGCATCTCATACGGAGCCACTCCTATAGTCGCCTGATAACTATTGTTGTACGAGAACTCAATCAAAGGGAGATACTTACTCAAAGATCCCCCAAAATCTAGTACACAAGCTCGTAGCATGACCTCCAATATCTGAATCATCCTCTCAGTCTGACCATCTGTCTGAGGATGATAAGCAGTACTAAATCGTAATTGTGTGCCCATAGCCTTCTGCAGACTCTCCCGGAACTTGGAGGTGAAGGTGGGGTCCCTGTCGGATACTATCGACCTTGGAGCCCCTTGAAGTCGAACAATTTCCTTCACATATAACTCAGCATACTATTCCGCAGTATAAGTCGTCTTGACTAGTAAAAAGTGGGCGGACTTGGTGTACCTAACCACAATCACCCACACCGAATCATGCTGTCACACGGTCTTTGGCAAACTAACCACGAAGTCCATGGAGATATCTTCCCACTTCCACTCTGGAATCCCTAGAGGCTGCAGTAACCCTGTTGGCCTTTGATGTTCAGCCTTGACCTGCTGACAAGTTAAGCACTTGGCCACATAATCCACCACATCCATCTTCATGCCCGACCACCAATACAAACTCTCAAATCCTAGTACATCTTCGTCGTACTTGGATGTAAGGAATAGGGAGTAGTATGCAGTTCATCTAAGATCTCTCGCTGGATATTTGAATCCATTGGAACACAGATCCAGCCCTTATACTTCAGTAACCCATCTCTGAGATAGAAAAGTCCTTAGTCGCTCCGACTAAGACGTTCTCCCTGTAACCCCTCAACTGGGAATCATTCCCCTGTGCCTCCTTGATCCTCTCAAGGAGCTAGACTGAAGAGTGATTTTGGCTAACCGACCAACCACCAACTCTATACGCGCTCTGGTCATCTCCTCAGCTAGCTTATCAGATATCTGTCTCGAACTGAACAACTGTCCTGGGCCTTTCCGGCTCAATGTATCAGCAACTACATTAGCCTTCCCAGGATGGTATAGGATGTCACAATCGTAATCCTTAACCAACTCCAGCCACCGTCTTTGGCGCATATTCAGATCCTTCTGCGTAAAGAAGTACTTCAAACTCTTATGGTCGGTGTATATCTCGCACTTCTCACTATCTAGACAATGTCTTCAAATCTTAAGTGCGAATACTACCGCTGCCAATTCAAGATCATGTGTGGGATATCTCTACTCATACTCCTTTAACTGCCTCGATGCGTAGGCTATTACCTTCTCAGCTTGCATTAGCACACCCCTAAACCCTGCCTAGAAGCATCACAATAAACCATGAACTTCTCGTTGTCTGTCGGCAGACTCAACACTAGCGCGGTGATCAGTCGCCGTTTAAACTCTTTGAAACTATTCTCACATTTGTTTGGCCAAACACACTTTGTCTTCTTCTTTGTCAATTCTGTCAATGGTGTAGCTATCCTGGAGAACCCCTCAACAAACCGCTAATAATACCCTACCAATCCCATAAAACTTCTCACCTCAGGAACACTACTCGGTCTAGGCCAGTCTCTCACTGCCTCAATCTTATTTGGGTTGACCAGAATCCCCTCCTTACTGACGATATGGCCCAGAAATGTAACTTGCGATAATAAAAATTTGCACTTGCTGAACTTAGCATATAACCTATGCTCCCTTAACCATTGCAAGACCAAACGTAGATGTTGCTCATGCTCTGTCTCTAACTGAGAGTACACCAGAATGTCATCAATGAACACAATCACGAACTTGTCTAAATAGTCTTTGAAAACCCTATTCATCATTTCCATAAAAGCTGTTGGGGCATTGGTTAATCCAAAGGACATAACCAGGAATTCATAGTGTCCATACCTCGTGCGGAAAGCGGTCTTTGGTATGTCCTCCTCTTTGATCCTTAATTGATGGTAACCAGACCGGAGATCTATCTTAGAAAACACTGTCTTTCCCTGCAGTTGGTCAAACAAATCATCAAACCTAGGAAGTGGATACTTATTCTTCATTATCAACTTGTTAACCTCCCTGTAGTCAATACACATCCTAAGAGATCCTTCCTTCTTCTTGACAAACAACACTGGAGCACCCCATGGGGAGAAACTCGGTCTGATGAACCCTAAATCCAGTAACTCCTGCAACAGAATCTTCAACTCCTTCAACTCCGCCGGAGCCATTCTGTAATGTGTCCTAGATACTGGCTCCGCTCCTGGTAACAACTTTATAACAAAATCAATCTTCTGCTGCGGCAGTAGCCCTGGCAGATCTGCTGGAAATAAATCTGGAAACTCGCATACAAATCTAGTCTCTCCTGGTCCAACCGACACAACCCTAGAGGTATCCACAACATTCGCCAGGAACCCTATGCGACCTCCCTGCATCAGATCTCTAGCCTTCAATGCTGAAATCATAGGTACCCGCGGTCCACAAGCTGTTCCCACAAATACAAAGGGTACCTCCCCTTCCGGTTCTAAGGTCACCATCTTGTGCTTGTAGTCAATTGTTGCCCTATACTTCGATAGCCAATCCATCCCTAGGATCACATCGAAGTCATCCATCGCAAGCTCAATCAGATCAGCAAATAATTCCCTGCCATTTACCTATACTGGTAAAGCTCTAATCTACCTCCTAGAGACTACCAGTTCCCTAGTCAGAAACAAAGTCTAAAAACCCCTAGCATACAGAACACTAGGTCTACACAGCTGATCTATCACTCTAGAAGACACAAATGATTGAATAGCTTCTGAATCAAACAATGCAGTATAAGAAGAACCATCACTAGAAATCTGACCTATCAAAACTGAGGGGCTAGCCTCCGCCTCAGTCTAAGTCAAAGTAAACACCTTGGTAGGAGCGAGACTGTCGCCATACTTCAACTCCTCCTACCTAGCTTGTGGGCAGTCCTGCTTCAGATGATTGGCACTCCCACAGACAAAGCAGACCCTAATCTTGCACTCACCCTGATGTCGTCATCTGCATCAGGGACACACCGGAAAACTCCTCCAGTTGTCACTTCTGCCCTGACGGCCACTAGAACCACCCCGTGCCCTCCTATCTGAACTGGGAGGAACAAAGGAATCTAGGGCCTTCCTCTTCTGCTCGCTGGAGCCACTACCTTGACTGGATCCAATAAAAGGAGGCACCGTTCTCCTAGCATCACGCCTAACAATGCTCTCTCTCCAAATCTGGTCCTCGGCCCCCTCAGTAGTAAGGGCATTGTCTACAACCTGAGCATAGGTAGTAGTCTCTGGATCCAAGGTGATCTTCACATCACGGGCGATCATAACATTCAATCCCCATACGAATCTGTCTCTTCTTGCCGCATCTATCGGGACTAAATCTGGCGCGAACTTCGCCAATCGATCAAATTTCAGAGCATACTCTATCACGGTCAACCGGTTTTTGGTCAGGTTGATAAACTCATCAACCTTCATAGCTCGGACTGCAACACTATAATACTTCTCATTGAAGATGTTCCTGAAATCTTCCCAGGTCATAGCTATCACACTTCTCCTTTGAACTACTAAATCCCTCCAAATGCAGGCATCCTCTCTGAACATGTAGCTTGCACAAGCTACCCTCTCGTTCCCCTCACCCCTCATAAAATCGAGAATAGAGGAAATCATATTCATCCACTGCTCTGCCCACAGTGGGTCTGGTCCACCCTCAAAGGTGGGAGGATGCTGCTTTCTGAGCCTCTCATATAAAGGATCCCACTTATTCTCCACAACAGGTTGAATTGGCACTGGCGCCATCACCTGCTGAATTGGCAACCCAGTGACCTGTGGAGGGGCCTATTTCCTCAACTGTCGGAGCTCTTCTTCTGTTCGTTGCAATCTTGCTTCCATTTTGGCAAACATTTGCTGCCAATTCTGTGGGGCAGGTGGAGGGTCCTGACCTTGGTTATCATCCTCGACCTGACTACCGCGAAGTCTAGATGATTGTCGAGGCATCTCAACAAATATGCCTACAATCAAGGACGCCGCTCATCAGGCATGATAACAACATCCAAAACCACCTCCCAATCACATCAATCAACCATAAGCAACAATCCACATAACACACAAATAACATATAACACACAACGAGCCATGCCCTAACATTGTGCATACGTTAAATCATTCATCATGCTCTATATGGAATAAGCAGGCAAGCAGGGCATTTAAACACATAATTAGACATACAATTCCATTATTACTGTAACGCCCTGGATAACCAAGACCGTTACACTGTGTGTTTAAAATAGTGCAAGACTTGCTAACCAAGTCATTCAGACAAAGTGTAAACTCTATACCATTATCAGAGTAAGAATAAAAAGATTTTGGCCACAAACAGGCTATTTCCATTAAAAATGACGGTTTAATACATGGAGACTCAAAACAGGGTTTAGGTGTCTTAGATACGACAAATTATAGAAGTTACAAATAGTTCAAGCCACTCTAATGGCAAAATATACATTTTAGGTTTCCGTTCCTGTACAATCTCTCGACCGTGGCGGCCGAGCAGCTGACGATGTACACCTCGCCCCCAGAGCTCTCCAACTCATGGTTGATTCAGCCTACCCTTGCCTTAACCTGCACCACGTAGCACCCGTGAGCCAAGGCCCAGCAAGAAAGCATAATAACATAGCAAGATCAGCAACACTTATCTAATATTTTACAATGCTCAACTAAGAATTCGATATTTCATAACATTTATCCAATCAGTAATAACAGTTTGTCATCCAAACAGTCAACCAACTATATTCATAACACAATATTCACATTCATAGCCAATAGATTGTCCCAACCATCAAATAACATTCAGGGTTGGCGCCCTTAGTCGCACCCTCTATTTAACACACTGTCTTCGGCTCATTAGGGCCGCCCCCAGTGTAATACTCACTGACTCCGGCCAGCTTAACCGAGCTCAGTGATAAATAAGCCGCCTCAGCTACCAGTGGCCGAGCCGCGCCCCAGTGCGCAAATATTGATTCCGACACCCTTAGGCCAGTAATCGCATGTCCCATGGCATAATAACACCATCTCACGACATGATATACAAATGTAGGGAGCTCTTAGTCCCATCGTGTCCACATGGTTAATCACATTCACATAACAATGCATACAAACATAGGGAACACTTAGTCCCATCCTAACCACATACTTAGGTGCAGCTTTCTTACCTTTTAATTCACTAGCTTTGATCACTTGACTCCTTGAGCACGATCCCCCTCGAGCCCTAGTGCTTACCTAATCACAATTGTTATCCAGATTTTCGGATAGCGTTTAGATTGATGTCCTCGGGGAAGCAGAATTATCGATGTCTTTCACGGTAGGTGACCAGAGCTCGCGGATGAACAGAAAGGCTTCGCCTCTCCCGTTTAGTGTCCGGATTACTCTTCCAAGCAAACACAACACGGAAACTCGTCAACTCTCCCGGACTCCCAAAGGGGTATCCTTCGGGGAAGCCCCTTCCAGGAGAAGCTCTTCGAGTGGTCTCCGCGGAAACAGTTCCGTGCCTCGCACGGAACAAAGCCAAACGGTCGAGTCCTGGAGGAGGCATATTTGGAATGATATCCGCCTGACACAGGATCCCGCCTGACACGCCCGTCAGGTCAAAGCCGCACACATCCCAGCACGCCTAAGGGTACCTTTTCGCCTACTGTTCCGCTGACAACTTGGAAAAGACGGCTGACTTTGTGTGTACCCCATACTTTCACGTAAATATACCCACATAGAGT
The DNA here is from genome assembly GCF_963169125.1 of Humulus lupulus. NCBI lineage: Eukaryota > Viridiplantae > Streptophyta > Magnoliopsida > Rosales > Cannabaceae > Humulus > Humulus lupulus. The sequence continues at coordinate 106,603,939 of NC_084793.1, forward strand.
CTTGTAGCCATACTACTACAGTAATTGTATCCCTATTTATGGCTGGTGTAATTAAGACCCATGTACGTAGAGAAAAACCCTAATCCGAAACCCTAGCTATAAAGACCCCTTCATTTTACAAGAAGAGGGACGACCAACAAATCACATAGCAAAAACTCTACTAAAATCTCTTTAGCTTCATCTTCTTCAAGAGAACCCGAGAGAAACACTGTGAGTGTGTGAAGTTCTTGTGCACCAGCCATCTTACTGTAACCTTTTCCAAGTATAATAACATCGACTCGTGGACTAGGGCTTGTTAACGCCTGAACCACGTAAAAACACTGTTTGTTTAGTTATATTTCAGCATTTCTACAGTTCTTATCTTTTTATTATTCTGTTTGTATTCGTTTCCGAAAAACTCGGTAAACATTTTGGTGCTTTCATTGAGAGCTGTAGGAAGTTGTTAGTCAGCTCTTTTTCTGTGTACGTTTTTTGTATTCACTTCGTGCTAAAGAGATGGTGACTACGAGAAAATCCGCTGTTGAAAAAAATGCTACGGTCAACCCCGATACCGTGATGGAAGATGTGGTGCAAAGCGAACCCTTGGACTACCAAGGTGAAGACCCGACATCCCGCCAGGATCGGGTCAGTACCGAAGATACAACATACTTAGAAGACGAAGAAGAGTATGTCCAAGACGGTTATTACAAGGACGGCTGCTACTATGAGAAGGACCCAGAACTGGTCCAAGTAGCCGAAGATTTGGAGGTCACCAAAGCCAAGCTTGCTGAGCAGGAGCGCCTCTCCGAAAAAATGCAGCGCATGATGGAGTGCCTCCAAAGCAAGTTCAGAGACCTAGGCGACTCGGACGAGGACGCCTCTGTTTTAGGTGGTGCTGATGCCACTATGCCGGATCCAGCCGCTGCTGGACCATCCAAAGCCGCCCCTAACAAGGGCAAAGAAAAAGTTGGAGAGCCTGTGCGCGCTGACGCCCCTGCACCTCCTAAAGGCGTGAATCACAAGGCCGACTGCCCCCCCCCCCCCCCCCCCGCGCGCAGAAGGTCTCTGGCGCTCCTAAGCCCAGACGTCCTTCAGCCCCAAGGGGGCACTCCGTGCCTAAAGGGCCCGGTGCTAAGGCACCCAGGCCTAGGGGAAGGAACAACCGCCCCAGTGATTCCGTCAACCAGGACGGTCGGGCTGCGAACTCGCACTCCGAAGATAGCTGGTCCACGGTGGACCTAAGAAGAAGGTTGGAGGCCAAGTATGAAAAGGCCAAAGGAGAAAAGGCCCGGCCTCACGGAGATGACCTCCGAAATCATATTAATGACAAGCTCCGGGGACGTGATCTCCCTGAGAGTGATACGAAGAGGCTCGAGGAACAGATTGCCGCCTTGACCAAGCTGGTCCGGAAGCAAAGTGGGGCCCTGTCAGACTCTGAGGAGGAAGACTCGGAACCATGTGTTCGGAGGATCGCGGAAACGTCCCTCCCGGATAACTTCAAAATGCCCCACATAGAATTATATGATGGGAGGACAGACCCGCGTACCCACCTAGCTAAATACAACAAAATGATGCAAGTGGCGCGTGTCAGTGAGGACGCCAAATGCATGTGCTTCTCACTCACCATTACCAGGTCCGCGGAGGACTGGTGGAAAAGATTAGCTCCCGGATCAATCCACAGTTGGAAGGAGCTACAGTCCACATTCAGGAGGCAGTTTATTGCTGCCCGCGACCACGACATGGAGGTTGGTTCCTTAACCAACATCAAGCAGCAACCCACTGAGAACCTCAAAGCTTTCATTCAGAGAATGATGGAAGCTGCTGCAAAGACCAAGGTCAGCGATGACAGGAAGCTGATCGCCCTCCAATCGGGCCTTACTGTCGGCTCCCTGCTATGGGGGGAAATGCAGAGGAGACGGGCAGAAACGCTGTCCGAATTCATGTCAAAGGCTCAGGGAATCATCAACCTTGAGGATGCTTACCAGCAGGCATTTGGAGTTCCCCCAGCTCCAACGCCTTCCGTGACTGCGCCGAGCTTTGCTTCGCAAGCTCCCGCTCCAGCCCTCACGCTTCCAGGAGCCCAATTCACTCCAAGTGTGTACGGGCCTTCCGCGTCTGCTCAGACGCCGAGTCAAACCCATTTCTCTGGGTACGGAGCTGTACAAACCGGATGTAGTATCGCTCCTGGCATGCCGCAGCCGCAAGCGGAAGCCCCAGAACGAAATTTGAGCCAATCGCGGAGCAAACGAAGTGGAAGAAACTCCAACCGGGGAGACCATTCAAAGAAGCCCCGGAAGGACTATGAGCCCAAGTTCACGGAATATACCAGTTTGATAGACTCGCGAGAGAATGTCTATCGGGTGACCTGTAATATGGTCAACTACAGGAAGCCCCCGAAAGTGTCTCACGGAGGAAGACGTCCGCGAGACTCCAATAAAAGGTGTGAGTTCCACGGAGACGTGGGGCACACCACGAACGAGTGCCTTCAGCTGAAGGATGAGATCGAGTCCCTGGCAAGAGCGGGACACCTCGGTCAGTGGGTGAGGATACCCATTATCTATCCCGGACAGGGGGTAGTTCACGGAGCTGCATATTCCCCGGGACAGAGGGGGACCGCTAGCGCTCCTGGAGCCGGTCACCCCCAAGCTCCCGGGTCTCAGTACCCGGCGCTTCCTGCTCCACCCGCTCCGGCACCCATTGCCTTGTTGGCTCCAGGACCGGGCAACCCATATCCGCCCGGCCTTGCTCCGCCACCCGTTGACGGACACGTAGCCACCATTTCCGGAGGACCGCACCTTGCCGGAAGCACCCGCAACTCCCAGAAAAGGTACTTGAGGGAGTTAGAACACGCCGAGGAGATGTGCGCCTTGGTTCAATCACCTGCTCAACGTCCCCGAATGATGGATCTTCCCATCACCTTCACGGAGGACGATGCTCGACATGTGCACTTCCCCCACAACGATCCCCTCGTGGTGGAAGCCCAGATTGCCAATAAGAAGGTCTCACGGATCTTGGTCGATAACGGAAGCTCCGTAAACATCCTCTTCAAAGCGGCCTTCCACGCGATCGGATTGACCGAGACAGACCTGGCCCCATGCCCCATCCAGCTTCAAGGGTTCAATGGGGACGCACTCATGCCATTAGGAAAAATTCAACTTCCAGTCACCCTCAGAGGAGAAAGCGACGCTTGTGCCTTCAAGCATAGCACATTCGTGGTGGTCGACTGCCCCACGGCGTTTAATGCCATCTTAGGCCGACCGGTCATGATCGATTGTGGGGCCATAACCTCGATACGCCACTTATGTTTGAAGTTTCCATGCGACGATGGGCGTATTGGCACCCTCCGAGGAGACCAAAGAAGTGCACGGAGCTGTTATAACGTCTCCGTCCGATCCGTCTACACGGTCCAAGAGACGTTTGCTGCCATTCCTTTGGCGGAAGAATTACCAGAAACTGGGGGTGCTCAGGAGGCATACTTTGACGAGCTCGACCCAAGAGTGGGAATCGAGAAAACAATAGAGCCGATGGAGGAAGTCGAAGAGGTGATCCTCAACCCGGGAGAACCCACCAAAGTCATTCAGGTGGGGAAAAACCTGCCGTCGGCCATTCGAGATAAGATCGTGGCCACTGTGAAGGATAATCAGGATATCCTGGCATGGTTCCACGCTGATATGACGGGGATTAATCCCAATGTTGCGTGCCACGCACTCAACATAGACCCATCTGCAACTCCAATTCGCCAAAAGAGGAGGCCGCTGGACCCAGTGAGAGCCGAAGCCGTCAAAGCTGAAGTGGACAAATTGATGTCCATAGGCTTTCTCCAGGAGTCGCACTATCCCGTGTGGTTGGCCAACCCAGTTCTGGTCCCGAAACCCGATGGGTCCTGGAGAATGTGCATTGACTTCACGGACCTAAACAAGGCCTGCCCGAAAGATTGTTTCCCTCTTCCGCGAATCGATCAGATGGTAGACGCTACTTCCGGGTACGAACTCTTATCCTTCATGGATGCGTACTCCGGATACAACCAGATCAAGATGCATGTCGCGGACCAGGAACACACCAGCTTCCTCACGGACAAGGGTGTCTACTGTTACGTGGTCATGCCTTTCGGTTTGAAGAATGCTGGGGCGACGTACCAGCGTCTGGTAAACAGAATGTTCAAGGACCAACTGGGGAGGAACATGGAGGTATACGTGGACGACATGTTGGTAAAGTCCAAGACCTCCGGGGACCACAGTGACCACCTTGAGGAAGCTTTCGCCGTGATCCGAAAGTACGGGATGAAACTAAATCTAAAGAAATGTACTTTCGGGGTCTCGTCTGGGAAGTTCCTCGGTTTCATTGTCAGCTCTCGCGGAGTGGAAGCCAACCCTGAGAAAATAAAGGCGTTCATAGATATGCCTTCCCCCCGGAAACATAAGGATGTCCAGAGAGTTACCGGAAGGATAGCTGCTCTCAGCCGCTTCGTATCCAAGGCCACTGACAAGTGTATCCCCTTCTTCAATGTGTTGCGAGGAAACAAGAAGTTCGAGTGGACCCCCGAATGCGAAGCAGCCTTCCAACACCTCAAAGAACATTTAACCCGAGCTCCCATTCTGTCCAAACCTGTCGAAGGAGAGGCGTTGTTCTTATACTTAGCTGTGACTGAGCACGCAGTGAGTGCCGCTCTCGTCCGGGAAGATGGCCGTATCCAGCTCCCTGTGTATTACGTAAGCAAGAGGTTATTGGACGCCGAGTCTAGATATTCAATGATCGAGAAACTCTCCCTCTGCTTGCTGATTGCTTCACGGAAGCTGAGGCCATATTTCCAGGCGCACACCATCAAAGTACTCACCAACCACCCTCTCCGACAAGTCCTGCAAAAGCCCGAGTCTTCTGGCAGATTGCTTAAGTGGGCCATGGAACTGAGCCAGTTCGACATCCACTACCAACCACGTGTTTCCATAAAAGGTCAAGCTCTCGCGGACTTTATTGTGGAATGCTCGGGAATGAATGACCTCCCGGAAGATCCTGTCCCGGAACTTCCCACCTGGAAGGTCTATGTAGACGGAGCCTCAAATGAAAAAGGAGCTGGAGCGGGGGTCATCCTAATATCTCCCCAAGGGCATCAGCTCTAGAGCGCCATCCGTTTCGCGTTCCCAGCATCCAACAACGAGGCAGAACACGAAGCCATGTTAGCTGGGTTACGACTGGCCAGAGAAGTCGGAGCCCAAAAAATCGAAGTATACAGCGACTCCCTACTTGTGGTAAACCAAATATCCGGGGAATACCAGACGAAAGGCGAAAGGATGGCTGCCTACGTGTCTCTCTCCCGCGACCTACTGCAGCATTTCAAAGGCTACCAAATCCGCCAGGTCCCCCGGGACCAGAACTCACTCCCGGACACGCTGGCCAAGCTTGCAACGGACCCGGAGATTGAACAGTATGGCTTAGTCCCCATTGGGCACTTAGAAGCCCCCAGTACTGAGACACGAAGGATAAACGCCATCATCGACCATTCCCACTCCTGGATAGGACCCATCCTCAGATTTCTCACCACCGGAGAGCTCCCCACTGATAAAGCTGACGCAAGGAAGCTCCAATATCAAGCTCCCCGATACGTGGTTATGGATGGAAAGCTTTACCGCAGGGGGTTGTCCATACCCTTCCTTAGGTGTGTTGCCGGAACCGAAGTCAGCACCATCATCCATGAGATTCACGGAGGCTTCTGTGGCGATCATACCTCCGGGCTGAGCCTCTCCAAAAAGATCCTTTGACAAGGATACTTCTGGCCCACCATGAAGAAGGATTGTGTGGATTATGTCAGGAAATGTGAGCAGTGCCAGAGGTACGCCAAGGTTCCGCGAGCGCCGCCTACAGAAATTACCCTAATGACCAGCCCCTGGCCGTTCGCCGTTTGGGGCATTGACCTAGTAGGTTCCCTCCCAACTGGAAAGGGTGGAGTGAAGTACGCCATAGTCGCGGTAGACTACTTCACCAAATGGGCTGAAGCTGAACCTATGAACACGGTCACATCTAAAAAAGCACTGGACTTTGTCATCAGGAATATAGTGTGTCGTTTTGGGCTTCCACGAAAAATTGTGTTCGACAACGGAAAACAATTTGACAGTGAACACTTCACGAACTTCTGTGCTTCGCATGGAATTATCAAAAGCTTTTCCGCAATCGCCAGACCCCAGGCTAATGGGCAAGTGGAAGCTGTAAACAAAATATTAAAGACCACGTTGAAGAAAAAACTCCAAGCCTACAAGGCTCACTGGCCGGAAGAACTTCCGCGAGTACTTTGGGCCTATCGCACAACAGAGAGAACTTCGACGGGTCACACGCCTTATTCCATGACCTTCGGTTGCGAGGCCGTCATCCCAGTAGAAACTATGATCCCCTCTCACAGGCAAGACACCTACGATCCTACCCGAAACCATGCCCTTCTCCAGGAGTCCTTGGACATGATCAAAGAGCTCCGGGAGCAGTCGCAGGTCCAACTAAAAATGTACCAGGGCAAGATAGCCCGACACTTTAACACGAGAGTCAAGAGCCGTACATTCGAAGTTGGGGATCTTGTCCTACGGAGAGTATTTCCTGCTACGCAGGATCCGGGAGTAGGAGTCCTCGGACCCAACTGGGAAGGCCCCTACGAAGTCCAAGAAAAAGTGGGCCATGGGACGTATCACTTAAAGAGACTCGACGGATCTAAAGTCCCGCGCGCCTGGAACGCGGAGCACCTCCGCCGTTACTACCAGTAGGCCCCGGACCATCCAGTCGGAAGTCCTTGGTGAAATTAGCAAAAGTGAAAAATGTGGAAATAATCCTCCCTGTTGTAAAACTCACGCCTAGCAGGCTAATTTAATGAAACACGGAGAGATTCACTCCGCTTTTACTGCACTTTTTATCCCTGTGTTCAAAGCTGCGTTTTAACAAGTGACCACGCGGTCCGGAGACGTCCGGACCCCACGCTCACTTGGAGGGTATACATGGCTAAGGCATAGCCATACGCCCCTTGAACAAAACGTACACAGAACACCACTTATGTGCTAGCATTGTGTTTGAAATTTTTAAATTGTTTGAAATGTTTAAATTGTTAAGCTTAGGTTTATTTGTTGCCATGAACATGCTGGCATTACGTGTCATATGTGCATTATGTGCTTATGTGAAAATTGCCATGGAAATGCCTGCCATTATGTATCATGAAAATTATCTCCTGTGTAGCCCAGCGATGGACGGGACTGGGGGTTGAGGCACGTTCATAGAGCTACGCCAAAACACCCCCAACTCCCTGACAAGTCCTTTGCAGAATACTCCGCGATCGCTGTAGAGCTTTGCTTCGCAAGCTCCAGCTCCGGGTCCCGCAAGGCGAAAGATGGCAAGATCCGCGAGCGCTGTAGAGCTTTGCTTCGCAAGCTCCAGCTCCGGGTCCCGCAAGGCGAAAAAATGGCAAGATCCGTGATCGCTGTAAAGCTCTGCTTCGCAAGCTCCAGCTCCGTCTCCCGCAAGGCGAAAGATGGCAAGATCCGCGACCGTTGTAAGCCTTGCTTCGCAGGCTCCAACTCCGGATCTCACAAAATAATGCATGGCGAGCTCCTTGGCCATTGCAAGTTTCAGCTCCCGAAGCAGACATGGTCGATCCCCCACTCACAGCCGGCCTTGCTTCGCAAAGCCCCTGCTCCGGGTTCACACCTGGTGGGCGTGGCGATTTCCCCGACAGCAATGTGCCTTGCCTCGCAGGGCTCCATGCCAGGTCCCTGAAGTCAGCCACCATGAGGTTCGCAACAACCGTTAGTTTTGCTTCGCAAAGATCTAACCTTAAGTCTAGCGACGCTCACCAAAAGAACTCCCGTTCCAAACCATGGAACGGCTCACCTTAGCAATCCCAGCGAACAGTATAACTACAAGTCCCGGGATTGGCTATTTGCCTCAGGAAAGCTAAAATACGGTGAAAGGAGCCTGGCCGTTGGAACCAGGAAACCTTCGTAACCTAGAAACTACGTGGGAAAATACATCATCCGTTAAAGCTTCAAGTGGGAAGTGCATAGATTTTTGCCGTTGGAACCAAAACCTCATACGCCCCTACAACAGTTTCTACCGTATAAATGTCTACCCTAAGCGCAAAGATAAATAAAGAACTCGGCAGAAAAGAAAGGAGAATGCTATAATTATGGCAAATATGTTCGCAATGAAAAACTCAAAATGAAAAATAATTAAAGATAAAACCCCTTCAAGCATTGGGGGTAACTACAGCTTCCACGACCACAGCTTCGGGGGCATCGGTTTCAACTGAGGCTGGTGGAGTCGGCTCATTGGAAGGGGGAACTTTGTCATGAGAAGGTTCAGAGGTCCCCGCCTCTCCGGGATCTCCCACCTCAGCAGCTCCAGCACGTTCGTCAATGTTGTAAGTTTGGATGTACGCCTCTGGGCCTTGATCCCACACGAGTAGCTTCTCCCTCATGGCTTCGGCATCATCTCCCAGATAGCCTAATACCTCCGGGTTCACTTTCCAGAGTTGATGCATGAGGACCACATGCGATATATTAATCGTCCTGTTCAGTATCACCTCAGCATCCTCCTTCTCCTTCAAGCGCTCCGCCTCGGAGGTTGCCAGCTGTGCCTCCGCGACAGTTAGTTGAGCCCTCAATTTTTCCATTTCGGCCTTGGAGGCATCACGCTCCCCCTTAAGAGAATCAATCTCCTTGCGCTGTTCCCTATTTTGGCTCAGCACGGATTGCTTCTCGGTCACATGCCCCCTGGCAGTGAATTGTAAGGCCCCGATCTCTTTATCCTTCTCGGCGAGCCCCAACTGCAGCATAGACACGAGATCCCTGCTCCTCTGATGGAGTTGCTCCTCCTCGTGCAGCTTACTCTGAAGAGTGGAATATTCCTCTTGCTGCTTAAGGAGGAGATCATTTTTTGATTGCAAGCGAGCTTCCAGGGTATCCTTCTCCACCTTAGCTTGGGACAGCTCTTCCCGGAGCTTGGAGTTTTCGGCCTTCATCCCATCCGACCGCTGTCTAAACTCATTCTCTGCCTTGGCCCGGTACTCTTGATATTTGGCAAGATATTTCTTGTCCGCCTCTTTCTCAGTCGTGCGCCGGGCCTGATCAATCTTCTCCGAGGCCTCCAAGGCCTGTTGGGTCAGTTTCTGCTTCTCCGCCTCCAAGGCCTGGCGAGCCAGCTGGCTCTCCTCCAGTTGAACCAGAACTGCACCAACCTCCCGGAACGAGCGTTCCGCGATCATAGAGGCCTGCAAGGAAAGACAACAGAATGAGCTAAAGCCGGACAAAAAGACAGATGATCCCAAAAAATAACAACTGACGGCTTACCCCGGACAGTTGCTGCTTCACAGCGTGTGTCAGTAACAGCGGATCCTTACTGCTACTGATGGCCCATTTCTCAGAATTGAGCTCGCATAAGCTCAGGGCCATGTCCTCCATCATCTCAGCTCCGAACGGCGCCAATGCACGTCCGAGCCTAGGCACCAGCCTCTTCTCCAAGGCTGGACCATCCAAAACCGCTCCGGTCGGGTGAAGGGATCTCACCCCCTCGGCCAGCTCAGCTCTCTTCACGGCAGACAAGTTATCTGCCCTTCCCTGAGTAACAGCCTTCTCCGCCTCTAACCGCCTCTTCAAAAAACTATCGGCCCGTCTTACACCCTCCAGGAGAGCAGCGGGGAAACTGGTTGGCTTCCGCGGAAAGTGGAACTTCAGGCCAGGCAGAGGAAGGTTGGTTGTCTGAGAAGAAGGAGACCCCGGAAGGGTAGACCCCCTTTGGGCTGGAGGAGGAGGCAGACGGGGTATTAAGGCCCCGGTCTGTTGCTTTTGCTGCTGCGGCAGCAGAAGTAATTGCCCTTGTTGCTGCTGCTGGTTTGGATGTTGTTGTTGCTGCAACTGTGACGTTGGTGATTGTCTCTGTTGTTCTTGTTGCTGCTGTTGTTGTAGTTGTGGTTGCTGTCGTTGCTGTTGTTGTTGCCTTCGACCGGGAGAAGAGTGTCTAAGGCGTTTGTTCTTAGCGCCCTCAGCATCTTCTCCGGGACGCTTGCTCACCCCAGTTGTCCTCACGGGGAACACAAGCCCTTCCCCGTCGCTGCTGCTACTCGAGACCATCATAGTCTCGGAAGGCCCGTCAGCAGGAGACTTCTCTACCCTCGGAGACGCTTGCGCCTCGCCACTTGTCTTCTTGGGGGAGGCAGCTTTACCTCCCCTACCAGCCTTGGTCTTCCGTCCTTTCCCCGTGGACGGGTCTTGGCTGGTGGCAGCCTTCTTAATGAGCAAAGTAACCCTCCCCAACATCTTGGCTTCTGGATACTCTGCAAGAAACGTACAAAGCAAGGTTAACGAACCAACAAGCAATGAGAAAGAAGATAAGCGGAAGACAAGACAATCAACAACATAAAAGCACAAGCAAGCCCGCCAGCAGGGAACAAGAAACAAGAAAAAGAAAAGTTTGAAAGGGACGACCATGCACGAGAAACGTGGATGGCCTTCCCCGAGCAAAACAAAACATCGCTTCCTGCTCCAGGAAGCTCCCGTACTCCTTGAAGTCCGGGAATGACATGCTGAGGGAAGAAGGGTCAACCATGATGACACCTTCTGGCAGACTACCGTCACTCAGACACCAGAGGAGCTCATCTACCCTATCGCAATATCTGTCGAAGGGTATCCTACGCGGATCTAGCCTAAGGAAACGGGGATCAAACCCCATCTGAGAGGTCCGGGAAACCTCAGACAGGCTGGGGGTGTGGATCAATCGAAAACTAGTCTTACCTCTCCCGGAGGTACTAGCCCCCGGAGCCCCTTCGTTAGGGTAAGCCGCGGCGTGGCGAGCCTCGATCTCCTCTTCCTCCGGCTGGGGGTCGGGGAACCTCTCCGCCCAACTAGGAGATAAAGTATTTTCGTCTCGAGCTGCTTGGGTGATCACCTTAGACAGCTCCAGGGCAATCTGCTCCCGGATGTCAGCTGACACCTGAGTTTGCCCCCTGCCACTCACTGGCTCGATGTTTTGGAAGGAGGCAAGTAACCCATACTCCCTCAACGATTCGGAGGTCACAAGTCCCTCCACTTTCAACTCTTCCTCAGAAAGCCCTTCGTAGAACTTGGACCTCCTTATCATCTCCGCGCAGCGAGGTGTCCGCGGAACGACTTCTGCAAAATTCAAATACGAGCGTTAGAGATCCTACCAAAAGGCAAATCAAACGCAAAGAAACAAAGTTGAAAAGGAGAGGAAGGAACGCTTACCAGGGATTTTGAAGTCCAAAGATAGGGCTGGCACCCTCTTCAGCGGAAAGCCAGTCGTCAGGAACCAGTATTCCCGGAGGTCTGGAACCCTCGCGGTATGACAGGTGGGGCACATCACGTCCGGGTGCCTTTCCAGCCTGTAAAACCCCACCTTGTCTGAAAGACCCCTCATAGGCTGAGACTTCAACCCGTAGAAGTACAGCACCTCCTCCGGGGTAGGAGCTTCCAATTTCCGGGACTTGCAAAAGATGAACCACCCTGCTAGGAGCTTGTAGCTGGGAGGAATCAACTGGAAGGGGGCAATCCCCGCCTTCACACAGAAATTGGCAAAGTAGCTCCGTAGGGACAAGTGCGCCCCACACACTATGTGTGCCCAGCTCCAGGCACCGAAGCCCTCGTGACTCTGGCTAGCCGACTCGCCCAGCACCGACAGACGATGCCACATCAGACCTGGGATGTTCTTCAGGCCTGCCTCGGAGGAATACAGCTCCAACATGCCATAATTCCTGAAAAGGTTCGGCTTTTGGTCCATCTCCCAGATGGAACTATTGGAAGTCGGTGGGCTAGCCGCGACCACTTTCGCCTTTCCTTTCCCCTTTGCACCAACGACAGGGGAACCCTTCTCTTGGGCAGAATCAGCCTCCCCCACAGCAAGGAGTTGTTCCTTTGAGATGTTCGTCACTGGACAAAAGAAAGAAAGAAGAAAACACTCTAAGCAGTCAGCACCCTTGTCATACCCTAGTGGTATCAAAGGCGTCGGGGAGACCCTCCCCGAAAACTGCTTGGAGAGGCTCCCACCGAGCTTACCGAGGGATTGGAACCATGCCACCCGAAGGGCAGCAAGGAACGACTTTCCGAACGCAGATCGCCCAAGCAGGCAAAAAAGGCTACTTATCGACTCACATCAATCACATGCCTACCAAAGCCCTATTCACGCATGCACATAAGCGATAATGGCAGAAACCTCTACTCTAACAACTACCAACAACCTAAGGTTTGGGAGGAAAGAGCAAAGTAGAAATACTTACTGATATTCGGGTAGTTGGAGGTTGAAGGAGTAACTGGATCACTGCACAGCACGATCGCGAGAAGTAAAAGCTGCAAAGACGAACGGCGATTCAAACCAGGAACTTCGGCGAATAAACCCACTGCCAAATCAAAAGAAAAGTTTCCAGATACTTACCAAAAGAAATGGCAAGTTCGGGGGAACGTAAGCTGGGAAGCCTGAGAGTTCGAAGGTTTGGAAATCTGAAAATCCTAAAGATAGAGAATCTGAAAGCGTAAAGAGGAAGAAAGGTCCTTTCCCTCGTTTTTATAGCAGGGAAGAAGTCGTTTCGAATTCCTCAAATGGACGGTCCCGATCTTCCCATTCCGTGTGCATCAGATCCAACGGCTGGAGATGAAGCGACGATCCTATTTATGACTCCTCGGATGGGAATAAAGTATTTATTTCCCATCATTACACCACCTCGGGCCCGGAGTACCATTAAAAACCGTCAAATCATTATTCAGATGACTGACGCACGCATACTCAACCAGACGCCTCACGCACACGTCTTGGTCGCAGAACCATTCCCAGAATGACACGTGGTCCTTGCCGCACTTGAGTACTTGAGTTCAAACAGAAGAAATTCCCTTTCTTTTTCATAACTAACACTCAGGCGGGAAAAAGGAACCCTTCCGGGAACACAGAAGGTGCCCCCTCGCCTAATCTAAGAGACCGAAATACCCGGAGGACTGTACAAGCTCCCGGATCTCTCAAAGCTCCGTGACCTTGGGGGGTAAATGTTATCCAGATTTCCGGATAGCGTTTAGATTGATGTCCTCGGGGAAGCAGAATTATCGATGTCTTTCACGGTAGGTGACCAGAGCTCGCGGATGAACAGAAAGGCTTCGCCTCTCCCGTTTAGTGTCCGGATTACTCTTCCAAGCAAACACAACACGGAAACTCGTCAACTCTCCCGGACTCCCGAAGGGGTATCCTTCGGGGAAGCCCCTTCCAGGAGAAGCTCTTCGAGTGGTCTCCGCGGAAACAGTTCCGTGCCTCGCACGGAACAAAGCCAAACGGTCGAGTCCTGGAGGAGGCATATTTGGAATGATATCCGCCTGACACAGGATCCCGCCTGACACGCCCGTCAGGTCAAAGCCGCACACATCCCAGCATGCCTAAGGGTACCTTTTCGCCTACTGTTCCGCTGACAACTTGGAAAAGACGGCTGACTTTGTGTGTTCCCCATACTTTCACGTAAATATACCCACATAGAGTCTTGTAGCCATACTACTACAGTAATTGTATCCTTATTTATGGCTGGTGTAATTAAGACCCATGTACGTAGAGAAAAACCCTAATCCGAAACCCTAGCTATAAAGACCCCTTCATTTTACAAGAAGAGGGACGACCAACAAATCACATAGCAAAAACTCTACTAAAATCTCTCTAGCTTCATCTTCTTGAAGAGAACCCGAGAGAAACACTGTGAGTGTGTGAAGTTCTTGTGCACCAGCCATCTTACTGTAACCTTTTCCAAGTATAATAACATCGACTCGTGGACTAGGGCTTGTTAACGCCTGAACCACGTAAAAACACTGTTTGTTTAGTTATATTTCAGCATTTCTACAGTTCTTATCTTTTTATTATTATGTTTGTATTCGTTTCCCAAAAACTCGGTAAACAACAATCATGGCCAAAGTCACTAAAAATCTCCAAGTTCAAAACCTAGCCCCGGGGCCAATCCCGAGCCCCTGGGAAGTCCTAGTTCCACCAAACAAGGTTGTGGAACCAAACCCCAAACCTTAGGTCAAAAACCCTTGCAAACAACCCTAAAATCCCCTTCAGAAAGCAGGGTAGCGCTACAGCGCTCTTGGGAGGGCGCTACAGCGCTACAGACAGAAGCCAAAGTCCCCTCAGCATTATGGCCTAGCGCTACGGTGCCCAAAGGCTAGCGCTGTAGCGCTAGTCACAGGCAGCCCAGCACCATTTTTCTCTTCTGCGATTTTCTCAAACCAACTCGAACCAAAACTCTTCCAACTCTTTCCCAAACTCAAAAACAACCTCATGACCATAGTCCACTCATCCCAAGCACTCCAAACATCTAGAACTTAAGCACATGCATCCACAACCTCAGAATTCACCATAGCCACTCCTAAGCTCTAAAACTCAATCAAAACCAGCTGAACTACAAAGTTAGAGTTTAGGCTTTATACCTTTGATAGAATTTCGACCACAAGCTGTCTCTAAACCTTCTTGGCTTGCCTCTCCTCAGTCTTAAGCCTGAATTCCTAAAGTTCCATCCAATTCAACTTAGCACCATAGCTCAAAAACCAGAAACAAAAACCAAACCAGCAACTGAAGAGATTACAGAACCTTACCTCAAGTGATGGCCTAATCTTGCTAAACCCTTGCCAAATCCTCAATCTTTGCTCAGTAACCTTATGGCTTAATTGGACTAACTTTCCTCTGAGTTTTACTCCAGAAACCCTCAAGAAATTGGTGAAGAAAACATAAACCGACTTAGAGAGTACAGCTCTATTTTCCCTTCCTTTTCTCTTTTCTTTCTTTTTCAGACTTCTCCAATATTCTACAAATCCCACTAACATAAAGCCCTGGTATTATTTAACTTCTGTAAGCTAAATTACTAGTATGCCCTCCCCATTAAGTCTAAACCCTTTAATCCACTTAAGGGCATTTTAGTCATTTTACCCAATTCCCGCTAATTCCTCGAGTGTCTCTAATATTTCCCGCTTAATTCCCGATACCTAATTATTTATCAATATTATTCCTCAATGTCATAATAGACTCCAGTATATTCACTAAATTCCCATTTATACCCCTAAGCTCACCCCGAGCCAGGTATAAATCCCCGCCATGACTTTTCGCCACTTTGCTCACTAGGATCGTCTCGAGTCACAGATCACAATATATATCCACATAATAATGTGGTCTCAACATTAGCCTACCAATATACACACAAATACACAATTACGCTCTCAATGAGCCAAATTACCATAATACCCTCACAGTAGAGTATATAGTCCCATGCATGCCTTTATCATCATATAATAATATGACCCACACAATCATGCATATAATGATATAATAATACAATAAATCAATTATGGCCCTCCCGGCCTCCTAATCAAGGTCCTAAACCTTATTAGGAAATTTGGGTCGTTACAATTACCAACCAACCCTGAGTCGAGCATGCCACTGACAGCGAGTGTACATGTTCGGTCATTCTCCAGAAACCATAAACCTTGCCTCGCACTGATACCAAGTTGTAACGCCCTACTACCTTAGAGCCCTAACTAAGTGAGTTTAAAGGGTGCAATTAACTCGCTAATTGAGGTTTTTAAGACAAAAGTGTAATTAAACCATAACAAGAGTCATAAACTTTGAAAATAAACCATTCATTGAAAATTGTAATGTGTTTAACATTTAGGATCCCAAAAATATTGTCTAGAAATATTTACAATTAAAAGATATAACAAGAGTCGGCTAACGAAAAAATTTAAGTTTAGTACAATCATCCCTCAAAAGTACCTCTGGCCGTGGCAGCCAAGCAGACCAGACATGTACACGCCGCTCATCACGTTCACCATACTCAAGGTTGGTCGACTTTCCCCTTGCCTTTACCTGCACCATAGAGCACCCGTGCACCGAAGCCCAGCAAGAAAACCCTCATAAGTAGATAATAAATGCATATCAAGTACTTAACATATAAACAAGCCATCATCAGGCTATACACATATGGCCATGCCATCCCAGGTGCTTTACCAGGCCCTGGGTTCGCGGTCCACACTGCGAGGATATCCCAGGTATCCTTTGGGGTCTCGCCCTGGCAACTCGCACTCCGCGTGCTAAACGCTGCCCCTGGCCCCTTGTCGTTCTTGGCCTTCGCGGTTCCCAGCTTTCGCCATTCCTAGCCATTTCTGTTCATTCATTTATATGTACACATAACATAACTAAATAGATACTTAAACACATATAAATTCAATCAAAGGGCTATGCCCTGCAAGACAATCATATAAGGCCGAGCCCTGCAACTCAATCATTAAGGGTCGTGCCCTGCAACTCAAGCTCTATGGGAATAGTAGTTTTCTTACCTATGTCCCAAGCTTTTCAAGCACCGATGTCCCGAGCACAGTCCCCTAGTCCGAGCCTCACCGGAACCCTAGTCACAACAATTTAAAAATTTCCACCCATCAAGTTCTAATCCATTGAATAGCTTTGGGTCACAATTCTAGTCTCCGGAACATTGAATTCTATCAATCCGAGTGATAAAATAAATCCCGAGCCTTAACTATTGAATTCTCAAGCCTAAAACCTCTCTAGAACCCAAAAATGCACTAAGCGCTGCAGCCATAGGAACTCATGCCGCGGCCCCCAGCTCAACCCGAGGCCCTGCCTCAAATCAGCCTACACACGTCGCGGCCCTTCTTGAAGGGCGCCGCGGCGCGCCTCCAATTCCAGACGCCCCTATGTTCTAAGGGGTCATGGCTCAGCAAGAACAGTTCCGCTGCCCAACCCCTCGAGCCCAGAAAATCTCACCAATTTCACCTCAAAAACCAATCCAATTAACCACAAAATCAAGCAAACAATCCAAACTAATCATCACAGAGGTTATACTATAGATTCAGCAACAAATCCTAACAAAAAACCAGCCCTAAACCTCATCAATTCTCAAGAATGATCCTTCACCCAACACACATGCAAACTCTAAGAAAAACCAGCAGCTACTTAATACAATTCACTGAGATTAAAGCTTACCTTAAGCTGAAGTGAATCCCCAAGTCAGTTCTCTAAGCTCCAAGCCTCTAGCTCCCAAAATCCCAGCTGAAATTCCTTAGTCTTTGATTAGATTCACCAAGGTTTCCCCAAGCTTCCAAAGGATGAAACTCCAAGAGAGAGAGAGAGAGTTCAGAAGGGAGGGTCGGTTTTTTTTTTCTTTTTTCTAAAGGCTTCTTGTGGTTTACTTTTACTTAACTCAAGTTCCTAAGGTTACCTCAAGGCTCGGGGTACCAAAAACGTCCCCAAGGGAAAAATGATAAATTTCCGTAATATTTCCTCCTAAACATTCTAACCTCAAATATATCTCCAAATATTTATTTCCATAACCCGATAACTCCATTAAATGTCTAATACCCGAAATGCCCTCGACTCACCCCGAGTCAGATTTTTGACCCCGTTGTGACTTTCCAGCTAACCGCTCCCTAGGACTGTGTCGGATCGTGCAACACAGATATATCACAATTATCACATTTATGCCCTCAACGGGCTAAAATTGCAAGCATGCCCCTAATAACCAAATGGGGCCCACATGCATATTTAATTCTCCTAAACATGCATCACTAATCACATATTCACAAAAATTCACATATTGGCCGCCAGGCACGCTAATCAAGGCCCTAAGTCGTATTAGCAAATTTGGGTCATCACACTGATAGACCCATCCCTCTAATGGTATGCAAATTTGCATAATAATTCAATTGCTTGTTTTGCTCAACTAACTGTTGTCTTTGTAGAAATGTTTGCAAGTAGCATGAAACTAGAAAAATTGTCTTATAGCCTCTATAGGATTTGACAAAGAAGGGGTGAGTCACTAAGATACCTTGTAGCCAGGTTCAATGTTGAGAAGGTGTCAATAGAGGCCTGTAATGTGGAGATAACCATCACAATTTTCTTAAAAGGTCTTCTGCTATATTACGAACTCTATAAGGAGCTAGCAAAATACCCTCGCAGGACTATGGAAGGTGTGATTGCCATAGCATCTGCCCAAATCAAGTGGGAGGAGGAAGAGTATAACCATGCCACGTAAAACATACATACACATATCACCAATACACATATAATCAACATACATACTCATTATACTCATGATATATAATAAACTATTCTTAACTACGTCAAGCGTACACCCTACGTGCAGGTGTCCACTCTTCTTACCTCAGGTCTAAGCAGTAACAATAATTTCTTTCCCTTACCGAGCCCAAGTCACAACATAGAATGCCAAACTCTTAATTTTCATAATAAAACCAAAATTATATCACAAATACACCCATGTTCTTCCTAATTTTGATTAATACTCAAAGTGTTCTCATAAAAGTCCAAAACCCATACCTCGTTCAGAAAGCGGTCTTTGGTATGTCCTCCTCTTTAATCCTTAACTGGTAGTTTTCTTACTTGTGTCTCGAGATTTCCAAGCACCGATGTCCCGAGCACAGTCCCCTAATCCGAGCCTCCCTGAAACCCTAGTCACAACGCATTAAAAATATTCATCCATAAGCTCTAATCCATTAAATAACTTCGAGCCATAATTCTAATCTCCGGGACCTTGAATTCTATCAATCCGAGTGATAAAATCCATCCCGAGCCTTAACCTTTGAGTACCAAAGCCTAAACACACTTTAAAGCTCAAAATTGCACTAAGAGCCGCGACCCCATAAGGCCATGCCGCGACCCGCCCCCAAAAATGAGAGAAACCCCAAATCAGGGCAAGCGCACCGCGGCCCTAGCAAGGGCATGCCGCGGCCCGCCCTCCTTCCTGGCCACCAATGTGCTTCAGAGGGCCGCGACTCAGCAAGAACAATGCCGCGACCTGACCCTTCAAACCCAGAAAAATCCTCCATTTTTTGCAACGAAACCCAGCCAATTTATCCCAAAATCAACCCAACAATCCCATTCAACCATCACAACATTTCCAAAGTGACCCCATCAACAAAACCCAACAAAAACTAACCCCAGAAACTCATCCAAACAATCAAGAGCAATTCACCACTTTACTCACATGCAACACTAAAATATTTGTAGCAAAACAACATAATTTATCTAGTTAAAGGCTTATTTTTGCTTAATTAAATCTCTGAGCTAACCTTCTTAGTTCCAAGCTTCAATCCCCCAATGTTGCAACCTTGAATCTTGAGTTTCCTAACTTAATCTCCTCAAAGTTTCCCTTAGTATGGTATAGAGAAAATGAGAGAAAAAGAAGAAGAGGCTTGGGTCGGTTTCTCCAAGTTTCTAAGTGTTTCTTGATTTCTGTTTTATTTAACTTAGGTCTTTAAGGTTACTATAAGGCTCGGGGTGCCAAAAACGTCCTCGAGGGAAAAATGGTAAATTTCCCCAATATTCCCTCCTAAACATTCTAACCTATAACATATCTCCAAATATTTATTTCCATAACCCGATAACCCCATAAAACATCTAATACCCGAAATACCCCTCGACTCACCCCGAGTCGGATTCTCAACCCCGTTGTGACTTTCTGGCTAACAGCTCCCAAGGACTGTCTCGGATCGTGCAACACATATATATCACAGGTATATGGCATTTATCTCATTTATCACATTTATGCCCTCAACAGGCTAAAATTACAAGCATGCCCCTAATACCCAAACGGGGCCCACATGCATATTTAATTCAACTAAACATGCATCTCTACTCACATATTCACATAAATTCACAAATTATAACAATAATTCCCTTATTGCCCTGCAGGCACGCTAATCAAGTCCCTAAGCCTTATTAGCAAATTTTGGTCATTACAACTATCCCCTCCTTACAGAAATTTCATCCTCGAAATTACCTGAACAACTCGGGATACCACTCCTGGATCTCTGATTCAAGTTCCCATGTTTCCTCCTCAACCTTGTTGTTCCTCCACAACACTTTCACCAAGGCAATGGTCTTGCTTCGCAAGACTTTATCCTTTCGGTCAAGAACATGAACCGGCATCTCCTCATTGGCAAAATCCTGATCCAGCTCCAAATTCTCATAACTCAGCACATGCGTTTAATCTGACACATACTTTCGGAGCATGGACACATAAAAAACATCATGAACCCCTGACAAAGCTGGAGGCATCGCTAGTTCTGTAAGCTACCTCTCCAACCCGTTCCAGAATCTCGAAGGGGCCAAAAAACCTAGGGCTCAGCTTGCCCCGAACACAAAACCGTTTCACTCCCCTCAAAGGTGAAACCCAAAGAAACACATGGTCACCAAGTTGAAATTCCACGCTCCTACGATTCAAGTCTGAATAACTCTTCTAGCGACTCTGGGAGGCAAGCATTCGCGCTCTAATCTTCTCAATCACCTCATTGGTCTTCTGAACCATCTCAGGACCCAAATAACTCCTCTCACCTGTCTCATCCCAATATATAGGTGATCTACACTTGCTTCCATAAAGCATCTCATACAGAGCCCCTCCGATAGTCGCCTGATAACTGTTGTTGTACGAGAACACAATCAAAGGGAGATACTTACTCCAAGATCCCCCAAAATCTATCACACAGGCTCGCAACATATCCTTTAGTATCTGAATCGTCCTCTCAAACTGTCCATATGTCTGAGGATGATAAGCGGAACCAAACCATAACTGCGTGCCCATAGCCTTCTGCAGACTCTCCCAAAACTTGGAAGTGAAGGTGGGGTCCCTGTCAGATACTATCGACCTCGGAGCCCCATGAAGTCGAACAATTTCCTTCACATATAACTCAGCATACTGCTCCACAGTATAAGTCGTCCGGACAGGTAAGAAGTGGGCGGACTTGATATACCTAATCACAATCACCCACACCAAGTCATGCTGTCCCACGGTCCTCGGCAAACCAACCACGAAGTCCATGGTGATATCTTCCCACTTCCATTATGGAATCCCCAGAGGCTGCAGCAACCCTGCTGGCCTCTGATGTTCAACCTTGACCTGCTGACAAGTTAAGCACTTGGCCACCAGTATCCACCAGTATCTGAATCGTCCTCTCAAACTACGCAGTCTTGCAACATATCCACGAGTATCTGAACCGTCCTCTCAAACTGTCCATCCGTCAAAGGATGATAGGCGGTACTAAACCCCAACTGTGTATCCATAGTTTTCAGTAGGCTCTCCCAAAATGTGGAGGTGAAGGTGGGGTCCCTGTCGGATAATATCAACCTCGAGCCCCATGTAGTCGTACAATTTCCTTCACATACAATTCAACATACTGCTCCACTGTATAAGTTGTCCTAATAGGAAAAAAGTGGCCTGATTTGGTGTACCTATCCACAATCACCCATATTAAATCATACTGTCCCACAGTCTTCGGTAATCCAACCACGAAGTCCATGGTGATATTCTCTCATTTCCACTCCAGAATCCTTAAAGGCTGCAGCAACCCTACTGGCCTCTGATGTTCAGCCTTTACCTGCTGACAAGTCAAACACTTGGCCACGTAGTCCACCATATCCCTGTTCATTCTCAGCCACCAATACAAGGTCTTCAAATATTGGTACATCTTCATTGTACCCGGATGTAAGGAATAAGGATTAGTATGAGACTCATCTAGAATCTCTTGCTGGATACTTGAATCCATCATAACACAAATCCAACCTTTGTACCTCAGTAGACCCATCTCCAAAATAGGAAAGTCCTTAGCCACTCCGGCTAAGACGCCCTCTGTATTTTCCCTCAACTGGGGATCCTCCCCCTGTGCTTCGTTGATCCTCTCAAGGAGCGTGGACTGAAGAGTGATGTTGGCTACCTAACCAACTACCAACTCAATACCTGCTCTAGTCATTTCTTCAGCTAACCTATCTTATATCTACCTCGAACTGAACAGCTGTCCTGGGCCCTTCCAACTCAACGTGTTGGCCTTCCCAGGATGGTATAGAATATCACAATTGTAATCATTTACCAATTCTAGCCAACGCCTCTAGCACATATTCAGATCCTTTTGAGTAAAGAAGTATTTCAAAATCTTATGGACGTTGTATATTTCACACTTCTCACCATACAATTAATGCCTCCAAACCTTTAGTGCAAATATCACCACTGCCAATTCCAGATCATGTGTGGGATATGTCTGCTCATACTCCTTCATATGTCTCGACGTGTAGGCTATCACTTTTCTATTTTGGATTAACATACACCCGAAACCTTGCCTAGAAGCATCGCAGTAGACTACAAACTTCTCATTGTTTAACAGCAGACTTAATAGTGGAGCGGTGATCAGTCGCACTTCAACTCCTTGAAACTGTTCTCACACCTATCTTTCCACACATACTTAGTCTTCTTATGCGTCATTTCGGTCAATGGTGTGTCTATTATGGAGAATCCCTCAATGAAGCGCCGATAGTACCCTGCCAATCCCAAAAAGCTCCTAACCACTAGTACATTGCTCGACCTGGGCCAATCTCTCACTACCTCAATCTTACTTGGGTCCACCAGAATCCCCTCCTTACCGACAATATGGCCCAGAAATGTAATTGGGGTAACAAAAACTCACACTTGCTGAACTTAGCATATAAGTTGTGCTCTCTCATCCCTGTAGTACCAGGCAAAGATGTTGCTCGTGCTTTGCCTCTGACTGAGAGTACACCACTATGTCATCAATGAGTATGATCACAAACCTGTCCAGATAATCCCTGAAGACCCTATTCATCAACTCCATAAAGCCTGCTAGGGCATTGGTTAATCCAAAGGACATGACCAGGAATTCATAGTGTCCATACCTCGTGCGGAATATGGTCTTTGGTATGTCTTCCTCTTTGATCCTTAACTGGTGGTAGCCCGACCAAAGGTCAATCTTGGAGAACATTGTCTTCCCCTGTAGTTGGTCAAACAAGTCGTCGATCATGGACAGTGGGTACTTATTCTGAATGGTCAACTTGTTCAACTCTCTATAGTCAATACACATCCTCAAGGATCCATCATTCTTCTTAACAAACAATATTGGGGCACCCCATGGCGAAAAACTTGTCTGAAGAAATCCAAATCCAGTAACTCATGCAACTGAATCTTCAGTTCCTTCAACTCTGCTGGAGCCATTCTATAAGGTGTCCTAGATACTGACTCTGTCCCTGGCGCCAATTCTATGACGAACTTGATCTCTCGATGTGGTGGAAATCCTGGCAAGTCTGCTGGGAACACATCAGAAAACTCACATACTAATCTGGTCTCACCTAGTCCAATCGAAACAACCCTAGTGGTATCTACAATATTTAGTAGGAATCCCATGCAACCCTCTTGCATTAGGTCTCTAGCCCTTAGTGTTGAAATCATTGGTACTCGTGGTTTACTCACCATCCCCAAAAATACAAAGGGTACCTCCCCTTGCGGTTCAAAGGTCACCATCTTGCGCTTTCAGTCAATTGTCACCCTGTACTTTGATAACCAATCCATCCCTTGGATCATATCAAAGTCATCCATCACTAACTCAATCAGGCCAACAGACAACTCTCTACTGTCTATATCTATTGGCAATGCTGTAACCCATCTCCTAGAGACTACCAGTTCCCCAAACAGCAACAAAGTCTTGAATCCTTTAGCATACAAATCACTAGGTCTACATGTAACACCCTAACTCCAGGGACCATTATGGTGTGCCTTGTAAACAGTGCTAAACTTGTTAATCGAGTCATTTGGCCAAAATCGTGTAACTAAGTATGATTAGCGGTTTAGGGATTAAAATTTTTGGTTAAGATATAACGTTTCATTAGAATGTTTAATATATACATTGGGATCCCAAAATATAATTTCAGAGTCTACTACAAGAAAACATTTACAACAGGCCGATTGAAGCGGCAAAACAGGGTTAAACCCTAGTTCCTCTTCAAACCTCGGCCGTGGTGGTCGAGCAGCTGCATAAGTACACATCATCACCTAAGCTCTCCAACTCAAGGATGGTCCAGCTTTCTTTTGCTTTTACCTGCACTACATAGCACCCGTGAGCCGAAGCCCAGCAAGAAAACTTAATATGCTCATGAACAGTAATAACATGTCATCAAATCCTAAGGCACACGCCTAGCAGATATAGTCCTATTCCAGCAGGCAACAGATCCACGTAATGTTGAGTATAACACATCAAACAATGACCATAATAGCCATCCAGGGCTTTTAGCCCAAAATAGAAATAGGTGACAGTCGCAAAAGTCATTGAATTGGGTATGGTGCATGGTGACTAGTCGCCAATATGACCTTCCCCATGACCTTAGAGTCATAACCCTGGAATAGCGTTCCCTAGCCATGTGGCAAACAGTCACCGGGGCCTTAGGCCCTGACTCTAGTAACTAGTCTTAGACTAGACAAGCGCTTATAAGTTCATCGACCTTAGGGTCGTTCCAGCATTAATTCCTTAAAGCCATTCAACGCTGATATCGATTAGATCTAATCTTCATTTGGCTCGGCGTTCATGACGCTATGTCATTTCTGACTCTTAGGTCAGTATCCCTGACTAGTCAGTACATATACAAGTAAGCAATGCCACCAAACATATATCATATGTCAAATATCCAAATTAAGGGCATTCAGCATGCTTACTCAATAATTACTAGCACAATTAGGATCATGCATTAACACAGAGGCTCAAGCTTTGAACAGTATCATACTCAATATACAAAGAATGTCCTAATCACAAGTTTCTCATGCATCACATGCATCATATTTAACCACTTGACATGCCTCAACAATAATCATGCATGCCACATTTAATAGTCCAACATGCCTCAATAATAACCATGCATGTCACATATACACAGGGTGTAATTTTCTTACCTCAGGTTCTAGCAAGAACTAGTAAAAGAACGACCCTTGAGAACAATCAATCCTTTGATCCTTTAGCGGTCACCTCAAGCTTGATTTAGATCCCCTTCAATGATTGAACCAAAGTCCTAAGCCCCCACCTTTGATCTCCTAGCTTGATACCTCAAGTTGGCTCTCAAAAATTGAAAGGAAGAAGGAGGAGAAATGGTGTACGGGAAGGAGAGAAGAAATGAAGATGAGGATGCTCTGTTTTCAACAATTCCACAGCCTTCTAAACTCAAGGGTTGATATATATCTTAAGGGTGAAAAGACCATTTTTCCCCTAGGTCAAATAAAGGCTTCTGAAGACTCCCAGGGGTAAAGTCATCCTTTCTCGCCTATCTCGTTAATTATAATTAACACCCTCCAATTCCCGTTATTCTCAATATTCTCAAACACGAATAATTCATATCCCGTTACCCTCGAATTCCCGGCAACGTTCTAATCGCCAAATTACCCCGAGACTCACTTTGAGCCCCGAACTTAATCCCGTTATGACTAGACCGAAAACTTGCATTCCATGATCGTCTCATGCCGAATGGCTTGAACCAATCCACATATAATGTGGTATTATTTATAATTCACCCACATGCATGAAAATACACAATCACACCCTCAATGGGCCAAATGACCAAAATGCCCTTATAATTAAAAATGAACCCATGTGCATGCATTTACCATCATATAATAATATAATTCACATTAACATGCATATAATCATGTAATATCATAATAAATCAATTATGGCCCTCCCGGCCTCCTAATCAAGGTCCTAACCCTTATTAGGAAATTCAGGGCATTACAACTATCCCCTCCTTATAGAAATTTCGTCCTCGAAGTTTACCTGAACTGCTAGAACATCAAATTCCGCACAACTGATTCCAGTTTCCCCAGGTCTTTACTTCGACTTCACTGTCTCTATAGCATTACCTTAACCTAAGGTACTCTCTGTTCATCAGAACCTTGTTACTTCTGTTACAGTCTGAACTGGCTATTCTTTACCGGAATACTAAACCTTAACCTTCAGATTCCTATTACTCAACTTATGATTTCCTTTAACCCATGTCCACTGCATGGAAGTACATAACACACTGTATACAACTGACAGTGCCAAAGGTAAGGCTGATCCAAACTCAACCTAATCAGACCTATATAGGATTCAACTGTCGAGATAATCTAGGGCTTAGCTTGCCCTAACTCCTCACCCCTTTCCATGGTGATACTTTAAAGAAGATACATTCTTCTACCTGGAATTCCACGTTTCTACTTTTCAATTCAGCAAACTTTTCCATTTATTTTGAGAAGTGAGCATCCAAGCTCCACTCTTTAATAATCTCAATAGTCCCCTGAACCACCTCAGGATCCAGATATATACTAACTCATTGATCTTATAAGGTAAATACTCTGGCAGGAGTGAGGCTGTCACTCAGTTTTTGTCTTTTTTCCTGGCTTGTGGGCAGTCCTTCCTCAGGTGACTAATGCTCCCACAAGTAAAGCAGTCCCTAATCCTGCACTCTCCCTGATGTTGTCGTCTACACCGAGGACACACTGGGAAACTCCTCCAGTTGTCTCCCCCGCCCTGACAGCCATTGAAAGCACCTTGTTCCCTCCTATCTCAGCTAGGAGGAATAAAAGAATCCGGGGCCTTTCTCTTATGCTCATTGGGGCAACTACCCCACCTAGATCCAGTAAAAGGAGGCACCGTCCTCTGGGCATTGTGCCTAGCGGTGCCCTCTCTCCAATTCTGATCCTCAACCCCCTCAGTAGTAAGGGCCTTCTCCACTACCTGTGAATAGATTGTAGTTCCTAGATCCAAAGTTATCTTGACATCACGGGCGATCATAATATTCAATCCTCATACAAATCGATCCCTCGATGCCATATTAGTAGGCACCAAGTCTGGCGCGAACTTCTCTAACCGATCAAACTTCAAAGCATACTCTGTAACCCTCATACGGTTTTGAGGCAAATTAAAAAAATTCTCCACCTTTGCAGCTCAGACTGCAACACTGTAATACTTCTCATTGAAAATGATTCTAAATTCTTCCCAAGTCATAACTGTCGCATTCCTCCTCTAGGAGACAACATCCCACCATATGCGGGCATCCTCTCTCAACATGTAGCTGGCGCAGACTACTCTCTCATTCCCTTCCACCCTCATGAAATCCAGGATGGAAGAAATCATGTTCATCCACTACTCTACCTACAGTGGGTTTGGGCCACCCTCAAAGGTGGGAGGATGCTACTTCTTGAACATATCGTGCAAAGGTTCCCACTTATTTTCCATAGCAAGTTGGGCTGCCACTGGTGCCACAGCCTGTTGAACCTATACCCAATGCCTCGAGGAGGGGCTTGTTACCTTAATTTTCGAAGCTCTTCCTCTGTTCGATGAAGTCTAGCTTCCATCTCGCCAAATAATTGTTGCCAATTCAGTGGGGTAGGTGGAGGGTCCTGACCCTGGTTGTCATCCTCGATCCTATTGTCGCGGAGTCTGAGTGATAGCTGAGGCATTACAATAATATGCCTGCAATCAATGACGCTGCACATCAGGCACAATAACAACATCCAAAAAAACCTCCCAATCTCATCAATCAACAACAATCAGGAAGTCCACATGTCACACATAGCAGACAACAATCAAGGAGCCATGTCCTAGCATCATGCATATATAAACACAATCATCATGCTCCATCCATACATTCAAGCAGACATGGCACTTAAACATGCAATTAAGCATATAGTTTAATAAATACCAACCAACCCTGAGTCGAGCTTATCAATTGCAGCGAGCGTACATGATCTGTCGATCTCCAGGAACCATAAACCTTGTCACGCTCTGATACCAAGTTGAAACACCCTACTACCTTAAAGTCGTTACTATGTGAGTTATAAATTTTCCATTAGCTTGCTAATCGAGGTTTTAGGTTAAAATTGTGACTAAATTGAAATAAAACTCGTTTAATGACACAAATTATAAAGATTTTACATTCATTGAAAAAATAAAAAGTTATACAGTTGGGAGCCTAAAATACTGTTTGGAAATTATATTACAACTCAAAAATATACTTTTGATCATCCTAAGTGACAAAGAAGTTCATTACAGTACATTTCCCATAATAACCCTGGTCGTGGCAGCCAGGTAGGCCGAATATGTACTCGTCGCTCCATGCTCTCCGTACTCATGGTTGGTCAACCTTCCCTTTGCCCTTACCTGCACCTTAGAACACCCGTGAGTCGAAGCTCAACAAGAAAACTCAACATATAACATATCAATCCAACAAGATACGACAAAACAATCAACTAACTAAACACATAGTGGCATATGCTGACCCAGGTGCTTTACCAGGTCCTAGGTTCGCGGTCTTCACTGAGCGGGTGGATACAACACCCTAGGATTGTCTCGCCCTAGCGGCCTGCACTCAGCATGTTCAACGTCGATCCCGGCCCATTTCCATACTCAACTTCTTGTTGTTCCCAGCCTTCGTCGTTCACTCATAAACATGCATAACACAACATAATAATCACAGATATTCACAGATATATTAAACACAAATGATAGGGTCGCACCCTAAAACACAAACAATAGGACCATGCCCTACTATACAAGTACAACAATTTTCCTTCCTATGCCTTGAGCTGTCTGCGTACCGCAATCTCGAGCACAGTTGTCTAACTTGAGCCTCATTGAAAACCTAGTCACAACGCATTCATAATGACCATCAATCAAGCCTTAAACAAATAAATAACTTCGAAATATTAATCTAGCCTCCAGGACCTTGGATTCTACTAAACTGGGTATTAGAATCCTTCCTGAGCCTTAACATTCGAGTTCCCGAGCTTAAAACATCCATTTCCCCGTTCTTTCCATTTTGGGCCACGACATGCCCTTTAGGGCCGCGCCTGCTACAAGTCAAAAGAAAAAGCCCTCTCTGCTAGAGGACATGGTTCGTGGCACGCTAAGCCCTGCGCCGCAATGCCTGGGCAAATCTCCGAGGCCCCCAGGCCTAAATGTTCAAACGGGTCGCGACGCCTGATGAACAAGGTCATGACTCGA
Organism: Humulus lupulus; assembly: GCF_963169125.1. Lineage (NCBI taxonomy): Eukaryota > Viridiplantae > Streptophyta > Magnoliopsida > Rosales > Cannabaceae > Humulus > Humulus lupulus. Next base: position 106,632,744 of record NC_084793.1, read on the forward strand.
GACTCCAAACCCAGAAATGCCATGCACTTGTCTACATTTTCCCCAACCTAACTCACTAATTTAGCCAAACCAACTCCCTATACTCAAAGTTCAGCCTACAATTTATTTCACAGCAGCATAACTAAACTAAATACCCCCAATACTTGCTCCACCAACTCACCAAAACTCAAAGATCACATCCCACAGCTTACCCCATAAACTTCAAAACCACAATTAAAACACAGTAAAAAGCTATAAAATTCATACCTCAGCTGGAAATTAGACCTGGGCTTCTTTTAACCAACACAAGCGTTAAGTGTTCTAAGCCTTAGCCTCAAATTCTAAGCCCCACACCAGAATTTCCCAAATTTATCAAAGTCTCCAAGAGAGGGAGAGGAAACCGAGAGAGAGCAAGAGAAGACTGAGATTTTTTTTGGTTTTTCTTTCCTTCTTGTTCTTTCTAAGTGACTCTAGAGTCTCAGCTGCCTAAGTCCAAGTTTATCCCTTTTCTAAAATGTCCCAAATGCCATCAAGACTTTCCTAAATCCTCATGTGTGACCAAGGGCAATCCTATCAATTGCCACATCTTGCTAAATCTTCGAGTGTTCCTATAACTCCCACTTTTATCCATGATACACCTAAACTAGTGCTAAATCACCACCCATTACCTAGTGAATTGCGAACACCAACTATGTTCCCAAAATACCCCTAGGCTACTATCGAGCCGAGTATTCGACCCCCTTATGACTATTTAGCTAATCTACTCCCTAAGACTATCTTGGTTCGCACAACACAAATATATCACCACATCCTTGTGATACTAATCATAATGCACACATATATCACAATTATGCCCTCAACGGGCTAAAATTACAAATATGGCCCTAATAAGCAAATGGGGCCCACATGCATATTTAATTCACCTTAACATGTATTTCTAATCATATATTCATTAAATTCACATATTAGCATAATTAAATCAATTATTGCCCTCCTTGCATGCTAATCAAGGCCCTAAGCCTTATTTGCAAATTCGGGACGCTACACTGATGATTTTTGACAGCTAAAGGATGAGAACAAAACTCTCATTCGGGCCGGACTATTAGCCCAATATGCCCAAAACCGAGTACCCAACTAGCCAACCAGGAAAAATACTCATCCATGTCCAGAAAATCTGGTCAGTCAACTCCGAGTTGAGACATATCAGGGGAATCAAATCGCACCCCCTCCAATAGTAGGAAGTGATATAAACATTATCGTCGGAGGACCCCATTAGGCGGGCACAAGTAATGGGACCCAAAATAGTAGATAGAGGAGCTATAAACCCACAATGATAGTAAATTTATTCTGGATCAAAGGTCATAAAAGCAACAGTAGTTGGAGAAATAATGAATCATGTTCACGGAAGAGGACACTGGCCACATCTAGTTTCCACATAATGATCTGCTAGTGATAACCGCTTGGCTCGCCAATCGAAGAATATCTGTTGATAATGGGACCCCGCTAAATGTGCTATTCAAGTCAACCCTAGAAAATATGGGATTGTCCGTAATCGATCTTAAGGTGACCTCGATGACCCTATACAAATTATCATGAGAAGGAACAGTAACCATAGGGACGATTGGATTTGTAGTTACACTAGGGGATGATATGCAAACTGTTTCTAAAATACTCGAGTTCATCGTAATCGATTGTCCAGCCGCATACAATGCAATTTTGGGACGACCCGCGCTGATGACTTTTGAGGCTGTCGCCTCGATCTGACATCTAGCAATGAAATTCCCCTAAACCTCAAGTATATGTACTGTGAGAGGAGATTAGCTCCCTGTCAAAGAATTCTAGAGCATTGACATAAAGGGAAAATCACAACCCGGGCAACAAGCAATGGTCATTATTGAGGGAGGATAGGAGCCTCAAGTAATTAAAATTGCCCAAGGGGCGGAAGAACCTCAGGAAGGAGGTAACGAGGTCGCCCAGGAAGACGACATTGATCAACCACTAGGAAAAGACAAGTTTGAGCTCTAAGCATTGGAAGTGCATGAGAATATTAGTATCAACCCAGAAGTACCTTCATGGTTGTAAAAGTTGGAAAAAAATATTGGAATCGAAAGGAAGAAGGAGCTGGTCGAGTTTTTAAGAAATAACTTGGATGTCTTTGCTTGGTCACATGAAGATATGGTGGGAATTAGTTCGAATGTAATAATGCATACTCTCAATCTGGACTGGAATGTGCCTACAAAGGAACATAAACAAAGGCTTTGGGGAACGAGCGATCAGAAGCATTAGAAGAAGAAGTAGCTCGCCTACTTAAGTGTGGATTCATTAGGGAAGAAAAATATCCTACCTGGGTTGCTAACCCTGTTTTGGTCCCAAAACCCAATGAAAAGTGGAAAACTTGCAATGACTTCTCCGACCTCAATAAGGTCTAACCTAAGGATTGTTTTCCACTACCTCGAATCAATCAGTTGGTAGACGCAACAACCAGTCATGAGCTCATGTCTTTCATGGATGCATATTCTGGATATAACCATATCGCAATGAATCCTACAGACTAAGAACACACTATCTTCGTGACCAAGCATAACGTATACTGCTACAAGGTTATGACATTTGGGCTAAAGAATGCTAGTGCAATGTACCAACGGCTAGTCAACAAAATTTTAGTTAAACTGACCAGGTATAACATGGAAGTGTATGTCGATGATATGCTCATTAAATCAAAGACTGCCAATAACCATGTATCCAACCTGGAAGAATGTTTCGACGTGCTAAAGAAATATGACATGAAGCTAAACCCCCAGAAGTGCACCTTTAGGGTTTCGTCGGGGAAATTTCTACGCTTCATAGTCAACACAAGGGGGATAGAGGCTAACCTAGAAAATATCATATTGTTATTATAAATTCCCTCGCCCAGGTCGCGTAAAGAAGTACTAAGCCTCATTGGGAAAGTAGCGCCATAAAACTGCTTCATTTCAAAAACAACTAACAAGTGTCTCCCATTTTACAACTTGCTCAGAGGAAACAAAAAGTTTGAGTGGACAAAAGAATGCGAGCAGGCATTTCAAAACCCCATACTATCTGTTATCCAGATTTCCGGATAGCGTTTAGATGGATAGCCTCGGGGAAGCAGAATTATCAAAGTCTTTAACGAAAGGTGACCAGAGCTCGCGGATGGACAGAAAGGCTTCGCCTCTCCCGTTTAGTGTCAAGCTTACTCTTTCAAGCAACCGCGACACGGAAGCTCGTCAATTCTCCCGGACTCCCGAAGGGATATCCTTCGGGGAAGGTTCTTCCAGGAGAAGCTCTTCAGGTTACCTTCGCGGATACAGTCCCGTGCCTCGCACGAAAGAAGACCAAGCGGCCGAGTCATGGAGGAGGCATAGTTGGAATGATATCCACCTGACACAGGATCCCGCCTGACACGCCTGACAGGTCGAGGCCGCACACATCCCAGCACGCCTAAAAGTACCATTTTGCCTACTGTTCCGCTGACAGCCTGGAAAAGACAGCTGCCTTTGTGCATTCCCCATACTTTCATGTAAATATACCCACATAGAGCCTGGTAGCCAGGCGACTACGGTAATTGTATCCCCTATTTATGGCTGGTGTAATTAAGGCTCAGGGGGGCAGAGTGAAACCCTAATCCAAAACCCTAGTTATAAAGACCTCCTCATTTTACGATAGGGGGGGGGGGGGTCAAGAAATTAGAGAGCAGGAACTCTGCCAAAAATCTCTCTAGCTTCATCTTCTTCAAGAGAACCCGAGAGAAACATTGTGAGTTTGTGAGGGTCTTATACACCAGCCATTTCACTGTAATTCACTACAAGTATAATAACATCGACTCATGGACTAGGGCTCGTTAACTCCTGAACCACGTAAAAAACCTGTTTGTTTATTTATATTTCTGCACTTCTACAGTTCTTATCTTTTTATTATTTTGTTTGTATTCGTTTCCGAAAAACTCGGTAAACATTTTGGTGCTTTCATTGAGAGCTGTAGAGAGTTGTTAGTTAGCTCTTTTTCTGTGTACGTTTTTTGTATTCACTCCGTACTGAAAAGATGGTGACTACGAGAAAATCCGCGGTACAGAACGAACCCCCGGTAGCCCAGAACGAAGGAGAAAGTACCCAAGACTCGGACTACCAGGGTGAAGACCCGACATCCCGCCAGGATCGGGTCAGCACTGAAGATACGACATACTTAGAAAACGAAGAAGAGTATGTCCGAGACGGTTACTACAAAGACGGCTACTACTACGAGAAGGATCCAGAACTGGTCCAAGTAGCCGAGGAACTGGTGGCCACTAAGGCCAAGCTTGCTGAGCAGGAGCGCGTCTCCGAAAAAATGCAGCGCATGATGGAGCGCCTCCAAGGCAAGCTTGGAGATCTAGGAGACTCGGACGAGGACGCCTCTGTTTTAGGTGGTGCTGATGCCACCATGCCAGATCCAGCCGTTGCTGGACCATCCAAAGCCGCCCCTAACAAGGGCAAAGAAAAAGTTGGGGAGCCTGTGCGAACTAGCACCTCCTAAAGGCACGAATCACCAGGCCAACTGCCCCCCCCCCCCCCCCCCGCGCGCAGAAGGTCTCTGGCGCTCCTAAGCCCAGACGTCCTTCAGCACCAAGGGGGCACTCTGTGCCTGAAGGGCCCGGTGCTAAGGCACCCAGGCCTAGGGGAAGGAACAACCGCCCCAGTGATTCCTTCAACCAGGACGGTCGAGCTGCGGACACGCACTCCGAGGATAGCTGGTCCACGGTGGACCTAAGAAGAAGGTTGGAGGCCAAGTATGAAAAGGCCAAAGGAGAAAAGGCCCGGCCTCGCGGAGATGACCTGCGAAATCATCTCAACGACAAGATCCGGGGACGTGACCTCCCGGAGAGTGATACAAAGAGGCTCGAGGAACAGATAGATGCCTTGACCAAGCTGGCCCGGAAGCAAAGTGGGGCCCTGTCAGACTCTGAGGAGGAAGACCCGGAACCATGTATTCGGAGAATCGCGGAAACTCCCCTCCCGGAGAACTTCAAAATGCCTCATATAGAATTATATGAGGGGAGGACAGACCCGCGCACCCATCTAGCTATATACAACAAGATGATGCAAGTGGCGCGCGTCAGTGAGGATGCCAAATGCATGTGCTTCTCACTCACCCTTACCAAGTCCGCGGAGGACTGGTGGAAAAGATTATCTCCCGGATCCATCCACAGTTGGAAGGAGCTATAGTCTGCGTTCAGGAGGCAGTTCATTGCTGCCCGGGACCATGACATGGAGGTTGGTTCCTTAACCAACATCAAGCAACTACCCAATGAGAGCCTCAAAGCTTTCATTCAAAGAATGATGGAAGCTGTTGCTAAGACCAAGGTCAGCGATGATATGAAGCTGATCGCCCTTCAATCGGGGCTTACCGTCGGTTCCCTGCTATGGGGGGAAATGCAAAGGAGACGGGCAGAAACTCTGTCCAAATTCATGTCGAAAGCTCAGGGAATCATCAACCTTGAAGATGCCTACCAACAGGCCTTTGGAGTTCCCCCAGCTCCGACGCCCTCCGTGACTGTGCCGAGCTTTGCTTCGCAAGCTCCCGCACCAGCCCTCACGTTTCCAGGAGCCCAGTTCACTCCAAGCGTGTATGGGCCTTCCGCGTCTGCTCAGACGCCGAGTCAAACCCATTTTTCTGGGTACGGAGCTGTACAAACCGGATGTAGTATCGCTCCCGGCCGGTCGCAACCGCAAGCGGAAGGCCCAGAACAAAATCTGAGCCAATCGCGGAATAAACGAGGAGGAAGAAACTCCAACCGGGGGGACCATTCAAAGAAACCCCGGAAGGACTATGAGCCCAAGTTCACGGAGTACACCAGTTTGATAGACTCACGAGAGAATGTCTATCGAGCGACCTGTAATATGGTCAACTACAGGAAGCCCCCGAAAGTGTCTCACGGAGGAAGGCGTCTGCGAGACTCCAATAAAAGGTGTGAGTTCCACGGAGACGTGGGGCACACCACAAACGAGTGCCTTCAACTGAAGGATGAGATCGAGTCCCTGGCAAGAGCGGGACACCTCGAACAATGGGTAAGGATACCCATAATCTATCCCGGACAAGGAGTAGTTCACGGAGCTGCGTTCTCTCTGGGACAGAGGGGGACCGTTAGCGCTCCTGGAGCCAGTCACCCCCAAGCTCCTGGATCCCAGTTCCCAGTGCTTCCTGCTCCGACCTCTCCGGCACCCATTGCCATGTTGGCTCCCGGACCCGGAAATCCATATCCGCCTGGCCTTGCTCCGCCATCTGTTGACGGACACGTAGCCACCATTTCCGGAGGACCACACCTTGCCGGAAGCACCCGTAACTCCCAGAAAAGGTACTTGAGGGAGTTAGAACACACCGGGGAGATGTGCGCCTTGGTTCAGTCACCTGCTCAGCGTCCCCGAATGATGGATCTTCCCATCACCTTCACGGAAGATGACGCCCGACATGTGCACTTCCCCCACAACGATCCCCTCGTCATGGAAGCCCAGATTGCCAATAAGAAGGTGTCACGGATCCTCGTCGATAATGGAAGCTCCGTAAACATCCTCTTCAAAGCTGCCTTCCACGCGATCGGATTAACCGAGACTGATCTGACCTCATGCCCCATCCAGCTTCAGGGGTTCAATGGGGATGCACTCATGCCCTTAGGAAAAATTCAACTTCCAGTCACCCTCAGAGGAGACAGCGACGCTTGTGCCTTCAGGCACTGCACATTCGTGGTGGTCGACTGCCCCACGGCGTATAATGCCATCCTAGGCCGACCGGTCCTAATCGATTTTGGGGCAGTAACCTCGATACGCCACTTATGTTGAAAGTTTCCATGTGACAACGGGCGTATCGGCACCCTCAGAGAGGACCAACGAAGTGCACGAAGCTGTTATAACGTCTCCGTCCGATCCGTCTACACGGTCCAGGAGGCGACTGTTGCCGCTCATTTGGCGGAGAATCTGCCAGAAAATGGGGGTGCCCAAGGGGCATATGTTGACGAGCTCGACCCTATATTGGGGGTCGAGAGGGCGATAGAGTCGATGGAGGAAGTCGAGGAGGTGATCCTCAACTCGGAAGATCCCACCAAAGTCATTCAGGTGGGGAAAAACCTTCCATCGGCCATTCGAGAAAAGATCGTGGCCACTGTGAAGAATAATCAGGATATCCTGGCATGGTGCCACGCTGATATGATGGGGATTAATCCTAATGTTGCGTGCCACGCACTCAACATCGACCCATCTGCAACTCCCGTTCGCCAAAAGAGGAGGTCGTTAGACCCAGTGAGGGCCGAAGCAGTCAAAGCTGAAGTGGACAAGCTGATGTCGATAGGCTTTCTCTAGGAGTCACACTATCCCGTGTGGTTGGCCAACCCGGTTCTGGTCCCGAAACCCAATGGGTCCTGGAGAATATGTATTGACTTCACGGACCTAAACAAAGCCTGCCCAAAAGACTGTTTCCCTCTTCCGCGAATCGATCAAATGGTAGACGCTACTTCCGGGTATGAACTCTTATCCTTCATGGATGCATACTCCTGGTACAACCAGATCAAGATGCATGTCACAGACCGGGAACACACCAGCTTCCTCACGGACAAGGGTGTCTACTGTTACGTGGTCATGCCTTTCGGTTTGAAGAATGCTGGGGCGACATACCAGCGCCTAGTAAACAGGATGTTCAAGGACCAGCTGGGGAGGAATATGGAGGTGTATGTAGACGACATGTTGGTAAAATCCAAGACCTCCGGGGACCACAGTGACGACCTTGAGGAAGCTTTCACCGTGATCCGAAAGTACGGAATGAAACTGAATCTGAAGAAATGTACTTTCGGGGTCTCGTCGGGGAAGTTCCTCGGTTTCATTGTCAGCTCCCGCGGAGTGGAGGCCAACCCTGAGAAAATTCAGGCGTTCATAGATATGCCTTCTCCCCGAAAGCATAAGGATGTCCAAAGCGTTACGGGAAGGATAGCTGCTCTCAGCCGCTTCGTATCTAAGGCCACTGACAAATGTGTCCCCTTCTTCAATGTTTTGCGAGGAAACAAGAGGTTCGAGTGGACCCCCGAATGCGAAGCAGCCTTCCAACACCTCAAGGAACATCTAACTCAAGCTCCCATACTGTCCAAACCTGTCGAAGGAGAGGCGTTGTTCTTGTACTTAGCTGTGACCAAGCATGTCGTAAGTGCCGCTCTCGTCCGGGAAGACGGCCATCTCCAGCTCCCTGTGTATTACGTGACCAAGAGGTTACTGGACGCCGAGTCCAGATATTCAATGATTGAGAAACTCTCCCTCTGCTTACTAATCTCTTCGCGGAAGCTAAGGCCCTATTTCCAGGCACACACCATCAGAGTACTCACCAACCACCCTCTCCGACAAGTCTTGCAGAAGCCCGAGTCTTCTGGCAGATTACTTAAATGGGCCATGGAGCTGAGCCAGTTTGACATCCACTACTAGCCACGTGTTTCCATAAAAGGTCAAGCTCTCGCGGACTTTATGGTGGAATGCTCATGAATGAATGACCTCCCGGAAGATCCTGTCCCGGAACTTCCCACCTGGAAGGTCTATGTAGACGGAGCCTCAAATGAAAAAGGAGATGGAGCAGGGGTTATCCTAATTTCTCCCCAAGGACATCAGCTCCAGAGCGCCATCCGTTTCGCGTTCCCAGCATCCAACAACGAGGCAGAACACGAAGCCATGCTAGCTGGATTACAACTGGCCAGGGAAGTCGGAGCCCAAAAAATCGAAGTATACAGCGACTCCCAACTTGTGGTAAACCAAATATCTGGAGAATACCAGACGAAAGGCGAAAAAATGGCTGCCTACGTGTCTCTCTCCCGCGGCCTCCTGCAGCATTTCAAAGGCCACCAAATCCGCCAGGTCCCCCGGGACCAGAATTCACTCGCGGATACACTGGCCAAGCTTGCAACAGACCAAGAAATTGAACAATATGGCCTAGTGCCCATCGGGCACTTAGAAGCGCCTAGTACCGAGACACGGAGGGTAAATGCCATCATCGACCATTCCCATTCCTGGATAGGACCCATCCTCAGATTTCTCACCACCGGAGAGCTCCCCACTGATAAAGCTGACGCAAGAAAGCTCCAATATCAAGCTCCCCGATACGTGGTTATGGATGGAAAGCTTTACCGCAGGGGGTTGTCCATACCCTTCCTTAGGTGTGTTGCTGGAACCAAAATTAGCACCATCATCCATGAGATTCACGGGGGCTTCTGTGGCGACCATACCTCCGGGCTGAGCCTCTCCAAAAAGATCCTTCGTCAAGGATACTTCTGGCCCACCATGAAGAAGGATTGTGTGGATTATGTCAGAAAATGTGAGCAATGCCAGAGGTACGCCAAGGTTCCGCGTGCGCCGCCTACAGAAATTACCTTAATGACCAGCCCCTGGCCGTTCGCCGTTTGGGGCATTGACCTAGTAGGTTCCCTCCCAACTGGAAAGGGTGGAGTGAAGTATGCCATAGTCGCGGTAGACTACTTCACCAAATGGGCTGAAGCTGAACCTATGAACATGGTCACCTCTAAGAAAGCACTGGACTTTGTCATCAAGAATATAGTGTGTTGTTTCGGGCTTCCGCGAAAAATTGTGTCCGACAACGGAAAGCAATTTGACAGTGAGCATTTCACGGACTACTGTGCTTCGCATGGAATCATCAAAAGATTTTCCGCAGTCGCTAGACCTCAAGCCAATGGGCAAGTGGAAGCAGTGAACAAAATCTTAAAGACCACGTTGAAGAAAAAACTCCAAGCATGCAAGGCTCACTGGCCGGAAGAGCTTCCGCGAGTACTTTGGGCCTATCGCACAACAGAGAGAACTTCGACGGGGCACACACCTTATTCCATGACCTTCGGTTGCGAGGCCGTCATCCCAGTAGAAACTATGATCCCCTCTCACAGGCAGGACACCTACGACCCTACCCGGAACCACGCCCTTCTCCAGGAGTCCCTGGACATGATCGAAGAGCTCCGGGAGCAGTCGCAGGTCCAACTAAAAATGTACCAAGGGAAGATAGCCCGACACTTCAACACAAGAGTCAAGAGCCGTACATTCGAAGTTGGGGACCTTGTCCTACGGAGAGTATTTCCTGCTACGCAGGATCCGGGAGTGGGAGTCCTCAGACCCAACTGGGAAGGCCCCTATGAAGTCCAAGAAAAAGTGGGCAATGGGACGTATCATTTAAAGAGACTCGACGGATCTAAAGTCCCTCGCGCCTGGAACGCGGAGCACCTCCGCCGTTACTATCAGTAGGCCCCGGACTATCTTGTCGGAAGTCCTTGGTAGACGTAGCCAAAATGTAAAATATGGAGATAATCCTCCCAGCTGTAAAACGCATGCCTAACAGGCTAATTTAATAAAACACGGAGAAATTCACTCCGCTTTTACTGCATTTTTTATCCCTTTGTTCCAAGCTGCGTTTTAACAAGTGACCACGCGGTCCGGAGACGTCTGGACCCCACGCTCACTTGGGGGGGTATACATGGCTAAGGCATAGCCATACGCCCCTTGAACAAAACATACAGAGAACACCACTTATGTGTTAGCATTGTGTTTGAAATTTTGAAATTGTTAAGCTTAAGTTGATTTGTTTCCATGAACATAAATGCATTACGTGTCATATGTGCCTTATGTGGTTATGTGAAAATTGCCATGCAAATGTCTGCCATTATGCATCATGAAAATTATCTCCTGTGTAGCCCAGCGATGAACAGGACTGGGGGTTGAGGCACATTCAGAGAGTAATGAATAGCGAGATCCGCGACCGCTGTAAGCTTTTCTTCGTTAGCTCCAGCTCCGGGTCCCGCAAGGCGAAAGATGGCAAGATCTGCGACCGTTGTAAGCTTTGCTTCGCAGGCTTCAGCTCCGGATCTCACAAAATAATGCATGGTGAGCTCCTCGACCACTGCAAGCTTCACTTCGCAAGCTTCAGCTCTAGGAGCAGATATGATCGATCCCCCAATTACAGCAGGCCTTGCTTCGCAAAGCCCCTGCTCCGGGATCGCACATGGTAGGCGTGGCAATTTCCCCGACCGCAACGAACCTTGCCTCGCAGGGCTTCATGCCAAGTCCCTAAAGTCGGCCACCATGAGGTTCGCAATGACAGTTAATTTTGCTTCGCAAAGATCTAACCCTAAGTCTAACGACGCTCACCAAAAGAACTCACGTTCCGGCACCATGGAACGGATCACCTTAGCAATCCCAGCAAACAGTATAACTACAAGTCCCGAGATTGGCTATTTGCCTTAGGAAAGCTGAAATACGGTGAAAGGAGTCTGGCTGTTGGAACCAAGAAACCTTCGTAACCTAGAAACTACGTGGGAAAAGACATTAGCCGTTGGAGCTTCAAGTTGGAAATGCATAGGTTCTGGCCGTTGGAACCAAAACCTCATACGCCCCTACAGCAGTTTCTACCGTATAAAAGTCTACCCTAAATGCAAAGTTAAACAAAGAGCTCGGCAGAAAAGGAAAGAAGAATGCTATAATTATGGCAAATATGTCTGCAATGAGAAAAGAGTACAGGGAGCTTCGCCCCAAAGAAAAATACAAATGAAAAATAATAATCACTAAAGAATACTTTTTACAAAAGATAAGACCCCTTCAAGCACTTGGGGTGGCAGCGGCATCCACGACCGGGGTCTCGGAGACAGCAGTTTCAACTGGGGCTGGCGGAGTCAGTTCATTGGAAGATGGAACGTCATCAATGGCAAGTTCAGAGGTCCCCGCCTCTTTGGGATCTTCTGCCTCAGGGACTCCAGCAGGCTCGTCGATGTTATAAGTCTGGACGTACACCTCTGGGCTTTGATCCCACGCCTGTATCTTTTCCCTCATGGCGGTGGCGTCCTCTCCCAGGTAGCCTACTACCTCCGGGCTTATTTTCCAAAGTTGGTGCATGAGGACCACGTGGGATAGATTAATCATTCTATTCAGCACCACCTCGACATTTTCCTTCTCCTTCAAGCGCTCCGCCTCAGAGGTCGCCAGCTTTGCTTCCGCGACAGCCAATTGAGCCCTCAGTTTTTCCAGCTCGGCCTTGGATGCATCCCGCTCTCCCTTAAGGGAATCAATCTCCTTGCGCTGCACCCTATTTTGATCCAGCAAGGATTGCTTCTCGGTCAAATGCCCCTTGACAGTAAATTGCAAGGCTCCAATCTGTTTATCCTTCTCAGCAAGCCCCAACTCCAGCATAGACGCGAGATCCTTGCTCCTCTTGTGATCTTGCTCCTCCTCGTGCAGCTTATTCTGAAGAATGGCGTATTCCTCGTTCTGCTTAAGGAGGAGATCGTTTTTCGATTGCAAGCGGGCATCCAGGGTGTCCTTCTCCCCCCTGGCCTGGGATAGCTCTTCCTGGAGCTTGGAGTTCTGGGCCTTCAAGTCATCCGACCACTGCTTGAACTCATTCTCCGCGCTGGCCCGGTACTCTCGATATTTGGCAAGATATTTCTTATCCGCCTCTTCCTCGGCCGTGCGTCGGGCCTGGCTAATCTTCTCCATAGCCTCCCCCTTCATGCCCTCGACCTGTTGGGTCAGTTTCTGCTTCTCCGCCTCCAAGGCCTGGCGACCCGCCTGGCTCTCCTCCAGCTGAACCAGAACTGCACCCACCTCCCGGAACGAGCGTTCCGCGATAAGAGAGGCCTGCAAGGAAAAACAGCAGAATAAGTTAAGCAGAACCAAATGTACTAAGACCAACGACCCCAGAACACAGTAACTGATAGCTCACCCCAGTAAGTTGCTGCTTTACGGCATGTGTCAGCAACAGTGGGTCCTTACTGCTACTGATGGCCCATTTCTCAGAATTGAGCTTGCACAAGCTCAAGGCCATGTCTTCCATCATCTCCGCCCCGAACGGCGCCAAAGCACGCCCGAGTCTAGGCACCAGCCTCTTCTCCAAGGCTGGGCCATCCAGAACCGCTCCAGCCGGGTGAAGGGATCTCACCCCTTCTGCCAGGTCAGCTCTCTTCACGGCAGACAGGTTGTCTGCCCTTCCCTGAGTAACAGCCTTCTCGGCCTCCAACCGCCTCTTCAAAAAATTATCAGCCCGTCTTACACCCTCCAGGAGGGCAGCGGAGAAACGGGTTGGTTTCTGAGGGAATTGGAACTTCAGTCCAGGCTGAGGAAGGCTTGTTTGTTGAGAAAGTGGAAGAGAAGGAGAAGAAGGAGACCCCGGAAGGGTGGACTACCTTTGGACTAGAGGAGGAGGTAAACGGGGTATTAGGGACGGTAGGGAAGACACTACCGCCCCGGTTTGTTGTTGCTGCTGGTGTTGCTGTTGTTTTTGCTGCTGCGGTGGCGGAGGTGATTGCCTTAGTTGTTGCTGCTGTTATTGCTGTTGCTTTTGTTGATGCGGTGGCGGAGGTAATTGCCTTTGTTGTTGCTGCTGATTTTGCTGTTGTTTTTGCTGCTGCTGCGACGGTGGTGGTTGTCTTTGCTGTTGCTGTTGTTGTTGTTGTTGTGGTTGCTGCTGGGTGACAGTAGTCTGGCGAGGACTGCGCGCAGCCCGGAGGTCTCCATCACCTCCGGGAGAAGAATGTCTGAGGCGTTTCTTCTTGTCGCCCTCAGCCTCTCCTCCGGGGCGCTTGATCATCCCGGTCATCTTCGCGGGGAACACAAGCCCTTCCCCATCGCTGCTACTACTCGAGGCCGCCATGGTCTCGGAAGGCCCCTTGGCAGGAGACCTCTCCACCGCCGGAGACACTTGCGCCTCGCCACCTGTCTTCTTGGATGTGACAGCTTTACCTCCCCTACCAGCTTTGGCTTTTCGTCCTTTCCCCTTGGATGGGTCTTGGCTGGTGGCGGCCTTCTTGATAAGTGAGGTGACTCTCCCCAACATCTTTGCTTCGGGATGTTCTGCAAGCAATGCACGAAGCAAAGTTAACCAACCAGCAAGCGATGTGAAGAAAGATAAGCAGAAAACAAAACATGCAACAACATAAAAGCGCAAACAAGTCCACCAGCGGGGAACAAGAAACAAGCAAGAGAAAAGTTTGAAAGGGACGACCATGCACGAGAAACGTGGATGGCCTTCCCCGAGCAAAACAAGACATCGCTTCCTGCTCCAGGAAGCTCCCGTGCTCCTCGAAGTCCGGGAATAACATGCTAAGGGAAGAAGGGTCAACCATGGTGACACCTTCTGGCAAACTATCGTCACTCAAACACCCGAGGAGCTCATCTACCCTATCGCAATATCTGTCAAAGGGTATCCTACGCGGATCTAGCCTAAGGAAGCGGGGATCGAACCCTATCTGAGAAGTCCGGGAAACCTCAGGCAGGCTGGGGGTGTGGATCAATCGAAAGCTAGTCTTACCTTTCCCGGAAGTACCAGCTCCCGGAGTCCCTTCATTGGGGTAAGCTGCGGCGTAGCGAGCCTCAATTTCTTCTCCCTCTGACTGAGGGTCGGGGAACCTCTCTGCCCAACTGGGGGATAAATTATTCTCGTCCTGGGCCGCCTGACAGATCACCTTGGACAACTTCAGGGCAATCTGCTCCCGGACGTCAGCTGACACCTGACTTTGCCCCCTGCCACTCACTGGCTCAATATTTTGGAACGAGGCGAGTAGCCCATACTCCCTCAAATATTCGGAGGTCACAAGTCCTTCCACCTTCAGCTCTTCCTCCGAGAGCCCCTCGTAGAAGTTTGACCTCCTTATCATTTCCGCACAGCGAGGTGTCCGCGGGACGGCTTCTGCAGAATCCAAACACGGGTGTTAGAGATCCTCCCGGATGGCAAACCAAGAGTGAAGAAACAAAGCTAGAAAAGAAAGGAAGGAGCACTTACCGGGAACTTTGAAGTCCAAAGACAGAGCTGGCACCCTCTTCAATGGGAAGCCAGTCGTCAGGAACCAGTACTCCCGAAGATCTGGAACCCTCGCAGTAAGACAGGTGGGACACATCACGTCCGGATACCTCTCCAGCCTATAAAACCCCACCTTGTCTGCATGACCTCTCATGGGTTGAGACTTCAGCCCATAGAAGTATAGCACCTCCTCCGGGGTAGGGGCCTCCAGGTCCCGAGACTTGCAGAAGATATACCACCCCGCTAGAAGCTTGTAGCTGGGGGGAATCAACTGGAAGGGGGCAATCCCCGCCTTCACGCAGAAGTTGGCAAAATAACTTCTTAGGGGCAAATGTGCCCCACACACTATGTGTGCCTAGCTCCAGGCACCAAAACCCTCGTGACTCTGGCTGGCAGATTCACCCAGCACCGACAGACGGTGCCACATCAGGCCCGGGATGTTCTTCAGGCCCGCTTCTGAGGAATACAGCTCCAGCATGCCGTAGTTCCTGAACAGGTTCGACTTCTGGTCCATCTCCCAGATGGAACTGTTGATAATCGGTGGGCTAGCCGTGGCCACCTTAGCTTTTGTTTTCTCCTTTGCGCCGGCAACAGGGGAACCCTGCTCCTGGGCAGATTCAGCCTCTACCGCAGCAATGACTTGTTCCTTTGAGGTGTTCGTCACTAAGCAAAAGAAACAAAGAAGAAAACACTCCAAGCAGTCAGCACCCTTGTCATACCCTAACGGCATTACAGGCGTCGGGGAGACCCTCCCCGAAAACTGCTTGGAGAGGCTCCCACCGAGCTTGCCGAGGGGTTGGCATCATGCCACCCGGATGACAGCAAGGAACCAGATTCAAACTTCGAGCCTAAGCCCGCCGAGAGAAATGTTTTCCCAGGGAAAGACACCCTAAAGGCGTTCACGCTTATGCCCTAAAATAATAAACCAGGACAGCACAAGCAGACGAAAAACACCTTTCCAAGAGCAAATCGGCAAAGCATGCAAAGAAATGACTTATCGACTCACATCAATCGCATGCCTATCAAAGCCCTATTCATGCATCCATATAGAAGACACCGGCAGAGAACTCAACCCTAACAACTACCAACAATCTAAGGTTTGGAAGGAGGAGCAAAGTAGAAATACTTACTGGTGTTCGGGTAGTTGAAGATTGAAGGAGTAACCGGGTCACTGCACCACACGATCACGTGAAGTAAATGCTGCAAAGACAAACGATGATTCAAACCCAGAACTTCAGCGAACAAACCCATTGCCAAATCAAAAGAAAAGTTTCTAGATTCCTTACCAAAAGAAGTGGCAAATTCGAAGGAAAGGAAGCTTGGAAGCTTGAGAGTTCGAAGATTTGGGAATCTGAAAATCTGAAAGATTGAGAATTTGAGAGCGTAAAGAGGAAGAAAGGTCCGTTCCCTCGTTTTTATAGCAGGAACGAAGTCCTTTCGAATTCTACAAATGGACGGTCCTGATCTTCCCATACCGCATGCATCAGATCCGACGGCTGGAGATGAAGCGCCGGTCCTATTTATGACTCCTCGGATGGGAATAAAGTATTTATTTCCCATCATTATACCATCTCGGGCCCGGTGTACCATTAAATACCGTCAAATCACTACTCAGATGCCTGATGCACGCATACTCAGCCAGTCGCCTCACGCACACGTCTTGGTCACAGAGCCATTCCCGGCATGACGCGTGGCCCTTGCCACACTTGAGTACTTGAGTTCAAACAGAAGAAATTTCCTTTCTTTTTCATACTAACACTCAGGTGGGAAAAAGGAACCCTTCCAGGAACACAGGAGGTGACCCCTCGCCTAATCTAGAAACCAGAATACCCGGAGGGCTGTACAAGCTCCCGGACCTCTCAAAGCTCCGTGACCTT
Source organism: Humulus lupulus (assembly GCF_963169125.1). NCBI lineage: Eukaryota > Viridiplantae > Streptophyta > Magnoliopsida > Rosales > Cannabaceae > Humulus > Humulus lupulus. Next base: position 106,649,405 of record NC_084793.1, read on the forward strand.
GGGGGGTAAATGTTATCCAGATTTCTGGATAGCGTTTAGATGGATAGCCTCGGGGAAGCAGAATTATCAAAGTCTTTAACGAAAGGTGACCAGAGCTCGCGGATGGACAGAAAGGCTTCGCCTCTCCCGTTTAGTGTCAAGCTTACTCTTTCAAGCAACCGCGACACGGAAGCTCGTCAATTCTCCCGGACTCCCGAAGGGATATCCTTCGAGGAAGGTTCTTCCAGGAGAAGCTCTTCAGGTTACCTTCGCGGATACAGTCCCGTGCCTCGCACGAAAGAAGACCAAGCGGCCGAGTCATGGAGGAGGCATAGTTGGAATGATATCCACCTGACACAGGATCCCGCCTGACACGCCTGACAGGTCGAGGCCGCACACATCCTAGCACGCCTAAAAGTACCATTTCTCCTACTGCTCCGCGGACAGCCTGGAAAAGACAGCTGCCTTTGTGCATTCCCCATACTTTCATGTAAATATACCCACATAGAGCCTGGTAGCCAGGCGACTACGGTAATTGTATCCCCTATTTATGACTGGTGTAATTAAGGCTCAGGGGGGCAGAGTGAAACCCTAATCCAAAACCCTAGCAATAAAGACCTCCTCATTTTACGATAGGGGGGGTCAAGAAATTAGAGAGCAGGAACTCTGCCAAAAATCTCTCTAGCTTCATCTTCTTCAAGAGAACCCGAGAGAAACATTGTGAGTTTGTGAGGGTCTTATACACCAGCCATTTCACTGTAATTCACTACAAGTATAATAACATCGACTCGTGGACTAGGGCTCGTTAACGCCTGAACCACGTAAAAAGCCTGTTTGTTTATTTATATTTCTGCACTTCTACAATTCTTATCTTTTTATTATTTTGTTTGTATTCGTTTTCGAAAAACTCGGTAAACACTATCAAAACCGACAGCTGAAGAATGTTTGCCCTTATACCTAGTTGTGACAGAAAATGCGATCAACACCGTATTAGTTAGAGAGGAAAATCGGGCTCAGACACTAGTGTACTGCGTGAGTAAAAGACTTCTGGGAGCTTATTCAAGATATCCTTTAATAGAAAAGCTCGTGTTCTGCTTGTTCTTAGCCTCGAGAAAACTCAGGCCGTATTTCTAGTCCACACAATCCACATCTTAACTGAAACATTGGGATGTTTGCTTAAGTGGGCCTTGGGGGACAAGGGAACATCCGGGTACTTTTTTATAGGAAAACTACCTTTATCGAACTCAGCCAGTTTGAGATATTGTATATGCCACGCACAACAATCAAGAGTCACACACTCATTGACTTTGTGGCAGAATGCACAGGTTTTCAGGACGAGCCAATGAGAGAACAGTGCAAGAGTTGTGGAAACTGTTCGTTGATAGATCATCTAACGAAAACGGATCCAAAGCTGGGGTAATTCTGATCTCACTTGAGGGACATCAATTCCATACAACCTTAAGGTTTGGGTTCGAAGAATCCAATAATGAAGCAGAATACAAAGCTCTATTGGCAGGATTATAGGTGGCAAAGGAACTGAAAGCAAAGGCGATCCAGTGCTATAGTGATTCTCTGCTCATGGTTAATAAGATATTTGGGGAATATCAAATTGAGGTATCAAAATGGTGGCTTATCTAGCTAAGGTTAAAGATGAGTTGTCTAAATTCGAGTTCTGTTCCATTGAGTAGGTACCCTGCGAGCAGGACTCCAATGTTGATGCCTTAGCCTGACTCGCCACCACCAAAGAAGCAGACGCATCAAACGTGGTCCCAGTAGATTTCTTAGAACAACCAAGCATAACGGTAGAACTGGTTGAGGTTAGAGTGATTAACACAAACTTGACGTGGATAACCCCCATAGTGGAATACCTCACAATCGGTAAACTAACAAATGATCGAAGAGACGCAAGAAATTTTTTATATCAAGTCCCATAGTAGGTTATGGTTGAGGGAATTATATACCGATGAGGGCATTCACTACCCCTCGTGTGATGTGTTTTGCCCAAAGAAGCACATTGATAACTCTACAAAATAGAGTTATTTTACCACTTTTTATGTGCTAATTGTTGCTTAATTCTTGAGTTTTTAATTGATTTATTAAGTTTTTAAGTAATTTTGTATTTATTAGTCTTATTGTAATTTTCTAGATTTTTATATGTTTTTATAGATATTGTATTGTTTTCTGTTGTAATTTAATTAGTTGAAATTAGTGTTGTTAGTTGAATGCTAAACATATGATTTTATTGAAATTAAATGTTATGTAAATTAAATTTTAATTAATAGTTTCATGGAAGTTATATGATATATTTTATTAGTGAATATATTTAATTTTAATTTAGTTTATGATTTTTTTTGTAGGAAACAATGTTGCATTTTGGTACTTTGAAAGAAGAAAAAAAAAGAGTTAAAGCTGAAAAAAGAAAAGCAAAATATAGCATTTTTTAGAGGAAAAATACCCAGCCCAGCCTTTGGGCCCGCTCCTCACCAGCCTAGGCCCATTCCGAAACCTCCTGCCCAGCCACATGGATCCAGCTCAATTCCACAAGCAGCTGCCCAATTTCTCCTCCAACAGCCTCCTGCCCAGTCGAAGAAGCACCCACCGAAGCTTCTCCATGCCAGCCGCCTGATGCCTTCTGAAGCACTTCTCAACTATACTGTGTGACCCAATTCACCCAGCCGGCCCACCATTTTCACCTCATCAACAAAGCCTTCAGCAGGCCCACCGAACTCTTGTTGGCCCAATCCTTCCTCCAGCCGTACCTCTTGGCTCCTTCTGCAATCCAACCGCCAGCTGCCACTACAGCTTCCAACACAAAGTAGCCCCAAGACCACCAATGGCCTTCATGCCCAAGCCTCTGCCTTACACGCCTAGCCCATCTGTCACAGCCACCAAACCTATGCATGCCCAATTTTCTTGAGCCCAACATTGTCCCTTTTGTCTAAAAATACCACTTTTTACCCAAACTTTTCTACACATTTTACCCCAAAACATCATTATTACACCCTATAATTTACCCATATTTTCCATATTATAATTAATTAAATTAATTTAATCAATTTAATTAAATTAAATTTATTATTTTAATACCTCATTTTGGCTATAAATATGGAGTTTTTAAAACAATTTACGGTGTCAAAATTTAGGGGGAGGTTACCATACCAAAAATTCTACACATTTCAAAACCTCTCTATTATCTTCATCTTCTTCTTCTTTTTGGTGATTTTCTATGTATTTTTAGAGGAAAAATTTGGGGGTTCATCCTCCAAATTTTCCTATTTATGTTTGTAATTTTTAGTTTGTATTTGCTATTCTAGTTATGTGTTTCTAATCTTTTTAAGATTATTAAGGTGATGATGAAACAATATGTAACTAGATAGTGTTTATTTTGTATATTGATTTCCCATTTTGTGCAACAAAGTTTATGGATTTTTCTTGTTCAAATATCTTTTTTCATCTTAAATATCATGTATTTGGGATTGTTAGCACATATTTATACTTTGTTCTTCATTAGTGCTATAACATAATATTCTTTGTGTAAGATGTGTTATTAAATTGTACACATCCATGCTTAGAACAAAAATATTATGTTTTGCCTTATAAATAATGTTCATTGATTTATTTGTTATTTCATTAGATTGATTTACACTAAATGCTTCGAAATTATAATTTTGAAAAGTGAAGAAAAATCTTATCTTTTTAGAAGTAATTTGTGCTTTAAATTATAAATCTATTTGGAAAATGATAGTTTGATTTATTTTAACTATCACTAAAACTTGGGAATCAATGTACTTATAAATATTATTGAACTTGTATTTTGTGGATTCTAATCCTTAATAATCTTTCTTTTACTATCTTGATTTCTATTTTTAATTTATTTTTATATATTGTCTTTAATTTCTTTATTATTATCTTTAATTTTATTTTTATTATACAAAAATCCAATCAATCTTTGGAACTAGGTTAGAATTTATTAATTTTGGTTTAAAATAGTTTTCTTTTCGATTTTAGACAACTCCTTTGGGTTCGACCTCGTGCTTACACGAATACTATTCTATAAATACGATTCGTGCGCTTGCGAGTTATAAATATTTAAAACATACACGTTTTGGGTCCATCAAGTTTTTGGCGCTGTTGCCAGGGAGTTGCAAGAGAAAAGAAACGAAATTTATCTCAAGGTTAGTAAATTCTTCTACTAGTTATTTTAATTTTTGCACTAAAAAAAAAAGAAAAAAAACTATATATACAAAAATAAAAAATATATATCTATAAAAACTATAAAAAAAAAAAGATAAAAATAAAATTTGGGACGGTTCTACCAACCATAAAAAAAAAACTTACTTATATATTTATATTTATTGTCTTATTTTTAGTTGACGGCACTTGTGCCTCCTATCTATCTTTTTAATTTGTATAGTTGAAGGCATTTGTACCTCCTAACCCTTGTAGTAATTTTTTTTATCTATCTTGTTGTTATTTTTATTTTGTTTTTGCAAGTTACTAGTTGATGGCAATTTTGCCTCCTAGTCTTTTATTTTATGTTTTAGTTGATGGCACTTGTGCCTCCTAATTTTTTACCTTAATTTTGTTATGGTTGATGGCATGCTAAGCCTCCCTACTCTTGCCTAATTTTTGATAATCTTACTTAATTTTATCTTATTTTTCTTTGCCTTTTATCATAGTATCGGGTAAGTGTTTAATATCTTAACATTGTTTTTATTCTCTTAATTTTATTTCCTTGTTCTTTTTTTTTTTCCTTAATTGTCATCTTAAAAAAAAAAATAGTTTGTCACCTAGTTTTTTCCATATGGATCATTTTAATTATAGTTGGAATTCCGAGTACAACTATTATGAGCACTCAAATTTAAATTATGGAGAAACTAATGATTTGCATGATTATGGTGAATCCTTTGATATCCCATTTGCCCCCACCTATAATCCAAATTTTTCTTGGAGTCATACCCAGTCTTCAATAGGGCATGAATTCAACATGCATAATCAAAGTCATGCCCAATCCGACCTATCATATCCCATTGAACAAGAAACGAGCTCATCTTTAGAGGATACCCTACAACAGTTCATGCAATCAACCTACCAAATCTTAGTAGCCCAGTCTCAGTCAATCTCAAAAATTGAAACAACAGTAGGACAACTTGCAACTGTTATAGAGTCGGAAAAACAAGTTTATCCCAACCAAGTCATTCTCAATCCAAATAGTCAAATTGAAAATGAAAAGGAGAATAAAGTTGTTGAAGAACTTGTAATATGCATCCAACCCCCTAATAAAACCAAAGAGTTTGATGAGATAATTTTTGAGGCTGATAAGGAAAATGAAAAAGATATAATTATATTTAAAGAGCCCATAATTGAACAAATTTGTATATTTACTCAAAATGAAAAGGAGCCTAATATAGATATGCAATTTTATTATTTTATTGATATTCCATTAAAATTGCATATTTCTAATTTTCTTGTAGGTGTGATGTTATTAATTATTATTTATGGCATTTGCACCAAAGTCATAACTCACCCTACTAATGAAACTTTACACCATCGATTGGGTATTGGTTGAAAGAAAAAAATAAATTATAGCCAAGCTAAAGACTATAAACTAAAGCGCTTTGTGGGAGGCAACCCTTACTTTAATGTTTCCTTTTATATTTCACCTGTTGTTGTGTGTTTTTTGTTTCATGTTTTTCAATTTCCAAAAAGCTTGAAGGAAACTTCTTTCCCAAAAAGAAAAGAAGAGAAGAAAACAAAAGAGTCAAATCAAGGAAGCATTCATCAAAGGGAGTAGTTCTTAATTTTTTCTATTTTATTAAACATTGAGGACAATGTTTCATTTAAGTTTTGGGGTAATGTGTATGTATTTTTCTTGATGTTTATGTGTTTTTCTTTGTGTTTATGCATGTTTTTCATTTGTTGTAAAATAAAAAAAATTATTTCTTTATTTGTTTTTCTTGTTGTTTTTATGTGTTTTTCATTTGTTATAAAAAAAATTATTTTCTTTGTTTTGTTTGAAAAAAAATATATTGGTGATTTTCATTTTCTAATGATAAGAATTATGATTGAAATTGTTCTTAGAAAAATATAATTAATTATTAAGCTTTACTTTTAATTTTTAAGTTAGTTTTTCTTATCCCCAAAAATGGAGATTGATGACGTGGCAATAGAGGTGACAAATGGCAGTTCATGGTCCGTAAAAGACACATTAAATAGTCAATAAATACATTGACTCCTCAGAGTTGTGATAAAGTGACTTGGTAGACTGGTGAAAAGTTTGGATTGCTTTAGAGTGTCACGTCCAAGCCAAGTACATCCGAGGAGGAGACCCCAAGGATGTGATCCTAGGAGAGCTAAGGAGAGTGCATCCTAGGAGAGCTAAGGAGAGTGCATCCTAGGAGAGCTAAGGAGAGTGCATCCTAGGAGAGCTAAGGAGAGTGCATCCTAGGAGAACTAAGGAGAGTGCATCCTAGGAGATCCCAAGGATGTGGTCTGAGGAGAGCCCAAGGGACTTTGGTCCGAGGAGAACCAAGAGAGTGGTCCTAGGAGACCCCAAGAGAGTGGTCCTAGGAGACCCCAAGGATGTGGTCCGAGGAGAGACCAAGAATTTGGTCTTTATACATAGTTCTAGCAAGTGCATGGTTGCCCAAATAAAAGAGTGCCATGTTAGAGGAGAGATATGCCATGCTAGAGGAGAGTGCCATGTTAGAGGAGAGGAGTGCATGTCCTACCACCATGCACTTGTCCGACCCACAAAAACATGTCCTACCACCATGCACATGTCCGACCAGCACTTGCATGGGTGGTCAGTAGGAGGTGGATCAACTAGCAAGAGGAGGACTAAGTCAAGATTCCCAGAAACAACTTCAACAAGATATGCGGGAATCTCTCATTCTTCCCACAAATGGGGGGTTTGTTACATTTTGAATTTTGAATGTTTCTTTGTAATTTAAATGTAATATATATATAATAAAATATCCCAGTTCTAGGGGATACCGTATGTATGACCCTAAGCCTATAAATAGAGGGCTTATGTGATTAAAGGGGGGCTTCTTCTGCTTCTTCTTTCTAGAGAGAGAAAATTTGGGACTGAGTATTCTAGAGAGAGAAAGTGCTGGCATTTGAGAGAATTCTTGTATTTTTGCAATCTGTATTGAAGAAACTCAGTTGGTTCAGTCCATCTGATCTTGAGTACGGATCTATAAATCACAACTCTAAGTGGATTAGGCTATTACCGACAATCGGGGCTGAACCACTATAAAATCTCTTGTGTTATTTATTTTTCTTGATTAAAACTGTCTGTGTTATTTAAATTCTCTTGAAGGTTTGTCGTATTTGACGTTCTCACGTCGTTGGCTAAAAACACAGTCAACAGTTTTGTTTAAATATATATTTTTCATAATATGTCACTTTTCTATTATATTCGAATTTGTTATATTTGGATATAGTTTATTTAAGCATTAAATTCTTTAAATCTCTAAAAAAAAAATTTGAAAAATCCTAGAATTTGCTTGATTATCTCTTGAGATTTAATTTATTTTTGTTTGCATAAGTTTGTCTAAATATTCACATGATGATTTTTGTGTTTGCATGTTAAATATTTATTTTGAAAACAATTTTAACTTTTCAAATTAATTACATAAGCATTACTTTTATTTGTGATTTTCTTTGAACAATTTCCAATATGCAATTTTTGAGTTAAACATTAGACATCACCAATTTTAAAAAAAAAAAACAAAAAGTGTGTGTTTTTAATTTTTCTTTTGCTCGAGGACTAGCAAAATATTAAGTTTGGGGGTGTGATAACTCTACAAAATAGAGTTATTTTACCACTTTTTATGTGCTAATTGTTGCTTAATTCTTGAGTTTTTAATTGATTTATTAAGTTTTTAAGTAATTTTGTATTTATTAGTCTTATTGTAATTTTCTAGATTTTTATATGTTTTTATAGATATTTTATTGTTTTATGTTGCAATTTAATTAGTTGAAATTACTGTTGTTAGTTGAATGCTAAAAATATGATTTTATTAAAATTAAATGTTATGTAAACTAAATTTTAATTAATATTTTCATGGAAGTTATATGATATATTTTATTAGTGAAAATATTTAATTTTAATTTAGTTTATGATTTTTTTGTAGGAAACAATGTTGTATTTTGGTACTTTGAAAGAAGAACAAAAAAAGAGTTAAAGCTGAAAAAAGAAAAGCAAAATATAGCATTTTTTAGAGGAAAAATACCAGCCTAGCCTTTGGGCCCGCTCCTCACCAGCCCAGGCCCATTCCGAAACCTCCTGCCCAGCCACATGGATCCAGCTTAATTCCACAAGCAGCTGCCCAATTTCTCCTCCAACAGCCTCCTGCCCAGCCGAAGAAGCACCCACCGAAGCTTCTCCATGCCAGCCGCCTGATGCCTTCCGAAGCACTTCTCAGCTATCCCGTGTGGCCCAATTCACCCAACCAACCCACCATTTGTACCTCATCAACAAAGCCTTCAGCAGGCCCACCGAACTCCTGTTGGCCCAATCCTTCCTCCAGCCGTGCCTCCTGGCTCCTTCAGCAATCCGACTGTCAGCTGCCACTACAGCTGCCAACACCAAGCAGCCCCAAGACCACCAATGGCCTTCACGCCCAAGGCTCTGCCTTACACGCCTCGCCCATGTGTCACAGCCACCAAACCCATGCATGCCCAATTTTCTTGAGCCCAACATTGTTCCTTTTGTCTAAAAATACCACTTTTTACCCAAACTTTTCTACACATTTTACCCCAAAACATCATTATTACACCCTATAATTTACCCATATTTTCCATATTATAATTAATTAAATTAATTTAATCAATTTAATTAATTTAAATTGATTATTTTAATACCTCATTTTTGCTATAAATATGGAGTTTTTAAAACCATTTAGGGTGTCAAATTTTAGGGGGAGGTTACCATACCAAAAATTCTACACATTTCAAAACCTCTCTATTATCTTCATCTTCTTCTTCTTTTTGGTGATTTTCTATGTATTTTTAGAGGAAAAATTTGGGGGTTCATCTTCCAAATTTTCCTATTTATGTTTGTAATTTTTAGTTTGTATTTGCTAATCTAGTTATGTGTTTCTAATCTTTTTAAGATTATTAAGGTGATGATGAAACAATATGTAACTAGATAGTATTTATTTTGTATATTGATTTCCCATTTTGTGCAACAAAGTTTATGGATTTTTCTTGTTCAAATATCTTTTTTCATCTTAAATATCATGTATTTTGGATTGTTAGCACATATTTACACTTTGTTCTTCATTAGTGCTAAAACATAATATTCTTTGTGTAAGATGTGTTATTAAATTGTACACATCCATGCTTAGAACAAAAATATTATGTTTTGCCTTATAAATAATGTTCATTGATTTATTTGTTATTTCATTAGATTGATTTACACTAAATGCTTCGAAATTATAATTTTGAAAAGTGAAGAAAAATCTTATCTTTTTAGAAGTAATTTGTGCTTTAAATTATAAATCTATTTGGAAAATGATAGTTTGATTTATTTTAACTATCACTAAAACTTGGGAATCAATGTACTTATAAATATTATTGAACTTGTATTTTGTGGATTCTAATCCTTAATAATCTTTCTTTTACTATCTTGATTTCTATTTTTAATTTATTTTTATATATTGTCTTTAATTTCTTTATTATTATCTTTTACTTTATTTTTATTATACAAAAATCCCATCAATCTTTGGAACTAAGTTAGAATTTATTAATTTTGGTTTAAAATAGTTTTCTTTTTGATTTTAGACAACTCCTTTGGGTTCGACCTTGTACTTAAACGAACACTATTCTATAAATACGATTCGTGCACTTGCGAGTTATAAATATTTAAAACATACCTGTTTTGGGTCCATCACACATACCATCCTACAAGAGATACATGAGGGCTTCTGCGGAGACCACGCAGGGGGGCAAAACCTAGCTCTAAAGATATTGAGACAGGGCTATTTTTGGCCTCTACTCAAAAAGTATTCGGCCTCGTATGTAGAGAAATGCGACAAGTGTCAATGCTTTTCCACAATTGCTCGGGCAGTACCCATAGAGTTAACCACGATCTCACTCTCCCTGGCCATTTGTAGTATGAGGGATCGACTTTATTGGTTCATTACCAACAAGAAAAGAAGGAGTTTGCTATGCAATTATCGCCATCGACTACTTTACGAAGTGGGTCAAGGTCGATCCTCTGGCGACCATAACCTCGAAGAGAGTACTGGATTTTGTCATGAAGAACATCATCTGTCGTTTTGGGCTCCTGAATTAGATCGTGTCTAATAACGGAAATCAATTCCATACTGATCTTTTCACAAACTTTTGTGGGAAGTACGATATAACCAAGAGTTTATCTTCAATAGCATATTCGCAAGCTAATGGGTAGGTCGAGGCTGTAAATAAAACCCTAAAGGCGAGCTTAAAAAATGACTAGATGAAGCCAAGGGAATATGGCCCGAGCAACTGCTGCAAGTACTTTAGGCCTATAGGATCTGACATTGCACCTCCACGGGGCACAATCCCTTCTCTTTAACCTTTGGAAGTGAGGCTATGCTCCCAATTGAAGTGCTAGTGATGACACATAAATAGTAAACCTTCATTCAAGATCGAAACCATGAATTTGCTAATGCATCCCTTGATATAATCGAAGGAAAGCGGGAAGAGTCACAATTACAGCTCCCCCATTATCAACAGAGAATTATGCGTTACTTTAACTCGAAGGTAAAATGATGCAAACTCAAGCTGGGATATTTGCTGTATTGGGACCGAACTTGGAAGTACCATACTAGATTGTGGAAATTTTACATGAAGGAAAATTCAAACTAGCTCAGTTAATTGAGAGTTGGTATCACGAACCTAGAATGCTCTTCATCTTAAAAATCATTATCAGAAATAGGATAGTTTTTTAATTTTTGATGTTTTTAGTATTTTTTCGTGTAAGGCTTATTTATAAAAGCCATTCTACTTAAATGATACAGGTTCACTACGTGTTTATCTTATTCTCATTATGTATCAACTACTTATTTTGTAAAAGCGACCTAGAATATCCATAAATTCTGATCTCTTGGGGGCCATATAACCCTCGATGAGTCTTTTAAAGTATTTAGTATGATTGGATAAAATTTGAAACATAGAATTTGGAAAATTGATATCAAATTTTTATAGCTAGCTCGAATTTTCAAAGAAATTCCAAATACGAACTAAGTTAGGAAAATTCAAAGAAACAAAATTCAGCTACAAACTCTTGGATATAACCAGGTCTGAGGCCTAATTCCTAACAAGTGTAATGCTATTAGGCGAACAAAATCCTGTATATAACTGGGCTCGAGGCCTAATTCCTAACAAGTATAATACTATTAGGCGAACAAACTCCTGGCATAACTAGGTCTGAGGCCTGATTCCTAACAGGTATAATGCTATTAGGAAAAGAAACTCCTGGACATAACCAGGTCCGAGACCAGATTCCTCACAGGTATAGCGCTATTAGGCAAGGAAATTCCTGCGTATAACCAGGATATCAACCAGAATTGATTGGTCAAGCCATCAGAAACCTATCTCAATCTAAAGATAAACCATATGATTGTGAGTGTGTAAGAACTTAAAATTCATAAGCATAGCAAGATAATAGATTAAGGGGAACAAAAATAGATCATAAATGTAATGAAAATGTCTTAAAAATTATATGAATATCATGAGGAGAAATAACCTCGAACTAAGCCTGAAGGCAATTATTTTGGCTTGCGAAAGCATAGCTACAAGGAATATAAAAAAATCGAAATAAGAAAAAAAAAAGATGAAGGCACCCTAAAACATCACTGAGCTCTGACAACTAGCCCTTGTGATGTCAACTAATTGTCACCCCCTCAACATCTCTAGAAGCATCTGCGGTCTCGAAGGGCTCTTGTGAAAGTCGACTCTGGAACTTGAGAAGATAACATCCCCGAAGCTCCGCATCCAAAAAAGATAAATCCCCTTCCTGGTTGTATTTCCAACACCGATAAAGAATCTCCTCTAGGGTGTTCATTGCTTTGGAAACATCCAGCTTCGCCTTCTCGACATCCTCCTTGGCTTTGACCCCGACCTCAAACAACTTATTTTTTAGCACATCAACTTCCTCAAGTTTCTTGTTGAGGTTGTCAAACTCAACTTTCAGCTGGTCTCGTCATTGGCTCACCTAAATAACTTGGTCCTTGGCTATTCACTCATTGTCATGGGATGCAGTCAGGGAGACCTTGAGCTCCTCTCTTTGAGCTCAGAACCGAGAAATGCCACGGATTTGAGCTATTAAGACTACAAAAGAAAGACGCATGACTAAACTATCTCGCGAAAGTAAAAACAAAATGGGAAATACTATAGGATGATGAAGGATAACACAGTTAAGTTCATCCCCAAGGCTGACTCCAAGACGTCCCCTGGGGAACGCCCCTCTATGGCTCTCAAGTCTTTGATGTTCGCTTAGTTGGCATGACCCTCCATGTGGTTCGCCATGTCATGGAGGGGCCCTCAAAGCGCTTCTAGGATCCTTGCAACCTCGAGTGGTTTGACTCGAAGCTGGACAGATGGGGATTCACCGTGAAAAACCATGGGAACTAGAGCAGGTTCAGAAGGATGAGGAGGAGGAGCCTCATGAATTGTAACTACAGTTACTAGAGCTGGTGGTTGTGTTTGCTGCTACTATTTCTGAGTGGAGCTGGCATCTTTATCCTTTACAAGAGATCCAGTCATAGCTCTGGATCTAGAAATGTTTTTCTTTGATATTCTTTCCTTCTTGACTACGGGTCCAGTTCCAGCCGCACAAGAATTGAAGGTGCCCTTCAGGTCCATATCTTTTCCTGCAAAAAGACGAGCAGAAAACACAGATCTAAGAAATGATTAGTCAGGGTAACACAAGGAAAAGAATAGAGCAAGAACCCTGCCCTCCAAGATAGAGTAGGAAACTACTATGTTTGGTTCTAAATTATGAACCAGGCTTCGTAAAACCTCTAACTCTTGGACTATTGGAAGGGGGGGGGGGGGTACTGTAATATTATTACATTTTGGGACCTACAGGGTTCAAGCTCTTCATCTGAACTAGACTCATGCGCGACTTGCCTAATACCTAGGGAAATATTTGTACCGTAATCTTCAAAAATGGTGGATCTAAAGTGAAGGGTGTTATCTGCCAGTAGGGTACACCAGTGGTAGCTATGGTCGTAGCGTAAAACCAAGTGATCCACAAACTGAAGGAGGGTCACGTTCAGGTCTGGATCAATAGGGTGTCGACTCACTAGCTGTCGTGGGTTGAATTGAACTAGCCTAAAAATGGCAGCAACTCAGTTTAATTCCCTATATGGGTTACCTTGACCGGAAGTGCCCGCTGCGGCCACCGATTCAGCTCGACCTTGGTCTGGATGTTATCCATCTTCAGAGACCTTTCTTTTGCGCACCAGTTGTGCGACCTCTTCTTCTTCTTCAATGTCTTCAATGATAGGGATGACTTCTTGAGGAGGAGGGAGCTCATGAGGAGGACCTCAAGCTCTGATTGCCAGTGTCTGATCTTTCCAGATCAAACTACCATCCATAACCCCTTTTCCTTGGCAAGAATACGAGAAAGCATCTTATATTGACCTTCGAGGGTCTTTGACTGCCCCGCTCTCTTGTATTTAGCTGGACAAAGTAACAACTCAATCAGAATATGTTTAAATTTGATTAAAAAGGAATTCAAGTACAAAGTTCAAGGAGCTAAGAAACTTAACAGGATGGTTGAATTACCGATGGGTGTAGTTCTTTAACCCATTTGACATGAATAATTGATCCTTGTAGTCATTCGAGTGGTTGGGGAGGACAATGACAGAGGTCGTAATTGAGACTTTGGTGAGGTAGTAGATGCCATCATCTCGCCCCTTCTGTTCGGGGTTGGCTTTGGGACAAAAGAAGTACATGATGTCGGGGGGAATGGGAACCTCCCACTCGTTCTTCAAGAATAAATATTTCATTTTGCCTAAAGCTGATACGAATTTGGGGGAAGCTGGAATGGTGCCAGTTCGACGTAGTTCGAAAAATCTATGAAGTACTTGTCTAGAGCGAGAAAGGCACCTGCCTTCAGTCTCTCATCACTCTAGGCCTTGAAGTCACCCTATAGTGGAGTGCAACTCCACTCTCCTTCCGACGGAGGTCGGGCAACAAGGCCCTTAGATCCCAATTCAATCCCATTACTCAGCAAAATTTTATTCACCTTGCCTTAAGTCTTTATCCTAGATTGCGCTCAGCCTCAACAAATGCGTTGGGGTCAATTACGATCTCCCTATCCACTACTGGGCCATAGTGGGGAATAGAGGTCTCAGATGCAATCTGCTTACCCTTACTATTGCTTTGGGAAGAAGAGCTCGCAACTGACTTCTTCTAGTAGGCCATGATTTAGCTTGCCTGGCAACAAAGCGACCTTTTAGAGGCAATCTAAGATTAAACCTTTCTACAGAGATAAAGCTATGGCGACCCTAGGGTTTGAATTTGATCTATTCAACCTAACATATACACGACCTAAGATATCCCCTAGCAACAATACATGTGTCCACGCGTGTTCAGTAACAACGTGCTTTAAACTCGGGAAATCCCATGATACTTCGGGATTTGCGTTCATACCCAATACCTTTTTCAAAGTAGTTTAATGCAAAACAACTAAGGAAATCGTAACCCTTAAGCTTCCCAGAACTCAACCTGAAACCCTCAAATTTTTACACACATACTCAGGCAATCCTCTTTCAAAACCTGGAAAATTACCCATTTCTTTATGCACATTATTTATAATCAAACCTAGTACTATTTTTTTGGCCTAACAAAAAACCATATTAAACTCGAACATGACTGAAGTAAGAAACTATACTAAAAAGTTTCGTAAAACATATTGAAAAATAAGTGGATGATATTTAAACCTGGGACAGAAATACTTACAGATTAGATGTTCGATCGAGGGAAGTGATGACAGCTCCAAAGATAGTAGCCTGAAAGCTTCTGGAAAATGAGGGAATGACGAAGGATTTTGAAGGTGTTCTGAGAAGGAAAAGAAATTTTTTGAATGTTAAGGTGGTGAGGTTCAGGTTTGTTTCTCCTATTTATACATAAACTTCAAGAACCAATCTGGGCCACCCGATCAAGTCAGTTCCGAATCAAAGGGCCTAGGTTAACTAACCCCTGTGACGGCATAAAGTTGATAGGACAATTGTCACATTACTTGAAACCCAAACATGGACCTATTACAGACTAACACATGTCATACTTGAGTAATGGGTGGGCACGATTTCACATAACAGAAGCCGAAAACCCTCTATTGTGTGTGTCAGAGGTTATGTCATACATGAGCAGGAGCTTGGGGGGCAAATGTTGTACCCCAAAATAAATGCGAACTCAATCACTCAACACGGGGTATAGCTGGCAGATAAACGCATGGAGAAAGTGTACAAGTAGAATATCTAGCTAACTTTGGTGTGAGTATCTCGAGTCAAACTTGAAAGCTTACGACAACCACATAGTCTCTAGATCGCCTTATGGAAACCCTGTTCTTGGCCTGAGTTAGCTTATGTTAGTTCTTTGACATCCATCTTGTTCCGTACTATTCTTCCACAGGACCTTAACTAGTGGAATCCTTTTGGATCTCAATTCATTGATTCCCTTTTCAATAATGCGCCCAGGCTATTCATCATAACTCAGGTCCTTCTTCAGCTGTAACGACTCGTATCTCAACACATGAGAGGGGTCTGACACATACTTATGCAACATCGAGATATGAAAGACGTTGTGTTTCAGCTAATACTGGGGGCAGTGCCAAATAGTACACAACCTGCCCTACTCTGTCCAAAATCTCAAATGGACCTATATATCTAGGGCTTAACTTCCCTTTCTTTCCAAAACGCATCACACCTTTCATTGGTGAGACTTTCAAGAAAACAAACTCGCCCACTGAAAACTCGATGTCCCTTCTCTTGAGGTCAGCGTAGCTCTTTTTCCTACTCTACACAGTAAGCATCCTTTGGCGAATCTTCTCAATCGCCTCACTAGCTTTCCTTACTACTTCAGGGCCTACAATATGTTTCTCCCCAACTTTATCCCAGTGCAGAGGAGATCTATACTTATGCCCATAAAGCATCTCATAGGGAGCCATCCCAATAGTAGATTGGTAACTGTTATTATACGAGAACTCCATTAGGGGTAGATATCGATTCCAAGACTCTGAAAAGTCCAAGGCACAACACCTCAACATGTCTTCTAAAATCTGAATGGTCCTCTCAGACTGGCCATCGGTCTGAGGATGAAATGCGGTGCTAAAATTTAGTCTTGATCCCATAGCTCTCTGTAGCCCTTTCCAAAAGTTTGATGTGAAAACTAACCCACGATTAGAAATTATCGACTTTGGTACCCCATGAAGTCTCACTATCTCACTAACATACAAGTCAGCATATTGATCCACCGAGTATGTGGTCTTGACTAGCAGAAAATGGACAAACTTAGTGAGTCTATCTACTATCACCCATACTGAGTCGTGCTGCTTGGTGGTTCTAGGCAACCCTACCACAAAATCCATTGTTATATCCTCCCATTTCCATTCAGGAATGTAGAGCGGTTGTAGCAACCCTGCTGGCCTCTAGTGTTCCCCTTTGACTTGCTGGCATGTCAAACATTTAGCAACAAACTCAGCAATGTCCCTCTTCATTCCATGCCACCAATATAATGCCTTAAGGTCTTGGTACATTTTCGTGGACCCTGGGTGCAAAGAATAAGGCTTTGTGTGCGCTTCTTTCATAATACTTTCCTTAATTTCAGCATTTTCAAGCATGCAAATCCTATCCTTGTTTCTCAGCAATCCACCATTGGACATTGTGAAATCACTGCTACCATCTTCTTTGTACCAAAGCCTCTTGTTTCACTAAGGCTTCATCCAATTACTGTCCTTCTCAAATTTGTTCCAATAGGGAGGATTGCAATGTGAGGTTCGGCAAACTTCCCGTCACAATTTCGATGCTGGCATTTATGATCTCTTTCTGAAGAGGCATCTCTATTGTATGTAGTGCTAAGACACTCCCATGTCCCCGCCTGCTCAAAGCATATGCAACCACGTTGGCCTTGCCTGGGTGGTATAGAATCTCACAGTCCTAGTTCTTTACTAATTCCAACCACCTTCGCTGCCTCATGTTCAGTTCCTTTTGTGTGAAAAATTATTTCAGATTTTTGTGGTCAGTGTATATCTCACACTTGTCTCCGTACAGGTGATGTCTCCATATCTTTAGTGCGAACACTACTGCTGCCAATTCAAGTTCATGAGTGGGATACCATTGCTCATAATCCTTGAATTGTCTAGAAGCATAAGCTGCCACCTTCCCATCTTGCATCAACACGCATCCCAAGCCGTTCTTGGATGCATCACAATACACCACAAATTTCCCACCCTCAATGGGAACACAAAGGATAGGCGCAGAAATCAGCTTATCCTTCATGGTCTAAAAACTCTCTTCACATTTTTCTGTCCATGCAAACTTCTGATTTTTAAGGGTTCAGTTGGTCAACGGGATGGAGATCTTCGAGAAACCCTCGACAAACTTCGTATAATAACCCGCCAACCCTAAGAAACTTCGAACTTCTGAGGCATTCTTTGGCTGGGGCCAGTCTTTAATGGCCTCGATCTTCGATGGGTCTACTGCTATCCCATTCTTAGACACTATGTGCCCTAAGAAAGTTACCTGTTCCAGCCAAAACTCGCATTTAGAGAACTTGGCGTACAACTGATGTTCCCATAATCTGTTCAGAGTTAATCTCAAATGCTCCTCGTGCTCCTCCTTGGTCTTCGAGTAAATGACGATATCATCAATGAACTACTACAAACTTGTCCAAGAAATCCTTAAATACCCTATTCATCATGTCCATAAAGGCTGCTAGGGCGTTGGTGAGTCCAAAAGACATCACTAAGAATTCATAGTGCCCATAGCGAGTTCTGAAGGCCGTTTTCAGAATGTCTCCCTCTTTCACTTTCAACTTATGGTACTCGGATCGCAAATCGATCTTCGAGAATACTGAAGCCCCTTGCAATTGATCAAAAAGGTCGTCTATCCTAGGAAATGGATATTTATTCTTAATGGTGACCTTATTGAGTTCTCGGTAATCAATGCACGTTCTCAAACTCTAGTCATTTTTCTTCACAAATAGAATTGGTGCTCCCCAAGGCAAATGGCTAGGTCTTATGAACCCTTTATCCAACAACTCATGTAGCTAGTTCTTAAGTTCCTTTAACTCTGTCGGTGCTATTCGATAGGGTGCTTTAGAGATCGGTGCAGTTTCAGGTGCAAGCTCAATTACAAACTCGATTTCTCTATCCGGGGGTAGTCCTGGTAATTCTTCGGGAAACACTTCCGGGAACTCGCAAAAAATACGTACATTTTCTGGCTTTAGTTCCGACTCGTTGGACTTATCCACCACACTGGCTAGAAATGCCGAACATCCATGTTGCATCATATTCCGTGCTTACAGTGCAGATATTATGGGTGTTCGAAAGCCCGCTACTTCGCCTCTAAAGGAAAAGACCTCTCTTTCCATTGGCCTAAACTCTACGGTCTTCTTTCGACAGTCTATCGTAGCCCCATGTTTGGATAACCAATCCATGCCGAGTATGACATCATAATCTGGTATATTCAGTTCTATAAGATTTGCTGGGCACTCCCTGCCCTCTACCGTTACAGGTGTTGACGGTAACCACTTATTTGACAACACCATATCTCCTGATGGCAACAATGTACTAAAGTTATGTTCAAACATCTTATAAGGCATATTCAGTCTATCAATCACATTCATGGAAACATAAGAATGAGTCGCTCCATAATCAATTAAGACTCTACAAATTGTGCCAGATATAGGGAGCTGACATGTAACCACGGTGTTGCTATTGGCCGCTTCATTCTGGGTTAAGGCGAAAACTCTTGCTGGCACCAAATTGTTAATGCTATTCTATCCCACCTTCCATTGTGGGAAATTCTTTCTCAAGTGTCCTGCCTGTCCTGGCACTCTCTTGGGTGTCTCTTCGAGCATTTAGGGAAGATAGGATGCTCGACTCGGTTGCCTTGTTGGTTCCCACGGTTTCGGTCATTGAAGCGATTATTGCAGTTGCTATGGTTCTGAGAGTTGTGGTTGTTGCTATTCATGGCTGGAGGTCTAGGTCTTTTATCAACCCCACTATTCTGCCCTTCATTAGCCTTTCTTTTGTTGCTCTTGTGGAAGTTCTTGTTTCGGTTGTTCTCTCTTCTAGCAGCATTATCCTTTCATAACCGTTCTTCCAAATATTCAGCCTCAAGAGCTCTATCCAGTACCTCTGCATAACTTACCACTTCAGCACTGGTCATCCTAACATCACTCGCGATCATCAGTTTGAGTCCCCTTACAAACCTCTGAACTCGCAATGCATCAGTTGGCACCACTTCAGGGGCAAATTTGGCCAATCGATCGAACTTCTGTGAATAGTCAGTGACCGAAAGATTCCCTTGTACCAGAGTTATAAATTCATCAACCTTAGTTGCTAGCACAGCTGGACTGTAATACTTCTTACTGAAAGCCTGGAAAAACTCCGCCCAAGTCATGGTATTTGGATCACGGGTCTGTTTAGTCATATCCCACCAAATATGTGCATCCATCTTAAGTAAATAAACTGCGCAGGAAACCCTTTGGCGATCATCTAACTCCATATGATCAAAAATAGCCTCAACCAACCTTAACCAATCTTCTGCCACCATTGGATTAGCTTTCCCCTCAAAGTTTGGTGGGGCCTGTTTCCAGAAGCGTTCATATACTGGTTCGAACCCATAGGTTACTTGTAGTGGTGCAGGTGGTGGTACTTGCGACTGAGGTTGCGCCAGTGGTACTTGAGGTATTTGGTACGCTTGAGATGTTTGCAGTGCTTGTCTAGCTTGTGCTAATTCCTCATCTCTCAGTCTCAACTATTCTCTTAACCTTGCTACCTCTGTGGCCAGGTCCACAGATGGTGCTGCTGGAGCTGCAGGTTGAACCGATGGTATTTCAACATCAGGAGTGGTCGTAGTTTCAAACCTTGTGGAGGCACCCTTTCCTCTGCCTCTTCCTCTTCCCTTTCCTCATCTTCCTCTGGTCGACATGATGTTCTATGGCAATCAAAGGAAAATCATAAGGAAGGAACATTTCATATTGGTTTGATAGATATTTGTAAAATCATACATTCAAACTTCGTCATTTAGAGTTTGCAACAGAATATCCATATCATTCAAAATGTTCAAATTGTTCCAAAAATAAACGATCCCAAAAAGTGTTTAATTAACCAAAACATAAATCCCTTAACGTCTTAGAAAATTATTATTATTCCATCTTATTTATTAGCACCCCATGCAACGATTACGTAATGGACTCCAGTCCTCAACGGTGGACTCGTCCCGTGAACTATAGTCAAAGACGTTCTCCGGAATGTGGAAATAGCTGGGAGCGCTCGCCATAATCTCCATCCTCGCGGTCAGACGCGGTATGGCTCGAATTACTTCTTCAACTGCCAACTCTCCTTCCTCGTCATGCACTGTCTCTAAACACTCCTCTAGTTCCCCGTCATCCGCCTTTACTAGCACCAACTCCAGACGACTAAACTCATAGTAACCCAGAAATTCGCGAATTGCGTAATCCATGGTGCTAAACTCCAGGTCTTGTTGTTCAACAAGGTTCCATGATTTATCCCACTGAAGAAAGGCCTTCGAGTATATCAACAATGCTTCCCTCATGACCCAATGTTGCTCAATGGGCCATAGTAAGGCTTCCCTTTTATTCATCATCCCTTGGATGTGATCACAAACCTCCTTTGTCGTTTTCAAGACTACTATGCGCCAATCGTAGGGGTCCTCGTCAAGCTGGACTTTAGGAATCGTGCAGATCTCCTTAAGCAATTGTTTCTTAATCATTTTCAATACAGGAGGCATCTTATTACTGCAGTTACGAAACTATAAAATTAAGTAAAACAGAAACAAGTAATAGCACATAAACAAATACTTACGACGCAGTGAGGTGAGGTGAGTTTTTCCCGTCTTTAGTGTGTATAGGGGGGGGGGGGTCCTTGGAAACATGGACGATCGTTTCTGATACCATTTGCAAAGCGCCCTTAACTAGTACTTAATAAAACATTCATATTTTCAATGTTTTATAATAGAAAGCCGCTTATTATAAAGGTTTCAGTGGGGTCTCGCTTAAAACATGCAAATTGGGACCAAAAGTTTAAAAAAGAAAAATATTAGTTTTATGCAAAGTTCTAAAACAAACATAAGTTTAAGTCCCACTGACAATTTTAAGAAAAATCCCATTAAACATAACATTATTAAAAATGGCGTTTAAAGTTGATCATTTCTCGTCCATAGGATGCCTCCACGCCATACACACCATGACGATAGAACTCCCCACATCACCACGCGTGCCATAGAGAAACCTATTTGCTACCTGGAAGGGAAAGTAAGGGGGTGAGCTAAAAGCCTAGTGAGGAAGTACAAACAACAAGCAAGTAAGATACAACAAATTACAAACACTATCATTCATCTTTATACATCATAGCATCATCATGAAATTGGCATCAATATCATAAACATAAACATATCCACGTCGACATAATGCCACCATCATATCAAGTGCACCAAATTTTTTTTTTAGTTTATTAAAATTTTTGTGTTTTATTTTATTTAAGTGTTATGTGTGGTGAATTGTTTTATTTAAATGTTGTTTATTTTATTTAGTTGTTGTTGGCTTTATTTAGTTGTTTGTTAATCTAAATAAATTGTTAGAATTGTTTGGTACAATCTTTTTGAATTTAAATTTGTTAATTGTTTGTTTGATTATTTATTTTTAATATGTGAATAATTGTGTAACTTGTTTATTTTACTATTAGTGTTACATTTTAAATAAGTGTGACAATTGATGTGATTAAAATAGGTTATTTTTTTTATTTTAAGTGTGCCGAAATGTGTGTGTGTATGTGAATGTGTTTTATTTTTCTTTTATTTATTTATTTAGTTATTGTTCCCATTATAGAAAAGGAAAGGGGTTGTATGAATCTAGACCTAATATGAGTTTTGGGCATTTTTCCTTTTATTATGAAAAGAAAAGAAAAGAAATATAAGTTGTCATCTTGTAGGAAAAAATGCCAAGGTTTATTTTTGATTTGGTTCACATTAGGATAAGGGTATAGGTGAGGTGTAAGGAGAGGAAATGATGGGATTTAGCTTAAATTATGGGATAGGAATTTGGCTTTTCACACTTGAGTCCTTTTGTTAAGGTTAGGTCACTAGAGGCTATAAATAGGAGAGCATGGAAGCCTTGGCATTCTTTTGCTGTGGCAGCCGAAATTAGAGAGAGAGAGAGGCGTTAAAGAGAGAGAAGGAGGAGAAGAAAGGAAGAAGAAGGAGGAGGTCTTAGGTATGGTTTTTCTTATGATTCCTTGTTGTTTTGAGATTTAGGTTTATCTTCCTCATTATCTTAAGTCTTTTTCTATGTTCTTCTTCATCATGGGTTTCAAAAACCCTAGGGTATTCAAGGGTGATTATCACTTGGGTGTTGATCAAGTTGTGTTCTTGATTTTACAATCAAGAGAGGTATTGAATCTCTATCCCTAATGCTATGGTGTTCTCTTGAGTTATTGGATTTGTGGTTATTTTTCAATATGTTGATGCATGGGAGATTGATCTAGGCGTAAGTAGGGGTTTATGGTGTTGGTTTGATTTTTATTGTTGTATGTTCATAATATGTGTAATGAGATGATTATTGAAATATGGTGCTGATAATATTTTATGATTTTATATATGTATGTTTCAGCCTATGGGGTTTGGGCATATTGGGTTGTTTGATTTTCTAGTGTTTCATACATGTTAGAAATATGCTAGGTTTCATGTGTTTATAGATGAGGATGTTGTGTAAATTCTTGTTGGGTATCCTAGGTGTTTCGGCCTAGGGATGATGTTCAAGCATGATTGCTTTTCTTGTATGTTTTAAAATCAATTGTGAATCTAGAAACATGATAGGGTGTATATGAGATTATGTATCAATAAATTGTGGTATGCATGAAGAATAATAGGAACATGTTAGGTTTAATATAAAGGCATATATGAAGATTTGTGTTATGTTATTCATGCATGTTGTATTATTATTTTGTTGGGTTGCATGCATGAACTCATTAGAAAAATAATAAGGTTTTATAAGGTTGTATATGAATACGTGTTAGTTATGTTATTTGAACTATTATTTGTATAATTAGAGCATGTTAGGATTTGTGAATTATTGTGTTTATGAAACATGAATGATCTTGTATGAATTTTATGAGGCATGAGGTAAAAGATAAAATTCATGGTGAAAAGATTGATGAAATAA
Source organism: Humulus lupulus (assembly GCF_963169125.1). NCBI lineage: Eukaryota > Viridiplantae > Streptophyta > Magnoliopsida > Rosales > Cannabaceae > Humulus > Humulus lupulus. Next base: position 106,672,793 of record NC_084793.1, read on the forward strand.
GGATATGTATGTATAAGAATGACTCCAATGATATGTGGTGTTTGTGAAAATAAAATGGTGTTCTAATTCACAATTAAAATGATGTTTTTGCACAAATAATTACCTACAGATTTTTTGTTATATTTTTTAGAAAATATGAGTTTTGAAAATAAGGATGGCGATTTTAATGATAAATTTGATTGTTGGTATTTTTGTTTAAAAATGTAAAGTGTGTTTCAATAAAAAGAATTTGATTGGTATTTTGAAATAAATAAATAACCTAAACAATGGTAAAATTTAAAAGTGATATTTTTAATATAATATGAGTGGTTATTTGTAGAGTCCAAGAACTTTACTTAGCTAGTTAGATAGTAGTAGTAATAGTAATAGTTATAGTATTTTTATGACTATGGATTTTGGTTCAGACTGGGATTTAATTGGACACTCGTAGTAACACTTGTAGATTTTCTAAGTTTAACCTATAGTTTAAGAATATTAATTTTAACCTAAGGTTTGATTAATATGACTGATATTGATGGTGATATTTATTATATTATAAGGTTTAGATAGACCCAATAAGAAAGTAACACTTGTCATGTGTATGTTTAATGATAATTAAGTATTTTTGAGGAATAAGTTTATTAAGATCAATATTTGAATATCCTAGGGTCTGTCAGCAGCTTTGAAATCGTTAGAGGACTTAGTCAAGGCTGTTTACTCAATTCAAATTAGGCTGAAAATGTGCAATTTCGTGTTTAAATATTCAGCGTATGCCGATATATCACAGCTATAGGGGGAGATATATCGCAATACGGGGATACGAAAAATACGTAACATCGCACGACCACCTCGACGAGCCTCGGACATATTAGCCCAGGTGATATATCGCCTACTTGGGGCGATATATCGGCTCATGTACCATATTTTTTAATATTTTCAAAACCGAGCTCATTTTAATCTTTAACCTCTTGATAAGTCCAGCATCTTTCTGACCGAGTCTTTAGCCTCTGCTGAACGATAATTCAAATATTTTTTTTAATTAAAAAGCCATTATTTTATTCAAGTTAAATGAAGATCTTTTCATTCTTGAACTGTACAAATAGGACCTAATACCCAGCCATTTATTCATTCTTCAAGCTAAGTTCAGAGGTTGCAAGCTGCTAGGTTATTTTTGAGTGCTTAAACACTTGGGTTGAGAATATAAGCTTTAACTTTATAAGCTTAATAAACACTCGGGAAGTAAGGTTCATAGTATTTTTTGGTTCAAGGGGTAGTTCGGTCATAGAAGCATTCGAGGTATTCATTATTCTAGTTCATTTCTGTGTTATTCTTATAGTTTTCTACTCAAAATCCTAACTCTATTCTTTATTCTTGGTTAGGAAATCTAAGATCTTGAACATAAGATTCTTGGTAAGAATATTTTCGATGGTATAGTTCTTTCATTCTTTTCATCCCTTTTTCATTAGTATACTCACCTTGCTTTGATGGTTTTTAGGAGTGTTTCCAAAGTCCCAAACCTGTTCTCATATCCCGGTATATTTGGTAAGGAAAATAGAATAGGATTCTATATAAAATATGTTATCTTATGATTTATATGTTATGTTAAATGTTATCTTATGATTTATGTGTTATGTTATATGTTATGATATGTATGATTGAAGACTTGGGCATATGACTTGTATAACTAACAAGCCCCAGTAAATTTATGGGCATATGACTTGCTTAGCAAGCAAGTCCCGCAAATCTAATGGGCATATGACTTGTTTAGTTTACGAGCCCCAAGTAATAATGGCTATTATAGTATATGTGACATATGTTTATGATATGTTATAGTATATGTTGCGATATGAATTTTATGTATATGATTTATGTGTTAGATTTTCCTTGCTGGGCATTAGGCTCATTCCTTTAAGTTTATATGTGCAAGAAAGTAGCTATGGTAGCGGAAGGGTTCTTGGCAGCTTGGGGGTTGTGTGTTGCGGCAGAATGGAAATGGATGGATTGAGCGTTCGGTTCGAGGATGAAGTCACTTCTTAGTCTTTTAAAAATTTATGCTTTATATGTATTTTCCGCACTTTATTTTGTAATCCATTTTAAAGTTATGTTATGTTTTTCTTTTAAAAACAATGGGGTCCCATATCCTACTTTAAATTTTATGTAGTTTAACATTTGTTTTTACAAGGTTTAATGAAGTTATGATTATTTCACTTATAAGTTTTATTAAAAATTAGTGTCTATGTATAGTAGTCATTAATGCTCCAAAGTCTAGAGTAGTTGGGTCATTACATTATTTTACAAGTTATGATTTTCTTTAATTAGATTAAGAAAAATGTTGGATTTAATTCACTTGTGATTTTTAAATAATGGCTGAAAGTTTAGTTTAAAAAGTTTTAAATAGTTATTTAATTTTCACATATGAATTTGTGTTACATAAAATTAAGTATTAAAAATAATTCAAACAAAATATATTTTTCCCACACTTAAAATTATTATTTTTCTCACATCAAATAATGAAATTCTATTAAATTAAATTAAATTGTTATTTTCTTTTTAAAATAATTTCCAATGCCTTTGCTTTTCTTTGTAATTTAAAAATAATAAATGGGTATTTTATATATATTTTTAATGGCTAAATAAAATTGTTTTTATGAAATAAAAAGAACGTCTTGGGAGATTTAATCAACCTAATAATTTTAAGAAGATAAACAATGGTAAACAAAACATGCTACAAGTCTATTATTTTTAAAACGATAGAAGTAAGACGCATGGAATTATTGTTTTAAACGCCACATTTACGCAACATTCCTACGTATCCATGTTACATGCAAATTCACTTTTATGTCCAAAATTATGTCTATTATGCAACCATGTAGTTTTTATAGAAATATCATGCATGTAATATAGGTAGAATGAGAATTATTCTTTTATGACCTTATGTGTAATTAAGCATATTTGTATGTTGTGTGTAACTCCTACCATGTGTGCATGGCCCATTCATACATGAGTTATATGAGAGGGCAAAGTAGTAATTATGTGATGCTAAGGAATGTCGTTTTGATTATGGTATAGGCTCGTTGAGAAGTTGTGGTTTTACTTAGCTTGGACCTGAGGTAAGGAAGTTAGATAGAATTTATGATTGTTATATTATGAATGGTAAGACTGTTGTATGAATGAAATGTTATGAATTATGAATGCCATAATGTGATGATACGTTGGCTTGTATGAACGTTGTATGATATGAATGGATGTAAGGTGATGAACGCGACACATCAAAATGGGTTGCTAAGGATAAGAAGACATAACCCGAGTTACTAAGGATATGAAGATGTAATTCCATGGGCGGACAAGCCGAGGTTATTCAAGGACCAGAGACTCTTGTTTACCTCAAAGGCTGGCATGGACAACTTAGCGGGCCATGTTCACAAGGAATTTTTTATGATTATGTTATGATATTTGGTGATGTTTATGATTATGTTATGATGTTTGGTGATGTTTATGATTTTGTTATGATGTTTATGATATGATGGTGGCATTATCTCGACGTGGATATGTTTATGTTTATGATATTGATGCCAATTTCATGATGATGCTATGGTGTATAAAGATGAATGATAGTGTTTGTAATTTGTTGTATCTTACTTGCTTGTTGTTTGTACTTCCTTACTAGGCTTTTAGCTCACCCCCTTACTTTCCCTTCCAGGTAGAAAATAGGTTTCTCTATGGCACGCGTGGTGATGTGGGGAGTTCTATCGTCGTGGTGTGTATGGCGTGGGGGCATCCTATGGACGAGAAAGGATCAACTTTAAACGTCATTTTTAATAATGTTATGTTTAATGGGATTTTTCTTAAAATTGTCAATGGAACTTAAACTTATGTTTGTTTTAGAACTTTGCATAAAACTGATATTTTTCTTTTTAAAATTTTGGGCCTAACTTACATGTTTTAAGCAAGACCCCACTGAAACCTTTATAATAAGCGGCTTTCTATTATAAACCATTGAAAATATGAATGTTTTATTAAGTACTAGTTAAGGGCGTTTTACAGGTAGTGTGTATGTGTTTTTCTTTGTGTTTATGTATTTTTCTTTGTGTTTATGCATGTTTTTCATTTGTTGTATTTGAACAAATATTATTTTCTTTGTTTTATTTGAAAAAATATTGGTGATTTTCATTTGCCGATGATAAGAATTATGATTGAAATTGCTCTTAGTTCTTAGAAAAATATAAATAAATCTTAAGCTTTGTTTCTAATTTGTGAGTTAGTTTTGTTTAATTATAGATTTTTTTTCTATTCTATTTGAATTATTGTGATATTTGGACAAAGTTTATTTAAACATTAAATTCCTTAAGTCTTTAAAATTTTTTTTTAAAAACCTAGAATTTGCTTGATTATCTCTTGAGATTTAATTTATTTTTGTTTGCATAAGCTTGTCTAATGTTCACATGATGATTTGATGTTTTTGTGTTTCCATGTTAAATATTTATTTTGAAAACAATTTTAAATTTTTAATTAATTACATAAGCTTTACTTTTATTTGTGATTTTCTTTGAACTATTTCCATTATGTAATTTTTGAAGAAAACATTTGACATCACCAATTAAAAAAAATGTGTGTTTTTAATTTTTCTTTTGCTCGAGGACTAGCAAAATATTAAGTTTGGGGGTGTGATAACTCTACAAAATTGAGTTGTTTTATCATATTTTTTTTGCTAATTGTTGCTTAGTCTTTGAGTTTTTAAGTTATTTTGTATATATTAGTCTTATTATAATTTTCTAGATTTTATATGTTTTTATAGATATTTTATTATAATATGTTGTAGTTTAATTATTTGAAATTAGTCTTGTTAAGTTAGAAGTAAAAACATGCAATTTTGAGCTTAAATGTTATGTAAATTAAATGTTAATTAATATTTTAATAGAAGTTATATGGTATATTTTATTAGTGAAAATAATTAATTTTAATTTAGTTTATGATTATTTTGTAGGAAACAATGTGCATTTTGGTACTTTGAAAAGAAAAGAATTAAAGTTGACGAAAGGAGAAAAAAATGGCAATACTGAAAACAAGGGCCCAAAGCACCATCGGTGTAGAGTCCAAGAACTTTACTTAGCTAAGTTAGATAGTAGTATAATAGTAAAAATAGTATTATCTTTATGACTATGGATTTTTGGTTCAGACCGGGATTTATTTGGACACTCGTAGTAGTACTTGTAGATTTTCTAAGTTTAACCTATAGTTTAAGAATATTAATTTTAACCTAAGGTTTGATTAATATGACTGATATTGAGGATAATATTTATTATACTATAAGGTTTAGATAAGAACCAATAGGATTTTATGCACATGTTATGTATGGGTGATTAATGATTAAGTATTTTGAGGATTTAAATTTATTAAGGGTAAAATTTGAATGCTCTAAGGTCAGTCAGCAGCTTTGAAAACGTTTGAGGGCTTAGTCAAGGTTGTTTACTCAATTTGAATTAAGCTAAAAATGTGTAATTTTGTGTTTAAATAATCAGCGTATGCCGATATATCGCAGTTATAGGGGGCGATATATCGCAACACGTAGATACGGAAAACACGAAACGATGCACGTTTGCCTCAGGCATAATGGTCCAGGCGATATATCGCCTATAGGGGGCGATATATCGCCTCCTTCAGCATATTTTGAATGTTTTCAAAATCGTTTCCCATTCAAACCTTCAACCTCTTGATAAGTCCAGCACCTTTTTGAACGAGTCTTCAGCCTCTGCTGAACGATAATTCAAATTATTTTCACCTAAGAAGCCATTATTTTTATTCAAGTTAAATTAAGATCCTTTCATTCCTAAACTCTATAAATAGGACCTAGTACCCAGCCATTATTCATCTTTTACGCTAAGTTCAGAGGCTGCAAGTTGCTAGGTGAGTGTGAGAGTGTAAACACTTGGGTTGGGAATCATAAGCTTGATCATCATAAGCTTATCAAACACTTGGGAAGTAAGATTTTATAGCATTTCGGTTCAAGGTTTAGATTAGTCTTACAAGTCTTCAAGGTATTTCCACACCTTAGTTCATTGGTATTATTTTATTTTAAGTTCTCATAGTCTTCTACTCAGCCTTCTAACCTTAATCTTTATTTTGGTTAGGAAATCTAAGAACTTGCACATAAGTTTTTGGTAAGTATTTTCTCAATGGTTTAGTCCTTCCATTCCTTTCATTTCTCTTCTTCACTATACTCACTCTTTTTCAAATGGTTCTTAGGAGTGTTCCAAAGTCCCAACTCTGTCCTCATATCCCAGTATTTTGGTAAGGAAAATAGGATAGAATTCATATGTTATATGTTTTATATGTTATCTTATGTTTTATGTTATGAAATATGTTATGTTATGTTATGTATGTTTGTAGGCTTGGGCATATGACCCATATGACTAACAAGCCCCAAATGGATTATGGGCATATGACCTGCTTAGCTAGTAGGACCCCACTAATCTAATGGGCATATGACTTGTTTAGTCTATGGGACCCCAAGTAATAATGGCCATTATAGTATGTGTATGATATAAGTGTTATGTTATGTTATGTTTTTATGTTTCTTATGAAATTTATGTATATGAACTATGTGTTAGATTTTCCTTGCTGGGCATTAGGCTCATTCCTTTTTGTTTATATGTCTAGGAAAATAGTCTTAGTGGCGGGAAAGGTTCTTGGAAGCTTGGAGAATGTGTATTGAGGCAGAATGGATTCAAGAGCCGAGCATTTCGATTTGAGGATGTAGTTTTGTTTTTATGGTTTTTACATGTATTTTTCCGCACTTGTTATGTAATTCCTTTTTATTTTAAACTATGTTTTGTTTTGTTTTTAAAACAATGGGATCCCATGTCCTAACCTAAATTTTATGTAAGTTTAACTCTTATTTTTACAAGTTTCTTAATAAAGTTATGGTATTTTCACTTGTAAGTTTTATTAAGGATTAGTATGTATAGTTTTCGTTAATGGTCCAAAATTCTAGAGTAGTTGGGTCATTACAACTGGCCAGCACATGGCCCAGCCCAAAGCTGACTCCAGCTCCTTCATCTCCTCCCACCAAGCTCAGATGAAGCCCACGGAGCCATCCATGCACCAGTCGAAGCCTAGCTGGCCTCTCCCAACCATTCCGCCCAGCTCTCCTCCAGCCAAATGGGCCTAGCCGAAGCCCCAGGCCCAACAAATGCCCTAGCCAGCAGCCTCCCCCCACCCACGCTAGCTTCAATCTCCAACACCTCAGCTGAAGCCACCCCAGCTGCTCCACTCCATTTGGCCCATGCCAACCGAAGCTCCCAGGCCCACACCTCCAGCCATCCAACTGGGCCCATGCCTCCTTCCTTCAGCTTGGCCCAATCCGCCTCTAACCCCAGCTGCCCAACATCTGCCATTTCCACTCTTGAGCCCAACAAAAGCACATGTGTTCCCTTGTCCCCAATGTCTAAAAATATCATTTTTTTTACCCAACCGTTTCGACACATTTTACCCCAAAATCATCATTGCACTCTATAATTTACCCTTATTTTCCATATTACTATTAATTTAATCAATTTAAGTATTTTAAATTGATTATTTTAATACTCTCATTTTGGCTATAAATAGGGATTTTTCAAGACCATTTGAAGGTGCTTATTTGTAGAGGAGGTCATACCACAAAGTTTCTACTCATTCAAACCTCTCTATTCTTTTCATCTTCTTCTTCTTTTTGGTTAATTTTCTATGTAATTTTAGAGGAACAATTTGGGGAGTTTCTGCCAAATTTTCCTAAGTTATTTTTGTAATTTTTTTGTTTGTAATTTCTATTAAAGTTATGAGTTTCTAATCTTTTTAAGATTATTAAGGTGCTGATGAAACAATATGTAACTAGATAGTATTTATTTTGTATGTTGATTTCCCATTTTGTGCAACAAAGTTTATGGATTTTTCTTTTTCAAATATCTTCTTTCATCTTAAATATCATGTATTTTTTATTGTTAGCACATAGTTACACTTTGTTCTTCATTAGTGCAAAAACATAATATTCTTTGTGTAAGATGTGTCATTAAATTGTAGACATCCAATGCTTAGAACAAAAATATTATGTTTTGCCTTATAAATAATGTTATTTGATTTTTTGTTGTTTCATTAGGTTGATTCACATTAAATACTTTGAAATTATACTTTTTGAAAAGTGAAGAAAAATCTTATCTTTTTAGAAGTAATTTGTGCTTAAAATTATAAATCTATTTGGAAAATGATAGTTTGATTTACTTTAACTACCACTAAAACTTGGGAATCAATGTACTTATAAATATTATTGAACTTATATTTTGTGGATTCTAATACCTTAATAATCTTCTTTTAACATCTTGATTTATACTATTAATTTATGTTTATATATTGTCTTTAATATCTTTATTATTATCTTTTATTTTATTTTCTTGATACAAAAATCTCATCAATCTTTGGAGCTAGGTTAGAATTTATTAATTTTGATTTAAAATAGTTTTCTTTTTTATTTTAGACAACTCCTTTGGGTTCGACATCCTTGCTTACACGATCACTATTCTATATGAACGATTCGTGCGCTTGCGATAAAAATATTTAAAACATACCCATTTTGGGTCCATCAAGGGACAAAGTGACCTTCAAATCCAAGTGCTCACAAGAGCTAAAGTAGCACTGTACTACACATTCAATTGCTCACAAGCACTAAAATGGCACTCAAATCTGAGTGTTGAAATATGCAACAAATCTGAGTGTTGAAATATGCAACAAATCCGAGTGCTCAACAAAGTTCAAAACTGAGTGCTCAAATTCGATTGCTCACAATAACAAAAATAACTCTCAACTACGCATCTAAATGCTCACAAACAAAAAAGTGACATTCGAACTCAAGTGCTCACAAGCACCAAAGTAGCACTCAGCTAAACATCTAAGTGATCACAAGCACTTAAGTGGCACTCGAATTCGAGTGCTAATAAATACAACAAATTGGAGTGCTTAACAAAGTTCAAATCTAAGTGCTCAAAAAACTTGAAAATCCAAGTGTTCATAGTTGATATTGGTTAAATATAATGGTTAAGTAGTCTTACATAAGGTGGTGCAAAAATCTTAACGATTTTACTTAAGATGAATCAAAATTATGAGTTTTTGTTGCATGCATTTATAATTGTCCTTTTTGGGTCTAAAGTGATACAATGAGGTATCTAATCATACCCAAAAAATTTGGGAGAATTTGGAGGTGTTTTAGGTCACTTTTAGAGAATTTGACCAAGCATAGAGGCGATGCATTTGGCCTAGACTGAGAACTGAGTCATGACGCATTGCTTGACTGTTCTGTACAGTTAGATATTTTGGCTCCAAATGACGTGTTTAAAAGTTCTAATCTTATTGTAATGACAATGCCTACACTATAAAAAGGTTCATTTAGAGTTATGAAGCATTGATCACACTTTTCAACTCTCTCTCTCTCTAGCTCCCTAAGAACACTCATTTTCTCCAAGAAAATCACCAAGAATTGCTTGACTTGTGTGAGTTTTAAAGGCTTGTTTAATCCCACTTATCATTCCCTCTTGGTAAAGCATTAATAAACTTTAGGAAGGCTTGGAATAAAGAGTTTGGACAATGATACTCATCGTGCATAAGCCTTTTAATGTTCCCCAAAGTTTGAAGGCTCAACTATTCAATTCAAAAGTGGTATTTCTGTAAAACCTAACTCTCTGAGATAGACTATTTTGATTTTTTTTTTCCGTTCCCATTATATTTTGTGTTTTTTTTTATCTTTTATAGTTTATAATATTTCATGTGATGATTACATTTTTCTAAGATGTGTAATTTTACTCTCCATTTTGCATCAAATTTTAAATTTTTCTTAATATTTGTACTTTCAAGATTTATCTTCATACTATGCATGTGATTCTAGATTAGTCTCTAAGGTTTGTATTATTGAGTTTATTCCTAATATTCATTGTTGATTTATAGTGTGTAAGCCATAAATTCCTAATCAAAATCTCTCTCTAATCCCTCATTTGTTTGTGTTTTTCATAATCAACAATGGAGGAAAATTGCTCGTCTTTTACAGATCTCAATCTCTTGAATGAAAGGATGTTATCATACCTTTGCAACATAGATGTGAATTCCTTTTCAATATGCACAACATGAATAGAATTTTGGATTCAAGGTCCTCATCAATAAAGTATAAGACTTCTCTATGGGAGAATAATCTATTTGTCAACAGTATCATCAAATTTCTTATTGATAAATGTGTAGATTTCAAGAATTTGATTAAGAAATACTCGCTGCCATTTTTATTTGAGTTAAAGTTTATTGTTAAATGCATGAGTACAATTGTGAATGTTAATGAATAATTTAAGGGTTATTTTTGTTCTTGCTTTGTTTATAAAATTATTGATTATCATGTGAAATATGATAATAATTAACAAATAAACTATAATCAGATTAGGGTTAATGCAATTGATATTTAGATCATTGTACTCATAAATAAATTTAATTGGGTTATTGTAATTAATGGTGAGATCTTTGTGTTGAGATTGGTTAAATATAATGGTTATGTAGTCTTACACAAGGTGGTGTAAAGCACTTAAGGATTTTCACTTAAGTTTAATTGAAAATATGAGATTTTTTTGTAAGCATCTATAATTGACTTTTATGGGTCTAAAGTTATACAATGAGGTATCTAAGTATGCCCAAAAAGTTTGGGAGCATTTGGAGGTGCTTAAGACAAATTTTGAACATGTGGGTCAGGTTTAGAGGCGACGCATCGCGTGGGCTGAAAGCCATTGAGACAGTAACATGTGACGTATCACCTGTGAGGCGGTGTGCCACCTAGTACCACGCGATGCATCACCTGTCATGTCTGTACAGGTCTGTACAATTATGTGTTTTTAGCTCCAAATGATGTCTTCAAATCTCTAATCCTATTGGTTTGATTTATTGACAGTGCCTACATTATAAATAAGGGTTATTAGAGTTGTAAAGTTTTGTTCACACTTTCAACTCTCTCTCTATGCTCTCCCTCTCTATAACTCTTAAAGATAATAAGTTTTCTTCAAGAAACTCGCAAAGAATTGCTTGACTTGTGTGAGTTTGAAAGACTTGTTTAATCCAACTACTCATTCCATATTGGTGAAGCTTCACGGAACTAAGGGAGGGCTTGGAATAGAGACTTTGAATAGCAATATACTTATTGTGGCAAGCCTAGGTTTCCAAAATAAAGATTGAACTCTCTAAAATCTTAACTTTATAATTGTGTTATTCTATTGTACCACCATTCATGCAACCTATGATAACACTCTTTTTAACACCTTTTAAGTTGCAAAGGATGGACTTGAAGTCCAAACGGAAAATGAAAATAGATCCAACGTACTTGAAAGGGGCTGCATTGATTTGTTCTTTAGTATTGGAAGGAAAGTGACCATAACTAATGTTTCTATGTTTGCGATATGAATAGAAACATTGTTAGTAGAAGTTTATTGAGTAAAAATGATATCAAAATGGAGTTTGAATCTGGTAAACTCATTTTAACTAAAATGGGCACTTTTGTGGGAATATGTTACTCATGTGATAGGATGATCAAACCTTTTACTCTTGATCATGACAATAATAATATGGCATATATTTCTTGTAATGTGATTAATTCTAATTATATTATTGTGTGGCAAAATAGACTTGCCATATATGTCATAGCACACTTAAGATAGTTGTTAAATGTGGTTTAATTAATTATGATTTGAATGAGCATGATAAATGTCAATTATGTGTTAAATCTAAAATTGTTAAGAAACATTTTCTGGATATTGATAGATGTTCAAATTTTCTAGATTTAATACATAGTGATTTATGTGAATTAAATAACATGTTGACTAGAGGAGGAAATAGATACTTCATAACTTTTATAAATGATTGCTCTATGTATACTTATGTATATTTGCTTAAGAGTAAGAAGGAGACATTTAATGCATTTAGAATCTATAAAGCTGAAGTACAAAATCAATTGGAAAAGGAAAATTAAGGCATTTAAAAGTTATAGAGGTGACAAATATTTTTCAAATAATTTTAATGTGTTTTGTGAAAAACGCGAAATTATTCGTGAAAATGCATTGCACCCTACACTCAACAACAAAATGGGATAGCTTAAATAATGAATGTGACATATCTTGATATGTTTAATTCCATGCTTTTACATGCTAAATTGTGTTATGATTTGTGGAGTGAAGCTTTGCTTACTACGTGTCATATATTACATCGAATTCCTGTGAAAAAGAATAATGTGTCTCCGTACGAGTTATGGAAAAGAAAAAAGCCTAACATCCACTATCTAATGTTAGGGGTGCCTTACTTGTTGCAAGATCATAGAACCTAAAAGGACCGAGTTTGGTCCAAGGGTTGTTAAGTGTGCATTTATAGGCTATGCCTTAAATAGAAAGGCATATAGGCTATTACACTTGGATTCTAATGTAATAAGTGAATCAAGAGAAGTGAAATTCTTTGAGAACTTGTTATATTGTAATAAGAACTTTCAATAACCCATATGTGTTCGAGAATTTCATGAGGAGAAAGATCCAAAGATTGATGAGCAACCCATATTTCCTTAGAGAATCCAAAGGCTTAAAGAGTTGGAATCAGATAAGAAATGTTCTCAAGTGGAGACACTCTACTTAGTAGGGAGAAACATTGAAGAAGTCATGTGGAAATTTCCTATGGTTCTTCATACTAAGGATGGTCCTAAAACCTACTAAGAACCCATGTCTTCGACACACTCCACTTTTCAAAATGAGGCAATATAAGATGAGATGGATTCAATTATGTCAAACCAAACATAGGAATCGGTAGACCTTCCACATGGTTCAAAACCAATTGGGTGCAAGTGGGTATTTCAAAGAAAATATCACATTGATGGCACCTTACAAACCTTCAAGGCTAGATTAGTAGCCAAAATGTTTAAACAAAAGGAATGAATCGATTATTTTGACACATATGCACCAGTTGATAAGACAAGCTCAATAAGAGTTTTAGTTGCCTTATCATCAATATATAACCTATATGTTCAACAAATGGATGGCAAATCCACATTCCTAAATGGAGATCTAGATGAGGAGATATATATGGAACAACCATAGGGTTTTATTCTAAGGGGGAGTGAACGTAAAGTGTGTAAGCTTGCTAAATCTTTATTTGGTTTAAAGCAAACACCAAAACAATGGCATGATAGGTTTGAGAAAGTCATTGTTTTGTGTGGGTTTATACGCAATAATGCAGAAAAATGCTTATACTCTCACACTTGTGATGATATGTCATCTTGGTGTGTCTATATGTTGATTTTGAGTAATGAGATGAGAGGCATAATTGAAACAATGAGATTTTCATCTCCCACTTTTACAATGAATGACCTTGGAGAGGGCGATACCAATTTATTTATAAAAGTGAGAAGAAATAGTGGTGATTATGCTTTAAGTCAATCTCACTATGTTGAGATGCTGGTTGACAAGTTTAGTCATCTCAAAATCAATGAGGCAAATACACCATTTGATTTAAGTCAAAATTTGGAAAAGAACAATGGAAGAGTGGTGGCTCAAATTGAGTATGCACCACCTATCTACATACTTTTGGGATGAAACCTACAATGCAGAGATCCAAAATATTCAGAGAGAAAACAAGTGGAAACCGGAAGATAAAATCCAATCTATGTTGAGAAAAAGAAAACTACTCTTCAATGTTTTAGGATGAAAACACCATAAGGCTCATACATGAGGAGTTTCGTTGTCCAAATTCTCTATTTCCTAGCCCACCATTGATGCTTGAAGCTTTTTCTAAGAGGAAAGCGAATTGGGATTGAACAAACCTTACAAATTCTCAAGACAAACACTTTCTTGATGAATTTTTTGGAGAAAATTTACGATCTTTCAGAGATGGAAAGAAAAGGGTTAGAGAGAGAGAGAGTTGAAAAATATCTAAGGATCCCTTTTATATTGTAGGCACCAATATTAGGCTCAACCAATAGGATTGGTGCTTTTAAACACATCATTATGGAGCTAAAAAACGTAATAAAATTCTTGAGCCAGGCGAGAGGTACCAAGTAGTGACTTATCGCCTAGCCACTGCCTCAGGTGTGACATTTCAGTAATGTGGCAACATGTCCCCATATAGTTTGCGATATGTCTCCATACCTCTGCCTAAGGTGTCGAAAAATGCCCTTAAATACCTCCAAATGACTACAAACTTTTATGGGATGCTTGGATACCTCATTGTATCACTAAAAACATAAAAAGTCAATTATAGATTCCTACAACAAAATCTCATATTTTCACTACAACTTAAGTGAAATTGTTAAGTGTTTTACATTACCTTGTATAAGACTACTCTACCATTATATTCTACCAATATCAACATTTCCCACTTGGTTGAATATTATCTTCTCTATTATAACTAAAACATTATTGGTGCATATAGTAAACTATCATTCCATTTGAACTTTACCTTAGTGAAAGTACCAAAAAGCCTTATCGACATTATTAGTTGCTTAAGAGCTTGAACCAAGTATTCTCATGATAAGACCAGTGACACCTCACACGCCTCAACTTTATCATTCAATCTTCCACTTTTCTTGGTTAGCACTAACATTGCCATGTGTTCATCCATTCATGATTTTTTTATGGAGAAACTCCGACTCCCATGAGAGGCGATTGTTACGTATAATATAGCAATATAAATGTGCAAGTGTACACAATCGGCAAACAAGTAATAAAGTGATAAGTGAGTATCGTATCCACAAGAATTATGTTAGTCAATTGTGTAGAATCAACACTTAACAAATTGGAATAAAGAAAATAATAATCATTTGAGTAAACATAAGAACTAAACAAGAAAGTAAAAAAAATAAACAAATGAACAAGAGAGCAAGACAATGATGATGAGCTAGAATAATTAAGTCCTCCGAAAATGTAAATCTAATGTTAATGGTGTAGTAATGCTATGGAAAACTGGGAATGATTAATCTAGAATTCCAATTTAGTTCATAGGCTTTCGTCGAAGTGACTATGGTATTAATTCTCTAATTAATTAAACTAACATATGTTTATGTTAATCTAATTACAAGAATACATTCCCAAGCACCAATTCTAAAAGATTATGCAAGGTAACAATACATTTCTATATCATTACAAAATTAAATTCAAAGAAATTAATCATGCACCACTCATTTTTTGTATCAATGAACCATAACCCTTTTAGTATTAAAAGTTAACTCAGTTACTCACAATTGATGGCCAAACAAAAGCATGTAAATAACATTAAAACTACTTGAATGAATAAAACTCAATTAGCATTTAGCATAAATAACAAGTATCAAAATTACATAATCGAGTTCATTAGTTATCCTAGTAATGAAAAGTTTAGCTCATAATCAATATCTCAAAAAAACCCATAACAAAATAAATCATAATTTAGAAAATACAAGAAAAAGAAAGGAGAATATTAAGGAAAAGGGTAAGAGAATTATGCCAACAAGATGTTTCCAAAATGGTCATCCTCTCTTCATCTTCTTTTTCTTTTTCTTCATTCTCTTGCTTCTTCAATGGTGGTTGTCTTCTCTCTCTTTTGCTCCTGGTTCTCTCTCCAAAAAGAAAAAAGAAAACTTGCTGATGGAATTAGGTCTTTCTCCTATATTAACCGACGTGAGCCTTTTTTCATTCCTTTTCGTTTGTTAGCTAATGAACCCCAAGGAAATTAATGACCCAATAGCCTTCTAATTAACATTTAGCCCATATTAAAGTGAGTCTAAGAATTATGTTTTGAGATTGAGAGTTGTGTCCCTCAAAGCTCTTCTTGTTGGGCTTTGGCTCACGAGTAGTCTTTATGCAGGTAAAGATAAGGGCAAGCCATGAGTCAGAGAGGTGCAGTGTGGTGATGTGAATACATTTCAGGGACAATGTGACTTTGGGTCTTTTATATGTGTTATGATATGTTTTAATCAAGTGTTTTGTTGCAAAATAACTATGAGATTCTAGAGTCTCCATTTTCTTTTTAATAACATTATTTGAATGGTATTTTACTTTCTTTTAAATCAAATAAAGTAAACTTATGGTCTATTAGTTTAAAGTATGTATTTTAATGTCATGTAAGTAACCCTTGGGCCATACATTTGGTATCAGAGCCTTAAGGTTTTCATAAACTTCCTGTGAATCATCCTAACAAGTACACTCACCACCGAAGATAAGCTCGACGCATTGCACTGTACGTGGTGATTTTTTTTTCTTTCACCTACTTGCCTTATTATATATGATTTGGAATACACCTGCTTGTATGAGTTGTTAGTGAGTTGGTTAGCCTGTTGTGAGTTCCTATGTAGTTATGGAACAAGTTTCATTGATGGAAGCCATCTTTAAAGTTTTGTTGGGTACGGAACGCAAGAATGTTTATGGATGATTTATGATTTATGACAATATTAGAAAAAATCTCAAATGCATGAGTTACAGTATGGAATGATGGATTGAGCTTTGGTTTGGTTTGGTTTTGATTTTAATTGGAGCTACCGATTTGATTAAATGAATGGTACTAAGAAAATGTTTTGATATCAGGAGTAGTAAGGAAACATGTTTCCCAAGAAATAAACAAGGATAAATGGTAGGAATAATACTCCCAATGTACATGCACAACCTCCTACTATTGAAAGAAATATCAGACGAGGTGGAAGCACAGGAAATGGTAGATGAGGTGGTCGCTTGGGAGATATGCCTCAATATGCTCTTCAAGAATGGGAAGCTCGATTTGTTGAAATGGAGGCAACCATTAGACAACATGTAGAGGAGCTGAGACAACTAAGGCAACAACAGGTTGTACTAGTGCTAGTTATAAAGAATGCTTACACTACTACAAAAATAGGCTTTAACTTCGGTTTTTATACATAGAATTGTTGGGAAATACATAAAAAGTGAAGTTAAATCTTTTGATGGACTTTCAACTTTGATTTTTGGTTTACCACTCATAGGAATTAACTTATTACTTTGGTTATTTATGTAAAGTGAAGTTAAAGGGTAATAGGCGGGAGGGAAAATGACGGAACCCTTTAACTTCGGTTTTTTGATAAAAACTGAAGTTAAAGGTAACATTTTAACTTCAGTTTTAAAAAAAAATACCGAAGTTAAAAGGTTACCCTTTAACTTTAGTTTTTTAATAAAAATCGAAGTTAAAGGTGCTTATATCCTAAGCCCTTCGACTTCTCCCTCATTTCTGAAATGCTGAAACCCCCCAAACAAAGAGCAAAAACTTTCATTTCTACCGTGAGAAAAATGAGGGTTTCGCCATTTAGTACCATTTCCCCTCATTTTCTTCCATCAATCTTGCTAGAAAACTCAAATATACCATATAAACTTTGTTATTTTTAGTTTTTAGTGAAAAAAATGGTGTGTTGACAATGGTGACATGTGGTGGTCGGAAATACCCATTGTTTTGGGTTTTTCAATGGATTTTCAGCTTCTATACAAAGTTTTGAGGTTTGTACTATGTATTGATCGTTAAATAGATGTTTACATGATTTTTTATATATATTATTTCGGATTTTTTTAATATTTTTTTGATAATATATTGATAATGTATATGTGTTTATGCTTGATAATAATGTTTTAGAGTTGTATTTGATTATTTAAGAATGTATAAATTTTAAAAAATGTGTTCGTGATAATTTTTTTTATTAATCCGAATTTAATATTAATGTATTACTAAATTTATAATTTATTTGATTTTATAATATATTTTTATTTAGAATAATTATTTAGAAAACTAATGAAGTTACTATTTTGTTGTTGTTAAAATAAAGTTAATATGTTGTTGTTATAATAAAAAAAGATCAAGTTAATATCTAGTTAAAAAAAAATCATTTGTAAAATATAGTTTTAACGTTTAGATATGTTGTTGTTGTAAATTTTTTTGTATAATATGCTTTAATGTTTGGTACTAGTTATTATAAACTCAATAATTATAATATTTAATCTTGTGTATATTATTTTTAGGATGGTTAGTGTTTTGGAGGTAATTTGGTTTTTCATTGGTGGTTACTAGCTTAAAGATTAATTTTAAGGTGAGTGAGAATTTTATTTTTATTTATTACTATTGTACATATTTATAGAATTATAGTTAAACCATATTGAATTTAGTGAAAATTAGGTATGAAAATTAATGAAGAAGGTTATGAGAAATTTGTGTGCTGCGGTGGTATAATGATGAAATTATGCATGTGTAATTATTTTGTTTGTTTGTGTTGAATTAATAGGTACTTATGAAATTGAGATATATTATAAAAACAGAGGAAACTCTGCCCAATTTTTTAGGATTTATTAATTGAACATGCTTTTAAATATGTAGTATTTATTCATAGAGTTATAATTTAAACATTTTAGGTTTTGCGATAGGTTTAGAATAGGATATCGGAAATTTGTGTGTTGTGGTGATAACCATAAGTCCCTAGTTTGAAGTAACCTTATCATACCCCTTGACTAGATAATGTTACTTTGAACTAGGGGGCTTATGGATACCGTCAAAATTTAAGGCAAGCATTCAAGATGAAAATAGATTAACATGAGTTCTATTGTAATTGGAGAATAAGCTTTGCTTTTCAGTATGAGATATTCCTCCAATTTCTGATAAACTTGACATGATTATGCTTATCTGCTCTGTGAACTATTTCAAATTTTAGTTTTAAATTGAATATCAACAAGTTTGAGTAGCCCTATTTATAGGGGAAATTCTGCTAATTTTTTTGAAAAATATTTAATTCTTAAGAACTTTTAATATTTCGAATAATTACTTAGGTGAACTTCACATGTTTAGTTGTATGAACACATTAGATTTTTATGTGGTACTTAGCTTTTATTTCTATTTGAATGTGTAAATATATGTACATTTAGTCTATATAGTTTGTGAATTCTATTTTATTTCAAGTTTATTGGAATGTTCAAATATATTTATTAATATTAAAATAATTGCAAATTAGAATTAAAAAAATAATTATTAAAATATTTTATAAAAAACCAAATTAATAATACAAATAAAATAAATATATTTTTTTAGGAAAAAATACCTTTAACTTCGGTTATTATGTAAAAAAATTGAAGTTAAAAGCCCTTTAACTTCGGTTTTTACATAATAACCGAAGTTAAAGGGTCGGTTAAAGGGTACCCTTTAACTTCAGTTTTTAGATACTTTTAACTTCGCTCGGATTAACTTCGGTTAATATCTTCGCGAGTTCCGAAGAATAAAAAGCAAAAAAATCGAAATTAAAGCCTATTTTTGTAGTAGTGTCATTTGCCACCTGAACCTTTAACAGTTCACCATGAGGCGGTAGACCAACTAGAATTTGATGGGAGTATGGACCCTATTGTTGCTGAAGATCGAAAAAGGAAGACCAATGAAACTACAGGGTCAGAGAAAAAGTTCATAGACAACAAGGGTAATAGTGGATCTGGGAGGACTTTCCCTAGTTGTTCTATTTGTAAGAAGAGAAATTTCGGGGAATGTCAAGCCAAGTCGTGCTATCGATGTGGGAAAGTAGGACATATCAAGAGGAACTGGCCAAACCTGAGGCAGGCTGCAATCGGTAATGAAACAAAGATAATTGACAATTTAACTCCTGTACACATCTATACCCTGGCACAGGCACAGGCATATTCAAGTACTTTAGTGGTCGCACGTCAGATCTCTATCGCTAGAATTAATTACAATGACTTAATAGATTATGTTGCCACAAATTCTTATGTTGCTGATAGAATAGTGGACAAGTTTGATAGGCAATGCAAATTATATGCAGTAGGATTTAGGATCATATTACCAACCGGGAGGTGGTAATATTTTGGAGGTGGCTCAGAGCCTTGCCTTTGTGGGTAAATGGTAGGGAGTTGTTTGTTGATTTGATAGAACTTAAGGCGATGGATTTTGACGTCATCCTTGGTGTGGATTGGCTTGAAAAGTATGGTGCTACTATTGATTTTAAAAGTAAAGTGGTAAGATTTACACGAGATGGACAAGAACCATTTATGTTTATGGGAGCCACAAGTTGAATAAGCATATCGATTGTGACAACACTTAAAGCAAGGGAAATGTGACAAAATGGATGCATAGGATTCCTTGCTAATGTGAATGACACCAACAAGGTAGTAATGCAAGATCCTACGAAAATAAGACTAATCAGAGAACTCTTGAATGTATTTCTTGAAGACTAATTGGGTTTACCAACTCATTGGGAGATTGAGTTTACTATTGAATTGGATCCAAACACAATGCTGACCTCATGAGCAACATACAGAATGGCATCGAATGAATTGAATGAGTTGAAGATTCAGCTGCAGGAACTGTTGGACATGGGATTCATAAGACCGAGCTATTCACCATGGGGAGTACCATTTTTATTTGTGAAAAAGAAGGATGGATCAATGAGAAATTGTATAGATTACAGAGAACTTAACAAGATGATGATCAAGAACAAGTATCCTCTACCGTAGATTGATGACTTATTTGATCAACTACAAGGAAAAAGGGTGTTCTCGAAGATAGATATACGTTCAGGGTATCACCAGTTGAGAATTAGAGAGGAGGACATACCAATGACGACTTTCCGTACTAGATATGGGTATTATGAATTCTTGGTAATTTCGTTTGGGTTGACTAATGCTCCTGCCACATTTGTGGACTTAATGAACCAAGTGTTTAAGGATTTAGTGGATAAGTTCGTCATGGTATTTATTGACCATATTCTTATATACTTGCGTTCAGAGGAAGAACATGAGGGAACAATTACAGTTAAATCTTCAAGGGGTAGGAGAACACAAATTTTATGCCAAATACAAGATATGTGAATTCTGGCTGCCCCAGGTGACATTTTTGGGTCATATAGTGAGTAAGAATGGAGTTATGGTAGACTCAATCAAGATAGAAGCAGTAAAGAACTGGCCTAGAGTGAAGAACACATATGAAGTGAAAAGTTTTCTTGGGTTGACTGGTTACTATCGGCAGTTTGTGGAAGGTTTTTTCAAGATTGCAACACCATTGGCTGAATTGAGGAAGAAAAACATGAAGTTTTGTTGGGCAGACAAGTGTGAGACTAGTTTCCAAAAGTTGAAAGAGAAACTTATCTCGCCACTAGTGTTAAGCCTTCCTACTAATAAGGAAAGATTTATGGTATATTGTGATTCATCAAAAATGGGATTAGGATGCGTCCTGATGCAAGCTGGGCAGGTAATAGTGTATGCATCTCGACAGTGAAAGGAATGTAAAAAACGATATCCCACTCATGACTTGGAGTTAGTGACAATGGTACCTTTATGGTGAGAAACATGAGATCTATACGAATCATAAGAGTCTCTAGTACTTCTTTACGCACAAAGATTTGAATATGAGACAAAGACGTTGGTTAGAGTTGGTAAAAGAATATGACTATGATATCTTGTATCATCCGAGAAAGGCGAATGTAGTGGCGGATGCCTTGAGTCAGCGTGGTCCTAGACAAGTGTTTGAATTGAGACAAGTTACACCCATACCCATGTTGATGGAGGAAATAAAGTGGGCTAGTATAGAGTTGATAACGGGAAGATTGGCCAATATAACTTTATAGTCCACACTTTTGAAAAGGCTTAAAGAACAACATGACGATGATCTACAGTTGTTGAAATACAAACAAGAGGTTCAGAATGGGAACAATGCTCATTTTTCGATTTCTGAGAAGGGTATACTGAGATACCAGGATAGAATTTGCGTGCTTTCTAATGAAGAGCTGAAGAAAGAGATTCTTGAAAAACCGCACACCACACCTTACTCATTGGACCCAGGTACGACAGAAATGTATCATAATTTAAAGACTTTGTATTGGTGGCCTGGTATAAGAAGGGATGTGGTGGATTATGTGGCTAGATGTCTTACTTGTCAGAAAGTGAAAATAGAACATCAATGACCAGCTGAGTTGTTACAACATTTTCTATTCTAGAATGGAAATGGGAAGATATAGCAATAAATTTTGTTGTGGGGTTGCTAACGACCATGAAACTATTGGGTTTTATGCCCTTATAAAACCATGTCGGATATGTAACACGATTTTATATTATCGATAGAATTAGTAGAAATCATTCGGTTTGACAACCGTGTTTCTTGCTTGTTTTATTACATTATTATTGAAATAATACAAACATTTATAAAATCCTGAACATATGGATAGTTACAATTATAGTGACTAAGTCACAGTGGATTATAGTTGTAATTATATGTTCAAAAGAACAAGTCCTAAGATTAGATCAGTGCATTGGATTTTCACTGACTAGGCAATCTACGATATGATCTACTTACACATTCAGGGTGTGATGTCTTGTCCAGGGCATTGACCAAGTAGATAAGATCAGATGTATTTAGTTACATCGGACTAGGACCGATATTAATTATTGATTGATAAATAAGTATTGTTGTTATCGAATTTAATCAATGTCACAACATTGATCATAGGTTAAGTCAATATTAATTCTCAGTGATATTATTCTGCTAATTGTACTACTTAAATCTTTTGACTTGTTCATTACCACCTTACCCTACGATCTAGCTCATACTTACATCTTGGAGATTTAGTAGAGTAATTGAGTGGACTTTTGTGTGAGAAGTGAAAAGAAGATTTCCTTAATTGCTTTGTTCAAAAGGTTAAATGATTGAGATCTCATTTTTGTGATTAAGTTCACAGAAATATCATTTATAAGGAACTTAGTGGGAGTTAAGGATAAAATAGTGATGAGGGGTAAAACGGTAATTTGCACCCATCTCGTTAGTAATTCATCGATAGAGGATTGACTGACTGTAATGATATAACAATGGATAACGTATTTATGGTTTGAAAAATACATTCTATGAATTCAAGAGTTCAATTCTAAGTCTATAGTGGAATCATGAAGAATTAATAAGTTAGAGAAATTATTCCTAAATAAATTCACGGTAACTTGTTGGAGCTTGATTTCATGGATCCATGGTCCCCGCATCACCTTTGAGTAAATCATTTAGAATGTCTCAATTAATTGATTTAATTATCAATTAGGATTTTTAAAGTTGACTAGGTCAATTTTGGAAAATTTACAGAGATATGAGATTTAGATAATACAAGAGAATCTTTGGGTAAATTTATTAATATTGATAAATTGGTATCAATATAACTAAATAATATTAAATCAAGTTTCAAATTATAATTAGTTAATTTGAATAAGGATTTAGTTAATTAATTAAAAATAAATAAATAAAAGGTTTTGAAACTACAAGAAAAAACTGTATTCATAACACTTAAAAACTGCTAACCGGGAGTATTGATAACGCTTCTGAAAACGGTAACATAGCCCCTGTTATTAAAAGTCCTGACTTTTCTATAACACTATTCGGATGTTATGTTCGATGTTATCTTAAACTATTAAATAACACATTTTTAGTTGCTATAATATTCAAATAATAACATTTAATTAGAGTATTGGGTTATAAATTTGAAGTTTAATCTTATACTTTATGCATAACACTTTCCAACTGTTATGAAAATTGTTATATTTGATCATTTTATAACGTTTTTAATTCATTCTATTATATAAATCATAACTTTTTGTCCCAATTATAATATATTATACAAAACCATAATTATTGTAAATTCTCCCAGTAATAACATTTTGTTATTTTGTAGTATGCATTTTTAATTGCTGTAAAAAGTTTTTATTATTGTATTTTGATTAAAAAAATCACAATTAATCACAAGTGCAATATTAAATAGATCAAAAAATCTAAAATATTCAATATATATGATAAACCATGAGTATTTTTACATTTGAAGACAAACTACTTCAAACCATGATGACGCTGTCCACTTCAAAAGTTCTTAGTTCTAACTTGAGTTTAAAAGCATACATAATAAAATTCTATAGTCTTCACATCTTTTGCTTCAAAAGTAAAAAACAGAAACATAACAAGATACACAAAAAGTAAACCATGAAGCTTGCTCCACCCTCCAATTCATCATCCATTCCATTGGGCACTTGTCTTTGTTGTGAGGTTGATTTGCTTAGCTACACAAGAGTTTAAATAATTAATGCTTAAACTTAGTTAATAGTAAACTAAAAGAGTACAAAAAGAAAGAAAGTTAATAACCTCATTACGACTTTATAAGATGGCCATGCAATTAAACTAACTACAACACATAGGCATGAAAGATTGAAGATTTATGCTTGGTAAAATACTCATTAGAAAAGTTAGCTCAAACACGTTATGATTATGAAATGAAAATGCAAATGAAACACCAACCAAACATATAAATATATATATACAATACAACATCTAATTTATAAAGAAAACCCAATAGCATAGACACATGAACTAGAATTAGATCAAATATAAAGTTCCAAAAAACAAGATCAATGAATTTGCCATTTTTATTGTAGATTTCACTACTGGACAATTAAAGGTTTCTCAAAATATACAAGCTAAATCTGAATATAGCAAACATGGCAGCACAATGTTAGAAAAATATACAACAACTTTGAAAAAGTAATGTGAGTCTGCAAAGATTTACATAGACAATAAATATAGTTTGGATCTTTGGCATGATCCAAACTAAATTTAAGAAACTCATCGACTAATTTAATATATTCTACTAACAACCTATCGGCTAACATCCATTCCTTTTCCATATTGTGCCTATCTGTTTTAATAAAAGATACAAATTATGAAAATAAAATAAGCATACAAAACTAAGTATAAAAAATCTACTAAAAATCGGACAACATATTCCCTAATTTACTAGCCTAGCCATCTGTCACAATCAACACAACCAATTCAAACAAATCAAACAACAAACAGGTTTTCATCCATATATCACCGCATCACACAGAATTCTCATATCCTACTTCACTAAGACATGCAAGTTTTCAACCTTCCGTTATCACCGCAGAACATAAAATTCCTAGAACCTAGTTCACTACGGATGAATATCTAAGATATTCAAACTCCACTAAAGTTATACAAATTCTATTCAAAATTATAAAAGATTAAAAATTAAAAAAAATAAATCAAATACAACATACCTCTTGCAATTAGCTACCAATCCAATGCTTTACAATAATCACTAAAGCATTTATAAATCATAAACACATTATAAAGACTATCACTCAAAAATATTCCTTAAACAAAATAACACAATGAATTCTCAAATATCTGTTTGATTTATTAGATTGATTAGTCAGGCCTATAAATGAACAAACATATATTGTATTAGTTAGAGAAACCAGTGTTAAGAAATGAAGAAAAATTATGTATTGAATGAAAACGTTGCTTGCAAAACTGTACATAGTACATTTTATATATGCTACTATTAAGAAATAATTAACTTCTATTCTAAAGCTAAGACTATTCTTTTGCACAATATTAACTACTCAAAAAAGCAAAGTTAACAAAATTTGAAAACAAATCAATTAAAAGGACAAGTGATACACACATCAGAAGATTCAAAACCTTGGCCAATCATTAGTAGTACTGCAACAATGCATCGGACCTGGTGCCACAAGAAAGCACTGCCTTTGATTTTAATTGCCCAAAGTTGGTTTCCTTGAATCCTAAAAAAGTTCAGCAATACTCAAACATTATTTTAAAAGAACAGATGGTAGATAAATTTTGTTCATTCTAGACGGTAAACACCCCCCCCCCCCCCCCATGTACACACACTCCTCTTTCGTTAAAAAAATTGGAAGCAAATTTACATGAGTATCGAACAGCAAAAGTGATCAAGTGACATCAGAAAAAGGTTTGAGAATTCAAAAATAAAAACTAATAGATGTAAAAACTGTGAATTTCTGTTGTACACTATTTAATATGACAGTAATCAGTTCAATTAATGACACTTAAATACCATTAAGACAAGTCCATTCAGCAACTTGCACTTGCAGTCAGGGAACCATGCTTTTATCACAAGTCTGCTCCCTAGCTGGTGCTTGTGAAACCCAGAATATAGGTATGTCTCTAAAGCTACGATCGCAAACTTTAGAAGCTACTACTACTATTTTCTACTCAGCTTTGACCACTGTTATTTATAGTTCTCACACATAGTTCCTGCACCCTCAATTACATGTTTTATAGAATAAATCAATAAGTACAACGATAATTATAACCTAGGCAAAAAAGGTCAGGTTTAACTACTGAATTTCAACATGAATGAGAGAGAATTAATCTACCAGTGTTAACCTCACATCACAAGGAGCAATTTCAAATGAATGAAATATTTGTACTCCCTGCTCAGATAGCTAACTAATTAAAGTTAATTCTAAACTGAAGCAACACACAAAATAGATCATTTATTGAGCTAATCGAAAAGAGCTAAAAGATATACCTTGAGATTTAGATTGTCTTCCCAAAAGAAATATTTGTACTCCCTACTCAGATAGCTAAACCAGTATTTTGGATAAGGCAACCATCAGAAGACAATCAATCCAACATTTATAGACATAGACACACACAAAAGTAAACAAATAATTCACTAAATAAGTCAAATATGGAAAGATCTAATGAAAAGAGAGGTGATACCATGTAATGAAAGAACATTAAAACGAGATAGAGCAACACTCAAGTTCATCTTTCAAAGTTTATTACAGTTTATCATCATTCACAAGTCCAAACACCAATGCAAGACAGAGCAACACTGAAGTTCATCTTTCAAAGAGGCAATATGAGAGCAAATATATTTGCTCCACAATTTTACTACTCAAAAACCTCTAAAATTTACAGTGGAAAAACCTTGCACTGAAATCAATTGGAACAGAACACCAGCCTAAAACTCCCATATCATTTGGAAGGGCTCCATTCAAAACCCTCACATAATCAATTTCTCCTTCTGCAAAACACATGAAAAGGGGTAAATAATGAAAGGAGCATGTAGATTAAAATCTATAAACAATTAGGTTGAATTTAAGGTCAGAAAGTAAACAAGGTCATATAAATAGAGCTCAGATACATAATTAGATGCCAATTGTCTTAGGCTCCTAGTCTTTGGGAGGTATCCCCTTTGTAGCTACCATTTTAGCCTTAGAGTTAAAAGACTTAAATAAAAAGAAATTTAGTAGTGCCATTTTTCAAAGGTTAAAAGCATGTGATCAAAATGTAGAGCATAAAAACATAAAACAAAACAGAAAACAAAACTAGTTGCAGAGCATAAAAAATACCACTAACAGGAGCCTGAAATAGAGATCAAAATGTAGCTTCAGGCAAGATGTAAACAAAAGCAAACCCTACAAGCAAACAAAATTAACATAAAACAAATGGAAATACTGAATACACCATAACAGAAGGAAATACTCATCATTTAAATGTCGCAATCTAAAAAATAGGGGACCGCCATTGATTAAACAAAAAAGTATGTCGCTCCTAAGTGTTTGCAAGCAACATGCCATTTCAAAAGTAGAAAAAAATAATAAAAAAAACAATTTAAAAATCATTGTATCTAAAATTGCAAGCAAATTGTTTTGCTATCAGTAGTTAAAATGACATGGTGAAAAACTTATAAGAAATCAAGCTATAGAATCATGCCTAGTGTAGTCATGATAGCAACAAAAAGGAATATGCCAACAGGCTACACCTCAAAACAAATATAGAGCATTGATCACTGGTTGGACTGAACTACAAAGAGCATAAGGTATACCTTGACTATCTTGTTTTGAACTATAGCAGCTAAATAGCAAAGCCTGAAAAGATGTGGTAGTCAATTTCATTAAGTTTTCAAGAAAGCATGACCGAAAAAAGCTTCTCCAAATTTAGAAGTTACTACATATACTTAAGAAGCATCTCCAATTTCATTTGAAATGAGTATTACTATAAGACCTTCTGCTTCTAAATTTTATTAGACTTGGATCAACCACCCCAACACTCATTTCTTGATATATTCGATTGGAAATGCATGAATTAAATGACCCTCCGTCTATCAAAATCATTCCCCACCTCTGTTTATGCAAATAAAATTTAAAATCCAAATAAAACTAACAACATATCCCAAGTTATTAGAACTCATTCGAATTTAAATTTTCAAAGTTAGTTTCTCTCAATGAAATGTTTAAAGCTTAAGTAAAAATATTGACATCGGGACAACTATAAATGCAAAAGTCAACTAAATCAAATAGTCACAATTTCATGAAAATAATATTTAGAAAGAAAAAGTAAAAAAATCAATCAAGACTCTTTAACAAAAAAAAAAGCATGAAAATCAAATAAATTGATGGACATTCCATATGAGGTAAAAAAAACTCCATCTGCACACATTAAAAGAGAATCAAATAACTAAAATATCAACGCAAAGTAAACTTCACATTGTGACATGGACACAGACTTGAAATTAATACTTAATATATCAGATTTTTTTAATGAAAAAACTATAATAATAAAACTTTTGGCAAGACGTCTTATGGTCCAAAATACCATTATCAAACAACAATCAAAATACCATACTCAGAAATAGGTCAAAGATGAACCACAACACCAGAGACCAATAACATAACAGAAAACAAGGCTCCCCCAAAACAGAAAAACAACAGAAACAACTTTATACAATTGAATCACCTGAAATTGATCAGAACAAATGGCATATGATCCTTCCTCTCTATGAGGGAAAACAAAATCAGAAGACAAGAGAGAGAGAGAGATTTAGAAGAGATACGTACCATCGAGCCTACACCTCGCCTTTCCAAGCCCTGCCACCATCAAACCTCACAGCCATTGGTGCACCTACAAAACAGAAAGATATAAGCATAGCTAAGTGTCTAAGTCATTTGTAATTTATATTATGCACCCAAAAGCAAGCAATTTCTTCCACATCAATAAATTTATTGTCAAAAGCGTTCTATAAATGAATAATAAATGATAGTATTCTCCATGAAACTAGAAAAGACTCTCAGATCATAACATTACATTATAATAATAAAGATGCTACTTTAGAAGACCATGAGAATCAATGGCTAGTTAATTACTTCTGATTTCAATTAAAAATGCATTCAAGCACAATAAAAGTTAAAGAAACCAACACTACTCAAGGCCACCAATTATAAAACTTTCAGTAAGGTTAATGTAAGATGTGGCTGATCAAATTCAATATAATTGAATATATATGCAAACCGCACCAAATGAATCCCTCCCTACATATATTTACACACTGAAAGAATACGTGCGAGGTTTACTAACTAAAACAACTAAAATCCTAAGATACATGTCAAATCCAATGCTATAAACAAACTCTTATTTCCTTACAATCTCTAATAATAACAGAAGTATAACCTAATGAACTGTTAAGCAGCATTCTTTACAAGCTCAAGCCATCATAATGTGGTAGCATGACAGCCAATACATGTATATTTAGATCAGTTTCATCTGCGTCACAGACCATCTTATAAAATTCTGTCAAAAACAGAGAAAAATTTGACATAAAAATATAGCAAAACATAGATGAACCCTAACAGAACATAACTAATAACATAAATACACACAAATAGATTATAAATACATTTTTTATTGTTTAAGAGAATCAATTATATTTGTTCACCAATTTACATAATAAAATTGATAATAAAAAAAATGTCAAAAGAACAGAGAAAACAACATCAATACTATTATCTCTCACATAATTCAGACTCAAAACAGAACCATTAATAGCTAATTTATTTTAAGACTTAACTACAAGCACCAAACAAAACCAAAACTGTAATAGCTCCAAATGCATTAGTAATACAAATAGGAAAAAGATTATTCAAAGTTCACAAAATGGAAAATTCCTAACAAAAGAGGGGAAACTAAAATAAATAAATAAACTTATTTTTTATCAGAGGGTAATCAAATACAAAATAAAAGGCTATGAAACTAACCAAAGCTACATTACCAAAAGCTATGAAACTATCAGCTTTCATAAACCCAATACAAAATATATTTTACATCATCAAGTTGTAATCTTTGCTTGATCAATCCCAAACAAATAATAATTCCATAAAAGGGAGAAACAAAGAACTAACATAGAAACCCAATTCAGATTAACTTAAAATCCAAAACTCGCTGAAAAATTTCACAATTTGACAAATGAACAAACTAATAAGAACATAAACCTGCCAAAATTTTCATCATCATTAATCAAAACCAAGAAAGATACTAAAAAATATGAAGAGAGAAGAAGAAAAAAGCAAACCCATAACATAAAAGCATAAAAAACTATTCATATAATCACTAAAATAAACTCTATTAACCATCGTTTAAAAAATGTTCAGAAGCAAACAAAGGACAGAACAACATAACCTCATGGTGAGAGAGAGATAGACCTTTACCAAAAGCATAAGAAGAAAAACCCCATGATACCGGTTCCACAGAGAATGAGAAGAAGAAGAAGAAGAAGAAGAGGATTAACTTCAAAGGAGATGGGTTTACGGTTGGTGGGTTTACAGTATATAGGTGTTGGAGAATAATAGTTACCCGTGTAGATATAAAGTAAAATCTTTGGTGGGTGATAGAATACGTGTACACTGAAGAAAAAAGGATGTTCAATAGGAAAATCCGTGTTGCTTGTTAGAAATTAAGTAAGGGTTGCAAAATTATGAACCAAGAATGTTCCATTAATCAAAAAGTTGAAGCACCATTACCAGAGTGAGGTCGAGAGAAGAAAGAGTACCTTCAATTTTTGCTTAGTCGAGCCGATGGGGTGGAGAGCGACTTCGTTAGGTTGGAGAACAGCGACTTCGTGAGCCGATGGGGTAGACCGATCTGACCACCGATGGAGGAGAACAACGTCTTTGTGGTTTGGGCACTCTCTCGTGGAGGCTGGAGAGAATGAGGGTGGCAGACGGAATCCCGAGAGCAGAAAGAGAGTGGTAGACGCAGACCGAACCTGAGAGAAGAAAGGGGTTTTTGTAATTTAGGTTTTGCTCAGATTTTTTTCTCTGTTTTGGCGGGATAGCAAAATAAATGAGCGCCTTTTTTTTAGTGACTATAGCATTTTTTTAATAATGTTGCATTTAGTATGTTATGTATATTATTTTTTCTTGTAGTATTTAGGCCCATTTGGGATTTAAATTCAAAACAAAGAGATTGGGCCCAAGTCCATTTATGGCAGCCCAAGGCTTTTATTCTTTGTTTATTATTTATAATTAATTTAAATTTAAATTTAAATAAAGCCCATTAAGTTGCCTATATAGGAATATGATGTCTAGGGTTTTCATAAGGAAGTCAGTCTCAGTTGATTCATTGGGTAAGTGAAAACCTAGACACTCTAATCATTTCTTGCCCACTCTCTCTTCTTCTTATCTTCTAGATCTCTATCTCATGTGTTGAGAAACAACCCACACTAGTTCTAGGTTGATCAAAGGTTTGGTGAGGAAGACTGTGTTGCTGATCTAGTTCAATCTCTTGATAATACTCTGCTATAGAAAGGAATCAAGGGTTAGAGATTGAAGGAAGAAGTTGTTCTAGTTCTGCTGCGTAATGTAAGTATTTTACTTTACTCTATATTTATATCAATTTCATAGGAGCATGTTCTAGGAATTTTCATGTTTGTTTGATGATATGTAAATTGCATGAAAATAAATAAAGACCCTGCAATAAGAATTTCCTACAGAAACAACATGATTTTATTTGGGTGATTGTGGATAGATACACAAAGTCAACACACTTTCAACCTGTTAGAACAGTGTATACAGCTCACTAGTATGCCCAACTATATGTAAAAGAGATAGTTAGACTTCATAAGGCACCGAAGTCTATTGTGTTGGACAGAGACCCAACATTTATGTTGAAGTTTTAGGGAATTCTGCATAGAGTAGTGGGTATTAAACTAAAATTTATTATTGCTTTACATCCGTAGATAGACGGACATAGTGAAAGAATAATTCAGATCCTACAAGATATACAGAGAGCATGTGTCCTAGATTTTAGTGGATCATGGAGTAAGTATCTCCCACTGACCGGTTCTCCTACAAAAATAGTTATTAGGCAACTATTGTAGTAACACCCTATGAGATGGTATATGGTCTCAAGTGTAGATTGCCAATACATTAGGATGAGATGGGAGAAAGTAGATTTGTTTGTTCAAAATCAGTTCAGGAAGCGAATGAAGCTATTGCTTGGATTAGAGCATGGATAATTGCATCTCAAGATCGACACAAGAGTTATGCAGATTCCAAGAGAAGGGAAAAAGAGTTTGTAGCATCTTGAAATTTTACTTAGCTAGATAGTAGCTTGTGTTGAAGTATTTTAGTTTTCGTTGTTATTGGGTCAAGTCGGGATTTAGTTGGAAACTCATAGAGATAGTTATGGATTTTATAAGTTTAGCCTATAGTTTAGAAATATTAATTTTAACATAAGGTTTGATTAATATAGTTGGTCCTAGAAATAATATTTATTATAACCTAAGGTTTAGACAGAATAATTAAGAACGTGACACTTGTCACATGTATGTTTATTAAGGATTTAGGGATTTTAGATGAATAAATTAATAAATGATAAATATAGGAAGTCTAGAACCTTTCGTCAGCTGTTAGGATCATATTTTACCCAGTAAAAGTTGTTTACACAAAATTCAAGTGTGTTAAAAGTGTGCAAAAATGTTTTTGATATATTAGCGTATGCCGATATATCGCAACAATATGGGTCGATATATCACCTATGATTGATACAAAAAACATGCCAACTTCGCACAAATGAAACCACAGAGGCTCGAGATAATGGGGCAGGCGATATATCGTCTATAGGGGGCGATATATCGGCTCCCTTTGGCATTTTTGAAAATCTGTGGAATCTGAGTTAGAAACAGCCTTCAACAACTTGGACTTGCTCTTGAACGTTTTTTACTGAGTTCTGGGCATCTGTTGAGTAGAAAATTCAATTTTTATTCAATTATTTATTCATTTTAAAAGAATTTAGTTTTACTCCTTGAACTCTATAAATAGGACCCTTCACTCAGACATTTGCATCATCATTCAAGCATTTTTCAAAGCCTCCAAGCTGCTAAGTTCGTTCTAGAGATAAACACTAGGGATTTGGGGTTAAAAGCTTTCAAATCCAAGCTTTTCCAAACATTTGGGAAGTAAGATAGAGTGTTATTTCGGTATTAAGGTGTAGATCAAAGTTCTAATCTATCTAAGGTACTCTTATCCTCAGGTTTAGTTCATTATAGTTCATCTTATTCATTTCATTTTCTTCAAAATCCTGACTTGTTATAATGGCTTTTGGTTAGGTATTTGATTCCTTTGAAACTAAAGGTTTTCAGTAAATTCTTTTATTGATTGTTTAGATCTTCTCTTCATCTTATTTTCTTTAGGAAACTTATGATTTTTACTATTTGGTTTTAGGAGTTTCCAATCCCGCTCTTGTCTCCAATATCCCAATTTTTGTTAAGGAAAACAAGTTGGATTTTATGTGTTACTATTATGTTTATATGTTACATGTATGTGTGTGTATGTATGTATGTATGTATGTATGTATGTGTTATCCAGATTTCCAGATAGCGTTTAGATGGATATCCTCGGGGAAGCAGAATTATCAATGTCTTTCACGGTAGGTGACCAAAGCTCGCGGATGGACAGAAAGGCTTCGCCTCTCCCGTTTAGTGTCCGGATTACTCTTTCAAGCAAACGCGACACGGAAGCTCGTCAACTCTCCCGGATCCCCGAAGGGGTATCCTTCGGGGAAGCTCCTTCCAGGAGAAGCTCTTCAAGTGGTCTTCGCGGAAACAGTTCCGTGCCTCGCACGGAACAAGACCAGGCGGTCGAGTCGTGGAGGAGGCATATTTGGAATGATATCCACCTGACACAGGATCCCGCCTGACACGCCCGACAGGTCAAAGCCGCACACATCCCAGCACGCCTAAGGGTACCGTTTCGCCTACTGTTCCGCTGACAACTTGGAAAAGACGGCTGACTTTGTGTATTCCCCATACTTTCACGTAAATATACCCACATAGAGTCTTGTAGCCATGCTACTACAGTAATTGTATCCCCTATTTA
The DNA here is from genome assembly GCF_963169125.1 of Humulus lupulus. Classification (NCBI taxonomy): domain Eukaryota; kingdom Viridiplantae; phylum Streptophyta; class Magnoliopsida; order Rosales; family Cannabaceae; genus Humulus; species Humulus lupulus. Next base: position 106,706,776 of record NC_084793.1, read on the forward strand.
TGGCTGGTGTAATTAAGACTTATGTACGTAGAGAAAAACCCTAATCCAAAACCCTAGCTATAAAGACCCCCTCATTTTACAATAGGGGGGACGAACAAAAAATTACATAGCAAGAACTCTGCTAAACTCTCTCTAGCTTCATCTTTTTCAAGAGAACCCGAGAGAAACACTGTGAGTGTGCGAAGTTCTTGTACACCAGCCATCTTACTGTATTCCTTTACAAGTATAATAACATCGACTCGTGGACTAGGGCTTGTTAACGCCTGAACCACGTAAAAACACTGTTTGTTTAGTTACATTTCAGCACTTCTACAGTTCTTATCTTTTTATTATTCTGTTTGTATTCATTTCCGAAAAACTCGGTAAATAATATGTATGCATGTATGTATGTATGTATGTATATGTTTTATGTTTTAGTCATTTGGGAAATATGGTTGCTTAGATAGCAAATAAGTGAATCCCAAGATTTTTATAATTAGACTATAGTTATGTTTAAACCTACCTCTAAATAGTAGCAAGAGGACCTAGATTGTTTATCATATACTATATTTGTATTTAAACCTACCTCTAAATAGTAGCAAGAGGACTTAGATGGTTTTTATAACATACAATGGTAATGAGTTAATGGCCATTAATTTGTAGTCTTATGTTTTATGATTTACGTTTTTAAGTCCTACGTTTTATGATTTATGATTTTACGTCTTATGATTTATGATATGCTTTAGTAGTTTTTCCTTACTGGGCATTAAGCTCATTCCTTTTTATTTTAAATGGTGCATGAAAATGAGCTTAGAAGGTGAGACAGATTCGCGGTAGCTTTGGCATGTGTATTGGGCGAGAACTGAATGAATGGATTAATGGGAAAGATCGAGGATGACATTTTGTTTCAAGTCTTTTTGATTATGTATTTATGTTTTTCCGCATTTAGTATTTGAACAATGAATACAAAGTTTAGTTTTCCTTATGAATTTATGTAATAACAATGGGGTCCCATATTTTTTAGTTTTAATGGTCTGAGGTCTTTAAGTTAGTCAGGTCATTACAGTTGGTATCAGAGCCACAGTTCTTATGCATGAAGCTCTCCTTGATACACACGCAAAAGCTCCAGATCTAACCGCCAATGTCAGTGTTTATTTTATGAATATTATGACTATGTTAATAGCTAACATTTTATTCACTATGGTTTTAGTCAAAATGAATGGAGCTCTAACCTATCAAGATATACGAGCCATTAAGGCATTGAAAAGGGTTAGAGAGCCAAGAGATACAATAGGAGTGCTGGAAACAATCACTCAAAGATTGGTCAAATTTCACAAGGAGATAGTTCACCTTCAAATCGCTTGGCAAATTATGATGAGAGCGATGGAACAATATGTCCTAGTAATTAGGCTTTTTAAGGATTTTCCTTCTATAGTTTCAAAATTGGATGAATTATGGGAGACTATGGATGATGAAGATGATTTGCCAGTACCTATGAGATATTATTTTCTTATACTTAGGTTTACCTATAGGTTAGAGTTTCAATTAACCAATGAACAAAAGCATAATATCCTAATGAATATTCCCCGAGGTAGTTTCGAGGCTCTTAATAATGATGATTATGAGGAAATAAATGATGATATATTAGATGAAGGGTTATTTGTACAAGATCTTGATTATTAGAAATTTTACCTTAGTAACTAATAGTATAGTTTCTTTATTTATTCTGAATTTATGATTGTAATAAGTGAAAATCTTTTTCCAAATGAATAAAGTTGTTATTTTTTAATGGAATGTATGAGTTTGATTTTTTTTACAATCATAATAAATTTAGAATAAATTCAATAAATAATGACTAAGTTCGGTGAGGGTGGATACAAATCAATGAACCGGGTTCTGTATTGAGAGTTTGGGGGGCCATAGTAGTGTGAACGATTTTACTGATCCCAACTCTCCCTCATTATGGTTAACTTTGGAACAACGACAAGTTTTGAGCTTGAGAATTAAGTCATATAGGGTGGTTAGAAACACCCTAATTTATAAAGATGGCTTAGATAATTTTCATAAGAAATCATAACTGATAAGTACAAGTTATGTTTACTTAGACTACGTTTTTCCTTAGAAAACTATTATGGTAAGTTATAACGTGTTTTCTCAACTGTAAGAACTTTGTTGAAGGTGTCGCTCTGATGGTCTGCACACACGAACGACAATGCCCCAAGCACCACCAATGAGACTCACGAAGCCCCTCCAATCCGAAGAAGGGGAAAGCGTGCTACTACTGCTGCTGCAAATAGAAATGCACCACCTCCGGTTGACAACAATGCTAAGATTATCCGATTATGGCAACAAGTAGATGAACTACTACAACAATAATGACAACAACCTTAACCGTAGACTCAGCCACCGCCTCAGCCAACGGCTAAAGCACCCCATCAAGGGCAGAATGTAGGATATCAATATGGGGAATGGCCGATGGTGAACTACACACCTTATCCAGCTCAGTATATAGAGCCAGTCTACGATCGTTTCCGTATGCAGCACGCTCCAAAATTTGAAGGAACAACATACCCCTTTGAGGCTAAAGAATGGCTCAGGAATGTAGAGCCTATTCTAACACACATGAATTTTGGCAATGCGGATCACATATCCTGCGTTTCTTCCTTATTGAAAAAGGATGCTAGAATCTGGGGGGATTTTGTACAACACACTCATGGTATCACCACTTTGACTTGGGCCAAATTTGTGGAGCTATTTCACAACAATTACTACAACTCGGTATGTTGGGAATTGTGCCCTAAAAGCTTATGTAGTAGACAATGTTTTATGAAATAAATAAATAAATTGAATTTGTTATGCATATATTTTATGGACTATATTATTCTGTGATAATATTATGTAAATATCAGAAAAATTCTTAAGTTCATATATGTGATCTCAAACACGTATTGGTACGGGAGGATTGTGTTTGAGATAAGTGAACTTGAGAGCCCTGAAAGAATGCATATTATGCCCACAGCGGCTCTATCAACACTATTCAAGGTAAGAGTTGATATAAAGGGAAAAATAATTGACAAACATATTTAAGAAGAAATTTGTTCTTCGAGCCAAATATGTAATTATATGATAATAGTTTAATTAATTAATTAATTACAAATTAATTGTAATTAACAAAATTAATTAATAATTAATTATAATATAATTTTTGAAATTATATTAAATAATTAAATTAATTTTTGAAATTATAATAAATTAAATATCAAATGTTCAAAATTATTGGGTTTAATTAATTGGTAGAATTAATTAAATATCTTTACTTGAGTGGGAGAAAATAATCTGATAATTTCAAATTGGATTTGAATTTAAAATATTGATATTTATTTAAATAATTAATTATATTTTATAATTAGTTAAAAAGATATTTAATTTGTTATCAGGTTGTTAGATTTTTATCTGACAAAGTAGTTTGAATAAATAATTAAATAAAAATAGAAAAATCAAATATCCCTAGAAATTAGGGTGGTGCAAGACCACACACAGTCCATGGACTGTGTGTGGCGTGTACTGCATATATTTCAAGGACAGATTTTTCAATTTTATTTATTTAATTAATTAATTAAGATAATTCAAAAAAAATTAGTTTTTGGATATTTTCATAAATAAGATAATTAATTAATTAAAAGATAAATTGTAAGTTGGTTACAAATTTATTTTTTAAATTAAATATTTTCTATTTAAGTAAGACTTATCTAAAAAAAATATAAGAGACAGAATTTTATCCCAGTCATTCTCTCTGTGAAAAATAGAACGATATTTTTCTACCTCTCCCTGAAAAGATAAAAAACCAATTCTCAGGCCTATTCTCTTGATCTCATGTGTTGAGTACATCAAGTAGAATTACAAATAAACTATCCATTATTCTCTAAGTGCCCACACACTTCTTGAGGTGTAGAGAACGTTGTGGAAGATCTTGGTGTGAGTACCTGGGAGCAGCTTGGATAGGAAGATCGTTCTTATTACGAAAAGATAGCAAGGACACTTGATATGCTTCAAGAGGTATGATTTCTATTCCTATCTTGCTTATGATTAATGTATGTATATTAATGGATCCGCATATTTAAAGGTAGTTTAAATATGTTACAAATATTTTGTTGTACACTCGGCCAACCCCACCACCATTCCGCTGTGTATTAAGAAACTCGTTCCTAACAATTGGTACCAGAGCAGTCATTAATCTCTGCATACATTAATTACTGTGTGGGCATAATATGCATTCTTATGTTATTGTAATATATGTGAATGGGTTGATGGATGGATGTATGATTCTAGTCTATTCTTAAGGGTCGTTAATTATATGGTGTTTCGGGTTTAAGAATTGTTCTTAAAATTCTAGATGAAAATGTAAGTCATTTTGGGGCATAGGAATTTTTGTAATTTAAGTTTCTACATTAAATTATTTGAAAAAATTTTGTAAGGTCCGAGCCCCGGGTTCTGTGCTCCGAAGCCCGAGCCTCACCCAGCCGCACGCCTACCCCCCCCCCCCCCCCGCGCCCCTGCGCACCATGCCCAGCCCCTGCATTGTTGCCAGCCCAGCGTGCCCCTGCGCCAGCTGTTGCCATTCGCACCTTGCCTGCGTTCCCAACGCACCCCTGCGATTACGCTAGCCGCGCGCACACGTACCCCTGTGCCTGCCAGCCCCGCATGCCCATGTCGTGGCGCTAGCAGCAGCCCATGTGCCCCAGCCGCACCTCCCAGCTGCCAATCGCATGCCCCATCCCGAGCCTTCTTGTGCCACTAGCCCTAGGGTTTTTAATCCTAGGGTTTGAACATTGTTATTCATTTAAATTATGGGCCTAATAAATTTTAGCCCATAATTAAAATTGTTTTATTTTGAATTAATTGTATGAGCCTAAATTCAAGACTGGGCCTAATAACTTATTGGGCATTAAAGCCCAAGTTAATTATTCTTCAAATTTGTTTAAGATAATTAAAAGTTATTTTAATTCAAAATTAAATGGATAAATGGCTTAATGGATCAAGACTGCTTGTGAAGGCCCAAAGTTGAAGATAGAGATCTCTTTAGGTATTATTTAGTTTCTCACATTTTTGTGTATATTTTGCAAGTGTTGTAATTTTTTTAGAAATATCCAAGACACCCGGCCTGAATTTATTTATTTAGTTAGTATTTATTTATTTAAATGTTAGAATGTGATTAAATTTTTTAATAACTTATCATGCATTTTTGACATGCCATACGTATAACCCACACAGTATTTAAAATTGCGCATGCATCTCATATGAGTAAAAACATGCTTTAGGATTGTCCTATGTGATTATATGCTTTATGTGATGGACCATATAATAATAAATCTAGTTTTAACTAGTTCAAGAGCATAAATAGATTTTAAAAGTTGTTTCATTTCTAGTATTTAATAAAATAGTTTTATTAAATAAATAAATGATATTCTTAGTAATTATAGCAAATTAAAATTGAATTAATTAGGGTATAGTTCTATAATTTTAATTTTGCTTAATTTGATTAGTAATTATTAGAATATAATTTGGTAAAAATAGATCACTTTATTTTTACAACCAATTAAAAATCATATGATGTTTTGAGAAAACACATATTCTAAAATAGTGTGGGGAGAGGGAGTTATGACAATAAGTCCCATGGTCTCCATTATTAGTTGGCACTGAGGTAGCATGGATAAGGCCTCGCGACACCATTGCTTGTGTCCCCCTAAGGAAGGCTTCTGACTGTGTTATTCTCAAGGCAAACTTCTTTTTCAAGAATAGGATTTAATAATGTATTTCAAGTTTGACTGACCCTAAGGCACACTCTTGAGTTAAGTCATTGATCTAAAATAATGAGTTACACACATTAGGCTTTCGAGCAGACTAGTGTATTCTTGACCAAACAAGCGGTTGTTTATAAATCAAAAGAGAAATATTGATTTAAGTTTGCACTTATAAATTTGAGAATTTGTCTCAAAATTAATTTGGAATTAGTCTGACCTACCCTAAAGCTGGTCCATTAATGTTCAAATTAATTAATCATGGAATTAGTAATTATTTTTTATGTGTTCTTTAATTGTTGCATTCATGCATCATGTTTACTATTCCGAAAATTACTGATATTTATTATATGCATAAATTCATTTTGTTTATTTATTTATTTTCAGCAATAATGTCTAGCTCAAATCCTGTATCTTCTTTACTTGCTAATGAAAAGTTGACTGGTGAAAACTACATGAAGTGGAAATCAAACTTGAACATTGTATTAATATGTGAGAGCCACAAATTTGTCTTGATTGAGGAATGTCTTGAAGTCCCCCCTGCTACTGCTGCCAAAACCGCAAGGGAAAAGTTTGATAATTTGATCTTATCAAACAACAAAGCAAAGTATTATATGCTTACGAGTATGAGAGATGTGCTTAGAAAGAAGTTTGAGAAAACTGAAAATGCTTATGAGATCTGGGATACCCTTCAAGATATGTTTGGGCAGCAGTCAGACCAGTGCAGGCATGAGCCCACCAGATCCTACATGACCAAGAAAATGAAGAAATGAGTTTCTGTCAGAGAACATGTATTAGACATGATCAATATAATGCATGATGCCATTATCCATGGGGCAATCATTGATGAAAGGACTCAAGTAAGCATTATACTTGAATCGCTTTCTCCAGCTTTTAAAGGTTTCACAACCAATTATGTCTTGAACAAATGATCATATAACATGACACAACTGTTGAATGAGTTGCAAACATATGAATCTCTGAACAAAGGTTCTGAGAAAGAAGGAGAAGCAAATGTTGTTGATTCTAACCCATCCTCTTCAAAGGCTAAAACCAAAAAGATGGAAATTGCAAGGACAAGGAGAAAGACAAGAATACAAAGAAGCCTAAAAAGTCATCCAAAGGCAAAGAGAACAAGAACACCAAAAACTCCAAAAAGAAGACCCCCAAAGGGACTTGCTTTCACTGTGGAGAAGATGGTCACTGGAAGAAAAACTGTCCAAAGTATCTCGCTGACCTAAAAGAGAAAAAGAAAGGTAAATTTGATTTACTTGTGTTAGAAGCTTGTTTAGTGGAGGAGCCACTAACCATGTTTGTTTTTCTCTATAGATTCTTAGTTCGACGAGGAAACTTGCTGATGGAGAGGTGACTATGAGGGTAGGCAGTGGTCAGATTGTCTCTGCAGTAGCAAATGGAACAACCCATTTGGAATTTGAGAAGAATAAATTTCTTGTTTTAGAGAACGTTTATTATATTCCTAGACTTTCTAGAAACTTAATTTCTGTTTCTATGTTGCATGAACAAAGTTTTAAAATTTCTTTTAATAATAATTCGATTGTTATTTCAAGATATGGTTTTAAGATATGTTTTGTCAAAATCTATTGATGGGATTTATAAACTGCAAGCTAAAAAGAAATATGTTTATAATTCTAAATTATTTAAAACAGCTAATCCTAGATCTATTAAACGACAAAAGACTGATTCCGATAGTGGAACATATCTGTGGCACTTGAGATTGGGACATATTGGTCTAGACAGAATAAATAGGTTTGTAAAGGATGGTCATTTAAGAGAATAATCTATTGGATCTCTCCCTGTTTGTGAATCGTATCTAGAAGGCAAGATGACCAAGAGGCCTTTCTCTGCTAAAGGTTCACGAGCCACAGAACCACTTCAGCTAGTACATACGGATGTTTACGGTCCACTTAATGTACAAGCAAGAGGAGGTTATGAATACTTCATCACTTTTTTTTTATGATTATTCAAGATATGGTTACCTATAATTAATGCAAAGAAAATCTAAAACTTTTGGAAAGTTCAAAGAATTTCTAGGAGAGGCTGAAAAGCAATTAGGTATATCGCTGAAAGTTCTTCTATCTGATCAAGGAGGAGAGTACTTAGATTTTGAATTCGAGGACCATCTACGTGATCATGGCATTCAATCCCAACTCACGGCACCTGGAACGCCGCAGCAAAATGGTGTTTCAGAAAGACAAAACAGAACGTTATTAGATATGGTTAGATCAATGATGAGTTTCTCATCATTACCACTATCATTTTGGGGCTATGCGATTCAATGGGCTCTATACATATTGAATGTTGTTCCGTCTAAGTCTATCCAAAAGACACCCATGGAATTATGGAATGGTTGTAAACCTAGTTTACACCACTTTTCGAATTTGGGGGTGTCCTACACACGTGCTTAAAGGAAAGACTGGGAAGTTGGAATCACGCTCTGAAGTGTGCATATTTGTGGGATATTCCAAAGAGACTAGAGGTTGAATTTTCTATAGTCAAAAAGAAAATAAAACATTTGTATCGACAAATGCACTTTTCTTGAACATGACTATGTTAATAACCACAAACCTCGCAGTAAGGTTGTACTGGAGGAGATGGTCTCGAATGAACTTGCAAAGTCACCAGTAACAACCAATGAAAAACGGCAAGAGGAAACTGCTAGTTCTAGTCATAATAGTAGAGAGCCTCGTCGTAGTGGGAGGGTTATTAAGCAACCCACAGGCTATGAACACGAAGTTCAAATGCTTGTGTCTGACACAAACAAAGATGATCCATTGACATTTAAAGATGCAATGAATGATTCTAACAAGGACAAATGGCAAGAAGCCATGAACCAAGAAATGGAATCAATGTATTCCAATTCTGTCTGGGTTCTTGAAGATCCACCTGAGAATATCAAACCTATTGGTTGCAAGTGGATATTCAAGAAGAAAAGAGGAGCGGATGGGAAAGTATAGACTTTCAAAGCAAGGCTTGTAGCCAAAGGTTACACACATAAAGAAGGGGTTGACGATGAAGAAACCTTTTCTCCTGTAGCCATGCTAAAATCCATTCGTATACTCTTGTCCATTGCTGTGTGCATGGATTATGAGATTTGGCAAATGGATGTCAAAACAGCTTTTCTGAATGGCTAACTTGACGAAACCATTTACATATCTCAACCAGAAGGGTTCGAATTAAAAGGTCAAGAGAAAAAAGTTTGCAAGCTTCTTAGGTCCATCTATGGACTCAAACAAGCTTCTAGATCTTGGAATCTTAGATTTGATGACACAATTAAAATGTTTGGTTTTGAACAAAACGTTGATGAACCTTGTGTCTATAAACAAATCAAAGATGGTGTAGTAGTATTCCTCGTTCTTTATGTTGATAATATATTACTGATTGGAAATGACGTAACATCATTATCAAAGATAAAGAACTGGTTAGCTAAACAATTCCAAATGAATGATTTGGGTGAAGCCAATTATGTTCTGGGCATTAAGATTCTTATAGATAGACAGAACAAAACTTTTTCACTATCTTAAGTAACTTATATTGATAAGGTGCTAGAATGCTTTAATATGCAAAACTCCTAAAATTGTGATATGCCAACTCGTTCTGGAGTATTCCTTTCCAAGGAGCAGAGTCCCAAAACACCTCAGGAAGAGGGAGACATGAGACAGTATCCCTATGCCTCAATGGTAGGCAGTCTAATGTACGCCATGTTGTGTACAAGACCTAACATTTGTTATACAGTAGGGATAGTCAGCCGTTATCAATCCAATCCTGGATTGATTCATTGGACTATAGTAAAGAATATTCTCAAGTATCTTAGAAATACTAGAGATTATATGCATGTATATTTAGGTGGAGACCTGAACCCCACTGGTTACACTGATTCTGATTTTCAATCAGACAGAGATAGTCAGAAATCGACTTCTAGATCAGTGTTTTCTCTTGAAGGAGGAGCAGTAATCTGGCGAAGTATTAAACAAACCAGCATTGCAGACTCCACCATGGAAGTCGAGTATATAGCAGCTTGCGAAGCAGCTAAGGAGTCTGTGTGGCTAAAAAAGTTCTATTATGATCTAGAAGTAGTACCAGATGTGGATAAGCCACTAGTCCTATACTGTGATAACAGTGGGGCAGTAGCAAACTCAAAGGAACCACGGAGTCAGAAGAGGGGAAAGCACATCGAGAGGAAGTATCACTTGCTTAGAGAGATAGTTCATCAAGGAGATGTTGCAGTTATGAAGATAGCTTTAGAGCATAATCTTGCAGATCCTTTCACAAAGAATTTATCCATAAAATCTTTTAAGGAGCCTGTAAGAAAAATGGGAATTAGAGAGAAGCCTCATTTGCTTTAGGGCAAGTGGAAGATTGTTGGGAATTGTGCCCTGAAAGCATATGTAGTAGACATTGTTTTATGAAATAAATAAATAAATTGAATTTGTTATGCATATATTTTATGGACTATATTATTCTGTGATAATATTATGTAAATATTAGAAAAATTCCTAAGTTCATATATGTGATCTCAAACACGTATTGGTATGGGAGGATTGTATTTGAGATAAATGAACTTGAATAGTTTGTAGTAAAATAAAGTTATGGTATCTTTAGATTAATTACTGCAAGTATGGTCCACTAGTATTATGAATACATGTGATCTAGATCTGGATCAATAGTGTGGTAGGACACTATAGTGGAGGTACTTTACATATTAGAGAATATATAGAACTGGACCAGATATGTTTATTAATACTTAGTTAAATATTGTTTCGAAGTATTAATTAAATATATCAACTGATGATCATATACAAATAGATCTTAATCCTGAAGTTACTATGAACTCTTGTTTATGTTATATGAGTTCTTTGATTCACTAGTTAGGGTCTGTCAGAATGATCAAGCTGGAAACTTTTGTCTTGGGAACTCATTAATGTAAATGGCTGGGGACATAGTATACATATATGGAATCTATGCCTTCTCGCAAGAGAATGAATAATGGTTCTCTTAAGGGTTGACTTTTGGGACTGAAAGGTTATTGATCTCAAATTCATAATTTAGTTATGAATTAACCTTCACTAGTAAAGTCAATGGTACTTAAGGAAACAAGAGATAATTAAAAGGGTAAAACAGTAATTTTATTCCCGATTAATTATGAACCATTATTAGAGGGTTAATTGGTATGCAATGATTATATCAATGGACATTTTATCATTATAAAGTACTCAGTAAATGAAATGTCTATAATTACAAGAGTTCAGACTCATATTTATAGTGGAGTAATAATGAGATTAATAAATTAAGATTATTTAATTAAAGAGTTTACTTAATAATCTCAAATTTATTGGAGCTTGGAATTATAGGTCCATAGGTCCTCACAGCAGCTCTATCAACAATATTCAAGGTAAGAGTTGATATAAAGGGAAAAATAGTTGACACACATATTTAAGAAGAAATTTTTTCTTCGGGCCAAATATGCAATTATATGATAATAGTTATTAATTAATTAATTACAAATTAGTTGTAATGAAAAAAATTAATTATAATATAATTTTGTAAATTATATTAAATACTTACATTAATTTTCAAAATTTAATTAAATAATTAATTAATTATAATTTTTGAAATTATAATAAATTAAATATCTAATTTTCAAAATTATTGGGTTTAATTAATTGGTAGAATTAATTAAATATCTTTATTTGAGTGGGAGATAATAATCGTTCAAATTGGATTTGAATTTAAAATATTGATATTTATTCAAATAATTAATTATATTTGATAATTAGTTAAAAAGATATTTAATTTAAATTTGAATTAGTTATGAGGTTGTTAGATTTTTATCTAACAAAGTAGTTTGAATAAATAATTAAATAAAAAGTAGTTTGAATTAGTTATGTGGCGTGTACTGCATATATTTCAGGGACAGATTTTTCAATTTTATTTAATTAATGGATACTTCGAAAAATTAGTTTTTGGATATTTTCATTAATAAGATAATTAATTAATTAATTAAAAGATAAATTGTAAGTTGGTTACAGATTTATTTTTTAAATTATATATTTTCTATTTAAGTAAGACTTATCAGAAAATATACAAGAGACATAATTTTATCTCATTCATTCGCTCTGTGAAAAATAGAACGATACTTTTCTACCTCTCCCTGAAAAGATAAGGAACCAATTCTCAGGCCTATTCTCTTGATCTCATGTGTTGAGTACCTCAAGTAGAATCCCAAATAAACTATCCTTTATTCTCTAAGTCCCACACACTTATTGAGGTGTAGAGAACGTTGTGGAAGATCTTGGTGTGAGTACCTAGGAGCATCTTGGATAGGAAGATCGTTCTTATTACGAAAAGATAGCAAGGACACTTGATAGGCTTCAAGAGGTATGATTTCTATTCCTATCTTGCTTATGATTAATGTATGTATATTAATGGATCCGCACATTTAAAGGTAGTTTAAATATGTTACAAAAATTTTGTTGTACACTGGGCCAACCCCACCACCATTCCGCTACGTATTAGGAAACTCGTTCCTAATACGGCAGTCATCGCTACGAGGGTGGAAGAGTTTGCCAGTCTGAAACAGGGGCAATTTGTCGGTAGTTGAGTATGCTTGGCAATTTGATCATCTAGGGAAGTTTGCACCAGTGTTGGTCCCATTCGACTGCTTGAGGGTTACCAAGTTCACTAGGGGGCTCAGACCCAACAGTGGGTTAGGATTCAAGCTTGCAAACCCTGGAACCACTTCTTACGCTGATGTTCTGGAAACGACTATAGAGGAGGAAAGGCTTCAAGAAAATATTAGTAAGGAGGAGGCCAGCAAGTCTAATCTCAAGCAGCAGAATCAGACGCAGAATGGTTGAAACCACAATAACAACCAGTATAACAATAATGGGCAGAAAAGAAAGCATCCTGATAATAAGCAAGCCGATGTTGACAAAAGAGCATGAACTAATAATGGTAATAATAGGCTGGGTTATGTGGAATACCCTTAGTGCTCCAAGTGCCAGAAAAGACATCCTGGGGAGTGTTGTGCGAACACCAATGGTTGTTACAATAGTAGCCAGAGTGTTCGCCTTGACCCAGGGAGAAGCCGAAGCTAGTAACAAGGTGGTCACATGTCAGCTTCCTATCCTCGATAATATATGTTCAATATTGTTTGATTCGGGAGCAACACACTTGTATATCGCATTGGGAATGATAGAGAAATTAGACAAACCTTGTGAAAGATTTAGAACTAGGTTTATTACAGAAATGCCTTCAGGCGAAGTAGTTCTATCATCACGAATAGTACGAGGTGTGCTGATCAAAATTGAGGGCACAGAGATAGAAGGAGACCTGATATAGCTAGAGATCAAGGACTGACGTAATACTGGGCATGGACTGGCTAGCAAGACATGGCGCAACAATCGACTGTAGATGTATGCAGGTGACGTTCGAAACTCCTGAGGGATAGAAACCATGTTTTATGGGAAAGGTTTCTAGACCATGGACACCTCTTATCTCATATCTCAAAGCTCAGAGGATGATAGAGAAAGAATGCCACGCATTCTTAGAAAGTGTCGCATATGTAGCACAGGAAACACCATTAAAGGTTGGAGACGTCCGCATTATAAAGGAATTTCCAGAGATATTTCCTGACGACTTACCAGGGTTACCCCCTACTCGGGAAATTGACTACACAATCAAACTAGTACCGAGAACCGAGCCTATCTCAAAGGCACCATACTAGATGGAACCTACCGAACTCAAGGATTTGAAAACGCAGTTACAAGAGCTCTTAGACTTGAGATTCATCAGACCGAGCCATTCTCCATGGGGAGCACTGGTTTTATTTGTGAAGAAGAAGGATGGAAGTATGCAGATGTGTATCAATTACCACGAGCTAAACAAGGTGACAATTAAGAACAAGTACCCGCCCCGGATTGACGACTTATTTGATCAACTCCGAGCAGCGACTGTATTTTCAAAGATTGATCTATAGTCTGGATATCGCCAGCTCAAGGTAAGGGAAGAGGATATAGGTTTACTCATATCTTGACATTGAGAGAAAGAGATGCATTGCTGAAACTTGCATCAAGGTACGAGATCGCATTGGACCATTTTCCTTCTTTTTTCTCTTTATCTTTTGGCAATAGCTTATTCATTCTTTTCTCTTTCCACTCTAGCTTTTTTTTTCCTTCTTTTTTCTCTATTGGTCCTAACTATTAGGGTTTTTGGCCATTTTATTCTGAAAGTTAAATAAAAGTATGTGTTTCTTATAATTGATTGATTGAATTATTACTTGAATAACTATTATAAATATCAGGAAATTTCATATTCATTAACTAAAGTATGATCTTGTATGAGTACGAGAGGATTAAGATTATAGATAATGAATAAAATAGTCATCAGCATATTAAGGTAAGAACTTTAATGAATGGTTCCTAGTACAATCCACTAAGTATTTTTGAAATAAATGTGATCTAGATTCGAATTGCTGATGTGGATGTACATTTGAGTGAGTGTTCTTTATATAATTAGGTTATATATGAGAAGATGAATGTAAATTAATTTCTTTATAAACTTTTCATTTACCATAAAGATTTAATTCATATGTAGATCAGTCTGAATCCTGAGTAGTCATGAACTTCTTGTTGGTAACTGGTTTACCATGTGCGAAGAAGAATGCACAGGGTGGTGGGCCCAAGGATTTAAAAAAATAAACATACTATAAATAATCAGATTCATTAATATGCATACATTAATCAATGACACAGAAAAGATAAGGAATTTACCAGTTTTAGAACTATTGTAACGTCCCAAAATTACCTAATAAGGCTTAGGGCCTTGATTAGGGGGTCGGGATGGCAATATATGAAATTACGTGTTTAATTGCTATACTAATTGTTAATATGTGGATTATGTGATAACATGATTAAATGTGCATACTTAGGGATATTAAATATGCAAGTGGGCCACTTCTTATTAGAAGGGCGACTTTGGTAATTTGGCCCGTTGCAGGCATAAATGTGTCTGTATATGCATATATGTGATATATGTGGGAGACCACATTATTATGTGGGTTTATTTGAACTATTTGGCACGAGGTGATCCTAGGGAGCAAGTCCGCGGGAAAGTCACAATGGGACCCAATACCTAACTCAGGGTGAGTCAAGGGGTATTTTTGGTATTGGATAATTAATCGGGTTATCGAATTATGAAAATAAATATTTGGAGATATATTTGAAGTTAGGAAGTTTAGGAGAGAATGTTGGGGAAATTTACCATTTTTCCCTCGGGGACGTTTTTGGTACCCCGAGCCTTGAGACTAGCTTAAGTTAGATAAGCTTAATTAATTAAAGACAAAAACAACAAATATACTAGGAGCTACTACCAAAACTGACCTTTCTCTCTCTCTCTCTCTCACTCTTTGTTTCTCAAGTTATTCTTAAGGTTTGTCTTGAAGTTAACCATTGAAATTAAGGGGACTTAGTGACTAGAAGCCATAGAATTGAAGCTTAGGATTGGGTTTCAGATTTCTTGAGGCAAGAGGTTCTTCTTCTTCAATTGAGGTAAACATATGAACTT
Source organism: Humulus lupulus (assembly GCF_963169125.1). Classification (NCBI taxonomy): domain Eukaryota; kingdom Viridiplantae; phylum Streptophyta; class Magnoliopsida; order Rosales; family Cannabaceae; genus Humulus; species Humulus lupulus. The sequence continues at coordinate 106,722,135 of NC_084793.1, forward strand.
CATTTAATGGTTTAATTTATGTAGAATGCATGGTTTCTTGAGGTGTTTTTGAATCTTTTAACTCAAGGATTGAATTGGAGTTTTGATGAGGTTTTAAGCTAGCTTTCTACTGGGTTTTGCTGCTGGGAACATATTAGAGTGTTTGTGATGATTTAGTCGTGTTGTTGGGATGATTTTGGGTTAAATTGGATGAGATTTGGCTATTGAAATGGAAGTTTTTCTGGGTTTGAAGGGGTCGGGTCGCGACTTTGTTCTTGGTGTGTCGCGACCCTCTAAAGCAGATGGGAGCCAGGGAAAGGGGCGGGCTTCGGCGCCACTATGGCTGGGTTGCGGCGCGTGTCTGCTGGTTGGGAAGGCTGGGCCTCTGGTTTGAAGCGGGCCATGGCATAGGGGCATAGGGTCGCGGCTCATAAGGGGTTTTTGGACCCCTAAAAGGTTTTGAGTGCGGGAACTCAACCTTAGGGGCTCGGGATTGTTTCCCCTACCCGATTTGGTGGAACCCGAGGTCTCGGAGGCTAGGACTTGGTCCGGAAGCCTTTGATCACTCGATATTAGTAGAATCCTATTTTATGGTTGTAACTTAGGCTATCGCTAAGGGCTCGAGGGCTGTTCTTATTTACGCTTGCTTGGACCTAAGGTAAGAAAACTGCACCCAGAACGTGTTGTATGTGATTCGGGCTTGGTCCGCTTGTTATATATTAATATTATGAGGGCTTGGGCCCCAGGATTGGTTATGTTAGGCTATTTTTCTAAATGCTTGTTGAAAAATTCTTAAGTGCTTAAGTGCCCCGTCATGTGAATATGTTTAGTACTATAGAAATAGTTATCCAATGGGGTTGTATGATTAGCATGAATATGTGTTTAATTGTCGAGATGTGCCTATCCACATCTGTTTCCTATAACTAAGGTACGTAATCCTGGATCAGAGCTTGACTTATAAGTCAAGGATGACAATAACGCGCTGTGCGCTGGTCGAGAGGCATTGGCCTAAACTAGCAACATACTATTATGTTGATCGATTCTAAGGTTGAAGATGAACCACGGGGGTTGGGCTAGCTCCATGGCTAGTGAGACAGAGCTAAGGGCAAGGCCCTAGGTAAATCTGCGGTCATGTAACTAGGGCATAGGCCCGAGGGTTGGATTAAAAGCCAACTGAATAGGGCAACGGCCCCAGGTCGATCCCATGATCGTGTGACTGAACTAAATGACATTGGTTATGAATTAATGTTGTTGATTATTGTTGAATGGTTATTTAAATTTATATTCTCTATTGTTATACGTTTTGTTTTCTTACTGAGCCTCGGATCACGGGTGCTTTGTGGTGCAGAAAAGGGAAAGGGAATGCTTGACCAGCCATGAATTGGAGAGATTCAGTGGTGGTGTGTACATATGCGGCTACTCGACCATCACGGCTGGGGTTATCTCAGAGGAACTAGGGTTATAGCCCTATTTTTCCATTTAGGTCGGCTAATGTAACTTTTGATGTGTATTTCATCTTCTTAACAGTTGTGTCGTAATATTTTGGGATCCCATGTTGTATAACAGTTTTGGAATGAAAGTCAATGGTTCTTTGGCCAAAAATTTTAAATCTAACCCTTATCACTAACCTTAGTTACACGATTTAAGCCAAATGACCTGATTAGTATGCCTAGCATAATTTTAAATACATAGTGTAACACTCCTAGATTAGGAGGGTGTTACAACTTGGTATCAAAACCAAGTTTAAGGGTTCCTGAAGACTCGCCGGGCATGTACACTTGCCACGAAAGACAAGCTCGACTCAGGGTTTGGTAACTGTTATATGTTTATATGCTTAAATGCTTAAACATGATATGAATGCCTTATCTGCATGCCTGTTTAGGAAGCATGAGATTATCTGATAGGGCTTGGCCCTTGACTATTGCATGAATGTTAAAGAACGTGCTTATTAGCATCGTTACTGCTTGTGGATGCAAAGGAACCGCTTATTAGCGCTATTATTGTATATAGGCCAGGGAAAATGTTTATTAGCATTGTTATTACTGGCAGGAATTAAAGAACATGCTTATTAGCTATGTTGGATTTATGAAAAATATTTGGATATGCCTATGTGTATTTTTATTATTGATGGATATCAGGAGGTGCTATTGAGCACTATGAATGAATATATTTATTGTGGGATGGCATGCTTATTAGCATTGCATATGTATGTTATCTGACGATCTTGGACAGTCAGGCGGCAAGTGGTATGGTTAAGACTTACCAATATTAGCATTGATTTGATCTCTGTAGGGTGGATAGAGTGTCAGAATGAACCCTCCGTAGCTCCCTACTTCCTTAAAGTTGTTACTAAGTGAGTTTAAAATGTGCAATTAACTCGCTAATCGAGGTTTTAAGACAAAAGTGTAATCAAACCATAAATAGAGTCATAAACTTTGAAAATAATTTCATTTATTGAAAATCATAAAGCGTTTAACATTTGGGATCCTAAAATACTATTTAGAAATATTTACAACTCAAAATATAACTAGAGTCGGCTAAACGACAAAATCTAGGCTTAGTACAATCATCTCCCAAAAATATCCCTGGTCGTGGCAGCCAGGCAGGTCAAACATGTATGCGCCGCATCACGCTCTCCGTACTCATGGTTGGTCGACTTTCCGCTTGCCCTTACCTGCACCACAAAGCACCCGTGAGCTGAAGCCCAGTAAGAAAACCCTCACAAGTAGATACCATAAGCACATATCACTTTCAACATATAATCAAGCCATCATCAGGCTAAACACGTACGGCCATGCCATCCCAAGCGCTTTACCAGGCCCTGGGTTCGCGATCCACACTGTGAGGATATCCTAGGTATCCTTTAGGGTCTCCCCCTTGCAACTTTCACTACACGTGCTAACCGCTGCTCCCAACCCCTTGTCGTTCTCAACCTTCACCGTTCCCAGCCTTCGCCGTTCCTGGCCCTTGCCGTTCAATCACATATATGCACACATAGAATAATTAAACAAATACTTAAACACGTACAACTCAATCAAAAGGGCTACGCCCTACAACATAATCATATAGGGTCGTGCCTTGCAACACAAGCTCTATGGGTACAACAGTTTTCTTACCTGTGTCCCGAGCTTTCCAAGCACCGATGTCCCGAGCACAATCCCTTAGTCCGAGCCTCACTAGAACCCTAGTCACAACGCACCAATGATATCCATCCATCAAGTTCCAATCTATTAAATATCTTTGAGTCATAATTCTAATCTCCGGGACCTCAATTCTATCAATCCGGGTGATAAAATCCATCCCGAGCCTTAAGTTTTGGATTCCCAAGCCTAAAACCTCGTTAAAGCCCAAAAATGCACAAACCGTTGCGACCCCATAAGGCCATGCTGCAGCCATCTCCCAACCAGATACCTCCAACCCCAGAACAGGGCAGGCGCGCCGCGGCCCAAGCAAGCACATGCCGCGGCCCACCACTCTTCCTGGCCTCCAATTTGTTCTAGAGGGTCGTGGCTCAGCAAGAACAATGCCGCGGCCCGACCCTTCCAACCCAGAAAAATCCTCCATTTTTACCACGAAAACCAATCCAATTAACCCCAAAATCAACCCAACAACTCAAGTTAATCATCACAGAAGTTATACCATGGACTCAGTAACAAAACCTAACAAGAATTCTAGCTCAAAATCTCATCAAACTCAAAGATGATTCTTCACCCTTCAATTCTCTAAAATTTCAGCAAAAAACCAGTATAATTCACTAAGTTAAGAGCTTACCTTGAGCTAAGTTAAATCCCTAGATTAGTTCTCTAAGCTCCAAGCTTCTAGCTCCGGAAATTCCCAGCTCCAATTCCTTAGTCTTTGGTTAGTTTCCACCAAAATGCTCCAAGTTTCCAAAGGGAGAAGACTCCAAGAGAGAAGGGAAGAAAGAGGGTTGGTTTCCTTAGCTTCTAAACACTTCTCCAATTTTGTTTTTATTTAACTTAAGTTTCTAAGGTTATCTCAAAGGCTAGCGGTACCAAAAACGTCCCCGAGGGAAAAATGGTAAATTTCCCAATAATCCCTCCTAAACATTCTATCTTCAAATATATCTCTAAATATTTATTTCCATAACCTGATAATCCCATAAAACGTCTAATATCTTAAATACCCCTCGACTCGCCCCGAGTCGAATTTTCGACCCCGTTGTGACTTTCTAGCTAACCGCTCCCTAGGACTGTCTCGGATCGTGCAACACAGATATATCACAATTATCACATTTATGCCCTCAACGGGCTAAAATTACAAACATGCCCCTAACAATCAAGCAGGGCCCACATGCATATTTAATTCACCTAAACATGCATCACTAATCACATACTCATACAAATACACATATGATAATAATAAATCACTTATTTCCCTCCAGGCACGCTAATCAAGGCCCTAAGCCTTATTAGCAAATTTGGGTCGCTACACCCTCGAAGGTCAGAGAGACTGGTTGGCCAAGAGTTACAGGCCAATGAAGGGAAACACCAGGGCCAGGCCCCACCCCCAGCTCCAGAGAACTGGCAACAAGTGCTTGCTGACATGCAAGCCAAATTAGAGAGGCAGGAAGAAGAAATACGCCTCTTGAGACAGTAACAGGTTCAAGCAAGGAACCTACAGGCCGTAGTACCTACAGTGGTACAACCTGAGGTATCGACAGTTGCACAGCCCCAGACAGGGGGAGATAGGTGGGAACCCCTATATGAGAGATTCAGGAAGCCGCACCCTTCAGTTTTTTAGGGCAGTTCTGATCCACTAAAGGCTGAGCAATGGATGACCATGATAACCACTATCCTGGACCTTATGAGGGTAGGTGGTAATGAGAGAGTGGCCTGCGCCACTTTTATGTTTCGGGAGGATGCCCGAATATGGTGGGAGGAGGTATCCCAGATTAGAGCACTTACCACAATGGAGTGGGAAGAATTAAGAACCTTCTTCAACGAGAAATACTACAATGACACAATTAAGGCTGCGAAGGCTGAGGAGTTAAGTAGGTTACTTCAAGGTAACATGTCAGTGACCGACTACGCCTTGAAGTTCGACAGATTGGCAAAGTTTGTCGGTGATCTGGTGCCAACTGATGGGACAGAAGAGAGAGATTTCTACAGGGGCTACAACTTATGATAGCCCATGACATTTGCATTACTACTGTGTCAGGAGTGACTACTTATGCACAGGCTGTGGAGAAGGCGCTTATGGCTGACAGTGCTGAGAACAAGATCTGGCGTGATAATGCAGCGAGAAGGGATTCTAGGAGGCCGAGACCTCCATTTCCAAGTTTTGGTAGGGGTGGAGGCCCCAGCGATCAAAAAAGAAAGACCCCAGATACATTTTCAGTTCCAGGGCCAGTTATGAGGTCACGGGGTATACAGATGGGCTGCCAGGGTAGCGATGACACATGGAGGGCACTCCTAGAGTGTCCTAGGTGCAGGAGGCACCATGTTGGGGAAAGTCGGGCGAAGGCCTGTTTTGTTTGTGGTTGTACAGAGCACCTAAAGAAAGATTGCCTGAGAGCTAGAAATGAGGAGCCATAGAAGGCGGATAGCTTGTCGCCAGCTCGGGTGTTCATCTTAACCCAGACAGAGGCCGAGGCTAGTCCCTCGGTGGTTACATGTCAGTTTTCTAGTGCTAGAACCTTTTACACTGTTCTTATTGATTAGGGTGCTACGCACTCCTTTGTTGCTAGTATGATTATAGATGGGTTGTGTAGACCTTGTGATTTATTTTTCGTGGGGTTTGGTACGGTATTGCCAACTGGAGAGTTAGTGGTATCTAGGAGATGGATTAGGTCACTACCAGTTACAATGTATGGCAGGGAGTTGTCAATTGACTTGGTGGAGTTAGAGATGACTAATTTCGACATAATTCTTAGTATAGATTGGCTAGAGAAGTATGTAGCATCGATAGATTTTAAGAAGAAGATGGTAACTTTTGAGCCAGAGGGTGAAGACCCCTTTGTTTTTTTTGGCACTGTGCATGGACCCCGTATACCTATGATATCAGTACTTAGAGCTAGAGACTTACTACAGGGGGATGCATAAGCATGATAACAACATCCAAAACCACCTCCCAATCACATAAGTCATTCATAAACAACAGTCCACCTAACATACATATAGCATATAACACTCAATGGACCATGTCCTGGCATCATGCATATGTTAACTCATTCATCATGCTCTATATGAAACAAGCAGGCAAACAAGGCACTTAAGCACATATTCAAGCGTATAACTCAATCACTACCAACCAACCCTGGGTCGAGCTTGTCACTAACAGCGAGGATACATGTTCAGTCAATCTCCAGAACCCATAAACCTTAGCTCGCTCTGATACCAAGTTGTAACGCCCTACTTCCTTAGAGCCCTTACTAAGTGAGTTTAAAATGTGCATTTAACTCGCTAATCGAGGTTTAAAGACAAAAGTGTAATAAAAAAATAAATAGAGTCATAAACTTTGAAAATATTTTCATTTATCGAAAATCATAAAGCGTTTGACGTTTGGGATCCTAAAATACTATTTAGAAATATTTACAACTCAAAAATATAGCTAGAGCCGGCTAAACGACAAAATCTAGGTTTTGTACAATCATCTCCCAAAAATACCTCTGGTCGTGGCAGCCAGGCAGGCTAAACATGTATGGTTGGTCGACTTTCCCCTTGCCCTTACCTGCACCACAGAGCACATGTGAGCCGAAGCCCAGAAAGAAAACCCTCACAAACAGATACAATAAGCACATTTCACATTCAACATATAATCAATCCATCATCAGGCTAAACATGTACGACCATGCCCTCCCAGGCGCTTTACCAGGCCCTGGGTTCGCGGTCCACACCATGAGGATATCCCAGGTATCCTTTAGGGTCTCGCCCTGGCAACTTGCACTCCGCGTGCTAATCGCTGCTCCCGGCCCCTTGCCGTTCTCGGCCTTCGTCATTCCCAGCCCTTGCCGTTCAATCACATATATGCACACATAGAATAATTAAACAAATACTTAAACACATACCACTTAATCAAAAGGGCTATGCCCTCCAACAAAATCATATAGGGTCGTCCCCTGCAACACAAGCTCTACGGGTACAACAGTTTTCTTACCTGTGTCCCGAGCTTTCCAAGCACTGATGTCCCGAGCACAGTCCCTTAGTTCGAGCCTCGCTGGAACCTTAGTCCCAACGCACCAATGATATCCATCCATCAAGTTCCAATCTATTAAATATCTTTGAGTCATAATTCTAATCTCTGGGACCTCAATTCTATCAATCCGGGTGATAAAATCCATCTCGAGCCTTAAGTTTTGGATTCCTAAGCCAAAAACCTCATTAAAGACCAAAAATACACTAACCGTCGTGGCCCGATACCGCCATGTCGCAGCCCGCCCCCAACCAGAGACCTCCAACCCCAGAACAGGGCAGGCGCACCGTGGCCCAAGCTAGGGCATGCCGCGGCACACCCCTTTTCCTGGCCTCCAATCTGTTCTAGAGGGTTGCATATTAGCAAGAACAATGCCGCGGCCCGACCCTTCCAACCCAGAAAAATCCTCCATTTTTACCATGAAAACCAATCCAATTAACCCCAAAATCAACCCAACAACTCAAGTTAATCATCACAGAAGTTATACCATGGACTCAGTAACAAAACCTAACAAGAATTCTAGCTCAAAATCTCATCAAACTCAAAGATGATTCTTCACCCTTCAATACTCTAAAATTTCAGCAGAAAACCAGTATAATTCACTAAGTTAAGAGCTTACCTTAGCTGAGTTAAATCCCTGGATTAGTTCTCTAAGCTCCAAGCTTATAGCTCCCAAAATTCCCAGCTCCAATTCCTTTGTCCTTGGTTATTTTCCACCAAAATGCTCCAAGTTTCCAAAGGGAGAAGACTCCAAGAGAGAGAGGAAGAAAGAGGGATGGTTTCCTTAACTTCTAAACACTTCTCCAATTTTGTTTTTATTTAACTTAAGTTTCTAAGGTTATCTCAAAGGCTCGGGGTACCAAAAATGTCCCCGATGGAAAAATGGTAAATTTCCCCAATATTCCCTCCTAAACATTCTATCTTCAAATATATCTCCAAATAATTATTTCCATGACCCAATAACCCCATAAAACATCTAATACCTGAAATACCCCTCGACTCGCCCCAAGTAAGATTTTTGACCCCGTTGTGACTTTTTAGCTAACCGCTCTCTAAGACTGTCATGGATCGTGCAACACAGATATATCACAAGTATATCACAATTATTACAATTATCACATTTATGCCCTCAACGGGCTAAAATTACATACATGCCCCTAATAACCAAGCGAGGCCCACATGCATATTTAATTCAGCTAAACATGCATCACTAATCACATACTCATACAAATACACATATTATAATAATAAATCACTTATTGCCCTCCCGGCACGCTAATCAAGGCCCTAAGCCTTATTAGCAAATTTGGGTCGCTACAACTATCCCCTCCTTACAGAAATTTCGTCCTCAAAATTACCTGAACAACTCGGGATACCGCTCCCGCATCTCTGATTCAAGTTCCCACGTTGCCTCCTCAACCTTGATTCAAGCTCCGCAGGACTTTGTCCTTCCGGTCAAGAATCTAAATCGGCTTTTCCTCATAAGACAAATCCTGGTCCAGCTCCAAATTCTCATAACTCAGTACATGCGTCGAATCAGATACATACTTTCGGAGAATGGACATGTGAAACACATCATGAACCCCTAATACGGCTAGAGGCATCGCCAATCTGTAAGCTATCTCTTTAACCTGTTCTAGAATCTCGAAGGGGCCAACAAATTTAGGGCTCAGCTTGCCCCGAACACCAAATCGTTTCACTCCCCTCTAAGGTGAAACCTAAGGAACACATGGTCACCAACCTGAAATTCCACGCTCCTGCATTTCAGGTCTGAGTAACTCTTCTGGCGACTCTGGGAGGCGAGCATTCGAGCTCTAATCTTTTCAACCACCTCATTGGTCCTCTGAACCATCTCAGGACCTAAGTACTTCCTCTCACCCATCTCATCCCAATGGATAGCTAATCTGCACTTCCTCCCATATAGCGTCTCATACGGAGCCACTCCAATTTCGCATGATAACTGTTGTTGTACAAGAACTCAATCAAAGGGAGATACTTACTCCAAGATCCCCCAAAATATAGCACACAGCTCGTAGCATGTCCTCCAATATCTGAATCGTCGTCTTAGACTGTCCATCTGTCTGAGGATGATAAGCGGTACTAAACCATAACTGTGTGCCCATAGCCTTCTGCAGACTCTTCCAAAACTTGGAGGTGAAGGTGGGGTTCCTATCGGATACTATCGACCTCAGAGCCCCATGAAGTAGAACAATTTCCTTCACATATAACTCGGCATACTATTCCATAGTATAAGTCGTCCTAATAGGTAAAAAGTGGGTGGAATTGTTGTACCTATCCACAATCACCCACACTGAGTCATGCTGCCCCACGATCTTCGGCAAACCAACCATGAAGTCCATGGTGATATATTCCCACTTCCACTCTGGAATTCCCTAGAGGTTGCAGTAACCCTGCTGGCCTCTGATGTTCAGCCTTAACCTGCTAACACGCTAAGCACTTAGCCACGTAATCCACCATGTCCTTCTTCATTCCCGACCACCAATACAAGGCTTTCAAATCTTGGTACATCTTCGTCGTACCTGGATGTAAAGAATAAGGAGTGGTATGTGACTCATCTAAGATCTTCCACCGGTTATTAGAATCCATCGGAACACAGATCCGACCCTTGTAATTTAGTAACCCCATCTCCGAGATAGAGAAGTCCTTAGCCGCTCCAACTAAGACGTTCTCTTTGTAACCCCTCAACTGGGAATCCTTCCTTTGTGCCTCCTTGATCCTTTCAATAAGTGTAGACTGAAGAGTGATGTTGGCTAACCGACCAACCACCAACTCTATACCCACTCTAGTCATCTCCTTAACTAACTTATCAGATATCTGTCTGAAACTGAACAACTGTCCTGGGCCTTTCTGACTCAATGCATCAACGACCATATTAGCCTTCCCAGGATGGTATAGGATGTCACAATCATAATCCTTAAACAACTCCAGCCACCGTCTCTGGCGCATATTCAGATCGTTCTAAGTAAAGAAGTACTTCAACCTCATATGGTCGGTGTATATCTCGCACTTCTCACCATATAGATAATGCCTCCAAATCTTAAGCGCGAATACCACCGCTGCCAACTCTAGATCATGCGTGGGATATCTCTGCTCATACTCCTTTAACTGTCTCGGTGCGTAGGCTATCACCTTCCCAGATTGCATCAGTACACACCCTAGACCCTGTCTGGATGCATCACAATAAACCACAAAATTCTCATTGTCAGTCGGTAGACTCAACACTGCCGCGGTGATCAGACGTCGCTTTCAACTCCTTGAAACTATTCTCACATCTGTCTGTCCAAACATACTTTGTCTTCTTCTTTGTCAATGGTGTAGCTATTCTGGAGAACCCCTCAACAAACTGCCGATAATATCCTACCAATCCCAGAAAACTCCTAACTTCAGGAACACTGCTCGGTCTAGGCCAATCTCTCACTGCCTCAATCTTACTTGGGTCAACCAGAATCCCCTCCTTACTGACAATATGGCCCAGAAATGTAACTTGCGGTAACCAGAACTCGCACTTGCTGAACTTAGCATATAACCTATGCTCCCTTTACAGTTGCAATATCAAACGTAGGTGCTGTTCATGCTCTGTCTCTGACTGAGAGTACACTAGAATATCGTCGATGAACACAATCATGAACTTGTCCAAATAGTCATTGAAAACAATATACATCATGTCCATAAAAGCTGCTGGGGCATTGGTTAATCTAAAGGACATAACCAGGAATTCATAGTGTCCATAGATTGTGCGGAAAGCAGTCTTTGGTATGTCCTCCTCTTTGATCCTTAACTGGTGGTAACCTGACCAGAGATTCATCTTAGAAAACAATGTCTTTCCCTGTAGCTGGTCAAATAAATCGTCGATCCTAGGTAGTGGATACTTGTTCTTAATGGTCAACTTGTTCAGCTCCCTGTAGTTAATACACATCCTAAGAGATCCATCCTTCTTCTTGACAAACAACACTGGAGCACCCCATGGCGAGAAACTCGGTCTGATGAACCCCAAATCTAGTAACTCTTGCAACTGAATCTACAACTCCTTCAACTCTGCCGGAGCCATTCTATAAGATGTCCTAGATACTGGCTCTGCTTCTAGCACCAACTCAATGACAAACTCAACCTCTCCCTACAGCGGCAACCCTGGAAGGTCTGCTGGAAATAAATCTAGAAACTCACATACCAATCTGGTCTCACCCGGTCCAATCGACACAACCCTAGAGGTATCCACAATGTTCGCTAGGAATCCTATGCAACCTTCCTGCATCAGGTCTCTAGCCTTTAGTGCTGAAATCATAGGTACTCGCAGTCCACTAAATGTCCCCACAAATACAAAGGGTACCTCCCATTCTGGTTCAAATGTCACCATCCTACGCTTACAGTCAATCGTCGCCCCATACTTCAATAACCAATCCATCCCTAGGATTATATCAAAATCATCCATCGCAAGCTCAATCAAATTAATAGACAACACCCTACCATCTACCTCTACAGGTAAAGCTCTAACCCACCTCCTAGAGACAACCAATTGCGCAGTTGGCAACAAAGTCTGAAAACCCCTAGCATAAAAAACACTAGGTCTACACAGCTGATCTATCACTCTAGCAGATACAAATGAATGAGTAGCTCCTGAATCATTTAATGCAGTATAAGAAAACCCAGCACTAGAAATCTGACCTGTCACAACTGAGGGGCTAGCCTCCGCCTCAGTCTGAGTCAAAGTAAACACCCTGGCAGGAGCGAGACTGTCGCTCTGCTTCGGCTCTTCTTTCCTGATTTATGGGCAGTCCTTCTTCAGATGATTAGCACTCCCACATATAAAGCAGGCCCTGACCCTGCACTCACCCTAATGTCTTCGTCTGCACCGGGGACACACTGGAAAGCTCCTCCAGTTGTCACCTTCACCCTGATGGGCACCAAAAGCACCCCGTGCCCTCCCATCTGAGCTAGGAGGAACAAAAGAACATGGGGCCTTTCTCTTCTACTCACTAGAGCCACTACCCCGACTGGATCCAATAAAAGGAGGCATTGTCCTCTTGGCATCGCGCCTAACAACACTCTTTCTCCAAATCTGATCCTCGACCCCCTCAGCTGTAAGGGCCTTGTCCACAACCTGAGCATAGGTAGTAGTCTCTGGATCTAAAGTGATCTTTATATCATGGGCGATCATACCATTCAACCCCCGTACAAACCTATCTCTTCTTGACGCATCAGTCGGCACGAAATCCGGTGCGAACTTCGCCAACCAGTCAAATTTTCAAGCATACTCTGTCACGGTAAACCGGTTCTGAGTCAGGTTGATGAACTCGTCAACCTTCGCAGCTCGGACTGCAACACTATAGTATTTCTCGTTAAAGATGTTCCTGAACTCTTCCTAAGTCATAATTGTCACATTCCTCCTCTGAGCTACTACATCCCACCAGATGCGGGCATCCTCTCTGAACATGTAGCTAGCACAAGCTACCCTCTCGTTTCCTTCCACCCTCATAAAATCCAGGATGGAGGAGACCATATTCATCCACTGCTCTCACCGTAGTGGGTCTGGTCCACCCTCGAAGGTGGGAGGATGCTGCTTCCTGAACCTCTCATACAAAGGTTCCCATCTGTTCTCCATAACAGGCAGAACCGGCACTGGCGCCACAACCTGCTGAACTGGTAACCCAGTGACCTGTGGAGGGGCCTGCTGTCTCAACTGTCGAAGTTCTTCCTCTCTTCGTTGCAATCTTGCTTCCATTTTGGCAAACATCTGTTGCCAATTCTGCGGTGCAGGTGGAAGGTCCTAACCCTGGTTGTCATCCTCGGCCCTACTGCCGCAGAGTCTCGATGATTGTCGAGGCATCTCAACAATATGCCTGCAATCAACAACGCCGCTCATCAGGCATGATAACAACATCCAAAACCACCTCCCAATCACATCAGTCAACCATAAACAACAGTCCACCTAACATACAGATAGCATATAACACTCAACGGGCCATGCCCTGGCATCATGTATATGTTAACTCATTCATCATGCTCTATATGAAACAAGTAGGCAAACAGGGCATTTAAGCACATATTCAAGAATAAAAGTCAATCATTACCAACCAACCCTAAGTCGAGCTTGTCACTGACAACGATCATACATGTTCGGTCAATCTCCAGAAACCATAAACATTGGCTCGCTCTGATACCAAGTTGTAATGCCCTACTTCCTTAGAGCCCTTACTAAGTGATTTTAAAACGTGCAATTAACTCGCTAATTGAGTTTTTAAGACAAAAGTTTAATCAAACCATAAATAGAGTCATAAACTTTGAAAATAATTCAATTTGTTGAAAATCATAAAGCGTTTAACGTTTGGGATCCTAAAATACTGTTTAGAAATATTTATAACTCAAAAATATAACTAGAGCCGGCTAAACGACAAAATCTAGGTTTAGAACAATCATCTCCCAAAATTACCCCTGGTCGTGGCGTGGCAGCCGGGCAGGCCAAACATGTACGCGCCACTTCACGCTCTCCGTACTCATGGTTGGTCGACTTACCCCTTGCCCTTACCTGCACCACAGAGCACCTGTGAGTCGAAGCCCAACAAGAAAACCCTCACAAGCAGATAACATAAGCACATTTCACATTCAACATATAATCAATCCATCATTAGGCTAAACACGTACGACCATGCCCTCCCAGGCGCTTTACTAGGACCTGGGTTCGCGGTCCACACCGTGAGGATATCCCAGGTATCCTTTAGGGTCTTGCCCTGGCAACTTGCACTCCGCGTGCTAATCGCTGCTCCCGGCCCCTTGCCATTCTCAACCTTCGCCGTTCCCGACCCTTGCCGTTCAATCACATATATGCACACATAGAATAATTAAAGAAATACTTAAACACATACCACTCAATCAAAAGGGCTATGCCCTGCAACATAATCATATAGGGTCATCCCTGCAACACAAGCTCTACGGGTACAGCAGTTTTCTTACCTGTGTCCCAAGCTCTCCAAGCACTGCTGTCCTGAGCACAGTCCCTTAGTCTGAGCCTCGCTGGAACCTTAGTCCCAATGCACCACTGATATCCATCCATTAAGTTCCAATCTATTAAATATCTTTGAGTCATAATTCTAATCTCCGGGACCTCAATTTCTATCAATCCGGGTGATAAAATCCATCTCGAGCCTTAAGTTTTGGATTCCCAAGCCAAAAACCTCATTAAAGCCCGAAAATGCACTAACCTTCGTGGCCCCATACGTCCATGTCGCAGCCCGCCCCCAACCAGAGACCTTCAACCCCAGAACAGGGCAAGCGCGCTGCGGCCCGCCCCTCTTCCTGCCCTCCAATTTTTTCTAGAGGGTCGCGGACCAGAATGAACAATGTCGCGGCCCGACCCTTCCAACCCAGAAAAATCCTCCATTTTTACCATGAAAACTAATCCAATTAACCCCAAAATCAATCCAACAACTCAAGCTAATCGTCACTGATTAGTGCTCAAAAATGCAAATTTATTGGTTTTAAAGTGTAAAATAAATTAAGTTTTAATTAATATTTTTATGAATTTATTGTAATATATTTTACAATTGAAAATATTAATTTTAAATTTAATTTGTGTTCAATTTTCAGGATATAAATTGCATTTGGACATTAATAAAAAGAGAAAACAAAGAATGGTTAAAACTGAAAAAGAAAATGAAGAAAGTGGCATTTTTTGAGGAATTTGGCCCAGTCCCGAAGGCCCAGCTCTTCCTTCCTCTCTCCCAAGCTGCCAGGTGGCGTGCTCTCCTTGAGCATCTTTGAGACATATCTTCTTCATCTTGAAGCTATTTTAAAACGATGCATCGAGAAAGGACTTGTCCTCAATTGGGAAAAATGTCATTCATGGTATCTTCTGGCATAGTCTTAGGTCACATTGTTTCTAAAAAAGGAATTGAGGTTGATCAATCCAAAGTCGACCTTATCTCCAACCTGCCGACTCCTAAGATTGTCAAAGACGTTAGGTCATTTCTTGGTCATGCTGGTTTCTATAGGAGGTTCATACAAAAAATTTCAATGATTGCCCATCCGCTAAGCAACCTCCTAGCCAAAGATGCCACTTTTGAATGGACACCTAAGTGTGAGGACTCATTCCGAACGCTTGTCAATTCACTCACTTCAGCCCCCATCATTCAGTCACCCGATTGGAGTCTTCCTTTCGAGATCATGTGTGACGCCAGCAACTTTGCTATGGGAGCTATGCTAGGACAACGAAGGGAGGGGACACCCTTTGTTGTCTATTATGCAAGCCGGACTCTCAATAGTGCTCAAATGAACTATTCCACTACTGAAAAAGAGTTGCTTGCCGTTGTCTTTGCCCTTGACAAATTCCGATCTTATTTGATTGGATCGCCTATTACGATCTTCACAGATCACTCCACCCTTAAGTATCTCCTTTCCAAAAAGGATGCTAAGGCGCGATTAATACAGTGGATCCTTCTCCTGCAAGAATTTGAAAAAACGATCAAAGACAAGAAAGGTGTTGAGAATGTTGTCGCAGACCACTTGTCCCGACTTGAATTCAGCGATCCCGCTGACAGTCCACCTATTCATGATGATTTCCCCGATGAATAATTGTTTTCTATTGCTAAGTTACCGTGGTATGCTCACATTGTAAACTACTTAGTAACAGGTGAATTCTCATCTGAATGGAGTTCACAAGACAAACACAAATTTATGGTCGAGGTGCGCAATTTCTTTTGGGATAACCCATACTTATTCAAGTATTGCCCCGACCAAATCATGAGAAGATGCATCCATGAAGATGAGGTGTCTAGTGTGCTGAATTTTTGCCACAATGATGCTTGTGGTGGTCACTTCTCTGTGAAGAAAACCGCTGCAAAAATCTTACAATGCGGTCTTTACTGGCCCACACTGTTCAAAGACACCAATGATTTATGTCATTCTTGTGTAAGGTGCCAAAAGATAGGATCCTTATCCCATCGGCACATGATGCCCTTGAACCCAATTCTTGTTATCGAAATATTTGATTGTTGGGGGATAGATTTTATGGGACCATTTCCACCTTCTTTTTGCTACCTTTACATTCTCCTCGCTGTGGACTATGTTTCCAAATGGTTCGAGGCTGTACCATGTCGAACCAATGATAACGCTACAGTTGTCAAATTCTTGAAATAAAATGTGTTATCAAGGTTCGGTACCCCTCGCGCTATCATTAGTGATCAAGGCACTCATTTTTGCAACCGATCCTTTGAGGCTCTTATGCGCAAGTACGGTGTTCTTCATAAAGTTTTGAATGCCTATCATCCACAAACTAATGGTCAAGTTGAGTTAGCCAATGGGGAGACAAAACACATTCTAGAAAAGACGATAAATCCCGACCGCAAAGATTGGTCTACACGTCTTCTAGACGCTCTTTGGGCATACCGTACTGCTATCAAATCCCCTCTTGGGATGTCTCCCTATTGGCTTGTCTTTGGAAAAGCCTGTCATTTACCTGTCGAGCTCGAGCATAAAGCGTATTGGGCTATCAAAGCCCTAAACTTTGATCTGAATGCTGCAGGTATCAATCGCAAACTCCAGTTGTCCGAAATTGAGGAGTTAGAAACGATGCATATGACAATTCCGGGATTTATAAAGAAAAATTGAAAATCGCTCACTATAAACAAATCCTGCGAAAATACTTTGAGCCAAATCAGAAAGTGCATTTGTACGATTCTCGCTTGCACTTGCATCCCGGTAAACTGCGATCGTGATGGACTGGCCCAATTGTTGTGAAGCAAGTGTTTCCCAACGGCTCGGTGGAGGTTGAGGACCCAACCGATGGGCGAATTTTTTGCGTCAATGGCCAAAGACTAAAGCATTACATTGAGAGTGTGAGTTGTATTGAAGAGGTCTTTCTTACGGACCCAATCTATACACTCTGATGTTCTGAATGGTTTGTTGTTATTTTTATTTTTATTTTTATTTTTCATTATCTTTATTTTTCTGTCTTTCTTTTATTTTTGTATGCTCTTCGTTTTTGTATTTTGTTTTGGGGTATTATTACCAGGCTATTTTCGCTCTCGCCTCATGGACATGGTCATCATCCAGGTGTTCTCTCTCCTTACCTTTTTCATTGATTATTCATTTTGACATTGAGGACACTATCTGATTTTTGGTTGGGGGTGGTGAGCATGCATTTGAAAAATCTTATTGTTACGTCATTAGCACTCATTTGGAAAACCTTATTGTCTTGTTGAATTTTTAAGTCAAATTTCTCAAAATTATCCAAGCATGAGTATAACTTGTTGGTTTGAGTTAGTTCTTACTATGTTTAGCTATTAAGAAGTGATTTTCGGAGTTCTTTTGTGCACTTTCCAAACATGTGATAAATTGGTTGTTAACCCAAATAGTTGAGAGAAATTTCAAGTTTAAAGTTTTTCATTTCTTGGTGAGTTGTGAGAGTTGAGAAAACAAATTTTTGAACTTTTATTGATCATTTGAGTTGGTAAAGTCACATCTTTGGAATTTAAAACATGACATTTACTAGAGGGATGCTTTTCATTTAAGATAAGTCTTTGTAATAAATTTTTGTTCTATTTATTGTATTGTATTTGTAATTTCCTTTTTATTTTTGTGTTGTCTCTTGTCAAAATAAAAAATAAAAAGAAATTAAAAAAAAACAAAAGAAAAATAAAAAATAATAGATAAATGAAAAAAAGAGAACAAGAGCAACACTTCCTTCTATTATTTTGTAGTTATTTAAAATATATATATTTCAATTACTATTATTTTGTGTATAAAAAAATTTATTATCATTATAGTTCATTTTCTTATTTATCATTTCTAATTAGTTGTCATTTTGTTCTTGGAGTTTTCTCATGTAAATCCCAAAGGTTGTTTGTCATTTGAATTCCAATAAGTTGATTTGCCTATCTTGTGATCAATATTTGTTCTAATTGCTTGTCCTAAAAAGTTTATCTTTTCTCATTTGAGTGTAAACTGTTACATTTCCAACTCCAAGAGTGTAATCCTTCCCATACAATACTTTCATTGCCCGTGAGGAATTTAGAGTTGAGATCTTTATACTTTTGAGATTTTTCGATACTATTTGTGTTATGACTTGTGATAAAAAGAATATGGTTTGGTGCACACACACACAACTCTGAAATCACAACTATAGTAGCTTAGATAGTAATTTCTAACTTCGTGCTGCTACTTTAAACATGCTTAGATGATTTTTCTTGGTTTGACTTGATTATTCAACTTGACAATCTTCTTTTTCGCTTGAATTGCTAGGGACTAGCAATAAGCTAGTTAGGGGTTGTGATTAGTGCTCAAAAATGCAAATTTATTGGTTTTAAAGTGTAAAATAAATTAATTTTTAATTAATATTTTTATGAATTTATTGTAATATATTTTACAATTGAAAATATTAATTTGTGTTTAATTTTCAAGAAATAAATTGCATTTGGACATTAATAAAAAGAGAAAACAAAGAATGGTTAAAACTGAAAAAGAAAATGAAGAAAGTGGCATTTTTTGAGGAATTTGGCCCAGTCCCGAAGGCCAAAACCAAAGGCCCAGCTCTTCCTTCCTCTCTCCCCAGCTGCCAGGTGGCGTGCTCTCCTTGCGCCACGCGTCCCAGCAACTCTCCCAGCCACCAAACCTCCTCACGCCACGTAGCATCTTCAGCAATGCCCAAATGCACCCTTAAGCAACTTCACTCCATCAATTCAGCTTCTCCAACATGACTGCCAGGCCCAAAGGCCCAGCGTCTCCTCCAAGTGCAGCAGCCTCTCACGCCCAGCACCCCAATGTAATCCTCAAGGCCTAATTCAGCTCAGCAGCCCGCCTACGTGTCACCTCTTCATTGGCTGGAAATGGGTCAAAACCCACCTCTGCCACCAGTCACCTTCAACCCATATTTTGTGGGTATTGGGCCTTGTAAAATTGCCATTTTGAGCTTTAAAGCTCATCTTTTTTGGTGTCTTTCAAAAAGAACATTTTTACCATACACCAAAATAGCTTAGTTAATATTAATAATAAGATTTTATTTTTCAAAATCATATTTTATTATTAACATTTCAGATTTATTTTGTAAACCCCATTTTGTTGTTTAATTTCTTATTAGTCCTTTTCTCCCTCTATAAATAAGGATTCCTTCTTCACACTATGTATGTAATTTTTAGAGTAAAGAAACAATAGCAAAAATTTTACTCACTTTCTTCTCATATTTTCTTCTTAGAATTTTGTGAGAATCATGAGCATAATGGCCTAATCTTCCTAGGAAGGTTAGGGATGATTCCATATGCTAGTGATGTTATTTTGCTACTTTGATTTACTATGTTCTTAATGTAAATTTTTTGAGTTATTTATGTTCTTTCATCTTCATCTTTATTTTTTTATCTTTATTTACTTATGCTAATAGTATATAGGATTAGTCATGGTCTTTCTATGTACTTCTAATTAGTAAAAGTAATATTGATACCTAATTTTATGTCTAATCTTCTATTGCATTATTGTCTTTGGGTATTTTGTCATTTTTAGATTTTTCATAAGATTAACATTGTGCTTTTAAAGTAAAGAACTTTATAACTCAAATGAACTTTTGTTAGAAAAGAATATGGACTTTAATGTTAGATTTTCCAAGTAAATGTTGGGATGTGAACTATTTACTTGTGTATTTTTGTAAATCAAGTAACCAAGTAACTAAACAAGCATATGGATGATTCTTGAAACCTTTCATTTTCTCAAACTCTTGATTACATCTTACATTTATTTCACTTATCTCATTTCATCACTTTATAAAAAATACAATACCAAAATCTCAAACCTCTTTCCATTAACAATTTTATTTACTTCTTGTTACTAACTTTTTGTGTTATTTTCTACTAATCTTTTGATTTTAGGTTACCTCATTGTGGATCGACCGCCCGATCTTACTACAACTACAGCTTAGTGGTAGTCACATTTTGGGCGTTAAACAAATTTTGGCGCTGCTACCGGGGAGGTAATTTTCAAAGGTTTAGTGAAATTTTTACAAAAATGAGTCTCACACCACACCATACTCACTTCATCCGGGTACCACGAATATGTATCAGGATCTACAGACATTATATTGGTGGCCCGGGATGAAGAAGGATGTGGTAGAGTATGTTGCTAGATGTTTGACATGTCAGCAGGTAAAGGCTGATCATCAGCGACCAGCGGGATTGCTTCAGCCTTTGGGTATCCCAGAGTGAAAGTAGGAGGACATCACGATGGATTTTGTAGTAGGATTACCCAAAATAGTGGGACTTCATGTCTCGGTGTGGGTGATAGTGGACAGATACACCAAGTCAGCTCATTTTCTACCAGTGAGGTCAACCTATACAGTGGAACAGTACGCATAGTTGTATGTGAGGGAGATAGTTCGTCTCCATGGAGTTCCAAAGTCTATTGTATCTGATCGAGACCCTATCTTTACCTCCAAGTTTTGGGGAGCTCTGCAGAGAGCTATGGGGACTCAGTTGAAGTTTAGCACAGCTTTTCATCCTCAGACTGATGGACAATCTGAGAGGACGATTCAGGTGTTGTTGGACATGCTTAGGGCATGTGTGATTGATTTTGAGGGGTCTTGGAGTAAGTACTTACCGTTGATTGAATTCTCGTATAACAACAGTTATCAATCCACGATTGGGGTGGCCCCTTATGAGATGTTATATGGGAGAAAATGCAGATCACCCATACATTGGGATGAGATGGGTGAAAGGAGGTACCTAGGACCAGATATGGTTCAGATGACTAATGAGGCTATCGAAAAGATTCGAGCCAGAATGCTTGCTTCGCAGAGTAGACAGAAAAGCTACGCTGATCCTAAGCGTAGAGACGTGGAGTTTCAGGTTGGGGACCACGTATTTCTGCGAGTTTCACCACTGAGAGGGGTGAGGAGAATTGGGGAAAAGGGTAAGCTGAGCCCTAGGTTTGTTGGACCTTTTGAGATTTTAGAAAGGATTGGACAGGTGGCTTATAGGTTGGCCTTGCCACCGTCCTTGTCAGGAGTTCATGATGTGTTCCATGTCTCCATGTTGCGAAAGTATGTTTCAGATACGACACATGTGCTGAAGTATGAGGACTTACAGTTACAGACAGACCTGTCCTATGAAGAGCGAACTGTCCAGATTTTGGATCGGAAGGACAAAGTGTTACGGAATAAGACAATTCCGTTAGTGAAAGTGTTGTGGAGAAACAGCAAGGTTGAGGAAGCGACCTGGGAGTTAGAGACAGTGATGCGGGATTAGTATCCTGAGCTATTCAGGTAAATTTTGAGGACGAAATTCTCAGTAGGAGGGGATAGTTGTAACGACCCAAAATCACTAATATGGCTTAAGGGCCTTGATTAGTGTGCTAGGAGGGCATAATTGGATTATGTGTGAATTTATTGATTTAATGCATGATTACCTGATAAGCATGCTTGCATGACTATATGAATATAAATGTGATTAAATGTTATACTTGTGAGAACCACATTATTATGTGGGTAAATCTGCAGCAGGCGACTTGAGGCGATCGTAGGGAGCTAGATAGCGGGAAAGTCACAATGGGGCTTAATGCTTGACTTTGGACAAATCAAGGGGTATTTCAGGTATCGGGTGGTTATTTAGATTACTGGGTTGTGAAAATAAATAATTGGAGATATATTCGAGGTTAGGAAGTCTAGGTGGGAATATTGGGGAATTTTACCATTTTGCCCTCGGGGACGTTTCCTGTACCCCGAGCCTTGGGATTAACCTGATTTCTTAAGGATAGAATTAAGAAGATTTCAGAAAATAGTAGAACAAAATAAGACCGACT
Source organism: Humulus lupulus (assembly GCF_963169125.1). NCBI lineage: Eukaryota > Viridiplantae > Streptophyta > Magnoliopsida > Rosales > Cannabaceae > Humulus > Humulus lupulus. Next base: position 106,744,056 of record NC_084793.1, read on the forward strand.
CTTTTCTCAGCCTTTTTCTCTATCTTCTCTCTCAAGGAAAAACTCTGCGAATTTTGGAGAAATTGCAGGAATTTGAGCTGGGATTTCAGAAGAATTCAGAGGGGAAATTAGAGGCTAGCTCAAGAATTATCCAGGGAACATTTAATCAAGGCTAAGGTAAGAATTAAACTGTGTTTTGAAGTTATAAACTTTGAGCTTTTGGCTGAGTAATGAGGTGATTGTGATTTTGATGTTAAGGGCAGAATTAAGGTGGAAAAGCTTGGGAATTGATTTGGATTCTCCTTAGAGAAGTGGTTCTGCAGCTGAGGTAAGCTCTAATCTAAGGTTTATTGGCTGAGTTATAGTGTTTTCATGGATGGGTTTTGTATTCTTGAGTTAGAAAGTTTCAGTAATTGAAATGGGTTTTTGATGGGTTTCTAGCCTAGGTTTCAGCTGGGTTGTGTTGTTGGAATCTTGTGGGAAGTTTTTGGATAATTGAGTTGTGGAATTGGGGTAGTTTTGAGTGAGTTTGCATCAGGTTTGAGAGTTAAAAATGGAGGTTTTTCTGGGTTCGAAGGGGTCGGGCCGCGACATAGTTCTTGGTGAGCCGCGACCCTTCGAAGTTGATGTGTGCTGAGGAAGGAGGGCGGGCCGCGGCATGGTCTTAGTAGGGTCGCGGCCCTTACCTTTTTTTGGGAATTGGGAGGTCTCTAATTGGGGCCATGCTGCGGCATGGGTGGCTAATGTCGCGACCCTTAAGGGATTTTGGGATTTTGAGATTCTAGGCTTGGGAATTTAACCTAGGGTGCTCGGGATTGAATCTTTTACCATGTTTGATGAAGTTCAATGTTCTGGAGACTAGAACTTTGTCCAAAAGCTCATTTAAGATTGTTGATGGTATCCTTTATCTTGGTTGTGACTAGGTGCTAAGCTAGGGCTCGGGGATCGGATCGCGCTTAAGGAGCATTGCTCGTAACTAGTTCACTTGGAAGCCAAAGGTAAGAAAACTGCACCTGGTTGAATATCTGTAATGGGACTAAGGGTTCCCTATTGTGTATGCTTGAAAGAATGGTATTATGCCATGCAAGCTAATTAGTGAACCAACGGCCTAAGGGTGGTAAGGGTTACACTAGCGCACAGGGCGCGGCTTGGCCACTGGTAGCCGAGGACAACTTAATATGCACTGAGCTCGGTTTAAGCGGGCCGAAGTCAGTGGGGTAAACAAAGCCTGATTATTATGTGATATGAATGTTATAAGTGAATGATTTCATCCATGATTCTGAATATATGATGAATGATTAATGTGGATTATTTGATGAAAGTTCATGCTTAGTGAATTTACTATCTGTTATTATTGTTTGTGTTGCATATCATGTTTTCTTGATGGGCCTTGGCTCACAGGTGCTACGTGGTGCAGGTAAACGCAAGGGAAAACTTGATCAGCCTTGATTTGGAGAGCTCTGCGAGTGGAATGTACATGGCCAGCCGCTCAGCCGCCACGGTTGAGGTTTAGGCAGGGACGCGAGACCCAGAAATTATTCATTTTGCCTTAGTATGGCTGACAGTTGTCTGTATTTTTGGGAGTCTGTAATCCAACTTTTAAACTCTGTTTCTTTTGGGATCCCATGTATATAACTGCTTACTTATATGAAATGAAACTTTTGAAACCAAAACCTTTTTAACCCTAGCTCATACATGTTTAGTGACACGTTTTTAAATTAATGACTTGATTAGCAAGTCTTGCACCTTTATAAGTACACAGTGTAACTGTCTTGGCTATCTAGGGCGTTACAGATATACATTGATCACAAGAGCCTGAATTGCTTTTTCACTCAGAAAGATCTGAACATGAGGCAGAGACGTTGGTTGGAGCTAGTAAAGGATTACAATTGTGAGATCCTCTATCACCCTGGAAAGGCCAACATGGTAGCAGATGCCTTGAGCTGGAAGGGGCCAGGATAGATATATAGTGCCAGACAGGTATTGAGGAAGTTGGCTAATGAGATAACTTAAGCGGGGATAGAGTGAGTGGTGGGCCAGTTGGCCAATATCACTTTATAGTCAACTCTCTTGGAGAGAATCAAGCAGAGACAGTTGGATGATCCAAAGTTGGGGCAGGTTAAGGAGGACATCCTAGCTGGAGTAGCTAAGGACTATTCGGTGTCGAGTATGAGTTTAGTGAGGTATAAGGGTCGGATTTGTGTTCCGATGGACACCGAGATGAAAGATGAATCTCACACCACCATGTATTCTCTTCATCCAGGCACCACGAAAATGTACCAGGACCTGAGAGTTTTATATTGGTGGTCTGGGATGAAGAGGGATGTGACAGAGTATGTAGCGAGGTGCCTGACCTATCAGCAGGTTAAGGCTGAGCATCAGAGGCCGGCAGGACTGTTACAGCCTCTGGATATCCCAGAGTGGAAGTGGGAAGATATCATGATGGATTTCATGGTAGGCTTGCCCAGGACAGTGGGCTAGCATGATTCTATTTGGGTCATTGTGGATCGATACACGAAGTCAGCTCATTTTCTACCAGTGAGGACGAATTACACAGATGACCAGTATGCAGATCTCTATGTGAGAGAGATAGTTCGCCTTCATGGGACGCCGAGGTCTACCATGTTTGATAGGGACCCTATCTTTACTTCCAAGTTTTGGGGGAGTTTGCAGAGGGCGATGGGTACACAACTGAAGTTCAACACAACTTATCATCCTCAGACCGATGGTCAGTCTGAGAGGACTATCCAAATATTGGAGGACATGTTGAGAGCGTGTGTGATGAACTTTGAAGGGTCCTGGAGTAAATATTTGCCTCCAGTAGAATTTTCTTATAACAACAGTTCTCAGTCTACCATCAGAGTGGCACCTTATGAGATGCCATATTGTAGGAAGTGCAGATTGCCCATTCACTGGGATGAGATGGGTGAGAGGAAATATCTAGGTCCGGATGCAGTCTAGAGGACAACTGAGGCTATTGAGAAGATTAGAGCTTGGATGCTCGCTTCTCAGAGTAGGCATAAGAGCTATTCTGACCTGATACGGAGGAACGTAGAGTTCCAGGTGGGAGACTATGTCTTCCTTAGGGTTTCACCTCTGAGATGGGTGAAGAGGTTCGGGAAGAAGGGCAAGTTGAGCCCTAGGTTTGTGGGACCGTTTAAGATTTTAGAGAGGATTGGGCAGGTGGCCTACAGGTTGGCCTTACCGTGTGCACTGTCCAGCGTGCATAATGTATTCCATATTTCCATGTTGAGGAAGTATGTGTCAGATGGAACTCATGTACTAAGTTATGAGGATTTGGAATTGGAGGCAGACTTGTCTTATGAGGAGCAACCAGTTCAGATTCTTGACAGGAAGGACAAGGTCCTGAGGAACAAGACTATACCTTTGGTTAAGGTATTATGGAGGAACAGCAAAGTCGAGGAAGCGACTTGGGAGCTGGAGGCAGATATGTGCGCTCAGTTTCCCAAGCTATTCAGGTAAATTTTCGAGGATAAAATTTTTGTAAGGAGGGGATAGTTGTAATGTCCCAAAATTACCTAATAAGGCTTAGGGCCTTGATGAGGGGGTCGGGATGGCAATATATGAAATTACGTGCTTAATTGTTATACTAATTGTTAATATGTGGATTATGTGATAATATGATTAAATGCGCATACTTAGGGATAATAAATATGCATGTGGGTCGCTTCTTATTAGAAGGGCGACTTTGGTAATTTGGCCCATTGTGGGCATAAATGTGTATTTATGTGCATAGATGTGATATATGTGGGAGACCACATTATTATGTGGGTTTATTTGAACTATTCGGTAGGAGGCGATCCTAGGGAGCAAGTTAGCGGGAAAGTCACAACGGGACTCAATACTTGACTCGGGGATAGTCAAGGGGTATTTTGGGTATTGGATAATTAATCAGATTATCGGATTATGAAAATAAATATTTTGAGATATATTTGAAGTTAGGGAGTTTAGGAGGGAATGTTTGGGAAATTTACCATTTTGCCCTCGGGGACATTTTTGGTACCCCGAGCCTTGAGACTAGCTTAAGTTAGATAAGCTTAATTAATTAAAGACAAAAACACAGATATACTAGGAGCTACTACCAAAACCGACCTTTCTCTCTCTCACTCACTCTTTGTTTCTCAAGTTATTCTCAAGGTTTTTCTTGAAGATAACCATTGAAATTAAGGGGACTTAGTGACTAGAAGCCATAGAATTGAAACTTGGGATTGGGTTTCAGATTTCTTGAGGCTAGAAGGTCTTCTTCTTCAACTGAGGTAAACATCTGAACTTCATTTAATGGTTTAATTTATGTAGAATGCATGGTTTCTTGAGGTGTTTTAGAATCTTTTAACTCAATGATTGAATTAGAGTTTTGATGAGGTTTTAAGCTAGCTTTCTATTGGGTTTTGCTGGTGGGAACATATTAGAGTGTTTGTGATGATTTAGTCATGTTGTTGGGATAATTTTGGGTTAAATTGGATGAGATTTGGCTGTTGAAATGGAAGTTTTTCTGGGTTCGAAGGGGTCGGGTCACGACTCTGTTCTTGGTGTGTTGCGGCCCTCTAGAGCAGATGGGAGCCAGGGAAGGGGGCGGGCTGCGGCACCACTATGGCTAGGTCATAGCACGTGTCTGCTGGTTCGGAAGGCTGGGCCTCTGGTTTGAGGTGGGCCATGGCATAGAGGCATAGGGCCGCAGCTCGTAAGGGGTTTTTGGACCCCTAAAAGGTTTTTAGCGCGGGAACTCAACCTTAGGGGCTCAGGATTGTTTCTCCTCCCTAGTTTGGTGGAACCTGAGGTCTTGGAGGCTAGGACTTGGTCCGAAAGCCTTTGATCACTCGATATTAGTAGAATCCTATTTTATGGTTGTGACTTAGGCTATCGCTAAGGGCTTAGAACCTGGATCGTGCTCAAGGGTTGTTCTTTTTTAATCTTGCTTGGACCTTAGGTAAGAAAACTGCACCCAGAACGTGTTGTATGTGATTAGGGCTTGGGCCCCAGGATTGGTTATGTTAGGCTATTTTTCTAAATGCTTGTTGATAAATGCTTAAGTGCTTATATTTGTTACATGAATTCTATTGTTAGGGCATGTGGCCCCATCATTTGAATATGTTTAGTATTATACAAATAGTTATCCAATGGGATTGTATGATTAGCATGAATATGTGCTTAATTGTTGTGATGTGTCTATCCACATCTGTTTCCTATAATTAAGGTATGTAATCCTGGATCAGTGCTTGACTTATAAGTCAAGGACGACAATAACGCGTTGTGCGCTAGTTGAGAGGCATTGGCCTAAACTAGCAACATACTATTACGTTGATCGACTCTAAGGTAGAAGATGAACCGCGGGCGTTGGGCTAGCTCTATGGCTAGTGAGACAGAGCTAAGGGTGAGGCCCCAGGTGACTCTATGGTCATGTAGCTAGGGCATAGGCCCGAGGGTTGGCTTAAAAGCCAATTGAATAGGGCAACGACCCTCGGTTGATCCCATGATCGTGTGATTGAACTAAATGACATTGGCTATGAATTAATGTTGTTGATTATTGTTGAATGGTTATTTAAATTTATATTCTTTGTTTTATACGTTCTATTTTCTTGCTGAGCCTAGGCTCACGGGTGCTTTGTGGTGCAGGTAAGGGAGAGGGAAAGCTTGACCAGCCATGAGTTGGAGAGCTTCGGTGGCAGCGTGTACATATGCGGCTGCTCGACCATCACTGTAATGCACCGAAATCTCCAATATGGTTTAATGGCGGGAATAGTAGGCCAGGAGGGCCATACTTGTTTAATTATGCCATTAATTGATAAAATGCATGTATATGTGAATTATATTATAATATGATGTTAAATGCATGCATGTGGGTCCACATTTTAAATTACAGGGGTGTGATGATAATTTGGCCCGTTGAGGGTATAATTGTATATTTGTATGCATGTTGGTGATATGTTACTGAGGCCACATTATAATGTGGATTTGTTCGAGCTTTTCGGCATGAGACGATCTTTGAATAATAAGTAGCGGTTTAGTCATAACGGGTTTAAGTTCGAGGCTCGGGGTGAGTCTCGGGATGTTTTAATGATTAGAGCGTTGCCGGGAATAAAAGGATAACGCGATATGAAATATTGGTGTTTGGGATTATCGAGAATAGCAGGAATTTGAGAGCGTTAATTATGATTAACGAGATAGGTTGGAAAGGACAAATTTGCCCTTGGAAGCCTTTAGAAATCTTTAATTGACCTAGGGGTATAATGGTCTTTTTACCCCTAGGATAGATATAAACTGATTTAGGCTGTAGAATTGAAGGGAAAATAGAGCAAGTTTGTGAAGCTTACCCGTACCTTCTCCTTCCTCCATCTCCTTTGTGATTTTTGTGATCTTGTTGAGGATTTGAGCTTGGGAAGTAGGCCTTGGGAGTTTGGGAGAGTGGTCCACCATTGAAGAGCACCAAAACCTGAATTTGAGGTAAGTTTTTAGCCACTAGTTTCCATGTATGCTCTGTTTTGGTTGTTAGTTTCAGCTCATGATTTTGATGTGGATAGTTGGAATCAGTGGGAGAATTTGTGTAAGATTGATTGGGTTTTGGTGAGGGGGTGATGTAGATGAGGTTTAGGGGTTGAATTGGATGTTTTAGTAAGGTTTGGGATTGGTTTGGAAAGTTGGTTTCTAGGGGAATCGCAAGGAGGGAAAACTAGTGGAGCTGCTGGGCTGAAGCTGGCGCCCCAGCGCCAGTCCTAGCGCCCCAGCGCTACGCAGGGCAGAGAGCAGCCCTCTCTATTTCTGGGGCAGCACCTAGGCTCTAGGTTAGTTTCAAGGTGTGTTGTTTTTAGGGCTCGGGATGGTTTTTAAAGCTCGGGGGTTGGTTCCTTTACCCCTTTTGAGTAGATTGGGAGTCCCGAGAGTGAGGGATTGATCCCGGGAGTGTGGTTTAGATTGTGAACCATTCATTGATTTGCTTTATTGATGGTTTCTAATTGGTTATGATTAGGTAACCGCTAAGGAATCTAAAGGTTGATCGTTCTCAAGGGTCGTTCTTATATTATTTCTCGCTCGAACCCGAGGTAAGAAAACTGCACCCCACATGTGACATGCATGATTATTCTTAAGGCATGTTGATTGTGTAAATGTGGACATGGATTGATTATTGAATGCTTAGCAAATCTTGCTCACTTGTGCATGGTACTGACTCATTAGTCAGATTTGGCAAAGGTGTCGGTATCAACTGTGAAGTTGTGACTCATTAGCCAAGTTCGGCAGTGGTACAGGGCACTGGTCACTTAGAGCTGACTCATTAGTCAAGACGACTTTACCGTGTTCAACGCAAGCCAATAAAGATTAGATCTAATCGACATCTTCATTGGATGACTCAAAGAGCATTAATGTCGGACTGACCTCAAGTTTGATGAATACTATAAGCGCTTGTGTGGCTTACCCATCAGTCACTCATCTGTTAAGTTAGAGACTTACCTATCAGTCTCTCATCTGTTTAAGGCTAGTGGCTTACCTAGCAGCCACTCTTCTATTTAAATTAGTGACTTGCTTGTCAGTCACCCAGTATGGTTTTCTAGCACCTCAAGTGATATTCACCCATCTATTTAAGAGCTATAAGCTCTGTGTGATTATAATGATAATAATTTGATAATGTTGATATCCAATACTGTGTTTTCTTGCTGGGCTTTGGCTCATGGGTGCTATGTGGTGCAGGTAAAGGGAAAGAAAAGCTCACTCAGCCTTGAGTGGAGACCTTAGGTGGTGATGTATACATATGCGGCCGCTTGACCACCACGGCCAAGGAGTTCTCAGAGGAACTAGGGGGTTTACCCTATTTTTGCTGCTTAGGTCAACAGGTTTGTAAATTTGAGTCAGTAGTGACCATTTTGTATTATAAACAACTTGTAAATGTTTTGATGAGCTCATGAACAATTTTATATACTTAATAAAGCATATCCTTTCCTTTTTACTGATTTTCCACCTTAGCCTATTAATAACACTTAGAAGACGTTTTTAACCAAAGGACTCGGGTAGCGGGTCAAATTTCCGGTTCACCGTTCACTGTAACTGTTTTGAGGTAGCCAGGGCGTTACAATCACGGTCGGGGTTATCTCAGAGGAACTAGGGATATAGCCCTGTTTTTCCGTTTAGGCTGGCTAATGTAACTTTTGATATGTATTTCCCTTCTTAATAGTTGTGTTGTAATATTTTGGGATACAATGTTGTATAACACTTTTTGAATAAAAGTCAAAGGTTCTTTTACCAAAAATTTTAACCCTAACCCTTGTCACTAACCTTAGTTACAAGATTTAAGCCAAATGACCTGATTAGCAGGTCAAACATAATTTTAAATACACAGTGTAACGGTCCTGGATTAGTAGGGCGTTACAACTATCAAGATTCATCACTATCTTTTTGTATCTCCTATGAACATCCAATCAAAAGCAGTTTCTGTTATAGAATATTATGTAATTGCCTCAATGGAAAAGGTATGATAATACAACTCTATGCAAATTATTACAAATAAATAATGATTGATTAAAAAGAGTGTTACAACTCTATAACTGAAAATACAAACAAACAAAGACAAGGAAGAAGAAGAAGGAGAGGAAGAGAATGGTGAAACATACAACTCTAAACAAAAGATTACAAGTAAAGGAAAGGTGTTTGAAAAAAAAGAAAAGAAGATTACAATTCTAAACAAAAGTTACAAGCAAATAGAAAATGAAAATAAGAAGAAAAGCAATAGAGAAACTCTCACTTACACATCCTAAGTGAAGAGGATTGGGGATCACCAACTTGAACAAGATTTAAAACATTTGTCCAAAAGTTTATTTCCACCTAACTCAAGCACTAAGGGATGTCTCATAGATTTTTGGAAATGTTTTCTAGAATAATCAAGCCTCAAGGTGTATTTTCCAGCCAAATGCTTTGTGGATGGAAAATGATGTGTCTTACAAGTGAGTATTAGGCTCCTATTTATAGAGTTTAAGATACCCCTTTGAATTTCAAATTCCACCAACCCCCATGGCTATTACCAATGTTTAATTGGATGTTTATGGAATTAAAATGGAGATTTGGGAGTTATTTGGGATGTTAGAACCGTTCAATTTGGAAAAAACTGAAAAACCACATAGGCTGTCAGCCTCACTGGCCGCGACTAGAATCATTAGTGGCCGCGGCCACTGGCCTCTGTCCCCTAGGCCGCGGCCAGGGAAAGACAGTGGCCGCGGCCATAGCCTTTTTTCAGCCAAAAATGAGATTTTTCCAAAACGTCCCAAATCATTTCCCACATGATTTTGTAACCTCCAAACACCTATTGGGAGTTAAAAACATGTCTCCAACAGTCATATATCATCATAACTTTGTAAAATCCAATCTCAAATGTGTAACATATAATATACACATTATTGGGTAATATTTGAGAGTTAAAAATTTGTAACTGATTTTGTAACTCCAAAATATATCACATTTGGGCACACACATGTGACCAATTTTGTGACTCTCAATAATTTGTTACAAGGTGTGACAAATCACATTTGTGTGAAAAATAACATTTTGTCACATTATTTAATCTAATATTATATTATATGAAATAATATAACAGCTTCAAAATACTCAGACCAAGATCTTCCACGATGTATCTCTACACCTAACGACGCGTGTGGAAACGTAGAGTTATTGTGGGAATTTTGTGATTCACAAGATATTCTCAACACATGAGATCTTGTAATTTTTTAGGCCTGTGACAAATTTCACGGATAGAGAACAATAATACAATATAATATTTCTCTCTGTAAAACGCTTAGAATTCTCTAGAATGTTGTAGAAACTCATATTCTATCAGATAGATTTATAAAAGAATAAAAAAAATCAAAATTTAAAACTCAAATTATAAAAAAAGTTATTATTATTTAATTAATTAAATAAAAAAAATATCTAAGACTCATTAATTGTTGTTGTTGCACGCCTGTCACAGTGCATGCATTGTGATTGGCATGTAACACATGCCACTTTAGGGCATGTGTCTTAACCAATTTTATTTAATAATATTTTTATTCAAATATATCTAAACTTGATAATTAATCTTATCATATTAATTAATGAATAAATTTCAAATTAATTCAAACTAATTTTGAATCATCTGAATTATCTTTTCACATTATTTAAATAAATAAAACTAATTAATTATTTAAATGGCATTTTTAAAAAATTACCATTTTATTTGAAAAATTATTTTAAAAAATTTAATTAATTAATTTAACTCATTTATATATTTGACCCTGAAGAACAAATTTCTTCCAAATATGCTTTTTCCCTGATTTTTCATAGTTTCAACTCTTACCTTGAATAGTGTAGATAGAGCCATCTTGGGGACTTATGGACCTATAATTTCAAGCTCCGATAAATTTAAATTATCAATTAAATATATTTAATATAATAACCTTAATTTATGAATCTCAATATTATTCCACTAAAAATATGAAACTACACTCTTACAATTATAGACATTTATTTATTGAGTATTTTTTAAAGATAAAAAGCGTCCACCGATTTAATCATTACATATAATTCAATCCTATATTAATGGTTTGGAATTAATGTTGGGATAAGATATTGTTTTACCTCTTTAATTATTTCTTGTTTCCTTAGGTACCATTAACTTTACTAGTGAAGATTAATTCATAAACTTAATTATGAATTTGAGATCAATAACCTTTCAATTCCAAAAGTTAACCCTTAAGAGAATCATTATTCGATTCCTCTTAGAATTGTATATAGATTTCATATCTGTATATTATGTCTCCAACCATTTACATCAATGAGACTCCAAAACAAAAGTTTTTATATGATTCAAATCATTTTGACAAACCATAACGAGTGAATCAAATGACTCAAATGACATAAACATGAGTTCATAATAACATCTGGATTAAGATTAATTTTTATATGATCGTCTTATTGGTATGTTTAATTAATACTTATAAAACAAACGATATTTAGTTAAGTATTAATAACATATCGGGTCTAGTTCATGTATAACCACATTATACAAAGTATCTTCACTAAGATGTCCTACTGCATCAGTAATTCGGGTCTAGATTACATGTATTCATAATACTAGTGAATCTTACTTATAATATTTAATCCAAAGATTCAATATAACTTTGTTTTTTTAGTGAACTATTTAAAAAAAAATTCCATAATATCGTAATCCTCTCTTACCAATACATGATTATAGTCACAATAACGAATTTGAGAATTTTCTGATGCAATCAATATATGCAAAAATTCATCTTAATTATTTAAATCATAAAAAAATTGCCCAACATATATGCTTTCAAGGGTACAATAACACTTCTGTTCATGTTTGTTGGAGTCTTTTGATTCACTCGTTAATGTCTCTTAATTTAATGAGACTAATCACTTTAATTTTGCAGATTCAATAGCATGAATGGCTGGGAACATGATTTTATGAGATTTTAAATCCAAGCTTTCCCCACGGATCTAATATTGGTTCCCTTAAGGATTAATTCTGACATTAAATAGTTATTGAGCTCAAATTTATAATATGACTATAAATTAACTATTCACTAGTGAATTAATGGTACTTAAGGAACAAGAGGTAATTAGAAGGGTAAAATGGTAATTTTGACCGGCTCCAATTTACGAACCAATGATTGGAGGACAAAACTACATGAAGTGATGATATTAATCTGTTACACGAGATAATTCTATAATTACTAAGAGTGCAATTCCATATTTATTGTAACGACCCACTACTCTAGACTATTTGGACCATTAACGAAACTATACATAAAACTTACATTTTTACGAAAATACCATAATTTATTGAGTAACTTGCAAAATAAGAGTTATTTACAAACAAACAGAATACTAAGAAGGATTATGGGATCCCATTGTTTTTAAAACAAAAGATGATTTAAAATAAAAGACATTACATAATTGGTGCGGAAAATACACATAAAATCATAAAAACATAAAATGAGACTACATCCTCGAATCGAATAACGCTCGGCCCTTTGACTCCATTCACCATCGATACACATCCTCTAAGCGTCACGAATCTTACCGCCTCTAAAGCTTATTTTCCTGCACATAAAACAGAAAGGAATGAGCCTAATGCCCAGCAAGGAAAATCTAACACATAGTCATACACATAATTTCATAAGAAACATAAAGACTTAACATAATACATATAACATACACTTATTATAATGGCCATTATTACTTGGGGTCCCATAGACTAAACAAGCATATGCCCATGGAATTAGTGGGGTCCTACTAGCTAAGTAGGTCATATGCCCATAACCCATTTGGGGTCTTGTTAGCCATATGGGTCATATGCCCAAGCCTACAAACACACATACATATCATAACACATTTAATAACATAAAACATATGGATAACATAAGCACATAACATATTGATTCTAGCCTATTTTCCTTACCAAAGTTACCGGGATATAATGGACTGAGTTAGGACTTTTTGGAACACTCCTAAAACCATAATGAACAAGAGTGAATTGAAAGAAGAAGAAGAAATGAAAAGGATGGAAAGACTAAACCATAAAAAAAACATACTTACCGACTTATATGCTTAAGAACTTGGATTCCCTAACCAAAATAAGAATGAGGTTAGGGGACTGAGTAGAAGGTTTTGAGAAAGGAAATAACATGAAATAAATGAAATAGAGTTTCGGGTTTACCTCAAAGATTTGCAAGATCAATCTAACCTCCACCGAAATACTATAGAACTCCCTTCCCAAAGTGTTTGATAAGCTTATGATGTTTAAGCTTATAGTTTTTCCCCAAACCAGGTGTTTACACTCTCACACTCACTTAACACTAGCAGCTTCTGAACTTAGAGCAAATGGTGAATAATGGCTGGGTACTAGGTCCTATTTATAGAGTTTGGGAATGAAAATATCTTGATTTTACTTGAATAAAAATAATGGCTTTTTAGAGAAAATCATTTGAATAATCGTTCAGCAGAGGCTGAAGACTCGTTCAAAAGATGTTGGACTGTTGAAGGAGTTTGAATGGCTGAAAGGAAATGAATTCAAAAGAGTTTGAATTCATGCTGAAGGAGGCGATATATCGCCCCCTGTAGGCGATATATCGCCTGGGCCAGTATGCCCGAGGCGACCGTGCATCGTCTCGTGTTTTCCGTATCTACGTGCTGCGATATATCGCCCCCTATAGCTGCGATATATCGGCACACGCTGAATATTTAAACACGAAATTACACATTTTTAGCTAAGTTTGAATGGAGTAAACAGCCTTGACTAAGCCTTCAACGTATTCAAAGCTGCTGACTGACCCTATATCATTCAAACTTTACCCTTATTTAATTTAATCCTCAAAAATCTTTAATCCTTAATCACCATTCATAACATGTGCTTAAAATCCTATTGGTTGATGTCTAAACCTTATAATATAATAAATATAATCCTTAATATCAGTCACATTAATCAAACCTTAGGTTATACTTAATATTCTTAAACTATATATTAAACTTAGAAAATCTATAAGTACTACTATGAGTGTCCAAATAATTCCCGGTCTGAACCAAAAATCCATGGTAACAAAGATAACACTAAACATACTATAATACTACTAAACATTTAGCTAAGTAAAGTTCTTGGACTCTACAATTCTCCCCTACTAAAAAGAATTTCGTCCTCGAAATTTACTTACCAAATAACTCCGGATACCGGCCTTGCATGTCCTCCTCCAACTCCCACGTTGCCTCGCGTTCAGAACTATTGCTCCATAGGACTTTGACTATAGGAAAGCTCTTGGACCGTAACTGCTTCATCCCTCTATCTAGGATGCTAACCGGTCGTTCCTCGTAACTTAAGTCTTTCTGGAGCGCTATGGTATCGTACTTGAGGACGCGAGATGGGTCTGACACATATTTGCATAGCATCGAAATGTGGAAGACGTTGTGACTATCGGCTAGTGCTGGCGGTAGGGCTAGTCTATACGCAACTGGTCCCACTTTGTCCAATATCTCAAAAGGACCTATGAATCGGGGACTAAGCTTGCCTTTCTTCCCGAACCGCTTGACACCCTTCATAGGAGATATCTTCAGGAAGACTTGATCTCCAACTTGGAACTCCACATCGCGTCGCTTGGTATCCGCATAGCTTTTCTGTCGGCTTTGAGCAGCAAGCATACGCTGTCTAATAAGCGTTACTGCTTCTTGAGCTTGCCTAACAGTTTCGGGCCCTAGAAGCTGCCTTTCTCCTACCTCATCCCAGTGCAACGGTGATCGGCACCTTCTTCCATATAGCAACTCATAAGGTGCCATCTCGATCGTCGACTGGTAGCTGTTGTTGTACGAGAACTCGATCAGCGGTAAGTACTTGTTCCATGACCCTCCGAAATCAAGTACACATGCGCGTAGCATATCCTCTAAGATCTGAATCGTACGCTCAGACTGCCCATCTGTCTGAGGATGGAAAGTTGTACTAAGACTTAACTTAGTACCCATGGCTTGCTGTAAGCTTCTCCGAAATCTTGACGTAAACACTGATCCTCTATCTAATACTATCGTCTTGGGGATTCCATGCAATCGTACAATCTCTTGGATGTATATGTCTGCATATTGGTCTGCCGTATATGAAGTCTTAACAGGCAGAAAATGAGCCGACTTGGTTAGTCTATCTATGACTATCCAAGCGGAATCATGCTGCTTATTCGTCTTTGGCAAACCCGTCACGAAGTCCATGGCTATATCGTCCCACTTCCATTCCGGTATGCTAAGCGGTTGCAATAATCCTGCAGGCCGCTGATGCTCTGCCTTCACTTGCTGGCATACCAGACACTTAGATACATACTCCGCTATGTCCTTCTTCATCCCTGGCCACCAATAGACTGCCTTGATGTCATGAGTCATCTTGGTAGACCCTGGATGAACCGAGTATGGGGTGCTGTGCGCTTCTTCTAGGATCGTCTTCTTAATACTTTGATCGTCTGGCACGCATACCCGATCCTTATATCTCAATAAACCTTGACTGGATATTGAGAAATCTGTAGTCTTGCCTTCTCTGACTGCATCCATGTGTGTTGCTAGTGTGCTATCATGTCTCTGACCAATCCGTATGTCCTCTAGCAGATTCGATTGGATAGACAAGTTAGCCAGCTTGCCTACAACCACTTCTATTCCAGCACTGATAAGCTCCTGCTGTAGCGGCTTTTCTATTCCGGATAAGGCTGCTAAGTTCCCATAACTTTTTCGGCTAAGTGCATCGGCAACTACGTTTGCCTTCCCCGGGTGGTATAGGATTTCGCAGTCGTAATCCTTTACTAATTCCAACCACCGGCGCTGCCTCATGTTAAGCTCCTTCTGAGTAAAGAAGTATTTTAAACTTTTGTGGTCCGTATAAATCTCGCACCGTTCTCCGTAAAGATAATGGCGCCAGATTTTTAACGCAAAGACCACCGCTGCCAACTCCATATCGTGAGTTGGATAGCGTTGTTCATACTCCTTTAACTGACGTGAGGCGTAGGCTATCACCTTGTCATTTTGCATCAGTACGCATCCCAATCCTAACTTTGATGCATCACAGTAGACAACGAACTTGTCGTTGGGTGTTGGGACACTAAGTACTGGTGTTGAGCAAAGCTTATCCTTAAGCAACTGGAAGCTTTCCTCACACTTATCACTCCAGTTAAATTTTTGTTGCTTCCGGGTCAGGTTGGTGAGTGGAGTGGCTATCTTAGAAAAGCCCTCTACAAACTTTCTATAGTAACCTGCTAGCCCTAAGAAGCTTCTTACTTCTGACGCGTTCCTTGGTCTAGGCCAATCCTTCACAGCCTCTACCTTCGATGGATCTACTGCAACTCCGTCTTTTGATATGATGTGCCTGAGGAACGCCACTTATGAGAGCCAAAACTCGCATTTCTTGAACTTCGCGTAGAGTTGGTGCTCCTTCAATCGCGTCAAAATCATCCTCAAGTGTTCCTCGTGCTCTACTTCATCCTTGGAGTAAATTAAAATGTCGTCGATGAACACAACGACGAATTTATCCAAGTAGTCTTTGAAGATCCTATTCATTAAGTCCATAAACGCGGCTGGCGCATTAGTAAGACCAAAAGACATAACCAAGAACTCGTAATGTCCATAACGAGTCCTAAAGGCTGTCTTAGGGATATCTTCTCCCTTTACCTTGAGCTGATGATACCCGGACCGTAGATCGATCTTAGAAAATACAGTCGTGCCTCGGAGTTGATCAAACAAATCATCAATCCGAGGTAGCGGGTATTTGTTCTTAATTGTTACTTTATTTAGCTCACGGTAGTCTATGCACATGCGCATACTTCCGTCCTTCTTCTTCACGAATAGTACCGGAGCTCCCCATGGTGAATGGCTTGGCCTAATGAAACCCAAGTCTAGGAGTTCTTGTAGCTGCGTCTTTAACTCCTTGAGTTCCGTAGGTGCCATCCGGTATGGTGCCTTAGAGATAGGCTCGGTGCCTGGTACTAATTCTATCGTGAAGTCTATTTCTCTAGTTGGCGGCAATCCTGGCAAGTCATCGGGAAATACTTCTGGAAATTCTTGTATGACTCGAACATCTCCAACCTTAAGTGATGTCTCCTTCTCCACATTCGTGATGTTGGTTAAGAATGCTTGACATCCTTTCTCCATCATTCTCTGAGCTTTGAGAGATGATACTAACAGGGTGCGTAGTCCTGAAGCTTGTCCCATGAAGCACAGTTGCTGGCCGTCAGGAGTCTCGAACACCACCTTCTTGCGTTTGCAGTCGATCGTTGCGCCATGCCGTGCTAGCCAATCCATGCCTAGTATGGCGTCGAAGTCTTTGATCACCAGCTCTATCAGGTCTCCTTCTAGTTCCTTGTCCTCAATCTTGATTGGTACGCCTCGTACAATTCGTGATGATAGAACTACTTTGCCCGAAGGCAACTCGGTTGCAAACCTAGTTCTAAATCTTTCACTAGGTTTGTCTAGTTTATCTATCATTCCTAACGAAATATACGAATGAGTGGCTCCCGAATCAAATAATACATGACATAAATTATTGAGGATGGAAACCTGACCTATGACCACCTTGTTGCTAGCATCTGCCTCTCCTTGGGTTAAAGCAAAAACCCGAGCAGGAACCATCTTTTCGTCCTTCTTCCCTTCTGGCTTTTGCTGAGGACAGTCTCTTTTACGATGCCATTCTTGACCACAGTTGAAACACTCCTTGGTGTTGGCGCGACATTCTCCGGGATACTTCTTCTGACATTTGGCACATGGCGGATATTCCACGTAGCTCGACCTATTTCACCCATTATTTGGTCGTGCCCTTTTATTGTTGTCGGCTTGCTTGTTATCAGGATGCCTTCTTTTCTGTCCGTTACCGTTGTTGTTGGACTGATTGTTGCCGCTATTCCTAGGCTGATTGTTGTTCCGACTGGCCTGAGGTTGGCTCTGCTGTCTGGGTTCAGGCTTGCTAGCTTCTTCTTTGCTCACGTTGGCCTGCAACCTTTCTACTTCAATTTCCGTCTCAAGAACGTCGGCATATGAAGTGTTTCCCAGGTTCGCTAGTTTCACCCCCATCTCGATCTTTGGTCGGAGTCCTCTCACGAATTTGTTCACCCTCAGATAATCAGTTGGAACTAACTCTGCCGCGAACTTGGCTAAGCGGTCAAACTGACGAGCATATTCTGCCACTGTTAAATTCCCTTGCTTCAGATTGGTGAAATCCTCTCAACTCTCGTAGCAAGTACCGCTGAATTGTAGTACTTCTTGTGGAAGAGCTCCACAAATCGGGTCCACGTCATGGTGGCAGCATCATGGGATTGCTGGACCAAGTCCCACCATATCCTGGCATCTTTCTTGAGCAAAGATGAGATGCAGGATATGCGGTCTGCATTACTGAGGTTCATGTGGGCTAGGATCGGCTCCACATTCCTTAGCCATTCTTCTGCTTCAAAGGGGTCCGTAGTCCCTTCGAAGTTCGGAGCGTGCTGCTTGCGGAACCTCTCGTACACTGGCTCCATGTGCTGTACAGGATATGGAGCGTAATTCGTCATAGGCCATCCCCCATATGGACCAACTTGTTGGGGTGCTGGGGCCATTGGCTGTGGCTGTGGCTGTGGCTGTGGCGGAGGCTGAGGCTGAGATTGAGCCTGCTGGCGTTGTTGCTGCAGAAGTTCCTCGACTTGTTGTCGCAGTCTGGCAATCTCTGCAGTGTTGTCGGCTGGCTGTGCCGGCACGTTGCGGCGAGCAGTAGCACGCACTCCCCTTCGGCGAACGGTAGGGACCGCATTGGTCGCTGGAACATCGTTGGAAGCGTTTCCATTGGTGCGTGCAGATCTTCGGAGAGACATCGTAGCAGAGTTCTAACAGTTGAAAGAAACATGTTAGAACTTTTCCTAATAGGCTCTAAGGCAAAAACTTATTCTAAAACAAACATAACTCGGACCTATTTATTATGACTTCTTATGAAAAATTATATAGGTCTTTATTTATTATTAGAGCGGGTTTCTATACTTAGAAAAACAAGTCATCTTTTTTTTCTAAGTGTGTTTCTAATCATCCTATATGACTTAATTCTCAGGCTCGAAACTTATCTTTGTTCCAAAGTTAACCATATTGAGGGAGGGCTAGGATCAGTAAAATCGCTCCCACTACTAAGGCCCCCTAACTCTCAATAAGGAAACCAGGTTCATTGATTTGTATCCACCCTCACTGAACTTAGTCATTATTCATTTTATTTAGTATTTATTATGATTGGGAAAATAGAATCAAATTCACACATGATATTCAAAATAGCAATGTTTATTTATTTGGAAAACAATTTCACTTATTACAATCAAAAGTAAATAAAACAAATAAAAACTACTAATCTAAAAATCGGGATCTTCTACATCCGATCCGTCGTCTAGCATATCATCATCTATTTGTTCATAATCATCATTGTCATGAGCATCAAAACGTCCTATAGGAAGGTTGGTGAGAATCCTATTCTTTTGTTCATTGGTGAACTGAAACTCAATTTTTGAGGTGAACCTAACTAAGAGGAAATAGTATCTCATTGCTAAGGGTAGTTCATCTTCCTCATGCATCTCTTCCCATATCTCTTCTAATGCTGCTATTACAGAATGAAAATCTTTAAACAACCTAATTACTAATACATATTGCTCGGTTGATCTTATCATTATTTGTTTAGCCTCTTGAAGGCCACCTATCGCTTGGTGAAACAAAAGCAACCTTCGAGTAATCCTTTCTAGGGCTCCTACGGTGTTTCTTGGCTCCCTTATTCTTTTTAAGGCCTTAATGGCTCGGATATCTTGGAAGGTTAAAGCTCTGTTCATTCTTAACTGAAACATAAACACTAAAGTTGTTAGCTATACACATAGACAAAGTAACTTGTAACTTAAACACTTACTTGGCGGTCCGATTCGGAGCTTTGAGCATGTGTATCGAGGAGAACTTCATGCGAAGGAACCGTTGCTCTGATACCAACTGTAACGACCCACTACTCTAGATTATTTGGACCATTAACGAAACCATACATAAAACTTACATTTTTACGAAAATACCATAATTTATTGAGTAACTTGCAAAATAAGAGTTATTTACAAACAAACAGAATACTAAGAAGGATTATGGGATCCCATTGTTTTTAAAACAAAAGATGATTTAAAATAAAAGACATTACATAATTGGTGCGGAAAATACACATAAAATCATAAAAACATAAAATGAGACTACATCCTCGAATCGAATAACGCTCGGCCCCTTGACTCCATTCACCATCGATACACATCCTCTAAGCGTCACGAATCTTACCGCCTCTAAAGCTTATTTTCCTGCACATAAAACAGAAAGGAATGAGCCTAATGCCCAGCAAGGAAAATCTAACACATAGTCATACACATAATTTCATAAGAAACATAAAGACTTAACATAATACATATAACATACACTTATTATAATGGCCATTATTACTTGGGGTCCCATAGACTAAACAAGCATATGCCCATGGAATTAGTGGGGTCCTACTAGCTAAGTAGGTCATATGCCCATAACCCATTTGGGGTCTTGTTAGCCATATGGGTCATATGCCCAAGCCTACAAACACACATACATATCATAACACATTTAATAACATAAAACATATGGATAACATAAGCACATAACATATTGATTCTAGCCTATTTTCCTTACCAAAGTTACCGGGATATAATGGACTGAGTTAGGACTTTTTGGAACACTCCTAAAACCATAATGAACAAGAGTGAATTGAAAGAAGAAGAAGAAATGAAAAGGATGGAAAGACTAAACCATAAAAAAAACATACTTACCGACTTATATGCTTAAGAACTTGGATTCCCTAACCAAAATAAGAATGAGGTTAGGGGACTGAGTAGAAGGTTTTGAGAAAGGAAATAACATGAAATAAATGAAATAGAGTTTCGGGTTTACCTCAAAGATTTGCAAGATCAATCTAACCTCCACCGAAATACTATAGAACTCCCTTCCCAAAGTGTTTGATAAGCTTATGATGTTTAAGCTTATAGTTTTTCCCCAAACCAGGTGTTTACACTCTCACACTCACTTAACACTAGCAGCTTCTGAACTTAGAGCAAATGGTGAATAATGGCTGGGTACTAGGTCCTATTTATAGAGTTTGGGAATGAAAATATCTTGATTTTACTTGAATAAAAATAATGGCTTTTTAGGTGAAAATCATTTGAATAATCGTTCAGCAGAGGCTGAAGACTCGTTCAAAAGATGCTGGACTGTTGAAGGAGTTTGAATGGCTGAAAGGAAATGAATTCAAAAGAGTTTGAATTCATGCTGAAGGAGGCAATATATCGCCCCCTGTAGGCGATATATCACCTGGGCCAGTATGCCCGAGGCGACCGTGCATCGTCTCGTGTTTTCCGTATCTACGTGCTGTGATATATCGCCCCCTATAGCTGTGATATATCGGCACACGCTGAATATTTAAACACGAAATTACAGATTTTTAGCTAAGTTTGAATGGAGTAAACAGCCTTGACTAAGCCTTCAACGTATTCAAAGCTGCTGACTAACCCTATATCATTCAAACTTTACCCTTATTTAATTTAATCCTCAAAAATCTTTAATCCTTAATCACCATTCATAACATGTGCTTAAAATCCTATTGGTTGATGTCTAAACCTTATAATATAATAAATATAATCCTTAATATCAGTCACATTAATCAAACCTTAGGTTATACTTAATATTCTTAAACTATAGATTAAACTTAGAAAATCTATAAGTACTACTATGAGTGTCCAAATAATTCCCGGTCTGAACCAAAAATCCATGGTAACAAAGATAACACTAAACATACTATAATACTACTAAACATTTAGCTAAGTAAAGTTCTTGGACTCTACATTTATAGTGAAATAAAAATAGAATTAAGAAATAATATTATTTAATTAAAGAGTTTAATTGACAATTTGGTTTATTGCAGCTTAGTATTATAAGTCCATGGTCTCCAAGTCACTTCTATAAAACACAGTCTATAGAAATGGCAAATTGGGGCTTTGGAGTGGGGCGGGTTAGAGCCCGACCCGGCAGGGCTTTGACCCGCCCCGATTACCCTATTTTATTTTCAAGTCACATGCGATGCGATACTTTCTTCTCCAAAGCCCAAACCAAATTTCTGCTAAAGCTGCCTACGGTGCTCTTCAGAAGTCAAATCCAACCATCATCTCCAAATCAAATCCAGCCATCATCTCCAATAAATGTTTTCCATCTTCTTTGCTCCAGTGGTAGGTATGTGTATACAATATTATATTATATATATGTTACTGCGTATGTGTTTATAATAGGCGAATTCTTCAATCCCTCACAGGACTCAGTCCTTCAGTGTGGGGTCCAGCTTTGTGCCATTTGTCAAAATTTTATAGGATTTGGTCTTTTTGTCACATTTGTTTTTGACTTGCAATGACCGGTTTGGTGAACCGGTTAGAAAGTTGTTGGTGATGTGGGTGTAAAAAGTAGGGGCAAAAAAGTAATTCCATGTCCAAAAATATGTACAGTTGAGGAGTTGATCGTAAACTTAATATGAATTTGAGAGATATTTACGATTTTGGTAACGTAAGGATTGTGCTTCCGGCAAGTGATTTATATTTTATGTTGAGTGAGATGCACTAATAACCACGTAAGTAAAACTGATATATATTTTGTACTTTTTTGTAATTTTTTTTAAAGTTTTTTCCCTGGACTTGATCGTAAACTTAAGGACTTGATTGTAAACTTAATATGAATTTGAGAGATATTTACGATTTTGGTAACATAAGTATTGTGCTTCCTCCAAGTTATTTATATGTTATGTTGAGTGAGATGCACCAATAACCACGTAAGAAAAATTTATATATATTTTGTATTGTTTTGTAAGTTTTTTTAAAGTTTTTTCCCTGGACTTGATCGTAAACTTAAGGACTTGATTGTAAACTTAATATGAATTTGAGAGATATTTACGATTTTGGTAACGTAAGCATTGTGCTTCCGCCAAGTTATTTATATGTTATGTTGAGTGAGACGCAACAATAACCACGTTAGTAAAACTGATATATATTTTGTAGTTGTTTTTTAAGATTTTTTTAAATTTTTTTCCCTGGACAAGTTTCATTTATTCAATATTGGGATGAATGAATCACTAACTAAATTAGGTATGGAAAAATGTTATTTAGATGGTTGATTAACTAGGAGAGTCAGTACTTGCTTGATTGATATATGTTTGACACTAACATGTTAATATCTTGCAATTAGTGTTTACATAAATTAAGTGTTAAAATATTCTTAATACAATATCATAAGTTTAGTTGAAATATTCTTAATACATAGGTTTAAAGAGAAGACCGCATTGGTGTCTTAGTGGATGAGGAAATTATAATTTTCTTATCAATTGCATGAAAAATTGGTTCAACCAATTGAGAAGCGTCGATTATATGAGTGAGTCGTATTGGGGTAAGTAGAACGTCCCCAACCACGCTTTTGTAATCTATGTTGTAGTAATAAAAAACGTATACACTCATCTGGTTTAGTGTTAATACTTTTTCACCATTCGACCACACTTGCCTAATTCTTGTATCTAATTGTAACTGTTTTGGGATAAGTATGTATCCACTACCTTGTCTTGTTGCCGATAATATTTTGAAAGCCCTTATGCCAAGGAGGACTGAATATCTGTTGAGGCTAATGGTGAAGACATCTTCAATTTGTTGGGGTAAGTTAATAACTTTAACAGTCGGACTTCTAGAGTCGAACAAGAACAACACTTGAGTAGTACATTATGTGGCGTTGACACCATTCATTGTTACCCCCTTAATATTTCATAAAGTACAAATATGATTAAGTTTAAATATGATGAATGAAGCTATTTATTTTAAGAAGAAATTATGATCACTTATCTTTGAGACTAGGGTAAGAGATATTTATGACCAGTTTTCGCACTGTACTTGGTTGTCATTGGAATTTTTTACAGTGGCAAAGGCCCTGACATGCCTTCCCATTGATGGGAGATGGCTCATTTGAACTGGCTAAGGTTGGCCTATATCCCATAGTTGTAGTCTCTTGGTTGAATGTAGAATGACTCCTTCATTGCTACTCCAGGCAATTGGTGTTGAAAATAGAAGTGGTTGTAAGAGAAGTCCCACATCACAATTCATTTTAATAGTCCCATTTGTAAGATCAAACAATTTAATGAAACTATCTTCGTTGTTTCCATATAGCAGTAGATGATGACTTGGGACATGGCAGTGATATGCTTCATTATCTTGTTGTTCTTGTTATTTAGTGCTTTTGTGTACATATATGATGAGAGGCATTGAAATAGATGGTATTCCCAGCTAGAAAATCCTCCAAAATTTGTGGAAACCGTTTGTGTACATTGTGACACGTTTATATCGATCTGAATATCCATTTGTTGTGATCGTAACTTGATTCCAAATTCCAGAGGGAAGAATTTTACCAGTGCAGTACCGTCTTGAAATAAGCTATATTTTGCAACATGAAAAGGGTGAACAATTTATAAGTTATTAATCACATAATAAAACGATAATGAATTAACTTGGTAACGATCATTGTAAAAATGAGTAGAGTTCATTTGTATTAAAAATTTAGAAGTTCAATTAATCATTTCGATTAATTTACGAATTTAAGGACTTACCAAACATGTGAGAATATCGTATATACAACATTGTCCTTCGTCGAAAACAAAAATGACAAGGTTTCCATCTGCATTTGTAAATTTTGAATATATCCCTGATGGAAATGGGAGTCGTATTACTTGTATATGACACTTTGCAAGAGAAACATGTAACAAATGTGTTGGGATCTTGTTTTTGTGTGGGTCGTGAGCACAATTCTTAGTTTTGATATTGGCAACTATTTCAATATTTTTTGTTTCCAATTCTATGTCTTGTGGGTCCGCCATTTGGAGGAGAGGTTGAGATTATAAACACCCTTCAAACTTCCAGTTAATGGAGTAAATGATGTAGGCAAACTACAAGCATATAATAAGGTTAATGTTAGTATTTGAATTTTTTATATTATACTCATTAAGTAGTTAGTGACCAAGCTAAATGAGCAAACTATTGAAATTTTTCTACACAAGCCTTCACAATTTTTAAAAATTTCTTTACAGTTTGTTTCTTGCCCACTTGAGGAAGTGAAGTAGTCCAGTTTAACTTATCAATAAGTTTGAGATAAATGTGGGCTACCAAAGTCAGGCCCACTTGCAAAGTGAAGAACCATTGGAGTTAAAAGATTGAATTCCATTTTCAAACATCAAATTTGGTGAGGTATAGAAAATAATAGGTAACGTTACTTGTGGACATTCATAATTAAACTGAGGTGGGTGTTTAATTTTATGATTGACTATAGAAAAATTTCTTGAGTACTTTGCGAAGTTATGAAAAGATGTTGTGCATAATAAAACATGAAAAATGGTGTATGAACTAGTTACTTGTCGTGCATAGAAAGCAACATCAATTGATCCACCACTTTTGACCTGTTTGTCATAGATGAACAGAAACTTTTGACAACTTGTAGTTGTACTGAAGAGAGGAATTTGTTATGGAATTCGTTATTTCTTGGTGAAGATGAAGGAGAAGCACATACGATGCTATGCGTGTGAACGAACTCCATCCTGTTGTAGATGAAAATTTATTGAAGTATTTTCATATTTGATATAGAAGGCAATAATTGGCGAGGAAAGTAAATGTATATTTATTGCTTGACCGTGTTATAGGTGGGTGATGCATGTACCGTTGTTTTTTGGGAAACTGAGTGATAGGTTAAATTCATAAACACTTCACAAGTTAACTTGTGGGTACAAATTGGCGAATTTCCAGGAATATCGGTCCAGCCCAGCTAAAAATGGACCTACAGTCATAGAGCAATTTAGGAATAGAAGTAGTACAATAGATTAGGGTAGCTGATTTGTGATAAGACTAATCATTACTATGTTAATAGCAAATAAGGTTTAATTTTTGTGTTGTTTGACCGAAGAGAATAAGTAGTACAATAATTAGTTGATCCTCTGATATGGTAAATTTGAGGATCATAATTACGTTAAGGTTTGATCATCTCAGATATGTATTATAAATGCATCACTATAAGAGATGGAATGAGTGAATTGCCAAGTAAATTACGATTTTTGAGGCCTTTAAAACCATATTTTTTTTAAATTGTCAGATACGTATATTAGGAAGATACGTTAGCGGGTAAGAGCTGATAAGTAATTTGAAAGTTGTAGTGCGTAACTCATAACTCTTACCCCGTAATAAAAACTGCTACTTTATAATTGTTCAGACTATTCTATTTTATTACGTGTAAATGTTTTATTTGTGTGATTTAGGATGATTGAATCACCAACTATATTATTTACAGGAGAATATTTTATATATTCTGGTTATATTATAACTCGTTACATGTCTTTGTTCTCCTGTGATTGATATCTCAAATCGAATTAATTAATCTATGAAATTAGTTGGCCAACATTAACCGGAAATGATCGAAAATTTCAGTCATGATTTTTTTGATAAAACAAAAGAAATTCGTAAAAGAGACGGTGACGTATAAAAACAACTATTAAAATGTTACGAAGAGGTTGCATTTCAAATTGATGAAAAAAATGTAAGTTAAACCATGTCATGAAATGCATTAACAACACAACATAGTAACTGACATTCATAATAGCCGATTGGTTCATTGCGTACATGGTTATAAAACAACTTCAAAATAGCATATTGAAATAAAACTACCAACCTAATTGTTTCATTCCTTATCCAACAAAACTATAATAGAGGACTGCAATAAACACAACACCACAATGAACAAAATACATTTCGGTTCCAGTCATTGATGCCTTACTACTTAGGACTAGAGGGAGGTGGTGGAGAAGAAGACTTGCGTTGGACTAGGTTGGGATTTCCCTTTTGCTCCCCGTGACAACATTGGCAACACCATCGACTCCTAATTTCGTCAACGTCGTTTCGCAGATTAAACAACATGCTAAATGTTAGATTTTGGAAGGTGTTCCTACTCATGTACATCTCTTGGTGGGACACCTCAGAGTCTGAAGACGACAATGAGATTGTTTTCCCATGTTGTTTCGTCCTTCGACCAGACGAACCTTCGGGTAGAACAACCAGTTTTTTGCGAGGTCGGCCTTCGAAAACCAAAATTACTAGTTACGATTTGCAAATTATTCAAATAAGAGGAAGTTCTGAAGGTAATGTAAAAAAACGTAGTAAATAATATAATCATGAACTTGAGTGGATAACCTCGCCTTCGTCGTGGCTGACTTTTCGAAGCATCCCCTTTGACAAGGTCATCTTGTAAACTTTGTGGAGGAGGCACGTCTTTGTCTGGTTGTCGCTTGAGAGTGTTCTTGTTTTTACTAGGATGGCCGACCCTTGTCGGTGGAGATGGCTCAAGAGATCCATGGGGTGTGTCTTGCGTCGTTAATGGGCGGCGGCCAGCCAAGCATTTGAACCTCATGTTTTTAGGAATGGGAAGCAGTTAGGTTTGTGATGGGGAATATGTGAATGGTAAGGGTTTACATATGATTTACTGAAATGAAGAGATGATGTTGGGAAAGAGAAACTGAATAGTGACCTCCAAAACTACACAGTAGGCTAATCATGGCTACTATGTGGACCTGGTTGGATACTAACACACGCAAGAAACATTCGGAATCCTAGTTGAATGATTCTGTTTATTTTTCTTGCACCAAATTTGATTTTATAATGCCACAGTCTGTAAAATATGTAGTCCATTTTTTGGTTAAATGGGCTAGACTTATTTTGAATGGGTCGAAATCTTTGCTGGAGATGTCAGTTTTTAATTAAATTCTTGCAAAATACCACATTCCACAATACCGAAAGGAAAAAATTTTAAATTACAGGACCAACAATTATTTAAAAAAATAAATTGCCTATTTATTACATTTTTAAATAGTAAATGTCTAAAAAATTACAAAGCAAGTTATTGTGACATTTTCAACATTTTAAATTATATTTCAAAGTAAATGTGAAGATATAATTTTGTGAAAAGAAAAGTTGTAAACATAGTATAAAACTCTTTGTTGATATTACATTAATTGAATAAGATATTCTAATTGAAGAAATGGTAAATGAAATGATTTCCGTGTTGGATTAGCTTATACAGGATCTTTATTTATTTCCATGTATATCTAATATTAAATAAATTAATACATAATAGCCTAAAACATGTTTACAAAATTGAATTGAAAGAGAAACAAAGAATAGAATACTTACAGTATACGGAGGGGAATTAAAGAGTCATTCCTTTAGTTTCTCTAACTCTTGTATCCTCTCTATCACAGCGTATTATCAAGAAACTGAACCGATTTTTTATTTTCTTCACAATCTTCCAATGTATCCTTAGAACCACCTAGACTAATGTGGGGAATTCTGAACACATGAGATAAATATAGAGAGAATAAGAGAAAATAACAAAGAGGCTTAGAAAATGACTTGTGTTTAGAGAGAATCTAAATCTATCAGAAAATCTGAGTTGTGACTTATGTTTTGACTTCTTTCTAAGCACTCCTTTTATAGACTCAATTAGGTCAATTAATTTAATTAGAAAATCAATAAAATAATAGCCATTTTAAAGCCGTAGGTCGAAATTATCATGGGCTTTAGGCCTGTGAAAATTTTCATTTGATTATAAGCACATTGGACTTAAAATCAATGTTTGTATTATTTTCTATCGATTTAATTAATTAAATAATTTTTTAAATCGTTTATCTAATTAATTATTTATAATTTCAAGCTTGATTTAAACTTTTTTATTAATTTAGATACGAATTTATCTTAATTAATAAAGCTGCCATAATTTCTCTATTTTTCTCAAAATTACACAACTCTGTGAAACTATCCAAAATTGACCTGGTCAACTTTGATAATTAAATCAATTAATTGAGACTATGTAGATGATTTTATCCAAGGTACAATGGGGACCATGGGCCTATGAAATAAAGCTCGAATAAGTTATCATAAATCTAACAAATAAATTTACTAACTTATTAATTCCTTGTGACTCCACTATAGACTCAGAATTGCACTCTTGAATTCATAGAACGCTCTATAACAAATATATATACGCTATTAATTATCCATTGTTACAACCGTAATTGTCACTCAATCCTCTATAGACGGTCTACAATGAGATATGACTAAAATACCATTTTACCCCTCATTGTATTTTATCCTTAAAACACTTAGTTCCTTGTAAATGATATTTCAGTAAATTAATTTAATTACTGAAATGAGATCTCTATCATTTAACACCTTGAATCAAACTAAAAGGAAACCATCGTTTGACTTCTTCATCAGAAGCTATAGATGTTCATATCTATGATTAACACTCCCACTCAATTATACTACCGAGTTCCGAAGATGTAAGTATGGGCTAGTCCTTAGGGTAAGCTGGTATCGAACAAGTCAAAGAACTCAAATAATACAATCAGTTATAATACTAACCACTCATAATTTAGATTGAATTGACCTATGATCAACTATATCATACGACTAGAATATATAATAATGGTATGTTTATTTATCTTAACAACTGTGAATATCGGTCCAGTCCGATGTAACAAATACATCCGATCTTATCTACTTTGGTATAATGTTCTGGAAAGAACATAACACTGTAATGTGTAAGTAGATCATATCGTAGATTGGCAAGTCAGTGTAAATCCTGTACACTGACTAATCTTAGGACTAACTTATTTTGAAAGGGCATCCTGGAATAGAAGCCAAGAACATCGCATTGGCGTGTTGCATACTCCTAGATCGCGCCATCCGATGCCTCCCGGGATGCAATGAAGAGGTCGTGGTTCCCAAGTCCGAGATTAGACCGGGACGACTATGGATGAACCCGCGTCCTGGTAAACAAACCGGGACCCTGGTAAATGAAGAGGGATGTTGGTAAATGGACGTGGACCCGGTGTCGAAGTTGGGTGTGATAAATTGTCCCCGATACTGACATCACCCCAAGAAGTGTGTAGCTATGTCCCCATAGATAACCTGCAGAAGAGGTTACATCAGGAATGTATAGCGTCGGTTCAGAACTCCACTGCCACTACTCTGACAGATCTTGTCCCCTTAATCTCCCTCTAGAAAACAGGCAAACAGAGGTCCTCAACAAGATGTTGAAGGGAACAGTGAAGAAAAAGCTTCAAACCTGAAAAAGTAAGTGGCCAGAGGAGTTGCCCTGTGTACCTCTTCATCGTCCAAGGGTTCCGCATCAGTTTTCTCCTTGGCATCAAACTCGGCTCTTTTCGTGGTGGGGTCGGGGTAAAGCAGGAGGTTCGTGTTCTTGTCATGGAGCCAGGCCATATAGATGGCCTTGTCGAATGTAGCCTCCAGCAAGGCGTCAGCATGTGTAACGCCCTAGTTACCCCAGAACAGTTACGGTGAATCAGAAATTTGACTTGCTACCCGAGTCATTTGGTTAAAAACGTGCTTGTAAGTATTATTAACAGACTAAGGTGGAAAACAATAAAAAGGAAAGGATATATTTTATTAAATACATAAAATTGTTCATGGGCCCATAAAAACATTTACAAGTTATTTACAACTCAACAAGGTCATTACTGTTTCAAATTTACGACCCCCCGACCTAAGCGGCAAAAATATGGTAAACCCCCTAGTTCCTCTAAGAAATCCTTGGCCGTGGTGGTGAACCAAATCAGGGCAAACCAGAGAATTCAAGGTATAGAAACGTACCCAAAGATCAGCTTATGATGCTCTTCAATGGAAGAACACTATCCCAAACTTGTGAGGCTTACTTCCCAAGATTGAATCCTCAAGAATGGCTCAAAAATCTCAAAGGAAACTGGAGGAGAAAAAGATATGGGAAGGCTCTTATAGATGCTCTGTTTTCGTACCTCTTTCATAGACTAAAATGGTTTATATCAATCCTATGGGTGAAAAGACCATTATACCCCTAGGTCAAATAAAGGTTTGTAAAGGCTCGCAAGGGAAAAATTGGTATTCCCCACCCATTTCGTTAATCATAATTAACGCTCTCCAATTCCTGCTATTCTCGATAATCTCAAACACCAATAATTAATATCCCGTTATCCTTTAATTCCTGGTAACGCTCTTGTTATCCCCATTTCCTGTCGTGGCCCCGGGATGATGATCCAGGCCCATGGTCTGGGCGATTGGATATGGGCCCAGCCCAGGCCTGCTTAGCACGGGAGTAACCAAGGACGACGGGCCAAGTGTGGTTCCGGACCTGGATGGTGTCCAGGAAGATGATCCATGACAGTCGCCCGGGAGACTTATGGCCAGTTGGGGATACGGTCGCGGTATACGCAAAATGATCCCGGAGTCTGGTAAACGGTCCGGGCCTGTGGTAAACGAAGAGGGACAGAGGTAAACGAACCTGGGTCATGTCCTCCAGGTTGGCAGGAAAAGGTATCGATGACCCTGAAGCCGCCGCACGACGCGTGGGAGCTGTCCCCACTTTTCACATGCGGAAAAGGCCACCTCCGGATTGCACGCCGCTGGTTCAGACCTGCACTGGCAGTGCACTGACCGATCTTCTCTACTAAATCTGCCTCGTAACTCAGAATGTCCAAACCAAAAGGCCTATTTTGTCTGGCGGAGCACAGGCTTTGGGCTGCCCCAGTGGGCTTCAGTCTCTCTTAATCTTTTGTATTTTTATCCTTTGTACTGGGCTTCCATTATAGAAGCCTAGGGTATTTATCCTTGATGGGCCCGGGTCATACCCGGTCGAAGGCCCGTGCTCCTGTGAGCCTATAAATACAGATGGCAGAGCTCTGCAGAAGGGATCTCTCTTCGACTTGTATACAGTTACTATGTCAAAACATAGAGAGAAACTCCATTGTAAAACAGTTTCCAAGCTCTAATACAACTGACTCATGGACTAAGGCTCGTTAACTCCCCAACCACGTAAAAATCCTATTTTTATCTTCTAAATTCCATATCATTAGTCTTACCTAATATTCATTAATATAGTTTCCGAAAATCTCGGTAAACAGCTCTAATCATTAAAATCACCCCGAGACTCATCCCGAGGCCCGAACTTAAACGTATCCACATAATAATTGGTTCTCACATATACCACATATTTATTTCATATTACATTACCACATAATACCATCAATTATCATATAAACATTAGTAAACATATAATTACTCATTTAAATCACAATTATTCCATTAATGCCGTCCTGGCACACTAAGCAAAGCCCTTAAGCCTTATTAGCGATTTTGGGTCGTTACAATGGGTCTCCCCATGCATCTTCACCTCCAGCTGAAGCAGCTCATCTAATGTCTGAACACAGGTCTCCACAGTCTCCAATGGCTTAAACATATCGTAGGGGTGAAAATACTAAATTGCCCCTAACTCATTTAAAGTTTTGTAAAGGCTCCCAAGGGTAAAACCGTCATTTCCCATGCGTTTTGTTAATCATAATTAACACCCTCAACTTCCCATTATTGTAGATATTCTCAAATACGAATAATTCATATCCCATTACCCGTTAATCCCCAGCAACGCTGTAATAACCAAATTACCCGGAGACTCACCCCGAGCTCCGAACTTAATCCCGTTATGACCAACAAGCATGAATATACATAATTACGCCATCAGCTGGCCAAATTACGAAACTGCCCCTATGATGAAATGTGGACCCAAATGCATGCATTTCACATCATATTATAATATAATTCACATAAACATGCCCTTCATCTGCTTTTAACTACATAAGACCACGAAGTAATCAACCTTTTCTACTGTTTCATTTTTACTCGACTTCTCTTTAGTAAGTTGCATCAGCATAACAGGGACTTCTCTTTAATAAGTTGAAATACTAATGTATTAAATAATTATGATACATTAGTGTTTCAGTGAAACTCCACATCATTTTTGGGAAAAAATCTCCGCATTTTGCAGCTATGTTCCTAACTACAAAATTATATTTTTAATGATGTATAACTGTATTCTATAATTTGTTTGACCATAATTTTAAAAAAAGATATCTTTCACATGTCGTATTAATATATATTTATAAAATTCTAATGATTTCATGAAATTTTGTTAGCACAACTGGGAAAGTGCTATCTGAGTTGTTACATGAGGAAGGGGGTTCGACCTGGTGCATTGTTACATTTATGCTCTTTAATTAAACGTAAGTTCAACTTTTTTTCCTCAACTAGCTTTCACCCCTCCATTGAAATTCAAATCAGCTCTCTTGCATTGATTTTGCCTATATATATACAATAAATTTTTGCAAATTAAGTTCACACCACACTCAAAAGATTAGTTGAACATCTTCCCTCTAGTATTTTAAGTAAATACTAAACACAATATCAACCGTTTTCAGTTTCAATCCAAAACAAGAGGATGCTGAAAGATATGAAAATAGGTAACATTACACATATTTTGATTTCTAATTATAACAAAAGGGTTCGCACAACATGATCCTTTATACTAATACATTGTACACATACACTCATGTTTACTTGATAGAACCATATGGCCACATCGGCAACCATGGTTACTGAAAAAGAGTGACTACATAAACCAAATATCCATTATATATAGAACTACTACATTAGCTTGTTAAGTTCAAGTTAATTTTCTCTGTCAGTACACAACATCCTCCAACTCTTGGAAACACAAAACCATAGTGTCTAGTGCATCTTGCATAGCACCGACGGTTAAGCTGCTCAAACCTTTCTTCTCAATCTTAGCTCGGAGTAACTGACCGTCGTCATACCCTTGTCAAACTTCCCAATCTGTTCCTTAATAAAACATTCAATGTCAGTGGGTTTTGGATACTCTAATTTGGCAACGTCAGGTTTCTTAACAACCGGGTACGGGGATATCGTTGTTAATTTTATGCCTACAGCCACCTGGGTGGTTCGAAAGTAAACTGGAGGAGTTAAATCCATTGCGATGGTGTTGCAGCCTGAATCCATCGTTTGTATGGCTCCAGCGTCAGTGTCTGCGTCCGCATCCAAAATTATGTCACGCTTGTTCAACTCTGAATCGTTGGCTGAGGTGGCCATCATCTTTTCGAAATATTACCCTTAATGTCTATGTTCGCCAAAACAGAAGTCCAATGCACATATGTGTTTATACCAGTGTTGGATTTATATAATGGCAATTTATTATGGTTTCCATTAGTTTTGTCTTATTATAGTACAATTACATTAGTTTATCTATGCATTGAGAACCCATATATCCCACAATATCCGCCAAGCATTGAATGATTGACTGACTACCAACAGTATTTTGAAATTGACTACACTGTCGTGGGATCCACCCATTTTTTTGCAGTATTTATACACGTTATGCCTTCTTTGACTCAAATACTACCCACCCTCACCATACCTTCATGTCATATCCAAATTTGATTTTAATATCCATAGTGGGGCCAATTCTGTGGGTGCATTGTTTATTTGCTCATAACACGACCCTACATTGTTACTTGCATTTATTTCAAATGTCACTGCTACAGGAATGTACTATAAGAAATGATAGTGTGGCCTCGTATTTGTCCCACTTAAAATTTGTGTCATAACGCCTATGGCACTTAGGCATACCTACACCTCTCAATGACTTCTAGAGTACACCATCCATGTCCTATGCTCTTGTTTGGACTATGTTATTAGTGTGCATATGTATGGAACACTATAAACTCCCATTTATTTACGACCAACCATCTACTATGGATTCTGTCTCCTCATTTGACTCATGCAATCGAGAGGTTTTCCCCGAGGTCGCCCGTCAAGAAAACATCCGCCCGGAACTGGAAGAATTTACACACTGTAGAATAACAACCCTTCCCCCACACCCTTTAGAGTACATTAATGATCTAAAGGATAAATTGGAGGAGAAGAAGTTCTTGATTTGGCAAATCAATTTTGAAAAAGGTATGTTGGAGGAACGTAACAAGTCAATGGAAGCGAAGATATTGGAGTTGGAGGCGGAAATTGTTGAACGGTGCAACGAATTAGAAGGATTGAGAAGGATTGCTTCCAAGGACGACTACCAAAGGTTGTCCGAAGTAGTGGACGAACTTAAGTCTGAGGCATTGACTAGATACCAACAATATCTAGATGAAAAAGTGCACAACAGGGTCGGTGTCCGTTTGCAAAAGGAAGGTAGAAGAGGATGAACAACTCCATTGTTAGTAGCTTCAAAACTTTATGATACTATCCTTGTCTAAGTTAGTCTAAGTGGGCGTTGCATTGCATTAGTTTCACCGAGTATATCTGGTTTGTTAATTTATAAGTGTTGTTCAATTAGGTTTGGGTTGTTAGTTTCTTGAGGTGGTGTATGTCACAATGCCTTGTTTGTCAGATTATTTGACTAAACTTTCATAATATGCATTTGTAGTACTTATGATAATTAATAACTTATTATGGAATTATGTTCACTAGTATTACTGTAAATGAATGTGAGAGTTACACTTGAGGACACTTAGTGGGACAGCCTTCCCATCATGAAGAAATTGTTAGAGTACCACATGACAGTGCACCTATCTAGAGAGTAGGTTCATCTAGTCTAAGTAAAGTTGGTTGTTGCCATACTCAAACAGCACCTCCCATCCCCCAATTACGACCATATATATATGCAGGTACAATTTTTTTTTTATGAACCCCTGCCAACTGAAGGATTCACAACTACATTGTTAAAAAGTGTTGTTCTACAGATCGGTCATACATGGATCTTATTTTTTACATTTTCCCAGTTACATACAACATCGTCCCCTTGTTGACTACATAAACCAAATATATGCCTTTCGGTGATACAAATGAGGAGTTACAAAAATTGAATCCATTTCTCGGTATATTTAATTATCCTTCGAAATTGGGTTATAATATAAATTGGAAAGGAAAGCACTAATGCTTTTTGTAATGACCCACTACCCAACACTTACATATAAAAACATCATAACTTTATTTAAAACTAAAAAAGAAATTTTAAACTATATAAAATTTAAAGTAGGATATGGGATCCCATTGTTTTTAAAATAAAAACATATCACAACTTTAAGTAAATGGATTACAAAATAAAGTACGGAAAATACATATAAAGCATAATTTTTAAAATACACTTCATCATCGAACCGAAACGCTCAATCCACCGATTCCATCCCGCCTCAATACATAACCCCTAAGCTGCCAAGAACCTTTCCGCCACCAAAGCTATTTTTCTGGACATATAAACATAAAGGAATGAGCCTAATGCTCAGGAAGAAAAATCTAACAACATAAATCATATACATAAAATTATATCATAGGCTAAAAACATACCATAACATATACTATAAGCATATCATATATGTGATATATACTATAATGGCCGTTACTACTTGGGGCTTGTAAAGTAAACAAGTCATATTAATCAAACCTAGGTTAAAATTAATATTCTAAAACTATAGGTTAAACTTAGAAAATGTACAAGTGTTACCACGAGTGTCCAACTAAATCCAAAACTGAACCAAAATCCACAGGCATAAAAATACTACAACTATTACTATTGGTGCTACTATCTAACTAGCTAAGTAAAGTTCTTGGACTCTACACTTTTTAAATAATTACCATTATAATGATTAAATAAGCTCTTTAATATGAAATAATACTCCATGAGTTCATAATAATTGAAATATTCAAAATTTTAATTATTTCATTTCTTCAGCTTTAAGAAGTACGATATGAAATCATGGGTGAAGTTCATAACCTAATAAAGCTTATTAACACAAACAACAAAGTAATTTAAAACATATATATTCTACTCACCCATGCGTCGCAAAACTATGACTGCCGGCTATCGTACTTTCATTTAGAGGAATATCGCCACTCGCAGAAATGTTATTTTACCATGGTGTAGATGTGTCATTATTGCCATCGTCATTGCTTTCTCCAGGCTGGATGAAGCCACAACATACACTTGCTTCTGTGGATGGAAACTTAGAAAATGGTTGAAATTGTTGAGTCATTTGAATTTGAGGTTGAACTTTGCAAGTTGCCCTGTTGTGCCCTAACTCGTTGCAGTTTCTGCATCTTCTCTTGTTAGCCACCTTGTTATCATGCTCCTTCTCCTTTCCTTTTGACTTTTTATTAGGTTCCCTCCCCTTAGTCCGAATTAAAGCTGGATCTCGGATCCCTCTGTTAGATGGGTGGGAGTGGTTCTCATTTTGCTCAATGTTTGCATCACCGGATTGATTACAAAATTGGAAGCACATTGACTTAAATTTCTCCTCCAACCGAGACATCTCATTCATGGCCTCTTCGTAAGTGTCGCTTTGCTTGGTCGCAAAGTATCCCATTGCATTGAACCGTGATGTTAATGATCCCCATCTTGTACATACCAACACATCAGCGGGCACCCTAGAATGGGGGAAACCATTCAATTCAACCGAGCTCTTAGCATCCTTCCTCCATCTAGCCTTAAACAGAAAGTCTGGAATGCAAGGTATGTTCAAGTGCTTCATAACAGCGAATATATGACGACATGGAATTCCATTGGACTCGAACAGCATGCATGTACAATTGATGTGTCCATGGTCAGTGTCGTAGTCAACTTGACTCCGTACTAGTCCTTTTGGGAAATGTGTCAAGTAGTACGACCGACTGTTAACTGTTACATCTGCAGAGTCAACTGAGTATGAAAGAGCACTACTGATTTGCTCTGCCACCTTTTTGTACATGGTCCTGGTAAGAATGGAGGCAACTTGTTGGTAGTACTGGTGGAGGACGTTTGTTGGTATACTGGGCGAAGTGTGGTTACTGATGAAGTCATCCTCCCTTTCGGTGTGGCGAATGTTCTGTATGGCTGCATCAACTTAGCCGACAAGATCCCTAAGCTTAAGTTTGCTCGTTAGGAAGTGCGATAGGTAGGAATTGATTGACTCGGACCTTTGGGTGGTTGTAAGACTCACGAAGAAGTTTCCCTGAAGGAAACACTTAGCCCAACTTTTACGGTTGGCGTAAGTTGTTTTTGCCCAGCGACTTTCTTGAAGATGGAATTCTGAGACCATATTGTTCCAAGTATCCTCAAACTGTTCCTCGGTACAATATTGATAAAGGAGCTCGTTGAATTTTGCCTTGAAAAGTGGGTGAGGTGCATTGCTGGTTAAGTTGGCCTGAAGGTGCCACGCACACAAACGGTGGACTGACTGCGGCATGACTACCTTTATTGCGTTTGCCATAGCGTGGTCTCCGTCGGTGACAATAACATGCGGTGCCTTGTTTTTCATGCACTCTAAGAATTCTTGTAAAACCCATATGTATGTCTCCTCCGTCTCATCGTATAACAATGCAACTGCAAAAACAATTATTCTGAAATGATGGTTCACCCCGACGAAGATTAGTAATGGTTTGTTGTATGCATTTTTCCTATATGTCGTGTCAAAAGCCATGATTTCGCCGAACAAATTGTAATCTCTACGACAATTTCCATCAGCCCAGAACAGGTCTGCCAATCTGAAGTCCTTGTCAATTGTGTGTGTTTCATAGAAATCAGGGTCACGCAAACCGAGACATTCTAGGTAACCGAGTGCACCTTCAGCGTCTGTTTCCCCTTCTTCTGCTTCCTGTCGTCTTTGGTGACCAATCCAATTATAAAGATCATTTTTCATGAATGGAAGATTCTCACGTCCTCCCCTTTCTCGTGCTAGATGATTTAATATATGGCAAGTGCGTATGCCCGATCGTCTCATTGAAATGACCTGTGCACCTATACATTCTGGTATAGCTCGGTTGGATCGCAGGAAATGTAGCTCTGTCTTTGCAGCTAGGTCATGATTATGAATTGGGTTAAAGTCTTTCGCCACCCACGTGTTATCCGACCTATCCAAGTTTACTCGGAGTACTGCGAGACAACCTGTCCTGGTAATGGCTCTGGGTGTTTTCTTTCGGTTAGTTAGGTTTTTCCACTTCTCTCTTCTGAAGCCCTGTTTCGAGCAAACCCATTTTCTTTGCCACTCTGAGTTATCGGTCTTCTCACGGCGAACATCTTCTTTTTTAACACTAAACCCCATCCATTGGGAGTACGTGTAATAAAAATCTTCCCATTCTTGAAGGGTATTAAGGTGTTGATGTACGATGTCTTCTTTTGATAGTTCTTGTGGATCTTTATTGAAAAATTTAACTTGGCCCGGTACTGTACAGATGTCACTTTCCATGCTTTCCGTGTTTTCTCGATATTAAATCCCTGAATACACTACAACTTGGTAAGTGCCGAGGAAAGTAGAAAAAATATTTCAGTAATATGAAAGTCGTGATTTAATAGATTTCGGGGCGTTAAATATTGAAATTTAGGATATCTCCTCTCTACTATTTTTAAAAATTTGTGAGATGTTGTTAAAAACTTAATTTTTTTTAGTAAAAGGACTTTTATTAAATTAATCTTCGACTTGCCAAAACGTGATATAATATATTTCAATTTCTATATTCAAATTCTTAATTAGGGTTCATTTAAATTAGGCAAAATGGAAAATTTTATATCTGTGATCTTAAAATGTACATCGGCCCGGTAACTTATATTGGACAGTGTTACTTCTTGGGTAAAATGTTGGTGTTTCCCTCCTACACTTTTCACTTTTCAGTTTAGTGGGAAATAAAAAGAGCAAAACTACGGATAATGTTCACATCTTCTACTTCCTATGGGCCCTGTTCGGTAAAAAAATTATTTTTTAAATTTATTAAACACAAAAATATAAATATTAATTTTTTTTTATTTCTTTATTTTTAACAAATAGAAAGATGATCGGTAACTATTTTTGTTTGCTGTTTTTAAAAACAAAAAATAGTAAACACGTAACTTATATATATATATATTTAACAATACTAGGTGTTGATTTCAATAATGGAAGAAAAAATTAAGAAAAATTATAAACTATTTAAACGAATTTTGAAAGTAAAATAATAATTTTATCAACATTTAATAAATTTTAATTAAAATTTAATAAATTAAAAAAGAGTTACCAAACATAATTTTTGTTTAATTGTTACATTTTTAATTAATTAAATAACAAGTGTTAACAAACGACACCTATGTATAAAGAGGATGGGTGACTACAGCATGAATGCATGTGAATTATTATTTGGTTCTTTTTTTCAGGTTAGCAACTGTATATTTGGTCTTATGTACAAGGCTTATACATATAGCTCTGTCTTATGTCATATGGGTTTCTATTACACTATATGCAATAAAAAATTGGGAGATAAATTACTAATTTTTTGGTGCCCAAGGTGATCTTTCTGATTTCGTAATAAATTAACCATATGAAATCTTATACATAAATGGTCATAGTTTACAAAAAATGTAAATCAGAGTGCAAATACTTTGGGTGTGTAATTTTTATGCGATATTACTTTGGACTTTCATCAAACTAATATTTCTGTACGAAGTAAGATTAATTTAAAAGGTGAATGACATCAAGTACATAACATACAGATAGCCTTAACAAGGATATATCACCTACTACAAAGCATTGCAACTATCTTACTAATAAAAGGTACTTGGATTACCCAAAATAGTGTTTTAGGTAAATTTAGTACCTAATACGAGTGCGTACGTAATATAAAAAACAATAATGCATTTGCAAGACACTTGATGACATGAAATTTAACATAGTGAGGTCATAATGAAACTGGATCTTATAACCAAAAGCATCATAATGTGAAATATCAGTCAAGCACTATGATCTCCGTCCTAATTCCTGAGTCGTTAGCTTCGACACACAACTCACTGCTAATGGTCTCTTGATGCTTAACCATAGTTCCTAGATGATCTATAATCTGGCGCTGTTGGAAAAGGAAAGACTTAATGTCCATTGAATTGACCCTTAAAGTTGAAGCTTTCTTAGCAGCAAGGTTTTTGAAAGTTGAAAGCTTCTCAATCTTAAGATCTTTTTTCATACAGTTTTTGCACTTACCACGGAAACCAGGCTTAGTCTTTGGTTTCTTACTACCATTATCACTCGGCGACATCGTCGCTGACCTGTTAACCGAGGAAGGAGCGGAGTGGGTTGTCATTTCAGTGTTCTTAGTGGACGGTGGTGTTGGGGGAGTGGACTCAACATGGAAAGGAATTGGGAATTGATGAGTTGGTGATTCAGGCTCTTTTTTAACTACGACCTCCTTTGGGAATAGATTGACGCATAAGTTAGAAGATGCCATGTTTTTTTAATGGTTCAGTGCAAAAAACTAGGGTACAAGGCGAAGGATTGGGGGTGGTGGGTTTCACTAACTGAGAGTGTTATATATACTAGGAGGCTGGGGTTGTTCATTCTCAAAACTGGTTCCCGCCAAAAAATTTGTTGGTTAAGGATGCTATATTCAACCTTAACGATAATGTGTAACAGTGAAACAAAACCCTTAACAAAACGATGGTTTCGTGATTACAAATGGAAGTGGCTTACATCTTCCATGTTTCAAGCAAATTAAATGAACAGTAAGGGTCAGTGGTACCTTTAAGTTATTGTGGCCCAATGCTATCTGAACACTTGCATCCCTTCTTACTCTTCCACCTGCTCAATTACGGGTAGCTAAATCAAAGGACACAATATTCCCCTGACAATCTGCCCCAAAGAAGATCCTATACAACTTTATTAATAGGCAAATTAATTAAGGCAATATCTTTCATTTTATTCTGAAATGGCGGGATCGATTATAGAAAATGTACATATAACATGGGAATGGATTTATTGATTTTATTACAGCTCGTATACCTTAATAAGGAGTGTTAGTTGAACATTACGAGTGGTGCAGAAAATAATGAAGCCATCAGTGAAAATTGGCACCTAAAAACAAATGAACACTACAAATCATATAGAGTAAGTATATCTTCTCGTAAATTTGTTTAGATGAGCATGACATAAAAATTACCTCTTTCAGTAGCTCATAAACTATATACTAACAAGTAAACGTTGGTTGACTTTGTGACTTTCTATGATACTAGATGTAGATCTTGCCATCCAAGGGCGAAGAGAGGCATAACATCAGTTTGGTTCACAAAAAACATGTGAATGGCTCATATATATACTGCTATTGAATGAGCCATTTAATGTGGTGGTTCTGGTTTGTTGTCGCAACTGTGCCTTACATTAATTATCGTTCTCCTTACACCTGGTGGTAAATGGTGTGTCATTTCATCCATACATTAAATGAACAAACATTCATGTTATTCCATAATTATAATTTGTTAATTAATAAACGCTCAAACAATCAATAGAAGGTGACATCACAGTAAATGCATTAAAAATATGGGGTGGTAGATGTAAAATGGAATTTACTCATTTGGTTCTTTTATTTTTTTTTTCAAAATATCGTTCGGTATTCTATTTGCAATAATACTCATATGATACCCGTATTTTGAAAACATAAATATTTGGTATCCTAATTGATAAAATTTTGCCATTAACACCAAATTGTCAGCAGTTATTTATAATGTGTAGCTCGTATGATTAAATTTATTGTAATTTGATTAAATTGGTAAAAACTTATTAATTAAATTTTAGTTTATGGTATTAAATATGTACATTTTAAAAATACAGGGTACCAAATGAACATTATTTGTACCAACATGATACTCTGGAAAAATACATGTTAGCAAATGGTTACTTACCCGATGTAAAACAAATTAATATATTACAAAGGTTAAGTGTAGTGATTGACTTACATGAATCCTCTTTGTTGGGTTGAAATGGGAATGGTGACAATTGTTGGGGCTCTTACATGACAAATATAGATTTTTATTCTTGAATGTGTAAATGGTAGTACATAGTTTTGTTTAATGGTAGATGCCATCTAGTAATGAACCTTCATTTAGAAGCCATAGGAATTGAGAAACACTAGGAGTAATCAGCCATAAAGGGTATTACTCGGTGTTACACAATACATACGAAGTAAGCTGGAGAAGACTTGTTAAGACTAAAACCATAACATTTAATATATACATAGAGGATAGTTTGCATTACACATGCAAGGGCCCCTTACACATTGATAAAACCCGCCTAGATATCATAGTAGGGGGTACACAAAAGAGAAGAGTTTCCAAAAGTACGATCCAAAAGACCGTTTTACAGCAAAGTGACTTGTAAAGCCATTAAAACTTGAAAAGATACATATTCAGTAATTCCATTTATAGTAAGTGTAGACCAAACTGAGTAGATATAACTAAATAGATATCTATTGATTAGGTGGCTTCTGAGTTTGGACGTATAGTGGGTACATGTTGATATAGCCACTCCGGAGCTCATCGATCGCGGCTGCCACAAATTCCATTTCCTTTCTCCAGGCCATCTCTGTTGCAACCGACTTCTCTTTCAGCTCTAATACCAGCATCTTGATGGAGTGTAGGTCAGACTTAAGGAGAGTGTTCTGGATGTTGGACGCATTGTATCTCCTCTCCCATTCGTTCCGCTCGGTGGCCAGCCTGACGTTGTCATGCACAATTCAGTTAATGTATTGCATTTGCTCAAGATGATTGTCATCAAACAACGGGAAGTTAACGATGTTATTCATTGGCAAAGGTGTGGAGTCCATTTTAGAGAGAAAAAGAGGATATCCAAGTATACAAGTAGGGTGGTGGATATTTAATTGAGGTCAACACGATCCCTACACACATATATATACATATAGAAAACACATTCCTCTGTAAATGGTGGAGTTGTTAATGCACTGTCACTTATCAAAAATAGGGTTGCACATCAGTCAAAATTACATAAAGTATGCCATTATTAGAAACATAAGGAAGCAGTCACGTATTACGTGAGAAGAATTAGAATTTGCGTTTCAGCACGTCATGGTCACCTGAGTTGCGAGTGCTATTACGTGGGAAGTTATTTGGAGCACAGTACATGAGAAAAATAAGAAAGGAGACGAAATTGACTTCCATTTTCACGTTTTTTTTCTTGTATATCAGAAACCTTTTATTAGTGGGCCATACTTAATATCAACTTATAATTTATAGATTATTTTCAATTTAAAATAAAATCTCCGTATATATGAGGGTCATACTCTCATGTTTTAGTATCGTGTAAATAGAGTGTAAATAGAATGTACAGGAGTAATATTGGATCCACACACAAGTACAAATCATTATATAGGGCCCCACACATTTGACTATCTATTTGTGTTTCTGATTTTAGCTTGTTTCCAAAGGTTGCGTGCACAATTTTACTATGGATCACATTTGGTGGTCATGGGCCCACGTTATATCACTTTCATCAGGCTTTCATTAGCTTGTACCGATCAACATAAACCGAAAATACAGGATAGTGGGTTGTCATTTACACTGTACTCTATCATTATCTCTCTTGATATACTGCGGTGGGACTATATTGAGTTATTGAAACTAAATTTTTCAAAGGGCACTCGGTCATGGATTCAAATTCTTCAATCAATTCCTGCAATTTAGAGTTTCTACATGACCTCCCACCACGACAACCAGACCC
Source organism: Humulus lupulus (assembly GCF_963169125.1). Taxonomy (NCBI): domain Eukaryota; kingdom Viridiplantae; phylum Streptophyta; class Magnoliopsida; order Rosales; family Cannabaceae; genus Humulus; species Humulus lupulus. Next base: position 106,788,037 of record NC_084793.1, read on the forward strand.
CCCAGATTGGGAACAATTCAGTTTCTATAAAATAACAACACTCCCAGCAGATCCGGTCGATTACATTAACGATCTCCTGACTACATTAGGGGAGAAGGAGTACCACATTTCAAATATTGATAGGGAAAAACGTGTTTTGGAGGAACGAAACATAATAATGAAGGAGAAGATATTGCGGCTAGAGGCAGAGCTTGCCGAGAAGTCAAATAATTTACAAGAAATGACACGGGATGCTTCGTACTCGAAGGACGAGTGGATGGAAGATTATGAAAGGCTTTCCGAAGCAGTGCTGCAACTTAAAACAGAGTCAATTACTAGGTACCAAGAATACCTAGATGAGAGATTGAATAATATTGTGGGCCGTGAACTCTCCAATTTGAGGTGGAAGAGGATGACCAGTACCTGAGTTAGTAGCTTAATCTATTACTTGTTATGTTCATTGTTTCCTTAAAGTAAATGTAAGTTATGATTTTTAATCTTTCGTTGCCTCTGTTATTTCCAAAGTTGCTGACATTTTTTTAAAATGTTTGTTTGTAAGTTGGCCTTCTAAATTATATTTAATTAAATTTTATTTTCCTTTGTTATTTATGGACTCATCACACTTTTTTTGACATTAACTTTGAAAATATTTTACTTTCACTATCGAAATGAAATTGAGTGTATCTGTTTACTAGTATATTGATAGGACAGGACAATTTCGGGAGCCCATAATGAGAACTGTTCTTCACATTACCCCATAAGAAGGAAAGGTGAGTCTATTTTTAGGGTGGGTGGATGTAGTATTATTAAGCTCATGCTCTTCTAAGATATGTCAGAATAAAAGAAACAAATATTGTAATAATGGCCAATATCTTGTACGAAGGCTCTGTTTTACCTGTTCCGTTTTTACTAAAAAAGTTGACTTCAATGGTTTTTGTATATCATGTTACCTCATACACACGACCTCAATGATGGTGGTCATTAAAAAATAATTTTTTTGTAATTTATTTTTTGTGCTATTCATTGAAATTGAGCGTCGGCCGTATAAACCCAAAAATCCATATTTTAACTGCATCTTCACCAACTCTTAAAGATCATCACTTTCCCACATTTGGGTATTATAGTTTTTATGTAATTCAACTTTTCTCGTGGCGCATACACCATTTACAGAAATGGCTAGGAATACCCATTTGACACATTGATTAAACATGTGTACCCTTTTTCAAATAAATCTTAATTTTTGAAGAGACAATTCAAAAACTACCCTCATTACTAACTTGATAAAGAAAGAAAAACATGTTGTTTTTCATTGAATCACAAAGTTCACAAACTAGTTAGTCTTTAATCATCAGTTTAAACAAATTTGTAAACAATGAGTTTACTATTTTAGAAATTTTCCAACCGAAATCGTAAAACAAAAAATACATAAACAAGGTATTAAGTATTTTTTCAAGTAAATTGTTAAAATTCAGATTAACCGTCAAGCTTTTAGTTTAACACAATTGCATAGGAAAATATTGGTTTCTTGTAAACTGTAAACAATGAGTTTACTCTTTAATATTTTTTTCAATAACACTGTAAACAATAAGTTTACATTTCAAAGAAAATAGAGATTCACAATATTTAAAGAAAAAATAATTAGTCAATGAATGTATCTGTGTTCTGCTAGGGAAGAAGATGTATAAAATTCAAAATTAATACATTCATTCAATTAATGATTCATTCAAGTACTCCCCTTTTTAGTAAACAATTTTAATATTTACATGATACAATTTGATTTTTTGAAAGAAACAGTAGTATAACATAAGCAACGCATGTCATTAATTTTAGTTGACAACCATACTCATGAACTTGAAGCAATCATTATGTTGCCAGAGCCTATTAACCGTTAACGTATATCATGGAAGAACGTTCAAAATTTCCTTGTTGAAGTACTTCCTCCTTATTCACTCTCCTAATGTCAGATTCTCTTAGTAATCTCTGGTTCTGTAACAATAAAAAAATTTATAAACTAAAAAAAAAAAGAGCCAAATTATTTTGTAGCTAACTTAAATCTCTGCTATGTACAAGTCAACCCACCTGTTTCCCCAAGAATTATGTAATATTACAAAAACATCAGTACAACATACAGAAGGATATATACCACAAACCATATTTAATATGGTTGCAGTAGTGCATTTAAGTAAAATTACAAGCAAGGTATTTTTTGGGATGTTGGAGCCTACCTTTACCTCCACAACAATTTCAAATTCCCAGCAAGTAGTCCTCAAAGCAAGTGGATGCACTACACATTCAACATATATGTAAATTAGTTCCATTATTGGTACGAAATAAGGAAAAAAACATGAATTGGAGTAATTATACAAACCAAATGATTAGAAATATGAACAATGAAGACTAGGAATCAGGTTGTATCAATTACCACTTTAATTTTGGAGCCTGCATCTGCAAAAGCTAGTTTCCTGAACTTTTAACATTTAAGCCAGGCTATTATCGTGGTCCTCACCGATTTCGGGTGTTAAAATCTATACAATTTATCTATTCTAATGTATAGAAACTTCTTAGCAAATTGAGCGTGTTCACAAATCAGTTAAAGTAGTGAGAGAGTGCAAATGAATGTACTGAGCTCCTATTAAGTGTTCGCACTAACGTAATATATGTGATACGCTACGTAAGAAAAGTGCAAGTTCACGTAAAACGAGAAATAGAGTGTGAAAATTGACAGTTCAAGTACATGACCATCTTTCCAGCAAATATAAAGGACAGGATTATGTTTTGCATTTTTGAGCAGTACACATAACAGAGATCGGGTTTTTACTAATATGGTTGATGGATACTCGCATTATATGTCCCAATAATGCCTTCCTATTTAAGAGTGAATAATCAAAAAATAAACCACATAACACACATTAATGTGAGAAGCATGCATGCCCAACTATTGTATAGTCACAAAGAAATTAATAGTGTAATAGCTAATTGGTCTAAACATGGCATGGTAGTATGAAGACAAAATATGTAAATACAAGTTTAGTTCATTGACTTCCTCTTTTTTCTCATTCCGCGCTTCGACCAGTGTTGCTGTCTAGACTTTTTTGTTGAAAGCGTTGGAGGCGAAGCATCACGTCTTGGGGGAAGACACTTACCTTCTTTTAAGGTTGATGATTCACCACCTTTGCTTGAACAAACTCCATAATAAGCGGTTGCATCATGCATCACATCCCAAAATAGGCCGTTGGATTCCGATAAGACAATATCAATTGCAAATCGGAATCTCTCATTATGGTCGACTATCTGCAAAGTAGAAGCAGGCAAGCATACATTTAAGAAAGTAACGCGGTATTCTAAACACAGTGCATAGGTTGTTTAACCAAAAATTAAAATATAAGGTCAAGACACCTACATAGGTCGAGGGAGGAGATTGTCCGGATGCAATGTACTCCATAAACCTCATGACAAAAATACCACAATCATGTCCATTGTCCTATTGCGGGAGTTTTCCGGCAGGCACTATATTGAAAACTTCAAAAACAGGTCGGCCAGAATGCACATCATCCATCGTCCTCAACAGCAACTTATCAAGCTTCTTCAACTGTAATAAGAATTAAATAGTACATATACTTTATCCATTATTTAACATCAATAATATTAAATTGACAAGACACGCATACTAGTGTGCTAAGCATATGTATCCTGTGCCTTTTTGCGCGTGCAGTGGACATGGAGTCCCAATACGATGCAGAGGAACTCTTAATGTCCAATACAGCCAGTGTCCAGTGATTGTATTCGATGTCCTTCATAGGCACTAGGATCTAAGTTAACTCATACCCAAAAACAGATGATTAGATAAGTGAATTATTCAAAGAAAATAAATAACTTGCATAAGGAAGGCTTGGAATACCTTTTCGGCATTATTTAGAACCAAAGTAACATCGGCAGGTACACCAAGAAAACCAAAATCCCCCGTCTCCCAAAATTTCCGACCATGACCACTTTCCTATTATTAGATTAATAGAAAATGAGCAACTACTAACTACGTTATCAATGTTCAACTGAGGCAATCAAACATACGTTACAACTTACCAAATTGGGATGAAAGGTGGGCAAAATTAGAGTTCTCATATCCTCCATTTTGTCACACTTCTCTTTATGTGTAAATCGTAGTACATGAGCAAAAGCATCAATAATCTGCAAAACATAATTAAGTATAAAGCCATTTATCCAAACCCACCTTATCCAACAAATGTAAGGCGTAACCCTTCATAAGATACTTTGGGCATCCTAATAAAAGTGAACTATGTACAAACTGGGTACTTACCTTCATGTCCACATGAGCTTCAGGCCTAAGGCTCCTAAAGTACCAACGTTCCAACTTTGCCATTGGATTTACTACCAACACCTCACTGAAAATTACGGGGTTGAAAAATGTAAAAAGAGTAAACCTAACAACATCAATATTTTCAATGTAGAAATTCTGTCAGACATAAAAAATGGTTGATTTAAGATGGGAAAGTATCACATACGTCAAAGACAAACTGAAGTCAAAAATGAAAAGTGCGATTTCGAAACTCGCCAGGGGCAAGGGCCTCCGCAATTTGAATGCTCCAATTTGGTAGTAATTGCTTTCATTGTATGTGTGAATCATATTCTGAAACAAGTTGTCCAATTTGCAGAGCTCCTTCTCTCTCCTTAGAGTGGGAGGATCGATCTTCTCATTATCATCTTCCTCTATTTCATGTACAACATGATCAACCGTAATCCCTGGGATACTAGGTTCATGAGTCATGACTTCATCCACAATATCCTTCTCCTTCCCTTTCTCCACCTCCTTCTTTTCTTTCTCAGGAGGTCTAACTTTAGCAAGAGATTCGTTAAAATCCTTGTCCATTTCAACCATGGTCTTCCCATTCTCTTAATTAGATGGTTCACAGGAAAAAGCATTTGGGTCAGTGTTTGCTGGGACCTCATTGAACAACTCCTTTCGTGGTGAAAATGTTAATTCAAAATTAATGAAGTCATGCTTCACTTCCCCCAGGTTGCTTTCGTTGAAGGAGGATGAGTAGTTTCCATTAGAAGGTTCATTCCGAAATCCTATACCGCACTCCAACAACATTGGGTCATTCCTAATCGAAAGCTTCTCCAATATCCTATTCTCATCCATTTTCATGTTTGCTAGGATAGGGTCATTAATTAATATGGCTGAATCCCGAGGCTCCTCTCCCTTACTATACTTGGGAACACCACCACCACGCACCCTTGAATTGATTCCGCCGCTCAAACTCCTACGTAATCGTTTGAATTCCTTGGCCATTTGCAACTTCAAATCCTCATGAAATTTTACCATTTCTATTTCCTTTTCAATCATTTTGTTCTCAATCGATTCAACCTTATCACACAAAGAGGCGAGCGTGGCAGGCATCTTCGATGCTGCAGCACCGTCCTGCAACTCTATCATTGGAATCTGAAAAACATGGGAAAATTTTATTAATTCAACCAAACAAAATATTTCGAAAACAAGAAATAATTATTTACATAATCATATACTTACTTTATTTGATTCAAACCCCCCATGCTCCTGTACCCAATCCAGTATAGCCTTGAAATCATCGTCAGACCACACATTTAAAGGGCAGAGGGATCTATCAACATATCCTTCCTTCCAAACAACGTGATGACAGTAAAATAACTACAACATGCACAAACATAAATTGTTATACGATGGTGTCTCATAAAACAATTACAATTGCTAAGTGTAAAGAACATGTACCTGTAAAAAATATATGCATCCTCCGACAAACATGCCTTTGTTTTTCTGATGCCGTCGAAGGGCCTTCCATAGATAATTGTACGACAGTGATGCCCAGTTAACACGACAAACCGCTGTAATGTCATTTATGGCCTTTATAGGATCCTCCACTTCGCGAGCAACATTTACAGACGTATTAGGCATCAAGAATACAGAGACAATAAAGAGCAAGAAGTCTCGAACGAAGGACATGTCCGCCGATTGACCTGTTATCAATTTCTCCTCTAGAACTTGCACAGCAGTGCTTTCAACCTTCTTTTTCGAATGCTTCTTCTTGCTACCATGAAATAAATTTTCAACACCATCCTTAACACCAATCGTAGCACCAAATATTTGACTGTTCAATTTAAATTGTTTCCCATGAACCTCCAAAGACCCGTCCTGGGTGTTGAACCGAGAAAACAACCATGTCACTAGATTCCTTCTTACGACACAATCTTTCATCCCCAAAAGTGCCCCAAATCCCATTTGTTTCACTACCTCCTTTTGATCCCCATTGAGTTTGGAAATAACAGAAAATACCCTACGAGGTGAGCATCTATAATCTAACTTCTTTGCTTCAGCCATTTTTTAATTATTTTAATCACTCCAAACTAACCTGTCAAATAAAAAACGGAAATTTATTAGTCAAACATGACTTAAGATTTACAAAATCATAAAAATAAATACACCATTCGCCTATCATAAAATTTACCAATGACAGAGGACAAAACATGAGGAATTCAGAGAGATTGTTCTTAAAAGTTGATGTATTAAGGGGTTCTGATCTGATCTGCGGGGAATTATTCAGAAACTAAATAGATTGAAGTCAGTGTTGATTTAGTTTAATAAGAGGAAAGTTGGAGATGTCACAGATAGATATTTAGAAGCCAAGAAAAAATTTCAACAACCACAATATTTGCTGCAACAGCAACCTCAATCTATAGAGTTACAGCAAGCAGAACAAGTAGCATGTTCAGAGTTTAAACACTATTCAAAGATGCATGACAGTTTTCTTAGGCAAAGGAGAAAACTTACTTGGTTGCGATTTGGAGATGACAATACATCTTACTTTTATGCTACTTTAAAAGAGAGGTCAGCTTTTAATAGAATCACTGCTTATTTGGATGAACATGGCAAGATTGTTGATTGTTATGATGATGTGCTTAATCATTTTATTAACCATTTTAAAGGTTTTCTGGGCATTCCTAGCTCTGCTACTTCTAGGATTCAGCTGGATTGTTTTAAGGTTGGCAACATTTTGAGTTTACACCAGCAACTTAGTTTGATTAGGCCTTTTTCGAAGAAGGATGTAAAAATGGCCATGTTTAGTATTCATGCTGTTAAAAGTCCTGGTCCTGAGGGGTTTGGTTCGGGGTTTTTCAAGTATATGTGGAAAGATTTGGGGGATGAGATAGCCACTGATGTGCTGCATTTTTTTTATTCTGGCTGCTTACCTAATTCCCTTAACAGATCAATTATTACCCTTATCCCTAAAAAAGATACTCCTTCCACAGCAATAGATTATAGACCAATAGTTTGTTGTAACACCTTATACAAGTGTATTTCGAAGATGATGTGTGTGAGATTGTCTACTCTTCTTCCTTTTCTTACTCATCAGAATCAGGGTGCTTTCATTAAGCAAAGATCGTTGGCCCATAATATCTCATTCTCTTTCGTAAGGGTTCCTATATTTCAGTTCAGATTCTGTATTATGGTTTTCGAAAATTCAGTCAGGTTTCTAGTCTTGCAGTGAACTTATCTAAGTCTCACATCTACTTTGGTGGTGTTCATTTGGATGAAAGGAAAAAAATCATGGATAGCTTGAATATTGAGGAGGGATCCTTCCCTTTAAATATCTGGGATTGTGTCTAACACCAACTAAATGAAAGGCTGAGGATTGTGGTTTAATTCTTAAAAAAATCCAAAATAGATTACATACTTGGTCTAGTAGACATCTTTCTTTTGCAGGAAGATCTCAACTCATACATTCTGTTTTGTTGGGTATTAGGACTTATTGGATGAGTATATTTTTCCTCCCTCAAATAGTTATTAAGGAGATTGATAGGTTATGCAGGAAATTTCTTTGGGGAGTTAAAGGCATCCGTAGCAGAGTGCATTTATCATTATCGGATCAGGTGTGTTTGCCTAAAAGTTTGGGTGGGATTGGTTTTAAAGAAGGATCTAAATGGAATATTTTATTGATGGCCAAATATATTTGGGCTATTTCATCTAAACAGGACTCTTTATGGGTCAAATGGGTAGCTAATATCTATCTCAAAGGGCATAGTTTCTGGTCTTATAATCTACAATCTGATGTTAGTTGGTATTGGAGGAAGCTTATTAAGCTGAGAGATCCTTTCTCTCATGATTCATTAAAGCCTTCGGTTTCCAAAGGCAAGTTGAATCTTTCTAGTTTTTATATGCATCTGGTTCACAAAGAGAAGGTTCATTATAATAAGGTGGTTTGGTGCAAGCTATCTATTCCTAAGCATATATTTATTCTTTGGCAAGTGGTTTTAGGTCACCTTCTTACTCGAGACAACTTGATTAAATGCCATATTCAAATTGAGTCTTGCTTATGTCCTGTTTGTGAGTTGGATATGGAGTCGCATGATCATCTGTTTTTTAGTTGTCCATTCTCTCAGCAGGTGTTGTATCAGGTTCGGTCTTGGCTGGGTCATCTGATGTGGCCTCCTAAATACTCAGAGTGGATGAAGTGGATGGATGGGAGACCTAGGGGGCTTCATCAAAGGATTAGTGTTGTTGTTCTTGCTGCTACAGTGTACATCATCTGGTCTAATAGGAATTGGTCTATCTTTGAGTCTTATTCTTGTACTGTTTTGAAATTGAATTCTTTGATTCTTATGGGTCTTAAAGCCAAATTACTTGATATTAGGAGCATTAAACTAAAGGCTGTTGAGAAGAGTATGGTTGATTTTATTCAACTTTTGTAAAGCTGTAACTGTATATTCGTTTCTGGTACAGGGGGTTTTGTAAGTTGATTTTTTAGTGGAATATATTTTTCTTCTTATCAAAAAAAAAAAAAAAAAATTACGCTAAGTAAACATTCCTATGCACTTACGTCAACAACCTAGCCATCTCTGTAATTAAAATGAAACAACTCTTGGGAACTCCCGAGTCCTTTCAAGTTATCACATAGTTTAACTATAAATGCACCACACATAAAAAACCAAACTACTTGATTAGAATAAATTATACCTTGTATTATAATTAATATACTCCATGCTACAACAATACTTGTCATGCTTTAACATTTAGATTTGTTTATATTTTAAATACTTATAAACAAAGATGTTAATGGAGTGGTAGTGCATTAGACAAAATAGATTTCAGTACAACAACCCCCTGGCAAATAAATATAATCTACTCCAATTTCTCAAAAACTTGAACACAATAAGTAAGGTGTAAACACATTTTAGTTGATTATATTTTCCTCCAAAATCAGTTGTTTAACATGAAAAAAATAATACTTCGGTCAACTAATTACATTTGTCTAAAACCTATCGAAGAAGTGACAAAGTAAACTATCAATGATTCAATCACTGCTGAAACTACCAGTGAGTTATGTTGCCAAAACCAATTAAGCCAATTATATGTTACTTCTAACATTTTGGTTGGTCACAGAAAACAGGTTAACAATTTTTTATTCTCATTTTTTCAATAACATATATCTTTACAGACTTCAACTCTGCCCCTTAATCTCACACACACCACTAGAGCTAATCTCAAGTGGCATCCAATATTATCAAATAAAGTGTCAATAACTACTTTTCTTGTGATTAGGACCTGATGCATGGCCCTTAGTTTTCCACAATGGTGTTTTATTTTATTTTTTGTACTCATTTTCACAGAGTTATCTATTTCAGTTTATCATCAATTACCTTCCAATGATGACACATTCATAGTACACCATGACTATATCTCTTCCATCTAGTGACAACTGTGAACATAATCTTGTTAAACATAACAATGCTAGGTCAGATATTACTTGAGTATTCTACGAGTCTCTTATTCAGTACACTGATTCTCTTACCTTGTCTATTTCCGTAAATTATTTTAATTTTTTCCAGACCCTCTACTTAAATTCATATGCCTATTTGACTAGTGCCAACTGCATCTTTAATTGACCTTATAGCAATCAGAAATTCATAACTTTTCGAATAAATACTTCACTGAGACATTTTATCAAACAATATGCAAGCACTTTTAAAACTGATACAAATAAAAATAGAATTTAGAATTGGATGAAAAAAATGCATTAAAAACTTTGATAATATAAATTTGATCATGCATTGTTATATTTCACAATCATATGATTGCTATTATAATTTCTCTCAAACTAAAATTCAAACATAAGGTGGTCACCATTATATATGCTCGGCCACTGAATAATCGAGTGCACCATTACCCAGAATTCAAAGAAGCCAAACATAATTTTTGCCTAATTAGCTAATCCCCAAAACTTATCACGTAAATGTGGTATAAGAACTTACTCGAAGAACTCGACACAAAGATGCAAGGATTTATGCTTGGCCACTCGGTCCTTCAAACTCAACGCAAGCGACAGTGCATGTAGAATCAAACACCTCCAAATTAGTAGCAAATTTTACCAAACTCAATCCAAATCCTCACTACTCCAAACAAAAAAAAACTAGCCCGAATTCGTCAAGGAGACTAATGGACTAAATGAGAGGAAATTTTCCTTCCAAACTTATGATTTGGTTTAGGAGGGACTTTAGCTTTTCAAAGGAGAAGAATGGCTAAACGGCCAAAATCACCGATCAAACACAGAGAAAAGGTCACCGGTTACTAAGGAGTCCCTAAGGCCATAACAGTACTTTCACACCCAATAAACCCAACAACTAAATCACACCATCCATTTTCTAAAACAAAAAATCTAAAGGCTGGAAAACAAACACAGGACTAAGTCCTGAAAATGAACCGAGGGACTAAAGAAAGTCCCTTTATAATATTATATATTATATAAATGTTACTGCGTATGTGTTTATTATATTATATACTAGAAAACATAATTGCGATTCGCGCTGTCTTTTGTAATTATTAAAAAATATACATATTTTACAATACTTTTAGGAGAATGCTACGACATGAATTCTTTTTCACCATACTCATACAACATGTTCCTTATATGGACACGTGAGAGCATATTGAATACAATTTTTTTTCATAATGGTGTCCATTGTATATCAAATCTCTTGCAAGTTTTTGAAAAATTATGAATAATTAAAGTACCGAAAACAAAGTTCAAAAAATTTGTTGTACGTGTGCATTTATTTTTTATTATTATTATCATTATTATACGCTTTGCGTGATTTTTTTTATAAAAAGTCTAAATTATGTATATGGATATTTATGTTTTGTGTAAGACTTATTTTGAGCGATTACCCGTTTGAACCTTTTATTTTTAAAAATTAACTTTTAGAACTCGTGTTTTGTCAAAAGGTTAAATATAGGATTGGATAGATCAATTATTTGGACATTGTATTTTGGCCGATTACCCGTTTTGACCCTTTATTTTTATAAATTAACATTTGGACCATATATTTATTCAAAAGGTTAAAAAAAAATTATAAAAATTAAATTATATATAATTTATATTTTTTTTGTAAGGGTTCACATCATTTTGAACATTGTATTTTAGCCGATTACTCGTTGGGGTCTTTATTTTTAAAAATTAACTTGTGGACCTCAAGTTTTGTCAAGATATTAAAAATAGGAATAGATAGATTGGTTATCTAAACACTATACTTTGGCCGATTACTTGTTTTGACTCTTTATTTTTAAAAATTAACCTTTGGCCTATGTATTTATTCAAAGTGTTAAAAATTCTTTATAGAAAGTAAATTATATATACACACTATTTTGAACTTTGTATTTTAGCCAATTACCCGTTTGGACCCTTTATTTTTAAAAATTAACTCGTGGACCTTGTGTTTTATCAAAATGTTGATTACTCGTTTGGATAATATTTTATATACCGCTTCAAAGATGTTATTTTTTTAGTATATTATGTAGTATATATTTGTAGTTTATTATGTAGTATATATTTATAGTTTTTTTTATTATTTTATTTTTTGTTAGTTCATTAGGTATTTAATTCAAAAAATATCTTATTTAAATATCTAAAAAAATAACGTTTAATGTACTTTTTGTTTTATTTTATTTTTTGTTAGTTTATTAGGTATTTAATTAAAAAAATATCTTATTTAAATATCTAAAAAAATAAATTTTAAATAAAAAAAATTAGATTAAAGAAGAAAATAAAAAAAATAGTTTGGAGTAATTTTATAATGACACATCATCTCCTTATTAATAAAAATGAATAAAAAAATTAGATTAAAGGAGAAAATAGAAAAAATAGTTTGGAGTAATTTTAAAGTGCCACATCATCTCCTTGAAGCTCTTCTTTATATATATATATATATATATATATAATTTATATTTTTTTTGTAAGGGTTCACATCATTTTGAACATTGTATTTTAGCCGATTACTCGTTGAGGTCTTTATTTTTAAAAATTAACTTGTGGACCTCAAGTTTTGTCAAGATATTAAAAATAGGAATAGATAGATTGGTTATCTAAACACTATACTTTGGCCGATTACTTGTTTTGACTCTTTATTTTTAAAAATTAACCTTTGGCCTATGTATTTATTCAAAGTGTTAAAAATTCTTTATAGAAAGTAAATTATATATACACACCATTTTGAACTTTGTATTTTAGCTAATTACCCGTTTGGACCTTTTATTTTTAAAAATTAACTCGTGGACCTTGTGTTTTATCAAAATGTTGATTACTCGTTTGGATAATCTTTTATATACCGCTTGAAAGATGTTATTTTTTTAGTATATTATGTAGTATATATTTGTAGTTTATTATGTAGTATATATTTATAGTTTTTTTTATTATTTTACTTTTTGTTAGTTCATTAGGTATTTAATTCAAAAAATATCTTATTTAAATATCTAAAAAAATAACGTTTAATGTACTTTTTGTTTTATTTTATTTTTTGTTAGTTTATTAGGTATTTAATTAAAAAAAATATCTTATTTAAATATCTAAAAAAATAAATTTTAAATAAAAAAAATTAGATTAAAGAAGAAAATAAAAAAAAATAGTTTGGAGTAATTTTATAATGACACATCATCTCCTTATTAATAAAAATGAATAAAAAAATTAGATTAAAAGAGAAAATAGAAAAAATAGTCTGGAGTAATTTTAGAGTGCCACATCATATCCTTGAAGCTCTCCTTTATATATATATATATATATATATATATAGATTATTAGTGATTCTCTATTTCTAGTTAGTTGTCTTATATATACACAGGCGTTAATATATATAATTATGAAGTAACCCAATTGAGAATGATTTTTTGAATATATAATTATAAAATAAAATTGGGAAAAACATAACAGAGGTGTGTCAGTGATATATATTTGGGAAGAGATGTATATTTGTTTTATGTAGAGGCATTTCAATGCTTCTCAATTTATCTTTCTTTTCAATAATTCAATAAGCACACTGAGTGTTTCATGGAATGCCTACGAGCATATTATACACATCTTTCTGCAATTATAATGATGATTTTAAATGACACATGAACAAACAATTTGTTAGCATCATTTTTTCTGGAAAAGATTTTAGAATGACACTTTCTTACGATGGTATAATAACTTATATTGCCTTTTAAGATCACTTATTATATGTATTGATTATCAAAGTTTATCAATATATATTTATTTATATTGTAATTGAAAGAGAGGACCCAGTTTGGTTTATAGACTTGTATTTATTGTTTTCTTACCAGACAAAAAAATAAGCATTGGAGAACTAGTTGGCAATTGTCTTGGAGGTATGTATTTTGTAGTTTTAATTTTTTATTGTTGATATTGTACAAAATTTAGAAGAGTTTGAATATCTTATATATTCATCCATAGTGAAGTAGGTTCTGAGATTTTTGTGTGCTGCGGTGACAAAAGGATAAAAACTTGTGTGTGGTTTGATTGTTTTAATTGATATTAACAGTTTGTTAGGTTAATAAAATATTGGAAATGTTGCTCAATTTTCTATAGATCTAGTTATCATTTTTTAAAAGTTTTGCTTGCATAATTATTTTGATGTAGATCTAGATATTGTGTGGATATAATGTAGGTTAGATCAAACTCTAAACATGTCTACCCAAGATGTTATCGAATCTAATTTTGTCGATGATGTTGATTATGTTAATTCAACACATACACAAGAGGCACAAAATCTAGGAAATACAAGAGATGAAAATGAGAGTAGAAGTACTAAAAGAAATAGAACATCTCCTGCATGGGATCATTTTACATTGCAAAAAATTGATGGTAAAATGAAGGCAATTTGTAACCATTGTGGGAGGAAATTAGGGGGAGAGAGTAGTAATGGGACTAAACATTTACTTGATCATGTAAAAAGTTGCCCAATAATAAAGGAACAAATTGCCACGAATCCTAATCCTAATGCAAGTCCTTCAGTCACAACTTACAATTTTGATCCTGAACTAGGGAGGAAAAAGTTAGCTCAAATGATCATTCTACATTAATACCCTTTATCGATGGTTGAGCATAGTGGTTTTATAGACTATTCAAATACTCTTTGCCCTATGTTTAAAATGGTGTCAAGGAATACAATCAGGTCTGATATTTTGAACATGTACAAGGTTGAGAAGGAAAAATGTAGCCAAATTTTGGAGAAAAATAGAAGTAGAATAGCTATAACCACTGATATGTGGACTGCCAATCATCAAAAGAGGGGATATATGACAGTGACAGCTCATTTCATCGTTGATTCTTGGAATTTGCATAGTAGGAGTATAAGTTTTAAGTATGTACCATGCCCACATGATGCTGTAACACTTACTGATACATTGAGTTCGTATCTGTCTGAATGGAATATTGAAGACAAGATTAGAACAGTGACTGTGGATAATTGTACAACTAACGATGCAATGATTCCACTTTTGAAGGAAAAATTTAATTCTAACCTTCATTTTAAAAGGAAAGCTACTTCACATGCGTTGTTGTACACATATTTTGAATATTATTGTCAAGGATGGCTTGTCTGTTATTGGTGATAGCATTGACAAGATTCGAGACAATGTTGCTTATTGGCCGGGCACACCAAAGAGGTATGAGAAATTTGAGGACATTTCTCGTTCTCTTGAAGTGACATGTACTAAAAAGTTATCACTAGATTGTCAAACAAGGTGGAATTCAACATACTTGATGCTCAACATAGCTTTATTGTACAATAGAGTATTTGAACGATTAAAGCTACGTGATTCAAGGTATGTTAGATATGCCCCATCAGAAGATGATTGGATTAGAGCTCAAAAATTGTGTGACAAGCTTGAAGTGTTTCATGGGGTGACAGAGTTTTCTGGAACCAAGTGTCCTACAACTAATCTTTTTTTCCCAAAGATGTGTCAAATTAAAATGAGAATTAAAGCATGGATGACAGTAGATGAGCCCTTTATTAGGGACATGGCAACTCAAATGATGTCTAAGTTTCAAAAGTATTGGGAAGAGATTCATGGGCTTATGACTGTGGCGGTTGTTTTGGATCCAAGATATAAGTTTATGTTGATCGAATATTATTTTCCTACCATTTATGGAAATGATCAATATGAGATTGAAATTGAGAAGGCCCGCAAGCTTTGTTATGAGCTACTAGAAGAGTATAGTTCTAAGTTTCCTAATCTCAGAGAAAGAAGTCAGCAAATGGATAGTGTATCATCATCTTCTCAAACACAAATGAATGATCTATCTAACTTTGACACATATGTTAGAGTTGCATATGGTGTAGAGAATGTGAAGTCAGAGTTAGAACTCTATTTGGAAGAGAAATTGATGCCTAGGACTGATGAGTTCTTTGATATATGCAATTGTTGGAAAGTAACAGGACTCAAATATCCTGTGTTGAATATGATTGCCAAAGATATATTTGTTGTGCCTATTAGCACCGTTGCTTCGGAATCTACATTCAGTACTGGCGGTAGACATGTGGGTTCACACCGAGCGAGACTTCATCCTTCTACATTAGAAGCATTGATATGCACTCAAAATTGGTTGGTAAATGACAAAAAAGGTAAATATGGTTATCTTTATATATATATATATAAAAATTAATATTTTGTTGTATTATTTCAATATTAATTTATTTATTTTCTTTACAGAAGCCACTCCACTAGTCACCATGAATGATGAAGATAATGATGTAGATCAAACTATGGTACTTAATTAAGTTTTTATAAGTCGTCAAATAAATTATTAATACATATATATTTTTTATAGGAGCCATACATAGTTGATATTGATGATTAAAGTAGCAGGTCAATGAAGAATAAAAAAGTCATTTGATTCTTTTGAAGCATCGAAGCTGGAGAGCTATGTTGTATATGATTAGTTTTATTATACTTTGTTCTCTTGAGAAACCCTCATTATACTTAGCGAATTCTTGATTTAAATGATGATATAATGATATGATTTAATCAAATTCTCTCATGCTACTTATATACATGCATAGTACTTAAAATTAACATTTTATGTGTGGTTTAGAATATCCTTAATTCTAAATAGATTTTAGGTGTAAGATTTATAAAAAAAATTATTCCATAACTACTCTATGAAAGAATTGTAAATATTGAAAAATATGTTTTATTTGATTCATCTTTATTCTTGTATTTATTTTTGTAAATTTTAAAATAAAAAATAAATAAAATATTTGAGGGTATAGCTGATACGAAGTGTAAAACATTAAGAATTGCAATAAAAAAACAATATTTAGGTTTAGGGAGAATTCTAAAATTATAATTTAATGTTTCTTAAAAAAAATTAAATGGGGCAAATGGGGCGGGGAAAACCCGCCCCGATTAAGACGGGGCGGGTCGGAAGTGGGGCGGGGCAGACCCTCCCCATTTACATGCCTAACTGTCTAGGGTGTGGATGTTATTGATAAGATAGATTGAGAAATGACTAAATTGTAAATGAATTAATTTTACAGGGCAAGATATAATTATATGATAATTATATGTAATTAAATAATTATGAAATAGTGAATGAATTTGATTAATATATTTTTATTTAAAAAATATATATTAGTTAAGCATAATATTAATTATTTTTGAATTAATTAATATAAAGATAGAATGATATTGATTTATTATATGATAATAATTTAATTAAGTTTTATAAGACAAAGTTGATTTTTGAATCAATGATATATATGTCATTTTAAATACATAAATATTTTGTCTAAATTTGTCGAATAAATAAATGAAAAAAAAATTGGGGAGCACAACATTTGCTACACGCCAGTCACTATGCTTGCACAATGACAGGCACAAGCCAGGGTTTAAAATCCCAAATTTGAATCACTCAAATGTATCAATTATAAGTTCGACTTGTTTATTTATTTATTAATTATCTAAAATATATTTTGATTTGATTAAAATATTTATAATATAAATAAAACCAAAATCTAATCATTTTTTATGTAGAAGATATATTTGATATTTTCTAGGTTTTCAAACATAATAAGAGACGATACATAAGAAAAACCTAACAAATATAGTGATACTTTTCTCTTTTCTATTACCATTCTCTTAGCTTTCTCATTCTTAAGCTCTCTTGATCTCATGTGTTGAGTACATCAAGAGACAGAATATTGTCCCATAAATCATACTTGCCACACACGCCCTAGTGTGTTGAGGATTGGCTTGGAAGATCGTGGTGTGGATATCATTGCATTCTCTTGGATTGGATATTAGTTTATATTAAAAGATAGCAATGACACTTGATAGGCTACAAGAGGTATGGATCTTTCTTCTGTATTTGATTTAATGTATATATATATATTGATCCTCGCTCGGTATTAAAATAAAAGTTTTTGCAATAGGGGATTTAGAAAATCTGACAGTATAGAGATTAGGCTTTATGTGAACAGAATAGGTAAGAAATAACAAAAAGTAAGAACACAAAACACTCACATAATTTTACGTGGTTCAGTGGTTAAAATCTACCTAGTTCACGAGTCACTCTTATTGATCTATTTAGGGTTCTTGGTGAAATTGTTAATAACAATTTCAGCAGAATTTTTGCATACAAAATGTTGATCACTTTTTATGTCCATTCTCCTTGTATTTATAGGAGATTCTCATGGAAAGTTTTGGGTAACCATACGTTAATATGGTCACTTACAAATTTGGGTAACTTCCCATTTACATAAATACATGATTGCCTATCACTTTTATATATGTTATATCGAGTAATAAATACATAATAAAATATGGGCCTTTATGAGGCGTATAAAGAATCTTCAAGTCTTTTGGGATCCTTCATTGTGCGTCATGGCCAAGATACCGCGAGCTGAACACATTTTTTGAGTTGGGTGTTGTAGGACTAATCTGAACTAACATGGGTCACATTCAAAGTTTCATGAAGGCGATCTAGACGATGCACGAACTAAATTGTTGGCATAAGAGGCGATCTGGAGACTATCTGATTGTCGTATGATGTCAAGTTGACTTGAGCTGCTCACTCCAGAGTTAACAAGATACTTTATGTATGATTTTCTTCATAGCCACCTGTACCCCATTGTGAATAATTTAGCTCGTATTTTTGGAGTACAACATTTATCCCTTAAACTCCTGCTCGTGCATGACATCACTTCTAACATGCACAGTAGGGCCTTTTTGGTTTCTATTATGAGAAAATGTGCCCACCCACTCACTCGAGTATGGGACACGTGTCTATCTATCATAGGCACCTATTTGGGTTTCAAGTACTGTGATAATTGTCTTGTCAACTTTTTGCCTAGTGTAAAACGCCCCAATCTTGCTCTTTATAAAACATTCGCATACTCATGAATTTATAGGAGAAAAGCCACTAATTATAAAATCCCAGTGGGGCCTTACCAAAACATGCAAGTTAGGCCCAATAGATTAAAAAAAAATAGTTTTCATGCAAAGTTCTTAAAAATAACCAAAGTTCAAGTCCCACTGATAAGTTTAGAGTGGTAATGTAACACCCTGGGTAGCCAAGACCTTTACACTGTTGTTTGTAAAGGTGTAAGACTTGCTAACCCAAGTTTTTTAGTTAAAAATGTGTCACTAAAACCATACTTGAACTAGGGTTAAAAGATTTTGGTCATAAAAGATACATTTCATTTAAATAAATTTCATACATGGGTTCCCAAAAGAAATAGATTTTAAAGGATGGTTTACAAAATTTCAGGGTTATATACAACTACAAGCCACTCTAAGGGCAAAATAGACATTTAAGGTTCTCCTGTTCCTGTCCATCCCTTGACTGTGGCGGTCGAGCAGCTGACTATGTACATTCCACCTCTAGAGCTCTCCAAATTTGGGCTGATCAAGCTTACCCTTGCCTTTACCTACACCACGTAGCACCCGTGAGCCAAGGCCCAGCAAGAAAACCATAATATCATAGCATGATCAATAACAATAACCAAATAATTCATTAAGCATAATCATATACTCAACAGTCCATGGCATGCACATAATCAGTGAACATAAACAGTAAATCCATATTGTAATATTTAGAAACTTAGCATATCAAATTCATCAAATTAACATCAATAACCAAGTCATATAAAAATCAGGGTCAACGCCCTTAGGTCGCACCCTCTATTTACCCCACTGACTTCGGTTCGCTTAAACCAAGCTCAGTGAATATTAAGTTGTCCTCAGCTACCAGTGGCTGAGCTGGGTCCTGTGCGCCAATATTAATTCTTACACTCTTAGATCATTTATCTCATGTTCACATGGCATAATACCATCATACAATAATGCATACAAGTATGGGGAACCTTTAGTCCCAACATAGTCACACAACCAGGTGCAGTTTTCTTACATTTAATTCCAAGTGTTCTGATTACGAGAAATGACCCTTGAGCACGATCCCTTTCTCAAGCCCTAGCATACTGTAATGCCCTACTTCCTTAGAGTCGTTACAGGTGAGTTTAAAAACATGCTTATAACTTGCTAATTGAGGTTTTAAGTCAAACAATGTAATTAAACCATAAACAGAGGAAAAAATTAGAATTTACTCCATAACATTGAAAATCAAAAAAGTTGACACCTGGGATCCCAAAATACTGTTCAGAAATATTTACAACATAAAAATATAACCAAGTTGGCTAAACGACAAAATCTAAGTTCATTTACAAGCATCTCCCAAAATCCTCTGGCTGTGGCAGCCAGGCTGGCCAAACATGTACACGCGCGCCTCATGCCTGCTATACTCATGGTTGGTTGATCTTCTCTTTACCCTTACCTGCACCACAGAGCATCTGTGAGCCGAAGCCCAGCAAGAAAACCCATAAACAGATAACATATGCAACACATACAACAAGCATATAAACAGGCCAACAATGGACTAAACACATACGGCCTAGCCGTCCCAGGCGTTTACCAAGCCCTGGGTTCGCGGACCACGCCGTGAGGATATCCCAAGTATCCTTTTAGGGACTCGCCCTGGAAACTCGCACTCCACGTGCTCAATGCTGCTCCCGGCCCCTTGCCATTCTCGGCCTCACACTCAACGTGCCCAACGCCGTTCCCGACCCTTCGCCGTTCCCGGCTCTTGCCGATCATTCACATAATAACATACATAGTATAACAAGCAAGTGCAGAATTCTAGCATAATCAGTTAAAGGGCTACGCCCTGCAGTTCTAACATTTTGGGCTCAGCCCTGAATTCCAATTCTAAACAGACACATTGGGCTCAGCCCTGCACACAAGCTCTATGGGAACAAGGGTTTTCTTACTTGAGTTTTGAGCTTTCTAAGCACCAATGCCTCGAGCATAGTCCTCTAACGTGAGCCTCGTCGAAACCCTAGTCACAACACATTAACAATATCCATCCATCAAATTCTAATCCAATAAATAACTCTGAGCCATATCCTTAACCTCCGGAACCTTGAATTCTATCAATCCGGGTGATAGAATCCATCCTGAGCCTTACCCACTGAGTTCCCAAGCCTAAATTCCCTTAAAAACACATATTGGCACTAAGAGCCGCGACCCTACCCACAAGTGCCGCGGCTAGCTTCCCACTAACACCCACACGGGCCGCGACACGCCCACCAAGCGCCGCGGTGCGCATTAATCTTCTTGGCCTCCCATGGCCGCATGCGCACGGGCCGCGGCGCGCCCCTCCTAGGGCCGCGACCCTCACCTCCAAACCTAGATTTTCACCCTTTTTCCTGTGTTTTCTTCAAGCCAATCCTCACCAAAACCAAGCTAACAATCCTAGATAATCAACACCATCATTCCAGCTCAGTATCAACATCAAAACCCATTAAAATCTACCCCAAAACTCAACTAGATCACTCAAGAACAATTCAAATTTGCTAACATGCATACTCTAACAACCAGCTGCAATTCTAAACTTATTCTTATAATTAAAGCTTACCCCCTTACTGAATTCAATCCCAGAAGTTGATCTTCAATCCTCAAGCTCCAAGCTCCCCAAGATTTCTCAGCTGAAATCCTTCTAGTTTCTAGCCAATTCTTCCAAGTTCTCCTTAAGTCTCCAAAGAGAAAAACATCCACTTGCTTAGAGAGAAAATGAGTCGGTCCCTTAAGTGTTCTGATTAGTTCTAAGATTTGTCTTATTCAACTTATATCTATATGGTCACCTCGAAGCTCGGGGTGCCAAAAACGTCCCCGAGGGCAAAATGGTAAATTTCCCCAATATTCCCGCCTAAACATTCTATCCTCAAATATATCTCCAAATATTTATTTTCATGTCCCGATAATCCCATAACACCTAGTACCCAAATTACCCCTCGACTCGCCCCAAGTCGGAATCTCAACCCCGTTGTGACTCTCTGGCTAACCGCTCCCTAGGACTGTCTCAGATCGTGCTGCACTGACATATCACATATATAACATTTATCACATTTATAACACTTATGCCCCCAATATCCAGACGGGGCCCACATGCACATTTAACTCAATTAAACATGCATCATTATCATATATTCACATAAATCCACGTATTAGCATATCAAATCATTTATTGCCCTCCAGGCGCACTAATCAAGGCCCTAAGCTCGATTAGCAAATTCGGGTCGTTACAACTATCCTCTCCTTACGGAAATTTCATCCTCGAAATTACCTAAACAACTCGGGGTACCGCTCCCTCATCTCTGTCTCAAGTTCCTACGTCGCCTCCTCAACCTTGCTGTTTCTCCACAGCACTTTCACCAAGGCGATGGTCTTGCTCCGCAAGACTTTATCTTTTCGATCAAGAATCTGTACCGGCTTCTCCTCATAGGAAAAATCCTGATCAAGCTCCAGATTCCCAAAACTTAGAACATGCGTCGAATCTGAGATATACTTCCGAAGCATGGATACATGGAAAACATCATGAACCCCTGATAAAGCTGGAGGCATCGCTAATCTGTAAGCTACCTCACCAACCTGTTCCAGAATCTCGAAGGGGCCAACAAACCTAGGGCTCAACTTGCCCCGAACACCGAACCGTTTCACACCCCTCATGGGTGAAACCCTAAGGAACACATGATCACCAACCTGAAACTCTACGCTCCTGCGTCAGGTCTGAATAACTTTTCTGTCGACTCTGGGAGGCGAGCATATGCACTCTAATCTTCGCAATCGCCTCATTAGTCCTCTGAACCATCTCTGGACCCAGATACCTCCTCTCACCTGTCTCATCCCAATGGATAGGTGATCTACACTTCCTTCCATAAAGCATCTCGTACGGAGCCACACCAATGGTCGCCTGATAACTGTTGTTGTACGAGAACTCGATCAAAGGGAGATACTTACTCTACGATCCCCCAAAATCAAGCACACAGACTCGCAGCAGATCCTCCAATATCTGAATCGTCCTCTCAGACTGCCCATCTGTCTGAGGATAATAAGCGGTGCTAAACCATAACTGCATGCCCTTAGCTTTCTGCAGACTCTCCCAAAACTTGGAAGTGAAGGTGGGGTCTCTGTCCGACACTATCGACCTCGAACCCCCATGAAGTCGAACAATCTCCTTCACATACAACTCAGCGTACTGCTCCACAGTATAAGTTGTCCTAACAGGCAAAAAGTGGGTGGACTTGGTATACCTATCCACAATCACCCACACTGAGTCATGCTGTCCCACAGTTCTTGGTAAACCAACTACGAAGTCCGTAGTAATATCTTCCCACTTCCAGTCTGGGATCCCCAAAGGCTGCAACAACCTCGCTGGCCTCTGGTGCTCAACCTTAACCTGCTGACAAGTTAAGCACTTAGCCACATAATCCACCACATCCCTCTTCATGCCCGACCACCAATACAGAGTTCTCAAGTCCTGGTACATCTTCGTCGTACCCGGGTGCAAAGAATAGGGAGTGGTATTCGATTCATCCATGATCTCCCGCCGAATATCTGAATCCATCGGAACATAGATTCGACCCTTGTACTTCAGTAACCCCATCTTTGAAATGGAAAAGTCCTTTGTCGCTCCGACTAAGGCACTCTCCCTATGACCCCGCAACTGAGAATCTTTCCCTTGCGCTTCCTTGATCCTCTCAAGGAGTGTAGACTGAAGAGTGATGTTGGCCAACTGACCAACCACCAACTCTATACCTGCTCTGGTCATCTCCTCAGCTAACTTATCAGATATCCGCCTCGAGCTAAGCAACTGTCCTGGGCCCTTCCGACTCAATGCATCAGCCACTACATTAGCCTTCCCAGAATGGTATAAGATATCACAATCGTAATCCTTAACCAACTCTAGCCACTGCCTCTGGTGCATATTCAAGTCTTTCTGTGTAAAGAAATACTTTAGGCTCTTATGGTCGGTGTATATCTCGCACTTCTCACCATAAAGATAATGCCTCCAAATCTTAAGTGCAAACACCACCGCTGCCAACTCCAGGTCATGCGTAGGATATCTCTGCTCATATTCCTTCAACTGTCTCGATGCATAGGCTATCACCTTACCAGCTTGCATCAACACGCACCCCAAACCCTGCCTAGATGCATCACAGTAGACCACAAACTTTTCATTCTCTATCGGCAAGCTTAACACTGGCGCAGTAATCAGCCGCCGCTTCAGTTCCTTAAAACTGTTCTCACACCTATCCGTCCAGACATACCTTGTCTTCTTCTTTGTCAGTTCTGTCAGTGGTGTAGCTATTCTGGAGAACCCCTCAATAAACCGCCGATAATACCCTGCTAATCCCAGAAAGCTTCTCACTTCAGAAACATTGCTCGGTCTAGGCCAATCTCTGACCGCCTCAATCTTACTTGGGTCAACCAGAATCCCCTCCTTACTGACGATATGGCCTAGAAATGTAACTTGTGGCAACCAGAACTCACACTTACTGAACTTAGCATATAACTTATGCTCTCTCAACCGTTGTAGAACCAACCGCAAATGTTGCTCGTGCTCTGCCTCTGATTGGGAGTACACTAGAATGTCATCGATGAATACTATCACAAACTTGTCTAGATAATCCCTGAAAACCCTATTCATCATGTCCATGAAAGCTGCTGGGGCATTGGTTAATCCAAAGTACATGACCAAAAATTCATAGTGTCCATACCTCATCCAGAAAGCGGTCTTTGGTATGTCCTCCTCTTTAATCCTTAGCTGATGGTAACTTGACCGGAGATCTATCTTGGAAAACACTGTTCTTCCCTGTAGCTGATCAAATAAATCGTCGATCCTAGGCAGTGGATACTTGTTCTTAATGGTTAACTTGTTCATCTCCCTATAATCAATACACATCCTAAGGGACCCATCCTTCTTCTTAACGAACAACACTGGAGCACCCCATGGCAAGAAACTCGGTCTGATGAACCCCAAATCAAGTAACTCCTGCAACTGAATCTTCAACTCCTTTAGCTCCGCCGGAGCCATTCTATAAGGTGTCCTAGATACTAGCTCCACTCCTGGTACCAAATCTATAACAAAGTCAATCTCCCACTGCGGTGGCAACCCCGGCAGATCCGCTGGAAACATATCCGGAAACTCACACACCAATCTAGTCTCACCCGGTCCAACCGACACCACCCTAGAAGTATCCACAATGCTTGCCAGGAATCCTATGCAACCTTCCTACATCAGGTCCCTATCCCTTAAGGCTGAAATCATTGGTACACGCGGTCCATTAGCTGACCCCACAAACACAAAGGGTACCTCCTCTTCTGGTTCAAAAGTCACCATTCTGCGCTTGCAGTCAATCGTTGCCCCATACTTGGATAACCAATCCATTCCTAGAATCATGTCAAAGTCATCCATCTCCAACTCAATCAAATCAACAGACAGCTCCCTACCATCTACCTCTACTGGTAATGCTCTAATCCACTTCCTAGAGACTACCAATTCTCTTGTTGGCAACAAAGTCTGAAATCCCCTAGCATACACACCACTAGGTCTACAAAGTCGATCTATCACTCTAGCAGATACAAATGAATGGGTAGCCCTTGAATCAAACAATGCAGTATACAAAGAACCAGCACTAGAGATCTGACCTGTCACAACTGAGGGGCTAGCCTCCGCCTCAGTCTGTGTCAAAGTGAATATCTTGGCAGGAGTAAGACTGTCACTCTGCTTCTGCTCCTCCTTCTTAACTTGAGGGCAATCCCTCTTCAGATGGCTGACACTCCCACAAACAAAGAAAGCCCTGATCATGCACAAACCCTGGTGTCGACGCCTGCACCGTGGACACATAGGAAAACTCCTCCAGTTATCATTTCCACCCTGACGGCCGGTGGAAGCACCCCGTGCCCTCCTATCTGAACTGGGAGGAACAAAGGAATCTAAGGCCTTCCTCTTCTGCTCACTAGAACCACCACCACGACTGAACCCAACGAAAGGAGGCACTGTCCTCCTAGCATCGCGCCTAACAACACTATCCTTCCAAATTTGGTCTTCGGCCCTCTCAGCAGTAAGGGCCTTGTCTACCGCTTGGCCATAAGTGGTAGTTTCTGGATCCAAGGTAATATTCACATCGCGGGCGATCATAACATTCATTCCCCGCATGAACCTACCCCTCTTGGCTGCATCTGTCGGCACTAGATCTGGCGCAAACTTCGCCAATCTATCAAACTTTATTGCATACTCCGTCACTTTCGATCGATTCTGGGTCAGGTTGATAAACTCATCAACCTTCGCAGCTCGTACCGCCACGCTGTAGTACTTCTCATTAAACAAGTTTCTGAATTCCTCCCAGGTCATAACTAATACATCCCTTCTCTGAACTACCACGTCCCACCAGATGCGGGCATCTTCTCTGAACATGTAGCTAGCACAGGCTACCCTCTCGTTCCCCTGAACTCCCATAAAATCCAGAATTAAGGCAATCATATTCATCCACTGCTCTGCCCGCAGTGGGTCTGATCCACCCTCGAAGGTGGGAGGATGCTGCTTCCTGAACCTTTCATACAAAGGTTCCCACTTATTCTCCATGGCAGGCTGCACTGGCACTGGCGCTGCAACCTGCTGCACTGGCAGCCCAGTAACCTGAGGCGGGGCCTGTTGCCTCAACTGTCGCAACTCTTCCTCTATTCACTATAGTCTTGCTTCCATCTCAGCAAACATCTCTTGAAAATTCTGTGGGGCAGGTGGAGGGCCCTGACCCTGGTTGTCATCCTTGGCCCTACTGCCGCAGAGTCTAGCTGATTGTCGAGGCATCTCAACAAATATGCCTGCAACCAACGATGCCACTCATCAGGCATGATAACCACCTCCCAGGCACATCAGTCATCCACACTAGTATCTCATATAACATATAACACACAGCGGGCCATGCCCTAGCATCATGCATATGTTAACTCATTCATCATGCTTTATATAAAATAAGCAGGCATTCAAACACATAATCAGACATATTAGCCAATCTTACCAACCAACCCTGAGTTAAGCCTGCCACTGACTGTGTGTGTACATGTTCGATCAATCTCCAGAACCAATAACCTTGGCTCGCTCTGATACCAAGTTGTAATGCCCTACTTCCTTAGATCCGTTACAGGTGAGTTTAAAAACGTGCTTATAACTCGCTAATCGAGGTTTTAAGTCAAATAGTGTAATCAAACCATAAACAGAGGAAAAATTTAGAATTTACTCCATAACATTGAAAATCATAAAAGTTGACACCTGGGATCCCAAAATACAGTTTAGAAATATTTATAACATAAAAATAGAACCAAGTTGGCTAAACGACAAAATCTAAGTTCATTTACAAGCATCTCCCAAAATCCTCTGGCTGTGGCAGCCAGGCTGGCCAAACATGTACACGCGCGCCTCATGCCTGCTATACTCATGGTTGGTTTATCTTCTCTTTACCCTTACCTGCACCACAGAGCATCTGTGAGCTGAAGCCCAGCAAGAAAACCCATAAACAAATAACATATGCAACACATACAACAAGCATATAAATAGGCCACCAATGGACTAAACACATACGGCCTAGCTGTCCCAGGCGTTTACCAAGCCCTGGGTTTGCGGATCATGCCATGAGGATATCCAAGGTATCCTTTTAGGGACTCTCCCTGGAAACTCGCACTCCACATGCTCAACGCTGCTCCCGGCCCCTTGCCGTTCTCAGCCTCGCACTCAACGTGCCCAACGCCGTTCTCGGCTCTTGCCGATCATTCACATAATAACATACATAGTATAACAAGCAAGTGCAGAATTCTAGCATAATTAGTTAAAGGGCTACGCCCCGCAGTTCTAACATTTTGGGCTCAGCCCTGCACACAAGCTCTATGGGAACAAGGGTTTTCTTACCTGAGTTCCGAGCTTTCTAAGCATCGATGCCCCGAGCACAATCCTCTAACATGAGCCTCGCCGAAACCCTAGTCACAACACATTAACAATATCCATCCATCAAATTCTAATCCAATAAATAACTCCGAGCCATAACCCTAACCTCCGGAACCTTGAATTTTATCAATCCGGGTGATAGAATCCATCCCGAGCCTTACCCACTGAGTTCCCAAGCCTAAATACCCTTAAAAACACATATTGGCACTAAGAGCCGCGACCCTACCCACAAGCACCGCGACTAGCTTCCCACTGACACCCACATGGGCCACGGCACGCCCACCAAGCGCCGCGGTGCGCATTAATCTTCTCGGCCTCCCATGGTCGCGCGCGCACGGGCGACGGCGCGCCCCTCCTAGGGCTGCGGCCCTCACCTCCAAACCCAGATTTTCACCCTTTTTCCTGCGTTTTCTTCAAGCCAATCCTCACCAAAACCAAGCTAAAAATCCTAGATAATCAACACCATCATTCCAGCTTAGTATCAACATCAAAACCCATTAAAATCTACCCCAAAACTCAACTAGATCACTCAAGAACAATTCAAAATTGCTAACATGCATACTCTAACAACCAGCTGCAATTCTAAATATTTTCTTATAATTAAAGCTTACCCCCTTGTTGAATTCAATCCCAGAAGTTGATCTTCAATTCTCAAGCTCCAAGCTCCCCAAGATTTCTCAGCTGAAATCCTTCTAAGAGAACTCCATTAGGGGTAAGTATCGGTTCCAAGACTCTAAAAAGTCTAAAGCACAACACCTCAACTTGTCCTCTAAAATCTGTGTAGTCCTCTCAGACTGCCCATCGGTCTGAGGATGAAACGCGGTGCTAAACTTTAGTCTTGATCCCATAGCTCTCTGTAGCCCTTTACAAAAGTTCGACGTGAAAACTGACACGCGATAAAAAATTATCGACTTTGGCACCCCATGAAGTCTCACTATCTCACTTACATACAATTCTGCATATTGGTCTGCCGAGTATGTGATCTTGATTGGCAGAAAAATGAGCAGACTTAGTGAGTCTATCTACGATTACCCACAGAGTCGTGCTGCTTAGTGGTTCTGGGTAACCCTTCCACAAAATCCATTGCTATATCCTCCCATTTCCATTCAGGAACATAGAGCGATTGAAGCAACCCTGCTGGCCTTTGGTGTTCTGCTTTGACTTTTGGCATGTCAAACATCTAGCAACAAACTCAACAATATACCTCTTCATCCCATGCCACCAATATAACGCCTTAAGGTCTTGATACATTTTTGTGGACCCTGGGTGTAAGGAATAGGGTGTTGTGTGCGCTTCCTTCATAATACTTTCCTTAATCTCAGCATTGTCAAGCACACAAATCCTATTCTTATATCCCAGCAATCCACCATTAGATATTATGAAATCACTGCTACCACCTTCTTGTACCAAAGTTTCTTGTTTCACAAGGGCTTCATCCACTTTCTGTCCTTCTTGAATTTGTTCTAGTGGGGAGGATCGCAATGTGAGGTTCGCTAAACTTCCCGTCACAATTTCGATGTTGGCATTTTATATCTCTATCTGAAGAGGGATCTCTATTGTACGTAGTGCTGAGACATTCCCATGTCCCCGCCTACTCAAAGCATCTTCAACCACATTGGCCTTGCCTAGGTGGTATAGAATTTCACAATCCTAGTCTTTCACTAATTCCAACCACCTTCGCTGCCTCATATTCTATTCCTTTTGTGTGAAGAAGTATTTTAGCCTTTTGTGGTCAGTGTATATCTCACACTTGTATCCATATAGGTGGTGTCTCCATATCTTTAGTGCGAACACCACTGCTGCCAATTCAAGGTCATGAGTGGGATATCATTGCTCATAATCCTTGAGTTGTCTGGAAGAATAAGCTACCACCTCCCCATCTTGCATCAACACACATCCCAGACCGTTCTTTGATGCGTCACAATACTCCACAAATTTCCCACCCTCAGTGGGAACACAAAGGATAGGCGCAGAGATCAACTTATCCTTCATGGTCTAGAAGCTTTCTTCACATTTCTCTGTCCATGAAAATTTATGATGCTTACAGGTTAAGTTGGTCAATGGTGTGGCAATCTTCGAGAAACCCTCGACAAACTTCCTATAGCAACCTGCCAATCCTAAGAAGCTTCAAACTTTTGAGGTATTCTTTGGCTGGGGCCAGTCTCTAATGGCCTTGATCTTTGATGGGTCTACTGCTATTCCATTCTTGGACACTATATGCCCTAGGAAAGTTACCTGTTCCAGTCAAAACTCACATTTAGAGAACTTAGCGTATAACTGATGTTCTCGCAGTCTTTTAAGGGTTAACCTCAAATGCTCCTCCTTGGTCTTCGAGTAAATAAGGATATCATCTATGAACACTACCACAAACGTTTCCAAGAATTCCTTAAATACCATGTTCACCATATCCATAAATGTTGTTGGGGCGTTGGTGAGTCCAAAAGACATCACTAAGAATTCATAGTGCCCGTAGCGAGTTCTGAAAGCCATCTTCGGAATGTCTCCCTCTTTCACTTTCAATTGATGGTACCTAGATCGTAGATCAATCTTCGAGAATACTACTGCCCCTTGCAGTTGATCAAAAAGGTCATCTATCCTAGGCAAAGGATATTTATTCTTAATGGTGACCTTATTGAGTTCTCAGTAATCAATCCACATTCTCATACTCCCGTCCTTCTTTTTCACAAATAGGATTGGTGTTCCACATGGCGAATGGCAAGGTTTTACGAACCCTTTATCCAACAACTCTTGTAGCTGGTTCTTAAGTTCCTTTAACTCCGCAGGCTCCATTTTATAGGGTGCTTTAGAGATCGGTGTTGTTTCTAGTGCAAGTTCGATTACAAACTCGATTTCTCTGTCCGGGGGTAGTCCTGGTAATTCCTCAGGAAACACCTTCGGAAACTCACAAACAATATGCACATTTTTCAGTTTTTGTTCTGACCCCTTGGATTGATCTACCACACTAGCTAGAAATGCCGAACAACCATGTTGCATCATATTCCATGGTTTTAGTGCAGATATTATTGGTGTCCGAAAACCCGTTACTTCTCTTCTAAAGGAAAAGACCTCTCCTTCTTTTGGCCTGAACTCTACAGTCTTCTTCCAACAGTCTATTGTAGCCCCATGTTTGGATAACCAATCCATGCCAAGTATGACATCATAATCTGGTATACACAGTTCTATAAGGTTTGTTGGGCATTCCCTACCCTCTACCATTACAGGTGTTGACGGTAACCACTTATTTGACAACACCAAATCTCCCGATGGCAACATTGTACTAAAGTTATGCTCAAACAGTTTATAAGGAATACTCAGTTTATCAATCACATTCATAGAAACATAAGAATGAGTCGCTCCAGAATCAATAAGGCCTCTACACATCATACCAGATATACGGACCTAACCTATTTCTTCGGTGTTCTTATTGGCTGCTTCATTCTGAGTTAAGGCAAAAAACCTTGCTGGCACTAGATTGTTGTTATTATTCTGTCTCGCCTTCCATTGTGGGAAATTCTTCCTCAAATGTCTTGCCTGACTGCACTTGAAACATTTATTGGTGTCAGCCTGGCATTGTCCCAGGTGTCTTTTCGAGCATTTAGGACAGATGGGATGCTCTACTCGGTTGCCTTGATGATTCCCATGGTTCCAGTCATTGAAGCGATTGTTGCGGTTACTGTGGTTCTGAGTGTTGTGATTGTTATTATTCGTGGTTGAAGGTCTGGGCCTCTTATCAGTGCCACTATTCTGCCCTTCATTAACCTTTCTTTTGTTGCCCTCGTTGAAGCCCTTGTTTCGGTAGTTCTCTCTTCTGGCAACATTATCCTTCAATATCCGTTCTTCCAAATATTCGTCTTCAAGTGCTCTATCAAGTACTTCTCAATAAATGACCACTTTAGCACTGGTCATCATAACATCCCTAGCGATCATCGGCTTGAGTCCCTTTACGAACCTTTGGACTTGCAAAGTTTCAGTTGGCACCACTTCAGGAGCAAATTTAGCCAACCTATCAAACTTCTGTGCATAATCAGTGACAGATAGGTTTCCTTGTACCAAAGTTACAAACTCGTCAACCTTGGTTGCTAGCACGGTCGCACTGTAATACTTCTTACTAAAAGCCTGGATGAATTCTTCCCAAGTCATGGTATTTAGGGCACAACTCTGTTTAATTACAACCCACCAAATCCATGCATCCATCTTAAGTAAATAAACTACACAGGATACTCTCTAGCGATCATTCAACTCCATAAGATTGAAGATGACCTCGACCAATCTTAACCAATCCTCTGCCACCATTGGATCAACCTTCCCTTCAAAGGTTGGTGGGGCTTGTTTTCTAAAATGTTCATACACTGGCTCGACCCCATATGTTGTAGGCAGTGGTGCAGGTGGTGGTGTTGGCGGCTGAGGCTGCGCCACTGACACTTGAGGCATTTGGGGTGCTTGTCTTGCATGTGCCAATTCCTCATCTCTCAGTCTTAGTTGTTCTCTTAACCTTGCCACTTCTGCGGGCAGATCCACGGATGGTGTTACTGGAGTTGTAGGTTGAACTGACGGCATTCCTATGTCAGGGGTTGTCACTGTTTCAGACCCTATGGAGACACCATTTCCTCTGCCTCTTCCTCTAGTCAACATTATGAGATTCTAAGGCAATCAAAGGAAGATCATAAGGAAGGAACATTTCTTAATGGTTTGATAGATATTGGCAAAATCATACATTCAAACTACATCACTTAGAGTTTGCAAGAGGAAACATATTAAACCATAGCATTCATAATGTTCCAAATTATTCGAAAAATTTAAACAATCACAAAAGTGTTTAATGACCAAAACATAAATCCTTTAAGGTCTAAAAAAATATCCCATTTTATTTATTAGCGCCTCATGTAACAATTACACAATAGACTCTAGTCCTCAATGGTGGACTCGTCCCCTGAGCTGTAATCAAAGACGTTTTCTGGGATGTGAAAGTAGCCAGGAGCGTTCGCCATTATCTCCATCCTAGCGGTCAGATGTGGTATAGCTCGAATTACTTCCTCAATTTCCAAGTCTCCTTCCACATTGTGTACCATCTCCAAACGCTCCTCTATTTCTCTGTCATCTGTCTTCACTAACACCAGCTCCAGACGACTAAAATTGTAATTTTCCAGAAGATCGCGAATTACGTACTCCATGGTACCAAACTCTAGGTCCTCTTGATCAACATCATTCCATGCTCGATCTAACTGTAGAAGGGCCTCCGAGTACATCGACAGTCCTTCCCTCAAAACCCAATATTGCTTTATGGACCATAGCAAGGCTCCTCTTTTGTTCATGATCCCTTGAATGTGATCACAAACCTCTTTTGTCGTTTTCAAAAGCGCTATCTGCCAATCATAGGGATCCTCCTCAAGCTGGACCTTGGGTATTGTGCGGATCTCCTTGAGTAGTTGTTTCTTAGTAGTTTTCAAAACAGGAGGCATTTTACTATACTGCAGTTATGAAACTATAAAATTTAAATAAAACAAAATCAAGTAATAGCACATAAACAAATACTTACGACGCGATGAGGTGAGATTTTCCCGTCTTTAGTGTGTATGGGGAGGGTCCTTGGAAACATGGACGACCGTCTCTGATACCATTTATAAAATTCCCTAATCTAGTTCTTTATAAAGCATTCACATACTCGTGAATTTATAGGAGAAAAGCCACTTATTATAAAATCCCAGTGGGGCCTTACTAAAACATGCAAGTTGGGCCCAATAGCTTAAAAAGAAAAATAATAGTCTTCATGCAAAGTTCTTAAAAATAACTAAAGTTCAAATCCCACTGATAAGTTTAGAATGGTAAAATAAACATAAAATTATTTTAGAAAAAAATGGCATTTTAAACTGATCGCTTCTCATCCATAGGATGCCCCCACGCCATACACACCATGACGATAGAACTCTCTACATCAGCACGCATGCCATAGAGAAACCTATTTGCTACCTGGAAGGGAAAGTAAGGGGGTGAGCTAAAAGCCCAGTAAGGAAGTACAAATAACACATAAGTAAAACACACAAAACATATTGACATTCATACATCGTCATACACCATAGCATCGTTATCATAAACATAAACATAACCATCACAACATTGGCATAATGTACAAAGTCATCGTCATCATCATCATAATCATCATAACATAAACATCAATATCCTTGTGAACATGGCTCGCTAACTTGTCCATGTCACCTCTTGAGGTAAACAGGATCTCTGGTCCTTAAAAAACCTCGGCGCATCCGCCCTTTATGCTACGTCTTCGTATCCTTAGTAACTCGGGTTATGTCTTCATATCCTTAGCAACCCATTTTTGATGTGTCACGTTCATCACGCTAACATCCATTCATAGCATACAACATTCAAAATGACATACAATCTAGTCACATCATCGCAATAAATCATTTCATAATTCATAGCGCAAAAGTATCATCAATCATAAAATTCTCATTCATACAAATGATCTTACCATTCACAACATAAATAAACAAAAATTCTATCTAACTTCCTTACTTCAGGTCCAAGCAAAGCAAAATGACAATTTCACAACGAGCCTCTCTTGATTGTAAAATCAAGAACACCCAATAATGACCAAAACTCAAACTATATCACCCCTTTGTTCAAGCCCTAGAATTATTTCTCTCTTCTCCTTCTTCTTCTTCCTTTCTTTCTTCTTCTCCTTCTCTCTCTAGCTCACATCCCTCTCTCTCTCTTCTCTCTAGTTTTTGGCAGCCAAGAGCATAATGGTTCTCTTCTATTTTCCTTCTCTCTTTATCTTAATTCCCTCATAATATCTTAATAAAAATAATTGGTAAGTTCCCCTTATTATTTATTCTAATTAAGCCTAAAAATCAATTATAATAAAAAGACTTAACTAATAGAGAATGTCAACAATTCCCTTTACCCAAAATAGTTCTAGTCATCTAATTTTAGTTTTTTTTTATTAAAAAGAATAATTGGAATATGAGGGTGCTCTTTTTTTAGCTTGATTTGTAATTGGTTGTTGTGGTTCAATATATTCTTTTTTTTAATGAAAAAAGAATAATTGGAATAAAATCCCTTTCCTTTCCCACTCTATGCTATCCAGCACTCACCATTTCCCTATTTTTATTTTATTTTTTCAATTAATTTAATAAATAATCTAATAAAAGGAACTACCAAGTGTGTAGAAAATTCTACACATGTGCACCCTGCAACCATGCACATGCACACACTCAATAACTAGGGTGCATTCAACCAAAACTCAAATAATCACATTTTTAAAAATTAAATAAATAAATAACATTTAACAATTAAATTCACAAAATTTCTACAAAACAACTCTAAAAATTAATTTTAAAAAACAAACAATTAAATAATATAACTCACAACACTTAACAATTAAATAAAAAAATAAAACACAAAAAGTTAATAACTAAAAAAAATTTTGGTGCACTACACCTAGATTAGTTTTTGTAGTTTTCGTATAAATAGAAGAACCAAGTCTGAGCCTTACCACCTTTGCATTCGAAATTTTCCTCTCTTCTTTCTTATTTTTCAAAATACTCAATGCTCTATGCATTCCCTTGTTTTCTAGGAACTTTCTTACTACACTTCTGATTCTTCTATCAATTCCTCGACCTAGAATCCAATCTGTAAGTATTTTTTTACATTGTTTAAATTTCATTTTCTAATTTTTCAACAAGTTTTACTACATTTTCTGATTTTTTTTTTACTTGTTTCAGTCTGGTACAAGTTTAGTACAGGTTTTATATGTGACCATAACTAATAGCATTAGGAATGGCTAGGAATAATTCACCCAAAACAATGGGTCAATGTCTGGGTTTGAGAGAGGAATGTTTGAATATCTAAACTTGAAGATTTCAGGGTTTTTAAGTTCAGCTCTAGGTAGCTTAAGGATCATGGTATCTTAGAGTGGTTTTGCATTAATCCACTTTCCAAAGAGGTACCAAGTCTGACACGCGAATCATGAAGTATCGGGGTTTCCCGAGGTTATGGCTCGTGATCTTTGACCGTGCGTGCACTCACGTAATAGCATCAGGCAGGAACTTAGCTCGTGGATAACTTAGGTTGTCGTCACTTCTATTATCAAGAAGAGGTTATATCTTAGGTCTCCTCTAACAAGCCTCTTTGTCACTAGGCAAATTAAATTATGGCTAGTCAGAAGAAGAAATCAGTGGCATGCTCCTCCTCTCAAAACAAAAATAAAGATAAGCAGGTCGCCTCCTAGACCACCATTCCCCACTTTGGCCCAGTGGTGGATAGGCAGGTCGAGGTTTCCCCCGACGCCTTATTCGAGGCTAAGCACATTGAGTCTCGGATAAAGACTCAGGGAAAGCTGAACAAAATCTTACTGAGTCATGGGATCGAGACGGGTTCCAAAGTACTCGCTGCCCGCCCTCTATTGGATGGAGAGTGGAGTTGCACCCCGCTCTAGCATGACTTTGGGGCTTGGAGTGATGAGCACCTGAAGGCAGGTGCCTTCCTTCCCTTGGACCAGTACTTCATGGAATTTTTAAACTATGTTGAACTGGCACCATTCCAGCTCCCCCAAACTCGTATCGACTCCTGGCATGGTTGACATATATATTTTTGAAGCAAGAATGGGAGATTCCCACCCCGGCTGACATTATGTATTTCTTCTGCCTCAAGGCCAATCCATAGTCAAAGGGTCGAGGTGATGGTTTCTACTACCTCACAAGATTACCCAACACAACCTCCATTATCAACCTCCCTAGCCACCTGAATGACTATAAGGACCAATTCTTTATGTCAACCGGGTTTAAGAGCAACACTCATCAATACTTCAACCGTCCTCGTAATTTTCTCTACTTTTTGAACTTTGTACTTGAATTCTTTATCTTAACAAAGTTAAAACTTATTTTGATCAAGTTGTTACCTTGTGCAGCTATATATAAAAGAAGAGTTCCTGAAAATGGACAAGATTATGGTCAAGGCCGTGCTGAATCAGGGGCAGCAACCAACACCTCTAGCCAAGCTAATCCATATAGAGAAATAGATCGGGCTACTGCCAGTCTTAGGCTATTCTAATTCAACCTGAGGCAGCTTGTGAGTTGGCATCCGGTTGATCCAGACCTGAATGTGACCCTTCTTTAGTGTGTTGGCCAACTAGTCATACACCATGACTATAGTTACCCCCAAATGTACTATAAAGCTAGATAATACCTTGCATTTTAGGTCCATCATTTTTTAACAGTACAGTACAAACCTTTTGTCATGGTCTTCCCTGTGTCAATGCACATTCACTTTAGGTATTAGGCAGGGCGAGAACGAGTCTAGTCCAGATGAAGAGCCTGAACCCCGTAGGTCCCACAATGTAATAATATTAGAATCTCCCCCTCCTCCAATAATCCAAGATTTAGAGGTTTTACCCAGCCTGATCCATAACCTAGAGTAGATCATAGTAGTTTCCTCCTCTAGTTTTGAGGGTAGGGTTCTGGTTCTGTTGTTCTTTACTTTGTATTATCTTGACTAATCATTCTTTGCGTAAGACTCTTTTGCTTGCACTTTTTGCAGACGAAAACATGGACCTAAAGAGCGCCTTCAAGCTTGCTAAGGCCAAAGTTGGGTTTGTCATCAAAAGGCAAAGAACATCAAAGAAAGCCACCTCCATAGTCAAAACTGCCACTAGGTTCTTGCTAAAGATAAAGGTGTCAGCTCAGCCCAAAAGTAGCAGCAAACAAAGCAGTTGTTAGCTTAGGTAACAATAGTTACCATTAACGAAGCCCCTCCACCTGCTCCTCGTGACCCTGCCTCAATACCTCAAGTTGTACAAGGTGAGGTCCCATCTGTGCAGCTTCCAGTTATGTCGCTCGAGGTCGGAAGGGTTCAGGAGGCACTTCGCGGGTCCCTCCATGAGATGACAAATCACCTGGTGGGCCATGCCAATCAGATGAACATCAAGGACCTGAGATCCATAGAGGAGCATTCCTTGAATGTCCTAGAGTCGGCCATGGGAATGACTCTGACTGTAAGTTATCCCCTTTTTTTCTGCCCACTTTTTTTTTTATTTCTCTCATTTTTCGCGAGCTAAACTTGTTAATGTTTTTTTTTGTAGTCTTGTTTAGCCCAAATCTGTGCCATCGTCTGAATCCAAGCTCAAAGAAATGAGGCCAGGGCCACCCTGGTAGCATCCCAAGACAACGAGCGAATCGCCAAGGGACATGTCATTGAGGTGAGCCAACCTTGAGATCAGCTACAGGTCAAGGTTGATAACCTCATCAAGAAACTTGACGAAGTCGACGTGCTTAAAAAAAGGTTGTTCGAGGTCGAGGAGAGAACCAAACGGGAGGATGAGAAGGCTGAACAGAACGCTGAGAAGGCTAAGCAGAAGGTTGCTAAGGCAACGGGCTCTCTGGAGGAAATGCTTTATCAGTGCAGGGCATATAACCAGGAAGGAGATTTCTCATTCATGGATGCACCACTCTAGGGGCGATATTTTGCCATGTTCCAGAACCAATTATCGCAAGAGCCCTCCAAGACCATAGAGGCTTTTGGGGCTACTGAAGGGGGTGATGAAGAGGTGACCTCACATGGGAAAGTTTCCGAAGCTCAGTGATGTCTAAGGTGTCCTCTTCTTATTTTCTTATTTTTTATGTTTCATGTTGGGTTCTTTGAACCCTCTATAATTAGGCTTTCAAAAGTTCAGACACTCACCTTCAGGCTCAGCTGGAGGTTATTTTTCCTCGAGTTATTCACATATTTACGTTCATACATGTCTATTAAATTCTGATCTATTATCTAGCCATGTTTATGAAATTTAAAAAGAGTCCTTGTACATTTGCATAGTCATATGGGTTAATTTTAGATCAAGGTAAATGCCTAATGCCTTGACCAGTTAATTCTAGTCGATGATTTGGTTATATCCAGGAGTTTTTTCACCTAATAGTGTTACACACGTTAAGAATCAGTCCTATGACCTAGTTATATCCAGGAGTTTTTTCGTATAATAGTGTTACACCTATTAAGAATTAGACCTCGGACTTGGTTGTATCCAAGATTACCTAGTTGAATTCTAGGTTTTGTTTTAGTTTAACTTAGTTCATGATAGAATTTATTCGAAAACTTTAGCTTTAAAAAGTCATAGAATAATCGATTTTCCAAATTCTAAGTTGTGCACATTTTATCTAAATTTTTTGAATACTTCAAAGACTCTTCGAGGGTTATATGCCCCCCAAGCAATACAAATTTATGAATATTCTAGATCGTTTTTACAAAATGTCGTGATACATTACAAGAATAAGTTAAAATATTGGTTCCATGTTTATATTACGTAGCAATCCTGTGTTATTAAAATAAAATGACTTTGTAAACAAGCCTTACATGGAAGAAGAAATTCTAAAAATATTAAAATCTAACAAAGTCATCCTAATACTAATAGCATTTTTTGAGATGTAGAGAATTCCAGGTCTGTGGGACTAATTCTCCACTCAACCAAGCTAGTTTGAAGGTTCCTTCATGCAAGATTTCCACAATCTGGTAGGGTCCTTCCCAGTTCGGTCCCAATACACCATCTTTAGGATCTCTGTTCACCAAAAATACCCTTCGGAGCACTAAATCACCCAGTTCAAGTCTACATCCTTTGACTTTTGAATTAAAGTAGCGAGAAACCCTTTGCTGGTAATGGGCGAGATGTAATTGAGACTCCTCCCGTCGCTCTTCAATGAAATCCAGGGATGCATTAAGTAAGCCATGATTCTGATCCTGGTTGTAGGTTATTTTCTTATGTGACGTCACTAGAGCCTTTACTGAGAGCATAACCTTGCTTCCATAGGTTAAATAGAAGGGTGTATGCCCAATAGATGTGCGATGTGAGGTCTTGTAGGCCCAGAGAACTTGCAGGAGCCATTTTGACCATAGCCCTTTAGCATATTCTAGTTGCTTCTTTAAGCTCGCCTTTAGGGTTTTGTTTATTGCCTTGACTTTCCCATTAGCTTCAGGGTATGCTACTTAGGAGAAACTATACATTATGTGGTATTTCTCGCAGAAGATTGTGAATAGGTCGCTGTCATATTGGGTCCCGTTATCAGACACAATCTTGTTTGGGAGTTCAAAACGACATATGATGTTTTCATGAAAAAATCTAAGACTCTCTTCAAGGTTACAGTCGCCAAGGGCTTAGCCTCAACCCACTTAGTAAAGTAGTCGATGGCGACAACCGCATAGCGAACTCCTCCTTTTCCAGTTAGCAATGAGCCATTAAGTAAATTCCCCATACAACAAATGGCCAAGGCAATGATATCATGGTCAGCTCCATGGGTGTTGTTCGAGCAATGGTGGAAAAACACTGGCACTTGTCGAACTTTAGGACATGCGAGGCTGAATCCTTCTTGAGTGTAGACTAGAAGTAGCCTTGCCTTAATACCTTCAGAGCCAAGTTATGCCCCCCCTGCATTGTCTCCACAAAACCGTTCGTGTATGATCTGATACAATAATTTTCTTACATCCTTTCGATCTTTTGGTAGGTTACCGATCGTAAGTTACACGACAATAGGAGTCATCCAAGCCAGTTATGCACAAATTACTCTGACTTCCACTGATTCTTTCTCGATACTTGGTTGTTCAAAGAATTCTACGGGGACCACATTTAATGTGACCACTTCCTTGGTGGTGATGAGTCGAGCTAGATGTCACCATTAGTGTTCTATTCGTGGGGGACCTGCTCAATGGAATAGAACTTGAATTCAGATAGTTCACCTTTAACCTTAGCTAGATATGCTAGCATTTTGATTCCTCAAGTTTATTATTCCTCTAATACATGATTAACCACGAGCTAAGAATCACTTAAGCATTGAATTGCTCTTGCTTTCAGCTCCTTTGCTATCAGAACTCCAGCCAATAATTTCTCGTACTCTGCTTTGTTGTTGGAGGCGTTGAAACCAAATATGAGAGCCATATGGAAGCGATGTCCTTTGGCAGAATTAAAATTATTCCACCTCTAGACTCGTTCTCATTTGACGATTTGTCAACGAAGAGCTTCCACAACTCTTGTACAGGTTCTCTCATTGGTTTGTCTTGAAACCCGGTACATTCATCCACGAAATCAACGAGTGCTTGGCCTTTGATTATTGATCGTGGTTTGTACAATATCTCGAATTGGCTGAGTTCGATTGGCCACTTTAACAAATGCCCCGATGTCTCAGATTTTTGCAAGACCTGCCTTAAAGGTTATCGGTTAAGACATGTATAGTGAGGGATTGAAAATATGGCCTGAGTTTTCTCGAGTCTAGGATAAAACAAAACGCACGGTTTTTTTATTAGAGGATATATGGATTCAGCTCCCAGAAGCCTCTTGCTCACATAATACACTGATTTTTGTGTTAAGTTTTCCTCTCGAACTGACATAGCACTAACCGCGTTTTCTGTTACTGCTAGGTGTAAGTATAGACCATCCCCAACATCTGGTTTTGATAACACAAGGGGCTCAACTAGGTTTGTCTTCAAATTCTGAAATGCCCGTTTGCATTCTTCTATCCATTCAAACTATCTATTTCCCCTAAGAAAGTTGTAGAAAGGAGGACACTTGTCTATGGACTTTCATATGAATCGGTTTAAGACCGCGACCTTTCCAGTTAAGCTCTATAAATATTTTCACGACCTTGGTGAAGGAATTTCTAATAGCGACCTGATCTTTTCTAGGTTTTCCTTAATCCCCCTTGCATTAACTATAAAGCCTAAGAACTTCCCCGATGACACCCCAAAGGTACATTTCTAGGGGTTCAACTTCATGTTGTATTTTATCAGTACGCCAAAACATTCCTCCAAAATGGATAAATGGTCATTGGTGGTCTTTGACTTGACGAGCATATCATTGAAATACACGTCCATGTTTTTCCTGAACTGATTAATGAACATCTTGTAGATCAGCCTTCGGTAAGTTGCAGTAGCATTCTTCAGCCTGAATGGCATAACTTTATAACAATATACATTATGCTCGATCATGAAGCGTGTATGCACTTGTTCCGTAGGGTTCATCGCATTCTTGTTATATCCAAAATACGCGTCCATGAAGGACATGAGGTCGTGACAAGCTGTTGTGTCTACTAGTCGATCAATTCATGGTAGTGGGAAATAATTCTTAGGATAGGCTTTATTAAGGTTGGAGAAAGTGATGCAAGTTCTCCACTCTCCATTAGGTTTCTAGACCAAAATTGGGTTAGCTATACTGGTCGGATATTTAGACTCCCTGATGAACCTACACTTCAATAAGCGAGCTACCTCTTACTCCAGAGCTTTTCCTTGCTCTTTTCCCAACAACCTATATTTATGCTCCTTTGCAGGTATGTTTTTGTCCATGTTTAATGTGTGCATCATCACTCTTCGATTAATTCCTACCATATCCTCATGCGACCAGGCAAAGACATCAAGGTTTCTTCTCAAAAACTCGACCAACTCCTTTCTTTCGGATCCGAGATTTTTCCCAACCTTCACCACTTTCGAAGGTACTACTAGGTCAAGGAAGATTTCCTCTAGCTCCCCTAAATCCTAGAGCACAGATCTATCTTTGCCTAATCTCGGATCAATTTCTTCAGGTTGGGTGACCTCATACTTAACTTCCTTAGATTCTTCCACCTCTCAGCAACTACCATTGCCCGAGGTTCCTCATTCTCCTCGTTTATTACCAT
This sequence comes from Humulus lupulus, assembly GCF_963169125.1. Classification (NCBI taxonomy): domain Eukaryota; kingdom Viridiplantae; phylum Streptophyta; class Magnoliopsida; order Rosales; family Cannabaceae; genus Humulus; species Humulus lupulus. The sequence continues at coordinate 106,830,335 of NC_084793.1, forward strand.
GGCTTATGGTATGGATTATGATTTCCCTATATGGCAATGCTATATCATTCCCTGGAAGAGAGCTGATATCCCCTCACAATACATATTCCTGAGGTCAAGGAGAACTTCATGGTTAAGTGAAGAACTGTAGTTATAGCTTCAAATGCCATTAACACAGATCTCCCCAAAATTGCGTTGTCGGCGGTCAGACAGTCGATTACTACAAATTTGATTATTTTAGCTATAGCTCGGGCATCATTCCCTAATGTTACCATGAGCTCAATCCTACCTATGGCTGCTATTCCCTTTCTCGAAAATCCATAGAGCATCATTGAGGTCGCTATAAGATCGACTACAGTTTTCCCCATCTTTTCAAGGGTGGACTTGAATAACACATTTATGGAGCTCCCATTGTCGATCAGTATCCTTCGTACTCTTCTATTGGCGAGATGGATGGTTATCACCAATGGGTCATTACACAAGAATTGGATGTGGCTAGTGTCCTCTTCCGTAAAAATGATTAGTTGTTGCCAATCGTTGTTGCTTTGATAACCTATGCTCAGGTACAAATTCAGCACTAGTATATGTCTTCAGATCCTGGATATACCTTTTATGGGTTGTACTACTCGTTCCTGCCGAATTGGGCCTTCGAGAAATAGTGGCTATTTCTCCTCCTTCAATAGGAGGAGGGATAATCTGATTTCCTTGAGCAAGTTAAGGGTTGGTTTGGCTTGCCTGAGCTAGCCGAGGGTTCTGCCCTGCCGGTTGACTATGAGATACCATGTTTCGAGTGTATTATGGTAACATTCCAGCCCAGATGAGAGTCTCGATCTTATCTTTCAATTGACGACAAATCATTATAGGCGGTGTAGATGGAGGTATGTTTATCGATGTGCTTATTATTATTGGACCTGTTCTTGTCGCCCTCACCATTCCCTTTCTGTTTATTTCCCCCCAACTGGTTATTCTAGGTAGCGGACTGAGCCATAGTTGCGGCATTCGTCACCACTCCAGTGGGCTGAATGGGGATCTAGCTAGTTTGTCACAAAACCGGACTCTACATCTTCTAAGTTTATCCATTCTTGAGCTTGAGCCAATAATTCATCTACACTCTTTACTCCTTTTCTCTGGAGTGATTTCCATAAATATCCTCCTACGATAATTCCTATCCTCATAGACATGAGCTTAGAGCTATCATCAATGTCTCTAGTTCGGCCCGTTGCATTTGTGAATCGGTTGAGAAATGCCTTCAGGGATTCATTGGGCTGCTGCTTGATGTTAGCCAATGAATCAGCCTCTACTCAAGTCTCTTTTGCAACCCAAAACTGTCTCTTGAACTCAGAAGACAGCTTTTTTCTAGGATGTGATTGAATTTTTTTTATATTTATTGAACCACGGCTTGGCCAGTCCAGTCAACGTTGCAGGGAACAAAATACAACTTAGGTCAATTTTCACATTATGGGCCATCATCAGCGTGTTGAAGGTCTCTAGGTGATTGGATGGATTAGTTGTTACATTATATGTGGGCATGGTCGGCATCTTGAAGCCAACAGGATACATAGCTGCTGCAATATGGAGAGCAAAAGGCTCGAGTTCCTCATCAAAATCACATTTGTGAATGTGGGAATTTTTCCCTTGAGAAGTCCTTTCAAGAGGACCCCTAATTATGCAGGGCATTTAAACACCATGAAACACATGCTAGCGGAATGGTGCCTCTAGACATGCCTTGCTATGCAAGGCATGTCCCTTTAAGCGAAGCCACCCTTGTTGACATAGACGCAAGGTGCCAGAGGTGTTGAGTAGCTCCTAGGTGGCATGGGGACAAGGTAGCCTCGAGGTGATCCTCGGACAAGGCCTAATGAGGGAAAGGCATCGCAAAGTGAGGCCCAACCTGCTTGGGCATCGCACATTAAACCACTAGGCACAAGACCTAATGGATCAAGGGCCTCGCATAGCGAGGTCTAACCTGTCTAGGCGCATCGCACGCCTACCTGCTAAGCCACCTTCCACAGGCACGAAGGGACGAGGTCCTCGCTATGCGAAGCCAACCTCATCTCTAGGCATTACACCTTTATCCACTAAACTCGAGTGCACAAAGCGAGGCCAAATTTTCCTAAGGGTGAGGCTTGACTCAACTAGGTGCCAAGAGGCCCAACATGACTATGAACATCGAGGAAGCCTTCCCCAAGATGTGCCCCCAAAGAAAAGAACCTCGCTATGCAAGGCCCTGCCTTCTTGAAATGTTGAGGATGCCTTATCTCGCCGACCCAAGAATCCATGGAGGACCCTGCATCTCACCAGCTCGAGGCCTTACTTCTCTTCCTACCTCATGAGTATCCGTACGAGGAGCACTAGTAAAGACCCAATTATCATTTGATGTCTAGCTAGAATTGGGGAGGACGACTAAGTATGTCATTCATAATAACTCACAAGCTTTCCTACACATAGCAAAATGTAAGGAAGCTTGGAGAAAAAGTGTATCTTTGAAATGTGAGAATGACCATCATGTACAAGACACACGTACATGCACGGGATGTACATCCATGAAGACGGCAAATGCGTGATCCTGACATCCGTATCCGACAAGTAGTGGTGGTATGAATTAGTATGAGAAGTGGTGGCATGATCTGCATACCCTTGACCATGTACTAGAGCCAACACCACGACCCTCTACACCACTACATTATCCACCACTACCATGAGAATGTACCTACGTATGTTCTTGTCCCTTGGGACCACCCTATATCAGGGGTCATTAGAGCCCAACTATAAATAGGCTTCCACCCCTCAAACTAAGTGGTTCAAAAATTCATTGTAGATAGAGGCAGTTAAGAAATATATGTATTTTCCTCCATCGTTACTGTTCTACACTCTTCTTTTTCAAGCTTTTCATAAGTTCTATTTACTTAGTTTTAGTAGTACACTTTGCATCTTCCAACCTTCTATTGTTGACAAGTTCTTACCGTAAACAGTTTGGCGCCATCTGTGGGAAGGACAAGTATCAAGTCGTTGTTCTTCCATCAATTCCAATAAGAAGAAATGCCAAGGCGTTCATGATGCCTATAGGAATCACAAGATGTGGAGATCCACCTGGACGGAGACCAACAAAGAGCCTCCAGGAGAAACCCTCCACCACCTGAGAATGAAGGTCCGTCGGAGGAACATCCAGCCCCTGAAGAGGAATAGGAGACCCTTCAGAACCTTCATCTGCCCCTGTGGGTAGCCCGGGTACACACCCTCCTCCTCGACCATTGACCACTCTGCGCTCCAGTCACTGGATTTTAGGTCCCTCTACGCACATGCCCAGAAAGTGTCCTCGGGTACACTCTGTGAGCTCCAACTCCATAACTCACTTTTATGAGGATGAGATCTAAGAGTTGCACAAAAAGAATCAAAGGCTGGATACCACGTTAGAGAACATGCAGGAGGTGTTGAATGACCTACTACAAGGGAAGTCGTGCATGCCCCTTCCCAAGCATAGGGAGAAAAAGCATGGGAGAGGAGAAGCCACTATCCTCATGGACGATGGAAAAACTTGGCTTTCCGCTAGCCATACTCCCTTGACAAAGCACCATGAAAGCTCTAGGCCAGTGAAGTACACCCGAGAGCAAAGGTGGTAGGACGACGCTGGTCATAGAAACGAAGTCGTGGTCACCTCTAAGGAGACACCCTGTGACCTAAGAGAAAAACTCAGTATAAGGTTAGGTGTAAGGAAAACACCCCCTATTGCCCCTCTGAAGGACAAGGGGAAAGGGAAGGCCAACCATTCGAATTTGAGGGACTCCTTCAATACAAGGAGGCAAGAGCTAGACACCAATATGAGGAGTCTTCAAAGAAAAATAGTTACTGCGTCTGGGGGGCATATTATGAATGAAGAGTTTGACTATGAGTCATCTTTCACAAGGGAGATTCAGGTCGAACGACTCCCAGCCAACTTCAAAGAGCCTCACATGACCCCTTATGAGGGCAGTACGAACCCCAAGTTCCTTCTTGATGCCTTGAATGACTTGATGAAATTGAGGGGAATCAATAACAGAGAAGGTGACACTGCTTCACCGTCATGCTGAAGGTAGCTGCATACAAATGGTTCAAGAGGCTAAGACCAGGAACCATCAGGTCATGGTAATAGTTCTTTGATGAATTTCTCTAGCAGCACCATGCAGTACACGATTACACCATGCCAACCACCAGCCTCACTAACGTAAAGTAGGGTGAAGACAAAAGCTTAAAAATTTATATTCACATTTTTAACATGGAAACAGCTAAAAGCAGGAAGCCTGACTCGAGGAGAATTAAAAATGGTAATCACGGCCAGAGTGCGCCCAGGCAGCAAGCTATGGGCCAATATGCTCAAAAGAGAGGTCATTAATTTAGATGACTTAAGAGCGCAAAAGTACATCTGCGTTGAGAATGGCCATAAGAACCTAAAGGCAGGAAAAAGTGAACCCTTTTCCAAGCCCTCGACCCATGAAGGTTCAAATGGGCTAAGAGATGACCACCAAAGAAAACACAAACGTGGAAGTGAACCCAGGCGAACACCATACACCTTCTATATAGGCTTGACAGATACCAAGGAACACATCTTCCTCATGAATGAAAATCAAGTTCCCTTCAAGAGACCCCCACTGATGAAAAAATACCAATAAAAAAGGGATCGCAATAAGTATTTCCAATACCATAAAGATATTGGCCATACAACAATGGAATGTACCCATTTAAAAGTTGAAATCGAGGAACTCATATGTAGGGGGCATCTGGGCAGGTATGTCAGAAGGGAGAACCAAAGGCCAGAGGATAGGTCGACCTCACCATGAGCCCGAGAAAGATCCCCAAAAGTACAAGGAGAAGTAAGGACGGTCTTCCAAGGTCCAGAATTTGGAGGAGAGTCAAGGAAGGGCGATATAGGTACGCCATGAAAGCTAGACAAAGTCCACCCCCGTGCATCATAAGTCTAGAGCAGCGACCCCCAAAATTTATTAAGGGGGAGAATGATTTGATAACCTTCACTAAGGAGGATGCACGAGGGGTGCATTTCCCCCACAACAACCCCCTTGTTTTGACCGTCCAATTTGCCAATATAAGGGTACATCTAGTCCTCTTGGACAATGGAAACTTCATAGACATCTTATATCGCCCCACCTTGGAGAAGATGGGCTTGAGCATCAGGAACTTGAAACCCTGTCATACCTCCTTATACGGATTCACAGGGGACTTGTGAAAACCCTTGCGAATAATCGAGTTAGCCCTCACCATGGGAGAGCAACCCAGACAAATCACTGTTATGGAAAACTTTGTCGTAGTAGATTGCACTTCAGCTTTCAATGTGGTTTTAGGGAGACCTTTCCTAAGAGAATTTAAAGTGATAACCTCGATATATCACTTAGCTGTTAAATTCCCGACCCCTGGGGTAATAGCAAGCATGAAAGGGGAGTAGAAGGAAGTGAAGGAGTGTTACAACACCTCCCTCCGCACAGTAGCAAAGCCACAAAAACCCATGGCGATGGGGGTACATGGAGGCACAAACCCACAGGAGCTAGGGTCATAGAGGAGCCCAGGGCTGAACCGATGGAGGCATTGGAAGAGATTGTTGTAATTGAGGAACCATTGAGAAATGTGAAGGTAGGAAAAAACCTTCAAGACGACATAAAGGATAAGTTAATAAAGTTTCTAAAGGACAGCCTTGATGTATTCGCTTAGAGTCATGAAGACATGGTTGGGATAAATCCTTCCATCATGTGCCATCACCTAAATATCGACCTCAAGGCAAGACCAATGAGGTAGAAGAGGCGAGCACTTGATTCAAAGAGATATGGAGCCCTGAAGGAGGAAGTTGATAAATTGAAAGTGAATGGATTCGTCCACAAAGTGTTCTACCAGGTATGGGTATCGAACCCCGTACTAGTCCCAAAGCCAAATGGAAAGTGGAGGACTTGTGTAGACTTCACTAACCTCAATAAGGTCTATCCCAAGGATAGTTTCCCACTTCCAAGGATAGATCAATTGGTGGACGCAATAGACGGGCATGAATTACCTAGCTTTATGGATGCTTATTCTGGGTACAACCAGATACCTATGAACCCAACTGATGAAGAGCGTACTTCATTCATAACAGATAAAGTGCTCTATTGCTATAAAGTGATGCCCTTTGGGCTGAAGAATGCAGGTGCCACCTACCAAAGGTTGTGAATAAGATGTTCGCTAATCAGATAGGAAGAAATATGGAAGTATATGTAGATGACATACTGGTGAAAACTAAGAAGGCCGAAGAATTCACCTAAAGCCTTAGTGAGATGTTCGACATGCTTCGAATGTATAGGATGAAGTTAAACCCACTCAAGTGCACCTTCAGGGTCTCGTCATAAATTTGTTTAGATTTCACGGTTAACTCCAGAGGCATTGAGGCCAACCCTAACAAAATTAAAGCCTTAGTAGAGATGAATCCACCAAAGAACAAGAAGGAGGTTCAATGTCTAACGGTAATTATAGCAGCGCTCAACAGGTTCATTTCGAGGTCCACTGACAAGTGTCTCCTTTTCTTCAATATCCTTAAAGGGAGCAAAAAGTTCACTTGGGACGAAAACTATGTGGAGGCCTTTGCTAAGTTGAAAGAGCACCTCGGGAAACCACCCCTGTTGGCTAAACCCAAAAACGTTGAGAGGCTATACCTATACTTCGCAGTGTTTGAACATGCCGTAAGAGCCGCCTTAGTCAAAGGCGAGAAGAAGCACCAGCAACCCTTATACTTCATCAGCAAATGCTTAGTAGATGTGGAAATTCGATACCCAAAAATAGAGAAGTTGGTGTATGCCCTAGTGGTGGCCTCGAGAAAGTTAAGGTCCTACTTCCACGCCCAAGCAATTGGGGTACTCACCAATAAGCCCTTGAGGCATGTCTTTCACAAACCAGAAACCTCAGGGAGACTGCTGAAATGGTCTATTGAGCTGAGTCAATCCGACATCACCTATACCCCAAGGGTCTCCATCAATGGGAAAATGCTCGCAGACTTTATAGTCGAGTTCACCTATCGGCCCAATGAAGAGGGAGAGATAGAAGAAAGTGAATCAGTTTGCAAGGAAGAAGAAGAAAAGCTCAAGGAATGGAGTCTCCATATGGATGGAGAGTCCAACGAAAGGGGAGCTGGAGCCGGCATAGTGATGACCGGGCCTGGGGGGCACAAGATGTATTTGTTGGTTTTTATTGATCAAATCAGATATTATACACAGTGGAACAACAATCAAATTGTTAGATTAACCCCATAAGATTTCTAGATCTACTTCTTCACATGCATATATATATTGAATCAAGGACATGAACAGAAAAATTACCTCAGGTCCTTCCTTGCTGCTATCTTTTCGTATGGCTAAATCCTCGAGATCTCACACCAAGATCTTCCAAAATGTTCTCAGGCACACAAAGAATGAGTGTGGGCTCGCTATACAAATAATAGGCAATAACGATTTATCAGATGTTCTCAACACATGAGATCTGATAAAGTTTGGACCTAGGTTTTGTGAAGAACAATGACTTTAGTTTTTGTCACTGTTCTCTTTCTTTGAGAGAGATTCCTAGATATTTTTCTATCCCTGAAAAGTTACGTTCTGTGAAAAACTGATATCCAATATTTAATAATATCCAATATATTAAAATATTTGTTATTTTAAACAAATTCAAAATAACTGATCAGTTATCAGATTTTTGTTTAAATAATAATATTGTAATCATATTAAAATATCTCATTATTTATTTAATATTTAAATAACTAAAATTGTGGAATCAAGAGACTGAGTAAACTCTCTTATGCGTGTAGCACAGTGCCTGTGCACTGTGCCACACGTGTACCACATGCCTGTGATGGCATGTGATGTTTCCCAATTTTTGTTATTATTTAAATACCAAAAATCCCAAAAATAAATTAATTCAAAATTAATTATATTTTTGTTAAATCAAATAATTAATTAATTCTTAATTAATTAATTACACATAATTAAACAATAATTATGTTTGATACATAGAAAAATATTTTACTTATCACATAAGTCCTTTTTGCCCATTTTTTGTATTTGCCTTTGACAGTGATTGTTTGAGCCAAGTCGGGGACCATGGACCTATAACATTAAGCTCCAATAAATTGAAACTAAATAATTAAACTCTTTAATTATAATAGTTAATTTATTAATTTTGATATTACTCCACTATAAATTCAGAATTGCACTCTTTATGTTATAGATATACTTTTATAGAAATCTTTTTCTTAAGTCGTCCATTGATATAACCATTTTACAATAGTTCAACCCTCTAATTAATTAGTTCATAAATTAAAATGGGAGAATTACCATTTAACCTTTCTAATTTACTTCTTATTCCTTAAGTTCCATTAATTCACTAGTGAATAATTAATCTATAATCTAATTATAGATTTGAGCTCAAAATCATTCAGTTCCAGAATTAACCCTTAAGGGAACTAATATACGATTCGTTAGGAAAGATTAGATTCCGTATTGTTGATACATTTTCCCAGCCATCCATGATATTAAATCTCCAAAACAAAAGTCATTAGCCTCATTCTTTGAAGAGACCTTAACGAATGAATCAAAAGATTTAATAAACATGAACAGGAGTTCATGAACACTCAAGATTTAGGTTGATCTATAAATGATCATTAGTTATGATATGAATTACAAGTCTTTATTATTAAATGGTTTTTGGATAAAGACTTTAATTCATATCGGTCCATGTCATATATAATCATATTATATAAAGCACATTTACCAAGATGTCTTCCCACATCAATAATCCGAATCTATATTATTTGTATCATTATGATACTCAGTAAACCGTACTTACAACTCCAATTAAAGATTTCCATAACTTTAATTTGTTGTTGTTGACTGATTTTATTCATTCATGTGATCTTAATTCTCTCGTACTAATACAATATCACATCCTCAATAATGAATATGGAATTTTTCTGATATTTACAAAACTATTCAAACAATAATTTAACAATCTAAATATAACAATAATAATAAACCATTGTATTTATTTATTCACAGAAAAAAAAAATTGTCTTTACATGCTTTTAGGACACACTCCTAACAGTATTGTGCAATAAGGTTTGGATTTGAGGCTTCGAACAACAAAGCAAAGTATGAAGCACTTTTGGCTGGCTTGCAGTAGCCCAAGGAATTAAAGGTAATGCATTTACACATTTGTAGTGACTCACAACTAGTAGTGTTACAAGTGAGAGGTGAGTACCAAGCGAGAGCCTCAAAGATGGTTGCATACCTGACAAGAGTAAATGACTATTTGGATCATTTGGAGAGATATACCATATAGGAAATCCCAAGGGAGAAGAATTCCCATTCTGATGCCCTTGTAAAGTTGGCCTCCACCAAGGATGGAGATACGCTTGAGTCTGTCCCTGTGGAATACTTATCCTAGCTGAGTATCACTGAAGCAGAGGTTCACATGGTCAGCACCCCCACGGAGTCATGGATCGACCCAATTATGAGATACCTAAAGGATGGAGCTCTGCTAGCAGACAAGAAAGAAGCTTGGAAGCTGGCGTACAAAGCCACCCGTTACACCCTAGTGGATGAGGTCCTATGCAAGAGGGGCTTCTCTGTCCTGCTCCTGTGATTTATTGGGGAGAAGGAAGCAATGAAGGTTCTATATAAGATACACGAAGGCAAGTGCGGAAACCATCCAGGTGGGAATCCACGGCCAAGAAGGCCATGTGACAAGGGTATTACTGGCCATCCATGGAGAAGGATGCCAATGACTTCACAAGAAAGTGTGACAAGTGCCAAAGACACACAAACTACCCCTGACAGCCCCCAATTGAGCTGGTTAGCATGACTAGCCCTTGGCCTTTTGCTGTTTGGGGGATAGACTTGATTAGTGCGCTCCTCGTAGGCAGAGGAGGAGCAAAGTACGCAGTTGTAGGGATGGATTATTTCACCAAGTGGGTTGAAGAAAAACCTCTGGTCAAAATAACGGCCAAGCAAACTGTCACCTTTATTAATAGGTCCATCACCTGTAGGTATGGAATACCCTATAAGATCATATTCGATAACGACACTCAATTTGAAGGAGGGTTGTTCGAGGAATACTATGAGAAGAGATGCATAAGGAAAAGTTTTTCTGCTGTGGTACACCCACAAGCCAATGGGCAAGTGGAATCCATTAACAAGGTCCTCAAGAAAACCTAAAAACAAAGTTAGAAAAGTTGAAGGGAGCTTAGGTTGATGAGCTACCCAATGTACTTTGGGCTTACAGAACCACGCCGTGTTTTACTACCGGGGAGACCCATTTTGCCTTAGCATACAGGTGCGAGGTTGTTCTCCTAGTGGAAATGAAGATCAGTTCTTTTAGGGTACAAACTTACGATGACCAAGCCAACCATATAGCATTGGCTGAAAATTTAGACCTACTGCAAGAAAGAAGACAGAGGGCCTAGCTGAGGTTGGCAACATACCAAGAGTGAGCTGAGAGGTACTACAACTCTAGGGTGCAAGAAATGACATTCATGGTAGGAGACCTAGTGTTGAGGAAATTCCTCCCTAATACCCATGACCTGGGGGCAGGTGTGCTGGGGGTAAACTGGGAAGGACCCTAACAGGTCGCCCATATGATACTTCTTAACACCTACAAGTTAGCACATCTGGATGACACCGTTGTACCCCGAGCATGGAATGCGGAACACCTCAAGAGATACTACCAGTAAGACTTTCACATCCAATGCAAGAATATTTGTACTTTGTTTTTTCACTTTATGTTAGTTTTAGTAGTCAAAAATCAAAGAGGTTGCCCATATAACATTATAGTAGATGCAATGTTGCCATACGTGCCTTTGTAATCTTCTTGCTATCAATGAAAGTGTTTCCTATCTTGCATATTACATTCCTTCTCTATGCAAGCACTTATATAACAAATATCCACACATGGTCAAAGTCTATGTTGGGAGCGAAATGATCAAAGCGCTCAATGGAATGAATCCCACCAAGCACTTGGGGGTAGGACAGAAGGCATATATATTGCAAAAAAAAAAAAAAAACTTACAAGGCATCTCTTGAGTTCATAAGGGTTAGCTACCCTTATGGATATCAAGGGAGCCAAAAGGCTCTATAGGGATAACCTTGCGACAAAGGCTAGATACCTCCACAAGGGGTACGGTCTCAATGAGGACATCTGCTGATAAGCCTAGAGCATTTCTTGAATTCATAGGGATTAGCTATCCTTATGGATGCCAAGGGAGCCAAAAGGTTCTACAAGGACAACCTCGTGATAGGCTAATACCTCCACAAGTGGTAAGGCCTCAAGGAGGACGTCCACCAATAAGCCTAGAGAGGCCACCAAGTCATCTAGCCAAAAAGTGTCCGACAAGAGACTCTTGGGAAAAGAAGTCAAAAGATTTCACAAGGACAATCTCCTAATAAAGGCTAATACCTCCATGAGGGGTAAGGCCTCAACAAGAGCATCCACCAATAAGCCTAGAGCAACCACCAAGTCATCTAGTCAAAAAAGGTCCTAAAAGAGACCCTTGTAAAAATAGTACTATGAATAACGACGAGAAGAACGCTTCTCATACAAAATAACAAGCACGCATAAAGAATATAAAAGGATTACAAGAACCCAAAGGGGTAAGATGTCCTTACAAATATAGTCAAGGTGCACCAAAAAGACTATCATTGTCAGTATGAGGAAGACATAAGGAATTCATCAAAAAAAAGGGACTTATCAAAGTCCCTTACGCATGATAACCAAAAAAGGATGACAAAGGCTCAAATGGCCAATACATCCTCACAGTCAATACAAAAATAAGCAATGACCTAGAGATAAAGAGTTCTACATATAATCAAAGACATAAAGAAGTTTCATATAAAAGAAAAAATATAGAGGGTTACACAATAGCAATAAATATATATAAATAAGCTTTAGAGAGGGGCCTATGGGTTTCCACCCTGACCTTTCCACTCATCAATCTTCTCGGTCACATACTCTCTAAAGGGGGATAGGTTGACATCAGGATTAGTCCTCCACACGGCATGCAATGTGCACTTGACTATGCCATTGTCAACATTTACTAGCTCAGCCTCAAGATCGTTAATCTTCTCGTTCAAGGTATGAACATTGGCTTTGAGCCTGGTGTTGGACCGAGAGGTTGACGTGGCCTTGGCCAGTGCAGCATCCCTCTAGCGGACCACCTCAGCCAGCTAACCCTCCAAGTCACTGGCCCATGCGGTCAACTCATATTTTTCTGCCTTGGCCAAGGAAAGGTCCTTCATCACTCCCTTAAGCTCGAACTGTAACCATTGCATGGATGAGGAGCTCGAGGCGTCAAAATGGTGACCCAAGATGGAAGCTTAAGTAAAAACAAAGAAACAAAACAAAACATCAATGATCGAGCGATATCAAAACTAAAAAACATACATTAAGTGTTTTGACAAGCACCTTCATCAAGGCTAGCATATCGGCCTCACCCAACTTGGCATCTGGAATGCCATACATAGACCCCCATTCACCTTTGAAAATATTCCCCATGTAATGGCTCATGGCCTCTCCATACTGGGTCGCTAAAGGATGCCCCTGGAAAGTGGAAGCATGGGCTCGGCACGGGGAGACATGTATACCTATTGATGCATGCCTAGATAAGGAAGGGGACCGGGAAGGTCCTAATCCGTAAATGGAGGCACGGGGAGCGAAGGAGCATGGAGTCACCTCTTTAGGAAGCGAGGCACTCGTGGACGCCTATCTCAAATGCGCCCCAAATTGTGGAAGAGCATCATCAAATGAAGGTAGGAAAAAATTCCTCTTCGAAATAGGAGGAGCTGGAGGAGGGGAGGTGAAGGCAAACTCTCCACCTACTATTGGTGACGGGATCTGGGAAGTGACATCGTCTGTTCATCCATCGCTGGCAACCTTTCCGACCTCGTCAGCCAAGGATCTTAAACAGGAATAGTTCTCGTACTCTACCCCAACCTCATCTTTTGTGTCCATCAAGTCACCCTTTGAGTAGTAATAGTCTTCATCATCATCATCATCATCATCATCATCATCATCATCGTCTTCTATGTTCTTCGGGATGGTATACTTTGATGAGATGAAGCACAAGGAAATGGCTCGGTCTAGAGATAGCAACTTGGACGAATAGAGATTTCCCTCGGTGAAAAGGTTGCAAGCCTATTTGAATGAATTCGGCACAGCCAGGACCTTTGCCACACATTCGCGGGCTGCCAGACTCAAAGTGTGGCCAACAACCCCTTCAAGACCTATGGTCAAGGAAAATAAATAAGTATAGGAAAAGAAATAAGTATAGTAAGGAAAACATGAGGAGAGGGATAAAGACAAGTAAAAAATAACATAAAAAAATTAATATATGTATATATGGAGGTAAAAAAGGCTTGCTTGATGTGTTGAAACGCGTATGTTGGGTAGATACGCTGTTGGTGAAGAAAATATCGCTCTTCCACGAACCCTTATTATAAATGGAACCCTCCACGAGGGAATACCTTGTGAGAGCCACAACTTTCTGGAGTTAATAGAAGCTCTAGGTTGTTGGGTTCGCCCTCAGAGTAAACAGATGATGGACCTCATTCATGGAGGGCCCCTGAAAATGCACTTGCTTGTATAACACATACAAAAACCTCAGCACAACCCAAAAGGTGGGTGACAGCTGAAGAGGTGCTAGATCGAAATAGTCAAGTATCTTAACAAAGAAGGGGTGAAGTGGCAAGATCCCTCCAAACTTGATCACTAAGTCACTGAAAGCTACAAGCTCCTTTGGCAACTCAGATACATGGTCGTTACGAGATGGTTCCTAACTAGACAGAAACAACAGGCGATTTGTGAATGACCGATTTCATCAACCCCCTAGAAGGCCCTCTACATGTCCTACGTCTACCCGCATATTGCTTGACCCTATGACGTTTGGCTGTGGATGGAAGAAGAAATGACAGAAGGGTCGTGGAGAAAAACTCAGGTTCAAGTGGATCACAATCAGCACCCCCATGGGCAGAACCCACAGCACCTGGGGCTCCATCGCCATAGGAAGATGGAGGTTTAGGTGGCAGGTTTTCCTCTAGGCAAGTGATTTCGACTATGCAATCTTGAAGGGTTGATTTTAGTTGGACGACATATGTTTCTTGCCATGGGGAGAAACCTAAACCCCCATCGCTAGTGACATATTTGAGTTCACTCTCAAGGCCCGATGCCTTTTGCTTGAGGTAGGATAACCTTTGCAGGTAAAGCATTCTCACACTCACATTTGTAGAGGGTTTGCAAGCACTGGCCTCAGAGTTGGAAGATGACAACTTGATAGGCTCAACATCAGGCAGGACTTTGAAAGACCGTCCAAGCGGCATAGGCAAGCTAAGTCTCGATAACGTGTGTGCATGAAGACAGCCCTACATCTACAACATGAGTGTAATTGGTGTAAGATAAGGACCCATGTATACGCGCCTAACACACCATGAGAATAAGGAACTCTTAAGGAAAAGTTACATACTAACCTATGGCAAATGTGAATATGGAAAAATTATCCCAAAAGAATCACACACTAAGCCGCTAAGTTCTGCCTTGCTACGCCCAAGGGTAGGGTGCACAAGACACCCCGATGTATGATCCTCACATAGGTACACAAGGCACCCCCACCTAAGGGCCTCGCTATGTGAGGTCGAGGGCATGCGAGCATCCCTATGCAAGGCCAAATTCCTAAGGGATGTCAATAGATTAAAGGTCTCGTTATGCGAGGCCATGTGCATTTAAAACACTTGTCCCGAAAGTCGAGCGCCTAAACACCGCCGAGGGACTTAAGGGTCTTGCTATGTGAGTGTGTCCCTATGCAAAGGCATAGACGCAACCTTTGGATGTAAGCTATGCGGGGCTGGACAAACACAAGACACCCTGATGAATGGCCAGCCACCAAGATACATGAAGGAGTGAGGGCCACCTACTGCGGGCCTTGTAGGAGCATGGGCCTCGCATAGTAAGGCCCGACTCGCCAGGCGCCAAGGTGTGCCCCTGATGCGTGTAAGGGCGTCTGAGCCTCTCGTGCCTTATGTCGCGAGCTTAGCACAAGGATTCCTAATAAACGCCTTAATATAGGGAATACGAGGTTTGCATTAAGGAACCTATACTACCCCATTGAAGAACCCATAAGTTCTTCAACACTTAGTAGAAAATAACAATACTTAGAACAAAGGCATATTTTGATGACCTGAGAACCACCATCGTGTACGAGGTACATGGACGAGTACGGGATGTACGAACCTGAGAAGGTCAAAGGCTGGACCCCGAAATTGTATCTGAAAAGTGGTGGAGGTACAAATTCGTATGAAGAGGGGTGACATTAGCTGCATCCTCTGACCATGTACCAAGGCCAACACCACAACCCTTTGCACCACTACAACCTGTGCCACTACCCTGACAGCGTACCTGTGTACTATCTTGTCCCCCGGGACCACTATGTATCAAGGGCCATTAGAGCCCCACTATAAGTAGATCCTCACCCGTAAGACAAAAAGGTTGGAATATTCATGGTATACAAAGGCAGTTAAGTAATATAAGTGTTTTCCTCCATAGTTACTATTCTACACTCTTCTTTTTCAAGCTTATCATAAGTTTTATTTACTTAGTTTTACTAATACCCTTTGAGTTTTTTGACCTTCTATCGTTGGCGATTTCTCACTGTCAACAACCCATACTCTCATATAAAAGATAGGAAAAGTGTGCATATACCATTGGAAAAAGGAAGCATATCGAGATGTGTACGAATGAGACCTTGGGTATGTGAGGGAAGGCCTTATAGTGCGTGGAAATGGACTCCTGGATATGCACGAGATGAATCCTCGAGTGGGCAAGGTGGACCTTTAGATGCACGAAGATGAATCCTCAAGTGTGCAGGGGCGGCACTTTGGATGTGCGAAAATGAATCCTCAAGTGTGCAAGGGTGGACCTGTGGAAGTGCAAAGACGACCTTCTAAGTGAAAACACCTTACGCTCCCTGCAATACAGGCATGGGACAAGGAAGAATAAGTAAAAAAAAAAAGGAAATTTAAAAGGGGCAAAAATTACTTCAAGAGTGCTTCTATGGAGGATAGAACCTCGGAGCCCTTAGAAATATCTTCAAAGAGATACCACTAGGCTAAGTAACTTTTGGTGTGAAAAAATGAATCTAAACCTTGAGTATTTATAAGGTGGGCCAAGACTTCCTAGCCTTTGAATTAAATCTAGGGTGAATGGAGGAGATCAAAAGCATTGGAAACTTTAGGGTATGCACCTAAAAATGATTGGCCCCTACTTGATTACAAGAATGCACTTGGATCACCACCCTAGAAATTTGGTTTTTGTCTTTCTTTACACACTACAAAGTAACACACCGACCAAATGTATTTTATGAATCTCCATACACTACAAGGTAAGGAAACTCCCTTAAGTCTTCCATATTTCTATACATGAAGCAAGTCGAAGGCAAAATTTTTGTATATTTCATAAGAAGAACATATTAAAGAGTTTACAAGAACACTTGAAAGTGTACTCATAGACTCGGGGGCAAGTGTGAATGTGGGAATTTTTCCCTTGGGAAGTCCCATCAAGAGGACCCCTCATTACAAAGGAAGTTTAAAGACCATGAAACACATGCTAGCAGAATGCTGCCTCTAGACATGCCTCACTATGCGAGGCATGTCCCTCTATGCAAAGCCACACTTGTTGACACAGACGCGAGGTGCTAGAGGATTTGAGTAGCTCCTAGGCGACATGGGCACAAGGTATCCTCGAGGTGATCCTTGCACAAGGCTTGTAATGTCCCAATTCGACTAATAAGGCTTAATGTATTGATTAGCGTTCTGGGATGGCAATAATTGATTTAATTGTGTTATTACGTGTTTAATTGTGATATATGCGTGTGTCAGTACGTGATTACTCGAATTAAATGATTAAATGACTAGATATGCATTTTTAGGTGAATTAAATATGGGCCTGTTTTTGTTAATAAGGGCATATTAGTAATTTTGGCCCGTTGAGGGCATAAATGCGATTATGTGTGTGTATTGTGCTTAAAGCCATAGTATTGTGGAGATATATCTGTGATGTGTGGTTAGAGACAGTTCTAGGGAGCGGATTAGCAGAATAGTCACAACGGGGTCGAATACCCGACTCGGGGTGACCTAGGGGTATTTTGGGAATGTAGCACGTGTTCGGGGTTACTGGGTAACGGGTAGTTATTTAGCAGTTATTTAGGTTTGTCGGGATTAATTGGGGATTTATAGGACTACTCAAGGAATTAGCAGGTGTTGATGACAAGAATACATCAATGATATAAGGATGGAAAACTCAAAGCTTGTTACGAAAACTGCGTAGATAGAACTTAGGAAAAACTTAAGAAAGAAAGATGTAGAACAACAATGGAGGAAAATACCGTATATTGCTTCACTATCTCTGTATACAATGTGTTGACCCTCGATTTGGTCAACTGACACGGAGTCAAATGCTTGATGTGACTAGATATGTTGAAATAGATTTAATAGCAAAAACAGTAAAGGACACACAAAGTTATAGTGGTTCAGCCCCACGAAAATGGTAATGACCTACGTCCACTTAAGTTATTATTGATATGAGTTCTCAAAGGAGTGATCAAAGAACTAGGATTTTCTGAGTTTCACAGACCTGAGAGAGATGAACAATACAAGTGTAAAATAATAGCTCTAATTCTCTTATGAAGCGCAAACTTAAAATCAGCCAAAAACTCCTCTCCCTTGAGCTATTTCTCTCTATTTATAGGCTCAAGGAGGATTACATGAATCAGTTACAGATATTCTTTCCTAAATAATCGGATCATCATGGATCATGGGAGAGAATCTCGGATATGATTACAATTGTACAAAATTATCTCTAAATATATGGAGTATACGACCAGGCTGGTCGTATAAAAGCTTCAAATGTTACGCCAAGGGAATCTCACTAGTCGATGGTCGAATGGACCTTCTGCCAGGTGTCAGCCATGTGCTAAAAAAGTCTGCCACGTCACCCATGCCTGTTTTTTGGATAACACAATGACTTTTCCAACCCCTTGGTTTGAGGGGTCAAAGTTTATTTATAGATGGGCTCTAATGGCCTCTGATACAAGGTGGTCCCAAGGGACAAGATCATACATTGGTACCCAATCAGAGTAGTGGTGCATGGTGTAAAGGAGCAGAGGATCGTGGTGTCGGTTGTCGATACATTGTCAAAGATGGGTAGATCATGCTAACACTCCTCGTATGAATTCGTACCACCACCACTTGTCGGATTTTGATGTCAAAATCACGCCTCTGCCTCCCTCAGGGTCATACACCTCGTACTTGTTCACGTGCCTAATGGTCCTTCTGACGTTTCTACAATATACCTTGGCTCATGGATTTCTAATATTTTGCTAAGTGTGGGACATCCTTTCTAATTCTCCTTAGTTGGGAGGCCCGGCATGGATAGTATGCGAGAGGCAATGAAGCCCTCACTAAGCGAGGCTCTCCTCAATACCCCAACACTAGGGCCACAAGGCCCTCGCACAGTCTTGCGCATAGGTGAGGTAGCTGCATTCGGAGCAACACGACGAGGTGCTGGGACTCCGCGTGGTATCCGGGGGTGCACGAGCCTTCTCGGAAGCCTTCACTAAGCGAGCCTTCAACGTGGTTCTTGGCCTTGCTATGCGAGGCTCTCCCTTTCCATGTGAGGCTCTCCGCGTGTTGCGACACCAAGGAACCCAGGCCCTCGCATGACCTTCTGCGTGAGCGTACTGTCGTCGACACACAGCCTCGTGCATGGGCGGTGTAGCTGTGCGAGACACTTAGACTCCACGAGACACACGGATGGCATGCAGCATGTTGGGCCTCGCTATATGAGGTCGTTGGACTATGCGAGGCACTACATGAGGCCCTCTACGTATGCTAGGCCCTTTTCTCGGGTGCCTTTCTTCTTTAATGATTTTCCTGTATTCACACTTTCCCCCAAGTCTATGAGCATTCTTTTAAGTGTGTTCCTTAACTCTTTCATATGTTCTTTACGTGATATGAATGACATTTATGCTTTGTTTTGCTTGAAGGGGCGTGATATCTTGGAGTGAATGAGGAAACACAAAATGGACCTTGGTGGTGTGTTTCTTTGTAGTTCATAAAGAAACACAAAAACCAACTAATTTTGGTGGTGATCCAAGTATATCCTTAAGATGTGATGAGGACCAATCATTTCTAAGCTCGGATCCCAAGGCTACCAAAGCTCTTGATCTCCACCATTCATCTAGATTTGATCCAAGGGCTAGGAAGTCTTGACTTTCCTTATAAATACCCCAATACTTGGACTCACCTCTTCACACCAAAACTTGCTTCATCTAGTGGTATCTCCTTCAAGCTATATCTATGACCTCCAAGGTTCTATCCCTAACAGAGGTATCTTTGAGGTGAATTTTGCCCCTTTTTCATTTATTCATTTTTTTTTACTTATTCTCTCTCATACCAGGTTTGCATTGTAGGGGTGCAAGGCATTCTCTCGCTGCTAAAGGTCCGTTCTTACTTGTCGCTCAGTCCTTCTTCACACGCCTAAAAGCCTGTCCTCGCACATCTGTGGATTCACATATACGCACCCAGGTATACCTTCTTTCCCAAATGATATACATGTCTCCTTTATATTTTATATGAGGGTAGGGCCATAGGTTGGTATGTACCTATTCCTTTAAGGTTTTTCCCCCTTTTATTTTTACGGCTCATTAGGCACATATGGATGGGTCCTTTTCTTACACCCTTTACACTTATGTTGTAGATATAGGGTTGTCTTCACACACAAGTCATCGATTCTTAGCTTACCTATGGCGTCTGGACAGTGTTTTAAAGATCCGCTTGGTGTTGAATTTATCGAGTTGTCATCCTCCGACTTTGAGGCCGACGTCCACAAACCCTCTCTAAGTGGGGGTGTGTGAATGCTCTACCTACAGAGGTTATCCTACCTTAGGTAGAAGGCATGGAGCCTTGAGAATGAACTCGAATCTATTACTAGTGACAAGGGTATAGGTTTCTCCCCTGACATGAAACGTATGTCTCACAGCTAAAATCAACCCTTCAAGATTGTATAGCCAAAATCGCATGCCTGGAGGAAAACTTGCCACCTGAACCTCCATCTTTCTATGGTGATGAATCCTCAAGCTATGGGGGTCCTGCCCGTGGGGGTGGTGATTGTGATCCATTTGAACCTGAGTTTCTTTCTATGCTTTTTCCCACATTTCCTCGTCTGTCCCCAGTCGTACATCATAGGGTCAACCAATGTGCGGGTAAACATAAGACATGTAGAAGGCCCTCTAGGGGGTTGATAAAGTCAGTCGCACACAAACTTTATGTTGTCTCTGCTCAGGTACCAAACATGCTAAGGGGAATCTTTGACGATTCTGAGGACGCGGGCATCGTATCTACTCTTACCCAGGTTAAGCTTTCCAACACGCTGAAGGCCCACCAATTGTGGTCGGACATCAACTTCATCATTCCATCTCGCAATGACCATGCATCTGAGCCACCGGAGGGGCTTGTTGCTTTTAGCAACTAAATAATCAAGTCAGGTGGGGTCTTGCCACTTCACCCTTCTTTGTTAAGTTACTCAACTATTTTGAGTTGGCACCCCTCCAACTGTCTCCCAACTCTTGGGTTGTGCTTTGTTGACGCGGTTCTTCGCCAATTGGTAATTAAGAGAAGAAGAGAAAGGGATTAGTGCTTAGGTTGAACCGAAACAGATATATGATCTTAGAAAATGGAATGGTGACTCAAAATACGTTTTTTGAGTGGTTCAAAGGTTAAAATCATTCTACTCCACTAGTCAGTATTATTGCTATATACTGGGTATTTGATTACAGGGTATTTTTTACAATCGAGAATCCAACCCCTATTAACTCCCAAGGTCTCCATATTTATAGGAGAGGGGACCTGGGAGTTGGTAAGAAGGTCATCCCGTGACCTTCTTACCTATCATGTCCAACTTTGTGACATTCATGATTAATTCCTAAACCTGACACATAAGTGTGGTCAAATCAATAGGTAAGGGGATAATGGGTCGCACGGCCCAAACTAGTCGTGGGAGTCTGAATACGCACGTTCCTGCTGCGTGTCTGAGAAGTCAGTGATATATCAAACACGTGATGTCTGATATATGCACGTTTACCTTGCGTGGTTGACTTTATAAGAGGTCACAGCCTCCACATCCAGCTCGCACCACGAGCTGGATGCTTACCTCGACCCGCGGCCTTCAGGGTCGAGACTCAGTCCTTTGAGAAATCTTAGTGGACCCTTAGTTTACCTCGAGCTAAAGAGGTAGGGCCTCACGATGGCAGCTCCGGTTTCGGGGAGGTCCACATGGTAGTCATGATTAGGTCGTATCTCAGCTCGTTAATTAGCCCGTGGGAAAATCAGGGCGTACATCTGCCCCCCAAGCCTTTGCTTGTGGTACACGACGTCGTGTAGGGCCACAGTAGGGGCTTTTAGGCTTCCCCATGAACTCTTCATATTCCACATTCTACGCAGGCGCCGAATACGTGGAACATCGTGGTTGGTGACGGTACGTCTTCCGAGAACCGCATTAAATGGCCTAGCCTATGCCCAGCCGTCGTTTCATCTTTCGAGTGGAGGGCCTTGGATCCCACATCAGGGCAATCCAATGGCCCTCTTCACATGACCCTTCACGCATATGAAAAGGGGTGGCCACCTTACGCATGGGCCACCCGTTCATTTGCAATTTTTCAGAAATTTTTCCCTTCTTCTATCTTCATCTTCAAGAGAAAAAACCCTTTTCTTCCCGACCGCCATTCCTAACGTTCAAGAGGTTCAGGCGCAAAGACTCCTTCGAAGCCTTGGAACCAACTGCTCCGACGAAGCCCCAACCCAGTCGATATCTTCATCCACTTCCCAGCCAAACACTCTGTAAGTCTCCTGACTGTGCATGTTTGAAGTTATTTTTTACTGTAGCTTAGGTAAATATTTACTGTAGCCGCATGCAAGGGTTTGCTGGGTTTTGTGGGAATGAAGGGTGAAAGCCTTTTAGGTTAGGGTATTGTTTGTAGTAGGAAGCCGTTTAGGAGCATGGTTTATAGGATGCATTTTCTGGGGAAATTTTTTGGGTATGACTCTTGGGATATTAGTTC
The DNA here is from genome assembly GCF_963169125.1 of Humulus lupulus. Taxonomy (NCBI): domain Eukaryota; kingdom Viridiplantae; phylum Streptophyta; class Magnoliopsida; order Rosales; family Cannabaceae; genus Humulus; species Humulus lupulus. Next base: position 106,852,464 of record NC_084793.1, read on the forward strand.
AAAATATTCATTATTTTGGGTGCGAAACCGGGTAGCTTAGGGGACACGCTTCACAGGCGGTTTTGCCTTTCATGCCTATTGGAACTTTCCCTCCAAGGCAACATTTTAACCTGACCCTCCTGACACACGAATTCTGAGTAATCGGGGATCTGTTGGGAGCACAGGCGCGTGTTCATAGAATTGCGTGGTCTCACTCTCCACGGGCTGGGCTTACCTCAGCTCGTGCAAATAACACTCTTTTTGACTCTTCCTTATGCTTGGGTCGCCTTTTCTGTAATCCTTTCTTTTGTTCGCTAGGCGACCAAATGGTACTGAAGAAGAATGCTCCAAAGAAGACCGCGGGCAGCTCGGCCTCCCAGCAAGACAAAGGAAAAGCGGTGATGCCCGAATCCCCGATCCCCAACTTTGGGCCTGCGGTGGAACAGGAGCTCGAGGTGGCTCCTGACGCGTTCTTTGAGGAGGAGAGGATCGTCTCAAAGATTACCGACCAGACAAAGGTCAACAAAATATTCCTCTCCCACAACATCGGGCTGGGGAGAGCATCAGTGATTGCCCGACCTCCCGCAGAGGGCGAGCGGAGCTGCGCGCTGCTCGAAGAGGCATTCGCGGCCTGGAGCGACGAGCACTTCAAGGCAGGGGCCTTCCTCCCATTGGACCAGTATTTCGCTGACTTCCTCAATTTCGTGAGGTTGGCCCCATTCCAGCTCCCCCCAACTCTTATTGGTTGTTGGCGGGGTTAAGATATTTATTCTTGAAACACAAGTGGGAGGTCCCCACTCCTACGGATATTTTGTACTTTTTCTGCCTCAAAGCCATCCCGGAGCAGCGGGGGCGAGGCGACGGGTTTTATTACTTAACCCGATTCCCCAACACGGCTGCGATCATCGAGCTGCCCAGCCACCCCAACGACTTCAAAGATCAATTCTTTATGTCGACGGGGTTCAGAAACTGCGAGCTCCATTACTTCAATCGTCCTCGTAAGTGCTTTTCAACCTTAGCTCGTACGTTAAGTGTCGTTTAGCTCCTCCTGTATTCCTTTCTAACTTAGATTAATCCTGCAGCTATCTTCGCGAGGACAGAGAAATCTGTGACCCTCGGGGCCCAATACGAGACACTGGCGGGCTTGCCCCTCAGTGAGAAGGATTACCGCGTGCTCGTAACAGACGAGACGATGGTGGCCTGCGAGCTGATTTTCCCAAATCAGACTTTGAACCTAAGGAGGCCCCGGGGGCTTCCCCCAGCTCCCGACATCAGACCTACCATCATGGAGGAGGTCGCGGGGGATGAAGACGAGGAGGACGAGGTTCCCCTCGTGAGGAATAAGAAGCGGGCGTTGGAGATCGCCCAAACAGCGAGCGAGGAGCGGATCCGGTCCGGAGCAGCCGCGGGTCCTTCTGGCCAAGGTAACCCTTATTTGTTTACGAACTTAGATAGGGCCATTGCCGACCCCCGGCTAGCTAGGTTCAATCCCAGACAGATCGTCCAACGTCACCGAAGAGATCCGGACCTGGATACAACCCTGCTCCACTGTGTCGGCCAGCTCGTGCTGGACTACCAAGATAGCCGGCCTAGGGGTACCGTAGTAGTAGATAACACCCTAGCCTTTAGGTCGATCCTTTTTTAGGAGTATGGGACCAACCTTCGATCATGGCCATCACTCTGGAGGGGTGGCGTAGCTCCGGGACTTAGGCAATATGTAGAATAATCTAGCCCTGAATCAGCCTCGGACCCAAAACTTTTGCCAGCTCGGGAAGTAATTGACTTAGATTCTTCTTCTAGCTCGGGGGGTAGGATTCCCTTTAGTATACATATACTTGAATTTCTCTTTTTCCCTCTTTGTTTTTGTTTCTGCATGACTGCTAACTTTTGTGCTAACCAATTCTTTATTTTGACAGAAGAGATGTCTCAGACCGAAGAGAGTCTGTGAGGTGCGTTCGCCGGGGGGAACCCCTCAGCTGGGGCCGCTGGGCCAAGAATGAAGAGGCTCTGGACGTCTAAGCATGCCGCCAGGACCCCCACCAAGTCTCCTGCAAAGGAGAAAGAGCAACCCCCGGCTGCCCAGGTCGTGGGAACGGTTCCTCCCGCTACAGGGGGAAGCAACATGCCCCCACCTCCTCCGCAAGCTCCGGCCCTCGTTAGGGACGCAGGGGCGGAGCTCGAGGCTTTGGATATTGTACCCTCCAAGGTACGCATCCCAGTCAATCCCCAGGACCTGGAGAAGATTCCAGAGGCCTTTCGGGGAACAGTGTATGAGTCGGCGAACTACGTCGTCAGCCACATATACAAGTTCAACGAGAAGGAGCTCAGGGCCATCGAAACCAGGAGCCTGGTGGGCGTGCTGGAGTCTTCTCTGGGCATGGCCATGACGATAAGAAGACCTTTACCCTTTTATGGTTTTTTATTATTACACTTTGCCCTGTTTTTTCTTTCTTCCTTCTTTTTTCCTAAGGAAATTGCCTCTCCACTTTCGTAGAGCATCGTTGCCCTTCATCGGAGCATCGCCAGGACCAAAAATTAGCTCGAGGAGATGAGGAACGAGCACCAGACGGCCGTGGCCACCCACCAGGCTTCTCTGCAGGCGGCTAAGGATGCCTTGGCGGCCTCGCAGAAAGAGCTGGAAGAGACTCGCCCCAAGCTCCAAGAGCTTGAGACCGCCCTCGCCACCGCGTGGACAGACCTAGATGCCGCGAAGGCTGAGGCCAAGGCTGCCCTGGAGGCCGAGCGAGCAACTTCAGACACCGCCATGGAAGACATGTTCTACCATTGCTGGGCTTACAACCCGGACGCCGACTTCTCCTTCCTGGCAGCGAACATCTGGGAGCGCTTGCTATTGAAGTTCAAAGCTCGCCTTGATAAAGAAGCACCCTCCGAGGCCGGGGAAGGCTCCGGCGCAGCTGAGCAGGGTGAGACGGCGACCTCTAAGGGGCCACCTGGCGGAGCTTAGGGCCTTCCTCTTTCGTGCCCTTTCCTTCAATATTTTTTAATTTTTTGTGTAACCTTTGCATGAGGTGCTTCCACCTCGAGACAATTTAACTATCAACTTTATTTTTAATTGATTTACTGCCCTTTGCCTCTACGAACTTTAGTTACTATTTTTGAAAAACTTAGTTCGCGTTAATTTTTGTCAATATCTCGAGCTCTTTAGGAAGAACAACGATCAATAGACTTAAATCAACTTCTAAGTTTTATGACCTGGTTATATCCAGGAACTTAATTTGAAAACTTAGTTCGCGTTAATTTTTATCAATATCTCGAGCTCTTTAGGAAGAACAATGATCAATAGATTTAAATTAACTTCTAAGTTTTATGACCTGGTTATATCCAGAAACTTAATTTGAGAACTTAGTTCGCGTTAATTTTTATCAATATCTCGAGCTCTTTAGGAAGAACAACGATCAATAGATTTAAATCAACTTCTAAGTTTTATGACCTGGTTATATCCAGGAACTTAATTTGAAAACTTAGTTCGCGTTAATTTTATCAATATCTTGAGCTCTTTAGGAAGAATAGCGATCAATAGATTTAAATCAACTTCTAAGTTTTATGACCTGGTTATATCCAGGAACTTAATTTGAAAACTTAGTTCGCGTTAATTTTTATCAATATCTCGAGCTCTTTAGGAAGAACAACGATCAATAGATTTAAATCAACTTCTAAGTTTTATGACCTAGTTATATCCAGGAACTTAATTTGAAAACTTAGTTCGCGTTAATTTTTATCAATATCTCGAGCTCTTTAAGAAGAACAACGATCAATCGATATGAATCAACTTCTAAGTTTTATGACCTGGTTATATCCAGGATTGGACTTAGTTCGCGTTAATCCCTATCAATATCTCGCGTTTTTTAAGAAAAACAACGATCAATCGATATGAATCAACTTCTAAGTCATTAAGGCGACCTGGTTATATCCAGGTACCATATGCCCCCCAAGTAACTGGGAAAGGGTCTTTCGTGGTTACTTTAGATTACACTTGAAAAACATGTACAAATATAAACGAAGAGTTGATTCTCATTGCTTAATACATGAAAAATGGCCTTTCAGGCCTTACAAGGGAATCATTGGTAGTATTTCTTTAAATGGATGGCGTTCCAAGTTCATGGGACTGCCCCTCCATCGAGCCGAGCTAACTTGTAAGTTCCCTCTTTAATGATTTCGATGACCTGATATGGCCCCTCCCAGTTCGGTCCCAAGACTCCATCTTTGGGGTCCTTACTGGCCAAGAAAACTCTCCTGAGGACCAGGTCTCCAACGCTAAAGGCGCGATTCTTGACTTTTGAGTTGAAATAGCAAGTGATCTTCTGTTGATAATGGGCAAGCTGGGGTTGCGAATCTTCTCGCCTTTCATCAACTAGGTCAAGGGAAGCGAAAAGTAGCTCGTGGTTGCGGTCCTGGTCATAAGACTGGACCCTATGCGAAAGCACCTTAATCTCCACGGGGAGGACTGCCTCACTACCAAAGGTCAGGGAGAAAGGATTATTACCCGTAGGAGTCCGATGTGAGGTCCAATATGCCTAGAGAACCTGGGGGAGCTGTTCCGGCCAGACCCCCTTCACTTCATCTAGTCTCTTCTTGAGGCTCGCCTTGAGAGTCTTGTTGACAGCCTCGACCTGGCCGTTCGCCTGAGGATAGGCCACGGAGGAGAAACTTTTCACAATTCCGTACCTTTCGCAAAATTTGGTAAATAGGTCGTTGTCGAACTGAGTCCCATTGTCGGAGACAATCTTCTTGGGCAGGCCGAATCGGCAGATAATGTTCTTAACCACGAAGTCAAGGACTTTTTTGGAAGTTATCGTTGCTAGAGGTTCTGCCTCAGCCCACTTCGTAAAGTAGTCGATGGCTACCACGGTGTGGCGGACCCCGTCCTTTCCAGTAGGGAGGGTGTCGACCAAGTCGATCCCCTAAACTTGCAAACGACCATGGGGAAGAGATCATCTTTAGCTCGATTGGGGGAGCTCGGGTAACTGTGGCGAATCGCTGACATTTGTCGCACTTCTTCACGTATGAGATTGAGTCTTTGGACAGAGTTGGCCAATAATAACCTTGCCTCAGGACCTTTAAGGCCAAGCTTTGCCCCCCAGTGTGATCTCCGCAAAAACCCTCATGCACTTCCTGCAGGATGGCTTTTGCTTCGCCTGGAAGAACATATCGTAGGAGAGGTAGGGAGTGCCCACGCCGGTACAACACCCCATCTATTATAGCATACCTGGGAGCTTGATATAGAACTCGTCGCGCATCATTACGCCCTTCAAGTAGCTTTCCCTCGACGAGATACTCAAGGATGGGAGTCATCCAGGTCGGCTTGGCGTCGATCATCTCGACCTCCGTCCTGGCTTCCTCTATACTTGGTTTCTCCAAGAATTCTACCGGCACTAACCCCAGGGTTTCCGTCTCCCCAGAGGTTGCGAGCTTGGCGAGAGCGTCTGCGTTAGCGTTCTGCTCCCGAGGTATCTACTCGATCGAGCCCCGCCCGAACGCAGACAACTCAACCTTTACCCTCAATAGATAGACAGCCATCTTAGGTCCCCGTGCTTGATATTCGCCCAGAACCTGGTTTACCACGAGCAGGGAGTCACTGAAGCACTGGACGGAGCTCGCCTTCAGCTCTTGAGCTATCCTTAGCCCGACCAGCAAAACTTCGTATTCGGCCTCGTTGTTGGAGGCCTTGAACCCGAACCTCAGCGCCGAGTGGAATCTATGTCCTTCAGGGGATATCAAAATGATTCCAGCTCCGAAGCCGTTCTCATTGGATGAACCATCCACAAATATCCTCCACGACGCCTGGGCCGAGGTGACCTGGGGTGAGTCTTCTGCAGGATCCTCCCGGAATCCTGTTCACTCGGCTACAAAATCGGCCAGGGCCTGACTCTTTATAGCAGTTCGCGGGGTGTACAAAATCTCGAACTGGCTAAGCTCGATTGCCCACTTTAACAAGCGTCCCGATGCTTCAGGTTTTTGCAAAACCTACCTTAAAGGCTGATCGGTCATGACGTGTATTGAGTGGGACTGGAAGTACGGACTGAGCTTTCGCGAGGCCGTGATAAGGAAGAACGCCAATTTATCCATCAACGGGTACCGAGATTCAGCTCCGAGAAGTCTCTTGCTGATGTAGTAGACTGGCTTCTGAATCCGGTCTTCTTCTCGGACCAACACGGCACTGGCTGCATCCTCCGTGACAGCCAGGTAGAGAAAAAGAGGCTCTCCTGCTTTTGGTTTGGATAGTACGGGTGGCTCGGCCAGATGTGCTTTCAGGTCAAGGAAAGCGCTTTCGCACTCTTCTATCCACTCGAACTTCTTATTTCCTCGGAGCAGGTTGTAGAATGGGAAACATTTATCGGTGGACTTGGAAATAAACCGATTGAGGGCTGCTATTCTCCCTGTTAGGCCTTGGACATCTTTGCGCGACCTGGGTGAGGGAAGCTCGAGCATTGATCTTATCGTGTCGGGGTTTGCCTCAATTCCTCGGGTATTGACGATGAAACCCAGGAATTTTCCCGATGCGACTCCAAAAGTGCACTTCTGTGGATTTAGCCCCATGCCATACTCCCGTAGGATCTTGAAGCATTCTTCCAAGTCGGAAACATGGTTATCGGCAGCCTTTGACTTGACTAGCATGTCATCAACGTACACTTCCATGTTTTTTCCGATCTGGTCTGCGAACATTCTATTCACCAACCTTTGATACGTAGCCCCGGCGTTCTTCAGCCCGAAGGGCATGACCTTGTAACAATAAACGTTAGTTGGGGTCATGAAACTGGTGTGCTCCTGGTCCGTCGGATTCATGGCGATCTGATTGTAGCCTGAGTACGCGTCCATAAAGGACATGAGCTCGTGCCCCGCTGTGGCATCCACCAACTGGTCAATCCTTGGCAGTGGAAAACAATCCTTGGGGCAGGCTTTATTCAGGTCAGAGAAGTCAATGTAGGTCCGCCATTTCCCGTTGGGCTTCAGGACCAGCACGGGGTTGGCGACCCATATTGGAAACTTGGCTTCACGGATAAAGCCGCATTTTTTGAGCCGGTCCACCTCTTCCTCCAAGGCTTCAGCCCGGGTTGTTCCTAGACGTCTCTGCTTCTGGGACTTCGCAAGAACGCTTTTATCCAGATGAAGTGTGTGCATGATGACACTCGGGCTGATTCCCACCATGTCCTCGTGTGACCACGCAAACACATCCAAGTTATCCTGCAGAAATCTGACCAGCTCTGCCTTCCTCTCGCTGCAGAGGTTTTTTCTGAGCTTGACCACCGTGATGGGTTCTATGGATCAATGTTTACTTCCTCGAGCTCCTCAATATCTTGGAGCTCGGATCTGTCCTCGCCTATTTGGGGTTCAATATCCTCACTTAAGATGATATTTTCCCCTTCGGCGCTTTGAGGTTTTTCAATCTCAGGATCAGCCAAGGGTTCCTGAGATTCCTCTTCACCACTTTGGATGGCCATTGCCAGTTGCCCGGGTTTAGATTTTCCCTTCATGGAAATGATGTAGCATTCCCTGGCAGCGAGCTGATCTCCATGGATAGTGCATATTCCCATGGAAGTAGGGAATTTCATCGCGAGGTGGAGAATGGAAGTGACGGCCTCAAAAGCTATGAGCGTAGGTCATCCCAAAATTGCATTGTATGCAGCGGAGCAGTCGATGACCATGAACTCGAGGAGTTTGGAGACTGTCCGAGATCCTCCTCCCAGGGTGATCACTAGCTCGATCGTCCCTATGGCCGCCGATCCTTCTCCCGAAAAACCATACAGCATCATGGAGGTCGCCTTCAGCTCGACGACAGTCAAACCCGTCTTTTCTAACGTGGACCAGAATAGGAGGTTCACTGAGCTCCCATTGTCGATCAGCACCCTCCTAACCCTCCGATTAGCGAGCTGAACCGCTACGACCAGAGGGTCATTGTGCGGGAACTTGACATGGCCTGCATCATCTTCTGTAAAAATGATTGGTTGCTTCTCCAATCACTGTTGCTTTGGTAGGCGTTGTTCCGGGACGAACTCTACTCCATTGTGCGCCTTAAGTTCGTTTACGTACCTCTTCTGGGCACCCCTGCTCGTGCCAGCCATATGCGGTCCTCCAGAGATGGTGGATATCTCTCCTCCTACCACGGGAGGAGGGACGTCCTGATCTATCTGAGGCCCGGGCTGACTGGCCGGGACTTCTGGAGCTGGTCGACTTGCTGGGACCCTATTCCACGCGTACTGAGCCAAGGGGCCGGCTCGGATGAGAGTCTCAATCTCATCCTTCAAATGCCTACAATCATCAGTATTGTGGCCAACATCGTTGTGAAAGCGGCAAAACTTGGAGGTGTCTCTCTTCCCCTTTTGGTGCTTCAATGGCTCTGGCCTCTTCCAGGGGAGGCGAGTAGAGTTAGCTAGGAAGATATTCTCCCTAGACTGGGTGAGCTCTGAATAAGTCGCATAGACAGGCTTAAACTTATCTACGGACTTATTCTTCTTTTGGCCGTGCTGGCCGCCTTCACCATTCCCCTTTCTTTTGCCTCCACCGAGCTGGTTGTTCTGTGTGACATTTTGGGTCGCTGCCACGACCTCCGTCCCCACTCCAGCGAGCTGATCAGGGACCTGGCTGGTTCCTACGGCTTCGGCTTCCTCCAAGTTGATCCATTCCTGGGCCCTGTTGAGGAATTCGTTAACCGAGCTAACTCCCTTTCCTTGTATATCTTTCCAGAGATCCCCTCCAACAAAGATTCCAGTTCTCATGTCCATGAGCTTGGAGCTATCATTCGCGTCTCTGGCCCGAGCAGCGACGTTCACAAATCTGCTCAGGTAGGCCTTCAGAGTTTTGCCGGGCTGCTGCCTCACGTTAGCCAGAGAGTCGGCCTGAACGCGGGCATCCTGGGAGGCTCGGAATGCCCTTTTGAAATCAGCCGAGAAAGTTTTCTAGGAGCTGATTGACTGTCTTTTGCCTTGCTTGAACCACTGCCTGGCCGGTCCAGTCAGTGTGGAAGGGAATATCAAGCATCTCAGCTCGGGGCCAATGTTGTGGGCCATCATCAGGGTGTTAAACATCCCCAGATGATCCGACGGATCTCCGTCTCCATTGAACTTAGACAGGTGCGGCATACGAAAACCAGGTTGGTACGCCGTTGCTGCTATGCTGGGGGCGAAGAGCTCCATCTCGTCCCCTGAACCATATTCATCTTTTTCTTATTCTGACAGGAGCTTCCTCATCAGCTCCTCCATCTGGGCCAGGCGCTCGAGGGTTTGGTCCTGATGTCCTTGGTTATTCTGGGGCTGTTCAATAGCTCCGGATCCATTGTACATATTTGGTGGGTTATTGCCCCTCCTATCTTGAGATAGGTTATTTGGGGCATTCCCGCCGTTACGTACTTCGGACAAGGCTCCCCCTGAGCGAGCATGGCTGTCTCCTCCTGTAGGCTCCCCTCTATGAGAGTTAAGGCGATCTCGCAGGTCGCCCCCCTGGGTGGCTTGTGGACTTTGTGCCGAACATAGACGCTGACATAGGTCTCCACCAGAAAGGTCACTCCGGTGACTGCCGATCCAGTAGCTCCTGCTAGAGAGGCTCGGAGCTCGCCTTTGGTGGTGAGGATCTGGGCTTTCTCTCAGCGCCCTGCTACGTCGGGAAGGTCCGGCTGATGGTGGGTTTCTCCTGCTACTTCCATAGGCTAGGATATCTCGGACGGGCCGAGGAGGAGATGGAAATCTGATTGGAGACGGAGGATGCCTGACCGGAGAGGTGATCCTGGTTCCGTCAGGACGGATCAAGTTCGGTGGGGGCCTTTCGGCCCTGCCAACCTGCTGGTCCCGCGCCTGGTGATCTGGACGAGGCGCAGGACGGTTGTTGGGGACGGGCTGATGCTGCGAGCCCTCCCTGGACCTCCTTCGGGAATTTCTCTGAGCTGCCCTGGGCGCGCTCGAGGCTGGTTGGGAGATAGGAGTCGAAGTTATGATCGAACGGCTGTACTGCTGTTGTCCGGCTCTAGGCACTTCTTCGAAGTTTGCCTCTCGATGGTGTGATGAAGGAGTGGAGTTGGCTGTGGGAAGTCTGTCCGAGCGGCTGTGCCTGGACCGATTACCCCGGCGAGACTTAGGAGCCTCGCCTTGCCTCTCTCCAACGTTAGCGTTGGTTGTGAGAGGGGGTAGTCGGGCCAGCACATCCTTGATCTGCTGGTTAGCTATTGCTAGCTGGCTCCTTAGCTGAGCATTCTCCATCTCCACCGCAGTGTAATAACATGGGTTTGGATTAGGTGGCCGGGGCGCCGAACTTCCGGTGTCATCTTGGCCCGCCGGCTGTTTTCCTGGCCGCTGCTGGACTTCAGGAACTTGTTCACCAGGGATGGCAGTATGATGAGCCTCCTACCCATCATGTTGTTCTGTCTCATTACCGTGCCTGGATCGAGTAGTCACCATAGTTGGATGTTTGCGACAGCACTAATCGAATTTGCTCTCAATGAAAGCACCAAATTGTTGACGCGGTTCTTCGCCAACAGGTAATTAAGAAAAGAAGAGAAAGAGATTAGTGCTTAGGTTGAACCGAAACAGATATATGATCTTAGAAAATGGAATGGTGACTCAAAATACGTTTTTTGAGTGGTTCAAAGGTTAAAATCATTCTACTCCACTAGTCAGTATTATTGCTATATAATGGGTATTTGATTACAGGGTATTTCTTACAATCGAGAATCCAACCCCTATTAACTCCCAAGGTCTCCATATTTATAGGAGAGGGCACCTGGGAGTTGGTAAGAAGGTCATCCCGTGACCTTCTTACCTATCATGTCAACTCTATGACATTCATGATTAATTCATAAACCTGACACATAAGTGTGGTCAAATCAATAGGTAAGAGGATAATGGGCCGCACAGCCCAAACCAGTCGTGGGAGTCTGAATACGCACGTTCCTGCTGTGTATCCGAGAAGTCAGTGATATATCAAACACGTGATGTCTGATATATGCACGTTTACCTTGCGCGGTTGACTTTATAAGAGGTCACAGCCTCCACATCCAGCTCGCACCACGAGCTGGATGCTTACCTCGACCCGCGGCCTTCAGGGTCGAGACTCAGTCCTTTGAGCAATCTTGGTGGACCCTTAGTTTACCTCTAGCTAAAGAGGTAGGGCCTCACGATGGCATCTCCAGTTTCGGGGAGGTCCATGTGGTAGTCATGATTAGGCCGTATCTCAGCTCGTTAATCAGCCCGTGGGAAAATCAGGGCGTACATGCTTAGTTGTTTATATGTATTATATAAGCAATTGCATTCTAGGGGGTCTTCCATGAGTGAGGTCCATCATATTTACACTCTTAGGGCAAACCCAACATCCCGTGGCTTATATCAGCTCTAGAAAGTCGTGGCTCTTATAGGGTACCCCCTCGTGGAGGATTCTATTTCCAATAAGGGCTCTTGTAAGAGTGAATTTTTCTTCACCAATAGTGTATCCATTCAACATAATCATTTCAACACATAAAGTAAGCTTAATCCCACCTTGAGTGCATATATAAGAAATTTTTCTTTACCCCCTCTTCTGGTTTGTCTAACTATAATTATTTCTTTTTCTTGATCATAGGCCTTGAAGGGGTTGTCAGCCCTACCTTGAGTCCGATAGCACGCAATCGTGTGGCGAAGATCTTAGGTGTGCCAGCCTTGTGCAAACAGGCCTATGGCCTTTTTACAAAGGGCAGTCTTTATTCGCACAAGCTATTGTCTCCCGATCAAGTCGTTTCCTTATGCTCCGTCTCGTCTAAATCTACCATCTCGAAGGTAGTAGGTGATGATGAAGACGACGATGATGATGATGAAGATGATAAATATTATGACAACTCAGGGGGTAACCAGATGGATACGGAAGATGAGGTCGAGGTGGAGTCCGAGAATTATTCATGTTTACGGTCATTGGCCGGCGGGGCTGGGGATGTTGCTGACGAAATACATACCGACGGTGTTAGTTCTTGGGTCCTGCCGTCGGTGCTTGGTGGAAAGTTTTTTTTCAACACCCATTCTTCCACCCCTTCTATCCCGAAGAGGAATTTTGTCCTACCTTCTTTTGGTGATGCATTTCCACCCTTGGGGGTGCGTTTGGGGGAGGCATCTTCTGGTGCCTCGCTTCCTAAAGAGGTGACTCTGCGCCCCTCTACCCCTCATACCTTTGTGGATGGATCAGGACCTTCTCAGTCTCCTTCCTTGTCTAAGCATGCATCGACAGGTATACTTCCTTGTCTCCCCCTGTCAAGCTTATACTTCCGCTTCCAGAGGCCATCCTTTGGCGAGCCAGTACGGAGAGGCCATGAACCGTTACATGGGCAATATTTCTGAAGGCGAGTGAGGGTCTATGTCTAACATTCTAGATGCCGAGTTGGGTGAGGCTTATATGCAAGCCTCTATGCAGGTACTTGTCAAAACATTTAATGTATGTTTTTTGGTTTTGATATCGCCTGACAATTGATGTTTTATTTTCTTTCTTTGTCCTTACTTAGGCTTCCATCTTGGGTCACTGATTTGTCACCTCAAACTCCTCATCCACGCAACAGCTATAGCTCGAGCTTGAGGGCCATTAGAGCCCAATTATAAATAGGCTTCCACCCCTAAGACTAAGGGGTTGGAAAATTAATTGCATACAGAGGAAGTTAAGCAATATATCTGTTTTCCTCCATCGTTGCTATTCTACACTCTTCTTTTTCAAGCTTTTCATAAGTTCTATCTACTTAGTTTTAGTAATACACTTTGAGTCTTTCGACCTTCTATCATTGACGAGTTCTCCCTGTCAACAAATGTTCTTTCAAGACAGGAGTTTTTTCATCTGCTCCTCCATTAAGGCTAGCCGCTCGAGGGTTGGATCCTTGGTCTCTAGGTTATTTGGGAACTGGTTTCCAGCTCCCACCCTGTTGTATGCGTTAGACGGGCTATTATCCCTCCAAGCTTGAGCTGGGTTAGGCGGGAATTCCCATTGTCATGTACAATAGACGAATCTCCCTTGGCGTGAGTATAACTTGAATCATAATGGTGAGCTGGATGTCCTCTTTGTGAGTTCATATGATCACGTAGGTCGGATCACGGGTTGGAGCGAAGACTTTGTGCGGAGCTTAAATGATTCCTCAGGTAGCTCTCATGCCTCCCTCTATGCTAGCTCTCTGTCAAATAGCTCCCATTCGCGAAGCTTATATCTCATGGCTGAGATCGAGGATCTGGATTATTGGCATGAGAACACGGGATGTAATAATCTTCTGAGAGGGGGGGGGGGGGGTGATTTCTCCTACTATTCCCACGAGTTGAAGCGTTCCTTGGTGGGTGAGGTGGCGTTGGATGTCGAATCGGTGATTGAGGATGCCTTATCGGTGAAGCTGTCCTTGATTCCATCAGGACATACTAGATTAGCTCGTCCTTGATCTACTCCTATTTCCTGAGTTGGAGGCAGTGCAGACTCATTTCCCATGTCAGAGCTGATGGTCGTAGCACGGGTGGATTTGTTGGGACTTCTCTTCTCCTTGAGTTGGCTTCAGCTCGCCCTGTCTTGCCAAGCTGATTCTTGGGAGTGTGAGTTAAATTATCATTCCTGCGAAGGCTGGTAGGTTGAGCATTTTATGGAATCCGTTCAGAAGGTACGGAACTCGAGGTCGCAGTTCAGACAACACAACTAATGTTAGGTCGATGATTCCTGTGGAATTGACAGGTTGACTATTTCGCGGAGTCTGTTCAGGAGGTACGGAACTCAGGGTTGCAGTTCGGATAGAACGATGTATACTAGGTCGGTTATTTTTATGAGACCTGTGGAACCCACTTTGCCTCCTTTCGACGTTAGCATCAGTTGCAATAGGGGGTAATCGAGCTAAAATCTCCTCAATTTGTTTATTGGCCTGGGTAAGATAGTTCCTTAACTTTGCATTTTCAATCTTGGGGGCTGTCAGGTACCCAAATGGGGATTCAGTGGGCGTGAGGCCGAACTCCCAGCATCGTCCTGGTCCACATGTTGTTTTCCTGGGCAACGTTGTGTAGATGTACCTTCTCCGATGGGGATGGCCATATGGTGACTTTCTTGAGCATCTTGTTCCTCCGTTTCTTTGTCGCGCATAGAATGGGTGATCACCATAATGATTGTTAGATTGAAATCTATGTGAGAATTCAAGCCTAATATGCTCTCAACGAAAGCACCAATCAGTTGACGCGGTTTTTCGACAACAGGGGATTTAGAAATCTAACAATAAAGAGATTAGGCTTTTTGTAAACTGAATGGATAAGAAATAACAAAAAGCAAGAACACAAAGCACTCATACAATTTTACATCAGTGGTTAAAATCCACCTAGTCCATGGGTCACTTTATGGATCTGTTTAGGACTCTTGGTGAAATTTTTTATGACAATTTCAGCAGATTTTTTGCATATAGAAAGTTGATCCCTTTTTTTGTCCATTCCCATTGTGTTTTTAGGAGATTCCCATGGACATTTTTGGGTAACCGTACGTTAATATGGTAACTTACAAATTTGGGTAACTTCCCGTTTACATAAATACATGATTTCCTACCACTTTGATATTTATTATATCGAGTAATAAATACATAATACAATCTGGGCCTTTATGAGGCGTATAAAGAATCTCCAAGTCTTTTGAGATCCTTCACTATGCGTCATGGCCAAGATACCGCGAGCTGGACACATTTTTCGAGCTGGGTACTGTAGGACTAATCCGAACTGACATGGGTCACGTTCAGAGTTTCACGAAAGCGATCCAGGCGACGCGTACCTCGAACTAAATTGTTGGCATAATTGGCGATCTAGAGACTATCTGGTTGTCGTATGATATCAAGTTGGCTTGAGCTGGTCACTCCAGAGTTAACAGAATACTCTATGTATGCTTTTCTTCACACGCTTGTGTGCCAGTTATACCCCGTGCTAAGTAATTCAGCTCATATTTTTGGAGTACAACAAAAATAAATTAATATCCTTTTAATAGAAAACTACCCAAGCACTCCAAAATAACACTTCTGTAACTACTTATTTTTTCATGGTGTTAATTTTGTTGAGTAGTTAGGTAATTTTTCCATAAATATATATAAATATGATAATCCTTATCTTCCGAAAAACTAGAAAGCTTTTGAACTGATGTTGCCTTTAGAAGAATGAAATATTTAAGTCAATAGGGTTCTTTTTAACGAAGAAGATGAATAACTAATTCTAGGTATAGTTGTTGGTTTTCTGGATCATGAGGATAAACTCATTTAGCATTTTACAAAATATGGGGAGTATTTGATGAATAGTAATTATAAAATTGTAGTTGAAGAAAAGGTACGACCTCGAGCATCAAATATATTAAAAAGAGGTATATTTGGAAAATTAAGGTTTCTCATAAAGTAAAACATTTTGCTTTGAAACTGAGCCATAATTGGCTCTCTACTAATAATGTTTTAGTTCGCAGGGGCTTACTGGTTCATGAAGAATGTGGTTGGTGTAATGGAGGAGATAGCAAAGAGGATATTCACCATGCTTTTTGGAGATGCCAAGCAGTAAAGGAGATATGAAAAAAGAATGGGTTTAGGAAACTGACTAAAGATTGTTAAGATAAAGAGACTATTACTTTTCTTGATAATATTGGTTGTACTCACTCTATTGACGATTTAAATCTTTTCAAGATGACAACTTTTTCAGATTTGGACTAGTACAAACAACTTTATCCATGGTCAGTTTGTAAAAAGAAAAAGGATAGTACATGTGAGGTGCAAAGATGGTCTCCTCCTCCTTTAGGAAAATTGTATGTCAATGTGGATGCAACTTTAGTCAAGGGTGATGGTAAGGGAAAGAAGGGCAAATGTTGTTGTGGTGCTATCATTAGAGATTCAAGTGGTATGAATGAAGTTGCCTAATTTTGTATATATTAAGGTGTCTATCTTCTTTAGTAACAAAACTACATGTGATCTGGGATGGAATTAAGTTTTGCAAAAGATTTGCAATGTCAGAATGCTTATATCATTTTAGGCTGCTTAGTGGCGGTTACAATGCTTATGTAGTGTCCCGAAAATTCTAATAGAGTTAAGTGCTTTGATTAGCGTGTCGGGAGGACATGTGGGGTAATTATGTTTGAATTAATTGATTTATGTGATTTATATGATTATCTGATTCAATATGCGTGAATATGTGTATTAAATGTGTTTAAAGACCCACTTTTGTTAAAAAAACATTTTCATAATTTTGACCTGTTGAGGGTATATTTATAATTTTTATGTGTTATGTGCTTGAGACAATATTATTATATGGATATTTTTTATATTCGGCATGAGTGGGTCCTTTCGAGCAAGTTTAGCGGAAATGTCACAATAGGAGTAAATGCCTGGCTCGAGACGAGCCTAGGAGTATTTTGGGAATTTTGCATATTTTGGGAATTATTGGTAAATGAAATATATTGGGAAAAATATTTATGTTTGGAAGTTTAGAGGATTAAATTGGGAATTTAAGGTGTAATTTGATGTTTAGTGGGAATTTAAGTTAAATGAGCATTTTTCCCTTGGGGTACTTTGAAGAAAAGTTAAGAGAGGAGGATATAATGGTCATTTGACCAAGGGCTTAGAACAAAATAGGCAGCAGCCTGCCTTTCACGTTCTACACACTCTCACTCTTCTCCTTGGTCATTTTCAAGAATTCACTCAAAGAAACTAAACACAATAGCTAAGTCTCTTGGAATTTGAGGAATTTCCTAGAAGAATTGAAGTATTTGGGAGGATTAGGAGCTGCCCAAAACACATCCACATCTGGGATTTTCGAAAATTCAGAGGTATAATCACTTAACTTCAAATTTCTTTTAAGCTTTCTTGGTGTTATGAGTTTTGGAGATTTTAGCTCAATTCTTGCAAATTGATGGCACCGGGTTGTTTTTGGATGTTTCATAAGGGTTAGAATCAAGTTTTGTAATTTCTTTAGGCTTTGATTTGCGGTTGAGTTTATGAATTTAGTTGGATTTTTGGGATAAAAGTTGAGTTTGAAACTCAATTATGGAAATTTGTGATTTTAAGGTGTTTTAGGTGTGTTTGGTGGTGTCTTGTTGTTGTATATGAGTTGTTTTAGCTATATGGAGGTTCAATTTTGTATAAAACTAGTTGGAATTTTGTTTTAGGTCGAATTGGTTGGGTCTTGAGGGCTGAAATCACAAGGGAAAATCCCAGGTTTCTGGGTTTTTCGCGGTGGCGCCTCTGGGTGAGCGCGCGCGGCACAGATGCATTTCCTCAAAAGTAGGGTTTGCTCTCTGACTTCTGTGGTGTTGCTACCATTTAGGAGGGCGCCGCGGCGCTACTGCCAATTCAGGGTACAATTTTTTAGGGTTTCGGGAATTAGGCTTAGGGGACGATTCCATTACCTTATGGGGTGGAATTTGAGATTGCGAGAGCTAGGGCTTAGTCTTGGAGCCTGTTGTCAGATATAGTTCCTCATAAGTGTACCTTTTATATTGTGACTAGGGTTTTGGGAATTAGGCTCAGAGTCATTTTGTTTTCTACACATAACTCGAGGTAAGAAAACTGGCACATAACGCGGTTATAACTGTGTGCTGATTCTGATTAGAATTATATATTCCGGCTATTGTGATTGCATCAATGGTATCTGTTGTCATATATTTGTTTGTGTGTGATTGGCAAGAGGGTCATAATTGTCGATAATCATACAAATTCTAGGTCGTTATGGCAGGGCCATTACGGGGGTGCAGTATGCACCTATTCGACATAGGTCGTATAACTTGTTGGAAAGTTAGTCTGAGTCTATTTATAATCTGTGAAGTATATATTTGATGTTGATGCTTAATTGAATACTTGTTTTGCCTTGTTGAGTTTTCTTGCTGGGTCTTGGCTCATAGGTTCTTTGTGGTGCAGATAAGGGCAAAGGAAAATTGGACCAGTCATGAGTTGCAGGGCTCTAGGGCAGTGTGTACATACTCAGCCTGCTCGGCTACCACACTCGAGATATATTTTGAGGGACATGGGGTTATAAGTCCAGCTTTGTTGCTTAGGTCGGTTATTTTTGTAACCTTGTTATAATTGTATTTTGTTTGAAACTTTTTGGGATCCCTTGTAACATTGGTTATAATTGTATTTTGTTTAACTTTTTAATGAAAAGTCTAATTCTTTTGACCAAAATTTTTGGTACCTAAACTATTGTTTAATCGTAATTACACTTTTGAGTTCAAATGACTCAATTAACGAGTTAAGCACAATTTTAAACACACAATGTAACGGTCATAGATTAATAAGGCGTTACAACTTACTTTGGAGAACCATTGTTATAGAGATATGGATGTGTTTATCAAAGATATCTTGCTAGATTATCAAAACTCACGTTGTTTGGGTATCTAATATAAGCCTAGCACTACTAATGACAAAGCTCATTGTTTAGCTAAATATGCTTTGGATTGTAAAGTATCAACTTATTTGAAGGAGGGTATGCCCTCTTGTGCATTCTTAGCTCTCCTTGCTAGTATGCAACATCTTACTGGAAGAAGGGTGTCCTTTCTTGTGCATTCTCAACTCTCTTTGCCTGGATGCCTCGTGTAAAAGGTGGCCTTTCTTGTGCATTCTCAACATCCTTGTGTTTTTTTTTTTTGGGATAGAGTACCTTATTCCACCTTAAAATAAAATGAAAAATGGTGTTTGATTACTTTTGTAACTTGTTTCACCTTAAAATAATAATAAAATAAAAGTTTCAAAAAAAAAAAAAAAAAAACTTAGTCTCTATCTCTACAAAAATAAATAAATAAATGAATAATACAAGCAAATATTCTTAATAATAGGAAGAAAAAAAAGTAATGAGAATGGACCAAAGTATGCTTGCAAATAAAGGTGGCGTAGGAACGGCTTGTTCGAATTTATGTCAGTGGCGCTAAATTCCTCTCCTTCGAAAACTACACTTCCATTCGAAATATAATATTCTGCGATATTGAACTCAAACTGTAAGTGCTCAAATTCGATTCAAAATTTAGGGTTTTGAAAGATCCATATGTCGACGACGGGTGGACCTAAAGATAGGGGCTTGCAGCTCATGGCGGCGCCGGAGAAGAGAGCTCTTGCTCTTCCTCCGAAGCCACCGTCAACGTCTGGATCTATGGCCCTTGTCGAGTATAATCCTCCCGTGTTCAAGGAAGAGGAGGAAGACATAGAGATTAAGCTCCGCCGAATCATCGAGAATGTTCCCGTTCGCGTTAGCAACACCTCTGGTAGCTCAGCTGGTTCTGGCTCCGGCGACTTTCATCAGGTACTAATTTCTGAAATTGTATTTCTACTGTTCCGAAACCATGGACTGATCAGCCTTCTTAAATTTAAATGCATGTAGGGTAGTTCTATTTATACTGATTTCGGATTTTGGGTACAATGATTTGGGAATGCATTACTTGTTGCGGTGCTTGGATTTTGAATTTTCCGAGATATAGTTTTGTAATTGTGAAGCATTGTGCCACTATTTTGGGTTTCAAATAGGATATTGATTTATTATGTCTTTGAGTTGTGTATATGTGTGTTATCTATCGAGAATGCAGAATAGATAATTATCTATTGGCTTCCAGAGTTGTCATGGTTGCAATAATGATTGGCTCCACTAAAAACGTTTGATTATCATATAATGGGCTTCTTTCATTCTGTAACTCAATTAATCAGGGGAAAAATACCAGGTTGGAAAAGGAGTTAGGACCTCAGGTCATAACTTCGACTCAAAATGCACTTAGCAATCGCACCACTATCATATTAGACAGATAATAACAATTTTCTTCATAAGATTTATGGATTTTTGATCCGACCCCTTAGATGGCAATGAAATGCTATAACAATGAATGTATTCTGTCAATACTCCAGAAGTGGCTTGCCTTAGACTGTTGGAATATATTTTGTTTACTTATAGTCTATTACAGTCCCTACCAGAATTAGAAGCGAATACCAGTCCACAATGAAATAAGGCTGATTATATGCTGAGAAAGCTTATGTTAGATCACACATATCTTCTATGAAGATACTCTTCTGAGTCAATTTGGGGATAGGAGAATTAGTGGTAGATTTGGTATTCTTGTTGATGTATTTGATGAATGTTTATCCGAAGTCCAACATCATAGTGATTGGCTGTAGTTCAGTAGTTTTAATAAGACTGTTTCTTTTTTGGAACTAGGCTCCTTGCCTAATCTTTCAATATTTGGGAACCAAAAAACTATAGCAATTGCTATGTAGGTACAAAAGAAGAGATTCCCTTGAATCTAATACCTCATAGGAGCAAACCACATGTTTGACTATTTGAGCTATCCCTCGTTGGTTAGTTTGGATAAAGCTATTGAAGGAAAGTAAATGTATGTTGCACTACTGATACAGTATCATATCAGGATTTTAGTAAATTTTTCTGTTATATGAAGGCCAGCGGCACTTCGTGCTACGTTTCTTCTTGGTCTTGCAATGGACCTAGGAATGGCATGTGCACACCAGCTTGCAAATAATTGGTGTTGGCTGACGAGACTAATAGAGAAGTATGGTACTCACGAACTTGTGTTTGACAAATCAAGTGTCTGCCAATCAAGGTTGCTTATTCATGGAAAAAAAATCTGCGGTATAGTTGTTGGCTGTGCTATGAACGATTGGTTGGCATTATGAATGATCACAATCTTCAAATTGATATGTACACATTAGGCAGTTAGCTCTATGAGCTAAATTGCTAATGAATATTCCTTTCCTAAACAAAAAGTACCTGCTCAAATTCGGGGAGCTTTTTTCACAAAATTGTAATAGCACATTAAACCTTTTAACATGTTATTAGGTTATGTCTTGGAAAAAATCGAAACTTTAATAGTTGTAGTACAATATGTTTAACTTCTGCGAACATTTACTATCTTTTGGAACTTTTCATCAATGATTATTTTTCAGTTTAAGGTTAAGAAAGCTTTTCATCAATGACTATTGTTATTAAGATACTTTGGTTTGAATGTATATTTCTATTAAAATATAAATTCCTTATCCACAGTTCTTCTTTTCTCCTGCTTGCTACAGTATCGACAAATGAGACGGAAAGAGCAAGACAGGCTTGCCCGGATGGATGTAGATTACCAGCGAAGGAAAGAAGAAGCTGAATTCAATATGCGAAGGGAGGAAAGATTGAAAGCTGCTGAAGAACGAACAGCAAAGAAGCGTTTGAAACGTCAGAAGAAAAAGCAAAGGAAAAGGGAGAAGAAGAGGGTGACAAATGCAGATGGGGAAAAGAATAAGAAAGAATCTTCAGATGAAGAAGTGGAGTCCGATGATGAAGGACCAAAATGAACAGTTTGTATCCAATACTGAGTTTTATGTCTCGTTAAATTATGTTTCATACTTAACATACAGCATATTTGTAGCAAGAAGAACAACAGAGTCATTTGGTGTTCTGGATTTTTGTATCTAAATTCTTTAATCTCTTTTTTTAGGATAGAAAAAAAATTAAATTCTTATTCTTTTTTGGATCCAAACAAAAAAGGATAAAATCATTCTTTTGAATATATATATATATATATATATATATATATAGTTAAATAGTGTAATTTACAAAATTTAGAACTATATAAGTATATTCAAAAAGAGAGAAAAAAATTAAATTATACATGTTATAGAACTTTAATAATATTTATATATTGTTTTTTTTTATAAAAGTCATGTTCTGAACAAAGTTTCATGTTATTTTTAGAGATTATTTTGAATAATTTATTTTCGTGTGTATTTGTAAAGATTTTATAGAATACATTAGAAAGAATAATTCAATTATTAAATTAATTGGATTAATCTTTCTAATGTTTGTTTTTGATCTTAGTAATTTATTATTGTTTGTCAAACAACATAGTACTCATTGGTTAATTAGTACCATTTTTTAGTACTTGTAAACATGACAAATTAGTTTGAAATTGTATCTTCTCACCAATTTTGGTACATATTATTTTTTATTTAAAAAATTTATAAATATATATTTTAAATATATTTATCAATTTTTTTTCCTTACTAAATTTAGTAGAAATGTACAATTTTGATTTAGGGAAATCACCCATTACGTGGGGTTATACACTTTTTTTTTCTTTCTATTTTTGGTTTTTCATTTTTATATATATATTTTTATGTTAAAATTAATTATTTCAATTCATCTTTAGTGTTTCTTCTCTCCTTCTCCTTTCCTCGCCAAACTTTCAAAGCCCCTTTCTCTGTTCTTCTCTTTGATAACCACATCCACTCCCCACCTACCCACTCCCATCCCCTTCTCTCCATCATACTCAAACACTCAGTCAAAGCACAGAAGTCTGCCCAGCCGACCATGCCCTCTTAGATTCGACCCTTTGTCTCCTACAGAAGCTCCAAGCCTAAAATGAATGGTATGGATGGAGTCCTGTTATCTTTCTTCTATATTCTGAGTTTCAATTTTTCTATAATAATTTTCCTATTTGTTATCTTCTAGCAATCTGGTATTGTGTGTTTATTTACTTATCTTCTAGCTATCCAATGGGACCTGTTTACATTTTTACATATTATTGGTTCCAGTTTCTAAACATCCAGTTTCACTTTCTTTCTTTGGTTGTCCTCGAAATAGCAATAGTAATGAAGCAACTTCTCTACACTTTTATGCAAGTTATAGCTCTTTATATTTATTATTCAATGTTAGCTCTTCACATCTTCTATGGTGGGTTGAAGAATCAAGTCATTTTAATTCAGAAAGCCCAAAACTGCTCATTTGATTTTACGAATTTGCTTCTGTTGACTTTCCTTTCTCTTTGCATTAAATAATATATTTGAATGTAATTGATATCTGAGCTGTCAAATGCTAATTGTTGCTTCTATTTCTAAGTTCAAGAGTGATACAAGCAAATATTAAGGTGAAGTTGGGTTCTATACATAAATAATGTAATTGATATGAAATGCAGTTGTTCTCAACTTGATATTCCAATACTAGCAGTACCCCACCTCTACGTTCCTTTAATAGATTAATAAATAGTCTTGAAGCTTCTCATTTTTCAAATAAATTGTTGTGTACACATACATATATTCTATGCTTGATGTATTTATATATATGTTTCACAAATATGTCATCTATCTAACGATATTATTTGTATACATATTTATATTAATATAAATTCTATTGTTTTGTTGCAGCCATTACATTTGTTTTATATATCAAACTCTCATCTATCATATTTCTTTACTCATTATTGTCGCAGCTAGTAATATTAATTAATAGCTTATGCTAATCATACATCTTTTTTATGAGGTTATAACTATGCTAGTTTTCTAGTTGTATTGTGAGAACCCCTTATTCATAAATATGGATCTCTTTATTTTCTTTCTTTATTTTTAGAGTTAGTGTCTCTCCCATGAGGAACATCACCTTTGAATTTTTATGAAAAGTGAAAAAGTGTGTACTTCCAATTGTGGATGGTAGAATTATACATGTTCACTTTCTTCAATCGCAGTGTAAGTAAATTTTTATCTATTATAAGGTGTAGCAGTGTGCTTATAAGCCATAGTCGAGTTATTTTTACTTTTGTGATCTCGACTAAATTTTGGAGACTAGGAGAATCCTTAGTCTTTACTAGACAACAATCAATATGTTTGTATTTTTTTATATATAAATCTTTTAAGGTAAACCCTCCTTAGTGAGATTGCATATACTAATTTTTATATACTAGGCTTATTAGGTTAGTTGTTTATTATCTATTTTCACTTAAATTGCTTAATGGGTTTCTAAAGAGGATTGTTAAATAGTTTTAAGGGTTGTTATAGAGTTTTAATAATTGTTAGAGAGTTGTTATAGTCTTAAGAGTTGCTATCAAGGGCTCCTATGTAGTTTTAAGGGTTGCTATATAGTCTTTAGGGTTGTTTTATGTGTTACTTATGAGGTCCATGGGTTGTTTTACGTGTTGTATAATGTTGCTTTAGACTTTCCTGAGTTTCTTAATATGTTGTTTTATATGTTGCTTATTAGTATTATAGTTGCATATGAGTTTCAAGAGTTGTTTAATTGATTGTTGTATAGTTTTAAGATTGTTATAGGAGGTTGCTTAGTAGTTTTATGGGTTGCTAAGGAGTATCAATAGTTTCTTAATGTGCTGTTTATATGTTGTTGATTAGTATTATGGGTTGCTTATCGGTTTCTGTAATGCCTTGGATAACTAAGACCGTTACACTGTGTAGTTAAAATAGTGCTAGACTTGCTAATAAAGTCATTTGATTAAAAACGTGATCCTAAGGTCAGCCATCAGATTAGGGTTAAAAGATTTTGAACATAAATAGTTAATTTTCATAAAAACAGATGTTTAAGACATGGGATCCCAAAAAAAAAAGCAGGGTACAAGTGATAGTTACAATCCTCAACAGTTTTAATACAAACAACAGTCATTCTAATGGAAAAATACAAATTTTAGGCCTCTGTCCCTATACTTTCCCTCGGCTGTGGCGGTCGAGCAGCTGACTATGTACACTCCGCCCCCAGAGCTCTTCAACTCATAGTTGGTCCAGCTTCCCTTTGCCTTTACCTGCACCACGTAGCACCCGTGAGCCAATGCCCAGCAAGAAAACCAGAAATAACAAACATATGTAGCAATAAGAACATTCAATCAAGCTTATCTCATTCAAACGTAAAACAGAATACGAATAAGCAACTAATCAATGATAAACACATAATCTCAAGTTCTCATATAATCAGGGTCGGCACACTTAGGCTGAGCCCCCTGTTGATCTTGCTAGGCCCGGCTCGCTTACCGAGCTGCACTTAGTTCGCTTACAGTCAGCCTCGGCTCCCTTAGGCCAATCATTCTTGTGTATCACATCAATCTTACAAACACATAGTACAAGTAATCAATAAATGGGAATCTCAGTCCCATTCACAACCACAGAGGGGTGCAGTTTTCTTACCTTGAATTCTGAGTGGAGGATACAAAATGGTTCTGAGCACGATCCTCAATCCTGAGCCTTGGCGATACACCTAGTCACATTGGTCAATGGGTAACCATCAATTTTTATTCCAAATAAATACTTGGGAGACAAAAAATAGCCTCCAGGACCTCGATTTCTACTAAACCGGGCAGTAGAAATTGTCCCAAGTGCCTAGGTTCGAACCCCCGAGCCTTATTGAAACTAGAACCCATTCTTAAGCAAAATCCCCTAGGCAGGCCACGATCTGGCCTTAACGGTCGCGGCGTGCCCCCAAGTCAGAGTCTAAACCCCCAAGCCTCAAGGGGAGGCGGGCCGCGACTTGCCTCCTAAGGTCGCGACGCGTCCTCAAAATAGAAAGCCACCCAGGGTGTTCTAGGCACGCGGGCCGCGACACCCCTGACCTGTGTCGCGGTGCGCCCCCCTCGCACCCAGAATCTTTGGGTTTCCTCTTCCTTCTTCCCAGCCAAATTCCCATTTCAATCCTAACAATTCTCTCAACCCAAACCAAGCTTAGCTACAAGTTTAAGACTTTTAATCACCCAATTTAAACATCAAAACCACAACAATAATACTGAAGCTAACACCCTAATTCAACAAAAATTAATTACCTAGAAACCCAGTCGAATTCAACCCAAATAAGTAGAATTTCTTTACACAACTAGGGACAAGAACTTACCTCAATTGCTTGTAGAATTCCCACAAGCTTTCTGCCTCCTACTCTTGAGCTTAAACCCCCAAGTTTCCCAGCTTCAGCTCAGCCTTTCCCATTCAATTCCCTTCCAAAAATTCCAGCCTCAAGCTTAAGTTCTTCTACCCTTTTTCCTTAGCTTCAAAGTGTAAAGAGAGGAAGAGTGAGAGAGCGAGAGTACGTGAGGAAGAGAGATGAGGGAGAGCTAAAAGTTTCTACCACTTTCTGGCTAATCCTAAGTGTTTTTCTGAGTATATCCTTTGCTTAACAAAAGATTATTTTGCCCCTTAAGCCTATTAATCTTCTAAGGGTACTAAAGGGTAAAATGGTCATTCTGCTCCCAGTTCCTGCTAATTCCACAAGTGTTCCTACTATTAACCAATTAACCCCGTCATGTCCAATCAGTCACCAAATATTTATTCCATATCTAATAAATCCACATGCATATCTAATACTCGTAAACATGCATATCACATATTCATATAATCATGTTAATCCTGCATGCCACGTAATCATGCATTTAACCAATTAAACACACATATAAACCAATTATGTCATCTCGACATACTAATTAAGGCCCTAAGCCTTATTAGAAATTTTGGGTCATTACAACTATCCCCTCCCACTGAGAATTTCGTCCTGGAAATTTAACTGAATAATTCGGGATACTGACCCTGCATCGATGACTCAAGCTTCCAGGTCACTTTCTCGACCTTGCTATTCCTCTGCAATACTTTGACTAGAGGAATTGTCTTGTTTCGTAGAACCTTGTCTTTCCCGTCTAGCACATGAACTAGTCGCCCCTCATATGACAAATCTGTCTGCAACTCCAAGTCTTCATACTTCAACACATGAGTCGTATCTGAGACGTACTTCCGAAGCATACAAATGTGGAATGCGTCATGAACTCCTGACAACGACGGTTGTAGAGCCAATCTGTAGGCCACCTGTCGGATCCTCTCCAGGATCTCAAATGGTCCCATGAATCTAGGGCTCATCTTGCCCTTTTTTCTGAAACTTCTCACCCCTCACAGTGGTGAGACCCGTAAAAAGACGTGGTCCCCTACCTGGAACTCCACGTCCCTACACTTAGGATCAACGTAGCTCTTTTGTCTGCTCTGTGAAGTGAGCATTCGAGCTCTGATCTTCTCAAAAGCCTCATTAGTCTTCTGAACCATGTCCGGTCC
Organism: Humulus lupulus; assembly: GCF_963169125.1. Taxonomy (NCBI): domain Eukaryota; kingdom Viridiplantae; phylum Streptophyta; class Magnoliopsida; order Rosales; family Cannabaceae; genus Humulus; species Humulus lupulus. The sequence goes on from NC_084793.1 coordinate 106,879,192, forward strand.
CAAATACTTCCTCTCACCCATCTCATTCCAATGAATGGGCGATCTACAACTCCTTCCATATAACATCTCATACGGAGCTACTCTAATCATTCATTGATAACCGTTGTTGTATGAAAACTCAATCAACAGGAGATACTTACTTCAAGACCCCTCAAAGTCTATCACACACGCCCTGAGCATGTCCTCCAAGACCTGAATTGTCCTCCCAGACTGTCTATCAGTATGAGGATGAAAGGTCGTGCTGAACTTCAGCTGAGTCCCCATAGCCTTCTACAAACTACCCCAAAACTTGGAGGTAAATATAGGATCCCAATCTGATACTATATACTTGGGAACCCCATGGAAAGAGACAATCTCCCTCATGTACAGCTCCGCATACTGATCCACAGTATAGATCGTCTTCACCGATAGAAAGTGAGATGACTTTATGCATTTGTCTACTATCACCCACATCGAGTCATGCAGCCCCATTGTCCTGGGTAAACCTCCCAAAAAATCCATGGTAATATTTTCCCATTTCCACTCAAGAATACCCAAAGGTTGTAGCAACCCCGCTGGTCACTGATGCTCAGCCTTCACCTGCCGGCAGATCAAACACTTGGCTACGTACTCCACTACATCCTTCTTCATCCCAGGCCACTAATATAACGTCCGTAAATCCTTATACATCTTTGTGGTGCCTGGATGGAGTGAGTACAGTGTAGTGTGGGACTCATCTAATATCTCTCGTCTAATACCCATATCAGTCGGGATACAAATCCAACCCTTATGCCGTAGCAAACCAATCTCTGAAATGGAATAGTCCTTAGCCACTCTAGCTAAGACATTCCCTCTAGCCTCCTGAAACGATGAATCAACCATCTTACCCTCTCCATAAGGGTCGACTGTAAAGTGATATTGGCCAGTCGGCCCACAACTAGCTCTATCCTTGATGTGGACATTTTCTCTGCCAACTCTCTCGATATCTGTGCAGAGCTAAACATCTGTCCCGGGACCTTCCGGCTCAACGCATCTGCCACTACGTTGGCTTTCCCTGGGTGGTAAAGGATGTCACAATCATAGTTCTTTACCAGCTCCAGCCAACGTCTCTGCCTCATATTCATATCCTTCTGGGTGAAGAAATACTTCAAGCTCTTATGATCGGTGTATATCTCGCACTTCTCCCCATACAGATAATGTCGCTAAACTTTCAGTGTGAATACCGCCGCTGCCAACTCTAGGTCATGGGTAGGGTACTACTGCTCATACTCCTTCAGCTGTCGTGACGCATAAGCAATAACCTTATCATTCTGCATCAGCACGCACCGTAATCCCAACCTCGATGCATCACAGTATACCACAAATTTCCCTCCCTCCGAAGGAAGACTCAACACTGGAGCAGTAATTAGCTATTACTTCAATTCCTAGAAGATATTCTCACACTTGTCTGACCAGATGAACTTTGGATTCTTTCGTGTCACTTCTGTCATCGGTGTAGCAATCTTGGAGAACCTTTCCAAAAACTGTTTGTAATAACCTGCTAAATCAAGGAAGCTCCTAACCTCTGAGGCGTTCCTTGGCCTCGGCCAGTCTCTCACTGCCTCTACCTTAATCCTATCCTCACCAACAATATGTCCAAGAAATATCACTTCTGGTAGCCAATATTCACACTTCTTAAAATTGGCATACAACTGGTGCTTTATCAATCTCTGTAAGATCTGTCGGAGATGCTGCTCATGCTCTACCTCTGAACTAGAGTAAACCAAAATGTCGTCGATGAAGACAATCACAAACTGATCTAAGAAGTCCTTGAACACCCTGTTCATCAGGTCCATGAATGTTCCTGGGGCAATGGTCAAACCAAACGACATGACCAGGAACTCATGATGCCCATACCTCGATTGGAAGGTCGTCTTTGGTATATCCTCATCCTTGATCCTCAACTGGTGATAACCAGATTGAAGATCAATTTTCGAGAATACCATCTTTCCCTGCAGCTGATGGAACAGGTCATTGATCCTTGGTAAGGGGTTCTTAATAGTCAACTTGTTCAACTCCCTGTAGTCTATACACATCCTCAGAGTCCCGTCCTCCTTCTTCACAAACAAAACTGGAGCACCCCATGGCAAGAAACTAGGCCGGATAAATCCCAAATCAAGAAGCACTTATAACTGTGTCTTCAATTCTTTCAGTTCCACCAAAGCCATCCCATATGGTGCCCTTGACACTGGCTCTGTTCCCAACACTAACTCAATGACAAACTGAATCTCCCTGTACGACAACAACCCTTGTAAATCCTCAGGAAACACATCCAAAAACTCACGTACTAATTTGGTCTCTCCCGGCCCTACTGACATAACCCTGGTGGTATCCACCACACTAGCTAGAAAACCTATACAACCTCCCTGCAATAGGTCCCTAGCCCTCAATGCTGATATCATGGGTATGCGGGGTCCATGCACAACACCCACAAAAACAAAGGGATCCTCTCCCTCGGGCTCGAAAGTCACCATCTTCTTTCTGTTGTCTATAGTAGCCCCATATCTGACCAACCAATCCATCCCCAAGATCATATCAAATTCATCCATACCCAACTCGATCAAATGTACTGATAGTTCCCTACTATCTACCATTCTGGAAGTGCTCTAATTCATCTCCTAGAAACTACCAGTTCCCCTGTAGGCAGTATAGTCCCAAACCCCACAGTATAATACTCACTAGGTCTACATAATCTATCAATCACTTTACTAGATCAAACGAATGTGTAGCACAAGAGTCAATCAATACAGTATAAGAGGAGCCATCGCTAGAAAGCTAACCTATCATTGCCGAGGGACTAGCCTCGGCCTCTGCCTGCATCAAGGTGAACACTTGAGCTGGAGTCAAGTTGTCCACCTTCCCTGGTTCCTCCTTCTTCGCTGTTGGGCAGTTTTTCTTGAGGTGTCCCACCACCCCACACAAATAGTAAGCCTTTTCCCGACATTCGCCCAAATGGCGCTTCCTGAACCTCGTACATTATGGGTAACTCCTCCATGTCTCACCGCCTCCCTAGCAGCCACCCTGAGCACCCCGACCCCTCCTATCAAGACTAGCAGTGGTCAAAGTGTCAAGGGTCTTCCTCTTCAGATCACTGGGGCCTCCCCCTACCAAAACCTGTGGATGGAGGCACTGCCCTGCAAACATCCCGTCTCGTAATGTTCTCCCTCCAGATCTTGTTTTTTGCCTCTTCAGCGGTCAGAGCCTTCTTAACATCCTGGGCATAAGTCATCTGCCCAGGTACTGACATAATCCTCACGTCCCGGGCTATCATAGCATTGAGCCCTCGAACAAACCTGTGCTATCTGGTCGCATCTGTAAACACCAAGTCTGATGCAAACTTTACCAACCTATCAAACTTTAGGGAATATTCTGTAACTATCATGCTGCCTTGAACCAGCCCTGTGAATTCATTTACATTCGTAGCCCTGATGGCAACATTGTAATACTTCTGGTTGAACATATCTCTGAACCCAACCCAACTCAAAGTAGAAATATCCTTGGTCTGTGATGCCACCTCCCACCAAATACAAGCATCCTCTCTGAGCATATAGGTGGCATAGGCCACCCTGTCATTACCTTCCACCCTTATGAAATCCATAATAGAAGTGATCATACTCATCCATTGTTTAGCATTTAGTGGATCTAGTCCTCCCTCAAAGATTGGAGGATGTTGTCTCCTGAACCGCTAATACAATGGCTCCCACTTGCTCCCAACCTCAGGTGTTTATAATACTGGGGCCACAACAGGTGGCATAATAGGTGTAACACTCCCTGACGGAGCCTGTTATCTCAAGAGGCAAATCTGCTCTTCCTGCATCTATAATCGGACTTGCCTGTCTGCAAGTATCTGCTGCCAGTTCTCAGGGACTGGCGGAGGGTTCTGGCCTTGATCATCATCTCTAGCCTCAGACCCTGTGTCGGCTAGTCATATAGATTGCCTTGGACGCATAGCTATCCAAGCTTATCTACAATCAACGACTCAACGGTCAGGAAATGATGACAGGTTAACTATCCTTCCATAGTTCACCATAGAAACTCAACCAACCTCAAGCAATCAAGATGAAAACAATCATTCAAATATTCATTCACATGCAACAACAATGCTAATAAGCACGCCTCGTTATAATCACATAGCAGTCAAGAGCCAAGCCCTATCAGTATCTCATGCTCCCTATTAATCACACAAATTAGAACATTTATATTTCATTCAGGCGTTTAAACATGTAATCACATATATACAGTTACCAAACCTTGAGTCGAGCTTGTCTTTAGTGGTGAGTGTACATGCCCAGTCAGTCTTCAGGAACCCTTAAACCTAGACTGCTCTGATACCAAGTTGTAACGCCTTGGATAACCAAGACTGTTACACTATGTAGTTGAAATATTGCAAGACTTGTTAATCAAGTCATTTGATTAAAGACGTGATCCTAAGGTCAACCATCAGATTAGGGTTAAAAGATTTTGAACATAAACAATTAATTTTCATTAAAACGGATGTTTAAGACATGGGATCCCAAAAAACAAACAAGGTACAAGTGATAGTTACAATCCTCGATAGTTTTAATACAAACAACAACCACTTTAATGGCAAAATACCAATTTTAGGCCTCTGTCCCTACACTTTCCCTCGGTCGTGTCGGTCGAGCAGCTGACTATGTACACTCCGCCCCCAAAGCTCTCCAACTCATGGTTAGTCCAGCTTCCCTTTGCCTTTACATGCATCACGTAGTACCCGTGAGCCAAAGCCCAGCAAGAAAACCAGAAATAGCAAACATATGTAGCAATAAGAGCATTCAATCAAGCTTATCTCATCCAAACATAAAACAGAATACGAATAATCAAATAATCAATGATAAATACATAATCTCAAGTTCTCAAATAACCAGGGTTGGCACACTTAGGCCAAGCCCCCTGTTGATCTATCTAGGCCCGGCTCGCTTAGGCCGGGCTGCGCTCAGTTCGCTTAAAGTCAGCTCCGACTCCCTTAGGCCAGTCATTCTTGTGTATCGCATCAATCTCATAAACACATAGTACAAGTAATCAACAATTGGGAATATCAGTCTCGTTCACAACCACACAGGGGTGCAATTTTCTTACCTTGAATTCTGAGCGGAGGATACAAAATGGTCCCGAGCACGATCCTCAGTCCTGAGCCTTGGCGATAAACCTAGTCACATTGGCCAATGGGTAACCATCAATTTCTATTCCAAATAAATACTTAGGAGATAAAAACTAGCCTCTAAGACCTCGATTTCTACTAAACCGGGTAGTAGAAATTGTCCCGAGCGCCTAGGTTCAAACCCTCGAGCCTTACCGAAACTAGAACTCATTCTTAAGCGAAATCCCCTAGGAGGGCAGCGACCTGGCCCTAAGGGCCGCAACTTGCCCCCAAGCCTCAAAGGGGAGGCGAGCCGTGACTTGCCTCCTAAGGTCGCGGCGCGCCCTCAAAATAGAAAGCCACCCAGGACGTTCTAGGCATGCAGGTCGCGGTGCCCCTGAGCTGGGTCGCGGCGTGCCCGCCTCGCACCCAGAATCTCTGGGTTTCCTCCTCCCTCTTCCCAGGAAAATTCCCAGAATTTCAATCATAACAATCCTCTCAACCCAAACCAAGCTTAGCTATAAGTTTAAGACTTTTAATCACCCAATTTAAACACCAAAACCACAGCAATAATACTGAAGCTAACACCTCAATTCAACAACAATTAATTACCTAGAAACCCAGTCTAATTCAACCCAAATAAGTAGAATTTCTTAACACAACTAGGGACAAGAACTTACCTCAATTACTTGTAAAATTCCCACAAGCTTTCTGCCTCCTACTCTTGAGCTTAAACCCTCAAGTTTCCCATTTTCAGCTCAACCTTTCCCATTCAATTCGCTTCCAAAAATTCCAACCTCAAGCTTAAGTTCTTCTGCCCTTTTTCCTTAGCTTCAAAGTGTAAAGAGAGGAAGAGTGAGAGAGAGACAGTACGTGAGAGAGAGCTAAAAGTTTCCACCACTTTCTGGCTAATCCTAAGTGTTTTTCTGAGTATATCATTTTCTTAACAAAAGACTATTCTGCCCCTTAAGCCTATTAATCTTCTAAGGGTACTAAAGGGTAAAATGGTCATTCCGCTCCTAGTTCCTGTTAATTCCTCAACTGTTCCTACTATTAACCAATTAACACAGTCCTGTCCAATCAATCATCAAATATTTATTCCATATCTAATAAATCCCAAAATATCCTCTAACTTCCCAAAAATACCCCAGGCTCCCCCCGAGCCGGGTATTAAACCCCGCTGTGACTATTTCGCTAAACCACTCACTAGGACCGTCTCAAGCCATATACTGCAAATATATCAACATAATAATGTTGACTCAACAATATATCTTATATAAACATATTTATGCCCTTAACGGGCCAAAATTACAAATATGCTCTTAGAAGCTATAAATGGCCCACATGCATATCTAATACTCGTAAACATGCATATCACATATTCATATAATCATGTTAATCATGCATGCCACATAATCATGCATTTAACCAATTAAATATACATATAAACCAATTATGCCCTCTCAGCACACTAATCAAGGCCCTAAGCCTTATTAGAAATTTTGGGTCATTACAGTTTCTAGGGTTGCTTAACAAGTTGATACATGGATTGGTGAGTGTGACTAAATTTATTTACTTGTGTTTTGTAGTTGTATTTTGTTGTTAATTTGGCGTGTTCTTTTTTTTTTTTTTTTTTGGTAGGGTTTGAAGTTCATCATTCCTCCCAATAATCGTTGTTCATCAAAAATTACTTGCTCGATCAAACATTCATTCATTAAAAGTTGGCACAAGCAACTTTTAGAGAAACAAATTTTCGATTTTGTTGATTCGTGTTTTGGGCAGTTTCTGGCTAAACTTGATTGTACAATTCAAAACTAGCTTATCCATAATATGCTGCTTAGAGAGTTGCAACACTCCAACCCACTTTAGATTTGGGTTGGCATTGATTTGAGCTCAAGTGATAAGTTGAATTATGCATAGTATGATAATGGTATTTTTTCAATATATTTTAAAGTTAAATCGAAGATCACTAATAAATTGCTAAAGAAATGTGGATACGAGTGGGAGTGAGAGTATCATTGTCGTTATTAGATAGTTAGCAAAGCATTACCCAAGAAGACAAAGGGAAAGGGTTTTTAAAATTTGTTGTTGTTTACCATATTATTGGCAAGACAAAGGCTTATTGACTGTGCATATGAGCTCCACATAACTTTTCATATAGTTCATGTTTTTTTTTCTTTATAATTTGTTGTTAAAGTTTTATTTTTCAATTTTGTTATAATTTAATGTATTTCTTTGATAATTTAAAAGCAACTTAATGAGCAACTCATAAGCAACACTTAAATCAACGTACAACTCACACTAATTTTAAGCAACTTATGTAACAAATTTTATAATTTCTTAAGCAACCTAATCAACATATCAAACAACCCTTAAGCAACCTATTTAAGAAATCACAATCATTCGAAGCAACCTACACAACAACATCTACGCCTACCTAAACAACTAATAAGCAACAAATGAAGCAACCTATTCAACAACCCTTAAGCAATATATTCGATAACTCACACTTATTTTAAGCAACTTATATAACGACCTTAACAATTACTTAAGAAACCCTTATGCAACATTATCAACATATCAAACAAACCATAAGCAACTTATTTAACAAATTACAATCATTTAAAGCAACCCACACAATAACTATTATACCCATTTTTGGAGTATCGCTACGCATTAGCCCAGATCATGCGTAGGGCCTAGTCAATTGTAACTTTGTATAATTTTTGGGCCAAATCCAATAGCTTAAGCCCTCACTTAAACGTAAATCTAACTCATCAATATAAATAAGAAGAGTAGGGACCAAGAAATGAGGGATTGAAAAAGAGAAAAGGGGCGAGAGCTTTGTACAGAGAGAGCTATTTGTCTTCAAAATAGTCAAATAGCTAAAAACTAAATACAAATGTAATCCATGGCTTGCAAGATCAATGACAGTGACTAAGTGGATGTAGGCCATCTTTTTGGGGCTGAACCACTGTAAAATTCTCTCTATATCCATTCTTTTAGGGCACTGGATACATCTCATATACTTTATTTAGCTCTCAAAAATCTTCTCAATATTATTCTTTGTGTTAGATGAGTTAATAAAAAAAAAAAGAGTCAACATTTTGGTGCTTTCATTGAGAGCTGAACACAAGGAAAGAGACGTTGCTGTCATTGAAATTCACCCTTGCAATGAGCTATCCCAACCATTTCTGTTTGGAAATATTTTAGACACATCACTACAGTAGCTAGCAGATCCACATGTCTAGCATTGCTTGGGAATTCCTGAAAAGAGGAGTTGCTTTGGAACATTCTTGTAGCTGGGTTCCTGTAGGACCTAGGACCTTGAGTTCCTCAGCCCTGGAGGACCTCAAACCTGGAGGACCTAAGACCTGGAGGACCTCGAACCTAGAGTTCCTTGACCCTAGAGAACCTCGGGCCTGGAGGACCTCATACCTGGAGGACCTCAGGCTAGAAGGACCTCGGGCCTAGAAGACCTCAGAACTAGAGAACCTCGACCTTGGAGGACCTCAACCCTGGAGGACCTTGTTCTTGGAGGACCTCAACCCTGGAGGACATCGGCCTCGAAGGACCTCAGACCTGGAAAATCTCAAGTTTGGAGGACCTCGAGACCAAGGGAACTCAATAAGAGGATGCTATATGGAACACCTTAGAGTAAACCTAGTGTCACTAAGCTTCTGAGAAGCCCCAAGTCGCCTAAACACAGGCACAAGTCCTAAGTTGCCTAAACTTGGGTATACACGCCCTAATTCACCTAGACTCAGGAACAAGTTCCTCGACCTGGAGGACCTAGGAACCTGCAACATCAATCTTGTTTGGTTCTTTGAGGTCGTAGGTCCCTGTAACATTCATCTTGATTGGTTCCTTGAGGTCCTATGAACCTAGAGCAGTTATCTTTCTCGGACCTAGAGGACCTTGGAACCTACAACATTCATCTTTCTTGGTTCCTTGAGGTCCTAGGAACCTAGAGTATTCATATTGCTCGATCCCAAAGGACCTCAAAACTTGGAACAATCATCTTGCTCGGTTCCTTGGGGTCCTAGAAACCTGGAGCAATTATCTTGCTCAATCTTGGAGGACCTTGGAACTTGGAGCATTCATCTTTCTCAATTACTTGAGGTCTTAGGAACCTAGAGCAGTTATCTTGCTTAGTCTCGGAGTTACTCAGAACTTGTATCATTCATCTTGCTTGGTTCTTTGAGGTCCTAGGAACATGGATCATTCTTCTTGCTTGGTTCCTTGAGGTCCTAGGAACATGAAGCATTCATCTTGCTTGGTTGAAATTGGAACCTGGAGCATCCATCCAGCTGGGTTCTTGGAGGACCTAGGAATCAAGCAGGATGAATTTCGCTCATTGTGTAACTTGGTTATTCGAGCATAAGATTTGGCTCAGATCTTCGAGCAGCTCAGATCTTTTTACTGTCACTATTTTCTACGCTCAGGTCTGAAGCATCTCAAATGCTCTACTTGAAAACTTGTGAGGATATACACACCAGAAGTGCTATTAAAAGATTGGAAAAGTCAAGTAATGATACATCCAAGGTCAGCCTAAAGGTCTGGTCCTTGTGAAGAGAAACTTGAAGAGAGTTCACATGATAAGTTAGCCTTATGTAAACATGAAGATTGACTTGGGGGACAACTGTTATACCCATTTTTGGAGTATTACCACCCATCAGACCAGATCATGCCTAGGGCCTAGTCAATTGTAACTTTGTATAATTTTTGGGTCAAGCCCAATAGCTTAAGCCCACACCCAATTGTAACCCTGACTCTTCAATATAAATAAGAGTAGGTACCAAGAAATGGAGGATTGAGATAGAGAAAATGGGCGGCATATTTTTACAAAGAGAGCTCTCCATCTTCAAAAGAGAAAAATACCTAAATGCTAATTATAACATCCCAAATTTGCTAGTAATAAGGCTTAGTGTCTTGATTACTGTGCTAGGAGGGCATAATCGATTTTTATGTGTAAATTGTGATTATACTTGTGCGATTAGGTGAATTATATGAGTTATATCATTATATGACAACTTATGTCTAACGCCCTGGGTAGCCAAGACCATTACACTGTGTGTTTAAAAGGTACCAGACTTGCTAATCAAGTCGTTTAGTTGAAAACGTATCACTAACAATTAATGAACAAGGTTTAAAAGGTTTTGGTCACAAAAGATACATTTCATTTAAATAAACGTTTTATACATGGGATCCCAAAAGTAATTAAGGACAGTTTACAAAATTTCCGGATATATACAACCATTGGCCACTCTAAAGGCAAAACAAACATTTAAAGTTCTCCTGTTCCTGTCCATCCCTCGACTGTGGCGGCCGAGCAGCTGACAATGTACATTCTGCCTCTAGAGCTCTCCAAATCAAGGCTGATTAAGCTTACCCTTGCCTTTACCTACACCACGTAGCACCCGTGAGCCAAGGCCTAGCAAGGAAACCATATTATCACAACATGATGAATGACAATAACCAGATAACTTATAAAACATAACCGTAGACTGAATCATACATAGTATTCACATAGTCAAACATTAGGCATACCCAAACTCATCAAATCAACATTAACAACTAAGTCATATAATAATCAGGGTCGATGCCCTTAGGTTGTACCCTCTGTTAACCCCACTGACTCCGGTCCGCTTAAACCGAGCTCAGTGAATATTAAGCTGTCCTCAGCTACTAGTGGCTGAGCCGCGCCCTGTGCGCCAACATTAACTCCGACACTCTTAGACCATTTGTTTTATATTCACATGGTATAATACCATCATACAATAATGAATTCAGGTATAGGTAACCCTTAGTCCCATCATAACTCACAACCGGGTGCAGTTTTCTTACCTTTAACTCGGAACGCTTTGATTACAAGGAATGACCCTTGAGCATGATCCCTTTCCCGAGCCCTAGCGTACACCTAGTCACAGTCAAGATAAGGAATTCCATCAATAATAATTGAATAAAGGTTTTCGGTTCCACTAAACACAGTTGTGGAATCAATCCCGAGCACTCTAGGTTAGGTCCCCACACCTAAAACCTCCTCAAAGCCAAAATTTCCCTTAAGAGCCATGACCCTAAGCCCTCTGTGCCGTGGCCCGCCTCCATCCAGAGGCCCAGCCTCCTCAAACAACAGACATAGGCTGCAACCCAGCACTCCCCATGTCACGACCCACCCTTTTTCTTTAGCTCCCACTAGTTCTAGAGGGCTGCAACTCACCAAGAACAGAGCCGCGGCCTGACCCCTTCGAACCCAGAAAAATCACCATTTCTAACAGCCAAACCTCACTCAATTTAACCCAAAACCATCCCAAATATCATACTTTAATTATCACAATAGTTCTAATATACTCCCAGCCACAAAACCCATAGGAAAACAAGCTTAAAAACTCATCAAAATCACATTTCAATCCTTGAAACCCCAAAGCTCAAAAAATACCTAGAACAACCAACAATTCCTAGAATTCAAGTGCTAAACCATAATTAGAGACTTACCTCTACTGAAGAACAAGTCCACCAAGTTGTTGCTGGGCTAGTTCCCAAGTCCTTAGCCTCAATTCCATCTTTAATATAAAGAACCCAAGAACACTTAATACCCAGCCAAAACTACAGAATTTAGACAGCTAAAATCATAATTCAATGCTTACCTAAATTATTGTCTGAACCTTCACTTTTCTACTGAGATATTCCCCAAAATTCCAGCTCAAAATCTTGAGTTTCTAGCTGAATCTTCCTTTGGTTTCCATGGTTTCCTTGAGAGAGAAAGAGAGATTTGAGTGAGCTGAAAGAAGAGGGAAGGGTCGGTTTAGGTGGTTCTATTGATTTCCTTGGTTTTGTTTTATCATCTATCCTTAGTTAATTAAGTTAATCCCAAGACTCGGGGTACCAAAAACGTCCCCGATGGAAAAATGGTAAATTTCCCCAATATTTCCTCCTAAACTCTCTAACTTCAAATATATCTCCAATTATTTATTTTCATAACCCGATAACCCAAATAAATATCTAATACCTAAAATACCCCTTGACTCGCCCCGAGTCAAGTATTGGGTCCCGTGGTGACTTTCCCGCTAACTGGCTCCCTAGGATCGCCTCAAGTTGCATGCTGCAAATATATCAACATAATAATGTGGTCTCCACAATTATAACATATAGTTGCATAAGCATGCTTGTCACAGAATCATGCATTACAATCATTTAAATCACATATAAACCAATTATGCCCTCCCGGTACACTAATCAATGCCCTTAAACCTTATTAGTGAATTTTGGGTTGTTACATTATGCGTGTTTAGGTGTATTAAATGTTCTTATAGGCCCGATTCTGTTAAAAGGATATTTTTGTAATTTATGACCCGTTGAGGGTATATTTGTATTATATATGCTTTATGAGTACAACCATAGTGTTATGTGGATATATTTGAGATGTGTGGCCCGAGGCGATCCTAGTGAGCAGTTTAAAGGAGAAGTCACAACAGAGATTTATACCCGGCTCGGGATGAGCCAAGGGGTATTTCGATAATTTTGCGTATGTTGGGAATTATTGGGATAGTTTTGAGGAAAATATTTGTATTTAAAAGATTAATGGATTAATTGGGAACTTAGGGTATCAATTGAGGTTTGGCGAGAAAGTGGTGTCAAATGACCTATGTGCCCTTGACGGGCTTCAAAAGAGACTTTTAAGGAAGGGGCGTTTTAGTCTTTTGGGACCCTTGGAATGATTAAGATAAGTGTTGAGGGGATTAGCCTTGTTCTATAAGTTCTCTCATTTTCTAGAAAAAGAAGGTTTTCTCTCTTGATGCTTTTGTAGAGAGGTTCTTGAATTCTAAGCCTAGAAGTCATCTTTGGTGGGATTTGGATGCTTGTGGCTGGGAATTGGAGGCTGCTAGGATTGTATCAGCTAATGGATTCAAATTTTCATAAGGATTTCAGAGGTAAGTCCCTTGTTCTTGGCATTTCAATGATGTTCTTGGAGTGTTGAATGCTTTTGGATTATGAATTGTTAATTGTTTTAGTTTTGAGTATTCTGAAGTGTGTGGTAGGTTTTGCTAGTGATTTGGGGATAGAATTATGGTCGAAACTATGTTAGAACTCTGGTTGAATCAATTTTGAGTCTGGTTTTTGAGCTGGGAAGTCGCTGAAGTCGCAGGGATTAATTGGGGAAGAACACTTTGAGTTTCTGGCAACCTAGCGCGACTATGCTAGGATGTGGCTGCAGAAAGTTTGGGCTTTCTAGGGTACTAGAGCGGTCACTCCCTAGCCCAGCGTGATCACGCCCCTAGGCTCGGTACCCTAATCCCAACAAAATTCTCTGGTTTCTGGGACACTAGAACGGTCGTACTAGGTTGCCAGAAACTCAAAGTGTTCTTCCCTAATTAATCTCTGCGATTTCTACGACTTCCTAACTCTAAAACCAGACTCAAAATTGATTCAACTAGAGTTCTAACATAGTTTCGACCATAATTATACCCCAAATAACTAGGAAAACCTACCCCACACTTCAGAATACTCAAAACTAAAACAATTAACAATTCATAATCCAAAAAGATTCAACACTCCAAGAACTTCATTGAAATGCCAAGAATAGGGGTCTTACCTCTGAATTCCTTAAGGATTTAGTTTTGATACCCCAATTGATACCCTAAGTTCCCAATTAATCCACTAATCTTCTAAATACAAATATTTTCCTCAACAATATCCCAATAATTCCAAACATACGGAAAATCATCGAAATACCCCTTGGCTCATCCCGAGCCAGGTATAAATCATTGCTGTGACTTTTCCTTTACACTACTCACTAGGATCGCCTTGGGCCACACATATCAAATATATCCACATAATACTGTGGTCTTACTCATAAAGCATATACAAGACAAAGATACCCTCAACGGGACATAAATTACGAAAATGTCCTTTTAACAGAATCGGGCCTATAAGCACATTTAATACACCTAAACATGCACAAGCTATCATATAATGATATAACTCATATAATTCACCTAATCACATAAGTATAATCACAATTAACACATAAAAATCTGATTATGTCCTCCTAGCACAGTAATCAAGACACTAAGCCTTATTACTAGCGAATTTGGGACGTTACAACTATCCCTTCCTTATCGAAATTTCGTCCTTGAAATTTATTCAAACATCTCGGGGTACTGATCCTTCAAATCTGACTCTAACTTCAGAGTCAAGTCCTTTAACTTGCTATTTCTTTGTAACACCCTCACTAAAGTGATAGTATTATTCCGTAAGACTTTATCTCTTCTATTGAGGATTTCCACTGGCTTTTCCTTACATAATAAGTCCTACTAAAATTCCAGGGTCTCTTCACCCAAACAAGGGTAGTACTCGACACCTCTTTCCTTAGCGTTGGCACCAGTAGTACCTTATGAACCTCTACCCATGCTGGGGTAAGGCTAATCTATAGGCCTCTAGCTTAATCCTTGTTAGGATCTCAAAAGTCTAATAAACCTAGAGTCAAATATTCTATTTCTTTCCAAATTATCTTATCTTTTCATTAACCACACTCAAAAGAGGCACAAGGTCTTCTATCGTGGAACCCCACATTCCCATATTTTAATTTGCGAACTCTTATGTCTTTTCAATAAAGCAGACACTCCCGCCCTAACAATCCTTAATAACTTTATTGGTCCTCCGGACCGATTCTGAACAAGAATACTTACTGCCTCTCATTTCATTCCCTGGAATGGGTAACTCTCATTTTCGATCTCACAATATCTTATCCAGAGTCACTCTAGCCGTCGACCGTTATTCATCATCATGACAATCCATTCAAGGGACCGTACTTGCCTCAATGCCCCAAAAACTTACATATTCAAAGTAAAATGCTTAAAGTTTGAGTTGTTCCTTTAGGTTGTAACCAATAATTCAAGATCCCACCATTATACTCATCACCCTCAATGACTCTTTCCAGAACTTGGGAAAATAAATAGAGGGTTTCAACCCAATACTATCGACTCTGGTGCCCCAAGGAGACGTACAATCTCATTTCCATATATTTATTCTTATGATAACTCGCTCACACATACAAGAGTGTGTTAACTTAATATGTCGAGTCATAGTTTCTCATACCCAATCATCTTACCCACAATCTAAGGTGATCCATCCATACGGTTCATAATTATATCCCTCCATACTAACTCTGGGATGCCCTAGAGTCATAATAGCATCTATGGCTTTTGATATTCATCTCTCACTTGCTAAAAGGTTAGGTAGTCAGCCCCCCCGATATACAGATTTTAGGTCTTCACACACATTCAAAATTCTTGGCTATAACAAGCATAAGGGGTGGTATAAGACTCTTTTAGAGTCTCCACCTTCATGCCAGTATCCATCGGAACATGTATCGGATCCTCATATCTTAACCTATCCATGTTAAAATAGTAGGGTTATTAGCCATTCCTACATGATTTTCTTTCTGTATTTTATTATTTGTAGAGGTATATCTGTCAATTATCAATCACAGATCATATACCAATCCTGATCATTTTCTTATTTGACTTTGTTGTAATTTGTTGCAAATCATAATACTGGCATGGACCTTTCCAACTCAAGACATCATCCTCCACATTAGTTTTCCTTGGTAATAACGGATTTCACTGTGAGTCCTTCACCAGTTCCCACTAATGCCTTATTTCATGTTTAACCTCTAAGGGTGACAAAAAACTCTAACTTTTATGCTAGTGTATACACTTCTTTCCCATAAGTGTGGTCGTCTCACCCTAACCACGACTATTTGGAAAAACTGTCAACTCAAATTCTCGTGTAAAACACCTATGTTCTTATTCCTTTATCCACTGTGAAGCACGAACAATTCCCTGTTCCGTCTACCCACGGGCACACCCTAGTCCTTGATGCACCGCACTATTAACTTCTCGTTTTAAGCAAGGATAGTGTCCACCGTACCATCCTCCTATATATGTCAATCACATGCATAATATAATACCATGGTGTGCTAATCAACCTTTATTTTAATTTTTGAAAATCTGGCACGCAACTATCCATTCAAGCAAACTTTAGGTCCTTATGTTACTTCAGCCAAGAGTATGGCAGTCCTCGAAGATGCTTTAAGTAAAGGCCAATGTGTTTTGCTAGTAGCACAATAATTCTAACATGTAAAACGTTCCTTTAGAAAATTCCTTACTGTTTCTATCTTAACTAAATCATACATGATCCCATCACTTCCCATAATGTGACCTTGAATACCACCTGGAGAAATTGGAACTCATCCCTTCTTGAACCTTACATGTAATCCATGCTTCCTCAGCCTCGGTAACATCAACGAAAATGTTACTTATGTTCTATTTCTAACTTGAAGTAGTCCCAAACATTCTCGATCGATCCAAATACAACTTGTCCAAATCATCCCTCTACTCACTGCTTGTTGAATTTATGTGGGCCGCTGGAGCATTGGTCAATTCAAGAGCCCTCACTTAAAATCTATCACACCATACTTGGTGCGAGAGGTTATTCTTGAAATGTTCCTTTCCTTGATCCTCAACTAGTAATAACCAGATCGAGGGTCAATTCCTGAGAGCAATGGCTTACCTTGCAACTAGACAAATGAATCATCCATCCTTAGCAATGGATACCTATTCTTGACAATTACTTCACTCAGTTGTCCATATATGGTACACGTTCCCACAAACTTGTCCTTCTTCTTAACCCATGATATTGACATGCCCAGTGGCAAGAAGCTCTGTCTAATAAATCCCCAAATCGAGTAACTTCTTTAACTAAACCTTTAATTCTTTTTACTCAACTGGTGTCATTCTGCATGATACCTTGGATACCAGTTCTATCCCTGCATTAGTCTGGTAACACACTCAATTCCTAGACGCGACAGCAATCCCAAAGAATTCTCACAAACCCATCTGAAACCTCACTGGCTGATCTAGTTTTCCTCTGGTCTAAGTGATATAACTCTGGTGGTACCTACCACAATAGCTAGGAATCTAGTGAATGCAAACAAGTCCTTTCATTTTAAACTCAGAAGTCACTATCTTTCTTACAGTCCATGGTTGTCCCTTATTTGGAAAACTAATCCATACTCATGATCATATCAAAATTCTCATATAATTAGCTCAATCAATTTTACGGTTAACTCTCTACCAGTAGTACTCTAACCCATCTCCTAGAAACTACCAACTTCCCTCGGCAGACACTAAAATCTCAAACCCCGTTGCATAATAATCATATAGTATGTACAACATATCTATGCCTCTACTAAGAGATATGTAGTACCGGACTCAATCAACACAATATAAAAGATCGAGAACTAGAAAGTCGACCTGTCACCTCTGAGGGACCTGCCTCTTACTCTGACTGTGTTGAGATGGACACTCGAGCTAGAGTCAAGCTATTTGTACTCCTTGGTCCTTCCTTCTTTGATCTCAGGAAATCCTTCGTGAAGTGCCAAACTATTCCACATAGAAAACATGCCTTCGCTCGGCATTCTCCCAGATAGAGTATCATGCACCTGGTGCATATCGAATAACTTCTCCAAGCCTCGTTGCCACCCTGGCGACCACCCTGAGTACCATGACCCCTCCTGACAGTACCAGGGGTAGTAGAACTGTTGGGGGTCTTTCTGTTCTGGTTGCTAGGGCCTCCGCCCCTACCAAATCCCCTAATTGGGGGTACCATTATCCAAGCTTCTTGCTTTACGACACTCCCACTCCATATCTCATCTCTTGCATTCTCAATAGCAAGGGCCCTCCCTACTGCTTGAGCGTAGGTAGAAATCTCATTTACTGGAGCAATCCTAATGCTCTAGGATATCCCATATTTCAATCCTTGGATGAATCGCCCCTTTAAGGCCACATTTGTTGGTACAATATCAAAACCAAATTTGATCAACCCATCAAATTCATTGACATATTTTGTCATTGTCTTACTACTCTGAACCAAGTTAAAAAACTCATTGGTCTTCCCAATTTGAACTGCATCAAAGTAATACCTCTTATTGAAAAATTGTCTAAATTCTTCCCAACCCATCATGACAACATTCCGGGTCTGGGATACCACTTCCCACCATGTTCGGGCATCCTCCCGCAGCATGTACGTGGCACAAGCCACTCTATCATTGCCTACCACTCCCATATAGTCAAGGATGGAGCTAATCATGCCCATCCACTGTTCAGCTCTGAACGGATCCAGGCCTCCCTCAAAAACTGAAGGATAATGCTTATGGAATCTTTCATACAGTAGTTCCCATTTGTTCCCACCCTTGGGTTAAGTCGAAACTGGTGCCATTGTTGACAAAACATACGAACCAATGTTCCCTGGTGGAACCCTCTATCTCAACCACCTATGTAGCCCTCTGGATAACCAAGACCGTTACACTGTGTAGTTGAAATAGTGCAGGACTTGCTAATCAAGTCATTTGGACAAAAATGTGAACCGAAAGTCAATAACCAGGTTAAGGTTAAAAGATTTTGATCGTAAATAGTTAATTTCCATTCAAATAGATGTTTGGTACATGGGATCCCAAAACAGGGTTTAATAGACAAATTTATAATTTTCAAAAGCTATATACAACCAGTGCCCATTCTGATGGAAAAATACAACTTTCCGGTTTCTGTCCCTGTACTTTTCCTCGGACGTGGCGTTCGAGCAGCTGACTGTGTACATTCTGCCCCCAAAGCTCTCCAACTCATGGTTAGTCCAGCTTCCCTTTTCCTTTACCTGCACCACGTAGCACCCGTGAGCCAAGGTCCAGCAAGAAAACCAGAAATAGCAACATATGTAGCAATAAGAACATTCAATCAAGCTTATCTCATTCAAACATAAAACAGAATAGGAATAATCAACTAATCAATGATAAACACATAATCTCAAGTTCTTAAATAATCAGGGTTGGCACACTTAGGCCGAGCCCCCTGTTGATCTTGCTAGGCTTGGCTCGCTTAGGCCGGGCTGTGCTCAGTACGCTTACCATTAGCCCTGGCTCCCTTAGGCCGGTCATTCTTGTATATCATAATAATCTACAAACACATAGTACAAGCAACAAATATCTGGGAATCTCAATCTAGCTCACTATCACTCGAGGGTACAGTTTTCTTACCTTGAATTCCAAGCAGATGATACAAAATGGTCCCAAGCACGATCCTCAGTCATGAGCCTTGGCGATAAACCTAGTCATAGTGGCCAATGGGTAATCATCAACTTCTTATCTAAATAAATACTTAGGAGACAAAAACTAGCCTTCGGGACCTCAATTTCTACTAAACCGGGTAGTAGAAAATTTTCCCGAGTGCCTAGGTTCGAGTCCCCGAGCCTTACCAATTCTAGAAACTAACCTAAGGTAAAAAACCCCAGGCAGGCTGTGACCTAACCCTAAGGGTCGTGGCGCGCCCCCATGTCAGAGGCTAAATCCTCAAGCCTCTGGGGGAGGCAGGCCGCGACTTGCCCCCCTAGGGTTGCAGCGCGCCTTCAGATCAGAGAGCCACCCAGGGCCATCTGGGCATGCGGGCCGTGATGCCCCAAAGGTGGGTCACAAAATGCCCCTATGAACCCAGATTTTCTGGGTTTTCTCCTCCTTCTCAACCAAAAGCCTCAAAAATTCCACCAAACCTCCAGCCAAACACAAAACCAAATCAAGAATATTTATTACCACAACCTAAATATCATAACTAAACTTGTAGAAACTTCATACTCTTATAAAACACCAAAAATCAATCCAAACCCAGCTAACAGAACCAGACCTCATGCAAACTTAACCTTTAACATAACTCAACATAATTTAGAGGTTTCAGTCTGAATTTCTTACCTCAAGTGGAAGTCTAATTCCTCAACAAATTTCTCTAAGTAATCCCAACTGAATTCCCTGGTTTGGTGCATGAATTCCTCAAGATTTCCCCCACAGAATTTCCCTAAGCTTGATCACCTTAACCCTCCTTCTATGTTTTTTCTTCAACTTCCAAGCACAAGTGAGAGAGATAAATCGTGAGATGGAGAGAGAGCTGAGAGTATTCCACCACTTTCTGACTATTCCTAAGAGTGTTACTGAATATATCTCTTGTTTAAACAAAAGACCATTATCCCCTTTAAGCCTATAATCTTCTAAGGGTACTAAGAGGTAAAATGGTCATTCCGCTCCCGGTTCTCGCTAATTCCTCAAGTGTTCCTAACATTCACCAATTAATCCCGTCGAGTCCATTTAATTTCCAAATATTATTCAATATCTATAAATCCCAAAATATCTTCTAAATTCCCAAAAATACCCCTAGGCTCCCCACGAGTTGGGTATTAAACCCTGCAGTGACTATTTTACTAATCCGCTCACTAGGACCGTCTCGAGCCATACACTACAAATATAACCTCATAATAATGAGGTGTCAACAATTTATCACATATAATCACATTTATGCCCTCAACAGGCCAAAATTACAAATATTCCCTTATAAGCTATAAAGGGCCCACATGCATATCGAATACTCTTAAACATGCATATCACATATTCATATAATCATATTAATCATGCATGCCACATAGTCACACATTTAACTATTTAAACATTCATATATACCAATTATGCCCTCCCGACACGCTAATCAAGGCCCTAAGTCTCATTAACAATTTTGGGACGTTACAACCTAATCTCTTCCTCTTGCTTTTGAAATCTTAGTTGCATGCCAGCAAACATCTGCTGCCAATTCTAGGGGCAAATGGAGTGTTCTGACCCTTACTATCACTTGCAATCCCAATATTAACAATGCCTAATCCAATTGACTACCTTGGGTACATAACTTCTTAATCTATCTGCAGTCAATGACTTAACCTATCAGGCATGATAATCATTTCCAGAACTATCCCATGAGAAAAACCAAAAAACACAATAACCACATGCAGTATGCATACCAAGACACAAGTATATAACGTTCATGCATCAATTAATAGGCCTTACTCCCAGAAGATATATTTATATAGGTCATGCTCTTTATTCTAGCATGCATGTAAGACACATATGTTCAATTAAGCAGTTATGCACATTATCGCGTTATTAGAGACCAAACCATGAGTCAAGCTTATCTTTAGCGACGAGTGTACATGCCCAACCAGTCTTCAGGAACCCTTAACCCTAGACCGCTCTGATACCAAGTTGTAATGCCCTGGTTAGCCAAGACGGTTACAATGTGTGTTTAAAATGGTGCATAACTTGCTAAGCCAGTCATTTGGACTTAAATGTTTAATTAAATACTAAACCAAGGTTAGGTGTTAAAAATTTTGGTCAACGAAGTAATCATTTTTCATTAAAAGTGTTTAGTTTATATAGGGGATCCCAAAAAGTGGTTACAGATGGATAAAAGACAAATAAAATACACACTAGTCGTTCTATGTGGCGAAACAGAGTTCAAACCTAGTTCCTCCCAAGCTATCCTGGTCGTGGCGATCGAGTAGGCTACATATGTACACGCCACACCCAAAGCTCTCCAACTCATGGCTGGTCGAGCTTACCCTTGCCCTTACTTGCACCACAAAGCACCCGTGAGCCAAGGCTCAGCAAGAAAAGTTAAATCAACAGATTCAACAAGTAATAGAATATAAACAACAAGCTTAGCAACAACAGCCTGCTCAAACAAATACATAATCCAATTTAGCAATCAATGAGTTAGACAAGTGAAATCGACAATTTTGAATATTTAGGACATGTTCAGACCCGACTTTCTTAGGTCGAGCTTTCTGATCATATTGCCGACCTCGACTCTCTTAGGTCGAGTTGTGTTCTGCACGCTTGATGTCGGCCCCAATGCCCTTAGGCCAGGCTCTCAGATTAGATATAATCAAATATATAGATCGCATAATACACATTCAGATGCATCATATACAAGCATGCCTAATCGAATAATCACATTTATAACCACAGTCATATCCCTTAATAGGGGTCCAAACCCCGATTACAACCCAGTCCAGTTCTCTTACCTCAAGTTCTATGCGATAGACGATACGGCCTCAAGTACGATTCTGGTCCCGAGCCTTGCGGTAATTTAGTCACAACATAAACACAATTTTATTAGGGATTAACTCCAAATCCCGAGCCTCACCTTAGACCTAAATTCTTAAGATTACTATTCCTAGTTGACAAGATGTTAGAAACATCCCTCGAGCCCCTAAGTGGGCTACTAAATGGTTTCCCAAACTCCCCGAGCCCTAATCCTAAAAATCAGCAAAACCACATTTCGGGACATCTGGCATGGTCGTGCTTGCAAAAAGTTTGGGCTTTCTGGGGTACTGGCGCAGTCGCTACCTAGTCAAGCGTGGTTGTGCCACTGGGCTTGATACGCCAATCTTTGATATTAAAAGATTGGCGAAGTCAAGTAATGATACGTCCAAGGCTAGCCTAAAGGCGTGGTCCTTGTGAAAAGAAACTTGAAGAGAGTTCACATGATAAGTCAGCGTTATGCAAACATGAAGATTGAACTAGGGGACAATTGTTATACCCATTTTTGAAGTATCACTACCCATCCACCCAGATCATGCCTAGGGCCTAGTCAATTGTCACTTTGTATAAATTTTGGGCCAAGACCAATAGCTTAAGCCCACACCCAAATGTAACGCTAACTCTTCAATACAAATAAGAGGAGTAGGTTACTAAGAAAGGGAAGGGGGTTGAGATAAAGAAAATGGGCGGAAAATTTGTGCAGAGAGAGGCTCTCCATCTTCAAAAGTGAAAAATACATAAAAGCTAAATACTAATGCAATCTATATCTTGCAAGATTAATGATAGTGACTAAGTGGAGGTAGGCCATCTTTTTGGGGCTGAACCACTATAAAACTCTCTCTCGCTCTCTATCTGTTATTTCACGGCACTAGATACATCTCATATACTTTATTTAGCTCTAAAAAATCTTCTCAATATTAGTCTTTGGGTGTTAGATGAGTTAAAGAAAAAACAAGTCGACCTCGGACTTGGAGGACCTCGACCCTGGAGTACCTTGGCCCTGAAGGACCTCAGACCTGGAGTTCCTCGGACATGGAGGGCCTCGACCCTAGAGGACCATGGACCTGAGGACCTTAGGACTGGAGGACCTTAGACCTAGAGGAACTCAGGCCTGGAGAGCCTCATCCTTGGAGGACCTTGACCCTGGAGTACCTCGGCTCTGGAGGACCTTGACTCCGGAGGACCTCAGGCTGGGGGACCTCGAGACCTAGGAAACTCAGTGAGAGGAGCCTATATGGGGCACCTTAGAGTAAACCTCATGTCACAAGTCCCAAGTTGCCTAAACTTGGGCATACAAGCCCCGAGACACCTAGACATCGGCACAAGTTTCTCGGACCTGGAAGAGCTCAGGCCTGGAGGACCTCGAACGTGGAGGACATCAGACCTAGAGGAATTCTGCCCTAGAGGACCTCAAGACCTAGGGAACTCAATAAGAGGAGCCTATATAGGGCACCTTAAACCTAGTGTGACTAAGCTTCCGGGTAGCCCCAAGTCTCCAGGACTCGAGCACAAGTTCCTTGGGCCTGGTGGACCTAGGACCTGGAGGACCTTAGACCTAGAGGACCTCAAGCCTAGAGGACCTCGGACTTGGAGGAACTAAGTTTTAGAGGACCTGAGACCTAGAAGACCTCGAGCCTAGAGGACCTCAAGACCTAGGGAACTCAATAAGAGGAGCCTATATGGGGCACCTTAGAATAATTATAGTGTCACTAAGCTTCCAAGAATCCTTGAGTCGCCTTGAGGACCTTGGATCTGGAAAACCTCCGGCCTGGAGGACCTCAGACCTAGAGGTCCTCAAACTTGGAGGATCTCGACCTTGAAGGACCTCAAGACCTAGGAAACTCAATAAGATTAGTGTATATGGGGAACCTTAGAGTAAACCTAGTGTCACTAAGCTTCCAAGAAGCCTCGAGTTTCCTAGAGTCGGGCACAAGTCCCAAGTTTCCTAAACTTGGGAATCAAAGCACCGAGTCGCCTAGACTAGGACACAAGTTCATTAGGCTCGGAGGACCTCAGATGCTGCAACATTCATCTTGTTTGGTTCCTTGAGGTCGTAGGAGCCTGAAGCATTCATCTTGCTCAGTTCCTTGAGGTCCTAGGAACCTAGAGCAGTTATCTTGCTCGGTCCCAAAGGACCTCGAAACCCGCAACATTCATCTTGCTCGGTTCCTTGAGGTCCT
Organism: Humulus lupulus; assembly: GCF_963169125.1. Classification (NCBI taxonomy): domain Eukaryota; kingdom Viridiplantae; phylum Streptophyta; class Magnoliopsida; order Rosales; family Cannabaceae; genus Humulus; species Humulus lupulus. Next base: position 106,903,457 of record NC_084793.1, read on the forward strand.
AGGAACTTAGAGCCGTTATCATGCTTGAACCCAGAGAACCTGAAACCTGCAACATTCATTTTTGTTGGGTTACTTCTGGTCCTTGAATCCTGGAGCATTCATCTTGCTTGGTCCTAGAGGACCTTGGAACTTGGAGAATTCCTCTTGATCGGTTCCTTGAGGTCTTAGGAACCAGGAGCAATTATCTTGCTCGTTCCCAGAGGACCTCAGAAGCTGCAACATTCATCTTGCTCATTTCCTTGACGTCCTAGGAACCTGGACCAGTTATCTTGCTTGGTCTTGGAGGACCTCAAAGCTTGCAACATTCACCTTGCTTGGTCCCTTATGGTCCTAGGAATCTGGAGCATTCCACTTGCTTGGTCTCGGAGGACCTCAAAACTTGGAGCATTCATCTTCCTTGGTTCCTTGAGGTCCTAGGAACCTAGAGTAGTTGTCTTGCTCATTCCTAGAAGACCTCGACACTTGCAGCATTCATCTTTCTTGGTTCCTTGAGGTCTTAGAAACCTGGAGCAATTATCTTGCTCGGTCTTGGAGTGTAGCACACCAAATTTTTTTAATTTAATTTTGTGCTTTATATTTTTTTTATTAATTGTTAAGTGTTAGAAATTTACTTTTAAATTGTTTGAATTTTTTGGTAGAAATTATGTGAATTACAAATTGTTAATTTTTTTATTTAATTATTTTATTTGTGAGTTCTAGAGATTTGATTGTGTGCAAGGAGGTGCATGCTTATTAGTGATGGAATAAAGCACTTGTGTGTGTGTGCATGGTATGCATGGTGAGCATGCATTAGTTTCCATGCATATTGTATATTTTCCTATTGATTAATTGTTTATATTTATTTAGTTTATTTAGAAAAAAAGGGAGAAATAATTGGGAAATAAATTGGATGAGGGAATAGAGAGAGGGGGCGTGAGTGTGAAATGAAAATGGGAAAGGGATTTTTCTCATATTTATTTTAATGTAATATAGAAATATTGGTGATAGGGCTATTAGTTGTCTTCTAGCAATTTTGGGTAAGTAGACTTGAAAAGAATTTATGGTGTGTGTGTGTGCGCTAGCCGTGTATAGGGAGAGAGCGTGAGAGGTGTGTGTGTGTGTGTGTGTGAATGGGGTAAGAGAAGGGTGATCTAGTTTCCCTTTTTGTTTGATTGACTTGATTTCTATGCAAAAATTAAGGAAAATATTGGAGCCACAATTTTGGGTAATTGTCTCTAGGGTGTAGCTAGGTTAAGAGGGGAAACAAATGATCTTTGGAGGCTCATTTGTGGTGGTTTCCGAGCATAGAGAGAGAAAGGGAGAGAAAGAGCACGAAAAGAGAGAGAGGAAGAGAGAAAGAAGGAGAAGAAGATTAGGGTTCGAAAATCCCTAGATATTTGAATCTCTAAGTCTAAGCTCACTTCTTCTAAATCATAAGAATGTTTGGGTGCCGAAGGATTGGTTAGCTTTTGTGTTCTTGAACACTACCAAGGAGGGAATGAGAATTCTTGCCTCCCCCCCGCCCTCCTTTTTTTTTGCTAATATGATGATGAGTTGTGATGTCTTGATTAACGTTTTGTTTTGTTGAATAATTGGATTTTTATGTATGTTGATTGTCTTCTATGTTTTTAGAAACATGCTAAGGATTTTTGTTTATGGGTTTGTAGGGTTGGTTGATGTCTTGAGCCTATAGGGTTTCGGCTAGGGTAATGGTTTTCATGTTGCTATTGAATCTTTATTTTATTTTGCTCTTAGAAAGCATGTTAGAATTGTTAGATGTTGTATTTTGTTTTGGGTTCATATGATTTTAAGAAATTGGATTTGTTGTTATTGGAACATGTGGGTTTCGACTATGGTATATTATGTATAGGGTTTCCTTATTCTATTTAATTATGAGCATTTTTGGAATACCAAGTGATTTTAGGCTTGTTGGATTTTTATGGTCCTCGGATGTTGAATTGAAACAATGGTTTAAAAAGAGATTAAATTATGTCACAAGTTATGCTATATGTTAAAATAAGAAAAAGTATAAAATTTTGTACATGTGTTCATAAACTAGTTGAGAAACCATATGATTTTATGTGAGAATGCAAGTTTTAAGAGATAAGGAAACTAAATATAACATGTGCTAAAATTTTATTTTAAAAACATGTACATGTTCTAAGCTTTCGAGCACGACTAGTGCATCTTGACCAAACTAACGGTAATTCATAAGTCAAAAGAGAAAAATGAGTTATTATGTTTTCACTTATGGAGTTGAGATCTTGTCTCTAGATTAATTCGTGATTAGTCTGACCTACCCTAAGGCGGTTCATTAATTTTCAAATTAATCTATCGTGGACTAGTAACTATATTTTGTGTGTGTTATTTTATGTGTTGCATTCGTGCATCATGTTTACTATTCCAAATATAAACTGATATTTATTATATGCATTAATTCATTATATTTTATTGATTTAATTTTCAGCAACATGTCAAATCCAAACCCTGTAACTGCTTTACTTGCTAATGAGAAATTGACTGGTGATAACTACATGAAATGGAAATCAACATGAATATTGTGTTGAAATGTGAAAACCACATGTTTGTCCTTAATGAGGAATGTCCTAAGGTTCCTTCTCTCACTACTGCCAAAACTGCTATAGAAAAGTATGACAATTGGATCTTATCTAACAATAAGGCTAAATATTATTTGCTTGCTAGTATGAGCGATGTGCTCAGAAAGAAGTTTGAAAATGTAATGCCCTACTACCCAGGGACCATTATACTATATATAATAGTGCAAAACTCACTAAACGAGTCATTTGGCCATAATTGTGTAACTAAACGTGATTAACGGTTTAGGGTTAAAATTTTTGGTCAAAGATACAAACGTTTCACTAAAACATGTACTGTATACATAGGATCCCAAAATACATTTGAAAGGTTAATTAAAATAAAAGAGTTACAACCTGCCGATTAAGCGGAAAAATAGGGTTTGACCCTAGTTCCTCTTTAAACCCTCGGCCGTGGTGGTCGAGCAGCCGCATATGTACACATCGTCACCTAAGCTCTCCCACTCAAGGATGGTCCAGCTTTCTTTTACCTTTACCTGCACCACATAGCACTCGTGAGCCGAGGCTCAACAAGAAAACTGAAACATGCTCATAAGTAGTTAAACACATGATACTAAATCATAATAAGCATGTCTAGCAGTAATAACCCTACTCATGCATGCATACAGGTACAAATAAATAATTATGGAATCATTTTGGGGCTTGCATCCCTAATCAGATGACCAGCGAGTCAACCTAGGGTCTTTGCCCTGAGTAGATGACCATAGAGTCAACATGGGGTCCTTTGCCCTGTCCCCTGTACAACCAGCTTTGGAGCTGATCTAGCGTACTCGGCGCTAAGTTTTCTCTTACCAATATCTCAGTCAAGTGTATGATGCGCTCCTAGTTAGGCTAGATCATATGGACCAGGGCTTAGCGCGCCATCTCCCTGCTTGACTAATAATTCAATGCCTTACGACCAACATTCATTGTGTTCATGTCGTCCTTGACTAATAAGTCAATGCTTTATGACCAACACTCGTTGTGCTAATGTCGTCCTTGATTAATAAGTCAATGCTTTACGACCAACACTCACCATACTAATGTCATCCTTGACTAATAAGTCAATGCTAGGTATGGGACTAATAAGTCACCCTAGGGCCCTTAGCCCTATCCTCTGTATAAGCGTACCTAGAGCTGACCAGCACCCAACGTGCTAAGGCCATTCTTGACTAATAAGTCAATGCCAGGATATGAGACTAATAAGTCACTCTGGATCCCTTAGTCCTATCCTCTATTTAAGCGTATAATGCATTGACCAACACTCAACGTGCTAAGGTCATTCTTGATTAATAAGTACATGCTAGGATATGGGACTAATAAGTCACCCCAGGTCCATTAGCCCTATCCTTTGTATGAGCGTACTTGACGCTTCTGGTTTGCCTAACCAAAACGACCAGCGCTCAGCGCTATTGCCGCCCTTGACTAATGAGTCAATGCTTTTTTATCAGCGCTCAGTGCTATTTCCAACCTTGACTAATAAGTCAATGCTTTACGACCAGCGCGATTGTCGTCCTTGACTGATAAGTCAAGCCTTTCTTAATCAGATAATGCAAACAGACATATATCATATGTCAAATATTCAGTTATAAAGCATTCAGCTTGCTTAATCAATAATCACAAGCATAATCATAATCATGCATCACATGTACCACATACTGGGTGCAGTTTTCTTACCTTTAGTCGAAGCATAGGTTACCTAGTCACAACCATAATATAGAGTCCCATAAAAAATGAGTAAATAAAGGCTTCTGAATCGAGTCCTAGCCTCCGGGACGTCAAATCCTACCAATCTGGGTAGTGGGATCGATCCCGAGTCCTTAAGTTTAAGTTCACATGACTAAAAACACAACCTGGCCAAAAATGCTCAGGCAGGCCGCGACTTGACCTTCAGGGTCGCGGCGCGCTTCCTAGATAGACAGCTCTCTACTTGGGCTTCAGGACGTGGGCTGCGACTTGCCCCCTAGAGTAACGGCACGCCCCTTAGGCAGAACCCCTCCTGGTCGTGGGTTCACACAGGTCGCGATGCCCAAGAACAAGGTCGTGACCCAACCTCAAACCCAGCCATTTTCTCTTCTTTTTTTTCCATCTCAAAATCCTCCATATACCTATCCAAACATATCCAAATCCCAAAAACAAAGTTCCCAAACATCCAATTGGCCCAAAATCATCAAAACCCGAGCCTCAAACAACTCAAAAACTCATCAAAACATAAAATCCAATCAAAGCTTCAAAAACTCAAAAAATCAAAACTTAAAGCTTGGATTCCCTCTGATTGAGTCGTTTCCTAGTTAAATACTCTGGCTAACAAGCTTCTAATCTTCCCTAGAATCGTTATGACTCTAACCTTGCTTGAATCCGAGTCCTAAAACTCGAGTTTCCTTCAAAAATGCTAACGAACGCCAAAAAGAGAACGGAAGAGAGAGAGAATGTGACTGAACGTTCTTTTTATTTCTGATAGGTTACTTCGAACTTAAGTAACCTCAAGAAAATCCTAATGCTCAAGGTCCCAAAAACGCCCCTGGGGTAAAATAGTCAAAATTCCTAGAATTCCCTCCTGGCCTCACTAACTCCCAATATATCATCAAATAATCATTCTCATTACCCAATATCCCGGTAATGTGCTAAATACCCAATATACCCCTTGACTCACACTGAGTCAAATATTGGTCCCATTATGACTTTTCCACTAGCTTGCTCCCTAGGATCGTCTCGTGCCGAGTAACCCAAATATATCCACATAATAATGTGGCCCCACACATATATCACATATATGTAAAATATACCCTTAACGGTCCAAATTACAGAAATTGCCCTTTTAAATAAAAATGGGCCCACATGCATATTTAATACACCAAAACATGCATATCAAGTCATATTATAATATAACTCACATAATCACATATTGATACATATATATATCACATAATTTCCATAATTTTCCATCCTGGCTCCCTAACCAAGGCCCTAAGCCTTATTAGGTAATTTTGGACGTTACAGAAACTGTTGAAACAACCTATGAGATTTGGGAATCTATACAAGGCATGTTTGGCCAACAATCTGATAAGTGCAGACATGATGCTACTTGAAGCTTCATGAATATGAAAATGAAGAAAAATGTTTCTGTCAGAGAACATGTCCTAGACATGATCAACATATTGCACGATGCGAAAATCCATGGTGCGACCATTGATGAGAGAACTCAAGTAAGTGTGATACATGAATCTCTCACACCAACTTTTGCAGCATTCACTACTGACTATGTTATGAACAAGTTGGAATACATTAGGACCCAACTGTTGAATGAGTTACAAACTTTTGAGTCTCTAAACAAAAGTTCCACTAAGGTTGAGGAGGAAAATGTTGTTAAAACCAAGCCTTCCACTTCAAATGGTAATTCAAAGAAAAGGAAGGGTGGCTAAGGAAAGGACAAACAGATATGACCAACAAGTCTTCCAAGAAGAATAATTCTGCAAAGAACTCTAAAAAGAAGGCACCGAAAGAATCATGTTTTCATTGTGGAGTTGACGGTCATTGGAAAAGGAATTGTCCTAAGTACTTGGCTGAATTGAAAGAAAAAAAAAAGTGTAAATTTGATTTGCTTGTTTTAGAATCTTGTTTCGTGGAAGGTGATTTTTCATCTTGGATAGTTGATTTTGGAGCCACTAATCATGTTTTTTTTTCTTCGTAGAGTCTCAGTACTTCGAGGAAGCTGGCTCATGGAGAGGTGACCATGAGAGTTGGAAGTGGACAAGAGATCTCGACATCTAAAGTTGGAAAAGCTCGCCTAGTTTTTTATAATAATAAATTTATTGTGTTGGACAATGTTTATTTTTTTCCTGGATTTACTGAAAATTTGATTTCCTTATCAAAATTTCATGAACAAGGTTTTAATATTTCTTTTAATAATAATTCAATTGTTATTTCGAAATATGGTTTTGACATTTCTCTGTAAAGTCTGAAGGTGGACTTCACAAGTTAGAATCCAATGTCGAGCATGTTTATAATTATGAATTATTTAAATTGAAAATTTTAGATCTATTCAAAGAAAAAAGATAGATTTCGATAGTGAAACATATCTGTGGCATTTAAGAATGGGACATATTGGTCTAGACAGAATTAACAGACTAACAAAGGATGGTCCTTTAAGAGAACTATCTATTGGTTCTCTCCCAGTTTGTGAATCCTGCCTAGAAGGAGAAATGACCAAGAGACCTTTCTCTGGTAAAGGTTCAAGAGCCACATAACCACTTTAACTTGTACATACGGACGTTTGTGGTCCACTAAATGTCCAAGCTAGAGGATTTTATGAATATTTCGTCACTTTCATTGACGATTATTCAAGAGATGGTTACCTATACTTGATGCAAAGGAAATTTGAAACCTATGGTAAGTTGAAAGAATTCTTAGCAGGAGCTGAAAAGAAATTAGGTAAATCACTAAAAGTACTTCGATCAGATCGAGGCGAAGAGTACTTAGATTATGAATTTGAGGACCATTTGTGTGAGCATGGAATTCAATCCCAACTCACTGCACCTGGAACTTCACAACAAAATCGTGTTTCAGAAAGGCAGAACAGAACCTTATTAGATATGGTTAAATCGATGATTAGTTTCTCATCATTGCCTTTGACATTCTTGGGTTATGCAATAAAATATGCTCTAACATACTCAATGTTGTCCTACACACGTGTCTATTCAAAAAACACCATTAGAATTATGGAATGGTACTAAACCTAGTTTACGCCATTTCCGTATATGGGGTTGTCCTGCACATGTGCTTAAAGGAAAGACTGGGAAGTTGGAATCATGCACTGAAGTGTGCATGTTTGTAGGATATTCAAAAGAAACAAAAGGTGGTATATTTTATAGTCCTAAAGATAACAAAATGTTTGTATCTATAAATGCTACTTTTCTGGAGCATGACTATATAAATAACCATAAACCTCAAAGTAAATTCATACTTGATTAATTGGTCTCAAGTAAACAAGACCAAACACCAGCAATGACAAATGAAAAACGGCTAGAGGATATCGCTAGTTCTAGTCATAACAATAGAGAGCTTCGTCGTAGTGGGAGGGTTGGTAAACAACCAGTACGCTATGAACATGAAGTTCATATGCTTGTGTCTCACACAAACAACAATGATCCATTGACATATAGAGATGCAATGGAAGATTCTGACAAAGAAAAATGGCTAAACGCCATGGACCTTGGAATGGAATCGATGTATTCTAATTCTGTCTGGACTCTTGAAGATCAACCTAAAAATGTAAAACCAATTGGTTGCAAATGGATATTCAAGAAGAAGAGAGCAGATGGGAAAGTGGAGACTTTCAAAGCAAGGATAGTGGCAAAATGCTACACACAGAAAGAAGGAATTGATTATGAAGAGACTTTTTCACCTGTGGCCATGCTCAAATCTATTCGCATACTCTTATCCATAGCTGCTTGGATGGATTATGAAATTTGTCAAATGGACGTTAAAACAACTTTTCTGAATGGCTGTCTTGACGAAACCATTTATATGTCTCGACCAGAAGGGTTTGAAGTTAAAGGTCGGGAGGAAAACGTTTGCAAGCTTCTTAAGTATATTTATGGACTTAAACAAGCTTCGAGATCTTGGAATCTTAGATTTGATGAAACAATCAAAACGTTTGGTTTTGAACAAAACATTGATGAACCTTGTGTTTACAAACAAATCAAAGATAATATTGTGGCATTCCTCGTTCTTTACGTTGATGATATTCTACTCATTGGGAATGATATAGAAATATTATCAAAAGTAAAGAAATGGTTAGATGAGCAATTCCAAATGAAGGATTTGGGAGAAGCCAAATATGTTTTGGGAATTTAGATATGTAGAGATCAAAAGAACAAAGTTTTGGTACTGTCTCAGGCAACTTATATTGAAAAAGTGCTAGAACGCTTTGGCATGCAAAACTCCAAGAAAGGAACTATGCCAACCCGGTCAGGAGTTAAATTTTCTAAAGAACAATGTCCACAAACACCTCAGGAAGAGGAGGACATGAGACAGTATCCCTATGCCTCTGTAGTAGGCAGTCTAATGTATGCAATGTTATGCACCAAACCTGACATCTGTTATGCAGTAGAGATAGTCAGCCGTTATCAATCCAATTCAGGATTAAGTCATTGGAAAACAATAAAGAATATTCTCAAGTATCTTAGACATACTAGAGATTACATGCTTATGTATTCAGGTGGAGACCTGAACCCCATTGGATATACTGATTCTGATTTTGAATCATACATAGATAGTCAAAAGTCAACATCTGGATTAGTTTTCACACTTGGAGGAGGTGTTGTAGTTTTGAGAAGTATTAAACAATCAAGTATTGCAAACTCCACCATGGAAGCCAAATACATAGCAACTTGTGAAGCAGCTAAAGAGGTTGTGTGGCTCAAGAAGTTCTATATTGATTCTGAAGTTATTCTAGGCATGGATCAACCACTTGTTCTGTACTGTGATAACAGTGGGGTAGTAGTTAATTCAAAGAAACCCAGAAGTCACAAGAGGGGAAAGAACATCGAGAGGAAATATCACTTGATCTGGGAGATATTCAATCAAGGAGATGTTATTGTCTTGAAGATTGCCTCTAAAGATACTCTTGCATATCCATTCACAAAGACTTTATCTATTAAATCTTTTCAGGGTCATGTAAGAAGCATGTCGTTAAGGTAAATGCCTCATTTGCTTTAGGGAAAGTGGGAGATTGTTGGGAATTGTGCCCTTAAAGAAATTGTAGTTTACAATGGTCTTAAGAAAATAAGTGAATGAATTGAATTATTGTATATATGTAGCTTATGTACTATATTATTATTAATAATATTAAGTAAATATCATAAAATTCTCAAGTTCATCTATGTGGTCTTAATCTCATATTGGTATGAGAGGATCGAGATTGAGATAATGAACTTAAATAGTTTGCAGTAAAATAAAGTTATGGAATCTTTACATTAATTACTGCTAGTACGGTCCACTAGTATTATGAATACATGTGACGTAGATCCGGGTTACTAGTGTAGTAAGACACTTTAGTGGAGGTACTTTGCATGCTGAGAGTATGTAGAACTGGATCAAATGTGATTTAATAATACTTGTTTAAATACCATTTCGCAGTATTATAAAACACATCAAGTAATGATCATATACAAACTAATCTTAATCCTGAAGTTACTATGAACTCCTATATATGTCATTTGATCATTTGATTCATGCATTATGGTTTGTTAGAATGATCAAGCTAAGAACTATTGTTTTGGGGACTCAATGATGTATACAGCTAGGGACATAGCTTAACAGATATGGAATCTATACATTCTTATAGATTGAATGATGGTTCCCTATTGGGTTGCCTTTCGGAACTGAAAATGTTATTGACGTCAAATTCATAATCAGATTATGAATTAACCTTCACTAGTAAAGCCAATGGTACACTAGGAATCAAGATATAATTAAAAGGGTAAAACAATAATTTTATTCCCACTTAATTACGAATCATCAATAGAGGATTAATTTGCATGTAATGATTATATCAATGAACACTTTATGATTACAATAAAGTACTCAGTAAATATATGTCTTTAATTCTCAAGAGTACAGTCTCATATATTATAGTGGAATAATCATGAAATTAATAAATATGATTATTGAATCAAAGAGTTTCAGTTAATAATCTCTAATTTATTAGAGCTTGGAATTATTGGTCCTAAGTCCCCGGGGCAGCTCTATCAACACTAATCATGGTAAGAGTTGATACAAGGGTCAAACTGTGAATGAGCTATTTTAGAGAATATTTATTTTTCGGGATAAATGTGCAATTATGTGATAATTGAAGTTGCACAATTTATTATTGCATTTGTGCAATTTTTGAAATTGTGCAGAAATAAAATAAATTTATTTTAATAAATTATTTTATTTAAGTGTGAAATGATAAATATGGATAGTCAAAATTGGTTTTGATAATTATGTTTATTTAATTAATAATAAGAAGATAATGGAAATTCAAATTTTGAAATTTGAAATTTAAGTTGTTATCTTTTCCTTAAAAAGATGATACCTTATTTGAATTTCTGATTATTACTTAATTAAAATAAAAATGCATAAAAAAAAAATCAAATCCCATTTTTCAGGGAGAGTGCCACACGCATAGGGCTTCTTGGACTGCACTATGCGTGTAGCACTACTGATGGTGATCAGTTATTGGTTTTTTATTTTAATTAATTAATAAAACATTTTGAAAAAGGTTTTAAAATGGAGTGTAAGACTTCGTCTTTAATCATTATTATTATTAAAGATGGTAAATTTTATTATTATTATTATGTCTATGTATTCTATATGATAGAAAATAGAAGCAGAACAACAAGTTTTTACACAGAGAAGAAAAAACTATCATCTTTTTCACACAAAAGAAAAACCTTTCTCTCAAGCCTATAATCAAGAGTCTCATGTGTTGAGAATACTTTTTATTCACAAATATTGATTCTTGTTCTCTATGTGCCCACCCACATCTTGAGGTGTAGAGAACGTCTTGGAAGATCTAGGTGTGAGTACTCTAGCGAGGATAGGAAGATCAAAATATATACGAAAAGATTCAAGGATTCTTGATAGGCTACAAGAGGTAATCATTTCGTATTATTTTTACATATACATATTATATTGATTAACATATTGCATATTAAAGGATCCTCATAAAAAGTTGTTTATATGAAAAAAATTTGTTGTATACAATACTATCATTACCGCAATTTCTGTTGTACATTAGGAACTGCTCCCAACACTATTTACCAAGACGCTTCCTACAGAGTCATTTATGGGTCATGGATGCAATATGGGATTAAGAGAGATGCCTCACTTGCTTTGAGGGCAAGTGGGAGATCGTTAGGATTAATTCCCTAAAAGCATGTACATACATTTTATTGATTTAAATAAAAGTACAATTTTATTATTTTTTAACATTATAATTATTGTTTGAATTAATTATATAATAAAATTAGGAAAATCCCATATTCATTCATGAGAATATGATCGTGTATTAGTACGAGAGAATTAAGAACATATATAATGAATAAAATAGTCATTAACATATTAAAGTAAGTAATCTTTAATGAATGGATACTAGTGCGGTTTACTAAGCATACTGGATGTAAGTGATCTAGATTCGGATTACTGACGTGGATAAACATCTTAGTAAAGGTACTGTATATAATAGAGATTATATATGACATGACAAATATGGATTAATTATCTTTATAATCTCACCATTTGCCATAAAGATTTAATTCTTATCATAATAGATGATCATTTGTAGATCAATCTAAATCATGAGTAATCATGAACTCCTGTTTGTGCTTATTAGATCTTTTGATTCACTCGTTAAAGTTTCTTAGTATAATGAGGCTAATGACTTTTGTTTTGGAGATTCAATATCATGAATGGCTGGGAACATGATTTACAATAACGGAATCCATACTTTCCTAACGGATCGAATATTGGTTCCCTTAAGGGTTAATTTTAGAACTGAATAGTTATTGAGCTCAAATCTATAATTTGATTATAGATTAATTTATTCGCTAGTGAATTAAAGGTACTTAAGGACCAAGAGGTAATTATAATGGTAAAATGGTAATTTTGCCAGCTCTAATTAACGAATCAATAAATGGAGGACAAAACAACATTTATAATCAATGGATTACTAGAGAAAATTCTGTAAATATAATTCTATAAATACTTAGAGTGCAATTCCATATTTATAGTGGAGTAATCATGGAATTAATAAATAATATTATTAGATTAAGGAGTTTAATTAATAATTTGGTTGATTGGAGCTCGTATTATAGGTCCATGGTCCCCATATCACCTATGTCCTACATTGTCAAGGGTAAGGATGTCAAAAGAAAGATTTGTAGAGAGAATGACTTAATTGCAAATGAATTAATTTTCTAGGGCAAGGAAATAATTATGTGATAAATATATTATCTTAAATATTAATTAAATAAACAAATGATAAAATTTGGGAAAACACTAATGTGGTGCCACTCAAGGATAGAAATATCCCTCGAATTTGAATTTGAATTTCAAATTAATTTGTTTATTTAATTATATTTAATTATTCTTTTTAAATATGATTTAAATTAAGTAATTAAATAAATGTAACTGATTAGTTTTATTTTAAATAAAATTAGTTAATTATCTTTATAAACTTGAAAAGAAGTGATACTTTTAAAATGTTGAATTAAGCAGTTAACTATCAGACTCTCTCTCAAGAAAAGAAACGATAAAATTTCTTAAACCTAAAATTCTAATTTCAATAGCCTCTCTCTTCTAAAACCTCTCTAGATCTCATGTGTTGAGTACTTCTAGAGAGTCTAAATCAATCTTTTGAATCCTATATGCCCACACACGTCCTTGTGTGTTTGATGATTGGTCTGGAAGATCAAGGTGTGAGCTTTCAGAATAAGGATAGGAAGATTGTTGATTTATACAAAAAGATTCGTGGACTTGATAGGCTACAATAGGTACTATCGAATCTATTTGTATATGATTTAATATATCTATATATGTACGATCCTGGCTGGTATTAATAATTTTTTTAAGAGATCCATTCCATTGCATATCCTGATTTATCATATTTAATACACACATTTACTTGCCTACTGCGACTTCATTTATTATAATTATTGTATTTCTTTGACAGACTTCCCTCATAATAAGCTACGGTTCTTCAATTTCAGTTTTATCATCGGAAACCTAGTCGCTAGTGTCCTCGAAGAAGTGATTACCTTTTATGTTGATAAAATGATAAGGATTAAATAAGCCAACTTTTCGAAGATTGGTTGTGGTGACCAAAGTCTTACAACTTTAATCTGCGTTAGAAAGTTTGGACTAGATGACCGCTCTTCAATGAATTTTGTCATTGGGATTTAGTCGAGCCTAAGGACTTATCATCAACCAAATATTTTGTTAGAAATTTAAACAAAGTAAAAGGATTTTGATCATAAGAGTGGAAAAGTAATTACCTCCATGTTGAAAAGCCAGGATTGGTGGTCGGCATATCTATAATTAGAAAATACTTCTTGAGATATTCATCGACATTGGACTTATGGGTTGTATCGACCAAGTACTTATTACTGTTTTGATGGTAAAGGTGGAAGAAACTCGTTCCACACTATCTTGGATTCGATTTTAAATTGAACATATAATTTATTTTGAGTGAGCTGGGAGTGGGCCATTCTTGTTGCTTATATAATATATACAAAGCAGATAACATTCTGTATCTGTTTAATGTTATTTGGAAAGGTGGGATCACAAAATAATTGCGCACGTCTTGAAAATATGAATCAAGGGAAAACATGGCACCCGCTTCACTATAATAAGTCGACTGGGTTCTAAAAGCTCCTCCACATAAATTTGCTCTCTGGTCAGGTTTTGCGAATTGCAAAGGGAAATTTTAGGTTCTATCATCATAACATTGGAAATTTTTTTAATATGCCAACTTAAACACTCCTCCCATTAATGTGCCCCCGACCATGTTTTGTACAAAAATACCCCTTTCATAAACACTCCTCCCATTAATGTGAACCCATGATTAATTTTTGTGTTCTACATCAAAAATTTAAGGCTTTAATTATGCTAAACATGTAGATCTCGAAAAATACTAAGATTAAAAAAAATCAACTAAAATGGACATTTAAGCAAAAAGTTATGGCTCACCAAAATTTTCATCAAATTTCAGTGCAAAAACATTGATATAGCATTGATGTACCATCAATTTTGCATCATTTTGGCCAAAAATTAAGTTTCATGATTGCATCTGTTATACCCAAAAATTGGAGATAAAAAACGTGGCAATAAAGGTGACAAGTGGCAGTGCATGATCAGTAAAAGACACATTAATAGTCAATAAATACATTGACTCCTCAGAGTTGCGATAAAGGACTCAGTAGACTGACGGAGAATTTGGACTGCTTGAAAGGTGTCATAACCAAGCCAAGTGCACCTTGGTCCGAGGAAAGCTAAGGAAAGTGCATCCTAGGAGGCTAAGGAGAATGCATCCTAGGAGAGCTAAGAAGAGTGCATCCTAGGAGGCTAAGGAGAATGCATCCTAGGAGGCTAAGGAGAATGCATCTAAGGAGAATGCATCCTAGGAGAGCTATGGAGAGTACATCCTAGGAGGCTAAGAGAATGCATCCTAGGAGGCTAAGGAGAATGCATCCTAGGAGAGCTAAGGAGAGTGCATCCTAGGAGAGCTAAGGAGATTGCATCCAAGGAGAACTCAAGAGAGTGGTCCTAGGAGACCCCAAGGATTTGGTCCGAGGAGAAACATGGCATGCTAGAGAAGAGTGTCATGTTAGGGAAGAGAAGTGCATGTCCTACCACCATGCATGTCCTACCACCATGCACGTCCGACCAACAAGTGTATGTCCTACCACCATGCACATGTTCGACCAGCACTTACATGGGTGGTCAGTAGGAGGTGGATCAACTAGCTAGAGGAGGACTCAGTCAAGATTCCCATAAACAACTTCAACAAGATATGCGGGAATCTCTCATTCTTCCCACAAATGGGGGGTTTGTTACATTTTGAATTTTGAATGTTTCTTTGTAATTTAAATGTAATAAATATAATAAAATATCCCAGTTCTAGGGGATACCGTATGTATGACCCTAAGCATATAAATAGAGGGCTTATGGGATGAGAGAGGGGCTTCTTCTGCTTCTTCTTCCTAGAGAGAGAAATTTGGGTCTGAGTATTCTAGAGAGAGAAAGTGCTGGCATTTGAAAGAATTCTTGTATCTTTGTAATCTGTACTGGAGAAACTCAGTTGGCTCAGTCCATCTAATCTTGAGTACAGATCTATAAATCACAACTCTAAGTGGATTAGGCTATTACCGACAATCGGGGCTGAACCACTATAAAATCTTGTGTGTTCTTTATTTTCTTTATTAAACTGTCTGTGTCGTTTACATTCTCTTGAAGGCTTGTCGTTATTGACGTTCTCACGTCATTGGCTAAAAACACAGTCAACAGCATCGCAAGCCTTAAATGTTCGTTTTAATTTATTTTTTTAATCTTAGTATTTTTTTTCGAGATCTACACATTTAGCATAATTAAAGCCTTAAAATTTTGATGTAGAACACGAAAATTAATCATGGGTGCACATTATTATGAAAGAGAGTGGGAAGTTTAATGAAAGGGGTATTATAGTCAAAATTATACAAAATGGCATATATTTGGGATGCCTATTAAATTTGTCATATAGATGAAATACCCTATTGTTATACCATTTTTTGGACATTTATGACATTTAAAAAATAACAATTATGAAGGGATTATGAATGGAACATTTTGCATTCCTGTTCTCACTCAATGCAAAATGGTTCCTGTTCTCACACAGTGCAAAAATGGAACCTGTTCTCATGCAGTGTAAAATGGTTCCTGTTCTCACGAAATGCAAAGTAGTTCCTGATCTCACAAAGTACAAAGTACTTCCTGTTCTCACAAAGCACAAAGTACTTCCTGTTCTCACAGGGTACAAAGTACTTCCTGTTCTCGTATAATACAAAGCAGACTACCAAGTGCTAACAGAAGGGATTTGGTCGCGTAGCCGCATTCCTCAACCTCTGTTCACATAAGGCAAGTTATTTCACCTCTGTTCACACAAGGCAAACCATTACACGCTAACAGGAGGATCATGTTCGTTCAACACACAACATCCACGCTAACAAAGTTAGCAAAGGAGTACAGACTTGTCATTTATCAAAATATAACTATATTTCTGTTGTAATGTATTATTTGCGGGCCAAGCCCAATAGATTAAGTCCATGATCTAATTGTAACCCTAAACTCCTCACTATAAATAAGAGGAGATGGGATAGAAATGAGAGGGGAATGGATAATGCCGAATGACTGTTCTTGTATACACAGTCCTTATGTAATGTAAAGCGAAGAAGGGCTATAGAGCAACCGAAGACGCAAGTTCACCGGAAACTATGGTTCTTCAAGCTTATATATTAATAAAAGTTACTAAGTGAACGTAGGTCATATTTTTGGGGCCGAACCACTATAAAATATGGTGTTATTTATTTGATTATATCTCTATTCTTGAATCCATGCTCTTATGTTCTCAAGTTGACGAAAAACAGCGTCAACACCTATATTATTAAGCATATAACCTGAAATTTCCCATTGCAAATAAACATCTCGAAGATCGTGTTTGTGAGGATATAAGCCAAGGATATTATGAGATAAAGTAGATCTTGACACTACATGCCAACTACTCAGTTTTTCCCTCTTTGATTTGTCGATTAGCGCATGAGGGTGAAATTGGACCAATGTTTGCTCACAACTAGCTCCAGTAGACGAAGTGGCTGGTTCTTGATTTCTTGGAGGAGTTGGTCGTACAAGGTTTGGAATAGGATTACAACGAGGCTTGGAACCTCGAATAGAGGGTTGGATATGTTTTTTTTGTTTTTGGTATAATATATTTATGAACAATAGTGTTTTCTCTCACCATGGTAGGAGGAAATTTTGCAACTATAACTGGAATTTTACCAAAAGGAAGAACTGGTAGAGAAGGGTCACTGATCGATATCCCAATAGGAAGAGTGTCAGGGGTATTGGCTTGCTTAGGGAATGTCCAATCCTTCGAGAGAAATTAACGAAGTCCTTATTTGACCTCTAAAACTTTACGACGGTATAATTTTGTTTGATCCAACAGATTAGGACAATAATGATGTTGAATAGATTGTTCAGTCAAAGACTCCAATGAATAAGAAGAAGAGGATGATGGTTTGCTTTGTTCGTCTTCTTCGAACAATTGTTGTAGTAGATCATCGTCTATTTTTCATTGACCTGCTCAGTAATCATACATGTATATTTGAGAAGAAGAAAGGAGGTGAGCATGTTATTCGACCATCGGAGTATGTGCCTAAT
This sequence comes from Humulus lupulus, assembly GCF_963169125.1. NCBI lineage: Eukaryota > Viridiplantae > Streptophyta > Magnoliopsida > Rosales > Cannabaceae > Humulus > Humulus lupulus. Next base: position 106,920,985 of record NC_084793.1, read on the forward strand.
ATAATTAAGTAGGACTCTCAATAATAAAAATAATTTTTTATTCTACCAACATCTAATTCAGACCAAAAGGCAATACGAAAACAAGCGGAAAAAATCAGTTTTTTCGAGAAAATAAAAATAGAATTTTTTACTTTGATTTTCTTGGAAAAAATCACAGTCAGTCATAAAATAAGCCTACCCAAAGCCTTTATATACCCTAAAATTAATTTTCCTACTTCCTAAACACCAAATTTCCCAGAAAAATTATCATAAAATTAAAAAATCTTCAAGAACACCTGACAATTTTTTACTGTTTCCCAACAATATCTAAATCTATGATTCAAGCATTCAACATAAAATTGCAAAAATAAGACATTAGGGAGAGGAAACTTACTCAAAGTGAAGATTTGATGAAAAAGTGCTAAAAATAGCCAAAGATTTCAATGGAACTCTCAGATTTTTTTCTAGTTTTCTCGATGTTCTTGACATGAAGGCAAAGAGTGAAGAAAGAAAGAAGGAAAAAGGGTTTTATAGGGAAAGGGTTAGTGAAATAAGTTTTTTTTTTGCCTAGGGAGTTGTGTACCCGTCGGAACATTTTCCAAAATAGGTCATCATTATTTTTTATTCTCCCCAAAAGATATTTACCATTATAAGAGATGATCGAGTAAATATAGTTCGAAATAAAGTTTATTTGAATAAAACTTTATCTAGCATTGTTCACTACGATAAATTTGGGGGCAAGTGTTATTCTTAAAAATTAGCCTGATGATGTGACACTTTTATATGACACATGACAAAAGGAAATTCTATATGACATCAAAGTCTAGTCGAACATGCCGATCAAGATAAGTGAAGAATGAGCTTCAGAAGCACTACAACAAGAATATTGTCAATCGTTGAGTATGTAGTTGTTTGCTATAAATGTAGCTTATAATGAAAATATCTATTTTGAATGTATTTTTTAATCATTTAAGTATAAATATCGTGATAAAAGATTATCTAAGGCCCAAGGTCCATTACATAAGTTTATAAAGTTTAAAATACAAAACTGAATTACTCATTTATTTTTCATGGACAATTTACTTACAAAAATTCTATTGTGTTGTATTATTTCTCAAGCTTCAGAAACTCGATTGAATCTAGTTCTTCTGATTTTGAGTTTGAGGTTCTATTCAATAAAAAATGTCAAGTGAATGTAGGTCGTTACCAATATTTGAGGTCGAACCACTATAAATTATGGGTGTTATTATTTTTATTAGAGTAAATGGTGGCTAAAATACCCAATATTTTTAAAATGTTGCACTTTTATACCCAATCTTTTTTTTTTGTTGTAAATATACTCAATATCTTCAAAATGTTACACTTTTATACCTAGATTTTTTTTTGCGGTAAATATACCTTTTTTTTTTTTTTAATTTTGCACTTTTATATCTACTTATTTTAATTATTTTGAGAAATAATAAGAAAGTTAAGGAAAAAAAATAAGATTTTAGTTATTTTAAAATTTTAAATTATTTTCACTTTCAAAATTAAAAAAAAAATAAGAACAGTAAAATTAATCAAAATAATTAAAACTTATATTTTTCCTTTATTTATTTTTTTTTTTAAAAAACTTATATTTTAAATTGATGAAAATATATAAGTTTTTAATTATTTTAAATCATTTTTATTAATTTTAATAAAATATTTATTAAAGATTAATTTAAAATAGTTATATTGAGAAATAATAAGAAAGAGACAATAATTTAAAATTTTAAAAATAATTAAAATCCTATATTTTCCTCCACTTTTTATTATTTATCAAGATAATAAAAAATATGTATAAAAGTGGAACATTTTTAGAACATTGAGTATATTTACTGCAAAAAAAAAGTTTAGGTATAAAAGTGCAACAATTTGAAGACATTGAGTATATTTACCGCTAAAAAAAATTGGGTTTAAAAGTGCAATATTTTGAAGACATTGAGTATATTTACCGTAAAAAAAAGATTGGGTATAAAAGTGCAACACTTTGAAAATATTGAGTTTTTTAGCCACAATTTACTCTTCTTATTATTCATTTTCTCTATTTCTCTCTAGAAAAAAAATATTTAATTTTAAAATTAGAATGTATTATATATAATATATAAATCAAAACATAAAAAATACCCAAATTTAAATTATTATGAACACTAAATTCCAAACTAATAAAGAATGTGAAATAATTTACTTTTTAAGCTCACACAAATAATCTAAAATTGTTGACGTCGTTTTTCGTCAAGTTAAATTGTAGAGCAATTAAACAATAAAACAATGAAGCAAATGAATAATGAAGAAAAACAAGAGGATTTTTACATGGTTCAGCAGTTAATTCTGCCTAGTCCACGAGTCTATGTTATTAAGACTTGGGAGTTTTCTGGAAATTATTCAGAGATGAATTACCCAGAGTTTTCTCTCCAGAAAACCAAAAATCGGTCCTTTACAAGTGGTGATTCCTTCTCTATTTATAGAGAAGGTTGCAGAATTCATTCCCACATATTTCAGGAAGATATTCTGTAAATCAATTGAAATAATTATATTAAATGCACTATCTCCTATATTCACGGAAATGTCCCATGAAGATCCGGAACGGATAACAGATTAAATGATATCCCTTAAATATTGGGATTGCACAACAATAAACATGTTCACACGTAATGGGTTGTCCCAGGTGATTCATCAGGTCTTCGAGATCAGCAATTGGCATTGAGTCTGTCAAGACTTATGGGTCAATCACGAGCTTGTCACCCAACTTCACGCTATGCTCGGGATAGGTAGGTGCTGCAAGGCTGGCACACCGGAGCATGCACCCCGAGCTCGAGTTGTCCAGTCTGAAGGCAATTGATGAAAAATATATTTAAGCGTTATGCCATTGCCAATCATGAGCTCAGAGAATATTCGAGGTTACACATCCTCGAGGTCTTTGTTTTACTTCAGAGAGGTTTAGCGGTTGGACCATATGATGTCTTCATACATTTCGAGCTCACACCTGACGAGCCCAGTTTTTGGGGTCATAACTTCTCACCTCGAAATCTGGGTGTAACATTTTGCCCCCTCAAAAGTGTCAGTTCAAATCCTATGAGAAGGAAACTTTTAAACTTCCGTTCTTGGAAACTGTACCACCAATTTCACTCGAGTGTGGACATGCGTCAGCCAGGTATTGACTAATCAAAGTACTTGAGTGCCTTTTACACCACACGCACGTCCATCCGCCTGCCAACTTTATGGTGCCACTCTCTCATTGGCTAAGGGTCCAGATCGTTTCTTCGTTTGGTATCCTTTGGGGACCTATATATACGACATCGTCTTCTTCATTTCACTTTTACATTTTCAAGTTTCCAAAGAAAAGAGAAGAACAAAAACCCAGAACTTAAAAACCCGTTCTACTGCTGTATGTTCTCCAAGCTGAGGAAACAAAGCACCGTCGGTCTGTTCGACTCCGTGAGATCATTTTTGTAACCTCTCCTTTGGTCATCCATTTCTCTATTTCCACCATCTATATTGTGTAAGTGTTTATTCCTTATCCCCATATGTTTGTGTATATACTTTGTTTTTTCCATGCATGTTTATTGTTGCAGTAGCATTGAGGTACATTTACTAGTTTTATAGTAGAATGCTTCAATCAATTCCGTGTAGTTTTTAGGCTCTTCTATTGTTAAGATTTTTCAAACCCAGTTTTTTGCATTTTATTGGGTTATCTTGATTTCAACTATCGTATCGTGTAGACTAAGAAACTGGGTATAGGATTAGGGTTTTCAAATTGCACGTTTCCCAAAAATTTCACTTTTTGGGTAACCGCCAACTTTTTCCCTGAAAATCTGGGATTCTAAAAAATAAATCCAATTCCCCCCCCCCCCCCCTTTATGTGGAATACACGCTCTGAGCCTATTCTCGCTCTTTTGACCGAGCTCTCTCCATAGTTTCGAGCATTCGAGCTCAGACTATCTTGATTTTTATTATTAATCTTCTTGTTCGTCTGGCCCTCACCCTTTTTCTTTCTTGCTAGATGTCATAGAATTTGGAAAAGCGGTGGGGGTCAAAACTCGTGATTCCTTACTCATAGAAAAATTTGAGCCCAAAGTCACCTTTTACTCGGAATCAGTGCTTGATTCGAGAGCACTAACTAAGGCGTGAGCAAGAAGACACCCGAGCTCACTTTCGTCGTCAAATCGACGAGGTCGAAGAGAGAAAAAGGAAGAGACTTAGGGTCACCATCTACCCAGATCCAGACCCCGAGCCTAGACCAATCCCCCTCGATCCCACTCATAAAGTGATGATCACATTCAAACCAAGCGATCTCCAAATTTCACTGATGGAAGAACCATCAAATCCCCCTTCTACTTCGCAACCAACCACCATTCCCACCTCGAGGGGAGAATTTTTCGAGGCCGAGCATTATTGGAGCTCGATTTCTTCACTAGGGAAGATCTCTGACATCTTGGCCCTTCACGGAATTGGACTATCAGGCTCGCTGAGGTGTCGAGCTCCAACCTCCCATGAACGAAGCTGTCGCGCCCCGGGAGATGGTAATCCCGACAGTAAGTTAAAATATGCGGCTTGGAGCCATGAGCACATGAGGGCAGGGGCCTTATTTCCCTTGAAGTCCTTTTCAAGGACTTTTTGGATTTCATTGGGCTCGCTCCCTTCCAACTCAACAGCAACTCAAAGGGTTTTGTCAGCCCTGAGGTCGCTTTTCCACGAGCTAAAGTGGGAAGGACCTTAACCAAAGGAGATTATGTATCCTTTTTACTTGAAAAGCAATCCCTCCCGAGCTCGGGGAGGAGACGAATTCTACTATCTCTTGAGCTATCCCAAGGAGAAGAAAATCTTCAAGGATCTTCCAAACCATGCCCCCAACTTCAAGTTGGCTTTCCTTTGGCACAGATGGCCTGACTCCCTCCAGATACTATTCGTTCAGACGAATCCGTAAGTATACGATTTTTTTTTCTTTTTGCACTCGAATTTTTTTCTTAGGCTCAAACCACTCATAATATGTTTACTTCTTCAGCCAATTATCATCGACCTACTCCCACCGATGAGATGAAGGAGCACAAGGAGACCTTGCTTCAACTCCCTTATGGTAGGCGTTCCCTTTCCTATCTTCTTCATGAAGATAGACTTCGAGCTTGTGGTCTCCTGGAGAAGGATCAATCCACAAATGACTGGTCCAACAATAAATACACCAAGTGGGAGTTTATGCCTCTCCCAATCGGCAGCCTTCCTCTGAGGCGAAGCTCTAAGACACAATCCCCAGCTCAACATCGCAGGAGTCCGCGCTCAGGGAACGAGGCCAATGACGAGGCTTCGAGCTTGAGTGACAGAGGTACGGTCATCCTTAGCTCAAACTTATGGTAAAGTCAAATACGGTATTATAAATATCATAAGAAAATGGTTCTTTTACGAGCTATAAATTGTCTTAGCCCCAAGGGCATAGAAAACAAAAGATAAAAACTATTACAAAGGTTTTAAAGGGACGCAGCCCCGGATCGAGATTTAGGAGGAAGGAGCGCCCTCCTTAGCCTTCTCAGCATCCTCCTTAGCCTTCTCTGCCTCCTCCTGAGCAGCAGTGAGCTCGACACTCTTGTCGTAAAGAGTGTTGCAGTCCCGAGCATTATTCAAAAACTGCTACTAGGGAGCCTCAAAGCCGTTAATGCTCTGGCCTACCTGAGACAGAACGTTCGAGCCAAGTGTAGCCCCATGGTTCCTGGCAGCATTGTCAACTACATACTCATCAACATGAGTAGAAATTGACAACAGGCGTGTTTTGGAGGCTATGGGCTTCTTCGGAAGTGGGCCGAGTGTTGAGCGGACCATGATGGCAGGAGGCACATGGGGGACACCTGTGGTGGAAGCTTCGACCTGGGAGGCAGGATCCACAACCGGGCTCGTAGCAATGGGAGATGGGGGAGAATGGGTCTTCTTAGTCTTCTTAGAGACCTTGGCAGGCCGACCAGACTTCTGGGAGGCTCTTGAGAGCTTACTCCTCTTAGCCCCCTCGCCACTGGTGAGCAAGGTGTCGAGATCGGAGTCTATAGTACCTGCACAATCACACCACATTATAAGAAATTCCATGACACAAAAAGTTAGCATAACGCAGACAGTCAAGGAATAAAAGGACAAGTAGTGAGGAACCTAACTGAAACTTTCCCCCGAGCTCGTGCTCGGTGACCACGTAATTCCCCCATCTTCGGAAGAGGCAGGGGGAGTCCCTTCCCTATATGTGGAAGTCAACCTCGAAAGGTCCCTATAATCATTTGTTACGTATTGGACAGCTATTCCATCCTAGACCTCGTTCAGACTATACATAGTATCGTACTTCCCTAGCCAACTGTTATCCAGATTTCCGGATAGCGTTGAGATGGATATCCTCGGGGAAGCAGAATTATCAAAGTCTTTCACGGAAGGTGACCAGAGCTCGCGGATGGACAGAAAGGCTTCGCCTCTCCCGTTTAGTGTCCGGCTTACTCTTTCAAGCAAACGCGACACGGAAGCTCGTCAACTCTCCCGGACCCCCGAAGGGATATCCTTCGGGGAAGCTCCTTCCAGGAGAAGCTCTTCAGGTTGCCTTCGCGGAAACAGTTCCGTGCCTCGCACGGAACAAGACCAAGCGGTCGAGTCATGGAGGAGGCATAGTTGGAATGATATCCGCCTGACACAGGATCCCGCCTGACACGCCCGACAGGTCAAGGCCGCACACATCCCAGCACGCCTAAAAGTACCATTTCGCCTACTGTTCCGCTGACAACTTGGAAAAGACGGCTGCCTTTGTGCATTCCCCATACTTTCACGTAAATATACACACATAGAGCCTGGTAGCCAGGCGACTACGGTAATTGTATCCCCTATTTATGGCTGGTGTAATTAAGACTCATGTGAGTAGAGAAAAACCCTAATCCAAAACTCTAGCTATAAAGACCCCCTCATTTTACGATAGGGGGGACGGCCAACAAATCACATAGCAAGAACTCTGCTAAAATCTCTCTAGCTTCATCTTCTCCAAGAGAACCCGAGAGAAACACTGTGAGGTTGTGAGTTTCTTGTACACCAGCTGTTTAACTGTAATTCTCTACAAGTATAATAACATCGACTCGTGGACTAGGGCTCGTTAACGCCTGAACCACGTACAAACACTGTTTGTTTATTTACATTTATGCACTTCTACAGTTCTTATCTTTTTATTATTCCATTCGTATTCGTTTCCGAAAAACTCGGTAAACATTTTGGTGCTTTCATTGAGAGTTGTAGGAAGTTGTTAATCAGATCTTTTTCTGCGTAATGAAAAGATGGTGACTACGAGAAAATCTGCGGTTGACAAAAATGCTAGGGTCAATCCTGATACTATGATGGAAGATGTGGTACAAAACGAACCCTCGGACCACCAAGGTGAAGACCCGAAATCCCGCCAGGATCGGGTCAGTACTGAAGATACGACATACTTAGAAAGCGAAGAAGAGTATGCCCGAGACGGTTACTACAAAGACGGCTACTACTACGAGAAGGATCCAGAACTGGTCCAAGTAGCCGAAGAACTGGTGGTCACTAAGGCCAAGCTTGCTGAGCAGGAGCGCGTCTCCGAAAAAATGTAGCGCATAATGGAGCGCCTCCAAAGCAAGTTCGGAGATCTAGGCGACTCGGACGAGGATGCCTCTGTTCTAGGTGGTGCTGATGCCACCATGCCGGATCCAGCCGCTGCTGGACCATCCAAAGCCGCCCCTAACAAGGGCAAAGAAAAGGTTGGGGAGCCTGTGCGCACTAACGCCCCTGCACCTCCTAAAAGCGTGAATCACCAGGCCGACTGCTCCCCCCCCCCCCCCCCCCCCCGCGCAGAAGGTCTCTGGCGCTCCTAAGCCCAGACGTCCTTCAGCCCCAAGGGGGCACTCTGTGCCTAAAGGGCCCGGTGCTAAGGCACCCAGGCCTAGGGGAAGGAACAACCGCCCCAGTGATTCCGTCAACCAGGACGGTCGGGCTACAGACACGCACTCCGAAGATAGCTGGTCCATGGTGGACCTAAGAAGAAGGTTGGAGGCCAAGTATGAAAAGGCCAAAGGAGAAAAGGCCCGGCCTCGCGGAGATGACCTGCGGAATCATCTTAATGACAAGTTCCGGGGACGTGACCTCCCGGAGAGTGATACAAAGAGGCTCGAGGAACAGATCGCTGCCTTGACCAAGCTGGTCCGGAAGCAAAGTGGGGCCCTGTCAGACTCCGAGGAGGAGGACCCGGAGCCATGTATTCAGAGGATCGCGGAAACGTCCCTCCTGGATAACTTCAAAATGCCTCACATAGAATTATATGAGGGGAGGACAGACCCGCGCACCCATCTAGCTAAATACAACAAAATGATGCAACTGGCGCGCGTCAGTGAGGATGCCAAATGCATGTGCTTCTCACTCACCCTTACCAAGTCCGCGGAGGACTGGTGGAAAAGATTTGCTCCCGGATCCATCCACAGTTGGAAGGAGCTACAGTCCGCATTCAGAAGACAGTTCATTGCTGCCCGAGACCACGACATGGAGGTTGGTTCCTTAACCAACATCAAGCAGCTACCCAATGAGAACCTCAAAGCTTTCATTCAGAGAATGATGGAAGCTGCTGCTAAGACCAAGGTCAGCGACGACATGAAGCTGATCGCCCTTCAATCGGGCCTTACTGTCGGCTCCCTGCTATGGGGGGAAATGCAAAGGAGACGGGCAGAAACGCTGTCCGAATTCATGTCAAAAGCTCAGGGAATCATCAACCTTGAGGATGCCTACCAGCAGGCCTTTGGAGTTCCCCCAGCTCCGACGCCTTCCGTGACTGCGCCGAGCTTTGCTTCGCAAGCTCCCGCACCAGCCCTCACGCTTCCAGGAGCCCAGTTCACTCCAAGCGTGTATGGACCTTCCGCGTCTGCTCAGACGCCGAGTCAAACCCATTTCTCTGGGTACGGAGCTGTACAAACAGGATGTAGTATCGCTCCCGGACCGTCGCAACCGCAAGCAGAAGGCCCAGAACGTAATCTGAGCCAATCGCGGAATAAACGAGGCGGAAGAAACCCCAACCGGGGAGACCATTCAAAGAAACCCCAGAAAGACTATGAGCCCAAGTTCACGGAGTACACCAGTTTAATAGATTCACGAGAGAATGTCTATCGGGCGACCTGCAATATGGTCAACTACAGGAAGCCCCCGAAAGTGTCTCACGGAGGAAGGCGTCCGCGAGACTCCAATAAGAGGTGTGAGTTCCACGGAGACGTGGGGCACACCACAAACGAATGTCTTCAGCTGAAGGATGAGATCGAGTCCCTGGCAAGAGCGGGACACCTAGGTCAATGGGTGAGGATACCCATAATCTATCCCGAACAGGGAGTAGTTCACGGAGCTGCATATTCTCCGGGACAGAGGGGGACCGCTAGCGCTCCTGGAGCCGGTCACCCCTAAGCTCCTGGGTCTCAGTTCCCAGCGCTCCCTGCTCCAACCTCTCCGGCACCCATTGCCTTATTGGCTCCGGGACCCGGAAACCCATATCCGCCCGGCCTTGCTCCGCCACCGGTTGACGGACACGTAGCCACCATTTCCGGAGGACTGCACCTTGCCGGAAGCACCCGCAACTCCCAGAAAAGGTACTTGAGGGAGTTAGAACACACCGGAGAGATGTGCGCCTTGGTTCAGTCACCTGCTCAGCGTCCCCGAATGATGGATCTTCCCATCACCTTCACGGAAGATGACGCCCGACATGTGCACTTCCCCCACAACGATCCCCTCGTGGTGGAAGCTCAGATTGCCAATAAGAAGGTATCACGGATCCTTGTCGATAATGGAAGCTCCGTAAATATCCTCTTCAAAGCTGCCTTCCATGCTATCGGATTAACCGAGACAGACCTGACCCCATGCCCCATCCAGCTTCGGGGGTTCAATGGGGATGCACTCATGCCATTAGGCAAAATTCAACTTCCAGTCACCCTCAGAGGAGAAAGCGACGCTTGCGCCTTCAAGCACTGCGGTCGACTGCCCCACGGCGTATAATGCTATCCTAGGTCGACCGGTCCTAATCGATTGCGGGGCCATAACCTCGATACGCCACTTGTGCCTGAAGTTTCCATGCGACGACGGGCGTATCGGCACCCTCCGGGGAGACCAACGAAGTGCACGAAGCTGCTATAACGTCTCCGTCCGATCCATCTACACGGTCCAGGAGGCGGTTGTTGCCGCTCCTTTAGCGGGAGATTTACCAGAAACTGGGGGTGCCCAAGGGGCGTGCGTTGACAAACTCGACCCTAGAGTGGGGGTCGAGAGAGCGATAGAGCCGATGGAGGAAGTCGAAGAGGTGATCCTCAACCCGGGAGATCCCACCAAAGTCATTCAGGTAGGGAAAAACCTTCCATCGGCCATTCGAGAAAAGATCGTGGCCACTGTGAAGAATAATCAGGATATCCTGGCATGGTCCCACGCTGATATGACGGGGATTAATCCTAATGTTGCGTGCCACGCACTCAACATAGACCCATCTGCAACTCCAGTTCGCCAAAAGAGGAGGCCGTTAGACCCAGTGAGGGCCGAAGCAGTCAAAGCTGAAGTGGACAAGTTGATGTCCATAGGCTTTCTCCAGGAGTCACACTATCCCGTGTGGTTGGCCAACCCGGTTCTGGTCCCGAAACCCAATGGGTCCTGGAGAATGTGCATTGACTTCACGGACCTAAATAAAGCCTGCCCGAAAGATTGTTTCCCTCTTCCGCGAATCGATCAGATGGTAGACGCTACTTCCGGGTATGAACTCTTATCCTTCATGGATGCGTACTCCGGATACAACCAGATCAAGATGCATGTCACGGACCAGGAACACACCAGCTTCCTCACGGACAAGGGTGTCTACTGTTACGTGGTCATGCCTTTCGGTTTGAAGAATGCTGGGGCGACGTACCAGCGTCTAGTAAACAAGATGTTCAAGGACCAGCTGGGGAGGAACATGGAGGTGTACGTAGAAGACATGTTGGTAAAGTCCAAGACCTCCGGGGACCACAGTGACGACCTTAAGGAAGCTTTCGCCGTGATCCGAAAGTATGGAATGAAACTGAATCCGAAGAAATGTACTTTCGGGGTCTCGTCTGGGAAGTTCCTCGGTTTCATTGTCAGCTCCCGCGAAGTGGAGGCCAACCCTGAGAAAATTAAGGCGTTCATAGATATGCCTTCTCCCCGGAAGCATAAGGATGTCCAAAGCGTTACCGGAAGGATAGCTGCGCTCAGCCGCTTCGTATCTAAGGCCACTGACAAATGTGTCCCCTTCTTCAATGTGTTGCGAGGAAACAAGAGGTTCGAGTGGACCCCCGAATGCGAAGCAGCCTTCCAACACCTCAAGGAACATTTAACCCGAGCTCCCATTCTGTCCAAACCTGTCGAAGGAGAGGCGTTGTTCTTATACTTAGCTGTGACAGAGCACGCCGTGAGTGCCGCTCTCGTCCCGGAAGACGGCCGTATCCAGCTCCCTGTGTATTACGTAAGCAAGAGGTTACTGGACGCCGAGTCCAGATATTCAATGATCGAAAAACTCTCCCTCTGCTTGCTAATCGCTTCGCGGAAGCTAAGGCCCTATTTCCAGGCGCACACCATCAGAGTACTCACCAACCACCCTCTCCGACAAGTCTTACAGAAGCCCGAGTCTTCTGGCAGATTGCTTAAATGGGCCATGGAACTGAGCCAATTTGACATCCACTACCAGCCACGTGTTTCCATAAAAGGACAAGCTCTCGCGGACTTTATTGTGGAATGCTCAGGAATGAATGACCTCCCGGAAGATCCTGTCCCGGAACTTCCCACCTGGAAGGTCTATGTAGACGGAGCCTCAAATGAAAAAGGAGCTGGAGCAGGGGTCATCCTAATATCTCCCCAAGGACATCAGCTCCAGAGCGCCATCCGTTTCGCATTCCCAGCGTCCAACAACGAGGCAGAACACGAAGCCATGCTGGCCGGATTGCAACTGGCCAGAGAAGTCGGAGCCCAAAAAATCGAGGTATACAGCGACTCCCTACTTGTGGTAAACCAAATATCCGGGGAATACCAGACGAAAGGCGAAAAAATGGCTGCCTACGTGTCTCTCTCCCGCAGCCTCCTGCAGCATTTCAAAGGCTACCAAATCCGCCAGGTCCCCCGGGACCAGAACTTACTCGCGGACACGCTGGCCAAGCTTGCAACAGACCCGGAGATTGAACAATATGGCCTAGTGCCCATCGGGCACTTAGAAGCACCTAGTACCGAGACACAGAGGGTAAATGCCATCATCGACCATTCCCATTCCTGGATAGGACCCATCCTCAGATTTCTCACCACCGGAGAGCTCCCCACTGATAAAGCTGACGCAAGAAAGCTCCAGTATCAAGCCCCCCGATACGTGGTTATGGATGGAAAGCTTTACCGCAGGGGGTTGTCCATACCCTTCCTTAGGTGTGTTACCGGAACCGAAATCAGCGCCATCATCCATGAGGTTCACGGAGGCTTCTGTGGCGACCATACCTCCGGGCTGAGCCTCTCCAAAAAGATCCTTCGACAAGGATACTTCTGGCCCACCATGAAGAAGGATTGTGTGGATTATGTCAGAAAATGTGAGCAGTGCCAGAGGTACGCCAAGGTTCCTTGAGCGCCGCCTACAGAAATTACCTTAATGACCAGCCCCTGGCCGTTCGCCGTCTGGGGCATTGACCTAGTAGGTTCCCTTCCAACTGGAAGGGGCGGAGTGAAGTATGCCATATTCGCGGTAGACTACTTCACCAAATGGGCTGAAGCTGAACCTATGAACACGGTCACGTCTAAGAAAGCACTGGACTTTGTCATCAGGAACATAGTGTGTCGTTTTGGGCTTCCACGAAAAATTGTGTCCGATAACGGGAAGCAATTTGATAGTGAACATTTCACAGACTTCTGTGCTTCACATGGAATCATCAAAAGCTTTTCCGCAGTCGCCAGACCTCAAGCTAATGTGCAAGTGGAAGCAGTAAACAAAATCTTAAAGACCACGTTGAAGAAAAAACTCCAAGCTTGCAAGGCTCACTGGCCGGAAGAGCTTCCGCGAGTACTTTGGGCCTATCGTACAACAGAGAGAACTTCGACGGGGCACACACCTTATTCCATGACCTTCGGTTGCGAGGCCGTCATCCCAGTAGAAACTATGATCCCCTCTCACAGGCAGGACACCTACGACCCTACCCGGAACCACACCCTTCTCCAGGAGTCCCTGGACATGATCGAAGAGCTCCGGGAGCAGTCGCAGGTCCAACTAAAAATGTACCAAGGCAAGATAGCTCGACACTTCAACACAAGAGTCAAGAGCCGTACATTCGAAGTTGGGGACCTTGTCCTACGGAGAGTATTTCCTGCCACGCAGGATCCGGGAGTGGGAGTCCTCGAACCCAACGGGGAAGGCCCCTATGAAGTACAAGAAAAAGTGGGCCATGGGACGTATCACTTAAAGAGACTCGACGGATCTAAAGTCCCGCGCGCCTGGAACGCGGAGCACCTCCGCCGTTACTATCAGTAGGCCCCGGACTATCTAGTCGAAAGTCCTTGGTGGATGTAGCAAAAGTGTAAAATGTGGAGATAATCCTCCCTACTGTAAAACACATGCCTAGCAGGCTAAATTAATGAAACACGGAGAGATTCACTCCGCTTTTACTGCATTTTTTATCCCTGTGTTCAAAGCTGCGTTTTAACAAGTGACCACGCGGTCCGGAGACGTCCGGACCCCACGCTCACTTGGGGGGGTATACATGGCTAAGGCATAGCCATACGCCCCTTGAACAAAACATGCACAGAACACCACTTATGTGCTAGCATTTTTTAAATTGTTAAGCTTAGGTTAATTTGTTGCCATAAACATACTTGCATTACGTGTCATGTGCGCATTATGTGTTTATGTGAAAATTGCCATTGAAATGTCTGCCATTATGCATCATGAAAATTATCTCCTGTGTAGCCCAGCGATGAACAGAACTGGGGGTTGGGGCACATTCAGAGAGCTACGCCGAAACACCCCCAACTTCCGGGCAAGTCCTTCAAAAAATATTCCGCGACCGCTGTAAAGCTTTGCTTCGCAAGCTCCAGCTCCGGGTCTCACAAGGCGAAAGATGACAAGATCCGCGACCGCTGTAAGCTTTGCTTCGCAGGCTTCAGCTCCGGGTCTAACAAAATAATGCATGGCAAGCTCCTCGACCACTGCAAGCTTCGCTTCGCAAGCTCCAGTTTTGGGAGCAGATATAATCGATCCCCCAATGACAGCAGGCCTTGCTTACCATAGCCCCTGCTCCAGGATCACACATGGTAGGCGTGATGGTTTCCCCGACCGCAACGAACCTTGCCTCGCAAGGCTTTATGCCAAGTCCCTGAAGTCGGCCACCGTGAGGTCCGCAACGATAGTTAATTTTGCTTCGCAAAAATCTAGTCCTAAGTCTAAGCGACGCTCACCAAAAGAACTCCCGTTCCAGCACCATCTCGCGAAAGCGTATCAAGTGTTTGCCTCGCAAGCTTTGTGAAAATCGCGAGGGGGAGATAAGACGGATCACCATAGCCAACCCAGCGAACGGTACAACTACAAGTCCCGGGATTGGCTATTTACCTTAGGAAGGCTGAGTACGATGAAAGAGGGAGTCTGGCCATTGGAACCAAGAATCCTCTGCAACCTAGAAACTACGTGGGAAAGGACATAAGCCGTTGGAGCTTCAAGTTAGAAATGCATAGGTTCTGGTCGTTGGAACCAAAACCTCATGCACCCCTACTGCAGTTTCTGTCGTATAAAAGTATATACTCTAAGCGCAAAATTAAACAAGGAACTCAGCAGAAAAAGAATGAAGAAATTATTATAATGAAGGCCCTGCGGACCGGGCATCTGTAATGTTCCCGTAATTAAAAAGAATACAGGGAGCTTCATCCCACAGGAAAATAAAGGAAAACATAAAAAATAATTAAAGATAAGGCCCCTTCAAGCATTGGGGGTGGCAGCGGTATCCACGTCCAAGGCCTCGAGGTCAGCAGTTTCAACTGGGGCTGGCGGAGTCGGCTCATTGGAAGGCGGAACTTCATCACGGGCAGGTTCAGAGGTCCCCGCCTCTCCGGGATCTCCTACCTCAGGGGCTCCAGCAGGTTCGTCAATGTTCTAAGTTTGGACGTACACCTCTGGGCCTTGATCCCACACCTGTAGCTTCTCCCTCATGGTGTCGGCATCCTCTCCCAGATAGCCTAGTACCTCCGGGTTCATTTTCCAGAGTTGATGCATGAGGACCACGTGCGATATATTAATCGTCCTGTTCAGTACCACCTCGGCATCCTCCTTCTCCTTCAAGCGCTCCGCCTCGGAGGTTGCCAGCTTTGCCTCCACGACAGCTAATTGAGCTTTCAGTTTTTCCATCTCGCCCTTGGATGCATCCCGCTCTCCCTTAAGAGAATCAATCTCCTTGCGCTGCACCTTATTTTGGTTCAGCACGGATTGCTTCTCGGTCACATGCCCCCTGGCGGTGAATTGCAAGGCTCCGATCTCTTTATCCTTCTCGGCGAGCCCCAACTCCAGCATAGACACGAGATCCCTGCTCCTCTTATGAAATTGCTCCTCCTCGTGCAGCTTATTCTGAAGAGTGGCATATTCTTCTTGCCGCTTAAGGAGGAGATCATTTTTCGATTGCAAGCGGGCTTCCAAGGTATCCTTCTCCCCCCTGGGCTGGGATAGCTCTTCCTGGAGCTTAGAGTTTGTGACCTTCAAGTCATCCAACTGCTGCTTGAACTCCTTCTCCGCGCTGGCCCGGTACTCTTGATATTTGGCAAGATATTTCTTCTCCGCCTCTTCCTCAGCCTTGCGCCGAGCCTGGTTAATCTTCTCCGCAGCCTCCCCTTTATGCTCTCGACCTGTTGGGACAGATTCTGCTTCTCCGCCTCCAAGGCCTGGCGAGCCACCTGGCTCTCCTCCAGCTGAACCAGAACTACACCCACCTCCCGGAACGAGCGTTCCGCGATGAGAGAGGCCTGCAAGGAAAGACAACTGAATGAGTTAAGCAGAACCAAATGTGCTAAGACAGATGATCCCAAAACACAACAGCTGACGGCTTACCCCAGACAATTGCTGCTTCACGGCATGTGTCAGCAACAGCGGATCCTTACTGCTACTGATGGCCCATTTCTCAGAATTGAGCTCGCACAAGCTCAGGGCCATGTCCTCCATCATCTCCACTCCGAACGACGCCAATGCACGTCCGAGCCTAGGCACCAGCCTCTTCCCCAAGGCCGGGCCATCCAAAACCGCTCCGGCCGGGTGAAGGGATCTCACCCCTTCGGCCAGCTCAGCTCTCTTCACGGCAGATAGGTTGTCTGCCCTTCCCTGAACAACAGCCTTCTCAGCCTCCAACCGCCTCTTCAAAAAATTATCAGCCCGTCTTACGCCTTCCAGGAGAGCAGCGGGGAAACGGGTTGGTTTCTGAGGGAAGTGGAACTTCAGGCCAGGCGGAGGAAGGCTTGTTTGTTGAGAAAGTAGAAGAGGAGGAGAAGAAGGAGACCCCGAAAGGGTAGACTCCCTTTGGACCGGAGGAGGAGGTAGACGGGGTATTAGGGACGGTAGCGGAGTCACTACCGCCCCGGTTTGATGTTGCTGCTGGTGTTGCTGCTGTTTTGGCTGCTGCTGTGGCGTTGTTGATTTTCTTTGTTGTTGTTGTTGAGGTTGTTGTTGTTGTTGCTTTTGCTGCTGGGGTTGTGGTTGCTGCTGGGAGAGGGCAGTCTGGCGAGGACTGCGCGCGGCCCGAAGGTCTCCGTCACCTCTGGGGGAAGAATGTATGAGGCGTTTTCTCTTGTCGCCCTCAGCCTCTCCTCCAGGACGCTTGCTCACCCCGGTCATCTTCACGGGGAACACAAGACCTTCCCCATCGCTGCTGCTACTCGAGACCATCATGGTCTCGGAAGGCCCATCGGCAGGAGACTTCTCTACCCCCGGAGACACTTGCGCCTCGCCACTTGTCTTCTTGGGAGTGGTAGCTTTACCTCCCCTACCAGCTTTGGCCTTTCGTCCTTTCCCCTTGGACGGGTCTTGGCTGGTGGCAGCCTTCTTAATAAGCGAGGTAGCTCTCCCCAACATTTTTGCTTCGGGATGTTCTGCAAGAAACGTACGAAGCAAGGTTAACGAACCAGCAAGCAATGTGAAAGAAGATAAGCAGAAGACAAGACAATCAACAACATAAAAGCACAAGCAAGTCCGCCAGCAGGGAACAAGGAACAAAAAAGAGAGACGTTTGAGAGGGACGACCATGCACGAGAAACGTGGATGGCCTTCCCCGAGCGAAACAAGACACCGCTTCCTGCTCCAGGAAGCTCCCGTACTCCTTGAAGTCCGGGAATGACATGCTGAGGGAAGAAGGGTCAACCATGGTGACACCTTCTTGCAGACTACCGTCATCCAAACATCCGAGGAGCTCATCTACCCTATCGCAATATCTGTCAAAGGGTATCCTACGCGGATCTAGCCTAAGGAAGCGGGGATCGAACCCCATCTGAGAGGTCCGGGAAACCTCAGATAGGCTAGGGGTGTGAATCAATCGAAAGCTAGCCTTACCTATCCCGGAGGTGCCAGCTCCCGGAGTCCCTTCATTGGGGTAAGCCGCGGCGTAGCGAGCCTCAATTTCTTCTTCCTCCGACTGGGGGTCAGGGAACCTCTCCGCCCAACTGGGGAACAAATTATTCTCGTCCTGGGCTGCCTGGCAGATCACCTTGGACAGTTCCAGGGCAATCTGCTCCCGGACGTCAGCGGACACCTGACTTTGCCCCCTGCCACTCACTGGCTCAATATTTTGGAAGGAGGCGAGTAGCCCATACTCTCTCAGAGATTCGGTGGTCACAAGTCCTTCCACCTTCAGCTCTTCCTCCGAGAGCCCCTCGTAGAATTGCGACCTCCTTATCATCTCCGCACAGCGAGGCATCCGCGGGATGGCTTCTGCAAAATTCAAACATGGGTGTCAAAGATCCTCCCGGAAGGCAAATCAAACGTGATGAAACAAAGTTAAAAAAGAAAGGAAGGAGCACTTACCAGGGACTTTGAAGTCCAAAGACAGAGCTGGCACCCTCTTCAATGGGAAACCAGTCGTCAGGAACCAGTACTCCCGGAGGTCTGGAACCCTCGCGGTATGACAAGTGGGGCACATCACGTCCGGATACCTCTCCAGCCTGTAGAACCCCACCTTGTCTGAATGGCCTCTCATGGGCTGAGACTTCAACCTGTAGAAGTACAGCACCTCCTCCGGGGTAGGAGCCTCCAGGTCCCGGGACTTGCAAAAGATGTACCACCCCGCTAGGAGCTTATAGCTGGGGGGAATCAACTGGAAGGGGGAAATCCCCGCCTTCACGCAGAAATGGGCAAAATACCTCCTTAGGGGCAAATGTGCCCCACACACTATATGTGCCCAGCTCCAGGCACCAAAACCCTCGTGACTCTGACTAGCAGACTCACCCAGCACCGACAGACGGTGCCACATCAGGCCTGGGATGTTCTTCAGGCCTGCCTCTGAGGAATACAGCTCCAGCATGCCGAAGTTCCTGAATAGGTTCGGCTTCTGGTCCATCTCCCAGATTGAACTGTTGATAGTCGGTGGGCCGGCCGCGACCACTTTGGTTTTTCCTTTCCCCTTTGCGCCAGCGACAGGGGAACCTTGCTCCTGGGCAGATTCAGCCTCTACCGCGGCAAGGATTTGTTCCTTTGAGGTGTTCGTCACTGAACAAGAGAAACAAAGAAGAAAACACTCTAAGCAGTCAGCACCCTTGTCATACCCTAACGGTATCAAAGGCGTCGGGGAGACCCTCCCCGAAAACTACTTGGAGAGACTCCCACCGAGCTTGCCGAGGGGTTGACACCATGCCACCCGAAGGACACCAAGGAGCCAAACTCAAACTCCGAGCCTAAGCCGGCCAAGAGAAGTGTTTTCCCAGAGGAAGACACCCTAAAGGCGCTCACGCTTATGCCCTAAAACAGCAAATCAAAATAACACAAGCAAGACGAGGAACGACTTTCCAAACGCAAATCGTCAAAGCATGCAAAGAGATTACTTATCGACTCACATCAATCGCATGCCTATCAAAGCCCTATTCACGCATGCACATAGACGATACTGGCAGAAAACTCAACTCTAACAACTACCAACAACCTAAGGTTTGGGAGGAAAGAGCAAAGTAGAAATACTTACTGGTATTCGGGTAGTTGAAGATTGAAGGAGTAACCGGATCACTGCACAGCACGATCGCAAGAAGTAAAAGCTGCAAAGACAAACGGCAATTCAAACCCTGAACTTCGGCGAACAAACCCACTGCCAAATCAAAAGAAAAGTTTCTGGATTCCTTACCAAAAGAAGTGGCAAGTTCGAAGGAATGGAAGCTTGGAAGCCTGAGAGTTCGAAGGTTTGGGAATCTGAAAGTCTGAAAGATAGAGAATTTGAGAGCGTAAAGAGGAAGAAAGGCCTGTTCCCTGGTTTTTATAGCAGGAGTGAAGTCCTTTCGAATCCTACAAATGGACGGTCCTGATCTTCCCATACCGCATGCATCAGATCCGACGGCTGGAGATGAAGCGCCGATCCTATTTATGACTCCTCGGATGGGAATATAGTATTTATTTCCCATCATTATACCACCTCGGGCCCGGTGTACCATTAAAAACCGTCAAATCATTACTCAGATGCTTGACGCACGCATACTCAGCCAGTCGCCTCACGCACACGTCTTGGTCACAGAGCCATTCCCGGCATGACGCGTGGCCCTTGCCACACTTGAGTACTTGAGTTCAAACAGAAGAAATTTCCTTTCTTTTTCATACTAACACTCAGGCGGGAAAAAGGAACCCTTCTAGGAACACAGGAGGTGACCCCTCGCCTAATCTAGAAACCAGAATACCCGAATGACTGTACAAGCTCCCGAATCTCTCAAAGCTCCGTGACCTTGGGGGGTAAATGTTATCCAGATTTCCGGATAGCGTTGAGATGGATATCCTCGGGGAAGCAGAATTATCAAAGTCTTTCACGGAAGGTGACCAGAGCTCGCGGATGGACAGAAAGGCTTCGCCTCTCCCGTTTAGTGTTCGGCTTACTCTTTCAAGCAAACGCGACACGGAAGCTCGTCAACTCTCCCGGACCCCCGAAGGGATATCCTTCGGGGAAGCTCCTTCCAAGAGAAGCTCTTCAGGTTGTCTTCGCGGAAACAGTTCCGTGCCTCGCACGGAACAAGACCAAGCGGTCGAGTCATGGAGGAGGCATAGTTGGAATGATATCCGCCTGACACAGGATCCCGCCTGACACGCCCGACAGGTCAAGGCCGCACACATCCTAGCACGCCTAAAAGTACCATTTCGCCTACTGTTCCGCTGACAACTTGGAAAAGATGGCTGCCTTTGTGCATTCCCCATACTTTCACGTAAATATACCCACATAGAGCCTGGTAGCCAGTCGACTACGGTAATTGTATCCCCTATTTATGGTTGGTGTAATTAAGACTCATGTGAGTAGAGAAAAACCCTAATCCAAAACTCTAGCTATAAAGACCCCCTCATTTTACGATAGGGGGGACGGCCAACAAATCACATAGCAAGAACTCTGCTAAAATCTCTCTAGCTTCATCTTCTCCAAGAGAACCCGAGAGAAACACTGTGAGGTTGTGAGTTTCTTGTACACCAGCTGTTTAACTGTAATTCTCTACAAGTATAATAACATCGACTCGTGGACTAGGGCTCGTTAACGCATGAACCACGTAAAAACACTGTTTGTTTATTTACATTTATGCACTTCTACAGTTCTTATCTTTTTATTATTCTGTTCGTATTCGTTTCCGAAAAACTCGGTAAACACCAACTATCAAACCTATGAACCCTCTCATCTACCCAGGACCATACATAAAAATGGTTCCTATCATCTTCACACAAGATTCAAGTATCAGGCTTATGCAAAAGTAGCGAACGAGACCTTAATATTTTTGCTTTACATTTCTCAAGTCGAAATATTTCAAGCAATTTATATTAAAAGTGTCCTTATGTCTATTTATTCATACAAACACGTGGTGGATTTAAGCTCGAGCTTCAATGCATTCATGCACAGTTTACTCGATGTATCTGTGTTCGATCTCGTTACTTGTCAAGGTCAGAACTTACTTTTACCATGCACTCAAAAGTACTTATATGGCGTGTAATGTAGGTAGTTTAGTTATATCCTGCTTTTCTAGTTACTTTTCCTCGTCCTCGGGTAGCTCCCCAAAGTTATGAGGTCGAAACTATCTTTTTGCAAGATATTCCAGCCTCGATCTCAACTTAGCTTGAAGTAGGTTTATTTATATTCCAACTTTCTATCGATTAGTTTTAGCTGGTTTGTTCCAAACCTATTTAGGTCGTGTTTTTGGTTCGTAACCATACACAAATATTTTTGACCTAGTTATGTCTAGATCGTGCATTTGGTTTTATCCAAATTACCTTGCCTTGCGGTTATATCCAAACACTTCTATTTTTTAATAATTTGGTCACGTCCAAATTATGTCCAAACTATCTTAGCTTGCGTATTTGGTTATGTCCAAACTTTTATTCTTTAATATTTTGGTTATGTCCAAAGTATCGTAGCTCGTGTATTTGGTTGTGTCCAAACACTTTTATTCTTTTCGTGTATGATATATTTTTTTTCATGCTTACGGTATATATACCACTAATGCCCCCTTAATATCCTATGAGTGTGACCATAGGTTATTAAATTAAGAGAGGTTGCAAAAAATACAGCATATTGAAACAAAAATGAACTTTATTCAGAATTGAACAATTTATTAACAGAAGCATAGTAAAGAAAAGCAAGCACGGTTACAGGTGACATCATTCCTACACTATTGATAGTAAGGTCGTAGATGTTCGCCATTCCATGCTCATGGTACCAAATCCCCATTCAATCTTGCCAATTTGTAGACGCCAGGTCGGATAACTAATTCGATCTGATAAGGTCCTTCCCAATTAGGCCCGAGCACGCCAGCAGCTGGGTCCTGCGTAGCTAAGAACACACGCCTTAGCACCAAGTCTACCAAACCAAATTTTCTGTCTCGAAGCTTTTTATTGAAATACTGGGTAGCTCGCTGCTGATATGCTGCATTTTTTAGCTAAGTCTTGTCCCGTCTTTCTTCAATCAGGTCTAGACTTACTTCGAGCTGGGATTGGTTCGAGACTTGATCATAAGCGTGGATACGAATGGTGGGTATTTCGACCTCGATTGGTAGCATAGCCTCGCATCCATATGCCAAAGTTAACGGGGTATGTCCTGTTGATGTACGAGCTGCGGTCTGATATGCCCACAAGACTTGGGGCAATTCTTCGGGCCATTTTCCCTTAGCTTCTTCCAATTTCTTCTTCATAGAACTCTTCAGGGTTTTATTCATAGCCTCAACTTGGCCATTCGGTTGGGGATGAGCCACAGAGGAGAGCTCTTTATTATCCCATTTTTCTCACAAAAGTTTGTAAACAGTTCACTATCGAGCTGAGTACCATTATCCGATACTATCTTCCTTGGCATTCCATATCGGCAGATTATATTTTTTACCACAAAGTCCAAGACTTTCTTTGAGGTAATTGTTGCTAGAGGTTCGGCCTTGGTACACTTCGTAAAGTAATCTACCGCGACTACTGCGTACTTAACTCCGCCTTTGTCAGTTGGCAACGAACCTATGAGGTCAATTCCCCAGACTGCAAATGGCCATGGGAAGGTCATCATAGTTAGCTCGGAAGGTGGAGCTCATGGGATTGTGGTGAACCGTTGACACTTATCGCATCTCTTGACGTAATCAAATGAGTCTACTTTGATAGTGGGCCAGAAGTATCCTTGGTGTATAATTTTCTTAGATAGGCTATGCCCCCTAGTGTGGTCCCCATAGAATCCTTCATGTATCTCTTCTAGGATCTTCTTAGCCTCGGGTGGAGTCACACATCGGAGTAGTGGCATAGAGTTTTCTCTTTGATATAGCCTTCCTTCCATAATAGTGTATCTGGGAATCTGATACATCAGTTTTTGAGCCTTGTTCCGTTCTGCTGGAAGAATGCCGGTTTCAAGGTACTCAATTATTGGGGTCATTTAGGTTGGTTCAGAGTTAATCATGTAGACATCTTCCTGTGTAGGCTCGCTTATACTAGGCGTCGATAGATGCTTTATTGGTAAAACGTTTAGTTTGTTGACCTCGGTGGATGTGGCAAGCCTGGCTAGGGCGTTTGCATTCAAATTTTGTTCTCGGGGAACCTGTTCTATTATGTAAAACTCGAAATGTTCGAGAGGTGCTTTTGCTTTTTCTAAATATGCAGCCATTCTTGTCCCACGAGCCTGGTATTCCCCTAAAATTTGGTTGACCACCAATTGAGAGTCACTGTAGCAATGTATCGCCTTAGCCTTGAGTTCCTTGGCTATTTGAAGTCCTGCCAGTAGAGCTTCGTATTCAACCTAGTTATTAGACGCTTCGAAGTCAAAACTCAAAGCAGAGTGAAATCGACTCCCAGTTGGGGTGATCAGTATGATTCCTGCCCCTACCCATTTTCGTTGGAAGACCCATCGACATAAAGTTTCCATAGCTCACGGGCTGGGGTTATAACTTCGTCGTCAGTCATTCCAGTGCATTCCACTATGAAGTCTGTCAAGGCCTGTCCTCTTATGGTTGTCCTCAGATGATAAGTGATCTCGAATTGCCCGAGCTCAACAACCCATTTTAGTAATCGGCCTGAAGCTTCTGGCTTGGATAAGACTTGTCGTAGTGGTTGATCGGTCAGAACATGGATGGGGTTCACTTGGAAGTAAGGTCAAAGCTTTCGAGATGAGTGAATTAGGCCGAGAGCCAACTTCTCCATTAAGGGATATCTTGGTTCTGCCCCCAGTAACCTTTTGTTGACATAGTATACTGGCTTTTGCACCTTCTGTTCTTCTCGGACGAGCACGACGCTAATGGCGTGCTCAGTTGTAGCGAGATATAGGTACATAATTTCTCCTTTGATAGGTTTCGACAAGATAGGAGGCTCCATGAGGTGCTTCTTGAGCTCCTGAAATGCTAGGTCACATTCCTCTGTCCACTCAAATTTTTTGCCCCCTCTCAAAATGTTGAAAAATGGAAGACATCGGTCTGTAGATTTCGAGATAAACCTACTTAATGCCGCCATCTGTCCAGACAAAATCTGGACATCCTTATGCTTTCGAGGTAAGGGCATGTCAATTAACGCTTAGATCTTGTCAGGATTAGCCTCTATTCCTCGAGCATTCATAATGAAACCTAGGAACTTCCCCGACGATACTCCAAAAGAGCATTTCTGGGGGTTGAGCTTCATGTTGTACTTCCGTAGCACGGCAAAGCATTCTTCAAGGTCATCCACATGGTTATTGTTATGATTTAACTAACATATCATCAACGTAAACTTCCATGTTATTACCTATATGTCTGGAGAACATCATGTTTACGAGCCGTTGGTATGTGGCTCCAGCATTCTTGAGCCTGAACGGCATGACATTGCAGCAGTACAATCCTTTATTTGTCACAAAACTCGTATGCCCTTGGTCCGAGGCATGCATGGAAATCTGGTTATATCAAGAATAAGCGTAAATGAATGACATAAGTCCATCCCCAGCTGTGGTATCTACGAGCTGGTTGATCCGAGGTAGGGGAAAGCAGTCCTTAGGACATGCTTTATTGAGGTCTGAGTAATCAATATAGGTTCGCCATGTTCCGTTAGGTTTTGAAACTAGTCCTGGGTTAGCGACCCAATCCGAGTAGAAGGCATCTCGTATGAATCGATTTGTCTTCAACCTGTCGACCTCTTCCTTCAGGGCTTTCTTCCTGTCGTCGTCCAGGAGTCTTCGTTTTTGCTACTTCGGGGGGAAGCTCTTGTCAATATTAAGAGTGTGGCTCATCACATTCGAACTTATCCCTACCATGTCCGAATGTGACCACGCGAAAATATCCTGGTTCTTTTTCAAAAAGCAAATTAATTGCTATTTCGTTTCTTTCGGAAGGTTTTTCCCCACCTTCACAGTTTTCAGGGGGTCAACCTCTTCGAGCTCCTCTAACGGCTCAAGATCAGCCCTTTCTTCTATTCTCGGATCAATTTCTTCGTCTATCTCGAAGACTGTCCCATCCTTATTCTGAATTACGAAAAGTGTTTGTGCACTTGTCTGTTTCTTTCCACTAACGGAAATGCTATAACATTCCCTCCCTGCGAGCTAGTCCCCTTTCAGAGTCCCGATGCCACTAGAAGTCGGGAACTTGATGGCCAGATGCCTTACAGACGAAACTGCCCCCAGCCCTATTAGGGCGGGTCTCCCGAGCAGTAGATTGTAGGCCAATGGAAGATCCACTACTACAAATTCCATCATCTTGGTTGTCGAGACCGGGAAGTCTCCCAAGGTTACGGGGAGTTCGATGGATCCTATACAGGCAATCCCTTCTCCTGAAAATCCATACAACGTCGTTGCACAGGCCTTTAGGTCATGAAGCATGAGTCCCATCTTTTCTAAGTTGGCCTTGTAGAGGATATTTACTGAGCTCCCGTTATCAACCAGGACTTGGTGTACCCTCTTGTTTGCGAGCTGAAGGGTGATGACCAGCGGGTCGTTGTGAGGAAACTGTGCATGAGACACATCGTCCTCAGTAAAATTTATGGGTTGAGATTCAACCCTTTGCTGTTTTGGAGCTCTGGGTTCTGGTTCGTAGGGAGACTCGTCACCAGTTTTCAGTTCATTCACGTATCGTTTTTGGGCGTTCCTGCCCGATCATGCAATATGTGGTCCCTCCGAAATGGTTATGACATCTTCTCCATCAATCGGAGGGGGTCATTCGTTCTCCCTTGCTCGGGAGTTGTTATTTTGGGCAGGTGGAGCTACTATTGCCCTCTGGATGGTGGAAGCCTGATTGGGGTTTTGATTCCTAACATGTTGCCTAAAATATCCTATCGAGATCAGGCCTTCGATCTCATCTTTTAATTGTCGACACTCATCGGTTGTATGCCCGATATCTCTATGGAATTTTCAGTACTTGTTGGAGTCTCTTTTCACTTTTTGGTTCCTAATGGGGTCCGATCGTCTGAAAGGGACTTGGTTTTCATTAGCCAGGTAGATATTCTCCCGAGACTCATTGAGCTCGGTATACACTTTGTATACGGAGAAATATCTTTCCCCTTTCTTCTTCTTTCCCCCTTCCGCCTTGGGGTTATTCCTTTCATTCTTCTTTCTTTTAGAAGGGTTGTCCCCAGGGGGTTTTTAGGTCATAGGATCCGCCGAGGTCGAGGCAGAGTTTGTGTTTGTTGTTGTAGTTATGGGCTTAGAGCTCATGTTTAATGCTGACCTTGCCTCTTCTACATTAACAAACCTCTAAGCTCGTCGATTCAACATGGTTGAGGACCTTACGATCTTCCTCTGCATATCCTCCCAGAGAGGACTTCCAGGCATTACTCCGGCTCAGACAGCCATTAAATAGCCACTGTCGTCGACGTCACGAGCTCGGGCAACTTCCAAATTAAAACTTGTGAGGTAACTTTTCAATGTTTCATTCGGCTGCTGTCGGACATTGGTTAAGGCAGATGCCTCGGGCCTAATTCTGACCATGGCTTTGAATTGCTTCTTGAAATCTCTAGATAATTGATCCCAAGAAGCAACTGAATGTCTCTTATACTTCTCAAACTAGTTCTTTGCTGGTCCCATGAGCGAGGCTGGGAACAGCTTGCATTTGAGCTCATAGCCCACATTATTGGCTCGCATGATTGTGTTGAACGAACTTAAATGACTGTACGGATCTGAATTCCCATAAAATGGTGGGACATGAGGAATTCAGAATCCCTGAGGAAACGGGGTGCTGGAAATATGGGGGGCAAAGGGTTCGAGTTATTCATCGAACTCTTTGTCCCATTCCTGACTTCGTTCATTTTGTAAGAGCCTGAATGCTCTTTCCAATTATTCAATCCTTTCTTGGACTGGATCCACGGGGGGTTTGACTTGAAGCAGTGGGAATTGGTTATTGTTGATTACAACCCCAGTTTCGCGCGGTACGGGGTTCTTGCGCCCATTGAGATGATCCCTCAAATCTGGGTTCGATGGATTATCATTCCCCCGGTTATGGTTCAGGTGTTCTCGTAAATCTGGGTGATCCCTTCGATTCCTAGTATTTCTACGTCCCTGGTCATACATACTGACCAATCTAGTGTCTCCTGAGCCTTCACTGACATGGCTCGCTGCGCGGTTGTTTCGAGATGGGTTCCTTGCCAATTGCCTCGTCTCAATAGTGTGAGACCGAGACATTTGGCTTCTCGTGGGTTGGGTACCTCTATGCTCCCTAGCAGTCTCCCCATTTCTACACCTTCTCCTAGCACGCCTTTCCCTATCACCCTGGGTCGGTTATGTGTTTCTCTGAGTTGGTGAGGGATACCTTATTGGCGATGGTTGCTGCCTTATGGGTGATGGTGGCTGCCATCCATTACGGGGCCTAGAAGGCCCTGAGTTTGCTTGATCTGGTTCAGGAACGTTCTGCGCGTTACCAGGATTTTGGGTCCGAGCCTCCGTGGGGGCTCGGTTATTCCCTACTCCTGCTGGTACCTCCGCAGTTGGGTTCGCAGGAGCTCCAGCCTAGTTACTTCTCCGGGGCCTTGATGGAGTAGGTTGTTCTGCTGGCGGCGAAGGTTGCTCTGTTCTTTGGGTGGCAGCATTTTTGCTCAGTCGCCCTTGAGGCCTACGTGGTGGAACATGAACGTTCCGTAGAGGGGAAGGTGGGGCCTGAGCTACCTGTGCCTCAGCAGCTAATCTAGCTAGCTCCTCGTTACGTTTCTTGGCTTTTGCCAACTGCTTACGCATTTGACAATTTTCGAGCTCCACTATTGGGACATATCGTTCAGGATTGTAGTACATGTCCTTGTCGTCCCTGGGGGCTGGTGGTCCCCGAGAGTCGGATGATCCACTCCTCTCATCAGGGTCTGAATTCACCATAGGCTGCTTTCCAGGGCGTCGGGGGTAGTCAGCTTCAACTAAAATTTCCTCTTCAGGAACATTGGGATCATTCTCTACCATTGTTGATTCAGGGAGGCTTTTTTGACTGAACAGACTCACGCACGTACTGCTTATTGCTCTCAATGAAAGCACCAAACTGTTGATGCCATTTTTTGTCAACTTAAATTGTAGAGCAATTAAACATTAAAACAATGAAGCAAATGAATAATGAAGAAAAACAAAAGGATTTTTATGTGGTTCAGCAGTTAATTCTGCCTAGTCCACGAGTCTATGTTATTAAGACTTGGGAGTTCTCTGGAAATTCTTCAAAGATGAATTACCCAGAGTTTTCTCTCCAGAAAACCAAAAATCAGTCCTTTACAAGTGGTGATTCCTTATCTATTTATAGAGAAGGTTGCAGAATTCATTCCCACATATTTCGGGAAGATATTTTGTAAATCAATTGAAATAATGATATTAAATACATTATCTCCTATATACACGGAAACATCCCATGAAGATCGGGAACAGATAACAGATTAAATGATATCTCTTAAATATTGGGCTTGCACAACAATAAACATGTTCACACACAATGGGCTATCCCAGGTGATTCATCAGATCTTCGAGATCAGCAATTGTCATTGAGTCTGTCAAGACTTATGGGTCAATCATGAGCTTGTCACCCAACTTCACGCTATGCTCAGGATAGGTAGGTGCTGACGAGGCTGCCACACCCGAGCTTGCACCCCGAGCTCGAGCTATCCAGTCTGAAGGCAATTGATGAAATATATATTTAAGCATCATGACATTGCCCATCACGAGCTCAGAGAATATTCGAGGTTACACATCCTCGAGGTCGTTGTTTTACTTCAAAGAGGTTTAACGGTTGGACCATATGATGTCTTCATACATTTTGAGCTCACACCTAACGAGTCCAGTTTTCGGGGTCATAACTTCTTATCTCGAAATTTGGGTGTAACAAAAATATATATAATTTACAAAAGAAAAAATACACACACAAATGAGTTCATAAGATTGATGCTATAAAAAAAATATTGTTTATGTTTAGTTTAGATTTTGTTTAGTTGTGTTAATTAGTTTTAGACTTGAAAATTACTAACTAAATACACTAAAAATCTTATTTAATTGGTATAAAATTTATACTTTTAACATATTAAATAAATCATGCAACTTAATAGTGTAATTAAATATGCATTTAAATAAAAAAAATGATAAGGTAAGATAAATGAGACAATAAAGCTACTTTGTACATGTAGTTTTTTGAAGTTGTATTCAATTTTAGCTGTAACTTATTTTGTTATATTGTAAAAAAAAAATCACTACCAATAAAAAAAATATACTACTATTTTAATATTTAGATTTTATCAATCATACTATTTTTTTATACCTTGTATGTAATTTTAAATTATTATATAATTTATATATATATAAAATTTCCCCAAAAAAATTAAAAATATTACAACACATTATTATTGTCTAATATATATATATATATATCTTCTATATAAAAAGTGTATAAATAACGGAAATTATTGGTTATAACAGTTTTTTTTATTTTTTTTCCGCTATATTTAATAGAATATTCTTATATTTAACGGTAGATTATAAACATGACTTAAACTTAAATAAAATTAAATAAATAAATAAACAAATTAAAATATGATATTTTTGAGATATTTTACAATGATAAACATATAACATATAATCTTTTGTTATCACTACCAAATTCAAAAACTAGAACAAACATAAACTTAAACAAAAATAAATTAATTAATTAATTAAAATAAGATATTTTAAAGATATTTTATGATAATTTAAATAATTAAATCATATTTATTTAAAAATAATAAAGTGTCGACGCCGTTTTTCGTCAATAGTGAATATGTAGAGCACGTAAACAATAAATATTTATGACCATAAAATACAATAAAACAAGGAGGATTTTTTACGTGGTTCAGCAGTTAACTCTGCCTAGTCCACGAGTCTTTGTTATTAGAACTTAGGAAATTTCTGGAAATTCTTCAAGGATGAATTATCCAGAGTTTCTCTCAATATCACAAAATTTCGGGGCCTTTACAAAGGTGCACGACTTCTCTATTTATAGAGGAAGTCTCGAGATACTATCCCACACGTCTCTGGGAAGTTATCTTTTACATTAATAAATTTAATGGCTTTAAAAGCCTGTAACTCTTATATACAAGGAACGTCCCCTGAAGACCAGGGGGCGTATAACTGAATAATAAATATCCCTTCATTATAGGGAAGTTACAACAATGAATGTAGACGGTGTCTCTCCAAGTGACTCACTGAGATGTCTGAAATCAGCAATCAACATCGTCAGCGTCGTACCATCCCAGGTCTCTGAGTGACTTTCAAATTGTATTATTTTCTCAAAATCAACTTAGAATGAAACGCCGAGCTCACACTTAAGCCAAGCTCGGGACACTTGATCCGAGGTCACACGACAATGGTCGTATCATGATGCTCTATCTTCTGAGCTCGCAAGGCTTTGAGACCGCCACTTCGAGGTTGCCATATGTTTTGAAGGTTCGGCGCCTAGGTTGCGAACACATGTTCTAGATATTGCGAGCTCACGCCTGATGAATCCAGCTTTCGAGATTGCAATTCTCAAGGCTCAAAATCTGGGTGTAACATTTTGCCCCCTCAAAAGTATTTGTTCGAATCCTGTGAGAAGGAAACTTTTGAACTACTTTTCTCGGGAACAGCACCGTCACACACGTCCGAGTATGGACACATGCCAATTGGGTATTGCTCACCCAAGGTACTCGAGTACCTTGGAAACCTGCCCACGATCGTTCGCCAGCCACCTTTTCGGTGCCATCTTGTCATTTGTCCCTGACCGTCAGATTTGATAAGGATCCTGGTCAATGGCCCAGTTCACTCCCTTTTTTCCACCTCTGATCGTCTATACATAAGACTCTAGTCATCTTCCTCATTTTACTTTTACGTTGATCAGAGGAAAAAAGAAAAGAGAAAGAGAAACCAGAGGATATCCCAGAAAATTCTTGCTTTTGCATGTTTTCCCAGCCAAAGAAGCAAAAGACCGCCAGCTTGCTCGAGACCGTGGGATTATACTTGCAGCCTCTTCTTCAATCAATGATTTGCTGCAATTGTCATCTTCATTGCGTAAGTATCTGATATATATATATTTTATCAGTTTCTGGCTTTGTTGTTTTTTAGTTCCTGGGAATGCACTGGTTCACTTTGTAGTTTGATAAACTAGGACGCTTTGACCAATAGGTATTCAGGTTTAGGTTTTCCCATTACTAGTTCTAAATCCAGTTTATATGTAGAAAAAACCCAAACATGGTCTCTTTTTTCTGGGTTTTCAAAATTTAAAAGACGTATCTTGCACACCAAGATATTGGGTACAAAATCTCGGTTTTAAAGAATGCACGATGCCCAAGAATACCATTTTTGAACAAGCGCCACCTTTTTCCCTGATATTTCAGGATTCTAAAAAATTAGACCTGCTTCCCTCCTTTTTTTTCGTAGAATACACGCTCTGACCCTTAATCGGGTTTCCAGGATCTAGCTTGTCTCGTACCCAAGCACTTTCCGAGCTTGTTTCACCAAGCTCGTTATTCTTGACTCTTTGCATGCATGGCCCTCACCATTTTTTCTTTCTCGCTAGATGTCACAGAATCTGGAAAAACGGTGGGGGTCGCTACTTGCCATCCCATATTCGCCAAAAACTCCGAGCCCAGAATTTTTGTTTGCTCGGAACCAACGTCTGATTCATGAAAACGATCTCGCGCGCGAACAGGAAGAAACCCAAGCTCATTATCGCCGCCAAATCGTCGAGGTCGTAGAAAAGAAGAGAAGAATCCTTCGAGAGGCTCTTTATCTGGAATCTGATTCAGGGCCCAGACTGATCCCCCTTGATCCTAGGTTAAAAGTGACAATCGCGTACAACCCGGGAGAGCTTCAATTCTCACTGATGGGGGAGCCCTCTACCTCGCAGCCAAGGAGGGAGTTTTTCGAGGCTGAACACTATTGGAGCTCGGTTACCTCGCTAGGTCAGATAAACGATATCTTGGCCTTTCATGGTATCAGACTGTCAAGCTCGTTAAGGTGTCGAGCCCCTATTTCCAGCAAGCGAAGCTGCTACGCCCCAGGAGATGGAAATCCTGAAAACAAGCTGAGGTATGTGGCTTGGAGCCAGGAGCATATGAAGGCAGGAGTGATACTGCCTTTGAAGTCTTTCTTCAAGGACTTCACGGACTTCGTTGGGTTGGCTCCATTCCAGCTCAACACTAATTCATACAGGGTTCTGTCTGCCCTGAGGTCGATATACCACGAGCTGAAGTGGGAAGGACCGAGGCCAGAGGAGATCCCGTATCTTTTCTGCTTGAAAAGCAATCCCTCCCGAGCTCGAGGAGGAGACGGCTTTATTACCTTTCGAGCTACCCAAAGGAGAAAAAGATGTTTGAGGATCTTCCCAATCATCCTCCTAATTTTAAGAAGGCCTTCTTCTGGACGAATGGCCTGTCTCCGTCGCGATGCTATTTGTTCAGACGGATCCATAAGTATCCCACCTCCTTTATCTCTGTGCTCGAACTTTTGTCTATAGGCTTGTACTTAGTTAAAATGTATTTTATTTTCTAGCCAACGATCGTCGTCCCACTCCTTCTGCTGAGATGAAGGAGCGCAGGGAGGCCCTACTCCAACTCCCTTATGGCAGGAGATCGCTCTCATACCTTTTGGATGAAGGTAAACTTTGAGCTTGCGGACTCTTAGGAAATGGCCAGTCCACCTCGGACTGGTCCAACAAAAAATACGACCGCTGGGAGCTCGTGCCCCTGCCAACAGGCATCCTCCCCCCGAGGAGAGAAGTGAGGGCCCCGCCGCCAGTTCGCCGAAGGAGCCCGCAATCAGGGAACGAGGCCAAAAATGAAGCCTCGAGCTCGGGCTCGGATGATCAAGGTACAGTCATCCTAAGCTTGAAAATGTGGTCCCCCACCCTTTTAAGCACAAATCCGATAGGCTAGTTCTGTGCGAAGACAATAGGAACCACTTTTATGTGTGGACTTGGGTAGATGAACGGGTTCATAGGTTCGATAGCTGGCTCGGGCAATATGATACTATGTATAGCCTGAACGAGGTATGGAACGGAATAGCCGTCCAGTACGGGATCAATGACTATAGGGACCTTTCGAGGTTGACGTCCACATATAGGGAATGTACTCCCCCTGCCTCTTCTGAAGATGGGGGAATTTCATGGTCTCCAAGCTCAAGCTCGGAGGAGAGTTCCAGTTAGGTTTCTCTCCAGTTATTTGTTTTTTATATATCTTCTAAGTTTGTTAGCACCATGCTAAACCTTGATTGCAACTGTGCAGGTGCTATGGACTCTGACCTTGACGCCGTGCTCTTTAGTGGCGAGGGAGCTCAAAAGAGTAAGCGCTTGAGAGGCTCGCAGAGGTTAGACCAGCCCTCTAAAATCCCCAAGCACACTGAGAAGACCCCACCGGCTCCGACTGCTGCGAGCACAGTCGAGGACCCGAATGCCCAGGTCGACGCATTTGTCTCGACCACACCCACCACGCTTCCTCCAGACACAACTCTTCCAACACTTGGACAACCCCCGAAGAAACCCTCAATCTCCAAGTCACTTCTACCGTCGACCCGACCTCATGTAGATGAGTCCGTGCTTGACAATACCGCTGGGGCCCACGGAGCCGTAATTGGTTCGGATGTCCTTTCTCTGGTGGGTCAGAGTCTTTCAGGATTCGATGCTGATCACTGAGAGTTTGTGAATAAGACCCGAGACTGCAATACTCTTTATGATAAGAGTATTGAACTTACTACCGTGGTAATTTTCGTAACTTATCTTCAATTGCTTATATCTTGGCTTACATTCTGATTCAATCTCTTTGTGTTTCAGGCCCTCGTCGTCTCGACACAGCTTAATTACAAGCTGACCAATGAGGTGCATACGAGCATGTCTCTGGCCCAGGAGTTGAGGGATCTCCAGCTTAAAACGGCTGATGAACTCAAGGACTCGAAGACAGAGCTTGAAAAGATGAAGGCTCGTCTTGCGGAGCTGGATAAAGCTAATGCCAAGCTCGAGGAGGAGAAAGATGCCACTTTTGAGATAATCGAAAATGAAAAGGCCTGCCTCCTCAACGAGTTCAAAGAGAAGAAAGACAAAGCGGTCAATCAATCCATGTACAAGATCTGGGCTAACAATGCTGACCTCGATACCAGCTTCCTAGGTCCTCTTGAGGCGAAGCTCGTAGATCAGTGGAATGCTCGGCTTGAGGCGGAGGATGCTGCTCGGGAGGCCGCTAAGGAGGCTGCTCAGAAGGATAGTCATGATATTCGTCCTGAGGAGTCTAGTGCTACTGGTGCTGAGAAGGCCAAGGAAACTGCTCCTTCTTGAATCTCACCTCGAGGCTGCGTCCCTTTATTTTTGTAACTACTTTAATTTATGCCCGTAGGGCTGATACAATTTCTTTTTCTTTTAATACATATGCTTTACATTTCTTGGTTTGAAATATTTTGCACATTTTATATTAAAGAATCGTGTATGTTTGTTTATTCGCACAAACATAGTTTGGATTTAGGCTCGAGGTTCAATGCATTCATGCACAGTTTGTTCGAATTATCCGCTTCTGATCTCGTTATTCGTCAAGGTCGGATGTTACTTTAACCATGAACCCGAAAGTACTTGTATGGTGTGTAATGCGAACGGTTTAGTTATATCTTAGTTTTTAGTTACTTTTTCTCGTCCTCGGTTATCTCTCCGAGGTTATGAGTTCGAAACTACTTTTTATAAGATACTCCAGCCTCGATCTCGACTTAACTCGAAGTGGGTTTAAGTTCCAACTTATCGTTGATTAGTTTTAGCTAGTTTGCTCCAAACCTGTTAAGGTCGTGATTGGTTTGTAATCCATACACTTATATGTTTTTGAAAATTCGGTTATATCCAAATTACCTTAGCTCGCGCATTTGGTTACATCCAAACACTTGTATGTTTTTGACAGCATGGTTATATCCAAACCATCCCAACTGGCGCATTTGGTTATCTCCAAACGCTTGCATGTATTTCGTGTATGTTATTTTATTTTTCAAGCTGATGGTATATATACCAATGATTCCCCCTTAATATCCTATGAGTATGACCATAGGTTATTTAATTAAGAGAGATTGCAAAAATAAAGAAAAACATAACATATTGAACGAAATAAATCTTTATTTGATAAAATCCAAAAGTAGACAAAACAATACAGATAAACAAGCATGGTTACAGGAAAACACCCATCCTATACTATTGATAGTAAGGTCTTAGGTGTTCTCCATTCCATGCTCGTGGTACCAGGCTCGCATCCAATCTCGCTAACTTGTAGACACTGGGTCGGATTACTGACTCTATCTGGTATGGTCCTTCCCAATTTGGCCCGAGCACACCAGCTGCTGGATCTCGCGTTGCCAAAAACACACGCCGTAACACCAAATCTCCCACTCCGAACTTTCAATCCAGAAATCTCTTGTTGAAGTACCTGGTAGCTTGCTGTTGGTATGCAGCTCGCTGTTGGTAGCTTTCTCCTCCACCCTTGGGTCGATCTCCTCATCTATCTCCAAGATCGTCCCATCTTTGTTTTGAATAATTACGAGTGCCTGTGCACTCGTCTATTTCTTTCCTCTTAGGGAGATGCTATAGCATTCCCTTCCAGCCAACTGGTCCCCCTTCAACGTCCCGATGCTGCTAGGAGTAGGGAACTTAATGGCCAAATGCCTCACAGACGAGACTGCCCCCAGCCTTACTAGGGCGGGTCTTCCGAGCAGCACGTTGTAGGTCGAAGGTAGGTCTACTACTACAAACTCCATCATCTTGGTTGTTGAGACTGGGTAGTCTCCCAAGGTCACGGGGAGTTCGATGGACCCCATGCAGGCAGTCCCTTCTCCTGAAAAACCATACAACGTTGTTGCACATGCTTTCAGGTCGCGAAGAGTAAGTCCCATTTTCTCCAAGGTGGCTTTATAAATAATGTTCACTGAGCTCCCATTGTCTATGAGAACTTGGTGAACTCTTTTATTTGCGAGCTGGAGAGTGATGACCAGTGGGTCATGGTGAGGGAACTGGACATGGGACGCATCGTCCTCGGTAAAGGTTATTGGTTGAGATTCTATCTTTTGGCTTTTTGGAGCTCTAGGTTTAGGTTCATAAGGAGACCTGTCCCCAGTTTTTAGCTCGTTTACATATCTCTTTTGGGCATTCCTGCCCGTTCCTGCGAGATGAGGTCTGCCCGAGATGGTTATTACATCTTCTCCCTCAATCGGAGGGGGCCTATCTTCGTCCCTTGCTCAGGAATTGTTATTTTGTGCAGGTTGTGGCGCAGCTTCCCTCTGGCTTGTAGACGCCTGATTAGTATTCTGGTTTTTGACATATTGTTTAAAGTAACCTCTCGAGATCAATCCTTCGATCTCGTCCTTCAACTGTCGGCATTCATCAGTAGTATGCTCGATGTCTCTGTGAAATCGACAATATTTGCTGGAGTCCCTCTTGGACTTCTGATTTCTCATTGGGTCTGGACGTCTGAAGGGGACCTGGTTTTCATTAGCCAGGTATATGTTCTCCCGAGACTCGTTGAGCTCGGTGTACACTCTGTACATGGAGAAATATCTTTCCCCCTTCTTTTTCTTTCCTCCCTCGGCCTCGGGGTTACTCCCTTCTTTCTTCTTTCTCTTGGAAAGGTTTTCCGCAGCAGGCTTTGAAGCTGGTGGGTCCACAGAGGTTGAGGCAGAGTTTACGTTTATCGTTGTAGTTACGGGCTGGGAGGTCACATTAAGT
The DNA here is from genome assembly GCF_963169125.1 of Humulus lupulus. NCBI lineage: Eukaryota > Viridiplantae > Streptophyta > Magnoliopsida > Rosales > Cannabaceae > Humulus > Humulus lupulus. The sequence goes on from NC_084793.1 coordinate 106,957,750, forward strand.
GTCAACCTCGCTTCCTCTACATTGACAAACCTCTGTGCTCGTTTGTTAAACTCGGTTAGGGACCTCACTGGTTTTCTCTGCATATCGTCCCAGAGAGCACTTCCTGGCATTACTCCAGCTTGGACAGCCATTAGATGACCATTGTCATCCACATTTCGAGCCCGGGCAACTTCCAAGTTAAACCATGTAAGGTAACTTTTCAATATCTCTCCTGGCTGCTGCCGAACGTTAGTCAAGGTTGATGCTTCAGGCCTAACCCCCATCATGGCTCTTAACTGCTTCTTGAAGTCCTTTGATAGTTGATCCCAAGAAGTGATTGAATGTCTTTTATATTTCTTGAACCAGCTTTTGGCTGGTCCTGTCAGCGATGCTGGAAATAGCATGCATCTAAGCTCGTAACCCACGTTACTTGCTCTCATTATGGTATTGAATGTACTCAAATGGCTGTATGGGTCGCACTTTCCGTCAAAAGTTGGGACATGAGGGATCTGAAATCCTTGAGGAAATGGAGTATTGGAAATATGGGGAGCGAACGGGTCGAGCTCCTCGTCAGAATCTTCATATCGACCCTGACCTTGCTCATTTTTCAAAAGCCTGAAGGCCTTTTCCAACTGATCAATTCTTTCCTGGACCGGGTCCGCGAGGGGTCTTGCCTAAAATTGGCTTTCGTCGATCACAATTCCAGGTTCGCGCCTCCGCAAGGGGTCTTTACGCCTATTTAGGGGATCCCTCAGGTCCGGGTTTGTCGGGTTAACATTACCCCGATTCTGATTCAAGTGTTCTCGTAAGTCAGAGCAATTCCTATGGTTCCCTGTATTCTTTCGACCTCGGTCATGCATACTGACCGATCTGGTATCTCCAGAGTCATCACTAGTAAGACTCGTTGCATGATTATTTCGAGATGGGTCTCTTTCATGCTGCCTCGTCTCTGCAGTGCGAGATCGGGACATTTGACTTCTTTTAGATTGGGCACCTCTCCACTCCCTGAAAGCTTCTCTGTTCCCTTGCCTCCTTCCCGCACGTCTTTCCTCATCATCTCGAACTGGTTGAGTATTCCTACGAGGAGGTGAAGGGTATCTTATAGACGATGGAGGGAATCGTATGGGTGACGGTGGTTGCCACCCATTTTGAGGCCTAGACGGTTTTGCCCGAGATGGGTCAGTTGCATTCTGCGTGTTTCCAGGGACTTGAGTCCAAGCCTCTACAGGGGCTCGGTTGTTCCCAGTTCCCGCTGGTATCCCTGCAATTGAATTAACCAGAGCCTTAGCTCGGGTACTTCTTCGGGGCCTCGAGGGAGCGGATGGCTCTGCTAGTGCCGGAGGTTGCTCTGGCCCCCTTGTGGCAGCATTTTTTCATGGATGCCCACGAGGCTTGCGGGGAGGAACATGCACGTCCCTCGGAGGAGGGGCTTGGTTTTCATGCGAAGGTGGGGACTGAGCCGCCTGAGCCTCTGCGGCTATCCTAGCCAACTCCTCATTCCGCTTGTTGGCTTCAGCCAACTGCTGTTTCAGCTGCCGGTTTTCAAGTTCCACAATGGGAACGTACTGCTCAGGATTGTAGTACATATCCTCATCCCTTGGAGGTGTTGGTGGCCCCCGAGAATCGGAGGACTCGCTTCTCTCCTCTACATCTGGGTTTACCATTGGTTGCTTCCTAGGGCGTCTTGGATAGTTTTCCTCAGGAATGTTTTGATCGTTTGCGGCCATAACTTGTTCAGGGATTGACTGCTTAAGGCTCTCAATGAAAGCACCAAACTGTTGACGCCGTTTTTCCTCAACAGTGAATATGTAGAGCACGTAAACAGTAAATATTTATGGCCAGAAAATACAATAAAACAAGGAGGATTTTTTACGTGGTTCAGCAGTTAACTCTGCCTAGTCCACGAGTCTTTGTTATTAGAACTTAGGAAATTTCTGGAAATTCTTCAAGGATGAATTCTACATAGAAAGAGCTTTTTAATCAGGGTGCGCAGAACTATTCAACAACTTATTAGAAAGACAAGACAGCCAATCAAAAATGTCTCCAGAGTTTCTCTCAAGTTCACAAAATTTTGGGGCCTTTACAAAGGTGCACGACTTCTTTATTTATAGAGGAAGTCTCAAGATACTATCCCACACGTCTCTGGGAAGTTATCTTTTACATTAATAAATTTAATGGCTTTAAAAGTCTGTAACTCCTATATACAAGGAAACGTCCCCTAAAGACCAGGGGGCGTATAACTGAATAATAAATATCCCTTCATTATAGGGAAGTTACAACAATAAATGTAGACTGCGTCTCTCCAAGTGACTCACTGAGATGTCCGAAATCAGCAATCAACATCGTCAGCGTCGTACCATCCCAGGTCTCTGAGTGACTTTCAAATTGTATTATTTTCTCAAAAACAACTTAGAATGAAACGTGGAGCTCATACTTAAGCCAAGCTCAGGACACTTGATCCGAGGTCACACGACAATGGTCGTATCATGATGCTTTGTCTTCCGAGCTCGCAAGGCTGTGAGACCGCCACTTTGAGGTTGCCATCTGTTTTAAAGGTTCGACGCCTAGGTTACGAACACGTGTTCTATATATTGCGAGCTCACACCTGACGAATCCAGCTTTCGAGATTGCAATTCTCAAGGCTCGAAATCTGGGTGTAACATTTTAAAAATGGCGTCAACATAAAGACACACATATCATTTTTTATCTTATAAATTTGTGTGATATTTTGTTTTTTATCATGTGATTAGAGCTCTTTTTCTTCATCAAATTCACCAAAGGACATTGCGAGATACATTAGAAACTCAAAATAGTTGATGCATATATACTACTATCTACACTATGACTTTTTCTATTATTATTTTATTTCTATTATTAATTTCCTTTTAAATATTTTTGTATTATATATATATGTCATGTAGTCATGTAAATATATATGTCGATGTTGTGTTTTAGATGTCACATATGTAGAGATTATTGATATAAATATTTATATAATAAGTAGAAGCAACGTGCAATGCACGTTGCACGTTTGCTTAGTTTTAAAGTTGTAAACATTGTCTATAATTTTAATAAATACTGATTCACTGTTTTTTATAATATATATATATATATAATAGAATGAATTATAATTCTATAGTATATATATATTTATATCAATAATCTCTATATGATATCTAAACACAATGTTGTCATAAATGTATATTTACATGGCATATATATATAAGATAATAATATTTAAAAAGAAATTAATCATAGAAATAAAATAAAGAATGGAAAAAGTCATAGTGTCGACAGTAGTATACATGCATCAACTATTTTTAGTTTATAATGTTTCTCACAATGTCATTTGGTGAATTTGATGAAGAAAAAGAGCTCCATTCACTTATAAAAAACAAAATATCACAAAAATTTATAAGATAAAAAATTATATGTACCTTTATTATTTTTAAATAAATATGATTTAATTATTTAAATTATCATAAAATATTTTTAAAATATTCTATTTTAATTAATTTATTTTTGTTTAAGTTTATGTTTGTTGTAGTTTTTGAATTTGACAATGACAACAAAAGATTACATATTATATGTTTAATATAATATTATGTGTAAGTTTGATTAAATTTTATTTAAGCTATTAAATATATGGTTTTATTATTTTTAAATAATTATCATTGTAAAATATCTCAAAAATATCATATTTTAATTTGTTTATTTATTTATTTAATTTTACTTAAATTTAAGTCATGTTTACAATATACCATTAAATATAAGAATATTATGTTAAATATAAGAATATTTCGTTAAAGTTAACGAAAAAAAATAAAAAACTGTTAAAACTAAGAATTTCTGTTATCTACACACTTTTTATATAGAAGAGATATTATTGAATTATAATTCATTCTATTATATATATTTAAAAAAAATAATGAATTACTTTTTATTAAAATTATTGACAATGTTAACAACTTTAAAACTAAGCAGACGTGCATTGCACGTTGCTTCTACCTAGTATATATAAAACTAGAAAACATAACCGCACTTCGCACAGTCTTTTGTAATAATTAAATTTTTTTTTTTTTTTTGGAAATTGTATAGTTAAGATTGCTTTTTATCCTCGTACAACATTCTTCTTACATGGACACATGAGGATGTCTTGACCATAGTTTTTTAATGATGATATTCATTGTATAGCAAATCTCATGTAGGATTTTGAAAAATTATGAATAATAAGAGTTATTTTGGCCGATTACCCATTTGGATAATTTATTTTAAAATTTTATTTTTAGACCTCGTATTTTGTCAAAATATTAAAAATAGGAATAGAAAGATTGATTATTTGAACACTATATATTGGTTGATTAAACATTTGGACATTTTATTTTTAAAAATTATCTTTGGACCATGTATTTACTCAAAAAGTTAAAATTCTTTATAAAAAGCAAATCATATAAATTTATATAATTTATATTTTTCGTAAGGGTTCACACCATTTTTAACCATGTATTTTAGTCGATTACCCGTTTGGACCCTTTTTAAAAATAATTAACTTGCGGACCTCGTGTTTGTCAAAAGGTTAAAAATATGAATAAATAGAGAGATTATTTGAAGGTAACGACCCAACTATTCTAGACTATAGACCATTAATAACTACTATACACAGACACTAATCTTAAGAAAAACATACATATGAAATAACCATAACTTTATCATAAATTGTAAAGCAAAGGTTAAATTCATGAAAATTCATTTAAGATATGGGATCCCATTGTTTGAAAATAAAATAGAACATAACCTTAAATCTTAAAATTCGTTACAAAACAAAGTTCGGAAAATACATGTAAAGCATAATTTAATTGACTAGAAACAAATTCATCCTCGAATCGTTCACGCAGTCCACCGATTCAATTCTCCCTCACTACACATTCCTAAGCTGCCAAGAACCTTCCTGCCGCCATAACTATTATCCTGCACATATAAAACATAAAGGAATGAGTCTAATGCCCAGCAAGGAAAATCTACTACAAGCATGAAACATAATCATACACATAAACTATGAACATATATCATATACTATAACACATATATCATAATTCTAACCCATGTACATGGTAACTATTGGGGTTTGCTAACTAAGCAACTCTAAGCCTCAAACTACAATGAGGTTTGCTAGTTAAGCAACTATAAGCCCCAAAAACATAAAAATGTTGAGGTTTGCTATATAACAACTATAAGCCCCAAAACATAAAAGTGTTAGGGTTTGCTATATAGCAACTATAAGCCCCAAAACATGCATATATAATAACACATAAAATCATACTATAGCATAATCATAACACTTTTATATAAACATAGCACATATCACATAAGAACTATCCTATTTTCCTTACCAAAATACCAGGATGATGAGAACAAGGTCGAGATTTTGGAACACTCCTAAAACCATTAATAGAGAGGTGAGTATTCTAAAAGAAAAGAGATGAAAAGAATGAACTAAACCATCGAGAAGATACTTACCAACAAGAACCTCAAGTTCAAAGAACTTAGATGCCTAACCAAGAATAAAGAATACTGAGTTAGGAATTGAGTAGAGAAAAACTATAAGAAAACTAAGGAAACAATACAGAAAGGAACTAGAATTAGGAATACCTTGAATGCACTATAACCGAACTACACCTCGAAATCGGAATACACACTATTATCCTTACTTCCCAAGTGTTTAATAAGCTTAGAATGGTAAAGATTATAACCCCAACCCAAGTGTTTAACACTCTAAAGTAATCCTAGCAGCTTGTAGGCTCTGAACTCAGCTTAAAGAATGAAGAAATGGCTGGGTACTAGGTCCTATTTATAGAGTTCAAGAATGAAAAGATCTTCATTTAGCTTGAATAAAATAATGGATTTTTAATTGAAAAACATTTGAATATTCGTCCAGCAGAGGCTGAAGACTCGGTCAAAAAGATTCTGGACTTATCAAGAGGTTAAGGATTAAAATGAGCTCGGTTTCAAAATCATTTGAAAATGCAGCCCTAGAGCCGATATATCGCCTACCATAGGTGATATATCGCCTGGGCTCATATTCTCGAGGCTCGTCGAGGTGGTCATGCGAAGTTACGTGTTTTTCGTATCCCCGTGTGGCGATATATCGCCCCCTAGAGCTGCAATATATCGGCATACGCTGAAATATTATACACGTAATTACACTTTTTCAGCCTAATTTGAATTGAGTAAACAGCCTTGACTAAGTCCTTTAACGATTTCAAAGCTGCTGGCAGACTCTAGGATTTTCAAATATTACTCTTAATAAACTTATTCCTCAAAAGTACTTAATTTCTCATTAAACATACATATGACAAGTGTTATTATCTTATTGGGTCTATCTAAACCTTATAGTATAATAAATATCATCTCCATAATCATTCATATTAATCAAACCTTAGGTTATAATTAATATTCTTAAACTATAGGTTAAACTTATAAAATCTACAAGTGTTGCTACGAGTGTCCAACTAAGTCCCAGCTTGAACCAAAATCCACAGTAATAAACATACTATAACTACTACTAGCTATTACTATTACTACTATCTAAGTAGCTAAGTAAAGTTCTTGGACTCTACAATTCTCCTCTACTAAAAAGAATTTTACCTTGAAATTTACTTACCAAATATTTCCGGATACCGGCCTCGCATGTCTTCCTCCAACTCCCACGTTGGCTCATGTTCAGAACTATTACTCCATAGGACTATGACTATTGGAATACTCTTGGACCATAACTGCTTCATCCCTCTATCTAGGATGCTAACCGATCGTTCCTCATAATTCAAGTCTTTCTGGAGTGCTATCGTATCGTACTTGAGGACGTGAGTTGGGTCTGACACATACTTGCGTAGCATTGAGATGTGGAACATGTTGTGGCTATCTGCTAGGGCTGGCGGTAGGGCTACTCTATATGCAATTGCTCCCACTTTGTCCAATATCTCAAAAGGACTTATAAATCGGGGACTAAGCTTGCCTTTCTTCCCAAACTGCTTCACACCTTTCATAGGAGATATCTTCAGGAAGACTTGATCTCCGACTTTGAATTCCACATCGTGTCGATTTGCATCCGCATAACTTTTATGACGGCTTTAAGCAGCAAGCATACACTGTGTAATTAGCGCTACTACTTCTTGAGATTTTCTAACAGCTTCGGGACCGAGAAGCTGCCTTTCTCCCACCTCGTCCCAATGAAGCGGTGATCGACACCTCCTTCCATAAATCAACTCGTAAGGTGCCATACCAATCGTTGACTGGTAGCTATTGTTTTAGGAGAACTCTATCAGCGGCAAGTACTTATTCCATGATCCTCCGAAATCAAGTACACAAGCACGCAACATATCTTCTAAAATTTGAATCGTACGCTCGGAGTAACCGTCTGTCTGAGGATGAAAAGATGTACTAAGACTTAACTTAGTACCCATGGCTTGCTGTAAAATTCCCCAAAATCTTGATGTAAATATCGATCCTTTGTCTGACACTATTGTTTTGGGGATTCCATGCAACCGTACTATCTCTTGGACATATATGTCTGCATATTGGTCCGCCGTGTATGAAGTCTTAACAGGCAGGAAATGAGCGGACTTGGTTAGTCTATCTATTAATACCCAAGCTTAATCATGCTGCCTGTTTGTTCGTGGCAAACCCGTCACGAAATTCATAGCTAGACACAAATTTTGCTATGTCATTCTTCATCTCTGGCCACCAATAGATTGCCTTGATGTTGTGTCTCATCTTGGTCGACCCTGGGTGAACTGAGTACGGGGTACTGTGTGCTTCTTCTAGAACCGTCCTCTTAATCCTTTGATCATTTGGCATGCATACCCTATCCTTATATCTCAATAACCCTTGACCAGATATTGAGAAATCTGTGGTCTTGCCTTCTCTGACTATATCCATATGTGCCACTAGTGTGTTGTCACGCCCTTGCCCAATCCGTATATTTTCTAGCAGATTTGACTGGATAGAAAAATTAGCCAGCTTGCCGATAACTACCTCTATTCCGGCATTGATCAGCTCCTACTGTAGCGCCTTTTCTATTCTGGCTAGTGCTGCTAAACTTCCATAACTCTTCCTACTTAGCGAATCGACAACTACATTTGCCTTTCCCAGGTGGTATAGGATTTCGCATTTGTAATCCTTCACTAGCTCTAACCACCTGCGCTGCCTCATGTTAAGCTCCTTCTGAGTGAAGAAGTATTTAAACTTTTGTGGTCCGTATAAATCTCACACCATTCTCTGTAAAGATAATGGTGCCATATTTTCAACACAAAGACCATCGCTGCCAACTCCATATCTTGAGTTGGGTAGCATTGCCCGTACTCCTTCAGCTGTCGTGAGGCATAGGCTATCACCTTGTCATTCTGCATCAACACGCAACCCAACCCTTGCTTCGACGCATCGCAATAAACTACAAACTCGTCGTTGGGTGTCGGTACACAGAGTATTGGTGCTAAGCAAAGCGTATCCTTAAGCAACTGGAAGCTTTCTTCACATCTATCATTCCAGTTGAATCTTTGCTGTTTCCGGGTCAGGTTGGTGAGCGGCGTGGCTATCTTAGAAAATCCCTCTACGAACCTCCTATAATAACCTGCTAATCCCAGAAAGCTCCTTACTTCGGATGCGTTCTTTGGTCTTGGCCAATCCTTCACGGCCTCTCCCTTTGATGGATCTACTGCAACTCCGTCCTTGGATATAATGTGTTCGAGGAACGCCACTTGCGAAAGCCAAAACTCGCATTTCTTGAAATTGGCGTAGAGTTGATGCTCCTTTAGTCGTGACAAAATCAACCTCAAATGTTCCTCGTGCTCAACTTCGTCCTTGGAGTATACTAAGATGTTGTCGATGAACACTACGACGAATTTTATCTAAGTAGTCCTTGAAGACCCTATTCATCAAGTCCATAAACGCGGCTGGTGCGTTGGTAAGACCAAAAGACATAACTAAGAACTCGTAATGCCCATAACGAGTTCAAAAAGCTGTCTTAGGAATATCTTCGCCCCGCACCTTGAGCTGATGGTACCCGGACCGTAAATCAATCTTTGAAAATACAGTCGCACCTCGGAGTTGATCAAACAAGTCGTCAATCCGAGGTAGCGGGTACTTGTTCTTAATCGTTACCTTATTTAGCTCGCGATAGTTTATGCACATCTGCATGCTTCTATCCTTCTTCTTCACAAATAGAACCGGTGCTCCCCATGGCGAATGGCTTGGCCTAATAAAACCCAAATCTAGGAGTTCTTGTAGCTGCGTCTTTAACTCCTTGAGTTCTGTAGGTGCCATCCGGTATGGTGCCTTGGAGATAGGCTCGGTGCTCGGTTCTAATTCTATCGTGAAGTCAATTTCCCAAGTCAGTGGCAACCCTGGTAAGTCATTGGGAAATACCTCTGGGAATTCTCTTACAATACGGACGTCTCCAACCTTAAGTGGTGTTTCCTATACTACATCTGTGATGCTGGCTAAGAATGCTTGACACCCTTTTTCTATCATCCTTTGAGCTTTAAGAGATGATATTAGCGGTGTACGTAGTCCAGAAACTTGTCCCATGAAGCATAATTTCTGGCGATCAGGAGTCTCGAACATCACGTTCTTGCGTTTGTAGTCGATGGTTACACCATGTCGTGCTAGCCAGTCCATGCCTAGTATCACGTTGAAGTCCTTGATCTCCAGTTCTATCAAGTCTCCTTCTAGCTCTACGTCCTCAATTTTGATCGGTACACCTCGTACTATCTGTGATGATATAACTACTTTGCCCGAGGGCAACTCGGTTACAAACCTAGTTCTAAATCTTTCACAAGGTTTGTCTAGTTTTCCTATCATTCCTAACGAGATATACGAATGAGTGACTCCCGAATCCAATAATATAGAACATATATTATTGAAGATAGAAACCTAACCTGTGACCACCTTATTGCTAGCATCAGCCTCTCCTTGGGTTAGGGCAAAAACCCTGGCAGGAACCATCTTATCTTCCTTTTTCCCCTATGACTTGAGCTGAGGACACTCTTTCTTTCAGTGTCCCTCTTGACCATAGTTGTAACATCCCTTGGTGTTTGCCCGGAATTTCTCGGGATGTTTCCTTTGGCACTTAGCACATGGAGGGTATTCTACATAACTCAGCCTACTACCTCCATTATTTGTCTGTGCCCTTTTATCGCTGTCGGACTGCTTATTGTCAGGATGCCTTCTTTTCTGATTGTTGTTGTTGTTGTTGCTGGACTGATTGTTGTTGTTGTGGTGGTTGTTGTTCCGACTAGTCTGAGGTTGATTCTGCTGTCTAGGCTTAGGCTTACTGGCTTCTTCTTTACTAACGTTAGTCTGCAGCCTTTCTACTTCTATTGTCGTCTCTAGAATGTCGCCATAGGTAGTATTTCCTAGGTTTGCTAACTTAACCCATAGCTCGATCTTCGGTCAAAGTCCTCTAACGAACTTAGACACCCTCAGATAGTCAGTTGGAACCATTTTCGGTGCGAACTTAGCCAAACGGTCGAACTGCCGAGCATACTGTACCACTGATAAACTTCCTTGCTTCAGGCCAGCGAACTACTCAACTCTTGAACCGAGTACAGCCAAATTATAGTACTTTTTGTGGAACAGCTCCACAAATCAAGTCCAATTCATGGTGGCAACATCATGCATCTGCTGGACTAAGTCCCACCATATCCTGGCTTCTTTTTTTAGCAAGGACAAAACGCAGGATATGCAGTCTGCGTTGCTGAGGTTCATGTGCGTCAGGATTGGCTCCACGTTTCTTAGACATTCTTATGCCTCGAAGGGGCCTGTAGTCCCTTCAAAGTTTTGAGTGTGTTTCTTACGGAATTGCTCATAAACTGGCTCCATGTGCTGTACTAGATACGGCGCATAATTTTCCACTGGTCATCCCCCATATGGACCAACTTGTTTGGGTGCTGAGGCCATTTGCTGTGGCTGTGGCTGCGGCGGAGGCTGAGTCTGGGGCTGAGCTTGTTGTCGTTGTTGCTGCAATAGTTCCTCGACTTGTTGTCGTAGTCTGGCAATCTCCACAATGTTGTCAGCTGGCAGCGGCGGCGCATTGTGGCTGGCAGTAGCACGCACTCCCCTTCTGCGACCTAGAGGGGCTTCATTGTTCACCGGAGCAGCATTGGAGGCGTTTTCGTTGGTGCAAGCAGATCTTCGGAGCGACATTGCAAGAGAGTTCTAACAGTTGAGAGAAACATGTTAGAACTTTACCCTAATAGGCTCTAAGGCAAAAACTTAATCTAAACAAACATAACTCTGACCTTTTAATTATGACTTCTTATGAAAATTATATAAGTCTTCTTTATTATTAGAGTGGGTTTCCATACTTAGAAAAATAAGCCATCTTCATTCTTTTCTAAGTTTGTTTCTAACCATCCTATATGACTTAATTCTCAGGCTCGAAACTCATCTTTGTTCCAAAGTTAACCATATTGAGGGAGGGCTGGGATCAATAAAATCGTTTCCACTACTATGGCCCCCTAACTCTCAATATAGAAACTTGGTTCATTGATTTGTATCCACCCTCACCAAACTTATTCATTATTTATTTTATTTATTATTTATTATGATTGCAAAAGAAAATCAAACTCATACATGATAACAAAATAACCATGATATTAATTTGGAAAATAAAGTTTTCACTATTTACAACCATAAAAGAAAACAAATAATAAATTAAAACAAACAATGAAACTAATTATTCTAAAAATCAGGATCTTCTATATGTGATCCTTCATCTAGCATATCATCATTGAACTCCTCATAGTCCTCATTATCATGTGCCTCAAAATGCCCTCGAGGAAGGTTCGGAAAAATCCTATGCTTTTTCACATTTGTAAACTGAAATTCCATTTTTGAAGTGAACCTAATTAAGAGAAAATAATATCTCATTGCTACCGACAATTCATCTTCATCATCCATTGTTTCCCATATTTCCTCTAAGGCTGCAATTACAGTATGATAATCTCTAAATAGTCTAATTACTAAAACGTATTGCTCTGTTGCTCTCATCATGTTCTGCTTAGATTCTTGGAGGTGACCTATTTCTATGTGGAACAAAAACAGCCTCCGAGTGATTCTTTCTAGCACTCCTACGATGTTTCTCGGTTCTCTAAATCTTTTTAAAGCCTTAATGGATCGGATATCCTCATAAGTTAATGTTTCGTTCATTCTTAACTGAAAACATAAAGACTAAAATCATTAGCTATAAATATAAACATAATAACTATAACTTAAACACTTACTTGGCGGTCAGATTCAGAGCTTTGAGTGTGTGTATCGAGGAGAACTTCATGCGAATGAACCGTTGCTCTGATACCAACAGTAATGACCCAACTATTCTAGACTTTGGACCATTAATAACTACTATACATAGACACTAATCTTAAGAAAAACATACATATGAAATAACCATAACTTTATTATAAATTGTAAAGCAAGGGTTAAATACATGAAAATTCATTTAGGATATGGTATCCCATTGTTTGAAAATAAAATAGAACATAACCTTAAATCTTAAAATTCGTTACAAAACAAAGTGCGAAAAATACATGTAAAGCATAATTTTAAATGACTAGAAACAACTTCATCCTCGAATCGTTCATGCAGTCCACCGATTCCATTCTCCCTCAATACACATTCCCAAGCTTCCAAGAACCTTCCCGCTGCCATAACTATTTTCCTGCACATATAAAACATAAAGGAATGAGCCTAATGCCCAGCAAGGAAAATCTACTACAAGCATGAAACATAATCATACACATAAACTATGACATATATCATAATTCTAACCCATGTACATGGTAACTATTGGGGTTTGCTAACTAAGCAACTCTAAGCCTCAAACTACAATGAGGTTTGCTAGTTAAGCAACTATAAGCCCCAAAAACATAAAAATGTTGGGGTTTGCTATATAACAACTATAAGCCCCAAAACATAAAAGTGTTAGGGTTTGCTATATAACAACTATAAGCCCCAAAACATGCATATATAATAACACATAAAATCATACTATAGCATAATCATAACACTTTTATATAAACATAGCACATATCACATAAGAACTATCCTATTTTCCTTACCAAAATACCGGGATGATGAGAACAAGGTCGGGATTTTGGAACACTCCTAAAACCATTAATAGAGAGGTGAGTATTCTAAAAGAAAAGAGATGAAAAGAATGAACTAAACCATCGAGAAGATACTTACCAACAAGAACCTCAAGTTCAAAGAACTTAGATGCCTAACCAAGAATAAAGAATACTGAGTTAGGAATTGAGTAGAGAAAAACTATAAGAAAACTAAGGAAACAATAAAGAAAGGAACTAGAATTAGGAATACCTTGAATGCACTATAACCGAACTACACCTCGAAATCGGAATACACACTATTATCCTTACTTCCCAAGTGTTTAATAAGCTTAGAATGGTAAAGATTATAACCCCAACCTAAGTTTTTAACACTCTAAAGTAATCCTAGCAGCTTGTAGGCTCTGAACTCAACTTGAAGAATGAAGAAATGGCTGGGTACTAGGTCCTATTTATAGAGTTCAAGAATGAAAAGATATTCATTTAGCTTGAATAAAATAATGGCTTTTTAATTGAAAAACATTTGAATATTCGTCCAGCAGAGGCTGAAGACTCGGTCAAAAAGATTCTGGACTTATCAAGAGGTTAAGGATTAAAATGAGCTCGGTTTCAAAATCATTTGAAAATGCAGCCCTAGAGCCGATATATCGCCTACCGTAGGTGATATATCGCCTGGGCTCATATTCTCGAGGCTCGTCGAGGTGGTCGTGCGAAGTTACGTGTTTTTCGTACCCCTGTGTGGCGATATATCGCCCCCTAGAGCTGCGATATATCGGCATACGCTGAAATATTATACACGTAATTACACTTTTTCAGCCTAATTTGAATTGAGTAAACAGCCTTGACTAAGTCCTTTAACGATTTCAAAGCTGCTGGCAGACTCTAGGATTTTCAAATATTATTCTTAATAAACTTATTCCTCAAAAATACTTAATTTCTCATTAAACATACATATGACAAGTGTTATTATTTTATTGGGTCTATCTAAACCTTATAGTATACTAGATATCATCTCCATAATCAGTCATATTAATCAAACCTTAGGTTATAATTAGTATTCTTAAACTATAGGTTAAGCTTATAAAATCTACAAGTGTTGCTACGAGTGTCCAACTAAGTCCCGGCTTGAACCAAAATCCACAGTAATAAACATACTATAACTACTACTAGCTATTACTATTACTACTATCTAACTAGCTAAGTAAAGTTCTTGGACTCTACATTGAACCACGTGTATTTTTGTCGATCACCCATTTAGACCATCTATTATTAAAAACTAACTTTAGGATTACGTGTTTTATCAAAAGTTAAAAATAAAAATAGATAGATTATTAGTATTATTTTTATATATAAATATTTTTAATTGACATATATTATAATTATTATTAAAATAAAAAAGAGAAAATAGATAGAGTTTTTTCCTTGATTAATTAATAGCCATAAATTAGAAAGGTAGAATAAAAAATGAGAAAAAAATGACATTTATTATTATAATTTATACATGTTGTAAGCATATATTTTAAAAAAAATATTTATGTTTAAATAAAAAGCATAAATACTATGAACAAACTATTTTTTATGACAATGTTTTCTCCATAATTTGGTCTTGGTGGTTATGAATTGTCCATCAATTTATTAAGTTTGTTATGAAGTTGTTTCATATTATTTCATTCAAAAGATTTTTTTTTAAATGAAAATGATTAAACTTTTTCAAGATATCAATAAATTATATCCCTTTTCAAAAATAAATTATTATAATAATACCAATTTGCATATAACTATTGATAATTTGAATAATTGGGTTATGGCTCTATTAATTAATTTTATATTTTTTATTATTTATCCATCAATATTTTTAATTAACTATATGATCATTATGAATTTTAACTATGATCATCGCTATAATAATTTTGTGATCCCTGATTTTTCTTGTTTTTACACAATCACACATAGATTTGTACCATCCTAAAAAAAAATAGAACCTAAAATTGTTGTATTGTACCAAATCACATAGCCAACAAAACAAAATTTGTTTAATTTTGTTTTGATTTTTCTTATTGTTTTTGTTGTTTTTTCCAGCAATATTTAAAATTTGTTGGTTGGCTCTTAGATCTCCATTCTTTAAAATGGAACAATTTGGTAGAAATATTTATTCTAGCAAAATTTGTTTTTTTCTTCATTTTTTTTCTTAAATGTTGAACGGTTTTGTATAACCTTTGGTTTCATATTTTCCTCATGAATAAAATATAAGACATGGTATAAAAGGATATTGTTTACCAAGTTTTTCGGAAACTAGAATTATGAAAGATAAGAGAGCAAAAAGAAAGGATTTAAAGAAAATCACACGAGGGTTTTTTACATGGTTGGGGCGTTAAAGAGCCTTAGTCCACGAGTCTATTGTATTAGAGCTTAGAGAGCTTTAGCAATGGGGTTTTCTGCAAGTTTGAGTAGAGTTAATTGCTTACAAGAGAAAATTTAGCAATCCCACCTATAGTGTACAACTTGTCCAATTTATTGGCAGTTGGGTGTAATGGACTTGGGCCGGACTAATTCGGACCCAATAGGGGTATAATCATGGTTCACTCACTAATAGAAGCTTAATACAAAGAAATTTGCAAAATAATACACTTTAATCAGGGCCCATTGAACAGGCTTGAGCATAGCCACGATGTACAACTGACAATAGTACACAGCTTCAGTCTGGTCCACGTGGGCTTGTAAGGAGATCCTGGGGATAGGATTCGTCCGAGTAGTGGCAGTATTGTTCCCCCAATATCAGCGTACATTCTGTATGTAACCTCTTCTGTAGGTTAGTTGGGGAGACCAAACTCTGTGTTTCTCAAGAATGTGTCAGAATTAGGGAAGTTCAATCCTGCCAACCCAGGTGCCAGGTCCGGATTCATTTACTAATGTCTCGGTTCGTTTACTAGGACCCCGGTTCATTTTCCAGATCTCGGGTTTATTTACCGATGTCTCATTCCATTCAGACGGTTGAGCCTCGCCCTTATTCGCATCCCAGATGATGTCATGGAATCAGAACCTGGGTCTCGATTCCCTAGTTATGGTGGCGCCTACTGAACAGTCTTGGGCTCACTGAAGTTTGGGCCACTAGGCTTCTCGTCCTCCCTGTCCACTGAACTTGGGTTTGGCCTTTAATCTCCACATGAGAGCCCCCAGACCCATTATGTCGTGAAACATGTTCTGGGACAAAATGGGGATAACATATACCCCCCAAGTCTTCGTCTGTGTTTGCACAGTGGAGACTTGCTTCACTCTCCCGGACCTATTCCTAATGTCCCAGTTTGTTTCCCAGAAGTCAGATTCATATTCATGGGGGCCACTTGGTTAATCATCCATGGAAACGGCTTGTATCAGCATCCCTAATCAAATCCCAATAGCCCGGTTTGTTTCCCAGAAGGCGGGTTCATTTACTTAAGGGCCACTTGGGTGATCCCCGTCCTTTCGAATAACCCACACTCGGCATACGTGTCCCCTAGTAATTGGTGCATTTGTGTCACTCGTGCCTCACAGATCTAGAGAGAATCTTTTGATTGTCATGTTGACAGACGGGTGTCAGCGTGATTTCCAAGGCGTCCCATCTGTACAAGAGATTCTAATAGGGTAATTGAGTGGGCTATTTAATATCTCTGCACCATCTGGGACCGTTGGATGAGGATTTTTTGAAATTTTCCTAACGTGGACCGTTGGATTGGGTGGACGCAAATCGCGAATTGAGGAATCCACGATTCGATACTTGATCGGGCTAATTAAAGCCTTTGCGTAATCCAAGACTGTTAGATGAGGGAAGTTATTCTAAACCGTTGGATCAAGAAGTATTCTTTTGGCCCTATAAATACCCCAAGTTTTTCATTTGCAACTTTACACATTCTGAACAATCAGAGCTGAAAGAGAGCATTTTATGTCTGAATTTGCCGACAAGATTTTTCGACAACTGCTTCATCTCCGTCGCCGTTTCTTGCCAGCCCACCCTCTTTCCGCACCACCATCGGACAGTCCAGTCCCAGATCAACCAGTAGACAAGCTTCTGCATCGCCTCCATCGATTCAAAGTCGAGATCTTGCCGACCTTATTGTCGGAAACCCTACAACTTCCAAATCTAGTGTCCCGCAGTAAGCTCCTTGGTCCTTTACTCGTGTTTCCCTTTTTTTGTAGTACTACCTTTGTGACCATAGGATTGTTAAGGCCGGGACCACCGCATAGGGTGGTTCTGAGAAAAATATAGTAGGTTTGTAGAATAGAAGGTCTAGGTAATGCTCCAGTAGAGTCGTCCCGGATCTTTTTTGGCGTCCCAGACTGATTCAGGAAAATCGAGAAAAAACCTTTCCTTCCTAGTTCCAGATCAAGATTCTCGGGATCTCCATTGATCCCGGATCTTGGTCCGGAGGGGACTTCTCCAAGCAGTTTTAGGAGAAACCCTCGTACCTTAACAAATCTTTTTGGGTTCTGGTGCTAACTGCTTGGTATTTTTTTTTCTTTGTTGTCCCCAGATTCCTGATCATGAGTCGCGACGTCACTCTTCACCCGGAGGACTTCGTAAAATCAGTCCCTGTTGTCTTGGAAAGGCGCAAGCCCCCCTCGAGAAATACATGGGAAATGGACGTGGAAAATAACGAGTTCTGGAACTACCGGATGCTGGATGCCTTGGAGAAGCATCTGGGAATAGAATCGACTCCCAGACTCTTCTATAATTGGCTGGCTATGAAGGAGGGGAAGTCCCATACTAGCGTGGGTGAGTTCGGGGCCTAGAGCGTAGGCCACATTAGTGCGGGAGCTACGCTCCTGCTTCACGACTACTTCACGCGATTCCTTAAGTTCGTGGGAATCGCATCGTTCCAACTCCTGCCCCAGGCCTACAAGTTGCTCACGGGGTGGCGCATTTTCTGTGTGTCTAAGGAGATCCCGACGCCTGCCCTCGCGGAGGTGTTGTACTTCTATAAGCTGGAGTCGCAACTTAACGTCAAAGACAAGACTCGGGACGTCTTCTACATATTGAAGCCCCGCAACAATTATCCGGCTCCTTACAGCTCCTAGAAGCACCCCCTGGATGTCAGATACTACTGGTTCATGACATTCTGGTTTCTCCTGGAGAAGAACCCCACGTTGGAGCTGGACTTCCAGCGCGTGGGTAAGTTGTTTTCCCCCTAACTTCTTATCATTTTCCTTTTGTTTTGTCTATTCCTCATTCATACTCCTGGAAAATAGGATCGTATGCCCAAACTCTCCTCACCAAATCAATTCTGGATCGGAAGAAGTATTATGCCACCCTGAGTATGGAGGAGTTGGACATGGGGGGCTACGTGAACACAGAGAAGTTACAACTGGTTGGAATGCCCGTGGCCAACCAGACGATCGCAGCCCCTAGCTTCCGAGGGCTGCAGTGCAAAAGAGATCCTAGCCTGAGGGAGGAATTGGCCCTTGTCCATATTGAGGACGTTGAGGCCACGGCCCGCGCGAACACGACGCAGAAGAAAAAGGAGCAAGCCCGCCAAGCGGAGAGGGCCTCATCTGAGGAACTGGATGCCCTCCTCGAGGAGGCTCAGCTGAACACTAGGGCTTCCGGAGCCAGCATCTCGGGGCAAGGTAATTTTCCTTTGATTTTAACTTATGCTCCTCACCTCGAGGACTTAGTTAGGGATAGGCAAATATACCGAGACTACCCGATCGGGGCCGTCCAAGAAGTGGGGCTTCCATGCCCCATTGTCATGGATACATTAACCCTCATGTATTCATATGGGTTCCTACAATATGGTAATTTTCTGGACCTAGACGACATGGGGGACCGCATTCATTCCTTCACCTTAGCGGAGTTGAGTCGTGCCTGTGGTTTAGATAAGGGTTCGTCTTGGAGGACCATAGACTAATATTTGCCTTATCTTTGATTTCCATCCTCGTTTATATGTCTTGTTGACTATCTTTTGTTTGCCCATTTCAAATGATTCAAGCATGTCGAATCTCGTGGCCAAGATGAAGGAGAAGACCAGGGCTTCAGCGAAGAAGGCCGCTAAGGGCCTAGCTAAAAAGAAAGTGCTTGAGCTGGTCCTCGGGGATTCGAGGCCGGAACCGGAAGTTAGTGATAGGGCCCTAGCCGCGAGTGTCCCTCCGGAGGTCCACACTGAAAACGTTCCATCCCCGCCTGCTCTTCCCCCGGTCATTGACTTGGAGCAGGAGCCCTTAGAGGACCGAAGGTCAAAGAAAAGGTTGCAGATTTGGCCACTAGTGAGTCTGCGACGTGGGGCAAGAGGGCCAAGACCAAGGAGCTCGCCCTAGCCGAAGAGCATTCTTCTGGGGAGAGCCCCATTATTACTTGGGAGGTTTTGGAGGCTCCCGTTCTCCCAATCAACCCAGCTCTCCTCGAGGAAGGGGACATGGTCCTCCAGGAGGAGAGGGCGAAAATGGTGGCCCGGGCATGGGAAAACGACTGGATAAAATGGGAGGAAGTGTACTGGGCCTTGAATATCCATAGGAAAGTGGAGTTCCCCGAGCATCCGGACACCTTCAACTCTCCCCAACTGATCGTGGACCGGCTTGTGGCTAAGACTGGATTTCGGCCTAAGTTGGGGCGGGACACAGCTTTGCTGGTCGCGGACTTGCTGGTTCAGGTTGGGATGACTATGTCCAACCTACAGTTGAAGCGGTATGTAATCCCGACCAATCATGATGCCCTATTCATCTCCTAGGCCATTCGTCACCAAGCCACTGCGGTAAGTTATATGTTCATACGATCTTTACTTTAACATATTTGTTGCTTGTATGTTTTCTAACTTCAGTTTATTCCAGGACGCGATGTTGGCCCATAGGAACGTGGACTTGGTGGCAGAAATGGGGATGAAGCTAGAGACGATCTAGTTAGAGCTAGAGGGGGCCGTTAACTAGTGGGAAGCCACCAAGGAGGCCCTGGCCAAAGAGGCTGTCCGGATCCAAGCTGACCGTGAGGAGGCCGCCTGAATTTGGGCCCAACTTGAAGAAACTCTGTCCAGGAAGGACGCTGACCAAAAAAATTTGGTGGATAGTCTGGAGGCGGAGCTTCTTTGAGTTCGTGGCTCAGAGGCGTTGACCAAGGCCCTCCTGGAGGTAGTTAAGGCCCAATCTCGTCAGGATCGGGAGAAGGTTGCAACTCTTGACTCCCGGGTTCAATCCTTGGATAGCTTGCTTCAGCTAGGGGTGAAACTAAATGAAGAGGCTCGCCAAGAGAAGGAGCAACCATATTCTTTGCTAGAGGCCACTTTTGATGAGGCCATCTATATGGCCTGGCTTCAGGACAAAACACAAGAACCTCCTCGTTTACCCCAATTAAGCTGCGAAGAAAGCTAAATTCGAGGCCAAGGAAAAAGTCGATGCGGAGCTCTTCGTTGGGGACGAACAAGATGAAGTCGTTCCGGAGGCCCCGGAGCAGGTCGAAGCCTAGGCATGGGCCCTTAAGTTGTAATTGTGGCTTCCTTTTTTGTACTTGTATCGCTTTTATGGACACGGATGCGTCCGAAATAATTTTTTTGTGTTTTGTTGTTATATATTAATTTTATTTCTTGCACAATGTTTTTCTCTTAAAATTCACTAAGTGTTTTACCATTTTGAATGAACATGAGTCAAATTTTTGGTCCCGGTTCCGACGGCTGGGGCCACTAAGGAAAGGTTGTAGAATGCATTTAGCTTGTCTAGGGACCCGTGTTCGGGTCTTGACGGCCTAGACCGTTTTGGACTCTATCAATATAACTTAGCTTTTTTTTTATCCTGATTTTGTAGTTCGGGCTCCAACGGCCTAGACTGCTAGGGAGTTATTAACTATCGTCAAATTTATTTGTCCTGATTTTGATGTTCAGGTTCCAATGGCATGGGCCATCGAAGATTAGTTGATTAGCTTATTTTAAACCTAGGGGTTAGGTTTCAGCGGCTTGGGCCTTTCATAAGACTAATTTTAAACAATGTAGAACTAAGACTCATGTTCCAATGGTTCTGGGTCATTATAGAGGAGACATGGAAAGGTATTTAGTTATTTGAGACCGCGTTCGGTCAACCAATTTTGGGAATGTCATATTCCCGGACCATGTATGTCTGAGTTAGGATTGGGTCTGGGCCGTATGTCCTACTGAGTATTATACCTCTGGACCATGTGCATCCGGGTTAGGACTAGGCCTGGGCCTTATGTTCTATTGGGTTTTGTACCCCCCATACCATGTTTGTTCGGGTTAGGACTAGGCCTGGGCCTTACGTCCTATTGGGTTTCGTACCCCCGGACCATGTACGTCCGGGTTAGGACTAGGCATGAGCCTTATGTCCTATTGGGTTTTAGTACCCCCCCCCCCCCCCCGCCCCCCCGGGACCCATGTGCGTCTGGGTTAGGACTAGGCATGGGCCTTACATCCTATTGGGTTTCATATCCCCCGAACCATGTACGTCTAGGTTAGGACTAGGCCTGAGCCTTACGTCCTATTTTGTTACCCCCAGTCTATACGGTCTAGACCAGGACTAAATTCTGTGCTTTGCATCCTGTTTTGTTTTGTTTTTATTCATATACTCATTCGTATAGATGGTCATACCCCCCAAGTGAGCGAAGAATGTAGTCTTAGGTCACTTGTCCATGAAAAAGAATGAAAACGGACGCAAACTTTTATTTCTGTACAATATTTCTCTATTATGTTTTGTACACATCATTTTTATTAGGTAAGAAATTGCCCTGGGGTGTACATTGTTCACAAAAAATTAAAATAGAACCATGCGCTCTTGACTACTGATAGTACCGGCAAAGGTGTTCTGCGTTCCAGGCCCTTAGGTACCCTGTTCTGTTTAGTCGCCTTAAGCGATACGTTCCTGGACATACTTCGTTTTGGATTTCATAGGGTCCTTCCTAGTTCGGTCCTAGAACCCCCACTCCCAGATCTTGGGTTGCAGGGAAGACTCTTCTAAGGACTAGATCACCAGTTTCAAATTTTCGGCTTTTAACTTTAGAGTTAAAGTGCCTAGCGATCTTTTTCTGATACATCTTCAGCTGAACCTAAGATTCTTCCCGGATCTCTTCAATGAGGTCTAAGAATTCTTATAGTAAGGCATGGTTTTGGACGAGATCATACGTGTCCCGTCTGTGAGATGGGACAGCCGTTTCCACTGGTATGACCTTTTAGCATCCGTACACCTTTGAGTATGGAGTATGTTCGGTAGATGTTCTTTCTGTGGTCTGGTATGCCCATAGGACGCGGGGCAGTTCTTCCAGGCACTTGCTCTTGCAGGCTTGAAGTTTTTTCTTTAATGTCCCTTTCAAAATATTATTCACGGCTTCTATTTGCCCATTTGCTTTAGGCCTGGCGACCGCGGAGAAGCTTTTAACAATGCCATGTCTTTCACAGAAGTCAGTGAAGTGGATGCTGTCAAATTACTTCCCGTTGTCGGACACGATTTTTTGAGGAAGGCCATATTGACACACAATGTTATTGATGATGAAGTCCAAGGCCTTCTTGGAGGTGATGGTGTTCATAGGTTTCACCTCGACCCACTTGGTGTAATAGTAGACGACCATGATGGCATATTTTACACCACCTTTTCCGGTCAGGAGCGATCCTACCAAGTTGATTCCCCATACTGCAAAAGGCCAGGGACTGGTCATCAGGGTTATCTCTGTTGGAGGGGCTCGCGGGATCTTTGCGTACCTTTGGCACTATTCGTACTTGAAGACGTAATCGACACAATCCTTCTTCATCGTTGGCCAAAAGTATCCTTGCCTTAGGATTTTCTTGGACAGGCTGAGTCCGGCTATGTGATCTCCGCAGAAATCTTCGTGTACTTCGTGCATGATTGCAGTCATCTCTGTCCCGGACACGCATTAGAGATATGGCATGGACAACCCCCTGCGATAGAGTTTTTCATCCATCATGATGTATCTGGGAGCCTGGTACTAAAGTTTCCTGGCGGTCTCCCTGTCCGTGGGAAACCCCCTTGTGGTTAGGTAGTTGATGAGAGGGCCCATCCAAGATGTGGAGTAATCTATGGAGTTGATTGTAGGAGCCTGAATACTTGGTGCGGGAAGGTGGTTGATCGGTACAAGCCCTTTGAGCTCTGCTTCAACATCCGTGGCCAGCTTTGCCAATGTGTCTGCAAAGACATTTCATTCCCTAGGGATTTGGCAGATGGAATATTTTTTGAAGGACTGGAGTAGCTCCCGGGCTCGCATCACATAAGTGACCATCCTTTCCCCCTTTGTTTGGTATTCCCCCAAGATCTGCCTGACCACCAATTGGGAGTCGATGTGGACTTCTATACTTGCTGCCTCTACCTCCCGGGCCAGACGTAATCCGGCTAGCATGGCCTCATGTTCGGCCTCGTTGTTCGATGCTTCGAACTGGAAGTGTAGGGTGCTTTGCAACTGATGTCCTTGGGGGATATTAAGATGATCTCGGCCCCATTTTCATTTGAGGCTCCGTCCACGAAGACCTTCCACAGGGCGCGATGAGGTCGATGGGTTCTTCATCTCCAGTGATCCCGGTACACTCCGCGATGAAGTCGGCTAGGGCCTGCCCCTTGATTGAAATCCTGCGGACGTATGCAATGTCGAACTGACTAAGCTCCATGGTCCACTTTAGGATTCTTCCCGATTACTCAAGCTTCTGTAATACTTATTGTAAGGGATGGTTTGTCAGTACCTTTATGGTGTGAGTCTGAAAGTAAGGTCTCAGCTTCCAGGACGCGAACAATAAGAAAAATATTAATTTCTCGATTAGTGGGTATCTGGACTCCACTCCCATCAACCTTTTGATCACTTAATAGACCGGGGGTTGGACCTTTCCCTCTTCCAGCACTAGTGTGGTGCTGATGGCAGACACAGCCAAATAAAGGTATAACGGCTCCCCATCTACTGGCTTTGCCAAAATTGGTGGGCCAAATGTTCCTTCAGCTTCTGGAAGGCCTCTTCACATTCGACCATCCATTCGAACGTTTGGCTTCTGCGAAGGATATTGAAGAATGGGATGCAATTGTTCGTGGACTTCGAGAAAAGCGGCTTAGGGTCGTTACTCTTCCCGTCAGGCTCTGAACATCTTTGTGCTTCCTGGGCGAGGGCATTTCGATCAGTGCTTTGATCTTCTCCGAGTTTGCTTCTATTCCTCGTGAGCTTACTATAAATCCCAAGAACTTCTCAGATGCCACGCCAAAGGTGCACTTCTTGGGGTTCAATTTCATCTCATACTTCCGAATGATGGCAAATGTCTCTACCAGATCATCAGTGTGTCCCTCGGAGGTCTTGGACTTGACCAGCATGTCGTCTATGTAGACTTCCATGTTCTTTCCCAACTGGGCTTGGAAAATTCTGTTGACTAGCCTCTGATATGTGGCTACGGCATTCTTGAGCCCGAAGGGCATGACAATGTAGTAGTACACACCCTTGTCTGTCTGGAAGCTAGTGTGTTACTGGTCCGCTAAATGCATTGAGATTTGGTTATATCCGAAGTAGGCATCCATGAAACTCAACATCTCATACCCAGATGTTGCATCTACCATCTCATCGATCCGGGGCAGAGGGAAACAGTCTTTGGGGCAGGCCTTGTTGAGGTCAATGAAGTCGATGCAAGTTCCGAATTTGGCACCAACACTGGATTGGCCAACCAAACGGGATACAAAACCTCTCGGATGAAGTTGATCAAGGATAGATTTTCAACTTCTAGTTTGAGGGCTTCGGCCCTTTCTGCCCTTAAAGGTCTCTGCTTCTACCGGACTGGAGTTGCATTCTCGTCAATGTTCAAGGCATGACATATGATGTTGCGGTCAATCCCGGTCATATCCGCATGAGACCAAGCCAGAACGTCCTAGTTTCTTTGACTCAAGCGATAATGGCAGCCTTGACTTCTGAGTTTAGGTTCTTCCCGACCTGGATTACTTTGGTCGGGTCGTTGTCAATGATGCACACCTCTTCTATCTCTTCCATGGGTTTTAGTGCCCTGTTCGTTCCTAGTTGGGGATCCAATTCATCTTTGTCCCGGGCCATCCTCCGCACTGGGGGAGGGGGCGGAATTGGATCAGCAATCTCCTCCTCAAGAGGCTCTTCGCGGACCATGTAAACTGGTTGAACAGATATGTGATAACACTTCCGGGCACTCTTTTGGTCTCCCCAAACAGTTCCCACCCCTCCATTATCGCAAGGGAATTTCATACAGAGGTAGCGGATGGAGGTGACGGCACCGAAATCGACCAGTTCAGGACGACTGGAAATAACATTGTAAGCGGTGGGGCAGTCCACTACTACGAACTTACAAAATTTGAACGAGCCCTGAATCTCGTTCCCCAACGTTACGGGCAATTGGATCTTCCCCATCGAGAGTAGTGATTCCCCATTAAACCGTAAATCTATGTCGGGCATGAGGCCAGATCTGCCTCGGTCAAGCCAATGGCAGTGAAGGTCAGCTTGAACAACACATTGACGGAGCTTCTGTAATCTACCAACACCCTGGACACCATTTTGTTGGCGATTTGGGCATCGATGACCAAAGGATCGTGATGCGGGAAGTGGTCGTTTCAGGCGTCCTCTTTCGTGAACGTGACGGGTAAGTTCATCAACTTAGGGCAT
The DNA here is from genome assembly GCF_963169125.1 of Humulus lupulus. Classification (NCBI taxonomy): domain Eukaryota; kingdom Viridiplantae; phylum Streptophyta; class Magnoliopsida; order Rosales; family Cannabaceae; genus Humulus; species Humulus lupulus. The sequence goes on from NC_084793.1 coordinate 106,983,415, forward strand.
TATGCTAGAGTCTGAACCAAGGCGCATACCTCGTGGTCATGGTCGATTTCACTAAGGTAGCATTTTTTATCATTCTGGGACAATCCTCCCAGATGCGTCCCTCCCGATATGGTGACCACGTGGCCATCTATCCGTGGAGACGCAGTTCCGGAGGGATATGACATTTCAAGTCCAGGTGCCTGCATAATTAGGGCCCCTTGAGGGGCCTGTGCTCCCGGACCTGTACGATCTAGGTGCACCTGGGATCGCAGGTTGCTCGGGAGCTGCTGGCAGTCCCGGAACTCCCACTGGAATTCTGACCCACTGATGGAGATTCCCTAGCTTGATCACATTTTCAAGTTTGTCCTTCAGTTGACAACATTCCTCGGTCGTATGACCCACGTCTTTATGATAGGGACACCTTTTGTTGGTGTCCCTTGAGTTCTTTCCCCCATTGAACCAGGGGGTGGGTTTCCGATAATGGACCGTACTCCCCGTTTCCAGGTATATGTTCTCTCTGGTGTCCACTAAGTGTGTATATTCTATATATTGGGGCTTGTAACCCCTCTATCCCTTTTTGGAGGGCTCGGATCGGTACTGTCCTTTGCCCGATCTCTTCCCCCGAGAGGGGTTTACGCTTGCTTCCGTCCCCCCAACTTGAGACGGTTGGGCTCCGCGGGAGGCGGTGCTGTATCCGATCGGTGCCATACCATACCCGGAGAATGGGGGGGATTGTGCTGGTGCATACCCCGATGAAATGGGACCATAGATCGTCGGGGTCATGAAGGTCATTCCCTGGGTGCCATTTGAACCTGCCACTATCGAGGGTGTCGGATAATGGTTTGTGGGATATTGCATCCCATATCTGGGAAATGTCTGGGCACTCGATTGGGAGGTCGGCTGCCACCCGAAAGCTTAGATGCGGGCCTCCTCCTAGCTAATAAAGCCTTGTGCCCTCCTTATGAATTCTTCGAGGGTGGCCGCTTTGCTGTGCTCCATATCGTCCCAGAGAGGGGACCCGGCTCGGATCCCGGATTGGAGAGCCACCAAGCGCTGTCCATATTCCACCATGGTTTTTGAGGCCTCCTCTGTGAAGCGTTGAATATAGGCCCCGAGGGTCTCCGTGGGGAGCTGCTTTATATTGGCGAGGGCACTGATCTGCATATCCATTCTCATGGCGGCCACAAATTGTTTATGGAATGTCGACTGCAATCCGGACCAGGATTGGATTGATCCTGGCTTGAGTCTTTTCCACCACTCCTCCGCGGGTCATGTACGTAATATGGGATTGAGAGAAATGCCCTACTTGCTTTAAGGACAATTGGGAGATTGTTAGGAGTATGTCCTAAAAGCGTGTAAAAGACATTTATTATTTTGATGAATAAATAAATACAATGGTCTATTATTGTTATATTTAGATTATTAAATTATTGTTTGAATAATTTTTTAAATATGAGAAAAATTCCATATTCATTATTGAGGATGTGAACTTGTATTAGTGCGAGAGAATTAAAATCACATGAATGAATAAAAATAGTCAACAACAACAAATTGAAGTTATGGAATTCTTTAATTGGGGTTCTAAGTACGGTTTGCTGAGTATCATGTTGATACAAATAATCTAGATTCGGATTATTGATGTGGTAAGACATCTCGGCAAAGGTGCTTTATATAATATGATTATATATGACATGGACCGATATGAATAAAAGTCTTTATCCAAAAACCATTTAATAATAAAGACTTGTAATTCATATCATAACTGATGATCATTTATAGATCAACCTAAATCCTGAGTGTTCATGAACTCCTGTCATGTTTATTAAATCTTTTGATTCATTCGTTAAGGTCTCTTCATAGAATGAGGCTAATGACTTTTGTTTTGGAGATTTGATATCATGGATGGCTGGGAACATGTATCAGCAATATGAAATCTAATCTATCCTAACGGGTCGTATATTAGTTCCCTTAAGGGTTAATTCTAGAACTGAATGATTTTGAGCTCAAATCTATAATTAGATTATAGATTAATTATTCACTAGTGAATTAATGGTACTTAAGGAATAAGAAGTAAATTAGAAAGGTAGAATGGTAATTCTTCCATTCTAATTTATGAACTAATAAATTAGAGGGTTGAACTATTGTAAGATGGTTATATCAATAGACAACTTAAAATAAGATTTCTATAAAAGTATATCTATAACATAAAGAGTGCAATTCTGAATTTATAGTGGAGAAATATTAGGATTAATAAATTAACTATTATAATTAAAGAGTTTAATTATTTAGTTTCAATTTATTGGAGCTTAATGTTATAGGTCCATGGTCCCCGAAATGGCTCAAATAAACACTAACAAAGATAAATACAAAAATGGGCAAAAGGACTTATTTGATAAGTAAAATATTTTTCTATGCACTAAACATAATTATTGTATAATTATGTGTAATTAATTAATTGAGAATTAATTAATTATTTGATTTAACAAAAATATAATTAATTTTTTATTTATTTTTGGGATTTTTGGTATTTAAATAATAAGAAAAATTAGGAAAAATCACATGTCTTCCTTGGCATGTGGTACACGTGTAGAAAAGTGCACAGTCAATGTGCTACACGCATAAGAAGCTTATGGCAGTTTCTTGGTTCCACAATTTTAGTTATTTAAATATTAAATAAATAATGAGATGTTGTAATATGATTAAAATATTATTATTTAAACAAAATCTGATAACTGATTAGTTATTTTCAAATTGTTTAAAATAACTAATATTTTATTTTTAATATATTGGATATATTAAATATAGGATATCAGTTTTTAAGAACAATACTTTTCAGGAATAGAAAATATATCGTGAAATCTCTCTGAGAGAAAGAGAACAGTGATACAAGCATAGGTAACTGTTCTTCACAAACTTAGGTCCAAAATTTATCAGATCTCATGTGTTGAGAACATCTGATAAATAGATTTTGCCTATTGTTTTGTATAGCGAGCCCACACTCGTTCTTTGTGTGTTGAGAATATTTTGGAAGATCTTGGTGTGAGATCTCAGGGATTTTTGCCATACAAAAAGATAGGAGCAAGGAAAGACTTGAGGTAATTTTCTATTCATATATTTGATTCAATATATATATATGTATGTGAAGAAGTAGATGTAGAAATCTTGTGGGGTTAAATTAACAATTTTGATTGTTGTTCCGCTGCGTATAATCTCTGGTTTGATCTATAAAAACCAACACAGTCATCAGGCAATTGTAGTGGGACAAGTGGTCTCTGAGATCTGTGTTCCCAGTGTAGGCAGGTCGGTTCAGCATTTTGAACCCTTTTGGTAGCACCACATCCAAGATGTGTTTGGCGCATGGTTCTTTTTCCTCCTCTTTGGAATCAGAACCTCCTCCTTCTTGCTTTCGGACCAGGCGGTCCGTGACCTTCTTTAATGCAACCAACTATTCCATGAACTATTTGGCCATTATGTCGTCCAGGGAGTCTCTTTCATTCCACATGTCATTGAGTTTATTCCTCAGATCCCCCCCTCAGGGGCATATCTTTTCCTTGCGGGCCCGTTCCTTTCGAGCATTGAGGTTGTTACGAAAATCTATCCAGGAAGTATCGTCTCCCGAACTGATGGTTTCCAAATCATCTGCGCACTTGTTTCCTCTGTGATCCTTGTTCACGGAGGCACTGGGATAGAACCGTTTTTCCCGTCCGGTTTGTCTAGGGACATTCCGGGGCTTGGAACCCTGCAGGCGCTTCCCTTGAGGATCGATCGGATGATCCCATCCTGGGATGGGACGCATCCATTCTTTCCTAGGGAGCTGCCCTGGGTTGGCCCCGATTTTTGGGACAAGATGAGTTTTCCTCTGGGGGTTTGCTTTTCCACAGGGTCAGCCATATTGGCTTTCCTTTTTCTTGAGCCGGGTTTGATGGGCTGTTTCCAAGATGTGGTCCCGGAGGAGGGATCGGGCTCATGTTTTCAGGTGTGTCGGTCCTAATCGATGTGGCTGGCGGTCGTGTTCCTAGAGGCGGAACGATTGAAGGATTGGCTACCAATCCTTGGGCAGCAATGAAGGCCTGAAGAGCTAGGAGGGATTCTTGCATCTGGCGGGTGGCCTCCTTTTATTAAGCTATCCTAGCTTCTTGATCCGAGACTTGTTGTTTTAGATGAACCACCTCTGGATCCTCCTGTTCGGGAATCATCTCTTCTTCAGGGATCACAGGATCCTTAGCCTTGCGATCCTGGTATCCCCCTTCATTTTCTTCGTCTTCCTCATAATAACCCTCCTTGTAGTCTGCCCCATCCTCAAAGTTCTGGGAATCATTAGGTTGAGGCACTTGATATGGCGTATCCTCGGGTTGGTCCTGAGGTAATAGTTTATTGGGCAATGGCTCCCCATTGCCTTGCTATTGTTGTTGGGAAGGATCAAATACGGTGTGTCTGGTGTTCACCATTGTTGCAGATGTTCAAGGTCCTTTCAAGCTTTCTTCAACTCTCAATGAAAGCACCAAAATTTTTACCGAGTTTTTCATAAACTAGAATTTGAAAGATAAGAGAGCAAAAAGAAAGGATTTAAAGATAATCACACATGAGTATTTTACGTGGTTGGGGCGTTAAAGATCCTTAGTCCACGAGTCTATGGTATTAGAGCTTAGAGAGCTTTAGCAATGGGGTTTTCTACAAGTTTGAGCAGAGTAATTGCTTACAAGAGAAAATTTGGCGATCCCATCTCAGTGCACAACCAGTTCTATTTATAGGCAGTTGGGTGTAATGGACTTAGGTCGAACTAATCTGGGTCCAATAGCGGTATAATCATGGTTCACTCGCTAATGGAGGCTTAACACAAAGAACTTTGCAAAATAATACACTTTAATCAGGGCCCATTGGGCCGGCTTAAGCATAGCCACACTGTACAAATGACAACAGTAAACAGCTTCAGTCTGGTCCGCGTGGGCTTCTAAGGAGATCTGGGGACAGGATCTGTCAGAGTAGTGGCAGTATTGTACCTCCAGTATCAGCGTACATTCCATATGTAACCTCTTCTACAAGTTAGTTGGGGAGACCAAACTCCGTGTTTCTCGGGAATGTGTCAGAATCAGGGAAGTTCAATCCTGCCAACCCAAGTGTCAGTTCCGGATTCATTTACTAATGTCCCAGTTCGTTTACTAGGACCCCGGTTCGTTTTCCAGATCTCGAGTTTATTTAGTGATGTCTCAATCCATTCAGATGGTTGAGCCTCACCCTTATTCGCATCCCGGATGATGTCATGGAATCGGAACCTGGGTCCCAATTCCCTCGTTATGGTGGTGCCCACTGAACAATCTTGGGCTCATTGACGTTTGGGCCACTAGGCCTCTCGTCCTCCCTGTACATTGAACTTGGGATGGGCCTTTAATCTCCACGTGAGAGCCCCCAGACCCATTATGTCATGCCACGTGTTTCAGGACAAAACGGGGATAACAGGTACCGTAACATACAAATCCAAAGCCCTTAATCTGATGTTGGCAAAATGCTTTTGGAGATTTGAGAAAGTATATGATTACAAACAACATCATGTTAACAATCTCAATATCACCCACACCACATAAACATCCGCTAGCATCTAAAACATGATAGAAAAATAAGATGAAGATGTTAGAATATAAAGATCAATAATTTAAAATAAAAACTTTAAAGATTAACAAATATTAATAATTGAATAAAAACCCGAGAGGATTGTATTATCGTTAACACGTAAATCAATCAAATTTGGAGATATGAATTGAAATTGATTAAAAATTTAAATTGAAAGAGTTTAGAGAGAAGAAGAGGGGAAAAAAAGAGAAATTAGAGTACATGAAAGTATGAGATTAATATAGAATGTTTAAAATATATATATATATATAGATTCACAAAGAGATATTTATATATATTTAAATAATAATATCTTATTTAAATTTAAAAAATTACAATTATTATTATAACGTGTATGGTCATTTATTAGTGTAACTACATTTTTAAAAAAAAACATTAATGAATATGGTAAATAGGAAATAGGAGAAAACGTACCTAAAAACACGTGTGAAGAGTTTTTAATTTTAGATATTTATAGATATTTAGATAGTTTACATATTATAGTTTTTTTTTTAATTATTAACTAATAGTTTTATAGATATTTGGATAGTGTAGATATTATAGTTTTTCCTTTTTTAATTATTAACTAATAATCATAAATTTGAAAAAGATTAATTAAAAAATGTGAAAAATTTAGAAAATAGGAGAAAACGTACCTAAAAAAACGTGTGAAGAGTTTTTAATTTTACATACTTATAGATATTTAGATAGTAACTACTAATATTTCAATAGTATGATTTTTTTTATATAAATTTAACAAATAATTTTCTGTGAAAAAATTAGAAAATAGAAAGAGTGGTTTGTTTTTTTAAAAAAAAATAATTAATATGGTAAATAAGAAATAGGAGAAAACGTACCTAAAAAAACGTGTGAAGAGTTTTTAATTTTAGATATTTATAGATATTTAGATAGTAACTACTAATATTTCAATAGTATGATTTTTTTATATAAATTTAAAAAATAATTATATATATTAGTACTCGTGATTTACCTATAAATAATTACATAAATTTCTGTTAGATATTTAATAGATGATTCTAATCAATTTGATAATAATAATTATAACAATTTGACATTTAAAATTAATAATAATAAATATTTTTTTAGAAATAAAACTATCATACGTAATTATATTAAAAGCTCTTGTATAAATATATAATTTATACTAATATATAACTAAATTTAAACTAATGTGTAACTAAATTATTTTTTAAAAAAAAGTAAACATGTGTAATGTGGATTGTGTAATGTTTTTTTTTTTTTTTAAAAAGAAGATGTGAGGTGTAGTGAGATAAAGTATCAAGTTATTATATTATATATAACATGAGATATTTATATATAATATTATTAATTTAAATAACTAACTTCTACAATCTTATTTAAATTTAAACTAATATGTAACTAAAATGAATAAAAACATTAAATTAAAGGAGAAAATAGAAAAAGTACTTTGAAGAGAATTTAGAGTGTTAAATCATCTCCATGAAGCTCTCTTTTATATTTATATATATATACTAGATACAAACGTGCAATGCACATTTTCTTAGTTTTATTTATAGAATTTATTAATTGTTTTTATTAAATTTATATTAATGTCATATAAATTTTAAATAAATATCATATTTTAATTAAATAATTTATTTATTTTTATTTAAGTTTATATTTGTTCTAGTTTTTGAATTTGGGAGTTATAACAAGAGATTATATATATTATATATTTAATGTAATATTAAATATTATAAGTGGATTTTAAATTTAAGTTTCTTGCTAATTTTTTTTAAAAAGCAATTTGTTGCTAATTAACAACGGATTATATTATATGTTTAATATGATATTATTCTAATAAGTGAGTTTAAGTTTAATTAAATTTTATTTTAGTTATAAAACGTATGATTTTATTATTTTTAAATAATTATCATTGTAAAATATTTAAAAAAATATATCATATTTTAATTTGTTTAATTATTTATTATTTTTAAATAATTATCATTGTAAAATATCTCAAAAATATTCTATTTTAATTTTTTAATTATTTATTATTTTTAAATAATTATCATTGTAAAATATCTCAAAAATAAGCAATTTGTTACTAATTGACAGCATATTATATTATATATTTAATATGAATTTATATTAATAAATGAGTTTAAGTTTAATTAAATTTTATTTAAGTTATGAAACGTATGATTTTATTATTTTTAAATAATTATCATTGTAAAATATTTTTAAAAATATCCTATTTTAATTTGCTTAATTATTTATTATTATAAATAATTATCATTATAAAATATCTCAAAAATATTCTATTTTAATTTTTTAATTATTTATTATTTTTAAATAATTATCATTGTAAATGTTGACACTGTTTTTCGTCAACAGTGAAAGAAGAACACGTAAACAATGAACAGTAAGGGCCAATATAAATACATAACACGATTTTTACGTGGTTCAGCAGTTAAATCTGCCTAGTCCACGAGTCTTTTTTATCAAGCTCAAGATGATCTCTGAAAATTCTTCAAGGATGAATTATTCAGAGTTTTCTCTCCACATTCAGAAATTCGGTCATTTACAATGGTGCATGATCTCTCTATTTATAGAGAAGATTGCAGAATACTATCCCACATACTTCGGGTAGTTACTCTTTTTGTGCAAATAAATTAAATGGCTTTAAATGCCTGTAATCCGATATAAAGGGAAACGTCCCCTGAAGACCAGGGGGCGTACAACTAATCAAATAATATCTCATGGTTTCAGGGGATTTACATTAATAAATGTAGACCACGTCTCTTATGGACAACACTTGAAGATGTTCAAGGTTATTATCATATATCTCCAAGGCCTTATTCTCCCAGGTCTTATATCAACTTTCGAGCTAATGACACCTCCGAGGTCACATGGCTTTCGAGATCGTACTCGCGTCAGGCTCAGAACTCCTGATCCGAGGTCATCCCTGAGGATAGATGCATCTCGGGTGCTACCCCTTCGAGATCGTGTGGAGTTCGAGGCCATCATATTCGAAGTCGTCTCAGATTTTCAGGCTCGATGTCTAGTCTTGGAACATACCTCAGAATTTACGAGTTCATTCGCTGCGAATCCAGCTTTCGAGGTCACATTTAACAGGGCTCGAAATCTGGGTATAACATCTTGCCCCCTCAAAAGTATTTGTTCGAATCCTAAGAGAAGGAAACTTTTGAACTACTTTCTTCGGGAACCGTACCGTCATATACTTGAAAATGGACACGTGTCATTTGGGTATTGCTCATTAATGGTACTTGAGTACCTTGGAAACCTGCCCACGATCATTCGTCTGCCACCTTTTCGGTACCATCATGTCCTTGACCCCTGACCTTTGGATTTCATGAATATTCTGGCCAATGGCCCAGATTAAGCCTTTTTATCACCTTTCTCCCTTTATATTCAAGATCTTCCTCTTCTTCTTATTCTACACGCATCAGAAACAAAAAAAAGGGAAAGGACGAAACCAGAGGCCATCCCAGAGAACCTCTTTCTCGTGCATGTTCTCTCAGCTGAAAAAACAAGGGACTTCCGGTTTGTTCGAGTCCGTGAGCTCATATTTGCAGCCTCTCCTTCAGTCAGCAATTTCTTTGCAATCGCCATTATTGTGTAAGTGCCCAATCTTTGTTTTCCCTTATCCCAGTTTTTGTTCATATTGTTCTTGATATTTCTGTGACTGTACTAGTTTGTTTCTTAGTACAATACATTAGGGAATTTTTGTCTGATAGGCTTTTATGTTTTAAGTTTCCATACTGAGTTTGCATCACTGGTTCATATCCAGTTTTGATGTTTGAACAAGATTCCTATTTTCTGGGTTTTTAAAATTTAAAAAAAAAAAAAAATTTCTTGTACACCAAGATATCGGGTATAAAACCTTGGCTTTGACAAATGCACGATACCCAAGGTTACCTTTTCTGGTTATCCGCCACTCTTTTTTCCCCTGATTTTTGGGATTTTCAAAAAATTGTCCACTCTCCTCCCTTTCTCGTGAAACGCACGTTCTGACTCTTCAGTAATGGTCTTAGTATCGAGCTTGTTTTGTTCCTACACTCTGAGCTCGTCCTATCGAGCTCGTAATTCTTGCATGCATGGCCCTCACCATTTTTTCTTTCTCGCTAGATGTCACAGAATCTGGAAAGATGGTGGGGGTCGTTGCTGGCAATTCCTTACTCGCCAAAAACCCCGAGCCCGGAATCGTTGTTCGCTTGGAATCAACGTCGAATCCGCGAGTACGAGCTTGCACACGAGCAAGAAGATATTCGAGCTCATTACCGCCGCCAAATAGACAAGGTCATAGAGGGGAAGAGGAGAAATCTTCGGGAGGCCCTTTATCCAGAGTCCAACTCAGGGCCTAGGCCGATCCCCCTCGACCCCGCATTAAAGGTCACCGTCGCGTATAGTCCAGGAGAACTTCAATTTTCATTGATGGGGGAGCCCTCTTCCTCGCAGCCGAGGAAAGAAATCTTTGAGGCCGAGCACTATTGGAGCTCAGTTACCTCGACAAGTCAGATAACTGACATTCTGGCCCTCCATGGCCTCAGGTTGTCAAGCTCTTTGAAGTGTCGAGCTCTGGCCGCCCACGAACGAAGCTGTTACGCCCCCGGGGATCGTGACAACAGGCTGAGATACGCGGCATGGAGCCAGAAACACATGAAGGCGGGGGCGCTGTTGCCTTTGAAGTCTTTTTTCAAGGACTTCACGGATATTTTTGGGTTGGCTCCGCTCCAGCTCAAAACCAATTCTTATAGGGTCATGTCGGCCCTGAGGTCGCTATACCACGAACTAAAGTGGGAAGGGCCTTCTCCTCAGGAGATTTTATATCTCTTTTTTCTGAAAAGCAACCCCTCCCGAGCTCGGGGAGGAGATGGCTTTTACTATCTTTCAAGCTATCCCAAAGAGAAGAAGGTCTTTGAAGATCTCCCCAATCATCCACCTGATTTCAAAAAAGCCTTTTTCTGGACAGACGGCCTGTCCCTATCTCGACACTATTCGTTCAGGCGGATTCGTAAGTATTCTAGTTTTCTTTATCTCTGTGCTCGAAATTTTAACTGTAAGATCCGTACTTAGTTGAAATGTGTCTTGCTTTCCAGCTACTTTTCAGCGTCCTTCCCCTGACAAGGCAATGAAGGGGCATAGAGAGACCCTGCTTCAACTCCCTCATGGCAGGAGGTCTCTCTTGTATGTTTTACACGAGGATAAGCTTCGAGCTTGTGGGCTCTTGGGAGAGGGCCAGTCCACCTTTGACTGGTCCAATAAAAAGTATGAACATTGGGAGCAGGTGCCTTTGCCCACAGGCGTCCTTCCTCTGAGGAGAGAGGTGAGGCCCCCACTTCCAGTTCGCAGAAGGAGTCCGCCGTCAGGGAATGAGGCTAATGACGAAGCCTCGAGTTCGGACTCGGACGAACGTAAAGCCCTCCCTACCTCGAGAATGTGGTCACCCACCATACTAAAGCATAAGCCCGATAGGTTAGTTTCATGCCCGCATGATAGATACCACTTCTACATATGGAGTTGGGTAGACGCTTGTGTTCATAGGTTTTATAGTTGGCTCGGGAAGTATGACACCATGTATACTTCAGACGAGGTATGGAACGGGATAGCGGTCCAATATGGGACCAATGATTATAGGGACCTTTCGAGGTTGACATCCACCTATCGAGAAGGTACTCCCCCCGCCTCTTCTGAAGATAGGGGAATTTCATGGTCCCCGAGCTCTAGTTCGGGGGAGAGTTCCAGTTAGGTTTTTTCTTTACTAGGTGTTTTTTTTATTTTCCAAGCTTATTATCATTATATCTAACTCCGATTGGAAATGTGCAGGTGCTATGGACTCCGACCTCGACAACATCATCGAGAGTGATGGCGCCAAAAGGAGCAAGCGTCCCAGGGCAGGGTCGCGAAAGGTGGATCGGCCTGCCAAAGTTCCCAAAAGGACTGAGAAGACACCTCCTCCCCCAGCTCCTCTTGTTACCAGCCCCACCACGGCGCCGTCTTCGCAGGTCGGTGCTGCAGCTGTGGCATCGACTTCGCAGGTTGATGCCTCTAACATGACCGAACCTCAACTTCCTGTTGTGGTTCGATCGACACTTGGTCCACCTCCTAGAAAGCCTTCTGCTTCCCGAGCTCAGAAGCTGTCAATCTCTACCCACATGGATGCATATGTGGTCGACAATGCTGCTGGGTCCCATGGGTCTACGCTGGTCTCGGATGTTATGTCTCGAATCGGCCAGAGCTTTGGCAGTCTCGAAGCTCCCCAATGGCAATGCTTGAAAGATACCCAAGACTGAACTGTCCTCTATGAGAAGAGTATCGAGCTTGCTGCCGCGGTAAGTTTCCTTTTACAGTCCTACTTGGTTATAATCACACTAACCTAGTGCTAATGATGATTTCTTCCTTTGTCAGTCTCTTGCCTTTACTGCCCAGCTCAACTATAAGTTGAACAACGAGATCCATTCGAGTAAGTTTTTTGCTCAGGAGGCGAAGGATCTCCACCTTAAAGCAAGCGATGACCTGAAGGCAGCAAATGTAAAGCTTGATGCAGGAGCTAAGGAACTTGAGGGCATGGCCACCGATCTTGGGAAGCTGAAAGCTAGGCTCGAGGAGCTTGAAAAGGAGAATGCCAAGCTCGCAGATCTTAAGAAGGAGAACGCTCGGCTCCAGGAGGCCAACAAGAAGCTCGAAGAGGAAAAGGCCGCCACCTTTGATATCATTGAGGGTGAAAAGGCTCGTCTCCTTGCTGAGTATAAGGAGAAGAAGGACCAGGCGGTTGATTCGGCCATGTACAGAATGTGGGCCAACAACGAAGACCTAGACACCAGCTTCTTAGGTCCTCTCGAGGCGAAGCTTCTTGACAAGTGGAATGCTCGGCTTGAGGCGGAAGAGGCTTCTCGGGAGGCCGCTTCGGAGGGAAACCCAGAAGAATAGTCATGCTATTCGTCCTGGGGGGTCTAGTGTCGTTGACGTCGGAAAAGCCAAGGGAACTGCTCCTTCTTGATTCTTACCTCGGGGCTGTGTCCCTCTATTGTTTGTAACTTTTTATTTATGCCCGTAGGGCTGATACAATTTTTTTTTTTTAAACTTATATATGCTTTACATTTCTTGGCTCGAAATATTTTGCATATTTTATATGAATGAATTTTTTATGTTTATTTATTCATACAAACATAGTGTGGATTTAGGCTCGAGACTCGATGCATTCATGCATCGTTTGCTCGAAATATCCGTTTCCAATCTCGTTATTTATCAAGGTCGGATATTACTTTAACCACGAACCCGAAAGTACTTATATGGTATGTGATGTGAATGGTTTAGTTATATCTTTTTGCTTAGTTACTTTTTACTCGTCTTCGGTTTTTACTCCGAAGTTATGAGTTCGAAACTATTTTTCTTTAAGATATTCCAGCCTCGATCTCGACTTATCTCGGAGTAGTTTTAGGTTTCTACTCATCGTCGATTAGTTTTTTGGCTGGTTTGCTCCAAACCTATTAAGTTTGCACATCTGGTTAAATCCAAACGTTATTATCTTTAGATAGTTCGGTTGCGTCCAAACTATCTAAGCTCGCGTATCTTGTTAAATCCAAATACTATTGTCTTTTGATAGTTCGGTTGCGTCCAAATTATCTAAGCTCGCGTATCTGGTTAAATCCAAATACTATTGTTCTTTGATAATTCGGTTATGTCCAAACTATCTATGCTCGCGTATCTGGTTAAATCCAAATACTTATGTTTTTTGATAATTCGGTTATGTCCAAACTATCTAAGCTCGCGTATCTGGTTAAATCCAAATACTTTATTTTTATTTTAAAATCAATGGTATGTATACCGATGATGCCCCCTTAATATCCTATGAGTGTGACCATAGGTTATTAAATTAAGAGAGATTGCAAAAATAAAAAGGGATAATATATTGAACGAAATAAATCTTTATTTGATGGAATTCAAAAGCAACAAACTAATACAAATAGAAAGTCATGGTTATGGGCAACAATTTTCCTACACTACTGATAGTAAGGTCTAAGGTGTTTGCCATTCCATGCTCGCGGTACCAGGCTCCCGTCTAATCTCGCAAGTTTGTACACACCGGGACGGATGACTGATTCTATCTGGTACGGTCCTTCCCAATTCGGCCCGAGCACCCCAGCTGCGGGATCTCCTGTTGCCAAAAATACACGTCTCAACACCAGATCTCCCATTCCGAACTTTCGATCTCAAACCCTCTTGTTGAAATACCTGGTAGTTCGTTGCTGGTAAGCAGCGTTTCTCAGCTGAGCCTCTTCTCTCTTTTCTTCAATCAAGTCTAAGGTTTCCTCGAGCTGAGTGTGGTTTGAACTTTGATCGTAAATCTGAGTTCAGATTGTTGGGATTTCGACCTCAATGGGCAACATTGCCTCGCAACCGTATGCTAGAGAGAACGGGGTATGTCCTGTTGACGTTCGAGCTGTGGTCCTATATCCCCATAGGACTTGGGGCAATTCTTTGGGCCACCGTCCCTTCGCCTCCTCCAACTTTTTCTTTAGAGAACTTTTGAGAGTTTTGTTCACAACTTCGACCTGGCCATTCGCTTGAGGGTGAGCTACTGATGAAAAACTCTTTATTATGCCGTTCTTTTCACAAAAGTTGGTGAACAAGTCGCAATCGAACTGGGTTCCATTGTCGGATACGATCTTCCTCGGCACCCCATATCGGCACACGATGCTTTTTACTACGAAATCAAGGATCTTTTTTGAAGTTATAGTTACCAATGGTTCAGCCTCCGTCCATTTCGTGAAGTAATCCACGACGACTACAACATATTTTACTCCGCCTTTGCCAGTCGGGAGAGAGCCTATGAGGTCGATGCCCCATACCGCGAAGGGCCATGGGGAAGTCAACATGGCCAGCTCGGATGGTGGAGCTCGGGGTATCGTGGCGAATCTTTGGCATTTGTCGCATTTCTTCACGTAATCGAAAGAATCTGTTTTAATGGTTGGCCAGAAATATCCTTGGCGTATGATCTTCTTGGACAGGCTATGCCCCCCGGTGTGATCTCCGCAGAACCCTTCATGAATTTCTTCAAGGATCTTCTTAGCTTCGGGAGGGGTTACGCACCTAAGTAACGGCATGGAATATCCCCTCCTGTACAGTTTCCCGTCCAAAATGGTGTAGCGGGGAAGTTGATACATCAACTTTCGAGCCTGGTTTCGGTCTCTTGGAAGGACTCCGTTCTCGAGATATTCATCTATTGGGGTCATCCAGGTAGGCTCTGTGTCGATCATACATACATCTTCCTCCTCTGGCTCATTAATGCTAGGTGTCGAAAGGTGTTCTATGGGCACGACGTTCAGTTCTTCATTTTCAGTAGATGTGGCGAGCCGAGCTAAGGCATCTGCATTTGAGTTCCGCTCGCGGGGAACCTGTTCGATTGTATAAAATTCGAAACATTCTAATGCGGATTTTTCCTTCTCCAAATAAGCTGCCATTCTCGTGTCGCGAGCCTGGTATTCTCCCAAGATTTGATTAACCACGAGCTGGGAGTCACTGTAGCAATGTATAGCCCTAGCTTGGAGCTCCTTTGCTATACGAAGTCCCGCGAGTAAAGCCTCGTATTCGGCCTCATTATTCGATGCTTCGAAGCCAAATCTTAAGGCATAATGAAATCTGCTCCCTGCGGGGGTAACCAAAATGACCCCTGCCCCCGCTCCGTTTTCATTTGATGAGCCGTCGACGTAAAGTTTCCACAACTCGTGGGCCGGGGTTATTACCTCGTCGTCGGCTATGCCAGTACATTCCACTATAAAGTCTACCAACGCTTGTGCCTTAATGGTCGTCCTCGGGTGGTAGGTGATCTCGAACTGTCCGAGCTCAACAGCCCATTTAAGTAGTCGACCTGAAGCTTCTGGTTTAGACAAAACTTGCCTAAGTGGTTGATCAGTCAGCACATGGATGGGGTGCGCCTGAAAGTAGGGGCGGAGTTTACGAGACGAATGAATCAAAGTGAGCGCGAGTTTCTCCATCAATGGATATCTTGACTCTGCCCCCAATAATCTTTTACTGATGTAATAAACGGGTCTTTGCACATTCTCTTCTTCTCGAACGAGCACTGCGCTTATTGCGTGCTCGGTGGTTGAAAGGTATAGGTACAGTATTTCTCCCGTTTCAGGTTTTGACAGGATGGGTGGTTCTGCAAGGTGCTTTTTGAGCTCCTGAAAGGCCAGCTCACATTCCTCCGTTCATTTGAATTTCTTACCTCCTCTTAATAAGTTGAAAAATGGAAGACCACGATCCGTAGATTTCGAGAAGAATCTGCTTAGGGCTGCCATTCTACCAGTCAAACTTTGGACATCTTTGTGCCTTCGAGGAGAGGGCATGTCAATCAGGGCCTTGATCTTGTCGGGGTTAGCCTCAATTCTGCGAGAGTTCACAATGAAGCGCATAAATTTTCCTGAAGATACCCCAAAAGTGCACTTCTGAGGATTTAACTTCATGTTAAAATTTCGGAGCACGCCGAAGCACTCTTCGAGGTCATCAACATGGTTCTTGTTGAGTTGAGACTTGACAAGCATATCATCAACATAAACCTCCATGTTGTTCCCTATTTTTTCTGAAAACATCATGTTCACGAGCCGCTGGTATGTGGCCCCAGCATTTTTGAGCCCGAATGGCATGACATTATAGCAGTATAGGTCCTTATCCGTGATGAAGCTCGTATGTTCTTGGTCGAGGGCATGCATGGGAATCTGGTTATATCCAGAATAAGCATCCATGAAGGACATCAGGACATGCCCCACCGTGGCATCCACGAGCTGGTCAATTCTTGGCAACGAAAAACAGTCTTTCGGGCAAGCTTTGTTGAGATCTGAGTAGTCAATACAGGTTCGCCATGTCCCATTGGGCTTTGGGACCAACACCGGATTGGCTACCCAGTCAGGGTAAAAGGCATCCCTAATGAATCGGTTTGCCTTTAACCTGTCAACCTCCTCCTTTAGAGCTTTCTTTCTATCTTCGTCCAGCTGTCTTCGCTTTTGTTGCTTCGGGGGGAAGCTCTTGTCTATATTTAGTGCGTGGCTTGCTATATTCGGACTTATTCCTACCATGTCCGAGTGCGACCACGCGAAGACATCCTGGTTTTTCTTCAAAAAGCAAATTAATTGTTATTTTGTCTCATCTTGGAGGTGTTTTCCGACCTTCACCTTTTTCGAGGGATCGGTTTCCTCGAGCTGGATTTCTTCGAGCTCCTCTAAAGGTTTGAGGTCAACTTTCTCCTCAATCCTTGGATCAATCTCTTCGTCAATCTCTAAGACCGTTCCGTCTTTGTTTTGAATGATGGCGAGTGCTTGTGCACTCGTCTGCTTCTTTCCTCTCAAGGAGATGTTGTAGCATTCCCTCCCTGCTAATTGGTCTCCCTTCAATGTTCTGACTCCGTTAGGGGTCGGGAACTTAAGGGCCAGATGCCTTACTGATGAAACTGCCCCCAGCCCGACTAGGGCGGGTCTCCCGAGCAGCACATTGTAGGCTGATGGTAAGTCTACTACCACGAACTCCATCATCTTGGTTGTCGAGACTGGGTAGTCTCCCAAGGTGACAGAGAGCTCGATGGATCCCATGCAGGCGGTCCCTTCTCCTGAAAATCCGTAAAAAGTAGTTGCACACACTTTCAGGTCGCGAAGGGAGAGTCCCATCTTTTCGAGGGTAGCTTTATAGAGAATGTTGACCGAGCTCCCATTGTCTATGAGAACTCGGTGGACCCTTTTATTGGCCAGCTGGAGGGTGATGACCAGTGGGTCATGGTGAGGAAACTGGACATGGGACGCATCTTCCTCAGTGAAGGTTATTGGTTGTGTTTCAATCCTCTGGCTTTTTGGAGCCCTAGGTTCGGGTTCATAAGGAGACCCATCCCCAGTTTTCAGGTCGTTAACGTATCTCTTTTGGGCATTCCTGCCTACTCCTACGGGATGAGGCCCTCCCGAGATGGTTATTACATCCTCTCCATCTATCGACGGGGGCCTGTCTTCTTCCCGAGCTCGGGAATTATTGTTTTGTGCCGTCGGAGGCGCGGCTACTCTCTGGTTCGCGGCCGCCTGACTAGTACTCTGGTTTTTGACATATTGCCGGAAGTAACCTCTCGAGATCAATCCTTCGATCTCGTCCTTCAGTTGTCGACATTCATCGGTTGTATGCCCGGTGTCTCTGTGAAATCGGCAATACTTACTGGAGTCCCTCTTGGATTTTTTATTTCTCATCAGGTCCGGACGCCTAAAGGGGACCTGGTTTTCATTAGCCAGGTATATGCTCTCCCGAGACTCATTGAGCTCGGTGTATACTTTATACACGGAGAAATATCTCTCCCCCTTCTTTTTCTTTCCTCCTTCGGCTTTGGGGTTACTCCCTTCGTTCTTTTTCCTCTTGGAGGGTTTTTCCACGATAGGCTTTGGAGCTGCTGGGTCCGCCGAGGTTGAGGCAGAGTTGACGTTTATCGTTGTAGTTTCGGGCTGGGAAGTCGTATTAAGTGTCGACCTCGCTTCCTCTACATTGACAAACCTCTGCGCTCGTATGTTAAACTAAGTTATGGACCTTACTGGTTTTCTTTGCATGTCGTCCCAAAGGGCGCTTCCCGGCATTACGCCGGCTCGAACAGCCATTAGGTGCCCACTGACATCCACGTCCCGAGCTCGGGCGACTTCCAGATTAAACCTTGTTAAGTAAATTTTTAGTGTTTCGCCCGGCTGTTGTCGAACGTTAGTTAAGGTTGATGCCTCTGGCCTGACCCCCATCATCGCTCTGAACTGCTTCTTAAAGTCTTTAGACAACTGCTCCCAAGCGGTAATTGAGTGTCTCTTATATTTTTCGAACCAGCTTTTGGCAGGTTCTGTCAATGATGCTGGAAACAACATGCATCTGAGCTCGTAACCCACGTTACTGGCCCTCATTATGGAGTTGAACGTGCTAAGATGACTACACGGGTCAGTTTTTCCTTCAAACGTTAGGACATGAGGGATCCGAAACCCTTGAGGAAATGGAGTATTGGAAATATGGGGAGCAAACAGTTCGAGCTCCTCGTCAGAGTCTTCATATCGATCATTCCTTTGCTCGTTTTTCAAAAGCCTAAAAGCCTTTTCAAGCTGATCGATTCTTTCTTGGACTGGGTCCGCAAGGGGTACTGTCTGGACTCGGTTGTCATCGATCATGATTCCAGGCTCGCGTCTCCGCAAGGGATCTCTACGCTTATTCAAGCGATCCCTCAGGTCGTCATTACCCCGACTTTGATTCAGGTGATCTCACAGGTCGGGACGATTTCTGCGGTTTCCAGTATTCTTACGACCTCGGTCATGCTTGCTGACCGACCTGGTATCTCCAGAATCATCACTGGTAGAACTCGTCGCAAGGTTATTTCGTGATGGATTCTTTCCGTGTCGCCTCGTCTCCGCCGTGCGAGACCGAGATGTTTGACTTTTTTCAGATGGGGCGCCTCTCCGCTCCTGGAAAGCCTCCCCGTTTCCTTGTCTTCCTCCCGCACACTCTTCGCCCTGATCTCAAACGGGTTGAGCATTCCTGCGGGGAGGCGAAGGATATCTTATAGGTGATGGAGGGAACCGTATGGGCGATGGTGGCTGCCACCCATTTCTCGGCCTAGATGGTCCGGATTTTGCCCGAGATGGGTTGGTTGCGTGCGGTGCACTCCCAGGTATCTGAGTCCGAGCCTCTGCAGGGGTTCGGTTGTTCTCAGTTCCTGCAGGTACCTTTGCAGGCGGGTTAGCTGGGGCCCGAGCTCGAGTACTCCTCTGGGGCCTAGGTGGAGCAGATGGCTCTGCTGGTGCCGGAGGTTGAGCCGGCCTCCTTGTGGCAGCATCTTTTCGTGGACGCCCATGGGGTCTACGAGGAGGAACGTGTACGTCCCTCGGAGGAGGGACTTGGTTTTCGCGCGGAGGCGGGGGCTGAGCCACCTGCGCCTCTGCGGCTATCCTTGTCAACTCATCATTCTGTTTGTTGGCCTCTGCCAACTGCTGTTTCAACTGCCGGTTTCAAGTTCCACAATGGGAACATACCGCTTAGGATTGTAATACATATCCTCACCCCTTGGTGGAGCAGGTGGTCCCCGGGAATCGGAAGATCCACTTCTTTCCTCGACATCTGGGTTCTCCATTGGCTGTTTCCCAGGACGTCTTGGATAATTCTCTTCAGGTGTATTCTGATTATTAGTGGCCATGACTTACTCAGGGATGAATGCTTAAGGCTCTCAATGAAAGCACCAAACTGTTGACGCCGTTTTTCGTCAACAGTGAAAGAAGAGCACGTAAACAATGAACAGTAAGGGCCAATATAAATACAAAACACTATTTTTACGTGGTTCAGCAGTTAAATCTGCCTAGTCCACGAGTCTTTTTTATTAAGCTCAAGATGATCTCTGAAAATTCTTCAAGGATGAATTATTCAGAGTTTTCTCTCCAGATTCAGAAATTCGGTCCTTTACAATGGTGCATGATCTCTCTATTTATAGAGAAGATTGCAGAATACTATCCCACATACTTCGGGTAGTTACTCTTTTTGTGCAAATAAATTAAATGGCTTTAAATGCATGTAATCCGATATAAAAGGAAATGTCCCCTGAAGACCAGGGGGCGTACAACTAATCAAATAATATCTCATGGTTTCAGGGGATTTACATTAATAAATGTAGACCACGTCTCTTATGGACAACACTTGAAGATGTTCAAGGTTATTATCATATATCTCCAAGGCCTTATTCTCCCAGGTCTTATATCAACTTTCGAGCTAATGACACCTCCGAGGTCACATGGCTTTCGAGATCGTACTCGCGTCAGGCTTGGAACTCCTGATCCGAGGTCATCCCTGAGGATAGATGCATCTCGGGTGCTACCCCTTCGAGATCGTGTGGAGTTCAAGGCCATCATATTCGAAGCCGTCTCAGCTTTGCAGGCTCGATGTCTAGTCTTGGAACATACCTCAGACTTTACGAGTTCAGTCGCTGCGAATCCAGCTTTCGAGGTCACATTTAACAGGGCTCGAAATCTGGGTATAACAGTAAAATATCTCAAAAATAAGCAATTTGTTACTAATTGACAACATATTATTTTATATATTTAATATGATATTATTCTAATAAATGAGTTTAAGTTTAATTAAATTTTATTTAAGTTATAAAACGTATGATTTTATTATTTTTAAATAATTATCATTGTAAAATATTTTAAAAAATATTCTATTTTAATTTGCTTAATTATTTATTATTATAAAAAATTATCATTGTAAAATATCTCAAAAATATCATTTTTTAATTTTTTTAATTTTTTATTATTTTTAAATAATTACTATTGTAAAATATCCCAAAAATATCATATTTTAATTTTTGAGATAATTTATTTTATTTTATTTAAGTTTAAGTGATGTTTACAAACTACCATTAAATATAAGAATATTATGTTAAATAAAAGAATATTCCATTAAAGTTAACATTAAAAAAATAAAAAATTGTTAACACAAAGAATTTTCAAATTAATATGTATATATATATTGATATTTTTAATTGTTAAGATATTTTAGAAAATAAAAAATGAATAAAAAAATTAGATTAAATGAGAAAATAGAAAGAATGCTTTGAAGATATTTTAGAGTGGCACATAATTTTCTTGAAGCTCTCCTTTATATATATATTTATTATTATTATACATTTTGCATTTTTTTTTATAAAAAGTATGAATTATGTATAAAGAAGTTTATGTTTTGTGTAAAAGTTATTTTCGTCGATTACACTTTATTTTTTAAAATTAAATTTAGACCTCATGTAACTGTGGCAGAGACTCTGATGGTAGGTGTGACACCAAGATTTCGAGACAAGAGGTTATGACCCCAAAAACTGGGCTCGTTAGGAGTGAGCTCGAAATGTATGAAAACATCATATGGTCCAGTCATAAAATCCCTGAAGTAAAACAACGACCTCGAAGATGTGTATCCTCGGGATATTTTCTGAGTTCGAAATGGCACGACACTGGGATATATCTTTTACCGATTGTCTTCAGATAAGATAGTTCGAACTTGGGAAGTGTAAGCTCGGGTGTGACATCCCAATGGTACCCACCTATCCCGAGCATGGCCTGAAGTTGGGTGACAAGTTCGTAACAGTTCCATAAATCTTGACAGTCACAATGTCGATCGCTGATCTCGAAGACCTGATGAGTTACCCGGGATATCCCATTACGTGTGAACATATTTATTGTTGTGTAATCCCAATATTTAAGGGATACCATTTAATCTGTTATCCGTTCCCGATTTCCATGGGTTGTTTCCAAGTATATAGGAGATATTGCATTTAATATCATTATTTTAATTGATATATAGAATATCTTCCCGAAATATGTGGGAATGAACTCTGTAACCTTCCCTATAAATAGAGAAGGAATCACCACTTGTAGAGGATCGAATTCTAAGTTCTAATTTCTGGGAGAAAGCTCTGGGTAATTCATCTCAAGTCTTAATAACATAGACTCGTGGAATAGGCAGAATTAACTGCTGAATCACGTAAAAACCTTCTTATCTTCCTCTTTAAATTCATTCGCTCCATTTTCCATTTGCTTAATTGCTCTGCTATTTAAGTTGACGAAAAACAGCGTCAACAGATTGGTGCTTTCATTGAGAGCATTAAGTAGTACGCGTGTGAGTCTAGTCAAAAAGCCTCCCTGAATCAACAATGGCAGCGAACGATCCCAACGTTCCAGAGGAGGAAATTTTAGATGAATCTGACTACCCTCGACATCCTGGAAAGCAGCCTATGATGAATTCGGACCTTGATGAGAGGAACGGGTCATCTGACTCTCGGGGACCACTGGCCCCCAGGGACGACGAGGACATGTACTATAATCCAGAACGATATGTCCCAATAGTGGAGCTCGAAAATCGTCAACTGCGAAAGCTGTTGGTAGAAGCCAAGAAACGTAATGTCCCAATAGCCACGTACCTGACCAACCAATCCATCCCTAAGATCATATCAAAATCCTCCATATCCAACTCAATCAGATCTACCGAAAGCTCCCTACTATCAACCATCACTATCAGTGCCCTAATCCATCTCCTAGAAACTACTAACTCCCTTGTAGGCAATAAAGTCTCAAACCCTGGAGTCCGATATTCACTAGGTCTACACAATCTATCAATCACTTTACTAGTAACAAAGGAATGTGTAGCACCAAAATCAATTAATACAATAAAAGGAGAGTCAGCGCTAGAAAGCTGACCTGTCACTACCGAGGGACTAGCCTCGGCCTCTGCCTGTGTTTAAGTGAATACTCGAGCTGGAGTCAAGCTATCCACCTTTCCTACTTCACCTTTCTTCACTGTTGGGCAGTCCTTCCTGAGATGCCCCACTGTTCCACACACAAAACAAGCTTTGGCCTGAAATTCGCCCAGATGGCGTCTTCTACATCTCGGGCACTCTGGATAGGTTTGCCATGCCTCGTCGCCACCCTAACAGCCACCCTGATCACCCTGACCCCTCCTATCAAGACCAGCAGCGGTCGAAGTATCAGGAGTCTTTCTCTTGAAGTCACTGGGGCCTCCGCCCCTACCTGTCCCTGAATAAGGAGGCACCACTCTACGACCCTCACACCTCACCGCACTTTCCCTCCAAATCTTGTTCTCCGCTCCCACAGCTGTAAGGGCCTTCTCAACAGCCTAGGCATACGTTGTTCCTCCAGGTACCGTTGTAATCCTAACATCCCGGGCTATCATAACAATAAGCCCCCTGATAAATCTATCCTGCCTAGCTGCATCAGTAGGCACAAGTTCTGGTGCAAATTTCGCCAGCCTGTCAAATTTTAGGGCATACTCAGTAACAGTCATATTGCCCTGCACCAAACCCACAAACTCATTAACTTTTGCTGCCCTGACGGCAACATTATAGTATTTCTGGCTAAACAAATCTCTGAAGCCTTCCTAACTCAAAGCGGTCACATCCCTAGTCTGAGATGCCACTTCCCACCAAATGCGGGCATCCTCTCTCAACATATATGTGGCACAAGCCACTCTGTCATGCCCCTCTATCCTCATAAAATCCAGAATAGTAGTAATCATAGCCAGCCATTGCTCGGCCTTCAATGGGTCTGGTCCACCCTCAAATATTATGGGTTGCTGCTTTCTGAACCGCTCATATAACGACTCCCACCTGTTCCCAATCTCTCCCGACTATACGACTGGTACCACTGCAGGTGGTACAATAGGGGCAGCACTCCCTGATGGAGCCTGCTGTCGCAGGAGACAAATCTGTTCATCTTGGCTCTGTAATCGAGCTTGCATATCTGTCATGAGTTGCTGCTAGTTCTCAGGGACTGGCAGAGGAATCTGGCCCTGGTCATTACCCCCAGTCGTAGACCTAGTACTGGCTAGTCGTGTAGATTTTGTTGGATGCATAGTTATCCAAGTCAATCTGCAATCAACAACTCGGCAATCAGACCATGATGACAGGGTAAAAGCTTCTCCAATATCCACCAATGGAATATAACCAATCACAAACACTCAGAATATAGGCATTTATCCACATGCATCGGCTGCTAATAAGCATGCCCCAACATTACCACATCACAGCTAAGATAAAAGCATTCACCAATACACAATATACAGTTAATCATCCAAATATTCATTTACATGCATAGCGATACTAATAAGCATGTGTTAATATTTTCATACAACAGTCAAGGCCCAAGCCCTATCAGTATCTCATGCTTCCTAGTAATCCAATGAATAACAACATTCATAACTCATTCCAGACATACGAGCATATATACACATATTCACATTACCAATACCAAAACCGAGCTTGTCTCTAGCAGCGAATGTACATGTCCAACCGGTCTTTAGGAACCCTTAAACCTAGGACGCTCTGATACCAAGTTGTAACGCCCTGGATAGCCAACACTGCTACATTCTGTGTTTATAAAGATGCAGGACTCGCTAATCAAGTCATTTAGTTCAAATGTGATACTGAAACCACTAATGAACTAGGGTTAAAAGGTTTTGGCCTCAAAAGTGTACATCTTACATAACAATACAAAACTTCCAAAGTTTAAACAACCACTAGCCATTCTAAGGCAAATAGACATTTCTGGTTCCCCTGTTCCTGTCCTCCCCTCAACCGTGGCGGCTGAGCAGCTGGTCATGTACATTAAGCTCACAGAGCTCTCTAAGTCAAGGCTGCTCAGGTTTACCCTTGCCTTTGCCTCGCATTTCTCCCCATACAGGTAATGATGCCACACCTTCAGTGTGAATAGGATACCGTTGTTCATACTCCTTCAGCTGCCGCCAGCTCCAAGTCATGGGTAGGATACTGCTATTCATACTCCTTCAGCTGCCGCGATGCATAAGCTATAACTTTCTCATTCTGCATCAGCATGCAACCTAAACCCATCCTCGATGCATCACAATAAACTACAAACTTTCCTTCCTCCGTAGGAAGACTCAGCACAGGTGCAGAAATAAGTCATCGCTTCAACTCTTGGAAACTATTCTCACACTTCTCTGACCAAACAACCTTCTGATTCTTTCTTGTCAATTCTACCATGATCTTTCTTGTCTTGCAGAAATAAGACATTTCTGGTTCCCCTGTTACTGTCCTCCCCTCAACCGTGGCGACTAAGTAGCTGGTCATGTACATTCAGCTCACAGAGCTCTCCAAGTCAGGGCTGCTCAGGTTTGCCCTTGCCTTTACCTGCACCACATAGCACCCGTGAGCCAAGGCCCAGCAAGAAAACATAATATGCATCACAGACAACAATAGCTTATGAATAATCCTTTAAGCATGATCAAACACTTAACACTCATTTTAATCACATAGCACGTATTCAGAATCAAAGATACAACTTAGCATTAACAACAATCAAGTTACATGATAATCAGGGCCGACAACTTAGGACGCACCCTCTGTTTACCCCACTGACTCCGGCCCGCTTAAACTGAGCTTAGTGCATAATAAGTTGTCCTCGGCTACCAGTGGTCCAGCCACGCCTTGTGCGCTAGTGTAACCTTGGGCACTCTTAGGTCGTGGTTTACTGTTTACATGGAATATTACCATCCTTTCAAAGCATACATATTAGGGAACCCTTAGTCCCATTACAAATACGCAACCGGGTGCAGTTTTCTTACCTTTAATTTCCACGTTCACTGACTACGAGCGACGACTCTCGAGCACGATCCGCTTCCCAAGCCCTAGCTTAACACCTAATAACAACCAAGGAAATAGATTCCATTAATATTCAAATAAAGGTTTACTGGTACGTTGCTAGCTTCCGGGACATCGAATTCCACCAAACACGGTGGTGGAATCGATCCCTAGCACCCTAGGTTAGGTTCCCGCGCTTAAAATCCCCAAAAGATCACAAATGCACCTAAGGGTTGCGGCCCTTGAAACCTAGCCACGACCCGCCCTTGAAACAGAGGCTAAGCCTCTCTGTAGGCAGACACGCGCCGCGACCCTGCCCTGTGGCGCTGCGACGCTCCCCTTCGACAGATCCTCCCTGGCTCCTTTGCTTCGTAGGACTGCAGCGCTCTAGAACAAAGTCGCAGCCCAATCCTTCGTGCCCAGAAAACCCACCATTTCTAACATCCTCACCTTATTCAAAACCACCCCAAAGCACCCTAATTCCAACATCTATTGATCTCAAGACCTTTAACATGATTCTAGCAACATAATCCAACAGAAAACCTAGCTTAAAACTCATTAAAATCCCATTTTGATTTCTGAAACCCAGGAACCTAAGAACACAAGAACCAGTGATGGAACACAAGAATTCAGTCATTAATTTATGGATTCAAGCTTACCTCCACAGCTGAATCACTTCTCTAAGCAAAATCCAAGCCAACTTCCAAGCTTTCCACCTTAATTCAACCTTGAGATTAAGAACCTAGGAGCCCTTAGATTTCAACCCATAAACCTAATAATCAACTAGTCAAAAATGAAATTCAGTGCTTACCTTAGTTTATGGTTGAATTCCCTAGCTGAAACTGAGCTATTTCCTCAAAACTCTAGCCCAAATCACTGAATTCCCAGCTCAATTCCCTTAGATTTCAGTAGTTTCCTTAAGAAAGAGAAGAGAAGGAAAAGAGGAGCAAAATGGGTCGGTTTGTGCTTTATTCTACCATTTTCTATTTTGTTTAGTCTAACCTTAGTTAATTAAGTCAACCCCGAGGCTCGGGGTATCGGAAACGTCCCCGAGGGAAAAATGGTAAAATTCCCCAATATTCCCGCCTAAGCCTCCTAACCTCAAATATATCTCCATATATTTATTTCCATGACCAGATAACCCAGATAATTATCAAATACCCGAATTACCCCTTGACTTACCCTAAGTCAAATATTAAGCCCCGTTGTGACTTTCCCGTTGACTGGCTCCCTAGGATCGCCTCAAATCGCACGCTGCAGATCTACCCACATAATAATGTGATTCTCTCAGATATAACATTTAACCACATTTACATTCATATAATCATACAAGCATGCTTATCATATAATCATGCATTAAATCAATAAATTCACACATAAACCAATTATGCTCTCTCGGCACACTAATCAAGTCCCTTGAGCCATATTAGTGATTTTGGGTCGTTACAATTGAACAACTAGAAAGAGCATTCAGACTCTTACAAAATTAACGAGGTAGGGATCGGGATGAAGAGTTCGATGAAAAACTAGAGCCCTTCGCCCCCCATATTTATAGCACCCCGTTTCCTCAGGGATTCTGAATTCCTCATGTCCCACCATTTGATGGAAATCTAACCCATACAGGCATTTGAGTACGTTCAATACAATTATGAGAGCGAGCAATGTGGGCTACGAGCTCAGATGCATGCTATTTGCAGCCTCGCTCACAGGACCAGCAAAAAACTGGTTTGAAAAATATAAGAGGCATTCGATTGCTTCTTGGGATCAATTTTCTAGAGATTTCAAGAAGCAATTCAAAGCCATGGTAAGAATAAGGCCTGAGGCGTCTGCCTTGACCAATGTCTGACAGCAGCCGAATGAAACATTGAAAAGTTACCTTACAAGGTTTAATTTGGAAGTCGCCCGAGCTCGTGATGTAGACGACAGCGGCCATTTAATGGCTATCCGAGCCAGAGTAATGCCTAGAAGCCCTCTCTGGGAAGACATGCAGAGGAAACCCGTGAGGTCCTTAACCGAGTTCAATCGACGAGCTCAGAGGTTTGTTAGTGTAGAAGAGGCGAGGTCAACATTGAATATGGCCTCTTAGCTCATAACTACAACAACAAACGCGAACTCTTCCTCGACCTCGGTGGATCCTACGGCCTAGAAACCCCCTGTGTACAACCCTTCCAAAAGAAAGAAGAATGAAGGGAATAATCCCGAGGCGGAAGGGGGAAAGAAGAAGAAAGGGGAAAGATATTTCTCCATATACAAGGTGTATACCAAGCTCAATGAGTCTCGGGAGAATATCTACCTGGATAATGAAAACCAGGTCCCTTTCAGGCATCCGGACCCTATGAGGAACCAAAAAGCGAAGAGAGATACCAACAAGTACTGCAGATTTCATAGAGGCATCGGACATACAACCGATGAGTGCAGGCAATTAAAAGACGAGATCGAAGGATTGATCTCGAGAAGATACTTCAGAAAATATGTTAGGAACCAAAACCCTAACCAGGCTACTACCAGCCTGAGGGCAGCACCACCACCACCTGCCGAGAACAACAACTCTCGAGCAAGGGAGGATGAGCGACCCCCTCTGATTGATGGAGAAGATGTCATAACCATCTTGGGGGACGCATATTGCAAGATTGGGCAGGAACGCCCAAAAACAATATGTGAATGAGCTGAAAATAGGTGACGGGTCCCCTTACGAACCCAAACCCAGAGCTCCAAAACAGCAAAGAGTTGAATCTCAACCTATAACATTTATGGAGGATGATGCATCTCATGTGAAGTTTCCTCACAATGACCCACTGGTCATCACCCTTCAGCTCGCGAACAAGAGGGTTCACCGAGTCTTGGTTGATAACGGGAGCTCAGTGAATATCCTCTATAAGGCCACCTTAGAAAAGATGGGACTCACGCTTCGTGACCTAAAGGCTCGTGCAATGACATTGTACGACTTTTTAGGAAAAGGGATTGCCTATATGGGATCCATCGAATTCCCTATAACCTTGGGAGACTTCCCGGTCTCGACAACCAAGATGATGGAATTCGTAGTAGTGGATCTACCATCGGCCTACAACGTACTGCTCGAGAGACCCACCCTAGTAGGGCTGGGGGCAGTTTCGTCTGTGAGGCATTTGGCTATTAAGTTCCCAACTTCTAGTGGCATCAGGACACTAAAAGGAGACCAGCTCATAGGAAGGGAATGCTATAGCATTTCCGTTAGAAGACTGAAACAGACAAGTGCACAAACACTTGTCATAATTTAGAATAAGGATGGGACAGTCTTCAAGATAGACGAAGAAATTGATCCAAGAATAGAGGAAAAAGCTGACCTCAAGCCGTTAGAAGAGCTCAAAGAGGTCAAGCTCGAGGAAGTAGACCATCTGAGGACTCTGAAGGTAGGATAAAACCTTTCGGAAGAAACAAAATAACAATTAATTTGCTTTTTGAAAAAGAACTAGGATGTTTTCGCATGGTCACATTCGGACATGGTAGGGATAAATCTGAATGTGGTAAGCCACACTCTAAATATTAACAAAGGCTTCCGCCTGAAGCAGCAAAAGTGAAGACTCCTGGACGATGACAGGAAGAAGGCCCTAAAGGAAGAGGTTGATCGGTTAAAGGAAAACTGATTCATACGAGATGCCTTCTACCCCGATTGGGTCGCCAACCCGGTGCTAGTTCTGAAACCTAACGGGGCATGGTGAACCTGTATTGATTACTCAGACCTCAATAAAGCTTCTCCTAAGGACTACTTCCCCCTACCTCAAATCAACCAGCTCGTAGATGCCACAGCTGGGCATGGACTTATGTCGTTCATGGATGCTTATTCTGGATATAACCAGATTTCCATGCCCGCCCCAGACCAAGAGCATACAAGTTTTGTGATAGATAAAGGACTATATTGCTACAATGTCATGCCATTCGGACTCAAGAATGCTGGAGCCACTTACCAACGACTTGTAAACATGATGTTCTCCGAACAGATAGGTAATAACATGGAAGTTTATGTTGATAATATGTTAGTTAAATCTAAACATAACAATAACCATGTGGACGACCTTAAGGAGTGATTTGCTGTGTTATGGAGGTACAACATGAAACTCAACCCCCAGAAATGCTCTTTTGGAGTGTCATCAGGGAAGTTCCTAGGTTTCATTGCGAATGCCCGGGGAGTAAAGGCTAGCCCTGACAAGATCCAGGCTCTAATTGATATGCCCTCACCTGGAAAGCATAAGGATGTCCAAAGTTTGACTGGACGGATGGCGGCACTGAGTAGGTTTATCTCGAAATCTACAGATCGTTGTCTTTAATTTTTCAACCTTTTGAAAGGAGGAAAAAAATTCGAGTGGATAGAGGAATGCGAGCTAGCTTTTCAGGAGCTCAAGAAGCACCACGCGAAACCTCCTATCTTGTCGAAACCTATTACAGGAGAAATTTTATACCTATATCTCACTACGACCGAGCACGCCATTAGCGCCGAGCTCGTCCAAGAAGAACAGAAGGTGCAAAAGCCAGTATACTATGTCAGCAAAAGGTTACTGGGGGCAGAATCGAGATACCCCTTGATGGAGAAGTTGGCTCTCATCCTAATCCACTCATCTCGGCCCCATCCATGTTCTAACCGATCAACCACTACGACAAGTCTTATCCAAACCAGAAGCCTCGGGCCGATTACTAAAATGGGCTGTTGAACTCAGACAATTCGAGATCACTTACAATCCAAGGACAACCATAAGAGGATAGGCCCTGGCAGACTTCATAGTGGAATGCACTAGAATGACTCACGATGAAGTTATAACCCCAGCCCGCGAGCTGTGGAAACTTTATGTTGATGGGTCTTCCAATGAAAATGGGTCGGGGGCAAGAATTATACTGATCACCCCAACAGAAAGTCAATTTCACTCCACTCTAAGATTTGACTTCGAAGCGTCAAATAACGAGGCTGAATACAAAGCTCTACTGGCAGGACTTTGAATAGCCAAGGAACTCAAGGCTAAGGTGATACATTGCTACAGTGACTCCCAGTTGGTGGTCAACCAAATCTTAGGGGAATACCAGGCTCGTGGGACAAGAATGGCTGCATATTTATAAAAAGCAAAAGCTGCACTCGAGCATTTCGAATTTTACATAATAGAGCAAGTTCCCCGAGAGCAAAATTCGAATGCAGATGCCTTAGCTAGGCTCACCACATCCACCGAGGTCGACAAGCTGAACGTCGTGTTAATCAAACATCTATCAACACCCAGTATAAGCTAGCCTGAATAGGAGGATGTCTACATGATTAACTCTGAGACAACCTAGATGACCCTGATAATTGAGTACCTTGAAACCGGCATTCTCCCAGAAGAACGAACCAAGGCTCGAAAACTGATGTATCATATTCCCAGGTACACCATTGTGGATGGAAGGCTATATAGAAGAGGATACTCTATGCCATTACTTCGATGCGTGACTCCACCCGAGGCTAAGAAGATCATAGAAGAGATTCATGAAGGATTCTGTGGAGACCACACTGGGGGGCATAGCCTATCCAAGAAAATCATATGCCAAGGTTACTTCTGGCCTACCATCAAAGCAGATTCATTTGATTACGTCAAGAAATGGGATAAGTGTCAACGGTTCGCCATAATCCCTCGAGCTCCACCTTCCGAGCTAACTATGATGACCTCCCCATGGCCATTTTCGGTCTGGGGAATCAACCTCATAGGCTCGTTGCCAGCAGGCAAAGGCATAGTTAAATACGCAGTAGTCGCGATAGATTACTTTACAAAGTGGACCGAGGCTGAACCTCTGGCGACAATTACCTCAAAGAAAGTCCTGGATTTCGTGGTGAAAAATATCATCTGTCGATATGGGATGCCAAGGAAGATAGTTTCCGATAATGGTACCCAATTCAATAGCGAATTGTTTACCAGCTTTTGCGAGAAAAATGGGATAATGAAAAGCTTCTCCTCTGTGGCCCATCCCCAAGCGAATGGCCAAGTCGAGGCTGTAAATAAAACCCTGAAGAGTTCTATGAAGAAAAAGTTGAAAGAAGCTAAGGGGAAATGGCCCAAAGAGTTGTCCCAAGTTTTGTGGGCATATTGAACCACAGCCTGTACTTCAACAGGACACACCCTTTTTTCTCTGGCATATGGATGCAAGACTATGCTGCCAATCGAGGTCGAAATACCCACCATTCAAACCCACACTTATGGCCAAGCCTCGAACCAATCTCAGCTCGAAGTAAGTCTGGACCTGATTGAAGAAAGAAGGGATGAGGCTCAACTAAAAAATGTTGCATACCAACAGTGAGCTACACGGTATTTCAATAAGAGGCTTCGACATAGAAAGTTCGGTGTGGGTGATCTGGTGCTGAGGCGTGTGTTCTTGGCTACACGGGACCTAGCTGCTGGCATGCTCAGGCCTAATTAGGAAGGACCTTATCAGATTGAATCAGTTATCCGACCTGGCGTCTACAAATTGGAAAGATTGAATGGAAGTTTGGTACCACGAGCATGGAATGGCGAACATCTGCGACCTTACTATCAATAGTGTAGGAACAATGACACCTGTAATCATGCTTGTTTATCTTTGCTAAGTTTCTGTTAATAAATTGTTTAATTCCAAATAAACTTCATCTTTCGTTTCAACATGCTGTAGTTTTTGCAAACTCTCTTGATTTAATAACCTATGGTCACACTCATAGGATATTAAGGGGGCATTAGTGGTATATGTACCGTCAACTTGAAAAAATAAAATAGCATATACGAAAAGCATAAAAGTGTTTCAATATAACCAAATACGCGAGCTACGATAGTTTGGACATAACCAAATTATTAAAAATAAAAGTGTTTGGATATAACTAAATACGCGATCTGAGATAGTTTGGACATAACCAAATTATTAAAAATAAAAGTGTTTGGATATAACCAGATGCACGAGCTAAGATAGTTTGGCCATAACCAAATTATTAAAAATAAAAGTATTTGGATATAACCAAATGCGTGAGGCAAAGCAATTTTGATAAAACCAAATGCGCGATCTAAGACATAACTAGATCAAAAATAAAAATGTATGGAATACGAACCAAAAACACGACCTGAATAGGTTTGGAACAAACCAGCTCAAACTAATCGACAGTAAGTTGGAACATAAATAAACCTACTTCAAGTTGAGTCGAGATCAAGGCTGGAATATCTTGCAAAAAGATAGTTTCGACCTCATAACCTTGGGGAGCTACCCAAGGACGAGGAAAAGTAACTAAAAAAGCAAGATAAAACTAAACCACCTACATTACACGCCATATATGTACTTTCGAGTGCTTGGTAAAAGTAAGTTTCGACCTTGACAAATAACGAGATCGGACACGGATACGTCGAGTAAACTATGCACGAATGCATCGAAGCTCGAGCTTAAAATCCATCACATGTTTGTATGAATAAACAGACATAAGGACTCTTTAATATAAATTGCTTGAAATATTTCATCTTAAGAAGTGTAAAGAAATATTAAAGTAAAGTCAAAAAATGGTATCATAAATATCATGAATAAAAGAAAAAATAGCTCTTACACGGGTTATAAATTGTCTTGGCCCCAGGGGCATAAAAAACAGAAAATAAAAACTATTACAAAAGGTTCAGAGGGACGCAGCCCCTGGTCGAGATTTAGGAGGGAGGAGCATCCTCCTTAGCCTTCTCAGCATCCTCCGTAGCCCTCTCCGCCTCTTCCCGAGCAGCTTCCTCCGCATCGAGCCGAGCCTGCCATTTGGCCATGAGTTCTTCCTCGAAAGAGCCTAGGAAGTTGGTATCGAGATTGACATTACTGGCTCAGATCATATACATGGCCAGGTCGACCGCCCGATCCTTCTTCTCCTTGAACTCTACGAGAAGACGAGCTTTTTCGTCCTCCATTATCTCGAAAGTGGCCGCTTTCTCCTCCTCAAGCTTGGCATTGATCCTCTCAAGCTCTGCGAGCCGGGTATTCACCTTCTCGAGCTCGGCTGTCTTGGCCTTCATCTGTTCAGCTTTAGCCTCCATCTTTTCCTTTGCGGCCTTGAGCTCGTCAGTAAGCTTAAGTTGGAGATCCTTTGACTCTTGGGCATAGGACATGCTCGAATGGACCTCATTGTTCAACTTATAATTAAGCTAAGTAGAGACAGCAAGAGCCTAGCACACAAAGAAATCAAGTTAGAACATACACTAGGCACAAGTACAACTAATAATAAGATGAGAGAAGTTACCGCAACGGTGAGCTCGAAACTCTTTTCGTAAAGTGTGATGCAGTCCCGAGCATTGTTCTAAAACTTCCACTGAGGAGCGTCGAAGCCGCTAAAGCTCTGGCCCACTCGGGATAGAATGTCCGAGCCAAGTGTAGCCCCATGGGGCCCGGCAGCATTGTCGACTACATACTCATCGACGTGAGTAGAAATCGACAACAGGCGTGTTTTGGAGGCTGAGGGCTTTTCCGGAGGTGGACTGAGCGATGAGTGAACCATGATCGAAGGAGGTAAGGGAGGAACGACCGTAGTGGATGCTTCAACCTAAGGAGTCAGATCCACAGCTGGGCTCGTAACAGTAGGAGCTGGTGGAGGAGGAGTCTTCTCTGTCCTCTTAAAGACCTTAGCGGGTCGGTCTAACTTTCGCGAGCCTCTTGGGCGCTTACTCCTTTGAGCCCCCTCACCACTAGCGAGCACGGTGTCAAGATCAGAGTCCATGGCACCTGCACAATTACTCCACATTATAAGGAATTCCAAGACAAAAAGTTAGCATGATACAGACAGGAAAGGAATAAAAGGACAAGTAAAGAGAAACCTAACTGGAACTCTCCCCCGAGCTCATGCCTGGCGACCACGTAATTCCCCCATCTTCAGAGGAGGCGGGGGGGTACCTTCCCTATATGTGGAAGTCAACCTCGAAAGGTCTCTATAATCATTTGTCCCATATTGAAAGGCTATTTCGTTCCATACCTCGTTCAGACTATACATAGTGTCATATTTCCCTAGCCAACTATCGAACCTATGTACTCTCTCATCTACCCAGGACCATACATAAAAGTGGTCCCCATCATCTTCACACAAGACTAATATGTCTAGCATATGCTTAAGTAGTGAGGGAGACCATATGTCTGAGCTAAGGATGATTGTACGTCTGTCGCTCAAGCTCGAGGCCTCGTCATTGGCCTCGTTCCCTGATCGCAAACTCTTGGGATGTCGAGCTAGGGGTTGCGGCTTAGAACTGCTCCTCGAAGGGAGGCTGCCAGTTGGGAGAGGCACAAACTCCCACTTGGTATATTTCTTGTTCGACCAATCATTTTTAGACTGAACCTTATCCAGAAGCCCGCAAGCTCAAAGCATATCTTCATGAAGAAGATAGGAAAGGGAGCGCCTACCGTAAGGTAATTGGAGCAAGGTCTCCTTATGCTCTTTCATCTTATCGGAGGGAGAAGGTCAATGATAACTGGCTGAAGAAATAAACACATCATGAGTGATTCAAGCCTAAGCAAAAAATTCAATCACAAAAAGAAGAGATTTTTTATACTTATGAATTCGTCTGAACGAATAGTATCTGGAAGGAGCCAGGCCATCTGTCCAAAAGAAAGCCTTCTTGAAATCAGGGGGATGGTTAGGTAAATCCTCAAAGATTTTCTTCTCCTTGGGATCGCTCGAAAGGTAGTAGAAGTCGTCTCCTCCCCGAGCTCGAGAGGGATTGCTTTTCAAACAAAAGAGATACAGAATCTCTTTTGGTGAAGGTCCTTCCCACTTTAGCTCATGGAAGAGCGACCTCAGGGCCGACAGAACCCTGTATGAATTGGTGTTGAGCTGGAAAGGGGCGAGCCCAAAAAAGTCTAAAAATTCTTTAGAAAGGACTTTAAGGGAAATAAAGCCCATGCCTTCATGTGTTCCTGGCTCCAGGCCGCGTACTTTAACTTGTTGTCAGGATTCCCATCTCCCGAAGCACGACACATCAGCGAGCCTGACAGTCCGATCCCATGGAGAGACAAAATTTCAGAGATCTTCCCCAATGAAGAAACCGAGCTCCAGTAGTGTTCGGTCTCGAAGAATTCTCCCTTCAAGGTGGTAATGAAAGTTGACTGCGAGATAGAAGGGGGGTTTGATGGTTCTCCCATCAGTGAAAACAAAAGGTCCCCCGACTTGAAGGTGATTGTTACTCTAAGAGTGGGATCAATGGGGATTGGTCTAAGCTTGGGGTCTCGATCCGGGTAGATGGTGACCCTAAGTCTCTTCCTTTTCCTCTCCTTTACCTCGTCGATTTGACGTCGAAAGTGATCTCGGGTATCTTCTTGCTCACGCCTTAGTTGGTGCTCCTGAATCAAGCGCTGATTTCAGGTGAAGGGTGACTCCGGGCTCGAAGTTTTCGGTGAGTAAGGAATTGCGAGCCTTGACCCCCACTGCTTCTTCAAGTTCTGCAGCATCTAGCAAAAGAGCAAAAGGGTGAGGACCAGGTAGACAAGAAATCAAGAATGAAAATCAGCATGACTTAAGCTCGAATGATCGAGACTATGGGCCAAACTCGATCCAAAGGACGAGGCCAGTTTCGGAGCGTGTATTCCAAGGCAAGAAAGGAAGGTGGATTTATTTTTTAAGATCCTGATATTTTAGGGAAAAAAGTTGGCAGTTACTCAAAAAGTGATATTTTTGGGAAACGTGCAATTTGAAAACCCTAATCTTGTGCCCAGTATCTTGGTGTACATGATATGTCATCCGAAATTCAAAAACTCAGTAAAAGAACCGTATTTGGATCTATTACACAAAATTTGGGTTTGGAACCCATGATATTAAAACTTAAGAATAATACTTATCGGCTAAATACTCTAGTGTGCAAAACTAGTAAGTGAACTAACAGTGCAACAATATAAACGTGCATGAAAATGGTGCATGTACACGGACATACAAAACTAAGAACTTAAACTTACACAATGTAGTCGGCGAAAACAGAGAGATCGATGATCGAATGAGTGGTTACAAAGACGATCTCATGGAGTCGAAGAGGCCAACGTTGCTTTGTCTTCTTGGCTTGGAGAACATGCAAGAGTTGGGCAAATAAATTTATGGGTTTTCTCTTTTTCTCTCTCTGAAAGCTTGAAGGCAAAAGTAAAATGGGGAAGATGATGGAAATGTATTTATAGACCCCTGGGAATGTTAAAAGACGAATTAATCTGGGCCATTGGCCAGATTTCGTATCTGATCTGACGGTCAGTGACCGATGAGATGATAGTACCATAAAGTTGGCAGGCGAACGAACGTGGGCAGGATTCCAAGGCACTCAAGTACTTTGGTTGGTCAATGCCCGGCTGACGCATGTCCACACTCAAGTGTATTTTATGGTACAGTTTCCAAGAGGAGCAGATCAAAAGTTTCCTTCTCATAGGATTTGAACTGATACTTTTGAGGGGGCAAAATGTTACACCCAAATTTCGAGACAAGAGGTTATGACCCCGAAAACTGGGCTCGTCAGGTGTGAGCTCGAAATGTATGAAAACATCATATGGTCCAGTCATAAAATCCCTGAAGTAAAACAATGACCTCAAAGATGTGTAATCTCGGGATATTTTCTGAGTTCAAAATGGCACGACACTGGGATATATCTTTTACCGATTGTCTTCAGATAAGACAGTCCAAACTTGGAAAGTGTAAGCTCGGGTGTGACAGCCCTGATGGTACCTACCTATCCCGAGCATGGCCTGAAGTTGGGTGACAAGTTCGTAACATTTTCGTAAATCTTGACAGTCATAATGTCGATCGTTGATCTCGAAGACCTTATGAGTCACCCGGAATAGCCCATTACGTGTGAACGTATTTATTGTTGTGTAATCCCAATATTTAAGGGAGACCATTTAATCTGTTATCCATTCCCGATTTCCATGGGATGTTTCCAAGTATATAGGAGATATTTCATTTAATATCATTATTTCAATTGATATATAGAATATCTTCCTGAAATATGTGGGAATGAACTCTGTAACCTTCCCTATAAATAGAGAAGGAATCACCACTTGTAGAGGATCGAATTATGAGTTCTGATTTCTAGGAGAAAGCTCTGGGTAATTCATCTTTGAAGAATTTCCAGTAAACTCCAAGTCTTAATAACATAGACTCGTGGACTAGGCAGAATTGACTGCTGAACCACGTAAAAACCTTCTTATCTTCCTCTTTAAATTCATTTGCTCCATTTTCCATTTGCTTAATTGCTCTACTATTTAAGTTGATGAAAAACGGCGTCAACAGTAGGTCTCACTCTATAAATATAGAGTACCAGTCCCCAAGCTCACTACCCATTCTGACTTTCAGTAATGCTCATTCTGACTTTTAGTAACGCTGCTCACTGCTCATTCTGACTTTCAATAACTCCATCTAAAGAGTTAGTGAGAGATTGGAAGCCCGTGTACTCATTCTACTTTCTCTTCTTTTCTTTTGTAGATCTAAAATTGTAGATCAAGATTATCAATAGCAATAGATAGAGAAACATATATTCGATCCTCTCTTCGTATATGTTCAATCTATATATCAATTTCGCCTACATGTATAGAATTGGTCATGTGCTTATATTTCATTTAATCTAACATTTGGTACTAGAGCCAAGTTTATCTTTTCCTTGTTATTTTTTGTATGCATATATACATATATATTTTTATGAATTATATATGCCTATGTATTCATATATACACATATATGTATTCGTGTATGTTTATATTGTCGAATGATTAAAAAAGAATTTGTTTGGATTGTTTAACTAGATATTGTTATTGGGAATGTTTCAGTATTTATATATATATTCACATTTCTAAGCAATAAAACTTTAGAAACAGTATATGTATCAATATATATTAAAAAACGTATATATTGTTTTTGGCCAATTGTGTAGTTCATATAGGTTTGCAGATTTGTTTTTCAATATCATTAGAGATTCTTTTCCTCATGTTTTATTTAATTTTCTAATGATTTTAAGAATGAAAAACATATTATAGACCCTGAAAAACAAGCTTTGAAGTCTTAAGAACTGGTTATGGCCGAAAGTTTTATTTGATATTAAAGTTCGATTTTTAGTTGTTTTTTAATCAATCTAAAGTCATGGATCTCTTTATCTACTCATTTATATAATTTACTTTTTTTATAAAGAATTTTTAACTCGTTGAATAAATACATGGTCCAAAGGTTAATTTTTAAAAATAAATAATCAAAACGAGTAATCGGTCAAAATATAGTGTTCAAATAACCGATCTATCTATTCCTATTTTTAACATTTTGATAAAAATTGAGGTCCACAAGTTCATTTTTAAAAATAAAGGTCCCACCAGGTAATCAGCTAAAATACAATGTTCAAAATGGTGTGAACCCTTACTGGAAACATAAATTATATATAATTTAATTTTTATAAAGAATTTCGAACCTTTTGAATAATTACATGGTCCAAAGGTTAATTTTTAAAAATAAAGGGTCAAAACGGGTAATCGGCTTGTTATCCAAAAAACTGGCATAGATGACGTGGCAAATGATTCCTGGACACGTGGCTGACATTTGGAGGAACTCTGCTAGGATATCGACCAGGAGGCACATTGTAAGCAGTAGGCGGCCAAGTCTTTCCTGCGACCAGTCTGGTCGATGGTTCAACATTCAACATGATGTTACAATAAAGATCTTTGTAAATCCCGAAATTAACTCTCACAATCTCCTGAGTATCCGATTATTTAGGAGAGAATATCTGTAACAAACTCATGTAATCCCCCTTGAGCCTATAAATAGAGAAAGATAGCTCAAGGAAGGGACTTTTGGCTTTCGAATTATTTGAGACTTGAGTAATTCTATCTGAGATATTGTATTGTTCTTCAGAGGTCAGTGAAACTCATTGAACCCTAGTTCTTTGATCACCCCTTTGATTCTCACATCAATAAAAATCTAAGTGGACGTAGGTTATTACCAGATTCTGGGGCCGAACCACTATAAAAATATCGTGTTCTTATTATTTTCGTCATCACGTTCTTTTCAACGCATTCATCTACATCAAGCATATTTTGACTCCGTGTCAGTTGACCAAAATCAGGGTCAACATTCTGGTGCTTTCATTGAGAGCTTGGTATATCATCGTTGGAAAAACCAATGGCGAAAACTGCAAGGAAAACTGGATAGGCGGCCGCCGCTGCACCGTCAAACCCGCCTCCTCCTCCTGCAAGCGTAGCTGAGGATGAGCCACATTTGGACTTTGAGGAGAAAGAAATGGATGACGCGATGCTGAAGAGTACTCTGAGGGCGTTGCATGAAGAGCTGGCCAATCTGAGGGCCGGCCAAGAAAGTGTTGCCGAAATCATGGCGCGGCAGGAGCAGAAGATTGAACAGCAGCGCGCGGAGTTAAGCGAAAGGCAGGCGGAGATGGACCGCCGCCAGAGCGAGGCCATGGCAGCCCTCGAGGCAGCCTTGCAATTGGCTAGGAATCAGGCTGCACCTGCCTCGCAGCCTGATCAACCAGCAAATGGGCCACCCCAAAGGGGTCCCAATCCAAGTCCGCCTATCCAACCCTCGAGCCCACAAAGGCCCGAACAGCCTCAGGTGCCCCACGACGATGTCCCACTGACCCTGAGGCACAGCCTCCATCCCAAGCTGGTCGCGGAAATCCCCTGCATCAGAGGTAGAATAAGACCGAGCATTAGCCTCGCAGTCCTAGACGCCATAGGGGCGACGAGCCAAACCTACCGAACAGAGGTCAGTACCCTCCTGGTAACAGGAGGAACTCGGAGTTAGGCTCTGCGATCCGGGGTCCCCCACGGCATGATAATGCACGGGGACACAACGACCAACGCAGGCCACCCTCTAACGCTCGGGACGCTTCAGCCAGGGATGAAAATCGAGGGAAAAGTCGATCTCACCATAGCCAATCAAGATTCAGAGATGGCCATGGGTATAATGAAGCCGACTCAGGCAAAGGAAATGCCGGTCGGAGGAATGAAGAAAGAGGTGGAGGCAGGAGCCAAGCACCTCAAGATGACCAACCCAATAGACGGGACGCTGGGGGGCAACCCAGGCAAAATAATGTCTTCAACCGGCTCGGAGCTAGTCAGCAGCGGAGAAGAGATGAGGACTTGAGAGATGTACTCAACAATCGCCATGAGCGACATGGCGAGAACGTCCCCCTAGCAACAGAAGCCACAGCGATTCCCACCGCTGTTCAGGCCCAAATAGATGCCCTCAACCAGGCGGTGCAACAACTGGTCGGGGGAAGAACATCTCATATAGACCATGACAAGAGGAAAGGCACTCCTTTCGTCCAAAGGATAGCTATGGCAGAGACTCCTAGCCAGTTTAAAATGCCTACGCTACTGAACTTTGATGGGTACGGTGACCCAGTATCTCACGTCAATAAGTTTGAGATACAAATGGACATTCAGAAAGTGTCCGAAGATGCTCGGTGCAGGATCTTCCCTGCAACACTTTCTGATGTCGCATAGGAGTGGTTTTTTAATTTCCCTCCTGCAAGCATAATTTCCTGGGAGATGTTCGTAAGGGAGTTCTACGGACAGTTCTACGCAGGTCGTGTGCACCTGACCGAGGCGAACCAGGTGGTCGAGATTTGCCAGCAGGATGGAGAACCGCTGAAGGACTACATCCAGCGCTTTATGCGAGCAGCAGCTGGAGCGAAGACAGTGGGGGACGAAGGAAAAATGATGGCCATAACCGCAGGGGTTAAACGTCGCTCCCCCCTCTGGAAGAGCCTCCGCAAAGATGGAGTTAGAACTACCCAGGAATTCTTGGACCGGGCTGATCATTACATCAAGCTCAAAGATGCCATTGCCGACGATGGAAAGCCTTCAGGCAAGGATAAGAAGGCTGTCAATCCCGCCAAAGCCGTCAATGGGTCTAAACCTAACAGCAACGGCAACGGTAACGGCAATGGCAAGAATGGCGGAAAATGGCCTCACAATGAGCCTTCCACCTCCGACAATAAATGAGCCAAGGGTAACCGTTATGAACCTCGGTTCACTAACTATACTGCCCTTATCGAGTCTCGGGGAGAGGTTTATCAGGCAACGAGTTCCAGTGTACCTTATAAGAAGCCTGCCCCCATTCAAAAGGATATTTCGAAAAGAGACACTACCAAGTTCTGTCGTTATCATAACGACTACGGACATGACACCAACGAATGCAACCAGCTGAAGGATGAAATCGAGTTCCTTATTAGACAAGGACATTTGAGAAGATACGTACGGGCCTCGGGAAATTCCCAACGAGAAGCTCCAGGTGGCAACGAGCAAGCGTCCACACGCCAACGCTCGCCACCTTTGTAGCCTCCCCCCATGACTGGCACACTGTTAACCATTTGTGGAGGCCCGCACCTCACGGGAAATAGCGGAAAGGCCAGGGAACAATACGCTCGGACTCTGCGCCACGACCAGGACATCGAGATGATGACTGTGGAGGATCGTCCGCCAAAAAAGGCATGCTCAGAAGAGGGTGAGATAACCTTCTCTGATAGCGATGCCCAGCATGTCAGGTTCCCACATTCCGATCCGCTGGTCGTGGATATCCAAATGGCCAATATGATGGTGAAGAGAGTGCTGGTCGATACAGGAAGTTCAGTGAATATCCTGTATAAGTCTTCGCTGGAACGCATGAAACTGTCCGTTAATGACCTGGAGCCTTGCAACCAAACAATATACGGCTTCTCTGGTGAGGGACTCGCCCCCGCCTGATCGATCAGACTGCCAATGACGACAGGTACAGCACCTGCTACCAGGACATTACTCGCTACTTTTGTAGTAGTCGATTGTCCTTCAGCGTACAATGCCGTCATTGGAAGGCCTATACTAGTTGATCTACAGGCCGTCATCTCTATGTGGCACTTGGCCATGAAGTTCCCAACAGACGCAGGGGTAGGACGCATGTTGGGGAACTAGAGGGAAGCCAGGGAGTGCTATAACGCCTCAGTCACGAAGGCGAAAAAGGGAACACCAAAGAGCACTACCTCAGATAGGTTGCAGATGGAAATTGATACACAATCCCAATCCGGTGATGAGGTCACCAAATAGGGTGTTGCCCAAAGTGAGGATAGAGATCTAGATCCTCACTTTGGGGATTTTGAAGAGAATGTTGGACCCGTCGAGGACCTGGAAGAGGTATAACTCGACAAAAAAAACCCGACCAGAGTCGTAAAGGTCGAGAAAAACCTAGAGCCAACCACGAAGCACGCACTGGTGGAATTTTTGCGGAAGAACCAGGAAGTCTTCGCCTGGTCGCACAAAGACATGGCTAGGATAGATCTTGCAGTTATCAGCCATGTCCTGAACATAGACAAGACTTTTCCACCCGTGCAGCAGAAAATACGGCTGCTCAATAAAGATCGGTCGAGAGCCTTAAAAGAAGAAGTCGAAAGATTGAAGGAGAATGGGTTCATCAGGGTAGCATATTATCCATCGTGGGTCTCCAATCCAGTGCTGGTTCCCAAGACTAACGGTAAATGGCGAAC
Source organism: Humulus lupulus (assembly GCF_963169125.1). Lineage (NCBI taxonomy): Eukaryota > Viridiplantae > Streptophyta > Magnoliopsida > Rosales > Cannabaceae > Humulus > Humulus lupulus. The sequence goes on from NC_084793.1 coordinate 107,026,600, forward strand.
CTGTGTGGATTTCACAGACCTCAACAAAGCCTGCCCAAAGGATTGCTTCCCACTCCCAAGAATCGACCAGCTGGTCGATGCTACTGCAGGACACGAGATCCTCTCGTTCATGGATGCATATTCGGGCTATAATCAGATTAGCATGCATCCCTCTGATGAGGATCACACCAGCTTTCAGATCGATACGGGCTTATACTGTTACAAAGTGATGCCCTTCGGACTGAAAAACACAGGTGCGACTTACCAGCGGTTAGTTAACCACATGTTTAAGGAGCTGATCGGGATAAACATGGAGGTATACGTGGATGACATGCTGGTAAAGTCTAAGAAGGCAGAAGGACAAGTGGAGGATTTACAAGAGTGCTTTGATGTGTTGAACGAATACCAGATGAAGTTAAATCCCCTCAAATGTTCTTTCGGAGTTGGATCGGGGAAGTTTTTGGGGTTCATTGTAAATTCAAGAGGAATCGAGGCCAACCCCGACAAAATAAAAGCCCTGATCGACATGAAATCGCCAGAAAGGATTAAAGATGTACAAAGTTTAACTGGGAGAATCGCAGCCCTAAGCAGATTTATTTTGAAATCGACAGACAAGTGTGTCCCTTTTTTCAATCTGCTTAGGGGCAATAAGAAGTTTGAATGGACAGAAGACTACGAGCAAGCTTTCCAGGCCTTGAAAGCTCATATGGCACAGCCTCTCATCTTATCAAAGCCAATTGAAGGAGAAACTTTGTTTATTTATCTGGCGATTACTGAAGTTGCTGCCAGCGCGGTACTAGTACGAGAGGAAGAAGGCGTACAAAAAGCGGTCTACTATGTTAGCAAGAGGCTGATAAGGGCAGAACTGAGATATCCACCCATCGTAAGATTAGCATATTGCTTAATCCTAGCCTCAAGGAAACTACGTCCTTACTTCCAAGCCCATGCTATCACAGTTTTAACCGACCAGCCCCTTCGGCAAGTCCTTCAAAAACCAGAGGCGGCTGGGCGATTATTAAAATGGGCAGTCGAACTAGGGCAGTTCGATATTACATATTCACCGCGAGCAGCAGTAAAAGGACAAGTCTTGGTTGATCTTATTGCAGAGTTCACTGAACTCCTAGACAGCGAATAGTGCGAACAGCCCAGTGCGCCTGAGCCTCAAGAGAAAGCTCCTTCGTGGAAGTTATTCACGGATGGGTCATCCAACGAATCCCACGCAAGAGCAGGAGTGATATTGATAACGCCGGAAGGGCATCGATTTCACTGCGCCATTAGGTTCGACTTCACTGCGTCAAATAATGAAGCTGAATATGAAACCCTCCTCGCTGGACTTAGAATGGCCAAAGACATGAGCATAAAGACGCTTGATATTTACAGCGATTCACAGCTGGTAGTGAACCAGGTTCTAGAAGAATATCAAGCGCGAGGCTTAAAGATGGTGGCCTACTTAAATAAAACAAAAGACCTGCTAGCCCAATTCACGAAGTACACCCTCCAGCAAATACCGCAGGATCAGAATTCGAACGCAGACGCCTTAGCCAAACTCGCGAGCGCGAAGGATGCTGACACTTTGAACATTGTGCCAGTAGAAAGATTGAATGAGCCAAGCATACAAGCGATTGAGACCAATATGGAAATTCGAATGGAGGATACATGGATGGCACCTTACTTGGAGTATCTGACAAGCGGTGTGCTCCCAACAGATAGAAACAAAGCCAGAACTCTACAAAGGCAGGCCGCTAGGTACATACTGGTCGATGGTGTTATGTACCGGAGAGGGTATTCGATGCCACTGCTCAGATGTGTTACGCCAGAAAAAGCTAAAGAACTCATGAAAGAGGTGCATGAAGGCTTCTACGGGGATCATGCTGGGGGGCAGAGTTTGGCAAAGAAAATTCTAAGGCAAGGCTTCTTCTGGCCAACTATGAATGAAGATTCAATGGAGTTTGTACGAAGATGCGATAAATGTCAAAGGTTCTCCAAAATTCCATGAGCAGCTCCAAACGAGTTGAAACAAATGTAAAGTCTGTGGCCTTTTCCGGTATGGGGGATAGATTTGATTGGATCCCTACCAACGGGTAAAGGTGGAGTAAAATACGCAGTTGTGGCAGTCAACTACTTCACCAAATGGGTCGAAGCTGAACCACTCACCACCATAACGACCAAGAAAGTTCTTGACTTTGTCATCAAGAACATTGTTTGTCGATATGGTTTGCCCCGAAAGATCGTTTCAGACAACGGAACCTAATTTGACAGCGACTTATTCACCAACTTCTGCGAAAGGCATGGAGTTATTAAAAGCTTTTCATCAGTTGCGCATCCCCAAGCAAACGGGCAGGTCGAGGCCGTGAATAAAACTCTTAAGGATACCCTGAAGAAGAGGCTTGAAGACGCTAAAGGAGCATGGCCAGAGCAGCTGCCTGAAGTCCTCTGGTCGTATAGAACGTCCCACCGAACAACGACAGGTTATACCCCATTTTCCTTAGCTTACAGATATGAGGCCATGTTACCTGTCGAGTTAGATCCCCCCTCACATCGACGCATAACATACGACCAGGACCAGAACAGCCAACTGATGATGGAGTCCCTAGACTCAATTGAAGAGATACGGGAGAAGGCCCAACTCCGAGTTGCTGCGTACCAACAAAAAGTCGCCCGGTACTTTAACTCAAAAGTTAAAGAAAGAAAATTCAACGTCGGTGGCTTGGTGCTACGACGAGTTTTCTTAAATACCCGCGACCCCACTGCTGGAGTACTCGGACCCAATTGGGAAGGACCTTACCAGATTGAGGAAGTCCTTCATCCGAGCACCTACAAACTTGCACGCCTAAACGGAGATCTCGTTCCACGTTATTGGAATGGAGAACACCTGCGTAAGTATTATCAGTAAACAGTCCTTTTTAAAGGACTGGCTTGTATTAAATTTTACTTTTTACAAGTTTTTGCAAAAAAGGGTTAGCCATGTTATATGGATAATCGCTTATATATGTAAGATCCTATTTTAGGATCACTCGTAAAGACATGTTTAGTCCATTTTTAATACGAGATTATAAGGGACTGTGCGCAGCCAATCATTCTTGCCAACCTTTGTAAATTTAAGTTTACAAGTATTTGTTCATTACGTGTGTTGTTTTGCTGTATTACAAGTATTACGTTTCCACCCGAGCAGAAATGTTCGAACAGGTCATGGTCAGGGCAAGTGACCCAGGACCTAAAGCTCCTCGATCACTTGGGGGGCATATAAGGCACATCGATAGCAAAGCGTACCATGAGGTATGTAAACACGTGAACACAATAAGTGAAAGCATGCTAAGGTACTTAGAGTATTTTTCAAATTTTATATTTTGTTAAATCAGGCCTGCCAAAGTACTATGCTAAGTCCGGTCATACGGACAAATGTTATAGTAAATGAAAATATTATAACATTATAATACAATCTTTTACACCGCAAGCATCACTGCTTGGATGTAATTGTTCGAATAAAAGGAAAGTTCGCTACCCATGCAGCAAATTCAAAAAAGATATAGTCTTTACATCACGACCCGTGGGTGGTGTAATTAAAGAAAGAAAAAATTATAATAAAAGCTCAAGAGGCATTAGGAGCAGGAGGGTCTTTACCAGCGTTCTGATTGGTCGCATCCTCAACAACTCCTTCTTCCTCTGCGCCAGCGATGCTTGGGGAAGTAGAGATCCTTGCTCTTGCCTCTTCTTCAGCCAATCGAGCAGTGTAGCGGGCCAGCTCAGCATTTCTAACATCTTCTGAAAGATAGTCGAAGTTGGCACCCTGGTTGTGTTTCCAGAAGTTGTAAAAACACTGGAGCGTCGCATTCTTGTACCTTTCCAGATCTTTGGCATTGGAAAGCTTCAGCTACTCTACTTGGCTCTCAAGAGCAGGGATGACCTTGTCCTTGGACTGGAGCTCCTCGCCTAGTCTCTTGCATTCTCGATATTGGACTCGGCTGGCCTCCTGATACTCCTCCCTCTGCTTCCTCATAACTTCCTTCGAAGCCTCAGCCTCCGCTAGCTTTGTCACCGCAGCATCCCTCTGCTGGGTGACCGCCTCCAACTCCTTTGCATGCCTGGCCTCTACAGCCTGAAGCTCCTCAGCTGCTTTCGCCTGGTGCCTCTCGATAGCCTTTCCCCGAGCCTAGTCGATAGTAGCTTGGGCGCGGGTGCGGGTGGCAGTTGCAGTCAGCAAAGCCTGTAGACAAAGGATAAAGTTAGAATCTGTTGCAAAGAGTGAAAGACAGAAGCCAAAGAGAGAAGAAGCACTTACGATGGCCATTTCATTGAGGGCCCTGTTCAGAATTTGGTCGACCCCCATATTCTCTGCCTCAGCCATGGCATCTTTGAAACGGTCGTACCTCACGATGTGTGCAAGGCGGTCCTTGGCTGCTCGTAGGGCGCGGTTCGAGAGTTTGGCCACGAGGGCTTCATCCCGCTGGGTCTGTTCCTTGGCGGCTGCAGTTTGAGGGTTCGTCCTCACGGGCGGAGTTTCCTTTTCAGCGGGAGCCGAAGGCTGAGCATAATTTTTCCCAGTTGGCACGTCCTTAGAAGGATCTTCTGTTCGACCATTCTTAGCAGGAGGTCCTTGGCTCGATTCGTCGTTGTGCCTCCTGGACGACTTTCGCCGAACCAGAGGAACTTCTACTTCCTCCTCAGCTTGGTATAAATCGAAGACATTGGGAGTGGCCATATCTGCATACAAGTAAACACATGCAAATGATAAGATAAAGGCAGAAAAAAAAACTCTTTATAAAACAGAAAAGAGGTCACAAAGTTTAATACCCGAGCTACAACTACTGGTCGCTATACTATTGACTATATTAGTCACACACTCACTATCTGGCATGAAGAAGTCTGGCCCTAGATTTGGAGTATACGTAAAGTTGCCCTCCCCATCAAACAAGTGACAGGGAATTGGCAAGCTATTTAAAAGCGAAATAACTGTACAGTTTTCATCGGAGGATTCCCCCAAGTCCACAACCGGCTCTTTTTCCTTTTGTTTCCCCTTGCCTTGGGGAGCAAAAGGCCTTTCTGCAGAAGGATTGCCCGTGGGCTCCCTAATTGTAACCCCCATCGGCCTCCTTCGTGGAGGGGACGCAGGGGGTTGCTGCTCGGGAACCCTCTCGGTAGTGGCATCAGCAACCACGGGTCCTCTAGTTTCATGGCGAGGAGCTAGGAGGCCAGATAGCCTCAAATTTCCATCAATAACCAGGGACTTGACGCTTTTTTCTGCGTCTGTCATCCTGGCCAATGCAGTGGACCTCAACACCATGTCTGGTGTTGGGGTCGGATGTAACCATGGGCCTGAAAGACAAAGTATACTTTAAGAAGGATGAAGGAAATTTCGCTGTTGAAAAGTATCGACCAGAAAAAACAGCACTTACCTCCTCGGGCGAAGGCCAGGTTGTTGCTGGTCATGTCCAGAGTAAGGAAGTACTCCTTGCTGTACTGCCCCACGTTGGATATGTGCGTGGTGTCACTCAGGAACGTCCGGTTGGTCTCCTGGTGACAAAGATGGAAGAAGCCCATCCCATACTGCTGAGGGTTGGACTTGAGGTCGAAGAGATAATTGATCTCATGTGGGGTAGGTTCTGGCCATTTTTTAAGTTTGTACAGGATATAGAGTGCGACCAGCATTCTATATCCATTCGGAGTAATTTGGAAGGGGCGACACCAAAATAGTCGGCCACCCCCTGACAAAAAGGATGTAGAGGGAGGGTAACCCCCGCCTCTATGTGATACCGAGACCAGGCGCTGTATACACCTCCGAGGAGGTTAGCTCTTTGGTCTGCAGCAGGAATTTTGAGATTGACCCCTGTGAGAGGATACTTCCTAAGGTAGTTGGCAAGCATCCGAGGAGTCACTTGGTTGGTCGGGGAGAGATACCACTCGACATCAGGCAAGTTCTGATGGCGAGGGCGGGCTCTAGTTTGGATATTAGGGTCAGGAGCAGGATTTTCTCGACCACTGGTCGAGGGAACCCTAGCCTGCGAATCAGGCTGGGTAGGAGAGTTTGGGCTATCTTCGGAGTCGGGTCTTTTCTTGCCTAAGGATTTAGAATGGGCCATTTGAGGAGGAGATGGGTGAAGTCTAGGAGAAGATCGTGAAAAAGGGATCTCGTGAATTCGGTCGGTCGGTTGTTCTTCACCTTCGAGCAGCTGGGCAAGAAGATCGTCGTCGATGGGTCGTTCACCTCCCCACAAATTTGGCATTAAAGTCTGCAAACAGAAGAATGGGGAGGTGAGGATAGATAATTTTTTAAGACCTTCTAGAATAACGTTGATCGAGTATAAAAGTTAAGCTTTTATACAGCAACATTCTAATGAAAGTTAAAAAAAATTCATACGAACAGTTTAAAAAACGGATCAAAGGGTGAAAGCAAAAAGTTTTTCGTAAAAGCTTTTTCAACTCCCCATAGGGCGGGAAAAACTTATTTTTCGGCTGGCCTAAAAATCGAATTTTTACTTCAGTTTTACGTCCTAAAAGTATGATCCCAACTATCAAACTAACTCGTAACCTTTTTCACCCACAAGACATTCTATTGACAAGCATCTCAACCCAGAAGCAGATAAACTCAACAGTCAACATACAGTAACATGCATTACAAAAATACGAAACATAAAGATTCGAAGACTTACCAGAAAGGAGGTCGTGGAGATTGGTAAGAGTTTTCGGAGGTCGAGGGACTCTCGGGCTGAGTCTTGAAAATGCAGAAGAACGGTCTCTGGAAAAAGATGGAAGCTCTAGTTTTAGGGTTTCTGGAATGAGTAATGGCGTGCGTAAAAAGAAAAAGAAAACTTCGGAGATGTTATATAAGTTTGTCTGTGGCATTAAAAAGGTGTAATTATCAGTTTCCCCTTTTTCGAGGTATGGGGAAGTGAGATAGCCGTCGAATTATTACTGGGGAAGCGAAAATTCATGATTAGACAAGAGTAGGTTGCTTTTTCCCAGAACACACGAAGGGTTCCGACACGTATGGCGGGGTCACCGAAGGGTCATTTCCTCAAAAGTTTATTTATTGCTCGTAATAAATAAACTTGGGGGGGAAATGTTATCCAAAAAACTGGCATAGATGACGTGGCAAATGATTCCTGGACACGTGGCTGACATTTGGAGGAACTCTGCTAAGATATCGACCAAGAGGCACATTGTAAGCAGTAGGCGGCCAAGTCTTTCCTGCGACCAATCTGGTCGATGGTTCAACATTCAACATGATGTTACAATAAAGATCTTTGTAAATCCCGAAATTAACTCACACAATCTCCTGAGTATCCGATTATTTAGGAGAGAATATCTGTAACAAACTCATGTAATCCCCCTTGAGCCTATAAATAGAGAAAGATAGCTCAAGGAAGGGACTTTTGGCTTTCGAATTATTTAAGACTTGAGTAATTCTATCTGAGATATTGTATTGTTCTTTAAAGGTCAGTGAAACTCATTGAACCCTAGTTCTTTGATCACCCCTTTGATTCTCACATCAATAAAAATCTAAGTGGACGTAGGTTATTACCAGATTCTGGGGCCGAACCACTATAAAAATATCGTGTTCTTATTATTTTCGTCATCACGTTCTTTTCAACGCATTCATCTACATCAAGCATATTTTGACTCCGTGTCAGTTGACCAAAATCAGGGTCAACACGGCTAAAATACAATGTTCAAATAATCGATCTATCAATTCACAAAACACGAAGTCTAAAAGTTAATTTAAATGGGTAATTGGCCAAAATAAGTCTTACACAAAACATAAATTTTCTTATACATAATTTAGACTTTTTATTAAAAAAAAATCACGTAAAGCGTATAATAATAATAATAAAGACCAATGCATCTCTTTACTTGTTTTGCATTTAGGTTCTCAAGGAGGAGATATGTAGAGGCTCTTGTGGGTTTTCAGAGGTCCCTTGGAGGTGTCCATCTTCCATCTTTGTCGGTCTCCATTTCTCATAATGAGTAAGCTTCAGAACCTCTTTCTTTTTATTTATACTATGTCTTTTGACGTGTTATAGCATAACCATAAGTCATGACCCCAGGCTTAATTATATACTAGTAGATTACTTTAAAAATTATTTATTTTTAAATAATTATCATTGTAAAATATTTTTTTTAAAATATCCTATTTTAATTTGCTTAATTTTTATTATTTTTAAATAATTATCATTGTAAAATATCTCAAAAATATCATATTTTAATTTTTTTTTAATTATTTATTATTTTTAAATAATTATCATTGTAAAATATCTCAAAAATATCCTATTTTAATTTTTGAGATAATTTATTTTATTTTATTTAAGTTTAAGTGATGGTTACAAACTATCGTTAAATATAAGAATATTCTATTAAAGTTAAAATTAAAAAAAATTAAAAAACCGTTAAAACCAAGAATTTTCAAATTAATATGTATCTATATTGATATTTTTAATTGTTAAGATATTTTAGAAAATAAAAAATGAATAAAAAAACTAGATTAAATGAGAAAATAGAGAGAGTGCTTTGAAGATATTTTAGAGTGCCACATTATCTCCTTGAAGCTCTATTTTAAGCTAAATAATTTTTTAATTAAATTAATATGTGTTGACGCCGTTTTTCGTCGACAGTGAAAGAAGAGCACGTAAACAATAACTAGTAATGGCCAATCAAAATATAATAATACCAAACACGATTTTTACGTGGTTCATCAGTTAAATCTGCCTAGTCCAGGAGTCTTTTTTATTAAGCTCAAGATGATTTCTGAAAATTCTTCAAGGATAAATTCTTCAGAGTTTAGAAATGCAGTCCTTTACAATGGTGCATGACTTCTCTATTTATAGAGAAGAATGCAGAATACTATCCCACATATTTTGGGTAGTTACTCTCTATTTGCAAATAAATCAAATGGCTTTAAATGCCTGTAATCCGATATAAAAGGAAACGTCCCCTGAAGATCAGGGAGCGTATAACTAATCAAATAATATCCCATGATTTCAGGGGATTTACATTAATAAATGTAGACCACGTCTCTTATGGACAACACTTAAAGATGTTCAAGTTTATTATCATATATCTCCAAGGCCTTATTCTCCCAGGTCTTACATCAACTTTCGAGCTAATGACATCTCCCGAGGTCACATGGCTTTCAAGATCGTACTCGCGTCAGGCTCGGAACCCCTGATCCGAGGTCATCCCTGAGGGTAGATGCATCTCGGGAGCTCCCCTTCGAGATCGTGTATATTTCGAGGCTACCATATTCGAAGTCGTCTCGGCTTTGCAGGCTAGATGTCTAGTCTCGAAACATACTTCAGACTTTACGAGTTCATTCACTGCGAATCCAGCTTTCGAGGTCACATTTATCATGGCTCGAAGTCTGGGTATAACATCTTGCCCCCTCAAAAGTATTTGTTCGAATCCTAAGAGAATGAAACTTTTGAACTACTTTCTTCGGGAACCGTACCGTCATATACTTGAAAATGGACACGCGTCATTTGGGTATTGCTCATTTATGGTACTTGAGTACCTTGGAAACCTGCCCACGATCATTCGTCTGCCTTCTTTTTGGTACCATCACGTCACTGACCCCTGACCGTTGGATTTCATGAGGATTTTGGCCAATGGCCCAGATTAGTCCTTTTTATCACTTTTCTCCCTTTATATATTCAAGGTCTTCTCCTTCCTCTTATTTTTACACGCATCAGAAACAAAAAAAAAAAGACGAAACCAGTTGCCATCCCAGAAAACTTCTTTCTTGTGCATGTTCTCTCAGCCGAAAAAACAAAGGACTTCCGGTTTGTTCGAGTCCGTGAGCTCATATTTGCAGCCTCTCCTTCAGTCAGTAATTTCTCTACAATCGCCATTATTGTGTAAGTGTCCAATCTTTGTTTTTTTTCCCTCATTCCCGTTTCTGTTCATATTGTTCTTGTTATTTATGTGAATGCACTAGTTTGTTTCTTAGTACAATACATTAGGGAATTTTTGTCCGATAGGCTCTTATATTTTAAGTTTCATACTGGGCTTACATCACTGGTTCATACCCAGTTTTGATGCTTGAGCAAGATTTCTGTTTTCTGGGTTTTAAAGTTTTAAGAGACGTATCTTGCATATCAAGATACTTGGGTGCAAAACCTTGGTTTTGAAAAGTGCACGATACCCAATGTTACCTTTTCTGAATAACCGCCAACCCTTTTCCCAGATAATTCGGGATTTTCAAAGTGTTATGCTTACTCTCCTCCTTCTCCCCGTAAGATACACGTTCTGATTCTTTAATAAGGGTTTTAATTTCGAACTCGCTTCGTCCATAAGACCCGAGCTTGTCCTGTCAAGCTCATAACCTTTGAACTCTTGCATGCATGGCCTTCACCATTTTTTCTTTCTCGCTAGATGTCACAGAATCTGGAAAGACGGTGGGGGTCATTGTTGGCAATCCCTTACTCGCCAAAAACCCCGAGCCCGGAGTCATTGTTTGCTCAGAATCAACGTCGAATCCATGAGTACGAGCTTGCACGCGAGCAGGAGGATATTCGAGCTCATTATCGCCGCCAAATAGACGAGGTCATTGAGAAGAAGAGGAGAACTCTTCGGGAGGCCCATTATCCAGAGTCCAACTCAGGGCCTAGGCCGATCCTGCTCGACCCCGCATTAAAGGTCACCGTCGCGTATAGTCCAGGAGAACTTCAATTTTCATTGATGGGGGAGCCTTCTTCCTCGCAGCCGAGGAAAGAAATCTTCGAGGCCGAGCATTATTGGAGCTCGGTTACCTCGACAAGTCAGATAACTGACATTCTGGCCCTCCATGGCCTCAGGTTGTCAAGTCCTTTGAAGTGTCAAGCTTCGGCCGCTCACGAACGAAGCTGTTACGCCCCCGGGGATCGTGACAACAGGCTGAGATACGCGGCATGGAGCCAGGAACACATGAAGGCGGGGGCGTTGTTGCCTTTGAAGTCTTTTTTCAAGGACTTCACGGATTTCGTTGGGTTGGCCCCGTTCCAGCTCAACACCAATTCTTACAGGGTCCTGTCAGCCCTAAGGTCGTTGTACCCCGAGCTGAAGTGGGAAGGACCTTCACCTCAGGAGATTTTATATCTCTTTTGTCTGAAAAGAAACCCCTCCCGAGCTCGGGGAGGAGATGGCTTTTACTATCTTTCGAGCTATCCCAAAGAGAAGAAGGTCTTTGAAGATCTCCCCAATCATCCACCTGATTTCAAAAAAGCCTTCTTCTGGACAGATGGCCTGTCCCCGTCTCGATATTACTCATTCAGGCGGATTCGTAAGTATTCCAGTTTCCTTTATCTCTGTGCTCGGATTTTTAGCTGTAAGATCCGTACTTAGTTAAAATGTGTCTTGCTTTCCAGCCAATTTTCAGCGCCCTACTCCTGACGAGGCAATGAAGGGGCATAGAGAGGCCCTGCTCCAACTCCCTCATGGCAGGAGGTCCCTCTTGTACCTTTTACATGAGGATAAGCTCCGAGCTTGCGGGCTCTTGGGAAAGGGCCAGTCCACCTTTGACTGGTCCAATAAAAAGTATGAGCATTGGGAGCAGGTGCCTTTGTCCACGGGCGTCCTTCCTTCGAGGAGAGAGGTGAGGCCCCCACTTCCAGTTCGCAGAGGGAGTCCGCCGTCGGGGAATGAGGCTAATGACGAAGCCTCGAGTTCGGACTCGGATGAAGGTAAAGCCCTCCTTACCTCGAGAATGTGGTCCCCCACCTTACTAAAGCATAAGCCCGATAGGTTAGTTTCATGCCCGCATGATAGATACCACTTCTATATATGGAGTTGGGTAGACAATTGTGTTCATAGGTTTGATAGTTGGCTCGGGAAGTATGACACCATGTATACTTCAGACGAGATGTGGAACGGGATAGCTGTCCAATATGGGACCAACGATTATAGGGACCTTTCGAGGTTGACATCCACCTATAGAGAAGGTACTCCCTCCGCCTCTTCTGAAGATGGGGGAATTTCATGGTCCCCGAGTTCTAGTTCGGGGGAGAGTTCCAGTTAGGTCTTTTCTTTACTTGGTTTTTTTTTTCCAAGCTTATTATCATTATGTCTAACTCTGATTGGAACTGTGCAGGTGCCATGGACTCCGACCTCGACAATATCATCGAGAGTGGTGGCGCCAAAAGGAGCAAGCGTCCCAGGGCAGGGTTGCGAAAGGTGGATCGGCCCACCAAAGTTCCCAAAAGGACCGAGAAGACACCTCCTCCCCCAGCTCCTCTTGTTACCAGCTCCACCGCGGCGCCGTCTTCGCAGGTCGGTGCCGCAACTGTGGCATTGACTTCGCAGGTCAATGCCTCTAACGTGACTGAGCCCCAACTTCCTGTAGTGGTTCGATCGACACTTGGTCCACCTCCTAGAAAGCCTTCTGCTTCCCGAGCTCAGAAGCTGTCAGTTTCTACCCACATGGATGCATATGTGGTCAAAAATGTCGCTGGGTCCCATGGGTCTACGCTGGTCTCGGATGTTATGTCCCGAATCGGCCAGAGCTTTGGCAGTCTCGAAGCTCCCCAATGGCAATGCTTGAACGATACCCAAGACTGCACTGTCCTCTATGAGAAGAGTGTCGAGCTCGCTACCGCGGTAAGTTTCCTTCTACAGTCCTACTTCTTGGTTATAATCACACTGACCTGGTGCTAATAATGATTTCTTCCTTTGTCAGTCTCTTGCCTTTACTGCCCAGCTCAACTATAAGTTGAACAACGAGATCCATTCGAGTAAGTCTTATGCTCAGGAGGCGAAGGATCTCCACCTCAAAGCAAGCGATGACCTGAAGGCAGCAAATGCAAAGCTTGATGCAGGAGCTAAGGAACTTGAGGGCATGGCCACCGACCTTGGGAAGTTGAAAGCTAGGCTCGAGGAGCTCGAAAAGGAGAATGCGAGCTCGCAGATCTTAAGAAGGAGAACGCTCGGCTCCAGGAGGCCAACAAGAAGCTCGAAGAGGAAAAGGCCGCCACCTTTGATATCATTGAGGGTGAAAAGGATCGTCTCCTTGCTAAGTATAAGGAGAAGAAGGACCAGGCGTTTGATTCGGCCATGTACAGAATGTGGGCCAACAACGAAGACCTGGACACCAGCTTCTTAGGTCCTCTCGAGGCGAAGCTTCTTGACAAGTGGAATGCTCGGCTTGAGGCGGAAGAGGCTGCTTGGGAGGCCGTTTCGGAGGGAGCCCAGAAGGATAGTCATTATATTCGTCCTGAGGAGTCCGGTGTTGCTGATGCTGAGAAGGCCAAGGAGACTCCTCCTTCTTGAATCTGATCTCGGGAAAATCTTATCTTGGGGCTGCGTCCCCTTATTTCTTGTAATTACTTTAATTTATGCCCACAGGGCTGATACAATTTCTTTTATTATTGACCTATATATGCTTTACATTTCTCAGCTCGAAATATTTTGCACATTTTATATTGATGAATCATTTATGTTTATTTATTCATACAAACATAGTGTGGATTTAGGCTCGAGACTCGATGCATTCATGCATCGTTTGCTCGAATTATCTGCTTCCAATCTCGTTATTTATCAAGGTCGGATATTACTTTAACCACGAACCCGAAAGTACTTATATGGTATGTAATGTGAATGGTTTAGTTATATCTTTTTGCTTAGTTACTTTTTCCTCGTCCTCGGTTTTTACTCTGAGGTTATGAGTTCGAAACTATTTTTCTTAAAGATATTCCAGCCTCGATCTCGACTTATCTCGGAGTAGGTTTAGGTTCTTACTAATCGTCGATTATTTTTTTTGGCTGGTTTGCTCCAAACCTATTAATTTTGCACATCTGGTTAAATCCAAACGTTATTATTTTTTGATAGTTCGGTTGCTTCCAAACTATCTAAGCTCGTGTATCTGGTTAAATCCAAATAATTATGTTTTTTGATAATTCAGTTATGTCCAAACTATCTAAACTCGCGTATCTGGTTAAATCCAAATACTTATGTTTTTCGATAATTCGGTTACGTCCAAACTATCTAAGCTCGCGTATCTGGTTACATCCAAATACTTTATTTTTATTTTTTTAAATCAATGGTATATATACCGATGATGCCCCCTTAATATCCTATGAGTGTGACCATAGGTTATTAAATTAAGAGAGATTGCAAAAATAAAAAGGGATAATATATTGAACGAAATAGATCTTTATTTGATGGAATTCAAAAGCAAACAAACTAATACAAATAGAAAGTCATGGTTACAGGCAACACTTTTCCTACACTACTGATAGTAAGGTCTAAGGTGTTCGCCATTCCATGCTCGCGGTACCAGGCTCCCGTCCAATCTCGCAAGTTTGTACACACCGGGACGGATGACTGATTCTATCTGGTACGGTCCTTCCCAATTCGGCCCGAGCACTCCAGCTTCCAGATCTCGTGTTGCCAAAAATACGCGTCTCAACACCAGATCTCCCATTCTGAACTTTCAATCTTGAACCCTCTTGTTGAAATACCTGGTAGTTCATTGCTGGTAAGCAGCATTTCTCAGCTGCGCCTCTTCCCTCTTTTCTTCAATCAAGTCTAAGGTCTCCTCGAGCTGAGTGTGGTTTGAACTTTGATCGTAAATCTGAGTTCGGATCGTTGGGATTTCGACCTCAATGGGCAACATTGCCTCGCAACCGTATGCTAGAGAGAACGGGGTATGTCCTGTTGACGTTCGAGTTGTGGTCCTATATCCCCATAGGACTTGGGGCAATTCTTTGGGCCACCGTCCCTTCGCCTCCTCCAACTTTTTCTTTAGAGAACTTTTGAGAGTTTTGTTCACAACTTCGACTTGGCCATTCGCTTAAGGGTGAGCTACAGATGAAAAACTCTTTATTATGTCGTTCTTTTCACAAAAGTTGGTGAACAAGTCTCAATCGAACTGGGTTCCGTTGTCGGATACGATCTTCTTCGGCACCCCATATCGGCACACGATGCTTTTTACTACGAAATCAAGGATCTTTTTTGAAGTTATAGTTGCCAATGGTTCAGCCTCCGTCCATTTCGTGAAGTAATCCACGGCGACTACAGCATATTTTACTCCGCCTTTGCTAGTCGGGAGAGAGCCTATGAGGTCGATGCCCCATACCGTGAAAGGCCATGGGGAAGTCAACATGGTCAGCTCGGATGGTGGAGCTCAGGGTATCGTGGCGAATCTCTGGCATTTGTCGCATTTTTTCACGTACTCGAAAGAATCCGTTTTAATGGTTGGCCAGAAATATCCTTGGACAGGCTATGCCCCCCGGTGTGATCTCCGCAGAACCCTTCATGAATTTCTTCAAGGATTTTCTTAGCTTCGGGAGGGGTTACGCACCTAAGTAATGGCATGGAATATCCCCTCCTGTACAGCTTCACGTCCAAAATGGTGTAGCGGGGAAGTTGATACATTAACTTTCTAGCCTGGTTCCGGTCTCTTAGAAGGACTCCGTCTTCAAGATATTCAACTATTGGGGTCATCCCGGTAGGCTCTGTGTCGATCATACATACATCTTCCTCCTCTGGCTCATTAATGCTAGGTGCTGAAAGGTGTTCTATGGGCACGACGTTCAGTTCTTCATTTTCAGCGGATGTGGCGAGCCAAGCTAAGGCATCTGCATTCGAGTTCCGCTCGCGGGGAACCTGTTCGATTGTATAAAATTTGAAACACTCCAATGCGGATTTTGCCTTCTCCAAATAAGCTGCCATTCTCGTGCCGCGAGCCTGGTATTCTCCCAGGATTTGATTAACCACGAGCTAGGAGTCACTGTAGCAATGTATAGCTTTAGCTTTGAGCTCCTTTGCTATACGAAGTCCCGCGAGTAAAGCCTCGTATTCGGCCTCATTATTCAACGCTTTGAAGCCAAATCTTAAGGCAGAATGAAATCTGCTCCCTGCGGGGGTAACCAAAATGACCCCTGCCCCCGCTCCATTTTCATTTGATGAGTCGTCGACGTAAAGTTTCCACAGCTCGTGGGCCGGGGTTATTACCTCGTCGTCGGCTATGCCAGTACATTCCACTATAAAATCTGCCAACGCCTGTGCCTTAATGGTCATTCTCGGATGGTAGGTGATCTCTAATTGTCCGAGCTCAACAGCCCATTTAAGAAGTCGACCTGAATCTTCTGGTTTAGACAAGACTTGCCTAAGTGGTTGATCAGTCAGCACATGGATGGGATGCGCCTGAAAGTAGGGGCGGAGTTTTTGAGACGAATGAATCAAACTGAGCACGAGTTTCTCCATCAATGGATATCTTGACTCTGCCCCCAATAATCTTTTACTGATATAATAAACGGGTCTTTGCACCTTCTCTTCTTCTCGAATGAGCACTGCGCTTATTGCGTGTTCGGTGGTTGAGAGGTATAGGTACAGTATTTCTCCCGTTTCAGGTTTTGACAGGATGGGTGGTTCCGCAAGGTGCTTTTTGAGCTCCTGAAAGGCCAGCTCGCATTCCTCCGTCCATTCAAACTTCTTACCTCCTCTCAATAAGTTGAAAAATAGGAGACCACGGTCCGTAGATTTCGAGATGAATCTGCTTAAGGCTGCCATCCTGCCAGTCAAACTTTGGACATCTTTATTCCTTCAAGGTGAGGGCATGTCAATCAGGGCCTTGATCTTGTTGGGGTTGGCCTCGATTCCACGAGAGTTCACGATAAAGCCCAGAAATTTTCCTGAAGACACCCCAAAAGTACACTTCTGAGGATTTAGCTTCATGTTGTATTTCCGGAGCACGCCGAAGCACTCTTCGAGGTCGTCAACATGGTTCTTGTTGAGTTGAGACTTGACAAGCATGTCATCAACATAAACCTCCATGTTGTTCCCTATTTGTTCTGAAAACATCATGTTCACGAGCCGCTGGTATGTGGCCCCAGCATTCTTGAGCCCGAATGGCATGACATTATAGCAGTATAGCCCCTTATCCGTGATGAAGCTCGTATGTTCTTGGTCGGGGGCATGCATGGGAATCTGGTTATATCCAGAATAAGCATCCATGAAGGACATCAGGCCATGCCCCGCTGTGGCATCCACGAGCTGGTCAATCCTTGGCAACGGAAAACAGTCTTTCGGGCAAGCTTTGTTGAGATCTGAGTAGTCAATACAGGTTCGCCATGTCCCATTGGGCTTTGGGACCAACACCGGATTGGCTACCCAGTCAGGGTAAAAGGCATCTCTAATAAATCGGTTTGCCTTTAACCTGTCAACCTCCTCCTTTAGAGCTTTCTTTCTATCTTCGTTCAGCTGTCTTCGCTTTTGTTGCTTCGGGGGGAAGCTCTTGTCTATATTCAGTGCATGGCTTGCTATATTCGGACTTATTCCCACCATGTCCGAGTGCGACCACGCGAAGACATCCTGGTTTTTCTTCAAAAATAAAGTTAATTGCTATTTTGTCTCATCTTGGAGGTGTTTTCCGACCTTCACCTTTTTCGAGGGGTCGGTTTCCTCGAGCTGAATTTCTTTGAGCTCCTCTAAAGGTTCGAGGTCAACTTTCTCCTCAATCCTTGGATCAATCTCTTCGTCAATCTCTAAGACCATTCCGTCTTTGTTTTGAATGATGGCGAGCGCTTGTGCGCTCGTCTGTTTCTTTCCTCTCAAGGAGATGCTGTAGCACTCCCTCCCTGCTAATTGGTCTCCCTTCAATGTTCCGACTCTGCTAGGGGTCGAGAACTTAAGGGCCAGATGCCTTACTGATGAAACTGCCCCCAGCCCGACCAGGGCGGGTCTCCCGAGCAGCACATTGTAGGCTGATGGTAAGTCTACTACCACGAACTCCATCATCTTGGTTGCCGAGACTGGGTAGTCTCCCAAGGTTATAGGGAGCTCGATGGATCCCATACAGGCGGTCCCTTCTCCTGAAAAAGTCGTACAAGGTAGTTACACACGCTTTCAGGTCGCGACGGCAGAGTCCCATCTTTTCGAGGGTAGCTTTATAGAGAATGTTGACTGAGCTCCCGTTGTCTATGAGAACTCGGTGGACCCTTTTATTGGCCAGCTGGAGGGTGACGACCAGTGGGTCATGGTGAGGAAACTGGACATGGGACGCGTCTTCCTCAGTGAAGGTTATTGGTTGTGTTTCAATCCTCTGGCTTTTTTGAGCCCTAGGTTCGGGTTCATAAGGAGACCCATCCCCAGCCTTCAGCTCGTTAACGTATCTCTTTTGGGCATTCCTGCCCACTCCTGCGAGATGAGGCCCTCCCGAGATGGTTATTACATCCTCTCCATCTATCGGCGGGGGTCTGTCTTCTTCCCGAGCTCGGGAATTATTGTTTTGTGCCGTCGGAAGCGCGGCTACTCTCTGGCTCGCGGCCGCCTGACCAGTACTCTGGTTTTTGACATATTTTTGGTAGTAACCTCTCGAGATCAATCCTTCGATCTCGTCCTTCAGTTGTCAACATTCATCGGTTGTATGCCCGGTGTCTCTGTGAAATCGGCAATACTTACTGGAGTCCCTCTTGGATTTTTGATTTCTCATCGGGTCCAGACGCCTAAAGGGGACCTAGTTTTCATTAGCCAGGTATATGTTCTCTCGAGACTCATTGAGCTCGGTGTATACTCTATACACGGAGAAATATCTCTCCCCCTTCTTTTTCTTTCCTCCCTCGACTTCGGGGTTACTCCCTTCGCTCTTTTTCCTCTTGGAGGGGTTTTCCGCGATAGGCTTTGGAGCTGCTGGGTCCGCCGAGGTTGAGGCAGAGTTGACATTTATCTTTGTAGTTTCGAGCTGGGAAGTCGCATTAAGTGTCGACCTCGCTTCCTCTACATTGACAAACCTCTGCACTCGTCTGTTAAACTCGGTTATGGACCTTACTGGTTTTCTTTGCATGTCGTCCCAAAGGGCGCTTCCCGGCATTACGTCGGCTCGGACAGCCATTAGGTACCCACTGTCATCCACGTCCCGAGCTCGGGCGACTTCCAGATTAAACCTTGTTAAGTAACTTTTTAGTGTTTTGCCCGGCTATTGTCGAACGTTAGTTAAGGTTGATGCCTCTGGTCTGACCCCCATCATTGCTCTGAATTTCTTCTTAAAGTATTTAGACAACTGCTCCCAAGAGGTTATTGAGTGTCTCTTATATTTTTCGAACCAACTTTTGGCAGGTCCTGTCAATGATGCTGGAAACAACATGCATCTGAGCTCGTAACCCACGTTACTGGCTCTCATTATGGTGTTGAACGTGCTCAAATGACTACACGGGTCGGTCTTTCCTTCAAACGTCGGGATGTGAGGGATCCGAAACCCTTGAGGAAATGGAGTATTGGAAATATGGGGAGCAAACGGTTCGAGCTCATCGTCAGAGTCTTCATATCGATCATTCCTTTGCTCGTTTTTCAAAAGCCTAAATGCCTTTTCAAGCTGATCGATTCTTTCTTGGACTGGGTCCGCAAGGGGTACTGTCTGGAATCGGTTGTCATCGATCATGGTTCCAGGCTCGCGTCTCCGCAAGGGATCTCTATGCCTATTCAAGCGATCCCTCAGGTCGTCATTACCCCAACTTTGATTCAGGTGCTCTCGCAGGTCGGGACGATTTCTGCGGTTTCCAGTATTCTTACGACCTCGGTCATGCTTGCTGACCGACCTGGTATCTCCAAAATCATCACTGGTAGAACTCGTCGCATGGTTATTTCGTGATGGATTCTTTCCGTGTCGCCTCGTCTCCGCCGTGCGAGACCGAGATGTTTAAATTTTTTCAGATGGGGCGCCTCTTCGCTCCTGGAAAGCCTCCCCGTTTCCTTGTCTTCCTCCCGCACTCTCTTCACCCTGATCTCGAACGGGTTGAGCATTCCTGCGGGGAGGCGAAGGATATATTATTGGTGATGGAGGAAACCGTATGGGCGACGGTGGCTGCCACCCATTTCTCGGCCTAGATGGTCCGGAGTTTGCCCGAGATGGGTTGGTTGCGTGCGGTGCACTCCCAGGTATCTGAGTCTGAGCCACTGCAGGGGTTCGGTTTTTCTCAGTTCCTGCAGGTACCTCCACAGGCGGGTTAGCCGGTGCCCGAGCTCGAGTACTCCTCTGGGGCCTAGGTGGAGCAGATGGCTCTACTGGTGCCGGAGGTTGAGCCGGCCTCCTTGTTGCAGCATCTTTTCGTGGATGCCCACGGGGTCTACGGGGAGGAACGTGTACGTCCCTCGGAGGAGGGACTTGGTTTTCGCGCGGAGGCGGGGGCTGCGAGCCACCTGCGCCTCTGCGGTTATCCTTGTTAACTCCTCATTCCGTTTGTTGGCCTCTGCCAACTGCTGTTTCAACGCCGGTTTTGAAGTTCCACAATGGGAACATACCGCTCAGGATTGTAATACATATCCTCATCCCTTGGTGGAGCAGGTGGTCCCCGGGAATCGGAAGATCCACTTCTTTCCTCGACATCTGGGTTCTCCATCGGCTGTTTCCCAGGACGTCTTGGATAATTCTCTTCAGGTGTATTCTTATTATTAGTGGCCATGACTTACTCAGGGATGAATGCTTAAGGCTCTCAATGAAAGCACCAAACTGTTGACGCCATTTTTCGTCGACAGTGAAAGAAGAGCACGTAAACAATAACTAGTAATGGCCAATCAAAATATAATAATACCAAACACGATTTTTACGTGGTTCAGCAGTTAAATCTGCCTAGTCCACGAGTCTTTTTTATTAAGCTCAAGATGATTTCTGAAAATTCTTCAAGGATGAATTCTTCAAAGTTTTCTCTAAAGATTTAGAAAATCGGTCCTTTACAATGGTGCATGACTTCTCTATTTATAGAGAAGAATGGTACAATCGTTTATTTAAACTTCTGCCGCAATTTTCTAGGTTCGGCACCACTTGAGTATGGGACACGTGGAACGTCGTGATTGGCGTCTATTCAGATTTCGAGGATTGCATTAAGTGGCCTGGCCACCTTTTTGTCGCCGTTTAATCTTTCGAAACATGACCCTCGCATCTCGCATTAGCTTGATTAGACGGTCCACGTTTCTTTATGCCTATTACGTATAAATAGGGCTGGCAATTTTCAGTGTTCATCACCTTTCATTTGAAACTTTTCCTCATTTTCTCTCTTCTGAACTTCAAAAACCCTTCTTCCTTTTCTCATAAAATCCCAGAAGTTTGCCACCAAAACCTTTGGAAACCCAGTCACTAAGGATCTTTCCAGGAACTCTCCTTCTACGTTGCTCATTCCTTTCATCGAAGAATACACTGTAAGTTTTCTATTTTGCTAGTTTTCGCGTGTTTCTTTTTTTTTTATCATGTCAATCTGCACTTCATCGTCGTTGACATTAGGTTGCTTCTAAACGTTTCTAGTACATAGGTTTTGATTTGGGGTTACTGAGTAGGCCCTAAAATGAGTTTAGGATTGTGATGTTCATAAACTAGGTAATTTCTGGGTAATTTTAGGAAATACCCATTCAGCTTGTAGAAGATGAAAGGTTTTTTTAGGGTTCGACGTTAGTTTGCTTAGGGGCTACGCTTCTAGGGTGGTATTGGCCCAAACTGCCCCCCAAGGAAAGTATTGGTCTGACTATCTGACATACGGATCCCCAAATATCAGGGGTTTGTTTGGAAACCTAGGCGTGTAGCATAGGTAGCGCGTGGCACCACATCGCAGGCCGAGATTGCATCAGCTCATGTGTTAGAATCCTCAGCCTTTCTTTGTTATTTCTTCCCTATATAAAAATTCTAGGTCGCCCACTAAGAGTTCCATCATTCTTGTTTGATAGGCGAGCTAATGGCACCCAAGAAAGGTGTGTCCAAGAATAACGTAGCTGGCTCATCATCCTAGCAAGCTAGCAAGAGAAAGGAGGTCGTGCCGGAATCCCCTATCCCTCAATTTAGCCTCGTGGTGGAGGGGGAGGTCGTAGTCGAACCTGATGCTTTCTTCGAGGCAGAGAGGATAGCCTCCAAGATCACGACCCAAGGGAGGGTCAACAAGATTATGTTGTCCCACAACATCGAAGTCGGGACTGGCGTCTTAATCGCTCGACCTCCGCTTGAAGAAGAACGGAGCTGCGCCCCACTCCAGGATGACTTTTCAGCCTGGAGTGATGAGCACCTAAAGGCAGGGGCCTTCCTTCCCCTCGATCAGTATTTCGTCGACTTCCTCGACTACGTGCAGTTGGCGCCGTTCCAGCTCCCCCCGAACTCGTACCGGCTGTTGGCGGGGCTGAAGTACCTTTTCTTGAAGCATGAGTGGGAGGTCCCCACCCCAACGGACATTCTCTACTTCTTGCGCCTCAAGGCCAGCTCAGATCAATGGGGATGAGGCGACGGGTTCTACTATCTGACCTGATTCCTGAACTCACCCGCAGTCATCGAGCTGCCTAGCCACCCCAACGACTTTAAAGACCAGTTCTTTATGTTGAATGGGTTTCGCAACTGCGAACACCGATATTTCAACCATCCCCATAAGTCTTCTTTCTCTCCATAGCTCGTGTAATTATTCTTTTCATACTTAGCCTTCTTGCGTGTATATTGACTGGAGTATCTTCGCGCAACCATTTTTGTGAGGACGGCCAAATCAGTGACCCTTGGTGGTCAATACGACACTTTGGCGGGGCTTCCTTCCAGAGAGAAGGATTATTGTCAGCTCATGTCTGATGACATGATGTTGGCGTGTAAGTTGATTGCTGAAGGCCAGACCCTGGCCTTGAGGAGGACTCGGGCTAACCACCCGGCTGCCCGCAAGCTAGCATCCATCCCCGAAAGGGGTGCTGAGGCCGATGATGATGAAGAGAAAGAAGAGACCGAGGTGTCGCTCATGTGAAAGAGGCGAGCTCCTGAGGCCGCTCGGGACCCAGACGTGGGACGAGCTTCATCGGGGGCAGCAGCCAGCCCCTCCAGTCAAGGTAACCTGTACCCCTTTAGGGATTTAGATATGGCTGTCACTGAACTTAGGCTAGTTAGGTTTAACCCAAACCAGCTCGTGCACCGCCACCCTAATGACCCTAACCGTAATATAACCCTGCTTCAGTGTGTGGATCACTTAGTGGTTCGCCTCGACATGGGCCATCCTAGGATAACTATAGTTGTAGACAACACCCTCTCCTTTAGGTCGTCCCTTTTCAAAGAGTATGGGACCAACCTTAGGTCGTGGCCTTCCCATCTCCAAGTTGTCCTTGCCCCTGGACTTAGGCAATATGTGGAGGAATCCAGCCCCGAGGTAGAACCCGAGCCCGAACCTCCTCTAATCCAAGAAGTTATAGATTTAGGTTCCCCTTCTCCTATAGCGGTTCCAAGGTTGAAGGTCGTGGCAATAGACTCATCCTCTAGCTCAGAGGGTAGGACTTATTATACGTTCTTTTGTACACTAAGGAATTTATACGCATACTTACGTACTTTCCATTCTTTTTCAGATGAGGAGATGGCACACCAAGGGATTCCTGACATTCGCGCGATGTTCTAGGAGGGGAAATCCAGCTCGGGGCCGACTGTAAAGAGACCCCGGTTCTCATCCAAGAAAGTGCCACCCGCGGCAGGAACGGCCTCCAAATCCCTAGCTAAGGGGAAAGACCAGAGCTCGACAGCTCCAGCTGCTGCTGCTCAATACAAAAGGGGTCTGCCTCCACCTCCTCCCCGGTTTCCTTCTGATCCTGCTCAGAACCAGACAGCACCGGTTGATCCTCCAGCTCCGATCATCCCTGCCACCACCGTACGCATACCGGTCAATGCTCAGGACCTGGAGCAAATTCCATACACTTTTTGAGGGATTATATACAAGACGACGAACCACGTAGTGGATCACTTTTATAAGGCCAAACCGATGGACCTAAGGGCGATCGAGGAGAGGAGCCTAGAGAATGTCATGGAATCCGCACTAGGGATGAACCTCACAGTAAGCTGACTTTCCTTGACTTAGCATATTCTTTTGATTTTATCCTAGTATGTGCCTAACTGCTTTCTTACTTTTTGCAGGCGGTCTTGGCTCAACATCGCAGCATAGCTTGGGCTAGGGCCAGGAATAAAGAGCTTAAGGCCAAGCTCCAGTCCGCTCAGGCCGCCCTGTCTGCTACCCAAGCTGCCCTCGCAGCTGCTCAACAAGGCAAATTAAGCGCCAAAACTTCCCTGACAGCGGCCCAAGAAGGAGAGCAGGCTGCAAAGGCTGCCTTAACAGTGGCCCAAGAGGGCAAGCAGGCTGCGAAGGCTTCCCTGGATGCCGTGCAGACCGAGCTCTTGGAGGTCAAGGCCAAGCAGTTGGAGGCGGAGGCTGCTACTAAGGAGGAAAAGGCGGCCTCAATATCCTCCATGGAGAGCATGCTCTATCATTGTTGGGTCTTCAACCAAGAAGGCAACTTCTCCTTTTTTTTTCACTCTGACGTGTGGGATCTTTACCTTGAGAAGTTCAAGGCTCGGGCACAACAAGAGCAGTCCAAGACGGGGGAAACCTCCATCACTGGCAAGTAGGAGACCGAGGAGGTGACGTCCTCGTAGCGCTCTGGAGGGGCTTGATTTTCTTTTTCCTTTGTTTATTTTTACAATTTTTTTGTTGTAAGCATTTGCCATTTTTGGCTTAGTACTAGGTTCTTTTCCTCGAGACAGTTTATTTATAATTCCAATATCTTTTTTTTTATCTATTCCCTGATTTTTTCTTATGCTTCATGACTTGTACATTCAAAATCTTTAGGAAATGATTCTTAGGTCGAGGTAGATATTTTAATTTAGGTTGTAACCAAAATTGGTGTTAATTTATATCCTACCTGTTAGGTATCAAGCCTTGAACCCGGTTGTATCTGGGATTTTGAATTAAAACTTAGTTCGTGTTAGTTTTATTGACACCTCGCGTTTTTTAGAAAAAACTGGTTAATCAATTTTTACTAACTTCCAAGTGTTGAACTTGGTTGTATCCCGGACTTTTAATTAAAACTTAGTTCATGTTGGTATTTTTACACATCGTGTTTTTTAGAGAAAACACTTGGTTAATCAATTTTTACTAACTTCCAAGTTTTGGACCTGGTTGTATCCAGGATTTTTAATTAAAACTTAGTTCGCATTAGTTTCTTGACACCTCGTGTTTTTTAGAAAAAACACTTGGTTAATCAATTTTTACTAACTTCCAAGTTTTGAACCTGGTTGTATCCATTATTTTTAATTAAAACTTAGTTCGTGTTAGTTTCTTGACACCTCGTGTTGTTTAGAAAAAACACTTGGTTAATCAATTTTTACTAATTTCCAAGTTTTGGACCTGGCTGTATCTAGCATTTTTAATTAAAACTTAGTTTGCATTAGTTTTTTTACACCTCGTGTTTTTTAGAAAAAACACTTGGTTAATCAATTTTTACTAACTTCCAAGTTTTAATCCCTTGCTTGGGGTATATGCCCCCCAAGCAATCAAAAATTGAACTTTCTTGATTGCTTTGGACCAACTCTTTCGTTCGAACTAACACGTAGATGGAACCATATAAAAACACAAGAAATACACAATGATTGTTTTATTTCTTAAATTAAATGGCTTTTATAACTAAGCCTTACATAGACAGGTGGTACGATCATTGATAATACTTTTTTAGGTGCATAGCATTCCAGGTCCGTGGAACTGTTTCTCCATTAAGTCGAGCCAATTTGAAGGTTCCTTCCTGTATGACTTCCACTATTTGATAGGGTCCTTCCCAGCTCGGACCCAAAGCACCATCTTTGGGGTCCTTGCCTGCCAAAAATACCCTTCGGAGTACCAGGTCACCTAAACCAAAGATATGCCTCTTGACCTTTGAATTAAAATAACGAGTGTTTTTTTGCTGGTAATGCGCGAGCTGTAGCTGCGAATCTTCTCGTTTTTTATCAATTAGGTCGAGGGACGCACTGAGCAACTCATCATTTCGTTCCTGGCTGAAGGTCTAGAGCCTGTGCATGGTTATCTTTGTTTTGATGGAAAGGACGTCCTCACTTCCGAAAGTCAGGGAGAACGAGGTGTGCCCTGTAGAAGTTTGGTGGGAGGTCTGGTACGCCCACAGCACCTGCAGTAGCTGCTCGGGCCAGACTCCCTTGGCCTCATCCAACCTTTTCTTAAGGCTCGCTTTGAGTTTCTTGTTCACGTCCTCGACCTTCTCGTTGGCTTGTAGGTAGGCCACCGAAGATAAACTCTTAACCATGCCATGCTTCTCACAAAATTCAGTGAAGAGATCGCTATTGAACTGAGTTCCATTGTTTGATACAATCTTTCTAGGCAGTCCAAATCGGCAAACAATACTCTTGACTACAAAGTCTAGAATCCTTTTTTAGGTGATTGTTGCCAGGGGCTCCGCTTCCGCCCACTTCGTGAAATAATCGATGGCCACTACTGCATATCAAACTCCTCCTTTTCCCGTGGGCAGGGCTCCAATTAAATCGATTCCCCACACCGCGAATGGCGATGGGGATGATATCATTTTCAGCTTGACTGGTGGAGCTTGGGTGACCATGGCAAACCGTTGGCACTTGTCACACTTTTGGACATAGGAGATGGAACCCTTTGATAAAGTGGGCCAATAATATCCCTGCCTTATTATTTTTAAGGCCAGGTTTTGCCCCCCAGCGTGATCTCCACAAAAGCCTTCATGCACCTCCTATAAAATAGTTTTGGCCTCCTCTGGCAGAACACATTGCAGAAGAAGCACGAAATGGCCACGTCGGTACAGTGTCCCGTCCATGATTGCATACCTTGAATCTTGATAGAGTATCCTCTTTGCGTCTTTTCACTCATCAGATAACTTCCCTGTCATAAGATACTCTATTATGGGAGTCATCCAGGTCAGTCTGGTATCGATCATCTCGACCTCCGTCATACTTTCTGCCACACTCGTATATTCCAAGAATTCCACTGGTACTATGCTTAGGGTCTCGGCTTCCTTGGAGGTAACGAGTCTA
The DNA here is from genome assembly GCF_963169125.1 of Humulus lupulus. NCBI lineage: Eukaryota > Viridiplantae > Streptophyta > Magnoliopsida > Rosales > Cannabaceae > Humulus > Humulus lupulus. The sequence continues at coordinate 107,053,307 of NC_084793.1, forward strand.
GCCAAAGCGTTAGCATTGGCATTCTGCTCGCGAGGAATCTGCTCGACTAGGCCATATTCAAACTTGGACAACTCCTTCTTTACTTTGGCCAAGTAAGCCGCCATCTAGGTCCCCCGCACTTGATATTCTCCAGACACCTGGTTTACCACGAGCTGGGAATCGCTGTAGCATTGGATGACCCTGGCCTTTAACTCCTTCGCCACTCTAAGCCTGACCAATAAGGCTTCATATTTGGCTTCATTGTTGGACGCCACGAACCCGAACCACAGCGCGAAGTGGAAACGATGCCCTTCTGGGGATATTAAGATGATCCCAGCTCCGGACCCGTTCTCGTTAGATGATCCATCCACAAAGATTCTCCATAATTCCTGCACTGGTTCTCTCAAGGGCTCCTCCTGGAATCCAGTGCATTCAGCCATGAAATCGGCCAGGGCTTGTCTTTTGATCATAGTTCGGGGTACGTATAGTATCTCGAACTGGCTGAGCTCGACCGCCCACTTCAACAGACATCCATGACGTGGATTGAATGGGATTGGAAATACGGCCTAAGCTTCCTGGAGGCCGTAATGAGGCAGAACCACCATCTTTTCCATTAGGGGATAGCGAGATTCAGCTCCGAGAAGTATTTTGCTTATATAATATACTGGCTTTTGAACTCGATCCTCTTCCCGGACTAGTATTGCACTGGCTGCATTTTCCGTCACAGCTAAATAAAGAAAAATAGGCTCTCCTACCGTTGGTTTAGACAGTACCGGTAGCTCTGCTGAATGTGTCTTTAGATTAAGGAAAGCCTACTCGCACTCCTCAATCCATTCAAACTTTTTGTTTCCCCGAAGCAAGTTATAGAATGGAAAAACTTGTCAGTGGACTTAGAAATAAACCGATTAAGGGCGGCCACTCTTCCTATCAGACTCTGGACATCTTTATGTGACCTGGGCGAAGGCATTTCTAGCAGCGATTTGATTTTGTCGGGGTTCGCCTCTATCCCCCTGGTGTTGAATATGAACCCCATAAATTTTCCCGACGCCACTTCGAAAGTACACTTATGGGGGTTTAACCTCATACTATACCTCCTTAGGATCCCAAAACATTCCCTCAAATTGGAGACATGGTTATCGACAATTTTTGACTTGACCAGCATATCATCAACATACACTTCCATGTTTTTCTCGATCTGATCAACGAACATTCTGTTGACCAACCTTTGGTAGGTCACCCCAGCGTTCTTCAGCCCGAAGGGCATGACCTTATAATAATAAACATTAGTTGAAGTCATAAAGCTAGTATGGTCCTGGTCCGCGGGGTTCATAGCGATCTATTTATATCCAGAGTATGCATCCATGAAGGACACGAGCTCATGCCCCGCGGTGGCATCCACCAATTGGTCAATCCTTAGCAAGGGGAAACAATCCTTGGGACAGGCTTTGTTCAAATCAGAGAAATCGATGCAGGTCCACCATTTTCCATTTGGCTTTGAGACCAGGACAGGATTGGTGACCCGGATCGAGTATTTAGCCTCGCAAATAAAACTGCATTTTAAAAGCCGAGCTACTTCTTCTTCCAAGGCCTCAGCTTGGGTCGTACCCAGACGCCTCTATTTCTGGGATTTCGCAGGCATGCTTTTGTCCAAGTTAAGGGTATGCATAATGACACTACAACTGATCCCTACCATGTCTTCATGGGACCAAGCAAAAACATCTAGATTTTCCTATAAAAAATTTACAAGCTCTGCCTTTCTCTCAATGTCAAGATTTTTCCTGAGCTTAACTACCCTCGAAGCATCATTGGGGGCTTGGAGCTCGGATCTATCTTTGCATATTCGTGGATCAATATCATCGCTCGGGATGGTACCCCTGCCACTGACTTGCTGAGGTTCCTCCATCCCAGGATCAGTTCTCACTTCCTGGGATTCCTCGCCCCCATCCTGCACGGCCATCGTCTGCTGCCTGGGTTGTGATTTTCCCTTCATGGAAATGTTGTAGCATTCCCTAGCAGCAAGATGATCGCCTCGGACAGTACATATTCCCGTAGATGAGGGGAATTTGATCACGAGGTGGCGGACAAATGTTATGGCTTCGAATGCCATCAGCGTGGGTCTTCCCAAGATTGCATTGTACGCAGTTGGAAAATCAACAACCACAAACTCGAGCATCTTGGAAATAGTTCATTGTCCCTCGCCCAAGGTTATCACTAACTCGATTGTTCTGATAGCTGACGATCCCTTGCCGAAAAATCCATACAGCATCATGGAGGTTGCCTTTAGCTCGGTCACAGACAATCCCATTTTCTCCAGAGTGAACCTGAATAGCAGGTTCACAGAACTCTCGTTATCAACCAGTGTCCATCTAACTCTCTGATTGGCGAGCTGGACAGTTATGACCAGAGGGTCGTTATGCGGGAACTGGACATGACTGGCATCTTCTTCTGTAAAACTGATTGGTTGCTTCTCCAATCGTTGCTACTTAGATAAATGTTGCTCTGAGACGAACTCAGCTCCATTGTGAGACCTTAGCTCATTGATATATCTCTTCTGGGCACCTTTGCTCGTGCCTGACAGATGAGGGCCTCTGGATATGGTTGTTATCTCTCCCCCTATTATCAGGGGAGGGGTATCTTGATTCACCTGAGATCTGATCTGATTTACAGGGACTTTAGGAGCTGATTGAATGTGTTGCCCAGCGAGCTGATTAGGAGTGATTTGATTTCAGTTGTATTGAGCCAGAGGCCCGGCCTTGATGAGTGTCTCAATCTCATCCTTCAAATGCCTATAGTCATCGGTGTTGTGACCAATGTCATGGTGGAATCGAAAAAAATTTGAAGGGTCTCTCTTCACCCATTGATTTTTTAGAGGCTCCAGCTTCTTCCACGGAAGGCAGGTAGAATTTTCCAAGAAGATGCGCTCTCTGGGATCCGTGAGGTCGGCGTAAGTCGCAAAGATTGGTTTGAACTTCTCCATGGGATTATTTTTCTTTGAACCATTCTAGCCGCCCTCACCACTTCCCTTCCTCTTACTCCCTCCCCCTTGGTTATTCTGGGTAACGGTTTAAGTCGTAACTGCAATGTCTGTTACTGCTCCAATGGGCTAGGCAAGGACTTGGCTGGTTCCTGCAACTAAAGCTCGCGCCTCTTCCAAGTTGATCAACCTTTAAGCCCTATAAAGGAACTCGTCCACGGTATTGATGCCCTTTCTCTGGATTTCTTTCCATAGGTCGCCCCCAACTAGGATTCATGTTCTCATCGCCATAAGCCTAGAACTTTCATCTGTGTCTCTAGCTCGCGCAACAATATTGGCGAACCTACTCAAAGAAGCTTTCAGAGGTTCCCCAAGCTGCTGCTTTACATTTGCAAGGGAGTCTTCCTTGATCCGAGCTACTTGAGAAACCTGGAACGCCCTCTTAAAGTCAATGGAGAAGCTCTTCCATGAGCTGATAGAATGTCTTTTGTATTGGTTGAACCATTTCCTGGTCGGTCCGACCAGAGTCGAAGGGAATATCAAGCACCTCAACTCAGGTCCGATATTATGGGCCATCATTAGAGTATTGAACATTCCCAAGTTGTCGGACGGATCTCCATCTCCATCGAATTTTGATAAATGGGGCATCCTGAAACTTGGCGGGTATGGTGTTGCTGCGATGTTGGGGGCGAAGAGCTCAAGCTCGTTCCCTGAGTCATACTCGTCTTTTTCCTTCTCTGATAGGAGTCTTTTCATCAACTCCTCCATCTGGGCTAATCTCTCGATGGTTTGGTCCTTGGCTCCCTAGGGCTGTTCAATAACTCCCGTTTGGCCATACACGTTTGGTGGGTTATTGTCCCTCCAAGCTCGAGCCTGGTTTGGTGGGACATTCCCGTTATCACGTACTTCAGAAGGACCTCCCTCGTGGTGAGTGCCATTGACTCCATCACGAGCTGGATTTCTCCTCTGTGAATTTAGGCGATCTCGCAGGTCCGTCTGCGAATCAACTTGAGGATTCTGAGCAGAACTCAGCTGATTCCTCAAATCTGCACTGGTCTTATCACTTCGACGACCCTCTGTTCAATAGCTTCCATTAGAGAAGCTCGGAGCTTGCGGTCGAGGATAAGGATCTGGGATATTTCCGCGTGCTCGCGGGACATGAGCAGGGGCAGCGGGAGGAGGATTCCTCCTGCTATTTTTGTAGGTAGGAACATTTCAATTTGAATGAGGTGGAGATGGATGCCTTATCGGCGACGGAGGGTGTCTAATCGGTGAGACAATTCTCGTCCCATCAGGTCAGACCAAACTAGCTCGTGGTCGCTCTGTTCCACCATTTCTGATTCCCTGTGTTTAGTGATCTGATCGCGGCACAGGGAGGTCGGTCGGGACATACCATCTTTGCAAGTTCGTCTTTGACCTTCTATGTGGGTTGCCATGGGCTCCTGGGTGCATTTGACGATGGCGCTGAACTCGGAGTCAAGGTTCTGACTGACCAGCTGACTCATTGATGATCCCTGGGAAAGCCACCAAACAGGGGTTCTTGGTGCTTGTGTGAAACGGGCGTAGAACTTAGAGTTGAGATTCTAACCGATCGGCTAGGCTTGGATCGACTATCCTGGCGAGACTTACGAGTCCCGCCTTGCCTCTTTCCGATGTTAACGTCAGTTGCAAGAGGGGGTAGTCGAGCCAAGACCTCCTCAATTTTCTTGTTTTCTTTGGCTAGATGGCTCCTCAACTGCATGTTCTCCAACTCCACCACAGTCAAGTAATCTGGGTTTGGGTTCGGCGGTAGAGGCGCTGAACTTCCAGTGTCGTCGTGGACCATCGGTTGCTTTCTCGATCGTTGCTGGATCTCTGGATTTTTTTTGTCGGAAACAGCAGTATGGTGAACCTCCTGCCCACCATGCTGATCAGTTTCATTACCGTGCCTTGAACGAGTGACCACCATGACGAACTTTAATCTGAATCTTTTTCAATAGCACTAATTTGCAGCTCTCAATGAAAGTACCAAACTATTGACGCGATTTTTCGCCAACAGTGTATTACGAAATTAGCTGGAATAAATTAGTGCTTAAGGATAAACTGTAACTAGGAAAATAACACTTAGGGATGTTAGAAATGAAATATCAAGAACACTCGTTTCTTTTTTACGTGGTTCGAAGGCTAAAATCCCCCTAGTCCACGAATCAATATTATTACTGTATATCTCTCTATATTTTTGCATAGTATTGCATTACAGAGAAAGAATCCAACCCCTTCCCTATCCAAGGTCTTGGTATTTATAGAAGAACCATCCCAGGATAGGGGTCGGGGTCATCACGTGAATACAAATCCTTCCTGTCACTTGTCTTACACAAATGATGAATATTATAATTTACATTAAGGTATGGTCTAATCATTAGGTAAAAATGATCATGGGTCGTCTGGCATCATCGGACATGTGATATCAGATCAGGCACGTTTATATTACGTGTCTGAGAATTCAGGGATAATCGGACATGTGATGTCTGATCATGCACATTTATATATAACATATTCGGGTTTATAAAAGTTCTTGGAAATGGCAGATCTGTAACGTACCCCGACCTGAACATAACTTCAGCTCGCGTCAAGGACGATGTGCTTCATATGCATCTCCAGCTCGTGTCTTAATGCTTCGTATTCCTCAGCTCGTGTTATTACTTGGGGAGTCGCACTGCCTTCGCAGAGGAAATAACAACTGTAGATCCTTTAGTACTGTTCTTAGCTAGCCAGTTGTACTCGAGCTGCCTGAAAGACCCGGGCTGAATACCAGGACGTACACACATAATCTCCTTGAAGATAAAAAATGAATAAAAAAGTTAGATTAAATGTGAAAATAGAAAAAATGCTTTGAAGAGATTTTAGAGTGCCACATAATCTCCTTGAAGCTCTCCTTTATATATATATATATACTAGGCGATATAACCGCGCCTTGCGCGGTGTTTATAATAATTTGTATTACAATTATTTTTTGGAAAATAAGATTTTGCTTCTTTTTTTTTTGTAAAAATTTTAAGTTTTATATATTTTTTTGGTGTAGAATTTATAATTTAAGGAGTTGTTAACATTTTCACTAAATGAGTAACATAATATGAATCATGGCCTTTTGATGTTTGAGAATCATTTATATATATATATATATATTTGTTGATTCATTTTAGATTAATAATGAATATTATATTTAGTAAATTAATAAAAGACTTAATGTAATTCACGATTTGGGAAAAAAATCATATGTAGTATTATTTTGATTAGATGAGTTATGAAACAAATAAGGTAAGGAAAAATATTGAAATTAGTTAATACTCATATTTTTTTACAACTATGTTTATGTAATGAAGTTAATATTGTAATTTACAATAATATAAGCACATGTAGCTTCAAAATATATATGTATTGCTAAAGATAGAATTGAACTATGTACAATATCAAGAATGGAGAATTTATTTTATTAAATTATACAACGGTAAAATTTATACCTTATAAGGTAAGAATTTGAAGTGGGGACATGAATAAGGAGACCGTATCATTTTCTAGAATAAATAGTTTTTTTATGAGTGATTATTTTGAAATACTTCTTTGTAAACAATATTTTTTATTAAGGTTGGGTCTCCCACCTCATCATCAGCATTTAGTATGATCAATCATTCTCTTGTGCTAACTCGGGACACAGCAACATATAATTGACTGTGGGTGATTAGGGAGGTACAAGCCAACATGTTTAAGAGATTGTCCTTGGCTTTTGTTGATTGTCATGGCAAGACATGGTGCCAAGGGAAGTTGTCGTCTATTAAGCTTGAATGGCCATCTTGATTCATTGGGAGACATGATAATTCTTGGAATTGTGACATTTTCACCAATATTTGTTCCATAAATGATGTCGCCTCTAATGGACCATTTACCAAGATGCCTGATAATCAATCATGTGCCATTGCATAGGCCTTCTGTTTGATTTAGATTTCTAAGGAGCATTACAAGAGCACCTTCCTTAAGTCGCATCTCATGATTAGGGATGCCATTAAATTTCAAACCATGCAAAAATTTAGCTGGATACAAAAGATCTTCATCATTTGTCTTTACACTTGATTTGCATATACTGTCTGAGCTAAAATATGTTCTCCCTTCACCTAGTATAATATTCATAATCATCTCATTTAGTTCATAGACCATTTCATTTTTTGGTGTTAATATTGCTCTTTCTGTCAAATATGCAGGATCATTGTACTTTTGTAAAAGTGATGGGTAGATAACTTCAACTATGGATTTCATTGGATCTTGAGATGGATTTATGGAGATATCAAAAGGAAGCTTAATTAATTGTCTATCAATGTCATCATATAATGAACCATCTCCAATCTACAACATCCATTTGTCAAAAGAAGCTATTTTATCAGCCTCAAAACCAGTCAAGCTTCCATTATAGAGCCTCATATTTTGGTTGAGCTCATATATTTTGAAAGATGGCCAGAAATACGATGAGCTAAGAGAAGCATCAACAATATCAACTCTTGTACCTTTTGGGACGACTGGTAATATTTGTCGGAAATCACCACCACATACTATTGTAAGTCCTCCAAAAGGTTTGTTAGAGCTATTTTCAAACCTTGTTCTTAGAATATCTCTTAAAGTCTTATCCAAAGCTTCAAAGCATAACTTATTTTCCATAGGTGCTTCATCCCAAATGATCAAAGAAGTTTTCACAAGAAGTCCAACTAGTAGGGTGTCTTGTCGATTTTCACAAGTCGACTCTGCTATAACATTCAAGGGAATATGAAATCGTGAATGAGCTGTCCTACCATTAGGCAATAACAAAGCAGTTATGCCCGAAGTTGCTACAGGTAAGACTATTTTTTATTGTGATCTAAGCTTTGCAGTAATTGTATTCCATAAAAATGTTTTACCAGTACCACCATTTCCATTGATAAAAAATAAATTGCCTTGTTCATTCTCTACTGAATGCACTATTGTTGTATAAGCTGATTTTTGGCAAGGATTTAGAGCAGAAAATGATTTCTCATGTAATATCTTTAATTGATCTCGGTCATAATCAAGCTCTTCATTAATTAATCTATAACCCGAGTCTCTTATCAAAGATGGATTAGGCAGGGGCATTCCATCTATATCTTTCAAACTTTTTCCCATCTTCAACATGATACTTTCAATCTCGAACAATGTGTATGCTTCAACTTGTTGTTCAGTTAACTTAAGATCATTCATTCTAAATCTCTTCCTTTGCAATGAAGTTATGTCTTCTGACAATGCAATATAATTATATTTCCAAAGTTCTGATGCATCAGAAACCTGACAGTGAATGAGTATTGTGACGAAAAGATGTCTTAATTCTTTTCCAGTTGCCCATATTGCAGCTTAAGTAAAGCAATCTATCCACTTTTTATCATCGTCTAACAATCCCAAAGCATAGCATGTGCCTTTAAAATTAGGATATGTCACCCCATTTATTGTTCTAATACTTTCATAAGAAGTGCTTCCTTTGACAAAATTTAATAACATTCTCAAATAGAATCGTTCTCCAGTCGAAGGATGCGCAAAGTAAATTCTTCCAATTGCCAATCCATTTTTTCTCCTAGTCCATGTTTTCTCCTTTGAATTCCAAACCCAACTTATAGGAAAATCCGAATAAGTTAGCTGTAGTGCACCAAAAATTTTTGTTTTAGATTATTTAAATTTTGTGTTTTATTTTATTTAAATGTTAAGTGTGATTAATTGTTTTATTTAAATGTTGTTTATTTTATTTAGTTGTTGTTTGTTTTATTTGATTGTTTGTCATTTTATTTAATTGTTAGAATTGTTTGGTATAATCTTTTTTTTGAAGTTAAATTTGTTAATTGTTTGTTTGGTTATTTATTTCAATATGTGAATAATTGTGTAACATGTTTATTTTACTATTAGTGTTACATTTTAAATAAGTGTGACAATTGATGTGATTATGTGAGATTTGGTTGAATGCACTAAGGTGCATGGTAGATAGTGATGCACCCTAGTGATTTAGTGTGTGCTAGTGCATGGTAGCATGGTACACATGTGTAGATTTTCTACACACTCTTTCCTTTATTCGATTTATTTTAGTTAATTAAAAAAAATAAAAAGAAAAGGGAAAGGAAGGTGCTTGGACGTGTAGTGTGTAGTGTGTAGTGGGAAAGGGATTGTTTTTCCATTTATTTTCTAAGGCAATAAAATCAAAAGTTTGAAGAAACTAGCTATTTTAGGATAGGAATGTGATCACCCTTTATTCTTTTATATCAATTATCATAAAATAAAATAATAAGAAAATTAAGAGAAAATAAAATGGAAATAGGAAACTTACCATTTTATGTTGGTGAGGCTTTATTGAGAGAATTGAAATAAAGGGGAAAGGAAAGGAAGAGGAGAGCATTTCTTTTTGTGGCTGCCGTGACCTAGAGAGAGAGTGTGGCGTGTTAGAGAAAGAGGGAGAAGAAGAAAGAAAGGAAGAAAGAAGAAGAAGGAGAAGAGGAACCAAGTCTAGAGTATGTTTTCTTGTGATTTTGTTTGTCTAATCTCTTTCCTTGATTACATGATATTGACTTTGTTTTATTGATTGTGTGTGGTTGGATTCTTTCTCCTCCTCATGGTGGATTTCAAAAAAAAAAAAAAAAAACCCTAGGCTTGAACAAGGGGTGGTGAAGTTTGGGTGTTGATCATTTTGTATTCTTGATTTTACAATCAAGAGAGGTATCAAATCTATAACCCTAATGATATGATGTTCATGGATTGATGGAGTGTTTTCTTATAATTTTATGCATGGGTTTGTGTTGTTGGGTTTGATTTTTATGGTTGTGTAATAAGAATATGTGTAGTGATGATGAATATTTAAAATACATGAAAAGAATAGGTTATTTTTTTTATTGGATGTGTTTCGGCCTAAAGGGATTTTCAAAAGCATGATGGTTATTTTTATTATGTTTATGTCAATGAAAATTTTAGAAATATGATAGGTTGTGGCAAGATCTTGTATGAAGTTATGATGGTTGTTTTTCTTTGGAATAATTGCATGGTAATAATGTATTGAGAATATATGTAACACAAGATCAATGGTGGTTGTTGTTCATGACTTATGAATAAGTTCTTAGGTGAATGATGAATTATGGTATACTCATGATGTGATTAAAATGGATAAAGAGATTAGAAGCATGCTAGGGTTTGTGTTGAAATATTGTGCATAAATGAGCATGAATTTTGTGAATATAATGAAAAGAATGAATTTTATGATTTAATATGCTTGCTGATTTTGTGCAAAAATGATGTTGTTCATGATGAGATTAATGTTTTGAATGCTCAAATAAAGTTTGCAAATGTTTTGATGTTTTAAGAAATTTAATGTGAAATTTAATTATGCTTTGAAATGATATTGTGTGTAAATAATTACCTATAGAATTTTTATTGAATTTTTAGAAAAATATGAGGTTTTAAATTGAATATGGTGATTTTTAAAGATAAAAATGGTTGTTGGAATTTTTGTAAGAAAATATGAAGTGTGTTTCACTAAAATAAATTTGATGAGTTTTTGAAACAAGTTATTATCCTAAGTTATGGTAATATTAAAAATTATATTTTAATATGGTATGAATGCATATTTTGATAAGTTATGATTTTCTTTATTTTGATTGAGAAAAATATTTAGATTCTATATATTTGTGATTTTTAAAGAAATTAAATAGTGGCTGAAAGTTTGGTTTAAAAAGTTAAAAATGATTATTTAATTGTCACATGTGGATTTATGTTACATAAAACTAAATCTTAAATAATTTAAATAAAAATATTTTTTTTTCCCACACTTAAAAATATATTTTTCTCACATCATTTATGTAACACAATTAACCAATGTTAAAATTTATTTTTCTAAAGAAACATATTAAACATAGGTATTTTAATTAATTCCAAGCTTTTTGTTATTTCTTTGTAATTTGAGATTAATAAATGAAATTGTCACATATTTTATTTTTTTTAAGCTAAATCAAATTATTTTATAAAATAAAATGATGTTTTGAGGAATTTAATCAACCTAGAAATTTTAAATAAAGCATGTTATATGTCTATTAATTTTAAAACAATAAAAGTAAGAAATGCAGAATTATTGTTTTTAAAACGTCTCAATTACGCAATGTTCCCACGTACGCATGTTACATGCAAATCCACTTTTACGTCCAAAATTATGGTTATTATTCAACTATGTGGTTTTTATAAAAAGATCATGCATGTATAATAGGTAAAATGAGCATTATTCTTTTATGGCTTTATGTGTAGTTGAGAATAATTGCATGTCTGTAACTATTATTATGTGTGCATGGCTCATGCACACATGAGTTGTATGGGAGGGCAAAATAGTAATTTTATGAACCTAAGAAATGTTGTTTTGGTTATGATATAGGCTCGTTGAGAGGTTTTGAAATTTCTTAGCTCGGACCTAAGGTAAGGAAGTTAGATAGATTCTATGATTTTATGCTATGAATGGTAAGATTATTGTATGAATGAATTGTTATGAATTATGAATGTCATAGTGTGATGATATGTTGTCTTGTATGAATATGATATGGTTATGGATGTTAGCATGATGAACGCGACACATCAAACGAGTTACTATAGATATAAAGACGTAACTCCTAGGGCGGACGCGCCGAGGTTATTCAAGGACCAGAGACTCTTGTTTACCTCATAGGGTGACATGGACAACTAGCGAGCCATGCTCATCATGTATGTTGTATAAATATGATTAGGGTGACATGGACAACTAGCGGGTCATGCTCATCATGTATGTTGTATGAATGTGATATGATGATATGTTACGATTACGTTATGATATACTATGATAATATGTTACGAAAATATTATGATATGCCGTGATGTTTTAGATGAACGTTAGTGTTTGTATTTGCTGTATCCTTACTTGCTTATTATTTGTACTTCCTTACTGGGCTTTTAGCTCACCCCCTTACTTTCCTTCCAGGTAGCAAATAAGATTTCTTTATGGCACGCGTGGTGACGTGAGGAGTTCTATCATCGTGGGGTGTATGGTGTGGGGAAATCCTATGGATGGAAAAACGACCATCTTAGTTAGCCATTGAAATTATGTTTTGTTTTAAGAGACTTTCCTAATTATCAGTGGGACTCAGTTATTTAATTTTTTTGTTTCTTTTGAACTTTGTATAAAAATTTATGTTTTCTTTTAAAACTAATGGCGCCAAGTTGCATGGTTTTAAGCAAGTCCCCACTGAGACCTTGATAATGAGTGGTATTCTTTTATAAACAATGTTACGTGAATGTTTTATAAGTATTAGTCTAGGGCGTTCTTTACATTAGCTCTCGTGCATCATCATAATTCTTGTTTGCCTCCAACCATTGAGTGAACTTTGTTTTTTCTATTCCAGGTATGCAAACAACATTTTAAACACATTTGTTTTCTTCAAATATTACTGTGTGCTCTCCAGGTAAATGGAATGGTAATCTTTCGACTGCTGGCTGTCTGTAATGTATGTCAAATTGGAATATTCTCCAGCAAGCTTCAGTTGCCGAGATATATCTGCAATCCAAATATGTTTTTATCTCATCTATTTCTTTGGCAGTGTCAATAGATTTCATTGTTGCAGTAGTTCTGTTAGACCCTTTATGAACATATTTGAAAAGGTATTTGACTGATCTAGAATAATTACAAACCTCAACATTAATATGTGCATCAAATTTGACAATCAAATTCCTGTGATAAGGGACTACATATCAATTATCTAAAATGACACATTTCTTTTCGACATGAATACCTGTATTTCTCCTTTTGTAGACTGGAAAGCCATTTGTGTCGATGGTCATTTGATCATTGAATTTTTGTGGAAAATGTTTTGTGCACCTGTCTTGCATCATACATGGAGAGTTTGAATGAGTTTTCCACAAGGTCCACGAATCATAAATTTATTGACGGCATTATAACCATCAGGATCAACATTTAAGTCTGGGATTTCTTCGCTTACTATATTATCAATATGGTCTACTGAAGGATTTGTCAATGTCGAATGCAAGAAAAGTTGTATGTGTGCATGAGGCAGTCCTCTTTTTTGGAACTCAATTGTGTATATACCTGCAACAACATAGATAAAAACTTAAAATTTAGAAATTTTAGTGGGAATTGTGAAATTGTTGTCGGTAAAAACATTTTTCATAAACAATTGAGTTGAGTTTGTTGTGGATACAAATGTGAAATAAACTTACATGCGATTATCTTTCCAAACGGTTGTTCTTTTTTCAGATCGTGCATTAGTTGGAATAACTTTATCTCAAATACTCTGCATATGATATCGACCCGATTGTTATCGTCTTTTTGGCCTATTAAATGGATCATGTCATATATTTCTGGCCACTTTGGGTTGCAAGTGAAAGTAAGAAATAAATCAGGATATCCTGCCCATTTACAAATTGGCATAGCATCTTGATAATTTTGTACTCCGTATCGTGGTCCTCCAGTGTGTGACGAAGGCAAAATAATTGATTTCCCCACTTTTGAGAAATCTGAATCACCATGATGAATAGAGTCCATTAAACCAGAGAAAAGGTCTAATATGAGTTTTCTTTGGTTATTTCATATCCAACGAAATCTTTCTTCTTCAATTGCCATGTAAGAATCAACTATATATTGTTGCAGTAGTCTACCAGATCGAAGAAGAGTATGACCCTCATTTAATCTTTGCTGCAACCTAAAGCAATAATGGTGCCTCATTGTCAACTTTTGCCTCTTGAAAGAGCTTTCAGTTACGTCTCTCAAAGGTATGCCAAGTCTATATCCATCTTCACCATAAGGGTGTATTAATGGGTATGTCATAGACATGAAACTTGGATGCAAATCTGTGATTCTCTTAATTCCTTTAGTTCAGTGCTCTACAATAATGTCACATTCGAAGTTTGCTTCACTGAAATCACCAACTATTAAGCCTGCTACTTCAGATGATGTTGGCATATTGTATTGATGACCATCTGTTGTCCTGCTACTTAGGAGTCATAAACGAAACGTAGATTCTGGTTGTGCTTTGAATCTATCCCTTGCCATTCTAAAGGATTTGACCAAATGATTATGTTGATCCAACATTTGAGATAATTCATGAACGATTTCGTGTTCAATCTCTATCTTCCTCCCGTGTCTTAGTAGTGTATCCATTCGGTTTCCTATCTCATTTTCAGTATCATATATACATAGTTGAGCAAATTGTGGTTTTTTCCAAACTTCTGGCAACAAAGAACCAATGCGATGATAATTCTGACCACTCATCCAAAAAATATTAGGACCTGCTGATTGATTGATAGACGTATCAACTCGGCCACCCATTGATGTGAATGCAAACATAGAGTTATAAGCTCTTATATTTTTTCGAAATTTAAACCTTTTTGTCCAGATTCTGGTCCTAGGAGAAATTTAAGTAAATGGGGTCCTTCTTTCAATAATGGTATCTGCACACGTCCTTCCAGACAACAAAATGTGAATTTGGGATGTGAGACCTTTTGTGTTTTCTTTGTCCGTTCCTTATACCATAAAATTGCACCATAATATTGACATATGTATGAAGGGATTCCAAAATTCCAAGGTGTTGTATAATGAGCTGTAAATTGAACAAATAATAATATATTAAAAAATAAAGGATGTAATTCCTTCAAACTGAATATGGTAAGAAAAGTATTATAATACCTCTTTTATCCTCAAACTGGACAGGATTAAGTCCATGAACGGTAACTTGTTGTTTGAGCTTTTCAATTTCTTCGTTTGCGTCCTCATCATTGGACCGAATTATAACTATATTACCAATAAAACTATGTTACATAAATATTCCTAAATATACTAATATTATAATTAACTCTACATGTAGTTTTATGTAAAGAGGTACCATTATTTGAGCTTGCACAATCTAGTGAGAAGTATGTGAACTCATGTATATTTTCATTAAAAGAGAAGCACGCTCTTTTTACTGGTCCATGTTGAACTGCATAATTTTATAATTCCAAAAACAAAGAATAAGTTATTAATTTCTAATATTAGAAGCATTAACAATAATTAACAAAACTCAACAAAAGTAAGTATTAATGTACCTATATGAAGTATGCGTTTTCCTTTATTTTTTTATTGTATTGATCATTATGTAATGCTTTATTATTTTCATTTGTCGTTGTACCATTGGAGGAGATTCCCATCTGAAACATATTACAAACATGTATTAATATACATTTAAAAAAAAATTATATTTATAATAAAGATAATGTTTTGTTTTAATTGTAAGTAGGAATAAAAAAATTATTATGGAGAATAACTTATAGTTTGATTGAAGCAATCAGTGTCACTTCTAATGTTGTCTAACTTCATAAATTCTATGGAAAATTTCACAACTTGAAGGGTCAAGATGATTCTCTTATTTAAATCACGTTTGTATTTATCTGGATAATTTGAATTTTTCGCTTCAACCTTGCATGTTTGCATATAGTTTTTTGAATGGTAGGTAAATCATCATTTATTGTATGATATTGGACATTGAAGGCATATATCTTGAGTTTTAATTTTTGAATCTTTTCGTGTCGAGCTAAAGATGAAAGTTGATATTGCAATAAAGAAATTTGCTGTAGAACATTGCTTAAGTGACCACAATATTTTATAATGACATAAATCAATTCAATGTACTTTGTTCCCTCACAAAAAAAAAAAGAGTAGAAAATTGGTGAAAAATGAAAAAATAATAATTAAAAAATAGTGTCATTCAGCATAGAAACTAAACAAGTGAGAATTACTAAATGCTACAAATTTTTTTAATGCATATTACGAAATTTGATGAAATATTTTCTCAATCTAGCTAATTATAAAGATTATATTTAGGTTGGCAATAATAGTAATTTGTACAAAATCTTATTAGTACCTGAAGAATGCGAACTTTGTTGTTGTCTCTTCATACTATTGTGTTGATTGTTAAAATTGGAATTATCCTAAGTAGACTGTATCATAATTAAATAACATGAAAATAGTTCATTAGGAAAACTGGTTACGCAAATTAAAAATGACAATATGTAAAAGCAATAGTAGTAATAATAATTGAAAAATAATTATCACTAAAAAAAGAAGAGAAGGAGTGAAGAAGAGAGCGTTTGAAGCAATAGCCAATAAATAATACCTTGAAATCACTTTCAGAAGAATAAAAGAAGAATGAAAGAGGCTTTGAGATTGGAGGCTTATTGCTTTGCTATAAATATATGTAAACTCTAGTAAATAATGCATAAAAAGGACTTGGGCATTATAAATAAAAGAATTAATATATTTTATTTATGTTTAAATTTGAATTTAAATTTAAATATAATAATTATAATTATAATTATTAATAAGAATGAATTAAAAATTAGATTAAAAAACATTATTATAATTAAAAACCTAATATATCTTATTTATGTTATAATTATAATAACATATAATACGTATATGCAATCACCAACGATCATGATGTAATTAAAAATTGAATGTGTAAATAAGGTTGATTACAAATAGGATATTTATATAAGGTATTTTAAATATAGTTTTAAAGTATATAATTAAAGTATAGTTTCGGTGACAAAAACTACCTTTCAATTTTTGAATTAAATTAATCCAAAAAATATAAATATGATTTTAAATATAGTTTTAAAGTATATAATTAAAGTATAGTTTCGGTGACAATTAAAGTATATAGTTTTAGTATATATATTCTTCATAAATATATAATAATAAAAATACAAAGAAAAATTAAGCATTATTTATCATAAATATCTCAAATATAAAGTACATAATATTATTATGGTGTAATCATATGTTGAGTTTTTTATCATTTAATTATTATATAAATTAATAATATTATATATATGAGGGTCAATGAAGTTTAGTATATGACGATCTTAAAACATAACAAAATGATAACACTGGTTGTGAGCACTGGACACAAATCTATATATATATATATATATTCCAAAAGTATATTGATGGACAATTATATAAATATATATATATATATATAATTTGTTAAAAGAGATTGATTGGGTAATGAGCCAAATCTTTATAAGGTTTAAATAAGATAACTAATAATTGAATAAGTATGATTTGTCTGCTTTATTATTGAATAATTGAATAAGGTTTAAAAAATAATAAGATATAATATGTATGTGCAGTAGATTGAATAAGGTTTAAAAAATAGGTATAGTTATTGAATAAAAATAATTAAGTCGGAGATGCATTTTTTATAAATATTATGGATATATATATAAATTAACATTTGTTTAATTAATTTACAAAAACTTAATTAATAATAACTTCATTTAGATTTATATAATAACAATTTAATAATATTATATATATTATAATAATAGTATAATAGTATAACTTCATTTAATTAATAATATTATATATTATAATAACAATTTCTCAGCAATAATATATATTTACATATAAATAAATTTAAATAAAAAGTCGTGATTATATGAAATATAATTAATAGATCTTATTAATAGCTAAAATTTTACATATTCCTAGATTTAGAATTATATAATATAGGGTATTAAAAAACTTTTTTAACACATAAATTAAATATCAAAATTTTTAATCTCGTCATTCTGACCGCTTGATACCTTTATATAGATATAAAATATGGTTATAATCGATTAATGATATTTATATATATATATTTTTTTTTTTTTTTATTAAATGTTTTTTGGGTTATATATAAACTATGTGTGAAAGCAATTTAATTTAAATTTCAAAGAAAGAAATGGAAATATTAAAATAAAAAAAGATAATAATATTATTAAAAAATTAGTTATCAATAAATATCTTATTTAAATTCAAATCTATGACGTCTATTAATTCAAGATATGAATTAATTAAATATTAATTTATATAAGATGAATTTTTATTATAATTATTAGAATATTAGTTATGACTAAATATCTTATTTATATATAAAATAAAATATTTTGAATTTGAAATATCAAAATAAATAAATATAGAATGAAAAATCTTGAAGATAAATGCTATGATTGATTTTTTATTATAATTATTAAAAAAATATTTATTAATAAATATTTTATTTAAATTAAAATAAAAAAATGAGAAAAAATAACATCTCATATATAAGATGTCTGGTATGTTTCTCTCTCTCCCTCTTTTTTTTTAATATATAATATTAATATTATTAAGGTAAGTAATATTATTGAATATATATACATATATAAGGTTGGTAGTGTTATAATAATTTTGTTTGGAAATAATTTTCACACTGCTTATTAATAATAATAATTATGGAGAATAATTGTTGTGGACGCCCAATATTCCGCGCCCATAAAAGAACTAGGGCAGGCGCTAAGGTCCCTCGGAGGCCCAAGTGCCTACTTGAGCCACGAGGCGATCGAGCCGCCACCTTCTCACAACGGCCTAGTAGGCCTAGGATCATGTCGCGCAAGGTGATCTCGCGCACATAGGCTCACGCCCCATCACCTATAGGCTCGCGTCCAAGCCCACATGGCCCCGCTGGAGTGCCCTCGGCGTCGCGCCCATGGCCTCGCTGGAGTGCCCACGGCGTCGCACTCGTGGCCTCGCTGAAGCGTCTCGGCGTCGTGCCCGTGGCCTCGCTGGAGCCTCTCGGCGTCGCGCCCATGGCGCCCAAACGTGGCCTCGCATGGCCTCGCCCAAGTATGGCCTCGCGTGGCCTCAGCCAAGTGTGGCCTCACATGGCCTCGCCCAAGCACAGCCTCACGTGGCCTCGCCCAAGGATGGCCTCGCGTGGCCTCAGCCAAGTGTGGCCTCGCATGGCCTCGCCCAAGTATGGCCTCGCGTGGCCTCACCTAAGTATGGCCTTGCGTGGCCTCAGCCAAGTGTGGCCTCACATGGCCTCGCCGAGTATGGCCTCGCATGGCCTCGCCCAAGCACAGCCTCACGTGGTCGCGCATGGCCTCAGCCAAGCGTGGCCTCACATGGCCTCGCCCAAGTATGGCCTCGCGTGGCCTCGCCCAAGTATGGCCTCGCGTGGCCTCGCCGAAGTATGGCCTCGCGTGGCCTCAGCCAAGTGTGGCCTCACATGGCATGGCCTCGCGTGGCCTCGCCCAAGTATGGCCTCGCGTGGCCTCAGCCAAGTGTGGCCTCACATGGCCTCGCATGGCCTCGCCCAAGCATGGCCTCACGTGGCCTCGCATGGCCTCGCCTAAGCATGGCCTCGCATGGCCTCGCAAGAGGAGGGGGGCCTCGTGAGCAGCTAGGGAGCCGAGTCACCAAGGGGGTCGCAAGGAGGGCGTCTCGCTACGCATCCTTAGACATCCGTCAAGGCCACATGCCTATCAACCAGACTCGTGAGTGACCTCGGAAGGCTTCAGGCATCTTGTGCCAAGGACCCAAGATCTCCACCTCACGCCAGGACCATAACACACACCAAGGGTCCCATCCATTACACCTTGAGACCCCTATGCTTAGAGGCTCCAGTACGAGTCAAATGGGACGTACTTGTACGACCTAGTACTGAGTACGGATACCAGTGCCAGTGGGACTGCTGGGATAAGAGTCATGGTCGGTACGTCTACGGCCAAAGGTCAGAGCCGACACCACTACCTCCTGCGCCACTAAGCCTACCACCACTCATCAGACATGGGTACGGACAAGTAGTGGAGGCATTCTCCTGACACCTGCTCCTGTACTGGATGTACGACCACAACCTCTGAAGCCACTCCCCTGACATAGTACTTATGTACCCCATGGTCTCCTGGACCACTATGTACCTAAGGCCATTAGAGCCTACTATAAAATGAACTCTAACACCACCTGAAAAGGGGTTAGGAGTTTCACTGTAGCAAAGGCTTGAGAGTTAATGAAAGATTGATTGATTTCACCATTGTTATTCTGTCATAATTCTTGAGTTATCGCTTTGATTTCTATAGATTTTTTATTGACGATCCTAACTTGATAATTTCTTCCAACTCAACTTAGTTGACGAGTTCTCACCGTCAACAATTGTTATAATCATTTTGTTTGGAAATAATTTTCATACTGTTTAATAATAATAATAATAGAGAATAATTGTCATTAACAGTTGGTACTTTATTAGTTAAATATTGCACTATAATATTTTAAATTCAGCAATTGTTAGAGCATTTTTCACTAACCTGAATAGTTTTTTTTTCTAATCAAAGTATAAAAATAATAAATTTTTTATTAGTTATCTATCTTCAGATATAATTTACATAATAGGAAGATTGTTTATATCAAATTTGGTTATTCTGAATATACAAGTTCCACTTGCAAACTACCTAATTGAAATGATAACCACTTGAGCTTAGCCATAATATATAAATAATATTAAAGTAAGAGATCTACCTATGACCCTTTCCATCATGCCCAAGAAGAAAGAAAGAGTCTGCCCTCAAGATTCTTGTTGACGCCGTTTTTCGTCAACTTAAATAGTAGAGCAATTAAGCAAATGGAAAATGGAGCAAATGAATTTAAAGAGGAAGATAAGAAGGTTTTTACGTGGTTCAGCAGCTAATTCTGCCTAGTCCATGAGTCAATGTTATTAAGACTTTGAGTTTTCTGGAAATTCTTCAGAGACGAATTACCCAGAGCTTTCTCCCAAGAAATTAGAAATCAGAATTCGATCCCCTACAAGTGGTGATTCCTTCTCTATTTATAGAAAAGGTTACAGAGTTCATTCCCACATATTTCGGGAAGATATTCTGTATATCAATTGAAATAATGATATTAAATGCATTATCTCCTATATACACGGAAATGTCCCATGAAGATCGAGAACGGATAACAGATTAAATGATATCCCTTAAATTAGGGGATTAAATAACAATAAACACGTTCACACGTAATGGATTATTTCAGATGAGTTATCCAATCTTCGAGATCGGCCATTAACATTGACTCTGTCGAGACCATGAGTCATTCACGAGCTTGCCACCCAACTTCGTGCTATGCTCGGGACATATAGATGTCGACGAAGCTGCTACATCCGAGCTTGTACTTCCCGAGTTCGAGCTATCTCGCCTGAAGGCAATTGGTGAAAAATATATTTATGTGTCATGCCGTGCAAGCTCAGAACATATTCGAGGCTACACAAATTTAACAATGATTTTTCTTTCAATACTTCCAATTATTTTAGTATAATAGCAAGCACAGGTCGAACCCACGAGGACTATCGTTCACTTTATTATTCAATAATTAACACTAAAACTTAAAAGGGGATTTTGATTTTTTAACTCAAAACTAAATAACATAAACTAGAAAGCAAATAAAGATTGATATTACGATATTAAGAAACAGTTAAAGGTTAATCTCTGTTAGGAAAATATTGTTTTGCCTAAATGGAAATGATTATAATAGTACAACTCTTTGCAATAATATTACAAGTAAATATAGATTGATTAAATAAGGTTACAACTCTATAACTGAAAATACAAATAAACTAAAGAAAGGAAGAAGATGATGATGAAGAAGAGAATAGTGATAATACAACTCTAAGAAAAAGATTACAAGTAAAATAAAGTGTTTAGACCAAATGAAAAGATTACAACTCTTAAACAAAATATACAAGTAAATAGAACAAGAGAATAAGAAGAAAAACAATAGAATAAAAGGAAGAACAGAAACACAAGCAAACTCTCACTTACACAACCTAAGTGAAGAGGATTGGGGATCACCAACTTGAACAAGGTTTAAAACTTTTGTCCAAAAGCTTATTTCCCCCTAACTCAAGCACTAAGGGATCTCTCTCAGATATTGGAAAAGCTTTTTGGAATTATCAAGCCTCAAGGTGTTTCTAGCCAAGTGCTCTAGTGGATAGAAAAGTTGTGTCTTACAAGTGAGCTATAGGCTCCTATTTATAGAGTTTAGAGACACCCGTTGAATTTCAAATTCCACCAACCCCCATGGCTGTTACCAATGTTTAATTGGATTAATATGGAATTAAAAAAGAGATTTGGGAGTTATTTGGGTTTTTTGAGTCGTTCAACAAATATTGAAAAAACTGAAAAATTGTCAGTTTTTTTTCCTGTGGCTGCGGCCACTGGTCTCTGTCCCACAGGCCGCGGCCACTGAATGTTGGTGGCCGCGGCCACTGACCAATTTCAGCACAAAAAATTGTGCTGTTTTTCCATACGGTTCCAAACCCTCCCAAATGATTTTGTAACTCCCAAAACACATTATTGGGGTTAAAATCATATCTCTAACAGCCATATCACATATGGTTTTATGAAATTCATCTCAATATTGTGTAACAACAATTTTACACAATAAAAGGTAATATTTGGATGTTACAAATTTGTAACACCAAATATGTTACATTATTTGGATATATCTCATATATCTAAATATTGTAACTCTCTATTATATGTTACAATATGTGACACACTTTGTCACATTTATTTAATCCAAAACATTATATTATAATATAATATAATTTTACATTATATTATAAAATAATGTAACAATCTCCACCCTCAACAATCATTCCTAATCACTAATAATAAATATTATTCCAATTTCTCAATTAAACTATTAACCCCGCAGATAACGCTGAAACAGTCAATTATCCCAGTCTCCATACTATAAGTAATTAAGGCGAAGCGCTCAATAATTAACTCTTTTATCTAAGCAATAAATCTATGAAGCATACAATCTATTTAACTTAGATAAAGCATTAAGTCCTATGGAAACAAGTTAATCTAGGCAATAAATTAATGAAGCATATAATTCATTTAACCTAAGTTCTATTTTTCATCACAATCAACAATTCTTTTGACATCACTATCAATTGCAATTTATCACATACACTTAGAATCCTAAACTATTAGGTGAGTAGTAATTCTAAGATGACAATTGAACAATGTAAAACCTTAATTAGTTGGCCACCTAACAAGAAATCACAAAATTCATAACATTCAATAGGAAAATAGAAACAATTTAATATTGAGAGAAATTAAAGAATGATATTCATTATCAACAATCAAGAATTCATGTCTTGGATTTTGAATTAACCCTTAACCTAAAAAGAATCTACTCCATAATAGTAATCATAATCACAAACATAATTACAATTAAGATTATAGAGGTTAAGGGAAGAAAAGAAACTAGATGGATGAACAAGATTGTTGTAGTGTTGTAGTCTTCTCTCCAGCCCCTTCTGAGTCTCTTTTTCTCTCAAAATCGTAATCAAAACCTAATCTAAAATTAACCCTAATAATCATTTATAGTCTCAATTAAATTCTAATTAAAAAGAAATAAAAAATCTGAAAACGACGTCGCAAGCCGCGACCTGAAAAATGTGAGTCGCGGCCTAGAACAAAATCTGTGCCTAAATCTGTCCCTCAGGCAGCAGCCTGAAAATTATGCGCAGCGGCCTGTCTGGAAGAAAAAAATTATGAAACTCCAATTCCATTTAAAGTGTCGCGGCCTAAGTTTTATGAGCCGCGGCCTACCTCCAATTTCTTCAATTCTTGATCTTAGATAGCTTGCACGATGCCACCACTTCCACATTTCAATCCCAAAAGCTTTGAATACTCCTTAAACTTTATTTTAACTACACTTGCCATCAAAATGTCAGATTTATCGTCATAAAATGCAATGTAGAAAATATGTTATAGAATCGCAAAATTAAATTAAAACTATTAAAAAATGCTATCATAACACCATCCAAGCATAGAAAAACTTAACAAATATTAATACAAAAATGACCTTATCAAATTCCGCCACAATTGAATATTGCTAGTCCCTTCGCAAAACACTAAAATAACAAAACTAAAAATAAAGCAAACTAATCTAGACTCACTAAACAAAGGTCTTGTCAAAAGCTTGAATGTCTCTGAGAATCACACAAATAAGTAATGCCAAAACAATTCAGATTTTCATACTCATTAGAATTTCAACTCCATATGTAATTTACCATTTGATTTTCAAAAATAATTTACTAAACACTGAATCACAACACCAACTCAAATGCATCAAATTTAATCCATACTTGCCAAATCATTTTCTTTTAAATCAGTCCCTATATACTGAAATGTTTTTCAATGAAAAGCATCCACTCCATAGACATTAACCAATCATTCTCCACTAATATAAACACACAATGATCAAAAATCAAAAGGTCTTTATAGGCTTGTAATGTAAGGCTAAGGTTAAGGGTAGTTGAGAAAGATTCATTTAAGCTCAAATCACACCATAGCATACATCAATTTCATTCTTTGAACTGCCCCAAATTTTCCCATACAAATCAAGAAGTACCTATTTTTTTTCTTACTCTTCTTTCCATAATGATCTCACTATTTCCCCCACACTTATACTTTTGCAAAATTTGCATATATGCATTTTCTTTCATTGCAAATCATTTTTTCTTTTGTTTTTTTTTCTTCATAATATTCCAATGAGAGAAATAGAGATCATACATAAATTACAACCAAAAAAATAACCCATAAGTATATTTTTTTTTTAACAAACCATCCCACAAGATCAAAAATCATATATAAATAACCATGGTGTAATGGGTTCCAAAAAGAAATATTTTTCAAGGAAGTATAAGGTCAAAAATTTCGGTGGTTCATAGAAGAAAAGAAATAATCATCATGGCTCAAACATGGGAAACTAGGGATTATCATATAATAGGTTGGCTTGAACGGCTCAAACGATCCAAAGACTTTCCTTAATCATCTTCCTAATCATGTGTACTTATGATTTCACCTCAAACAATTGATTAATGATTTCTAGAATGGTTGGGACTTCAAAAAAAAAAAAAATTCAACAAGCATAATTTTTTTTCCAACACATTTAAGTGGTGAATTCAATCGTGCATAGAGTGAAAAACAACATAAATCAAAATAGCAATTCACATAGGAGTCAAGCACACAAATCATACAAAATTCCTCATTGTCTAGCATCACTTTAAGCATAATTCAAAGTTTCATTATTAACCAATGCTTTCAACAAGACCAACACAACTGAACACTAACAGACACTAAATAAAACGAAAAGAACAGAAAATTAACAAAAACATAACAGAACTAAACATAAAATTTCTTCCCCCCCCCCCCCCCCCCACACTTAAACAGTACATTGTCCTCACTGGACTTAGGAAAATAGAAAATAAAGTGAAAAGAGAAGAAAGAAAAACTCCCTCATAACACATCACTCCTCAGGAATATTTATATCTGCCACGCCAGCAACATCCTCATCATCAGGGGCCTGATATGGCACCATGGGCATGGGAATCGGTGGTGGGTATGGCTGCAACCAAGTAGGAGCAGGTGGATATGTAGACATATCAACATTCAAACGAGCCTGATCCATCCTATAACAAATATCCTGATAGCTTGCATATTCCACAAACCTCTGGTTGTGATCCAGGATATGTTGAGTATTAACCCGAATATCAAGTCGGCCATTATAAACCTCTTGCTCCAAAGCTGCAAGTGTTGTTGAGTGGTTCTTCTACTATTGTTCAGAGGAGGAACAGGGGCCGGAATAGAATATTGGCCTTGATCATTAACTTGAACAACAGTTTTCCCCTTCAATCGATCAAGGGTATTGTGATCAATAATGTGCAATGGATGCACCTTGTCTTCAGATGCATCCCAAGGAACACCTGCCTTCTTACATAACGCAGTGATCAATGAGGGAACATAAAATCCATTCATCACTTGGTTCATACTTCGGATGATGGAAGCATGAATAATTTTCCCCACATTAATGGTTTTGTCAGTGAAAATTGCATAAAGAAGAATTGCTTCATGAATATCAACGTGACCAAGTTGGGCTGTCGGCATTAATTTTGTCCCCATGAACCGCTGCCAAGCTTTTGTATTGCTATCTAGATAAGCGGCTATGATGTAGCGAGGAGCCCCATTATTATATAAATTCCATACAGCACCCGGCATTGCAATTTCATCAATAATAGCTTGATGATCAAAATTATCATTAACCGCACCATATTCATCACGCTGAAAGTGAGGTAGCACATAATAGCTATTAATATTAGCTGCTTTGAAGGACACTTTCACACCTCGCACTTTCACCTTGTAATTTTCATGAGCCACAGCGTCGGCATAAAATTCACGAACAATAGGACCAATGCTTGGTTCAGGATGAGCACACAATTTTTCCCAATCCCGAGACTCAATTTGATGCATGAGGAAAGGTTGATCATGATGCATGTGAAGATCAAATCCTCGCTCAGGGACCCATGCCTTGTCATGAGCAATGGCATTCAAGTAACTCTCATAGGCCTCGATAGACACAAATCTTTGGGGATCATAGGGAATTGGCGTCGATGAAGAAGCTTGATTCCTATTTGTCTTTGGAGCCATGGCTGTCCAAAAATTAGAAAAATGAAGAACAAGAACCCACAAACACCATTGTTAGTCATTAAAAGATTAAGAGAAAAACACCACAATGGCCAACATTGATCCATAATAAAGTTTAAATGCCCCCAATTCCAGGGTCAAAGTGACACAAAGCATCAACTCAACTCCTACATAGCAAATTCTAACTCATCCCAAGAACACTCATACACCAACCATATACTCCATCCCTCACAAGCTTTTTATCAAACACATAGAGTGCATAAAAATACCATCTCCAACAAATTATAGATCATGAAGTAAAACTTCCCAAAAATCATAATGTGCATGAATTTATAATCAAAGTAATGCAAGAGACATTGATTACCAAAATAAACAACCACACAAATATTTCCAACATTCACCACATTTCAATTATTCAATTGACAAAATAAAAACTTTTCACAATTTAAAAAAAATTGAGAAAACTTACTTGATGAGAGCAATGAATACGGATGCAAAACTCCTTAGATTATATATATAAAATGTATAGGAAATGCATAAAACAAAATAGGATATGTGAATTTCGGATTAGTGTAGAGGAATAAAGGTAGAGATGTGTTTATGAAGTAATGGAGAAAGAAAGAAAGAAATGGGTAGAATGAATTAGGGTGATGGGGATGGAAAAACAAGGGAAAATGGAGGAATTGATAGGGGTATATGATGAGAATTATGGAAAAAGAGAAGAAAGAGGAATGAAGATTTCTTGGTGATTTTAAAAGAATGATGAAATGGAATTTATAAATTTGAAATTGTGTTGAAATCGTTCGTAGGCCGCGGCCTAAGAAATGCGTGCCACAACCTACCATGCCCTGAAAGTATTTTTTTGAAGAAAAGGGCCGCGGCACACCAAAGACGAGCCGTGGCCTGTGAAGCTTTTGTCTGACATTCCGTTCGTAGGCCGCGGCTTGCAAAGTGCATGCCGTGGCTTGCGAACTCCTGAAGCAATTTTTCCCCTTTTTCTCATAAAAGGGTCGCGGCCTAGGAAATGTGAGCTGCGGCATACCTTTCCCTGATGCCTTTCATCATTTTTTTTCATAAAAGGGTCGCGGCCTAAGAAAAATGCACCGCGGCCTAAGTCCCTTTCCCTTTTTTTTTCAAACTTTTTCATTTTTTTCATATTTTTTTTCACAATTTTCACGGTTTGAATTACAGAAATTAAAACAAAAATAAAAACATAATGTTCAATTTAAATAAAGAAAATAATAATAAAAATA
The DNA here is from genome assembly GCF_963169125.1 of Humulus lupulus. Classification (NCBI taxonomy): domain Eukaryota; kingdom Viridiplantae; phylum Streptophyta; class Magnoliopsida; order Rosales; family Cannabaceae; genus Humulus; species Humulus lupulus. The sequence continues at coordinate 107,080,889 of NC_084793.1, forward strand.
AACTAATTTACAAAGTAGCTAAGTTTATCATCGCTAGCTTGACTTAATGCTTCATTCATCAACATATACTGGGTCAATGAGATGAATCACAGCAGCTTGTTCTTCCTCCATTGATTCATAATATGGCTTTAATCTCTGACCATTCACCTTGAATGACTTTCCGGTACTTGGACTTACAACTTCGACTACTCCATGAGGAAAAACCTTGGTAACAATGAACGGACCTAACCAATGAGACTTCAACTTCCCAGGAAAAAGTTTAAGGCGAGAGTGATACATGAGAACTTTCTGACCTTCCACAAAACTCTTCTGAAGAATACGTTTGTCATGAAAGGCTTTGGTTTTCTCCTTGTAGATTCTCGAGCTCTCATATGCTTCATTGCGTATTTCTTCTAGCTCATGCAATTGAAGCATTCTTTGTTGTCCTACAGCAACCATGTCCATGTTACACTTTTTTACAGCCCACCAAGCCTTATGCTCTAGCTCTACCGGTAGATAGCAAGGCTTCCCATACACCAACCGATATGGTGACATACCGATAGGTGTTTTATATGACGTACGATACGCCCACAAGGCATCATCAAGCCTTGTACTCAAATCTTTCCGGTTTGGATTTACAGTTTTCTCAAGAATCAATTTGATTTCACGATTAGAAACCTCCGCTTGTCCGTTGGCTTGCGGATGATAAGCAACTGTCACCTTGTGAGTTACACTATAGCGTCGAAACAATGCTTCTATACTTTTGTTACAGAAATGAGTGCCTCGATCACTAAGTATAGCCTTAGGTGTACCGAAATGCACAAAAATGTTGGAGTGAATGAAATCCACTACTGTATTTGAATTATCCGTTCTAGTTGCAATTGCTTCCACCCATTTAGACACGTAGTCCACTGCCAATAGAATATATTCATAGCCGAAAGAGGATGGGAACAGTCCCATGAAATCCATACCCCAAACATAAAAAATCTCAAGAATTAAAATAGGAGTTTGAGGTATTTGATCCTTGGTCGTTATGTTACCAACTCGTTGACAACGATCACATGTCTTACAATAAGCATAAGAATCTTTAAAAATTGTGGGCCAATAGAAACCGTTGTCGAATATCTTACAAGCTGTCCTCTTAGGTCCAAAGTGTCCACCACAAGCATAAGCATGACAAAAAGCAAGGATGGAACGAAATTCAGATTCAGGTATACACCTTCGAATGATTTGATCTGTACAATGCTTCCAAAGATAAGGTTCATCCCATATGTAGTAGCGAGCATCATGCTTGATCTTGTTACGTTGTGCTTGTGTAAGATCACTTGGTAACTCCTTTGAAGCAAGGTAGTTTACAATGTCGGCATACCAAGGAATAACTTCTTGCATGGCGAGGAGCTGCTCATCCGGAAAATTTTCTTCTATGGGCAAATTATCTTCATCCCGAATAAGACGACTCAAGTGGTCCGCCACCCTATAACCCTTTTTATCTTTTATCTCCAAATCAAACTCTTGAAGAAGTAGAATCCACCGAATCATCCAAGGCTTGGCTTCTTTCTTTGCCAATAGATAGCGAAGAGCAGCATGGTCGGTATAAACAATCACTTTAGTTTCAATCAAGTATGACTGAAACTTCTCCAAGGCAAAAATGACCGCCGAGAGCTCTTTTTCAATGGTGGAATAATTAAGTTGAGCATCATTAAGAGTGCGAGAAGCATAATATATAACATGAGGAAGCTTGTCAACTCGCTGCCCAAGAACAGCACCCACGACATAGTCACTTGCGTCACACATGAGTTCAAAAGGTAGCTCCCAATTTGGTGGCTGAATTATCGGAGCTGTAGTCAAAGACTCTTTTAATAAGTTGAAAGCCACTAAAACACTTTTCATTAAACTTGAACTTTACATCTTTTTGAAGAAGGTTGCATAGTGGTGTGGAAATTTTAGAGAAATCCTTGATAAATCTCTGATAGAACCCAGCATGCCCAAGGAATGATCTCACTTCTTTCACACTAGTCAGAGATGGTAGAGAACGAATTAAATCAATATTTGTCTTATCGACCTCTATTCCCTTGACTAAAATCACATGACCCAAAACTATACCTTGGTTTACCATAAAATGACATTTTTCCCAATTAAGCACAAGGTTAGTTTCAATACACCGCTGGAGTACCAAAGTGAGATTATGAAGGAAGCGATCAAATGAGTCACCATAAACACTAAAATCATCCATAAAAACCTCAATGATGTTTTCAATATATTCTGAAAAAATGCTCATCATACAACGCTGAAAAGTGGCAGGAGCATTACATAACCCAAACGGCATACGTCAGAACGCAAATGTACCAAAAGGGCATGTGAAGGTTGTCTTCTCTTGATCTTTAGGAGCTATAACAATCTGATTATATCCTGAATAACCGTCAAGAAAACAATAATAGGGATGACCCGCGAACCTCTCAAGCATCTGATCAATGAAAGGTAATGGAAAGTGATCCTTATGAGTTGCCGCATTCAACTTTCAGTAGTCTATACAAACTCGCCACCCGGTTTGCATTCTTTTTGGTACCGGCTCATTTTCATCATTCTTTACCACTGTGATTCCAGACTTCTTTGGCACTACTTGAACAGGACTCACCCATTGACTGTCTAAAATTGGGTAAATAATACCCACACTAAGGAGCTTCAGTATCTCCTTTTTCACAACTTCCATCATATGTGGATTTAATCTCCGTTGCGCCTCACGTGTTGGTTTAGCCCCTTCTTCGAGTAAAATTCGGTGCATGCACATAAAAGGGCTAATCCCCTTAATATCAGCAATAGACCAACCAATGGTTGTTTTATATTCTCAGAGTACTCTCATTAATTTTTCTTCTTGGACTTGGTTAAGCTCTTGCAATTATAACTGGAAGTGTCTCGTTCTTCCCCAAGTAAACATATTTGAGATGCTCCGGAAGTGGCTTCAATTCAAGTGTAGGAGCTTGAACAATTGATGGCTGCAATTTCTCATTAGAAATCGGTAAATTAAGAAATGCAATCTTCTTAAAAGTTTTGTCAAAACCACTATTGAGTGTGGTTATGACATCCATGATCTCATGAGAAAAATCTTCATCGGTCAACACAAGGTGCTCTCTCAACGCAACCTCCAAACAATCTTCACTATGAAAATCTAAAACTCATTGAGAAAGGATATCCAACACATCAAGAGAGTAGACAGCATGTACATCACTTGGATATCTCAAAGCCTCAAAAATATTAAATCGAATTGTCTCTCCATCAAATTCCATGGTCAATGTACCATCATGCACATCAATCTTAGTTCTCGCAGTTTTCATGAATGGTCTCCCCAATAAAATTGGAGTGGAGCATGGAATAGATTCATCTTCCATATCAAGAACATAAAAATCAGCCGGAAACACCAATTCATTCACTTGAACTAAAACATCTTCTATTACACCCCTGGGATAAGCATTCGACCTATCAGCAAGTTGAATAATCACCCCTGTTTCTTCAAGTGGATCGAGATTCAATGAAACATAAATGGAGAATGGCATGACATTGATAGAGGCTCCCAAATCCAACATACAACGCTCAATTCTTTTATTACCAACAGTGCAAGGGATAGTAAAAGTACCAGGATCCTTACACTTTGGTGGAAGCTTCTTTTGAAGAACTGCAGAAACATTCTCCCTCACACTAACTTTTTCATTACCCCTCAACTTACGCTTATTAGTGCACAACTCTTTCAAAAACTTGTCATAGCGCGGCACTTGTTTAATAGCGTCAAGAAGAGGAATATTCACTTCTACCTTTCGGAATGTATCAAGAATTTCCTTGTCAACCTCTTCCTTTTTAGTCTTCTTTAGTCTTCTTGGGAATGGAGGTGGAATGACAAAAGTAGGCTTAGGGTTTAGTTGTGTAGGGGTGGTTGGCTTTGGAGGAACATCTTCATTAACTGAGCAATCAACTTGTGGCTTGGATGACAATTTATCGGGCATTGGAGGACTAGGTGGCTCATATTGTGTCCCACTTCGCAAAGTTACTGCACTAGCATTCTCCTTGGGATTCATCTCAGGTTGTGAAGGCAATTTATTTGACAGATGAGCTTCCAACCTGTTATATGATGCTGCTAATTGTCCCACCTGATTCTCCAAACTTTTGATGGAAGCTTGGGTGGTTTGCTGAAACTGAAGAGTATTTGTAGCAAGTGCATTGATTAAATCCTCAGTAGAGGGTTTGGCACTTGGTGGTGGAGGGGCTTGCGGTGTTTGTGATGGTCTAGGTACAAAGTTATTTTGAAACCGCTGTTGCACAGTGAAACCAGGTGGTCTCGTAGATGTAGATTGTGGAGCAATTTGTTGTTGATTCCCATAACGAAGATTTGGATGATCACGCCAGCTAGGATTATAAGTTTGTGAAAATGGTTCATAATACATCTGATGTAATTGACCAGGGAAATTTCCTACAGCGTTAACACCCTCAGTTTCTCCCTCAACTAAAGTAGGGGAAGTATCAGTAGCATGCCCCACAATTTGACAGATTCCACATGGCCTCACCTGTTGGCCTAAAGCTAGTTGTTGGACCACTGCAGTTAATTGAGCCAATTGTTGACCTAGCTGATTAGCATTAGAGGTGCTCATTTCATTAGCTAATTTGGGTGGTGGAACAGGATCTTGGCGAATGCCAAACTGTTGTGAGTTAGCAGCCATATTAGAAATCAAGCTCCTGGCTGCAGCAAGAGTTTTATCAACTAGTGCACCCCCACTGGATGCATCAATCATACTTCTGTCCAGTGATTGTAATCCTTCATAAAAGTACTGAATGAGGAGCTGTTCACTTATCTGATGATGAGGGCAACTAGCACATAACCGCTTAAATCTCTCCCAATATTCATACAAAGACTCTCCTGTAAATTGCCTTATACCACAGATCTCCTTCCTGATGCTTCCAACTTTAGATGCTGGAAAGTATCGTTCTAGGAACATAGTCTTCATACCATTCCAAGTTTCAACAGTACCAGGTGGAAGATAATACAACCACTCTTTAGCTTCATCCTTTAGGGAGAAAGGAAAAGCTCACAGCTTAATCTGTTCTTCAGTCACTACAGCAGGTTTCATACTAGAACAGACAATATGAAACTCCTTCAAATGTTTATTCGGATCCTCACCAGGCAGCCCATGGAAAGAAGGCAATAAGTGGATGAGGCCTGACTTCAGCTCAAAGTTTACATCCAACGGTGGATACTGGATGCAAAGTGGTTGTTGGTCAAGATTTGGCGCTGCCAACTCTTTCAATGTCCTTTGTTGGACCATTGTTCTATAGGATCGAACTAAATCGTCAGAATCAGATTCGTTGTCAGATGGTAATGGCACTTTAACAGGATTATCTTGTGGAGCAAGACGTTGAAAGAGTGGATTATCGGTAATAGTCCTTGAAGAACGAGAAGCCGACGATGACTCAAGATATTGTTTAAGCCTAGATAACCTTTCTTGAGTATTGTCTTCACCAGACATATACACCTGATAATTCCACAATAAAAATTAATTAGTCACAAATAAATAAATTTGAATAATAAAAAGAAAAACAATAGTCCCTGACAACGGCGCCAAAAATTTGATGGATGTCGTATACCACACAAATTTAACAATGATTTTTCTTTCAATACTTCCAATTATTTTAGTATAATAGCAAGGACAGGTCGAACCCACCAGGACTATCGTTCACTTTATTATTCAATAATTAACACTAAAACTTAAAAGGGGATTCTGATTTTTTAACTCAAAACTAAATAACATAAACTAGAAAGCAAATAAAGATTGATATTACGATATTAAGAAACAGTTAAAGGTTAATCTCCACCCTCAACAATCATTCCTAATCACTAATAATAAATATTATTCCAATTTCTCAATTAAACTATTAACCCCGCAGATAACGCTGAAACAGTCAATTATCCCAGTCTCCATACTATAAGTAATTAAGGCGAAGCGCTCAATAATTAACTCTTTTATCTAAGCAATAAATCTATGAAGCATACAATCTATTTAACTTAGATAAAGCATTAAGTCCTATGGAAACAAGTTAATCTAGGCAATAAATTAATGAAGCATATAATTCATTTAACCTAAGTTCTATTTTTCATCACAATCAACAATTCTTTTGACATCACTATCAATTGCAATTTATCACATACACTTAGAATCCTAAACTATTAGGTGAGTAGTAATTCTAAGATGACAATTGAACAATGTAAAACCTTAATTAGTTGGCCACCTAACAAGAAATCACAAAATTCATAACATTCAATAGGAAAATAGAAACAATTTAATATTGAGAGAAATTAAAGAATGATATTCATTATCAACAATCAAGAATTCATGTCTTGGATTTTGAATTAACCCTTAACCTAAAAAGAATCTACTCCATAATAGTAATCATAATCACAAACATAATTACAATTAATATTATAGAGGTTAAGGGAAGAAAATAAACTAGATGGATGAACAAGATTGTTGTAGTGTTGTAGTCTTCTCTCCAGCCCCTTCTGAGTCTCTTTTTCTCTCAAAATCGTAATCAAAACCTAATCTAAAATTAACCCTAATAATCATTTATAGTCTCAATTAAATTCTAATTAAAAAGAAATAAAAAATCTGAAAACGACGTCGCAAGTCGCGGCCTAGAACAAAATTTATGCCTAAATCTGTCCCTCAGGCAGCGGCTTGAAAATTATGCGCAGCGGCTTGGCACACTAGGCAGCGGCCTGAAAAAATTGAACAGCGGCCTGTCTGGAAGAAAAGAATTTTGAAACTCCAATTCCATTTAAAGTGTCGCGGCCTACCTCAAATTTCTTCAATTCTTGATCTTAGATAGCTTGCACGATGCCACCACTTCCACATTTCAATCCCGAAAGCTTTGAATACTCCTAAAACTTTATTTTAACTACACTTGCCATCAAAATGTCAGATTTATCGTCATAAAATGCAATGTAGAAAATATGTTATAGAATCGCAAAATTAAATTAAAACTATTAAAAAATGCTATCATAACACCATCCAAGCGTAGAAAAACTTAACAAATATTAATACAAAAATGACCTTATCAATTTTTTATTTTTTATGCCCCCGGGGCCAAGACAATTCTATAGCTCATGGAAGAGCTTATGATATATGAAATACCATTCTCGACATTATTTTAATATATTTGCTTTACATTTCTTGGGTCGAAATGTTTCGCGCATTTTTATATTAAATTGTCCTGCATGCCTGTTTATTCATACAAACATATGGTGGATTTAAGCTCGAGGTTCAATGCATTTATGCACAGTTTGCTTGAAATATCTGCATCCGATCTCATTATTTTTTAAGGTCGGGGATTACTTTTACCATGCACTCGAAAGTGCTTATATGGTGTGTAATGCAAATGGTTTAGTTATATCTTACTTTTTTAGTTACTTTTTCTCGTCCTCGGGTAGTTCCCCGAGGTTATGAGGTCGAAACTATCGTTTTGCAAGATACTCCCGCTTCGATCTCGACTTATCGCGAAGCGGGTTTATGTTCCAACTTATTGTCGATTAGTTTTATCTGGTTTGTTCCAAACCTATTAAGGTCGTGTTTGGTTTGTAATCCATACACTTATATTTTTAATCTAGTTTTCATATTTGGTTACATCCAAATATTTTTATCTTTTGATAATTTGGTTATGTCCAAACTTTCTTAACTCGCCCGTTTGGTTACGTCCAAACACTTATATGTTTTTGATAGTTTGGTTATATCCAAACTATTTTAGCTCACACATTTGGTTATATCCAAACACTTATATGATTTTCGTATATGCTATTTTATTTTTTCAAGCTAATGGTATATGTACCACTAATGCCCCCTTAATATCCTATGAGTGTGACCATAGGTTATTCAATTAAGAGAAATTGCAAAAAATACAGCATATTAAAACGAAATCAAACTTTATTCGAATAATTCAATAATAGGAAAATAGTACAGACAAACAAGCATGGTTATAGGCAACACCATTCCTACACTATTGATAGTAAGGTCGTAGATGTTCGCCATTCCATGCTCGTGGTACCAAACTTCCATTCAATCTTCCCAACTTGTATACGCCGGGTCGGATGACTAATTCTATCTGATAAGGTCCTTCCCAATTTGGCCCGAGCATGCCAATTGTTGGATCTCGTGTTGCCAAGAATACATGCCTCCGCACCAAATCTCCTACGCCGAATTTTCTATCTCAAACTCTTTTGTTGAAGTACCGGGTAACTCGCTGCTGGTATGCAGCATTTTTTAACTGAGCTTCGTTCCTTCTTTCTTCGATCAGGTCCAAAGTTTCTTTGAGCTGGGAATGGTTCGAGGTTTGGTCATAAGCGAGGGCTCGAATTGTGGGAATTTTGACCTCGATTGGCAATATAGCCTCGCAACCATACGCCAGAGAAAATGGGGTATGTCGTGTTGATGTACGGGTCGTGGTCCTATATGCCCATATGACTTGGGGCAATTCTTCAGGCCATCTTCCTTTAGCTTCTTCCAACTTTTTCTTCAGCGAACTCTTTAAGGACTTATTTACAGCTTCGACCTGGCCATTTGCCTGGGGATGGGCCACCGATGAGAAGCTCTTTATTATCCCATTTTTTTCGCAAGTAAATAGATCGCTGTCAAATTGAGTATCGTTATCGAACACAATCTTCCTTGGCATCCCATATCGACATATGATGTTCTTCACTATGAAGTTGAGGACTTTCTTCGAGGTGATCATCGCCAAAGGTTCGGCTTCAGTCCACTCCATAAAGTAATCTACGGCGACTACTGCGGATTTCACTCTGCCTTTGCCAGTCGGCAATGAGCCTATGAGGTCGATTCCCCAAACTGCAAATGGCCAGGGGGAGGTCATCATAGTTAGCTCGGAGGGTGGAGCTCGAGGAATTGTGGCGAACTGTTGGCACTTATCACACCTCTTGACGTAGTCGAATGAATCTATTTTGATGGTAGGCAAGAAGTATCCCTGGTGTATGATCTCCACAGAACCCTTCATGAATTTCCTCTATGATTTTCTTAGCTTCGGGTGGGGTCCCACATCAGAGTAGCAGCATGGAATATCCTCTTCTATATAGCTTTCCATCTATAATGGTATACCTGGGGATCTAATACATTAATTTTTGAGCCTTGGTTCGTTCTTCTGGGAGAATGACGGTCTCAAGGTATTCAACTATCAGAGTCATCCAGGTTGGCTCGGAATTGATCATGCAAACATCCTCCTGCTCAGGCTCGTGAATACTGAGCGCCATGAGATGTTCGATTGGCATGACATTCAGTTCATCAGTCTCGGTAGAGGTAGCAAGCCTGGCTAAGGCGTCCGTGTTTGAGTTCTACTCCTGGGAGACCTATTCTATTGCATAGAACTTGAAATGCTCTAGTGCTGATTTTGCCTTTTCTAAATATGCAGCCATTCTCATACCACGAGCCTGGTACTCTCCTAAAATTTGATTAACCACCAGCTGGGAATCGTTGTAGCAATGTATCGCTTTGGCCTTCAGTTCCTTGGCCATACGGAGCCCTGCCAGTAGGGCCTCGTATTCGGCTTCGTTGTTCAACGCTTCGAAGTCAAATCTCAAAGTAGAGTGAAATTGACTTCCTGCCGGGGTGATCAGAATTACACCTGCCCCCGATCCATTCTCATTGGAAGACCCATCAACGTAAAGTTTCTACAGTTCGCGAGCCGGGGCTATAACTTCATCGTTGGTCACACCAGTGCATTCCACTATGAAGTCTGCCAAGGCATGTCCTCTTATGGTCGTTCTAGGATGATAAGTGATCTCGAATTGTCCGAAGTCAAATCTCAAAGCAGAGTGAAATCGACTTCCTGTTGGGGTGATCAGAATTACACTTGCCCCCGATCCATTCTCATTGGAAGACCCATCAACGTAAAGTTTCCACTGTTCGCGGGTCGGGGTTATAACTTCATCGTTGGTCACACCAGTGCATTCCACTATGAAGTCTGCCAAGGCCTGTCCTCTTATGGCCTTTGAAATAAATCTACTTAGCGCTACCATCCTGCCAGTTAAACTTTGGGCATCCTTATGCTTTCAAGGTGAGGGCATATCAATTAGAGCCTAGATTTTATCTGGATTTACTTCTATTCCCCGGGCATTTACAATGAAGCCTAGGAATTTTCCCGAAGATACTCCGAAAGAGCACTTCTGAGGGTTGAGCTTCATGTTATATCTCCGGAATACGGCGAAGCATTCTTCGAGATCATCAACATGGTTATTGTTATGTTGAGATTTAACTAACATAACATCAACATAAACTTCCATGTTATTACCTATCTGTTCGGAGAACATCATGTTTACGAGTCGCTGGTAAGTGGCTCCAGCATTCTTGAGCCCGAATAGCATGACGTTATAGCAATACAGCCCTTTGTCTGTCACAAAACTCGTATGCTCTTGGTCAAGGGTGTGCATGGCAATCTGGTTATATCTAGAATAGGCATCCATGAACAACATGAGTCCATGCCCTGCCGTGGCGTCCACGAGCTGGTCGATCCGAGGTAAAGGGAAGCAGTCCTTAGGACAGCCTTATTGAGGTCTGAGTAATCAATACAGGTCTGCCATGTCTCGTTAGGCTTCGGGACCAGCACCGGGTTAGCCACCCAATCGGGGTAAAAAGCGTCCATGATGAATCGGTTTACTTTCAACCTGTCGACTTCCTCTTTAAGGGATTTTTTCCTGTCGTCATCCAGTAGTCTTCGCTTTTGCTGCTTCGGAGGGAAGCTTTTGTTGATGTTCAATGTGTGTCTTACCACATTCAGACTTATCCCTATCATGTCCGAATGCGACCATGCGAAGACGTCCTAGTTCTTTTTTAAGAAGCAAATTAATTGCTATTTTGTTTCTTCGGGAAGGTTTTTCCCTACCTTTACTATTTTCGGGGGATCTGCTTCTTCGAACCTGATTTCTTCGAGCTCTTCCAATGGTTCGAGATCAGCTCTTTCCTCTATTCTTAGATCGATTTCTTCATCTATTTTGAAGACTGTCCCGTCCATATTCTGAATAATGACGAATGTTTGTGCGCTTGTCTGCTTCTTTCCTCTAATGGAAATGCTATAGCATTCCCTTCTGGCTATGTGACACCCCACGTCACTATGGCTGCTTTCTGGAATGACGACTGGCCCTACAAACCAAGACAAGTCTTTCCAGCATGCTTTGTCCTCACTCACACACTTCCTGGGAAAACTTCCCAGGAGGTCACCCATCCCTAGATTACTCCAGGCCAAGCACGCTTAACCATGGAGTTCTCAAGTAATGGACTACCGAAAAGAAGATGCACCTTCCTGATATAGGTAGTACCCATCAATCCATTTAAGCCCTCTTCAACTGTGTAGTCCCATACCTACACAGTCTTAGAATCATTACACTTGACCTTCCCTAGGCGGTGTGGGATTGCACAGCTTACCCGGTCTTTCCCCTTACGGATCACGGGATTCTGACTGTCACAATCACCCCCCCTTACGGGCCCGACGTCCCCGTCGGCCACACTTCCGGCTGGGTCAAGGCTCTGATACCAAGTTGTAATGCCCTCCTACCTTAGAGCCATTACTAAGTGAGTTTTACGAAAAATTGTGCAATTAACTCGCTAACCGAGGTTTTTAAAACAAAAATGTGACTAAGCAAAAGTTAAGGCTGTAATCTTTTGAAAATGCTTTACTTCGTTGAAAACTTCAAGTATCTATCATTAGAGATCCCAAAATAAGGTTTGCAAAATATTTACAAGTTAAAATAAGTTTACAGCTGATTGACTATCAAAATTACATGTTAATACAGCCATTTTTAAAAATTCCCCAACCAAAGCAGTCGGGCAGGCCAAACATGTACGCGCCGCTTCATGCTCTCCGTACTCATGACTGGTTGACTTTATCTTTGCCCTTACCTGCAACACAGAGCACCCGTGAGCCGAAGCCCAGCAAGAAAACTCAAACAGCACATAACATATGCATAATATATAATCAACCTATCAGATAATCCACAGATAACCAAGTAGTCCAACAAACTAAACAAACACGGCCATGCCGTTCCAGAAGCATTACCCAGGTCTGGTATCTCGGTCCTCACCGTAAGGATATTCCATGTATCCACTGGGGTCCCACCCTGACTATAAGCATTCCATGTGCTAAGTGTTACTTCCGGCCCCACTGCCATTCTCGGCCTTTCACCGTTCTCGGCTCCGTTGCCGTTCTCGGCTCCTTGCCGTTTTCGACACCTTTGCCGTTCTCGGCTCCTTTGCCGTTCTCGGCACCTTTGCCGTTCTCGGCTCCTTTGCCGTTCATTCTACTATAATCACATATAGCATAATTCAAATAACATTCAAACATATAACAATTCAATCAAGACTACACCCTAACATGTAATATAATTTAGGGTCGTGCCCTGCATTAACACTATGGGCCCATGCCCTGTCCTACGGGTGCTACAGTTTTCTTACCTGTATCCCGAGCTTCACAGTGCACCAAAGTCACGAGCACGGTCCTCTAACTTGAGCCTCGCCAAAACCCTAGTCACAACACACATAAAACACTCTTCAATACTAACCAATTCCAAAACCACTTTCCCGGACCAATCCCGTACTCTCGGGACCTCCAAATTCCTAAAACAATGCATCGGAAACATCCCCCGAACCCCCGGAACAAATGCCCAAAAATGCAAAATTTCCCATCCTGAAAATATCCTAGCGCCGCGGCGCTACCCGCAAGGGCCGCGGCGCCCAAAGAAGTCAGAAAGTTCCCCCCTGACTCAGCCTCGCGCCGCGACGCCGAAGAACAGGGCCGCGACGCCCCAATGCGAACCCAGAAATTCTGGGTTTTTCTCCTGCAATTCCATCATCCAAAACACCTCTAAACCAATCCAAACACATATCTAAACCCCAAAACCAATTTGAAACCTCAAATGAACCATCTAACAACCTATACACACTAGCATCAAGATCATACACACAATCATACTCAAAATCCACCCATTTGATTTCAACTTCAGAAATTTAAACCCATAAACCAAAAACATAAACCAAAGCTTGAAAAACTTAACCCATGCTTCAAATTTCCTAAACCACAACAGAAACAAATTTTAAAATTGCATAGAATCCTTACCTCAAGTGGAGAATTCACCCTTAGGCTTCCTTGATTCTTCTCCTAAGTCTCAAAATTTCAGCTCCTTCTACTCCTCTTCTTCTTCTTCTTCTTCTTCTTGCCCTAGTTTTCCTTCTAGCTTTTCTTCTCTCAATTTTTAACAAAACCATCAAAATGGCTAAGTGCTAAACCGTGCACCCCTTTTTCCCAGCTGAAAATTATCTAATCCCCTGCCAAATGACCATTTTACCCCTCATAGAAAACCTTTCCTAACTAAACCTTCAAGGGCACTCTAGTCCTTTCTCCTATATTATAATTTTACCATTTTCCATCTAAACTTGTTACTCTCAGTAGTTACTAATGGTTACATAGGTTACTCAATCACCAATAACCACTAATTCTCAACTCAAACATGAAATTCTCAAAGTACCCCTAGGCTCCTCCCGAGCCGGGTATAAAAATCATGTTGTGACTTTTAAGTTAACTAGCTCTCTAGGACCGTCTCGGCACGTGCATCACAATAATATCACCACACTCACGTGGTACAAATCACATAATACAATTATCACATTTATGCCCTCAGCGGGCTAAAATTACCAATTTACCCCTATCATACAAACGGGGTTCACATGCATATTTAATTCACCTAAACATGCATTCTAACCACATATTCATTAAATTCACATATATTAATGCAGTATAACAATTATTTCCCTCCAGGCACACTAATCAAGGCTCCAAGCCTTATTAGCAAATTTAGGTCGCTACAACTATCCCCTCCTCATAAAAATTTCATCCTCAAAATTTACCCAAACACATCAGTCAGTAAACTCGCATCTCTGACCATAATTTCCAAGGTCCACCACCTTTACTTTATTTCTCGACAACACTCTTACAAGAGTAACAATCTTATCCCACGAGATCTTGTCTAATAGCCATACTTTCGTTAGCTCCTTACTTGCACCGTAACCCCGCTGAAGCTTCAGGGTCTACTTAGACTACAATGATCACCTCAATGTCTTATTCCTGATTCCATATACCCAATAGTCATCAACCTACTAGAGTGAGATCAATTTATAAGCCCCTGGCCTAACCCTTGGTACAATTTCAGAACTTATGTTGAATCAGGAGTTAGAACTCCCCTTTCTTTCTCTGAACACCATACTAATCCTCGTCTGCCATTACTTAGAGAGATACAAATCTCTCAACCTGGAACTTTATTTTCCCAAAATTTAACAGTTTACAAGTTCTTTTATTCTTCCAGATAGGCAGACACTCTTGCCTTAAGAATTCCAATAACCTCTTTGGCTTTCTCTCTGAACCAATGCCAAACTGAAGTATCCACTATCTTTCACCTCTTACCATGTCCTATGTCGTGTTACCTTAACAAGACACCAGTATTGTCACCATGACTAACTCATCAAGGATTGCACGTCTCTAAATATCTCAAGTACTCGCATACTCAACGCTTAACTCCTTAAGATATCTGATAAGCTTTCAAACTGCTATTCCATTTGCAATCAACTAATAATTCCAGATGCCCACTCTGTTCTCTTTGTTCTCTAGTTTCTTTCCAAAGTTTAGAATACTATAGGGTCTCAGTTCAGTACCATTGACGTTCTACCCTGATACCAGTTCACTTGAACCAACTACATTAACTCAATCAGCTGAGTTAAAGCTTTTCATGTCCAAACACCTTACTAAAGGTCTAATGTGGTCTATTCCTACGATAGAACACCACATCACTTAACCCCTCAGTGTCCAAAAGAAAACACTAAATTCTGTCACCCGCTCAACCCTCCCAGTACAACGTACCCTAGGAGGTGGAATGATATCCATTCAGAATTCTCATTCATATGCCAAATTCTAATTGGATCCTTCATTCGATCCCGGTATCCTAACTTGTACCACCTTGACAGGGTTCTTCCCTGTTTCACCCAAAGCCAACATTTTGGATTCCATAGTTCAGTGATACTCACCAGCTTATCATTACATATTAACGCTATGCCAATCTCAGTTATTGCCTTGTCCACTCCATTACAATCTATGGCATTATTCCTTGACTGACACACGCCTCCCTGTTAGGAGTTCCGCCTCCAATTAAATTTCCCCTTGTACAATCGAGGATTTCAAACATCGATCACCCATCTGTTACTTTTCACTAAATCTGGGTCTCAACGTTATCTTTCTTACTAATACCCAACACTCAAGTACCTTATGCTATGCATAACTGTCAACTTAACGTTCCAAGTACATCAACCATGTCCCATTCTTTCACCTGCCGCAAGGTTCGATCCATCCTCGCGCCAATCTGAGCCTGGGCGTGCCCAACCTGTGATGCACCCCCACAATTCCATATCCTCATCATGGATTAGGTCCTTTAGGCTATCCCTCTATACTAAACTATAACACAACCATATATCTGCATCACCAGGTACCAATCAACTCTTACCTTATCTTCTGAACTCTGATTTAACACCATTCATTCCGTCTAACTTCAAGTCTTACTGTTCTTCCCGTCTCTGATGTAGTTGTCTACGGAGATACTTATGTGATAGATGACACGCTTGCCAGTCCTGTTATGCTTTCTGTTCTTCAGACATTCTTCATTAGCTTCTTTGTGACTTCAGATCAAATCTTCTCATACATGTCCTTCTTCTTGTAGCTCTACTTTGAGTACTCCTAACGAAACCCAAACTGACACTTCGTAGAACCTTACCTGTGACCCTGCCTCCTGGGTACTAATGTCTTCAGCATAATAATCATTTGCTCTCCATTTCCGTCTAGGAGTCATCCACATATACTGCTCGTGAACTTGAAGGGGACTTGCCTATACCATTCTTGTATTCTCCACTTAAAGAACTTACCTGTGCCGCTGTAGCTTGAACCAATCTAGAATCTTTGTTACCCACTCCTCACACCTTACTCAGTACAAAATAAGAATTCCTAAAATGTCTCTTTCCTTGATTTCCAGCTATTAATAACCAGGTCATAGATCAACTCCTGGAGACATTGTCCCATCTTATTCCCAACATCAAACTTTTTATTCTTAACCGACGATGCTAACAATCCCCGCAGTATAATGCTCTGGCTACTCCAAGGTCAAATTTCTTCGATTGCTTCAGTAATTCTTTCTGTCAACCAATACCATCTTTTACAACATTCCTGATACCAATCCTACCTGTAGTCCGACCTTGAAGTACCCCCAATCTTTCCTTATATACCCATATAATTTTCCCCACTAGTCAGCTCAGTTTCCATTCAGTCTCATTAACATACTCCAAATGATATCCTCTACAATCCATGGTTATCTCTTAACTGATTAACTCTCTCACTAAGACTCATGTTGAGGCTTCCTTAAGACGAACTCAATTGTTATCACTATGAACTTATTGATTACTTGTATCCCAATTCATCTGCTAGAAGTTTCTAATTCCTTCTCAATAAATATTACTATCTTCAGTCTCTCGTATAGCACCCTTGAGTCAAACTCTCTATGTCTAACACCCTCTCGGAACATTCTCAACACCGAGTTCTTCCAATTCGTTACATGACCAAAGCATAAGCCATTCAGTTAAATACTCATCTTCGAGGAATCAGCCTCGAACTTTGAATGTAACGAGGCATTCTAGTCTTTCGTTCCCCCACCATGGGAAATTCATCCTAACATACCGAATTATTTCATATAGAAGCCGTTCCCTCACCCAACATCCTCTCAGGTGGCATCCTCTCCCTCAGGTGCATACCAAATAACCTCCCTGGTTCCTGTCACCATCTTGATAACTACTTTTTCAATCAAACTTCTTTCCAATCACAAATTAGGTGCCCTAGCACTGTCTGGGATCCTTTTACCTCAAAAATTGAGAATCTGTCCTTGCTGAATTCTACCAATAGAAGTACTATCTTTCACAACCCTTGTCCTGCAGCATTCATGCTCTTTACATCATTCATCATTCTTCGAACAACATGCCCCTCTCCACTGTCTCCATACAGATGATGAGTACATACATCGGAGCAGCCCAAATACCTTGGACTATTCCAGAGTTTAAATCCTTAAATGGGTCATCATCATTTCAATTACATCCATCTGTATCAATTTCCTGAAATGAATTACCCAAATCACAAAGCCCATAGATTTACCCTGTTGCTACTTTATCATTCTAAACCAAGCTTATAAGGCCCCCATTCTCCACAGTTCAGATCATGTCTTTATAACCACTTCTATCAATTCATCATCTGAGTTCTTGCCAACCCATCATGCCAATGCCTCAGCTCGAGTGCCATTTCCAGGCATCCCTCAAGCACAATACTTAACACAACCCATTAGTCATGGTCTCTCATCCTCTTATAACTAGGGGTGGAATTAACTTTGCCCATCCACTGATAAATTCTTTGTCAACCTAAACTTTCCTCAAAACCAGAGGATAACACCCTTTAAGCCTTTCATATAATACCCTTATCTGTCCATACCCTCACAATAAACCAAAACTGGTAACCTTACTGTTAAAGCATACAAAGCAGCTATTTTCCCAGAGAAGTCCGCTGTTCTTCTGTTCCATCTCAACTATTAAACTCCACAGCTAACTCACACACTAGTGACCATCTGCTGCTGCTTTAAGGGATAAATGGAGATCTCTAACTCCAACTATTATCTAGAATCCCCCTTCAACACAATGTCAAGTCCACTTAACCATACTAGGAACAAACAATTTGAGTTCACCTGCCACTACTGACCAAACTCCTCAGCCCTGTGGTTCACACTCTGAACCAATCCACAACTAGATCCAAATAACCACAGTTATCATGCACACATAAAGCATATTAGGTCCAATCTACAACGACATACATTTAGCTACCAAATTTTATCACAGCTAAGTATACCCACGCTTCATCATGCTTCATACAAGCCAATAAACAGATATTACATATGGATTTAATTTAGACAATTAACCACATACACTCAATATGCAAACCATTATCCCAATATTCATCCACCTGCCATAATAATGTTATTCAACACGCTTTAATCTCAACATGCAATAGTCAAGGGCCAAGCCCTAACAGTATCTCATGCATATGTCAACTCATTCATCATACTCCATATAAATAAGCAGGCATACGGGGCATTCAAACATATGTTCAAGCATATCAATCATTCATACCAACCAACCCTGAGTCGAGCTTGTCACTGGCAACGAGCGTACATGTTCGGTCAATCTCCAGAACCAATAAACCTTGGCTCGCTCTGATACCAATATGTGACACCCCACGTCACTATGGCTGCTTTCTGGAATGACGACTGGCCCTACAAACCAAGACAAGTCTTTCCAACGTGCTTTGTCCTCACTCGCACACTTCCTGGGAAAACTTCCCAGGAAGTCACCCATCCCTAGATTACTCCAGGCCAAGCACACTTAACCATGGAGTTCTCAAGTGATGGGCTACCGAAAAGAAGATGCACCTTCCTGATATAGGTAGTACCCATCAATCCATTTAAGCCCTCTTCAACTGTGTAGTCCCATACCTACACAGTCTTAGAATCATTACACTTGACCCTCCCCAGGCGGTGTGGGATTGCACAGCTTACCCAGTCTTTCCCCTTACGGATCACGGGATTATGACTGTCACAGGCTAGCTGGTCTCCTTTCAGTGTTCCGATGCCACTAGAAGTCTGGAACTTGATGGACAAATGCCTTACAGATGAGACTGCCCCCATCCCTACTAGGGCGGGTCTCTCGAGCAGCACGTTGTAGGCTGATGTCAGGTCCACTACTACGAATTCCATCATCTTGGTTGTTAAGACTGGGAAGTCTCCCAAGGTCACAGGGAGTTCGATGGACCCCGTACAGGCAAACTCTTCTCCTGAAAAACCGTACAACGTGGTTGCACAGGCCTTTAGGTCACGAAGCGCGAGTCCCATCTTTTCTAAGGTAGCCTTATAGAGAATTTTCACTGAGCTCCCCTTATCTATAAGAACTCGGTGAACCCTCTTGTTCGCAAGCTGAAGAGTAATGACTAGTGGGTCATTGTGAGGAAATTGAACATGGGACGCATCGTCCTCAATAAAGGTTACAGGTTGAGATTCAACCCTTTGGTACTTCGGAGCTCTGGGTTCGAGTTCATAAGGGGACACGTCACCAGTTTTTAGCTCATTCACGTATTACTTTTGGGCGTTCTTGCCCGATCCTGCGAGATGAGGCCCGCCCGAGATGGTTACAACATCTTCTCCATCAATCGGAGGGGGTCTCTCGTCTTCCCTAGCTCGAGAATTGTTGTTTTGGGCAAGCGGCAATGCAGCTATCCTCTGGCTGGTAGAAGCCTGATTATTGTTCTAGTTTCTGACATACTGCCTAAAGTATCCTCTCGAGATCAAGCCTTCAATCTCGTCCTTCAGTTGCCTACACTCATCAGTAGTGTGTCCAGTATCTCTGTGAAATCGACAATATTTACTGGAGTCTCTCTTGGATTTTTGATTTCTAAGGGGGTCTGGACATCTGAAAGGGACCTGGTTTTCATTAGCCAGGTAAATATTCTCCCGAGACTCGTTGAGCTCGGTGTACACCTTGTACACGGAGAAATACCTTTCCCCTTTTTTCTTCTTTCCCCCTTCCGCCTCGGGGTTACTTCCTTCATTCTTCTTTCTTTTGGAAGGGTTTTCTACAGGGGGTTTCGAGGTTGATGGGTCCGCCGAGGTCGAGGCAGAGTTTATGTTTGTCATTGTAGTTATGGGCTGAGAGGTCATATTTAGCGTTGACCTCGCCTCTTCTACATTGACAAACCTCTGACCTCATCGATTAAACTCGGTTATGGACCTCACAGGCTTCCTCTGCATATCTTCCCAGAGGGGACTTCCCGGCATTACCCCAGCTTGGATGACCATTAAATGACCGTTGTCATCTACATCACGAGCTCGGGCGACTTCCAGATTGAATCTTGTAAGGTAGCTTTTCAGCGTTTCATTTGGCAGTTGTCGGGCGTTGGTCAAGGTCGATGCCTCGGGCCTTATCCCGATCATGGCTCCAAATTGCTTCTTGAAATCCCTTGACAGCTGATCCCAAGAAGTGATTGAATGCCTCTTATATTTTTCAAACCAGTTTTTTGCTGGTCCTGTAAGTGATGCTAGAAGCAGCATGCATCTGAGCTCGTAACCCACATCACTTGCTCTCGTAATAGTGTTAAATGTACTTAAGTGACTGTACGGGTAGGATTTCCCTTCAAAAGGTGGGACATGAGGAATCTAAAACCTCTGAGGAAACGGAGTGTTGGATATGTGGGGAGCGAATGGTTCGAGCTCCTCATCAGAATCTTTGTCCCAATTCCGGCCTCGCTCATTCTGTAAGAGCCTAAATGCTCTTTCCAGTTGATCAATTCTCTCCTGAATTGGATCCACGGGGGGTCTCCCCTGAAATTGGTTGTTGTCGATCACAATTCCAAGCTCGTGCCTTCGCATGGGATCCTTGCACCCATTTAGTCGATCTCTCAGTTCTGGGTTCGAGGGGTTACCACTACCCCGATTTGATTCAGGTGTTCCCGCAAGTCAGGGTGGTTCCTTTGGTTCCCAGTATTTCTGCGTCCCTGATCATACATATTGACTGATCTGGTGTCCCCTGAGTCTTTGCTGGCGAGGCTCATTGCATGATTGTTTCGAGATGGATTCCTCTCAGGTTGCCTCGTCTCTATAGTTTGAGACTGAGACATTTGGCTTCTCGTCGGCTGGGCGCCTCTCCGTTCTCTAGTAGTTTCTCCATTCCCCTGCTTCCGTCCAGCCCGCCTTTCCCTATCACCCTGAGTCGGTTGTGTGTTTCTCCGAGACGGTGAGGGATACCTTATTGGCGATGGAGGGTGCCGTATGGGTGATGGTGGCTGCCACCCATTTCGGGGTCTGGATGGTCCCGAGTTCGCCTGTGCTGGCTCGGGAACATTCTGCGCGTTACTTGGATTCTGAGTCCGAGCCGCTGCAGGGGCTCGGTTATTCCCAGTTTCAGCTGGTAACTCAGCAGTTGAGTTAACAAGAACTCTAGCCCAGGTGTTTCTTTGGGGCCTCGAGGGAGCAGGCTGTTCTGCTGGTGGCTGAGGTTGCTCTGTTCGTCTTGTGGCAGCATTTTTGCGAGGTCGCCCACGAGGCCTGCGGGGAGGAACATGAACGTCCTATGGAGGTGGGACCTGGACCTCAGATGGAGGTTGAGGCTGAGCCGCCTGTGCCTCTGCAGCCAATCTAGCTAATTCGTCATTACGCTTATTAGCCTCAGCCAACTGCTTTCTCAACTGAAGATTTTTTAGTTCCACAATAGGAACATATCATTCAGGATTATAAAACATGCCCTCGTCGTCCCTAGGGGCCGGTGGTGCTGGAGGTCCTCGAGAGTCAGAGGACTCACTTCTCTCCTCTGGTTCTAGATTCGTCATTGGTTGTTTCCCAGGGCGCTGTGGATAATTGACTTCTTCTTCAGGAATATTAGGGTCATTTGCAGCCATAGCTAATCAAGGAGGCTTTTCGAATGACTAGACTCAGATTTGTACTGCTTAATGCTCTCAATGACAACACCAAACTGTTGACGTCATTTTTCATCAACTTAAAATGTAGAGCAATTAAACACTATGAGCCATGGTGCAGATGAATAGTATGGTGGAACAACAGTTAAATCTGCCTAGTCCACAAGTCTATTTTATTAGAACTTGGAGTTTTCTGGAAACCCTTCAGAGATGAATTCCCCAGAGTTCTCTCTCAAGATATTAAAAGATTTTTCCTTTACAAGTGTTCATGACCTCTCTATTTATAGAGAGTTTTCAGAGTTCATTCCCACATATTTCGGGAAGATACTTCTGCATATTAATTGAAATAATGATATTAAATGCTGTAACTCCTATATACAAGAAAACGTCCCCTGAAGACCAGGAAACGGATAACAGACTTGTTAATATCCCTTTAATGTTAGGATGTTACAACAATAAATATATTTAAACGTACAAAATGCGTTACATTAGATGACTCATCAAATCTCCGAGATCAGCAACCAGCATCGCTTCAGTCAAGGTTTACGGACAGGTTACGAACTGGCCGTCTTATTCCAAGACCTACTCGGAGCAGATAGATACCATCGAGGCTGTCACATTTCGAGCTTGTGCTCTTTAAGCTCGGACTACTCGATTTGAAGGCATTCGCAAACGGATGTATCCCGATGCTATGCTCTTTCGAGCTTAGAAAGAATCTCGATGTTACATCTTCGAGATTGTCGTCTTGCTACGGGGGTTTTATAGCTGGACCATGAACATGCGTTTTTATATATCTCGAGCTCACACTCGATGAGTCCAGCCTTCGAGGTCATAATTTATTATCTCGAAATCTGGGTGTACCATATATATATATATGTATTATTGTATTTATAGTATAGCTGCTACCATTCTTTGTTAATAATAAAAAGTCAAAAAAATATCTTATATAAGTATCTTATTTAAATTTTTGTAAGTTTATTAGGTGTTAAAATCAAAGATAATGTATATGAATTTAAAAATTAAAAAAAAAAGATAATGGATTTTTTAAATGAATTAAAAAATTATATTAATGGAGAAAATTGAATTAGTGCTTTGAAAAGATTGTAGAGTGCCACATAATTTCGTTAAAGCCCTCCTTTATATATATATTTATATGGAAGACTTCTCAATGGTTACTACCCATTGATGGGTACTAACAATTATGATGATGTGTCAATATGGTGACTTGGTATAGCAAGTCACCAACAAGTAATTTTTTTTTGGTACATTAATTTTGAATTTTTTTTTTTTTTTTTTTATCATAATTAATCTTTATATAGAAATTTTAATCTTTATATAGAAATTGACATAATTTTAAACCATTCTCAAATTAGTTCCTGAGGATTTTATATACATACACGTAACAATGTGCATGTAATATATGGAATGATCATGTACAGTGTTTTCAAAGAAAGATTATTTGTATTGTCAAATATGTCTGCTGGTGAGGCATTGTACTAGACTAAAGCAGATTTAGACCAGAAATTTTGGACATGCCAATTTACTACTATGATCTTGGTTTATGGTCGTCTAAGGCTAATCAACTTTTTTAATTTTACATACATATCATTGTCATTTTACATATATACCCTTGTAAGATGAAGAAGAAGAAGCAATGTGATTCTGAAGACTAAAGTGAGAAGAACACTTCTTCCATTGTTATGTTCAAGAAAACCTTATGTCAACTTCACAAGCACTTGTTTTGTACTTCGCCACCACACTTGAAATCAGTACACACAAACTCCGCAAATGTGTTTAAACCATTTATGAACTTTCCAAGCACCGAAATAGCCTTACCACCTGACTGGTACGTGCCAATCTTGCAAGCTTGTTGTGACCATGCTCTTGTTCGGCAAGGCAAGCAAGTTCATGCTCAGTTGGTTGTTGATGGCGCTGGACTCAGCACCAAAAACAATCTTCTGTGTACTAAGCTTTTGGGCATGTATGTTCTGTGTGGAAGCTTTTTACATGCCAAGAATGTGCTTCGTTACCTTGAGTTGGGTCTTGCCCCACCTTGGAATTGGATGAGTAGAGGGTTTACTATGATGGGTTTGTTTAATTATGCTTTGAGGTTTTATTTTAAGATGTTGGGTTATGGGACTTCGCCTGATAAGTATACTTTTCCTCCTGTGATTAAAGCTTGTGGTGGTTTGAACAATGTAAGTTTGGCAAAATATGTTCATGAGAGAGCTTGATTGATGGGTTTGGAGGTAGATGCGTTTGTGGGGAGTTCTATGATTAAGTTATACGCTGAAAATGGTTGTATTTATAAGGCTAGGGAACTGTTTGATAAAATGCCTCAAAGAGATAGTGTGTTATGGAATGTCATGATTAATGGTTATGTAAAAAATTGTGTTGAAATTTTCTTGAAAATGAGAGAGAGTGATATGAAGCCCAATTCAGTCACTTATGCCTGTGTTTTGTCTGTTTGTGCATCAGAAGAGTTAATTTGTTTTGGTACTCAGCTTCATGGGCTTGTTTGTGATATTTGTTTCACTAAAACTTTTATCTGGGACACCATCTAGGTTAATAGAACCATAAGGTACCAATTAGCTGGGACACCATCCAGCTACATAAGCTACCAATTAGCTATCCTGTGGAGACATTTTTACCAATCATTGTTTGTAATGGCAATAGCACATCATTGTGATCTAGAAATTGTTATCAGTACGGTCCACTGGTTATAGTATCATGAAATTGTTTTATCTGTACATTGTGATCTAGAATGTAGAATGGAGAAAAAGGTCGTCTTGTGTTTGAAACTCTGTTGTCTGTTTTGGCCTTCTGTCCATTAAATGGCATTATATTATTTCTGATTTTCTTCTCATGGAAAGTTTAAGAATCGATGGGATGATATTTTTTTCCTTTTCCTTTATAACTGGAATGCTAGTTCTTAAGGTTCATATGGTCCAGCCATGAAGATGCAGAGAATAGTGTTTTATTTAATAACAATAAAACACATATATTGACTTTTTGGGAATTCAAAAGTATACTTTTCAATAAGATACAAAATATAGTTTTTTCTTTTTATATTTCAAATGTGATTTTTTTTATATAATATATAATTAAATAAAAAGTGATAGGTTCTATAGACACCAATTTTCCAACCAATTTTTACATTAAATTTGAACCATTAAATTATTTTAGATTGGATGGTCTAGATTACTTGATTATTTAATACTCGTTGGTCATTAAAGAAAAATCTAATAGTATTTATTACAAAAAAAATAACAAGTGAATTAATAAACATATTTTATGCTATTTAATTTGAATATACCATAAAAACATAATTCAAGATGCTTCTTAAAAAAATTGAAGGTGCAAAATATATATCTTAAATAGAGGGATAAAAGATATAAAATTCTAAAATATAAATTAATTGATATTGTAAAATAAAAAATACTCACAATATATATAGATATTATAATAGTTTTAATTATTATAAAATCTAAAATCTTTGTAATATTATTAATAAATAAAATAAAATTTTTGAAGTGTACGTTATTGTGAGAGGTTTATGAATAATGAAAAGATATTTAAAAGTATTATATGTTTTTTTTGTTCTAGACTTTGGTTGTTTCCTTAAAAAAAAAATGAAGACACCAATATTTTTTCAATGATTATATAAATAAATTGTGTTTTTTTATTGGTCACTGCAAAAATAATTTTATTGGAATGGTAAAAATAAAAAATATGTTCTATAAATATAAATATGTGATATGGTTTTTTTTATATATTTTATATTGTTTTTGTTAAAAAAAATTAAGTGATATTTTTTTTAAAATGAAAATTTATGTATGTTTTATTATTTAATTTTTTATTATGGAGAAAAACTACTATTAAAAATATATTGATTTTTTTAATTAAAATTCTAAATAATGAAAAGACTTTTTAATGAATATTATATTTGTATACAATGCTACTGATTTTTTTGATGTATATATCAGTTATCATTTATATTTTTTGAAACAAATAGAATTATAATTTTTCATTAATTACTAAATGGTATTGAATACACCAAACAAACTAGATCATAACATCTTAATTAATTAATGAGAATTATAATTTTTCATTAATTACTAAATGGTATTGAATACACCAAACAAACTAGACCATAACATCTTAATTAATTAATTAATGAGACAAAGAATAATGTCATATATTGGGTGTAAAATTTTATTATATAAGAACAAAACATATATTTGGTTTTCGGGAATTCGAAAAGTTAAATTTTCAATAAGATACTAAATATAGATTTTTCTCTTTATATTATGAATATGATTGTTTTGATTAATATACAATTCAAAAAATATATATAAATTTCGAATAATATAAAAATGTTTTGAAAAAAGTCAAAAAGTTATTGTTTCTTTTTTTAAAATTATTTTCATATAATATTAATAACTTTGAAATTTATTTATTATTTTAATAAATATGTTTTTCTCATTTTGAATTTTGAATATACATACACAAATGGGTGATTGAATATTTGAAATTTAAATGCTAATCATAGCCAAATTTTGTAATTAGTGATCATATTAAATAAAAAATGTAACTTTTAATCTTCAAATGAATTTTATTATGAGACTAATAAAAATGACATATATTTTGTATTAAAGTTTATTAGATGATAATAAACACATATTGAGAATTCAAACTTTAACTTTACAATAAGAAACTACATTTAGTTTTTTTATTTTTAATTATATTCCAAATAGGACATTTTTTTATAAAAGAAAAATAAACAATATTTATAAATTTGGAATATGATAAGTTTTTTTTTATAGTAGCTTCTTTCTTTTTATTATTTCCATATATTGGATATTGGCTTTTATGAAATGTCAACGAAAAACATATAATTTTTTTTAGTTAAATTAAATTCTAAAGCTGACTTTCATAGTAGAATTATTGTACTTTTTAAATAATAAGTACACTTAAAACCTAATGTAAGTGGACATTAACAATCATAAATTGAAAATGGTGGTTTTAAACTAAAAGTTAAATTAGTTTTGGAGACATAACCATAAAATATGAAGATAGTATTCAAATCTAGCTCATGTCTTATGTAGAGGTGTAAATGTGGGTCGGCCCGGCCCGGGCCGGCCCACATTTTTGTGCCTCTGATAAATTCGGGCTGGGCCGGCCCATTTTTTAAAGAGTAGGCCCAACACGGCCCATGTCGTGCCGTGTCGGGCCGACCCACTTTCCTTATTCGGGCCGGCCCACTTTATTATTGCCAAAAAATGTGAAGATGGAAAACTGAACCCTCCACCTCATCTTTAACCATCAATGGACTTACCACCAAATCAAATAAATTTCTTTGTTTAAATTATAATTTTAGATATTTTTATATAGTTTTTAACAATATTTTACACAAAATTATATCAAAGATAATGATTAGAATTTTAATACCTACTAATAAATGCTAAAAAATTTAACTCACAAATCTTAAAATAAATTAATATAATTATAAAAATATAAACATTGAGAAAATAAGACTTTTATTATCATTTTAATTTATTAATAATTGACAAATAAAAATTTATTATGATTATTAATGTCAAAATATTAGGTTTTTTATCGTGTCATGCTTTCGGGCTAGTTTGTTCGTGCTTTCGTGTCGTGCCGTGCTCAGGCCCATGTCGTGTTGTGTCGTGCCGTGCCAATTTTCAATTCGTGTCGTGCCTGACCCAGGCCCATATTTTTTCGTGTCGTGTCGTGCTCGTGCCTCCCGGGCTCGTGCCGGTTTCGTGCTGTGCTAGAAAGCTCGGCCCGTATTTACAGCTCTGGTCTTATGTACATCAAAGCTAAGCACTAGTGAGTAAGACAAATGACCTATTTAGGTCATATGGATAACATAATAAATTTGATAAGTCATATAACATGAATTTGACACGTTAACATTATCTTGCACAAAATACACCTATTGGAGACAAAATGAGTTGTTCGATCAAGCTCGTGTCCCACACAATACAAAAGATACCACTAGTGACTGAGACAGTTTGTGTCAAAGTGTTAGAATAGTGACTTTAATAAGTCACATGTATGGATTTCATACTTATGCATCTTCTCGCACAAAATAGACCTATTGGATACAAAATGAACAGTCTTGTCCCACATACTACAATCGTACCACTATTGACTTGGACATTGCACCTATACTGGTAAAAGGGTACAACTTGGATGTAACACTTAGATATTATCCTGCACAAAATAAAAATATTGGAGAAAAAATAAAACGTCCTATTAAGGTCCCGTAAGTGAGATCACCAATCATACCACTAATAGCTCGATCGAGCTCTTGTCAACCAGACCATCATTTTACTACTACTCTTAAAGTTCACTTAAATGTTTGAAATTGATATAATAGTTTTATAAGGGTTAAAATATTAAAAATTGGATTAGAAATTAAAATGTCACAAATAATATGGTATTTAAATTTTTTTCAAACGGTTGACAACGTTTTTCGTCAACTTAATTATGAAGAGCACTAAATAAGAATGTAGAAGTGTTATCCTAAAAAATTGACATGTCTGACGTTGCACGCTTGACAAATGAATAACAGTCATTGCTCGGTATGCTTGCTAGGATAGTAGATACTCAGTATGACAAGCAAACATACCAGTTCGGCTGAAAGCAGTTACACCCACCATTAACGGTCCACAGGAATCGCCCAACCACCCGCAAAGTGTGCCTAATAGCCCTGAAGACTTGATCAAACCTCCTATAAGCTCATTTTTTTATATTATTGTTTTCACTAGGGGTGCACATGGGTTGGGTTTTCGGGTTTCGGGTGCATCGAGTTTAGGTTTTGTGGGTTTCGGGTGGAGGAAAGTGGTACCAAATCCGGTCTGAAATTTTCAGATTTTGGGGTGATTTCGGGTTTCGGGTCGGGTTTTGGGTGGGATTGGTCCAAAATTGGGCTTTGGGCCAAAAATGGGCCTTGGTAAAAAAAATTCAAAAATACCATTTTTTTTACACTTAAATTTTTTTTTTTTGTTTTTCACATGTTTTTTTTCAACTTTGTTGTTAATTTGGTAATGTTGATTTTTTTTACAAATTAGACCTTAGTAATTTAAAATAAAACATTAATTTTTTCGATTTTTTTTTAATTTTTAGTTATGTTCGGGTGTAACCCGAACCCGTGTATCATCAATTTTAAAACCCGACCCGAACCATGTTGGGTTCGGGTTGGATTTCACCCAAAGTCGACGGGTTTTGCAAAAAAATCAGGTTTTCGTGTTACAGGTCAGGCGGGTTTGCGGGTTTTTCGGGTCAAATGTTCACCCCTAGTTTCCACTAATTTTTTAGAAAAAAAAATGTCACACATAGTATAATATAAGCTCATTTTTGTAACTATATGTAACAACATTAATGTCATGTTTTGTATTTTAATTAAAAATAGTTTCAAAAAAACATAAATTTTTATATTTTATTTAAGAAAGTTATTTTGATAAAATAAATATCACACACACTACAATAAAGCTAATATAAAATAAAATTCACAACTATATGTGACAACATAAATGCCATTTATCGCTAAAATGTCATTTATCAAATAACAAAAATATTTATTTTATTTTATTTGTTAGTATGAATAAATTACATTTTAAAAATATATGGTAGATATTAGTAATATATGAAAATAATTAAAAGATAGAAGCTACAATAAAATATTAAATTTTTTTCATATTCGAAACTTATATATATTTTATTTTTCTACAATAAGAAAATGTCACATTTTTTTTAATATATTTTTTATTGTTTTTGTTAAAAAAATTAAGTGAGTTTATTTCAAATGAACATTTATGTATATTTTATTGTTTAATTTTTAATTATAGAAAAAACCTGTTATTAAAAATATATTGATTTTTTTTAATAAAAAATCAAAATAAGGAAAAGATTTTTTAATAAGTATTATATGTATATACGGTATGCTAATGAATGAATTATCATTTAATGTCTATTAGAGGCTATTAAATATATCAATCACCATTTTTCTTTTTGGAAACAAATAGAATTATAATTTTACATTAACTACTAAATAGTATTGAATAATTTTACATTAGCTACTAAAGTTACATTGTCATGATAGTATTGCTTTTTGTATTATTTAATAATAATAATAATAAAAGTTAATTAACACAAAAAATATGTAATTGTTGGCTCTTGTATTTTTATAAAAGTAAGAGTATAATTTTTACCGCAATAACATTAATCTAAAATCAAATAAATAACATTTCCAATTCATTTCATTCTTCATATCCAATGATTTTAGACATATTCTATCTTGTCCAATTATTAGTTGAATGTTTAATTTTTACAACTGATTAGTAGATTATATTAGATTTTTACACATATCATTCGTCAATCAACTAATCACATTAAAATCTTCAAAACTTAGATCAAATTCAATTTTCTACGGTCAATTTTAATTTTATTTATTAATTTTACACACCTATACTTATCTATATTTTTCTTTCATTCCCTTCACAATTTCTATCTCATTAACATTTTTTTATCACTCATATTTTCTTTTATCTCTACCAAATATAGGTTAAGACATTTTATTATATTGTTGCATGTATATAAAAATTTGTAAAAAAAAAAAAAACTCAGAAAAGTTTTTCATCAACTCATGAAAATTTAACATTGGCAATAATCCAAGATATTATTAAAATGTAAATAATTAAGAGACATCATTGAAGTCAAATACTTTTATCCTTATTATTATTATTTTTTATTTTTTCAATGTTTGGGATGATTATGCTAAAAAGAGTCAGCTAGCCAGTGTTAACATATATTAACGCCCAACCACATGATTAATATATTTTATATTAATGTTGTTTTTTTGTGATTTTAAACAAGATCCTTCCTCCTTTTTTATTGTCACATTTACTTTTAAACTTAGTCAAGGTCAAAAGTGATAAGTTACTTATATAATGCTTATTTATAATGTAAATTTTCTATTTAATGTTTAGATAAGATTTTTAAAAAAAATTTAATTTAATAATTATGTGACCGACATGTCATCAGGTCACTCTTCTAAAAATTTGAAAAAAACATAATTTATTTTTAGAAATTTTAAATAAAAACTATAAATATAGACCATTGATCTTAATCCAATGGTTAATATCAAAGTAACCATCTATAGGTAGTAACCATTAAAAGTGCACCCATATTTATATATATATATTATTGTATTTATAGTATAGTTACTACCATTCTTTGTTAATAATAAAAACTCAAAAAATATCTTATATAAGTATCTTATTTAATTTTTTTTAAGTTTTTTTAAGTTTATTAGGTGTTAAAATCAAAGATAATGTATATGAGTTAAAAAAATTTTAAAAAAAATAATTAAAAAATTAGATTAATGGAGAAAATAGTGTAGTTGCTACCATTCTTTGTTAATAATAAAAAGTCAAAAAATATCTAATATAAATATCTTATTTAAATTTTTGTAAGTTTATTAGGTGTTAAAATCAAAGATAATGTATATGAATTTAAAAATTTTAAAAAAAAAGGATAATGGATTTTGTAAATGAATTAAAAAATTAGATTAATGGATAAAATATAATTAGTGCTTTGAAAAGATTGTAGAGTGCCATATAATTTCGTTGAAGCCTTCCTTTATATATATATATATATATTATTGTATTTATAGTATAGCTGCTATCATTCTTTGTTAATAATAAAAACTCAAAAAATATCTTATATAAGTATCTTATTTAAATTTTTTAAGTTTATTAAGTGTTAAAATCAAAGATAATGTATATGAATTTAAAAATTTGAAAAAAAAAGAATTAAAAAATTAGATTAATGGAGAAAATAGTATAGCTGCTACTATTCTTTGTTAATAAAAAGTCAAAAAACATCTTATATAAATATCTTATTTAAATTTTTGTAATTTTATTAAATGTTAAAATCAAAGATAATGTATAAGAATTTAAAATTTTGAAAAAAAAAAGATAATTAAAAAATTAGATTAATGGAAAAAAGAGTATAGCTGCTACCATTCTTTGTTAATAATAAAAAGTAAAAAAATATCTTATATAAATATCTTATTTAAATTTTTGTAGTTTATTAGGTGTTAAAATCAAAGATAATGTATATGAATTTAAAAATTAAAAAAAAAAGATAATGGATTTTGTAAATGAATTAAAAAATTAGATTAATGGAGAAAATAGAATTAGAGCTTTGAAAAGATTGTAGAGTGCCACATAATTTTGTTGAAGCCCTCCTTTTTATATAAATATATATATATTATTGTATTTATAGTATAGCTGCTACCATTCTTTGTTAATAATAAAAACTTAAAAAATATCTTATGTAAGTATAAATTTTGTAAGTTTATTAGGTGTTAAAATCAAAGATAATGTATATGAATTTAAAAATTTGAAAAAAAAATTAAAAAATTAGATTAATGGAGAAAATAGTATAGCTACTACTATTCTTTGTTAATAATAAAAAGTAAAAAAATATCTTATTTAAATTTTTGTAAGTTTATTAGGTGTTAAAATCATAGATAATGGCTTTTCAATATGAGCAATTAAGTTTCTTTCTACATACCTGACAAAAGGGATGCTTAAGTTATTCCTCTTTACGTGAGTCTTGTGGGTTTTCGCTCTCTCTCTCGGTTGTCCTTCTTCTCCTTTGAAGTTCTGTCACCGTTAGTGTTTGAGTTCGAAGTGGTAATTGTGGTCTCTTGGTCGTGTTTCGTTATGGATTCCGATGAGTTAGCCGCACTTCAATATGCTTTAGATGTTTATATTTCTGATGAAGCTATTCAAGGTGATCTCGATGTGAACGATATTTCTAAGGGGTTAGAGAAGGTCGCTCGATCTCTTGTCGGATGTATCATTTCGGCACGTAATATACCCCGTGAGGCTGTTTTGATTTCCACTAATAATATGTGGAAGTTAAAGGGGACTTTTGAGGTTGATTTTCTCAAGCCTAATATGTTTCTCTTTAAGTTCGTTCTTGACGACGATCGTCTTCGTGTTCTTAGAGGCGGACCGTGGATTGTGGAGCATTCCTTGTTGGTTTTGGCTGAACCAACTGGGAATTGTAACTACTTGGATTTGTGTTTTAATTATGTTTCTTTTTGGATTCAGTTGCATAATTTACCGATTTGCTGTCTTTCAACTGAGGTTGGGTATGAAGTTGGTGCGCTTATTGGTCCTGTGATTGAGGTGGCGACTGGTTCTTTTGGTGATCATTTGGGTCGTTTTCTCCGAGTGCGGATTTCCATTGACATTACTAAGCCCCTTCCCCGTGCCATAAAGGTTGGTTTAGTCCCTAGTGTGGATAAAGTCTCGTTGCTTTGAAATTTGAACACCACCCGGATCTTTGTTTTAATTGCGGTATTATTGGCCACCCGATTAGAGAATGTAAAGCTAAGGTTTTTAGTGTGACTGGGAAACCTTGCTTTAAGTATGGAGAATAGATCAAAACCTTGCCCTCTGTGAAAAATTATGCCCTGGTAAAATGTTCTCGTGTGGTTGCTAATCGTGGGTCTGGTTCGGAGCCCACTGGTGTGACGGCAAGGGCCGCTGCTGATCTGGTTTAGAAGGAAAAAATTCCGACCAGTAACGTGCGCCCGCCACACCCTGATTTACGCCAGCACTCAGGGAAGGGGAAGATGGTGGTTTCAGAACCAGTTGTCAAAGCTGTATCTACCCCGAAATCTTCTCATTGTAATGGAATTGTTATTAATGAGGGCAGTGTACCCGTGATTGACTGTGGAAAAAAATCAGTTACTGGAAAAGATAGTATTAATGGGAATAATGCTGATTTTGTGGCTCTTAAAGAAGTTATTCCTGAAGATTCTCCTCCTTTATGCCCTTCAATTTGCTCGGGTATTAAATCTCTAAATATTGGCAAAAGTTTGATTTCTTCTAACGTTAATAGTGTGGACCCTACTGTTGAAAGTCTTCCTTTGGCTTTTAATTCATTAAAAAATAATGATGTTGTGTTGGACTTGAGTGGGGACCCTTCCTCACGTAATAATAATTTGCATGGGGAGGATTCCTATGTGCATGGGTCTGATCCCATTGAGAAGACAAATGGTGTACATGTTATTAATTCACTAAATAATAGTGATGTTGATTTGGACTTGAGCGGGGACCCTTCCTCACATACTAGTAGTTTGCATGGAGAACATTCTTACGTGCATGAGACTACCCCCATCAAGAAGTCAAACAGTGCAGTCATATTTGGTTCTACAGCCCCGGCTAGCTCTCTTTCTCCTCTTTCCTATGCCGCTGGAAGTAAGAGACGTATACTCCCTGCTTCTTTTGGAGTTGTCTCTGCCTCTCGTGGTCGCCGGGGACGCAAAGCTGGTACCCATACGGGATCCCGTGGTGATTTTTTATCTATTCAAAAGCCACCTCGTGTGGTTAAAAGAAAATTAAAGAGTCAAGCGAAACCTCAGCTCTTGAACTCTTTGGTTGATGAGGTTTTGGACCCTCTTTCTGTTGCTTCAGATGTTTTACCGGGAGTGGTTGATGATGAAGTTATTGACACTGTCTCAACGGCGGACCTAGCGGTGGAGCTAGGCCGCTGAGCATTATGAATTGCCTCGTGTGGAACGTTCAAGGTCTAGGCCAAGACCGGACGTTCCAAGCTTTGCTTGGCCACGTTAAGAAGTTGAAGCCGGATTTTGTTTTTCTGTTTGAAACTCTTAGTTCGCAGTCTCAATTGGAAGTTCTTCGAGTTCGTCTTGGTTTTTGTGGTAAGATTGTTGTTGAGAAAATTGGTCGTAGCGGTGGTCTCTGTCTGATGTGGGGGGACTCCGTTGATGTTGAGCTTATCCAGTTTTCTAAGTTTCATATTGACGTTTTCATCCATGTTGTTGGTTCCCCGTCTTGGCATTTTACGGGTTTGTATGGTCAGCCTGATGCTCGCCTTAGGAAGGATTTCTGGCGTTTCTTGGGTATGTTGGCTTCGTCTTATGATGGTCCTTGGTTGTGCGGGGGTGATTTGAATAAAATTATTGTTGCTAGGGAGAAAGATGGTGCGACGTCTAGGCCCAATTACCTTATGAGGAACTTCAAACAAGCTTTATTGAATTGTGACCTTGTTGATTTGGGTTTCTCGGGCCCGAAGTTTACTTGGTGTAATCGGCACAATGATAGCACGTTTACTCAGGTACGTCTTGACCGCATGCTTGGTAATCCGAAATGGTTTGATTTGTTCCCTAGTTTTTCTGTGTCTCATCTTAGCTTTTGGGGTTCTGATCATCGACCTCTACATGTCCAATTTAATCATACTAATGAGGGCATTAAGGGGCATGTGTTGCTTAAGTCTCGATTTCATTTTGAGACTGCTTGGGAGGAGGATGAGGAATGTGGGCATATTATTTCTTCGGCTTGGAATAGTGGTGCGGGGTATAACTTTGAGACTTTGGCTACTAAAATTGCTAATGTTGCCACTAATCTTGGTCGTTGGAGCACTACTGTGTTTAAAAGGCATCATAATAATATTAAGAAAAAGCAAAAACAATTAAAAAGTTTGGATGCTTCTCTTTCGGTTGCTAATTTAAAAGATTATGTGTCTCTTGAGAAGGAATTGGATGTGCTTCATCACAAAGAAGAAAAATATTGGGCACCCCGCTCTAAGCAGATTTGGCTCAAGCTGGGTGACCACAACACTGCTTATTTTCATAAGAGTGCCACTGCTCGGAAAAAAAGAAACTTTATTGGCTCTCTTTTTGATAAGAAAGATACTGAAGTGTTCGGGCAAGATAATCTCGCGGGTGTCTTTCAAGACTATTTCCAGTCTATTTTTGAGTCTGGTTCTCCTACTTGTGCTGATATGGATCCTGTTCTTAATGCTATTGTTCCCAAGGTCACTTCTCATATGAACGATCAACTGACTAGACCCTATACTGGTGAGGATGTGAGGAAGGCTCTTTTCCAAATGAGTCCATCTAAAAGCCCTGGCAAGGATGGTATGTCTGCAGGCTTCTATCAGAAGTATTGGGATACTGTTGGTCCTGAAGTATTGGGATACTGGCAAGGATCGGTATGTCTCCGTTTTTTGAATGAGGGTGGGCATATTAAAGGTATCAATTCTACTCTTATCACTCTTATTCCGAAAATTGATAATCCTAAGCATGCTTCTGATTTTCGTCCTATTAGTTTTTGTAATGTGCTTTACAAGATTATTGCAAAATCTATGACTAATCGATTACGTGAGATTCTGGATTCAGTGATTTCTGATGAGCAGAGTGCCTTCCTCCCTGGACGTCTTATTACTGATAATGCCATGATTGCCTTTGAGTGTGTTAACCATCTGAAACGACGTGTTAAAAGTAAAACCGGTGCTTTTTCTCTTAAGCTTGACATGTCTAAAGCCTATGATCGTGTTGAATGGAGTTTCTTATGTAGCCTTATGAGGAAACTGGGCTTTCATGAGAAATGGATCAGTTTAGTTCTGGCATGTATTTCTTCGGTTGACTATGCTTTTAATCTGAATGGTGAAATATTGGGTAAAATTATTCCTGGCAGGGGACTTCGACAAGGTGATCCTTTGTCACCCTTTCTATTTCTGATCTGTGCTGAAGGTTAGTCTGCTCTTGTTGTAACGCCCTAGATAGCCAAGACTGTTACACTGTGTGTTTATAAAGTGCCAGACTTGCTAATCAAGTCATTCAATTAAAATCGTGTTACTAAAACTGTAAAGGAACTAAGGTTTAAAATGGTTTGGTCTTGAAAGCCACATTTTCATTAAGAAACACTATTTGTTTACACGGGATCCCAAAAATACAAGTTCGAAGATCGTTTACAAAAGTTATATGATTCAGATACAATAACCAGCCATACTAAGGCAAAACAAGCGGTTAGGTAATCCCTGTCCTGATCCACTTCTCGACCATGATGATCGAACGGTTGGCTATGTACATTCCACCTCGGAGCTCTCCATCTCAGGCTTGGTCCAGCTTTCTCTTGCCTTTACCTGCACCACGTAGCACTCGTGAGCCAAGGCCCAGCAAGAAAACACAGCAACAGAGCATAAGCAACCAACAGACAAATCCATAACCCACAATGTATCACAAGTTCTCAAACATGTAATCATTCAGCAAGACTAAGTATTCAGCATACCAAGCATATCAATTCACATCACATATCACTGCACAAATGATAACTAGGGCTAGCGCTCTCAGGCTGCTCCCTCCGTTATCCCACTAACTCCGGCTTGATTAAGCCGAGCTTAGTGAATATTCTCGGCTACCAGTGGCCAAGCCGCGCCCTGTGCGCAAATACTATGTACGGCACTCTTAGGCCGCTTTACATGTCCCATGGCGTAATACCATCATTGACACGATACAATTCTCGGGAGCACTTAGTCCCATCACAAACATGTATTCGGGTGCAGTTTTCTTACCTTTCGATTTACTAGCTTTGACCCCTCGACTCCTTGAGCACGATCCCCCTCGAGCCCTAGCGCTCACCTAAACACAACCATAGCCAAAGTCATCATCAACCCTCAAGTCCAAAACCCAGCCCCGGGGCCAATCCCGAGCCCTCGGGAAGTCCTAGTTCCACCAAACAAGGTGGTGGAAACAAACCCCAAACCTTAGGTCAAAAACCCTTGCAAACAACCCCAAAATCCTCTTCAGAACGTAGGGTAGCGCTACAGCACTACAAATAGAAGCTAAACTCCCTTTAGCATCATGGCCTAGCGCTACAGCGCCCAAAGGCTAGCGCTGTAGCGCTAGTCACAGACAGCCCAACACCAATTTTTCTCTTCTGCGATTTTCTCAAACCAACCTCAACCAAAACTCTTCCAACTCTTTCCCAAACTCAAAAACAACCTCATGACCATACTCCACTCATCCCAAGCACCCCAAACACCTATAACTCAAGCACATGCATCCATAAACTCAGAATTCACCATGGCCACTCCTAAGCTCTAAAACTCAGTGCAAACCAGCTGAACAACAAAGTTAGAGTTTAGGCTTTATACCTTTGATAGAATTTCGACCACAAGCTGTCTCTAGACCTTCTTGGCTTGCTTCTCCTCAGCCTTAAGCCTGAATTCCCTAAGGTTCCATCCAATTCAACTTAAGCACCACAGCTCAAAAACCTGAAATAGAAATTGAAGAACTCTAGTGCCTTACCTCAAGTGCTGATGAATCCTTGCTAAACCTCTGCCAATTTCTCAATCTTAGACTAGGATCCTTGATGCTTAATTATCCCAGCTCTCCTCTGAGCTTTACTCCAGAAATCCTCAAGAAACAGGTGAAAGAAATGTAAACCGACTGAGAGAAACTCTCTCTGTTTTTCTCTCTTTCTTTTCCCTTACTTTTCCTTCCTTTTCAGATTTCTATAATATTCTACAAATCCCACTAACATAAAGCCTTGGTATTACTTAACTTCTGTAAGACAAATGACTAGTATGCCCTCCCCATTAAGTTTAAACACTTTAATCCACTTAAGGGCATTTTAGTCATTTTACCCAATTCCCGCTAATTCCTCGAGTGTCTCTATTATTTCCCGCTTAATTCCCGATACCTAATTAGTTACCAATAATATTCCTCAATGTTAGAATAGACTCCAGTATATTCACTAAATTCCCATTTATACCTCTGGGCTCACCCCGTGCCGGGTATAAATCCCCACTATGACTTTTTCGCTACTTTGCTCTCTAGGATCGTCTCGTGTCACAGATCACAGATATATCCACATAATAATGTGGTCTCGACAATTATCACATATATCACTATAGTTATGCCCATAGTGGCCAAAACTACGATTATGCCATTCTAACCTAATTAGGGCCTACATGCATACTAATACACATAGTCATGCATCTCAAGTACTCAGATAATCATATAACATGCTTTAACTCATAATCATGCATCTTAATAATTAAATCACACATAATTCCCATTATGCCCTCCAGGCACACTAATCAAGGCCCTTAAGCCTTATTAGCGAATTCGGGTCGTTACACTTGTATAGCGTGATTGTGTGAATGGCTCACTCTCGGGTCTCTCTTGTGAGCGTACTGGTCCCCAGATCTCCCATCTCCTTTTTGCTGATGATAGCCTATTCTTTTTCAAAGCATCAGTGTTTGCTTGTCACCGTTTTAAGCAGCTTCTGGATTGGTATGGTAAGGCTTCTGGTCAACTTGTGAATTTTACTAAGTCTGCCATGTGTTTTAGTTCTCGGATTTCCTCTAGTGATGCTGCTGACATGGCCACTATCCTTGGTGTTCCTATAGTTGTTTGCCATGAGAAGTACCTTGGTCTACCTTGTTTTGCTAGGCAGAGTAAGAAAGGTCTTTTTCAATCCCTCAAAGACTGTATTTGGAATAAATTGTTTAGCTGGAAATCTCGGTCCTTCTCTGCTGCTGGGAAAGAGGTGCTTATTCAATCTGTCATCCAATCTATCCCTGCTTATTCTATGAACTTGTTTAAGCTGCCTGCTAGTTTCATTAAAGAAATTCACTGGCTCTGTGCTAGTTCTGGTGGGGTGGTAATGTGAAAAAACAGAAGTTACACTGGTGTACTTGGGAGAGACTTTGTTGGCACAAGTTGGATGGAGGAATGGGGTTCAGAGATCTTGCCTTGTTTAATCAAGCTTTGTTAGCTAAGCAGGCTGCAAGACTTTATTCTAATCCAGATTCTCTCGTTGCGAAGGTTATGAAAGCACTCTATTATCCTACTTCCTCAATGCTTATTGCCACAAGTTCAAAGAAATCCTCTTTCATCTGGAGATCAATTTTATGGGGTAAAGAGCTTTTTCTTTCAGGGGCTAGGTGGCTTATCAAAGATGGAAATAATGTCTCTGTGTATCATGACCGCTGGATCCCTCGCTGGGATGGTGATAGGTCTTGCTTGGATCATTTTCTTCCTGAAGATGCAATGGCATCTAGCCTTCTTCTTCCTGATGGTAATTTGAACTCTGATTTGATCAATGAGGCTTTTAATTTGCAAGAGGCGGCCGCTATTCTTTGTATCCCTCACAATCATCTTCTTGTTACTGATTGTGTTATATGGCATTTTGAGTCTTCGAGTTTTTATACCGTCAAAAGTGGATATTGGCAGGCCATTCGTTTGTTGGGGATGGGCCAGGCTTCAGGCTCTAATGGCGTTTCGGTGATATGGACTAAAATCTGGCAATTAAATATTCCTGGGAAAGTGAGGCATTTTTTGTGGAAAGGTGCTAACAACTGGCTGCCTACTTTTTCTAATCTTTGCAGTCGAGGTATTTCTGTTGCTTCCTTATGCCCTTTTTGCCTGAAGGGTCCTGAGACTGCCATCCATGCTTTATGGAATTGTGATAGACTGAGTAACTTTAGACACACTGTTGGTAATATTATGCATGTTCCTCCTTACACTGGAATGGACTTTTATGAGTTTTTGTTAAATTGCTTAGATTTTTTATCTGTAGCTGACTTTGGAAAACTCATTGTGTGTTTATGGCGTATTTGGTATCGGCGTAATATATTTGTTAATGAGAAGACTACTCTTCCTGATCAGATGGTTATTGAATGGAGTTTGGCATTTCTAGATCGTCACTTGAATGCCAATGGTGGATCTGTCCCCGCCAATGAGCCCTTGCGGGAAACTCCGAAAGTGCATCGCTGGGAGAAACTAGTGGAGGGTGTTGTCAAAATTAATTGTGATGCTGGTCTTGACCATAATGTGAAGAAGGCTGGAGCTGGGGCGGTGTTCCATGACTATCATGGCATGGTCCTTGCCTCTAGAACGTGGTCATGGGATCATTTATTGGAACCCATTATTGCTGAAGCCTTGGCGGTTTATCACAGTATCTTGTTGAGCTCAAGACTTGGGTATCATATGGTGGTCATTGAATCTGATTGTGCTAATGTGGTCCATGCTATTAACAATCACAAGATCGAGCATTCTTATCTATGATATATTATTAGGGATATCCTTGCTTATTGTAATTCTTTTCATAGTATCTCCTTTAATTTTTGTCCTAGGATGGCCAATAGTGTTGCACACTCTTTGGCTAAGTTTGCTTTATCTCTTTCTAATGATTTTGTTTGGTGGCCTGGATACCTTGAGTGTATCAATGCTGTAATTCAGGATAACATTATTTGATCAATATATTTTATTGGCACTCTTTTTCCTATTTGAGGTTTATCCCATTGGGTTTACTTATGAGGTTTTAATGAGGCATTTTCTTCTAAAAAAAAAAAAATCATAGATAATGTATATAAATTTAAAAATAAAAAAAATAATGAATTTTGTAAATGAATTAAAAAATTAGATTAATGGACTATTAATTAACAATTTATTTTATTTAACACCAAAATATTTTGTTTTGATAAAAAAAAACCTACCTGAAGCGTATAAAAAAGTTCTTATCAAACAGGGTATACCTTTCCAATTCAAAAACATTCGACAAATCTGAAAATTTTCTCACTTTATTATATTTTTGGTCAGGTCTAAGAGTTGACAATTAAATTAAATGAGACTAACTACGAATCTTGAACAATATTATTTCTTCTTTCAAAAAAAAAAAAACAATATTATTTCTCTGCCATATTGTCAGTATCATTTACCTTTTGATCTGCCCTCTGTTCTCCGTTCTCTCTCGCTCACTTGTCCCATTCTGAAAACCCTAATCGCCATGGGAGATTCTGTGGCTCCTCGTCGCTTCTCCGTTCATCAAGCTCTCGGCGGTGGATATGGTACTCTTTCTTTTTCTTATTTCAGAAATTATATACACTTCTACATATTCAAAATTTTGTTTATTGGTACGTGCACTCATCTAAGTTCTTCGTCATTGACCCCAATTTCAAATCAATCCATTTTTATGTAATTGGACTGCGACGAAGTTCTATTCGGCATCCAATGCGAATTGATTGCTGATTACTTTACATTTATTTGTTAATTACAATTTTAAATTTGATTTACGTAAATTTATGTTACATATTGCACTTGATATTGGAATTTGATTGTCCTATTTGTCTACTTCTCTGATTTTCTTTTCTTTCTATTTTGGGGTCAGTTTCTGATGTGCTACTATGGAAGAAATGGAGTGTAGGAGTTGTAGTACTAATCTCATCAACGGCGTTGTGGTTCCTATTTGAGCGAGCTGGTTACAACCCATTATCTTTTGTGGCCAATGTTCTATTGTTACTTGTCGTCATCCTCTTCTTCTGGGCAAAATCTGCATCTCTTCTCAATAGGTATTTGTTAAATGTTTTCACCTTGATTTCCTTTTTAGTTGGTTACCTCTTGTTTTGTCTCATTTGTAGTGGTTTTGGTTATGAGGAAATTATTCAAAGAAAAATTTCCCTCCAATTTATTTTTGCACTATGTTAATTCATTTTTTCAATTGGGGAGCCATTTATTGACGAATAATTATCTATGTATTCAGCGCCCTCAAGAGAGACCGCCAAATTAAATTGAAAGACAGTAAAAAATAAAGATGACTTAGTAAATGTTAATTGAGCTTGCAATAACTATAGAAGTTCTAAGTGAAAGCAGAGTGCATTCAAGTTATCAAGAAGCAATGCAGATATAACTTATTAAGAAATGAGTTACTCTTTTTTCATGGTTTTGAAAAAAGGTGGATTAGATATTAACCGAGATGAGTTATGGCTCTACTAGATTAATATTTTAATTTATGGGAACCATCGTTTTGTTGGAAGAAATAAGAAGCTACACATATTGATTAGTAGATACAAGTAGCTTTTAAAATGACATCCATCAATTTACGTGGTGTAAAGTAAGTTTTCAAGATAGGGTGCTGATTTATTTTGTTCTGAGCTTTAGATGATGGAAATCAGCATTTCTACGAAGACATAATTACAAGATGTATCTAGTTTTAGAAACTTAGGAATGGTATCCATTAATATAAGTGGTGAGAAATGTTTAAAAAAGTTTCCAGGATGGTGATGATTTATTCTATTCTCATAGTGAGAAATGATTTTACTCTGTTTGCAGACCCTTGCCTCCTCTTCCTGATTTAGAAATTTCTGAAAACTCTGTTGTGATGGCTGCTGATGTACTACGGGTGTGGGCTAATCAAGCATTATTGATTGCACGAGACATTGCTATTGGTAGAAATTTGAAGTTGTTCTTCCAGGTTAGGTGTTACCATCCTAATTGAATTTTTACTCCAGCAAATGTGGTTAAAGTAGGTTTCATTGAACACAAAACTTTGCTGTTTTATTTGTTTAACTTTCTTTTTCAATATTACTATGGATGGGCAGGTTGCTTTAGTTTTATGGGTGACATCTTATATTGGAAGTTTCTTCAATCTTCTCACTCTTGCCTATGTTGGTGAGATTTCCACTGTGCCAATAAATGTTTGCGATCAAGTGATTTTACAAGAGCAAATATGTTCACATCCTTTTTTTCTTTCCTTTATTATGCAGGGGTTCTATTTAGTTTTTCAGTTCCAGTGTTGTATGATAAGTATCAGCACCATATTGATGATAAGCTTTGCGTAACACATAAGTTGATTCAGACACAATACAGAAAATTTGATGAAAACGTTCTAAAGAAGATTCCTATGTCACTGAATAAGGAAAAGAAGGTGCAGTAGGTAAAATTTCTCTCTCTCTCTCTCTCTCTCTCTCACACACACACACACACACAACCTCTTCGCTGTCTATTATTCCTTACCATTTTTTGTTTAGTGCTGATAGTTTGGTATATGGTTCAAAGTTCAATGTGAGAATTTGGACAACTCGGTAATCTTTCATTAGGACTCTAGCACTTATGCACTGTCATCTAGCGATTCATTGACTATATTGATTTTATGTTTCCCAATGGCTTGCATTGACTCTTCATAAATTGGTTTAAAAGGTGTCTACAGTTGTTTGCACCCATAAATTTGTTTTGCAAAATGCTTTCAAGAGAA
Source organism: Humulus lupulus (assembly GCF_963169125.1). NCBI lineage: Eukaryota > Viridiplantae > Streptophyta > Magnoliopsida > Rosales > Cannabaceae > Humulus > Humulus lupulus. The sequence continues at coordinate 107,124,382 of NC_084793.1, forward strand.
CCTACCTGATGTCATGTGATGTCTGCCATTTAGTTTTGAAATTGGAAAAAGCCTTTCTGAGTTACCTTTGTACTCCTAAATAAGTTGTTTAAAATCTTTCTCAATATTACACAATGCAGGTTTAAGATGCCGTTATATGGCATGGTTGATCAAACTTGGATGCTTATGCTTAAAGATTGACATTTATGACGTAACATACTGCAAACTCTAATCATTGAGATGTTTCATGTGGTTATATGCGAAAGCAACATAGGGAAAGCTGTGTCTAAAGTGACTAGAATTCAAGATACATTATGTTTAAGCATGTCAACATGTGATAAGAGCGTCTTAAGAAAGCTGAAGGAAGTCCATGTCTTGTCCTAACTCCTAATTAGTGTTTCGCGCTCACCCAATTCGTGCGCATATTTATTACGCTGCGTCTACATTTTCAGTTTTATTTGTAGATCGTATTGGTATTGATACTGATATCAATGTACTTGTGCACATTTTCATGTGATGCAGGATAGCAATATGTTCGGCAAAGTAATATTAGGACCTTATAGATGGGTTTTCAACATAAATGAGGCATTTTGCGATTCCTTTTTACCCTCTGGTGCAACACCATCCGTATTAAAAGAGTAAGGGAGAATGGTGATTTACAAGAGTTGACCACAGTATTAACGTTTCCAATTTTTTTCTTTCCTGGGGATCCTTTTGGACTCGTTTTGTCGTAGTTTTTTGGCATACAGTCGGGCCCTTGAGGCTTATTCTTTTAATGTTCATCTCGATCTTTGAGAATGGGGCAGTTAATTTGAGATTGTAAGACCTAGAATTTACTAGTGTTGTGTGTTTTTCATTGTAGTTGATCACGTTGGAGTTAAACGAATCTGCTGATCTTGCACAAAGTTATGCAGTAAAATGATTGAAATATCTTTTGTTTGGAATACGTTTATGACTACAAGAGACACGAAGCTATGGGGATATTGCCTTGTGATAATAAAGAAATTCAATCCATTTTTTTCAGTGAATCAATATTAAAATCCATTAGCTAAAAACAACAGGCACTGGAAATTTCCAACTTCTACCAAAAGAATTCAAAGCGTTTATTTAAACAAGAAGAAAGATGCCTAAGGAAGCTGAAACTGCTTCATTTCTCGTTCTCGCAATAAAATAAAATTTTGACATTTCTCATGTAACATGGCGGAAAAAAGCATTTCTATTTTTTTTTCCCACTTTTGTTTTCAGTACTGAGAAAAGCAATTCACATTCACTGATTCCAAAAACATGTCGCCTCTATTCACCAACTTTGAGATGCACCACCTTTCTTCTACACGGGTACCAGAATTCATGCGAGTCTAGGGACAGGGATGTTTTCTGGAGAGGGTAATGTCACTGAGCGTAATAATTCCAACGAGAAAACCAGACCCAGGAAATGAGAGAGGATCGTATTTGCAGATGCCTGAAAAGACAGACTCATCAGCATGCAAGTTAGATTATTTGTGTACATATTAGTAAGTACCAGCTAACAAGAAGAACGTTTCTTTAGTGTTAATGTTTCTGATGGCAAGCATAGTAAGTGCCTTAGCAACTAATACCTGGCTTAGCACTGTAAAAAAATTAAAAAAGAAATATACCTGCACCAAGAAGACATCCAATGCAAGAACAGGACTAGAACCAGGAGTGATCCCTTGGTAATATGGATTTGCCGAGGTAGTAAGAGCCTTAGCAACTAATATTCCCACCGTGGCTTGCATGCCAAGAATTGCAGCACCCATGCCCAGTAGATTCACTACTATGCCATTTCTCAAGCTTTTCACGACTTCAGCCCGTGGAGGAGCCTGAAAATTGACATTATAAATAAATTAACAAAACCAAAAAATAAATGTCATCTTCATGGCCAATATAGGCTGACTTAAAATTATAATTTGGTATGAGGATGTATTCAATTTCATACCAAACAGAACAAGAGCTATTCATACCAGTATATGGTATGCTGATACGAAGATGAAGATTGTGAAACAAAATCTAAGTGGGATACCATAAATTGCCCACCATTCACATGGGAGTCACCTCCCAAGCAAACAGTCCTATTGGACCAAAAAAATAAAAACATGTTGCTGGCCTTCAGGTTATAAAAAATTATGTTAAAGCCTTTGCTGCACATAATCTATAAGTTTCGTCCCCCATACCATCATGTCAGATTTTTATTTTTCTCCAAACGTTGCAGCTGCATCATCATTATCGTGTTAATGCTACATATAGATAGTATCTATTTCAAAATTTTCCCTTCCAACACAATGCCGGAAGGACAAGACTTTTTGACAAAACCAATTAGATATTGCAGTAAAATCAAACTTAAAAAGATTGAAATAGTCAAACTTATAGCATTAAACAGGTAATCTCATATTTTGCCATAAGCAAACCACTACAAAACATCATAGATCTTGGGGAACTTTACAATACCTTTGAAGGATCATTAGCAGTTTTTCGAAGCCTATCCGAGAGCCGAATGTAGCCAAATGACCAGAATACGGAAATGAAAGCAGCTGCAATCCCACCAGCAGTAGCATAGAACGTAGCAGGAGATGTGACCTTGCCAGTCACCACAACTGAAAACGAAAGAATCACAGCAGCTACAATGGTGCATACAAGCTGCCCCCAAAGCCCTAAACTCCCTAATCTCTTGAAATACCTCGAAGTGTTCTCTAATCTTTTCGCCACCTACACCACAATCACCATCCAATTTCTTCAACTCGATTAAACTAATTCAAAATGAAGAAGTAAAAAACCAATCCTCGGAACCCCACATTGAATTTTCCATTGATTCACAAACATTTTCCAAATTTTTTTATACAATTTTTCAAGCCTTTATACTAGCAAAAGGCACTATCATTTTATCTCATTAGTCATCAACCCCAATGACCAAAGCACTGAAATAAATTACAACTCTGAACCATAACATTAGCTTAAACGCAAGAATCGAGATCAAGCAGCTTAGGAAAGAAAGCAGATAATTGTGTAATAGAACTGAACCTGAGCGAGCTTGGCCTTCTCAGACTCATCGTTTGGGGAAGTGATAGGCGTAGACGAAGAAGTGGCCCTTAAATTGGCAAACACCAGAGGTGTTCTCCTATTCTCCAGAGCAATATACGGCAGCTGCGGTGCCAACAGAAACAATGAAGAGGAAGACGAAGGCTGGAAGGTCTTGGTAGAAAAGAGAGAATTCGAGGAAGGGAGTCTCAGGTTGTTAACGTAGATTGGTCTCCCGGAGCATCGGGGAAGATTTGGAGCGGAGGGCTCAGCCACAGCGGGGTACAAGCCGGTGCGACCCGCCGGTAAAAGTAGCGTTTGCATAGCGGAAAAGATGATTGGGGAAGAGTTTGGCTTTGGAGTTAGAACTTAGAAATGGCGGAGAGGAGAGCTTCAATTGTAGACTTGTATTGTAGTGAGTAATTGAATGAGGGGACTGAGGGAGGTTGGAACTTGGAACCCAGTTCCCGAAGATTCAGGTGAATGTGAATCCACTTAGCTTCTCTATTGTTTCTTTCTGGGCTCCAAGGATGGTTTATGTTTGGGCTTTCAAGTTGTGTAAATGGGACACCCATGAAATTACTAATATTATTTTTTATGTGTATTTTCACTAATTATAGTTTCCCAAAAATTTCATTAAAAATTATGAGTACTTATTTTTATTAATATGATTTTCAAATGAGAAATGTAATTTCACCCTGACATACAATAAAAAGTGAGGTGATTGTGCACGGTGTCACGAGCCAGCTCTTTGACTCCCTAAGTAGATGGGAACGCGCGACACTTGTTGTCACTCCAAATTAGCTAGTTAACCTAAAACTCACACCTCCAGGCAAACAAACTCAATGATTAGTCACGATACATGTCTCTCATATGCGAAGGGCAATAGGGAAGTACAAGCAAGCACAAAATAAGCCGTCTTATAGGCACGTCTCATACAACGAAAGCAAATGGCACGATATGGCCAAACAAAGGCAATATACAAGCAACACATAGACCATGAGGAATCATGCACACAGAAGTATTTAAACAATGTTTTATTTGTAACGACCCAAAATCACTAAATGGCTTAAGGGCCTTGGTTAGTGTGCCGGGAGGGCATAATTGGTTTATGTGTGAATTTATTAAATTAACGTATGATTATATGATAAAAATGTTTGTATGGCTAAATGAATGTAAATGTGATTCTACAATATATTTGTGAGAACCACATTATTATGTGGGTAAATCTGCAGCGTGCAACTCGAGGCGATCCCAGGGAGCTAGTAATGGGGCATAATATTTGACTTGGGGCAAGTCAAAGGGTATTAGATGATTATTTGGGTTATCGGGTTATGGAAATAAATATATGGAGATATATTTGAGGTTAGGAAACATATGTGAGAATATTGGGGAATTTTACTATTTTGCCCTCGGGGACGTTTTCGGTACCCCGAGCCTCGGGATTGACTTAATTAACTAAGGTTAGACTAAGTAAATAGAAGACAGTAGAACAAAAAACCCAAACCGACCATTTTTGTTCCTCTCTCCCTTCTCTTCTCTCTCTCAAGGAAAAAACTACTGGAACCCAATGGAATTCAGTTGGGAATTCAATAGTTTGGGCTAGAATCTTGAAGGTTTAGTCCAATGTTCAGCTAAGGAAACTCAACCAGGGTTAAGGTAAGGGCTGAGTTACACTCTTGATCATTAGAATTCTGAGTTTTGGCTGAGTATTAAAAGTGTTTATGGTTTTGATGTTTAAGGACTGAATTGAAGCTGAGAAGCTTGGGTTTTAGCTCAGAAATTTGTTAAGGAAGTGGTTCATCAAAGAAGGTAAGCTTCAATTCGTAAATTAGGGTTTAAATTCTGAGTTTGCATGACTGGTTTTAGAGTTCTTGAGCTACTGGGTTTCAGAAATCAAATGGGTTTAAGCTAGGTTTTTGTTGGATTATGTTGCTAGAATCATGTTAAAAGTCTTGTGATCAATGGATTTTGGAATTAAGGTGCTTTGGGGTGGTTTCTAGCAAGGTTAGGATGCTAGAAATTGTGGTTTTTCTGGGCATGAAGGGTTGGGCCGCGACTCTGTTCTAGAGTGCCACAGCCCTGCGAAGCACAGAAGAGCCAAGGAGGCTCTGCAGTGGGGAAGCGCCGCGGCGCCATAGGGCAGGGCCGCGGCGCGTGTCTGTGGTCAGAGAGGCCTAGCCTTTATTTTAGGGGCGGGCCGCGGCATGGGTTCCAAGGGTCGCGGCCCTTAAGGGTATTTTTGATCTTTGGGAGGTTTTAAGCGCGAGAACCTAACCTAGGGTGCTCGGGATCAATTCCACCACCGTGTTTGGTGGAATTCGATGTCCCGGAAGCTAGAACTCCATACATAAATATTAACGTGATTATTAATGGTACTCCTATCTTGGTTGTGACTAGGTATTAAGCTAGGGCATGGGAAGCGGATCGTGCTCGAGAGGCGTCGCTCATAATCAGTAAACTTGGAAATTAAAGGTAAGAGAACTGCACCCAGTTGTGGATTTATAATGAGACTAAGGGTTCCCTATTTTGTATGCTTTGTAAATGATGGTATTATGCCATGCAAACAGTAAACCAACGACCTAAGAGTGTCAAAGTTTACACTAGCGCATAGGGCGCGACTCGGCCACTGGTAGCTAAGGACAGCTTATTATGCACTGAGCACAGTTTAAGCGGGTCGGAGTCAGTGGGGTAAACAGAGGGTGCGACCTAAGGTGTCGACCTTGATTATTATGTGATTTTCTTGTTATTTTTTATTGGTAGATTGTTATGTTGTATAGCTGGGTGGTGATTAGCTGATTCTTGGTTGAATCTTCATGCTTTGTGATTATTGTGATATGCTAAGTGTATGAACGTGCTTAAAGGGTTATCAAAATGTTATTATTGCTTGTTATATAATATGATATGTTTTCTTGCTGGGTCTTGGCTCACGGGTGCTTCGTTGTGCAGGTAAAGGCAAGGGCAAGCTTGACCAGCCCTGATTTGGAGAGCTTTGAGAGTAGAATGTACATGATCAGCTGCTCAGCCGCCACGGTTGAGGGGAGACAGGGACAGGAAAACCATAAACTTCTGTTTTGCCTTTAGAAAGGCTGGTGGTTGTTTGTACACTGGAAATTTTGTAAACAGACTTTTAAACGCTATTTCTTTTGGGATCCCATGTGTAAATGTTTAATTACATGGAAAGTATCTTTTGTGACCAAAACCATTTAACCCTAGCACATTAATGACTTTAGAAATCACATTTTTAACTGGTTGGCTTGATTAGCAAGTCCTGCACCTTTACAAATACACAGTGTAGCAGTCTTGGCTATCCAGGGCGTTACAACTTGGTATTAGAGCGTCCTAGGTTTAAGGGCTCCTGAAGACCGGCTGGACATGTACATTCGCTGCTAGAGACAAGCTCGATTCAGGGTTTGGTAATGTGTATGTGTGCATATATGCTTGTATGTCTGGAATGAATTATGAATGTTGTTATTTATTGGATTAATAGGAAGCATGAGATACTGATAGGGCCTGGCCCTTGACTGCTATATGAAATATTAAGGCATGCTTATTAGCATTGCTGTTGTAATGACCCACTACTCTAGACTATTTGGACCATTAACGAAACTATACATAAAATCCTTAAAAGAACTTACATTTGCGAAAATACCATAATTTTATTAAGTAACTTATAAAAATAAAAGTTACTTACAAAGTAAATACCAAAAAGGATATGGGATCCCATTGTCTTTAAAACAAAAACATAATTTAAAATAATAAGACATTACATAATTAGTGCGGAATATACATGTAAAAAAAAACATAAAACCGAAACTACATCCTCGAATCGAATAACGCTCGGCCTCTTGACTCCATTCATCATCGATACACATCCTCCAAGCGTCACGAATCTTACCGCCTCTAAAGCTTATTTTCCTGCACATAAAACAGAAAGGAATGAGCCTAATGCCCAGCAAGGAAAATCTAACACATAGTCATATACACAATTTCATAAGAAAACATAAAGACTTAACATAATACATATAACATACACTTATTATAATGGCCATTATTACTTGGGGTCCCATAGACTAAACATGCATATGCCCATGGTATTAGTGGGGTCCTACTAGCTAAGTAGGTCATATGCCCATAACCCATTTGGGATCTTGTTAGTCATATGGGTCATATGCCCAAGCCTACAAACATATATACATATCATAACACATTTAATAACATAAAACATATAGATAACATAAGCACATAACATATTGATTCTAGCCTATTTTCCTTACCAAAGTTACCGGGATATAATGGACTGAGTTGGGACTTTTTGGAACACTCCTAAAACCATAAGAAAGAGTGAGTCTAAAGAAAGGAGATGAAATGAAAGAGATGGAAAGACTAAACCATAAAAACATACTTACCGACTTATATGCTTAAGAACTTGGATTCCCTAACCAAAATAAGAATGAGGTTAGGGGACTGAGTAGAAGGTTTTGAGAAAGGAAATAACATAAAATAAATGAAATAGAGTTTTGGGTTTACCTCAAAGATTTGCAAGATCAATCTAACCACAACCGAAATACTAACGAATCTCACTTCCCAAAGTGTTTGATAAGCTTATGATGTTTAAGCTTATGATTTTTCCCAAACCAGGTGTTTACACTCTCACACTTACTTAGCACTAGCAGCTTCTGAACTTAGAGTAAAAGGTGAAGAAATGGCTGGGTACTAGGTCCTATTTATAGAGTTTGGGAATGAAAATATCTTGATTTTACTTGAATAAAAATAATGGCTTTTTAGGTGAAAATCATTTGAATAATCGTTCAGCAGAGGCTGAAGACTTGTTCAAAAGATGCTGGACTGTTGAAGGAGTTTGAATGGCTGAAAGGAAATGAATTCAAAAGAGTTTGAATTTATGCTGGAGGAGGCGATATATCGCCCCCTGTAGGCGATATATCGCCTGGGCCAGTATGCCCGAGGCGACCGTGCATCGTCTCGTGTTTTTCGTATCTATGTGCTGCGATATATCGCCCCCTATAGCTGCGATATATCGGCACACGCTGAATATTTAAACACGAAATTACACATTTTTAGCTAAGTTTGAATGGAGTAAACAGCCTTGACTAAGCCTTTAACGTATTCAAAGCTGCTGACTGACCCTATATCATTCAAACTTTACCCTTATTTAATTTAATCCTAAAAAATACTTAATCCTTAATTACCATTCATAACATGTGCTTAAAATCCTATTGGTTGATATCTAAACCTTATAACATAACAAATACTATCCTTAATATCAGTCATATAATCAAACCTTAGGTTATACTTAATATTCTTAAACTATAGGTTAAACTTAGAAAATCTATAAGTACTACTATGAGTGTCCAAATAATTCCCGGTCTGAGCCAAAAATCCACAGTTACAAAGATAATACTAAACATACTATAATACTACTAACAATTAGCTAAGTAAAGTTCTTGGACTCTACAGCTGTGCATGTAAATGAATATTTGGATGATTAACTACATATTGTGTATGGGTGAATGCTTTTGTCTTAACTATTGTGTGGTAATGTTGGGGCATGCTTATTAGCAGCCGGTGCATGTGGATAAATGCCTATATTTTGATTGTTTATGATTGGTTATGTTTCTTTGGTGGATTTTGGAGAAGCTTTTACCCTGTCATCATGGTTTGATAGCCGAGTCGTTGATTGCAGATGGACTTGGATAGCTATGCGTCCAAGAAAATATACATGACTAGCCGGCACTAGGTCTGGGACCGAAGGTGATGACCAGGGCCATATTCCTCCGCCAGTCCTTGAGAATTAGCAACAACTTATGGCAAATATGCAAGCGCTATTGCAGAGTCAAGATGAGCAGATTCACTTGTTGCGATAGCAGGCTCCATCAGGGAGTGCTGCCTGTAATGCCTGGCTACCCCAGAACAGTTACGGTGAACCAGAAATTTGACTCGCTACCCGAGTCCTTTGGTTAAAAACGTGCTTTTAAGTGTTATTAACAGGCTAAGGTGGAAAACCAATAAAAAGGAAAGGATATATTTTATTAAGTTTATAAAATGTTCATGAGCTCATCAAAACATTTACAAATTATTTATAATACAAAATGGCCACTACTGTTTCAAATTTACAACCCCACCAACCTAAGCGGCAAAAACAGGGTAAACCCCCTAGTTCCTCTGAGAACTCCTTGGCCTTGGTGGTCAAGCGGCCGCATATGTACACATCACCACCTAAGCTCTCCACTCAAGGCTGGGTGAGCTTTTCTTTCCCTTTACCTGCACCACATAGCACCCATGAGTCAAGGCCCAGCAAGAAAACACAATATAACATGATATAATATCAACAATGATCATAATAATCATTCAGGATTATCAGTCCAAAACAGATAGATGACAGTCGCAAAAGTCACTAATGTGGGTACATCTCCCTTAAGCCATGTGACGATAGGGTCACCGGGCTTTACAGATAAGTGAACCTTTCACTAGCTTAAACAGGATAGGTGCATGGTGACTGGTCACCAAAATAACCTTCCTCATGACCATAGAGTCATAAGCCTGGAATGTCGTTCCCTAGCCATGTGACAAATGGTCACCTGGGCCTTAGGCCCTGGCTCTCAGTAACTAGTCTTAGACTAGCCAAGTGCTTATAAGATTCATTGACCTTAGGGTCGGTCCAGTGTTAATGCCTTAGAGTCATTCAACGCTGCTATCGATTAGATCTAATCTTCATTCGGCCCTGTGTTCAAGACGCTTATGCCGTTTCTGACTCTTAGGTCAGTGTCCCTGACTAGTCAGTGCCATATACAAGTAAACAGTATTCACTAGCATTTAATATGTAATCCATGTCCACATTTATCAACCAACATGCCTCAATAACAATCATGCATGTCACATACACAAGGTGCGGTTTTCTTACCTCAGGTTCGAGCGAGAAATATAATAAGAATGATCAACATTTTGGTTCCTTAGTGGTTACCTAACCACAACTAATAATAACCTCCATTAATGAAAATCCACAATAATAGGGTCTTAACCTAAGCACCACTCCCGGGACCTAAAAACATGCTCATACGGTGAGTAGATTCGATCCCGGGCCTTAAGGATTGAAACCCTAAGTCAAAAACCCTTAAAAATACTCAAAACGGGACTTTGAAGGAACAGAGTAGTGCTACAGCGCTGATCCCTAGCGCCCCAGCGCTATTCTCAGAACCCCCAACATGCCCAAAAGACCCCTGTGTAGCGTTGTAGCGCCCTAGGGTGGGCGCTGTAGTGCCCTAGGGTGGGCGCTGTAGTGCCCTAGGGTGGGCGCTATAGCGCTACCTCCAGACCAGGAACCCCCTGAAACCTCCTTCTTCATCTCCTTCGATTCTAACCTGATTCCAATGCTTCCAAATCCCATTTTTGGTGCCAAATGAACCCGAAAACCATCCTAACATACCCCAAACATCACAACCATAAGAACCCTAGCTAAAACTCCCAACAAAACAAAGTATTCAACCTAGAAATCACAGCTGTAAAACATAACTAAAACAGGGCAAACCAGGGAATTCAATAGTTAGAAACTTACGCAAAGCTCAGCTTATGATGCTCTTCAATGGAGGAACACACTCCCAAACTCCCAAGGCTTACTTCCCAAGCTTGATTCCTCAAGAATGGTTCAAAAATCACAAAGAAAGTGAAGGAGAAAGAAGGTACGGGAGAGCTCTCCAAGTTGCTCTGTTTTCTACCTCTTTCTCAGCTCAAAATAGTTTATATCAATCCTAGGGGTGAAATGAGCATTATACCCCTAGGTTAATTAAAGGTTTCTAAAGGCTCCCAAGGGAAAAATTGGTATTTCCCACCTATCTCGTTAATCATAATTAACGCTCTCCAATTCCCGCTATTCCCAATAATCTCAAACACCAACAATTCACATCCCGTTACCCTTTAATTCCCAGTAACGCTCTAATCATTAAAATCACCCCGAGACTCATCCCGAGCCCCGAACTTAAACCTGTTATGACTAGACCGCTAATCAATATTCCAAGATCGTCTCATGCCGAATAGCTCGAACAAACCCACATTATAATGTGGTCTCAACATATATCATCGACATGCATACAAATATACAATTATACCGTCAACGGCCAAATTACCATCACACCCCCGTAATTAAAATGTGGACCCACATGCATGCATTTAACATCATATTATAATATAATTCACATATACATGCATTCTATCAATTAATGGCATAATTAAGCAAGTATGGCCCTCCCGGCCTACTAATCCCGCCATTAAACCACATCGGAGAATTCGGGGCATTACAACTATCCCTTCCTTACAGAAATTTCGTCCTCGAAATTTACCTGAACAACTCGGGATATTGACTCTGCATATCTGACTCCAGCTCCCAGGTCACTTCCTCGACCTTGCTGTTCCTCCACAATACCTTAATCAAAGGTATCGTCTTATTCCTGAGGACCTTATCTTTTCTGTCAAGTATCTGAATTGGCTGCTCCTCAAAGGAGAGATTTGGCTCAAGCTCCAGATCTTCATACATACCTCTGAAGAGCTGAAACATGGAATACATTATGCACAGCTGACAAAGCTGAAGGCAAAGATAATCTGTAAGCCACTTGACCAACCCTCTCCAGGATCTCAAATGGACCTACGAATCTAGGGCTCAGCTTGCCTTTCTTCCCAAACCTTCTCACCCCTTTCCATGGCGAGACTCTAAGGAAGACATAGTCTCCCACTTGGAACTCTACGTTCCTACGCTTGGGATCTGCATAACTTTTCTGTCTACTCTGAGAAGTAAACATCTGAGCTCTAATCTTCTCAATAGCTTCACTGGTCCTCTGAACTGCCTCAGGACCTAAGTATCTCCTTTCACCTGTCTCATCCCAATGAATGGGAGATCTGCATTTTCTACCATACATCATCTCATAAGGTGCAACTCTAATGGTAGGCTGATAACTGTTATTGTAGGAGAACTCTATCAAAGGCAAATACTTACTCCAAGATCCACCAAAGTCCAGCACACATGCCCGCAGCATGTCTTCCAATATCTGGATCATCCTCTCAGATTGCCCATCTGTCTGAGGATGATAAGCAGTACTGAACTTCATTTGTGTCCCCATGACCTTCTGTAAACTCCCCCAGAACTTGGAAGTAAAAGTAGGGTCCTGATCTGGCATGATCGACCTCGGTGCTCCATGGAGGCGCACGATCTCTCTCACATAGAGATCTGCATACTGGTCAACTGTATAAGTAGTCCTCACTGGCAGAAAGTGAGCTGACTTGGTGTAGCGATCCACTATCACCCAAATAGAATCATGCTGACCAACAGTCCTGGGTAAGCCCACCACGAAATCCATTGTGATGTCTTCCCATTTCCACTCTGGGATATCTAGAGGCTGTAATAACCCTGTCGGCCTCTGATGCTCAGCCTTGACCTGTTGACATGTCAAGCACTTAGCCACATACTCTATTACATCTCTCTTCATCCTTGGCCACCAATATAATGATCTCACATCCTGATACATCTTCGTGGTGCCTGGATGCAAAGAGTAAGGTGTAGTATGAGATTCATCCAGAATCTCTCGCCTCAAAGCAGTGTCTAACGGAACACATATCCGCCCCTTGTATCGCAACAAGCCTAACTCAGACACTATATAATCTCTAGATGCTCTAGCCAGAACATCCTCTCTGATCTTGATCAGCTGTGGATCACTCAACTGACCTTCCTTGATTCTCTCCAACAGCGTAGACTGTAGCGTAATATTAGCCAATTGGCCCACCAACAACTCTATACCAGCTCTGGTCATATCATCTGCTAGCTCCCTGGCTATCAGCCTTATACCATGAATCTGTCCCAGACCCTTCCGGCTTAAAGCATCAGCTACCACATTGGCCTTTCTTGGATGATACAAAATCTCACAGTCATAATCTTTTACTAACTCCAGCCAATGCCTTTGCCTCATATTCAGGTCTTTCTGGGTGAAGAAGTATTTCAGGCTCTTGTGGCCTGTATAGATCTCACACTTCTCTCCATAGAGATAATGCCTCCATATCTTTAAAGCAAAAACCACAGCCGCCAACTCTAAATCATGAGTGGGATATCTCTTTTCATGCTCCTTCAATTGACGAGAAGCATAAGCAATTACCTTCTCTAACTACATCAGAACACATCCCAAACCCTGATGAGAAGCATCACAATAAATTACAAACTTCTCCTGATCTATTGGAAGACTCAGAATCGGAGCTGTAATCAACCTCTGCTTCAGTTCCTGGAAGCTGTTCTCACATTTATCTGACCACACAAATTTCTGGCTCTTGTGTGTCAACTCAGTCAACGCAGAAGAAATCTTTGAGAACCCTTCCATGAAATGCCTATAGTAACATGCCAATCCAAGGAAACTTCTAACCTCAGAAGCATTCTTTGGCCTTGGCCAATCTCTGACCGCTTCGATCTTTGCTGGATCTACCTTAATCCCCACCTTACTGACAATGTGCCCAAGAAAGGATACCTGAGATAACCAGAACTCACATTTCTTGAATTTAGCAAACAGTTTGTGTTCCCTCAGTCTCTGTAGAACCAACCTCAGATGCTGCTCATGCTCTGACTCAGTCTGAGAATATACCAGGATATCATCGATGAAGACGATCACAAACTGGTCTAGATAATCCTTGAACACTCTGTTCATCAGATCCATAAAAGCAGCAGGGGCAATAGTCAATCCAAAAGACATGACTAAGAACTCATAATGCCCATACCTGGTACGAAAAGCAGTCTTCGGTATGTCTCCTTCCTTAACCCTCAACTGATGATAACCAGAACGAAGGTCGATCTTTGAGAATACCTTTTTACCTTGCAACTGATCAAACAGATCATCTATCCTTGGCAAATGATACTTATTCTTAATTGTCAGCTTATTCACTTCCCTGTAATCAATACACATTCTCAGAGAACCATCCTTCTTCTTTACAAACAGAACTGGTGTACCCCAAGATGAGAAACTAGGTCTGATAAAACCCAAATCTAACAGTTCTTGCAACTGTACTTTTAACTCAGCTGGGGCCATTCTATAAGGTTCTCTAGACACTGGCTCCGTCCCCGGTGCCAATTCTATCTCGAACTCAATTTCTCTATGTGGTGGCAACCTTGGCAAATCTTTTGGAAACACATCCAGAAATTCACAAACAAGTCTGGTCTCCTCTGGTCTCACTGGCACAACCTGGGTGGTATCAACCACACTGGCTAAAATCCAATGCAACCTCCTTGCAATAAATCCCTAGCCCTCAATACAGAAATCATAGGAATGCAAGGTCCATGCACAGTACCAACAACACACAAAAGGATCCTCACCTTCAGGCTCAAAGGTGACCATCTTCCTTCTGCAATCAATGGTTGCCCCATACTTTTCCAACCAATCCATACCCAATATCATATCAAAGTCAGTCATAACCAACTCTATTAAATCCATTGACAACTCTCTGCCCTCCACTGTCACTGGCAAAGATCTGACCCATCTCCTGGATACCACTAACTCTTCAGTGGGCAACAAAGTACCAAACCCCACAACATAAAAATCACAGGGTCTACACAGTCTACCAATAATACTACTAGCAACAAAAGAATGTGTAGCACCAGAATCAATCAATACATTATAAGGGGTTCCAGCACTAAGAAGCTGACCTGTAACAACTGAGGGAGAAGCCTCAACTTTTGCTTGAGTCAAGGCGAACACTCGAGCTGGGGCCGAGCTGTCCGCTTTCCTGGGTTCTTCTTTTCTTGCCTTAGGGCAATCCTTTTTAAGATGACCCACTGCTCCACATGAGAAGCAGGCCCTTGCCCTACACTCTCCCAAATGATGCATCTTGCATCTAGGGCACTCAGGATAAGACTTCCAAGCTTCATTACCACCTGGACAACCCATTGAAATACCATGGGGCCACCTATCAAAACCTAGAACTGGGAAAGTGTCAGGAACCTTCCTCTTCTACTCACTGGGGCCTATACCCCTACCAGAACCCACAAATGGAGGACCTGTCCTCCTGAAATCCTTTCTGGCTGCACTGTCACGCTAGATCCTATTTTCTGCACTCTCAGCTGTGAGTGCCTTATCCACCACCTGTGCATAGGTAGTAACCCCAGCCACAGTGGTGATACATACATCATAGGCTAATCTGGGCTGTAGCCCCTAAAGAAATCTCTCTCTCCTGGTTCCATCAGTGGGCACCAGCTCCATGGAAAATTTTGCCAAATGATCAAATTTCAAGGCATACTCAGTGACTGACAAGTTTCCCTGAAGGAGCCTGATGAATTCCTCAGCTTTAGCTGCCCTGATGGCATCATTATAATATTTCTTGTTGAACAGAGTCTGAAACTCTTCCTAACTTAGGGCATTTACATTCTTGGTCTGGGTAATCACTTCCCACCAAATCCGGGCGTCCTCCCGAAACATATAAGTGGCACAGGCCACCCTTTCATTACCAGATACCCTCATGAAATCAAGGATAGTGGTAATCATACTCATCCATTGCTCTGCCTTGGCAGGATCTTCACTGCCCTCAAATACAGGAGGTTGCTGCTTCCTGAACCTTTCATAGAGAGGTTCCCATTTATTTCCAACCTCAGGCAGATGCTCTGCTGCTAGCATCGACATAGGGGGTGCCTTTGATACACTGGCCACTGCAGGCGCTTGCTGCTGTTTCAGGAGACGAAGCTTCTTTCCCTATCTTAATATTGTTGCCTGCAGATCACTGATTATCTGCTGCCAGTTTACAGGAGCTGGCTGTGGAATCTGTGACTGGTCATTTTCCTGACCCTGACTGTTATTATTCTGGCCTTGATCACTCTGGCCAGCTGAAGTATCTGTCTGCCCTGGATTCATTCTTATCTGACACCTTGTTGAAATAATGATCAATACGGCCAGTCAGGTAGTAATAACTAAACCTATTGCCGCCTTACGTTCCAAGAATAAGTAGACAATTATCACATTCCACAGTCATACAATTATACAGGCACATGCATGTTTATATCATTTAGCACTTAGCATGTATCACATAACAACTCATAATCAACCATACTTATAAGTATGTTCCAGCAATCTCAATACTAATTAGCACACATTTGCTGAGGATATAATATTTTAGGGCATAGGTTTAACATGGTGTCTCATGCATACAGGTAAAGCATATATACTATATTTAAGCAGTTATACATATAACTACATAAATAGTTACCAAACCATGAGTTGCGCTTGACTTTAGTGATGCGAGTACATGCCCAGCCAGTCTGCAGGAACCCTAACCTAGGCACGCTCTGATACCAAGTTATAACGCCTGGCTACCCTAGAATAGTTACGGTGAACGGTGAGCCAGAAATTTGACTCGCTACCCGAGTCCTTTGGTTAAAAATGTGCTTTTAAGTGTTATTAACAGGCTAAGGTGGAAAACCAATAAAAAGGAAAGGATATATTTTATTAAGTTTATAAACTGTTCATGAGCTCATCAAAACATTTACAAGTTATTTTATAATACAAAATGGTCACTACTGTTTCAAATTTACAACCCCACCGACCTAAGCGGCAAAAATAGGGTAAACCCCCTAGTTCCTCTGAGAACTCCTTGGCCTTGGTGGTCAAGCGGCCGCATATGTACACATCACCACCTAAGCTCTCCACTCAAGGCTGGGTGAGCTTTTCTTTCCCTTTACCTGCACCCATGAGTCAAGGCCCAGCAAGAAAACATAATATAACATGATATAATATCAACAATGATCATAATAATCATTCAGGATTATCAGTCCAAAACAGATAGGTGACAGTCGCAAAAGTCACTAATGTGGGTACATCTCCCTTAAGCCATGTGACGATAGGGTCACCAGGCTTTACAGATAAGTGAACCTTTCACTAGCTTAAACAGGATAGGTGCATGGTGACTGGTCACCAAAATAACCTTCCTCATGACCATAGAGTCATAAGCTTGGAACGTCGTTCCCTATCCATGTGACAAATGGTCACCTGGGCCTTAGGCCCTGACTCTCAGTAACTAGTCTTAGACTAGCCAAGCGCTTATAAGATTCATCGACCTTAGGGTCGGTCCAGCGTTAATGCCTTAGATTCATTCAACGCTACTATCAATTAGATCTAATCTTCATTCGGCCCTGCGTTCAAGACGCTTATGCCGTTTTTGACTCTTAAGTCAGTGTCCCTGACTAGTCAGTGCCATATACAAGTAAATAGTATTCACTAGCATTTAATATGTAATCCATGTCCACATTTATCAACCAGCATGCCTCAATAACAATCGTGCATGTCGCATACACAAGGTGCGGTTTTCTTACCTCAGGTTCGAGCGAGAAATATAATAAGAACGATTCCTGAGAACGATCAACATTTTGGTTCCTTAGTGGTTACCTAACCACAACCAATAATAACCTCCATTAATGAAAATCCACAATAATAGGGTCTTAACCTAAGAACCACTCTCGGGACCTCAAAACATGCTCACACGGTGAGTAGATTCGATCCCGGGCCTTAAGGATTGAAACCCCAAGTCAAAAACCCTTAAAAATACTCAAAACGAGACTTTGAAGGAATAGAGTAGCGCTACAGCGCTGATCCCCAGCGCCCCAGCGCTATTCTCAGAACCCCCAACATGCCCAAAAGACCCCTGTGTAGCGCTGTAGCGCCCTAGGGTGGGCGCTACAGCGCTACCTCCAGACCAGGAACCCCCTGAAACCTCCTTCTTCATCTCCTTCGATTCTAACCTAATTCTAATGCTTCCAAATCCCATTTTTGGTGCCAAATGAACCCAAAACCCATCCCAACATATCCTAAACATCACAACCATAAGAACCCTAGCCAAAACTCCCAACAAAACCAAGTATTCAACCTAGAAATCACAGCTGTAAAACAGAACTAAAACAGGGCAAACCAGGGAATTCAATGGTTAGAAACTTACCCAAAGCTCAGCTTATGATGCTCTTCAATGGAGAAACACACTCCCAAACTCCCAAGGAATACTTCCCAAGCTTGAATCCTCAAGAATGGTTCAAAAATCACAAAGAAAGTGAAGGAGAAAGAAGGTATGGGAAAGCTTTCCAAGTTACTCTATTTTTTACCTCTTTCTCAGCTCAAAATAGTTTATATCAATCCTAGGGGTGAAATGACCATTATACCCCTAGGTCAATTAAAGGTTTCTAAAGGCTCCCAAGGGAAAAATTGGTATTTCCCACCTATCTCGTTAATCATAATTAATGCTCTCCAATTCCCGCTATTCCCAATAATCTCAAACACCAACAATTCACATCCCGTTACCCTTTAATTCCTGGTAATGCTCTAATCATTAAAATCACCCCGAGACTTATCCCGAGCCCTGAACTTAAACCTGTTATGACTAGATCGCTAATCAATATTACAAGATCGTCTCATGCCGAATAGCTCGAACAAACCCACATTATAATGTGGTCTCAACATATATCATCGACATGCATACAAATATACAATTATACCCTCAACGACCAAATTACCATCATACCCCTGTAATTAAAATGTGGACCCACATGCATGCATTTAACATCATATTATAATATAATTCACATATACATGCATTGTATCAATTAATAGCATAATTAAGCAAGTATGGTCCTCCCGGCCTACTAATCCCGCCATTAAACCACATTGAAGAATTCGGGGCATTACACTACCCCTATTGTACCACCTTCAGTGGTACCAGTTGTATGGTCAGGGGAGGTTGGGAACAGGTGGGAGCTGTTATATGAGCGGTTCAGGAAGCAGCAGCCCCCCATCTTTGAAGGAGGACATAATCCATTGAAGGCTGAGCAATGGCTGACTATGATTACTACTATGCTGGATTTTATGAGGATAGAGGGACATGACAGAATGGCCTGTGCCACGTATATGTTGAGAGAGGATGCCTGCATCTGGTGGGAAGTGGCCTCACAGACTAGGGATGTCACTGCATTGGGTTGGGAAAGATTTAAAGATTTGTTCAGTTAGAAGTATTATAATGTTGCCATAAGGGCAGCAAAGGTTAATGAGTTCATAGGATTGGTTTAGGGCAGCATAGCCGTTGCAGAATATGCCTTGAAGTTTGGCAGACTCGCGAAGTTCGCACCAGACCTTGTGCCTATAGATGCAGCCAGGCAGGACAGGTTCATTAGGGGGCTTAATGCTATGATAACCCGGGATGTTAGGATCACGACGGTACCTAGGGGAACAACTTATTCCCAGGCCGTTGAGAAGGCTCTTATCGCTGAGGAAGCGGAGAACAAAATTTGGAAGGAAAGTGTAGTGAGGCGCGAGGGTCGCAGGGTGGTGCCTCCTTATTTTGGGTCAGGTAGGGGCGGAGGCCCCAGTGATTTCAAGAGAAAGACCCCTGACACTTTGACCACTGCTAATCCTGATAGGAGGGGTCGGGGTGGTCATAGCGGCCGTCAGGGCATCGGTGAACCATGGAGGAGTTATCCAGAGTGCCCAAGGTGTAGAAGACGCCATCAGGGCGAATGTCGGGCCAAGGCTTGTTATGTATGTGGCACGGTGGGGCACCTCAAGAAGGATTGCCCAACAGTGAAGAAAGGGGAAGCAGGAAAGGTGGACAGCTTGACTCCAGCTCGAGTGTTCACCTTGACACAGGCAGAGGCCGAGGCTAGTCCTTCAGTAGTGATAGGTCAGCTTTATAGCGTTGGCTCTCCTTTTTTTGTATTGATTGATTCTGGTGCTACACATTCCTTTGTTTCTAGTAAAGTGATTGATAGACTCTGTAGACCTAGTGAGTATCAGACTGCGGGGTTTGGGACTTTATTGCCTAATGGGGAACTGGTAGTTTCTAGGAGGTGGATTAGGGCACTGCCAGTGATGGTTGATAGTAGGGAGCTTTCTGTTGACTTGATTGAGCTAGATATGGAGGACTTCAACATGATCTTATGGGTGGATTGGTTGGTCAGATATGGGGCTACTATTGACTGTAGGAAGAAGATGGTGACTTTTGAGCCTAAGGGAGAGGATCCTTTTGTCTTTGTGGGTGCGGTGTGTGGACCCCGCGTACCCATGATATCTGAATTGAGAGCCAGAGACTTGTTACAGGGTGGATGTATGGGTTTTCTGGCTAGTGTTATGGACACTACCAAGATGTTTCCAGCAGGGCCGAGTGAGACCAGGGTGGTTTGTGAGTTTTTAAATGTATATCCTGAGGAGCTGCCGGGTTGCCGCCACGCAAGGAGATTCAATTTGTTGTTGAGTTAGCACCGGGGACAGAACCAGTATCAAGAGCACCATATAGGATGGCACCGGATGAGTTGAAGGAGTTGAAGATACAGCTGCAAGAACTTCTAGATTTGGGATTCACCAGGCCTAGTTACTCCCCATTGGGCGCTCCAGTTTTGTTTGTTAAGAAGAAGGACGGGACTTTGAGGATGTGCATAGACTACAGGGAATTGAACAAGTTGACTATCAAGAATATGTACCCCCTACCAAGGATTGATGACTTGTTCGATCAGCTGCAGGGAAAGACGGTGTTCTCAAAGATTGATCTTCGATCTGGTTATCACCAACAGAGGATCAAGGACGAGGACATACCGAAGACGGCCTTCCGAATGCGGTATGGACATTACGAATTCTTGGTCATGTCTTTTGGTTTGACCAATGCTCCAGTAGCTTTCATGGATCTAATGAACAAGGTATTCAAGGTTTTCTTTGATCAGTTCGTCATTGTCTTCATCGACGACATCTTGGTATACTCTAGTTCAGAGGCAGAGCACAAGCGACATCTTCGACAGGTCTTACAGAGATTAAGGGAGCATCGGTTGTATGCCAAGTTTAAGAAGTGTGGGTTTTGGTTGCCAGAGGTGACTTTTCTTGGGCATATAGTTGGCGCATAAGGGATTAAGGTGGATCTGTCTAAGGTGGAAGCGGTGAGGGATTGGCCGAGGCCAAGGAACGCCTTAGAGGTGCAGAGTTTTCTTGGGTTGGCAGGCTATTATAGGCGGTTTGTAGAGGGATTTTGAAAGATTTCCTCACCACTGATAGAGTTGACAAGAAAGAACTAGAAGTTCGTTTGGTCGGAGAAGTGTGAGGACAGTCTCCAAGAGTTGAAGCGACGACTTATTACTGCACCTGTACCGAGTCTTCCTTCGGATGAAGGAAAGTTTGTAGTATACTGTGATGCATTGAGGATGGGTTTGGGCTGTGTGCTGATGCAGAATGAGAAGGTTAAAGCTTATGCATCGCGGCAGCTAAAGGAGTATGAACAGTGGTACCCTACCCATGATTTGGAGCTAGCGACAGTGGTATTCGCACTGAAGGTTTGGCGGCATTATCTGTATGGGGAGAAGTGCAAGATATACACTAATCATAAGTGTTTGAAAGATTTCTTCACCCAGAAGGATCTGAACATGAGGCAAAGACGTTAGTTAGAGTTGGTTAAGGATTATGATTGTGATATTCTTTATCACCCAGGGAAAGCCAATGTTGTGGCAGATGCACTGATCCGGAGGGGCTCGGGGCAGCTATTCAATTCCGTTCAGATCTCGAGAGAATTAGCTGATGAGATGTTATACGGAAGGAACTGTAGGTCACCCATTCATTAGAATGAGATGGGTGAGAGAAAATATTTGGGGCCAGATATGGTTCAGAAGACAAATGAGGCTATTGAGAAGATTCGAGCCAAAATGCTCGCTTCGCAGAGTAGACAGAAAAGCTATGCTGATCCTAAGCGTAGAGACGTGGAGTTCCAGGTTGGGGACCACGTGTTTCTGCGAGTTTCACCACTGCGACGGGTGAGGAGATTCAGACTAAAGGGCAAGCTGAGCCCTCGGTTTGTTGGACCTTTCGAGATTTTAGAAAGGATTGGATAGGTGGCTTACAGGTTGGCCTTGCCACCATCGTTGTCAGGAGTTCATGACGTATTCCATGTCTCTATGTTGCGAAATTATGTCTCAGATGTGACACATGTATTGAAGTATGAGGATTTAGAGTTACAGACAGACTTGTCCTATGAAGAGCGACTAGTTCAGATTTTGGACCGGAGGGATAAAGTTCTACAGAACAAGTCGATTCCATTAGTTAAAGTGTTGTGGAGAAAAAGCAAGGTCGAGGAAGCGACCTGGGAGCTAGAGACGGTGATGCGGGATCAGTATCCCGAACTATTTAGGTAAATTTTGAGGACGAAATTCTCAATAGGAGGGGATAGTTGTAACGACCCAAAATCACTAATATGGCTTAAGGGCCTTGGTTAGTGTGCCAGGAGGGCATAATTGGTTTATCTGTGAATTTATTAAATTAACGTGTGATTATATGATAAAAATGTTTGTATGGCTAAATGAATGTAAATGTGATTCTACGATATATTTGTGAGAACCACATTATTATGTGGGTAAATCTGCAGCGTGCAACTCGAGGCGATCCAAGGGAGTAGTTAGCGGGAAAGTCACAACGGGGCTTAATATTTGACTTGGGGCAAGTCAAGGGGTATTTCGAGTATTAGATGATTATTTGGGTTATCGAGTTATGGAAATAAATATATGGAGATATATTTGAGGTTAGGAAACATAGGCGGGAATATTGGGGAATTTTACCATTTTTCCCTCGAGGATGTTTTCGGTACCCTGAGCCTCAGGATTGACTTAATTAACTAAGGTTAGACTAAGTAAATAGAAGACAGTAGAACAAAAAAACCCAAACCGACCCTTTTTGTTCCTCTCTCCCTTCTCTTCTCTCTCTCAAGGAAAAAACTACTGGAACCTAAGGGAATTCAGCTGGGAATTCAATGGTTTGGGCTGGAATCTTAAAGGTTTAGTCCAGTGTTCAGCTAAGGAAACTCAACTAGGATTAAGGTAAGGGCTGAGTTACACTATTGAACATTAGAATTCTGAGTTTTGGCTTAGTATTAAAAGTGTTTATGGTTTTGATGTTTAAGGACTGAATTGAAGTTGAGAAGCTTAGGTTTTAGCTCAGAAATTTGTTAAGGAAGTGGTTCATCAAAGAAGGTAATCTTCAATTCGTAAATTAGGGTTTAAATTATGAGTTTGCATGACTGGTTTTAGAGTTCTTGAGCTACTGGGTTTCAGAAATCAAATGGGTTTAAGCTAGGTTTTTGTTGGATTATGTTGCTAGAATCATGTTAAAAGTCTTGTGATCAATGGGTTTTGGAATTAGGGTGCTTTGGGGTGGTTTATAGCAAGGTTAGGATGCTAGAAATGGTGGTTTTTCTGGGCATGAAGGGTTGGGCCGCGGCTCTGTTCTAGAGTGCCGCGGCCCTGCGAAGCTAAGAAGAGCCAAGGAGGCTCTACAGTGGGGAAGTGCTGCGGCGCCACAGGGCAGGGCTGCGGCACGTGTCTGTGGTCAGAGAGGCCTAGCCTCTGTTTCAAGGGTGGGCCGTGGCATGGGTTCCAAGGACCGCGACCCTTAAGGGTATTTTTTGATCTTTTGGAGGTTTTAAGCATGGGAACCTAACCTAGGGTGCTCGGGATCGATTCCACCATCGCATTTGGTGGAATTTGATGTCCCGGAAGCTAGATCTCCATTAGGAAATATTAACGCGAATATTAATGGTACTCCCTATCTTGGTTGTGACTAGGTATTAAGCTAGGGCTCGGGAAGCAGATCGTGCTCAAGAGGTGTCGCTCGTAATCAGTAAACTTGGAAATTAAAGGTAAGAGAACTGCACCCGGTTGTGGATTTATAATGGGACTAAGGGTTCCCTATTTTGTATGCTTTGTAAAGGATGGTATTATGCCATGTAAATAGTAAAATAACGACCTAAGAGTGTCGAAGTTTACACTAGCACATAGGGCGCAACTCGACCACTGGTAGCTGAGGACAACTTATTATGCACTGAGCTCGGTTTAAGCGGGCCAGAGTCAGTGGGGTAAACAGATGGTGCGACCTAAGGTGTCGACTCTAATTATTATGTGATTTGCCTGTTATTATTGATTGGTAGATTGTTATGCTGTATAGCTGGGTGGTGATTAGCTGATTCTTGGTTGAATCTTCATGCTTTGTGATTATTGTGATATGCTAAGTGTATGAACATGCTTAAAGGGTTATCCAAATGTTATTATTGCTTGTTATATAATATGATATGTTTTCTTGCTGGGCCTTGGCTCACGGGTGCTTCGTGGTGTAGGTAAAGGCAAGGGCAAGTTTGACCAACCCTGATTTGGAGAGCTTTGAGAGCAGAATGTACATGATCAGCTGCTCAGCCGCCACGATTGAGGGGAGACAGGGATAGGAAAACCATAAACTTCTGTTTTGCCTTTAGAAAGGCTGGTGGTTGTTTGTACACTGGAAATTTTGTAAACAAACTGTTAAACGCTATTTCTTTTAGGATCCCATGTGTAAATGTTTAATTATATGGAAAGTATCTGTACGCCCTGATTTTCCCACGGGCTGATTAGCAAGCCGAGCTGCGGCCTAACCATGATTACCTCATGATCATCCCCAGGGCCGGAGCTTCTGTCGTAATGTCGTGCCTTCTTAGCTCGAGGAAGCCCCAAGAGCTCGCCTTCACCGCCCAAGGTCGGGGCAGGAATTCCGAAGGCCGAAGACCGAGCTAAGTATGAAGCTCGTGGTACGGGCTGGATATGGAGGCTATGAACCTTTTTGTGAAGTCAACACACGCAAGGTAAACGTGCATATATCAGGCATCACGTGTCTGATATCCCCCTGACTTCTCGGACACGCAGCAGGAACGTGCGTATTCAGACACCCACGACTGGGTTGGGCCATGCGGCCCATTACCTCCTTACCTATCGATTTGACCACACTTATGTGTCAGGTTTAGGAATTAATCATGAATGTCATAGAATTGATACGACAAGTAAGAAGGTCACGGGATGACCTTCTTACCAACTTCCAGGTGCCTTCTCCTATAAATATGGAGACCCTGGGAGTTGATAGGGGTTGGAAAAATAATCTCTTGTAAAAAATACTCTGTAATCAAATACCCAGTGTATATCAATAATATTGACTAGTGGAGTAGAAGGATTTTAACCTTTGAACCACTTAAAAAACGTGTCTTGAGTCACCTCTTTCATCCTCTAAGATCATATATCTGTTTCGGTTCTACATTTGGCACTAATCCCTTTCTCTTCTTCTCTTAATTACCTGTTGGCGAAGAACCGCGTCAACATTTTGGTGCTTTCATTGAGAGCAAGTTCGATTAGTGCTGCTGCAAACATCCAACTATGGTGACTACTCGGTCCAGGCATGGTAACGAGACAGAACAACATGATGGGCAGGAGGCTCATCATACTACCATCCCTGATGAACAAGTTCCTGAAGTCCAGCAGCAGCCAGGAAAACAGCCGGTGGGCCAAGATGATACCGGTAGTTCGGCGCCTCGGCCACCTAATCCGAACCCATGTTATTATACTGCGGTGGAGATGGAGAACGCTCAACTGAGGAGCCAATTAGCAACAGCTAGCCAGCAAATCCAGGATATCCTGGCCCGATTAGCCCCTCTCACAACCGACGTTAACGTCGGAGAGAGGCAAGGCGAGGCTCCTAAGTCTCGCCGGGGTAACCGGTCCAGGCATAGCTGTTTGGATAGACTTCCGGCAGCCAAATCCACCCCTTCATCACACCATCGAGAGGCAAACTTCGAGGAAATGCCTAGGACCGGACAACAGCAATACAGCCGTTCGGTCAGAACGTCAACTCCTAGTTCTCAACCATCCTCGAGGACGCCTAGGGGAGCTCGAGGAAATTCCCGAAGGAGATCCCGGGAGGGCCCGCGACGCCAGCCCATCCCCGACGACCGTCCTGCGCCCCGTCCAAATCACTCGGCGCGGGACCAGCAGGTTGGCAGGGCCGAAAGGCCCCCACCAAACTTGATCCGTCCAGACAGAACTAGGATCGCCTCCCCAGTCAGGCATCCTCCTTCTCCAATCAGGTATCCATTTCCTCCTCGGCCCGTCCGAGACGTCCCGGCCTATGGGAGTAGTAGGAGAAACCCGCCATCAGCTGGGCCTTCCCGGCGTAGCAGGTCGCCAGGAGAAAGCTCAAATCCTCACCACCGAAGGCGGGCCCCAAGCCTATCCAGCAGGAGCCACTGGACCGACAGTTGCCAGAGTGATCTCTCTGGGGGAGACCTGCATCAGCGGTTAAGTTCGACACAAAGTCACCAAACCACCCAGGGAGGCGATCTTCGAGATCGCCTCAACTCTCATAGAGAGGACCGAGCTGGAGATGGTGGCCAGGCTCGTTCAGGGGGGGCTCTGTCCGAAGTACGTAATGGAGGGAATGTCCCAAATAACCTATCTCAAGATAGAAGGGGCAATAACCCACCTAATATGTACAATGGATCCGGAGCTGTTGAACAGCCCCGAAATAACCAAGGACATCAGGACCAAACCCTTGAGCGCCTGACTCAGATGGAGGAGCTGATGAGGAAGCTCTTGCCTGAAAAAGAAAAAGACGAATATGATTCAGGGAATGAAATAGAACTCTTCGCCCCCAATATAGCATCAACGGCATACCCATCTGGTTTCCGTATGCCCCACTTATCAAAATTCAATGGGGACGGAGACCCATCGGACCATTTAGGGATGTTCAACACCCTAATGATGGCCCACAACATTGGCCCGGAGCTGCGATGCTTAATCTTCCCTTCCACACTGACTGGACCTGCCAGGCAGTGGTTCAAGCAAAGTAAAAGACAGTCAATCAGCTCCTGAAAGACCTTCTCAGCTGACTTCAAAAGGGCATTCCGCGCCTCCCAGGCCGCCCGTGTCCAGGCCGACTCCCTAGCTAACGTGAGACAGCAGCCCGGTGAGACGCTGAAGGCCTACCTGAGCAGGTTCGCGAACATCGCTGCTCGAGCTAGGGACGCGGATGATAGCTCCAATCTCATGGCCATGAGAACCGGAATCCTTGTCGGAGGAGATCTCTGGAAGGATATACAAAAGAAGGGAGTCAGCTCGGTCAACGAATTCCTTAATAGGGCCCAAGAATGGATAAACTTGGAAGAAGCTGAAGCCTCAGCTGCGGGAACCAGCCAGGTTCCCGATCAACCCGTTGGAGTAGGGACGGAGGTCGTGGCAGCGACCCCAGACGTCACACAGAACAACCAGCCCGGTGGAGGTTAAAGAAAGGGAAATGGCGAAAACAGTCAGCACGGTCAAAAGAAGAATAAGTCCGTAGACAAGTTTAAGCCCGTTTTCACGACGTATACCGAGCTCACCCAGTCCAGGGAGAGTATCTTCTTGGCCAACTCTACTCGGGTCCCCTGGAAGAGGCTGGAGCCATTGAAGCACCACAAGGGAAAGAGAGACACTTCCATATTTTGCCGTTTTCATAATGATGTGGGCCACAATACCGACGATTGTAGACACCTAAAAGACGAGATCGAAACTCTCATCCAAGCCGGCCCCTTGGCTCAGTACTCACGGAACAGGGTTCCGGCAAGTCGACCTGCTCCAGAAGCCCCAGCCAGTCAGCCCGAGTCTCGGATAGATCAGGATGTCCCTCCTCCCGTGGTCGGGGGAGAGATATCCACCATCTCTGGAGGACCGCACATGGCTGGCACGAGCAGAGGCGCCCATAAGAGATACGTGAATGAACTAAAGGCTCACAACGGAGTGGAGTTCGTCCTGGAGCAGCGCCAGTCAAAGCAGCAGCGATTGGAGAGGCAACCAATCATTTTTACGGAGGAAGATGCAGGACATGTCCAGTTCCCTCACAATGATCCCTTGGTTGTAGCAGTCCAGCTCGCCAACCAGAGAGTGAGGAGGGTACTAATAGACAACGGGAGCTTGGTGAACCTCCTATTCCGATCCACCTTAGAGAAGATGGGTTTGACCGTCGCCGAGCTAAAGGCAACCTCCATGATGCTGTATGGTTTTTCGGGAGAGGGATCAGCGACGATAGGGACGATCGAGCTGGTGATCACCCTAGGGGAAGAATCTTGGACAGTCTCCAAACTACTCGAGTTCGTGGTCATAGACTGCCCCGCTGCCTACAACGCCATTTTGGGCCGACCTACGCTCATAACTTTCGAGGCTATCACTTCCGTTCGACACCTCGTCATGAAGTTCCTTACTTCGACGGGAACCTGCACTATCCATGGTGATCAGCTCGCTGCCAGGGAATGCTACAGCATTTCCATGAAGGGAAAATCTAAACCTGGGCAGCTGGCTATGGCCATTCAGAGTGAAGAGGAATCTCAGGAACCCTTGGCGGATCTTGAGATTGAAAAAGCTCAAAGCGCCATAGGGGGAAATGTCGCTTTAAATGAGGATATTGACCCCCGAGTAGGCGAAGACAGATCCGAGCTCCAGGCTATTGAGGAGCTCGAGGAGGTGAATCTTAATCCACAAAATCCATCACGGATGGTCAAGCTCGGGAAAAATCTCTGTAGCAAGAGGAAGGCGGAGCTGACTACGTTTCTGCGGGATAACTTGGACGTATTTGCATGGTCGCACGAGGACATGGTGGGGATTAGCCCGAGTGTCATCATGCACACGCTTCATCTGGAAAAAAGCATTCCTGCCAAGTCTCAGAAGCAAAGACGTTTAGGAACAACCCGGGCTGAAGCCCTAGAAGAAGAAGTAGCCCGGCTAAAAAAATGTGGCTTTATCCGTGAAGCCAAGTTTCCAATCTGGGTCGCCAACCCCGTGCTAGTTCCAAAGCCCAACGGGAAATGGCGGACCTGCATCGACTTCTCCGACCTGAATAAAGCCTGCCCCAAGGATTGTTTTCCATTGCCAAGGATTGACCAGCTAGTGGATGCCACGGCGGGGCACGAGCTCATGTCCTTTATGGACGCATACTCAGGCTACAATCAGATCGCGATGAATCCGGCGGACCAGGAACACACCAGCTTCATGACCCCAACTAATGTCTATTGCTATAAGGTCATGCCGTTCGGTCTGAAGAACGCCGGAGCTACCTACCAAAGACTAGTAAATAGAATGTTCGCGGACCAGATCGGAAAAAACATGGAAGTGTACGTTGACGACATGCTAGTCAAGTCCAAGACTGCCGATAACCATGTTTCCGACCTAGAAGAATGTTTTAAAATACTACGAGAATATGGCATGAGGCTCAATCCCCATAAATGCACTTTTGGAGTCGCGTCAGGGAAATTCCTGGGGTTCATAGTCAATACCCGAGGAATCAAGGCAAACCCCAGTAAGATCCGGTCACTGCTCGAGCTTCCTTCGCCCAGGTCGCGGAAAGATGTCCAAGGCTTAATAGGAAGAGTGGCAGCACTTAACCGGTTTATTTCCAAGTCAACCGATAAGTGTTTGCCCTTCTACAACTTGCTCCGAGGAAACAAGAAGTTTGAATGGACAGTAGAATGCGAAAGCGCATTCCTCAACCTGAAGGCACATCTGGCTAAACCGCCCGTGCTATCCAAACCCAAGGCAGGAGAGCCTCTTTTTCTCTACCTGGCTGTCACTGAGGATGCAGCTAGTGCCGTACTGGTACGAGAAGAGTACCAAGTTCAAAAGCCAGTCTACTACATCAGCAAGAGACTTCTCGGGGCAGAATCACGATACCCACTGATGGAAAAATTGGCGTTATGCCTAATCACGGCCTCGCAAAAGCTCAGGCCGTACTTCCAATCTCACTCAATACACGTCATGACCGATCAGCCTCTAAGGCAGGTTTTGCAAAAACCTGAAGCATCGGGACGTTTGTTAAAATGGGCGGTCGAACTCAGTCAGTTCGAGATTTTCTACACTCCACGAACTGCTATAAAAAGTCAGGCCCTCGCCAATTTTGTGGCAGAATGCACGAGATTCCAGGAGAATCCAGCAGAGGGCTCACCCCAGGTCACCTCGCCCCAATCGTGTGGAGGATCTTTGTGGATGGTTCATCAAACGAGAACGACTCTGGGGCCGGAATCATTCTGATATCCCCCGAGGGACATAGGTTCCACTCGACGCTAAGGTTCGGGTTCAAGGCCTCCAACAATGAGGCAGAGTACGAAGCTTTGTTGGCCGGGCTGAGGATAGCCAAGGAGTTAAAGGCGAGCTTCGTCCAGTGCTTCAGTGACTCCCAGCTCGTGGTAAACCAGGTTCTGGGCGAGTATCAGGCGCGGGGACCCAAGATGGCCGCCTATCTGGCAAAGGTAAAAGCTGAGCTGTCCGCATTTGAGTGAGGATCGATCGAACAGATACCCCGGGAACAGAATGCTAATGCAGATGCTCTTGCCAAACTCGCCACCTCGGGAGAGGCGGAGACCTTGGGATTTGTGTCAATAGAATTCTTGGAAAAACCAAGTATAGAAGGAGACAGGGCTAAGGTCGAGATGGTCGACGCCAGGCCGACCTGGATGACCCCCATTCTTGAATATCTCATCGAGGGCAAGCTGCCTGAAGGACGTAACGATGCACGGCGAATCCTGTATCAAGCTCCTAGATATACGATAGTTGATGGGGTGTTGTACGAACGTGGGCACTCCCTACCTCTCCCCCGGTGCGTTCTTCCAAGTGAAGCAAAGGCCATCCTGCAGGAAGTTCACGAAGGATTCTGCGGAGACCACACTGGGGGGCAGAGCTTGGCCTTAAAGGTTCTCAGGCAAGGGTATTACTGGCCTACTCTATCAAAAGACTCGATCTCATACGTGAAAAAGTGCGACAAGTGCCAGCGATTCACTGCCGTTGCCCGAACTCCTCCAGTCGAGCTGAAGATGATCTCGTCCCCATGGCCGTTTGCCATTTGGGGGATAGACTTGGTTGGCGCCCTCCCCACTGGAAAAGGCGGGGTTCGTTACGCCATGGTAGCCATCGAATACTTTACTAAGTGGGCAGAGGCAGAGCCGTTGGCAACGATAACGTCTAAAAAGGTGCTTGACTTCGTGGTTAAAAGCATCATTTGTCGCTTCAGCCTGCCCAAGAAGATCGTCTCAGATAACGGCACTCAATTTGACAGCGACCTGTTCACCGAGTTCTGTAAAAGACATGGGATTGTAAAAAGTTTCTCCTCCGTGGCCTATCCTTAGGCTAATGGCTAGGTCGAAGCTGTCAACAAGACCCTAAAGGCGAGCCTCAAGAAAAGATTAGATGAAGCGAAGGGGGTCTGGCCAGAACAGCTCCCCCAGGTCCTATGGGCATACCAGACCTCACATCGGACTCCTACGGGTCATACTCCCTTTTCCCTAACCTTTGGGAGTGAGGCTGTCCTCCCCGTGGAGATAAAGGTTCTTTCGCATAGAGTCCAGTCTTACGACCAAGATCGAAACCATGAGCTCCTGTGCCATTCCCTTGATCTGGTTGAGGAAAGGCGAGAGGATTCGCAACTCCAGCTCGCCCATTATCAGCAGAAAATCACCCGCTACTTCAACACCAAGGTCAAAAAACGCGCCTTTAGCATGGGCGACTTGGTCCTGAGGAGAGTTTTCCTCGCCGGTAAAGATCCCAAAGATGGAGTTTTGGGACCAAACTTGGAAGGACCATACCAGGTCGTCGAAGTCATCAAGGAGGGAACTTATAAGTTAGCTCGACTTGATGGAGGGGCGGTCCCGCGAACTTGGAACGCCATCCACTTAAAGAGATACTATCAATGATCCACTTGTGAGGCCTGGAAGGCCACTTTTTATGTATTAATGAAAATCAGCTTTTTACGCATATTTGCAAGTGTAATCTTAAAGTAACCACGAAAGACCCTTTCCCATTTACTTGGGGGGCATATGGTACCTGGATATAACTAGGTCTCCTTAACGACTTAGATGTTGATTCTTATCGATTGACCGTTGTTTTCTTAAAAGCACGAGATATTGATAAGGGTTAACGCTGACTAAGTCTTACCCTGGTTTTAACCGGGTCATAAAACTTAGAAGTTAATTTAAATCTATTGATCGTTGTTCTTCCTAAAAAGCTCAAGATATGGATAAAAGTTAACACGAACTAAGTTTTCAAATTAAGTTCCTGGTTTTAACCGGGTCATAAAACTTAGAAGTTAATTTAAATCTATTGATCGTTGTTCTTCCTAAAGAGCTCGAGATATGGATAAAAGTTAACACGAACTAAGTTTTCAAATTAAGTTCCTGGTTTTAACCGGGTCATAAAACTTAGAAGTTAATTTAAATCTATTGATCGATGTTCTTCCTAAAGAGCTCGAGATATGGATAAAAGTTAACACGGACTAAGTTTTCAAATTAAGTTCCTGGATATAACCGGGTCATAGAACTTAGAAGTTAATTTAAATCTATTGATCGATGCTCTTCCTAAAGAGCTCGAGATATGGATAAAAGTTAACGCGAACTAAGTTTCTCAAAAAAAAAAAATTATTGTAACCAAAGTGCGAAAAGGCAAGAAAAAGCGTAAATTAAAAACGTCAAAGCAAATTGTCTCGAGGTGAAAACACCTCATGCAAAGGTTACATAAAAAATACTTAAAAATATTCAAGGGCATAAGAGAAAAAATGCCCTAAGCTCCATCAGATGGCCCCTGGGAGGTCGCTGTCTCACCCTGCTCCGCCACACCAGAGCCTTCCCCAGTCTCCGAAGGCGCCTCTTTGTCAAGGCGAGCTTGGAACTTCACCAGAAAGTGTGCCCAGAGACTCGGTGACATGAAGGAGTAGTCAGCCTCCGGATTGTAGACCCAGCAGTGATAGAACAGATCTTCCATGGACTGCTCCGAAGTGGTCCGTTCGGCCTCCAGGGCGGCCTGGACGACCTGGATCTCAGTCTTCGCAGCATCGAGGTCTGTCCGCGAGGTGTCAAGGGAGGTCTCGAGCTCTTGGACCTTCGAGCGGGTCTTCTCCAACTCGGCCTTCGAGGTCACCAAGGCATCTTTAGTCGCCTTAGCCGCCTGAAGAGAGGCCTGGTGCTCGGTCCTCATATCCTCGAGCTGAGTTTTGGCCCTGACGATGCTCCGGTGAAGAGCGACGACGCCCTGCGAGAAATGAAAGATAAATTCCCTTAGAGGAAAAATAGGGCAAAGTGTAATGGTAAAAGCTTTAAAAGAATAGGGAAACTTACCGTTAGGGTCATGCCCATTGAAGACTCCATTACGCCAACCGGGCTCATTGTCTCAATGGCCCGGAGTTCCTTCTCAGTGAACTTGTATATATGGCTGACGGCGTAGTTCGCCGACTCATACACCGTTCCCCGGAAGGCCTTTGGGATCTTCTCCAGATCCTGGGGATTGACTGGGATGCGTACATCGGAGGCCACCACGGCCGAAGTCCCGAGCTCCGTTCCTACGTCCTGGGTGGCGGCTGGAGCTCGTGGAGGTGGTGGAGTCATTTGGCCTGCTCCTGCAGCAGGGAGAATTGCTCCCGCGACCCGGGCTGCCAGGGTTTTCTCCTTCTCCTTTGCCGGAGACTTGGTGGAGACCCCAGCGGCGCTCCTGGATGCCCGGAGCCTTTTCAGTCTTGGCCCGGCTGAGGGGTTCCCCCCGAAGACTGCGCCTCGTAGGCTCTCCTCGGGCTGAGACATCTCTTCTGTCAAAACAAAAACATGGTTAGTACAAGTTAGCAACCATACAGAGACAAAGACAAAGGGTTAAAGGTAAAAAGTATGCGAATACTAAGGGAGCCCTACCCCCCGAGCTGGAAGAAGAACCTAAGATGATTACTTCCCGAACTGGCGCAAGTTCTGGGTACGGGTTTGACTCAGGGCTAGATTATCCTACATACTGCCTAAGCCTCGGAGCTAAGATACCCCTCCGGAGTGATGGCCATGAGCGGAGGTTGGTCCCATACTCCTCGAATAGGATCGACCTAAAGGCTAGGGTGTTATCTACTACTACGGTACCCCTAGGTCGGCTATCTTGGTAGTCCAACACGAGCCGATCGACGCAGTGGAGCAGGGTTGTGTCCAAGTCCGGATCACTTCGATGACGATGGACGAGCTGTCGGGGGTTGAATCTAGCTAGCCGGGGGTCGGCAATGGCTCTATCTAAGTTCCTAAACATGTAAAGGTTACCTTGGCCCGAGGGACCCGTGGCTGCTTCGGACTGGATCCTCTCTTCGTCTGTTATCTGGGCGACCTCCAGCGCCCGCTTCCTGCTCCTCACAAGTGGAGTCTCGTCCTCCTCGTCCTCGTCCATCGCGACCTCCTCCACGATGATGGGCATAGAGGAGCGAGCTGGGGGAGGCCCCCGAGGCCTCCTTAAATTCAAAGTCTAATTTGGGAAAATCAGCTTACAAGCCACCATCGTCTCGTCCGTCACGAGCACCCGGTAGTCCTTCTCACTGGAGGGCAAGCCCACCAGTGTCTCGTATTGACCCCCGAGGGTCGCAGATTTCTCTGTCCTCACGAAGATAGCTGCAGGATTAATCCAAGTCAGAAAGGGACACAGGAATTGTACGAAATCTAACCTACGAGCTAAAGATAAAAAGCACTCACGAGGATGATTGAAGTAGTGGTGCTCGCAATTCCAGAACCCAGTTGACATGAAGAACTGGTCCTTAAAGTCATTAGGGTGGCTGGGCAGCTCGATGACCGCCGCCGTATTGGGAAACCGGGTTAGGTAGTAAAACCCGTCGCCTCGCCCCCGCTGGTCCGGGCTGGCTTTGAATAAGAAGAAATATAAAATGTCTGCAGGAGTGGGGACCTCCCACTCATGCTTCTGGAACAAATACCTCAACCCTGCCAGCAGACGGTAGGAGTTGGGGGGGAGATGAAATGGGGCCAACCCCACATAGTTGAGGAAATCAGCAAAATACTGATCCAGTGGGAAGAAGGCCCCTGCCTTAAAATGTTCACCGCTCCAGGCCACGAACGACTCGTCGAGCGGTGCACAGCTCCGCTCGCCCTCTAAGGCAGGTCGGGCCACCACGGATGCTTTCCCCAGGGCGATGTTGTGGGAAAGGAAGATTTTGTTAATCTTTGCCTGATCGATGATCTTTGAGACGATCCTCTCTGCCTCAAAGAATGCATCAGGAGCCACTTCGACCTCCTTCTCCACTGCTGGCCCGAAGCGGGGGATCGGGGAGCTAGGCATCGCCGCCTTTCCTCTGTCCTGCTGGGAGGCCGAGCTGCTGACGTTCCTCTGTGGGAGATTCCTCTTTGGAGCCATCTGGTCTCCTAACGAACAAAAGAAAACATTTCAGAAAAGGCGACCCAAGCATGAGGAAAAAGCAATTATTATTTGCACGAGCTGAGGTAAGCCCAGCCCGTGGAGAGTGGGACCACGCGGTTCGATGAACACGCGCCTGTGCTCCCAACAGAACCCCGGTTACTCGGGATTCACGTGTCAGGAAGGGTCAGGATAGAATTTTCTTTGGGGGGAAAGTTTTAGTAGGCAGAAAATTGCAAAACCGCCTGTGAGGCGTGTTCCCTAAGCTACCTGGTTTTGCACCCAAAGTTCCCAAAACTCCTACCCAGAAAATTTTCCCCAGAGAAAGCATCCTGAAACCCATACTCTTAAATGATTTCCTACAGCAAAGATACCCTAACCTAAAAGGGCTTTCCCCCTCCATATCCACAAAACCCAGTAAACCCTTGCATGCAGCTACAGTAAAATTTTTACCTATGCTACAGTGGCATATATTTTCAAAACGCACATGGTCAGGAAACTTACAGTGTGTGGCTGGGAGGTAGATGGAGGTGTCGCCTTGGTAACAGCTTCGTCGGTGTATTGGCTTCCAAAGCTTTGAAGAAATCCGTGCGCCTAAGCTTCTTGAACGCTGAAAGTGGCAGTTACAGAGTAGAGGGTTTGTTCTTCTGGGATGAAGAGAGAAGAAGAAGAGAAGTTTGAAAAATTTCGAATGAAAGGGTGGCCCATGCGTAGGGTGGCCACCCATTTTTTATATGCGTAAAGGATCACGTGTAGAGGGCCGTTGGATGGCCCTGATGAGGGATCCGAGACCCTCCACTCGAAATACGAAACGACGGCTGGGCATAGGCTAGGCCATTAAATGCGGTTCTCGTAAGACGTACCGTCACCACCCACGATGTTCCACGTATCAGGCGCCTGCGTAAAAAGTGGAATACGAAGAGTTCATGGGGAAGTCTAAAAGCCCCTACTGTGGTCTTAGATACGACGTAATATACCACGAGCAGGAGCTTGGGGGGCAGATGTACGCCCTGATTTTCCCACGGGCTGATTAGCAAGCCGAGCTGTGGCCTAACCATGATTACCTCATGATCATCCCCAGGGCCGGAGCTTTTGTCGTAATGTCGTGTCTTCTTAGCTCGAGGAAGCCCCAAGAGCTCGCCTTCACCGCCCAAGGCCGGGGCAGGGATTCCGAAGGCCGAAGACCGAGCTAAGTATGAAGCTCGTGGTACGGGTTGGATATGGAGGCTATGACCCTTTTTGTGAAGTCAACACACGCAAGGTAAATGTGCATATATCATGCATCATGTGTCTGATATCCCCCTGACTTCTCGGACACGCAGCAGGAACGTGCGTATTCAGACACCCACGACTGGGTTGGGCCATGCGGCCCATTACCTCCTTACCTATCGATTTGACCACACTTATGTGTCAGGTTTAGGAATTAATCATGAATGTCACAGAATTGATACGACAAGTAAGAAGGTCACGGGATGACCTTCTTACCAACTTCCAGGTGCCTTCTCCTATAAATATGGAGACCCTGGGAGTTGATAGGGGTTGGAAAAATAATCTCTTGTAAGAAATACTCTGTAATCAAATACCCAGTGTATATCAATAATATTGACTAGTGGAGTAGAAGGATTTTAACCTTTGAACCACTTAAAAACGTGTCTTGAGTCACCTCTTTCATCCTCTAAGATCATATATTTGTTTCGGTTCTACATTTGGCACTAATCCCTTTCTCTTCTTCTCTTAATTACCTGTTGGCGAAGAACCGCGCCAACAGTATCTTTTGTGACCAAAACCATTTAACCCTAGCACTTTAGAATTCATGTTTTTAACTGGTTGGCTTGATTAGCAAGTCCTGCACCTTTACAAATACACAGTGTAGCGGTCTTGGCTATCCAGGGCGTTACATTATTAATATATGACATTGATAGGGTAAGAGAGTATACAACTTAAGCCTCTATTTATTAGCGACCATGGTGCTTCACTAAGTCACTAGGTCACCTCCCCCTAATAGGCATTTCAAAGGTACAAAGGGTGTACTCGGAACATATATGATTTCTACCTAGGAAACATATGGACAAAATAATAATAATAATAACTACATTAGTGTCACTCCCCTTCCTATGAGGTTGCTTGGTACAAGACTTGACTAATGATCATGCACCAAGACATGCTTATCTTACAAAATGACCCCTTGTGGGTGTGCCATGGGGCAACACGCCACACATGGTAGCAACACCACACCATCTTTTACAATTGTGAGAGTAGAGCACTAGGTTTTAAAGCTCATATCATGGAGATTCTTGATATGGTGATAGAATAGCTCATCATTGCTTAGAACAGCAGGATTGAGTTTAAGAAGTTTTATATTTGAATTTTTCAATGGCCACGTTCATCTCTCTTCAGGGGTGTTCGAAGTTGATCAAAGGTTGAATCTAGTTCTATTCGATGGCAAGAACTCATCTATGTGATTTATTTTGGCAAGAGGAGTCATCGTTCCATGTGATTAGGTGAATAAGTTCAACCACAAGATAGAAGCACTATGTGCAGCCATGATGATGTTTTGACTCATGGGATTTGAGGAGTTAGGCTTTTGTGGGCAAGAGGAGCATGAACATAATGTCTATCACCAGTGGTCATTTAACGATGAAGCGATCATATTGGTTATGAGAAAGAAAATAACAAACGGAGATGAAAAGTTACATTTTGATTTTTTGGTCACAAGGTGTTACTAATCTACGAGAGAAAAGAAAAGTTACATTTGGTTTTCGAGGTTTTTTTTTCCTTTCCTAATATTGTTTTTATATTAAAAAAAATAAGAAATTAAATTAATTCCCCAAACTGTTATTTCTTCTTCTTTCTCCTTGATAACCATTTATATTCCATCCTCCCTCATGGACAACAATGGAGGAACCACCATACAACCATCATCGGCAACATGAACTCCATAACTGTACTCTTCTTGTCCACAAAAACCTAACCCTTTGGAACCCATGCTGGTAACATGTTTACCATGTGCGTAGCAAAGTGCACAGGGTGGTGGACGCAAGAGATTTCAATAAATTTATTTAAACAAACTTTAAATAACAGATCCATTAATATACATACATTAAATCAAAACACATGTAAAGATTAAGGACATACCATTTGAAGTCTATCAAGAGTCCTTGCAATCTTTTAGTATTTAAATAACAAACATCAAATCCTAGCAATCTGTAGGTACTCAGATCACGATTTTCCAAGATGTTCTCATACCTCAAGACACGTGTGGGCACGTAGAGTAATGGTGAGATATTTAGTAATTCACAAGATGTATTCAACACATAAGATCTTAGAATTAGGTCTTGAGAGATTGGTTTTCAGGCTTAGAGAAAAGATACAATAAATTTCTCTTTATGAAAAATCTAGGTCTAATTTGAAAGTCTCTAGAAACTATTTTCTATCAAATTGTTTTATAATTGAATTAAATTCAAAATTCAAAAATTAAACAATTTTGTTTATTAAATTTATAAAATAAATAAAATATCCCAAGACTGAGTCTGAGACTTTGTTACACGCCAGTCACAGTGCACTGTGACTGGCTTGTGACATGTATATTTTTCAAGGCATGTGTATTAACTATTTTATTTATTAATTATTTAATAATCTATTTATTCAATAAATGATAAAATATCTTAAAAGGTGATAATGAATCTTATAAGATAAATAATTAATCATTAGAATATTCAATTTGAATCATCAAATTTATTTTTTGAATTTTAAATAAAGAAAACATAATTAATTACTTTTATTATTTTATAATAATTTCGAAAATTATAAAAAAAATTAATTATTTAATTAGTTAATTTAAAAAATTAATAATTAATTAATCTCAATTACATATTTTCCCTGAAGAACAAATTTCTTCCAAATGTGTCATTTCACTAATTATTCCCAGTTTTAACTCTTACCTTGAACAATGTTGATAGAGCCACCTCGGGGACCTATGGACCTATAATATCAAGCTCCAATAAATTTAGACTATTAAGTAAATCTCTTTAATATAATAACCTTGATTTATTAATTTCAATATTATTCCACTAAAAATATGAGACTACACTCTTGCAATTATAGACATTTATTTAAAGAGTACTTTTTAATGAAAAAGCGTCCACCAATTTTATCACTACATTCAATTCAATCCTATATTAATGATTCATAATTAAAGTAGGGATAAGATCACTGTTTTACCTCTTTAATTATTTATTGTTTCCTTAAGTACCATTAACTTTACTAGTGAAGGTTAATTCATAAAATGATTTATGAATTTGAGCTCAATAACCCTTAAGTTTCAAAAGTTAACCCTTAAGGGATCCTTTATTCAATTCATCTAAGAAAGGTATAGATTCCATGTCTGTATACTATGTCCCCAGCCACTTACATCAATGAGTCCCGAAAATAAAAGTTTTCAGCATGATCATTTTGACAAACCATAGCGAGTAAATCAAATGACTCAAATAATATATACAGGAGTTCATAGCAACTTCATGACTGAGATCAATTTGTATATGATCATCTTAATGATATGTTTAATTAATACTTGTAAATCAATATGGTATTTAACTAAGTATTAATAATATATTGGGTCCAGTTCTGTACAAATATATTATACAAAGTACCTCCACTAAGATGTCCTACTACATCAATAATCCAGATCTAGATTACATGTATTTATAATACTAATGAACTGTACGAACAGTATTTAATCCAAAGATTTCATATAACTTTGTGTTTATTGTGAACTATTTAAATCCGTCCCCTACAATCTTGATCCTCTCATACCAATACAAGAACATAGTCACAATAACAAATATGGGAATTTTCTGATATTCACATAATAATAATAATCAATTAATATATATATATATATGCAAAAATTCATCTCAATTATTTATTTCATAAAAATATTGTCCAATACATATGCTTTAAAGGGAACCATTCCTAACAATCTCCCACTTGCCCTAAAACAAATGAGACATATCTCTCAAACCCATTTTTCTAACATGATCCTTAAAAGACTTAGTAGTTAAAGTCCTAGTGAAAGGATCTGCAAGGTTATGTTTATAAGCTATCTTCATAACTACTACATTTCCTCTGTGGGCTTATCCTTGATCAAGTGGTACTTCCTCTCGATGTGCATTCCCTCTTGTGACTCCTTGATTCCTTTGAGTTACCTACCGCCAAACTATTGTCACTGTATAAAACCAGTGGCTTATCTATGTCTAGAACAACTTTCAGATCAATATAGAACTTCTTAAGCCACACAACCCCTTTAGCAGCTTCATAATCCACTATGTATTCGACTTCCATGGTAGAATCTGTAATGGTGCTTTTTTTGATACTACACCAGACTACAACTCCTCCTCCAAGAGTGAACACTAATCTAGAAGCCGATTTCTGACTATCTCTGTCTAACTGAAAGTCAGAATCAGTGTAACCAGTGGGGTTCAGGTCACCACTTGATTATACAAGCATATATTCTCTAGTTTTCCGAGAATATTCTTTACTGCAACCCGACGACTTAATCCTGTATTGGATTGATAATGACTGTCTATCCCTATTGCATAACAAATGTCTGGTCTCATGCACAACATGTCATACATAAGAGTGCCTACTGTAGAGGCGTAGGGATATTGTCTCATGTCCTCTTCTTCTTAAGGTTTCTTAGGACACTGCTCTTTAGAAAGGACAACTCCATGACGGGTTGGCACGTCACCCTTCTTGGATTTTTCATATCGAAACGTTCCAGTACCTTATCAATATAAGTTGCTTGAGTCAGCACCAAAACTTTGTTATGTCGATCCCTAAGGATCTGAATGCCCAGAACATAGTTTGCTTCTCCTAAATCCTTCATTTGGAATTGTTTAGCTAGCAATTTCTTTACTTTTGTCAATGTTTCTACGTCATTTCCAATCAGTAGAACATCATCAACATAAAGAACTAAGAAGACCACTTTTCCATCTTTGATTTGTTTATAGACATAAGGTTCATCAATGTTTTGTTCAAAACCATACGTTTTTATTGTGTCATCAAATCTTAGATTCCAAGATCTTGAAGCTTGTTTAAGTCCACAAATGGGCCTAAGAAGCTTGCAAATCTTTTGCTCTTGAAATTTTACTTCGAACCCATCTGGTTGAGACATATGAATTGTCTCGTCAAGATAGCCATTCATTAATGTTGTCTTTACGTCCATTTTCCATATCTCATAATTCATGCACGCAGCTATTGACAAGAGTATACAAAATGATTTTAGCATGACTACAAGAGAAAATATTTCCTCATAATCAACCCCTTATCTCTGGGTATATGTAGTGCACCAAATTTTTTTTTTTAGATTATTTAAATTTTGTGTTTTATTTTATTTAAATGTTAAGTGTGATGAATTGTTTTATTTAAATGTTGTTTATTTTATTTAGTTGTTGTTTGTTTTATTTGATTGTTTGATTTAATTGTTAGAATTGTTTGGTATAATTTTTTTGAATTTAAATTTGTTAATTGTTTGTTTGGTTATTTATTTTAATAAGTGAATAATTGTGTAACATATTTATTTTACTATTAGTGTTACATTTTAGATAAGTGTGACAATTGATGTGATTATGTGAGATTTGGTTGAATGCACTAAGGTGCATGGTAGATAGTGATGCACCCTAGTGATTTAGTGTGTGCAAGTATATGGTAACAAGATGCACATGTGTAGATTTTTTCTACACATTTTATAATTTCCATTTATTTTATATTATTGAGTAGTTTTATTTAATTGATAGAAAAATAAATAGATAAAATACAAAAGGGGCAAGTAAGTGGCGTGTAGCTTGTGGGATTGGTTGATATTTTTTCCTTTTTTTTTAAGGAGACTAAAACTAGATTGGATAAGGATAATCAATTTTGGGAAATCACCATTTGTCTCCAATCTATTATAATAAAAGAAAAATAAAAGAAATTAAAGGAAAATAGAGAAGAAAGGAAACTTACCATTTCCTTTTGATGGTGGCTTTATGGAAATGAGAACTTAAAAAGGGGATTAAGAAGGGAATAGGCCATTTTGGCCGTGACATCTAGAGAGAGTAGAGAGAGAGAGGGAGGCGAGCTAGAGAGAGAGAGAGGAAGGCTACCATATTTTTCTAGAGAAGAAGAAGAAAGGAAGAAGAAGAAAAGAAAGAGAAGGAGAAGGAGAAGAGGGTTTCGAACCCTAGGTAAGAATCCATCTACTAGTTTCACATATGTGCATTTTCATCTTCTCCTCTTCTCTAATCTAAGGTTGATTTTGTGGTTTCTTTCTTTGGGTGTATGGTGTTTGGAAATCCTCTATAGGTGACAAGGTTTTCTTGCTAGAGTGTTCTTGATTCAACAATCAAGAGAGGTAATGGTTTTTCTTAGCCTATATATTGGTTTTGATGGGTTTATCTTTGAGGTTGTTGATGGTGATGTTAATGGTTTGATTATTGTAGGATTGGTGATTATGATTTGTATTTTTAAGGGAATATGTTTTGTTTAAAAAGGGCTCATGGGAATGATTGAGAAAATGGATTTGATGGGGTTTATATGAGGTTACATTTTATGTTTATATTGCTATGGTTATTTTAAATCATTCATTTATGTAAAATGGCAAAAATGATGATAGATGCATACTAGATTTTATGTGAAGGTAGATGGGCATTTTGTGATGTTTTATGGTGGATCTTAAATGTTTAGGCCTAGGGGTAAAAAATTCAATCATGTGTGTTTTGAAATAATAATGATTTTAGAAATATGATAAGATGTATGTGATTTTTGTACCAATGAATCATGATATGCATAAAAGGAGAAATGATAGAAATATGTTAGGGTTATTATAAAGGCATGTATGAAATATGGTGTTTATGAATTAATGTATGTTATTGCCATTGTAATTTTTTGTTGGATTTCATGTGTAGATTCAATGGAATAGAAAATTGGGTTTTATAAGATTGCATGTGAATATGTTAGTAATATTCTTAGAATTATGTATATAATAAGAGTATGATGAGATTTTGGACATGTATGATTTTATGTGAATTTTTTTGGATAAAAGATGAATTTCAT
Source organism: Humulus lupulus (assembly GCF_963169125.1). Taxonomy (NCBI): domain Eukaryota; kingdom Viridiplantae; phylum Streptophyta; class Magnoliopsida; order Rosales; family Cannabaceae; genus Humulus; species Humulus lupulus. The sequence goes on from NC_084793.1 coordinate 107,167,472, forward strand.
GAGAAATTAAGCTCCTGATTTTTGTAAATAATTGGGTAAAAGTTTGATAAAAAAATGATTTGCATAAGTAATGTCCTTGATGTTATGTTAATTTTATGAAATTAAAAAGGATATTTTAAGTCCCAATAAAATGATATTTTACTCAAATAAATACCTATAGAATTTTTATTGTATTTTTAGAAAAATATGAGGTTTTAAATTGAATATGGTAATTTTTAAAGATAAAAATGGTTGCTGGAATTTTTGTAAAAAAAATGTGAAGTGTTTCAATTAAATAATTTTGATGAGTATTTGAAATAAAAAATTAATATCCTAAGTTATGGTAATATTAAAAGTGGTATTTTAATATGGTATGAATGCATATTTTGATTAGTTATGATTTTTCTTTATTTTGATTGAGAAAAATATTTAGATTCAATTTATTTGTGATTTTTAAAGAAATTAAATAGTGACTGAAAGTTTGGTTTAAATGTTAAAAATGATTATTTAATTGTCACATATGGATTTATGTTACATAAAACTAAGTCCTAAATAATTTAAATAAAAATATATTTTTTCCCACACTTAAAAATATATTTTTCTCACATCATTTATGTAACACAATTAACCAATGTTAAAATTTATTTTTCTAAAAAACATATTAATCATAGGTATTTTAATTAATTCCAAGCTTTTTGTTAATTCTTTGTAATTTGAGAATAATAAATGAAATTGTCACATATTTTTTTTAAGCTAAATCAAATTATTTTATAAAATAAAATAATGTTTTGAGAAATTTAATCAACCTAGAAATTTTAAGAAAAATAAAGCATGTTATAAGTCTATTAATTTTAAAACGATAAAAGTAAGAAATGTAGAATTATCGTTTTTAAAACGTCACAATTACGCAATGTTCTTACGTATGCATGTTACATGCAAATCCACTTTTATGTCCAAAATTATGTCTATTATTCAACCATGAGGTTTTTATAGAAAGATCATGCATGTAAAATAGGTAAAATGAACATTATTGTTTTATGGCTTTATGTGTAGTTAAGAATAATTGCATGTTATGTGTAACTATTATTATGTGTGCATGGCCCATGCACACATGAGTTGTATGGAAGGGCAAAATAGTAATTTTATGAACCTAAGAAACGTTGTTTTGGTTATGGTATAGGCTCGTTGAGAGGTTGTGAAATTTCTTAGCTCGGACCTGAGGTAAGGAAGTTAGATAGATTCTATGATTTTATGCTATGAATGGTAAGACTGTTGTATGAATGAATTGTTATGAATTATGAATGCCATAATGTGATGATATGTTGGCTTGTATGATTATGATATGTTTTTGAATGGATGTTAGCGTGATGAACGTGACACATCAAATGAGTTACTAATGATATAAAGACGTAACTCCTATGTTTATGAATGGATGTTAGCGTGATGAACGCGACACATCAAATGGGTTGCTAAGGATATAAAGACGTAACCCGAGATACTAAGGATATAAAGACGTAACTCCTAGGGCGGATGCGCCAAGGTTATTCAAGGACCAGAGACTCTTGTTTACCTCATAGGGTGACATGGACAAGTAGCGGGCCATGTTCATCATAAATGCTGTATGAATGTGATATGATGATATGTTACGATAATGTTATGATATGCTATGATGATTTGTTACGATAACGGTATGATATGCTATGCTGTTATGTTACGATAATGTTATGATATGCCATGATGTTTTAGATGAACGTTAGTGTTTGTATTTGTTGTATCCTTACTTGCTTATTGTTTGTACTTCCTTACTGGGCTTTTAGCTCACCCCCTTACTTCCCTTCCAGGTAGCAAATATGATTTCTTTATGGCACGCGTGGTGACGCGAGGAGTTCTATCATCGTGGGGTGTATGGCGTGGGGCATCCTGTGGACGGAAAAACGATCATCTTAGAACGCCATTTAAATTATGTTATGTTTTAAGAGACTTTCCAAATTATCAGTGGGACTTACTTATTTAAATTTTTACTTCTTTTGAACTTTGCATAAAAATTCATGTTTTCTTTTAAAACTAATGGCGCCAACTTGCATGGTTTTAAGCAAGTCCCCACTAAGACCTTGATAATAAGTGGTTTTCTTTTATAAACAATGTTATGTGAATGTTTTATTAAGTATTAGTTTAGGGCGTTCTTTACAAATGGTATCAGAGACGGTCGTCCATGTTTCCAAGGACCCCCCCATACATGCTAAAGACGGGAAAATCTCACTTCACCGCGTCGTAAGTATTTGCTTATGTGTTATTACTTGCTTCTATTTTATTTAATTTTCTATAGTTAACTGCAGTAGTAAAAATGCCTCCTGTGTTAAGAACGACAAGGAAACAATTGCTTAAGGAGATTCGCGCGATTCCGAGAGTCGAGCTTGACGAGGATCCTTATGATTGGCGCATGGCGGTCTTAAAGACGACAAAGGAGGTCTGCGATCGTATCCAAGGAATAATGAATAAGAGGGGAACCTTGCTTTGGCCCATAGAACAATTCTGGGTAATGAGTGAAGCTTTGTCGATGTACCCGGAGGCTCTTCGACAGTTACATCAATCATGGAATGACGTTGTGATAGATGACATGGAGTTTAGCACCATGGAGTTTGCGATTCGCGACTTTCTGGTAAGACACGAATTTAGTCGTCTGGAGTTGGTGCTAGTAAAGACGGATGACGAGGAACTGGAGGAGCGTTTAGAGACGGTTCATGACGTGGAAGGAGAATCGGCAGTTGAGGAAGTACTGCAAGCTATACCGCGTCTGACTGCGAGGATGGAGATAATGGCGAGCGCTCCCGGCTATTTCCACATCCCTGGAAACGTCTTTGATTACAATTCAGAGGACGAGTCCACCATCGAGGACTAGAGTCCATTTCGTAATCGTCACATGGGGGTGTCAATAAATAATATGGAATAATAATAATTTCCTAAGACCTTAAAGGATATATGTTTCGGTTAATTAAACAATTTTTGAGATTGTTTAATTTTGGAATAATTTAAAAGTTTTGAATGCTATGGATATTTTATTGCAAATTTTAAGTGATGTGATGTGAATGCATGATTTACAAATATCCATCAATATGCAATGTTCCTTCCTTATGATTTTTCCTATGATTGCCTTAGAACTTCATCATGTCAACTAGAGGAAGAGGAGGAAGGGGAAGAGGTAGAGGCAGAGGAAATGGTGCCTCCACAAGGTCTAAAACTACGGCCACCCCTGACGTTGAAGTGCCATCTGTTCAACCTGCAGCTCCAGCAGCGCCAACTGTGGACCTGGCTGCAGAGGTAGCAAGGTTAAGAGAACAGTTGAGACTAAGAGATGAGGAACTAGCGCAAGCTAGACAAGCACCACAGACATCCCAAATACACCCTATACCTCAAGTACCAATGGCACAACCTCAGCCGCTAGTACCACCACCCGCACCACTACCTGTAGCCTATGGGTTCGAACCAGTATATGAACGCTTCAGGAAACAAGCCCCACCGACGTTTGAAGGGAAAGTTAATCCAATGGTGGCAGAATATTGGTTAAGGTCGGTTGAGGCTATTTTTGATCATATGGAGTTAGATGATCGCCAAAGGGTTTCCTGCGCAGCTTATCTACTTAAGATGGATGCACGGATTTGGTGGGACGTGACTAAACAGACCCGTGATCGAAATACCATGACTTGGGTGCAGTTTGTCCAGGCATTCAGTAAGAAGTATTACAGTCCAGCTGTGCTAGCAACTAAGGTTGATGAATTTATAACTCTGGTTCAAGGGAGCCTTTCGGTCACCGACTATGCACAGAAGTTCGATCGATTGGCCAAGTTTGCCCCTGAAGTGGTGCCGACTGATGCATTACGAGTCCAGAGGTTTGTAAGGGGACTCAAACCAATGATTGCGAGGGACGTTAGGATGACCAGTGCTGAGGTGGTCAGTTATGCAGAGGTACTAGATAGAGCCCTTGAAGCTGAATATTTGGAAGAATGAATATGGAAGGATAATGCCGCTAGAAGAGAGAACCACCACAACAAGAGCTTCCATGAGAACAACAAGAGAAAGGCTAACGAAGGGCAGAATAGTGGGGTAGATAAAAGACCTAGACCTACAGTCACGAACAACAACAACCATAACTCTCAGAACCATAGCAACCATAATAACCGCTTCAATGACCGGAACCGTGGGAACCAACAAGGCAATTGAGTCAAGTATCCTACCACCCCTAAATGCACGAAGAAACACCTAGGAGAGTGCCAGGCTGGTTCCAGCAAATGCTTCAAGTGCGGCCAGATAGGACACTTGCGGAAGAATTGCCCACAATGGAAGGCGGGATAGAATAATAATAGCAATCTGGTGCCAGCAAGAGTCTTCGCCTTAACTCAGAATGAAGCGGCCAATAGCAACACCGTGGTTACAGGTCAGCTCCCTATATCTGGTACAATGTGTAGAGTCTTAATTGATTCTGGAGCAACTCATTCCTATGTTTCCATGAATGTGATTGATAGACTAATTATGCCTTATAAAATGTTTGAACATACCTTTAGTACATTGTTTCCATCGGGAGATATGATGTTGTCAAATAAGTGGTTACCGTCAACACCTGTAACGGTAGAGGGCAGGGAATGTACCGTCAGGTGTACTCTAGGGGGCCTTCGATAAGCGAGGTTCATTACTTCTTCACCTTGAGGGAGAATACATCGGCCCCCGGGTTCTACCAACTCTAGAAAGCCGCGACCCTTAATGGGAGTTCCCTCGTGGAGGGCTCCATTTCCAATAGGAGTCGTGGAAGTCAAACTACTTCTTTACTTATAGCGGGCAGACCCGACACTCTAGCTTCAACACCCCACGTAAGGCTATTCTCACTTTGATCCCATATATTAGAGGTTTCTCTTTTTACTCGACTTCTCTTTTTTTTTTTATAGCTTTTCTAACTGTAGTTATTTCTTTTCGTTTGATGGCAGGTCTCTTAGGGGTTGTTGGTTCCAACTTGAAACAGTCGGCTCATGACCGAGTAATACAAATCCTGGCCTTGCCGAAGGGATGTAAATAAGCCAGCACCCTTTTTAAAGAGAGCAATCTTCGCTTGTACGGGTTGCTGACCCTGGACCAGACAGTCACCCTATGCTCCGTTTCCTCTGAATCTAAGGATCCACGCCCCGCGTCACCCGACCCTGCGGATCCACGCCCTACGTCACCCGACCCTGCGGGTCCACGCCTTACATCACCCGAATCTGTGGATCCACCCCCAGCGACACCCGTACTTGTGAGTCCATGGGTATATGGTCACGATGAAATAAATTATGATGAAGTAGCCGATAGGGACTATGTCTACCCCCCGGGCGACCATATGGACGTTGAGGAGATTGTGGTGTCTGAGAACTACTCCTGCTTGTACTCTGCTGCTGACAGGGCTAAGGGTGTAGCCGATGACGGTCATAGTGGCGGTGCTACCTCTTGGATGTTGCCGTTGACGCCTAGCGGCGAGTTTTCCTTTGATGCCTCTGTCCTTTGCCCCTCTGTTCCTAGAAGGAATTTTGTCATTCCTCCTTTTGATGGGGCTCCTTTACCCCTGAGGAGGTGTCCCAGGCGGGCATCTACAGGCGCCTCTTTACCTAAGGAAACGACTCTGCACTCTTCTGCTCCCCGCACAACTGCAGATGGGTCAGGGCCTTCTCGGTCCCTATCCCTGACAAAGCGTGCCTCGGCAGGCACTCGCGCCTCCCCCGACCAAGCTCATGTTTCTGCTTTTGAAGATCATCCTCTGGTGAGTCAGTATGGGGAAGCCATGAGCCATCATCTGGGAAACTTTCCCAATGGTGAGTGGGGGATGCTGCACAATGTCCCCGAGGCTGAGCTAGAGGATGCCTATATGCGAGCCTCCTTGCATGTATTTGTCATGATACTTGGTTTATTCATTTATGATGGTCATATATATACTTTTTATATTATTTTTTGTATATCATCTGACCCTCGAGGCTTTTTTTCATATCCTCACCCTTAATTAGGCTTCCATCTTGAGTCATCGGCTGCTCGCCTCCCACTCTTCATCGGCCCAACGGTTGCAACACGAGCTTGAGGAGGCACTAGGGAACCTATCGGTGGCCGAGACTACAAAGGATGACTTGTCACATCAACTGGCCAAAGGCGGTGTGCCAGAGGGACGCCGCCTTGGCCCATGCTGCATCAACCTCTCATACCAACATTCAACTGGAGGCTACCATCCAAACTCTAAACGGGAGGATCACTGCGCTCGAGGCTGAGCTTGTGAACGCTGAGAATCGTATAATCGAGAAAACGTTGCATGCTGTCTGGAGCACTAACCCCACCGTTGACCTATCTCCTTTTGGGGACTATGTCGTCGAGAAGATTTCTGAGTGGAAGGGTCAAGATGGAGATTTGTAGGTTCATTTGTACTCAGTCTATGTATGTTATTGTTATGTAATCCCTCGCACTATTTCTCCTTTTTTGTTCTTTTGTTCATCAAACTTAAGGGGCTTTGGTAAGTCCCTCTTATTACTTTTGTTCGTGGATTACATATTTTTCCTTGATCTGATGGTGATAATCTTTCTGGTGCACCTTGATTATACTTGTAAGGACACGTTAACCCGTTTGGTTGTTGGGGTCCTTTTACATTCTTTGTGCGCGCTTGTTACTTTTTGCGAGAAGCGTCCTTCTCGTCGTTATACATAGTACTATTTTTTCAAGGGTCCCTTGTAAGACCCTTTTTGGCTAGCCGGCTTAATGGCCGATCTAGACTTATCAGGTGATTCCCTCCTTACGGCCTCACCTCTTGGGGTGTAGGCCTTTAGTTAGAGGTCATCCTTTTAAACTGTTCCCTTGATATTCATAAGGGTAGCTAATCCTTTTGAATATAAGAGATTTATTATTATTTTTTTGCACTCGTGTTGTCCTACCCCCCAAGTACCTCGTGAGATTTATCTTGGCGGGGACTTTAGTTGATGCTTGCATAAAGAAGTAAGTAACATATGAAGTGGTGAACAGTTTCATTCATAGCAGTCAGATTACAACGATATATAAATAGATAAAAGGATTACATCTACTTGGGAGGTTATCTAGGTAACCTCTTTGATTCTCGTATACTAAGATAGCATAACCTGCAACAAACTAAACATAGCTATTGCTTGCACTGGGAGTGGAAGTCTTACTGGTAGTACTTCCTAAGGTGTTCCGCATTCCATGCTCGAGGTATGACGGTGTCATCCATGCGCGCCAGCTTATAGGTGTTTGGTGGTATGTACTGAGCGACTTGGTATGGCCCTTCTCAGTTCGCCCCAAGTACCCCCGCCCCCGGGTCTCGTGTGTTGGGGAGTACTTTTCTTAATACCAGATCACCTATTCTGAATGTTCTCTCTCGCACCCTCGAGTTGTAATACCTGGCTGCCCGCTGCTGGTATATTGCCACCCTCATTTGCGCCTTTTCCCTTCTCTCTTCCAGCATGTCCGTCCAAGCTTTCGGCCATTGCCGCATGGTTGACCTGGTCCTCGTATGCCTGTATCTTGTGCGAGTTAACCTTCATCTCAATTGGGAGGACAACCTCACATCCATATGCTATGCAGAAAGGGGTCTCTCCAGTGGTAGTGCGTGGAGTGGTTCTGTAGGCCCAAAGCACGTTCGGTAACTCCTCGAGCCAAGCACCCTTCATCTTCTCTAGCTTTGTTTTTAAGTTTCTCTTTAGGACTTTGTTAATGGCCTCCACCTGCCCATTGGCCTGTGGATGCACGACGGCCAAGAAGCTCCTCCTTATGCCCCTTTCCCTACAATATTCCTCGAAAGTTCCCCCTTCAAATTGAGTGCCGTTGTCAGAAATAATCTTGTAAGGTACTCCGAACCTGCAGACAATGAATTTGTTGACAAAGGTAGTGATATGCTTGGCTGTTATCTTCACTAGAGGTTTTGCTTCGACCCACTTGGTGAAGTAATCTACGACCACCACCGCGTACTTCGCACCACCTCTCCCTGGCCCCAGACAGCGAAGGGCCAAGGGCTGGTCATGCTGGTCAATTCATTCGTGGGTTTTCGGGGGTAGTTCGCTTGCCTTTGGCATTTGTCACATTTCCTTGCGAAATCATTAGCATCTCTCTCCATGGAAGGCCAGCAGTACCCTTGCCTCATGGATTTCCGACCCGTGGATGGTCCACTTGCATGGTTGCCACGTTCACCCTCATGTATCTCATATAACACCTTCATAACTTCTTCCTCATCAACACACCGCAAGAGTGGCACAGAAAACCCCCTCTTGTATAAGACCCCATCTACCAAGGTGTATCAGGCTGCCTTGTAAACTAGTCTCCTAGCCTCCCTCTTGTCTGTTGGCACCACTCCATCCTTCAGATAGTCTATAATCGGGCTAGCCCACGACTCCTTCGGGGCGTTGACCATGTGAACGTCTGGATTGGCAATGCTTGGCCTTGGTAAGTATTCTATAGGCACTGATTCGAGGGTATCTCCATCTCTAGTGGAAGCCAGCTTCGCGAGGGCATCAGCATGGGTATTCTTCTCTCTCGGGATTTGCTCTATGCTATATTCCGCCAATTGCTCCAAATAGCTTCTTACCCTTTCCAAGTATGCAGCCATCTTGGGTCCCCTCGCTTGGTACTCCCCTTTCACCTGGAATACCACCAACTATGAATCACTAAAGATGTGTAGATGTGTTACCTTCAGTCCCTGGGCCAATCGCAGTCCTGCCAGAAGCGCTTCGTATTCTACCTCATTGTTCAAGGCTTCGAATCCAAACCGTATTGCGCAGTACATCCTGAGTCCTTCGGGTCCAGTCATCACGATGCCTGCTCCAGATCCTCCTTCGTTGGATGCCCCATCCACGTGCAGGCTCCATCCCTCAGAGATCCTTGGCTCCTCTTCTACAACTAACTGCCCCTCTTCTTCACTTCTTCCTCCATTCGACTGACTAGTGAACTCCACTATGAAGTCTGTGAGCACTTGACCATTGATGGAAGCTCTCAAGGTATAAACGATATCGAATTGACTCAACTCGATCGACCATTTCATTAGTCTTCCCGAGGTATCAGGCTTATGTAGGACCTGTCTCAGGGGACGATTAGTGAGAACTTTGATTGCATGGGCATGGAAGTAGGGTCTCAACTTCCTCGAAGCCACCACTAATGCATATACCAACTTTTCAATCTCAGGGTATCGATTCTCCGTGTCCACCAGCCGCTTCCTGATATAGTACACGTGTCGTTGATGCTTCTTCTCCCCTTTAACCAAAGCCGCGCTTACGGCATGTTCGGACACTGCCAAGTACAAGTATAGCTTTTCACCCTTTTCAGGTTTTGCCAACAGGGGTGGCTGCCCTAAGTGCTCCTTCAACTTGATAAATGCTTCTTCACACTCTTCATCCCAAGCGAACTTTTTGCTCCCTTTTAGGATGTTGAAGAAGGGGAGGCACTTGTCAGTCGACCTCGAGATGAATCTATTAAGGGCCACTACCCTTCCCGTTAGGCATTGCACCTCCTTCTTATTCTTGGGTGGGCTCATCTCTATCAGGGCCTTTATCTTATTAGGATTAGCCTCGATGCCTTTGGAGTTGACCATGTACCCCAAGAACTTCCCCGAGGATACACCGAAAGTGCATTTGATTGGATTCAGCTTCATTTGATATTTCCTGAGTGTGTCAAGCATCTCCTCTAGGTCCTTGTTGAGCTCTGCGGCATTATGGGTCTTCACTAGCATATCGTCAACATATACCTCCATGTTCCTCCTTATCTGGTTAGCGAACATCTTGTTGACCAACCTTTGGTAGGTAGCACCCGCGTTCTTTAACCCGAAGGGCATCACCTTGTAACAGTAGAGTCCTCTATCCGTTATAAATGATGTATGCTCTTCGTCACCTGGGTTCATAGGAATCTGGTTGTACCTGGAGTAGGCATCCATGAAGCTAAGTAATTCATGCCCAGCCGTCGCATCCACCAGCTGATCTATCCTCGGGAGTGGGAAACTATCCTTAGGACACGCCTTATTCAGGTTTGAGAAGTCCATGCAGGTCCTCCATATTCCATTTGTTTTGGGACCAGCACCGGATTTGATACCCATACAGGGTAAAATGACTCACGGATGAACCCACTGGCCTTTATCTTGTCTACTTCCTCCTTCAAGGCCGCGTACCTCTCTGGGTCCAGCGCTCGTCTTTTCTGCCTAACAGGCCTTGCCTCATGGGAGATATTCAAATGGTGGCACATGACACTAGGATCTATTCCCACCATATATTCATGACTCCATGCGAATACATCTAGGTTATCCTTCAAAAACCTTATCAGCCTTTCCTTCACGTCATTCTGAAGACTTTTTCCTACCTTCAATTTTCTCAACGGTTCCTCCATTACTTCAACCTCCTCTATTTCCTCCACAGGTTCCGCCCCTTATTCCTCCATGGTTCTGGGGTCTAGCTCCTGCGGGCTTCCTGCGAGTGTACGTGGTGCCTCGTGTATCACCATGGCCATCGGTTCTCATGGTTTCACGGATGCGCGGAGGGAGGTGTTGTAGCACTCCCTCGCTTCTCTATGTTCTCCTTTCATACTAGCTAATCCTCCGGGAGTTGGGAACTTGACGACCAAGTGATATATGGAAGTTATCGCTTTCAATTATCTCAGGGACGGTCTCCCCAATACCGCATTGAAAGCTGACACACAATTTACAACGACGAAGTTTGCCATGATTGTAGTCTGTCGGGGTTGCTCCCCCATGGTTAGTGCCAATTTGACCATCCCTAGGGGTTGTAACGAGTCCCCCGTGAATCCATATAGGGAAGATTGGCAGGGCTTCAAGTGGCAAATGCCCAACCCCATCTTTTCCAAGGCGGGGCGATACAGGATATCCACTGAGCTGCCATTGTCCACCAGAACCCGATGCACCCGCATATTGGCCAACTGAACTGTCAACACCATAAGGTCGTTATGGGGGTAGTGCACCCCCCGTGCGTCCTCCTCTGTGAAAGTGATCGATTCATTTTCTCCCTTAAAGCTTTTCGGGGGTCGTTGTTCCAAACTCATGACACAGGGTGGTGGACTTCACCTGGCTTCTCTAGCGTACCTATCTCGTCCTTTCCAGGAGTCTCCCCTGAACCCCGGACCTCCGAAAATAGTTCTCACTTCTCCCTGAATCTTTGGAGCTCCTCTTTGCGTCTGAGATATCACTGGTTCGTCCTCTGACTTCGACCTTTCTCTCCTGACATATTGGCCCAGGTGTCCCTTGCGGATGAGCTCCTCAATTTCTTCTTTCAAATGAATATACTCTATTGTGGTGTGACCAATATCCTTGTGGTATTGACAGTATCTACTGGGATCCCTCTTGGACTGGTCTTTTCTCATTGGCGGGGGCTTCTTGAAGGGAACCCACTTTTTGTTGGTGAGGTAGATATGCTCCCTAGTATCCGTCAGGTTCGTATAGAAAGTATAAGCCGTTTGCCTATGGTCGCTTCCCCGCTTGGGCTTTCTATGTTGGTCATCCCTCGACCCTTCGTACACTCTCTTCTTCTTTGCTCCATTCGACCCTTCAATAGTTGGGGGCTTTGCAGTGGACTCACACTTTCTCGCCTTTAAGTTCGCATGGCCATCCTCTACACTAATATACTTCTGCACTCTCTCGTAGAAGTCATCTAAGTTAGTAACTTCCCTTTTGAGCATATTATCCCACAATTTTCTTCCTGGACGCACCCCTGCGGTGATGGCCATTTTTAACTCCCTGCGGGTCAAGCTCCCCACTTTAGCTGCTTCCATGTTAAACCTGTGGATGTAGCTTTTCAGACTCTCATTTTCGCCCTGTTTTACATTGGCAAGGCTGGTGCCTGGCATTGTATAATCACGCACGGCATGATGTTGTTGGAGAAATTCATCTAAAAACTGTTGCCAAGACTTGATGGATCCCGACCGAAGTCTTTTAAACTATTTGTACGCGGATCCTTTCAACGTGACTGCGAAACAGTGGCATCTAGCCCCGATACTAATCCCCCTTAACTTCATCAAGTCATTGAATGTGTCCAGATGGTATTTGGGGTCTGTGCTTCCTTCATACGGGGTCATATGAGGCTCCTTGAAGTTGGCTGGGAATCGGATGGCTTGGATTTCTTTGGTGAAGGGTGATTCATGGTCGAACTCCTCCTCAAGGCTTTGTCCTCCAGATGCGGTGACAATCTTACTCTGCAGGCTCCTCATCTCTGTATCGAGGTCTTGCCTCCTCTTCTTCAGGGAGTCTCTCAACATGGACGGGTTGACATCTTCCTTTCCTTTGTCGTCCCGAGGGACAGTAGGAGGGGTAGTCCTCTTATCCGCCCTCTTCTTGTTGAGATCTTCTCGTAGATCCGAGGGCGTCCTCTTTGATGTGACCTTGATGTCGTTGCGAGAGCCAACCATGTTCCCCTGCCCTGGCCCCTGGGGTGGCCTCGATGGTCCAGGATGCTCGTGAGGCTTCTCCCTGGGGGTATTACTGGTGGTGTGTCTGGTCCTCCCATCGTCTACCGGGATGGTGGTTTCCTGACCTTTCTCTTTCCTCTTGGGCAGGGTCATGCTTGACTTACCTTGCAACAGGCCATTCAGCACCTCTTGCATGTTCTCCAGGGTGGTCTCCAACCTTTGGTTCTTACGGTGCAGCTCACGTATCTCCTCTTCATAGAAACGAGATTTAGAACTCGAGCTCACGGAATGGACTCGAGGATGTTTATCATGTCTACGCGTCGAAGGGCCAGGGTCCTGCCAGCCGGAGTTCGGTACTTGTGGTGGTTTGGGAGGCGGGAACTCGTCGGCATTCCCGAGTGGTATGGTAGTTGTCCTTGGAGGATTTTCACCGGGCGGGATGGCCGGTGATGAGACCTCCCTATCATCCTCGTGAACTTCAAGGTCCCTTGGGGGCTCCATATCCCTGGGCGGAGGATGATCCTTCATGGAGGCCCTCAGCTGAACTCCGTTAAGGTGGACTTCCACCTGTCGTGGCTCCCTGAGTCACTTTGAACGTCTTGACATTTCTTCCTGCTGGGAGTAATGATAGAGCAGTAGCTTGGTACTTAGTTTCCCACAGACGGAACCAAACTGTTGACGGTAAGAACTCGTCAACGATTATAGGTTAGAAAACTCAGATTTTTATACTACGGAAAGCTTAGAATCAGATGGAAAGAACTTGAATCAACAGAAAAAACTCGAGCAACAAGGAAACCAGGATTGTGTATTTCTTAAGACTCTTTCATACAATCAGTTTTCCAACCCCTTAACCTGAGGGGTTGGAGCCTATTTATCGGTGGGCTCTATTGGCCCCTGATACAAACAAGTCCCAGGAGACAGGGACGTACGCGGGTACTCTGATAGTGTAGTGGCTCAGGGCGTAGTGGTGTCTACCCTGATAATGCCAGGGCGTAGTGTAGTGGCTCAGGGCGTAGTGGTGTCTACCCTGATAATGCCAGAGTCGTGGCCTAGGACATAGTACTGTCGGCTCTGGTGTATGGTCGGGGGTGTTCAAGTTGTACCACTACTCTTCGTACATGTCCGTACGGCCACAACTCCTCAGATGCAGATGATAGGGCCGTGCCTCTGTGCTCTTCACAACTGTACGCCTCATGTTAGTACACGTGTCCTGTACCTGGCCGTCCTCATCAATCCCTGTTTGATGCCTAATGTTCGCTTGGCGCACCCATTAAGTGTCTCTAAGTGCTCCTCATGCCAATGTTAAGGAGGCTTCAACCTATATGTGTCATGAGAAGCCAAGGCATTAGGAGTCGAGGCTGGCCTATGCAGGTCACATGGAGACGAGGCTGAAGACACGGGCGGTGCAACGAGGCCACACCCTCGCATAGCGAGGCTGAAGACACGGGCAGTGCAATGAGGCCGCACCCTCGCATAGTGAGGCTGGCCCTCTTCCCCCAAGTGTAGACGAGGCTCGTGATGCGGATGGTGCAACGGGGCCACATCCTCGCATAGCGAGGCTGCCCCTCTTCCCCCCAGGTGTAGATGAGGCTCAGGACACGGGCGCCGCAACAAGGTCACACCCTCGCGTAGTGAGGCTGGCCTTCTTCTCCCGTGTGCAGGCAAGGCGAGGCTCGATGCTTAAGGGGACAGGGCGTACGCAGATGGCCATCCGAGGACCCTCGCATAGCGAGGGTGGCGTTCGGATTGGCAAGCGGCCGAGGGCCCTTGCATAGCAAGGGTGGTTCTCTTAGCCCAATTCCTTCAACACCGTGTGACATCCTTGTCCCCTTGTGCGTGCAATAAGTAGCATTTAGGTTGCCTCATAGTGTAGAGGTTCCCTTGTAAATGGGATTCACAAGGGAAAAATTCCCACATTTACACTTTACATTGTGGAAGTCTCCAAATTTTAGTGGTGTTTCCTTTACCACATCCGTAACGCTAGCTAAGAATGCGTGACATCCTTTTTCTATCATACTCTGAGCTTTGAGAGATGAAATAAGTGGTGTATGTAGTCCTAAAACGTTTCCCATATAGCATTGTTTCTGTCCGTCAGGAGTCTCGAACATCACTTGCTTACGTCTGCTATCGATGGTTACGCCATGCCTTGCTTGCCAGTCCATTACTAATATCATGTCGAAATCTTTAATATCCAGTTCTATCAGGTCTCCTTCTAGTTCTACATCCTCAATTTTGATCGGTACGCCTTGTACTATCCGTGATGATATGACTACTTCACCCGAAGGCAACTATGTCACAAACCTAGTTCTACAAGGTTTGTCTAATTTCTCTGTCATTCCTAACGAGATATACGAGTATATTGCTCCCAAATCAAGCGATACTAGAACATATACTATCGAGGATAGGAATATGACCTGTAACTGCTTGTTACTAGCATGGGCTCCTCCCTGGGTCAAGGCAAAGACTTTGGTCTGGAACCATCGTTTAATCCCTCTTCTCCTTACTAACATTCGTCTGAATCATTTCTACTTCTATTGCCATTTCTAGAACATTGGCATAGGTGGTATTTCCCAAGTTTGCTAGCTTAACCCCTAATTCAATCTTTGGTCTAAGTCCTCTAACGAACTTCGTCACCCTCATAAAGTCAGTTGGAGCCAACTCTGGTGCAAACTTGGCTAATCTATCAAATTGCCGAGCATATTCTACTTCCGTTAAGTTGCCCTGCTTCAAACTAGCGAACTCCTCAACCCTTGTAGCGATGACTACCGAGTTGTAATACTTCTTGTGGAACAGCTCCACAATTCTTGTCCATATCATGGTGGCGACATCGTTAGTCTGCTGAACTAAGTCCCACCATATTCTAGCATCCTTCTTAAGCAGAGACGAAACATAGGATATGCGGTCCGCGTTTTCGAGATTCATATGCACTAGGATCGGCTCTACATTTCTGAGCCATTCTTCTGCTTCAAAGGGGTCTGTTGTCCCTTCAAAGTTTGGAGCGCGTTGCTTACAAAACCACTCGTAGATTGGCTCCATGTGCTGAGCTGGGTATAGCGCATAGTTTTCCATTGGCCATGCCCCATAAGAACCTACTTGATGGGGTACTTGAGCCATCTGCTAAGGTTGTGGTTGCGGCTGAGGTGGAGGTTGAGTCTGCTGTCGCTATTGCTGTAGTAATTCCTCCACTTGTTGTCATAGTCTTACAATTTCTGCAGTGTTGTTAATCGGCGGCGGCACTCTTTCTTTAGCAGCATCATTGGTTGCACGCCTTCCCCTTCTGCGAACTGGAGGGGCTTCATAAGTTTCAGGAGCAACGCTTGAGGCATTGGCATTGTTGCGAGCAAATCTTCTGAGTGACATCTTCAACAAAGTTCTAACAATCGATAACATGTTAGAACTTACCCTAATAGGCTCTAAGGCAAAAACTTAATCTAAGAAAACATAACTCGGACCTATTAATTATGATTTCTTATGAAAAAATTATGTAAGCCTTCTTTATGATTAGCGTCTGTTTCTAAACTTAGAAAAATAAGCCATCTTTATAATTTACTAAGTCTGTTTCTAATCATCCTAAATGACTTAATTCTCAGGCTCGAAACTCGTCGTTGTTCCAAAGTTAACCACATTGAGGGAAGGCTGGGATCAGTAAAATTGTTCCCACTACTATGGCCCTCTAAACTCTCAATATAAAACCCGATCCATTGATTTGTATCCACCCTCACCGAACTTGGTCATTATTTATTAAATTTATTATTTATTATGATTGTAAAAGAAAATCAAACTCATATATGTCATTAAAAAAAATAACAATGATATGAATTTGGAAAAATGTTTTCACTATAGATAATAAATAAAATAAATAACGAAAAAAATAAACTAATTTACAAATATTCTTAACTGAAAACATAAGGGCTAAAACGTTAACTAAACACATAATCATAACAACTATAACATAAACAACTTACATTGGCAGTTAGATTCGGAGTTTGAGCGTGTGCATCAAGGAGAACTTCATGTAAATGGTCCGTTGCTCTGATACCAACTGTAACGACCCAACTATTCTAGACTTTGGACCATTAATAACTACTAGACACTAATCTTAAGAAAACATATATATGAAATAACCATAACATTATTAAAACTGTAAAAAGTTAAAATACATAAAATTCATAGTAGGATATGGGATCCCATTGTTTTGAAAATAAAATAGAGCATAACTTAAATCTTAAATAAAATGGTTACAATATTAAGTGCGGAAATACATAAAAATCATAATTTAAAAGACTTAAACAGCTTCATCCTTGAATCGTTCGCGCAGTCCACCGATTTCATTCTCCCTCAATACACATTCCCAAGCTGGTAAGAATCTTCCCGCCGCCATAACTATTTTCCTGCACATATAAAACATAAAGGAATGAGCCTAATGCCCAACAAGGAAAATCTACTGCAAGCATGAAACATAATCATACACATAAACTATGAACATCTATCATATACTATAACACATATATCATAATTCTAACCCATGTACATGGTAACTATTGGGGTTAGCTAACTAAGCAACTATAAGCCTCAGACTACAATGAGGTTTGCTAGTCAAGCAACTATAAGCCCCAAAAACATATAACTATTGGGGTTTGCTATATAGCAAATATAAGCCCCAAAACATAAATGTGATAGGGTTTGCTATATAACAACTATAAGCCCCAAACATACATATATCATACACATAAAATCATACTATAGCATAATCATAACATCTTACATAAACATAGCACATATCACATAAGAACTATCCTATTTTCCTTACCAAAATACCGGGATGATGAGAACAAGGTCAGGATTTTGGAACACTCCTAAAAACTATTAATAGAGAGGTGAGTTTTCTAAAAGAAAAGAGATGAAAAGAATGAACTAAACCATCAAGAAGATACTTACCAACGAGAACCTCAAGTTCAAAGAACTTAGATGCGTTTGAAATTGCTATGACCGAACTACATCTCGAAACCAAAATACACACTGTGAACCTTACTTCCCAAGTGTCTAATAAGCTTAGAATGATAACGCTTATAACCCCAACCTAAGTGTTTATCACTCTATAGTCTCACTAGCACCTGGAAGGCTCTGATCAATGCTTGAAGAATGAATGAAAAGGCTTGGTGCTAAGTCCTATTTATAGAGTTCTAGGAATAAAAATCTTCTTTTTGGCTTTGAATAAAAATAATGAATTTAATTAAAAATATTTGAATATTCTTCAGTCAAAGGCTCAGGACTTGGTCAAGTTGTTCAGAGAGAGGTTTAAGGAGTCAAAGCTTGATTTTTGAAAACAAATAGAATCCTAACTTCTAACTCCCTAAATCTCGTAACTCTAAACTCACTTGCAGTAAAATCAACATATCTGAAGCTATAGAACTTAGATTTAGACCATCTTTATACCGTTAGAAATCTAATTCAATTATCTACAACTTTCTAGAAATACTATTTTTTTGAAATTCATCACATAACTGGGTCAAAAATAGGTCGGAAGTTACAGTACCCTAAAGTTACGAAAAATCTATTTAATTATCTAAATAAGAACCTAATCCACAAATAAATAAAATTGTGACAAATGTCATGCTCCTAACAGATTCTGGTGAAGACTAAGTCTTATATTTCCCATATTTTATCATTAAATAACAATTCCTTAATAATCATGCATATGACAAGTGTCATAATCCTATTGGCTCTATCTAAACCTTAGGAATAACTATGCTCATGACAAGTGTCATATTCTTATTGGTTCCATCTAAACCTTAGGTTATAATAATTATCATTTTAATAACTAGCAATATTAATCAAACCTTATGTTATAATTAATATTCTTAAACTATAGGTTAAACTTATAAAATCCATAACTATTGCTAGGAGTTTCCAGCTAAGTCCCAGCTTGAACCAAAATCCACAGTAATAAACATACTATAACTACTACTAGCTATTACTATTACTACTACTATCTAACTTGCTAAGTAAAGTTCTTGGACTCTACATTGTATACATGCATAAATTAGTAACATTCCATATATAGATAGCATGCTAGATCCATCCAATTAATTAACATGTCATGCATCATTATAATTGTCATTTTTGCAAATATGTGCTTAGATGATGGACTTATAGTGATTGCCCATTATTTTAGATCATGGGAAAAATATCAAATAAAACAGTTCATAATCTTGATAGGTTTTATTTGGGCCCAATTGAAAATACAAAGTTAAAATTCGTCTCTCGTGGGTGATTCCACTTGTGAAGGCTCATTTGCTTTGCATTTTTAGATTGGACCTAATCAATTGAATAATGATCAATAATACAAGGGTTTAAATTCATGTTTTTTGCGTTATGTATGGAAGTTAGGGGGCCTTGTAGTGGGTACGGCATACTGGACCCAACCCTCCTCCATGCAAGCCCAAATTGTTAAGGCCCATTTACCTAAGTTGGACTTGATTGTATTAGGCTAATTCTAGTTGAACCTAAATTAATTGATTAGTAACACAATACTTCTAAATATTTAAAGTGGATTTAAATGGGTATCTTAGAATTAAAAGAAATTTATACTAAGGTTTATTAATTATTTTAAATAATATAAAAAACCTAGTTTTATAAATTTCACTAGGTAAATACTAAATTAAAATAATGAGCTGTAATTTTTGAAATTTGGTCTCCACTGTTAATTTAACAAGGTTAAAGTTTAGCGGGGCCTTATGGCACTTTGATTACGTCTCCCTATGAATGGTGTTCAATGAAATTTTAACAAGGTTAAATTTCTTAGGATAGATATTTATAGATCAAACCCTTATAGACTCATCCCTACGGTGACTACGAGAGATAAGTCTACAATAATCGAAACTGTGGGTCTAGCTCATAAAGTTTGAAATAATTGGATTTTGTGACTTTGATCGAATATGAAGGTTATTAATAATAGTTTTAGACTATTATTAATTGAGATGTTTTCTTGGAAATTCGCTCATTGTCTTGGGATGTCGCCTGAGAGGCCCTGACCTCATCTCTTTGAGCTCGGATCCAGGCAATGCCACGATTTAAGCTAAACTAGACTATAAAAGAAAAATACATAGCAAGATTAGCTTGCGAAAAAAAAGGAATGTAGTAAGAACGAGGATAACTCACAGTTAGATTCATTCCCAAGGATGACTCTAGGACTTTCCCTGGGGAATGCTTATCTATGGTCCTCAAGTTCTTGACGTTCACCTGGTAGGCATGATTAACCATGTGATTTGCCATGTCGTGAAGGGGTCCATGAAGTGCTTCTGGGAACCTTACAACCTCGAGCGACATGACTAGGAGCTACAAGTTTGGGAGTTGAGAAGATGGGGCCTCACCTTGAATAACTTGAGAAATTGGAGCCGATTCGCGAGGAGGAGGAGGAGGAGGAGGAGGAGGAGGAGAAGGAGGAAGAGCTTTATGAATGGTAAATGTAGTTACCTGAGCTAGCGGTTGCTTTTACTACTGTTGCTTTTGGGTGGAGCTGGCACCTTTATCCTTTGCATGGGATCCAGTGGCTGCTCTGGCCCTGGAGGTGCTTTTCTTTGATATTATCGCCTTCTTGATGATGGGTCCAGTTTTGACCCACCAGATTTGAAGGCGCTCTTCAAGTCCATATCTTTGTCTGCAAATGGGCGAGCATAATAGTCAGATTTAAAGGGCAAGTAGAAGAGTCAGATCCAAGAAATGATTAGTCATGATAACACAAAGCAAAGAATAGAACAAGAACCCTACCCTTTGAGCTAGAGGAGAAAATTACTATGTTTAACTCTGGATTACGAACCGGGCTTGGTGAAATCTCTAACTCTTGGATTATTGGAGTAGGGGGAAACTCTAGTATTATTACATTTTGAGACCTACAGGGTTCAAGCTCCTCATCTGGACTAGACTCATGCTCGGCCTGCTTGATACCTGGGGTAAAAACACCATGACACAGGGAAGGCCATGACAAAAGGTTTGTACCATATTCTTCAAACATAATGGACCTAAAGTCCATGTTATTTTCTACTACTATGCTACATCTAGGGTAGCTATGGTCATGGCGTACGACCAAGTGATCCACACACTGAAGGAGGGTCACATTCAGGTCCGGATCAACCGGGTGTCGACTCACGATTTGCCTTGGGTTGTGTTGGACTAGCCTAAAACTGGCAGTAGCTTGGTTCATTTATTTATATGGGCTACCATGGCTAAAGGTGCCGATTGCTACCCCCGATTCAGCTTGTCCTTGGTTAGGATCTTGTCCATCCACAGGAACCTTTCTTTTGTGCACCAACTGCGTGGCATCCTCTTCTTTATCGGCTGGGAGGAGCTCATGGGGAGGAGGGAGCTCGAGGAGGGGGCCTTGGACCCTGATGGCCAGTATTTGATCCTTGCAGATTAGCTTGCAGGCCACCATGGTGGCATCATTCACCACCATCCAGAACTCTTTCTCCCTAGAAGGAATACGGGCTAGAGTCTCATATTGACCACCGAGGGTCTCTGACCACCCTGTTCTCTTATATATAGCTGCACAAGATAACAACTCAATCAGAATATGTTTAAACTTGGTTAAGAAAGAATTCAAGTACAAAGTTTATGGAAATGAGAAACTTCTGAGTACGGTTGAAATATCGATGGGTTCAGTTCTTGAACCCATTTGACATTAAGAATTGATCCTTGTAGTCATTCAGGTGGCTAGGGAGGTCGATGATGGAGGCTGTGCTGGGGAATCTGGTGAGGTAGTAGAAACCATCACCTTGCCCCTTTGACTTTGGATTGGCCTTCAGGAAAAATAAGTACATAATATCGACGGGGGTGGGGACCTCCCACTCGTGCTTCAAAAATATATATTTTAGCCTCGCCAGAAGTCGGTACGAATTTGGGGGGAGCTGGTGATAACTCTATAATCTAGAGTTATCTTTAATACTTCTAGCTTATAACTTGATTAAAAAAGATGAGTGATTTGTGCCTTTGTCTATAGAATTGAGTAATTTTCTTTTATTTGGGTTCAGGAGTTAGTTTTGGTTTTATGAGAAAAAATAAGTAAGAAAATGATAAATTGTATGAAGTTGATTCCATTGAAAATGAGCTAATGTGATTTAATATGATAATTTTTGGTGCAGGAATTCTCAGGTTGTTGCAGCAATGCTGAGGCATTTTGTCCAGACAACAAGCATTTCTTGGGTCACGTGAGAAGTTTCCACCTCAGTAGTATAAATCTATTTTTTTTAATTAACTTGACTTGGGTTGAAGATTAAATGAAGATATTTGGACCTTTAATTGTGGTGGTGCATGTTTAGCAAAAAGACAACAAATGGGAAGAAAAAGGCCCATGTGGGCTTAAGGAAAAGAAAGAAAATGGGAGCCCTAATATCATATATGATCATTCTCACTTTTAAGAGGCACGTACAATAGTAAAGAAGGGACACAACCAACAACCATTAGAGAGAAAATGTGGAGAATGAAGAAAAAGAAAAAGAAGAAGAGAAGGATTCAAGAGAGGAGGACCATCTTGGGAACATCTTTTTGGCTTGATTCTCTTACCCTTCTCCTTAATATTTTATTTTATTTTTCTTGTATTTTCTAAACTATGATTTATTTTGTTATGAGCTATTTTGATTTTAGATTTGTGCTCTTGAATTCATCCATGAACTAATCTTTTGAGGCTTGAATTATTAATTAACTCTATGTCTTAATTCTAATTTTCTAGCATTTTATTTTAGCAATTTACCCATTGTTCATTCAAATGTGCTTAATGATGAATTCTTGTTATTGCTTGATCACCAATTACAAGATATTGAGTTATATTTGTGCTGTGAAGTTTGAATATAATGGATAGATTTGAATGACACAAGTGGATAATCTTGTTAGATAATGTTTGTGAATAGCAAAGGAATGTGTTATTTTCCTTGTGTAACAATGATGAATTGGTTCTTAATTCTGGGATCTTTAACTTGATTGGCATAGGAATATGTTAAATTAGGTGAAAAAATTAATACCGTAGGATTTGGAAAATTTCTATGAATTAATTTGGAATTCTTGTTAAATCTGGGTAAATTTGCTGAGATTTTGTTGCAACAAAACGTACAGGTCAATTGACATAGATGAATTTAATAATTCAAGCCCATTTCACCAAATTGAATTTTTCTTGCTTTTAGATTGCCATCATAGTTTATTTTGAAGCATTTTCAATTTATTTTTCATCACTATTAAATTGTTTGGTAATTTATTTGTTCACAATTATTTGCTAATTCAATCCCTGTGGAGACGGTACTCAACTTATCACTTTATTACTTGTTTGCTGACTGTGTACACTCGCACAATTTTAATTGCTTAAATTTACGCAACAGCTGGAACGATGCCAGTTCGATGTAGTTTTAAAAAATCTATGGAATACTGGTCTAGGGAAAGAAAAGCACCTGCCTTTAGATGCTCATTACTCCAAGCCCCAAAGTTGTCTTGGAGCAGAGTGCAGCTCTGCTCTCCCTCCATCGGAGGGTGGGATACAAGACCCTCGGACCCTAACTCGATCCCGTGACTTAGTAAAATTTTATTCACCTTGCTCTGAGTCTTTATCCGGGATTCGATATGCTTGGCCTCAAAGAAGGCGTTGGGATCAACCACAATCTCCCTATCAACCACCGGGCCGAAGTGGGGAATAAGAGTCTTGGGTGCAATCTGCTTACCTTTATTCTTATTTTGGGAAGAAGAGCTCGCCACTGACTTATTCTGGTTGGCCATAATTTAGTTCACCTGACGACAAAGCGGCCGGTTAGAGGCGACCTAAGAAACAACCTTACTACGATGATATAGGTAAGGCAACCTAGGATTTTGGATTTGATCTATTTAACCTAAGATACATATGAGCTAAGATTTCCCCTAGCGCCAATGTGTGTGTTCACGTGCGGTCAGTGACCGCGCACCGTAACCTCAGGAAACCCCTGATACTTAAGGATTTGCATGTCGGACCTAGTACTTTTTTGGAAAAGCGATTTAATGCAAAACAACTCGAGAAACCGTGACCCTTAAGTTAATTAGAACTAAACCTAAAAACCCTCAAATCTTCACATTCACATATTTAGATGATCCTCTTTAAAACCCAAAAAACCCAGAGAATCACTCGTTTATTTTTGTGCATTATTTCTAATAAGATCTAGTGCTATTGTTTTTGGCCTAACAAAAACTCATATTAAACTCAAACAGAACCAAAGTTAGAAAATATATTGGAAACTTTTGTAAAACTTATTGAAAATAAGAAGATGAAATTTAAACCGAATATAAAGGTACTTAAGTTTGGTTTTCGGTCGAGGAAATGATAACATCACCAGAGGTATTAACCTGAAAGTTTCTCGAAAATGAGAGAATGTAGAAAGCTTTGAAAATATTTTGAGAAGAAAGAAGAGGAATTTTTTTGAATGCAAAGGTGGTAAGATTCAGGTTTTGTTCTCCTATTTATACACAAACTTTGGGAACTCACACAACAGAAGTTGAAAAGCCCCTACTGTGCGTGTCAGAAGTGACGTCATGCACGAGCAGGAGTTTGGGGGGAAAATGTTGTACCCCAAAAATACGAGCTGAATTACTCAGCACGGGGTACCGATGACAAACAAGCATACGAAGAAAGCATACAGATAGAGCATCTAGCTAACTCTGGAGTGAGCAGCTCGAGTCAAACTTGACAGCTTACGACAACCAGATAGTTTCCAGATCGACTCTTGCACCAACAACTTAGTTCAAGATGCGCGGAAGCCAGATCTCCTTCATGAAACTCTGAACGTGACCCATGTCAATTCATATGAGTTCTTCGACGCCCAACTCAAAGGAAGTGTTCAGCTTGCAGAAGCCTGATCACGACGTACAATGAAGAATCCCAAAAGACACGGAGATTCCTTATATGCTCATTAATGCTCAAATATTATTATGTATTTATTATCCAATATTGGGGGCATAAAATCAATATGCATTAATGTATGTATGTAAATGGGATGTCACCCAAAAATGTATATTTTCATATTTATGCAAAGTTACCCAAAAAACTTTAGAAAGAATTCCTTATAAATACATGGGAGAATGGACAGAAAGGGGGATCGACATTTTGTATACTGAAACTCTGGTGAATTGTCACAAACAATTTAACGGTGAGAACAAAATAGATTAATAAGAGTGACTTGTGGGCTAGGTAGATTTTAACCACTGAACCACGTAAAAAGTGTGTGAGTGTTTTTTATACTTTTTATTTGTCCAATTATAGTTTAGCAAAAGCCTAATATCTCTATTTTCATATTTATTAATCCACTATTGGCGAAAAAACACGTCAACAACATTAAAAAAAATTTATAGTTACTTTCACTAGTAATAAAAAGTTTATTTCTTTAAATGGATGTGAATTTTGGAATGGATGTATGGAAATCAGGCTATACCTATTACAACCAAACAAACCCTATGTACTAAATAACAAGTTGTTTAAGATAGCTAAACGTAGGACTGTTAAACGACAAAAGGTCAATAACGTTTGAAATGCCGTACCTTTGGCATCTTCACTTTGGGCATATTTGCTATGATATGATTCAAATACTAACAAAGGCTAGGCCTTTGAGGGAACTCACTTAGGGTGACCTACCAGTTTGTGAATCTAATCTCGAGGGCAAAATGACAAAGCGTCCATTCTCTGTAATAAAAGAAAGGACCAAAGAACCACAAGGGCTCTGAGGACAAATGAATGTTCAAGCGAGGAGTATTTCATCTCCTTCATTGACGATTTCTCTAGAGATTCATGTAAGTACCTAAAGCATAGGAATTCTAAGAATTTGTTAAGAAGTTCAAAGAATTCATTACTATGGCTTTAAAACCAAATTAGGAAAAATGTTAAAGATCTTGCGATCTAATAGGGGTGGAGGATATTTGGATAATCGAAACCAAGATCATTTAATTGAACTTGGATAATTTTGTAAAGAAACTTCCCAAGGGACTCCGCAATAGAACGGTGATGCTGAGCGGCGTGAATCGAGCGTTTATGAAAATATGTGTGCTATGATAAGCTATTCAACTCTACCGACTTCTTACCTAGATCTATTATGGAGACATACTACCTAGACCGCATGTGACATTTTTTTTAAATGATGTGTTGTCTCAAAGCTGTATCTAAGACACCACTAGAATTATGGAATGGTCATGAACCTGTTTTATGTCATTATGGAATTTGGGGGTGTCATGCTTATGTCCTGAGGAAAAAGGTAGGAAAGCTAGAACAATGAACTGAGGTTTGCTTATTTGTTGGCTATTCTAATGGTACTCAGGGTGGTTTGTTTTATAGTCCAGTAGACAAGAAAGTGTTTGGCTATAAAAACGCTACTTTTTTCTGGATAACGATTACAAAATAAATTTCAAGCCTCATAGCACAATAGTATTAGATGAACAGTGATAAAATATTGTTCCATCTTCACCGATTCAAGTCGATGAAAACAAGGTAGATTTAGAAAACACTAATCCAAGTAAAAAAGTTACGGTGCCTCGTCGTAGTGGGAGGGTTTCTTGGAACCCGGTACCTATGAGATGGATAGTGAAACCCACATGCTGACTGGGGACACTAGTAACAATGATCCAGTCGCCTTTAAACAAGAAATGGGTAAGTCTAAAAGGGATCTTTGGCTCGAAGCCAAGTACCAAGAAATCAAGTCTAAGTAATCTAAATTTATATGAGATCTTGTAGATGTGCCATTGAACTTTAGGCCCATGGGGTGCAAGTGGATCTATAAGGAGAAGAGAGGACCTAATGGAAAGGTCAAGATATTCAAGGGTGGACTTGCGGCAGAGAGAGAAAGTTGACTTAGAGAAAACTTTTTCTCCGGTAGCCATGTTAAAGTTCATTTAGTATACTCTTATCAATAGCTGTGTCTATGGAAACTAAGGAAACAGTCAGGCTGAGGAAGTTATATACGGATCTTAGTGTTATTCCAAAAATGGATAAACAACTAACTTTTTTTATTGAAAATAATGAGGCAATTGCGAATTCGAAACAACCTCGAAGCCACAAAAGATCAAAGCATATAGAGAGAAAGTACCATATTATCGGGGATGTGTGGTGAAGGTGTAATGTGAAGGTGATGAAGATAACATTAGTAGGCAGTCTTTCATATCCTTTTACAAAGTTATAAGCAAAGAGCATAATTTTGAAGCATGTAGAATGAATGGTTTTAAGAAACATGTCCCATTTTTTTTTTAAAAGGGCAAGTGTGAGTTTGTTGGGTTTTATGCTCTTATAAAACCATGTCGAACATGTAATACGATTTTACATTGTTAGTAAAAGTAGTAGAAATCATTTAGTTTGACAACCGTGCTGCTTGCTTGTTTTATTACATGATTATTGGAATAATACAAACATTTACAAGATCCTGAACATAAACATAGTTACAATTATAGTGACTAGTTCACAATGGATTATGATTGTAATTATATGTTCAAATGAACAAGTCCTAAGATTAGATCAGTGCATTGGGTTTTCATCGATCTGGTGATCTACAATATGATCTACTTACACATTCGGGGTGTGATGTCTTGTCTAAGGCATTAACCAAGTAGATAAGACCGGATGTATATGGGTACATTGGACTATGGGCGATATTGATTATTGATAGATGAATAAGTATCATTGTTATCGAATCTAATCAATGTCACAGAGTTGACCATAGGTCAAGTTGATCTTAATTCTAAGTGATGATATTCTGCTAATTATATTATTTAAATCTTTCAAATTTTTCATTACCAGCTTACCCTATGGTCTTTCCCATACTTACATCTTGGATATTTAGTAGTGTAATTGAGTGGGAGTATGATTCATAGATATGAAGTCTATAACTTCTGTATGAGAAATGAAAATATGATTTCCATAATTGATTTGTTAAAAATGTTAAATGATTGAGATCTCATTTTAGTAATTAAGTTCACGGAAATATCATTTATAAGGAATTATTGGGAGTTAAGGATAAAATACTAATGATGGGCAAAAATGGTAATTTGCTCCCAGCTCATTAGTAAGTCATCGATAGAGGATTGTTTGAGTGTAATGGTTATAACAATGAATAACATATTTGTGGTTTGGAAAATACGCTCCATGAATTCAAGAGTTCAATTTCGAGTCTATAGTAGAGTCACGATAAATTAATAAGGTAGTGAAATTATTCGTAAATAAATTCACGGTGACTTATTGGAGCTTGATTTCATGGATCCATGGTCTCTGCATCACCTTTGAGTAAATCATCTAGAATGTCTCAATTAATTGATTTAATTATCAATTGGGATATTTAAAATTGACTCGGTCAATTTTGGAAAATTTTACAGAGATATGAGATTTAGAGAATAAAAAAGAATCTTTGGGCAAATTTATTAATATTGATAAATTGGTGTCAATATAAATAAATAATATTAAATGAAGTTTCAAATTATAATAAGTTAATTTGAATAAGGATTTAATTAATTAAATGATAAATAAATAAAATAGTTTTGAATTTAGGCCCAATTGAGATTTAAATTCAAAACAAAGAGATTGGGCCCAAGTCCATTCGTGGGAGCCCAAGGCTTTGATTTTTTTTTGTTTATTATTTTTAATTAATTTAAATCTAAATAAACCCCATTAAGTTTCCTATATAAGTAATATGATATCTAGGATTTTCATAAATGAGTTTAAATTGATTCATTGGGTAAGTGAGAACCTAGACAATCTAATCCTTTCTTGGCCACTCACTTTCATCTTATTCTCTTCTAGATCTCTATCTCATGTGTTGAGAACTAGCCTAAACTAGTTCTACGTTGATCAAAGGCTTGGTGAGAAAGACTGTGTTACTGATCTAGTTCAATCTCTTGATAATACTCTACTACAAAAAAGAATCAAGGGTTAGAGATATTGAATGAAGGAGTTGTTCTAGATCCGCTGCGTATATGTAAGTTTCTGTACTTTACTTTGTTTTGTACTAATTTCATAGGAGCATGTTCTTGAAATTTACATGTTTGTTTGGTAATATGTAAATTACATGAAAATAAACAAAGATCCTGTAATATGCATATCATACATTTGGCTTCAGAGCCATAGTTTGCTAGTTTATTTTCATGATTAAATTTGTATGAAATTGATTGATATGTTAGGGTATTAATTGGATGGTACATGTTGTTGGTGCATGTTTATGTTTTGTTATGTAAAATTAGCAATAATTTGGTTGTTTTGGGATTGAAAAACTGCACATATTTTTTAATTTTATTTTTGGACAGATTAGGTAGTGTGTGTGCTAGGCACGCATGAAGGAGCCCCTGGGACCCCGACCGTATGGAGATCCGTACAGATTCGTATGGCGTCAGTGCCGGACACTGCTGTAACACTTTTCACAAAAAAAAATTAAGATTTTGATTTTGATTTTTTTTAAATGGATATTTTGTTCAGGTACGTTTAAAATATTTAAAATTAATTGTCTGATTATTTTAGATATTTTAGATTTTTAAAATATTTTGAATTGGTTATTTGATAATCAGTATATTGTAAGATTTTTTTTTGATTTTGTTATACTTGAAATATTAAAACTATTTATCTGATTATTTAAGATATTTTTATTGTTTAAAATGTTTGAAATTGGTTATCTAATAATTCTGGATATTTTAAGATATTTAAAATCTGGGTAAAAGATATTTTGATATTTTAAAATTGGTTAAAATATTTTATCTTGTGTGATTCTTAACAACTTAACAACGTAGTTTAAATTAATTATTTAAAATTGAATTTTCTTTTATAAATTCTATTTTGATTAATTTAATATTTTGCAACTTGTTTAATTAATTATATTGAATTTTTTTTGATGAATTCTACGTTAATTAATTATGATATTTTGCAAATAGTATATTATTGTGGTACATTTGCATAATTTAATATTACATGGTCATATAGTAACATGTTAGGCTCATCCAATTATTAACATATGAATCATCATTATTAAGTTATTTCTTGCATTTGAGCTTTAAATATAAGAATAATGATGGCCTAATTTTTATTTTGAAAAATGTGAGAAAACTCAAATAAAACTTTCATAAAATGTTAGGTTTTATTTGGGCCCAATTGAACTTGTAAAGTTTAAATTTCTCTCTTGTGGGTGGTTCCAGTTGTGAAGGCCCATTTGTTTTGCATTACTAGATTGAGCCTAATCAATTGAATAGCAAATAATAAAACGAATGTTGAAATTCCTGTCTTTTTGGGCTTTGTATGGAAGTTAGGGAGCCTAAGTAGTGAGCCCGACATACCGAACCCAACTCTCCTCCACACAAGCTCGAATGTTTAAGGTCCATTTACCTAAGTTGGACTTAAATGTATTAGGTTAATATTTTTAGTTGGACCTAATAATTGATTAGAAACAAATTAAGTCTAGTTTTTGGATTAATTTTCAATGGGTAATTTTAGAATTAATGAGAAAATTATAAACTATGGTATATTGATTATTTTAATAATTTGGCAAACCTAAGCTGGTAATTTTCAAAAAAATAAAATACTAAATCACAAAAAACTAAATAATGAGTTTTTAAAATTTGAATTCGATCTCCCCCGTTGATTTAACAAGGTTAGAGTTCAGTGGGGACTCATGACGCTTTGATTTCATCTCCCTATGAAAGGTGTTCACTGGACATTTTAACATGGTTAAATTTCTTAGTATAGATGGTTATATATGGACCTTCTATAGACTCATCCCTACGGTGACTATAGGAATTAAGTCTATAATAATCGAAACCATGGGTCAAACTCATAAAGTAAGAAATATTTGTGACTCTTGCCAACCGAGACACATGGATTTTCGTTACTTTGATCGGATGGATGGGTAATTAATAAAAGTGTAGGATGTTTTATTAGTTGAGATGTTTCTCTATTTAACTAATTGAATATTTGTGACTCTCGCCTACCGGGTCACATGGGTTCATGTCTAGTTAAAGTGTGATATTCGTTTTCCCGAAAAGGTAATTTTGTAATTTTTCCACTGAGAGTATTTTGTCATTTTACATATTTATGGGTTTAGATATGTATGGATTCCAATGATAATAAAGATTCTTGATTTCTTATGTTTGAGAATTTGGAATGATATTTAAATCTCGACATGTGCATAATGCCAAATAAATAATTAATTACATGGGTTAATTTATTTATTTATGTTGTGAATGTTATTATTATTATGAGCATAATAATATTAATACCATTATATGAATTTATTTTATTTTATTATATGGTTTATTGCATTATTATTTAAATAGATTAAATAATGGTAATTGCATGTAATTATGAAATGACCATAATTTCCCTATGTTTGAATTTAGTTGAAGGGCATTTAGATGACATTAGAATATGATTTAAAATGCAATTAACTGATTAAATTCAAAATTTAAATAAGTTATAATAAGATCACCATTTCTTTTATTTAATTTTAAAAGAAATAAAAGAAATTCCATAACCATAGGCTTAGAATCGGCCAAAAACAACCAAGTGGTTAAGCCTTAGTTTCTTTTTGTTTAACCATGATTTAGAGGGCCTCTCAACAGTTCAAAATCGTGGGAAGAGAGGGAGAGTCGCACTAGTGGAAGAAAAAAGATGTTCTTGAATTTTGTAGAGAGAGAAAGGGAGATTTCGGGTTTGAGAGCTCTAGGAAATTTCTGGGTGGTTTTGAGTGTTTGAAATATCTTTCCTATGATCTAAGGAACATTTTTAATGTGACAAAAGGGGCTAGAAATATCGTTTTCAAAAATCATAAATTTTCACCATTAAAGTGGGTGTTCTTGAATAATTTCAAATCTAATGAAACATGAGAGGTTCCGAGTTTGTTTGAAGTGTTTAGAAAGCTCAGAGGGACCCTAAGAAGTGTTTTGGATATGAAGAAATGGATCAAAAAGTTCCAAAACAAAATTTTGCACTTTGACCACCATTTTTGGATGTACACCAGCGACGGGGAAGATAACCACAATCCGGCCATCATGGGTCGATTTTCTTGAGCTTCAAGAGTTTTTTGAGGTGTTGATATCTTTGGGAACAACTTCCAACCGGGTTGGAGTGTCAAAAAACAAGAGGAATGAGGATTTAGATTCTTGCCAGCGACAGAGAAGAAGAAGATTCCGACGAGGCTCTAGCGAACCTGATCTGGGTGTTTCTGGAGGTTTTTTTTTGTCATTCTTAAAAATTAGTAAATTAATTTTAGAGCATTTTCCAACTAGTTTGGTATTTTTTTGATTTTCCTTTGAATTTCTATGATTTATTTAAGTTTAAATAGAGATTAATTATGAAAAATATTTTTATTGTTCTATTAAAATACGGCTTTATGTTTGAATGATCTATGTATGATTTAGAATTGTTTTGTATGTTTATATTTAAGTTTTGATCATGGTTGATAATTTTCTTCAATTATTTTCTTTTATATATGTGATTTAAAGAAATAAATGTGGAAAAATTATTTAAAGTATTCTAAAAATTCTAGAAATTTTTGTATATGTTTAAAATGAGATTCTAAAGCTCTCTGTAATTTTGTTTCTAATTTGTATCATTTATGTAATTTCCATGATTTATTTGACTGATTCTATATTTTAATTATGAAAAATATTAATATTACTGTTCTAATTTTTGTATGTTATTGTAGGGAGTAGAAACCAGTCTATACAATTATATTCTATTTAAATTTTTTGTTTTATTTTTCTTGAATTAATTAGTTTTTCTATTAAATTAATTAAGAAAAATAGTTATTTTACCCAGAAAATTCTAAAAATAATTTTTATAAGTTTATTTTGGCTTTTTAAACAGTTCTATATGATTAGTTTGAATTTTGGGCTGGCTGTATAATTATTTTGAATTATTTAAATTATTCAGGAAATTGAGGAAATATAATTTATAAATGTTAAAAATTATTTTTCTGGTCTTATATAAGCCTTTGATGATTATTTAGGGTTTTGGAAAAATTGTTTATTAAATTTTGTTGACATATGATAATTTTTAGAAAATTATTGAGTCTTTTTATGTAATTATGATATTAAGGGCATTTTGGTATTTTTTCATGTAATAAGTATTTATATCAATTCATGTTTTACATTAGAAACATCTTTGTTTGTGCATGTGACATGATGATTTGAACCTTTGTCAAAAGTAATTTTAATTTACGTGCCATGCATGTTAAAATTTGATAGTTAAATTATTTTGATAATTAAGGTTTCGAAATAAAACCCTACCGCCTATTTTTATTTTCCCAGAATTTTCATTATGTAATTGGACATCTAGGAGCTAGCGGTCGTCGCGAGGTGACATATCCAGTGCTTCGGGACACGTCAGCAGACAATGCATTGCTTAAGGTAAGAAGAGCGGACATCTGCGCACAGGGTGTACGTTATGCGTACAACCTTGTTTTCTTATTTGTTAGTTATGTAATTATATTTGTGATCTGAATTGTTACATTATATTGACTAGTGTGAGGATAGTGCTTGCGATTTTAGTTAGTAGACATGCTTAGATGATAGAGTAGGCGTGCTACCAGATTCTAACTGCTTGTGTGAGTATAACACTTGCAGGAGTGATCTTGGGTGTGTATAACTCAGTGTTGACGCCGTTTTTCGTCAACAGTGAAAGAAGAGCACGTAAACAATAACTAGTTACGGCCAATAAAAATATGACAATACAGAACACGATTTTTTACATGGTTCAGCAGTTAAATCTGCCTAGTCCACGAGTCTTTTTTATTAAGCTCAAGATGATCTCTGAAAATTCTTCATGAATGAATTCTTCAGAGTTTTCTCTCAAGATTCAGAAATTCGGTCCTTTACAATAATGCATGACCTCTCTATTTATAGAGAAGATTGCAGAATACTATCCCACATATTTTGGGTAGTTACTCTTTTTGTGCAAATAAATCAAATGGTTTTAAATGCCTGTAATCCGATATAAAAGGAAACGTCCCCTGAAGACCAGGGGGCATATAACTAATCAAATAAGATCCCATGATTTTAGGGGATTTACAGTAATAAATGTAGACCACGTCTTTTATGGACAACACTTGTAGATGTTCAAGATTATTATCATATATCTCCAAGGCCTTATTCTCCCAGGTCTCTCACCGACGTTCAAGCTAGTGACATCTCCCGAGGTCACATGGCTTTCGAGATCGTACGCTCGTCAGGCTCGGAACCCTTGATCCGAGGTCATCCCTGAGGGTAGATGCATCTCGGGAGCTCCCCTTCGAGATCGTGTGGATTTCGAGGCTACCATATTCAAAGTCGTCTCAGCTTTGCAGGCTCGATGTCTAGTCTTGAAACATACTTCAGACTTTACGAGTTCATTCGCTGCGAATCTAGCTTTCGAGGTCACATTTATCATGGCTCGAAATCTGGGTATAACATCTTGCCCCCTCAAAAGTATTTGTTCGAATCCTAAGAGAAGGAAACTTTTGAACTACTTTCTTCGGGAACTGTACTGTCACACACTTGAGAATGGACACGCGTCAGTCGGATATTGCTCATTTATGGTACTTGAGTACCTTGGAAACCTGCCCACGATCATTCGTCTGCCTCCTTTTTGGTACCATCATGTCATTGACCCCTAACCGTTGGATTTCATGAGGATTTTGGCCAATGGCCTAGATTAATCCTTTTTATCACTTTTCTCCCTTTATATATTCAAGGTCTTCTCCTTCCTCTTATTTTACACGCATCAGAAACAAAAAAAGAAAGGACGAAACCAGTTGCCATCCCAGAAAACTTCTTTCTTATGCATGTTCTCTCAGCCGAAAAAACAAAGGACTTCCGGTTTGTTCGAGTCCGTGAGCTCATATTTGCAGCCTCTCCTTCAGTCAGCAATTTCTCTGCAATCGCCATTATTGTGTAAGTGTCCAATCTTTGTTTTTTTATTTTCTATCATACCCGTTTCTGTTCATATTGTTCTTGTTATTTCTGTGAATGTACTAGTTTGTTTTCTTAGTAGCATACGTTAGGGAATTTTTTGACCGATAGGCTCTCATGTTTTAAGTCTCCGTACTGGGATTATATCACTGATTACATACCCAGTTTTGGTGTTTGAGCAAGACCTCTCTTTTCTGGGTTTTAAAATTTTAAGAGACATATCTTGCACATCAAGATACTTGGGTGAAAAACCTTGGTTTTGAAAAGTGCACGATACCCAATGTTACCTTTTCTGAATAACCGCCAACCCTTTTCCCAGATAATTCAGGATTTTCGAAGTGTTATGCTCACTCTCCTCCTTTTTCCCGTAAGATACACATTCTGATTCTTTAATAAGGGTTTTAATTTCGAACTCGCTTCATCCATAAGACCCGAGCTTGTCCTGTCAAGCTCGTAACCTTTGAACTCTTGCATGCATGGCCCTCACCATTTTTTCTTTCTCGCTAGATGTCACAGAATCTGGAAAGACGGTGGGGGTCATTGCTGGCAATCCCTTACTCGCCAAAAACCCCGAGCCCGGAGTCGCTGTTTGCTTGGAATCAACGTCGAATTCGTGAGTACGACCTCGCGCGCGAGCAGGAGGATATTCGAGCTCATTATCGCCGCCAAATAGACGAGGTCATAGAGAAGAAGAGGAGAATTCTTTGGGAGGCCCTTTATCCAGAGTCCAACTCAGGGCCTAGGCCGATCCCCCTTGACCCCGCATTAAAGGTCACCGTTGCGTATATTCCAGGAGAACTTCAATTTTCATTGATGGGGGAGCCTTCTTCCTCACAGCCGAGGAAAGAAATCTTCGAGGCCGAGCACTATTGGAGCTCGGTTACCTCGACAAGTCAGATAACTAACATTCTGGCCCTCCATGGCCTCAGGTTGTCAAGTTCTTTGAAGTGTCGAGCTCCGGCCGCTCACGAACGAAGCTGTTACGCCTCGGGGATCGTGACAACAGGCTGAGATACGCGGCATGGAGCCAGGAAAAAATGAAGGCGGGGGCACTGTTGCCTTTGAAGTCTTTTTTCAAGGACTTCACGGATTTTGTTGGGTTGGCTCCGTTCCAGCTCAACACCAATTCTTACAGGGTCTTGTCAGCCCTAAGGTCGTTATACCACGAGCTGAAGTGGGAAGGACCTTCACCTCAGGAGATTTTATATCTCTTTTGTCTGAAAAGCAACCCCTCTCGAGCTCGGGGAGGAGATGGTTTTTACTACCTTTTGAGCTATCCCAAAGAGAAAAAGGTCTTTGAAGATCTCCCTAATCATCCACCTGATTTCAAAAAAGCCTTCTTCTGGACAGACGGCCCGTCCCCGTCTCGATGCCACTCATTCAGGCGGATTCGTAAGTATTCCAGTTTTCTTTATCTCTGTGCTCGGGATTTTAGCTGTAAGACCCATACTTAGTTGAAATGTGTCTTGCTTTCCAGCGAATTTTCAGCGTCCTACTCTTGACGAGGCAATGAAAGGGCATAGAGAGACCCTGCTCCAACTCCCTCATGGTAGGAGGTCTCTCTTGTACCTTTTACATGAAGATAAGCTCCAAGATTGCGGACTTTTGGGAGAGGGCCAGTCCACCTTTGACTGGTCCAATAAAAAGTATGAACATTGGGAGCAGGTGCCTTTGCCCACAGGCGTCCTTCCTCCGAGGAGAGAGGTGAGGCCCCCACTTCCAGTTCGCAGAAGGAGTCCGCCATCGGAGAATGAGGCTAATGACGAAGCCTCGAGTTCAGACTCAGATGAAGGTAAAGCCATACTTACCTCGAGAATGTGGTCCCCCACCTTACTAAAGCATAAACCCGATAGGTTAGTTTCATGCCCGTATGATAGATACCATTTCTACATTTGGAGTTGGGTAGACGATTGTGTTCATAGGTTAGATAGTTGGCTCGGGAAGTATGACACCATGTATACTTCAGACGAGGTGTGGAACGGGATAGCTGTCCAATATGGGACCAACGATTATAGGGACCTTTCGAGGTTGACGTCCACCTATAGGGAAGGTACTCCCCCCGCCTCTTCTGAAGATGGGGGGATTTCATGGTCCCCGAGCTCGAGCTCGGGGGGGAGTTCCAGTTAGGTTTCTTCTATCACTGCTTTGTATATTTATGCGATCTTGAATCACCTTTTATACTATTCCCTCTTTTTGTTATGATTCACATTGTGGTGTGACTGCGCAGGCAAGATGGACTCCGACCTTGACAACATCATCGAGAGTGGTGGCGCCAAAAGGAGTAAGCGCCCCAGGGTGGGGTCGCGAAAGGTGGACCGGCCTACCAAAATTCCCAAGAGGACCGAGAAGACACCTCCTCCCCCAGCTCCACCTGTTGCCAGTTCCATCATGGCCCCGTCTTCGCAGGTCGGTGCCTCCACCATGGTACCAACTTCGCTGGTCGATGCCTCTAACATGATCGAGCCCCAACTTCCTGTAGTGGTTCGATCGACACTTGGTCCACCTCCTAAAAAGCCTTCTGCTTCTCGAACTCAGAAGCTGTCAGTTTCTACCCACATGGACACGTATGTGGTTGACAATGCCGTTGGGTCCCATGGGTCTACGCTGGCCTCGGATGTTATGTCTCGAATCGGCCAGAGCTTTGGCAGTCTCGAAGCTCCTCAATGGCAATGCCTGAATAATACCCGAGACTGCACTGCCCTCTATGAGAAGAGTATCGAGCTCGCTGCCGCAGTAAGTTTCCTTCTACTTCTTAGTTATAATCACACCGACCTGGTGCTAATGACGGTTTTTTCTTTTGTCAGTCTCTTGCCTTTACTGCCCAGCTGAACTATAAGTTGAACAATGAGATCCATTCGAGCAAGTCTTATGCTCAGGAGGCGAAGGATCTTCACCTCAAAGCAAGTGATGACCTGAAGGCAGGAAATGCCAAGCTTGAGGCAGGAGCTAAGGAGCTGGAGGCCAAGGCATCCGAGTTTGGGAAGCTGAAAGCTAGGCTCGAGGAGCTTGAGAAGGAGAATTCCAAGCTCGCAGAACTTGAGAAGGAGAACGCTCGGCTCCAGGAGGCCAACAAAAAGCTCGAAGAAGATAAGGCCGCCACCTTTGATATTATTGAGGATGAAAAGGCTCGTCTCCTTGCTGAGTATAAAGAGAAGAAGGACCAGGCGGTTGATTTGGCCATGTACAGAATGTGGGCCAACAACGAAGACCTAGATACCAGCTTCTTAGGGCCTCTCGAGGTGAAGCTTCTTGATAAGTGGAATGCTCGGCTTGAGGCGGAAGAGGCTGCTCGGGAGGATAGTCATGCTATTCGTCCTGAGGGGTCCGGTGCTGCTGATGCTGAGAAGGCCAAGGAGACTCCTCCTTCTTGAATCTGATCTCGGGGAAATCTTATCTCGGGGCTGCGTCCCCTTATTTTTGTAATTACTTTAATTTATGCCCACAGGGCGTATACAATTTCTTTTTATTTTTTTATAAACTTACATATGCTTTACATTTCTTGGCTCGAAATATTTTGCATATTTTATATGAATGAGTTTTTTATGTTTATTTCTTCATACAAACATAGTTGGGATTTAGGCTCGAAACTCGATGCATCCACGCATTGTTTGTTCGAATTATCCTCTTTCGATCTCGTTATTCATCAAGGTCGGATATTACTTTAACCATGAACTCGAAAGTACTTGTATGGTATGTAATGTGAATGGTTTAGTTATATCTTATTGCTTAGTTACTTTTCCTCATCCTCGGTTATCTCCCCGAGGTTATGAGTTCGAAACTATTTTTCTTTAAGATATTCCATCCTCGATCTCGACTTATTTCAGAGTAGGTTTAAATTCCAACTCGTCGATTAGTTTTAGCTGGTTTGTTCCAAACCTATTAAGTTTGCACATCTGGTTAAATCCAAACGTTATTATCTTTTGATAATTTGGTTGTCCAAACTATCTAAGCTCGCGTATTTGGTTACATCCAAATACTTTTATGTTTTTGATAATTCGGTTATGTCCAAACTATCTAAGCTCGCGTATCTGGTTATATCCAAATACTTTTATGTTTTTGATAATTCGGTTATGTCCAAACTATCTAAGCTCGCGTATCTGGTTATATCCAAATACTTTTATGTTTTTTATTTTTTTATTTTTTATATCAATGGTATATATACCAATAATGCCCCCTTAATATCCTATGAGTGTGACCATAGGTTATTAAATTAAGAGAGATTGCAAAAAATAAAAAGAGATAACATATTGAACGAAATAGATCTTTATTTGATGGAATTCAAAAGCAGACAAACTACTACAGATAATCAATCATGGTTACAAGCAACACACTTCCTACACTACTGATAGTAAGGTCTAAGGTGTTCGTCATTCCATGCTCGCGGTACCAGGCTCCCATCCAATCTCGCCAACTTGTAAACACCGGTCCGGATGACTGACTCTATCTGGTATGGTCCTTCCCAATTCGGTCCGAGCACACCAGCTGCTGGATCTCGTGTTGCCAAAAATACGTGTCTTAACACCAGATCTCCCACACCGAATCTTCGATCTCGAACCCTTTTGTTGAAATATCTAGTAGCTCGTTGCTGGTAGGCAGCGTTCCTTAGCTAAGCCTCGTTTCTCTTTTCTTCAATCAAGTCTAAGGTTTCTTCGAGATGAGTGTAGTTTGAGTCTTGATCGTAAATTTGAGTTCGGATTGTTGGGATTTCGACCTCAATAGGCAACATAGCCTCACATCCGTATGCTAGAGAGAACGGGGTGTGCCCCGTTGATGTTCGAGCCGTGGTTCTATAACCCCATAGGACCTGGGGCAATTCTTTGGGCCAACGTCCCTTTGCTTCCTCCAACTTCTTCTTCAGAGAACTTTTGAGAGTTTTGTTCACAGCCTTGACCTGGCCATTCGCTTGAGGATGAGCTACTGATGAAAAACTCTTTATTATGCCGTTCTTTTCACAAAAGTTGGTGAACAAGTCGCAATCGAACTGGGTTCCGTTGTCGGATACGATCTTCCTCGGCACCCCATATCGGCACACGATGCTTTTTACCACAAAATCAAGGATCTTTTTTGAAGTTATAGTTGCCAATGGTTCAGCCTCCCTCCACTTCGTGAAGTAATCCACGACGACTACAACATATTTTACTCTGCCTTTGCCAGTCAGGAGAGAGCCTATGAGGTCGATGCCCCATACCGCGAAAGGCCATGGGGAAGTCAACATGGTCAGCTCGGATGGTGGAGCTCGGGGAATCGTGGTGAATCTCTGGCATTTGTCGCATTTCTTCACGTACTCGAAAGAATCCGTTTTAATAGTTGGCCAGAAATATCCTTGGCGTATGATCTTCTTGGACAGGCTATGCCCCTCGGTGTGATCTCCGCAGAACCCTTCATGAATTTCTTCAATGATCTTCTTAGCTTCGGGCGGGGTTACGCACCGAAGTAACGGCATGGAATATCCCCTTCTGTATAGCTTTCCGCCCAAAATGGTGTAACGGGGAAGTTGATACATCAACTTTCGAGCCTGGTTCCGGTCTCTTGGAAGGACTCCGTTCTCAAGATATTCAACTATTGGGGTCATCCAGGTAGGTTCTGTTTCGATCATACACACATTTTCCTCCTCTGGATCATTAATGCTAGGTGCCGATAGGTGTTCTATGGGCACAACGTTCAGTTCTTCATTTTCAGCGGATGTGGCGAGCCGAGCTAAGGCATCTGCATTTGAGTTCCGCCCGCGGGGAACCTGTTCAATTGTATAAAATTCGAAACACTCCAATGCAGATTTTGCCTTCTCCAAATAAGCTGCCATTCTCGTGCCGCGAGCCTGGTATTCTCCCAAGATTTGATTTACCACGAGCTGGGAATCGCTGTAGCAATGTACAGCTCTAGCTTTGAGCTCCTTTGCTATACAAAGTCCCGCGAGTAAAGCCTCGTATTCAGCCTCATTATTCGACGCTTCGAAACCAAATCTCAAGGCAGAATGAAATCTGCTCCCTGCGGGGGTGACCAAACTGACCCCTGCCCTCGCTCCATTTTCATTTGATGAGCCGTCGACGTAAAGTTTCCACAGCTCGTGGGCCGGGGTTATTACTTCGTCGTCGGCTATGCCAGTACATTCCACTATAAAGTCCGCCAATGCCTGTGCCTTAATGGTCGTTCTCGGGTGGTAGGTGATCTCGAACTGTCCGAGCTCAACAGC
The DNA here is from genome assembly GCF_963169125.1 of Humulus lupulus. Classification (NCBI taxonomy): domain Eukaryota; kingdom Viridiplantae; phylum Streptophyta; class Magnoliopsida; order Rosales; family Cannabaceae; genus Humulus; species Humulus lupulus. The sequence goes on from NC_084793.1 coordinate 107,207,946, forward strand.
CCATTTAAGAAGTCGACCTGAAGCTTCTGGTTTAGACAAGACTTGCCTAAGTGGTTGATCAGTCAGCACATGGATGGGATGCGCCTGAAAGTAGGGGTGGAGTTTACGAGACGAATGAATTAAACTGAGTGCGAGTTTCTCCATCAATGGGTATCTTGACTCTGCCCCCAGTAATCTTTTACTGATGTAGTAAACGGGTCTTTGCACCTTCTCTTCTTCTCGAATGAACACTGCGCTTATTGCGTGTTCGTTGGTCGAAAGGTATAGGTACAGTATTTCTCCCATTTCAGGTTTTGACAAGATGGGTGGTTCCGCAAGGTGCTTTTTGAGCTCCTGAAAGGCCAGCTCGCATTCCTCCGTCCATTCAAACTTCTTACCTCTTCTCAATAAGTTGAAAAATGGGAGACCACGGTCCGTAGATTTTGAGATGAATCTGCTTAAGGCTGCCATCCTGCCAGTCAAACTTTGGACATCTTTATGCCTTCGAGGTAAGGGCATGTCAATCAGGGCCTTGATCTTGTCGGGGTTGGCCTCGATTCCACGAGAGTTCACGATAAAGCCCAGAAATTTTCCTGAAGACACCCCAAAAGTGCACTTCTGAGGATTTAGCTTCATGTTGTATTTCCGGAGCACACCGAAGCACTCTTCGAGGTCATCAACATGGTTCTTGTTGAGTTGAGACTTGAAAAGCATGTCATCAACATAAACCTCCATGTTGTTCCCTATTTGTTCTGAAAACATCATGTTCACGAGCCGCTGGTATGTGGCCCCAGCATTCTTGAGCCCGAATGGCATGACCTTATAGCAGTATAGCCCCTTATCCGTGATGAAGCTCGTATGTTCTTGGTCGAGGGCATGCATGGGAATCTGGTTATATCTAGAATAGGCATCCATGAAGGACATCATGCCATGCCCCGCCGTGGCATCCACGAGCTGGTCAATCCTCGACAACGGAAAATAGTCTTTCGGGCAAGCTTTGTTGAGATCTGAGTAGTCGATACAGGTTCGCCACGTCCCATTGGGCTTTGGGACCAACACCGGATTGGCTACCCAGTCCGGGTAAAAGGCATCCCTAATGAATCGGTTTGCCTTTAACCTGTCAACCTCCTCCTTTAGTGCTTTCTTTCTATCTTCATCCAGCTGTCTTTGCTTTTGTTGCTTCAGGGGGAAGCTTTTGTCTATATTCAGTGCGTGGCTTGCTATACTCGGACTTATTCCCAACATGTCCGAGTGCGACCACGCGAAGACATCCTGGTTTTTCTTCAGAAAGCTAATTAATTGCTATTTTGTCTCACCCTGGAGGTGTTTTCTGACCTTCACCTTTTTCGAGGGATCGGTTTCCTCGAGCTGAATTTCTTCGAGCTCCTCTAAAGGTTCGAGGTCAAATTTCTCCTCAATCCTTGGATCAATCTCTTCGTCAATCTCTAAGACCGTTCCGTTTTTGTTTTGAATGATGGCGAGTGCCTGTGCGCTCGTCTGTTTCTTTCCTCTCAAGGAGATGCTGTAGCATTCCCTCCCTGCTAATTGATCTCCCTTCAATGTTCTGACTCCGCTAGGGGTTGGGAACTTAAGGGCCAGATGCCTTACTGATGAAACTGCCCCCAACCCGACCAGGGCGGGTCTCTCGAGCAGCACATTGTAGGCTGATGGTAAGTCTACTACCACGAACTCCATCATCTTGGTTGCCGAGACTGGGTAGTCTCCCAAGGTCACGAGGAGCTCGATGGATCCCATGCAGGCGGTTCCTTCTCCTGAAAAGCCGTATAAAGTAGTTGCACATGCTTTCAGGTCGCGAAGGGAGAGTCCCATCTTTTCGAGGGTTGCTTTATAGAGAATGTTGACTGAGCTCCCATTGTCTATGAGAACTCGGTGGACCCTTTTATTGGCCAGGTGGAGAGTGATGACCAGTGGATCATGGTGAGGAAACTGGACATGGGACGCGTCTTCCTCGGTGAAGGTTATTGGTTATGTTTCAATCCTCTGGCTTTTTGGAGCCCTAGGTTCGGGTTCATAAGGAGACCCATCCCCAGTTTTCAGCTCGTTAACGTATCTTTTTTGGGCATTCCTGCCTACTCCTGCGGGGTGAGGCCCTCCCGAGATGGTTATTACATCCTCTCCATCTATCGGCGGGGGCCTATCTTCTTCCCGAGCTCGGGAATTATTGTTTTGTTCCATCGGAGGCGCGCCTACTCTCTGGCTCGCGACCGCTTGACTAGTACTCTGGTTTTTGACATATTTCCGGAAGTAACCTCTCGAGATCAATCCTTCGATCTCGTCCTTCAGTTGTTGACATTCATCGGTTGTATGCCCGGTGTCTCTGTGAAATCGGCAATACTTACTGGAGTCCCTCTCGGATTTTTGATTTCTCATCGGGTCCGGACGCCTAAAGGGGACCTGGTTTTCATTAGCCAGGTATATGTTCTCCCGAGACTCATTGAGCTCGGTGTATACTCTATACACGGAGAAATATCTCTCCCCCTTCTTTTTCTTTCCTCCTTCGGCCTCAGGATTATTTCCTTCGTTCTTTTTTCTCTTGGAAGGGTTTTCCACAGCAGGCTTTGAAGCTATTGGGTCCGCCGAGGTTGAGGCAGAGTTGATGTTTATCATTGTAGTTTCGGGCTGGGAAGTCACATTAAGTGTCGACCTCGCTTCCTCTACATTGACAAACCTCTACGCTCGTCTATTAAAATCGGTTAGAGACCTCACCGGTTTTCTTTGCATATCGTCCCAGAGGGCGCTTCCTGGCATTACTCCGGCCTGGACAGCCATTAAGTGTCCACTGTCATCCACATTCCGAGCTCGGGCGACTTCCAAGTTAAACCTTGTAAGGTAACTTTTTAATGTTTCGCCTGGCTGTTGCCGAACATTAGTGAGGGTTGACGCCTCAGGTCGAACCCCCATCATGGCTTTGAACTGCTTTTTAAAGTCTTTAGACTGCTGCTCCCAAGAGGTTATTGAATGTCTCTTATATTTTTCGAACCAGCTTTTGGCAGGTCCTGTCAATGATGCTGGAAACAACATGCATCTGAGCTCGTAACCCACGTTACTGGCTCTCATTATGGTGTTGAACGTGCTCAGATGACTGTACGGGTCTGTCTTTCCTTCGAACGTTGGGACGTGAGGGATCCGAAACCCTTGAGGAAATGGAGTATTGGAAATATGGGGAGCAAACGGTTCGAGCTCCTCGTCAGAGTCTTCATATCGATCATTTTCTTGCTCGTTTTTCAAAAGCCTAAAGGCCTTTTCAAGCTGATCGATTCTTTCTTGGACCGGGTCCGCAAGGGGTACTGTCTGGAACCGGTTGTCATCGATCATAATTCCAGGCTCGCGTCTCCGCAAGGGATCTCTATGCCTATTCAAGCGATCCCTCAGGTCGTCATTACCCCGACTTTGATTCAGGTGCTCTCGCAGGTCGGGATGATCTCTGCGATTTCCAGTATTCTTACGACCTCGGTCATGCTTGCTGACCGACCTGGTATCTCTAGAATCATCACTGGTAAAACTCGTCGCATGGTTATTTCATGACAGATTCTTTCCATGTCGCCTTGTCTCCGCCGTGCGAGACCGAGATGTTTGACTTTTTTCAGATGGGGCGCCTCTACGCTCTTGGAAAGCCTCCCCGTTTCCTTGTCTTCCTTCCGCACGCCTTTCGCCCTGGTCCCGAACGGATTGAGCATTCCTGCAAGGGGGCGAAGGATATCTTATAGGTGATGGAGGAAACCGTATAGGCGACGGTGGCTGCCATCCATGTCGCGGCCTAGACGGTCCAGAATTTGCCCGAGATGGGTCGGTCGCATTTGGTGCGCTCCCAGGTATCTAAGTCCGAGCCTCTGTAGGGGTTCGGTTATTCTCAGTTCCTGCAGGTACTTCCACAGGCGGGTTAGCCGGGGCCCAAGCCCGAGCCCGAGTACTCCTCTGAGGCCTAGGTGGAGCGGACGGCTCTGCTAGTGCCGGAGGTTGAGCCGGCCTCCTTGTGGCAGCATCTTTTCGTGGACGCCCACGGGGAGGAACGTGTACGTCCTTTGGAGGAGGGACTTGGTTTTCGCGCGGAGGCGGGGGCTGAGCCACCTGCGCCTCTGCGCTATCCTTGCCAACTCCTCATTCCGTTTGTTGGCCTCTGCCAATTGCTGCTTCAATTGCCGGTTTTCAAGTTCCACAATGGGAACATACCGCTCACGATTGTAATACATATCCTCATCCCCTGGTGGAGCAGGTGGTCCCCGGGAATCGGAAGATCCACTTCTTTCTTCAACATCCGGGTTTTCCATTGGCAGTTTCCCCGGACGTCTTGGATAATTCTCTTCAGGTGTGTTCTGATTATTAGTGGCCATGACTTTTTCAGGAATGAATGCTTAAGGCTCTCAATGAAAGCACCAAACTGTTGACGCCGTTTTTCGTCAACAGTGAAAGAAGAGCACGTAAACAATAACTAGTTATGGCCAATAAAAATATGACAATACAAAACACGATTTTTTACGTGGTTCAGTAGTTAAATCTGCCTAGTCCACGAGTCTTTTTTATTAAGCTCAAGATGATCTCTGAAAATTCTTCAAGAATGAATTCTTCAAGAATGAATTCTTCAGAGTTTTCTCTCAAGATTCAGAAATTCGGTCCTTTACAATGGTGCATGACCTCTCTATTTATAGAGAAGATTGCAGAATACTATCCCACATATTTTGGGTAGTTACTCTTTTTGTGCAAATAAATCAAATGGCTTTAAATGCCTGTAATCCGATATAAAAGGAAACGTCCCCTGAAGACCAGGGGGCGTATAACTAATCAAATAATATTCCATGATTTTAGGGGATTTACAGTAATAAATGTAGACCACGTCTCTTATGGACAACACTTGTAGATGTTCAAGATTATTATCATATATCTCCAAGGCCTTATTCTCCCAGGTCTCTCATCGACGTTCGAGCTAGTGACATCTCCCGAGGTCACATGGCTTTCGAGATCGTATGCGTGTCAGGCTCGGAACCCTTGATCCGAGGTCATCCCTGAGGGTAGATGCATCTCGGGAGCTCCCCTTAGAGATCGTGTGGATTTCGAGGCTACCATATTCGAAGTCATCTCAGCTTTGCAGGCTCGATGTCTAGTCTTGAAACATACTTCAGACTTTACGAGTTCATTCGCTGCGAATCTAGCTTTCGAGGTCACATTTATCATGGCTCGAAATCTGGGTATAACACTCAGGATAATAGGATGCCACCACGGAACTGCCGAGTGTGATTACAGTGCAGGCAGGGCTACGATGTCTCGAGGGAATGACCGAGTGTGAGTACAACATAGGCTAGACTAGGTGCCACCGTGGGAATGCCGAGTGTGAGTACAACGTAGGCAAGGCAGATTACATTTCATGTCCGATCAGCATGACTTGTTAGTATTTATGCGTGTGAGTGCAACACACATTATGTTAATGTGATATGGTGCTTATATATCGCATGATGATTATTATGCTTATGATGTTTATTTATGTTTAGTAGAAAGTTTATGTTTTCTGGTTTGGGGAGTTATGTCCTACATAGCTTTTCTTACTGAGCGTTAGCTCACAAGTACTCTTTGTGCAGGTAAAGGCAAAGTGAAATAGTGAGTGGTGTGAGCTCGAGGCATGAATAGGACATGTTAGAGGCTGGGCTCCAGTTATTTTATGTTTGTTTTTTAGAAATTAATGTCATGTTTTAAATTTTCAGACTTGAATGGTTATTTTCTTTATACTGTTGTTATTAAACCTAGCGTCCAATTTTTTTTTTTAAATAATGAGATCTCATTGTCTGCTTAAATTTTAAATAAATATTTTCTTTTAGTGTCTTAAAGTATTTATTTGTTTATTATTTTAAACGGACTCCCTAAGTAACGTCTCAAAAAATTGGGGCATTACATAAAGTATCAAATAAATTGTTGGGAATAGTGCCCTTAAAGCAATTATAGTTGACAAATGTTTTAAACGAAATAAATAATTGAATTGAATTATTATATATATAGACTATGTCCTATATTATGTTGATAATATTAAGTAAATATCAGAAAATTCCAAAGTTCATCTATGTGGTCTTAATCTCATATTGGTATGAGAGGAACGCGATTTAGATAATGAACATAAAACTGTTCGCAGTAAAATAAAGTTATGGAATCATTAGAGTAATTACTGCTAGTACGGTTCGTTAGTATTATGAATACAACTGACCTAGATCCGGGTCACTAGTGTAGTATGACACTTTAGTGAAGATACTTTATATATATTGATATATAGAATTGGATCAGATTTGATTTATTAATACTTGTTTAAACACCGTTTCATAGTATTAATCAATCACATCAAACGATAATAATATACACGATGATCTTAATCCTGAGGTTACTATGAACTCCTATTTATGTCATCTGATCCTTTGATTCATGCTTTAAGGTTCGTCAGAATGATCAGGCAAGAACAATTGTTTTGGGGACTCAATGATATATACGGTTGGGGACATAGTTTAACACATATGGATTCTATACCTTCTTATAGATTGAATAATGGTTTCCTATTAGGTTGACTTTGAAAATGTTATGAGCGCTCACGTCGCAAACTTGTTGTGACACAACCTTCACTAGTAAAGTCAATGGTACTCTAGGAACAAGATATAGTAAAAAGCGTAAAGCAGTAATTTTATTCCTTTTTAATTATGAACCATTAATAGAGGATTAACGTTGTATGCAATAATTATATCAATGAACACTTTATTATTTAATAAAATACTTTGTAAATATATGTCTGTAATTATCAAGAGTTCAATCTTATATTTATAGTGGAGTAATCATGAGATTAATAAATATGATTATTTAATCTAAGAGCTTTAATTAATAATCTAATATTTATTGGAGCTTGATATTATAGGGCCATAGGTTCATAGGGTGGTTCTATCAACATCACATCAAGGTAAGAGTTGATACAAGGATAAAACTATAATTTGGAGATTTGAGAAGAATTTTATTCTTCGGGTCAAATATAGAATTATATGATAATTGAGGTTGAATAATTAATTATTAAAATTTTGAAAATATGTCTATTAATTTAAATATATAATTTCGAAATATATATATAAATAAATAAATAAAATTTTGAAGTTAATTATTTTATTTGAGTGAGAGAAAATAAAATTGGTAAGTCAAAATAGTTTTTGATTTGTTGAATTTTAAAAGAAGATGATAATGATGATCATCAATTTGAATTTTGAATTTGAATTTAAAATTTAAATTTTGAAATATGGTTGTGATCTTTTCCTTAAAAAGATAATACCATATTTTGTGTAAGGATTGATTTTAATTAGATAAATAAATAAAAGAAAAATACAAAATCCTTGAAAAGAGAATACTGCTATTCACGCATGGCACAATCCAGGGACTGTGCGATGTGTGTAGCAGGATAATGATAATATATCAATTTTTTTTATTATTTATTTAATTAATAATTTGAAAATAAATATTTTCAATTTTGGTAAGTTAGATATTTACCTAAATCAATTATTATCAACATTATGATATTATTATTATTATTATTGTTATTATTAGGAATAATAAGGTAATGCATATTCTCTCTCTATATATAATATAGAATAACAAGAAGAAAAACAAGTCAGTGGTAATTCAAAAATAGTTTAAGATTTTGTTAGACCTGAAATTGTCATCATCTTCTTCTTTTATTCTAACACTTCTCAAGGGATAATCCAAGTTTTCATGTGTTGAGATATACTTGTGATTTTTAAATTATAAACCCACGTTCTCTTTGTGTCCACACTCATCTTGAGGTGTAGAGAACACTCCGGAAGATTGTGGTTTGAGTACTCAAAGCGTTGGATAGGAAGATTGATATATATACAAAAAGACTCAAGGACACTTGATAGGCTTCAAGAGGTAAATATTTATGTTCTTGAATATTTTCATAAATGTGCATATGATATATGTAAGTATGTGTATATTTATATATACGTTGCATGATTAATGATATTGCATATTAATATTTCTGTCTTGATGTTTTCTTGAACATATAAACTTTTTATACGAGAGATGGAAATTTTTGGTATTCAACACTGGGCTCGCCACACCAATCTCCCTGTGCACTCTTATTGTTTTTCCAACAATTGGTACCGGAGCAAGTCATTAATCTTTGCATATTATTAATTGTTGTGTCAGACTATGTGCATTTTTATATTATATGGGATATATGTTTGAATGGATGGATGTTTGTATTCATGATGATAGATTCTTAAGAGTTGTTTATAATGGTGCTTTTGGGTTTATGAATTGTTCTTAAAGTTTCTATATGAAAAATGTAAGCCAATTTTGGGGTATAGGAATTTTGTAATTTTTCTTTTAAAATTGTGTATGAAATTCTGAGATGGCCCGAGCCCCAAGCCCGAGCCCCGAATCGTAGCCTTGCACCTGCGCACGCCTACTTGCCCAGGCTTGTGCCCCTGCCACGCCCAGCCGTGCCAGTCGCACACCCCCTGTCGCGCTTGCGCCTAGCCGCACCCCTTTTGCGCCTGCGCCCAACCGCTCCCCCTACTGCACTTGCGCTCTGCCACACCTGCGCCCAGCCGCACCGTGTGCCCACCTGTGCCCAGCCGCACTGTGTGCCCACCTGTGCCCAGCTGCACCCCGTGCCTACCGCACTGCCGCACCCTTGCCGCCGCCCCACATTGGTACACACCAAGGGTTTGTATCTTACAAACTGTAATATATTGTGACCATAATTGTTTTAACTATTCATTTAATTAAAAATCTAAAATTGAATTAAAATAGTTTTGATTTAGAAATTTCTTTAATTGAAATTGTTGACGGTGAGAACTCGTCAACGATGTTAGGTCGGAAAACTCAAAGGTAAGTATGGAGATGGCTAGATACGAGCTTAGAATAAGCTTAAGGAAAAATAAACACAGATCAACAATGGAGTCAATGTATTGCTTAATAGCATCAATATACAATGAATTCCCCCCCCCCCCCCCCCCCCTCATGCTAGAAGGGTGAAGGTTTATTTATCGCGGAGCTCTAATGGTTCCTGATGCATTGTGGTCCCGGGGGACAAAATTATACATAAGTACATTGTTAGGATGGTGGCACCAGACGTAGTGGTGTAGAAGGTTGTGTTGTCGGCTTGGTATAGGGTCAGAGGCATGCAAGTAGTGCCTCCACTCTTCGTACTAATTTCTACCACCACTACATATATGATACGGATGCCAGAGTTGGCTGGTGAGGACCATAACAGGTACCTCACTCGTACGACCACTACTTGTCTAGCGTGTACATCGTGTCCGTACTCTAACTCCTCTTTGGTTTGTAAACGCACTTTGTATCTCTTCTGACTTCGTACCAGATCGTTGTGAGGCCTTCCCTATCCTTCCTTTAATGTGTGTTAAAGAGGTCCTTGGCTTCACATCCTGTGAGACCCACAGGGAGAGAGGTCCCCCGTTAATGGCTCTTATCTCAGGGAGAGAGATAAGGCCTCTTCAACGTTGCCTGCTACGTATGCGATAAGACTTAATGCCCATGCATGAGTCGATGATTTCACTTCACGAGACCAATTCCCTGTGCTACCCATGCGCAAGGCGTAGGTGCGAGGGGCCGCGAGATGCATGCGCTAGGGACCGCGAGACCATCGAGGCAAGGTTGCTTGCGTGCCGCGAGACGCATGCGCGAGGGCCCATGAGACCATTGAGGCGAGGTTGCTTGGGGGCCGCGAGATGCATGCGCAAGGGATCGCGAGACCATCGAGGTGAGGTTGCTTGGGGGCGGCGGGACGCATGCGTGAGGGGCCGCGAGACCATTGAGGTGGGGTTGCTTGGTGGCCACAAGACTCATGCGCGAGGGGCCGCAAGACCATTGAGACGAGGTTGCTTGGGGGCCGCTAGATGCATGCGCGAGGGATACAAGACCATTGAGGCAAGGTTGCTTGGGGGCCGCGAGACGCATGCGCGAGATGGTACTTGGGTGAGGCCCGTAGGTGCACGACATCTGAGCGCGAGACGGTGCCTGGGCGAGGCCCGTAGGTGCACGACACTTGAGTGCGAGACCATGGGGTCTCCATCGAGGCGGGCGAGGCAAGGTGCATGGGCAGCTTTGCGAGGTGCCTGGGTGCGCTACACCTAGGCGAGGCGGAGGCCATGGCTATGTGAGGCACGAGGTAGCTGGAGCACTTCTGTGAGACAGCACCTGGGCGAGGCCCATAGGTGCGCAACACCTGGGCGTGAGACCATGGGGTCTCTATCGAGGTGGGCAATGCAAGGTGCACGGGCGGCTTCACGAGGTGTGGTGCAGCATGGTGCATATGTGCGAGACGGGCATGTCTAGGATGCAGCCAAAATCGTGAGGATCGAAGGTTCCATCATTTGACCCGTGGTCTCTTGGGACTACCTCAGGGGTGTGTTACGTTTTCTTTTGGCTTCCACAGAGGTCATTTTGCACAATGTGTCCCATCCTCATTCGAGCATTAAGGCATTAGGCTCTAGGCTAGCCTGAACTCTATAACTTAGCTTGTGTTGCTCGTTGGGTCAATTCTTTCATGTTTGCAGACCCTTACTCATTTCAACGCGAGATCATGTATTTTTTTAAGTGTGGATTTTTGGCATCCACAGAAATAATGTTGATTATTTTCCTTAATTAAAAATGTTTCAATTGTTCTCTTCCATAATTAAAATTATTTTAATTAAAATATCCAAAATTAAAACTATTATGAATTTTAATTTATTAAAATTAATTTTTTTAATTTTATTTTTGAATTAAATTAACCAAATTCAAATTGGGCCTTAGAAACTATTTGGGTGATAAAACCCAAAGTTTAATTATTTTAAAAGTTTGTTTAAAATAATTAAAAAGTTGTATAATTCAAAATAAATATGGAAAACGGTGGCACTGGCTCAACAAGACTACATCTCAAGGTTCGAGATCAAGGTGCTCTTCATCAGCCCTTAGATAGTCTAGGTTACATTTTCATGTATTTTTTGCAAGTGTTGTACTTTTTCTAGATATACCCAAAAGTTACCAACCCACATTTATTTACTTATTATAAATGTTTGAATGTGATTAACGTGTTTAATATTTTGTCATGCATTGTAACATGACATTCATATACCCACACATTATGCAATTAACATGCATTACATTCGTGTAGAAACATGCTATTAGGAATGTCCTATATTTTATTATATGTTTATATATGATAATTCATATAATGATAATTTTAGTCTTAATTAGTTAAGATGGTAAATCGAAATTAAAGTTGTTTAATCTGTTATTTTAATGAAAAATATTTTATTAAAATAAAAATGATATTCTCTTAGTTAAAGCAAAATTAAAATTAGAATTAAGGGAACAATTTTTTTATGTTTTGCTTAATTGGATTAGTAATTAGTAGAATATCATTTGGTAAAAATAATTGAATTTATTTTTACAACTAAATTAAAAAATATTGATTTTGTGAAAAACACACTTTTCCAAAATAGTGAGTGGGCGAGGGAGTTATGACAATAAGTCTCATGGTCTCCATTATTGGTTGAACATCGAGAGGCATAGGAAGGGCCTCGCGTCGCCTCCGTTTGCGGACTCCCTAAGGAAAGGCTTCTGAATACGTTTATTTTATCCCAAGGTTGACTTCTCTTATCATAATATAATTAGTGATGTATTTCAAGTTTGACTGACCCTAAGGCACACTCTTGAGTTAAATCATTGATTAAAAATAATGGGTTACACTTCGAATGTGTATCTAGGATTTCGAGCACCACTAGTGCAACTTGACCAAACTGGCGGTAGTTCATAAGTCCAAAGAGAAAAATGCGTTTTTAAGTTTTCACTTGTGAAATTGAGATTTGTCTCAAAATTAATTTGGAGTTAGTCTGACCTACTCCAAGGCTGGTCCATTAATTTTCAAATTAATTTATCATGGATTAGTATATAATTTTTTATGTGTTTTTATATGTTGCATTCATGCATCATGTTTACTTTTCCAAATAAAAAATGATATTTATTATATATTTTTTTATTCATTAGATTTTATTTATTTATTTCCAGCAACAATGGTTAATTTTCTTAATCCTGATCAAATACTTGAAAACTTGGGAATTCACACACACCTAATTGATAAACTCTTGGAAAGGATTCTGTTATCCATAAAATTAGCATTGGTGACGTGGCAAGTGATCCCTGGACACGTGGCTGACACCTGGAAACGTTCTGCTAGAGTATCGACCAGAGGACACATTAGAAGCAGTGCAAGCCTGTCTTACCTGCGACCAGTCTGGTCGATAGTTCCGTGTACAAGGCGACATTAGTGGGAAGATCTTTATGAATCCCGAATTTATCTCACACAATCTCCTGAGTATCCGATTATTCAGGAAAGAATATCTGTAACAATCTTTTGTAATCCCCCTTGAGCCTATAAATAACAAGAGATAGCTCAAGGGAGGGGACTTTGGGCTTTTGGAATCGTGAGAGATTATAGTAATTATCCTAGGAATATTGTATTGTTCTTCAGAAAGTGGTGAAACTCATTGAACCCTAGTTCTTTGATCACTCTTCTGGTTTTTATATCAATATCATTCTAAGTGGACGTAGGTCATTACCAGATCCTGGGGCCGAACAACTATAAAATACTGTCTTATTTACTTTTGTCATTACGTTCTTCTCATCTCTTTCATTCATATCAAGCATATTCTGACTCCGTGTCAGTTGGCCAAATCTTGGGTCAACAGATTCCATTTAGTCTTAACCGCATTAGAAGATGGTATGAAGGGATTCACATTGTAACGACCCAAAATCCCTAATGTGGCTTAATGCCTGGATTAGGGGGCTAGGAGGGCCATAATTGATTTATTATGCAATTAAATGATTATATGCATGATTATGTGAGTTATATTATTATATGATGATAAATGCATGCTCGTGGGTTCACTTTTCATTATAAAGGGTATTTTGGTAATTTGGCCTATTTAGGGCATATTTATATATTTTCATGCATGTTGATGAGGTATGAATGAGGCCACATTATTATGTGGATATGTTCGAGATATTCGGCATGAGACGATCCTAGGATGCAAGTTAGCAGTTTTGTCATAACGGGGTAAATTATTGGGATATTGCATAATGAGAATGATTATTTGATGATATATTGGGAGTTGGTGAGATCAGGAGGAAATTCTGGGAGTTTTGACTATTTTACCCCTAGGGACGTTCTTGGGACCTTGAGCATTAGGATTTACTTGAGGTTACTTAAGCCTGAAGTAACATGTCAGAAGGAAAACTACGTTCAAACACTTTTTCTCTTCCTCCCGTTATCCCTTTTTACAGTTCGTCGCATTTTCGAAGGAAACTTGAGTTCTAGGACTCGAATTCAAGCGTGGATCGAGGCATAGAAATTCTAGGAAAGATTAGAAGCTTATTAACTAGATGATTTAGCGAGAAACAACTTAATCAGAGGTAATCCAAGATTTATGTTTTTAGTTTTTGAGTTTCTAAGCTTTGAATTGGATTTTATGTGTTGATGAGTTTTTGAATTGTTTAAGCCTTGGGTTTTGATAGTTTTGGGACATTGGGATGTTTGGAAACTTTGATTTTTGGATTTGGGGATGTTTGAGTAGGTTTTTGGAAGGATTTAAAAGAGGAAAATTGAAGGTTTTTGGTTGGGTTCAAGGTAAGGGCGCGACCCGAGCTTAGTGAAGAAGAGAGGTGGAGCTGAAGGGCCTTGAGGCCGCGACGCGTGGTGCAGGTGCTTGTGGCTGGCGCCTCTGTTTGGGAGGTGGGCCATGACTCAGTAGGGTGGGGTTGCGACGCTTAAGGGCATTTGTGGCCAGAATTGTGTTTTAATCGTGGGAACTCAAACCTTAGGCCTCGGGATTGTTCCTACTACCCGATTTAGTAGGATTTGATGTCCCGGAGGCTAGGTCTCGGTTCGGGAACCTTTTATTACTTATTTTGTTGATGGGAGTTTATATTTGGTTATGGTTAGGTGACTGCTAAGGGACCAAAGGATTGATCATTCTCAAGGGTCGCTCTTTTATTATTTCACGCTCGAACCAGAGGTAGGAAAAATGCGCATGCATGATTAATGATGAGGCATGTTGAGTGCTCTATATGTGGACATTGATTGCATATTAAATGTATAACAATTTTGCTTATCTTTTGAATGGCACTGGCTTATTAGTCAAAAATGACAATGGTGTCAGTATTGATTGTGAAGCCGTGGCTTATTAGTCAAGTTCGGTAGTAGTACTGAGCACTGGTTGTATGATATTGGCTTATGAGTCAAGAATGGTATTAGATCTAATCGACATAAGCATTATCAACATAAGCAAGAAATGCTTGACCGACCTTAAGTTCGATGAAAACAAAAAGCGCTTGTCTAGTCTAAAGGCTAGTTATTTAGAGCTAGAGCCAAAAGGCTAAGGTGACCTACATGTCACATAGATTAGGGACCGGATCCCCAGAGATGGATTCATTAGCCATCTATTCAAGGAGCACAACCCTAGAGATGGACTCATTAGTCATCTATACCGGGAATAGATCCTTGGAGGTAGACTTATTAGTCACCTATCAAGTGTGTGACTCATTAGTCACTTAAACAACGTGTGATTCATTAATCACTTATCTGATTGGGCTGCAAGCCTCAGAATAATTACCATAATAATTTATCGATCTTCACTTATCTGATTAGGGCTATAAGCCCCAGTATGATTATCCGAATCATGTATTGATATTATATATATGTAGTAATAAGTTTTTTTGACGAGCCTTGGCTCACGTGTGCTATGTGGTGCAGGTAAAGGGAAAGAAAAGCTCACCCAGCCTTGAGTGGAGAGCTTAGGTGGCGATGTGTACATATGCGACCGCTTGACCACCACGGCCAAGGTGTTCTCAGGGGAATTAGGGGTTAACCCTATATTTTGCTGCTTAGGTCGACGGGTTGTAATTATTATACTGTAATGACCATTTTGGATTGTAAGTAACTTGTAAATGTGTTTTATGGGCCCATGTACAATTTTAGGTTTTAAATAAAATTTATCAATTCCTTTTAATAGAGATTTTCACCCTGTCCTATTAATAACACCTAGATGCACGTTATTAACCTAATGCCTCGTTTAGCAAGTTAAGCACTGTTTAAAGTTTATAGTAACGGTCTTGGAGTAATGAAGGCATTGCAACTTGGTATCAGAGTGTGCCAAGGTTTAGGGTTCTTGTAGACTGGCTGGGCATGTACTCTCACCACTGAAGACACGCTCAACTCATGGTTTGGTAATTATTTATTTGGTTATGTGTTTAACTGCTTAAATATAATATAAATGCTTTACCTACTTACATGTGATATGTTCATATGGCTGGGCCTTGACTACTACATCATAACCAAGAAATGCTTATTATTACTGATATTGCTAGAACATGCTTATTGGTATGGTTCATTGTTGAATTATAAACTGATAAGTGTTGAATGCTAAATGCTATGATCATGTATCCATTTGTTTATTTGTATGATTGTAGAATATGGTGATATCTGCTTGTTCTTAGACCGTGAGAGGACAAGAGGTTTAGTTATTACTGCCTAACTGGTCGTATTGATTATTTCAGCACAATATAAGTTGATAATATGATTCCAAGATAGACAGATTCATCAATTGGCCAGGAAGATCAGGGCCAGAATGATAGACAGGGTTAAGAGAATGATCAAAGTCAGATTCCACAGTCAGTTCCTAAATACTGGCATCAGTTGCTGGTTGATTTACAGGCAAGGGTAATGAGGCAGGGAGAACAAATTCGCCTCCTCAAACAAAAATAGGTTCCTGTAGGGAACATTTTTCCAGAGGCACCACCTATATCGGTGCCAATAGTTGAAAAATTGCCAAAGGATGGAAGTAAATATGAACCTCTTTATGAAAGGTTCAGAAAACAGCAACCTCCAGTATTTGAGGGCAGTGCAGATACAGCAAAGGCAGAGTAGTGAATGAGTATGATTACCACCATCATTGACTTTATGAGGGTGTCTGGTAATGAGAGGGTGGCATGTGCCACATACATGTTTCGGGAGGATGCCCGAATTTGGTGGGAAGTTATATCCCAGACTAGAAATTTCAATGCCCTGAGTTGGGAAGAGTTTCAGACTCTGTTCAATGAGAAGTATTATAATGATGCCATCAGGGCTGCTAAGGCTGAAGAGTTCAGCAAACTACTTCAGGGGAGTCTGTCAGTGACTGAATATGCTCTGAAGTTTGATAGATTGGCAAAGCTTGCCATGGAGCTGGTGCCCACTGATGGGACTAGGAGGGAGAGGTTTCTCTAGGAGCTATAGCCTAGAATAGCCCGGGATGTTCGTATCACCATTGTGGCTGGAGTTACTACTTATGCATAGGTGGTGGAGAAGGCGCTCACAGCTGAGAGCGTAGAGAACAATATCTGGCGGGAAAATGCAGCCAAAAAAGAGTTGAGGAGGATAGGTCCTCCATTTGTGGGTTCAAGTAGGGGCGGAGGCCTTAGTGATCAGAAGAGGAAGGTTCCTGACACCTTCCCAGCTCCAGGCCCTGATAAGCGACCACGTGGTATTTCAATTAGCCGTCAGGGTGGCAGTGAGGCCTGGAGGATTTATCAAGAGTGCCCTAGGTGCAAGAGGAGCCATATGGGGGACTGTAGGGCAAAGGATTGCTTTTTTATGTGGGGCAGTGGGGCATCTCAAGAAAGATTGCCAAAAAGCAAGAAAGGAAGAACCCAGAAAGGCAGAAAGCTCGACCCCAGCTCAAGTGTTCGCATTGACTCAAGCAGAAGCTGAGGCTTCACACTTAGTAGTTACAGGTCAGCTTTTTAGTGCTGGAACCCCTTATACTATTTTGATTGATTATAGTGCTACACATTCTTTTGTTGCTAGTAGAATTATTGATGGATTGTGTAGACCATGTGATTATTATGCTGTGGGATTCGTGACCTTATTACCCACTGGGGAGTTAGTAGTATCTAGAAGATGGGTCAGATCTTTGCCAGTGTCAGTGGAGGGCATAGAGTTGTCAGTTGATTTGATAGAGTTATTTATGACTGACTTTGACATGATTCTGGGTATGAATTGGTTAGTGAAGTATGGGGCAACCATAGTTTGCAGAAGGAAGATGGTCACCTTTGAGCCTGAAGGTGAGGATCCTTTTATGTTTGTTAGTACTGTGCATGGACCCCATATACCTATGATTTCTGTTCTAAGGGCTAGAGATCTATTGCAAGGAGGTTGCATAGGATTCTTAGCTAGTGTGGTTGATACCACTCAGGTCATGCCAGGGAGACCAGAGGAAACTAGACTAGTCTGTGAGTTTCTGGATGTGTTTCCAAAAGATTTACCAGGGTTGCCACCACACAGAGAGATTGAATTTGTGATAGATCTGACACCAAGGACAGAGCCAGTGTCTATAGAACCTTACAGAATGACCCCATTAGAGTTGAAAGAATTGAAGGTACAGCTGTAGGAGCTGTTAGACGTAGGTTTTATCAGACCTAGTTTCTCACCTTGGGGCACACCTGTTTTGTTTGTAAAGAAGAAGGATGGTTCTCTGAGAATGTGTATTGATTACTAAGAACTAAATAAGTTAACAATTAAGAACAAATATCCTCTGCCAAGGATAGATGATCTGTTTGACCAGTTGCAAGGTAAAAGGATATTCTCAAAGATAGACCTTAGATCTGGTTATCATCAGCTGAGGGTTAAGGAGGGAGATATACTGAAGACTGCTTTTCGCACTAGATATGGGCATTATGAGTTCTTAGTCATGTATTTTGGATTGACTAATGCCCCAACTGCTTTCATGGACTTGATGAACAAAGTGTTCAAGGATTATTTGGACCAGTTTGTGATCGTCTTCATCGATGATGTTCTGGTTTATTCTCAGTCAGAGTCAGAGCATGAGCAACATCTGAGGTTGTATCTAAAAAGATTGAGGGAACACAGATTGTTTGCAAAGTTCAAGAAATATGAATTCTGGTTATCTCATGTAACTTTCCTTGGGCACATTATCAGTTTGGAGGGGATTAAAGTGTATCCAACCAAGATTGAGGCGGTTAGAGATTGGTCAAGGCCAAAGAGTGCTTATGAGGTTAGAAGTTTCCTTGGATTGGCAGGATATTATAGACGTTTCGTGGAAGGGTTCTCTAAGATTGCTACGTCATTGACTGAGCTGACACATAAGAATCAGAAGTTTATGTGGTTAGACAGGTGTGAGAATAGCTTCCAGGAACTGAAGCAGGGGTTGATTACAGCTCCAGTTCTAAGTTTTCCAATAGATCAGGATAAGTTTGTGATTTACAGTGATGCCTTACATCAGGGTTTGGATTGTGTTCTGATGCAGTCAAGGAAGGTGATTGCTCATGCCTCACGTCAGCTGAAAGAATATGAACAGAGGTACCCCACTCATGATTTGGAGTTGGCGGCTGTGGTCTTTGCATTAAAGGTATGGATGCATTACCTTTATGGGGAGAAGTGTGAGATCTACACTGACCACAAGAGCCTGAAGTACTTCTTCACGCAGAAAGACCTGCACATGAGACAAAGGCATTGGCTGGAGTTAGCAAAATATTATGATTGTGAGATCTTGCATCATTTAGGAAAGGCCAACGTGGTAGCTGATGCTTTATGTAGGAAGGGTCCGAGACAGATTTATAGTGTGAGGTTGATAGTCAGAGAGTTAACAGAAGATATGACTAGAGCTGGCATAGAGTTGCTAGTGTGCCAGTTGGCCAACATTATGCTACGGTCTACACTATTGAAAAGAATCAAGGAAGGTCAGTTGGGTGATCCACAACTGATCAAGATTAGAGAGGATGTTTTAGCTGGAGTGTCCAGAGATTACACAATGTCTGAGATGGGCTTGTTGAGATACAAGGGTCGGATATGTGTTCTGTTAGACACTGCTATGAGACGGGAGATTCTGGATGAAACTACTCCTTATTCTTTGCATCCGGGCACCACGAAGATGTATCAGGATGTGAGATCATTATATTGGTGGCCTGGGATGAAAAAGGGATGTAGTAGAGTATGTGGCTAAGTGCTTGACATGTCAACAGGTGAAGGCTGAGCATCAGAGGCCAGTAGGGTTATTGCAGCCTCTAGATATCCCAGAGTGGAAATGGAAATATATCACGATAGATTTCGTGGTGGGGTTACCCAGGACTGTTGGTCAACATGATTCAATATGTGTTATTATGGATCGCTACACCAAGTCAGCTCACTTCTTACTAGTGAGGACTATTTATACAGTTGACCAGTATGCAGATCTCTATGTGAGAGAGATTGTGTGCCTCCATGGAGCACCGAGGTCGATCGTGTCAGATCGGGACCCCACATTCACTTCCAAGTTCTGGGGAAGTCTATAGAGGGCCATGGGAACACAGCTAAAGTTCAGCACTGCTTATCATCCTCAGGTAGATGGACAATCTGAGAGGACGATCTAGATATTAGAGGACATGTTGTGAGCATGTGTGTTGGACTTGGTGGGTCCTGGAGTAAGTATCTACCTTTGGTAGAGTTTTCCTGCAACAACAACTATCAGTCGACCATTGGGGTGGCATCGTATGAGATGTTGTATGGTAGGAAATGCAGATCTCCCATTCATTGGGATGAGATAGGAGGAAAGAGATACTTGGTTCCTGAGGCAGTTTAGAGGACCAGTGAGGCCATTGAGAAGATTAGAGCTCGGATGCTTACTTCTCAAAGCAGACAGAAAAGCTATGCAGATCCCAAGCGCAGGAACGTGGAGTTCCAAGTGGGAGACTACGTCTTCCTTAGA
Source organism: Humulus lupulus (assembly GCF_963169125.1). Taxonomy (NCBI): domain Eukaryota; kingdom Viridiplantae; phylum Streptophyta; class Magnoliopsida; order Rosales; family Cannabaceae; genus Humulus; species Humulus lupulus. Next base: position 107,227,721 of record NC_084793.1, read on the forward strand.
GTCTCGCCATGGAAAGGGGTGAGAAGATTTGGGAAGAAGGGCAAGCTGAGCCCTAGATTAATAGGTCCATTTGATATCCTGGAGAGGATTGGTCAGGTGGCCTACAGGTTAGCCTTACCATTGGCATTGTCGGCCGTGCATAACGTGTTTCATATCTCAGCTCTTCGAAGGTATGTATCTGATGTGACTGATGTTTTGAGTTACGAGGATCTGGAGCTTGAGGAAGATCTCTCCTATGAGGAAAAACTAGTCCAGATACTAGACAGAAAGGACAAGGTCCTTAGAAATAAAATGATACCTTTGGTTAAGGTATTCTGGAGGAATAACAAGGTCAAGGAAGCGACCTGGGAGCTGGAGTCAGATATGTAGAGTTAGTATCCCGAGTTGTTCAGGTAAATTTCAAGGACGAAATTTCTGTAAGGAGGGGATAGTTGTAACGACCCAAAATCCCTAACGTGGCTTAATGTCTGGATTAGGGGGCTAGGAAGGCCATAATTGATTTATTATGCAATCAAATGCATGCACATGGGTTCACTTTTCATTATAAGGGTATTTTGGTAATTTGGCCCGTTGAGGGCATATTTGTTTATTTTCATGCTTGTTGATGAGGTATGAATGAGAACACATTATTATGTGGATATGTTCGAGCTATTCAGCATGAGACGATCCTAGGATGCAAGTTAGCAGTTATGTCATAACGGGGTCAATTATTGGAAGATTGGATAATGAGAATGATTATTTGATGATATATTGGGAGGTCGTGAGATCAGGAGGAAATTCTAGGAGTTTTGACTATTTTACCCCTGATGATGTTTTTGGGACCCCGAGCATTAGGATTTACTTGAGGTTAGTTAAGCTTGAAGTAACCTGTCAGAAGGAAAACTACATTCAAACACTTTTTCTCTTCCTCCCGTTATCCTTTTTTACTGTTCATCACATTTTCGAAGGAACTTGAGTTCTAGGACTCGGATTCAAGCGAGGATCGAGGCATATCAATTCTAGAAAAGATTATAATCTTATTAACCAGAGGATTTATCAAGAAACAACTCAATCAAAGGTAATCCAAGCTTTATGTTTTTAGCTTTTGAGTTTCAAAGATTTCTATTGGATTTTATGTGTTGATGAGTTTTTGAATTGTTTGAGCCTCGGGTTTTGATAGTTTTGGGCCATTAGGATGTTTGGAAACTTGATTTCTGGATTTGGGGATGTTTGAATAGGTTTTTGGAAGGATTTAAAAGAGGAAAAATGAAGGTTTTTGGCTGGGTTCCAGGTGGGGCCGCGACCCTGTTCTTGAGCGCCGCGGCCCGAGCTTAGTGAAGAAGAGAGGTGGAGCTCAAGGGCCTTGGGGCCGCGGTGCCTGGGAGGTGGGCCGCAGTGCATGGTGTAGGTGCTTGTGGCTGGCGCCTCTGTTTGGGAGGCGGGCCAGGACTTAGTAGGGTGGGGTCGCGATGCTTAAGGGCATTTACGGGCAGAATGGTGTTTTAATCATGGGAATTCAAACCTTTGCCCTCGGGATCGTTCCTACTACCCGGGTTAGTAGGATTTGATGTCCTGGAGGCTAAGTCTCGGTCCGAGAACGTTTTATCACTTATTTTATTGATGGGAGTTTATATTTGGTTATGATTAGGTGACCGCTAAGGGACTAAAGGATTGATCGTTCTCAAGGGTCGCCCTTTTATTATTTCACACTCAAACCAGAGGTAGGAAAAATGCGCCCAGTATGTGACATGCATGATTAATGATGAGGCATGTTGAGTGCTCTATATGTGGACATTGATTGCATATTAAATGCTTAACAATTTTTCTTATCTGTGAATGGTACTGACTTATTAGTCAGAAACGGAAGTATTTATTGTGAAGCTGTGGCTTATTAGTAAAGTTCGGCAGTAGTACTGAGCACTGGTCGTATGGTATTAGCTTATGAGTCAAGAATGGTATTAGCATGTTTAACTCAAACTGAAAAGATTAGATCTAATTGACATAAGCATTATCAACATAAGCATGAAATGCTTGACCGACCTTAAGTTCGATGAAAACAAAAAGCACTTGTCTAATCTAAATGCTAGTTATTTAAAGCCAGAGCCAAAAGGCCAAGGTGACCTACACGTCACATGGCTTAGGGAGCAGATTCCCAGAGATGGACTCATTAGCCATCTATTCAAGGAGCTGAACCCTAGAGATGGACTCATTAGTCATATATACAGGGAATAGATCATTGGAGGTAGACTTATTAGTCACCTATCAAGTGTGTGACTCATTAGTCATTTAAACAACGTGTGATTCATTAATCACTTGTCTGATTGGGCTGCAAGCCTCAGAATGATTATCAGAATAATTTATCGATCTTCACTTATCTAATTAGGGCTAAAAGCCCCAGTATGATTATCTGAATCATGTATTGATATTGTATATATGTAGTAATAAGTTTTCTTTCCGAGCCTTGGCTCATGGGTGCTATGTGGTGCAGGTAAAGGGAAAGAAAAGCTCACCCAGCATTGAGTGGATAGCTTAGGTGGCGATGTGCACATATGCGACCGCTTGACCACCACGGCTAAGGTGTTCTCAGGAGAACTAGGGGTTAACCGTATATTTTGCCGAGGTCAGCGAGTTGTAATTCTTATAATGTAATGACCATTTTGGATTGTAAATAACTTGTAAATGTTTTTATGGGCCCATGTACAGTTCTATGTTTTAAATAAAATTTATCCATTCCTTTTAATAGAGATTTTCACCCTGTCCTATTAATAACACCTAGATGCACATTATTAACCTAATGACTCATTTAGCGAGTTAAGCACTGTTTAAAGTTTACAGTAACGGTCTTGTAGTAACCAGGGCATTGCACACATTGTCTTTGGAACACAAAACTTGTACGAAGAGATCTACCTCTAGAGGTTCCAAGCTTTCCATCCAGCTTTGATGAACATGAAAAATATGGTGAATGGGTGGGATTGAATCACCTGGCATGTCTATGCAAGTTATCAACTATGCATGGCGACATTAAAGAAAGATATATTGATATTGAAGCTGCATACGAGATGTGGGCCATGATAAAGAGTGATGCTATGGCACATGCTCAATTTTTTAAATACGGGGTAAATTCGATTTACTCAAAACTCTTCTTTAATATTTTGAATGGTTGATTTAAAATTATGCCACTAATATTATTTTTCATTTGTTATTGTCTTCAGGGATGCATAAATCTTTTGAGAAAAAGAGTAATTGCATTGAAACCAAAGCGAAGAAGAAATGACGAGGACGATTGAATAAAGAAAATATTAGTTTATAAATTTATTTTTTTTAGTTTAAAAACAATTTAAATTTTTGTCATTTTGAAATAGTTGATTTTCATTATGAAAGTAACTAACAAGTTCTTTCTTTAAATTAGTTCTAGAATTTTTTCTAGAAACTATATTATAGATTCCTTTATTTGATAAGTGAACAAATTTGATATTTCTTTTGAATAATAAATTCAGTTGTTATATTTTGAAATATATTTGTTCTACCTATTTCATCAATGAGTATAAATGATAATTATGAATTATTCATTATTGTGCAAATCATAGATTTAATAAATAAGACATATTATTATGAAAATAATTAAGTGAAACATATATGTGAATTATTTTTTAGATTAGTTTGTAATTAATTAGACACATAAAACAAATAAAAGACAGTCTTTTATTGGGACCATTCACTGGTTCTCTCCCTGTTTATATATTCTATTAATTAAAGTTAACCAAAAGACCTTTCTCTTATAAAGACTCAAAAATCACATAATCGTTTAGCTAATATATAGATATGTATGTTGAACCTTTTAATGTTCAAAGCTAAAAGAGATAATAAATAGTAAGTCAATATTGATTGACATTTATTTAAGATATGTTTATTTTTGTTGAATGTAAAGAAAATTTCTAGAAATTTTCCTGTAACATTCAAAGTGAAGTCACTTGAAGACTTATTTGATCTGATCAAAAGGAGGTCTAAACTCGAATTTGGAATTCAAGTAATTTGCATGTGAACTTGGAATTCAAACCCAACTCACATTCAACTAAAATTCTAAGCAAAATTAGTATTTTAGAAATGGAATATAATCATATCAGATAAGATTAAATAGATAATGAGTGATCATTATCGTTTTTATTATTTCTATAATTTTAACACTTGTTATACTCTGTACATGTTTGATTGTACAACATCAAAGACTTAAAAGTTGGGATTCACAAGTGGTTATGTGAATTAATTGAAAATTTTCCATGAAGTCATTTAGCGAAACAATTTAATAATCATAAAAGATTACAAAAGAGTTTGTATCTCTTAAAGGCTACTTTAAAGAAGCATGATTATTATAATCACTATATTTTCTCTAGTTAACTTGTACTAGAAATAATGACTATAAGTCAAGTAAGCAAGTTACTAATAATTAACAATGATAAAACAAAAGAATATCACAAATTCTGTAAAGCATTATTGTAGTGGGAGCGTTAGTTAGTAGCTACTCTGTTACAAATATTAAATTTAGTTAGTTGTGTGCAACACAATCTAACTATATTTCATTCACATACTAGCATGTAATAAAAGATTTTAATAGAAAAAACAATGGTTGAAACACCATAAATCTAGAAATGAAATTTTGAATTCTATGACATCTGGATCCTTGAACATCCAACAAAAGTTCATTGAACTTCAGTTTGAAATGGGATATTCAAGATGAAGAGGAGAATAGAGGAAAGTACAGACTTTTCAAAGTAAGGTTAATAACCTAAGGCTATAATCATAAAGAAGAATTTATTACTCGAATAAATACCTTCTACTTTAACCAAGCATAAATCCGTTTACATAGTCTTATCCATTGCTTTAGGCATGGATTATTAGATTAATTTAAATGGATGTCTAAGTAGTCTTTACTGAATGCCTGACATGAAAAAATCGTTTGAAGATCTCGACCATAATGATTTTGTTGTGATTCTTATTCTTAATATTGATAACGTTTTGATCATTGGGAATGATGTAGAGAAATTATCAATAGAAAAGAAATGGTTAGCTGAACATTTCTAAATATTAGATTTAGAAAAGCCAAGAATGTTCTATACATTCAAGTCTACAGAGATTGAAAGACAATCTTTTGGCACTGTCTCAAGTGACTTATATAGATAAGAAACTTAAATAGTTTAGTTTACAAAAATCCAAGAAAGAATTTTTGCTTTCTCGGCCAGGAGGATGTATTATCTAAATAATAATGTCCATTTATTATTTTACTAGAAAAGAAAGACATGAGACAATATTCCTACAACTCAGTGACGGACTGTTTAATGTATCGAAAGTTATGTCTTCGAATTAACATTTGTTAAACAATGGGAATAGTTAGCAGTTGCCAATCCAATGATGGATCGAGTCATTGAATAATTATAAGGACTTAATTTTTTGAGTATCTTGAATATAATGGAGATTATATTTTTGTGTATTTAGGCAGTGACCTAAAATCCCAAAGGATAGACTTATTTTAAACCAGATAGAAATTTTCAAAGATTGATATCAGAATCAGTTTCCATAACTATAGAGGAAACACATTAATATGGAAATTTATTGGACATTTCAGATTTATACGTTTCACCATAGAAGCTGAAATGTTATAGCTATGAGCAATTAAATAGGCTATTTGATTTAGTTAAGTTCTTTGCCATTTAGGAAAGGGTATCAGACTAGAATAAACTACTAGTATCTCATTGCGCAAAAAATGGAGATACAACTATTCTAGAGGAACTAGAAATTATGAGAGGGTATAGCACATGAAATGAAGTATCATTTAATTCAAGACAATTTTACATAATTGATGTAATGATCTTGAAGATAGCTTCAAAACAGTTTCTTACAAAACTGTAAACAAAGAATTTGTTAGACAAATTCGTTCAGGATAATGTGATTGACACATTGAGAGAGATGCCTCAATTTGGGTTAGTGGGAGATTGTTGGGAATAGTGCCCTTAAAACAATTGTAGTTGAAAAATGTCTTAAATGAAATAAATAATTGAATTGAATTGAATTATTATATATATAGACTATGTCCGATATTATTTTTATATTATTAAGTAAATATACAAAAATTTCAAAGTTTATCTATGTGGTCTTAATATCATATTGATATGAGAGGATTGAGATTAAGATAATGAACTTGAAACAGTTTGTAGTAAAATAAAGTTATGGAATCTTTAGATAAACTGCTGCTAGTATGGTTCACTAGTATTATGAATATAAGTGACCTAGATTCGGGTCACTAGTGTAGTAGGACACTTTAGTGAAGGTACTTTATGTATAGTGATATATAGAACTAGACCAGATGTGATTTGTTAATACTTGTTTAAACACCGTTTCATAGTATTAATCAAACACATCAAACGATGATCATATACACAATGATCTTAATCTTGATGTTACTATGAACTCCTATATATGTCATCTGATCCTTTGATTCATGTGTTAAGGTTTATCAGAATGATTAGGCTAAGAACAATTGTCTTGGGGTCTCAATGACATATATGGATGGGGACATAATTTAACAAATATGGAATCTATACCTTCTTATATGATAATTGAGGTTAAATTAATTAATTTGGAATTAATTATTAAAATTTTGAAAATATGTTTATTAATTTAAATATATATATATAAAAAAATTAATTAAAATTTGAAATTAATTATTTTATTTGAGTGGGAGAAAATAAAATCTGTAAGTCAAACTAGTTTTCGATTTACTTAATTTTAAAATATGATGATAATGATGATCATCAATTTGAATTTTGAATTTAAAATTTAAATTTTGAAAATGGTTATGATATTTTCCTTAAAAAGATAATACCATATTTTGTGGAAGGATTGATTTTAATTAAATATATAAATAAAAGAAAAATGCAATATCCCTGGAAAGATAATACTGCTATTCACGCATGACATAGTTCAGGGATTGTGGCATGCGTGTAGGAGTATACTAATAGTGTATCAATATTGTTTTTATTTTATTATTTATTTAATTAATAATTTGAAAATAAATATTTTCAAATTTAGTAAGTTAGATATTTACCTAAATCAATTCTTATCATCATTATGATATTATTATTATTATTATTATTATTATTATTATTATTAAGGTAATACATATTCTCTCTATATATAATATTGAATAACAAGAAGAAAAACAAGTCAGTGGTAATTCAAAAATAGTTTCAGAATTTGTCAGACAAGAAATTGTCATCATCTTCTTCTTTTATTCTAACACTTCTCAAGGTATAATCCAAGTTTTCATGTGTTGAGATATACTTGTGATTTTTAAATTATAAACCCATGTTCTCTTTGTGTCCACACACATCTTGAGATGTAGAGAACACTCTGGAAGATCGTGGTTTGAGTACTCAAAGCGTTGGATAGGAAGATCAATATATATACGAAAAGACTCAAGGACACTTGATAGGCTTTAAGAGGTAAATATTTATGTTCTTGAATATTTTTATAAATGTGCATATGCGATATATAAGTATGTGTATATTTATATATATGTTGCATAATTAATGATATTGCATATTAATGTTTTCGTCTGGATCTTTTCTTGAATATATAAACTGTTTATATGAGAGATGAAATTTTGTTGGTTTTTATACACTGCGCCCACCATGCAAATTTCTCTGTGCACTTTGATTGTTTTTCCAACAATAGAAGATAAGTGTTTTAGTATTTTTCTTATCTCAAAACATTTTGTATGTTATGTTATTTCCAAAATTTTGATGAATAAATGTTTGTCAAGAAATGTGTTAATTTATACTTAGTTGATAGTTGTAACTATAGGATTTCCACTCCATACTATCTTTAATCTCTAAAATGTTTCTCTATGGTCAGAACCTCACAAAATGTTTGTCCAACATCAACATGGTGTTGATTATAGACAACATCGAGTTCATGATAATCAAAGATAATCTTATTTTTTTCTATGCAACGATCGCCAAATCCTTCAAAGAAAATTGTTGATGGTGGACCGAGCAAAAGAAAGAAGGCTAATACTATCAGACATGTTCAAGGAGAAGCTGCGTTAAGCTTCTTCTTTAAACAACAAATGAGGAATAAATTCAAACAAAAAGAATAAGAAGTCCACTGGCAAGGAACCAAATGCTGCAAAGCATTTGAGACTTCTCCTTTTCACCTTGCCAGGAGTTTGCTTTTCAAGCTTCTTTTCTAGCTGCTCCCTCTTTCAAGATACATTCCTCTTTTAGTTCCGCATCGAGGGCTCGCTCTAAGGTGTCAGCGTAGGTGGTTACTCCCGCACTGGTTAACTTAACATTTTAGGTTATCATAGGCTTCAGCCCTCTTGTGAACCTTTGTACCCTTAAGGCCTCTATTGGTACCAACTTTGCCGCAAACTTTTCCAATCTATTGAACTTTTGCCCGTACTCAGTAATTGTGGAATTTCCTTGAGTCAAAGCCAAGAACTCATCCACTTGAGCTTCCAAAGCCACAGTACCATAGTATTTCTTGTTAAAGGTTGACAGAATTCCGCCCAGGTCATCGTGGTTACATCCTTTGTTTGTTTTATGACATCCCACCAAAATCTTGCATCTCTTTTCAGTAAAGAAGATGTGCAGGATAACCTGTCCTCATTGTTCGCCTGAGTGTGATCCAAAATGGATTCCACTGATCTCTACCATTCTTCAACTTCCAATGGACCAGTGCTCCCTTCAAAGCTTGGAGCCTAAACCATTCATGCACAGGATTAAACTCAGGTATGAATTGTCCCACTATGTGCCCTTCATGTCCCATCGGCTGTCCAACATGCACATTTTGCGGTGGTGCTTATACCAGAGGTTGCCATCTTCCAGCTCAAGTTGTTTCCTCATCTCTAAGCCTTAGTTGTTCTCACAACCTAGCTATCTCTGCATAAGGATCATCGATTTCTGGCTCAGCTGGATCCACGAGCATTAGCAACGTTGGGGGCATAAGCTACGATAGGAATGTCAGCAAGGGCATTAGCTGCTCTTCTACCCCTTCCCCTTCCTCTTCCTCAACTATCTACAACCCACCTTGTCCTTCCTGGTGACATTGTAATATACTACGATACACATCTTAATTCTACATAGATAGAAATTAAAAAAAAAAAACTCACAAAATAAAGAAAACAATAATTTATAACTTATAAAATATATATGAGACTACTTTTAGCGTGATACTCAGGCTCTCTCTCTTCCATGGATAGGAGGCGAAAACTTGGGCTGAAGCTTGCAAAACCTGTCGTTGCTTCAGAGCTCCCTTCATCCAATGGAGAGGATACTGAACAACAACGACCTGTGATAGCAGAAATTGAAGGCTTAGGGATTACATAAGAACAAGAGCATGAGGATAGGATTTTGGGCGATGATTCAAAGAAGGAATACGAGTTTGATAAGGACCATGCGAAAACAAATTGGGCGGCAGAGGTTGAAGAACAATCTTTCCAGGATTCAGCCACGGAAACCTGGGCAAAATTTCGGGAATCACTTCCCTCTAATGGTTGTACAAAGCTTCACTACTCGGAATCGTTTCAGAAGGATGGTCAGGTAATTGCGAAATTGGATATGGAGGAGAATGAAGTGGAAGCTTCATTCTGGAAATCAGCTGTGATATGTGTAGTGATTGGGGCGAATCAACCTCTGACTGTTTTTGAAGGATTTGTCAAACGAATTTGGGGTAAACTTGGCATTGTGAGTGTTTCCCGAATGAATGCTGGGTTTACTGTGAAATTCAGAGATGATGCAACACAGGATTTAGTGTTAGAATCAGGCATGGTGCATTTTGATAAGAAACCAGTTGTCCTTCTCCCATGGACTACTGATATTGAATCATTGAAGTCCATTAAATCAGTGCCTGTGTGGATCCGGCTACCTGATCTTGGATTGCAATACTGGGGAGTGAATTGTTTGAGTGTTCTTGTTAGCACAATAGGTAAGCCCATAATGATTGACAAAATAACTAAGAATCGTTCAATGATAAAGTTTGCTCGTATCTTAGTTGAGATGGAGATTGCTGATACTCTTCCAAAGTTCACTAGTTATTTCAACGAGAAGGGTCAAATTATGGAACAGATTATAGACTATGAATGGCTGCCAACAAAGTGTACTAATTGTAAGCAATTGGGACATTCAATATCTTCATGTAAGTTTGTCTCTGAAGCTGTTTGGAGGCAGAAGGATTTGAAGCAAAAGGAAGGAAAATCTGGCAATGAAAATGCAGGACAAATTGAGGCAGAGAAGACATTACACCCAAATGATGTGATTCCTGAGACTAAGAAAATTGTAAGTCCGATTGCTGCTGACTTAATTCCTCAAGCAAATTCTTCTCAGTTAGTTGCTGTCCAGGCTTCTACTAATCCGGTAGAAACTCATTGGATTTCTCCGAAAACTACAAGAGTCAAGAGGCAGGGAGTCCATAAACCAGTTAAACAGGCCATAAACCAGTTTAGTGTCCTTCAGGAATATCAGAAACCAACAACTACAATCCCATCCACATCAGATAAGTATGGATTGCAACAACATAATGAGTTGGAATGTTAGAGGGCTGAATAAGTTGAATAAACAGAAGATAGTTCTGGATGTTTGTAGACTGAATAATGTTGGGATTGGGGCTCTTCTTGAAACAAAAATCAAGGGAGCAAAAATAAAAGAAGTTATGAGTTCTACCTTTCTTGGTTGGGAGTAATACAGTAGTGAATCAGTGGAGGGTCAAATTTAGTGATTTGGAAATCTAAGTTGGTGCATCTTGATGTGATCCAGGAAAGTGACCAATTCTTACACTGTCAAGTGAGATTATACAATAAACCTGGTTTCTGTCATACATTTGTTTATGGCTCTAATAGTTTGGAGACTAGGAGATCCTTATGGCATGATTTGCCCCATTTGCATTGGCCTGGTAAAGCTTGGATGATTCTTGGGGATTTTAATGCTGCTTTTTGCTCCGAATGATAGATTGGGTGGCAGGCTTATCACAGTGAAAGAAATGGAGGATGCTAGACAATGGTTTGATCTTGGTTTAGTTGAAGAAATGAAGATTATGGGTCCTTTTTACACTTGGTCTAATAATCAAGAAGGAGAGGCTCGTATTTTTTCCAAGTTGGATAGGGTTTTTGTTAATGAATCTTGGCTGGATGAATACCCTTTAGTTTCGGCTTGTTCTCAATGGGAGATCGGATCAGATCATTCTCTTATTTTGATAAAAAATCTGCCTGCTCTAAGGGTTGGGGTGAAGCCTTTTCGATTTTATAACATGTGGATCTCTCACCCTCAATTTAGAGTAACGGTATTATCTAACTGGTTGAAAACATTAAGGTTTAATGGCAGAGGTTTAGAGAAAATCACCTGGAAACTTACCCGTCTTAAGCATATCTTGAAGGAGTTTAACTGGAAGGTAATGGGGGATGTAGCTTGTAACTATGAGAGAAGCAAAAGCTTATATCAACAAGCTCATTCTAAATGCTTTGCTGATCTGTCCAATAGTATGTTACGTAATGAGGATCGTGAAGCTTTTCTTGAGTTTAAGAAGCAAGAGAAATTGTATGCTAGTTACCTTTATCAAAAGAGTAAAATAGATTGGTTACGATTTGGGGATGACAACTCTTCCTTTTTTCATACTAGTTTAAAGAAAAGGAAGTTAGCTAATAGGATTGTATCCTATGTTTCTGATGAAGGGCTGATCATTGATGATTACTCTAAAGTTACTAATCATTTTAAAAGCTATCTGGGTACAGCTAGCCAAGCTACGGGTTTTGTTGATGCTCAAGAAATAGGTTATGGCTCAATTTTGAGCAGTGAAGCCGAGCTGAGTTTGATCAAGCCGTTCACTGTCCTAGAGGTTAAAGCAGCGATGTTTAGCATACATTCTCTCAAAAGCCCAGGCCCGAATGGGTATGGGGCGGGATTTTTTAAAGCATTATGGAAGGATATTGGTAAGGAAATTGCTTTTGCTGTTCTTGAATTTTTTGAGTCAGCTTGCATTCCTCAGTCTTTAAATAATACTCTCTTATCTCTAATCCCAAAAGTGGACCAGCCAGTAAATGCTTCTGATTTTAGGCCTATTGCTTGTTGCAATACTATATACAAATGCATATCCAAAATGTTGTGCAATAGGCTAAAACTTGTTCTTCCTTCTTTGATCAGTCAGAATCAGGGGGCCTTTATTAACCATCGCTTTCTTGCCCATAATGTGCTTATTCTTCAAGACTTACTTAAAGGTTATAATAGGAAAAATATTTCCCCTCGTTGTCTTATGAAGATTGATATTAGCAAGGCGTATGACTCAATTGACTGGGATTTTTTGGAAAACCTCCTTAATGCTTTTTGTTTTCCGATGAGATTTATTAGATGGGTCCTGGTTTGCCTTAGGGGGTCTTCCTATTCCTTAGTGATGAATGGCAGCATTCAAGGTCAGTTTCAAGGAGCTAAAGGTCTCAGACAAGGAGACCCAATATCGCCTTTATTGTTTGTCATGGTGATGGATTATCTCACTCGTTTGTTGTTAAAGGCTTCTATGGAGAAAGAGTTCAGATTTCATCCTTTAGGTAAGTCTTTAAAACTTGTTATTCTTTGTTTCGCTAATGACCTCCTCTTGTTTTGCAAAGCTAACCCGAGCTCAGTCAAGATAATTCAACAAGTGTTCAAAACTTTCACCAAGTCCTCGGGTCTTTCAATTAATCAAAGCAAATCTAGAATATATATTGGTGGGCTTGCTGCTGGGGATAAAATTACTTTGCTTCAGTGTTCTAATTTGATTGAAGGGCATTTCCCCTTGAGTTATTTGGGTGTTCCGTTGAGACCAACTAAATGGAGGGCAAGTGACTATGAAGTTATCCTTGAGAAAATGAGAACTCGACTGAATGGTTGGGCTAGTCGCCATTTATCTTATGCTGGTAGGGTCCAATTAATTAAATCTGTTTTGCTGGGGATTCGCTCTTATTGGATGAATATTTTTCTATTACCTCAAAAAGTAGTCAGAGCTATAGATTGTATTTGTAGAAAGTTTCTTTGGGGTGAGAAGGATAATAGAAGCAAACTTCACATGATCTCTTGGGAGCATGTCTGTAGACCAAAGTGCTTTGGTGGTTTGGGTTTCAGGGAGAGTTCTTCTTGGAACAAAATAATGTTGGCTAAGTTCATTTGGGTTGTTTCTTCCAAGCAGGACATGCTTTGGGTTAAATGGGTCAATTGTGTTTACTTAAAAGGAGACTCAATTTGGGATTATCTGTTATACCAGCTAGTATTGGAGGAAAATCATCAAATTCTGTCATGTTGTGTCTAGAGCTGAGTTGGAGGCTGCTATTAGGAATGGAAAACTTCAGCGGGGCACTCTTTATTCGACTGTGTTTCCTGGCACGTTGGTGCATTATGAGAAAGCTGTTTGGTGTAGGCTCTCGACTCCTAAGCATCAGTTTATTCTTTGGCTTGCTGTGAACCAGAAACTGCTCACTAGGGATTGGCTTCATCACTGTCATGTTCCTCTTATCTCTTTAAGTTGCCCGGTTTGTTATCAAGAAGATGAAAGTCATTCTCATCTTTTTTTTGAGTGTGTTTTCTCCAGGAAAATTCTGCAATCTGTCCAAGGGTGGCTGCGAGGGATTTCTTGGCCAGTTCAGTACATGAATTGGATCCATTGGTTGTCCTTCCCTCGGACAGGTTGGTATTCGATGGTGGCTCATGCAGCTTTTGCTGCTACTGTGTATCTCATCTGGCTGAATAGGAACCAGTTTTGGCTTGAGAAGAGTTGCTTGCCTGTGCATAAGATTGATCAATTGATAAGATTTTCAATCAAAGCTGGAGTGTTGAATTTAATAGGCTGTAATTGTTCTCCTAGAGAAAGACAAATGCTAAATTTTGTTAGTAATCTGTAACTTGTGAGTTTTTGAGGTGGTTTATTCCAGCCTTTGTGAATTGTAGCAGATTGTTGATCAATAAAAATTTGCCTTTTGATAAATTTTTTTTTTATAACTTATTTAATAAAGAAAACTAGAGTTCAATACATAAAAATAAATATATATAATAAAGGAACTACTAGGCTCCACTCCTCATCAGATTAATAAGAAAACATGCTCTCAAGCACCTTTGGATAGTCTAGGTCAAGGCATCTATAAAATTGTTCTTTTGAGATGACATGTATTGACCAAATGACTAGTTCATAAAGCGCTGGGGTAAGGTGATGCCAAATCATCTCTACCTCCTTCGACACGGATCCATCCTCTTCTATCGTAGCAATATGTTCTACCTTAAGTACTTTATGCTGGTAGGAAAAATGGGTGATGAGGATCGAATATCTATCTGGGTCTTCTATTCTTTCATCCAATATTTTTATCCATAAGGAGTCGAGCTTATCTCTAGCCCTAGGGTCTTTGATGGCTTCCCTAAGTGCTAAGAACTTCTCACTTCCCAGGACTAGTGCTCCCCTGCGATTCATGATGCCTTGAATCCTATGGTTGACCTCCACGACCTGGTTGCACAGTCTACTTAGTCAGTAGGGGTTTCACCTATCCTCTTTTATTTTTCGGATATCCCTGATCTCTCTAAGGATAACTTCCCTAGGTGATATCAGAATACGAGGCATGGTCAACTGCACCATATGTAAATAAAAAATCAAACACAACATAAAATAACATAAAGCAGTCTTACAAATAAAAAGTCGAGTTCTTTCTAATCTTCTGTATGTATTCTGTGAGAGTCCTTCTCGCTATGAACAATCGGCTCCTGATAGCACTTTGTAAGGCTCTAATTTGACCTCCCTCACTATAACACATATTTTAAGCAAAAACTTAACTTTAAACGGAAAAAATGAAACATTTGTTCTTACCCTTATTAAAAATATGCAATAACATCCAGATGTCTGTTTAAAATAAAAAGAAACATAATTTCGTGCATAAAGAGTTTGTTCCATAGTAAATTAATAACAATAAATAAAACAGGTCCTAGGGCGTTCTCGATCGCTTTCGTCCATAAAGCCCCTCACATAGTACATATGGCCCTTGGAAAGGATCTTAACCTGCCACATATCACAAATCATGCTTTCTTTTATTACCTGCATGGGGGAAAGGTAAGGGTGAGCTAACAACCCAGTAAGGAAAGTAATCCAACATAATAGTACATCACAAACCACAACTCAAAACAACATAAACATAAACATATAAACACTTATGCTTGAAACTACACGTAAATGGAAAAGATGTCTGGGAGGAAGCACTTAAGGTCCTCGGAGACCACCTCGGTCATACTATGGCAACTGATGCCAATCTTTTCATCTTTACAAGTACATGTTCCTTAAAGTTAGCATACCACATTGATATTCACAATAATTCATATAGAACAAACATGTCTACTTCCTTACCTAGTCTGTGTGAGAGAGAGAGAGAGAGAGGGAGTCTTTGAGAAGGATAGCAACACCGCCTCAAGTCACAAGCCTGTCACCATAATAACCTTTGCTTAAAAGAATAACCCTAAAACAAAACTACAAAAAATTTAAGCCCCACACTTGTTTGCATGAACCATGCAAAACAAAACCCCAAAATAACCATAAAAGAACCATATCATATAATAACCTCAAAGAAAAATAATTAATAACTCTTTGACTGATAGTATTCGAAACCTTAACCACACCCTCTTGTTGTATCAATTGAACACTTCTAAACCATCAAGAGGACATATCTTAGGTAACCATAAAATAAATAAGAAGAACTCATGAAGTGACTTATCACGAAAGCATACCAAATCTCGATTACTTCTCTATTCTTTCTCCTAAAATCATGAGCCATACTCTTGCCTTCCTTCTCTATTGCTCACGCAACCCTCTAGCTTTCCTTCTCTCTTTGGTATGTGAAGGAAAATGAGAGGCAAGCTCTTCTATTTATATGCTTCAAACCAATCAAAACCTACCTACCCCATCCCTCAATTAGCTCCAATCAAATCATCTAATTAAACCATTATTGATTCACAAATCCTAATTCAAATAACCATTAATTTACTACTATCAATCACCATGATTCTTTACAAGTCTTATCACCAACCCTTGAACTTAATCATAGTGTCATGCATTGTACGTTCCTTAATTGCCTAATCGCCCAAGATCCTGATCACTCAATCACACTTAAATGACCATCAATCTTAAATCAAATCAATCATAATAATATTACCCTAGTTTCCATAATAATCACACTTGATTCCCTCTTCTGTTTGATTTTCAAAGTTGCCTCTGATAAGCTCCCAAAAATAAACTCATCATCTTCATGGAATTAAGCAATTAAAGAGAATAAAATATGCTCCAATTAGTTCCCTGATTTTCAAAATTTGCAAGGGAAATCACAATCACATTGCCACCAAAAATGTCACCCTTGATTCTTTCCTTGTCAATCATAGTTACCAAAATTCTGCACACTTACCTCCTCTTCTCATCTCACACTCCCAAGACACACCAAGCACACAGAAAACACATAAAAGGCAACTAACAACAATTAATTAATAAACAAACAAAAAAATTAACATTGGTAAAAATTAAAATAAATAAAATAAGAATCACAATTAAATGACAAATAAGTAATTAAAATAAAACAATGACCAAAAATAAATAATTATCAAATTGTGTGACAATGATGCGCCTCGCTCGACATAAGTCGTGTAAATGAATTATATGCAGAAATGAGTTGTTTGTTATTAGTGAAGCACACTATTTATTATTTATGTTTAATTGAGTATTTATGATGCCTTGTTGTATTTTCTTGCTAGGCCTTGGTTCATGGGTGCTCTATGTTGCAGGTGAGGGCAAGGGAAAAGTCGACCAACCATGAGGTGGAGGGCTTTGGAGAAGAGCATACATGTTTGGCTTGTTCGACTGTCAGGGTCAAGATATACAAGGGAGTAGATCAAGAATCCATTTTGTTGCCTAGGTTGACTATTTTGCAAACACTGATGTGATTATATTTTAGTTTAAACTATTTTTCGGGATCCCATGTAAACCTTTTTAAAACTTTAATGAAACTCTTAATTCTTTTGACCAAGTTTTTAGTACCTAAACCTTTTATTAGCATTAATTTCACTTTTGAGTCCAAATGACTCGCTTAACGAGTTAAGCACTATTTTAAACACAGTGTAATGACCCTAGATTAGTAAGGCATTATAACTTGGTATCAGAGCTGCCAAGGTTTATAGTTCCTATAGATTGATCCAACATGTATGCTTGCTGCTAAAGACAAGCTCGACTCATAGTTCAGTGGGTAATGGGTTGAATACCTGTTTAATTATTTAGTTGAATTATATGTCTTGTTTGCATTCTAGAATATGGAGCATGAGATATACTATTAGGGCATGGCCCTATTGATTGCTATGTGAATATGAAATATATTCTTATGAGCATTATTGTTGCATGTGAGCATGATAGAAATGCTTATTAGAATTATTGTTATGTGTGAATACTCTGCTTGTTCGGTTTGATCGTGGGATGAATTTTGGATATGTTATCATTTCCTGATAAGCAGAATCATTGATTGCAGACATAATTGGAAGTTATTGTTAGGAAAAATAATATTGCCTCAATGGAAAAGGTAAGATAATGTTACAACTCTATGCAAAATATTACAATGGACAAGATTGATTAAATAAAGTGTTACAACTCTATAACTGAAAATACAAATAAAACAAAGGAAATGAAGAAGATGATGAAGAAGAAGAGAATAGTAAAGTACAACTCAAAACAAAAGTTACAAATAAAATAAAGTGTTTGGACCAAATGAAGAGATTACAACTCTTAAACAAAATATATAAGTAAATAAAACAAGAGAATAAGAAGAAGAACAATAGAATAAAAGGAAGAACATAAACCACAAACAAACTCTCACTTACACAACCTAAGTGAAGAGGATTTGGGATCACCAACTTGAACAAGGTTTAAAACCTTTGTCCAAAACCTTATTTCCCCCTAACTCAAGCACTAAGGGATCTCTCTCAGATTTTGGAAATGCTTTCTGGAATAATCAAGCCTCAAGGTGTTTCTATTCAAGTGTTCTAGTGGATAGAAATGGTGTGTCTTACAAGTGAGCATTAGGCTCCTATTTATAGAGTTTAGAGACACCCTTTGAATTTCAAATTCCACCAACCCCATGGCTGTTACCAATGATTAATTGGGTGTTTTATGGAATTAAAATAGAGAATTGGGAGTTACTAAGCTGTTGGAATCGTTCAAAGTTGGATAAAAAACTGAAATTATAGAAGCTGTCAGGCATTAGGGCCGCGACACTAGTTCCAGGCGCCGCGGCCCTAAGTCAATTTCAGCAACACATTTTTCAGTTTTTTCCAAAACGTTCCAATTTATTCCCACTTGATTTTGTAACTTCCATACACAATATGGGAGTTAAAATCACATCTCTATCAGCCATTTCTCATATGGCTTTAAGAAATTCATCTCAATATTGTGTAACAACAAATCTACACAATAATGGGTGATATTTAGGAGTTACAAATTTGTGATGAATTTGTAACACCAAATATGTTACATGTTTGGATATTTCACATATATCCAAATAATGTAACTCTCTATTATATGTTACAATATGTGACACTCTATGTCACATTTATTTAATCTAAAACATTATATTATAAAATAATATAATATTACATTATATTATAAAATAATATAACAGTTATGCCTCAAAGGTAGTCAATCAGACTGGGTGACACTAATACCAAGTCCAGAGATGTTTGAAAACATGCAAGCAAGACTTCATAGGCAAGAAGAAGAGATCAGATCGTTACGGTAGTAGGTTCTGCTAGGGAATGCTACCCCGTTCGCATGACCTGTAGTGGTGCCAGTTTTGGCTCAGCCTGACATTGAGAACAGATGGGAACCATTGTATAAGAGGTTCCAGAAGTAACATCCTCCAACCTTTGAGGGAGGCCCATATCCATTCAGAGCTAAGTAGTGGATGAGCATGATCAGTTCCATCCTCTGTGGTGGGCAATGATAGAGTGGCCTATGCAATTTATATGGTACAGAATGATGCCTAGATTTTGTGGGAGGTAGTATCCCAGACCCGGAACGTCGCCACGATGGGTTGGGAGGAGTTCTGGGAATTGTTCAATGAGAAGTACTATAATGATGCAGTGCAAACTGCGAAGATGGACGAGTTAATGAATTTGTTTCAGGGCAACATGATAGTGCCTGAGTATGCTCTAAAGTTTGACAGGTTGGCCAAGTTTGTCTCTGACTTGGTGCCAACTGATGTGACTATGAAATAATAATTTGTTCAGGGGTTGAATTCCATGATAGCCTGGGATGTCAGGATCACTTTAGCACCTGGGGTGACTACATATGCTAAGGTGGTTGAGAAGGCCCTTACTTCTGAGGGCGCAAAGAATAAGATATGGAGAGAGGATGCCGCCAGGTGTGATGCCCAAAGGGTGATACCTCCATTTACTTGGTCTAGTAGGGGCAGAGGGCCTAGTGCTCAGAAGAGGAAGACCACAACTCATTTAGTACTCCTGATTCAGATAAGAGATTTCAGGATACTCAGGGTGGCTATCATGGTGGGAGTGAGAGCTGGAAGAGCTATCCAGAATGTGCTAGGTGCAGGCGACGTCACTTGGGAGAATTTCGTGCTAAGGCATGTTTCCTATGTGGGTTATCTCAAGAAAGATTGCTTGCAGTTAAATAAAGAGGAACCAAAGAAAGGTGACAACTTGGTTCTAGCTCGAGTATTTACATTGACTCAGACGGAGGCCAAGGTTAGTCCCTCTGTGGTGACATGCTAGATCTCTAGTGTTGGCATTGATTCTGGTGCTACGCATTCATTTCTATCTAACAAAGTGATAGACAGACTTAGTAGCATGTGATGTGTATGTTGTGGGGTTTGGGACTTTTTTACTTACTGGGAGTTGGTAGTTTCTAGAAGATGGATTAGATCCTTACCAATAGAGGTGGATAGTAGAATGTTGTATGTGGACCTGATTAAGTTAGAAATGGAAGACTTCGACATGATGCTGGGCATTAATTGGATAGCCAAGTATGAGGTGACATAGACTATAATAGGAGGATGGTGACTTTTGAGCCCGAGGGAGAGGACTCGTTTGTATTTATGGGTGCTATGAATGGGCCTCGCGTTCAATTGATTTCAGCATTAAAGGCTAGAGACCTATTGCAAGGAGGTTTCATAGGATTCCTAACTAGTGTGGTGGATATTGTTTGGAATAGATGGCTATACACTTTCTAAATCAACATTTAATAGTGAGAATAGTTCAATAATAAAAACCCTAGATGCTAATCAAGAACCTTGTTCAAAGTATGTATGCAAATCATGATAAGCAAAGAAACATATTCATGGTATGAATGAAAATCTTGAAAATAAGACACTAAGTGATTAAATGATGATCAGACAAACTTAGAAACATTTAATCACTAATACTAACAGTGAAAACACAATAAAGCAACACAAAATAAAGTTAGGGTTAGATTGATACAATCTTTTGTTTGGAGCAACTTGAATCTTAAGACTTGAGGAATTTCTAAGACTTATACACAATAAGAATATTGTTGTCCAAAAATCTATTCCGAGCCTTCCCTAATTTCTTGAAGCTTCAACCAAGTAGAATGGGATTTGAGACTGATTAACCCTTAAAACTCATGCAAGTCAAGCAATGCTTGATGAGTTTCTTAGAGAAAACTTTTGTCTTTGAGAGCTAGAGAGAGAGGGGTTAGAGAGAGATTGGAGAGAGTGATAAAGTCTTCCAAAATTCTACGAGGACCCTTTTTATAGTGTAGGCACCATCATTAGGTCTAACCAATAGGATTAAAGATAATTAACTCGTCATTTAGAGCTTTATTTTACGTGTTTGTACGGACACGTCAGGCGATATGTCGCCTGCTGGGGCTTTTGAGCCCCTTCACATTTAGGCGATGCAATGCCTCTTAGGAGGTGATGCATCGCTGCTCCCTATGACTTTTGACCCTTCTAATGGTCCTAAAATTGCTCCAAATTCTACCAAACTTATTGGGGATCCTTAGATACCTTCATGTATCACTTTAGACCCAAAAACACATTTTTAAAATGCCTACAATTGAAACTTAAATTTCACATCTACACTCTCTGAAATTCACTAAGTGTTTATAACATTCCCCCACTTGGTTAAATACAACCCTTAACCTCTAGCTCGAACAGTTTTGGTGCATAAAGTAAAGTGCCTTTCGATTTGAACTTTATCTTAGTGAAAAGATTACACAGTCTTATCGAAGACATTGGTGTCTTAAAGATTTAACCAAGTATTTCTTAGTGATAAAACTGGTAATATCTCACACACCTCCACTTGACCATTCATTTTCCCACTTTTCTCGCTTAGCACTCATATGACCATGTGCTCATCCATTTCATGAACTTTTCAAGGAGAAACTCTATGTCCCATGAGAGGAGGCACCACCTCTAAGTTTACATAGGTGAAGTTCTTACTCCATCTTTGCTGTATTTAGAGATGCTTGTTGCATACAACTGAACTTCATTAAAAGCACTAGGCTTAACCCTCACTCGGTAGCAACTAACACTAACAATTCTTGGATGGAACTCATGATTATGTTAGTGTTGAAACTATTCACTCAATAACTTTTTCTTACCCATTGAACTCTTGCCCTTGATGTATACAAGATACGAGTTGGGTTGCTATCATTGATGAATATATATTTCTAGGAGTTTCAGTCCCATCCCTTTTAAAGTGAAACTTACTAACCTCTTCACAAGAGGTTTTGTAAATGGATAAGCCAAGTTCTCACTTGTCTTAACATATGAGATTGATATGATTCCATCTTGAATAAATTGTCTCACATACTCATGTCTAAGACTAATATGTCTAGACTTTCCATTATATATGCCATTATAGGGTCTAGCTAATGTGACTTAACTATCACAATGTATCGAAATCATCGATACCTTATCCGCGAAAAATAGGATTGTTGGAAAAACAATCAGAGTGCACAGTGAAAATGGGCGTGTTGGGCCCAGTGTATATTACATATTACATTTCCATCTCTCATTTAAAAAAATTATATGTTCAAGAAAAACATCCAGACAGAAACATTAATATACAATTTTATTAATCATGCAACATATATAAATATACATATATTT
Source organism: Humulus lupulus (assembly GCF_963169125.1). Taxonomy (NCBI): domain Eukaryota; kingdom Viridiplantae; phylum Streptophyta; class Magnoliopsida; order Rosales; family Cannabaceae; genus Humulus; species Humulus lupulus. The sequence goes on from NC_084793.1 coordinate 107,249,865, forward strand.
ATATATATATATCTATCATATAAACATATACACAAATATTCAAGAACAAAAGTGTTTACATCTTGAAGCCTATCAAGTGTCCTTGAGTCGTTTTGTATATATATCGATCTTCCTATCCAACGCGTTGAGTATTCAAACTACGATCTTCCAGAGTGTTCTCTATACCTCAAAATGTGTGTGGGCACATAGAGAACATGAGTTTGTAATTTAGGAATCACAAGTATATCTCAACACATGAGAACTTGGATTATGGTTTGAGAAATGTTTGAATAAAAGAAAAAGAAGATGACAATTTCTTGTCTGACAAAAATTCTGAAACTTTTCTGAATTCTCTCTGACTTCTCTATTGCTTCTTTTTGGCTTCTTTCTTCTTGTTATTCTATAACATATATATAGAGATTATTGTATTACCTTATTATTCATAATAATAATAGTAATATAATAATAATATCATAATGATGATAGGAATTGATTTAGGTAAAAATCTAACTTACCAAATATGAAAATATCTATTTTTAAATTATTAATTAATTAAACAAATAAAATAAAAATAACATTAATACATTATTAGTGTATAGCTACACGCATGGCACAGTCCTTGGATTGTGTCATGCGTGAACTGCAGTATTCCTTTTCCAGGGATATTGCATTTTTCTTTTATTTATTTATTTAACTAAAATCAATCATTCCACAAAATATGGTATTATACTTTTAAGGAAAAAAATCACAACCATATTTCAAAATTTAAATTCTAAATTCTAAATTCAAATTGATGATCATCATTATCGTCATCTTTTAAAATTCAATAAATCAAAAGCTAATTTTGACTTACCAATTTTATTTTCTCTCACTCAAATAAAATAATTAATTTATTTATTTATGTATATGAATTTCAAAATTATATATTTGAATTAATAAACATATTTTCAAAAATTTAATAATTAATTCCAAATTAATGATTCAATGTCAATTATCATATTACTGTATACTTGACTCGAAGAATAAAATGCTTCTCAAATTTCTAAATTATAGATTAACCCTTGTATCAACTCTTACCTTGATATGGTGTTGATAGAGCCACCCTAGGGACCTATGGACCTATAATATCAAGTTCCAATAAATATTAGATTATTAATCAAAGCTCTTGGATTAAATAATCATATTTATTAATCTTATGATTACTCCACTTTAAATATGAGATTGAACTGTTGATAATTATAGACATATATTTACAGAGTACTTTATTAAAGAATAAAGTGTCCATTAAAATAATCATTACATACAACATTAATCTTCTATTAATGGTTCATAATTAAAAGGGAATAAAATTACCGTTGTACCCTTTTAACTATATCTTGTTCCTAGAGTACCATTGACTTTATTAGTGAAGATTGTGTCATAAAAAGTTTGCGAAGTGAACACTCATAACCTTTTCAGTTCCAAAAGTCAACCCAATAGGGAACTATTATTCAATCTATAAGAAGGTATAGATTCCATATCTGTTAAACTATGTCCCCAGCCATATATATCATTGAGCCCCCAAAACAATTAGTCTTAGCTTGATCATTCTGACAAACCTTAACTCATGAATCAAAGGCTCAGATAACATATATAGGTGTTCATAGTAACCTCAGGATTAAGATCATCGTGTATATGATCATCGTTTGATGTATTTGATTAATACTATGAAATAGTGTCTAAACAAGTATTAACAAATCACATCTGGTCCAGTTCTATATATCACTATACATAAAGTACCTTCACTAACATGTCCTACTACACTAGTGATCCAAATCTAGGTCACTTGTATTCATAATACTACGAATCGACTAGCAGAAGTCAATCTAAAGATTCCATAAATTTTTTTTACTGCGAATTGTTTCAAGTTTATTATCTTAATCTCGATTCTCTCATACCAATATGAGATTAAGAACACATAGATAAACTTTGGAATTTTCTGATATTTACTTAATATTATCAACATAATATCGGACATATGCTATATATACATAATAGTTCAATTCAATTATTTATTTTATTTAAAATATTTGTCAACTACAATTGCTTTAAGGGCACTATTCCCAAAAATCTTCCACTTGTCCTAAAGCATATTGAGGCATCTCTTTCAACTTGTCAATCACATTCTCATGAAAAAATTTGTCTAACAAAGTCTTTGTTAACAATTTCGTAAGAAACTGTCTAGAGGCTATCTTCAAGATTATTAAATCAATTATATAAAATTGTCTTGAATTAAATGATATTTCATTTCATGTGCTTATACCCTGTCATGATATCTAGTTCTTCTAGAATAGTTGTATCTTCATTGCTTTCGCAATGGGATACTAGTAGTTTATTCTAGTCTGAAACCCTTTCCAAAATGACAAAGAATTCAACTAAATCATATAGCCTATTTAACTGCTTGTAGCTGTTACATTTTGGCTTCTATGGTGAAAAATATGAAATGTCCAATACATTTCCAGGTTAATGTGTTTCCTCCACAGTTATGGAAGTTGATTATGATATCAATCTTTGAAGATTTCTATATGATTTAAAATCACTTTATCCTTTGGGATTTTAGGTCACTACTTAAATGCACAAACATATAATCTCCATTATATTCAAGATACTCAAAAAATTAAGTCCTTATAATTATTCAATGACTCAATCCATCATTGGATTGACAACTACTGACTATTCCCAAATGTTAATTCGAAAACATAACATTTGATACATTAAACAGTCCATCACTGAGTTGTAGGAATACTGTCTCGTGTACTTCTTTTCTAGTAAAAGAATAAATGGAAATTATGATTTAGATACTACATCCTCTTGACTGGGAAGGCAAAAAGACTTTCTTGGATTTTTGCAAACTAAAGTATTTAAGCTTCTTATCTATATAAGTCGCTTGAGATAGTGCCAAAAGATTGTTCTTTCAATCTCTATAGACTTGAATGTATATAACATTCTTGGCTTTTCTAAATCTAATATTTAGAAATGTTCAGCCAACCATTTCTTTTCTATTGATAATTTCTCTACATCATTCCCAATGACCAGAATGTTATCAATATTAAGAATAAGAATCACAATAGAATTTTTCTGGTCGAGATCTTCAAATGGTTTTGTCATGTTAGCCATTTAGTAAAGACTACTTTGACATCCATTTAAATTAATCTAATACGTATAAAAAACTTAGCACAAAACAAGAGTTGGGGGACAGTTGGAGGGGCATCAGTTTAAAGTAGTTGAGTACCTTGACAAAAAAGGGGTGAAGTGGCAAGACTCCACCAGATTTGATTATTGAGTCACTGAAAGCAACAAGCCCTTCGGGCGAATTAGATGCACGATCCTTGGTGGGCCTCAACATGTTGGCAAGCTTAACACGGGTAAGATTGGACATGCTACTCGCGTTTTCAGAATTGTCGGAAGTCCTCCTCGGCATGTTTGGTACCTGGACAGAGACAACGGGAAATTTGTGAGTGATTGACTTCCTCAAGCCCCCAGAAGACCCTCTATGTGTCTTAAGTCTACCCGCACTCTGCTTGACCTTATGATATGCGACCGAGGAAAGGTGAGGAAGTGTGGGGAAAATCATAGAAAGAAACTCAGGTTCAGTGGATCACAATCAGCACTCCCACAGGTAGGACCCTCATAGCCTGAGGATTCGTCACCACAGAAAGAAAAAGGTTCAGGTGGAAAGTTTTCCTCTAGGCAGGAGATTTCAGCTATACAATCTTGAAGGGTTGATTTTAGTTGGGAGACATACGTTTCATGCCATGGGGAGAAACCTAAACCCTCACCACAAGTAACAGATTCGAGTTCATTCTCAAAGTCTCGCGCCTTCTGCCTAAGGTAGGACAACCTCTGTAGGTAGAGCATTCACACAACCCCATTGCTAGGGGGTTTGCAAACATCGGCCTCAGAGTCGGAGGATGACAACTCGATAAATTAAATACTAGATGGACCTTCAGAACACCACCTAGACGCCATGGGCCAGCTAAGACTCGATGACATATGTGCGTGAAGACAAGCCTATATCTACAACATAAGTATGAGGGGTATAAGTAAAAGACCCATGCATATGTGCTTGATGGGCTGTGAGAAAAAAAAAAACCTCTAAGGAATGAGAGCATATTAACCAGTGACCCTACCCTCATATAAAAGATAAAGAAGACATGCATATCATTGGGGGAAAAAGGTATACATGGGTGTGTATGTATGGATCCACAGATGTGCGAGGAATGACTTTTAGGTGCGTAAAGAAGGGTCGAGCAACAAGCGAGAGTGGATCCTTATCAGCCAGAGAGCGTCTAGCGCCACTACAATGCAAAATTAGTGTGAGGATATAAGCAATAATAATAATAATAATAATAATAATAATAATAATAATTACAACAACAACAACAATAATAATAAATGAAAAGGGGCGAAAATCACCTCAAAAATGCCTCTGCGAAGATTAGAACCTTGGAGCTCCTAGATATAGATTGAAGGAAATACCACTAAGCTAAATGAGTTTGCTGTGAAGAGGTGGGTTCAAGTCTTGGGGTATTTATAAGGAAAGTCAAGGCTTTCTAGCCATTAGATCATATTTGGTTGGATGGTGGAGATCACGAGCCTTGGCAACCTTTGGATATGCGATTGGAAATGATTGTCCCTCATCACATCTTAAGGACACATCTAGATCACAACCAAAATTGGGTGGATTTTGTGTTTCTTTATGAATTACAAAGAAATACACCACCAATGTCTATTTTGTGTTTCCTCATTCATTCCAAGATATCATTCAAAAGGTGAGCCTTCCATGCCCCTTCAAGAAAAATGAAGCATAGAAGCCATTCAAATCATATAAAGAACATATAAAAGAGTCTACGAACACACTTAAAAGAATGCTCATAGACTCGGGGGAAAGTGTGAATACGGGAAATTCGTTGAAGAAGCAAGGCACCCGAGAAGAGGGCCTCGCATACTTATGGGGCCTCACATAGCAAGGCCCCACATGCCTACACCTACGCAGAAGGCCGTGCGGGGGCCAGGCTTCCTTGGTGTTGTGCCATGCGGAGGACCATGCATGGCCAAGGGGATAGCCTCGCATAGAGAGGCCAGGCACATGGAGAGGCTTCCTTGGTGTCGCGGCATACGGAGGATCGCGCATGGCCAAGGGGATAGCCTCGCATAGCAAGGCCAGGCGCATGGAGAGGGACAGGCTTCCTTGGCATAGTGACATACGGAGGGTCGCGCATGGAGAGGGCCAGACTTCCTTGGCGTCGTGACATGCGAAGGGTCGCGCATGGAGAGGGCTAGACTTCCTTGGTGTCGCATCTTGCGGAGCACTGTGCATGGCCAATGGGATAGCCTCACATAGTGAGGCCAAGCGTCATGATGAAGACTCGCCTAGTGAAGGCTTCCGAGAAGGCTCGCGCACCCCCGGACACCACGTGGAGTCCCAACTCCTCGTCGTGTTGCTCCGGACGCAACTACCTCACTTATGCACTAGACCATGCGAGGGCCTTGTGGCCCTGGTGTCGAGGCTATGAGGAGGGATTTGCTTAGTAAGTGTCGGGCCTCCCAACTATAAGGAGATTTAGAAAGGATGTCCCACACTTAGCAAAATATTAGAAATCCATGAGCCAAGGTATATCGTGGGAATGTGAGAAGGACCATTGGGCACGTGGTTGAAGACGAGGGGTATGACCCTGAGGAAGGCAGAGGTGTGATTCTTACATTAACATCCGACAAGTAGTGGTGGTACGAATTCGTACAAAGAGTGTTGGCATGATCTGCCTGTCTCTGGCCATGTACCAACAACCGACATCATGACCCTCTGCTCCTCTACACCGTGCACCACTACTCTGACAGAGTACCCATGTAAGATCTTGTCCCTTGGGACCACTTTGTATCGAAAGCCATTAGAGCCCATCTATAAATAGGCTTTGACCCCCCCTAACAAAGGGTTTGGAAAATTAATTGTAGAGAGGGAGATAGAAAAGCAATATACGAGCTGGTCCTCCATTGTTGTTCTGCATCTTTCTTTCTTAAGCTTTTCCTGAGTTCTATCTACGTGGTTTTTGCAACAAACCTTGAGTTATCCATCCATATATCATTGATGAGTTGCTGCCGTCAACAAACATGTAGAGAGTATAACAAGTGTTAAAATTATAGAAATAATGAAGACGATAATGATCACTCATTATCTATTTAATCTTATCTAATATGATTATATCCCATTTCTAAAATACTAATTTTGGTTAGCATTCTAGTTGTATGTGAGTTGGGTTTGAATTCCAAGTTAACATGCAACATACTTGAATTCCAAATTCGAGTTTAGACTTCCTTTTTCATCAGATCAAACAAGTCTTTATGTGACTTTACTTTGAATGTTGCATGGAAATTTGTAGAAATCTTCATTGCATTCAACAAAAATAAACATATCTTAAATAAATTTCAATCAATATTGGCTTACTATTTATTATATCTTTTAGCTTTGAACATTAAACGGTTCAACATACATCTCTATGTATTAGCTAAACAATTATGTGATTTTGAGCCTTTATTAGAGAAATGTATTTTGGTTAACTTTAATTAATAGGCTATATAAACAGGGAGAGAACCAATGAATGGTTCCAATAAGAGACTGTCTTTTATTTGTTTTATGTGTCTAATTAATTATAAGCCAATCTAAAAAATAATTCATATGTTTCACTTAATTGTTGTTGGAATAATATGTCTTATTTATTAAATGTATGATTTGCAAAAATAATGAATAATTCATAATTATCATTTATACTCATTGATGAAATGGGTGGAACAAATATATTTAAAAAATAACAACTGAATTTATTATTTGAAAGAAATATCAAACTTGTTCACCATCAAATAAAGGAATCTAAAATATAGTTCCTAGAAAGAATTCTAGAAATAATTTAAAGAAAGAACTTATTAGTTTCTTTCAAGTTCCATTCATAATGAAAATCAATTATTTCAAAATGACAAAAATTTAAATTGTTTTGAAAATAAACAAAATAAATTTCTAAACTAATCTTATTCAATTGTCTTCATCATTTCTTCTTAGCTTTGGTTTCAATGCAATTACCATTTTTCTCAAAAGATTTATGCATTCCTGAAGACAAGAACAAATGAAAAATAATATTAGTGGCATAATTTTTAATCAACCATTCAAAATATTAAAGAAGAGTTTTTGAGTAAATCGAATTTACCCCGTATTTCAAAAATTGAGCATGTGCCATAGCATCACTCTTAATCAAACCCCACATCTCGTATGCAGTTTCAATAACCATATATCTTTCTTTGATGTCGCCATGCATGGTCGATAAGACTTGCTAGCTGATTCAATCTCATCCATTCACCATATTTTTCATGTTCATCAAAGCTGGATGAAAAGCTTGGAACCTCAGGAGGTAGATAATAGTTAGCTCCGTACAAGTTTAGTGTTCCAAAGACAATGTAAATCCCTTCATACCATCTTCTTATGCGATTAAGACTAAATGGAATCCTTTGCAAGAGTTTATCAATGAGATGTGTTTAAATTCCCAAGTTTTCACGTACTTGATCAGGATTAAGAGAATGAACCATTGTTGTTGGAAATAAATAAATAAATATAATGAATTAAAACATATAATAAATACCAGATTTTATTTGGAAAAGTAAACATGATACACGAATGTAACATATAAAAAATTATATACTAAACCATGATAAATTAATTTGAAAATCAATGGACCGCGTTGGGGTAGGTCAGAGTAACTCCAAATTAATTTTGAGACAAATCTCAATTTCATAAGTGAAAACTTAAAAATGCATTTTTCTCTTTTAACTTATGAACTACCACTAGTTTGGTCAAGATGCACTAGTCGTGCTCGAAATCCTAGATACACCTTTGGAGTGTAACCCATTATTTTCAATCAATGACTTAACTCAAGAGTGTGTCTTAGGGTCCGTAAAACTTTAAATACATCACTAATTATATTCTCATAAGAGAAGTCAACCTTGAGATAAAATAAACATATTCAGAAGCCCTTCCTTAGGGAGGCCGCAAACGGAGGCGACACGAGACCCTTCCTATGCCTCTCGGTGTTCAACCAATAATGGAGACCATGAGACCTATTGTCATAACTCCCTCTCCCACTCACTATTTTCAAAATTTGTGTTTTTCACAAAATCAATATTTTTTAATTTAGTTGTAAATATAAATTTAATTATTTTTACCAAATGACATTCTAATAATTACTAATTCAATTAAGCTAAAAAAATAAAAAATTGTGCCCTTAATTCTAATTTTAATTTTGCTTTAACTAAGAGAATATCATTTTTATTTTAATAAAACATTTTTAATTAAAATAAAAAATTAAATAATATTAATTTTGATTTACCATCTTAACTAATAAAGAATAGATTTATTATTATATGAATTATCATATATAAACATATAATAAACCATAGGATGTTCCTAATAACATGTTTCTACACAAATGTAATGCATGCTAATTGCATACTGTATGGGTATATGAATGGCATGTTATAATGCATGACAAAATATTAAACATTTTAATCACATTCAAACATTTATAATAAGTAAATACAAGCGGGTTGATAACTTTTGGGTATTTCTATAAAAATTACAACACTTGTAAAAAATACATGAAAATGCAACCTAGACTAACTAAGGTCTGATGAAGAGCACTTTGATCTTGATCCTTGAGATGTAGTCTTGTTGAGCCAGTGTCACCCATTTTCCATATCCATTTTGAATTATACAACTTTTTAATTATTTTAAACAAAGTTTTAAAATAATTAATTTTTCGGTTTTAACACCCAAATAGTTTCTAAGGCCCAATTTGAATTTGGATAATTTAATTCAAAAATAAAATTTAACAATTTAATTTTAATAAATTAAAATTAAAATTAATTTTAATTTTGGATATTTTAATTAAAACAATTTTAATTATGGAAGATAACAATTTTAATTAAGGAAAATTATGATTATTATTTCCATTAAAGAACTTTCCAAATTAAAACAATTTTAATTTAATTTAAGATTTTTAATTAAATGAATAATTAAAATAATTATGGTAACAACACATTAGGATTTGTAAGATACAAACCCTAGGTGTGTACCATTGAGGTGTGGTTGGGCAAGCAGGTGTGTAGGGCACGGCTGGGCAGGCAGGCGCGCAAGGGGCACGATTGGGAAGGGGCACACGCTGGGCGCAGGGGGGAGCAAGGCTGGCCAGGTAGGCGCGCAGGGGTGCGGACCTGGGCAGGCAGGCGCACAGGGGAGCGAGTTGGTGCAAGGACATGGCTTGGGGCTCAGGCTTTGTACTCGGCCATCTACGAATTTCAGCCAAAATTTTAAAAGAAAAATTACAAAATTCCAATGGCCCAAAATTAGCTTACATATTTCATCTAGAGATTTTAAGAACGATTCCTAAACCCAAAATCACCATTATAAACAACCCTTAAGAATCTATCATCATGAATATAAACATCTATCCATTCAAACATATATCACATATATTATAAAAATGCACATAGTCCCACACAACAATAAATAATATGCATATATTAATGAGCTACTCTAGTACCAATTTTTGGAAAAAAAATTAGAGTGCACAGCGAAAACAGGCGTGGTGGGCCCATTGTGTATTACATATTACATTTCCATCTCTCATATGAAAAAATTATATGTTCAAGAAAAACATCCAGACAGAAACATTAATATACAATATTAGTAATCATGCAACATATATATAAATATACATATGTTTATATATATATATCATATAAACATATACACAAATATTCAAGAATAAAAGTATTTACCTCTTAAAGTCTATCAAGTGTCCTTGAGTCTTTTCGTATATATCGATCTTCCTATCCAACGCTTTGAGTACTAAAATCATGACCTTCCGCAGTGTTCTCTACACCTCAAGATGTGTGTGGGCACATAGAAAACACAGGTTTGTAATTTAGGAATCACAAGTATATCTCAACACATGAGAACTTGGATCTTGGTTTGAAAAATGTTAGAATAAAAGAAGAAGAGATGACAATTTCTTGTTTGACAAAAATTCTGAAAATTTTCTGAATTCTCTCAGACTTCTCTATTGCTTCTTTTTGGCTTCTTTCTTCTTGTTATTCTATAACATATATATAGAGATTATTGTATTACCTTATTATTCCTAATAATACTAGTAATATAATAATAATAATAATAATATCATAATGATGATAATAAATGATTTAGGTAAAAATCTAACTTACCAAATTTGAAAATATCTATTTTCAAATTATTAATTAATTAATTAAAATAAAACAACATCGATACATTATTAGTGTACTGCTACATGCATGGTACAGTCCCTGGACTGTGTCATGCGTGAACTACAGTATTCCATTTTTAGGGATATTGCATTTTTCTTTTATTTATTTATTTAACTAAAATCAATCATTCCAAAAAATATGGTATTATCCTTTTAAGGAAAAATATCACAACCATATTTCCATATTTAAATTTAAATTCAAAATTCAAAATTCAAATTGATGATCATCATAATCATCATCTTTTAAAATTCAACAAATCAAAATCTATTTTTGACTTATCAATTTTATTTTATCCCACTCAAATAAAATAATTAATTTAAAAAATTAATTCATTTATTTATATATATGAAATTTGAAATTATATGTTTAAATTAATAAACATATTTTAAAAATTTTAATAATTAATTTCAAATTAATTATTCAATCTCAATTATCATATAATTTTATAATTGACCCGAAGAATACAAATCTTCTCAAATTTTCAAATTATAGATTTACCCTTGTATCAACTCTTACATTGAGATGGTGTTGATAGAGCCACCCTGAGGATCGATGGACCTATAATATCAAGTTCCAATAAATATTAGATTATTAATCAAAGCTCTTTGATTAAATAATCATATTTATTAATCTCATGATTACTCCTCTATCAATATGAGATTGAACTCTTGATAATTATAGACATTGTTGGGAAAACTTGTACATGATCTTGTTTATTTTCATGAAAATCATATATTAAAAAAATTAATATAAGAAAACCTACAACATGTTTCTAAATTTGAACTTATACAGAGATAATGATAAGAACACTTACATTATTGTGCAGCGGAATGATTGAGTCCTTCCTTCAGTTTCTCTAATCCTTGTATCCTTTCTGTCGTAGGTTATCACTAAGAAACTGAATCGTTCTTCAATTTTCTTCACAGCCTTCCAAAGTATCCTTAGAATCACCTAGACTAGAGTGGAAAATTCTCAACATATGAGATAGATACAATAAGAATAAGAATAGAAGAGAATATTGAGGCTTAGAAAATGACTTATGTTGTAGAGAGAATCTAAAACCTAGGGCATCAAGACTAGATCTTCTGATCTTCTCAAAAACTTGTGATTCAAAAATCTAATTTTAACTATCACTTAGCATTCCTTTTATAGGCTCAATTAGGTCATTTATTTAATTAAAAAATCAATAAAATAATAGCCAATACTCAACCTTAGGTCGAACCGTGAAATTTCCCATTTGATTATAAGCCCATTGGACTTAAAATCAAGGCTTGTATTATTTTCTATTGATTTAATTAATTAAATAATTATTTAAATCTTTTACCAAATTAATTAGTTATAATTTGAACCTTTATTTAAAATTATTTATTAATTTGGATACTAATTTATCTTAATTAACAAATTTTCCCTAATTTCTCTTTTCTTCTATAAATTACATAACTATGTGAAACTATCTAAAATTGACATGGTCAACTTTGATAATTCTTATTGATAATTAAATCAATTAATTGAGACTATCTAGATGATTTTATCCAAGGTACAGTGGGGACCATGGGCCTATGCAATCAAGCTCCAACAAGTTTAACAAATAAATTTACTAACATATTAATTCCTCGTGACTCCACTAAAGACTTCGAATTGCACTCTTGAATTCATAGAACACTCTATAAGCAATATAGATACGTTGTTAATTATCCATTGTTACAACCATAATTATTACTCAATCCTTTATAGACGGTCTACAATGAGATGGGACTAAAATACTATTTTACCCCTCATTGTATTTTATCCTTAAAACGCTCAGTTCCTTGTAAATGATATTTCAGTAAACTAATATTAATTATTGAAATGAGATCTCTATCATTTAGCACATTGAACCAAACTAAAAGGCAACCATCATTGCACTTCTTCATCAGAAGCTATAGATGTTCATATCTATGATTAACACTCCCACTCAATTATACTACCGAGTTCCCAAGATGTAAGTATGGGCTAGTCCGTAGGGTAAGCTGGTAACAAACAAGTCAATGATCTCAAATAATGCAATCAGTTAGAATACTCACCACTCAGAATTGAGATTGAATTGACCTATGGTCAACTATATGATATGACTAGAATAGATAATAACAGTATGTTTACTTATCCTATCTACTGTCAATATCGATCTAGTCCGATGTAACAAATTCATCCAATCTTATCTACTTTGCTAATGTTTTGGAAAGAACATAACACTACAATGTGTAAGTAGATCATATCGTAGATTGGCAAGTCAGTGTAAAACTTGTGCACTGACTAATCTTAGGACTAACTTATATTGAACATATAATCATATTTATATTCCATTGTGATTACGTCACTGTTAATATGATTAGCTATATGCTCGGGATTTAATAGAAGTTTATATTAAACAATTAATCATTAAAATAAAATATGCGAGCAAATTGATTGACCAAGTAAAAAAATGATTTCTATTCTTTTATTGATAATAAATGATATTACAAAGAAATTGAGTTTTAATTAGGGCATAAAACTCCAACAAACTCCCACTTGCACTAATTGAAACTAATGCCTTAATTCTACTAATCCCATTTCCTTGATATGCTTATCAAATGTAGCTTCTGGCAGTGTCTTCGTAAACGGATCCACAAGATTGTCTTCAGATGCAATCTTCATAACCTTCACATCTCCCCTGGCCACATATTCTTGAATAATGTGATACTTCCTTTCTATATGCTTACTCCTCTTGTTACTTCAAGGTTTTTTCGAGTTGGCTATCGCTCCTGTGTTGTCACAAAACAACACAAGTTGTTTATCCATTTCTGAAATAACACCAAGATCTGAATAGAAATTCTTTAGCCATACTATTTCCTTAGCTGCTTCTGATGCAGCTATGTATTCAGCCTCCATAGTGGAATCTGATATTGCAGACTGCTTTACGCTTCTCCATATCACAATTCCACCCCAAGAGTAAATACCATCCCAGAAGTAGACTTCCTGTCATAGACATCAGTCTGAAAATCAGAATCGGTGTAGCCTACAGGGTTCAGAACACTACCCTTGTAGACTAACATATAATCCTTGGTTCGCCTTAAATACTTCAGGTTATGCTTAACTGCTATCCAATGTTTCGGTCCTGGGTTTGACTGATACCTGCTCACTACCCCCACTGCATAGTATATATCTGGTCTAGTACATAACATAGCATACATCAGACTTCCATTTGTAGATGTGTAAGGAACTTTTCCCATTAAATCTTCCTCTTCAGGAATCTGGGGAGATTGCTTCTTTGAAAGATGAATTCCATGGCAGGACGGTAAACGTCTTTTCTTGGAATTTTTCATTGAGAAACGTTGAAGCACTTTATCTATGTAAGCTGCTTGAGATAGAGTTAAGAGTCTGTTCTTTCTATCCTTAATGATCTGGATACCTAGAACATAACTTGCTTCATCCAAATCCTTCATCTGGAATTGAGTGCTCAACCAATTCTTCACATTTGACAATTTCTTAACATTGTTTCCAATGAGTAAGATCATCTAAATAAATAACAAGGAATACCACTATTTGATTTGAATTTAGTTGGTAAACACAAGCCTCATCAATATTTTGTTCAAAGCCATAAGTCTTGATTATTTCATCAAATTTAAGATTCTAGGAACGAGAAGCTTGCTTAAGTCCATAAATAGACCTATTCAACTTGCAAGCTTTTCCTTCTTGTCTAGCTACTTTAAATCCTTCTGAATAATCCATATAAATGACTTCGTCAAGCTTTCCATTGAGAAAAGTTGTCTTGACGTCCATTTTCCAGATCTCATAGTCGAGAGCAGCTGCTATGGATAGGAGGATGCAAATGGACTTGAGCATGGCTACCGGACTAAAAGTTTCCTCATAGTCCACACCTTCTATTTGGGTATAACCCTTTGCCACTAATCAAGCTTTATAAGTTTTGATATTTCCATCAACACCTTGTAATACCTTGGTTAGCCAGGACCATCACACTGTGTACTTTAAATAGTGCTTAACTTGCTAAACGAGTCTTAAGACCATAAACGTGCATCTAAGTGTTATTAATGACCCAGGGTTAAAATTTCGATAAAAAAGAATGGATATATTTTATTTAAAACGTTTAACTGCACATCGGATCCCATAAAAGTGTTTGCAAAGTTTTTTACAATCCAAAATGGTCATTTCAATTCAAAAGTTACAATCCGCCAACCTAAGCGGCAAAAATAAGGTTAAACCCTAGTTCTCTCGAAACACCTTGGCCGTGGTGGTCAAGTGGTCGCATATGTACATGTCGTCACCTAAGATCTCCACTCAAGGCTGGGTAAGATTTTTTCCCTTTACCTACACCACATAGCACCCATGAGCCAAGGCTCAACAAGAAAACTTATTATTACATGTATACAAGTATTAATAAATAATCATGAAATATTTATGGGGCTTGCAGCCCTAATAAGATAATGACTAATAAGATAACTTAGGGTCCTGTGCCCTGAATAGATGACTAATAAGACATCTTGGGGTTCTGTGCCCTAAGCCATGTGAGCATCAAGTCACCTGAGCCCTTTTGCCCTGGCTTTGAGTAACTAGCCAAACGCTTTAGTTTTCTTCGACCAATAGGTCAAACGAGCATATAATTCTCTTGTTGATTAGATATAATCATATTGACCATCGTTCAATGCGCTATTGCCACTCTTGACTCATAAGTCAATTCCATATGACCAGCACTATTACCGATCCTGACTGATAAGTCATAGCTTCACGACCAGTACTTAACGCCATTTCCTATTCTGATTAATAAGTTAGTGTGTTACTCAAAAGAACCGTGCAATCAAGCATTCATAATGCAACTGATATTTAAATATAGAACAATGAACATGCTTCAACAATAATCATGTATGTCACATAATGGGCGCAGTTTTCTTACCTCAAGTCCGAGTGTAATTAAAAATAAGAATGACTCTCGAGCACGATCCTGACCCTGAGCCCCTAGCGATAACCTAGTCACAACCAATTATAGAATCTCGTCAATAATGAGTAAATAAAGGCTTCTGAATCGAGTCCTAGCCTCTGGATGTCGAATGCTACCAAACCGGGTAGTAGGATCGATCCCGAGCCCTTAGGTTTAAGTTCCCATCAATAAAAACCCTTTTTGGCCATTTTTTTCCTTTTGGGCCGCGGCCCCAAAAACCCAGGCTACGACTACCTCAAGAATAGGGGCTGGCTCCTTCTCTGTCTGCGTCGTGGGCTGTGGCTTGCGAAAAAGGGGCAGCGGCCCAAGGTGCTCCCAACAGAACAACCTTTTATTCAAGCCTAGGCTGCGACATACAATAAAAGAGCCGCGACCCAACAACGAACACAACCAAAAACTTTGATTTTCCCATTTTAAACCCTTCCAAAAACCAATCCAAAAGTACCCAGATCTTAAAAACAAAGTTCCCAATCATCTCAATGGCACAAAATCCTCAAAACCCAAGCTCAAGTCATTCAAAAACTCTTCAAAACGTAAAATCCAAATTCAACACTTAAGAAATTTTAGGATATGGAAACTCAAAAATTAAAAGCTTAAATTACCTCTGATTATGTTGTTTCTCGCTAAATCCTCCGGCTAATAATCTTCTAATATTTCCTAGAATCGTTATGACTCGAGTATCCTTCAAAAATTCGACGAACGGTAAAAAGGGATAACGGGAGAGAGCAAGAGAAACAATGTTTTGAACGTACTTTTCTTTCTGACAGGTTACTTCGAGCTTAAGTAACCTCAAGTAAATCCCAAGACTTGGGGTCCCAAAAATACCCCCGAGGGTAAAATAGTAAAAATTCCCAGAATTTCCTCCTGATCTCACTAATTCCCAATATATCATCAAATAATCACTCCCATTACCCCAATAACCCAGTAATGTACTAAATACCCAATATAACCCTTGACTCACACCGAGTCAAATATTAATCCCGTTGTGACTTTCCCACTAGCTTGTTCCCTAGGATCGCCTCATGCCGAGTAACCCAAATATATCCACATAATAATGTGGTCCCACACATATATCACATGTATGCCAAATATGAACATAATAGGCCAAATTACAAAAATTGACCCTCTAATAAGAAACAGGCCCACATTCTTAATTAATACACCTAAACATGGATATCAAGTCACATAATAATATAACTCACATAATCGCATAATTACACGCATATAAAACACATAAACATGTAATTTCAATAATTTTCCTTCCTGGCCCCCTAATCAAGGCCTTAAGCCTTATTGGGTAATTTGGGACGTTACAACCTTGTTTCTTCTTGTAGATCCACTTACACCCAATGGCCCTAAAATCACTAGGTGCTTCCACAAGATCCCAGACGGAATTTGAGAACATGGACTTCATTTCCTGTTTCATTGCTTCGAGCCATAGTTCCTTTTCAGGGCTAGCCATTTGCTGTTTGAAAGAGAACATATCATCATCACCAATGTCACCAACAACCATATTGGTTTCACCATACAAACCATAGCGAATTGGGTTCCTAGAAACCCTCTCACTACGACGAGGCTCTGTGACTGTTTGCTTAGGAACAATGGTACTTTCTTCATTTAAATAGACTTGCGTTGGTTGTACATGAAGAGTGGGAATTTCATCATAAACTTGTGTTGATGATGAGGGAAAATTGGTTGGAGTCAATTCTTCAACCATCTCCTCTAAAACTACTTTATAGCACAGTTTGAAGTTTTGAACATAGTCATTTTCCAGAAAAGTAGCATTTGTAGAAGTAAACACTTTCTTTTCTGAATGACTATAGAAAAGTCCACCCTGAGTACCTTTAGGATAGCCAACAAACATGCAAACTTCAGTTCCCGGTTCTAGCTTTCCTTCCTTTTTCCTCAGGACGTGGGCGGGACACCCCTAGATTCTATGATGGCGTAAACTAGGTTCACGACCATTCCAACATTCTAAAGGTGTTTTGGCGATTGATTTGGACGGAACGACATTGAGAATGTCGTTCGCGGTTTCAATTGAATGACTCCAGAATGAATTTGGTAGAGTTGTTTAAATAAGCATGCATCTAACCATTTCCAATAAAGTTTTGTTCCGGCATTTCGCTACACCACTTTGTCGCGGAGTACCTGGGGCAGTAAGTCATGATAAAATCCCAAGTTCAGTTAAATGATATTGGAACTCCATATCTAAATATTCTCCACCCCTATCTGATCACAAGATCTTTAACGTTTTACCTAATTGGTTCTGAGCCAAAACTAAGAATTCCTGAAACTTTGAAAATGTTTCTGATTTCCTATGCATTTGGTAAAGACATGAGTATCTAGAGTAATCGTCACTGAAAGTGAAGAAATACTCAAAACCACCCCTGGGTTGTACATTCAAAGGTCCAAAAACATTTGAATAAATAAGTCCAAGTGGTTTCTTGGCCCTATAACCCTTTGCAGAGAATGGATGCTTGGTCAGTTTGCCTTCTAGACAAGACTCACAGACAGGTAATTCACCTAAGGTGAGTTCCCTCAAAGGCCTGTCCTTTATAAGGCCTAAGGGCCTTGATTAGTGTGCCGTGAGGGCATAATTGGAGGTTATGTGAATTAATGGCGTGAGATGAATGTTTATGAGTAGTGGATAAGCATGCGGGCCCTATTTGGTTGGTAAGGGTATAATTGTAATTTTGGCCCATTAGGGCATAAATGTGATTATTTGTGACAAACTGTTGAGACCACATTATTATGTGGATATATGTGTTTGCAGCTTTCGGCACAAGGCGATCCTAGGGAGCAAGTAGCGGGAAAGTCACACCGGGACCCGATACTCGACTCGGGGCAAGTAAAGGGGTATTTGGGGTATTAGACAGTTATTTGGGTTATCGGGTTATGGAAATAAATAATTTGAGATATATTTGAGGTTAAGAAGCCTAGGTGGGAATACTGGGGAAATTTTCCATTTTACCCTCGGGGATGTTTTTGGTACCCCGGGCTTTGGGATTAACCTAAGAGGCTTAAGTTAGATAAGACAAAAGGCAAAGAAGTGTTTAGAGAATGCCATAATTGACCCTTCCCTCTTCTCTCTCTCTCTCCTCCCAAGGAGTCTCTTAAGCTAGCCATTGAACCAATGTATTTTGGGGCTGGGTTTCACAAGAATTGGAGCTTTAGAATTGGAGCTCTAGAATTGGAGATTAGCTCAGAAATTGATGGTGGATTCGAGCAGAGTTTGAGGTAAGATTTGGATTAAGGTTTTAATGTTTAAGTTCTGAGTTGTAAGCATTTATTTTGGGTCTTTGATGTTGAGAGTTGAATTGAAGCTTTGGGTGAGGATTTGAGCTGAATTCTTGTTAGGTTCTATTGCCGGGAACATGGGGATTAGCTCTACAAATTCTAGGTGGATTTGCTCTTCAAAAAAAGGTAAGCTTTTAACTATGGTTAGCCTTGAATTCTAGGAATTTTTGGATGTTTTAGGAGGTTTATGAGCTTTTGAATTTCAAGGATTAAAATGTGATTTTGATGAGTCCTTAAGCTAATTTTCCTATGGGTTTTGCTGCTGGAAGTATACTTGAACTGCTGTGATAATTAGAATATGTTATTGGGATGATTTTGGGTGAGTTTGGTTGAGATTTGGTGGATGGAAGTGGTATTTTTCTAGGTTCGAAGGGGTCGGGTCTCGACATAGTTCTTGGTGAGCTATGACCCACTAGAATATATGGTGCTGGAGAAGGAGGGCGGGCCGCGGCATGGGGTGTGTAGGGCCGCAACCCGTGTCTGTTTTTGGGAGAGGCTGGGGGCTCTGGTTGGGAGCAAGCCACGGCATGGCAGGCTTGACCCGCGGCCCTTAAGGGCATTCTTGGCCTTTTTGGAGTTTTTAAACGCAGAAACTTAACCTAGGGTGCTCAGGATCGATCCTACTACCGTGTTTGGTGGAATTCGATGTCACGGAGGCTATAACTCTATCCGGAAACCCTTATAAAATTATTGATGGAATCCTTTATTATGGTTGTGACTAGATATACGCTTAGGCTCAGGGCAGGATCGTGCTCGGGGGTCATCTTTCTTTATCAAATCACTTGGAATTAAAGGTAAGAAAACTGCACCTGTATATGTGGATAGGATGGGACTAAGTGTTCCCTATTTTTGTATGCACTGTTATATGATTGTGATAAATCATGTGAACATATTGGGACTAAGAGTTACCTATAATTGTATGAGTGTCATGAGGTGCAATTATGCCACGGAGACATGTGATAAACGACCTATGAGTGCCAAAATAAATACTTGCACACAGGGCGCAGCTCAGCCACTGGTAGCTGAGGACAGCTTAATAATCACTAAGCTCAGCTTAAGCTGGCCGTAGTTAGTGGGGTGAGCACTGGGCTTGGCCTAACCGAGCCAAAGACAGTGGGTTAAATAGAGGTTGCGGCCTACGGGCGTTGACTCTAGTTGTTACTTGACATGCATACTTTTGTTAATTGTTGTGTATGATATGTTGACTATCTGGAATTAGATCATTAGTTATTAACTGATGTCCTGGATTGAATGAATGCTATGGCTTGCTGGGTAATTGATTAATTCCTTGTAAATCATTTGGTTATGCTATGTCAACTACATAGTTGTTGATATTGATTGTACTACGATGTTATGTTTTCTTGCTGGGCCTTGGCTCACGGGTGCTACGTGGTGCAGGTAAAGGCAAGGGTAAGACAGTTCAACCATGGGTTTGAGAGCTCTGGGGGCAAGGTGTACATTGTCAGCTATCTGGCCGCCACGGTCGAGGGTTTGTACAGGGACGGAAACCTAAAACGTGTATTTTGCCATTAGAGTGGCTTGATTATTTATAAGATTTGGAAATTCTGTAATTACATTATTTAAACCCTGATTTGGAATCCCATGTACCAAACATTTATTTTAATGAAAATTATTCGTTTATAACCAAAATCTTTTAAACCTAACCTGTTTTTGTCATTAGATTCACATTTTTATTTAAATGACTTTATTAGCAAGTCTCGCACTATTTCAAACACACAGTGTAACGGTCCTGGTTATCCAGGGCATTACAACTTGGTATCAGAGCGTCCTAGGTTTAAGGGTTCCTAAAGATAGGCTGGACATGTACACTCGCTGCTGAAGACATGCTCGACTCAAGGTTCTGTAATTGAATATATGAGACTATATGCTTAAGTTCTTGATTGAAATATGAACGTATTATGTTGTATGTCTATAGGGAGCATGAGAAATTGATAAGGCCTCGCCCTTGACTATTGTGTGGTGAGATTGAGGCGTGCTGATCAGCATTTCTATTGCATGTGAATGAATACTTGGATAATGGTTTTCATACTGAGTCTATGTGGTTAACTGCTTGAATTGAATTGATATGTTATATTTGTTTATTTGCTTGTAGGAAGCATGATAGAGTGTGAATATACGTGGTAGTAATAAATTTGGTAGCTAAATGCGTAGAATTGTGGATTATGCTTAATGTGTGCATGAATATTGTGGTTATTTGGACTTGGTTGTGGTTTGGTTCGAAGTGTGAACCTCAGGGCTGAGGAGTTTAGTCAGTAGTGGCAGATTAATCCAAATTGTTTGTGTCCAAAATGGTTAAGTAGACCTGGCATTGTATTCCAGGGGGTTGCAGATGATAGTCGGGGTTAGAAACCTCCATCTGCCCCTGAAAGTCGCAGAGATGTTTGCTAGCATGTGAGTAAACAGTGTGGTTTAATAGTTGAGACTAAATGGTAAAGCAACAAACTTTTATGGAGAAGGAGCTGCTTTGTATATTTTGACAGTAAGGTTATTGGTGTTGGTTTAATATAAAGATATAGACATATAAGATTCTTTATGGAAGGCTTAAGAGGCGTTATCCTCCGGTTTTGAGGAAATTTTGGGTTGCCTAAGGAGTGGTAAGTGGATAGGCAAAGCTAATTCCATCCTTGGTTTTATGTAGATGAGAGGTCATAAATAGGGAGTTGCGCTAAGTATTTGTAGTAGAAGGATGCCAGGAAATGGTATTAAGACTGAGATATTGGCATGATGGGTTGGAAGGAACTCAGATGATGATTTGATAAAAGAGGTTATAAAGACATAGTTTGAGTTGCGGAGACTAATAAGCTTATAAGCTTGACTTGGAATGATAAGGTAACGACAGTGTATGTCAATGAGTTCTGTGAGTTGGGTAATTCATTTTGGGAATTGATGCAGGCGGGTGTAGCTGGGAATGATGACCTAGTTAAGGAACAAACTCTAGGAGGGGCCAGAGCGTCAGGGTCGCACCAATGTATGAGATCTTTGTTTGTTTTTAGGCATCAGGAAAGGCCACGTTATTTGAAATCTGCGGAATGAGGTGTAGAGCATGAATGCCGTAGGGCAAGAAATGAAAAAGACAATACTTCCATTGGTGAAAAAGGACAGATTCTCGGTAATCAAGGTTGAAGAACCCCATGCAGTTCTATGGCTCCTGGTTTCGACAGGAAGGGTCATGGTTACAAGATAGCCGCTAGGACAGTGATGGGGAACCAGTAAGGTTATTTAGTATGCATCAAAGGTAGGGGACGCCACCTGGGAAGATGTCAGGTGAGGGCACGACTTCTACATGGAATGATTTGATACGTTAGGATGGATTTCCCATGATTAGGGAATGGAAGACTAGGATGCCTTGTTACATTCGAAGCCCGAGGCTAGTTCCTCGGAGATGATCAGTTGACTGGATAGTTCACGTTTTTCATTATATAACGAGCTGGAAGAGTTCAGTGTTGAGAATGTCCCAGGAAAGATTCAAACATAGAGAGTATACCTCAAGGGTACTATGCGAGGAGCTGAAGATATTAGTATTTGTTGAGGAGGAATTAGAAACTTCTGGAAGAGGAATTGGGATACAAGTAACAAAGGAGTTCGTAGTGAGGGTTAAATTGTTAAGAGAAAACCATGGATTGTAGGGAATATCACTTGGAGTACGTTAATTGGGTTGAATGGAAACTAAGCTGACCAGTAGAGATGGCTCAGGTTTGGAGGGGGTAGAGGAGGAGGGAGGGACTATAGGGGAGGAAGAAAGATGAGGGTGCTGAACTAGTGAAAGGATAGCTGGAAGAGAACTCACCAATTGTGGACTTTGATGTTGATCACGAGAGGATACTGAGCCAGAAGATGAAGTGGGAGGAGATGCTGCAGGGGTTGCAGGGCACTGAGATGCTTCAACAGTAGTGTTTGGTACACCATCATCATCATAAAGCTGAGTAGAAACAAAGGGCAACCAGTGACTATATTGAAAGTTTGAGTTGTGAGTGGTGACAAAAGAAGACTGAGAAGTGCCAAAACCAGTGGCAAAAGGGAACTCAAGTTCATTGAAAGAGATACTGTGAGCAATGTAGATGCGTCCACTAGGATGAAGGCATCGATACTTTGTGATTGGGGATATAGCCAATAAATACACATTTGGCTAATCTAAAGTCAAGCTTGTGATTGTTATAATCTCGAAGATGTGGAAAGCAAGCACACCCGAAAACTTTGAGAAATTTGAGATTTGGAGTGACTCGAAATAGGAATTCAATGGGAGATTTGTGAGACAAAGTTGGGGTGGAGAGGTGATTAATTAGAAAGGTTGCTGTACTAAATGATTCCCACCAGTAGCTTAAGGAAATAGAAGCTTGAGTAAGCAATGTGAGACCCATTTCAATGATGTGTTGGTGTTTACGTTCAGATTTACCATTTTGGGCGTGTGTGTGAGGACAAGGGTGTCGAAAATGAACACCAATTGAGGTGAGAAAAGGTACAAGACTTATGTACTCACCGCCCCAATCAGATTGGAGGGTTTTGATCTTAGTGTCAAATTTTCTTTCCACAAATGCTTGAAAATTAATGAAAGTTTGTTTGACATCAAATTTTAATGTAAGAGGAAAAATCCATGTGAAATTGCTATAGTCATCAATGAAATGCACATAGTACCTAAACCCTTCTTTTGATAGAATTGGAGATGGACCCCATATATCTGAATGTATGAGTTCCAAGGGAGCATGAGTGACAGTGTGAGAGGGACCATAGTGTTTATATTTCGATTTGCCAATATGACAGGCATTGCAAAATGATGGAGTATTTTTTAAAGAAGCTTTTTCATTCAACAACATGTGTTTCATTACATTGATATTTGGATGAGCTAATCTCACATGCCAAACATTGACATCAGACTTGAAAACAGACTCAGCAAACAGGGACTCAACAAGCTTAAGGACACTGAAATTTGACTTGGAAAGTTTGGCAGTATCACTGCTCTTGGAGGAAGAAAGATAACAAGAAGTAACACTTGAGACAGATTGGAAAGAAGATGATGATGAAGTAAAAAGTTGCAGCTGATACAATCCATTGCTAAGCACTCCCCGAAGCATCTCCTCCTTCGTAGCCAGATCTTTCACAACACAATGATCAACATAAAATTCAACAAACACAGAGTTATCTTTGGTGAGTTGAGAAATAGACAGAAGATTTTTGGTAATATCTGGTACACATAAAATGTCTTTGAGCAATAGAAAAATAGATCTGGTTTTTATTTTACTGAGTCCAGTATGAGACTGGTAAAGGGAGACCATTACCAATAAGAAGGTGAGAAATACCTCTCAAATCTGATTTTTGTTGTAGATTTGTGGCCTCAGAAGTAATGTGATTGGTGGCTCCACTATCGATGTACCAGGAGTTGTCATTTCTATGCTCAGTAGATGTGTAGTAGGCTTGTTGATCATTTTGAGCGGTGGTAGGGTTGGTATTTTGGTGAGTAGTGTTGGATGGAGTTTGAAAGGATATGTCAAAGTGATGGTAGCATTTGCCTGCAGTATGGCCAGGCCTATGGCACAATTGACAAGTGGGGCGATTATTATTGGTTCTGCCTCGACCACGACCACAGCCACGAGGGGTGAAGGTGTGGACAGAGTAGTGGTTTGGTGCTGCATAGGAGCTACCAAAGTTGAGAGACTTGCAAATCTGAGTAGCAAGGTTGGTCGTGGGAAGAGAGAAGTCACCAGAAGCATTGTTGAGTTGTTCTAGCCGTATTTCATGGCTCTGCAACATGTATTGTACCTCCTGCAGTGAAACTTGGTCATGACGAGATGTTAGATTGAAAAAAACTGGGTCATATTCATGACCAAGACCACCTAAAATGTAGATAATTAAATCATCATCAGAAAGTAATTGACCAGCAAAGGAAAGACCATCAGAGATATTTTTCATTTTGAGTATATAATCATGTATAGAGAGACTGCCCATTTTGAGGGATTGAAGGTGAAAGCGCAACTGCAGTATGCGTGCTTTGGAGTTGGTTGTATAGAGTTGTTCCAAGGTAACCCAAAGATCAAAGGAAGTGTGACATCCAATGGCATGGCCAACACATGGACTCTAAAATAGAGTTGAGCGGCCAACTCAAAATAGACTGATCTGTTCGGTGCCACAGAGCATATCCCAGATTAACTTGTCGTGATTCTCCAGGAATAGAGCCACTGATAGCGTTGTCAACAAACTGAGGGGGACACACCTTTGTGCCGAGAATGTATCCCTCTAAATCATGTGACCGAAGGCCAGGAAGGACTTGAGACGTCCAATATGGATAGTTGGTGCGATCTAACTTAATGTTTAGAGGAGCTAGAATTTGAAAAGGATTTGAGACAGTTGGAGGAGTGGAGGCTATGACTGGTGCGGAAGCTGCAGGATCAGAGGAGGTGACAGGTTCAACAATGGGGTTGGTAGAGGATGATTTTTCGGCTGATTTTGGGGACTCCATGATTGGCTTTGGTACCAAGATAAAAAGGGAAATAAAAGAAAAAGAAAATACTGAATATGCCTCTTTATTTAATATACTCACTCAACTCTTACAAGGTGCACATATACCTTATATATATACATAGAGGAAACAATACAATCAATTCTATTGGCTGTCCTATAACAAAAATATTCTCCTTGGGACCACACTCTTGATATCAGCAACAACATAACAAATTGTAAAGGTAAGGATTGTACAATTTTCCTAGTCATCAGAATATTCCTTATCCTTTGATTGTGCCAATTCCAATCCTTTCATTTCAACATGGGTAACACAAAGAAAGATTGGGTATGCTTCAGGGTCGGGCTACAGGTAGGTTCGGTATCAGGGACATTGTGGAAGATGGTAACGGTTTGATAGAAAGAATTACTGAAGCAGTCAAAGAGGTTTGACCTCGGGGTGAATCAAACAGAGTATCATACTGTGGGAAATGTTGGTAACGTCTGTTAAGGATGAAGAGTTTAATGCCCGGTTACAAGGCTAACAATGTCTTCAGGAATTGATCTACTATCTGGTTATTACCAGCTGGAGATCAAGGAAAGAGACATTTCAGGAGTTACTACTTGTGCCGGGTAGGGTGTGATAAACTGGTAACAAAGGTTCTTAACTGGTTCAAGCTTCAGCAACACAGGAAGGTTCTTCAAGCAGAAGATATAAGAACGGTATGGACAAGTCTCCTTCAGGTTTATTAGCGGTATGTTGGACTACTCTTCAGTTAGAAGTGGAAAGCGAACGTCTACTACACTGATGATGTTAGTACTAAGGAAGTAGGGTCACAGGTAAGGCTCCATGAAGTGTCAATTTGGTCTCGCCAGGGGTATTCAGAATAGTGCTACAAGAAGAAGAGGGGACAGGTATGAAGAGACTTGATCTGAAGCCATAGAGAAGCTATTGAAGAACGTCTGAAGGATAGGGAGCATAACAAGATTGGCAAACGCGTCATCTAATACATAGTATCTTCGCCGACAGCCACACCAGAGATTAAAGGAACAATAAAACTTGAAGTTAGACCGAATGGATAGTGTTGGATCAGAAGTTCAGAAGAAAGAGTAAGAATTGATTAGCGCTTGGTGATGTGGGAATATGCGTGTTATGGTTGGATGTAGAAGGGTAGCATACATGACCTAACTTTTGATAAAGATATGAAATTGTGAGGGGTGCGTCACAGGTTGGGGCACGCCCAGGCTCAGATTGGCGAGAGGATGGATCGAGCCTCGCGGGAGGTAAAAGAATGGGAACCTGGCTAATATACACATGTACCGATAAGTAGGGAGTATATACATAGCGTAAGGTAATGAACGTTTGGTAATTTGTAAGAAAGATAACCTTGAGACTGAGATTTGGTGAAATGTAATGGATGAATGGTTGATGCTAGAAATCTTTGACTGTACGAGGGAAAGATTTAATTGGAAGCGGATCTCTTACTTGGGAGGTGTGTGTCAGTTAAAAAGAACATCATAGATTACAACAGACTGGACAAGGTAACGATTGAGATTGGTATAGCCACAGTGTGTGGTGAAGAACAAGTACGTATTCCTTTGGACAATGGAATCCAAAGTGATGGTTTTGGTGGAAACAGGGAAGAACCCTGTCAAAGTATTACGAGTTAGGGTACCAGAATCTGATGAATGATTCGATGGGAATTTGGCGTGGAGATGGGAATTCTAAATGGATATCGTTCCGCCTCGTAGGGTATGTTGTACCAGGAAGTTTGAGTGGGTGAAAAAATTTAGTGTGCTTGAATATTGAAAGGTAAAGTGACTTGGTGGTGGGTCATAGGAATGGACCACATTAGATTATAAGTAAGGTAATGGGACAGGGCATTGATAATGCTAAGTTAAGACCTTATAGTGTTCCAAGTTTTGGAAAGGAATTAGAGAACATAGTGGGAATCTGAAATTACTGATTGACTACAGATAGGATAGCAATCTAAGGGTTTAACAGTTATGCCAAGGGATTAGGCGTAGAATGTGTAAACATTTGGGATATTAAGGAAAGTGTAATCTTTGATGAGACAGTCACGGTGATGAATGCTGAAGTACAACTAAGATGACACGGCATAGGACATGACAAGATAAGAAAGCAAGGAGTGCTATGCAGAGTAGAGAAATGAAAGATAGTGGTTACTATCGTTCAATATTGGTTCAAGAAAAGATTAAAGAGGTTGTTGGAATTCTTGAGGCAGAAGTCTCTGCCTATTTGAAAAGACATAAGAACTTGTAAATTGTTAACTTTGGAATACAAAGTTCCAGGATGGGAGATTTGTATCTCTCCAAGTAAGTGCAGACAAGGAAAAGTATGTGATTCAGGGAAAGAAAGGGGAGTTCTGACTCCTAATTCAACAAGAATTCTGAGGTTGTACCAAGGGTTAGGCCGAGGGCCGATAAGCTGATCTCACCCTAGTAGGGGTGATGACTCATAAGTATTTCTGGTATCAGACAATGAAAAGATCATTGTGAACTAACACATACTCTGGAATTTCTTCAGATTTGACGTGCAAGCAAAAGTTAAAGAAAGTATAGTTATCAGACAAGATCTTGTGGAACAAGATTGTTACTCACGTTTGGGTGTTATCGAAGATTAAGAGTAAAGGCGTTGGACCTTGGGAATTATAGTGAGAGGTATGAGGTCTACTATCTGATATGTTCGAGTAAATTTTGAGGACAAAATTATTATAAGGAGGGGATAGTTGTAACGACCCAAAATTACTAATAAGGCTTAAGGGCCTTGATTAGTGTGCTGAGAGGGCATAATTGGAGGTTTTGTGAATTAATGGTGTGAGATGCATGTTTATGAGTAGTGGATAAGCATGCGGGCCTTATTTGGTTGGAAAGGGTTTAATTGTAATTTTGGCCCGTTAGGGCATAAATGTGATTATTTGTGATAAACTGTTGAGACCACATTATTATGTGGATATATATGTTTGCAGCTTTTGGCACGAGCCGATCCTAGGGAGCAAGTAGCGGGAAAGCCACAACGGGACCCGATACTCGACTCGGGGCGAGTCAAGGGATATTTGGGGTATTAAACCGTTATTTGGGTTATCGGGTTATGGAAATAAATAATTGGAGATATATATGAGGTTAAGAAGCCTAGGTGGGAATACTGGGGAAATTTACCATTTTTCCCTCGAGGTTGTTTTTGGTACCCCGAGCTTTGGGATTAACCTAAGAGGCTAAAGTTAGATAAGACAAAAGGCAAAGAAGTGTTTAGAGAATGCCATCACCGACCCTTCCCTCTTCTCTCTCTCTCTCCTCTCAAGGAGTCTCTTAAGCTAGCCATTGAAACAAGGGATTTTTGGGCTGGGTTCACAAGAATTGGAGCACTAGAATTGGAGATTAGCTCAGAAATTGATGGTGGATTCAAGCAGAGTTTGAGGTAAGATTTGGATTAAGGTTTTAATGTTTAAGTTCTGAGTTCTAAGCGTTTACTTTGGGTCTTTGATGTTGAGAGTTGAATTAAAGCTTTGGGTGGGGATTTGAGCTGAATTCTTGTTAGGTTCTATTACTGGGAACTTGGGGATTAGCTCTACAACTTCTAGGTGGATTTGCTCTTCAAAAAAGGGTAAGCTTTTAACTATGGTTAGCCTTGCATTCTATGAATTTTTGGATGTTTTAGGAGGTTTATGAGCTTCTGAATTTCAAGGATTAAAATGTGATTTTGATGAGTCCTTAAGCTAATTTTCCTATGGGTTTTGCTTCTGGTAGTATACTTGAACTGCTGTGATAATTAGAATATGTTATTGGGATGATTTTGGCTGAGTTTGGCTGAGATTTGGTGGATGGAAGGCGTATTTTTCTGGGTTCGAAGGGGTCGGGTCTCGACATAGTTCTTGGTGAGCTGGGACCCACTAGAATATATGGTGCTGGAGAAGGAGGGCGGGCCGCGGAATGGGGTGTGTAGGGTCGCGGTCCGTGTCTATTTTTGGGCGAGGCTAGGGCCTTCGGTTGGGAGCAAGCCGCGGCATGGCAGGCTTGAGCCGTGGCCCTTAAGGGCATTCTTGGCCTTTTTGGAGTTTTTAAGCGTAGAAACTTAACATAGGGTGCTCTGGATCAATCCCACTATCGTGTTTGGTGGAATTCCATGTCCTGGAGGCTAGAACTCTATCCGGAAGCCCTTATACAATTATTGATGGAATCCTTTATTATGGTTGTGACTAGAAATACGCTTGGGCTCGGGGCAGGATCGTGCTCGGGGGTCATCTTTCTTCATCAAATCACTTGGAATTAAAGGTAAGAAAACTGCACCTGTATATGTGGATAGGATCAGACTAAGTGTTCCCTATGTTTGTATGCACTGTTATATGATTGTGATAAACCATGTGAACATGTTGGGACTAAGAGTTCCCTATAATTGTATGAGTGTCATGAGGTGCTATTATGCCACGGAGACATGTGATAAACGACCTATGAGTGCCAAAATAAATACTTGCACACAGGGCGCAGCTCAGCCACTGGTAGCTGAGGACAGCTTAATAATCACTAAGCTCAGCTTAAGCTGGCCGTAGTTAGTGGGGTGAGCACTGGGCTTGGCCTAACCGAGCCAAAGTCAGTGGGTTAAATAGAGGTTGTGGCCTACGGGCGTTGACTCTAGTTGTTACTTGACATGCATACTTTTGTTAATTGTTGTGTGTGATATGTTGAATATCTGGAACTAGATCATTGTTTATTAACTGATGTCCTGGATTGAATGAATGCTATGGTTTTTGATATTGATTGTACTACGATGTTATGTTTTTTTGCTGGGCCTTGGCTCACGGGTGCTACGTGGTGCAGGTATAGGCAAGGGTAAGACGGTTCAGCTGTCCGGCTGCCACGGTCGAGGGTTTGTACAGGTACATAAATCTAAAATGTGTATTTTTCCATTAGAGTGGCTTGATTATTTATAAGATTTGGAAATTCTGTAATTACGTTATTTAAACCCTGATTTGGGATCCCATGTACCAAACATTTATTTTAATGAAAATTATTCATTTATAACCAAAATATTTTAAACCTAACTTGTTTGTGTCATTAGATTCACATTTTTATTTAAATGGCTTGATTAGCAAGTCTCGCACTATTTCAAACACATAGTATAACAATCTTGGTTATCCAGGGCATTACAGTAAGTCTTTGAATCCTATCATAGCCAATGTGGCCTAGTCTCAAATGCCATAAATACGTCTTGTTATCGTTATCAGTCTTGTGAAGTTTATTATTACTAGGTTTAGCTACTTTGAATAAATCCTTGTTAAGAGCAAGGGGTTCATTACGTCGCGAAATATAATGCCCGTTTTCCAAACATGCAATACACAATTGTGATCCATTGAAAGAAGTTGATATATTAGAACTTGTGAAAGTCATAACAAATTGTTCTAATTGCAACGTGGAAATTGAAATTAAATTTCTACTAAAATCTAGAATAAAAAATACATCTTTCAAGATTAAATATTTATTTCTCAACTTCAGGTGAGCTCTTCCTCTAGCTTGGACCGCAACGTACGCTCCTTTCTCAAATCTAAGCTTTAAGCTGCCTTCAACCACTTCCTCCCATGATTCAAGAAGCTGTAAAGAGTTACAAACATGGTTGGTAGATCCATAATCAATAATACAAATTGATTGATCATTCTCTAAAACACATGTTTCTAAGATATATGAACTATAATCATTACCTTTTTTTCGCTGCTAGATACTTGGGGCAATCTTGGGGAAACTTATACATGTTCTTTATTTATTTTCATGTAGATCTAATATTAAACAAAATAATATGAGATAACCTAAAACATGTTTCTAAAATTAGATTCAAGGAGAAATAATGATAAGAATACTTACATTATACGCATCGGAAAGAATGAGTCATTCCTTCAGTTTCTCTAACCCTTGTATCCTTTATGTCGCAGAGTATTACCAAGAAACTGAACCGATCTTCAATTTTCTTCACAACCTTCCAAAGTATTCTTAGAAACACCTAGACTAGAGTAGGAAATTCTCAACACATGATATAGATATAGAGAGAAGAAGAAAAAAGAACAGTAAGGCTTAGAAAATGAATTATGTTTAGAGAGAATCTAATACCTATCAGAAACTTGTGTTTCAACTTGTGTTTTTGACTTCTGATTTCTACTCTCACTTAACATTCCTTTTATAGACCCAATTAGGTCATTTATTAAATTGAAAAATCAATAAAATAATAGCCAATTAACTGCCCTAGGTTGAAATTATCATGGGCTTTAGGCCCGTGAAATTTCCCATTTGATTATAAGCTCATTGGACTTAAAATCAAGGTCTGTATTATTTTCTATTGATTTAATTAAATAAATAATTATTTAAAACCTTTATCAAATTAAGTATTTATAATTTGAACCTTGATTTAAACTTATTTATTAATTTAGATAACAATTTATCTTAATTAATAAATCTGCCATAATTTCTCTTTTCTTCTCAAAATTACATAACTCTGTGAAACTATCCAAAATTGACATGGTCAACTTTGATAATTCTAATTGATAATTAAATAAATTAATTGAGACTATCTAGATGATTTTATGCAAGATACATTGGGGACCATGGGCCTATGAAATCAAGCTCCAATAAGTTATCATAAATCTAAAAAATAAATTTACTAACTTATTAATTCCTCGTGACTCCACTAAAAACTCGAAATAAATTTACTTTACTAGCATGCACTCTTGAATTCATAGAATGCTCTATAAAAAATATAGACACGCTATTAGTTATCCATTGTTACAACCATAATTGTCACTCAATCTTCTATAGACGGTCTACAATGAGATGAGACTAAAATATCGTTTTACCCCTCATTGTATTTTATCCTTAAAACACTTAATTCCTTGTAAATGATATTTCAGTAAACTAATATTAATTACTGAAATGAGATATCTATCATTTAGCACCTTGAACCAAACTAAAAGGAAACCATCATTTCACTTCTTCATCAGAAGCTATAGATGTTCATATCTATGATTAACACTCCCACTCAATTATACTATCGAGTTCCCAAGATGTAAGTATGGGCTAGTCCGTAGGGTAAGCAGGTAACGAACAAGTCAAAGAACTCAAATAATACAATCAATTAGAATACTAACTACTCAGAATTGAGATTGAATTGACCTATGGTCAACTATATGATATGACTAGAATAGATAATAACGGTATGTTTACTTATCCTATCAACTGTCAATATCGGTCCAATCCGATGTAACAAATACATCCGATCTTATCTTCTTTGCTAATGTTCTGGAAAGAACATAACACTACAATGTGTAAGTAGATCATATCGTAGATTGGCAAGTCAATGTAAATCATGTGCACTGACTAATCTTAGGACTAACTCATTTTGAACATATAATCATATTTATATTCCACTGTGATTACGTCACTATAAATACGATTAGATATATGCTCAGGATTTAATATAAGTTTATATTAAACAAATAATCATGAAAATAAAACATGTGAGCAAAGTGATTGACCAAGTCAAAAAATGATTTCTATTCTGTTATTGATAATAAATGAGAATACAAAGAAATTGGGTTTTAATTAGGGAATAAAACGCTAACAGTTCTCTTTTCTCACCCCATGGTTGGTCCACCCACAATAGACTCAAAAGTCTGAAGCTCGTTCATGAGCTGCGTCAGACCATAGTTGAGTTGATCTCGAACATGCGGAGACGGTGCCATCCGAGCATTGGCATATTTCTTGGTGGTCTCAAAATGAGCCTGTTTTGACTTGGCATCAAACATGTCTTGGAGCTGATCAATGATTTCATGGGCCATCTCGATAGTCTCCATCTTTGTCTTGAGAGTGTCGACCATACTAGTCAACATGTAGTGTTGTGCCTTGTTATAAGCCTCCTGCCAACACTCATATTTATCTCTTACAGACTTGGGAGCTCCTTCAACAAGAACTTCTAGGGATTCCTCAGTCATGACGAACTTAGAGTTGTCACCAATCAAAACCATGTTGATATTCTTTGTAACATTCCAAATTACCTAATAAGGCTTAGGGCCTTGATTAGGGGGCCAGGATGGAAAATTATGGAAATTACATGTTTATGGGTTTTATTTGCGTGTAAATATGTGATTATGTGAGTTATATTATTATATGACTTGATATGCATGTTTAGGTATATTAATTAAACATGTGGGCCCTTTTCTTATTAGAATGGTAATTTTCGTAATTCGGCCCGTTATGGGTATATTTGGCATATATGTGATATATGTGCGAGACCATATTATTATGTGGATATATTTGGGTTACTCGACACGAGGCGATCCCAGGGAGCAAGCTAGTGGGAAAGCCACAACAGGATCAATATTTGACTTGGTGTGAGTCAAGGGGTGTATTAGGTAATGGGAATGAATATTTGCTGATGTATGGGGGGTTAGTGAGATCAGGAGGAAATTCTGGGAATTTTGACTATTTTACCCTTGGGGTCGTTTTTGGGACCCCGAGCATTGGGATTTACTTGAGGTTACTTAAGCTTGAAGTAACCTATTAGAAAGAAAATACGTTCAAAATTATTTTCTCTCTCTCTCTCTCTCTCGTTATTCCTTATTATCGTTCGTCGCATTTTCAAAGGAAACTCGAGTTTTAGGACTCGAATTCAAGCAAGGATCGAGTCACAGTCCAGGTAATATTGGAAGCTTATTATCCGGAGGATTTAGCAAGAAACGATATAATCAGAGGTAATTTAAGCTTTGAATTTCTGAGTTTCTGTTTCCTAAAGTTTTGAGTTGGATTCTATGTTTTGATGAGTTTTTGAGTTGTTTAAAGCTCGAGTTTTGATGGTTTTTGGCCATTGAGATGATTGGGAACTTTGTTTTTGGGATTTGGATATGTTTGGATAGGTTTATGGAGTGTTTTGAAATGGGAAAAATGAAGGTTTTTGGCTGAGTTCCAGGTCGGGTCGCGGCCCTATTATTGGGCGCTGCGACCCAAGCTTAACGAAGAAGAGAACATGGCTGATAGGCATTAGGGTTGCGGCACCCATTAGGCATAGGCAGAAAAGGGTAGGGGCCTCTGTCTGGAGGTGGGTCGTGGCTAAAGGGTGTGGGGTCATGGCGCTTAAGGGGAAAGTTGGCCTTAGGGCAGTTTTGAGTATGGGAACTCAAACCTAAGGGCTCGGGGTCAATTCTACTACACAGTTTAGTAGGATTTGATGTCCTGGAGGCCAGGACTCGGTCTAGCAGCCTTTATTTACTCATTTTTTATGAGATTCTATACTTGGTTGTGACTAGGTTATCGCTAGGGGCTCAGGACCAGGATTGTGCTCGAGGGTTGTTCTTATTTTACATTATACTCGAACCTGAGGTAAGAAAACTGCACCCATTATGTGACATACGTGATTAGGGCTTGGCCCGAATATTGGAAATGGTTTTGATTGGGCATTGGCCCTTGTAAATATGCATGATTATGCCTGTGGTTATTGATAAAGCATGTTGAGTGCTCTATATATGGATGTTTGTTATATGATGAATGCATGTTAAGCATTATATACTTGAGAAAAGCATTGACTTATTAGTCAAGGATGGCAATAGCGCTGAGCGCTGGTCATAAAGCATTGACTAATGAGTCAAGCGCGACAATAACGCGCTAAGTGTTGGTTGATATGATTGGATCTAATTAGGAGCGCATTACACGCTTGTTCGACCCAATGGTCGTAGAAAACTAAAGTGCCAGATACACTAGGTCAGCTCCAAGGATGGTTTTGTAGAGGATAGGGTAATGGGCCCCAGGGTGACTTATTAGTCCCAGATCCTAGGGTGCTGAGACCCCAGTGTGACTTATTAGTCATGTGCTTGGGCAATGGGCCCGGATATAATTATGTTAATCATTTGTTTAGGGCATTTGGTTCCATATGATGTTGTAGTCATTTATGTGAATTGTATGCATGCATGAGTAGTGTTATTACTGCTGGGCATGCTAGACATGCATTTGAATTTGTATATATTGTTCATGCACTTGCATTAAGTTTTCTTATTGGGCCTTGGCTCATGGGTGCTACGTGATGCAGGTAAAGGGAAAGGAAAGCTGGACCAGCCATGAGTTGGAGAGCTTAGGTGGCAATGTATACCTATGCAGCTGCTTGACCACCACAACCAAGGTTTCTTAGAGGAACTAGGGTGTAACCCTATTCTTGCCACTTAGGTCAGCGGGTTGTAACTTTTGAGTTGTAATGAAGATTTTGGAACTGTAAACAACCTTGTAAATTTTATTATGGAATCCCATGTACATTTTAATGAAACACCCATTCCTTTAAATTGAAATTTTTAACCCTGAACCAGTAATCACACTTAGATGCACGTTTATGGCCTAGTTACTCGTTTAGCGAGTTAAACACTATTTAAAATACACAGTGTAACAGTCTCAGCTAACCAAGGCATTACATTCTACTTCCACTTAAGGAAGTTTTCTCTAATGAGTTTAACCATCAAAAGTTGAGAAAAGATGTTAGTAGACACAACCGTACTTTAGAGTACATGTTATCAATAAAATAGAAATCAATCTCATTTGCTCAATAAAACATCTATTCACACAAATTTCAAGAAATAGCACAACATATACTAGAAATATGTAAGATATGAGAAAAATATCAAACACTATCATATCTTTATTTCTTTAGGTTTTTAACTATTCTATGATATCATTGTTCGAGTTGGCGAGAGTCAAAAAATACCACAAGTTAAATAGAGTTGTAAACTCATTTAATAATGGATACCATTATTAACAACCTACTATTCGATCAAAATAAGAAAACAAAATCTCTTATTTTATGAGCCAGACCCACAATTTTGATAATCAATAGATTTAGTCCTAGTAGTCACTGTAGGGGTAAGTCTAGTAGAATTTGACCTACAATTATCTATCTTTCGAAATTTAACCTTGTCAAAATAACTAATGAACACCTTCTGTAGGGGAACAAATCAAAACGTCTCGAGGCCCCCTTAAAATATTAGCCTTGTTAAACCAATGATGGAGATCAAATATAATTCTTAAAATAAGCTCATTATAAAAATAGTATTTTTATTATTATTTTTCAAAAATTAATGACTATGGGTCTCCAAAATATTGTAAAATTAAATTTTTAAAACCAAAGTTCTATAATTTCCTATTAATTCTAAAGTGTCACATTGAAACAAATTCAATTAATTAAGAATTAATTTGTTGCTAATCAATATTTAGGTTACTAATATAATGAACCTATACAATTAAGACCAACTGAGGCAAATGAGCCTTAACACTTGGGCTTGCATGGAGGAGGACTGGTTCCAGTATGTCGTTCCCACTACCAAGGCCCCCATACTTCCATACAAAGTCCAAAAGACAGGAATTTAAACCTTCGTTTTATTAATTTTTATTAATTGATTAGGCCTACTATAGTCATGTGAAGCAAATGGGCCTTCACAAGTGGAACCACCTACAAGAGATGAATTTAAACTTTACATTTTCTAATGGGCCCAAATAAAATCTATCATTTTATGAATATTTTATTTGGCAAAATCCATATATTAAGCAAACATATGGGCCACTATATGCATCTAGGCCCAATTGCAAAAATATCACATATAGTGCAAACAGACATGTTATAATTGGATGGGCCTAATCATGTTGCTATATGAGCAAGTCTATGCATTTCTGCAAAAATACCACAATTTATTTTATTTGAAAAAATACCACAATTAATTTTCTAGAATTTATCCAAAAATTTCAATTATTTAAAATCTTGCAAAAATAAATAAGTCAATTTAAATGAAATTTATCAACAATTAACAAAAGTTAATTTAAATTTCATTTATCAACAATAACCTTGGTTTGGTTAATTTGAAAAATATTAATTTATTTAAAAATGATTTATAAACAATTAAACGAAGTTAATTTAAATCCCATTTATTAAAAAATATTTTATTTATTGGTTTGAAAAACGTAATATTTTAAAAAAAGTTAACGAGTTATAAATTTTTAAAACAAATATCATCTGCTGTTTTTGAAAAAATATCTTAAATAGTTAAGAAAATTCAAAAATCCATAAAAATATCTAGTCAACAAATTTTAAATCATTTAAATATTAAAAACCATATAATAATCAGATATTAATATCTTCAAATATCATATTTAAAAAAAATCAAGTATTAAAAAATATCTTTAATATCTGATAACTAAATTATAATATTTTAATATATAAAAATATTTAAAATTAATTAGTTAACCTATTTTTAAATTTGAGTTTGAATATTTGTAAAACATATCTTTTTTTTAAAAGATCAAACAATAAAAATATCGTATGTAAAAAAAATATTTTTAAAGAATAGAAAATATCTGATATTTTTGTATTAACCCATTAAAAAATACATTCAAAATTTGAATTTTAAGAAAAATATTCATCGTAGGTTGTGACCAGTGAAAAAATGGCCACGGCTAGAGCTTGAAAATTTAAGAAAAAATCTTCACAGGCCGCGGCCTGAGGCCAAAATTTTAAGAAAAATTCATCGCAGGGTGCGGGCTGTGAAAAAGTGGCCGCAGCCAGAGCCTGAAATCTTTTTTTAATAAAATTTTGTGTGATTTTTCAATCAAAAACATTTTCTAAATAATTTTTACCATGTTTTATATCAAATAAAGCATTTATATAAAATTTATTTGCAAAGAAAACACAACAAATAACTCAAATATGCTAGCAATCATATAAAATTCAACATGCATCATAAAAAAACATGAAATTAATCAAATTACTCAACACAACAAATAATTCAATTTTACCATGTTCATGCAAGAAAATAAAGATTACGAAAGGCTCTGAGATCAGTTGTTGGGATAACTTATATAGAATCTTGTTTATTTTCATGTAATTCTTGTATTAAACAAATTAATATAAGAAAACCTAGAACATGTTTATAAAATTGAATTCATACATAAATAATGATAAGAACACTTACATTATTGTGCAGTAGAATGATTGATTCCTTCCTCCAATTTCTCTAACCCCTGTATCCTTTATGTTGTAGGGTATCACCAAGAAACTGAGCTGTTCTTCAATTTTCTTCACAACCTTCCAATGTATCATTAGAATCACCTAGATTAGAGTGGGAAATTCTCAACACATGAGATAGATACAATAAGAAGAAGAATAGAAGAGAATATTGAGGCTTAGAAAATGACTTATGCTGTAAAGAGAATCTAAAACCTAGAGCATCAAGACTAGATCTTATGATCTTATCAAAAACTTGTGATTCAAAAATCTGATTTCAACTCTCACTTAACATTTCTTTTATAGGCTCAATAAGGTCATTTATTTAATTAAAAAATCAATAAAATAATAGCCAATAGTCAACCCTAGGTCGAAAATCTCATGGGCTTTAGGCCCGTGAAATTTCCCATTTGATAATAAGCCTGTTGGACTTAAAATCAAGGCCTGTATTATTTTCTATTGATTTAATTAATGAAATAATTATTTAAATCCTTTATCAAATTAATTATTTATAATTTGAACCTTGATTTAAACTTATTTATCAATTTAGCTACCATTTTATCTTAATTAATAAATCTGCCATAATTTCTCTTTTCTTCTCTAAATTACACAACTCTGTGAAACTATCCAAAATTGACTTGGTCAACTTTGATAATTCTAATTGATAATTAAATCAATTAATTGAGACTATCTAGATGATTTTATCCAAGGTACAGTGGGGACCATGCGCCTATGAAATCAAGCTCCAATAAGTTATCATAAATCTAACAAAAAATTTACTAACTTATTAATTCCTCGTGACTCCACTAAAGACTCATAATTGCACTCTTGAATTCATAGAATGCTCTATAAGAAATATAGATACGTTATTAATTATCCATTGTTACAACCATAATTTTCACTCAATCCTCTATAGACGGTCTACAATGAGATGAGACTAAAATACTATTTTACCCCTCATTGTATTTTCTCCTTAAAATACTTAGTTCCTTGTAAATGATATTTCAATTAACTAATATTAATTACTGAAATGAGATCTCTATCATTTAGCACTTTGAACCAAATCAAAAAGAAACCATCGTTTCACTTCTTCATCAGAAGCTATAGATGTTCATATCTATGATTAACACTCCCACTCAATTGTACTACCGAGTTCCCAAGATGTAAGTATGGACTAGTCCGTAGGGTAAGCTGGTAATGAACAAGTCAAAGAACTCAAATAATACAATCAGTTAGAATACTAACCACTCATAATTGAGATTGAATTGACATATGGTCAAATATATGATATGACTAGAATAGATAATAACAGTATGTTTACTTATCCTATCTGCTGTCAATATTGGTCTAGTCCGATGTAACAAATACTTCCTATTTTATCTACTTTTCTAATGTTCTGGAAAGAACATAACACTACAGTGTGTATGTAGATCATATTGTAGATTGGCAAGTCAATGTAAATCTTGTACACTGACTAATCTTAGGACTAACTTATTTTGAACATATAATCATATTTATATGACTAACAGAGTACTTTATTAAAGAATAAAGTATCCATTGATATAATCATTACATACAACACTAATCATCTATTAATGGTTTATAATTCAAAGGGAGTAAAATTACTGTTTTACCCTTTTAATTATATCTTGTTCCTAGTGTACCATTGACTTTACTAGTGAATGTTGTGTCACAATAACTTTGCGACGTGAGCGCTCATATCCTTTTCAGTTCCAAAAGTCAACCCAATAGGGAACCATTATTCAATCTATAAGAGGGTGTAAATTCCAAATTTGTTAAACTATGTCCCCAGCCATATATATCATTGACTCCCCAAAATGATTGTTCTTGGCCTGATCATTCTGACAAACCTTGACGCATGAATCAAATGATCAAAGGACATATATAAGAGTTCATAGTATCGTCAGGATTAAGATCATCGTGTATATGATCGTCGTTTGATGTATTTGATTAATACTATGAAATGATGTTTAAACAAGTATTAACAAATCACATCTGATCCAGTTCTATATATCACTATACATAATGTACCTTCACTAAAGTGTCGTACTACACTAGTGACCCGGATGTAGGTCACTTGTATTCATAATGCTAGTGAACTGTACTAGCAGTAGTCAATCTAAAGACTCCATAAGTTTATTTTACTGTGATCTGTTTCAAGTTTATTATCTTAATCTTGATCCTCTCATACCAATATGAGATTAAGACCACACTGATAAACTTTAGAATTTTATAATATTTACTTAATATTATCAACATAATATTGGACATATTCTATATATACATAATAATTAAATTATATTATTTATTTCATTTAAAACATTTGGAACTACAATTGCTTTAAGGGTACTATTCCTAATAGGGAAATCCAACATGAGATCCGTAAGCCACTCAGCCTCTTTGCTGGTTGCGGCTGTATCTATAAACTCGGCCTCCATGGTTGAGTGTGAAATACATGTTTTATTTTGGAACCACAAGAAACTGCTCCTCCTCCGAGCATAAATATCCAACCGCTTGTTGAGAGATTATCTCTTACACTTGATATCCAACTCGCATCAAAATATCCTTCAAGTATCTTCGGGAACTTTGAATATTGGTAGCCTAGCTGCTTGGTCCTCTTAATCTACCCTAGAACTCTCTCAATAGCTTTCCAATGTTCCATACTTGGATTGTTAGTGAACCTACTTAGAGAACTAATTGCATATGCAGTATCCGCTCTTGTGCAATGAACGACATACATTAGACTCCCCAATGCACTTGCATACTCAAGTTGAGTCACTACTTTGCAATATTCTTTTCAAGCTTTATGCTTGAAGCAAATGGTGTATTTCCCTCTTTGATTTTGAGATGACTAAACTTATCAAACACTTTCTCAACATAGTGGGCTTGACGCAAGGAATAACCCCCACTATTTCTTCTCACTTTTATACATAAGATGGTATCAACCTCTCCAAGGTCTTTCATCTTGAAAGTGGAAGATAGAAACCTCTTTGTTTCTATGATGCCTTTCATCTCATTATTCAAAACTAGCATATCATCAATATATAGACACACCAAGATGGCATAGCCATTGCAAGTTTTATAGTATAAGCACTTGGTCGCAGTATTGTGTATAAACCCATCCGGAATTATGGGTTTACCAAACTTCTCATGCCATTTTTTCGGTGCTTGTTTTAAACCATATAATGATTTAACAAGCCTACACACTTTATGTTCATTTCCCCTTATAACAAAACCCTCTGGTTGTTCCATATAGATCTCCTCATCGAGATTTCCATTTAGGAATATTGTTTTGACATCCATTTGATTAACATAA
Source organism: Humulus lupulus (assembly GCF_963169125.1). NCBI lineage: Eukaryota > Viridiplantae > Streptophyta > Magnoliopsida > Rosales > Cannabaceae > Humulus > Humulus lupulus. Next base: position 107,291,286 of record NC_084793.1, read on the forward strand.
AGATTATATATTGAGGATAAGGCAAATAGTACTCTTATAGTGGTTGTCCTAGCAACCAATGCATACGTGTGAAAATAATTGATTTCTTTCTTTTGTTTAAACCCTTTAGCTACTAATCTAGGCTTGAAGGTTTGTAATGTGCCATTGGTGTGATATTTCCTCCGAAATACCCACTTGCACTCAATTAGTTTTGAACCTTGTGGAATGTCTACAAATTCCCATGTGTTGTTTGACATAATTGAATACATCTCATAATTTATTTCCTCCTTCAAAAAAGTGGAGTCTCTTGAAGATATAACTTCTAGGAATGTTTTCGGATCATCCTCAACTTGAAGAGCCATAGGAAATTTCCATGTGACTTCTTGAAGGTTACCCTCTACTAGGTAGAGTATTTCTACTTGAGAACATTTCTCAATTGATCCCAACTCTTTAAGACTTTGGCTTCTCCGAGGAAATATTGGTTCCTCATCAACCTTTGGATCTTTCTCTTTATTCTCCAACATTTGTGGGTTCTTGAGAATTTCTATCACAATATAACATATTCTCAAAGAACTCCACTTCTCTTGATTCAATTATCATGTTAAACTCCAAGTCAAATAGCCTACAGCCTTGCTATTTAAGGCATAGCCAACAAATGCACACTTTATGACTATTGGACCCAACTTTGTCCTTTTAGGCTTTGTGCTCTTGCAATAAGCAAGGCACACCCACACTTTAAGATAGCCTAGGTTAGACTTCTTTCTTCTACATAACTCACATGGAGACACATTGTTATTTTTCATAGGAATTTGATTCAATGTATGACATACAACAAGCAAAGCTTCACCCCACAAATTATAATGCAATTTAGCATGTAAAAACATAGAGTTAATCATCTCAAGATAGGTCATATTCTTTCTTTCAACTATCCCATTTTGTTATGGAGTGTATGGTGTAGTGCATTCATGTATAATGTCATGTTGTTCACAAAACATATTGAAATCATTTGAAAAGTATTCACCACCTCTATCACTTCTAAGAATATTTATTTTCCTTTCCAATTGATTTTCTACTTTAACTTTTTAGATTTTAAATGCATTAAATGCCTCATCCCTACCCTTAAGTAAATACACATAAGTATACTTAGAACAATCATCTATAAAACCATGAAGTATCTATTTCCTCCTCTAGTCAACATGTCATTCAATTCACATAAATCACTATGTATTAAATCTAGCAAGTTTGAACATCTATCAACACTTGGAAAATGTTTCTTTACCATTTTAGATTTAACACTAATTCATATTTATCATGTTCATTCACATCAAAATTATTCAATCAACATTTAATAACTCTTTTAATTGTGTTATAACCTATGAGCAAGTCTATTATGCCACAAGGTAATAGAACTAGAATTAATGATATTAAAAGATTTAGATGCCATATTATTATTGTCATTATCAAGAGCACAATGTTTGACCATCCCATCACATGGATAACCCTTTCCCACAAAAGTTCTCAATTTAGCCAAAATGAGTTTACCGAATTCAAACTCCTTTTTTTATACCGGATTTACTCAAAAGACTTCCACTCACAAGGTTTCTAATCATATCGGGAACATAGAGAAAAATAATGTAATGTCCTACTAATCAAGGACTATTACACTGTGTGTTTAAAATAGTGCTCAACTCGATAGTCAAGTCATTTTGACTTAAACGTGTAATTAAAGTTAATAAATTGGCTAGGTACTAAAATTTTGGCCAAAAGAGTAACACTTTTCATTAAGATGTTTCCATATATACATGGGATCCCATAAAAGAGTTTATAAATAGGTACTGTATAATCAGAATACAAAATAGCTGTCCCAAGCGGCAAAATGAACCATAGTTCTAGATCCTCAAAAGAAGTCTCGACCGTGGTGATCGAGCAGGCCGCATATGTACACATCGCCCGCGAAGCTCTCCAAATCATGGATGGTACAACTTCTCCTTGCCCTTACATGCACGACATAGCACCCATAAGCCAAGGCTCAGCAAGAAAACTCAAAATCAACAGAACATGTAATCAACTTGTTATAAATCATTAATAGCATGCTTAGCAGTTATAACCAACACTCAAGCAGGCATTCACTCAATCTATGTGGCCACAGAGCCACACGAGTGCATGACTCACTCCTTTCTTTCAAGCAGCTATAAAGTTGTTGTAACGCCCTGGATATCCAAGACCATTGCATTGTGTGTTTGAATAGTGCAAGACTTGCTAGTCAAGTCATTTGACTCAAAATGTGTAACTAATGACGTAAGCAAGTTAGGTCAAAAAGAATTTCGGTTATAAACAACTAAGTTTTACTAAAACACATGTTTGATACATGGGATCCCAAAACAAGGTTTAAATAACGTAAATATAAAATTCTTGTTAACAAATAAACCACCAAGCCACTCTAATGGTAAAATTCACAGTTTAAGTTCCCGTCCCTATAATTTTCCCCAGACCGTGGTGGCCGAGCAGCTGACTATGTACACCTCTCCCCCAGAGCTCTCCAACCCATGGCCAACTAGCATTGCCTGCACCACGTAGCACCCATGAGCTGAGGCCCAGCAAGAAAACATAACATCATAATATAACAATTATAGCAGCTAAACAGTTTGTTGGGCATAATCCAAATAATCACAAGGTACTAATCAGTTACCAGAACACCATAAAATACATTCAAGGCAGCACATTGGCCAATAACCAATAATTCAACTCTAGGTACTCATCAAGTCATACACCATAATCAACAATAGAACCTATACCAAGCAATAACTAGGGTTAACGCCCGCAGGCCGCACCCTCTGTTTAATTCACTGTCTTTGGCTCGCTTAGGCCAATCTCAGTGATATACCCACTGACTCCGGCCAGCTTAACCGAGCTCAGTGATTAATAAGCTTCCCTCAGATACCAGTGTCCGAGCCGCGCCATGTGCGCAAATATTGATTTCGGCACCCTTAGGCCGCTTATCTCTTGTCCCCGTGGCATGATACCACCTCATGACATTTATACAATTATAGGGAACTCTTAGTCCCAACATATTCACATAACAATACATTCAAATATAGGGAACACATAGTCCCATCCTATTCACCTACACAGGTGCAGTTTTCTTACCTTTAGTCTGTGCAGTTATTGAATTACGAGCAACGCCTCTCAAGCACGATCCGTTCCTGAGCCTAAGCCTTTACCACCTAGTCACAACCAAAGTATAGGGTTCCATTAATACTCCAATATAGGTTTCCAGTTACAAAACTAACTCCCGGGATTCCAAATTCCACCAAGCATAGCACACTAGACCACTTTCCCATGCCTAAAACCCTCAAAAACTCATGTGTGCAACCAAGGGCTGCGGCCCCCGAAGCCTAGCCACGGCCCTAGCCTCAAAACAGAACCACATCCATGCTGAACCACACATGCGCCGCGGCCCTTGCCTTGGGCGCCGCGGCGCCCTCCCTTGGCCGAGTCTTCTTGGCCCTTTTACATCCTAGGGCCGCAGCGCTCTAGAACAGAGCCGCGGCCCTCCCCTTCGTGCCCAGAAAACCCATCATTTATAAGCTTCAAACCTCACCTTAAACCATCCCAAAGCTCCCCAACTCACAACCAATTAATCCCAACTCCTTTAGCATGACCTAAACAACATAATTCCACAGAAAACACAGCCTAACACACACTAATCTTCTCTTTTCAATTTCTGAAACTTAAGAGCTATAGAAACTCAAACCAGCCATTCAAACCCAATTTAAAACCTCTAAACCATGAGTTGAAACTTACCTTTTCTGTTGAATCACTTCACCAAGCCAAAGCCAAGCTAAGTCCCCAAGTTTCCTCCTTAATCCTGCCTTAAAACATCAAAACCATATTTGCTTCAACACTTAACCAAAACCCAGAATTCTAACCATAGCGAAGAAAAATTAAAGGCTTACCTTAACCCTGTTTTAGTTCTTGATAAATCCCTGAGCTAAGCCTCCAAATCACCCTCCTTCAATCCTCTAAACTCTAGCTGAATTCTAGCAAATTCTCCTTAGATTTCTGTGTTTTCCCCTTGTATTCCTTAAGAGAGAATAGAGAGATAAGGCTGAGAAAATAAGGTCGGTTTATGTTTTCTAAAGACTTCCTTATGTCTGTCTTACTCGTTAAGTTAATCCTAAGGCTCGGGGTGCCGGAACCGTCCCTGATGCCAAAATGGTCAAATCCCCCAATATTCCCGCCTAGACATCCTAACCTCAAATATATCTCCACATATTTATTTTCATGACCCGATAGTCCAAATCGCTACCTGTTATCTAAAAATACCCCCGACTTATCCAAAGTCATATCTTAAGTCCCGTTGTGACTTATCCCGCTATCTGACCCTAGAATCGTCTCGAGTCGTGCTCTGCGAACTTTTCCACATAATAATGTGGTTCTCACATATATCACATATTTATTCCATATCAAATTACCACATAATATCATCAATTATCATATAAACATTACTAAACATATAATTACTCATTTAAATCACAATTATTCCATTAATGCCCTCCTGGCACACTAATCAAGGCCCTTAAGCCTTATTAGCGATTTTGGGTCGTTATAGTTGTACAAGCACATATCGCACTCCAAGATTGGCCCAGCTATAATGATATGCATTCCGCATGCTAATGCTGACCACGACTTATAAGTCGAGCTTTCTAACTAGATACAAACATATATACATTTCACACATAACACAACTATGTATAATACATTCATTCATGTTTAAACAAACATTCCCAGCGTGGTTGTAACCATGTTCAATAACATGGGCTCAAGCCCTAATCTCAACATAGGCGTAGTTTTCTTACCTCAAGTCCTGAGCGATAAAGCAAGATGACCCCAAGCACGATCATTTCCTCCTGAGCCTAGCGAAAACCCCTAGTCACAACACATATATAACGTAGGTTTAGTTCATCAATATTCTACAACCTACCATAATTTTCTACAGGCCTTCCTAGGTCTCAAATGCTCTTTCTACATACCCCAATATATCTTAGGGGCCTTAGGTCATGATTCCCTAGGGTTACGCATCGAAACCCACTGAAACTATGCTATTAGCTAGGGTCAGTCAACAACTTGGTATAGGTCGGTCGACCGTCTAGCTAAAATGGCTAGACCTATCCAACCAAAGGTCTGCTAATCGAGTGCACTTGGTAAGTCGACCGATGCAAGTCAAAGGCCAAACCCCTCTATTTTTCTATGATTTTTCAACTTCAAATCTCATCCCAATCGATTCCAACTAGTTCCAGATATCAAATCAAGCCAAGAGCTTCGGGGGCGATCTGTACATATGTGACCTGCTCGATCACCACTGTCGAGACTTCTTTTAAAGATCTAAAACTATGTTTCATTCAACCGCTTAGGACGACTATTTTGTATTATGTTTTTACTATACCTATTTATAAACTCTTTTATAGGATCCCATGTATATACTGAAACCTTTTAATGAAAAGTGTTACTCTTTTGGCCAAAATTTTAGTACCTAGCCTATTTATTAACTTTAATTACAAGCTTAAGTCCAAATGAATTGACTATCGAGTTAAGCATTATCTTAGACACACAATGTAACAGTCATAGATTGGTAGGATATTAAAACTTGGTATCAGAGCTGCTAAGATTTAATTGTTCCTGAAGATTGGCTGAGCATGTACACTCACCGTTAAATATAAGCTTGACTTAGGGTTTGGTAAAAAACGATGTGATAATGCGCTTAATTATTTAATTGAAATATATATGCCTTATCTGCATGCTAGAATATAAAGGATGAATTATACTTATAGGGCCTAGCCCTTGATTGTTATGTGAATATGAAAAAATATGCATATCAGGGCTACTGTTGCTTCTGAATACTAAGAACGTGCTTATTAGCACTATGGTTGAGCATGAATGTGAAAAGACATGCTTAGTAGCATGATTGTTGTATGTGAGAGTTATTCAAATGCTTATCAACATTGTTGATGTATGTGTATATGCTTATTTGCTCTATTTTGGACCTTGGGGTGGTGTGGGGTATCGTTATCATTGGCTGATGATCCGTGTCATTGATTGTAGATATACATGGAAATTATGCTTCCAAGGTGATTAGATAGACTAGCCGACGCTGAAATTTAGGCTAGGGCTGATAACTAGGGTCAGAACCCTCCACCAGCCCTTGAGAATTGCCAGCAGATGTTTGCTAAAATGCAGGCCAGATTACAAAGACAAAATGATGAGATCCACTTGTTGAGACCATAGGTTCTGCTAGGGAACGCTGCACTAGTTATGCCACTTGCCCTGGTACAAATTTTACACCTGCAGCTAGGGGCTGAGAACATGTGGGAGCCTTTATATGAACGGTTCAGAAAGCAACACCCATCTAATTTTAAGGGAGGGTCTGACCCACTACGAGCTGAGTAGTGGATGAGTATGACCACCTCATCGTGGACTTTATGAGGGTGGTAGGTAATGATAGAGTGGCCTGTGTCACGTTTATGTTTCAGGAGGATGCATGCATCTAGTGGGAGGTGGTATCCCAGACTCGGTATGTGACTGCCCTAAGCTGGGAAGAGTTTAGAGACATGTTTAAAGAGAAATATTACAACAATGCAGTTAGAGCTGCAAAAAGAAGGTGAGTTTACTAATCTGGTTCAGGGCACCATGACAATGACACAATATGCTCTAAACTTTGATAGGTTATCCACGTTTGCTTCTGACTTGGTTCCAACTGATGTAACAAAAAAGGAACGGTTTGTTTGAGGGCTAAATGCTATGATAGCTCGGGATGTCAGTATCACCTCCGAACCTAGGATTACGACTTATGCTCAGGTAATGGAAAAGGCCCTTACTACTGAGGGCGTAGAGAACAAGATTTGGGGTAAGAGCACCTCCAGGTGAGTTTCAATGAGGGTGGTACCTCCATTTGCAGGATCTGGTACAGGCGGAGGCCCTAGTGATCAAAAGAGGAAGACCCCAGACACTGCTACAGTTTCAGGCCCAGATAGAAGGGCTCGAGGAATTCGAGTTGGCTGCCAGGGTGGAAAGGAAACTTAGAGGACTTATCCAAAGTGTATCTATTGCAGGAGATGCCATATGGGAGAATGCCAAGCGAAGGCATGCTTTTTATGTGGTGTGGTTGGACATGAAAGGAAAGATTTCTTGAGGGAAAAAATGAAAGAAACAAAGAAGGGACACAACTTGACTCCAGCTTAAGTGTTCACCTTGACACAGTTAGAAGCTGATGCTTGTTTCTGAGTAGTGCATGTCTGATTTCTAGTGTCGGTTCTCCTTACACTGTATTGATTGATTCTGGTGCTACACATTCTTTTGTATCTAGTAGAGTGATAGATAGATTGTGTAGACCATGGGATTGTTTGTAATGACCCACTACTCTAGACTTTTGGACCATTAACGAAACTATACATACAAATCCTTAATAAAACTTACATTTGCGAAAATACCATAAATTTATTAGAAACTTGTAGAAATAAAAATTACTCTCATAAAATATCAAGTAGGATATGGGATCCCATTGTCTTTAAAACAAAACATAATTTAAAGTGAAAAGGAGTTACATAGAAAGTGCGGAAAAATACATGTAAAACCATAAAAAAGGTAAAACAAGACTACATCCTCGAAAATCGAACTCTCGACTCCTTGACTCCATTCACCACCGATACACATTCTCCCAAGCATCCATGAATCTTACTGCCACTATAGCTATTTTCCTGCACATAAAAACAAAAAGGAATGAGCCTAATGCCCAGCAAGGAAAAATCTAACACATAGTTCATATACATAAATTTCATGAGAAACATAAAAAACTTAACATAACACTTATATCATGCACATACTATAATGGCCATTATTACTTGGGGTCCCATGGACTAAACAAGTCATATGCCCATTAGATTAGTGGGGTCCTACTAGCTAAGTAGGTCATATGCCCATAATCTATTTGGGGCTTGTTAGTCAAATGGGTCATATGCCCAAGCCTACAAACATACATATTTCATAACACTTATCATAACATAAGAAACATAAGATAACATATAAAACATATAACATATGCATTTCTATCCTATTTTCCTTACCAAAGTTACCGGGATATGAGGACAGAGTTGGGACTTTTGGAACACTCCTAAAACCATATATAACAGGGTGAGTAGATTTGAAGAAAAAGAAATGAAAGGAATGGAAGGACTAAACCTTGAGAAAAATACTTACCAAAACCTTTTTGCTCAAGAACTTAGATTTTCTAACCAAAATAAAGATTAAGGTTAGAAGCTGAGTAGAAGACTATGAGAACTTAAAAGAACAAGTACAGAAATGAACTTAGAGTTTTGGGTTACCTTGAAGACTTGTAAGACCAATCTACACCTCAAACCGAAATACTATAAAACCTTACTTCCCAAAGTGTTTGATAAGCTTATGATGATCAAGCTTATGATTCCCCAACCCAGGTGTTTACACTCTCACACTCACTTAGCACTTGCAGCCTCTGAACTTAGAGCAAAAGATGAATAATGGCTGGGTACTAGGTCCTATTTATAGAGTTTAGGAATGAAAGGATCTTAATTTCACTTGAATAAAAATAATGGCTTTTTAGGTGAAAATAATTTGAATAATCATTCAGCAGAGGCTGAAGACTCGTTCAAAAAGGTGCTGGACTTATCAAGAGGTTGAATGGCTGAATGGAAAAAGAATTCAAAACTTTTCAAAATATACTGAAGGAGGCGATATATCGCCCCCTATAGGCGATATATCGCCTGGGCCAGTATGCCCGAGGCTGTCGTGCATCGTCTCGTGTTTTCCGTATCTACGTGCTGTGATATATCGCCCCCTATAGCTGCGATATATCGGCACACGCTGATTATTTAAACATGAAATTACACATTTTTAGCTAAGTTTGAATGGAGTAAACAGCCTTGACTAAGCCCTCAACGTATTCAAAGCTGCTGACTGACCTTATAGCATTCAAACTTTACCCCTTATTAAATTTAATCCTCAAAATACTTAATCCTTAATCACCCATTCATAACATGTGCTTAAAATCCTATTGGTTCTTATCTAAACCTTATAGTATAATAAATATTATCCTTAATATCAGTCATATTAATCAAACCTTAGGTTAAAATTAATATTCTTAAACTATAGATTAAACTTAGAAAATCTATAAGTACTACTATGAGTGTCCAAATAATTCCCGGTCTGAACCAAAAATCCACAGTCATAAAGATAATACTATAAATACTATAATACTACTATCTAACTAGCTAAGTAAAGTTCTTGGACTCTACAATTCTCCCCTACTAAAAAGAATTTCATCCTCGAAATTTACTTACCAAATAACTCCGGATACCGGCCTTGCATGTCCTCCTCCAACTCCCACGTTGCCTCTCATTCAGAAATATTACTCCATAGGACTTTGACTATAGGAAAGCTCTTCGACTGTAACTGCTTCATTCCTCTATCTAGGATGCTAACCGGTCGTTCCTCATAACTCAAGTCTTTCTGGAGTGCTATCGTATCGTACTTGAGGATGTGAGACGGGTCTGACACATATTTGCGTAGCATCGAAATGTGGAACACGTTGTGACTATCGGCTAGTGCTGGCGGTAGGGCTAGTCTATACGCAACTGGTCCCACTTTGTCCAATATCTCAAAAGGACCTATGAATCGAGGACTAAGCTTGCCTTTCTTCCCGAACCGCTTGACACCTTTCATTGGAGATATCTTTAGGAAGACTTGATCTCCAACTTGGAACTCCACATCACGTCGCTTGGTATCCGCATAGCTTTTCTGACGGTTTTGAGCAGCAAGCATACGCTGTCTAATAAGCGCAACTGCTTCTTGAGCTTGTCTAACAGCTTCGGGCCCCAGAAGCTACCTTTCTCCTACCTCGTCCCAGTGCAACGGTGATCAGCACCTTCTTCCATAAAGCAACTCATAAGGTGCCATCCCGATCGTTGACTAGTAGCTGTTGTTGTACGAGAACTCGATCAGCGGCAAGTACTTGTTCCATGATCCTCCGAAATCAAGTACACACGCGCGTAGCATATCTTCTAAAATATGAATCGTACGCTCGGACTGCCCATCGGTCTGAGGATGGAAAGCTGTACTAAGACTTAACTTAGTACCCATAGCTTGCGGTAAACTTCCCCAAAATCTCGACGTAAACACTGATCCTCTATCTGACACTATCGTCTTGGGGATTCCATGCAACCGTACAATCTCTTGGATGTAGATGTCTGCATATTGGTCTGCCGTGTATGAAGTTCTAACAAGCAGGAAATGAGCCGACTTGGTTAGTCTATCTATCACTATCCAAGCGAAATCATGCTGCTTATTCGTCTTTGGCAGACCCGTCACGAAGTCCATGGCTATATCGTCCCACTTCCATTCTGGTACGCTAAGCGGTTGCAATAAACCTTCAGGGCGCTGATGCTCCGCTTTCACTTGCTGGCATACCAGACACTTAGATACATACTCCGCTATGTCCTTCTTCATCCCTGGCCACCAATAGATTGCCTTGATGTCATGATTCATCTTGGTAGACCCTGGATGAACTGAGTACGGGGTGCTGTGCGCTTCTTCCAGAATCTTCTTCTTAATACTTTGATCATTTGGCACGCATACCCGATCCTTATATCTCAATAAGCCTTGGCTAAATATTGAGAAATCGGTATTCTTGCCTTCTCTGACTGCTTCCATATGTGGTGCTAGCGATTCATCATGTCTCTGACCAATCCGTATGTCCTCTAGCAGATTCGATTGGATAGACAAGTTAACCAACTTGCCTATAACTACTTCTATTCTGGCACTAATTAACTCTTGTTGTAGCGGCTTTTCTATTCCAGCTAAAGCTGCTAAATTTCCATAACTTTTCCTACTAAGTGCATCGACAACTACGTTCGCCTTCCCCGGGTGGTATAGGATTTCGCAATCGTAATCCTTTACTAACTCCAACCATCGGCGCTGCTTCATGTTAAGCTCCTTTTGAGTAAAGAAGTACTTTAAACTTTTGTGGTCCGTATAAATCTCGTACCGTTCTCCGTAAAGATAATGGCGCCAGATTTTCAACGCAAAGACCACCGCTGCCAACTCCATATCGTGAGTTGGATAGCGCTTTTCGTACTCCTTTAGCTGTCGTGAGGCATAGGCTATCACCTTGTCATTTTGCATCAGTACGCAACCCAATCCTTGCTTCGATGCATCGCAGTAGACAACGAACTTATCGTTGGGTGTTGGTACGCTGAGTACTGGTGTTGAGAAAAGCTTATCCTTAAGCAACTGGAAGCTTTCTTCACACTTATCGTTCCAGTTAAATTTTTGTTGCTTCCGGGTCAGGTTGGTGAGCAGAGTGGCTATCTTTGAAAAGCCCTCTACAAACTTCCTATAATAACCTGCTAGCCCTAAGAAGCTTCTTACTTCTGATGCATTCTTTGGTGTGGGCCAATCCTTCACGGCCTCTACCTTTGATGGATCTACTGCAACTCCATCTTTTGATATAATGTGCCCGAGGAACGCCACTTGCGAAAGCCAAATCTCGCATTTCTTGAACTTTGCGTAGAGTTGATGCTCCTTCAATCGTGTCAAAATCATCCTCAAATGTTCCTCGTGCTCTACTTCATCCTTGGAGTAAATTAAAATGTCGTCGATGAACACAACGACAAATTTATCCAAGTAGTCTTTGAAGACCCATTCATTAAGTCCATAAACGCGGCTGGTGCGTTAGTAAGACCAAAAGACATAACCAAGAACTCGTAATGTCCATAACGAGTCCTAAAGGCTGTCTTAGGAATATCTTCTCCCTTTACCTTGAGCTGATGATACCCGGACCGTAAATCGATCTTTGAAAATACAGTCGCACCTCGGAGTTGATCAAACAAATCATCAATCCGAGGTAGCGGGTACTTGTTCTTAATTGTTACTTTGTTCAGCTCACGATAGTCTATGCACATCCGCATACTTCCGTCCTTCTTCTTCACGAATAGTACCGGAGCTCCCCATGGTGAATGGCTTGGCCTAATAAAACCCAAGTCTAGGAGTTCTTGTAGCTGCGTCTTTAACTCCTTGAGTTCCGTAGGTGCCATTCGGTATGGTTCCTTAGAGATAGGCTCGGTGCCCGGTACTAATTCTATCGTGAAGTCTATTTCTCGAGTTGGCAGCAATCCTGGCAAGTCATCGGGAAATACCTATGGAAATTCTTGTATAACACGGACGTCTCCAACCTTAAGTGGTGTCTCCCTCTCCACATTCGTGATGCTGGCTAGGAACGCTTGACATCCTTTCTCCATCATTCATTGAGCTTTGAGAGATGATACTAACGGGGTGCGCAATCCTGAAGCTTTTCCCATGAAGCATCATCTCTGGCCGTCAGGAGTCTCGAACATCACCTTCTTGCGTTTGCAGTCGATCGTTGCACCATGCCGTGCTAGCCAGTCCATGCCTAGTATTACGTTGAAGTCTTTGATTACTAGCTCTATCAGGTCTCCTTCTAGTTCTATGTCCTCAATCTTGATCGGTACGCCTCGTACTATTTGTGATGATAGAACTACTTTGCCTGAAGGCAACTCGGTTACAAACCTAGTTCTAAATCTTTCACTAGGTTTGTCTAGTTTTTCTATCATTCCTAACGAGATATACGAATGAGTGGCTCCCGAATCAAATAATACATAGCATAAATTATTGAGGATAGAAACCTGACCTGTGACCACCTTGTTGCTAGCATCAGCCTCTCCTTGGGTTAAAGCAAAAACCCTGGCAGGAACCATCTTTTCGTCCTTCTTCCCTTCTGGCTTTTGTTGAGGACAATCTCTTTTACGATGCCCTTCTTGACCACAGTTGAAACACTCCTTAGTGTTTACGCGACATTCTCCAGGATGCTTCTTCTGACACTTAGTACATGGCGGGTACTCAACGTAGCCCGGCCTATTTCCCCCATTATTCGTACGTGCCTTCTTATCGCTGTCGAATTTCTTGTTATCAGGATGCCGTCTTTTCTGGCCGTTACCGTTGTTGCTGGACTGATTGCTGCCATTATGGTTGTTGTTGTTCCGACTGGCCTTAGGTTGGCTCTGCTGTCTAGGTTCAAGGCAAAATAGTGTTTTGAAGATTGATCTTCAAATAGGTTATCACCAGCTGAGGATCAAAGATGAGAATATCCCGAAGATAGCTTTTCCCACGAGGTACGGACATTGTGAGTTTTAAGTCAGGTCATTTGGATTAACTAATGCCACAACAACCTTTATGGATTTGATGAACAGAGTTTTCAAGGACCATTTGGACAGATTCATGATTTTAATCATCGACAACATCCTGGTTATTCTCAGTCAGAAGTAGAGCATGTGCAACATCTCTGGTTGGTATTACAAAGGTTGATGGAGCACATATTGTATGCCATGTTCAAGAAGTGTGAATTTTGGTTACCTCAGGAGACATTTCTTGGTCACATTGTTATCAAAGATGGTATTAAGTTGGATCCGACCATACTTGGGTGGCCCTATCGATCAAGCCAAGTCAGTTATCCTATTGAAGCCCATCTGAAGAGAAATTCAGCGTCCGACTAAATGACGTTAACGACAACGCCTTTGGGAGGCATCCCATACCCTTTACTTGCTTTCTTTACGTTTTGCTTATTTATGAACAATTTTTATGTTTGAATTTCATACTTGTAATTTTTAAATTTTTGGATTCTTTTTGTAAATTTTGAACAGTAGAAAGTGTGAAAACTACAATATATATATATGTGAAAAAAATGAAAAAAAGGGGCTTAAGGGTTGCGGCACAACCTTGGAGGGCTGCGGCTAGCTTAGACCAGAGAGCTGCATGATTTTTTTTGTGAAGCAATATGAGCCGCGACACAACTTCGGAGGGTCGCAGTGCTCGAACCCTGAAAAATCCTAGGAATTTGAGGCGGACCGCAGTGCTAGAAAAGGCGGGCCGCGATGCTACTATGGGCAAGGTCATTAAATCTCTAAAATTCCAATTTTTTTTCCATTATCTTCACATTTTCTCTCCTCCCCCTTCACCATAACCGCACCTCTCCTCTTCACCACCATTCTCAGCCACCATAAACACCTCATCCACACTCATTAATCATTCCCCTACATACAATCAACACCCACAACCTTTTACCAATCATTAGTTCCACTTTCCTTCTCCTCCACCCCATTTTTCCCATAGTCTAACCCTGAAATCCAAAAATTTCCCACACTCAACTCTTGGGTTTTGAAATTGTTTCTTGGAAAGGGAAGGGAAGTGTAGCACAAGTGTATCCCACACAAGTAATTCAAATTTCATCATTATTTGTGAAGGTTTTGTGCTAAGTTTGAAATTTGTGGATTAATTTTTGTGAGGAGAATTTTCGAGCAACTTTGTGGATGGTTTTGGGATTGTTGATTGTTTGGTGTGAAATTGGAGTACTCTTGTTGTGGGAAGCCAAGAAAAACAAGGGGAAGTGCTGCCCAATTTTCTTTTGCGGGGTTTGGTAATTGAAGAAAATTATAGAAGTTTGTTATGGGTCCTAAAAGAAATCCCTTGCGTGCCGCCCATTCCAAAAAGGCCTCCAATGCCTCATCCTCCCAAAATGCACCTCCACCTTCTCCACCACAAGTTGACTTTAGTATAGCCAAGTTTAAAACCAAGGAAGCGTCAGATTTGTTTAAAAGATTGAATGGGTAATTAGTTGTGTTGGAAAGGGGAATAGAATATCAAGCAGATTCATATACGAATGACCCCACATATGAGACAATTCGAGCCGAGATTGCAAGGAGAAATTGGCGGCTACTTTGTGAGCCATTGCAAGTGGACAGTGCTAATTACTCTCAATTGTATGAGTTCTATGCCAATTTTACTAGTCAAGACGAAGAGTACAAAGTCTTAGTCCGAGGGAAAGATGTACTATTAGACATTGGTTCATTTAATGCTCTTCTTCAATTACCTACTTTTTCAGCGCTTGAAGATGAGTATCATTAGTTGCACATTTTAGTGAAGTTGATTATGTGGAGGTGGCTGAAACGTTGAGCATGACTAGGGCTCGGTTCACTTATGCCCATGGAGAGGCCAAACACATGTTCCGGTGGCAGTTGAATCCCATTGCTCATGCCTGGGCTTATTTTGTAAGTGCTCGTCTTTTACCTAGTACTCATTTATCCTCTATTGATCAGGAGTGGTTGTTGCTTGTGTATGCCATTATTAAAGGTATGGCAGTGGATGTGGGAAGGGTGATTCGATACAGTATCCGGAATATTTGTAGGCTCAATACAACTGGTGGTCTGGGCATGGAACATTTATTACTGATTTGTGCAATGTTTATGAGGTGTCTGTCAATGAAGGAGACCTCATTTGGAAACCAATGAAAATGATCACCCAAGCTATGGTTCATCAATTTCCCACGACCTTTCTTGAATCACCACAACCTAGCAATGTGCATAAGCGCCAGGGGGCTAAAGAACAAGAAGAGAATTCTCCTTTAGGCATTGGTAAAGCTGATGAGGTTGGGCCAAGCCATGATGCGCACTCTTTGGCTCTTAGAGGGCCAATCGACTGTCATACTTAGTTGTTGACCCTCGATTTGGCCAACGACACAGAGTCAAATGTACGACAAATTATAAAGCAAGAAAGAGAAAAATGATCTAACGGAAAGGAAGAAAACACTAAGGAATTATAGTGGTTCGGCCCCAAAGAATGGTAATGACCTACGTCCACTTAGTGATATTGTTATTATTGAATCTTAAAGTCGTGATCAAAGAACTAGGGTTCTTGAGTTTCACAAACCTTAGATGTATTACAATAAGATGATGAACAACTCACTTTAGCTCTTTTTTCTCTCAATATTTTGCAACAAGATTCAGGAAATGAAAAGTTCAAAAGTCCCTTCCTTGAGCTATTTCATGCATATTTATAGGATCAAGGAGGGTTACACATGCTAACATGTCCTATCTTTCCTTAATAATCGCGTATCAAGATAAGAATGAAGAAATATTCAACGCAATTATTATAAGATTACAGCTTAAAAAGGAAATAACTTAGGTTATACGACCAACCTGGTCATATCAAAAATTAACCCTGACGATGCGGTGCACTTCTGGTCGATAGTCGAGCAGTACTTTCGCCACGTGTCAACCACTTGTGAGAAAGTATCACCACGTCATCAACAACCATTTTTTGGGTTAACATTTGCCCCCCCAAGTTTATTTATTGCGACCAGCAATAAGTAAACTTAGGAAACCGACTCTTTGAATACCCCATGAAATCTGTTAGAACCGCCCATGCTTTCTCGAAAAAGGTGACCAATCATGTCTAATCAAGTCCTTTAGATTTCCCAAGAATGTGCCCGATGGCCATTTCACTTCGCCATACTTCAAAAAAGTAACTCATGATTACCTCTTTTAATGTGCCTTGGTTTTTATAAATAACCCCCAAGTTATCATTTTTTCCTTTTACCTACTTTTGCCTTCTTGAAGAACATTGAAGAACTCGTGCTCCAAAGCCCAGAAATTTTCAAGCATCTACGCTTGGACGTTTAAAAGCTTTCACCTTCGGACTTCAATCTTTATTTGAGTAAGTTTCACGAACTTTCTTGCCTTTTAAGTTACCACACGAAACTGCCTTATGCTTGCTTTCATTTCTGAACCCTTTCGTGTTCTTGGCTGAAAATGTTTGGGAATTATTTGCATGTTGACAGATGATTGATAGGGTAGTGAAATATTGTTTCGTAGGAGTTAGGAGCCAGTTTGGTAGTCGAGATTGTAGATTCAGGGCGTAAAATCGAAGTAAAAATTCGATTTTTAAGCTAGTTGAAAAAATGGGTTTTTCCCGCCCCTTCGGAGTTGAAAAAGCATTTTCCTGTAAAACTTTTTACTTCCGCTTTTCAATCTGTTTTTCAGACTGCTCGTATAGAACTTAGTGTTTTTGTTAGAATGTTGCTTTCCGTATAAAAACTTAATTTTTATACGCGAGCAACGTTATTCCAACTCTCAACACAAGCTTTCAAGCTTTATGTCTTACCTCCCCTTTTCTCTGCTTGTAGATTTTCATGCAAGATCCATGGGGAGGAGAAAGACCCATCGACAATGACTTACTAGCTCAGATGCTTGAGGACGAGGAGCAACCATCGTTGCTAATACCTGAAATTCCCTTTTCTCGTGCCACTTCAAACACTCCATCGACCCTCGTTCAAAAAATGGTTCGAGCAAAAACTAAAGCCCAGAAAAGAAAACTCCCAATCCTTCAAATTAGCGTGCTCCTCAGGCTGAAATTCCCTCAAATAGTGGTCGAGCAGAAAATATTCCTGACCCAAATATCCAAACTCATTCTCAACCCTAAAATGCCATTCAACCAGATGTTGAATGGTATGTTGTACCTGAATCCGGGTGACGATTAGGATGATCGCCAACTATATTAGAAAATATGGACTCCCAGGGGTGACATTAGTTCGACCTAATCAAGACCAACGGGCAAATTTTCCTAGAGGCGCTTTCAGCACCTGGTCGAGATACCATATTGAGGCAGGGGATACCTTGCCTCTTCATCCTTTTTTCCAAGGGGTGGCCAACTACTTCGGGGTCGCCCCTTTCCAAATAACTCCCAATGGGTATAGAATGCTTGCAGCACTCTATATCCTTTATAGCCACAAAAAATGGCCTGTGCCATCACCCTATGAGGTTAATTATCTGTTCGACCTCAAGTCTAACCCCAACCAAGAAAGAATGGGGTTTTTTCACTTTTGTCATCAGGAAACAGGGCGCACCTTCCTGACCGACACCACTCACATATTGAATGTGGGGAGGTACTACCAGGAGTATTTCCTTACGACTGACATGGTCGCGAACAATCTAGCCTTTACTCAAGGAGGTAACAACTTTGTACCACTGGTCGTTAATATTTCTTTAATTTTTCCTCTACACTTTCTTAGACTTTTAATGCCTTTCAGGCCCATGGTAGCGACCAGACCCCACTCCTGACATGGAGTTAAGATCAGCCCTCTTGGCCAGTATGACTGATGTGGAGAAAAGTGTCAAGCAGGCTAACCTTAGGTTGGTCGGCCTTTCGGCCCCTCATCAGGACATGAGGGAGTCAACAACGGGGAGTGCTACTGGCGGAGAGGTTCCTGAGCAGCACCCTAACGTGGAATAAACCCCTCCAAGGAGGGCCACTGGAGTAACAATCAGGGAACCTTCCAGCACCCTACGGGCTACTGCTCCCCCCGCCCCAAAGGGAAAAGGGAAAAATAAAGCCACCGAACCTCTCAAGCCCCTCAACGAATCTTCGAATGAGAACGGTACTGATCTCTCGCTCTTAGATAGCTTGCCAATTCCCTGTCACTTATTTGACGGGGATGACAATTTTAAGAATGCTCCAAATTTAGATTCAGCCTTCTTCATGCCAGAAAGTGAGTGTGAGACTAGTAGAGTATATAATGTAGCGACCAGGAATGATAGCTCGGGTATTTCACTTACAATTTTCTTTGTTTCTTTTCCTGACATAACATACTTAATTGTTTATACTATCTCACTGTCCGTATATTTGCTTCTTTTCTAGATATGGACTCTGAGTGCGTGTTCAACATATACAGCGCCCCTGAGGCTCCCGAAGCTCCCTTGAACAAAAAGAAAATGAGCAAGAGGCATCCCGGGGAAAGCAGTAAAATGCCTCAGGCTAAGAAATCTCGTACTGCAGGCCTCCCGGAGGACGGACCCTCAGCTAATGCAACACCACCCTCTTCTCCTCTCGAGCAGCAGACTTCCTCTGCTCCTGCCGGGTCAACACCGTCTCCACCGGCCCCAACTGATCAGACTCAGCAGGCTGGTCCTGCTTCCACTGGGGGTGGCATAACAAGTCGTGTCTTAAGATCGGTCAAAGACAGGGTCGCAAAAATTGTGAAGCACGATCGTTGCTGAGAGGCGATGGCTTTGACTGAGTCAATGGACGTCGATTAGATCCTAACCCACGCCTTGAATGAGTTTGCCAATGTAAGTTATCTTCTTTTGTGGAGACATCTTCTTTTATACTCTATAGTCAATCTAATCTTTGCTCTGATCGCAAGCAATTATAACCCTTACTGCTGGTCGGCTTCGCTCGGGTGCCGTCACCGAGTAGTCCAAGTCTTTGGAGCAACGGCACGCTGACGAACTCAAAGCTGCCGAAGTGAAATACGCTGAACAACTTGAGGCGGTGCTCGAGGAGAAGAACAAACTGGCTGAGGAGTTGAAGGAGAAGCAAAGTGCTCTGGATAAGGGCGTCGAGCAGAGAGACAACTTCAAGGAGTCTAACCGGATCAATTACCACGCGGCTAAAAAGCTCGAGGAGGACTTGACTGCTAGTAGACAAGAGACTACAACCTTGGAGGGCCAGATCGAGAAGCTTGAACAAGCCAACACCAGAAATTTGAAAAGGTACAAGAATGCCATGAGTAAGTGTTTTTATGACTTCTGGAAACACAACCAAGTGGGTGACTCCAGCTACCTTCCCGATCGCGCAAGGCACGCCGAGATAGCCCGCTGCATTGCTCGACTAGCAGAAGAGGAGAGGGCAAGGGTACCTGCCTCGCCCAAAATTTCCTTGGCGACTGGCTTGGAAAGGGCGGACAATGATGCTACAGATGTCGTCGACCAGGACACCCCTCAAGATCCTTCAACCTCTTAGTCTTTTCCCTTGTTTATCTTTGAATCTTTTAATTACACGACTTACTGGTCGTGATGTAAGGACTAATTTTTTATTGTTGCATGGGCAGCTATTTTCCTTTTAATCAGACAATTACATCCGAGTAGTACTGCTCGCAGTGTAAAGTAATTTGTTTTTGATATTATAACACATTTTTATTTTATTAAATATATGTTCGCATGACCGAACTTAGCATAGCACTTTGGTTTGATTTAACAAAATATAAAATTTTGAAAAATACTCTAAGTACCCTAGCATGCTTTCACTTATTTTGCTCATGTGTTTACATACCTTTTAATGATATGCTTTGCTTACTTGTACCTTATATGCCACCCAAGTGATCGAGGAGCTTTAGGTCCTTGGTCAATTTCCTTGACCAAAACCTATTTGAACAATGCTGCTCGGAGTAAAATAATTGAAATTGTAATACAGCAAAACAACTCACGTAATGAGAAAATACTTGTAAAAAATACAATAATTGGCAAGAAATGACTGGCTGCGACAAGTCCCTTATATTTCTCATAATAAATGGATAAAACATGTCTATACGAGTGATCAATAAGATCTTACACTTATAAGAGATCGGTCGCATAAAATGACCAACCCTTTTTCAAAACATGTAAAAAGTAAAATTAATACAAGCCAATTCTTTAAGAAGGATTGTTTATTGATAGTACTTGCGCAGGTGTTCTCCATTCCAATAGCGAGGAACGAGATCTCTGTTTAAGCGAGCAAGTTTATAGGTGCCTGGGTGAAGGACTTCTTCAATCTGGTATGGCCTTCCCAATTAGGTCTGAGTACTCCAGTAGCTTGGTCGCGAGTGTTTAGAAAATCTCTCCGGAGTACAAGATCTCCAACGCTGAAATTTCTCTCTCGCACTTTAGAGTTGAAATACCGGGCGGCCTTTTGCTGGTACGCAACTACTCGGAGTTGGGCTTGCTCGCGTTTCTCATCAATCAAATTGAGGGATTCCATCAATAACTAGCTATTTGATCCTTGGTCATACGTTATTCTGCGATGCGAAGGCAGATCTAACTCAACAGGAAACATATCTTCATATCCATAAGCCAAAGAGAACGGAGTATGACCCGTTGTTGTTCGGTGGGAAGTTCTGTATGACCAAAGTACTTCACGCAATTGTTCTGGCCATGCCCCCTTAGCTTCTTCTAGTCTTTTTTTTAGTGTATCCTTCAGCATTTTGTTGACTGCTTCAACTTGTCCATTTTCTTGGGGATGAGCGACTGAAGAAAAGCTCTTGATAATGCCATGCAGTTTGCAAAAATTCGTGAATAGATCACTATCGAACTAGGGGCTGTTATCCGAGACGATCTTCCTTGGCAAGGCATAGCAACAAATGATGTTCTTGATCACAAAATCCAGGACATTTTTGGTCGTTAAGGTTACGAGTGGCTCGGCTTCATCCCATTTAGTGAAATAGTTGATGGCAACCACTACATACTTGATGTCGTCCTTCCCCGTGGGCAAAGATCCGATCAAATCTATGCCCCAAACTGCAAACGGCCATAGACTTTGCATCTGTTTAAGCTCATTAGGGGCTGCTCGTGGGATTTTGGAGAACCTCTGGCACTTGTCGTACCTCCATAAAAACTCCATCAAATCTTCATTCATTGTGGGCCAAAAGTATCCTTACCTCAGTATCTTTTTTGACAAGCTTTGCCCCCCAGCATGGTCTCCACAAAAGCCTTTGTGTACCTCTTTCATCAACTCTTTGGCCTTCTCTTTCGAAATACACCTGAGGAGTGGCATTGAATATCCCCTGCGGTACAAGATTCCATCGACCAGGATGTACCTAGCAGCCCGTCGCTGAAGGGTCCTGGCTTTGTTTTTGTCCGCTGGTAACATGCCTTGCATTAGATACTCTATATATGGTGTCATCCATGCATCCTTCATCTGGATCACCATAGCGGTCTCCTCTGCTTGGATGCTTGGCATTGTTAGCCACTCAACTGACACTATATTCAGAGTATCAGCATCCTTCGCACTTGCTAATTTGGCCAAAGCGTCCGCATTGGAATTCTATTCGCGAGGTACTTGCTGGAGACTGTATTTGTCGAACTGAGCCAATAGATCTTTTGTTTTGTTCAGATAGGCGACCATCTTTAAACCTCGCGCCTGGTAGTCTCCCATGACTTGATTCACTACCAACTGAGAATCACTGTAGATGTCAAGCACTTTTATATTCATGTCCCTGGCTAACCTTAATCCAACGAGTAGTGCTTCATACTCAGCCTCATTGTTAGAAGCAGTGAAATCAAACCTAATTGTGCAGTGAAATTGACGCCCCTCCGGCGTTATCACTATCACTCCTGCCCCAGCATGGCACTCGTTAGAAGAACCATCTGTAAATAACTTCCACGTGGGAGCTTGGTTTTGACATTTAGGCCCATTAGGCTCTTCAATCTGCTCGCCATTCGTAAGTTCAGTTAATTCTTCAATGAAGTCAGCCAGGGCTTGTCCTTTTATTGCTACTCGCGGCAAGTAAGATATGTCAAACTACCCAAGTTTGACTACCCATTTTAACAACCTACCTGCAGCCTCTGGTTTTTGTAGGACTTGTCGAAGAGGCTGGTCGGTCAAGATCGTAATTGGATGAGCTTGAAAGTAAGGTCGCAGCTTCCCGGAGGCCAAAAGTAAGCAATAGGCTAGCTTCTCGATGGGCGGGTACCGCTGTTCTGCGCCAATCAGCCTTTTGCTTACATAGTAAATAACCTTCTGCACGCCTTCTTCTTCCCTTACTAAAACGGCACTAGCAGCGTATTTTGTGATTGCCCGGTAGATGAACAAAGTTTCTTTATCGATCAGCTTTGACAAGATGGGTGGTTGCGCCATATGTGTTTTTTGTGCTTGAAAAGCCCGTTCGCACTCCTCCGTCCATTCAAACTTTTTATTGCCCCTAAGTAGATTAAAGAATGGGACGCACTTATCTATTGACTTTGAAATGAATCTACTGAGAGCGGCAATTCTTCCAGTTAAGCTTTGAACATCCTTAATCTTTGCTGGCGATTTCATGTCGATCAGGGCTTTAATTTTCTTGGGATTGGCTTCAATTCCTCTCGAGTTAACTATGAATCCCAAGAACTTCCCTGATCCTACTCCAAAAGAGCATTTAAGGGGATTTAGCTTCATCTGATATTTGTTCAAGACGTTGAAGCACTCCTGCAAATCCCTTTCATGCCCTTCTGCTTTCTTCGACTTGACCAGCATGTCATCGACGTAGACCTCCATGTTTGTGTCAATCAGCTCCTTAAACATGTGGTTGAGGAGTCGTTGGTAAGTCACACCAGCGTTTTTCAAACCGAAGGGCATCACTTTGTAATAGTAAAGCCCTGTATCAGTCCGAAAGCTAGTGTGATCCTCATCAGGGGGATGCATACTAATTTGATTATACCCAGAGTATGCATCCATGAATGAAAGGATCTCATGTCCTGCAGTGGAATCGACCAACTGGTCGATCCTTGGGAGTGGGAAACCATTTTTGGGGCAGGCTTTATTTAGGTCTGTAAAATCCATGCATGTACGCCACTTGCCATTCGGCTTGGGCACTAGTACGGGATTAGAGACCCAGGATGGATAAAATGCAACCCTGATGAACCCATTCTCATTCAACTTCTCGACTTCCTCTTTTAAGGCCCTTGATCTATCTTTGTCGAGCAGCCTTCTTTTTTGTTGCACTGGTGGAAAACTCTTGTCGATGTTTAGGACATGGCTGATGACTGCAGGATCTATCCCGACCATGTCTTTGTGCGACCAGGCAAAGACCTTCTAGTTCCTCCTTAAAAACTCCACCAGTGCTTGTTTTGTCGTTGTCTCTAAGTTTTTACCGAATTTCACAACTCTGGTTGGATTTTCTTCATCCAGTTGGACCTCTTCAAGGTCCTTGATGGGTCCTACTTCTTCTTCAAAATCCCCAAAGCGAGGATCTAAGTCCCTATCTATCCTTACTTTGGGAAACGCCCTATTTGGTGACATTATCACCCGAGTGGGCCTGAACATCAGTCGCCATTTGCAACTTTTTCCCGTGAACATCTCTCGATACACCCTTCTTCGCCTTGGTGATCGAGGCATTGTAGCACTCCCTCGCTTCCCTTTAGTTTCCCAGTACGCAACCTATCCCTGCGTCTATTGTGAATTTCATGGCGAGGTGCCATATAGAGGTGATGGCTCGTAGGTCGACCAAAATTGGTCTCCCAATTACAGCATTGTATGCCGAAGGACAATCAACTACTATAAAAGTACTGAGTAATGTCCTATTAGTAGGCGCAGTACCTGCCGTAACTGGAAGCCTAATCAACCCTGTTGGGCCGAGCCCTTCACCGGAAAACCATAAATGGTTTGGTTGCATGGCTCCAGGTCTTTGATGGACATCTTCATTCTTTCTAGCGAGGACTTGTATAGGATGTTAACCGAACTTCCTATGTCGACCAACACCCTTTTCACCATCATATTGGCAATTTGTACATCCATGACCAGCGAGTCGGAGTGTGGGAATCGTACGTGTTGGGCATCGTCATCAGAAAAGGTTATTAATTCCTCCTCTGTACGAGCCTTTTTTTGTGCTCAATCTTCCACACTCATCATTTCGATGTCCTGGTCGTGGCGTAGGGTTTGAGCGTATCGTTCCCTTGCCTTCCCACTGTCTCCTGCAAGATGTGGGCCTCCGCAGATGGTGAGTAAAATTCCTACCACAGGAGCTCGCTATAAAGGTGGCGAGCGTTGGCGTACAGGCACCTGCTCGTTGCCACCTTGAGCCTTTCGCTGAGAACCTCCTGCAGCTCACACATATCTTCTTAAATGTCCCTGCCTTATCAGGAACTCAATCTCATCCTTCAACTGGTTACATTCATTGGTGTCGTGCCTGTAGTCATTGTGAAAACGATAGAACTTTGTTGTATCTCTCTTGGAGATATCTTTCCTTATAGGTACGGGTCAGTTGTAAGGCACGCTTGAGCTGGTCGCCTGGTAGACCTCAGCTCGGCTTTCGACAAGGGCAGTGTAGTTGGTGAATCTCGGTTCATACTGATTGCCTTTGGGGCGCTTAATCTCGGAGGTCGAGGGTTCATTGCTCTCCCGCTTTCCACCATTTCTACCATTGCCATTCCCGTTGCCTTTTCCGTTTCCATTGGGTTTTTCCGACCCGTTGGCGGCTTTGGCGGGTTCTATGGGTTCCTTGTCTTAATTTGGCGATTTCCCTTCGTTGGCAATCGCGTCTTCGAGCTTGATATATCGATCAGCCCGATCCAAGAACTCTTGGGTACTTCTAACCCCATGCTTTCTGAGGCTACTCTAGAGGGGTGAATGGTGCCTAACTCCAACAGTTAGAGCCATCATCTTACCTTCATCGCCCACTGTCCATGCTCCAACTGCAGCTTGCATGAAGCATTGGACATACTCTTTCAAGGGATCTCCCACCTTCTGTCATATCTCGATTAGCTGGTTGGCCTCTGTGGGGTGTACACGACCCGCGTAGAACTGTCCGTAGAATTTCTTCATGAACATTTCCCAAGATACTATACTAGCAGGAGGGAACTTGAAGAACCACTCCTGAGCGGTATCAGATAGTGTCGCAAGGAAGATTCGGCAGCAGGCATCTTCCGACACTTTTTGTATGTCCATTTGTATCTTGAACTTATTAACGTGAGATACGGGGTCTCCGTACCCGTTGAAATTTGGTAATGTAGGCATCTTAAACTTACTGGGGGTTTCGGCCGCAGCAACCCTTTCTACGAAGGAGGTGCCCCTCCTCCTAGCGTACTCGATATGGGACGTACGTCCCCCAACAAGTTGCTGTACTGCCTGGTTCAGGGCATCAATCTGAGCCTGAATTGCATCTGGGACTGCTGGGGCCGCAGGTGCCGGGGGAGCGTACTCATCATGCCTCTCATGGCGTTCGTTAAGTATGTCCCTAAGATCGTCATCTCTTCATCTCTGCTCACTAGCTCTTAGCCGGCTAAAGATGTTCGGCTGCCTAGGCTGCCCCCAGTGTTGTGGCTAGTTGGCCTATTTTCTCTAGGTGGGGGGCTTCTACCTCCACCTCTCTCTTCATTTCTTCGGCCAGCGTTCCCTCAGCCAGAGTCAGCTTCATTATAGCCATGGCCATCCCTGAATTGTGGCTGACTATGGCGCAGCCGGCTTTTCGCGCTATTTCCTCCTCGGGGTGGCATCTCTCGAGCGTCAGGGGGAGGCCTGCGCTGGTTGTTGGGTCCCCATACATTGTTATGCCATGGGGGGCCCTTGACCGCAGAGCCTGACTCTGTGTTCCTTCTGTTGGCAGAAAGACGCTGTCTCATGCTCGGTAGATTCGGCTCTTCATCCCCTGGGCGTCTTGGGCTACGAGGTGGTTGCCCGGCCCTATTCTACCTCGAGCGCTGGGGATTGCCTCGAACAGCTTGGGAAGGAGGCTGCTGCTCAGGATCCCTAGGTGGGACATCATCCTGGGCCATAGGCGGCTGCTCCAGCCTTTGAGGGCTTGGATTTAGACCTCTTTGAGGTGGTGCGCTTGGTGGCTGCTCTGGCTGGGAGGCTGGTACAACTTGACCCTAGCCAGTTGAATGGATGCTTTAAGGGCAGCCATGGTATCCCTCTGCCGACAATCCATCTCAGCCTGCAGCTCACTTAGCTCCTGACGCTGGCGTTCTATTTCTCTTTGCTGTAGCACCATCGTCTCCGCAGCATTCTCTTGATTGGCCCTCAGATTGGCCAACTCATCTTGCAACACTCCTAGTGTTGCCCTCAGTGTTTCGAAATCTAGTTCCTCCTCATCAAACTCCAAATGTGGTTCATTCTCGGCCATATTTGGGGGAGGAGGTTGGGATGGTGCAGCGCCAGCAGCCTGTCCAGTTTTCTTGGATGTTTTTGCCATTAGATTCTTTCACAGTTCTTTCCCAATCTCTCAATGAAAGCACCAGAATGTTGAATGTACGACAAAGTATAAGGCAAGAATGAGAAAAATGATCTAACGGAAAGGAAGAAAACACCAAGGAATTATAGTGGTTCGGCCCCAAAGAATGGTAATGACCTACGTCCACTTAGTGATATTGTTATTATTGAATCTTAAAGTCATGATCAAAGAACTAGGGTTCTTGAGTTTCATAAACCTTAGATGTATTACAATAATACGATGAATAAATCACTTTAGCTCTTTTTTCTCTCAATATTTCGCAACAAGATTCAGGAAATGAAAAGTTCAAAAGTCCCTTCCTTGAGCTATTTCATGCATATTTATAGGCTCAAGGAGGGTTACACATGCTAACATGTCCTATCTTTCCTTAATAATCGCGTATCAAGATAAGAATGAAGAAATATTCAACGCAATTATTATAAGATTACAGCTTAAAAAGGAAATAACTTAGGTTATACGACCAACCTGGTCATATCAAAAATTAACCCTGACGATGTGGTGCACTTCTGGTCGATAGTCGAGCAGTACTTTCGCCACGTGTCAACCACGTGTGAGAAAGTATCACCACGTCATCAACAACCATTTTTTTGGGTAAACATCAGTGAACTCATGATCGATTGGATTATGTTATTCAACAAAATCAACATATGATCCAATTGCACCATGCTCATAATCAACATTGGAATCAGTACATGGAGCAAACGTTTTATCATAAGGTTCATCATGTGGATCAGCTCAATCAATTGGTGTACCATTGGACGATGAATGATGATCAATAGAATTATTTCGGCTATCCTCCGCAGTACTCGCCATACTAACCGCAACCGCCACCACCACCATTTTGAGATAGATTGTCGGGATTTTGGTAAGGCTTCTTTTTTCTTTCTTTATTTTACACATTAGGGAAAATGTGTTAATTAAGTGAGGGGGAGGAGTCTTATTTATTTGTGTTAGTAGTGTTTAGGTGTTTGGTTTTTGTTAGTATCTTAGTTGGGTAATTAACTTTAGGGTCATGTTGTTTTTGTTTAGGTTGTGTATTGTCTAGGGTGTTTAGAGTGACTGTTCAATCAAGTTGATAACAATTAGTCGATGGTAATGAATGAATGAATTGCTTGTATAGTTTGATGAAATGAAAGCCATAAAATATAATAAAATCTATGTGCTTGGTTGAATGTTTCTTTGAGTTGCTAGGGTACATTTAAATATTTGAGAGCTTGATCATGATTTTTTAATACATTTCATGCATTTGATGACATTTATGCTTGCTAAATATTGGTTGAGGTTTAAGATGTATGATTATTCCTAGAACTTGCTGGCTTGCTACTTGAGATGAAATCCTAGATGATGCATGTTTAGGAAGATGAGTTAGGAAATTTTTGGATCGATCGAACCTTTCTAGCCAACCTTCATAAATTTAATCCCTACTTACCCTTTTCGAGCTTAAAGTGCATTTCTTTGTTGTTGACACCTAGTTTGACGCTACTTGAAACACTTCACTATTTTTCCTTCCCTTGGATTTTACCATGAGCATACAAGTATTTGATTGGGGATTGGTTTTGTAAAGGGGTGTATTTTGTAATGGGTGTTATCAATAAATGATTGAGAAAAATTGAAAAATATTGAGAAAAAGCATGATCATGATTTTTTTAATACATTTTGTGCATTTGATGACATTTATGCTTGCTAAATATTGTTTGGGGGAAAAGATGTATTATTATTCTTAGAACTCGCTTGCTTGCTACTTGAGACAAAATCCTAGATGATACATGTTTAGGAAGATGATTTAGGCAATTTTTGGAACGATTGAAACTTTCTAGCAAACCTTGATTAATTATTCCCTAGTTACCTTTTCAAGCTTAAAGTGAATTTCTTTGTTGTTGACACCTAATTTGAGCCTACTTGAAACACTTCACTATTTTTTCTTCCCTTGGATTTTACCATGAGCATATAAGTATTTGATTGGGGATTGGTTTTGTAATGGGGTGTATTTTGGATTGGGTGTTATCAATAAATGATTGAGAAAATTTCAAAATAAAAAAGTTAGATATTGAAAGTAAACTACCTTCTCTTTGTACATGCATTGAAAAATAAGTTTGGGAGACTATAGATTGAAAATAAAAACAATTTGTAAGTGTGAATTTTCTCAATCTTAGAAAATAAAAGAAAAAAATGGGATTGTCTTTAGGTTGTAATGTGGAAATCAAGTTTGGTTTGTGTGGTTTGTATGCTTATGGTAATTTTGAGCTTAAATGACATTTTATCTACCTGTGCCTAAGCCTTTTGTTATAACCTATTAAAGTCCTATTGATTTTTGAGCATGTGTTGTCTACATTAGTGGAGAGTAGTAAGTGATGCAAGCATATGAGATAATAAAATTTGATGGTTTGTGGTCAGTAATTTGGTAAGTTTAAATGGATTAAAATGCATGTTATTTATTGAGCATGATTAGGAGAGCATATATTTGTTTGGACCTGAGTGAGTTGAAGATATATATTTGACCAAAATTCAGAATTGTCATGATGCTTGAATTTTTGAAAACTATATGAGCATGACAGACATAATTTGGAGGTTTGATTTGTTGTTTTCAACTTGATTCGTTTGTGTTTGGTTGATCTATGTTCTTACGATTGTTTAGAGTTCTTTACTCGAGGGCGAGTAAATGTTAAATTTGGGGGAGTTTGTTGAGTCTAGTTTTGTGTTGTTTTTAAGTCATGTTTTAGGTAGTTTTTATTAATCTTTCTAGTTGTTTAGTGCAGTATTATGCTTTGTTTATGCTTGTTTACAGGTTTTAGCTTTCAAATAAAGGAAAAGAGCAATTAGAGAAAATTGGTGAAGAAGATGACAAAAATTTGGCTTTTTGGTGTTGTATCTGTATTAGGATTGATCTTTCAGTCATTTAACGACTTCGGTGAATTTTTGGACTCAGAAATGTAAAAATTGTGAAAATTTTTAAAGGCCGCGACACTACAGTGATGAGCCGCAGCCAAGTCCAAGGCAGAAAGCTTGTCTTATTTTCAACGGTTTATACGAGTTGCAGTGCAGGGATGAAGAGTCGCGACGCTGAAGGCTTTGTCTGCCTAGAAATTGACCCAGAGACGCGGCGCTGAAAAGGTTGGGTCGTGGCCCACCTGACTTCCACGTGAAGCCAAAATTGACACGGGCTGTGGCACTTGAAGTGCTGGGTTGCGGCCCGCATTGCTTCCGAAGTAAAAAAGAAAGGTTTTAATCCTAATTTCAAAAGGAAAGAGGTAGACAATAAAGGGGGATAACAATTAGAAGTGGAGAACACCTCAGAGGGCATCTCAATTCGTTCTAAACAATTCTTTTTCTATTTCCTTTCATTCTTATGTTTAGCTTAAGTACTTATGATGATTTTAGAATGATTTTGAATTAAATCTTTTATTAGGGTTTTTAATGGATTCACTTGAAATCCTATTATGAGATAATGCAATGTTAATCTTCTTCTTCATCTATTGAGTTTGTTTCAATCTATGTTTATTTCATGAAATATGATTGGCCATCTATTTTCAGTATTTGTTTGAGTTTGAATCAAAATTCAGAAAGGTGAGATTTAAACAAACTTTGATTCAATAAACACAAACTTAATCTAGAATGAAAGTATCAAGATTATTTGCGTAGCATCTAGGTTGTGTATTCATTGCCTCCTAATTGTTGAATTTATCATAGAAATATAGAAAATTCTCACTTAGGTTGAGTTTTATAATTCCTAATCTAATTATAAAATGCTTTTGTCCATCTTGCTAATTTAATAAGAAGAAGAATTGTTGATATTGTGTTAGTGATTAGTAGGAGGGAGAGCTGATGAAATTAAAGTCCCTAATTTTTTTATCTCTTGAAATTTAATCTTGTTTATTCCGTTACTAGTTTGCATTATTTTAAATAGCGTTATTTTAATTATCAAAGTACAAAACCAGTTTTCATTAGCCAAATAGAAACCAAGAATTAATTTTTTGGTTATTGATAATTCAATCCTTGTGGGACGATACTTGGTCTAACCAATAAATTTATTACAAATTGCAGTTGTGTATACTTGCATAGCATAAAAATTCGCAACAGATTTATGCCAACGACAAGAGTTTGAAGTACTTCTTTACTCAGAAGGATCTTAATATGAGACAGAGACGTTGGCTAGAGTTGGTAAAGGAGTATGACTGTGAAATTCTTTATCATCTAGGGGATGCCAATGTGGTGGGAAATTGTTTGAGTCGGAGAGGTCTGGGACAATTATTCAGTTTAAAGGAGATATCAAAAGAGTTGGCAGAGGATATGACTAGAGCATGAATAATTAGTCAATATCACCTTGCAGTCTACTCTTCTGGAGAGGATAAAGGAGGGTCATTTGAGATATCCCCAATTGATGAAGCACAGAGGGGACGTTCTAGCTGGAATGGCTAAGGACTATACTATTTCAGAGATGGGTCTACTGAGATACAAGGATCAGATTTGTGTTCCAATGGATGCTGGTATTAGACGGGAGGTTATGGATGAATCTCATACTACACCGTATTTGCTTCATCCAGGCACCATGAAGATGTATCAGGATTTAAAATCCTTGTATTGGTGGCTTGAGATGAAGAAAGATGTGAGTGAGTACGTGGCTAAGTGCCTAACGTATCAGCAAGTGAAAGTTGAACACTAGAGACCGGCAGGGCTATTATAGCATTTGGGTATCCTTGAGTGGAAATGGGAGGACATCACTAAGGACTTTGTAGTTGGGTTACCAAGGACAGTGAGTCAGCATGACTTGGTAAGGGTGATCATTGTAATGCCCCGAATTCTCCGATGTATGAGCAATTAAGCAAGAGGAGTTTGGTCCCAGAGCAAGGAATGGACTCCAGAATTTTCCTTATGATGACCCATCTTATGAGCCTATTCGGGTTATACTTCAAGAAAGTGGTTGGCAGTAATTGGTAAATGTTGAGAGAATTCCTAAACCAAATGTCTCCTTGGTGTATGAGTTTTTTGCAAATTGGCCTGAGCAAGAAAATAATGCATGTTTTGTGAGAGGGAAGAGGGTATCGGTTAGTGCTGGGACATTTTACAATTTTTACGAGCTTGAGTCTTACCCGGATGAGCAAGATAAGTATAATTCGTTCTTACACACTGAAATTAATTATGAGGAGATGAAAAAGTTCATTGGTTGTCCCGGGGCTAGGATTACTTATACTCATGATGAGCCCAAACACATGTATAGATGTCAGCTCAACCGAATAGCGTGTGCGTTTTTGTATTTTGTGAGCGCTCGGTTGATCCCTTCTTCACATTTTTCTGATATTGATATGGACCGATTGCTGGTATATGCAATTATGAAGGGGATGCAAATAGATGTGGGTAAACAGATTAGAAATAGTATTGGGTTTATTTGTCGGCTCACGACAACTGGTGGATTAGGGCATGGTTTCAGTGCATCAGACTTATGTTACGGGATGGGAGCAAGGTATTATTACTAGTGGTGTTATTTATGGTTATTCTGCACCTATAGTAGTTCCTGACCCCGAGGAACAAAGACCACATCGTCGTCGGCGTGTTGAGGCTGCTCAACCAGAGGCTGCTCACGCTGTAGAGGAAAATGCAGAGATTGCTATTGATAAGGATCAACCATTGGCAATTGGTGGACCGATTGATCCTTATACCCAATACACACATGACCAACTGAACTATATTATTCAGCAGAACAATCACATGCAACAGTATTGGAGTACAAGGAATGCATATGAGCATGCTCATGTTGATCAACTTAATGAATTGGTCAATCGTTGGAATCTAAATGAAGCTCCACAACCTTACTTTCAGTATCCTCCAGAGTTTCATCCCTATCAGCAGTAGTCGCCTCTTCCACCACACCGATGTGGTTGTTTGGTAAGTTTTCTTTTCTCTTTATCTTTTTAACACATTGGGGGGCAATGTGTTATTTAAGTTTGGGGATGGATTACTTGGTTTAGTTGTTTTTAGTTTTTTTTTTTTTTTGTTGTCTTTAGTTGATTATAGTTTTGAATCATGTTGTTTTGAAGCCGATGATACTTATAACCATATGATGTGAGTGTTGTTTTTAGAACTATGTGAATCAGTATGCTTAGTGAAACTAATTTAGTGATTAGCTTTGATCTTAGTTTTAATTTCCATGAAAGTCTTAATTAATAAATTTCTTACAATCCTTTAATATATGCATGTTAAGTGGGTTTGTGCATTTGTGGATCAATATTTGAAAATATTTTAGAACTTGCATAGTTTGTTGATTGAGATGAAATTGGAATGATGCATGCTTAGGAAGATGATTTAGGAAATTCTTTGTAATGATTGAGCCTTTAAAGCCAACCTTAATATATTGAATCCCTAGTTACCCAATTTTGAGCCTAACATGATTCGTTTGTTGTTTGACACTTATTTCGAGCCTAATTGAAACTTGGTTATTTATCTTTCCTTTTGATATACCATGAGCATATGAAAAGTGATTAAGGGATGGTTTGTGATAAAGTTTATATTTGGAAATTTATGTCAACGGAAGAGTAAAAATTGAGAGAATAAAAAAATATATATTGAAAATTGTTGACGTTGTTTTTCACCAACAGTATATTAAGAAATAAAATGGGTAGATTAGTGCTTGATGGTAAACCGCAATGAAATAACAAGAACCCACTCAAAAGCACAGAACTTTTACGTGGTTCAGTGGTTAAAATCCACCTAGTCCACGAGTCAATATTATTACTATTTCTCTCTCTATTTTGGCAGAGTTTCGGTAATATAGAAAACAATTGGCCCCCCATCCCTGTCCAACATTCCTAGTATTTATAGGGGAATTTTATGAATAGGTTTGGGTCACTGTGTAAATAGACCGCGTAATTATATATGGTATATAATTAATGCAAATTCCATTTACATTGGGATATGATTTGATAACATAATAAATATGCCTCTGCTATCTCGAGTAATAAATGATATAGATATGAGACAGCCTGGTCATTAATGAGTGCATAAAGATTTCCCAAGTCTCATGAGATCCTTCAGTATGCATTATATCTAGCCCCTCGCGAGCTGAATATCTCACATGAACTCGTGTTTAATAGCTATCTGATTTCGAGCTCGTAGTAAATCCAGGATGCCTAATATTGGGTCTGATCATTATGAGCCTCGAGTTGTTCACTTGGTTAATGACTAGATATTTTACTTGGTTATCTTTCCACGTATTTAACTGCCAGCTGTACCTGAGCTGGACAAGTGAACTCGTGCTAAGTTTAGGGTACAACATTTGCCCCCCAAGCTCCTTCTCACGTTTGATGCCATCACTTTCTGACATAAACAGTAGGGGCTTTTAGACTTCTACCATATAAAATTATTCCTACCCACTACTCGAGTATTGGATACATGGCTTCCTGCAATTGGCATCCGTTCGGGTTTCGAGGACTGAAACAACTATTCTATCAATATTTTGCCGCCATATGGTCTATTTAACCTTGACCCTTGGATCCCGAACTAACACAATTGGATGGCTCATATTGATTTCTGTGGTTTACGTATAAATATGGTGATCAGTCTTAAGACCTCACCACCTTTATAATAAAAAAATTTCCCTTTTCAAACACTTAAGCTTCCCTTCTTCTTCTCCAGAATCCCCTAGAAATATTCATCGTCTTGTAGAACTTCAGAAGTTTTCAAGGAGCTTCCAGTGGCCATACCTACATTTCCTCTGAATCAAACTTATTTTCTGTAAGTATTTCATCCCCTGGTTTGAGAAATGTTTTTTTATTCTTCATTTTCCAATGAGAGATTTTTTTTTTTACTTCAAAAATGTTCGTTGTTCAATATCGTTAGGCTATTTCTAAGTGCCAATAGGAAATGAGTTTTGGTTTAGGCTTCATGAATGAACCCAAACTAATTTAGAAATAGGACACTCATAAATCTGGGAAATTTTCTGGGCTAATGTGGGGGAACCCTAATGGAAAATCGGTTTGAAGAATACCTGTTTAAGGTATCGAAACCGAAGGGGTTTTAGGTTTAACCCTAGGTAGCTTCAGGGTTATGATTCTTTAGGCAGTTTTGCATTACCCAAAGGAAAGTAGTGGGCCAGATAGTTCTGACACGCGGAATCCAAAGTATCTGGGGATTTTAAGAAATCGAAACGCGTGGCCTAGGATACCGCGTGAGACCATGCGTTGAGACTAGTACAAAGTTTAGCTCGTATAAACTTTCAAACTTCGAAAGTAGTCCTTTTCATCCTCCGTACCTCAACGACCATAGTTATAGATCATCTTAGGTCACCTACTAACTAAGCTGCTTTGTCATCAGGGAATCTGAATCATGGCACCTCCAAAGAAGAATGTCGCGAGCTCATCTACCCAAAACAAAGATAAAGGCAAGCAGATCTCCTCTGAATCTCCTATCCCACATTTTGGTCCTGTGGTGGAGAGAGAAGTCATTGTCGACCCCAGCGGTTTTTTCGAGGCTGAGCATATAGTCTAAAGGATAATGACTCAGGAGAAGGTGAAAAACATTCTGTAGAGTCATAATATCGAGCTGGGAGCTGGCGGTCTCCTCCCCCGACCTGCATTTGAAGGAGAACATAGCTATGCCCCCTTCCAAGATGACAATGGGGCTTGGAGTGACGAGTACTTAAAGGCTGGTGTTTACCTCCCATTGGACCAATACTTTGTAGATTTTTTGAACTATGTCAAATTGGCTCCCTTCCAGCTCCCCCCAAATTCTTACAAACTTTTGGCGGGACTAAAATATATGTTTCTGAGGCATGATTGGAAGGTCCCCACCGGAGCAGACATTTTATATTTCTTCTGCCTCAAAGCGAGAAAGGAAGAGGTGATGGGTTTTATTACCTCATCAGATTCCCTAACTCGACCTCCATCTTCAAGCTTCCCAGCCACCCAAATGACTATAAAGATTTATTCTTTATGGCGAATGGGTTTAAGAATTGTGAACATCAGTACTACAACCGTCCTCATAAGTCTTTTATCTTTGTGAACTCAGCACATGAATTTTTATTCCTTTCATTGTGAATTTTTTTTATATATGTCACGACTGAGTTTTTTCCTCGTGCAACTATATTTGCAAGGAAAGGCAAATCTGTGACCCTCGGGTCAGTACGAGACTTTCTCCAGTATCCCTCCCGGGGAAAAAGATTATCGACAGGTCATGAATGATGCCACCATGTTAGCATGAAAATTGATCAGTGAGGGTCAGACATTAGCTCTGAGGACTCGAGCTCCACTCCCCGTTATCCTCGAGCTCCCCTCTTCTCAAGAAGCCTTGCCAGCCACTGAGGACACTGAACAGGAAGAAGACGTGGCACCACTTGTGCAAAAACACATGAGCTCCTGAATCCAATCAGGGGCCCGATCCTGAGCGAGCTGCATCTGGAGTAGCAGCCAGCCCTTCTGACCAAGGTAACCCATAACTTTTTAGAGAATTAGATCGGGCTTCTGCTAGCTTTAAGTTAATCTATTTTAACCCTAACCAACTTGTTAGCCGAGATCTTATCGATCTGGATCTAAACGTAACCCTTCTCCAATGCATGGATCATTTGGTGGTACGCTATGATCATAGCTATCCCAAAGGCACCGTTGTAGTTTATAACACATTAAACTTTAGATCCTCCATCTTCGAAGAATATGGGACAAATTGTAGGACCTAGCCTTCTCAGCTCCAGGGTGCATTTGCTCATGGGTTCAAGCAATACATAGATGAATCCAGCCCCGAGGAGAGACCTGAACCCCCTAGGATCCAAGAGATCATAGCCTGAGATTCCCCCTCCCCTCCGTTAATCCCAGAGTTAAAGGTCGTGCCTAACCCGGGCCATACATCCGAGCTGATAGTAATAGATTCCTCCCCTAGCCCGGAGGGTTGGACCCTTGTTCTTTTTCTTTTTCTTTTTTGCAATTATAATACCTTTGAAGCATTACTCATGTGAATTAAATCTTCTGTTCGTTCTTTTTTTAGGTGAATAGATGGAATCATCAGGAGCTCCCAATTTAAGGAGCGCCTTCAAGGCTGGGGGGTCCGAAACTGGTCCCGTGGTAAAAAGGCCCAGGGTGGTGAAGAAGGCCCAGGGTACCACAAAATCCCCCCCTAAGGGTAAAGGAGCGAGCACTGCTCGGGAGCCAGCTCCGGTGACAACTGTCACTGTCCAACAAATTCCTCCTCCCCCTCCTCAACATATGCGCCCCTCACACCCCCAAGTGATTCAAACCGAAGGCCCCGTCCAAAGTGAGATTCCTCTTGTCCGGATACCGGTCGAGCCACACGATCTAGAAAAGATTCCCGAGTCCTTTCAGGGTATTGTGTATGAGATGGCGAGTCACATGGTGGGCCATACATATAAGGCTAATGCTAGGGATTTGAGGGCCATAGAGGAGCGCAGCCCGGAAGATGTTCTCAAATTCGCTATGAGGATGAACCTCACCGTGAGTCCTTTTCCCACTACTAACCTTTCTTTATTATGTTTATTATTTTTTATTGATTTACTTCGTTATTTTGCAGTCTGTCTTGGATCAATACCGAAGCATAGCTTGTGTCAAGGACAGGAACGAAGAACTACGAGCTGACTTAAACGCTGCCAGAGCTGCATTGAGTGTTTCTCAAGAGAGTGATCATGCTGCCAAGGCTACTATCATTTCTTCTCAAGAGGGCGAGCAATTCGCGAAGACCACATTGTCTGCCTCTCAGACTCAAGTCGCGGAGGCGAGTCGCCGTGCTGATCATATTTAGGCCGAGAACGACGAACTAAAAGCAATGCTAATCGAGGTTGAGGTTAAAGCCAAGGAGGAAGCACTGCAGTCTTCGTCAACAATGGAGGAGATGCTTTACCGTTGTTGAGATTTCAACCAGGACAGGAAATTATCTTCCATGCAGCCCGAGCAATGGGACCCGTATCTTGCTAAATTCAAGACCCAGTTTTCGCAAGAAACCTCGGAGACTGGTGAGGCTTCCTGAGTAGCTAAGGGAGACGGTGAGGAGGTTACTTCAGCAGACCGAGCTGACGGAGCCCAATGAGTTTATTCAAGATTTTCTTTTGTAATCATTATCATATATTTTCTAACAATCCATTGGGATTAAAACAATTTCCTTCGGGCTTAGCTTGAGGTTTTTTTCTCTTCGATTTGACGATATTTTTTCTTATTCGAATATACATCTAACTTGTGATCTATTTGTCTTTCCTTTATTATTTTTTCATGTTTATGAATCCTTAGACTCTTGTACATTCGAAATCTTAAGGATCGAATTTAGATCGAGATAGATTTTATTAATCTTAGTTGCATCCAAGAATTTGCTCGCTTATTTGCATCATACCTGTTAAGAATAAGGCCTCGGCCCTGGTTATATCCAGGGTTTTCCATAAGCTTAATAGCATTATACCTGTTAAGAATCAGGCCTCGGGCCTGGTTATATCCAGGGATTTTAATAAATTTTTCTTTTTTTTAAAGCTTACTTCGTGCTAGGTTTATTGAAAGCTCGAGCTTTAAAAAGTTGTTGAATAATCAATTTCTCGAAGCTTCTAAGCTTCTGGCTTGGTTATATCCAGGGTTTTAGATGAATTAAAGCTTAGTTCGTGCTAGGTTTATTGAAAACTCAAGCTTTAAAAAGTCATTGAATAATCAATTTCTCCAAGCTTCCAAGTCTCTAATCTTATCCGAGTAGGCTTAATTTTCTCAAAAACAAAACTCACCTCAGTTATGTGCCCCCCAAGTAACCAAAATGTATAAAATTTCCTGGTTGCTTTTACAATTTGAGAACACGAGCTTGCAATACTAAAACTAAGAAATGGCTTTTATAAATAAGCCTTACATTGGTGGTAATATTATTGATAATACTTTTTTAAATGAATAGCATTCCAGGTCTGTGGGACTACTTCCCCATTTAGTCGGGCTATCTTAAAAGTCCCTTCGCGTAAGACTTCTACGATCCGGTAGGGTCCTTCCCAGTTCGAGCCCAACACACTATCCTTGGGGTCTTTATTCACCAAAAAGACCCTTCGGAGAACTAGATTGCCTAATCGGAGTCTGCGTCTCTTGAATTTTAAATTGAAATAGCGAGTGATCTTTTGTTGATAATGGGCGAGTTGTAATTGCAATTCCTCTCGTTTTTCTTCAATCAGATCGTGAGATGCGCTGAGTAGCCCGTTATTCGGTTCTTGATCAAACGTCCTCTGCCTGTGAGTAGCTACCAAGGCTTCAATTGGAAGCATGGCCTTGCTTCCGAAGGTTAGGGAAAAAGGAGTATGCCCTGTGGAGGTCCGGTGAGAAGTTCGGTAAGCCCACAGTACTTGCAGAAGCTGCTCGAGCCATAATCCTTTGGCTTCGTCCAACTTTTTCTTCAGGTTTTCCTTGAGGGTCGTATTTACAGCCTCGACCTGGCCATTGGCTTGTGGGTATGCTACCGATGAAAAACTCTTCATTATGCCGTATCTTTCACAAAAGTTTATGAAGAGATCACTATCAAACTGCATCCCATTGTCTGACACAATCTTCTTAGGAAGTCTAAATCAATAGATGATATTCTTCACCATGAAATCCAGGACTCTCTTTGAGGTGATGGTTCCCAGAGGTT
The DNA here is from genome assembly GCF_963169125.1 of Humulus lupulus. NCBI lineage: Eukaryota > Viridiplantae > Streptophyta > Magnoliopsida > Rosales > Cannabaceae > Humulus > Humulus lupulus. The sequence continues at coordinate 107,330,452 of NC_084793.1, forward strand.
CAACTTTTACCCACTTCATGAAGTAATCGATTGCCACTACTGCATATCGAACTCCTCATTTTCCCACAGGTAGGGAACCTATCAGGTCAATTCCCCATGCTGTAAATGGCCACGAGGATGAAATCATTGTTAGCTCGACTGGAGCAGCTCGGGAAACTATGGCAAAACACTGGCATTTGTTGCACTTCTAAACATACGAGATTGAATCTTTCGTGAAAGTGGGCCAAAAATATCCCTGCCTCAGTACATTCAGCACTAGGTTTTACCCCCCAGCATGATCTCCATAAAACCTTCCTCTATTTCTTGCAAAATGGTTTTGGCTTCTTCAAGCAGAACACATCGTAGGAGGGGCAACGAATGACCTCGCCGAATACAGGATTCCATCAACTATTATGTACTATGGAGCCTGATAAAGTATTTTTCTCGCGTCTTTTCTATCATCAAGTAACTTTCCAGTCGCGAGATATTCCATTATAGGAGTCATCCAGATCGGTCTTATGTCAATCATTCCGACCTCCATTGCTTCTCCTATTACACATGGGCTCTCCAGGAACTCCACTGGTACTACATTTAATGTTTCAACCTCTTTCATGGTAGCAAGTCATGCCAAAGCGTCAGCGTTAGAGTTCTGCTCAAGGGGTATCCGTTCAACATAGCTCCCCCTTTACCTTAGCCAAGTAGGCCGCCATCTTGATACCTCGAGTTTGATATTCTCCAAATTCCTGATTTACCATGAGTTGGGAATCACTATAGCATTGGATGGCTTTTGCCCTCAGCTCTCTTGCCACCCTCAGCCCTGCCAGTAAGGCCTCATATTCTGCTTCGTTGTTGGATACCTCAAATCTGAATCTCAGAGTTGTATGGAATCGATGTCCTTCTGGAGAGATTAAGATTATCCCAGTTCCTGATTCATTCTTGTTTGACGATCCATCAACGAAGATTTTCCATAATTTATGCACCGGCTCCCTTATGAGCTCGTCCTGAAAACTGATGCATTCAGCCATAAAATCAACAAGGGTTTGACTCTTGATTGAAGTATGTGGCATGCATAATCTCTCAAACTGGCTAAGTTTGATGGCCCACTTTAAGAGACGTCCCGACATTTCAGGTTCTTGCAAACCCTGCCTTAATGGTTAGTCAGTTAAGATGTTGACAAAATGGGAATGGAAATATGGCTGGAGCTTTCTGGAAGCCAATATTAAGCAGAATGGCAACTTCTCTATCAGTGGGAACCGTGATTTAGCTCCGAGAAGCCTTTTGCTTACATAATACACTGGTTTCTAAGCACAGTCTTCTTCTCGAACTAAAACGACACTGATTATATTCTCTGTCACGGCCAGATAAAGGAATATACACTCTCCAGACATCGATTTGGATAATACCGGGGGCTCTGCCAGATGCATTTTGAGATCATGGAATGCCTATTCGCCCTCTTCGGTCCACTCAAATTTCTTGATTCCTCTGAGCAAGTTGTAGAATGGCAGACACTTGTCAGTGGATTTTGAAATGAAGCAATTTAAAGCCGCCACCCTTCTAGTTATTCTTTGAACTTCTTTACGCGACCTTGGTGAAGGAATTTCTAACAACGATCTGATTTTTTCAAGATTCGCCTCTATTCCCCTTGTGTTGACTATGAGCCCCATAAATTTTCCAGATGCCACCCCGAAAGTGCATTTTTGGGGATTCAGCTTCATGTCATATCTCCTTAATATTCCAAAACATTCTTCCAAGTCAAATACATGGTTATTGGCAGTCTTTGACTTAACAAGCATGTCGTCGACATACACCTCCATGTTTCTCTCGATCTAGTTAGCGAACATTTTGTTGACCAAGTGTTGGTATGTATCCCCGGCATTTTTCAATTTAACAATATACGTAATGCTCGGTCATGAAACTAGTATGCTCTTGGTCCGCAGGGTTCATCGCGATCTTGTTATATCCAGAGTACGCATCCATGAAAGACATGAGCTCATGACCTGCCGTGGCGTCTACCAACTGGTCAATCCTTGGCAGTGGGAAATAGTCCTTAGGACAAGTTTTGTTTAGGGCGGAGAAGTCGATATAGGTTCTCCACTTTCCATTCGGCTTTGGGACCAGCACAGGATTGGCAACCCAGACCTGGTATTTTGCCTCCCAGATAAACTCACATCTTAATAACCGAGCTACTTCTTCCTCTAGTGCTTCAGCTCAAACCGTTCCCAAAAGTCTCCGTTTTTGGGATTTTACTGGCACGTTCTTGTCCAAATTTAATGTTTGCATTATTATATTCTGAATGATTCCCACCATATCCTCATGCGACCAGGCGAAAACATCCAGGTTCTTCTGTAAAAAATCGACCAACTTCTTCTTTCTTTTGTCTTCAAGATTCTTTCCAATCTTTATGACTCTTGAGGCTTCTTTGGGGTCGATGTTCACTTCCTCGAGCTCTTCTATGGCTTTGAGCTCTGATCTGTTTTTACCTATCTGCGGATCAATTTTGTCACGTTGGGCAACCTCACTATCCTCTTCTTGTTGAGGTTCTTTCATCCCATGAGTGACTTCCACCTCTTGGGACTCCTCACTTCCGTCATTTATGACCATTGCCTATTGCCTGGGTTGTGACTTTCCCTTCATAGAAATGCTATTGCATTATCTAGCAGTGAGTTGATCACCTCTGACTATGCATATCCCTATAGCTGAGGGGAATTTTATTTCCAGGTGCTGGATAGATGTTATGGCTTCAAATTCCATCAGCGCAGGTCAACCCAAAATCGCATTGCATGCGGCCAGACAATCGATTACCATGAACTCTAGTACTTTGGAGATAGTTTGTGACTCTTCTCCCAATGTCACCACCAGTCTGATTGTCCCTATGGCCACTGATCCTTCACCCAAAAACCCGTACAGAGTCATCGAGGTCGCCTTCAAATCAAATACGTACAATCCCATTTTTTCAAGGGTGGACCTGAAAAGTAAATTTATAGAGCTTCCGTTATCCACCAGTATTCTTCGGACCCTTTGGCTGGTGAGCTACACGGTTACTACTAGCAGATCATTATGTGGGAATTGGATGTGGCTAGCACCCTCTTCCGTGAAATGATCGGTTGCTTTTCCAATTGCTGCTATTTCGATAACTGTTGCTCCGGGACAAACTGCACCCCGTTATGAGCCTTTAACTCATCAATGTACCTTTTTTGGGCTCCACTGTTCGTGCACGCCAAATGAGGTCCTCCTGCAATAGTGGTTAAATCTCCCCTACTATCGAAGGAGGTTCGACCTGGTTTGACTGAGCTCCAGATTGGCCCATCAGAACTACTGGGACTGATTAAGGGTTCTTCCAGGCGGGTTGATTAGGAATTACCCAATTTCAGGCATACTGGGCCAACAATCCAGCTCTGATGTGAGTTTCAATTTCATCCTTTAGCTTTTGACAATCATCAGTTTTATGACAAATGTCGTTATGGAATTGGAGGAATTTTGAAGGATCTCTCTTCGCCCTCTAGTTTCTCAAAGGTTTTGGTATCTTCCATGGAAGGCGATTAGAATTTTCCATAAATATATGCTCTCGGGTGTCTGTTAGGTCGGTATATGTAGCATAGATAGGTTTGAACTTCTCCCCGGAATTGTTTTTCTTCGTCCCGCTCTGGTTTCCCTCACCATTCCCCATCCTTTTGTTGTTCCCCCCTTGGTTATTTTGGGTAACGGTTTGAGTCATAGCTGCAACATCCGTTACTACTCCAACGGGTTGGACAGGGGTCTGGCTGGTTCCCGCGACAGAAGCTCACGTCTCCTCCAGGTTTATCCATTCTTGAGCTCAGGCCAAGAATTCTTCTATGCTTTTAGCTCCTTTTCTTTGGAGTTCTTGCCATAGTTCGCCCCCAATGAGGATTCCCGTCCTCATTGCCATGAGCTTGGAGTTGTCATCAGCATCCCTAGTTCGTGCAACAACATTGGAAAATCTGCTCAAATATGTTTTCAGTGTCTCACAAGGTTGCTGCTTTACGTTGGGCAATAAATCATTCTCAACCCGAGCTGCCTGTGAAGCTCGGAATGCTTTTTTGAAATTGGAAGAAAATTTCCTCCACGATCTTATGGAATGCCTCTTATATTATTTAAACCACTGCCTGGCAGGCTCGACCAGAGTTGCAGGGAACAAGATACACCTTATATCGTGCCCGACATTGTGGGCCATCATCATGCTGTTAAACATTCTAAGGTGATCGAATTGATCTCAATCTCCACAAAACTTTGACATGTGCAACATCCTAAAACCTTCAGGATATGTTGCTACCGCAATGTTTGGAGCAAAAGGTTCGAGCTCCTCGTCTAAGTCGCAATCGTCCTTTTCCTTCCCGGACAAGAGTCTTTTTACTTACTCTTTCATTAGAGCTAGTCTCTCGAGGGTTTGGTCCCTAGTCCCTAGGTTAGTTGGGGGCTGTTCAACAGTTCCCATCCTATCATACGTGTTTGATGGGTTATTGTCCCTCCAAGCTCGAGCTTGGTTAGGTGGGGCATTCCCGTTGTTGTGTACTATGGACGAACCTCCCTCGTGTCGAGTATACCTAATATCTTCATCCAAAGCTAGATACCTTCTCTGCGAGTTTAGATGATCTCGCAAGTCGGGCTGTGGATCATACTGGGGACTTTGCGCTAAACTCAAATGATTTCTTAGGTCGCTCTCGGACCTGCCGCTATGATGGCTTTCTGTCCAATAATTTCTGTTTCCAAAGCTTACAGCTCGCGGTTGGGATCGAGGGCCTAGATTCTCAACACGCATTCGTGGGATGGAAGTATTCACGGACGGGGGAGGATTTCTTATGCTATCCCCATGAGCTAGAATATCTCGTTGAGGATGAGGTGGTGTTGGATGTCTTACAGGTGACGGAGGATGCCTTATTAGCAAGGATATCCTCGTTCCATCAGGACGGACAAAATTAGCTCGCCTTTGTTCTACTGCAATGTCCCTAGTTCTCTATGTCTGGCACTCCGGTTGTGGCACAGAGGGATTTGTTGGAGCATTGTGCCTTTGTGAGCCTTTCCCAGCCCCTCCCCATGGATTGTAATGGGCATTCCTAGGAATCTGTGAAGAAGGCACCGAGCTTGGGGTCGAAGTCCTTATTGACCGACTGACATGCTGATGACCCCTATAATGGTCAATGGGCCAAACATTTTGGTGATTTCTCCCTCAAGGCACAGAACTTGGAGTGGCGATCCTGATAGATCGACTCAGTTTAGACCGGTTACTCCTGTGGGACTTGTGAGACCCACTTTTCCTCTTTCTGACATTAATGTCGGTTACAAGAAAGGGTAACCGAGCTAAGACCTCCTCAATATGGCTGTTTTCCCTAGTGCGATGGCTCCTCAGTTGCATGTTTTCCATCTCGATGGAAGTCAGATAGCCTGGATTAGGATTTGGCGGTAACGATGCCGAACTCTCAGTATCGCCCTAACCCATCGGTTGTTTTCCCAGACTTTACTAAACATCTAGACCCCTTTCATTGGGAATAGCAGTGTGATGAGCCTCCTACCCATCAGGCTGTTCTGTCTCATTGTCGTGCATAGAGTGAGTGACCACCATGATGAAAGTTGACTGGAACTTGTGAAGTACTAATTTACTCTCAATGAAAGCACCAAACTGTTGATGCGGTTTTTCGCCAACAATATATTAAGAAATAAAATGGGTAGATTAGTGATTGATGGTAAACTTTAATGAAATAATAAGAACCCACTCAAAATCACAGAACTTTTACGAAGCTCAGTGGTTAGAATCCACCTAGTCCATGAGTCGATATTATTACTATTTCTCTCTCTATTTTGGCAGAGTTTAGGTAATATAGAAAACAATTGGCCCCCCATCCCTGTCCAACATTCCTAGTATTTATAGGGGAATTTTATGGACAGGTTCGGGTCACCGTATAAATAGACCGCGTATTTATATATGGTATATAATTAATACAAATTATTCCCATTTACATTGGGATATGATTTAATAATATAATAAATATGCCTCTGCTATCTTGGGTTATAAATGATATAGATATGAGACAGCCTGGTCATTAATGAGCGCATAAAGATTTCTCAAGTCTCATGAGATCCTTCAGTATGCATTACATATAGCCCCTCGCGAGTTGAATATCTCACATGAGCTCGAGTTTGACAGCTATCTGATTCTAAGCTCGTAGTAAATCTAGGACGCCTAATATTGGGTCTGATCATTATGAGCCTCGAGCTGTTCACATGGTGAATAACTAGATATTTTACTTGGTTATCTTTCCACGTATTTAACTGCCAGCTGTACCTGAGCTGGGCAAGTGAACTCGTGCTAAGTTTAGGATACAAAAAAAAATGAACTACACTCTAAATAAAAATATAAAGAAATAAGTTTGGGGGTGTAGTGTCATTCGATAAAAAAAAAATTCATGAGTATGAAGTTTCTCAAAGTATGAAATTTTGGGGATTATTTGTGGGTTTTAAGTTGAGAAAGATTGGTTTTTTTGAGTTGTATGCTTATAGTATGGTTGAGCCTAGATGATTTTTTATTTACCTACCTGAGCCTAAGCCTTTCGTTATAAGCTTAAAAAGTCATTTTGACTTTTTGAGCATGTGTTATCATATTAGGGGAGATTGATGAATTATGCTATCATATGAAATACTTGGTTTTGATGGAATAATTTGGAAGATTTGACATGTATATGGTATTGTAATTGTGTGTTCTTTACTAGTTAAGGCTATTTGAATTAGCAAAGATTGAAGATTGACTATTGTATTGATTTTACTGAAATTATGGATGAAACGTAGTTGAAAATTATGAGCTTGTATTGCATGGTTTTCTTGAGGTTGAGGCTTGTTAGGTTATAACTTGATTCATGTTTGTGATTAGTTTGTTTTAGAAAGTTTCAATAGGTTTTACTCAAGGATGAGTAAAAGTTAAGTTTGGGGGAGTTTTATAGAGTGGTTTTTATAGTGTTTTAGAGAGTTGTTTTATGGAATTTTTTAGCTTATTTAGTTATGTTTGTGTAGTTTGACGCTCTTGTTGCATGTGTTTAATAATATTTCAGGATTTATGGAAAAATTGATAAATGACCGTGTTCGGCCTCGAAAAGATGTGATTTGGTGAAAAAAAGGCATTTGAGCCGGGGCGCTACGATTAGACAGAGACACCGAATCTTGAGAAGTCAAGGGTCGCGGTGCTACCTTTGAGAGCCACGATGCTATTGATTGGTGAATTTGAGTCGTGGCACACCAGCATTAGAGCCGCGACACTTGTTGAGGCAGAGACAAGACAGATTTCGATTCTTGGACACAGGCCGTGACACTTCATTATTGGGCCACGACGCTTGAGAAGGTCAAAGTCAGAATCAGGGCATTTTACGCAGGGGAAAAAGTGGAATTTCACATTAAAAACACAAAACAACTATATATGTAATATGATGACGATTTTTAATGAAAAACCCTAAGAAGAGACTCAAGGAACACTATATGGAGGCAAAAGCTTGGAGAACAACTAGTTCTATCATTCTTTTTCTTCTTCTTCTTCTTCTTCTTCTTCTTCTTCTTCTTCTTCTTCTTCTTCTTCTTCTTCTTCTTCTTCTTCTTCTTTTACTTTCTCTTGTAATGATGTTTATATTTAGTTTGATGGATTTGATTATGTTTAGCATGAACTAATTTTCTTATTTAGGGTGTTAATGATTCTCTTGATAATCTAATGCAGCTTTTATGAATTTCTTATAAATACTGTGGACTGTTTGACTTGTATTTAATGCTTGATCACCATTTACATGATTTATATGATTTTAACCAGAGATCTGGGAAGTGAAGGATAAATATGCTATAGTCAAATAATCATAGATTTATATTTGACTAGAGTACATGTGTGATTTGTGTAGCTTAGGGATTAGGTGTTTAATACATGCAATATGTTAGTTTACCACAGAGATGTAGGAGATTGCTTATTGTCGAGAATTATAAGTCATAGTAACATTATAATTTACAATTGTAATCCACTATCACAATAGAGATATGAATTCTTAAATTCACATTAGAAAGGCATAGGTGGATAGTTGATGAAGTTAATAACCTTAATTCTTATTCCATTGAATCAGTATTTAGTATTGAGTTCTCTATTGTTATATTTTATTATTTTATTGTTTTATTCCTTTAGTTTTATAAATTCAAAATTTATTATTGGTCAATCAATTAGAATTAAAGAAGAATTTTCGGTAGTTAATAATAATCTTCGTGGGAACGATACTTGATTTATCACTTTATTACCTATTACGATTACGTATACTTGCATAGTTAAAAATTCTTTCAGCAACATCATGACTCGACATGGGTGATCGTGGATCGATATACCAATTCAGCTCACATTTTGCCTTTGAGAACGAATTACACTATGGATCAGTATGCTGAGTTGTATGTGAGGGAGATTGTACGTTTCCATGGGGCACCCCAAGTCTATAGTCTCAGATCGAGATCCCACCTTCACTACTAAGTTCGAGGGATGACCATAGACGGCTATGGGTATGCGGCTGAAGTTCAGTACAACTTATCAATCTCAGACAGATGGGAAATCTAAGAGGACGATTCAGATATTAGAAGACATGCCTCAGGCATGTGTATTAGATTTCTATTCACCTAATCGCTTAGAACCTTGACTTATTGGTGATAAATTATAATTGAGATTAATGTTGAAGTTTGTATTAATTATGATGAAGAATATAACCTAGGTTAAATAGATTGAATGTTTATGGATTTATTGCTTAGAGTAACCTGTCTCCTTGTAACTTAATGCTTTCATTAAATTAATTTTTTGGAGTTCTCCTTTAGTTTGTTTAATGAATTGAATTAATTAAGAGTGTTTTCTTTGATTAATTATATTGGGAGATTGGGGTAATGACGATTTCGTGTTATCTACGGTTTGTAATTTGGTAGGGAATAGAGTTTAATGATGTTATTGATTGCTTGAATGATTGAATAGTGGTGGAGATTAAGTCCTTAATAATCTTTTATTATTGAGTTCTTTTTTAAGTTTTTATTGTTTCTTTTTAATTCTTAAATTTAAAAAACCTATCTTCATCAAATTCTTGATTCTTTAATATTAAATAGAATTAGTAGTCTACGTGGGATCAACTCTTACTACTGCTATATTGAAGTAATTGGCTTAGATTGAAATTAATAATTTTTAAATTTGGTACAATTTATGACGCGCATCAAGTTTTTGGCATAGTTGTCGGGGACTATTTTATTCAATGTATTATTCATTTTTTTTTATTTATACTAATTTGGTCTATTAGTTGCAGTTTATGTTTTCAGGACTTTCATAGAATTTGGTTTGAATTAGGGGTACTATCATAGGTTTATCAATTCATTCAATGTCCCCACACAAATCAATAGACATGACCCAACGTAATGACCAAAGCATTAAGTCGAGCTAACGACGTTAAACAAAGCAAACTTGTAGGAGTTTTTCTTGCCCTTTATTTTTTAGTATGCATTGATTTTTATTTATTTCAGCATTGAGGAAGGGGGGGGGGGGGGGGAGACTTTTGTATCTATCTTCTTCTTATTATTATTATTATTATTATTTGGTTTTTGATTTGTTTTTATTAGTTTAAGTAATAAAGCATGGTAGAGTTGAAAGTAATTAGTTAACGATAAGATTTTTTATTGTGATTGATATGATTTTAGGAAAATGATAGATTTTACATGAATTGTGTGCTTGACTTTTGTTTTCATTACTGCTTAGGCTTGATTCTTAATTTTTAAACATATACACAATTAAAGTTACTTAGTTGCTGGTACTTAGAAAGATTTATGCATGCTAAAATAATATTTGTGTTTAGTCTTTACCACTCTAGAACTTATTTGATGATCATTTGAGGTGAAATTTATTAGTTACACATGATTAGGGATATGATTTAGGCAATTTCTTTGGATCGATTGAGCATTTCAAGCTTACCTTATTTATTTATTCCCTAGTTATTAATTTTGGGATTTTTTTTTATCCTTTTGATTTTCTTAGTTTACCCTAATACATGAGCTTTATGAAACGAAAAAAAGAAAAATATCCTTACTTTAAACCCGTCCCACCATAGGTATAGTGTTTTGATTGTTTGTTTGTTGTGAGGGAAGTTGGAAAGTGGCAAGTATTGAGATTAAGATTTTGTATTGGGGTTGTGCTTTAAATGTATAAAACCTATAATTTCTCTAAAAAAAAAAACCATAAGTATGATGTTTTGATTGTTTGCTTGTTATGAGGGAAGTTGTAAAGTGAGAAGTATTGAGATTAAGATTTTGTATTGGGGTTGTGCTGTAAATGTATAAAACATATTATTTTTCTAAAAAAATTGCACGTGTATTAAAAAATGAAGAAAAAGAAAAAAAGAAATTCTATGAAAAAAGAAAGAAAACTTGCGACAATTCAAGCGTGGGGGAAATAGTGAGATATATGTTTTAAAAATAAAAGAAAAAATGAGATATTTTAGGAATTGTTGGGGAATATTTGTAAGGGTTGATAGTAGAAAAAAAATGTATGCTATAATGTGATTTTTGCCTAAATTGTCTTTCTTTTCTACCTTTAACCTTAGTCATAAATTATAAGCCTATCAAGTTCTATTGATCCTTTGATTATGTGATCTTACATTAATGAAGAATGATTAGATAATAAGCCTATGGAGTGGACATTCATCAAAATATATTACATATATAAGAGACAATTTTTAAATTAGTTTTGGCATGTAAAAATTGATTTGGGTGCAAGTGATATATTGAATTTAATTGTGCATACACACGCACAAGAGTTGGGTTTAAAAGGTGATCATACTTAAGTTGAAATTCTAAGGATTATGAATTTATAGTTTTCTTCGAATTATATATTTATGCAATATTTGAGACAAGCATTATTTTTTACCAGACCATGGTTTTGCTGCGTCATTGCTTTTGTATTTTTAACTTTTGTGTTTGCTAAGGGACTAGAAAAATCTAAGTGTGTGGGAATTTGATAAGTGTAATTTTGATCATATTTTTTTATTTCCTTGGACTTAGAAATTGTTAGTTCTTAATTATTTTAATGATTTTAATTTTGTTTTTAGTATTTTGAGATTTTTGGGCTAGAAAGAATTTTAGGAGTTAAAATACACATTTATTATTATAAAAATATTTTTATTTTGAACTAATATTTCCATGGATTTAATTTAATATATTTTTATTTGGAAATTTTTAATTTTGATTTGATTTATTTGGTTTTATAGGAAAGTGTAGTATTTTTAGAAAAAAAAATAACTGAGTTGGAGCCTGAACCTAAGCATGAGCTGGAGCTGAAACTTCACGCGCAATTTTGACATTATTGCAGCAATAATTTGGGAATTTTCAGAAATTAAAGTTGTAAAAATTTTCTTGGCTCTCCATATCATATCGAATTGTTCAAATTCAAGTAATATCGAGAGAGTTATGACCAAAATACGACCAGTTGCGCTGGGAAAATAAGTTTCTTGGGGACCACAAAAATACCAAATTTTAACTCCAATTTTGCAACAACTTAATATCTATTAGATTAAGTTTTAGATTTTAAATTTTATTCTAATTAGTTTTAATTATTATGAGATTATTATAAATAAAAGTCTGTCTCTATTTGGAAACTCACTCCACTCTCTCTTAGAGAGACATTCTTTTTACTTTTTTTTTTCTCTAGTAAAATTTAGATTTATTTTTTATTGTTGTGCTTATAATTAAGGGTGATTTCAAAGCCCTAAATATGATTTCTTGTTTTTAATAATTTTCGTTGTTCTTTTATTCCCAATTATCAAATTGATTATATTTTTCTATGCTTAATTTTATTAATATTGTTTTAAGCTTGTTTAGAGGCCCCTTAATATGATTTTTCTTTAGTCTACTATCATCTTGTTTAGAGAGTTTCTATTCACGTAATCGTTTAGAACCTCGGGTTGTTGGTGATAAATTGTAATTAAGATTAATGTCAAAGTTGGTTTTAATTATGATAAAGAAGATAACCTAGGTTAAATAAAACACATGTTTATGGATTTATCTTATAAACTAGCCTGTCTCCATGGAACTTAATGCTTTTATTAAATTAATCTTTGGAGCTCTCCTTTAGGTTGCTTAACTAATAGGATTAATTAAGAGTGTTTGTTTTAATTGATTATTTTGAGAGATTGGGTTAATGAAAGTTTCATGTTATCTACGATTGGTAATTTGGTATGGAATAGAGTTTAATATTGTTATTGATTGCTTGAATGATTGTTTAGTTGTGGAGAATGAATCATTAATTATATTTTATTAATAAATTCCTTTTTAAGTTTTTCCTATTTCTTTTTTAATTCTTAAATTTTAAAAATCTATTTTCATCAACTTGTTGATTCTTGAATGATAAATTGAATTAATAGTGTTTGTGGGATCGACTCTTACTATCAATATAGTGAACTAGTTGATTTAGTTTGAAATTAATAAATATGAAATTTGATATGATTTACGAGACACATCGTAAGAACTTGAATTTTGGGTATAATAATATACTTTGTATTAGCTACTTCAGGGAGCTATTTGACTAAGGAGTTGTTCAACATGTCGATCAGGGAGCTATTTGCACAATTAAGTTGTGGACATGCTTAAAAACGTATGGCATTTCCCCAAGTCCTTGCTCACACTATGTATTGTGATTGTTATATCTTCCCTTGACTCATGAAAAGAAAATGGTCATTTTTTATTTATTTAATTAAATATTTATATTATGTTAAATAATCTAATAAAAGGGTCCTCTGCGAAGCAATGCATAAAGAAGAAAATTTGTCTCCACGACCCATTCTACGAGTTCGAGCTCCTTAATAGTCGTTCTAATGGGAATAAGATAGGTGTTTGTCAACCTCTCAAAGTGGTGTTAATGAAAATAGCTCGAGCTTTATGGACCATTTAGAAATGGTTTCTTGGAAATAAAAGAGAGAATAGAGAATATAGGGAAGAAATTATGTTCCTTGGAAATGAGAGAGAATAGAGAAATAATGAAAAATTGGCTTCTTGAAAATGAGAGAAAAGTAGAGAATAAAAGGTTGGCATTTTTTTTAATAATTTATTATTTATTTATGTCTTTTAAAATCGATTCTAAAACAAGGTTTTTTTTTTCAGCCGCGAATGATTTGTGTCAATGTTATTTTTAGGTTTTATGCCCAAAAAATAAGTATAAATACATTTTATTTACTAGAAGTTAATTAAAATACATTGTTCATACTTTCATAAATTATTGCTCTAAGTTCACATATATTTATTTGCTTAACAATAAAGATGAAGCATTTGATATGTTTAAAATATATAAAGCGAAATTGAAAATCAATTGGAAAGGAAAATAAAAGTACTTATAAGTGATAGGGGTGGTGAATATTTTTCAAATGATTTCAACTTGTTTTGTGAAGAGCATGGAATAATACATGAATTAACCACCCCATATACTCCCCAACAAAATGGTATAGCAAAAAGGAAAAATATGACATTTATTGAAATGATCAATGCTATGCTATTACATTCAAAATTAAGTTTTAATTTGTGGGGTGAAAAACCTTGTTATCTGCATGTCATATCTTGAATCATATTCCTATAAAGAAAAAAAATATATCTCCACATGGGTTATGGAAAGGAAAGAAACCAAAAATTGGTTATCTTAAAGTGTGGGAGTGACTTTCTTATTGCAAAAGCACAAATCCTAAAAGGACCAAGTTTGGTCCAAGGGCTATAAGATGTGCATTTGGCTATGCCTCAAATAACAAATCTTATTAGATTGTCAAACTTGGTGTATATTGTGATAATTGAATCATGATATGTTGAGTTATTTGAGAACATGTTATGTGAAAACAATAAATCAAATGATCTTATTCAAATTAGAGAGCCTAAAGAGAAGACTCCTAAAATGGTTGATAAGCAACCTTTATTGCATAGAAGAAGCCAAAGACTTAAAGACCTAGGATCAAGTGAAAAGTGCTCTCAAGTGGATACATTATATCTAAAGAATGAAATAATGAAGAAGTTACATGGAAATTTCAAATATTAATATATGATGGTTTCAAAACTTCCAAAGAAGCTATGTTCTCAAGAGACACCGCTTTTCGGAATGAGGCAATAAATGATGAAATGAATTCAATTATGTATAACCACACTTAGGAATTGGCGGTCATTCCACAAGGTTCTTGTTGTACCCCAAAATAAATACGATCTAAATCACTCAGCACGGGGTACCGCTGGCAGATAAGCGCATCGAGAAAGCGTACAAACAGAACATCTAGCTAACTCTGGTGTGAGCAACTCTAGTCAAACTTGATAGCTTACGACAACTTGATAGTCTCCAGATCGCCTTCTAGATACTTTGAACTTGGCCCGTGTCAGGACATGTTAGTTCTTCGACATCCAACTCCAAGGAAGTATTCAGCTCGTGGAAGCCTGGTCATGACTCACAGTGAAAGACCCAAAAAGACTCAGAGATTCCTTATACGATCATTAATTCCTAGATTTTATTACACATTTATTACCCGAGATAACAGATGTAAATTCCATAGGCAATCATATCCCTATGTAAATGGGAGGTTATCAGAATTTATTATCTACCATATTTATGTATGCGGTTACCCATAACTGTCCAAAAAAACCCTCTATAAATACTAGGGGAATGGATAGAAAAAGGGATTGATTCTTGATAGACAAAAACTCTGCTGAAATTATGTAATCTTTTTTTTTTTTATCTGTTTTCCAGAACTGGTAGTTTGTAAATTGGCTTGATTTTGGTGGAATATATTTCTTTTTCTTATCAAAAAAAAAAAAAACTCTGCTGAAATTGTAAGAAACAATTTCACCCAGAGCCCTAAAGAGATTAATAAGATTTTCTCGTGGACTAGGTGGATTTTAACCACTGAACCACATAAAAGAGTTAGGTTTTGTGATATCGTTCATTTGATTGATCACAGTTTAGTAAAAAAATCCTAAAATCTCTATTGTCAGATATCTTAATCCACTATTGGAGAAAAACCGCGTCAACAGATTGGTGCTTTTGTTGAGAGCTTATTAGTGCTTAACCCCCCATATAAGTTTCAATCAACACTCACCATGGTGGTCATTCGGTCTATGCATGAAAATGAGCTGGAACAACCATGTTATCATGAGGTGCATCGTGCAATCGTTCCTGTTGGAGAAGGCCCAGTTGCTCAACACCGTCCTGGAAAGCAACATGTGGGCCCAGGCGATACTAGGAGCTTAGCATCACACCCAACAAATCCCAATCTGGGGTATCTAACAACCATCGAAATGGAAAATGTCCAGTTAAGGAGCCATCTCACTAAGGCTAACACGCAGATTGAGGAGATCTTGGCTTTATTACCCCTTCCTGCAACTAATGTTAACATCAGAAGGAGGCAAAGTGGGTCCCATAACTCTCACAGGAATAATCCACCCAATCTTAATCGCTCTGTCTGAACTGCAACTCTAAGCTGCATACCTTCAGAGGGGAATCAGCGAAATACTCAACCTGCCTATACTCATAGGAACCATCGACCCCATGTCAGTCGATATGTTAGAACTGCGACCCTGAGCTCCGTACCTTCTGAGTAGATTCCACGAAATGTTTAGAAGAACCAACCAGGGCGAGCTGGAACAATTCGAGGAGGCGAACCACCTCAGAAAATACATCTGTGCCACGGTCAGAGCCTCTGACATAGATAAATGGATCGGTCCTACCTCTAACCTGGGAGATTGGAGTAGATCAGGGACAAGCTAACCTAGTGTGCCCCGATGGAACAAGGATAGCTTCACCAATAAGACATTCACCGTCACCTGGTTCGACATCCAACGCCACCTCGCCCACAGAGGAATGCTCTTGCTCGAGGGGATTTCCGGAGAAATTCTCCTCCCTCAAAGGACATCTATATCCCACGGTCTCACACTAATAATTCAGGTCCTCGATCTCAGACAAGAGCTGTAAGCTTCGCTAATGGAAGTTATTAGACAGAGAGCTAGCGTGGAGGCAGACCTGAGAGTGATCTGAGGAATCACTTGAGCTCAGGACAAAGTCTTCATTTCGACCCACATCCTGACTTGCGTGATCATTTGAGTTCATAAAGAAGATATCCAATTCACCATGCTGATTTGAGTTATACTCAACACAGGGGAGATTCGTCTATCGTACGGGACAATGGGAATGCCCCACCTAACCAAGCTTAAGATTGGAGGGAAAATAACCCATCTAACGCATACAATAGGATGGAGTTGATGATCAACTCCCAAATAAACTAGAGGCCAAGGATCCAACCCACAGGTGACTAGACTTAATGGAAGAACAGATGAAGAGACTACTATCTGGAAAAGGAGTCGATAATTGTGATTCTTATGAGAAACTCGAGTCCAAACATCCCGACAGCCCCGTATCCTATTGGCTTTAGGATGCCGACCATCCCCGCATATGACAGAAATACTAACCTGTCCAACTACCTCAGGACATTCAACACATTAATGATGGCCCACAATGTCAGGTTCGACTTAAGATGTATCTTGTTCCCCGCAACTCTAACCGAACCAGCCAAACTGTGGTTCAACAAGTACAAAAAACATTCAATCACCTCGTGGAAGAAATTATCTTCCGAATTTAAGAGACAATTTCGAGTTTCGAAGGAAGCTCGCGTTGAGGTTGTTTCACTGGCTAACATAAAATAACTACCTGCTGAGTCTCTGAAGGCATATCTGAACCGGTTCACCAATGCAGCAACATAAGCTAGGGATGTTGATGATAGCTCCAAGATCATGGCAGTGAGGATATAGATCACGGTAGGAGGTGATTTATGGCAAGAACTCCAGCGAAAAGGAGTAAAGAGTGTAGATGAGTTCCTAGCTCGGGCTCAGAAATGGATAAATCTAGAGGAGGTGTGATTTACTGTCGCAGGAACCAACCAGACCCCTGTTCAGCCCGTTGGAGCGGTGGCGGATGTCGTAGCTACGACTCAACCTGCTACCCATAATAAACAGGCAGGGAACAATAAGCGGAAGGGGACTAGTGAGGGCGACCAGAATGGAACCAAAAAGAACAAGCCTGGAAATTTTTTTAACCCCATCTACACCACCTACACCGATCTAACTGATACATGAGAACATATTTTCAAGGCCAAATCTAATAGCCTTCCATGGAAGAAGCTAGAGACTCTGAGGCACCAGAGAGCGAAGAGAGACCCAGCTAAGTTCTACCGATATCACAATGACATCAACCATAATACTTATGATTGTCAACAGATAAAGGACGAGATCGAAACCCTCATTCGGGCTGGATTGTTAGCCCAATATGCTTTAAAGTGAGTAGTTCCCAATCAGCCAACCGTGCAAAATACTCATCCAGTTCTGGAAAATCCAGTTGGTCAACCCCGGGCTTAGACAGATCAGGGGAACCAAATCGTCCCCCTGCCAATAGTAGGAGGGGATATAACCACTATCGTTGGAGGACCCCATTTGGTGGGCTCAAATAATGGGACCCAAAAAAAGTACATACAAGAGCTAAAATCCCATAACGGTATTGAATTTATTCTAGATCAAAGGTTATCAAAACAACAACGGTTGGAGAAACAACCAAACATTTCCACGAACCAAGACACAAGCCACGTCTAGTTCCCGCATAATGATCTGCTGGTGATAACCGTTCATCTCGCCAATCGAAGAGTACGAAGGATATTGGTTGATAATGGGAGTTCGGTAAATGTGCTATTCAGGTCCACCCTAGAAAAGATGGGATTGTCTGTAACTGATTTTTATGCGACCTCGATGACCCTATATGGATTCTCAAGAGAAGAAACAACAGCTATAGGGACGATTGGACTTGTAGTTACGCTAAGGGATGATACGCGAATTATTTCTAAAATACTCGAGTTCATCATAATCGATTGTCCAGCTGCATACAACGCAATTTTGGGATGACCCGCGCTAGTGAATTTTAAGGCTATCACCTCGATCCGACATCTAGCGATGAAGTTCCCCTCAACCTAAGGTGTATTTACTATGAGAGGAGATCACCTTGCTGGCAGAGAATGCTATAACATTGCCAAGAATGGAAAGTCACAACCCGGGAAGCAAGCAATGGTCGTTATTGAGGGAGGAGAGGAGCCTCAGGTAATAAAAATTTCCCATGGGGGGGAGAACCTCAGGAAGGAGATAACGAGGTCACCCAACAAGAAGACATTGATCCAAGATTAGGCGAAGACAAGTTTGATCTCCAAGCATTGGAAGAGCTCGAGGAAATTAATATCGACCTAGAAGTACCTTCAAGGGTAGTAAAAGTTGGAAAAAATATCGGAACTAAAAGGAAGAAGGAGTTGGTCAAGTTTGTTTAGAAATAACCTAAACGTATTCACCTGAATAGAAGCTTTAGAAGTATAAGTAACTCGCCTACTTAAGTGTGGATTCATCAAGGAAGCAAAATATCTGACCTGGGTTGCTAACCCTGTTTTGGTCCCAAAACCCAATGGAAAGTGGAGAACTTGTATTGACTTCTCCGACCTCAATAAGGCATATCCTAAGGATTATTTTCCACTACCTCGAATCGACCAGTAGGTAGACGCAACAGCCGGTCATGAGCTCATGTCTTTCATGGACGTATATTCTGGATATAACTAGATCGCAATGAATCCTACAGACCAAGAGTACACTAGCTTCATGATCGAGCATAACGTATACTGATATAAGGTTATGCCACTCAGGCTGAAGAATGCTGGTGATCCGAACCAACAGCTAGTTAACAAAATGTTCGTGAACCAGATTGGGAATAACATAGAAGTGTATGTCGATGATATGCTCGTTAAATCAAAGACTGCAAATAACCATGTATCCAACTTAGAAGAATGTTTTGGCGTGCTAAGGAAATATGACATGATGCTAAACCCCTAGAAGTGCA
This sequence comes from Humulus lupulus, assembly GCF_963169125.1. NCBI lineage: Eukaryota > Viridiplantae > Streptophyta > Magnoliopsida > Rosales > Cannabaceae > Humulus > Humulus lupulus. The sequence continues at coordinate 107,349,350 of NC_084793.1, forward strand.
CCTTTGGGGTTTCATTTCAAAAATGTATGGGATTCATAGTCAACACAAGGGGGATAGAGGCGAACCCAGAGAAGATCAGGTCATTATTAGAAATGCCCTCGCCCAGGCTGCGTAAAGAAGTGCAGAGCCTAACTGGGCAAGTAGCGGCCCTAAACCGCTTCGTTTCAAAATCAACAGACAAGTGTCTCCCTTTTTACAACTTGCTCAGAGGAAACAAAAAGTTTGAATGGACCAAAGAATGTGAGCAAGCATTTTAGAATCTGAAAACTCACCTAGTTGTACCCCTGTTACTATCAAAACTGCAAGTTGGAGAATGTATGCTCTTATACCAAGCTATGACAAAAAATGCGGTCAACGCCGTATTAGTTCGAGAGGAAAATCGGGCGCAAAAACTTGTGTACTATGTTAGTAAAAGACTTCTGGGAGCTGAGTCTAGATATCCTTTAATATAAAAACTCGCGTTCTGTTTCATCTTGGCCTCGAGAAAACTCATGTCGTATTTCCGGTCCCACACCATCCACATCTTGACCGATCAACCTTTCAGGTAGGTTTTGCAAAAGCTGAAAACATCAAACTCAACCAGTTCAAGATATTGTATATGCCACGTATAGCAATCAATAGTCAATCGCTCGCTAACTTTGTCGCTGAATGCACAAGTTTTCAGGACGAGCAAATGAGAGAACCAGTGCAAGAGTTGTGGAAACTATTCGTTGACGGATCTTCTAACAAAAATGGATCCGGAGCTGGGATAATTCTGATCTCATATGAGGGACATCGATTCCATACATCCCTAAGGTTCGGGTTCGAAGAATCCAACAATGAAGCAGAATACGATGCTTTATTGGTAGGATTACGGGTGGCAAAAGAACTGAAAGCAAAGGTGATGCAATGTTATAGTGATTCTCAGCTCGTGGTTAATGAAATATTGGGGGAATATCAAGCTCGAGGTATCAAAATGATGGCTTACCTAGCTAAGGTTAAAGATGAGTTGTCTGAATTTGAGTTCTATTCCATTGACTAGGTACCTTGTGAGCAGAACTCCAATGCTAGTGCCTTAGCCCGACTTGCAACCACCAAAGAAGCGGATGCATTAAACGTGGTCCCAATAAATTTCTTAGAAAAACCAAGCATAGAAAAAGAAACGGTTGTGGACAGAGTGATTGACACAAAATCGACCTGCATAACCCCCATAGTGTAGGTAAATCGACCTCACAACTAGTAAACTACCAAACGACTGAAAGGATGCAAGAAAATTGTTTTATCAAGTCCCACAGTATGTTATGGTTGAGGGAATTCTATACCGACGAGGGCATTCGCTACCCCTCCTGCGATGCGTTATGCTCGAAGAATCATAGACCATCCTACAAGAGATACATGAGGGCTTCTGCGGAGACCATGCTGGGGGGCAAAACCTAGCTATAAATATATTGAGGCAGGGCTATTTTTGGTCTACAATAAAAAAGGATTCGGCCTCGTACGTACATAAATCCGACAAGTGCCAATGCTTTTCCATGATTGCTCAGGAAGTGCCCATAGAGCTACAATGATCTCATCCCCTGACCATTTGCAGTATGGGGGATCGACCTGATTGGTTTGTTATACCCAGATTTCGAGCCATAGTAAATATGACCTCGAAACCTGAGTTCGCAATAAATGGTCTCGTGAGGATTAGAGTATGATCTAGGATTGTAAATCGAGCATGCAAAGTATGATATATGATCTCGAATGCAGTGACCTCGAAATGATCTCTATCTCGAAAGGTAGCTCCGAGAACACCTTCATCTTCAGGAACTTCGGAGCATGGGTCTTGAGCTCGATGTACTATCTCGAAAGCAATGTTAGCTCGGGAGATGTCAGTGGCTCGCACAATGACATGAAACTTGGGCTGCTGAAGCTTTGAAGATACGCTATAACCACCTTAAATATCTACAAGTATTGTAAACATGAGATGTAATCCTCATTTATTGATGTAAATCCCCAAGAATCGTGGGAAATTATTTAGTCAGTTATGCATTCCCTGGTCTTCAGGGACGTTTCCTTTTTTATCTGATTAAAGGCATTTAAAGCCATTTATTTTTATTCACAAAAGAGTAACTACCCAAAATATGTGGGATAGTACTCTGCATCCTTCTCTATAAATAGAGAAGCCATGCACCATTGTAAAGGACCGAAATTCTGATCCTTGAGAGAAAACTCTGGAGAATTCATGCTAAAGAATTGTTCAGAGATAATCTTGAGATTAATAACAGAGACTCGTGGACTAGGCAGATTTAACTGCTGAACCACGTAAAAAACCGTGTGTTTTGATTCGTTTATTTCTTTTGGCCATTGCCTTTAATTGTTTATGTGCTCTCTTCTTTTATCTGTTGACGAAAAACGGCGTCAACATGGTTCATTACCAACAGGAAAAGGAGGAGTTCGTTATGCAGTTGTCGATAGTGATCTTTTCACAAACTTTTGTGAGAAGTATGGCATAACCAAAAGTTTCTCTTCAGTGGCATATCCGCAAGCAAATGGGCAGGTCGAGGCTGTAAATAAAACCCTAAAGGTGAGCTTAAAAAAGCGACTAGATGAAGCCAATGGATTATGGTCCGAGCACCTTCCACAAGTACTTTGGGCCTATAGGACCTCACATCGCTCCTCCATGGGGTACACTCCCATCTCTTTAACCTTTGGAAATGAGGTTATGCTCCCAATTGAAGTGCTAGTGACGACACATAGACAGAAAACCTTCGTTCGAGATCTAATAAAGATTGTGAGATAAATAAGTTAGCTAAATCATAAAATCTTATCCAAGATAAGATCTATTATATTATAAGAATATTAAAAAAAAAATTTATAAAGATTAATAAAATTATTAAACCTAGTCTTAAAGATTAAGGGTTTCAAAATAAAATATTAGATAATATAGACTATATAAAAAACAAATAACTAATACAAATAATAAAATAGAAAGTATTTTAATAAATATTGAAAAATTTACTAGTAAGAAAGAAATATAAGATATATTAGAATACATTAACAAACAACCTAAAATAGTAGAAATAGAGACCAAACAATTAATAACAGATCAATATCTATTAATTAAAAATGATATAGAAGAATTAAAGAAACACGTAGAAAATATTCATCATGTAGTTCTTTCTTAATTCCTGCTTTATTTATGTCTTTTAAATAACCCTGATTATATTATTGCGAATAATATAGTTAATGATTTTGATGATAATAGAAATCTAGACGGTTTCAATTCTTCTGCTACATCTGGTCAATATAAGGCTAGAAACCATCAACTTAATACCATAATTGAATTTTTAATAAAATTACATGAAAAAATAGATAAAATAAGTGAAACAATAAATAGACATACTGCTAAAAATAATAAAATTGAAACTGACATAGATCGGCTAGTAAAACAGATTAGTAAATTAAGAGTCGAAGAAAACGTAGTAATAAAAAATAAAATGGAATTTAGTAATAAATTTGAAAGATATGTCGAATAGATCAGGCCAGCCAAGCCAGACACAAGTAAATAGTCATTCTGGTATACCCCCTCCTATTTTCGGCACAATTTTTTTTATGATCATGTGCATTATATTTATTTAGAGCATCCTGCAAATTTTCAAGAATTTCCAAATAATTTATAGTGCAACGTGACTGTTTTATTTTTATGCGTGTGAAAAGTAGAATGTTTGAACTCTGTTTTTGGCACTGTAAATTTTTCAGATTTTTTTGAAAATTTGCACGATGCTCGAAATAACTATAATTTACACGGTCCTATCAAATTGCTCAAAAAATTATCCAAATACCAAAAATAGGAGCGGGTGCACCGATAAATCTAAAAGTAGGGGGTGTACCGAAGAAGCACCCTAAACTATTTACATTTTAGTCCTTTATTATTTAAATCATTACATATATGCTTATATATTTACATATTGATTTTTTTAATTAATGTTTATATAATAGGGTCGTTCTCCGATGCACCCCTCAAAAAGGGGCACACCAGTGCACCCTCCTCTAGTTTTTAGCTCGAGAATTATTTTTAGTGTAATTTTTTTTATGGTCGTGTATATTGTAGTTATTTAGAGCATCATGCAAATTTTTAAAATATTATAAATAATTTATAGTGTAAAAAACAAAGTTTAAATGGTTTATTGCACACATGACTTTTTTTTTGTATGCGCGTGAAAAACAATGTGTTCGAACCTTATTTAAGGCCTTGTAATTATTCTAATTTTTTTTTGAAATTTTTTTGGAATTTCTAAATAACTACTGTTATCCCAAAAAATGGAGATTGATGACGTGGCAATAGAGGTGACAAATGGCAGTACATGGTCCGTAAAAGACACATTAAATAGTCAATAAATACATTGACTCATCAGAGTTGTGATAAAGTGACCCGGTAGACTGGTGAAAAGTTTGGACTGCTTGAAAGATGTCATAACCAAGCCAAGTGCATCATAGGAGACCCCAAGGAGAGTGCATCCTAGGAGATCCCAAGGGTGTGGTCCGAGGAGACCCCAAGGAGGTGGTCCTAGGAGACCCCAAGGAGAGTGCATCCTAGGAGATCCCAAGGATGTGGTCTGAGGAGAGCCCAAGGGACTTTGGTCCGAGGAGAACCCAAGAGAGTGGTCCTAGGAGATCCCAAGAGAGTGGTCCTAGGAGACCCCAAGAGAGTGGTCCTAGGAGACCCCAAGGATGTGGTCCGAGGAGAGCCCAAGAATTTGGTCTTTATACATATGTCCAACAAGTGCATGGTTGCCCAAATAAAAGAGTGCCATGTTAGAGGAGAGATATGGCATGCTAGAGGAGAGTGCCATGTTAGAGGAGAGGAGTGCATGTCCTACCACCATGCACTTGTCCGACCCACAAAAACATGTCCTACCACCATGCACATGTCCGACCAGCACTTGCATGGGTGGTCAGTAGGAGGTGGATCAACTAGCTAGAAGAGGACTAAGTCAAGATTCCCATAAACAACTTCAACAAGATATGCAGGAATCTCTCATTCTTCCCACAAATGGGGGGTTTGTTACATTTTGAATGTTTTTTGTAATTTAAATGTAATAAGTATATTAAAATATCCCGGTTCTAGGGGATACCGTATGTATGACCCTAAGCCTATAAATAGAGGGCTTATGGGATTAGAGAGGGGCTTCCTCTACTTCTTCTTTCTAGAGAGAGAAAATTTGGGTCTGAGTATTCTAGAGAGAGAAAGTGCTGATATTTGAAAGGATTCTTGTATTTTTGCAATCTGTACTGAAGAAACTCAGTTGGCTCAGTCCATCTGATCTTGAGTACAGGTCTATAATCACAACTCTAAGTGGATTAGGCTATTACCGACTGATCGGGGCTGAACCACTATAAAAATCTTGTGTGTTCTTTATTTTCTTTATTAAATCGTCTGTGTCGTTTTATTTCTCTTAAAGGTTTGTCGTTTTTGACGTTCTCACGTTGTTGGCCAAAAACACAGTCAACAACTACAATTTACGCGATCATAAAAAAAATTCGTTGAAAATACTTTCCAAGGCAAAAACACCAAGAGAGTGCACTCAAGAACTCTCCTATATACAATATATATATTATGAATTATATATTTATAATGTTATTTTCTTGAAAATTTCATTACTATAAATAAGTCTAAAAAAAGAGTTTTTAAGTCACTTTGTGGGCCTCCTAAAAAGGATGACTTACAAAATATATTTTGTAAAAGTTTTTTCTACTAGTATGTATATTTTGTATATAAAATAAAATAATTTAAATTTTCAACAGTAAAAAAGTACTATATTTTAATATAATGTTTTATTGATTAAATAAATATTACAAATGTGAATATTTAATCTAAGTGGGGGAATATTATATTATTTTATATAATATATAATATTAGATTAAATAATGTGACAAATGTGATTTTTCATACTTTATAATATAATATTAAGAGTTACAAATTTGACTTGTGTGTGTCCAAGTGTAACATATTTTGGAGTTACGAATTTGCAACTTCAAAATATCACAAAATAATATGTAGATTGAGAGTTACACAATTTTGATTGAATTTCATAAATACATAATTTAATATGGTTGTTGAAGATATGCTTTTAACTCTCATTAAGTGTATGGAAGTTACAAAATCATGTGAGAAATGTATTGGGATGTTTCGAGAAAAGAAGTAAAATTGGGAGATTGTAACAGCCTTCAGGCCACGGCCACAAGCATCCTAGGCCGCAGCCTGGGGTGCTGGCAGCCAAATTCCAATTTGCTTTTTGTTTTCTTTCTAATTTGAACGGTTTTAACATTCCTAGTATCTCTAAAATCTTCATTTTAATTATATAAACATCCAATTAAACATTGGTAACAGCCAAGAAGGTTTGTGGAATTTAAAATTCAAATGGTGTCTCAAAATTCTTTAAATATGAGCATAATGCTCACTTGTAAGACACTATTTTTTATCGACAAAGCACTTGGCTTAAAAATACACCAAAATGTTTGATAATTCCAAAAAGTTATTTCCAAACTTGAGAGTACCTTAGTGCTTAGAGAATAAGGAAAATAAGCTTTTGGACAAAGGTCTTGAACCTTGTTCAAATTGGTGATGATATATACCTATTACTCTACACTTAAAGTTGTGTGAGTGTTAGAGTGTTCATGTTGCTTTTGCTTTGTTTTCTATTTACTATTGTTCTTATTTCATTCTTTATGTTCTTTTCTCTTCTTTATATTTACTTGTAGTATTTTGCTTTGAGTTTGTAATTTTCTTCTCTTCCACTTCTTCTCTCATATATGTACTTGTATTTTAGCAATTGAGTTGTAATATTTATTTTAGTCAAAACTTTATCTATTGTATTTCTTGGTTATAATTGTATTTTTCTTTTCCTATTTCCATTTAATAATATTATTCTCTAATAGAAAACTCTTGGTCTATCACTTTCTACATAAGTACATCCTAGTAATAATCGCAATAATTAATGTGCATAATGGCATGCATATGCTTTTGTTCTGGTTTTCTTTCTCATCAATGATGAGTCTCACCGACGTTAAAACTCTTGAGTAATCTGGGCATTTAATTGGCTCAGATTGTTGTGCATGATTTGATTATTTATCATTACTAAGCAATCCATAATTTTTTCGTGTAATACATTTACAGGCTCCAACCTATATGCATATGGTTCTTCAAGAGGAGATTATAAACTTTTAAGAGCATTAAGGTCAATCTTAAATAATAAAATCCAATAATTATAAATCTAAGGGCCTAGGTCATCAGAATAAAACAAAGGATTCGATGATCAAACAAGTGAAAAAATCATTATTAATTATTTAATGAATATTAGTGATTTAAAGATCGAGATATTAGTAGCAGTTATAATACTGAAAATCAGATTACTAATGGGTTAACACGTGGACAATATACCTGTAGAGTTCACGAGACTCCCGACAAGTTTTATTACTCATCTCATCACGGGCGTAAAGTAATAGTAGTGTAAACAAAGGGTGACTTGGGTCCATCACAAACACTCGACCTAGTTATATGTGTGTCCAAAACTCTTCATGTTATTTCCACCAATAAAAATTACCATATAACAAGGTTTCATTATTTACACAAAAAAAAAACAAGATATGGATTAGTTTTTTATATTATAACATATAATTTGGTTTGGTTATAATTGGTTTGACAACGTGTCCCCCACGGCGTCAATGGCTGACAAGAATCACGAGCTTGTTAAAAAATATACTATATTCAATATAGATACGGAAAAAATCAAATATAATTCTATGCAAAACATGTAAGAAAAAATGTTTAATAAAAGTAATGTTACAACTCATCTGCACACATAGAAGTAAATAGATGAAAAAAAGATGTAGAAAAAGAATACAACTCAAATAATAAATAATATAAATAAAAATTAGGGAATTTACTTATTTAGTATCCTAAATTTTTGCAAAGTATTATTTTGGTACATTCTGTTTTCAATAATGCTCATATAGTATCATGTATTTTGAAATTATACATATTTGATACCCTAAACTAAAATTTGATAAATAAAATTTTGTCAATATGATCAAACTGTCATCAGTTATATGTAATTAAGTAATTAAATTTAAATTTGGAACTTACATAATTGACAACAATTTGATTAAATTGGTAAAATTTTATTAATTAAATTTGAGTTTATGGTACCAAATATGTACGATTTTAAAATACATGGTACCATATGAGTATTATTGAAAACAGAGGGTATCAAAATGATACTTTGCAAAAACACAGGGTACCAAATGATTTCATACCCTAAAAATGAAGACTAGAATAAAGAAATAAAAACAAAAGAAATAAATAACAAGAACTTTCACACAACTAAAGTGTAGAGTAGTGAGGATAACCAATTTGAACAAAGTTCAAAACATTTGTCCAAAAACTTATCTCTCCCCTATTCTCTAAGCACTAATAGATCTCAGAGGAAATAGCTCTTTGAAATTATCAAGCATTTATGGTGTATTTTCCAGTCAAGTGCTTTGTGGATAGAAAATAGTGTATCTTATAAGTGATCATTAGACTCATATTTATAGAGTTTGAGATACCCTTTGAATTTCAAATTCCACCAAACCCATGGTTTTTACCAATATTTAATTGGATGTTTATGAAATTAAAATGAAAATTAAAGAGTTACTTGGGATGTTAAAATCGTTCGAATTGGAGAAAAAACAAAATTGGAATAGGTTATTAGCGTCCCAGGCCGCGGCCAGGAATAATCAGTGGCCGAGGCCACAGTACAATTTCATCTTCCAATTTTTCAGTTTTAAAAAAAAAACATCACAATCTCTTCCCACATGATTTTGTAACCTCCATATACCACATGGTAGTTAAAACACATATTTTCAACAACCATATTACATAATGACTTTATGAAATTCAAACCCAAATGTGTAACTCTTAATCTACACATTATTGAGTAATATTTTAGAGTTACAAATTTGTAACTCCAAAATATGTTACATTTGGACACACACGTGTCTAATTTTGTGTCTCTCAATAATATATTACAAGGTGTGACAAATCATAATTTGTCATATTATATAATCTAACATTATATTATTTAAAATAATATAACATTCTCCCACTTAGAATAAATAATAATTTTTTGTGACACTTATTTAATCAATCAAATATTATATTAAAATATAATATAGAGGCTCCATCTAAAAAACAATTGATGATTAATGGAGTTACACACGTGTTTATTAATGGCTCAATATTCTTACACTTATTTCATGTGGGACACCATACTCCAATATTCCCCTCAAGATAGTGGCAGTTTTTAGCTCACCAATCTTGAATCACATGATTACAAGTGACCATTTTTTCAGCTCGTTTAGTAATTTGGATCTCAAGTGTGTTTTTGCACTATACAAATGTCGTGCGGCTTAGCTTACTATTTGAATCTCAAGCGTCTTATTGCACTATGCGGTTCTCAAGCGTTTCTTTGGATCAAATGTCTGCTAGGAAATTGACTCATGATTCCATGACAAGAATCATGTTGCTTCATCTAAAAATCAATTCGTGATTAGTGAAGTCGCTGATGTTCTTATCAATGACTAAATATTGTTAAACTTATTTCATATGGCACCATATTACAATAATGGTGGACTCCATTTACCAAAGTAACGTTCACGATTACATAAACCTGGTTTCTATTTTGTTGTATAATATTTAATTCTTATTTATATAATATACACATATATAAATATATTATATTATATATTGGTTGGTCGCCATACACGACAAGTCAAGGGCACATTTTTCAAGCAAAAGGTTTTCAAAGAATGAAGTTGTTTAACTACTCGAGTGAAACATAATAAGAATTAATAATATAATATATAACTATATATAATATCAACTCAAACCATTTTTAATGACTTTTCAATGTGTGTTATAAAGATTGGAAAGGAAAATATCTTGATGAGTGTTTTATAATTATTTGTTTTTGAGTATAGTTTTTACAGAAATTAGGTTGTATGTGAGTCTCACGGTAGAATTCACCAAGATATAAATAATCACATGCATCTAACACTGGCATTTATGTATTTTCAATTTATTTATGAGAACGAAAAGAAAAAATCATCATATATAGGTCATATACATAGATTAAGAAAGTTTTGGTAGGTTGATGCCTGTAGTAAATGACAAATGATCATTTTGTGATCTAATGCTTAAATTCAAGATTTATCGTTACACAAGTTACAACCAAATGGTGTATATATATGTGTATATATATATCGAATTACAAAAAATCCTAAAAGAAAGAATATGGAAATGCATGGTTTAAAATGGACAGATTGTTAAGCTTAATTAGACAATTCATCCTAGAAGTCTGACCATATATGCCAAAGGTTCGGTTTAATTCACAGAAAACTTTCCATATATATACCTAAATGAGTCTCCCGACAATATTATTTCGAGGCAGTACTGAGTAGTACTAATACTAACATGAGATATATTCGGACTTTTCCGATTCATTAGAAGATGCTTAAGTGTATATACATTTATATGTATATATATATATATATTTATCGCTTTCACAAAATTTATTGGGCTGCCTGGTACAAGAGGCACATCCACTACTACCTGAGTTTTAAGGAATAATAATATGTTTTATCACAAGAGCTCTAGCTGTAGAATTATGTGTTGTCTGATTTTTACTTGTTTTTTTACAGTCCCGCCCCTCACAAAAGCACTTATTAGACGTCACTAAAGTCAATTAGAAAAAAACTATGTGCAACTGAGGAACACTAAGATTTCACACGAAATTCTGACATCATAAACTACAAAATCGGATGCTAGACACTAAAAAAAATTAATGAACACAGAATAAAAACTCAGAATACTAAAGCTGAGAGAGTGCGTATGTATTTTGAAACAAGTTAACAAACTAGTACACTACCACTCAACATCTGCAGTTTCTAATAAACTTTAAACTTTTAATGAGGTGTTAAATTCAAATTACAAACCAAAAACCAAGGTGGATCTTCCACCAGCCCACTTGCTCCCACTCATAGGCTTACAGACCTAGTGAGGTCTATGATCCCACTCATAAAACTAACGTTTCATTCTAGTTGACGGGCTCGCTGGTTACGAGGTGGATCTTCCACTGGCCCTCTTGCTCCAATTGTTTGCAATCTTGATATGTGGCTACCTGTAGGTTGGGCAGTCCTATGTCCTCGGGTTGCCTCTCTCTTGCCCCCGTGTCCAGGTCGAGTTCAACAGTTCCTGTCTCGGTTGCCACTATGAGATGGCCTTTGTGGTGCATGCATCCCTCCCCGGTTCCTATGAGGAGCTAGCTGGGGTGTCTCTCGGAGTGGTGAGGGGTGTCTTATAGGAGATGGTGGATGCATTATAGGCGATGGTGGTGGCCTCTCATTGTTGGGCCTCGTAGGCCCAGAATTGGCCCGGACGGTTCCGGGTTATTCTTGACAGATTCAGGGTTGGAGCTCTAAGCTGCAAGGGGTGCTCAGTTATTCCCTATTCCTGCAGTTACCTCCATAGTCGGGTTGCCAAAAGTATTGGCTTGAGTATTCCTTCGAGGGCGTTCGTCGCTAGTGTTTGCCCTGGGCCTTGGCTGGGTTTGCTAGGCCCCTTGTTCTGCCCTCCTGGCAACCGTGCTTCAGCAGGGATGCCCTCTAGGCCTCCGAGGTGGCGCCTAGACCTCGGCGGCGTGCCTAGCCAATTCTTCATTGCGCCTTGTGGCCTCTGCCAATTGTTGATGCAGTTGGCGATTCTCCAGTTCCACGATGGAAATGTACCTCTCAGGATTATAATAGAGGTCTTCATCAGGCCTGGGAGCAGGCAGCCCCCTGGAGTCAGATGATGCACTCCCCTCTTCTGGGTCGTGGTCTGTCATTGGTTTCTTCCCAGGCCTCCGTGGATAATCTTCAATGTGAGGAGTTTGCTCCTTAGGTATTTGGGGCAATGGTCACCCACCAGCTTCTGGGTAGTTCGCGGCAGCCATTGGTAATGCTGGAGGTTATCGATTAAACAATCTAAAGATTTGCTTAATACTCTCAATGAAAGCACCAAACTGTTGACGCTGTTTTTTGTCAACTTAAATCTAAAGAGCACTAAACAAAGATTCAGAAAAGAAAAGTAGTATTTTTACGTGGTTCGGTAGTTAAAATCTGCCTAGTCCACGAGTCAATATTATTGGTTTGTAATACTCTCTCAAATCTTTCTCAGAGTAATTCAACAGAGTATTCTCAGTACAAGATTGTACGTGAGTACAAATGAAAAATACCAGGCTATTTATAGGCCTGGTTAGGAGAATTTCTTCCACTAATTCAGGGAAGTTACAATCAATTATACATATTTGAAATAAGTGTAAATAAATAAATTAAATGCATAATATCCCATGATAATTGGGATTTAATACTAGATAACAACAAATCCCTAAGGAATAGGGATCTCTTAATAGCTGTCGTGTGCAAAATGCAATGCTAACTTCAAATTCAAGGTTAATGCCCTTTCAAGATCGACCACTACTTCGATCTTGTTATTCCAGTCAGCCTCCTCCTTCGCCAATGGTTTCATCGAGCTCAATCTTCGGAGACCAATATCTTCGAGCTTACAACTAAGGCTTGAATAACACCCATGTGCATTGGAGAAGATTCATTCTTTAGAGCTTGATGCCTAAGCTCGAGCGTTTTAAACTTGTGCTCGATCGCAAACAAGAACAAGTTAGGAATCATGCAAATTTTTACAAGTGTTCAAACACTGCTTGTTATCTTCGAACTTACGTTTTACTAACCTACATTTCGAGGCTCATCTATGACTGTGTCTAAATTTGGGTGTAACAGAATATTTCCTAACAAATTCTGAAAACAATGATTTACAATGATTTTGCGGACTACTCCTAGAATATACTAGAACTTATAGTCGTGTACCATGATGTGTCATTGCTAAATGATATGGAAGTTATTAGGCTGCTAATGTAATTTCTTTGACACCACCCCACAAATGCAGGGGTGATTGTTTGCTGATCAACAACTTGTGTCTCAAATGTGACAGACCTTTAGTCAAGCAGTCTACTATTTGGTCAGTTGTTGGTACATATCTCACCTCTAATTCTTTCCTTAGAACTTTGTCTCTCACATAATGCATATCAATTTCGATATGTTTGGTTCAAGCGTGATAAACTGGATTAGTTGCAAGAGCACTAGCTCCTATGTTGTTGCACCATGTGACTAACTTTGAATGCAGAGGAAACTTCAATTCTTTAAGTAGAGACTCTGTCCACGATATTTCAGCAAACACATGCGCCGATGCTCTATACTCGGATTCAGTGCTAGACCTTGACACCGCGAATTGCTTCTTAGACGACCAAGACACCAAAAAATTCCAAATGTACACACAATAGCCAACAATGGACTTTCTGTCATCTGGGCAGCATGCCCAATCCGCATACGAGTACCCACTAATGCTCAAACTTCCACTTGGAAAATGTGCAAACCATGATCAAGTGTTCCCTTGAGGTATCTCAATATTCTCTTGGCTCCACTCCAATGTTTTGTTGATGGTGATTGGAGGAAAGGGCTGAGTTTATTGACTGCATAGGCTATGTCCAGACGTGTGTGACAAAGATATTGCAGTGCCCTAATTAGATTCCTGTACACAGTCGGGTTTTCCGTTTTCTCACCATCATTTATACACATTGGCTTTCCAGCAGTCATTGGCATAGGGCATGGTTTGAGATTCTTCATATTATGCTTCTCCAATATCTCTTTAATGTATTTAGATTGAGTCAAGTACATTCCAGACTCATCTCTCAAAACTTCAATTCCAAGGAAGAAATGAAGTGGTCCCAAGTCTTTGAGAGAGAAGCTCTTGTTGAGACAAGTGATGAACTCAATTATCTTGCTTGCATTGTTCCTGGTGACAATGATATCATCTACATATATTAGGACCAAAATTATGACACCATTCTTACTGTAAAAGAACAAGAAGTTATCTGCTTTTGAATTCAAGAAATTCCAAGCCAAGAGTGATTGTTTTAGTCGCTCAAACCAAGTCCGAGGGGCTTGTTTTAGCTTGTATAATGACTTATGAAGCTTGCATACATGGTGTGGTTTGCTTGGATCCTCGAAGCATTAAGGTTGAGCCATGTACACCATGTAACGCCCTGGATAGCCAAGACTACTAAACTGTGTACTTATAAAGGTGCAAGACTTGTTCATCAAGTCATTAATTTAAAAACGTGTCACTAAACATGTATGAGCTAGGGTTAAAAAGGTTTCGGTCTCAAAAGTTTCATTTTATATAGCTAAACTGTTATATACATGGGATCCCAAAAGGAACAGAGTTAAAAAGTTGGGTTACAGACTTCCAAAATAACACACACAACTGTTAGCCATATTAAGGAAAAATGGACAATCTTTGGGTCTCGCGTCCCTACCTAAACCTCAACTGTGGCGGCTGAGCTGCTGGCCATGTACATTCTGCTTGCTGAGCTCTCCTAATCAAGGCTGATTAAGTTTGCCCTTGCCTTTACCTACACCACGTAGCACTCGTGAGCCAAGGCCCAGCAAGAAAACATGTGCAACACAAACAGTAATAACAGATAGCAAACTCACTAAGCATGAACTCTCATCAAGTAATCCACATTAATCACTCAGCATATATTCAGAATCATGGATGCAATCAAACACTTATAACATTCACATCACGAGATAATCAGGGCCGACAACTTAGGCCGCACCCTCTGTTTACCCCACTGACTCCGGCCCGCTTAAACCGAGCTCAGTGCATATTAAGTTGTCCTTGGCTACCAGTGGCCAAGTCGCGCCCTGTGTGCTAGTGTAACCCTTGGCACCCTTAGGCCGTTGGTTCACTAAATAGCTTGCATGGAATAATACCATCTTTTCAAGAATACACGATAGGGAACCCTTAGTCCCATCACATATATTCAACCAGGTGCAGTTTTCTTACCTTTAATATTTGCGGTTTCAAATTACGAGCAACGCTCCTCAAGCACAATCCGTTCCTGAACCTAAGCTTTTATCACCTAGTCACAACCAAGGTATACGGTTCCATTAATATTCAAATTAGGGTTCCCGGTTACAAAACTAACTTCCGGGAATCCGAATTCCACCAAGCACGGTTGTGAAATCAATCCCGAGAATTCTAGACCACATTCCCATGCCTAAAATCCCCAAATATTCAAGTGTGTACCCAAGGGCTGCGGTCCTTGAAGCTTAGCTGCGGCCCTGCCCTCAACACAGAACCAAGGGCATGCCCGAAAGAGGACACGTGTCGCGGCCCTTTCCTTGGGTGTCGCGGCGCCCACCCTTGATCGAGCCCTCCTGGCTCTTCTTCATCCTAGGGCCGCAATGCTCTAGAACAGAGTCACGGCCCTTCCCTTCGAGCCCAGAAAACCCACCATTTTCAACATCTAAACCTCATCCAAAGCCATCCCAAGGCTTCCCATTTCAACACGCAACAATTGTTGGAAAAAGCTTATACATGATCTTTATTTATTTTCATGTATATCTAATATTAAACAAATTAATACGAGATAGCCTAAAACATGTTTCTAAAATTGAATTCAAGAGAAACAAAGAATAGAATACTTACAGTATACGCAGCGGAATTAAGAGTCATTCCTTCAGTTTCTCTAACTCTTGTATCCTCTCTGTCGCAGAGTATTATCAAGAAACTGAACCGATCTTCTATTTTCTTCACAATCTTCCAATGTATCCTTAGAACCACCTAAACTAGTGTGGGAAATTCTCAACACATGAGATAGATATAGAGAGAAGAAAAGAAAATAACAAAGAGGCTTAGAAAAGGACTTGTGTTTAGAGAAAATCTAAAACTATAAGAAAATCTGACTTGTGACTTATCAAACTTTTGTTTTGACTTCTCTCTAAGAACTCATTTATAGAATCAATTAGGCCATTTAATTTAATTAAAATATAAATAAAATAATAGCTATTTTGAAGCCCTAGGTCGAAATTATCATGGGCTATAGGCCCGTGAAATTTCCCATTTGATTATAAGCCCATTGGACTTAAAATCAAGGCCTGTATTATTTTCTATTGATTTAATTAATTAAATAATTATTTAAATCCTTTATCAAATTAATTATTTATAATTTGAACCTTGATTTGAATTTATTTATTAATTTAGATACCAATTTATCTTAATTAATAAATCTGCCATAAATTCTCTTTTCTTCTCAAAATTACACAACTCTGTGAAACTATCCAAAATTGACCTGGTCAACTTTGATAATTCTAATTGATAATCAAATCAATTAATTGAGAATATCTAGATGATTTTATCCAAGGTACAATGGGTACCATGGGCCTATGAAATCAAGCTCCAATAAGTTATCATAAATCTAACAAATAAATTTACTAACTTATTAATTCCTCGTGACTCCACTATAGACTTGGAATTGCACTCTTGAATTCATAGAACACTTTATAACAAATATAGATACGCTATTAATTATCCATTGTTACAACCATAATTGTCACTCAATCCTCTATAGACGGTCTACAATAAGATAGGACTAAAATACCATTTTACCCCTCATTGTATTTTATCCTTAAAACACTTAGTTCCTTGTAAATGATATTTCAGTAAACTAATTTAATTACTAAAATGAGATCTCTATCATTTAACACCTTGAACCAAACTAAAAGGAAACCATCGTTTCACTTCTTCATCAGAAGCTATAGATGTTCATATCTATGATTAACACTCCCACTCAATTATACTACCGAGTTCCCAAGATGTAAGTATGGGCTAGTCCGTAGGGTAAGCTGGTAACGAACAAGTCAAAGAACTCAAATAATACAATCAGTTAGAATACTAACCACTCAGAATTGAGATTGAATTGACCTATGATCAACTATATGATATGACTAGAATAGATAATAACAATATGTTTACTTATCTTATCAACTGTCAATATCGATCCTGTCTGATGTAACAAATACATCTGATCTTATCTACTTTGCTAATGTTCTGGAAAGAACATAACACTGTAATGTGTAAGTAGATCATATCGTAGATTGGCAAGTCAGTGTAAATCCAGTGCACTGACTAATCTTAGGACTAACTTATTTTGAACATATAATCATATTTATATTCCACTGTGATTACGTCACTATAAATAAGATTAGCTATACGCTCGGGATTTAATAGAAGTTTATATTAAACAAATAATCATGAAAATAAAACATGTGAGCAAAGTGATTGACCAAGTCAAAAAATGATTTCTATTCTTTTATTGATAATAAAATGAGATTACAAAGAATTTGAGTTTTAATTAGGGCATAAAACCCCAACAACAATTCCAACACTTTCAAAATAAGTTAAGCCACACAATTCAACAGAAAAACTCAACTTAAACTCATAGAAGTCATGGTTTTAATTCCTGCAACTTACGAGCATAAACATTCAAAACCAACCAGTCAAAGCTTAGATTTAAACCTCTAATTTATAAATTAAAACTTACCTCTTCAATGGAATCCTTTCCCTAATCAAAACCCAGCTAATTTCCAAAGCTTTCCAGCTCAAATTCCACCTTAAACATCAAAATTGAAATCACCTCAATACCCAGTTGAAAACTCAGAATTAAAACTTCAAAAACATAGTTTGATCCTTACCTTAGCCTTGATTAAATATCTCCTGGATAATCCCTGAACTTAGCTTCAAATCCCCACAGAATTCCCAGCAGATTCCCAACATAAAATCCTATAAATTCCTTGTTTTTTCCTTTGTGGTTTTCCTTGAGAGAGAGAGAGAGAGAGAGAGAGGAAAGGCTGGATATAGGGTCAGTTTATTTTTAGTTCTACTATTTTCTAAAGCTTTAGTCCAATCTTATCCCATTAAGTCAATCTCGAGGCTTGGGGTGCTGGAAACGTCCCCGAGGGCAAAACGGTAAAATTCCCCAATATTCCCGCCTAGACTTCCTAACCTCAAATATATCTCCATATATTTATTTTCATAACCTGATAGTCTAAATAGCTACCTGATACCTGGAATTCCCCTGACTTATCCAAAGTCAACTGTTAAGCCCTGTTGTGACTTTTCCCCGCTAACTAGCCCTAGGATCGCCTCGAGTCATGCTCTGCAGACCTACCCACATAATAATGTGGTTCTCACAATTACCATATATACATATCACATTAATACCAATATAATCATACAAGCATTATTAATCATATAATTATGCATTTAAATCAATATATTCACGCAAACCACATTTAACCCAATTATGCCCTCCCGGCACACTAATCAAGGCCCAATTATGCGTCCAGATGGTACTTGGGATCTGTATTTACTTCATAGATGCAGTGATTATCTTGCTCCGGAGGCTCCTCATTTCTGTGTCTAGGTCTTGTCTCCTCTTATTCAAGGAGTCTCTCAACGTGGACAGGTCAGCCTTTCCCTTTCCTTTGTGTTCCCAGGGTGCCATAGGAGGTGTAGTCTTTTTATCCATCATTTTCATATAGAGCTCTTCTCATAAGTCTGAGGGTGTTTTCCTTGAAGTGACTTCACCTTCGTTACGAGGGTTAGCATTGTTCTTCTGCTCTAGCCTCTGGGGATGTTTCGGTGGTCCAGGACGTTCATGCAGCTTTGTCCAGGGTGTATTACTGGTGGAGAGTGGAGTCTTCCCATCGTCCACTGGGACTATGGTTTCTGCCCCCTCTTGTCCTCTCTCTTTTCGCCAGAGTTCGACACTTGTGGTGGCTTTGGGGGTGAGAACTCGCCGACATCTCTCAGCAAGGCAACTGCTGACCTTGGACGATTCTCATCAGGTGGGACGGACGGGGATGGGGCCTCCTTTCATCTTTGGGAACCCTGGGCTCCTTTGATGCATTCACATTTTATGGTGGTGGAGGATTCTTCATGGAGGCCTTAAGCAGATCTCCATCGAGGTGTACCTCAACCTCCCGTGGTCCTCTCAACCGCTTAGAGCATCTCGATATCTTTTCTACTGGAGTCGATTGAAGAATAGTGGCTTGGCACTTATCCTTCCCACAGACGGCACCAAACTGTTGATAGTGGAAACTTGTCAACGATGTATGGATGGAAAACTCAAATAATTAATCTAAACCTAATGAATGCAAAAGAACTTGCAGAAATATGATGGAGGATTGCAAGTGAACAATCGAATAAAAAACTTGTGTATTGCTCTTAGAATAGTTTGATATTACAAGAATTTTCCCACCCCCTAGATGGAGAGGAGAAGATCCATTTATAGTGGGGCTCTAATGGCCCATGATACATTGTGGTCCCAAGGGAAAAGATTGTACGTATGTACATAGTCAGGGTCGTGGCACAGGTCATTGGGGAGCATAAGGTTGTGGTGTCGGCTTCAGTACTTGGTCAGAGTATGTGGGAGCGCCTCCACTTTAGTACTTGATTGTGCCTCGACTACTTGCTTAGTACGAGTGTCAGAGATTGGCTGGTAAGGACCATAACAGGTACTTCATTCATACGACCACTACTTGTCTGGCGTGTACATCATGTCCGTACTCTAACTCCTCTTGGTTTGTAAACACACTCCGTACCTCTTCTGACTTCGCATCAAATCATTGTGAGGCCTTCCTTATCCTTCCTTTAACGCGTGTTAAAGAGGTCCTCAACTTTACATCCCGTGAGACACACAGAAAGAGATGTGCCCCGTTGGTGGCGCTTATCTCAGGGAGAGAAATAAGGCCTCTTCAACGAGGCCTGCTACGTTTGCGATAAGACTTGACGCCCATGCATGAGTCGATGGTCTCACTTCATGAGACCAATGCCCCATGGTCCCCATGTGCGAGGCGCAGATATGAGGGGCCGGGAGACCATCGAGTCCAGGCCGGGTTGCCTTGCTGCGCGAGGCCCTTCTCGTGGCACATACCCGGATGCGTGAGAAATAGGCATGAGAGGCCACGAGATGCTTGCCTAGGCAAGCCGAGGTTGCCTTGCGGCACGAGGCCCTTCTAGTGGCACAGACCCAGATGCACGAGACGTAGGCGCGAGGGGCCGCGAGACGCTTTCCTGAGCGAGGCGAGGTTGCCTTGCTGCGCGAGGCCCTTCTCGTGGCACGGACTCGGACGCGCAAGACTTAGGCGCGAGGGGCCACAAGATGCTCGAGGTGAGGCAGGGTTGTTTGGGGGCCGCGAGACGCTTGCCTGGGTGAGGCGAGGTTACCTTGCTGCGCGAGGCCCTTCTCGTGGCACAGACCCAGATCTGCGAGACGTAGGCGCGAGGTGCCGCGAGACACTTGCCTGGGCGAGGCGAGGTTGCCTTGCTGCACAAGGCCCTTCTCATGGCACAGACCCAGATGCATGAGATGTAGGCTCGAGGGGCCGTGAGACGCTTGCCTAGGTGAGGTGAGGTTGCCTTGCTGCACGAGGTCTTTCTTCCGACATGGACCTAGGTGCGCTAGGCGCCTTGGAGAGGCTGTTCCTCGTGAGACAGTGGTGGCACGAGGCACCTTTGGGTGGCCGTGTCCTGCGAGACTCCTTAGGGCGAGGTGATCTATTGTTAGAAAGGCATATCCGTCTCCTTGGGACCCTCAGTGTGAGACATGTCGTTAATTTTAAGGGGTGATATTGCCTAAGCCTATGCATGAAACGAGGCTCTATAAGGCCCTTGGCACAAGGTGCAAGGCCAGCCTTGGCTACTTGCCTTCCAGGCCTTTACCCTAAGGTTCATGAGTCGGGGTCTTATGCGACTAAAATTCTGATATCCATAGTCGACAACAACTACAACATATTTTACTCCACCCTTTTCAGTTGGCAAGGAGCCTATATGGTTGATTCCCCATATCGCAAAAGGTCATGGGGAGCTCATCGTGGTAAGCTCAGTGGGTGGGACTCATGGTATCGAAGCGAACCATTAACACTTATCACAACGCTTAACGTACTCGAATGAATCTTCCTTGACCATTGGTCAAAAATATCCTTGCCTAATCACCTCTTTTGACAGGCTATGCCCCCCGGTGTGGTCTCCTCAAGATCCTTCATGGATTTCTTCCAAAATCTTCTTTGCCTCCGAGGGAGTTACACACCTTAGTAGTGGCATGGAGTATCCCCTTTTGTACAATTTTCCTTCCAACAGTAAAAAACCATGAGTTTCTAAAAAAAAGAGATGAAAAAGAGAACTAAACCATTAAGATAGAAACTTACCAAAAAACCTTAAGTTTCAAGGAACTTAAACACCTAACCAAAAGCCATAATAATGAGTTAGGATCTGGAAGAAAATAAAAAACTATGATGGATTAAACCTGAGGATAGGAATACCTTGAATGGACTAATACTTTTATTTACACCTCGATACCAAAATAACACTCTATCTTACTTCCCAAGTGTTTAGAAAAGGTTAGATTCGAAATTTTTTTAACCCAAAACCCAAGTGTTTTCTCTCTAGAGTAATCTTAGCAGCTTGGAAGCTCTGAAGAATGCTTGAATGATGAGTGTAATGGCTAAGTACTAGGTCCTATTTATAGAGTTCAAGGAGTGAAACTAACCCCTTTTAAAATTAATAAATATATGAATAGTAATTAAAAAGATTTGAATTTCCGTTTCAACAGGTGCCCATAACTCGGTCAAAAACATTCAAGCGCAAGTCCAAGTGGTTGAGGGCTATTTCTAATTTAAATCCACAAAATTTCAAAAGTCGCTTCAAGAGCCGATATATCGCCTACCCTAGGCGATATATCACCCCTACCTATGTCCCGAGCTTTCGTGCTTTCATTCGTGTGAAGTCGACATGTTTTCCATATCTCGCGTAGGCGATATATCAACCCTTATAGCTGCAATATATCAACATACGTTGATATATCAAACACGTTTTTGCACTCCTTCAGCATATTTTGAATTTGTTTAAACAACTTTGACTGAGTAAAACGTGATCATAACAGCTGCTGGAGGGTTAAAGAGCTTCTAGATTTATCCTTTATTAAATTATTCATCCAAAATACTTAAATCCTTAAATAAACATGCTTGTGACAAGTGTCACATTCTTATAAAATCTATCCAAACCTTAGGTTATAATAAATAATATTTCTAGGACCAGCTATATTAATCAAACCTTATGTTATAATTAATATTTTTAAACTATAACTGTTTCTATGTGTTTCCAATGAAATCCCGGCTTGAACCAATATCCACGAAAACTAACAAGCAGCTACTACTACAATTCTCCCCTAATTAAAATAATTTCGTCCCCGAAATTTACTTACCAAACAATTCCGGATACCGTGCTAAGATTTCTTTCTCCAACTCCCACGTTGCCTCCTGTTCTGAACAATTACTCCATAGGACATTGACTATTGGAATACTCTTAGACCGTAATTCTGTCATCCCCTTCTCTAGCATGCTAACCGGTCGTTCCTCGTAGCTCAAGTCTTTATAGAGTGCTATCGTATCATCCTTGAGGACGTGAGATGGGTCTGACACACATGTATGCAGCATCGAGATGTGAAACACATTGTGGCTATCTGCTAGAGCTGGCGGTAGGGCTAATCTATATGCAACTGTTCCCACCTTCTCCAATATCTCAAAAGGACCTATATACTGGGGACTAAGTTTTCCTTTCTTCCCAAACCGCTTCACTCCTTTCATCGGAGATATCTTTAAGAAGACTTGATCTCCAACTTTGAATTCCACATCTCGCCGCTTAGCATCCGCATAACTTTTCTGTCAACTCTAAGCAGTGAGCATACGCTTTCTAATCAGCACCACTGCATTCTGATCCTCTCTAACAACTTTGGGTCCAAGAAGATGTCTTTCTCCTACCTCATCCCAATTTAACGGCGATAGGGACTTCCTTCCATAAAGTAACTCATAGGGAGCCATGCCGATCATTGACTGGTAGTTATTGTTGTAGGAGAACTTTATAAGTGGCAAATACTTACTCCACGATCCTTCGAAGTCTAGTTCACAAGCGCGCAACATATCTTCTAAAATCTTTATGGTACGCTCGGACTAACTGTCGGTCTAAGGTTGAAATGTCATACTAAGGCTTAGCTTGGTACCCATGGCTTGTTGCAAGCTTCCCCAAAATCTCAATGTAAACACCGATCTTCTACCTGATACTATGGTCTTAGGGGTTCCATGCAGTCGTACAATTTCTCGAACATAAATGTTTGCGTACTGGTCTACAGTGTACGTAGTCTTGACAGGCAGGAAGTGAGCTGACTTGGTTAGTCTATCTACCGCTACCCAAGCCGAGTCCTGCTGCTTATTTGTTCGTGGTAATCTTGTCACGAAGTCCATGGCTATGTCTTCCCACTTCCATTCTGGAATACTAAGCGGTTGCAATAAGCTTGTGGGTCGCTGATGTTCTGCTTTTACTTGCTGGCATATAAGACATTTGGACACATATTCTGCTACGTCTTTCTTCATTCTCGGCCACCAATATAGTGCCTTAAGGCCGTGAATCATTTTGGTCGACCCCGGGTGAACTAAGTATGGGGTAGTGTGTGCCTCTTCTAAAATCTTCATCTTAATTCCATGGTCATTCAGCACGCATACCCGACCCTTATATCTCAAGAACCCCTATCCTGATATAGAGAAATATGCGGCCTTGCCTTCTTTGACTAAAGCCAGATGTGTTACTAATGTGTCATCATGCTCTTTCCCGATATGTGTATCTTCTAATTGATTTGACTAGATGGGCATGTTAGCTAGTTTACAAATCACTACTTCTATTCTGGCATTGATCATCTCTTGCTGTTGCGGCTTTTCTATTCTGGATAATGCTGCTAGATTTTCGTAACTCTTTCGACTTAGTGCATCAGCAACTACGTTCGCCTTTCCTGGGTGGTATAGGATTTCGCAGTTATAATCCTTTACTAGTTCTAACCACCTGTGCTGCTTCATATTGAGCTCCTTCTGTGTGAAGAAATACTTTAAGTTCTTGTGGTCCGTATAAATCTCACACCATTCTTCATAAGGATAATGGCTCCAAATTTTCAATGTGAAAACCACCACTGCCAACTCCATATCATGGGTTGGATAACATTTCTCATATTCCTTTAGCCTCCTTGAGGCGTAGGCTATCACATTGTCATTTCGACATATCACAGTATACTATAAACTTGTCGTCGATACACAAAGTACTAGTGCTGAGCATAGCATATCCTTGAGAAACTATAAGCTTTTTCATATCTATCCGTCCAGTTGAACTTTTCTTGTTTCTGGTTCAGGTTGGTAAGCGGAGTGGCTATCTTAGAAAAGCCTTCTACAAATCTCCAATAATAGCCTGCTAGCCCGAGAAGACTTTTAATTTCTGATGCATTCTTAGGTCTTGGCCAATCCTTCACAATCTCTACCTTAGCTGGGTCTACAACAACTCCATCCTTGGATACTATATGGTCGGGGAATGCTACTTACGAAAGCCAAAACTCACACTTCTTGAACTTGGCGTAAAGCTGATGCTCCTTCAGTCACAACATTGTTAATCTTAAATGTTCCTCGTGCTCGACTTCATCCTTGGAGTACACCAAAATATCTTCAATGAACACTACAATGAATTTTTCCAAGTTAGCCTTGAAGACCAGATTCATTAAGTCCATAAATGTGGCTGGAGCATTGGTAAGACAAAAAGACATGACTAGAAACTCTTAATGTCCATATCGAGTTCTAAAAGTTGTCTTTGGTATATCCTCTTCCCGTACCTTAAGCTGGTGATAACCAGACCGTAGATCAATCTTAGAAAACACGGTCGCTCCTCGGAGTTGATCAAATAAGTCATCGATCCGCGGTAGCAGGTACTTGTTCTTAATCGTCACCTTATTCAGCTCAGGGTAATCTAAACGCATCTGCATGCTTCCATCCTTCTTTTTCACAAATAGAACCAGTGCTCCCCATGGCGAATGGCTTGGTCTGATAAAACTCAAGCCTAAGTGTTCTTGCAACTGCGTCTTCAACACCTTCAGCTTTGTGCCTTTGAGATAGGTTCAGTTCCCAGCACTAGTTCGATTGTTAAGTCAATTTCCAGAGTAGGCGGTAACCCTGGTAAGTCGTCAGGAAATATTTCTAGAAATTCCGTTATAATGCGGACATCTCCAATCTTTAGTGGTGTTTCCTTTGTCACATCCGTTATGCTTTCTAAGAATGCGTGATATCCTTTCTCTATCATCCTTTGAGCTTTGAGAGATAAGATAAGTGGTATCCGTAGTCTTGAAACCTTTCCCATAAAACATAGTTTCTGACCGTCAGGAGTTTCGAACATCACTTGTTTACATCTACAGTCGATGGTTGCGCCATGCCTTGCTAGCCAATCCATGCCTAGTATTACGTCGAAGTCTTTGATTTCTAGCTCTTTCAGGTCTCCTTCTAGTTCTGTGCCCTCGATATTGATCGGTACACCTGTTACTATTCGTGATGATAGAACTACTTCGCCTAAAGGAAATTTTGTCAGAAACCTAGTTCTAAATCTTTCACAAGGTTTGTCTAATTTCTCTATCATTCCTAACGAGGTATACAAGTGTGTTGCTCCTGAATAAAATAATACTGAACATATATTATCAAGGATAGGAATCTGACCTATGATTACTTTGTTACTAGCTTTGGCTTCTCCCTGGGTCAAGGTAAAGACTCTGGCTGGAACCATCTTGTTGTCCCTCTTTTCTTCCTGCTTGAGTTGTGGCACTCCTTTTTCCATTGACCTTCCTGGCCATAATTAAAACAACCCATATCGTTTGCACGACACTCCCTAGGATGTCTTTTTTGGCATTTGCAGCATTGCGTGTATTCTACATAACCTGACTTATTATTCCCATTGCTATTTCGTGCTCTTTTGTCACCATCGACCTGCTTACTATCAGGATGCTTCCTCTTCTGGCCATTATTGTTGTGCTGGTGGTTGTTGTTGTGGTTCCAACCATTTTGCGTCTGATTCTGCTGCTTGGGTTCAGACTTGCTTGCCTCCTCCTTACTAACATCTGCCTAGAGCCTTTCCACTTCTATAGCCGTTTCTAAAGCATCAACGTAAGAAGTGGTTCCAGGATTTTCTTACTTGACTCCTAGCTCAATCTTTGGTCTGAGTCTCCTGGTGAAGTTGGTGACCCTCAAGAAATCAGTTGGGACCAACTCTAGTGCGAACTTGCTAGTTGATCGAAAAGTTGAGCGTACTCGACAACCATTAAGTTTCCCTACTTCAGACTGGTGAACTCTTTTACCCTCGTAGTGATGACTGTCGAGTTGTAGTACTTCTTGTGAAAAAGTCCCACAAATCTAGTCCATGAGTTTGTTGTCTAAATCCTACCAGATTCTGGCATCCTACTTCAGAAGAGACGAAATGCAAGATATGTTATCCGCGTTACCGAGGTTCATATGTGCAAGTATCAGCTTTGCATTCCTGAGTCATTCTTCTGCCTTGAAGGGCTCAGTTGTCCCTTAAAAATTTGGAGCATGCTACTTGCAAAAATGCTCATAGACTGGCTCTATGTACTAAGATGGATAAGGCGCATAGCTCACCATCGCCCATCCCCCATATGGACCTACTTGTTGGGGCGCTTGAGTCGCTGGCTGAGGCTGCGGTTGCGGCTGAGGCTGGGGCTAAGTCTGAGGTTGTGGCTGAGTCTGTTGTCATTGTTGCTGCAATAATTCATCTACTTGTTTACGTAGCCTGACAATCTCAGCGGTGTTTTCAACCGGAGGCGGTACATTTCTGTTGGCAGCAGCATTGGTAGCACGTGTTCCCCTTCTTCGAACTGGAGGGGCTTCGTTAGTCTCGTTGGCGGCGCTGGAGGCATTGCCGGCTGTGCGTGCAGACCTTTTGAGCGACATCTTCAGCAAAGTTCTAACAGTCGAGAAATACATGTTAGAACTTACCCTAATAGGTTTTAAGACAAAACTTAGTCTAAGCAAACATAACTCGGACCTATCAGTTATGATTTCTTATGAAAAATTATGTAAGCTTTCTTTATAACTAGGGTGTGTTTCTATACTTAGAAAATTTAGCCATCTTTATTATTTTCTTAGTTTGTTTCTAACCATCCTATATGACTAAATTCTCAAGCTCGAAACTCGTCGCTGTTCCAAAGTTAACCATATTGAGAGAAGGCTGGGATCAGTAAAATCTTTCCCACTACTTTGGCCCCCTAAACTCTCAATACAGAACCCAGTCCATTGATTTGTATCCACCATCACTGAACTTAGTCATTATTTATTGAATTTATTATTTATTTTTATTGTAAAAAAAATATCAAACTCATACATGTCATTCAAAAATAACAACTTTATTCATTTGGAAAAAGGTTTTCACTAAGTACAATCATAAATGCAAAAAATAAAGAAATAAATAAATAAATAAACTAACCTAAAAAAATTAACTAAGGTAAATCTAAAAATTAGGATCTTCTACATCTCACCCTTCATCTAGCATATCATCATCTATTTCTTAATAATCATCATTATCTTGAGCCTGAAAACTACCTCGGGGAATATTCATCAAGATATTATGCTTTTGTTCATTTGTGAATTGAAATTCAAAGTCAGAGGTGAACCTTAGTATGAGAAACTAATATCTCATGGCTACCGGTAAATCATCCTCATCATCTATAGTCACCCATAATTCTTCTAATGTTGAAATTACAGAAGGAAAATCTATAAAAAGCCTAAGTACTAGGACATATTGTTCCATAGCTCTCTTCATAATTTTCTTAGTAGTTTGAAGGTGAACTATCCCCTTGTGAAATAGGATCAATCTTTGAGTGATTCTTTCTAACTCTCCTATGGTATTCCTTGGCTCTCTAATCCTTTTCAATGCCTTAATGGCTCAAATATCATGATAGGTTAAGGCTCCATCATTTTAACTAAAAACATAATGGCTAAAACGTTAGCTATTAACATAAACATAATAATCATAACATAAACACTTACATTGGCGGTTAGATCCAGAGCTTGTGCATGTGTATCAAAGAGAACTTCATGCATATGAACCGTGGCTCTAATACCAACTGTAATGCTCCGACTAATTCTAGACCTCGGACCATTAAAAACTACTAAGCATAACTACAATTTTGGAATACATACATACATAAAATATTAGAACTTTATCAAAAATCCAAAATACGGTACGAAATACAAAATAAGGTATGGGTATCCATTGTTTAGTACATAAAACATAATAATATAAACTTTAATCAATCGTTTAAATACTAAGTGCGAAAATACATAAAACATAAATTAAAAGACTATAAAAAACGTCATCCTCGATCTTCTAGTAGTCCATTCAATCCATCCATCCCCAATACACATGCCAAGTTTCCACGAATCCGTCCCGCCTTCCAAGTTCATTTTCCTGCACCATCTAAAATAAAAGGAATGAGTCTAATGCCTAGCAAGGAAAATCTACTAAAACATAACATAAAACGTAAGACTAAAAACATATACTATAAAACATATAACATAAAAATGTATATCATATAAACATAGGACTACAATAATAATGGCCATTAACTCATTATCGTAGCATGTGATAAAACCATCTATGTCCTCAGTCTACTAATCGAGGCAGGTTAGATCACAAAATAGTATATGATAACCCATCTAGATCCTCTGCCTACTAATCGAGGTAAGGTAAATCACAACTCTAATCTACGATAATGATAAAAAATCTTGAGATTTGATTTGCTATCTAAGCAACTATAATAACCAAGTGGCTATAACATAAAACATATTCATATACATATCAACATATCATAATATATCATATAAACATATAATAACACATATAATCTATCCTATTTTACTTTCCAAAAACTAGGATACTAGAGACAAGAACGAGATTGGAACACTCCTAAAACTAACAGTAAAAACCATGAGTTTCTAAAAAAAGAGATGAAAAAGAGAACTAAACCATTAAGATAAAAACTTATTGAATAACCTTAAGTTTCAAGGAACTTAAACACCTAACCAAAAGCCATAATAATGAGTTAGGATCTGGAAGAAAATAAAAAAGCTATGATGGATTAAACCTGAGGATAGGAATACCTTGAATGGACTAATACTTTTATTTACACCTCGATACCGAAATAACACTCTATCTTACTTCCCAAGTGTTTAGAAAAGCTTAGATTGGAAAAGCTTTTAACCCAAAACCCAAGTGTTTTCTCTCTAGAGTAATCTTAGCAGCTTGGAAACTCTGAAGAATGCTTGAATGATGAGTGAAATGGCTGAGTGCTAGGTCTTATTTATAGTGTTCAAGGAGTGAAACTAACCCCTTTTAAAATGAATAGTAATTAAACAAATTTGAATTTTCGTTTCAACAGATGCCAGAACTCTATCAAAAATGTTCAAGAGCAAGTCCAATTGGTTGAGGGGTATTTCTAATTTAAATCGACAAAATTTCAAAAATGGCTTCAGGAGCCGATATATCGCCTACCCTAAGCTAAGATCGCCCCTACCTATGTCCTGAGTTTTCGTGCTTTCGTTCGTACGAAGTCGACGTGGTTTCCGTATCTCCTATAGGCGATATATCGACCCCTATAGCTGCGATATATCGGCATACGTTGATATATCAAACACGTTTTTTGCACTCTTTCAGCATATTTTGAATTTGTTTAAACAACTTTGACTGAGTAAAACGTGATATTAACAGTTGTTGAAAGGTTCTAGAGCTTCTAGATTTATCCTTTATTAAATTATTCATCCAAAATACTTAAATCCTTAAATAAACATGCTTGTGACAAGTGTCACGTTCCTATTAATTCTTTCTAAACTTTAGGTTATAATAAATAATATTTCTAGGACCAGCTATAATAATCAAACCTTATGTTATAATTAATATCTCTATACTATGTGTTAAATTTATAACTGTTTCTATAACAGTTTCTATGAGTTTCCAACTAAATGTCGGCTAGAACAATTATCCACGAAAACTAAAATACTACAAGCTGCTGCTGCTGCTGCTGCTACTGCTGCTCCTGCTACTCCTGCTGCTCCTGCTACTCCAACTACTACTACTACTGCTGCTACTACTGCTGCTGCTGCTCCTACTCCTCCTCCTCCTACTACTACTACTACTACTGCTACTACTACTACTACTACTGCTACTACTACTACTACTACTCCTCCACCTACTACTACTACTACTACCACTCCTACTGCTACTGCTATTGCTACTGCTACTAGTACTGTTACTCCTACTCCTACTGCTCCTCCTCCTCCTACTACTGCTACTGCTGCTACTACTGCTACTACTACTACTACTGCTACTGCTACTG